>NC_092342.1:87140000-89952500 GCF_046630445.1 Rutidosis leptorrhynchoides | reverse complement strand
GAAATTACCCCAACTGAATTTAAAAAGGCAAAAGAAAATAATAAGGGAAAGAGCATAAAAATAGAGAAATCTAATTCCAACCCCGATGAACTTTATATGTATCGTCAACCCCCGAAGTCCTTAAGTTGTAACAATGACCCGGGAACCTCTAAACCACCAGGTTTTTCTAAACCAATGTGGATAACGACGGCTCGTATTAGGGGAACATCATATATCCCTAGAAACTTGGCAAAACGAACCAAAACCGAACAAGAAGAAACGAGCGAGTCGGAATAAGATAGTTATATTCGTGTGGTGTAATATATGTAATATAGTGTGCTTATGCTTTATGATATTTGTAAAAATTGCTTGTATTAATAAGTATTTTTTTTATGAATCTAACTCTTGTCTATTTTACAGTTTAAAAACACAAAATGGATAGACAACCCAATATTTTAAGAGACCTACCCGGAGACATGATTGATGAAATCTTGTCTAGAGTCGGCCAGAATTCTTCGGCACAACTATTTAAGGCGAGATCAGTTTGTAAGACATTCGAAGAACGTTCCAAGAATGTCTTGGTTTATAAGAGACTTTCGTTTGAAAGATGGGGGATATCACATTGGGAAACCCATAAGTTACGATGTGTTTACTTTGACGCATATATTGCGGGGAACCCAAATGCTATTTTACGCAACGGGTTAAGAAATTATTTTGACTCAATATATCCGAATATTGGACTTCGTGATTTAGAAAAAGCGGCTAACATGCAACATAAAGAAGCATGTTATGCTTACGGATTAGTAATGTTCGCTTCTCACCAAAGTGAGAACAAGAACATCGGGCTACAACTATTAAACAAAACGTTTCCACAAGTGACGGAGTCGGTAATTGGGGTAAGAAATGAGGTTTTTAGATTATTACGGGACTGTTGGACATTACGTAACCCTCGTCCCTTTGATGACGTTACAACACGCTGTCTTATCAACGGCCATAACGGTTATGTTGCACAAGACCAAGGATGGGAAGTAGTCCTAGTAAAACCAGAATGCATGACTTGTTTCTGGACGTATGAATTACGTGTCTTTATTGCCTTTGCTGAACGACTTGTGTACTAGCTAGAATTGTCTTCACAACTATCTTGTATCAAAGTTATTGTGTGCTATATTTCATGCTTTATGTAAAATAAGCGGTATTGTAAGTTTGTAAAATATTGTATAAAAGTTTGAACGCGAAATATTATTATAATCAGTTTTTCATATAGAATTGTAGTAGTTGAATTGTATATTAGCTACTAAGTATGAACTTAACGGGTAGGTACTACCCGAATTTAAACTTATAAAACGCTAATATGAAGAAAAAGCTTTTATAAATGAGTTCATATTATGCTACGAAATACTATTAACTACTCTTAATATTCTGTATGATTAACTTGTTCCATTTAACTATTTTGAAGGAAATGGCACCGACTACTCGACACACCGTGAATATGAATGAAGAGGAATTCCGTACTTTTCTAGCTTCAAACATAGCCGCAGTACAGGCTGCGCTACATACCAACAATAACCTTGGATCTAGCAGTACAGGAAATCGTGTAGGATGCACCTACAAAGAATTCACTGCCTGCAAACCTTTGGAATTTGATGGAACCGAAGGACCGATCGGATTGAAACGGTGGACCGAGAAGGTTGAATCGGTGTTTGCCATAAGTAAGTGTACTGAAGAGGACAAAGTGAAGTACGCTACGCATACCTTCACAGGTTCTGCGTTAACATGGTGGAATACCTATCTAGAGCAAGTGGGACAAGATGATGCGTACGCACTACCGTGGTCAGCATTCAAGCACTTGATGAACGAGAAGTACCGTCCCAGAACCGAGGTCAATAAGCTCAAGACAGAACTTAGAGGGTTACGAACCCAAGGATTTGATATTACCACGTACGAAAGACGATTCACAGAATTGTGCCTATTGTGTCCGGGAGCATTCGAAGATGAGGAAGAGAAGATCGACGCGTTTGTGAAAGGATTACCGGAAAGAATCCAAGAAGATATAAGTTCACACGAGCCCGCCTCCATACAACAGGCATGTAGAATGGCTCACAAACTAGTGAACCAGATTGAAGAAAGAATTAAAGAACAGACTGCTGAAGAGGCCAATGTGAAGCAAGTCAAAAGAAAGTGGGAGGAAAACGGTGATAAGAATCACCAATACAACAACAACAGCAATTACAACAATAATCGCAACAATTATCCCAACAATCGCAACATCAATCGCAACTACAACAAACGGCCCAACAACAACAACAACAACAACAGCAACTACAACAATCATCCCAACAACAATAATAACCGCAACAACAACAACAATCAGAAGCAACTATGCCAAAGGTGTGAAAAGAATCACTCGGGGTTCTGCACCAAATTTTGCAACAAATGTAAAAGAAATGGTCATAGCGCGGCGAAGTGTGAGGTCTACGGACCAGGGGTTAATAGAACGAAAGGAACAAATGGTGTCGGAATGAGTAATGGCGGAGCAAGTAGTGTCGGAGCAAGTTATGCCAATGTAGTTTGTTATAAATGTGGAAAACCAGGCCACATTATTAGAAATTGCCCGAACCAGGAGAACACGAATGGACAAGGCCGTGGAAGAGTTTTCAATATTAATGCGGTAGAGGCACAGGAAGACCCGGAGCTTGTTACGGGTACGTTTCTTATTGACAATAAATCTGCTTACGTTTTATTTGATTCGGGTGCGGATAGAAGCTATATGAGTAGAGATTTTTGTGCTAAATTAAGTTGTCCATTGACGCCTTTGGATAGTAAATTTTTACTCGAATTAGCAAATGGTAAATTAATTTCAGCAGATAATATATGTCGGAATCGAGAAATTAAACTGGTTAGCGAAACATTTAAGATTGATTTGATACCAGTAGAGTTAGGGAGTTTTGATGTGATAATCGGTATGGACTGGTTGAAAGAAGTGAAAGCGGAGATCGTTTGTTACAAAAATGCAATTCGCATTATACGAGAAAAAGGAAAACCCTTAATGGTGTACGGAGAAAAGGGCAACACGAAGCTACATCTTATTAGTAATTTGAAGGCACAAAAACTAATAAGAAAAGGTTGCTATGCTGTTCTAGCACACGTCGAGAAAGTACAAACTGAAGAAAAGAGCATCAATGATGTTCCCATTGCAAAAGAATTTCCCGATGTATTTCCGAAAGAATTACCGGGATTACCCCCACATCGATCCGTTGAATTTCAAATAGATCTTGTACCAGGAGCTGCACCAATAGCTCGTGCTCCTTACAGACTCGCACCCAGCGAGATGAAAGAACTGCAAAGCCAATTACAAGAACTTTTAGAGCGTGGTTTCATTCGACCAAGCACATCACCGTGGGGAGCTCCTGTTTTGTTTGTCAAGAAGAAAGATGGTACATTCAGGTTGTGTATCGACTACCGAGAGTTGAACAAACTTACCATCAAGAACCGCTACCCACTACCGAGAATCGACGACTTATTTGATCAACTACAAGGCTCGTCTGTTTATTCAAAGATTGACTTACGTTCCGGGTATCATCAAATGCGGGTGAAAGAAGATGATATTCCAAAGACTGCTTTCAGAACACGTTACGGTCATTACGAGTTTATGGTCATGCCGTTTGGTTTAACTAATGCACCAGCTGTGTTCATGGACCTTATGAACCGAGTGTGTGGACCATACCTTGACAAGTTTGTCATTGTTTTCATTGATGACATACTTATTTACTCAAAGAATGACCAAGAACACGGTGAACATTTGAGAAAGGTGTTAGAAGTATTGAGGAAGGAAGAATTGTACGCTAAGTTTTCAAAGTGTGCATTTTGGTTGGAAGAAGTTCAATTCCTCGGTCACATAGTGAACAAAGAAGGTATTAAGGTGGATCCGGCAAAGATAGAAACTGTTGAAAAGTGGGAAACCCCGAAAACTCCGAAACACATACGCCAGTTTTTAGGACTAGCTGGTTACTACAGAAGGTTCATCCAAGACTTTTCCAGAATAGCAAAACCCTTGACTGCATTAACGCATAAAGGGAAGAAATTTGAATGGAATGATGAACAAGAGAAAGTGTTTCAGTTATTGAAGAAAAAGCTAACTACGGCACCTATATTGTCATTGCCTGAAGGGAATGATGATTTTGTGATTTATTGTGACGCATCAAAGCAAGGTCTCGGTTGTGTATTAATGCAACGAACGAAGGTGATTGCTTATGCGTCTAGACAATTGAAGATTCACGAACAAAATTATACGACGCATGATTTGGAATTAGGCGCGGTTGTTTTTGCATTAAAGACTTGGAGGCACTACTTATATGGGGTCAAAAGTATTATATATACCGACCACAAAAGTCTTCAACACATATTTAATCAGAAACAACTGAATATGAGGCAGCGTAGGTGGATTGAATTATTGAATGATTACGATTTTGAGATTCGTTACCACCAGGGGAAGGCAAATGTGGTAGCCGATGCCTTGAGCAGGAAGGATAGAGAACCCATTCGAGTAAAATCTATGAATATAATGATTCATAATAACATTACTACTCAAATAAAGGAGGCGCAACAAGGAGTTTTAAAAGAGGGAAATTTAAAGGATGAAATACCCAAAGGATCGGAGAAGCATCTTAATATTCGGGAAGACGGAACCCGGTATAGGGCTGAAAGGATTTGGGTACCAAAATTTGGAGATATGAGAGAAATGGTACTTAGAGAAGCTCATAAAACCAGATACTCAATACATCCTGGAACGGGGAAGATGTACAAGGATCTCAAGAAACATTTTTGGTGGCCGGGTATGAAAGCCGATGTTGCTAAATACGTAGGAGAATGTTTGACGTGTTCTAAGGTCAAAGCTGAGCATCAGAAACCATCAGGTCTACTTCAACAACCCGAAATCCCGGAATGGAAATGGGAAAACATTACCATGGATTTCATCACTAAATTGCCAAGGACTGCAAGTGGTTTTGATACTATTTGGGTAATAGTTGATCGTCTCACCAAATCAGCACACTTCCTACCAATAAGAGAAGATGACAAGATGGAGAAGTTAGCACGACTGTATTTGAAGGAAGTCGTCTCCAGACATGGAATACCAATCTCTATTATCTCTGATAGGGATGGCAGATTTATTTCAAGATTCTGGCAGACATTACAGCAAGCATTAGGAACTCGTCTAGACATGAGTACTGCCTATCATCCACAAACTGATGGGCAGAGCGAAAGGACGATACAAACGCTTGAAGACATGCTACGAGCATGTGTTATTGATTTCGGAAACAGTTGGGATCGACATCTACCGTTAGCAGAATTTTCCTACAACAACAGCTACCATTCAAGCATTGAGATGGCGCCGTTTGAAGCACTTTATGGTAGAAAGTGCAGGTCTCCGATTTGTTGGAGTGAGGTGGGGAATAGACAGATTACGGGTCCGGAGATTATACAAGAAACTACCGAGAAGATCATCCAAATTCAACAACGGTTGAAAACCGCCCAAAGTAGACAAAAGAGCTACGCTGACATTAAAAGAAAAGATATAGAATTTGAAATTGGAGAGATGGTCATGCTTAAAGTTGCACCTTGGAAAGGCGTTGTTCGATTTGGTAAACGAGGGAAATTAAATCCAAGGTATATTGGACCATTCAAGATTATTGATCGTGTCGGACCAGTAGCTTACCGACTTGAGTTACCTCAACAACTCGCGGCTGTACATAACACTTTCCACGTCTCGAATTTGAAGAAATGTTTTGCTAAAGAAGATCTCACTATTCCGTTAGATGAAATCCAAATCAACGAAAAACTCCAATTCATCGAAGAACCCGTCGAAATAATGGATCGTGAAGTTAAAAGACTTAAGCAAAACAAGATACCAATTGTTAAGGTTCGATGGAATGCTCGTAGAGGACCCGAGTTCACCTGGGAGCGTGAAGATCAGATGAAGAAGAAATACCCGCATCTATTTCCAGAAGATTCGTCAACACCTTCAACAGCTTAAAATTTCGGGACGAAATTTATTTAACGGGTAGGTACTGTAGTGACCCGAACTTTTCCATGTTTATATATATTAATTGAGATTGATGTTTACATGATTAAATGTTTCCAACATGTTAAGCAATCAAACTTGTTAAGACTTGATTAATTGAAATAGGTTTCATATAGACAATTGACCACCCAAGTTGACCGGTGATTCACGAACGTTAAAACTTGTAAAAAAACTATATGATGACATATATATGGTTATATATATAGTTAACATGATATTATGATAAGTAAACATATCATTAATTATATTAACAATGAACTACATATGTAAAAACAAGACTACTAACTTAATGATTTTGAAACGAGACATATATGTAACGTTTATCGTTGTAACGACATTTAATGTATATATATCATATTAAGAGATATTCGTACATCATAATATCATGATAATATAATAATTTAAAATCTCTTTTGATATTATAAACATTGGGTTAACAACATTTAACAAGATCGTTAACCTAAAGGTTTCAAAACAACACTTACATGTAACGACTAACGATGACTTAACGACTCAGTTAAAATGTATATACATGTAGTGTTTTAATATGTATTTATACACTTTTGAAAGACTTCAATACACTTATCAAAATACTTCTACTTAACAAAAATGCTTACAATTACATTCTCGTTCAGTTTCATCAACAATTCTACTCGTATGCACCCGTATTCGTACTCGTACAATACACAGCTTTTAGATGTATGTACTATTGGTATATACACTCCAATGATCAGCTCTTAGCAGCCCATGTGAGTCACCTAACACATGTGGGAACCATCATTTGGCAACTAGCATGAAATATCTCATAAGATTACAAAAATATGAGTAATCATTCATGACTTATTTACATGAAAACAAAATTACATATCCTTTATATCTAATCCATACACCAACGACCAAAAACACCTACAAACACTTTCATTCTTCAATTTTCTTCATCTAATTGAACTCTCTCAAGTTCTATCTTCAAGTTCTAAGTGTTCTTCATAAATTCCAAAAGTTCTAGTTTCATAAAATCAAGAATACTTTCAAGTTTGCTAGCTCACTTCCAATCTTGTAAGGTGATCATCCAACCTCAAGAAATCTTTGTTTCTTACAGTAGGTTATCATTCTAATACAAGGTAATAATCATATTCAAACTTTGGTTCAATTTCTATAACTATAACAATCTTATTTCAAGTGATGATCTTACTTGAACTTGTTTTCGTGTCATGATTTTGCTTCAAGAACTTTGAGCCATCCAAGGATCCATTGAAGCTAGATCCATTTTTCTCTTTTCCAGTAGGTTCATCCAAGGAACTTAAGGTAGTAATGATGTTCATAACATCATTCGATTCATACATATAAAGCTATCTTATTCGAAGGTTTAAACTTGTAATCACTAGAACATAGTTTAGTTAATTCTAAACTTGTTCACAAACAAAAGTTAATCCTTCTAACTTGACTTTTAAAATCAACTAAACACATGTTCTATATCTATATGATATGCTAACTTAATGATTTAAAACCTGGAAACACGAAAAACACCGTAAAACCGGATTTACGCCGTCGTAGTAACACCGCGGGCTGTTTTGGGTTAGTTAATTAAAAACTATGATAAACTTTGATTTAAAAGTTGTTATTCTGAGAAAATGATTTTTATTATGAACATGAAACTATATCCAAAAATTATGGTTAAACTCAAAGTGGAAGTATGTTTTCTAAAATGGTCATCTAGACGTCGTTCTTTCGACTGAAATGACTACCTTTACAAAAACGACTTGTAACTTATTTTTCCGACTAGAAACCTATACTTTTTTTGTTTAGATTCATAAAATAGAGTTCAATATGAAACCATAGCAATTTGATTCACTCAAAACGGATTTAAAATGAAGAAGTTATGGGTAAAACAAGATTGGATAATTTTTCTCATTTTAGCTACGTGAAAATTGGTAACAAATTTATTCCAACCATAACTTAATCAACTTGTATTATATATTATGTAATCTTGAGATACCATAGACACGTATACAATGTTTCGACCTATCATGTCGACACATCTATATATATTTCGGAACAACCATAGACACTCTATATGTGAATGTTGGAGTTAGCTATACAGGGTTGAGGTTGATTCCAAAATATATATAGTTTGAGTTGTGATCAATACTGAGATACGTATACACTGGGTCGTGGATTGATTCAAGATAATACTTATCGATTTATTTCTGTACATCTAACTGTGGACAACTAGTTGTAGGTTACTAACGAGGACAGCTGACTTAATAAACTTAAAACATCAAAATATATTAAAAGTGTTGTAAATATATTTTGAACATACTTTGATATATATGTATATATTGTTATAGGTTCGTGAATCAACCAGTGGCCAAGTCTTACTTCCCGACGAAGTAAAAATCTGTGAAAGTGAGTTATAGTCCCACTTTTAAAATCTAATATTTTTGGGATGAGAATACATGCAGGTTTTATAAATGATTTACAAAATAGACACAAGTACGTGAAACTACATTCTATGGTTGAATTATCGAAATCGAATATGCCCCTTTTTATTAAGTCTGGTAATCTAAGAATTAGGGAACAGACACCCTAATTGACGCGAATCCTAAAGATAGATCTATTGGGCCTAACAAACCCCATCCAAAGTACCGGATGCTTTAGTACTTCGAAATTTATATCATATCCGAAGGGTGTCCCGGAATGATGGGGATATTCTTATATATGCATCTTGTTATTGTCGGTTACCAGGTGTTCACCATATGAATGATTTTTATCTCTATGTATGGGATGTGTATTGAAATATGAAATCTTGTGGTCTATTGTTACGATTTGATATATATAGGTTAAACCTATAACTCACCAACATTTTTGTTGACGTTTTAAGCATGTTTATTCTCAGGTGATTATTAAGAGCTTCCGCTGTCGCATACTTAAATAAGGACAAGATTTGGAGTCCATGCTTGTATGATATTGTGTAAAAACTGCATTCAAGAAACTTATTTTGTTGTAACATATTTGTATTGTAAACCATTATGTAATGGTCGTGTGTAAACAGGATATTTTAGATTATCATTATTTGATAATCTACGTAAAGCTTTTTAAACCTTTATTGATGAAATAAAGGTTATGGTTTGTTTAAAAATGAATGCAGTCTTTGAAAAACGTCTCATATAGAGGTCAAAACCTCGCAACGAAATCAATTAATATGGAACGTTTTTAATCAATAAGAACGGGACATTTCAGAACCCGTCGAAATAATGGATCGTGAGGTTAAAAGACTTAAGCAAAACAAGATACCAATTGTTAAGGTTCGATGGAATGCTCGTAGAGGACCCGAGTTCACCTGGGAGCGTGAAGATCAGATGAAGAAGAAATACCCGCATCTATTTCCAAAAGATTCGTCAACACCTTCAACAGCTTAAAATTTCGGGACGAAATTTATTTAACGGGTAGGTACTGTAGTGACCCGAACTTTTCCATGTTTATATATATTAATTGAGATTTATATTTACATGATTAAATGTTTCCAACATGTTAAGCAATCAAACTTGTTAAGACTTGATTAATTGAAATATGTTTCATATAGACAATTGACCACCCAAGTTGACCGGTGATTCACGAACGTTAAAACTTGTAAAAACTATATGATGACATATATATGGATATATATATATAGTTAACATGATACTATGATAAGTAAACATATCATTAAGTATATTAACAATGAACTACATATGTAAAAACAAGACTACTAACTTAATGATTTTTAAACGAGACATATATGTAACGATTATCGTTGTAAAGACATTTAATGTATATATATCATATTAAGAGATATTCATACATGATAATATCATGATAATATAATAATTTAAAATCTCATTTGATATTATAAACATTGGGTTAACAACATTTAACAAGATCGTAAACCTAAAGGTTTCAAAACAACACTTACATGTAACGACTAACGATGACTTAACGACTCAGTTAAAATGTATATACATGTAGTGTTTTAATATGTATTTATACACTTTTGAAAGACTTCAATACACTTATCAAAATACTTCTACTTAACAAAAATTCTTACAATTACATCCTCGTTCAGTTTCATCAGCAATTCTACTCGTATGCACCGGTATTCGTACTCGTACAATACACAGCTTTTAGATGTATGTACTATTGGTCTATACACTCCAATGATCAGCTCTTAGCAGCCCATGTGAGTCACCTAACACATGTGGGAACCATCATTTGGCAACTAGCATGAAATATCTCATAAAATTACAAAAATATGAGTAATCATTCATGACTTATTTACATGAAAACAAAATTACATATCCTTTATATCTAATCCATACACCAACGACCAAAAACACCTACAAACACTTTCATTCTTCAATTTTCTTCATCTAATTGATCTCTCTCAAGTTCTATCTTCAAGTTCTAAGTGTTCTTCATAAATTCCAAAAGTTCTAGTTTCATAAAATCAAGAATACTTTCAAGTTTGCTAGCTCACTTCCAATCTTGTAAGGTGATCATCAAACCTCAAGAAATCTTTGTTTCTTACAGTAGGTTATCATTCTAATACAAGGTAATAATCATATTCAAACTTTGGTTCAATTTTTATAACTATAACAATCTTATTTCAAGTGATGATCTTACTTGAACTTGTTTTCGTGTCATGATTCTGCTTCAAGAACTTCGAGCCATCCAAGGATCCATTGAAGCTAGATCCATTTTTCTATTTTCCAGTAGGTTTATCCAAGGAAATTAAGGTAGTAATGATGTTCATAACATCATTCGATTCATACATATAAAGCTATCTTATTCGAAGGTTTAAACTTGTAATCACTAGAACATAGTTTAGTTAATTCTAAACTTGTTCGCAAACAAAAGTTAATCCTTCTAACTTGACTTTTAAAATCAACTAAACACATGTTCTATATCTATATGATATGCTAACTTAATGATTTAAAACCTGGAAACACGAAAAACACCGTAAAACCGGATTTACGCCGTCGTAGTAACACCGCGGGCTGTTTTGGGTTAGTTAATTAAAAACTATGATAAACTTTGATTTAAAAGTTGTTATTCTGAGAAAATGATTTTTATTATGAACATGAAACTATATCCAAAAATTATGATTAAACTTAAAGTGGAAGTATGTTTTCTAAAATGGTCATCTAGACGTCGTTCTTTCGACTGAAATGACTACCTTTACAAAAACGACTTGTAACTTATTTTTCCGACTATAAACCTATACTTTTATGTTTAGATTCATAAAATAGAGTTCAATATGAAACCATAGCAATTTGATTCACTCAAAACGGATTTAAAATGAAGAAGTTATGGGTAAAACAAGATTGGATAATTTTTCTCATTTTAGCTACGTGAAAATTGGTAACAAATCTATTCCAACCATAACTTAATCAACTTGTATTGTATATTATGTAATCTTGAGATACCATAGACACGTATACAATGTTTCGACCTATCATGTCGACACATCTATATATATTTCGGAACAACCATAGACACTCTATATGTGAATGTTGGAGTTAGCTATACAGGGTTGAGGTTGATTCCAAAATATATATAGTTTGAGTTGTGATCAATACTGAGATACGTATACACTGGGTCGTGGATTGATTCAAGATAATATTTATCGATTTATTTCTGTACATCTAACTGTGGACAACTAGTTGTAGGTTACTAACGAGGACAGCTGACTTAATAAACTTAAAACATCAAAATATATTAAAAGTGTTGTAAATATATTTTGAACATACTTTGATATATATGTATATATTGTTATAGGTTCGTGAATCAACCAGTGGCCAAGTCTTACTTCCCGACGAAGTAAAAATCTGTGAAAGTGAGTTATAGTCCCACTTTTAAAATCTAATATTTTTGGGATGAGAATACATGCAGGTTTTATAAATGATTTACAAAATAGACACAAGTACGTGAAACTACATTCTATGGTTGAATTATCGAAATCGAATATGCCCCTTTTTATTAAGTCTGGTAATCTAAGAATTAGGGAACAGACACCCTAATTGACGCGAATCCTAAAGATAGATCTATTGGGCCTAACAAACCCCATCCAAAGTACCGGATGCTTTAGTACTTCGAAATTTATATCATATCCGAAGGGTGTCCCGGAATGATGGGGATATTCTTATATATGCATCTTGTTATTGTCGGTTACCAGGTGTTCACCATATGAATGATTTTTATCTCTATGTATGGGATGTCTATTGAAATATGAAATCTTGTGGTCTATTGTTACGATTTGATATATATAGGTTTGTAATGACCCGGAAATTTCCGATCAAATTTAAACCTTAAACTCTATATGTTTCCGACACGATAAGCAAAAATCTGTAATGTTGAGTCTCGAGAGTTTTGAAATCTTTATGTAATCAACTAACCATTGGACTTTACCCTACGGTTCACGAACAACCTATAATTTAAAACTCGAACCCATCATGATTTATATATGAAATGATAAAAATTTACTATTAAACGATGCTATTTCAAATTAAAAATTTTATGTATTAAGTCGTTTTATTTTTATGATATAATTCTTGTAATTTTTTTAAAGAAACGAAGTTAAATTAAAAATGTACAATTTGTAAAGCACAACGTACAACAATGTGTAGCTTAAATAGTTGAATCGAAATTAATTCATTTACTATTCATATGAATGGTAAATGAAATGAAATTAATTAATTTACTATTCACATGAAAATGACATGATGGAAATTATTAATTATAAGTTACATAATATACCCCTGAAGTATTTAATAAATACGACTTTTTTAAAATTTACGATTCAAATTTGATTCTAAATTTATTATTATATTATTATATTTCATTTCAATATTATTATATTATTATTTTATTACTTTATTATATTATTATATTATTATAATTAAACACATTTGATTCCTTTTCCTTTTATTATTATATTATTTTATTATTATTATATTATTACTTTATTATAATATTATATTATTATATTCTATTTCAATATTATTATATTATTATATTTTATATATATATATATATATATATATATATATATATATATATATATATATATATATATATATATATATATATATATATATATATATATATATATAAAAACGTTATAACTTCTAAGTTAAAATAAATATATATGTATTGAATTAAGATGTATTAATACATAGTTTCTAGATGTATTTACTATTGGAATATACTAATAGGAAAACATCATTTTCAACATTTTATAATTGAAAATGACATCCTTGTCATTACATATGACTCATGAGACATCTTTAAACACATAAACAACATAATTTTGTATTTATACCCGTATTATACACAACTTCTGGATGTATTTACTATTCGTATATACCAATAGTAAAACATCATTTTCAACCTTTTTAGTCATGGGGGAACATGTTTAACAACTCTTAACATCTAGTATTTAACTTCTAGCTAAAATATCAATTTGGAATCTCTTTATATCTATATATATATGACATTTTATATCTATATCTATATCATTTCCATTCTAATTTTTATTCTAAGATTTTACTCCCTAAAAACACACACTTGAAAGCCTTTGTTCTACTACTTCAATTCAGCAAAAACACTTCAAATATAAGTCTTAAAACAACCTAAAATTATCATAAGAAAAACCAAACAAGAACACTTCATGAAGATCATCCATTTCAAGTTTATACTTTCAATCTTTTGAACCCATTTCAAAAACTCTTTGAAGATCAAGAATTATACTTCCTTTCTAGTAGCTTTATCCAAGTAACTTGAGGTAGTAACCTTATTCATAATTTTATTCGATTCATATTCATAAAGCTATCTTATTTTGAGTTATAAATTATAACAACGAGAACATAGTTTGAATTATTTCAAACTTGTTCGCAAACTAAATAGATCCTTCTAACTTAACTTTTAAAACACTTTAAGACCTATAATATATCATAATGATATGCTAACTTAACAAGATATAACTTGTTTTTACAAAGAACACCTTAAAACTGAATCTACGTCGTCGGAGTGCAACCGGGGGCTGTTTTGGGTTGGATAATTAAAAACCATCTTGAACTTTGAATTGGAGGTTTATTTTCTGGAAAAATGATTTTTACTATGAATATGTTAACGCATAAAAATTTTATGATTTAACTCAAAGTATAAGTATTTTTAGAAAAATAATCATTTAAGGTTGTTTACATGATGGAAAATGATTAACTTCATAAGTTTCACCAAAGTTTGACCTATGACCTGTGATTTTGAATACAAACTAAGGTATTTACAGTTCATATTCTTAAAGAGGGACTCGATCCAAGGAAGTGGCAAGTTGAACCAACGAAAACGGAGTTGTAACGAAGAAACTATGACCAAAACGAAATCGGATATCCAAGACTAATTTAGCTACGTGATTAATTGGAAAAAAATTAAATAAATCACATCTTTCTAAAATAACATGATATTTTATATATATGTACTCATAATTTAATTTTATATGATTCAGGATCACCCGTAAACAATACGAGAAGATTAATCATAAGATCCCATGATTGTACGCAACACGTCATTTGACAACACCGGTACTTTATGTACGCAACACGTCATTTGACAACACCGGTACCGTGGGTCAAGATTAATCTCGACCAATACATATACGATGGGGTTTTTATTTATTTCATTGGGGGTTTATTAATCACCTAAAAATGAACCATTTAAAATTGAATTACTAACATCGAACTGCTAACTACGGACTAAGGAATTATTAAAAGTATTATAAGTATATATACGTGACGATTGTTTAAAAAGAAAAGGTATTGATATATTATATATGGTTAGGTTTGTGATATCAATCGGAGACCAAGTCAAAATTACATATCTTCAAGACGAAAGTGAGTATATAGTCCCACTTTTAAACTCTAAATATTTCGGGATGAGAATACATGTATTTTTATGTTTTACGTTATGGACACAAGTAACTGAAAAATATATTCTACGTTGAGTTGTACCACTGGCATATTTCCCTGTAGCTTGGTAACTAATATTTACAGCGGTATTGTAAACGCGAATCCTGTTGATAGATCTATCGGGCCTGACAACCCCAACCGGACTGGACGACCAGTATTCAACGGTTGCACAGTACTTCGTTTCGTGACTACACTTGGTACGGTGTAGTAAGATTTCATAATAAAGGGAATATGCGATGTGATTAAATGTTAAGTATGGTTACCAAGTGCTCAACCACTTAGAATATTTTTATTAAAATGTTTATATATGAAATCTTGTGTTCCATTGTTATAACGCTGCTAGCATCAAACCTATATATCTCACCAACCTTTGTGTTGACGTTTTAAAGCATGTTATTCTCAGGTACGAATTAAGTCTTCCGCTGTGCATTAGCTCATGTTAAGGATACTACTTGGAGTTGATCATCGCAAAGGGACCAAATGTTTATGACTTCGTCCAGGAGGATTAGGACGGGTCGTCACAGTTGGTATCAGAGCGTTGGTCTTAGCGAACCAGGTCTTGCATTAGTGTGTCTAACTGTTAATTGTTTAGATGCATTAGTGGGTCTGGACTTTGACCGTGTCTGCATGTCAAAAGTTTTGCTTATCATTTCTAGTCGGAAATCACCTGCTTATCATCCTTAGGAAATTACATTCTTATCATTCTTAATTCTAGACACGTCTTACTACATTTAGTGCATCGATAGTGTATAGACAAAATTCATATCTTAGCGTATCTAATAATTCATATCTTAGCGTATCTGTAGACTTGCCTGACATATGCCGTAGGTTTCTCTGTAGTCTACGAAATCTATAGTATTATATATATAGATATTTTATATAGCTAGAATATCATCCGATATCTGAAACTCATTTCACATCGACGATCCCTTCCACCCACCAAATTGCTCGTTTAGCGATGAACCTAAAGCACTTACCGGCGAACCTGTTCGAGAAACCATTTTCTCTCTCATTTCTAGAGTATCTCGTTATGATTATATATTATCCCATATTTCGAATCTTATTCATCCGCTCGCTCCAACCGCCAATCATCCCGGTGTACTAGCAGAAATTAACGAACTTCGCGCTCGCGTGACGGCTTTGGAAAACATGGTGCGAAGGTTACAAACACCAGCAGCAGCACCAGCGGCATAAACCGTACCACCATCATCAACGCCAACAGTACCCTTATCACCAAACCACAACCACGTCATAAACCTCAACATTTCAATCTGTACCTCGGATATTAACCTCACACGCCTTAATAGCATCATCTGTACTTCGAGTATGATCTTTGTTCTACATATCATTCTACATTGATTATCTTCGCTTTATGTATCATTCAACCTCATTCATCTTCGCTCGTTATGGCAATTATGTAATTTCTAAAGTTTTAGAGATTATGTAATCTAGTATTAGCGATAAATCAAATGAGTTTAATATCTTATCGACTCATTATATCCATGATTACATCCGAAGGAAATATATATGCAAGTATATTTTCATAAAGATTGTAATTAAAATTCTTTCGTACAAACTGTTAATGATGAAAAATATTTTAACGGGTAGGTAATACCCGAGGAATATTTAGATTTCACATTAATAAGTTACACTGTACATTTTTCGAATCTGATTCAATGGTCATTTACTATCCTATTTACAACCACCGATATACGTATCCGTTCATCACAAAATAACCATTTCCATTCAAATTTCATAATTGGATTTTGACCTATCAGAATCCAACAAGTGGCATAACGAAGAAAACATTGGGCATGATAAAAATTTGTTAGAAACAAACGAACTAATTAATTGAAATATTGTTAAGATTCCACGCTAACTGTTCCTAGATAACTGTTCCCAGCTAACGGATTAACATTTAATTTATCGCAATTTACATTCTCGCAATTTTATTTATTGTCATTTAATTTTTGTACTTTACATACCGTCGGGACACATGTACAACAATACGTCGGATTAATTCTGAGACAACACGTTGTATAATGGGTCAAGATATATATTTATTTATTTTACGCATTATAAATAACGGGACACGTATACAAGGTTTTGACCTATCATAGCGACCCATCTATATATATATTTCGGAACGATCATAGACACTCTATAGTTGACTATACAGGGTTGAGGTGGTTCCAAAATATATATATACTTTGAGTTGTGATCGACACTGAGACCGGTACACGGGTCACGATACGTATTAATTAATTCGAATATTATATATTTAATTTATATATGAATCTATTGGACCATTGGACAATCGGACCACTGGACTGCTAACATTGGACAATTAAAATGAATTAAAATATTGATTATAACATATGAACCTAAACAATTCTTCAAGTTTGCCACTTGATTTCATCTTAAACCTCATTTGTACCTCGACAATTACAATCCGCGTTCACATCTTTTCATGATTTTTGAAAACATTTCGATCGAGATGTTGAACCAACCGCACCTCATCTATGGAAGAAAAGATTCTTGCATATAGTTATGCACCTGAAAACTCTCGGAGACTGAGTCAACGTTTAACATGTAGCAGTGTTAATTCCTTTAGTGTTATTATTACCCAAAATAACTTTGCAATCCCTTTCCAAATTAGCCAATTTTGTCACAGCTCCAGCAAGTTAACCTCGACTTTTCAGAAAGGTTAGTCTCGATATATATATATATATACGTTATCCTTTCGCCGTTGTTACCGGAGAACCTTTTATATTCCACCATATTACCATCAGCGTTTAATCATCTAAAAACACAATTCTTCTGAAACCACCTCGGTTTGATAACCGATGACCCAGATCCGTTAACTTTGAGAATACTGACGAAGCAGCATGTTGTAGATGGTCTTAATGACCAAAAGTTGATGATAAAGAATGGAGTATTGGAAACATTCAATGGAAAATTTAGTACCGAAAAGCGGGTTATGTGAAATTATGAAGGAAGCCGTAGATAAATCACAAAGAATAAGTTTGACTTCAAAGAATTCAAATAATTCCGTGTCTGCTGAAATCGTTAGCAAACACATTACTCCTTATTCTAAACCTTTTCAGATGATACTCTTCATCATCATCTTATCTTAGATATTATAAGATATCTTCATATCTTCCGTTATACATATTCTCCATATTTCTGGAGATATTTTCATAACTATTCTTATCTGAAATCATGTATCTCTCCATAATATCTGCGTTACAACACAAAAGAAACTGTGCTAGTTTCTAAATTCTGAAACCATCAAGTTTAAAATATGAATGTTTTGAAGTAGTGTTGGGAACTGATGCATGAATTAGTATAATATAATGACACTTGATCAACGTCATTATATTACAGTAAGTCATGTTGAGTTTCTAATGGAATGTGATGATTCACAGTACCATCATCATGTGCCATGTTACACGGCTCTTACATTCTATCTAATCTCTAAATATATCAAGAAAATATTTTCTTGATAACTCGGTCTTTTCAAGGGTAATCTGGTAATTTGACATATCAAAATCGTGCCATTACCATTTCTTTCTGAGAACATTAGCTATGTTCATTCCAAATTTCATATCTACGAATTCTGGACCATTACTCGCTTGACTCGAAGTCGGGAAGAGAAAAACGAAAGCATGAGGCTTTGAAAAATAATGAAGAATACAAAGGCCGATAACAACCCCTAGAAATTACAAACCGTATATATCAATACGTATTGCAACGTAAAGACACGGCAGAACTAGAAACACCATGAACACAAGAGCATAGTAGAAGTAAATAGATTCTTCTGGTGGTAGATGAAAAAGAAGAATGACGGATGTGAAAATTAATAATATATCAAGGATCGGAATGGGATGGAGCATATTGGCGAATGTCTTAAAGTAGGAATTAAGGAAAAAGATTAGAAGATGTGAGTTGTGGAAAATAAGGAACTGAAGGGAATGAATTTATAGTGAAATATCCGATAGAGAAATCGGAACAGATTATTGCATTTAATCAAAGAAGATCCTGATCGCCGAAGAACCAAATCTTATTACGTAAGATTTTCTCTAAATCCCATGAATTCCGAAAATCAATCATAACTACGACTCGGTTAAGCGAATATATATTTTTACTCATCTCACTCTTTTGCGATAGCCTCATTTATACTCTTCGCGTAATCGAATCGTTTTATCTATATTACTCAATAATGATAAAACTCTAAGTTACCAACTCATATTCGTCATGAAAATGTTTTATTGTTATCCATGACGACCTCTATCAAATTTCGAGGACGAAATTTCTTTAACGGGTAGGTACTGTAATGACCCGGAAATTTCCGATCAAATTTAAACCTTAAACTCTATATGTTTCCGACACGATAAGCAAAAATCTGTAATGTTGAGTCTCGAGAGTTTTGAAATCTTTATGTAATCAACTAACCATTGGACTTTACCCTACGGTTCACGAACAACCTATAATTTAAAACTCGAACCCATCATGATTTATATATGAAATGATAAAAATTTACTATTAAACGATGCTATTTCAAATTAAAAATTTTATGTATTAAGTCGTTTTATTTTTATGATATAATTCTTGTAATTTTTTTAAAGAAACGAAGTTAAATTAAAAATGTACAATTTGTAAAGCACAACGTACAACAATGTGTAGCTTAAATAGTTGAATCGAAATTAATTCATTTACTATTCATATGAATGGTAAATGAAATGAAATTAATTAATTTACTATTCACATGAAAATGACATGATGGAAATTATTAATTATAAGTTACATAATATACCCCTGAAGTATTTAATAAATACGACTTTTTTAAAATTTACGATTCAAATTTGATTCTAAATTTATTATTATATTATTATATTTCATTTCAATATTATTATATTATTATTTTATTACTTTATTATATTATTATATTATTATAATTAAACACATTTGATTCCTTTTCCTTTTATTATTATATTATTTTATTATTATTATATTATTACTTTATTATAATATTATATTATTATATTCTATTTCAATATTATTATATTATTATATTTTATATATATATATATATATATATATATATATATATATATATATATATATATATATATATATATATATATATATATATAAAAACGTTATAACTTCTAAGTTAAAATAAATATATATGTATTGAATTAAGATGTATTAATACATAGTTTCTAGATGTATTTACTATTGGAATATACTAATAGGAAAACATCATTTTCAACATTTTATAATTGAAAATGACATCCTTGTCATTACATATGACTCATGAGACATCTTTAAACACATAAACAACATAATTTTGTATTTATACCCGTATTATACACAACTTCTGGATGTATTTACTATTCGTATATACCAATAGTAAAACATCATTTTCAACCTTTTTAGTCATGGGGGAACATGTTTAACAACTCTTAACATCTAGTATTTAACTTCTAGCTAAAATATCAATTTGGAATCTCTTTATATCTATATATATATGACATTTTATATCTATATCTATATCATTTCCATTCTAATTTTTATTCTAAGATTTTACTCCCTAAAAACACACACTTGAAAGCCTTTGTTCTACTACTTCAATTCAGCAAAAACACTTCAAATATAAGTCTTAAAACAACCTAAAATTATCATAAGAAAAACCAAACAAGAACACTTCATGAAGATCATCCATTTCAAGTTTATACTTTCAATCTTTTGAACCCATTTCAAAAACTCTTTGAAGATCAAGAATTATACTTCCTTTCTAGTAGCTTTATCCAAGTAACTTGAGGTAGTAACCTTATTCATAATTTTATTCGATTCATATTCATAAAGCTATCTTATTTTGAGTTATAAATTATAACAACGAGAACATAGTTTGAATTATTTCAAACTTGTTCGCAAACTAAATAGATCCTTCTAACTTAACTTTTAAAACACTTTAAGACCTATAATATATCATAATGATATGCTAACTTAACAAGATATAACTTGTTTTTACAAAGAACACCTTAAAACTGAATCTACGTCGTCGGAGTGCAACCGGGGGCTGTTTTGGGTTGGATAATTAAAAACCATCTTGAACTTTGAATTGGAGGTTTATTTTCTGGAAAAATGATTTTTACTATGAATATGTTAACGCATAAAAATTTTATGATTTAACTCAAAGTATAAGTATTTTTAGAAAAATAATCATTTAAGGTTGTTTACATGATGGAAAATGATTAACTTCATAAGTTTCACCAAAGTTTGACCTATGACCTGTGATTTTGAATACAAACTAAGGTATTTACAGTTCATATTCTTAAAGAGGGACTCGATCCAAGGAAGTGGCAAGTTGAACCAACGAAAACGGAGTTGTAACGAAGAAACTATGACCAAAACGAAATCGGATATCCAAGACTAATTTAGCTACGTGATTAATTGGAAAAAAATTAAATAAATCACATCTTTCTAAAATAACATGATATTTTATATATATGTACTCATAATTTAATTTTATATGGTTCAGGATCACCCGTAAACAATACGAGAAGATTAATCATAAGATCCCATGATTGTACGCAACACGTCATTTGACAACACCGGTACTTTATGTACGCAACACGTCATTTGACAACACCGGTACCGTGGGTCAAGATTAATCTCGACCAATACATATACGATGGGGTTTTTATTTATTTCATTGGGGGTTTATTAATCACCTAAAAATGAACCATTTAAAATTGAATTACTAACATCGAACTGCTAACTACGGACTAAGGAATTATTAAAAGTATTATAAGTATATATACGTGACGATTGTTTAAAAAGAAAAGGTATTGATATATTATATATTGTTAGGTTTGTGATATCAATCGGAGACCAAGTCAAAATTACATATCTTCAAGACGAAAGTGAGTATATAGTCCCACTTTTAAACTCTAAATATTTCGGGATGAGAATACATGTATTTTTATGTTTTACGTTATGGACACAAGTAACTGAAAAATATATTCTACGTTGAGTTGTACCACTGGCATATTTCCCTGTAGCTTGGTAACTAATATTTACAGCGGTATTGTAAACGCGAATCCTGTTGATAGATCTATCGGGCCTGACAACCCCAACCGGACTGGACGACCAGTATTCAACGGTTGCACAGTACTTCGTTTCGTGACTACACTTGGTACGGTGTAGTAAGATTTCATAATAAAGGGAATATGCGATGTGATTAAATGTTAAGTATGGTTACCAAGTGCTCAACCACTTAGAATATTTTTATTAAAATGTTTATATATGAAATCTTGTGTTCCATTGTTATAACGCTGCTAGCATCAAACCTATATATCTCACCAACCTTTGTGTTGACGTTTTAAAGCATGTTATTCTCAGGTACGAATTAAGTCTTCCGCTGTGCATTAGCTCATGTTAAGGATACTACTTGGAGTTGATCATCGCAAAGGGACCAAATGTTTATGACTTCGTCCAGGAGGATTAGGACGGGTCGTCACAAGGTTAAACCTATAACTCACCAACATTTTTGTTGACGTTTAAAGCATGTTTATTCTCAGGTGAATATTAAGAGCTTCCGCTGTTGGATACTAAAATAAGGACAAGATTTGGAGTCCATGTTTGTATGATATTGTGTAAAAACTGCATTCAAGAAACTGATTTCGATGTAACATATTTGTATTGTAAACCATTATGTAATGGTCGTGTGTAAACAGGATATTTTAGATTATCATTATTTGATAATCTACGTAAAGCTTTTTAAACCTTTATTTATGAAATAAAGGTTATGGTTTGTTTTAAAAATGAATGCAGTCTTTGAAAAACGTCTCATATAGAGGTCAAAACCTCGCAACGAAATCAATTAATATGGAACGTTTTTAATCAATAAGAACGGGACATTTCAGGGAAGGCGAATGTGGTAGCTGACGCTTTGAGTAGAAAGGACAGAGAACCTATACGGGTAAAAGCTATGAATATAATTATTCGTACTAACCTTACTACTCAAATAAAGGAGGCGCAATAGGGGGTTGTAAAAGAAGAAAAGTTGAAGAATGAGATACCCAAAGGATCAGAGAAACATCTTAATATTCGGGAAGACGGAACCAGATATAAGGCTGATAGAATTTGGGTACCAAGGTTTGGAGATGTGAGAGAAATGGTACTTAAAGAAGCACATAAAACCAGGTATTCAATACATCCCGGAGCGGGGAAGATGTATAAAGATCTCAAGAAACACTTTTGGTGGCCGAGTATGAAAGCCGATATTGCTAAATATGTAGGAGAATGTTTGACGTGTTCTAAGGTCAAAGCTGAACATCAGAAACCATCAGGTCTACTACAACAACCTGAAATCCCGGAATGGAAATGGGAAAACATTACCATGGATTTCATTACTAAATTGCCAAGGACTTCAAGTGGTTATGATACTATTTGGGTAATATTTGATCGTCTCACCAAGTCAGCACACTTCCTGCCAATGAGAGAAGATGACAAAATGGAGAAGTTGGCGCGATTGTATTTGAAGGAGGTTATCTCCAGACATGGAATACCCGTCTCTATTATCTCTTATAGGGATGGTAGATTTGTTTCAAGGTTCTGGCAGACGTTGCAACAAGCATTGGGGACTCATTTAGACATGAGTACTGCCTATCATCCACAAATTGATGGGCAGAGCTAAAGGACGATACAAACACTTGAAGACATGCTACGAGCATGTGTTATTGATTTCGGAAACAGTTGGGATCGACACCTACCATTAGCAGAATTTTCCTACAACAACAGTTATCATTCTAGTATTGAGATGGCGCCATTTGAGGCACTTTATGGTAGAAAGTGCAGGTCTCCGATTTGTTGGAATGAAGTGGGGGATAGACAGATTACGGATCCGGAGATAATACAAGAAACTACCGAGAAAATCATCCAAATTCAACAACGATTGAGAACTGTCCAGAGTCGACAAAAGAGCTACGCGGACAGTAAAAGAAAAGATATAGAGTTTGAAATTGGAGAAATGGTCATGCTTAAGGTTTCACCTTGGAAAGGCGTTGTTCGATTTGGTAAACGGGGGAAACAAAATCCAAGGTACATTGGACCATTCAAGATTATAGATCGTGTCGGACCAGTAGCTTACCAACTGGAGCTACCTCAACAACTCGCGGCTGTACATAACACTTTCCACGACTCGAATTTGAAGAAATGTTTTGCTAAGGAAGATCTCACTATTCCGTTGGACGAAATCCAAATCAATGAAAAACTTCAATTCATTGAAGAACCCGTCGAAATAATGGATCGTGAGGTTAAGAGACTTAAGCAAAACAAGATACCGATTGTTAAGGTTTGATGGAATGCTCGTAGAGGACCCGAGTTCACCTGGGAGCATGAAGATCAGATGAAGAAGAAATACCCGCATCTATTTCTAGAAGATTCGTCAACACCTTCAACAGCTTAAAATTTCGGGACGAAATTTATTTAACGGGTAGGTACTGTAGTGACCCGAACTTTTCCATGTTTATATATATTAATTGAGATTGATATTTACATGACTAAATGTTTCCAATGTGTTAAGCAATCAAACTTGTTAAGACTTGATTAAATGAAATAAGTTTCATATAGACAATTGATCACCCAAGTTGACCGGCGATTCACGAACGTTACAAATTTGTAAAAACTATATGTTGTGGTATATATAGACATATATATATGGTTGACATGAGATTATGATGAGTAAGTATCTCACTAAGTATATTAACAATGTGTGATATACATAAGAAATGAGATTACTAAGTTAAGAAACTCGAAATGATATATATAACGATTATAGTTATGATAACGTCTACTAAATACATATGTATCATATTAAGATATTGATACACTATATTTAACATGATAAAATGATATTTAAATATATCATTAAGTGTGTTAACAATGAACTACATATGTAAAAATGATAAGGCTAAAAAGGAACATATATTTCATAGCAAAATCCCCCAAGAAAGACAAGATTTTAGTTGCAATTGTTCCATTTTCAAGTAATATTCGTTTATTTTAAATAAGTGCGAAGACAAAAGGCGAAAACGACGAATTGAAGACACAAAGGTCCAAAAAGCTCAAAAGTACAAGATACAATCAAAAAGGTTCAAATTATTGATGAGGAACGTCTAAAAATGACAAGAGTACAAGTTACAAAACGCAAAGTACAAAATATAAAATTGTACGCAAGGACGTTCGAAAATCCGGAACCGGGACCAGAGTCAACTCTCAACGCTCGACGCAACGGTGTAAAAATTACGAGTCAACTATGCACAAGAATAAAATATAATATTTAAATAATTCATAATAAGAATAATATTAAATAATAAAAAGTTGTTAATTGAGCATAGTTCAGGGGTCATAAGTGAAAATTCAATTTCTAAATTCGCCTATAAAAGGCTTTGTAATCGTAATGTAAAAACACACCTTCTTCCAATCTTATTTCTTTCTTATGTAATTTATATTTATATTTATAATATTAAGTTTAATTTAAGATTAATAATAATTGGGTTATTGTAAGAAATGTTTTACGGGTTTTAAAGTAGGAACTCTGTCCGTGTAACGCTACGCGATTAATCACCACTGTAAGCTATGTTCTTCCTTTTTAAATTAATGTCTAGTAGCTAAGTCATTATTATGCTTATTTAAGCCGAAGTAATCGTGATGTTTGACTAAATATTAAGACGGGGTTATTGGATTTTGTACCATAATTAAGGTTTGGGCAAAAGACCGACACTTGTGGAAATTGGACTATTGACTATTAATAGATGGGGGGTATTGTCTAATTGAGTGACAACTCATTGGAGTCTGTCGAACCTATCTTCAAATTAATTATCCTAATAATTAATAATGATTATGGTTGTCCTATTTAGTAACGTTCATATGGAATCTATTATAATCATTTAATTAATTATTCGGGTTGGGTAATTGATTATTCAAACTGATCAAGTGGGTAAATTAATATTCATATCTAATCAAAACAGGGGTAGATTACATACAGTGATAACTGGTGTAATTGTTGACAGAAGTGATAACTGCGTCACAGTTTAAATCCTTAATTAGTTGGAATATTTGACTTCGGGTATAAGGGTAATTTGACGAGGACACTCGCACTTTATATTTATGACCGATGGACTATTATGGATAAAAACCAGATAGGTATCAAATAAACCATGACAAAGGACAATTAACCCGAGTAACAATTAATTAAAATCAAAACGTTAAACATCATGATTACGGAAGTTTAAATAAGCATAATTGTTTTATTGTATTTTTCATCGCACTTTTATTTTCTGTCATTTTATTTTCTGTCATTTTATTTATCGCAATTTATTTTACGCACTTTAATTTTTGTCATTTATTTTTACGCTTAAAATCGACAAACCGGTCATTAAACGGTAAAACCCCCATTTTATAATAATACTACTACTTATTTATATATATATTTTTACAAATAAACTTAATAATATAGCGTTAACTTCACCAGCTCCCTGTGGAACGAACCGGACTTACTAAAAACTACACTACTCTACGATTAGGTACACTGCCTATAGTGTTGTAGCAAGGTTTAGGTATATTCCATCCGTAAATTAATAAAACTTGTGTCATATTTTGTAGTATTTCCTAGTAAAAATAATACTATTTCGTACCCTCACGCTACATCATCAAGTTTTTGGCGCCGCTGCCGGGGAGCGCTAAAACGCTATATTTTTAATTATAATAATATTGAAATAAAATATAATAATATAATAATATTGAAATAGAATATAATAATATAATAATATTGAAATAGAATATAATAATATAATAATATTTTAGAATATATTTTGAATCGTAAAAGTTTTAAAAAGTCGTATTTATTAAATACTTCAGGGGTATATTATGTAAATTGTAATTAATAATTTCTATCAAGTCGCTTTCATGTGAATAGTAAATTAATTAATTTCTTTTCATTTACTATTCATGAATATTAAATGAATTAAAAAAAAGGTTTTGAAAAAAAAATAATAATTATAAAAAAAAGTATTAATTTGTAAAAAAAAATCATTTTTTTTAAAAAAAAAAAATTGTAAAAAAAAACGTTTTTTTTTAGAAAAAAAAATTCGTTTTTAAAAAAAAAAGTAAAAAAAAAAAAAAAAAACGTAAAAAAAGTAAAAAAAAAAACGTAAAAAAAAAAAAAACGTAAAAAAAAAAAAAAAAAATTTTAAAAAAAATATATATTTTTTAAGATTTTGTCTATAAAAAAAAAATTTTTTTTTTTAGTTTTATTACCTTTAGATTTTTAGACTATAGTCGCAACTTTTAGTATTAAGTTTAGTTTTGCCATAGTTATTTTTACTTCTAGAATTTTTAGGCTTTGCCGTAAAATCCCTTAAGTGCTTATTCCTTAGATTAAGTTTTAGGTGCTTTAGAATTTTACGACGCCGTATTTCGCACTACTTTCTTATTTTTATTTTTCGACGCCTATTTTTCGACCTTTTTATTTTTCGACCTTTTTCGACGCGCAATCTTTTTCTTTCTTATTTCTCGCCATTCTAGTTTTTAGGACTTAGATTTTTTTCTACTTCTTCTCTAAATTTCTTAAAATTACGAAAATTTATTTTAAGTGGTTAAATTGATAGACATCAAAATTTTCTGGTTCGTAGTAATAGTTGGATTTGTACGTGGACCGGGTTATTGGAGCCAAACAGTACTCAATTATATTGAGACCAAACGAATCCTGCCCCTCTGCTGCATCTTTTGGCTATTCGAAACGTGGGCAAAATCAGAAAAGTCTATTGATTGGATAACTTATATAAGTTTTTCTTATTTTTATAACTAATAGGATATTCTGTGAATGCACCGAGCAAAACGTTCACCACCTTTCATACGTTCACCACCTGTAACTCGATCAAGACATCTAGCAAATATTGTCGCCGTTGATTTTTCTTTAGAATCGTCATCTAGTCGAACAAGAACTCCAACTCAAATTTCCGATAATCCATCTTTTGAACCCGACTTCACAATTAAGAACCCGGAGCATATTCAAGGACAATTCCAAGATCTTGAACCACTAATTATTCCTCCTGAGCCACAAACCATTAAATCAGAATCCTCTAGTGATTCGTATTCAACAAATTCAATTATGGAAGTAACGGAACCTCTAAGTATGGAAGATCGAATGAGAGCCACACGCACGGGCCAAGGTCACGCCATTATTAAGCCAGAAGTTAATGCGCCAGATTATGAAATCAAAGGACAAATTCTACACATGGTAACTAACCAATGCCAATTCAGTGGTGCACCGAATGAAGATCCTAACGAACACCTTCGTACGTTTAAAAGAATTTGTACACTATTCAAAATCCGAGAAGTGGAAGATGAGCAGATCTATCTCATGTTGTTTCCCTGGACTTTAAAGGGAGAAGCCAAAGATTGGTTAGAATCGTTACCTGAAGGGGCGATTGACACATGGGATGTTTTAGTTGAAAAATTTCTTAAACAATTCTTTCCGGCATCCAAAGCCGTGAGACTTCAAGGAGAAATTGTTACGTTCGCGCAAAAGCCAAATGAAACTCTATATGAGGCGTGGACAAGATTTGGAAAGTTGTTGAGAGGATGTCCTCAACACGGTTTAGACACTTATCAAATAGTACAAATATTCTACCAAGGTGTCAATGTTGCTACACGAAAAGACATCGACATAACAGCTGGTGGTTCCATTATGAAGAAAACCGCAACTGAAGCTTACAAAATTATTGATAACACAGCCTCCCACTCTCATGAGTGGCATCAAGAAAAAGATATTTTTCGTTCATCTAAAGCGGCTAGAGCCGATTCTAGCCATGACTTTGATTCCGTTTCCGCAAAAATAGATGCTTTCGAAAGACGAATGGAAAAGATGAATAAAGATATTCACGCAATACGAATCAGTTGTGAGCAATGCGGTGGACCACACTTAATGAAAGACTGTCACATTGAACAAACGATGGAACAACGTGAGAATGTTGTCTACATGAACCAAAGGCTGGAAAATAGTTATCAGAATAATTATCAACCGCCAAGGCCAAACTTCAATCGAAATCAAAACATTCTTTACAATCCAAAAGGACCCGACAATAACTCGTATAACCAACAAGGTCCGAATAACCAACCAACTCAAAACAACACTTTCAATCAACAAAGACCTGGCTTGTATAAACCACCACAACAAACCGACGAGAAGAAGTCAAATCTGGAAGAAGTGGTATTTAAGCTAGTTGAATCTCAAACACAATTTATTGAAACTCAAACCCAAACGAATGAGAGGTTTGAGCAGTCATTAAGAACTCAACAAGCTTCCATTTTGAATCTAGAAAAACACGTAGGTACTCTTGCTAGCATGATGAGTGAGAGGGAACAAGGAAAGCTACCGAGTAATACTGAAGTAAATCCTCGGAATGAGAATGTTAATATGGTGTCAACAAATTCTGAAAAACCAGCTCCAGAAGTTGGGAAGGTTTTAGATGTGAGTAACAATGAAGAAGTTACACCACCACCACCAGAGTATGTAAAGCCAGTGGTGGCACCATATAAACCACCCATCCCGTTTCCAAGAAAAGGAGTTGAGTATGAGCAAGTAATAGGTAATAAAGTTGGTGATACCATTGGAAAGAAGAAGAAGAAGAAGTATAAGAAAGTGCAAGAAACAAAAACCGTAGAAGTAAACCCGGTGAAGACAGTTCCACCAAAACCTCCACCTAGGGTAGGTGATCCGGGTGAATTTATTGTTCCTTGTCTACTTAGTGATTGTGTCATGTATGATGCGCTAGCAGATTTAGGTGCAAGTGTAAGTGTTATGCCTCTTTCCTTATATAAGAGATTAGGTGTAGGTAAGTTAAGTCCAACGGATATGAGTGTTCGACTCTTTGATCAAACCATTAAGCACCCAGTTGGAATTGCTGACAACCTACCCGTTCAAGTAGGCAATTTAACCTTTCTAGTCGAATTTATTGTCATTGACATAGAAGAGGACCCAAACATTCCTCTAATTTTAGGTCGGCCATTCTTTGCGTTCACCGGGGCGTTATTTGATGTAGGAAATGGAAGAATGACACTTAAAAGTGGTGACAAATCTATCACCTTTATGATTCGAAAGTCTAAATCTCCACCAACCAAAACCGTTGAACCAGAAAAAATGATTGGTAAGAACCATGTTGTTTTACCAACTCCAACGGTAATACTTAATAATAATAAAACGCCTAAGTGTGGGGAAAATGAAGTAACACCTAATGATGACATGATAACAAAGAACCCCGTTATTGATACGAAATTAAATGACCCCGTTATTAACAGTTCAATGAAGAAACTTTTTAAACGGGCTATTGATGCTAGAAGTAAGGGGAACTTTAAGTTATGTAACCGGTTAGTATCCAATCTGTCGCCTAAAGAAAGGGCTAAGCTAGTTGAATTATGGGGTATTACGGAAGAAGCCGGGCACTGGCTTAAAGAAAAAGTCACGGATATGCAAGTTGATTATGGACCAAGAGAAATTAACGATGAAGTTAATCACAATTTTAACACCACGGCTACCTAAGTGTGGGGAGATTCAAATATTCTAAAAAGAAAATGCTGTTTGGAGTTAGTTGTTCTGTTCTCGTGTAGTTCCGAGAATGGAATTCGATTGGTCTTTTCCGCTAGCAGACACTAAAGAACTAGTTTTCTCCCCCCATTCTGAATTTTTTTTGTTTTTTAGGTTTTATATGAAATTAATATGTTTTCTTTTTAAGTTTTGTGTGAATTTAAAAACAAAAATTTACTTTATTTCATTAAGTTGAAAAAAAATGATTTCTAAAATTCGTCGTGAGTTGAAGACTAGGCCGTTGAGCCGAAATTACTTTACCCGAGGGCGGGGCGAAAAATTTTTTCATCATTATTTTTAATTTTATTGATTTAAAGTATGCCAAAAAAAATATATTTGATTTTATAAATTTTTGAACGTGGGGTAATATACCCAACTTTAAAAATATGTATATATGTTCGTATTTTATCATGTAAACAACAGGGTAAAACAACGCACTTTCAAAGACTAACATTAAGTTCAGCAAAAGGTACTGATTTTGACGACAAGATGCAAAACAACAAATGTGATATAATAAATGAAGGAATGAACGATGAGGCGCGCCATCTATCATTCGACGAGCTTTGTAATTACAAACTGGGTATTTTTAATCACTTTTCTACACTAATCACCCTCATGAATTAATAATTATAGTCTGATTTCATGCAAATGAGGGCATTGCATGATCTCAAGTGTGGGGAAGGGTTATAAATTCTCTCGGGTTTACACTTGGTTTAATTGCCAAATTTTGTGAAAATTTGAAAAATTTTCAACTAAATGAATTTAAAATCATGTTTATACATATTTATGAACGATAAAACTAGGTGTTAATGCCGAAATTATCGTTACCTCGGAAAGGACATAAATTGAGAAACAACCTAAAATGCTTGAATTCATTTAAAATGGAATAAAGGAGAATAAAAAGGCAAAGAAAGAAACTAAGTGTGGGGAGAATGTACCAAGTTATTCAATTAAAAATTATCTATCACATATCTTTGTACAAGATTATTGCAGGTACTTTTGTTTTGGATGATACTAATCAGTTTTACCCGGTTTACTGTAATATATTTGAAAGAAAGATGGATCTACACGATGAATCAATTCCATCATTAAAAGGAAGTAAAGTCTTCCGAAAAAGACACGCGCTTCTTGATTTAGGTCAAGAAGTTGTCGTCCAGACCAGCTGTAGGTTGACGAAAAATCTAGAAAAGTCATCTCTAAAATCAGCAGGAAATCCACGGACCTCAGCATCAAACAGGGTCGCCAAGTGGTCAGATTTATCCTAACCATGAGAAGGATTTATCTCGTACAATGGGGAGGCACCGTGCAAATTAGCTTGATAAGACTAATGAATCAGATCCCCAGAAAGGATAATCTCCTTAAAGATTAAAAATCAGCTTTTAAGACTGATATTACTCAATCCTTGAGATTGACCTTAAAGATTGAGAATTCAAACTCATGGAATTCAATGATATCTAAACTCGAGCTTGAACGAGAAAAATTTTGATCAAAAATACAAACCGATTTGTTTTCTGAAAACCCATTTTCAATGCGTTCATTACCATTGAACGTAAAATCCTAGGAATTCACCTGGAATTCATTAGGTCATCTGAACCAAATCGGGTGTCAACCGTAAGAACGGTGGTTGCATAGCATGGTCGGAGACAGGACCTTGTGCCAGACCGAAAAATCATAGGATGATCTTTACTTTCGCTCCTACCAAGGATAGTTCTAGCATCCGACACGTTAAAAGACCATAATCATCTGCATGTCACGGGACATTGCCTTAACAGTTTCTTGTTCATCGCTTTCCTTTACAACCGGACGGTAGTTTACCGAAAGATAATATACGGAACAAGTAAACTGGATGTGTACTTTCCGATACCGGGATAGCAGTGGATTACATGAACCTAAAAGTTTTAGCCAAAATATTGATCCACAAATATATTTTGCAACACCGATGATGGATCAAATCAGAAAACTTGTCTAGGGTAAAATCTAGCTTGAATTTTCAAAAGATCAAATGTTTTCATAAAGATCCAATTTCCTTAAAGGATCTAAATTTTTATAGTCATGTGGGACTGTAAACCGCCTTTCAAATGTGCACTTTGCTTTGGAAACCGAAAGTAAATCGGCTATTTGATTGCAAGTGTCGTTGTCCTAAACCCAAGGCAACTGTGGATGACACACCCACCTTTAACCATATCGTTACTATCATTGTTTATACCGCTCTATCAAAATCACTGATGTACAAAGTGTGAAGAATAAAGAAGTGATTCGTGTGATGTATTATATTATTTCAAGACTGTATTGCTTGAGGACAAGCAACGCTCAAGTGTGGGGATATTGATAAGGCTAAAAAGGAACATATATTTCATAGCAAAATCCCCCAAGAAAGACAAGATTTTAGTTGCAATTGTTCCATTTTCAAGTAATATTCGTTTATTTTAAATAAGTGCGAAGACAAAAGGCGAAAACGACGAATTGAAGACACAAAGGTCCAAAAAGCTCAAAAGTACAAGATACAATCAAAAAGGTTCAAATTATTGATGAGGAACGTCTAAAAATGACAAGAGTACAAGTTACAAAACGCAAAGTACAAAATATAAAATTGTACGCAAGGACGTTCGAAAATCCGGAACCGGGACCAGAGTCAACTCTCAACGCTCGACGCAACGGTGTAAAAATTACGAGTCAACTATGCACAAGAATAAAATATAATATTTAAATAATTCATAATAAGAATAATATTAAATAATAAAAAGTTATTAATTGAGCATAGTTCAGGGGTCATAAGTGAAAATTCAATTTCTAAATTCGCCTATAAAAGGCTTTGTAATCATAATGTAAAAACACACCTTCTTCCAATCTTATTTCTTTCTTATGTAATTTATATTTATATTTATAATATTAAGTTTAATTTAAGATTAATAATAATTGGGTTATTGTAAGAAATGTTTTACGGGTTTTAAAGTAGGAACTCTGTCCGTGTAACGCTACGCGATTAATCACCACTGTAAGCTATGTTCTTCCTTTTTAAATTAATGTCTAGTAGCTAAGTCATTATTATGCTTATTTAAGCCGAAGTAATCGTGATGTTTGACTAAATATTAAGACGGGGTTATTGGATTTTGTACCATAATTAAGGTTTGGGCAAAAGACCGACACTTGTGGAAATTGGACTATTGACTATTAATAGATGGGGGGTATTGTCTAATTGAGTGACAACTCATTGGAGTCTGTCGAACCTATCTTCAAATTAATTATCCTAATAATTAATAATGATTATGGTTGTCCTATTTAGTGACGTTCATATGGAATCTATTATAATCATTTAATTAATTATTCGGGTTGGGTAATTGATTATTCAAACTGATCAAGTGGGTAAATTAATATTCATATCTAATCAAAACAGGGGTAGATTACATACAGTGATAACTGGTGTAATTGTTGACAGAAGTGATAACTGCGTCACAGTTTAAATCCTTAATTAGTTGGAATATTTGACTTCGGGTATAAGGGTAATTTGACGAGGACACTCGCACTTTATATTTATGACCGATGGACTATTATGGATAAAAACCAGATAGGTATCAAATAAACCATGACAAAGGACAATTAACCCGAGTAACAATTAATTAAAATCAAAACGTTAAACATCATGATTACGGAAGTTTAAATAAGCATAATTGTTTTATTGTATTTTTCATCGCACTTTTATTTTCTGTCATTTTATTTTCTGTCATTTTATTTATCGCAATTTATTTTACGCACTTTAATTTTTGTCATTTATTTTTACGCTTAAAATCGACAAACCGGTCATTAAACGGTAAAACCCCCATTTTATAATAATACTACTACTTATTTATATATATATTTTTACAAATAAACTTAATAATATAGCGTTAACTTCACCAGCTCCCTGTGGAACGAACCGGACTTACTAAAAACTACACTACTCTACGATTAGGTACACTGCCTATAGTGTTGTAGCAAGGTTTAGGTATATTCCATCCGTAAATTAATAAAACTTGTGTCATATTTTGTAGTATTTCCTAGTAAAAATAATACTATTTCGTACCCTCACGCTACATCATCAAAAAACAAGACTACTAACTCAAGAATTACGAAACGAGACTTATATGTAACGATTATCGCTGTAACGATATTTTAATGTATATATCATATTAAGAGATATTCATACATCATAATATCATGATAACATAATAATTTAACATCTCATTTGATATAATAAATATTGGGTTAACAACATTAATTGAGATCGTTAACTTAAAGGTTTCAAAACAACACTTACATGTAACGACTAACGAAGACTTAACGACCCCATTAGAATGTATATACATGTTGTGTTTTGATATGTATTCTTACACTTTTGAAAGACTTCAAGACACATATCAAAGTACTTCTACTTAACAAAAATGCTTACAATTACATCCTCGTTCAGTTTCATCAACAATTCTACTCGTATGCACCCGTATTCGTACTCGTACAATACACAACTTTTAGATGTATGTACTATTGGTATATACACTCCAATGATCAGCTCTTAGTAGCCCATGTGAGTCACCTAACACATGTGGGAACCATCATTTGGCAACTAGCATGAAATATCTCATAAAATTACAAAAATATTAGTAATCATTCATGACTTATTTACATGAAAACAAAATTACATATCCTTTATATCTAATCCATATACCAACGACCAAAAACACCTACAAACACTTTCATTCTTCAATTTTCTTCATCTAATTGATCTCTCTCAAGTTCCATCTTCAAGTTCTAAGTGTTCTTCATAAATTCCATAAGTATAGTTTCATAAAAATCAAGAATACTTCCAAGTTTGCAAGTCTACTTTCAAGCTTTCTAATCCATTCCAAATAATCATCTAAGATCAAGGAACCTTTGTTATTTACAGTGGGTTATATTTCTAATTCAAGGTAATATTCATATTCAAACTTTGATTCAATTTCTACAACTATAACAATCTTATTTCGAGTGAAAATCTTACTTGAACTGTTTTCGTGTCATGATTTTGCTTCAAGAACTTTCAAGCCATCCAAGGATCCTTTGAAGCTAGATCCATTTTTCTCATTTTCAGTAGTTTTATCCAGAAAACTTGAGCTAGTAATGATGTTCATAACATCATTCGATTCATACATATAAAGCTATCTTATTCGAAGGTTTAAACTTGTAATCACTAGAACATAGTTTAGTTAATTCTAAACTTGTTCGCAAACAAAAGTTAATCCTTCTAACTTGACTTTTAAAATAAACTAAACACATGTTCTATATCTATATGATATGCTAACTTAATGATTTAAAACCTGGAAACAAGATGAACACCATAAAATCGGATATACGCCGTCGTAGTGAAACCGGGGGCTGTTTTGGTTTGGATAATTAAAAACTATGATAAACTTTGATTTAAAAGTTGTTCTTCTGGGAAAATAATTTTTCATATGAACATGAAACTATATCCAAAAATCTTGGTTAAACTCAAAGTGAAAGTATGTTTTTCAAAATGGTCATCAAGATGTCGTTCTTTCGACGGAAATGACTACCTCTTTAGTAATTGACATGTAACTTAAATTTTCGACTATAAACCTATACTTTTTCTATTTAGATTCTTAAATTAGAGTTCAATATGAAACCATAGCAATTTGATTCACTCAAAACGGATTTAAAATGAAGAAGTTATGGGTAAAACAAGATTGGATATTTTTGATCTTTTTAGCTACGGGAAATGTTTAACAAATCTATACAAATCATATCCTAGCTAACTTATATTGTATTATACATGTATTCTAATATATTATGTAATCTTGAGATACCATAGACACGTATGCAAATGTTTTGACATATCATATCGACCCATGTATATATATTATTTGGAACAACAATAGACACTCTATATGCAGTAATGTTGGAGTTAGCTATACAGGGTTGAGGTTGACTCCAAAAATATATATATACTTTGAGTTGTGATCTAGCCTGAGACGTGTATACACTGGGTCGTGAATTGATTCAAGATAATATATATCGATTTATTTCTGTACATCTAACTGTGGACAACTAGTTGTAGGTTATTAACGAGGACAACTGACTTAATACACTCAAATCTTTAAAACATAATAAAAATGGTTGTAATTATATTTTGATCATACTTTGATATATATGTACATATTTGTATAGGTTCGTGAATCGATCCGTGGCCAAGTCTTATTTCCGAGGAAGGAAATATCTGTGAAAGTGAGTTATAGTCTCACTTTTAAAATCTAATATTTTTGGGATGAGAATACATGCAGGTTTTATAAATGATTTACAAAATAGACACAAGTACGTGAAACTACATTCTATGGTTAAATTATCGAAATCGAATATGCCCCTTTTTATTAAGTCTGGTAATCTAAGAATTAGGGAACAGACACCCTAATTGACGCGAATCCTAAAGATAGATCTATTGGGCCTAACAAACCTCATCCAAAGTACCGGATGCTTTAGTACTTCGAAATTTATATCATATCCGAAGGGTGTCCCGGAATGATGGGGATATTCTTATATATGCATCTTGTTAATGTCGCTTACCAGGTGTTCACCATATGAATGATTTTTATCTCTATGTATGGGATGTGTATTGAAATATGAAATCTTGTGGTCTATTGTTACAATTTGATATATATAGGTTAACCCTATAACTCACCAACATTTTTGTTGAAGTTTAAAGCATGTTTATTCTCAGGTGAATACTAAGAGCTTCCGCTGTTGCATACTAAAATAAGGACAAGATTTGGAGTCCATGTTTGTATGATATTGTGTAAAAACTGCATTCAAGAAACATATGTCGATGTAATATATTTCTATTGTAAACCATTATGTAATGGTCGTGTGTAAACAGTATATTTTAGATTATCATTATTTGATAATCTACGTAATATTTTTAAAACCTTTATTGATAAAATAAAGGTTATGGTTGTTTTAAAAATGAATGCAGTCTTTGAAAAATGTCTCATATAGAGGTCAAAACCTCGCAACGAAATCAATTAATATGGAACGTTTATAATCAATATGAACGGGACATTTCAAGTGGGACCGGAAGCGGGGGTGAAATCGTTGGTTTGGTGCCGAACAAGTAATATTGGTACGTGATATCGATGCTAAAATCGAGATTTGTGAATATGTAGGGAAAAATGCTCTTGTTCTCACTATCGTCGAGTGTAAAGGTCTCGAGTTACAGGTCAGTATTACTACGATCCTTTTGAATTGGGCGGTGATATATCTACCACACTTATTAACAATGAGTTATATAGTATAACTTGTCAATGCATATCTGTGGTGGATTTATTATAAAAAGTGGTGGGATTTTTTAATTTTTTATTTTATTATTAAAAGTCTTTTTTATGTTTTGATTGTTATGTTTTTTTTAAGATTTATTGTTATACAACTTTTTTGGGACATCACCATTGAAAGATCAATGGAGAGTTATATATGAATACATGAAGGAACACTATTGGCTCGATGAGAAACTTCCGCAATCGTTCCCGAGCTTCAGTAAGTCACAACATAGCGTCTTATATTCCGAACTGAAACAGTTATATGTTGCTATAACTCGAACAAGGCAATGGCTTTGGATATGTGAGAACAAAGAAGAGCTTTCGAAACCAGTTTTTGACTATTGGAAAATGAGGGGACTCGTTCAGGTTAGAAAACTCGACGATTCGGTAGCGCAGGCGATGCGGGTTGTGAGTAGCCCGCAGGAGTGGCGCGATCGTGGTAAAAAGGTGGAATTTTGATATGTTATTACTACAATTTTAATATAGTCTGTGAGTTCTTTATACTTTTTTATTCACGAATTAGAAGACTTTTTAATGTGCTTTCAGCTGTTTTATGAGAGTAATTATGTGATGGCAACAATGTGCTTCGAAAGAGCTGGTGATGCGATGTGGGAGAAACTGGCTAAAGCGTCTGGTCTTAGAGCGTCTGCCGATCAAATGCGAGGAACAAATCCCGAAGCTTTTGTAGCGTATCTTAAAGAAGCTGCGGGAATGTTCGAGTCTATCGCGAGACACGAGCCTGCTGCTTCTTGTTATTGTGATTTTGGGGAGTATGAAAAAGCTGGTAACGTTTCTTTTACAAATAAACTCTGTAAATTTAATGCTTGATTGAGGGCTAATTGCTTTAAATGATAACAAACTATGTATAGACTAAAATAACTGTCAAAGTTTTAAGAAATCAGATTAAAGGTACCAACTTTTGTTTTAGGCCTAAATAAGTTGGTTACCAGTACACAACCTAGACCAAAATTTGTTATCGTTTGATGCAGTTAGTTCCTTATTGGTTCCAAATAAGGTTGCAAAAATAGCTACTTTGTGAGTAATTGGTTGGGACTATTTAGGGAGCACTCGGAAACTCGGCGACTACTACGTTGACCAAGTTTGACTCGATCAATTTTGACCGAGTTATGACCAAATTTGACTGAGTTTTGACAAATTATGATTGAATTTTGACCAATTTTGACTAATTTCCCGAGTTTAAGCCGAGTTTTGACCGATTTTTCGAGTAATCCTGAGTTTTGGCGGAATTTGACCATGTTTGACCGAGTACTCCTTTAACTAATTATGTATTTGTGCAGGAAAAATCTATTTATACAAGTGTGGAAAATTATGTATTTGAGTCGGCAGCAGAATGTTTCACTTTAGCAGGTTGTTACGTGGAAGCTGCCAAAGCTTACGCAAAAGGAGACAAGTTTTCTAACTGTTTATCGGTTTGCAAAAACGGAAAATTATTCGACAAAATGATAGGCTTCATGTGCTAAAGATTTCAGCATATTTGTTCAGTCGGAATGAAGAATTGGGTTGATTTTGATTTAGGGCGTTTATCGGTTCCCAATTTTCTTGTTGGGTTCGATGTATTCATATTACAGTTATAAAAAAGTAAATTATGGAGAGAGATTCACCAGCATTTAGTAAAAGGTGCAAATTTTGTCAACATTGACAACCTCATACATGCTCTGGCCGTGGAACTTCGTACTCAATTTAAAGTAGTGCCCTCAATTTCATTGGGAAAATAGCCACTCTCTCAAGGGCAGCGTCGGATCTACTTTAGGCCAAGTGGTTGCACTAACACCACTGAAATACTTGATGTAGTGGAATTTTTTTTGAGTTTTTAACTAGTGACGTCACTGAATGATGTACACTTTTTTGAGTGACACTATTGAAATAAGACATATAGTAGAAATGTTTTTGGGGTTTTAACCTGTGACAGCAATGACTATCAATTCTAGATCTGCCACTGCTAAATGGTACAACTCTCTTGAAGGGAAAATGTTTCATTTTAGTATTAACATGAGTAGGATGGCGTATCTGAATATTTATTCTCATTTACAAATAAAAGGTAAACTCATAGTAATCTACGCTTTCAAACCGAACCCTCCCCTAATGAGGATAATGACATTAATACATTAATCAGAATAACTAGAATTAAAAAAAAAATTAAAGATTTTTACCCAAACTGTTGACTTCTTTGTATAATATCCTTACGTACTAGTGCAAGCTTTATTCTTGTTTGAGTATATGTTTCTTTATTTTAGAAGGGTAGAAACATACAGGACAAATACACTAAGGGTGTGTTTAGTTTACTTACTTTTTGGGCTTTGCACTTAATACTTTGCTGAAATTTTAAAAGACCAACAAGTTTATAAGATTTTCAACTTCAGTTTGTTAGCTTCAATTAGCCATAGGCTAAAATTGAAGAAATACTTGATATCTTAGGATGTTTAGTAGTATGAAAGTCTATTTTGCAAATAAAAAAAATAATACTACAAAAATGGTTTACGAAAACTATGTAAATGTTTTATTGGTGCTTTTTTTTTTTTTTTTTTTTTTGAACCGGCGATTTTTTTATGCATCAGTAGATCATTTATTTCAACTAACCTCATCATTTGCACGTATCACACACGTTCAGGCGGAATCCCGAACACGATCGATGGTACCATGAACACATCCATTCGGGCAGTGTTCCTGAGTAGAGGTCCGTGAACAAATCCGATAAAACTTCTCTATTTTCTTGTAACCAAATGCATTATGATTTAACTAAACATGAAACAACAGAATTCGATATGCCCAAACCCAACGTTTATCTACAAGATGTAATAAGTACAGTGGTTCGAAAAGTCAGTAATTTTACTTAGACAATTTCCTACAAACAAAAGATAAATATTCTTCAGCTTTAAGTAAGATTTACATGAGCTTTAGTTATGGAGAGGGTTGGGTCCACCTGGAACTAGTCTTTTCTCCGTCTCAAATCGTGTACCAATCTCTGCAGCAGGCTTAACATGTGGTGGTGGTGGTGGTGGCAATTTTAGATTCTCATACAGTATTCTATATTTTAGTCGAAAACAAGAGATATAATTCCTTAAAGGTTGACCATGTTGACCATTGTGGTTAACTTCAAGACGGTCTACAAGAGCCCTTCCTTGTACCCGCAATGTTGCGATGATGCAGCAGAGATACACAGCTACCAAAATCTGATGGCCGTAAAACGATCTTTTCATGATGGTAATGGTTGTGATGATGATTATGGTGTCTTGACTCATTTGTATGAACAAGGTACTCATATATAAGGAGTGTTGAGTTGTTAGTTGGATATTGCTTTTAATCATCAATGAATTCTGTAAGGTTTGGTGACAAAAAGTGTAGCTTTTATAAGGTATTTAGTACTTGTGACAAATTGGGATCCATAGAATTTGGCAGACATGGTTATATGTTTGGTTAAAGATGGTATTCTTTCAGGTTATATTCAATGCAGGCAACAGAGTGTTGGACTTTGTGAATTCCAAATCAAGAATTTTATTGTAATCTATGCAGTACCTTTTCTGGGTTGCTCAAACTAGTTGTTTTTGTACATGATGTAACATGACAAGATGACCGATGAATGTACAAATCTTTATGTAGAAGGTACAAGTGATAAAGCTTGAACATTGAGTATGGGATTGAAATTTAGTCTTTGGTATGATGCAGGTTTTATTAATGACAGTTCATATGTGAATTGAAGTTTTGTAAGTGGAACATTTATGGTTACTGTCTGCTATGGTGCTAGCCCTAGAAGTGGATACAAGGTAACTTCATTGTATTGTCTCATTATTATATCATGATTTAAAGTTGTTTGAATTTTACTTATGCCCAAAATTCAAATTACAAATGTCAAATTACCTTAGTGGTTTTCAAGCGAGACCCGCGATTAGTTGCCAAGCAACCTGGGTTCAATTCTCCAGGATTTTTCCGCGATTAGTTGCCAAGCAACCCGGAACCCGCGATTAGTTGTCAAGCAACCCGGGTCAATCCTTGGAGTTTCCTACCTAACATGTGTAGGTCGCAAATGAGAGTATTTGATGCGAAAATTTGCCGTTCAAAAAAAAATTGATGAAATAAGTATATCAGGCACCGTTCGATTTTCGATTTTCTCAATTTGTTTTATTCGATTTTGAAAATATTAACTGAATCAACAAATGGGTTACGAATCCATAGACATAAGGATATGTTTCCTCTTCAAAAGTTAACTACCTTTGTGACATTTTATAACTGAATCAACCAACTCACAAGCAGATGGATCGAATTATGACTTCTGATGATAAAAAACTGATAAATGAGAGACATATGCAATGGCAAAGACTATTAAGCTAATAAGAAATTTCAATGTATATCCGTAACGGTCTATCAACATCATACAGACAATGAACAAAATAACAGAAATTGTCAAGTGAAACTCAAGATAGGGAGATGCTTGTTCAAACTATTTTCCTAGCAAACGGCGCGTACGTTGATTAGCACCTTTAACTCGAATATTGAGCTCATCAACATCATCTTCAAGAGGATTAAGAGCTTTGTTATGCCTGAAAAAAAAATCCGTAATTAGTTTTCAAGAAACAAAGTAAAGTTATTAAAATAAACAGAGTTCATGAGTAGACATGGGAAAAAAACACCAACCTTTCAATCTCGGAACCCATGTCAACAGCCATATTTTTGAGTTCGCCGAGTATGTTGCTCAAGTCAGATAGTGCATCGTCTTGCTTTGTTTTCTCGTACTGTTATAGTTACAAATTAAGTTAGAAACTAATAGTATCTCACATTGCAACTTGAGATTAAGAAGCCTAAATGAACTTATCTTAAACGTTTAACTACATGTTATTTGATAAAGGTGGGTCAGATGGGTTAGGTCAACTCTTTCCAACAGGTCAGGTTAGATTAACCCTACACTTATATTCAGAAAAAAAGTTCATAGCTTTTACAGATAATTATGTGAATGTATTCGTAAGAACTCTATTATTATCATATTATATTAAAAAAATAAATTAACTAATAATATTTAATATATTAATATTAATAGTATTAATACATACCTCAACTTTCTGCATTGCATTTGTGGGTTCGGGAAGCACTGTTCGTGAATGTCGTTGTCCCTTAGACGGAGTTGTTGTAAGACCAAGTTGTTCTCGTTGCTCCAAATGGGCACCCTTTCGTAGTGCCGGATCATCTGAAAATTTTTAATATAAATCTAATATTTTTTAACTTGCAAAAAGATCATAAAACAATGACTAATATTTGATCATCGTGTTAACCCCAAGTATTGTATTAAAATCACCTCTTGTAATTGTCGGCCCTTTAATCGCACGACCCTTTTTAGGCTTCCACGTCCTCGAGAAGATTCCCCCAAGACTACCCAAAAGCTTTTCACCCTGCATCACAAAGCATATAACTTAAATATTAAGATACCGCAAGGCTAACCCTGGTCCATATGGGTAGCAATTTCAACCCATTAATTTATGGATGAGTACACTTGGGTTGTGTTTTCTCCAAACAGGTCAACTGGCTACATTAAAAGAACTAGCCAAAATGCAAACGGGTCGAACAAGTGAAACTAGTTGAAAGTCATCCAAAGTCTATTTTTAGAATATTAATAAAAAAATTCTAACGACAGCCCATCTTTAGGTGCATTAATGTGTTGTACAAAGTGGTTAATGTTGACTTTTTACATGGTGTCCACTAAAAGGTAGAAGTCTTTTTTTGCACCGTAACGACAGCCCTTAGAACAGTCATTAGAAAAATCAATTAATTATACAGAGAAGGTTTTACAAATAGACAAATAACGCTTGACGATCAACCTAACCCAATACGGGTCCATTTAGACATGAACTTCGAAAAATACATGTTTCAACTTGAGCCCATTTTGACCTATGGCCCACATTGTAATCATAAGATTGAAAAGAAAAGAATGATACCCTGCTAAGATCCTGATCGATATCAGCTGCAGTCATGTGGGTCCTAGTGATTTGCTCACCCTGTTGATGCAAAGTAATAATAGTTTTAGTGGCATCTTCTCGTATGTTTTCTGCAATTTTTAAGGCACTGTTGACAGTTTTTGTAGTCTCTTCGGCTTTATATGCAGCATAATGCTCCAATTCTTGCACATCTTGGTTTTCCAAACCACCAGAATCAACAAAATCATTTTTGTATTTGTTTCTTGAAGCGTAACTAAGCTTGTACCCTGACCCTTTAACGTCATCATCAAAAAGAGCGGATCTTGAATCTTGGGTCAGTACGGAAGGTTCAGATGATGTCCTTCTTGCAGGGTTTGGGGTTGACTTTTTGTCCAACTCGTCATCAGAATCGAACGGATTTGAAGCATGTTGACCAGGGAATCCAGGGTCAACTGAGTTGTTTTTAGTAATACCGTGGTGAAAATGAGGTTTTTTTAGCCCAAACATATTCAACCTTCCTTGAGTTTGGAGAGTTTGATTAGAATTAATCAGTCAATGACACAAAACTTAAACAACGTCAATGAGGATCCTGGAAAAAAAAACGAACATGACTCGAATTAGATCCAAATATAAACTTAGATTTACGATAAACAATATTCTATTAATAGTAATGAAAATAAATTGGCACATCTCAAGATTCAAAATGCATGAATTTAATAAATGCATGAGGTGTTTGAAGTTTGTAAAATCGGAAATTTAGACCTAATAATGAATACCCATTCAGGCAATGTTTATGGTTAGAAAGGTAAACACAAAGGAAAAGCATGATCATGCATCTAATTTTGGTTAGATAAGAAATTTATAAATAAAAATCAAAAATTCAAATGATTGTGCTACCTCTCAAGGTAAATCAACCATGGATCTTGTGTATGGAAAAACTATATTTTTGTTCAAATTCCTTTTCATTTTTAAGTAGATCCAAGTTTTTTTTTTGTTCATAATTAGCATTACAATTAGCTTCATCCTAAGCAGATGATATTTGTTATTTTGACTATTCAGGGTATTGTTCATAACTTGTTGACTCTTAAATTTCATATAATAAGTGCACCCAACCCTAATTCAATGTTTTATCAAGATTAGTTAACCAGACAAAACAAGCATAGAAACTTAACATACTAAAATAGATTAATATAAATCAAATAAAATAGGAAATAGGAAATCAATTGAAAACCCAAAAAGAATTCAAGAAACTAATCCACAACCCACATCAATTAATCACAAATAAATCAAGAACACTTAAAAAAAATTGGAACTTGGAGCATAAACCACAAGAAACGGATGATATCATACTAACAGAGACAAACCCCACATAAAATTAGAAGCATGTATGAAATGATTATGTTCTAAACTCAAAATATAAACAAGAAATAAAAAAGCCATACCTGAGATTCTTGAAAAAATGAAGAACCCCTAGAAATTGTGAGATGCGAAGTGATTAAAAATGGGATTATAAAGCAAACTTAAGAAATGAAAAACAGAAGAATTTTTCAAGAAAGAAAGGTCAGAAATTGTGTGTTGTTGACTAATTAATGAGATGATGATGATGATGGCAGTGTAATGTTTAATTGTGGAAGAGATCAAGAAAGGGATGCCATCAAGGGGAGAGTAAGCGCGTAAGAATGGTGTGGACTTTGAATTGGACTTCGGCCCTAAATTGGATTTTGAATTTAAAGTTTAATCTTGATCTAGACAACTTAATACGTAATGAAACGAGGAAATTATAGAAAAGAAAAAAAATAATAGGAAAGTAAGAAGAAATTTGTCCCATGTTGCTATTTTTATTCATAATTAAATCTTAACCTGTAAGACATACTTGAATTTGAATTTGAATTTGAATTTAAAATTCGCATCATGGTGTTTATAGAAAAAAAAAAAAAAAAAAAGCCGGTGTATGAAACACCATCTTCATCCTCTTTCAAAACCCTAAAAAACACACTACAATTAGAACCCCAAAAAAGCCCCACGCCAGTAGCTTCTTTCCTTCCTGAAACATTAGAATCATAAAAAAAACGTCAGATTAAAGTCTCAATCGATCCTTGCGAAAATCATAATCTTCGAAGGCGCTGAATTAAATCATGAATTTCTTCAGATTGAATAGGTGACGTTTCAGTTTCAATTTTTGGTTTTTATATATAATTTTTCTTCTTTGTTTTAACAATTAACTGATTTTTCTTCCTTTTTTTCCTAGATTTTGTTACTTTAGGGTTTTTTGTAATCTTAGTTTTTATATGAAATTCAAAGTTATTTATTTTCAATTATTGTGCTTTTGACCTGTAATCTTAGCTTCACGGTAGAATTAAGAATTTAAACGCATGACACACTTTACCAATATCTTGATATATGTTTTTAAACATTCATGTTTTTTTTATTGGATTGTTTGTGACAGAGATGAAAGAAAGAGGCAATGAAGAAGGTACTAGAGTTAGGAAGTTGATGCTAAGCAGAATCTGGAAATGAAAGTTGCAGGTAATGAAACATCTGGCCAATAAAGATGACACAGCAGTTCAAGAACAGATAAAAAAGATGGATGATGAACTACAAGCAAAAAAAAAAAAAATGAAGACTTAGAGGGTGAATTCAAATTGAATAATGATCTTAAAACTAAAGAACACCAATGCAATTGTGAGTTGTAAGAAACTCACAAAGAGTTGATTAAGGTATTCCCTTCTTATTGCAATGCATGTAACAGGTGGTCATATTGATCTATTTACATATGAATGAGTTGATTTGGGTTATGTTTTTATCTCGAATGAATAAAATAAAAAAGAATTAGCCAATAGATCACTAATGTATTTAAATACAGTTGTTGGATATGCATGGTCTGGCCCCTCAATATTAACTTTTTTTTCATTTTCTATTGACCCGTCAACCTCGACCCGCCCGTCTTGTCCCAATGAGCATAATGTCTAATAAAGGTCCAGTATGTTAATATATCGTCCTTATGTTTTCAGGATCTGCAGGATATGTTGAGTGGTCGTACCAATATTGGATTGAAGGGCATGTGTGAAATTGATATGTAAGCGTTTCATGATGCCTGCAAAGACAAGTTTGGCCATGAAGAAGCTCATATAAAGGCATCTGAGTTATGTTCAACATGGAAATTGATATGAATGCGTTTCATGATGGAGCAGGCAGTGGTGGTCACAAGGTATGCTTCTTGAAATTCAGTTTCTGATAGAGTTGAAAAATGGAAATTTCACAACACGTACTTATGAAGGAAAAAAAATAGTTAGTTTAAGGATTTTAGGTTAATCATCTGCATCCATCAGATGCTGAGAATCTGATATCACCTATGAAAAATTCATGATATTCATATCTGATGCGTAATTATGACTTTTAAAGACGCAATTTGGAACAAGCTTTCTTCACCCAACAGATCTGAACACAAAACCCCCAATTTATAACAGTAACAGCTCCGAAACATAATATAAACTTTGAACTAAGAACACAAAGGATAAAAGAATCTAAATCCCAAATTGATAAAGATACCACCACAATTAGAGATCTAGAAACACTCCAAACCTTCAACTACAGCTGATAAAGATTCCACCACAACTATAATATCAGATATGAAGATTTCAATTTCACCACAATGTTTGATAAAGTAACACCACAAACACTGATAAAGAAACCACTCTTAGCCACCAGTAGGGATGGCGCCCGCGGGTAACGAGCACGGGTTCTATATACCCGCGACCCGCCCGTCGGGTTTCTTTTTTGCACGTTGAGACTCGTTACCCGCCTGCGGGTAAAAATGTTTTGCCCGTGACCCGCGGGTATCCGTCACCCGCGGGTAATAATATATACAACTTTTTATTAGAAAACCCAAATAATTTTATTAATTATAAAAATATATGTACAAGTTATATCTAAAATGACATGAAAATTAAGTTTTTTACTTGTATATAATATTAAATTATTAATCATTATTCAATTACAAGTATATTAACTTTCAAAACTAATAATTGTAAGTATAAACTCGCGGGTAGATTTAGGAAAAGTCTCATGTATTCACGGGTCGGGTTTTACCCGCGACGGGTAGTATATACCCGCGACCCGCCCGCGACCTGTTGGCGGGTATAAATTTTTACCCGTACCCGTGCCCTCGGGTAAGATTTAATGAATTTACCCGCCCATTGCAGATCGGGTACCTGCGGATCACGGGTTTTTTCTCGCCCATTGCCATCCCTAGCCACCAGAATCAAAGATTCGTAAAGACACAGAGAGTTTGTAAATAGATAAGCTCTATCAAACTTTCATTCATTCATCAACTGAGTTTTACAATTACAAGAGCTCTCTATTTATAAGAGAAGCATAACAGGTACTTTCTAGATAAGACAAAAACATAAAAAGAAAATGGAGACAAAAAGGACAAACAATTACAAATTAGCCAATAAGAATAAAGGACACAATCTGCAAAAAGCCTGCCATTTGGTAGTACTCCTCCCATGATAAAAAGCATCCAATGATAGACGAGAATCTTTCTTAGACAGCTAACTTTCTAGAACAGTCACGCATGTGTTAAGCACATGACCTGACCGGTTTATTGAAAGCGTAAGTAAACTTTGAATCGTATCAGCATGCTAGCCGTTTAGAAAGAAAAAAATGTCACCTGCTGGTTGAACTAAGTTTCGTATGCTAGTTGAACTAAAATCTGCTGGTTGAACTAACTGGTCCGTCTAAGTATAACTTTGCTGGTTCATTTGTTGGTTACCCGGCTGAGTGAATTAAAGCTTTACTGGCTAAACTAGAGCTCATTTGCTGGTCCGGCTACTGGTTCTTCTTCTTTGCTGGCTTGCCTTCAACAATCAAAATCTTTATTAATGAAAACTTAACTACTTCAGTCTAAGGACTGAAGTAGGGTAACCCTGACCCTCTTGAACCAGCTCCAAAAACACCTAGATGATAAGAAAGAGATGGCAGCACAACCATTGCTTGACCTAACTCGGATGTAACATCTTTTGAGCTTGTGCTAGTTGTGTTGCTGGTTCTAACAAGGACTCATGCTGCTTCTTTGTTAGGAAGGACAGATCCAGGTATAAGATCAATTTGATGTTCAATACCCCTGATTGGTGGTAAACCAGCAGGTAATTCACTTGGGAACACATCAGCAAATTCGGATAACAATGGTTTTTCCCGAGCTGGTACTTCATCATGTTGGTTTAACTCATAACTTTCAACAAGCAACAACAAGTAAGCACCAATACCACCTTTTAACTCGGTATCAACTTCAGCATTCACATACTAAGAATAAGTATTTTAGTGTCCATTGTGATAGACATACTTATCAAATAACCAAGGTCTACCAAGCAAAAAATGCAAGCATCCATAGGAATGATATAACGACCCTCATTTTTCCATTCTATATTTTTCCTTATTAAATGCCCAACAATATAATTAAACTCAATAATTAAACTTTAATCGATAATTGTTAAGCGTTAATAATTATAAATTATACTAACTAACTTTGTACATTAATCGACAAGTTAATAAAAATAATAAGTTAATAAACTTTTGTGAATAAATAAATAACTTTAAAACTTGTGTAATTAAAATAATTAAACTAGGATAATTAATGAGTCATTTAAGCAAATTAAAGTACAAGGACTAAAGTGAAAAATCACAAACCCTAACCCTATTAACCCTAGCCGATTTTGGGAGGGTAAAATTACCCTCCTACCCCTCAAAATTTTGGCCAAATCCATCCCCCATAACCCCTTTCCAAGCCAACTGGTTCCCTAAGTAATTTCTTATTAAACCCTAAATTTAGAATCCTCATATCCTCACTATAAATAGAGACCTAGGCTAACCCATTCTATGTACCAAATCATAATTACATCTCTCTCAAAATCTCTCCCATCTCTCTCTAATTTTCGGCCAAAGCCGAAAATATCACCATCATCACCATCGAAATCCACCACCACCTTCAAGGGATTTCTAAGTGATCTTCGAGTTGTTCTTCTCGTTCTTCGTGTTCTTCAAGGATCTTCAAGAAGTTCTTCAAGTTTCTCAAGGCTTTAATCTTCAATCTTCATCGTGTTCTTCTGTTCTTCGTTAGTTATCTTCGAATCTTCAAAGGTATAACATAAACCCTAAACTATTTACATAAACTTTGATCTTTGTTAATTCATATTCATATTATAAACTTGTTATACATAAGTAAATACATAAACACCTAGATCTATACATGTAAAAAAAAATATAAACGTATATATGTATGTATGCATGTCGACTAGAACAAAAAAAAAAAGGAGAAACTTTGATCTTAAAACCCTAGGTTATTACATGGAAGATTTGTTATGGTTAATTAAGGAAACAAAATAAACCTATATATATATATATATATATATATATATATATATATATACATACACACACACACACACACACACATATATATATATATATATATATATATATATATATATATATATATATATATATATATATATATATATATATATATATATATATATATATATACATATCGACACATATACATATATACATGTAAAAAATATTATATATATATATATATGTATATATATATGTAAATATATATATATACATATATATATATACATATATATATACATATATATATATATATACATATATATATATACATATCGACACATATACATATATACATGTAAAAAATATATTTTATATATATATATATATATATACACGAAAATATATAAATATATATATATACTAAACCCTAATTACTTAAACTCTAAACCTAATTAATTATTAAACCCTAATTCATTAAACCTAACCCTAATTATTTCATACCACTTTAATTATTAAAACCCTAATCATTACCTAATCATTACTACATTAAATAAAACCCTAATTTACTAAACTCTAATTTAATAAAACCTAGGACATTAATTATTAAACCCTAGTTATTAATTACTACTTTAATTAACTAATCCTAATTAATAAAACCCTAATACTACGTATACTATTAATTAACATGTAAACACTATTACTATTACTAGCACCTATAACCTACTACTTATATTATAATACATAAAAACATTTTGGGATATGTATTAGAGATGTATAGATCTTCGAACTTTCTTGACGAATGATTTCTACGAAACTCTAGGCGGAAGGGTTTGGATTTCTGATTTAAAGGGTCCTATAGCTCAAGCCCCTAGACCTGAAATGGCCATTCAAAGGGAAAGGGGTGATTGGAAGCTTATCTAATACGGCAAGTGTAACGACCCGGCTTTTTCGACTTGCTTTTGTGCTTTGTGCTTTCGCGAAACTGCGTATTTGTGCGTACTGTGCTATTTTATACTCTAGAATCTTACTACACGTGGATTACTTTCATTTATATGTTAAAACGTGCCTTTAAGTACGTAGGATACTTAACTTGATCACCGGATGCCTTTATGACCGTTAGTGTCACTTGACGTTACGAACAAACTGCGTACTGCGTACACGTTTAACTTTTGTCGTAATCGGAATATTATGACTACGAAATCTTAATTATTATTTTATAATAATAATTACCTGGGTTTTTGGATGCTTAATTACGCGTAGTAATTTACTTATGCTTACTAGTTAGTCTTGTTGGACTTTCTACCTTATTGGGCCTTAGCCCACCCTACACTAGTTAGTGGACTATTTAATTAGCCCAATTATTAATAGTTAGTAACCCATTAATATGTAAGACAAATTCCCATTTATTAGAGGGAACATGCTAGCATTTATGTCAAGTATTATCCTTAATGTTGCATGGGATCCTAACATAAGCACCAACTTTAGACAACCATTAACCAAAAAGCAAAAGTTGGTCTCCCTTGTCCCCCCTCCAAAATCACGGCCACATACACCCACCCACACCCTCACCACCTATAAATACAAGCCTTATTCTATCCATTTTACACTTGCTTTCATTTGTAATTTACACACACTCACTCTTTAATTCTTTCTCTAGTTCTTTCTCTCTCTAAAAAGTGTAAGTATTGATTTTTCTTCTTCTTCTTCCTCTCTCTCTCTCTCACGAATTCATCATCATCATCATGGGTCTAGCTTTTTAGCTTTTGATCTTGATTACATCTTGTAGATTCAAACATGGATTTGAATCCTTCAAGAACATGGAAGATTCAAGCTTTCTAGCTTTGAATCTTCACCTAATTTGTAGATCTATATCTTTTAACTTTAATCTTGTTATTTTGTTATAAAGATTCAAACTTGTGTTTGTAATCTTCTTGTAACTTAAAGATCTAAGCTTTTTGCTTCAAGATCTTCAAGAACAACCAAGATGCAAGCTTTCTAGCTTGAATCTTCATATCTTTTGTTGGATCTAAGTTTCCTAACTTATGATCTCATTATTTTGTTATAAAGATCAAAACTTGTGTTTATGGTCTTCATATAACTTAAAGATCTAAGCTTTATGCTTCAAGTTCTTCAAGAACACTAAAGGTTCAAGCTTTCTAGCTTTGTGATCTTATAACTTGTGTGAAAAGGATCCAAGCTCTCTAGCTTAGGATTCCATCACTTCATTTGACTTAGATTATGTTCATACTTGCTTGATTGAAGTAAAGTTTGTAGCTTTAGTTATAAATGTAACTTGTAATTGTGTTAAGACTAAGGATATGATGTAACCTTGGTTCATCATCCATCTAAGACTCTTAAATGAGTTGTGTTCTTACTTGGTCTTAACATATTGTGTGTTGATGTTAGAATCTTGTTCAAGGTGATGCTAACCCATCAACGAGTTGTACACTTGAAGCTACAAGCATCAAGGATGAGAACCGTGATGAGCATCAAGCACTAAGAACCCCACCGGAGCACCTTGCTTACTGTTTTTGGGATCTGATCAGACCACCTGGGCTATTGGAAAGTTAATTTTCAGTTATCGCGGTTCGAGTAGATGATTTTCCATTTAGACCTCGTCTTAATCCTAGTTACGGTTTAGGATTTATGGCCCTCCGAAAGTCACTACACCCTATTACCGTTGTGCTGAAATTTCTGACCTACTCGCACTTAAACCGTCGCCATGGTCAAACGAAGATGAGTTTGGTTCTGTAAATTGGTCAGCAACTAGGGGACTCATATACGGAGTCATAGCCACTGATTACGAGTCTTTTCGATTTACGTAGAGGTCGTAGCAGCTGACCGAAGTCAGCATATTGTTTCGATCTCTATTCTTGTCAAACTTACTTAGCTTTTATGATGATGAATGATGATGATGATGACACTTAAACTTAATTTATTCACTTTTACAATTATTGGGACAACATACTGACCTAATGACCTTTGACTTAGGTTGACGACTTTTCGGACCGACTTACTACTTGCACACTTTCGTGACGACTTTTACTGCTTATTCACTGTGAGTTATAGCATCCCTTTTTGCTTTAACTATTTTGGGACTGAGAATACATGCGCTTTTTACGTTTTACATACTAGGCACGAGTAATTAAACTTTATATATGTGTGGGTTATACAAAGGTATAAACTTTCCCCTTAGCTCGGTAACGTTTAGTCATTGGTTTTTGAACCGGTGAACGCGAATCTTAGATATGGATCCATAGAGTTTGACATCCCCACTCGGGCTAGTCGCGCTAGCATTTAACGGGTGTTTAATACTTCATAAACATACGCACTCGCCAAGTGTACTTTTAGGGGGTTATAAATGTTAAGTTAGTTACCAAGTGCCCACGGATAAGCATATACTTTATCATACTGATTTGAAATATTGATTTGAAACGCTGGTTGAAGCACTGAAATCTCGTGGCCTACATTACATTACTGATTACAGACAAACTATAGCTTACCAACATTCGTGTTGACTTTTTAAGCATGTATTTCTCAGGTGCTTGACGATGTTGCTTCCGCTGTTAGACTTGCTGTCTTGGTGTTATAGACTTGCTGTTATGGACCTGCTGTGTTAGATTTCCGCCGTATTACTTAGAGATGTCTCAATCATGAAACTTTTATCTTGCATTCGTAACTTATGTTATTTTCAAATAATGACTTTGTAACGACCTTTGTGTCACGTTATCTTTTGTAAAGGCTATCTTATTATGAATGCAAAAACTGGTTTTCAAACAGCATGTAGTATTTGACCGTGTAAAGATCCTGTTGTTGACGAATCGTATACGATGGTTTTGTACGGGGCGTCACATTTGGTATCAGAGCATTGGTTGTAGGGAATTAGGTTGCATTAGTGAGTCTAGACCAGGTCGAGTAGGATTCACTAATAGGACTAATCTACAACTTGCTTGTTTACCTGTTTCTGCGGACCGCTGCATGCTACTATGTTATATTACTGCATGTTACTGCTTACTACTATTGCATGCCACTGCTTACTTCTACTGTTGTATGAACTTGCTGCATGCTACCGTTTCCTTTTACTGCTATGTAAACTCGCTGTATGCTTTTGCTTATCCTCGCTACTGCATGCTACTATCTGCTTTCGATTGCATGTTACTTCTATTTAAGTACTGTTACAATTGCCTTGCTACGTACTGCTGTAGACGATCTAGGGTGTTGTAGTTGTTATGCCTGATTACGTTCTTGCTACATGTCTGCTATTCGCTGTACCGACTTGGAGAACTTATCTTTACCAGTTCAGATGTTTTTCTGAACTACTTTCCCACTCGTCTAACCGTTGGATGAAATTGAGTAGAACTGGAAGTGATCACGTTACATTGACCATATGGAGTGATATTGGAATGAACGTACGATTTAGTACAATATAATGACGCCAGGCCAGCGTAATTATATTGAAGTGAATCATGCAGAAGTCGCAATGTTACTATATAAGGAATATGAAGTGATTATATATATATATATATATATATATATATATATATATATGAGAAAATCTTGGTAGGAACCACTTGAGTATATGCATTATGGTCTATTAGAGGTAGGGAAAGAATAACCACGTAGCCCAGATACTGTACAAGAAGGGCCTTGATTGCAGAAATGATAACCCGAAAATTTGTTATGGATATAGACACTCTGGACACTTAAGGACAAAGTTCTTAAATAGGAAAAACTTTGGACTTACTTACTGTAGAGCAATCGTTATCTCAGCTATAGAGACTCGTATGGATCCTAATTTTTAGTTAGGGTACGTTTTGTCACGACGTTTTATTGTCTCGAAGTTGTTTAATACTAGAGCAATAGAAACCATATATCTAAGAACCTTAGTGTTATGACTAATAAGCCATTAACAACTATGAGAGTTAAGTATTCTATAGGACAAGCTAATGTTAAGCTGGCAGAGATAGAGGAATGATTTAAGGTAGTACCTTAAAATTAACAGATGGGTCATTTGGAGATGACCTCATACCAACAAAACTTGGAATTTTAAAGTAGTAGTGGAAAGGATTAGTTACCTACGCACAAGCGGATGTTATTTGAGGAGAATGATAGAATTTTTCAAGGTAGTATAATAAGATTTGGTTGGAATGAACCTTAAGATTAACCTAATACTCATCAAGTTAGGAAGCTTTGATGAAATAGTTTGAATGGACTGGCTTTTAAGGATGAAAGCGAAAGTTATTTATAGTGAGAAGGTCATTCGTGTACCTCGCGAGAATGGTGAGCCGTTAATAGTTTACGGGGAGAGAAGTAGCCCGAAGCTGAACCTTATTAGTTGCATGACAACAACCCGAAATCCCACAATGGAAATGGGAAGGAATAACAAAGGGTTTCATCACGAAGCTACCGAAAACGGTAGGCGGTTATGACACTACCTGGGTTACTGTTGACCGCCTCACTAAATCTGCTCACCTTCTAGCCATGAAAGAAACCGATACAACGGACAAACCTGCATAACGATACATAAAGGAAATTGTATCCCGTCACTTCAGCAATTCAATTTCTATCTTAAGGACTAGCCAGGAATCTTATTTGATACTCATTCTTACGCGACTCTGAATCCTAACTTATTCCGAGAGATTTCTTATTTGATGATAATCACACCATCATCCTTCTTACTTCGATATTAGTCATACCAGTTCAAAACTTTTCAAAATCAATGGGTGGTAAATTCTCCTCCTCATACTCTCCCATCCGTATCTCACTTATAAGCAATAACTTCACACTTAAGCATTTTTGGTCAAAGGACTTATGCCCTACTAATACTCATCAACCACATTTAAATTCAATAGTTTTTATTACCCCAAATATCACCCGAAATTTTTCAAAAATCTTTTACTCAATCCTCATCAATCTTTTTCCAACTTGTAACCTCCGAAATATGAAAATTTTGTTTGCCAAAAAAAAAAAAAAATCACACACTATTTTACGGTACGATCCTCTCAAAGTTTTATAAAAGTAGATTTATTTTATTTGTCATTCGTGCAAATTTTTGAAATCATATATGTTATATAAAATAAAGTAAATGATTACTTATTTTGACAAATACATATGAAATTTTACTTTTGCATTTACAAATCAAATCTTTTATTCAAAAGATATTTCACTTTGAATGGCACATGTTGTACATAACCCTAGTTTACTAAGAACTTCGTTTCTTTTCTTACATTGTCACCTAAAACGGTTTCTATAAAACTTTCGTTACTTATTATATAAAATTTTTCGTTGCTTATTCGTATCCAAGTCATCATGAAGACTTTACAACTGTCGAAATTGAGAGATTCATGTGTGTGTGTGTATGTGATGAAGGCACTTACTACCACGTCCTGCAGAGCCTTCGGGCATCCGCTAACACTTAAACCACTCAAAATTTCTGCGTTACCCTAAGGATCTTATTTGCCACGTCTGTTGGAACGATGCTTTTTCTTACATAACTCGAAGTCCTGACTTATTCCAAGAGATTCTCATCTAGCGATATTAACACCATCAGTATTCCAACTTTAATGTTAGTCATAACCTGTTTGGCATCTTGCAAAGTCAAGAAGCGATTAACTTTTCATCCTCATGCTCTATCCTTCATACCTCACTTTTTAGCAACGGCTTCACACGTGAACATTTTTGGGCCAAAGACTTAAGTCCCTAATAATCATTAAAACTACATTTAATTCATTAGTTTTCATTACCTAGTAACATGTCAACCGATGATTCAAAGATTTTTTCACTCGACCTTTTTTAACTCGTAACCTCTGAAATACGAAAAACTACGTTTATCAAAGTTTTTACACGTTGTTTATTTACGCAGTCCTCACGAGATTTATGGACAAATGAAAGTAATAAAATTTTTCTGTCACTTATACGATTTCTAAAATCATATATGTATGTATATAATTAAGTTAATAAACTTACCTTTATTTATTTGGGGTTAGTACATACTAAGTTATACCTTCAAATTATTTAAAAGTCGCTCATTTATCGAGTTATTTAACTTAAGTCAAATAGTTTTGTGCAAAATGGTACACGTTGTACATACTTCTAAATTCACTAGGAATTTCGTTCCGTTTATATTTTCATATTAAACGTTTAAGGGTTTTTCAAAACTTCCTTGGTTGATTTTATTAAAGGTTTTCGTATTAAACTACACCATGTATGGATCACACTTCTTCTCGCCCTCCGTTAGGGATGAAACCGACCATCAAGATCTTTGTTAAAAACTCTTGAGCCACTTTGGATGGCAGATTTACAAAATTTGTTAGGAAGTCTCTGCGCTCGTAAAATGTTCCTTTTAAGGTTAGACATGGCAAAAACGCGGGTCGATAAATCAGTTTTCTGGGGTATACTTAGTGGTCACCCTATCGTAGGAAAGGCACTAGGCGGGTTTCTACTCTCAATGTTTCACGACTAATCACAACACCCTCGTAAACGTCATCTCTAGGATTCATTATTTTGAGGTACAAGAAATCATTTTTGGGGATTCTTTCCACTTGGAGTAAACCATTCTTTATGACCTAGGGTTCACATATCTTCTAATCCGTGCATCCCCTTAAGTATAAGGACAAATTTAGGATGAACCGCTCAGAGAGTTCACTCTCGTTCAAGGACCACACCTTCGTGCGATTTTCTTTCAAAATTATAGTGTAATATACTTTAGGAATCTATAAATCTTGTTATCCTCTTGGAGGGGACTGCTTAAAACATTTACGACACTGATATGGTTACTCTACGTATTCCTTCCTTCGTTGGTTGCAACTATATATTGTTCTAGTTGATGTTAACCATAACTTTAACATGTAACTGAAAGGATAAAGCTACATTATGGAACTGTGCTTTCATACCATCCAAGGATGAGTTCACACGCAGTATGTTGTGATCACCATGTTTCCCATTCTACCTGTCAGCTTTGTAGTGCGACATAAGCGCTCAATGTTTTAGATGAGTTTAGTAACATTCATGATGTATTTCATGCATCCAGCTTACTGAAGATGCCTGTAAGGCTAAAAACATCATATTTCCTTTTGTGGGTATATTTTCAGATGACATATTCATGATAGCAAAAAACGAAATCAATTTGTTGATCTCTTAGGACAAGAGACTTAATTAATAGCATATACCTATTCTTACTTTTATACGCCCAAGTACCTTTCAAGGTAAATAGCTCACTTTTGATCCCACGAATCTTTTGGAACTTTGATACGCTACTTCTTATTTAAAAACGGTACCATTGTTGGTCACTCCTCAAAATTTCGGGACGAAATTTTCTTTAACAGGTGGGAAATGTAACGACCCGGCTTTTTCGACTTGCTTTTGTGCTTTGTGCTTTGTGCTTTCGCGAAACTGCGTATTTGTGCGTACTGTGCTATTTTATACTCTGGAAATCTTACTACACACGGATTACTTTCATTTATATGTTAAAATGTGCCTTTAAGTACGTAGGATACTTAACTTGATCACCGGATGCCTTTATGACCGTTAGTGTCACTTGACGTTACGAACAAACTGCGTACTGCGTACACGTTTAACTTTTGTCGTAATCGGAATATTATGACTACGAAATCTTAATTATTATTTTATAATAATAATTACCTGGGTTTTTGAATGCTTAATTACGCGTAGTAATTTACTTATGCTTACTAGTTAGTCTTGTTGGACTTTCTACCTTATTGGGCCTTAGCCCACCCTACACTAGTTAGTGGACTATTTAATTAGCCCAATTATTAATAGCTAGTGACCCATTAATATGTAAGATAAATGCCCATTTATTAGAGGGAACATGCTAGCATTTATGTCAAGTATTATCCTTAATGTTGCATGGGATCCTAACATAAGCATCAACTTTAGACAACCATTAACCAAAAAGCAAAAGTTGGTCTCCCTTGTCCCCCCTCCAAAATCACGGCCACATACACCCACCCACACCCTCACCACCTATAAATACAAGCCTTATTCCATCCATTTTACACTTGCTTTCATTTGTAATTTACACACACTCACTCTCTAATTCTTTCTCTAGTTCTTTCTCTCTCTAAAAAGTGTAAGTATTGATTTTTGTTCTTCTTCTTCCTCTCTCTCTCTCACGAATTCATCATCATCATCATCATCATCATGGGTCTAGCTTTTTAACTTTTGATCTTGATTACATCTTGTAGATTCAAACATGGATTTGAATCCTTCAAGAACATGGAAGATTCAAGCTTTCTAGCTTTGAATCTTCACCTACTTTGTAGATCTTTATCTTTTAACTTTAATCTTGTTATTTTGTTATAAAGATTCAAACTTGTGTTTGTAATCTTCATGTAACTTAAAGATCCAAGCTTTATGCTTCAAGATCTTCAAGAACAACCAAGATGTAAGCTTTCTAGCTTGAATCTTCATATCTTTTGTTGGATCTAAGTTTCCTAACTTATGATCTCATTATTTTGTTATAAAGATCAAAACTTGTGTTTATGGTCTTCATATAACTTAAAGATCTAAGCTTTATGCTTCAAGTTCTTCAAGAACACTAAAGGTTCAAGCTTTCTAGCTTTGTGACCTTATAACTTTTGTGAAAAGGATCCAAGCTCTCTAGCTTAGGGTTCCATCACTTCATTTGACTTAGATTATGTTCATACTTGCTTGATTGAAGTAAAGTTTGTAGCTTTAGTTATAAATGTAACTTGTAATTGTGTTAAGACTAAGGATATGATGTAACCTTGGTTCATCATCCATCTAAGACTCTTAAATGAGTTGTGTTCTTACTTGGTCTTAAAATATTGTGTGTTGATGGTAGAATCTTGGTCAAGGTGATGCTAACCCATCAACGAGTTGTACACTTGAAGCTACAAGCATCAAGGATGAGAACCGTGATGAGCATCAAGCACTAAGAACCCCACCCGAGCACCTTGCTTACTGTTTTCGGGATCTGATCAGACCACCTGAGCTACTGGAAAGTTAATTTTCATTTAGTATAGTTCGAGTAGATGATTTTCCGTTTAGACCTCATCTTAATCCTAGTTACGGTTTAGGATTTATGGCCCTCCGAAAGTCACTACACCCTATTACCATTGTGCTGAAATTTCTGACCTACTTGCACTTAAACCATCACCATGGTCAAACGAAGACGATTTTGGTTCTGGAAATTGGTCAGCAACTAGGGGACTCATATACGGAGCCATAGCCACTGATTACGCATCTTTTTGATTTACGTAGAGGTCTTAGCAGCTGACCGAAGTCAGCCTATTGTTTCGATCTCTATTCTTGTCAAACTTACTTAGCTTTTTTGATGATGAATGATGATGATGATGACACTTAAACTTAATTTATTCACTTTTACACTTATTGGGACAACATACTGACCTAGTGACCTTTGACTTAGGTTGACGACCTTTCAGACCGACTTACTACTTGCACACTTTCGTGATGACTTTTACTGCTTATTCACTGTGAGTTATAGCATCCCTTTTTACTTTAACTATTTTGGGACTGAGAATACATGCGCTTTTTACGTTTTACATACTAGGCACGAGTAATTAAACTTTATATATGTGTGGGTTATACAACGGCATAAACTTTCCCCTTAGCTCGGTAACGTTTAGTCATTGGTTTTTGAACCGGTGAACGTGAATCTTAGATATGGATCCATAGGGTTTGACATCCCCACTCGAGCTAGTCGCGCTAGCATTTAACGGGTGTTTAATACTTCGTAAACATACGCTCTCGCCAAGTGTACTTTTAGGGGGTTATAAACGTTAAGTTAGTTACCAAGTGCCCACGGATAAGCATATACTTTATCATACTGATTTGAAATACTGATTTGAAATGCTGGTTGAAGCACTGAAATCTCGTGGCCTACATTACATTACTGATTACAGACAAACTATAGCTCACCAACATTCGTGTTGACTTTTTAAGCATGTATTTCTCAGGTGCTTGGCGATGTTGCTTTCGCTGTTAGACTTGCTGTCTTGGTGTTATAGACTTGCTGTTATGGACCTGATGTGTTAGATTTCCGCTGCATTACTTAGAGATGTCTCAATCATGAAACTTTTATCTTGCATTCGTAACTTATGTTATTTTCAAATAATGACTTTGTAACGACCTTTGTGTCACATTATCTTTTGTAAACGCTATCTTATTATGAATGCAAAAACTGGTTTTCAAACAGCATGTAGTATTTGACCGTGTAAAGATCCTGTTATTGACGAATCGTATATGATGGTTTTGTACCTAGGCGTCACAACAAGTATCTTAAAATGGAAAACACTCTTAAAGTAGAAACTTTCTACTTATAGAAACGTACTAAGATAAGAAACCTACTAAAAGTGGAAACATTCTAAAAATAGAAACTTACTAGGAAAGGAAACTTAGTAAAACGAGCTATACTTAAAACACTATCATACTTAAACATTTATTTAAACATGGACAAAAACACTTACTACTCTTAAATATCATAGGTTGACTTTTCTGCTCACTCTTCCAACTTTCTATTACGAGGAATAACTAGCTCTCTCTCTACTAAGGTGAATTCATAGCCCCACTTACTATTGCGCAACTTATTTACTTTTATTCTTGGGGTGAGACACATGTTGTTTTTACATTTTACAATTTAGACACAAGTACCAACTATGCTATACCCGGCTATGTCCGACTAAGTCCCTACAATGATATTTTTAATTGCTGCTTGCATGCTTAATTATTGGGGGTAGGCCTATCGGGAGTAACGTCCCCGATACATTTGACGAAGTCTTTATATTACTCAATAATGAAATTAAACCGACAAGTATAAACGATAACTTGTCTTGGGGCAAACTTGAACGTTTAGTCTAAATATCACGCATTGGCATAAGTTTTTGATCCTGCGGGAGATCAACTTTACAAACTAAATCTTGTGGTCTAAAACAACGGTCAAACTTTTATTAAACCTATGAACTTCACTCAACCTTTTTGGTTGACACTTTAGCATGTTTGGTCTCAGGTGCTGTTTGATTCAAGCTCTTATACTTACTGCTTATGTGATGCTACTTGGACATAGGATCAAGAGATATCGCTTTTATTACTATTGCATTTAAACATTTACTTTATTCCTTTGTAACGACATATCATTTTCCATTGCGTACTCTCAATAAAGTTTTATTTTATCATTTAGTATTGTTCTCGTTTATTATAATATGTTGGTTGTTTGATATTAAGTCACATTTCGCCCAGGCCCTAACTGGGGGTGTGATAGATTGGTATCAGAGCATAACCAGGCTGTTATAGAGAACCAGGATTGCATTTTTATGTATGCCTTATTTGCTAGCTTGGGTGCCTTAGCAATCTAGAAAATTATAACCTTTCCTGCCTTAGACTTTAAAGCACTTAGGATTGCCCTATAATCTTAACATTTATGCTTTCCTAAACTTGACTAAAAGATTCTAATCAAAGTCTCTTTCCTAATGATAGGATGTCAAGCTCAAGCATTAATAAACCAACTCTCATCAAGCCAACCGAAGAAGATACTAAAGGGTCTTCCACTGAAAAATCAGTCTAAAGTCCACCTTATGGCTTTGGTGGTCCTCGCTCACCAAACTATAGTCCACCTACTTCTCCTGAATTTCACCCAACTCAAGGATCTGAAAGCGAAGGAGAAAGCTCTGCTAATTCTGCTGACTCTGGCTCTTTTCACTCATTGGTACATAAACCGATGAGTACTCCCGAATGGGATGCGCTTCAAAATCTCCCTAACTACGACAGTGACTTCTCAAATTATGAGCCTAAAGAAGAACCAATTGAAGAATCGTCTGAAAACTCAACCCTAAAGAGAAAGCAACCCGAACCCGCTACCAGTCCATTATTTTGTAATAACATGGAGCACGTAAGGGTAAAGTCTGATATCCTCAACCTTCAGAATAGTTGCGAGAAGAATAGGGAGTTTAGTAGACGTCATGTTGCTCGAATAGAAGTGCGTCTAAACAACCTAGAAAAAGAAAACAAAATCTTAAAGTAAATTATCAAAGAGTCCCTCGACTCTCAAACCGAAAGGCTAGAGAAACTTGTGAAGGATAACATGGAGAAAGTGATGAAGCAGTTTGAGGACGAGAAGAAGAAATATGAAGACTATTTCAACCTTAATATTCTTTAGTTATCTTTCCTATTTTTCTATCTATGTAAAGGCTATGCCTTAAAACTATTTCTATTTCCGAATCGTGTACTAAAAGGCTTATTTAATGCCTTGTTCCTTAATAATATAAAGTGTTTTATATATATCATGTGATATCAATACTTTATCTTATTCATACTTGTAATTGCTCAACCCTATAATTTGTTAACTTATCCGACTTATGTTCACTTATGTAGCAACATCATGGTTCGTCCAGCTGCACCTACTGTTAACAATATTATTTTGACTACCGAGCAATTCCAACAGTTTCTCACTGTCGCACAAGGCAATGCCCAAGCTAATAATGTTAATCCTCAATCGAAACCTTGTTCCTACAAGGATTTCTCAAACTGTCACCCTCCCGCATTCAAAGGAAATGAAGAAGCTGTCGAACTAGTTCGCTGGTTCGAGAAGATGAAATCTATTTTCTGTATTTACAACTGTGGTGATGACGATCGAGTAAAGTATGCCACTAGCTCACTGGGTGGTAATGCTTTAACTTGGTGGTCTGCTCATGCCAAGTCCGTAGGAATTGACAATGCTAATGCAATTCCATGGGACGAACTCAAAAGCATGATGGTCAACAAATTCTGCCCAAGGAGTCAAGTTTAGAAACTTGAAGCTGAGTTCTGGGAACTCAAGGTCAAGGGTACTGATATTGAGAACTACACCAATCGTTATCTGGAACTTTCTACTCTATTTTTTTTTGAAAAGCAAGATAATTTTATTGATAAGGAAATGATACAACGAGGATTACAACATGAGTAACACTAATTTGAGCGAAACTCGAGGACCTATACTAGATATAAAGTAAGAGACTAACGAGATGTAGAATACCCTGATTTCGGAGCAGTATTAACAAACTTAACATCAATCACCATTACCCTCATCATCTACTAATACATAAAAAGGATTGTTTGTTTCAATTCTATCTTTGGAATATGTCTTATTATTACCTTCACCATCAATGCCCTTCCCTTTATCTCTTTTCCTTAAAACATTCTGATTTCGATTTTTCTGGGACTCCACATTCCAATTTGTTTCCTCCATAGCAATATTGTCTTTAATACCATGATTATTTTTCTGGGACTCCACATTCCAATTTGTTTCCTCCATAGCAATATTGTCTTTAATACCATGATTATTCTTAACTGCATTTTGCTTGATACCTTTTGCTTCTGTTGACTGCCATTGACTTTTATTATTATTATTATCAAAATTCAACTTATGAGATACCCTTCCTTTCTTACTAACAACTTTAGAGCCATCCTCAACACACTGGTTATTTCTACTCTATGTCCTGAGATGTTTCCTACCGAAGCTAGAAGAATTGAGCGGTATATTGAAGGTCTTCCCGAGGATGTTCAAGGGAATGTTATTGCTGTCGAGAAAGTTACTCTTGATGCTGTGATTCTCATGGCACAAAATCTGATGTTGGCCAAGAGAAGAAGAGCGTCGGCTAATAAGTAGGTTGAAACCAAGGGTAATGATGCTAAGAGGAAGTTTGAGCCATCTCAAGGTTTGACTCAGAATGTTAGTAAGAAGCCTGCGGATGGTACAAAGACGAATTATAAGGGTTCCTATCCTTTATATGTTTGTTGTGAGAGGCATCACCCGAGGCAGTGTACTGCTGTTTGTTCGTTGTGTAAGAAAGTGGGACACGTTGCTAAGACGTGTAAGACTCCTCCAAGGGATAAGGCTATTGTTCCAGCCAAAGCTCCTCCAACCTGCTATACTTGTAGACAGAAGGGACACATTAGTCCAAATTGTCCTAAGAAGAAGGATAATCCCGCTACTGGAGCTAATACTACTGCTACGAAGGGTCGTGCGTTTGTTATTACTACTGCTGAAGCTTGAGATGAGGATGAGGTCATCACGGGTACGTATCTTGTCAATAATTGTTATGCAACTATTTTATTCGATACTGGTGCCGACCGAAGTTACGTGTCTAGTGATTTTTGTACCCTATTTAGCCGATAAGGAATTTAAGATAGACCTTTTGCCGGTCGAGCTCGGAAGTTTTGACGTCGTAGTTGAAATGGATTGGTTACGTCCATTACATGCTGCTATCATGTGTTACAATAAAACTGTTAATGTCCCATTGGGAAATGGAGAGACTCTCATCATCCAATGTGAAAAGAGTGGTTCCAATCTCAATATTATCTCATGTATCAAAACCCGCAAATACCTTATGAAAGGTTATCCAGCTATTATAGCTCACGTTAAGATGATTGAATTAAAGAGAAGCATATTGAAGATGTACCAGTGGTTAAAGACTTTTTCGATGTGTTTCCCGAAGATCTTCCTGGTCTTCCACCTCCTCGACAAGTTGAATTTCAAATTGATTTAACTCCCGGTGCTGCTCCTATTGCTAAAGCTCCGTATCGTTTAGCACCCTCCGAGATGAAGGAATTATCCAACCATCTCCAAGAACTATTGGATAAAGGTTTCATTCGTCCTAGATCGTCCCCATGGGGAGCTCCTATTATGTTCGTTAAAAAGAAGGATGGTACGTTAAGGATGTGTATTGATTACTGCGAACTTAACAAGCTTACTATCAAGAACTGTTATCCGTTGCCGCGTATTGATGATTTATTTGATCAACTTCAAGGGTCAAGCATCTATTCAAAGATTGATTTAAGATCTGGTTATCACCAACTCCAAGTCAAGGAATCCGATATTCCTAAGGCTGCTTTTCGTACTCGATATAGACATTATGAATTCTGTGTCATGCCTTTTGGTTTGACCAATGCTCCTGCTATATTCATGGATCTTATGAATCATGTCTGCAAGCCTTACCTCGATAAATTCGTATTGTGTTCATTGACGATATCTTGATCTATTCCAAGAGTGAGAAAGAACATGAGCAACATTTGCGCATGATTCTTGAACTCTTATGAAAGGAACAACTTTATGCTAAATTTTCTAAGTGCGAGTTTTGGCTCAAAACCGTACAATTCCTTGGACATGTTGTTGATAAAGACGGGATACATGTCGATCCAGCTAAGATTACTACTATTCAGAACTGGGAGATACCAAAGACTGCGAAGCATATTCGCCAATTTATGGGACTTTCCGGTTACTATCGAAGGTTCATAAAAGATTTTTCTCTCATTGCTAAACCTCTTACGAAGTTAACTCGAAAAGGGAAGAAATTTGAGTGGTCCGAAGAACAGGAATCTGCTTTCAAGATTCTGAAGGAGAAATTGACCACAGCCCCGATTCTATCTTTACCTGATGGTTCTGACGACTTTGTTGTTTACTGCGATGCTTCGAAGCAAGGCTTTGGTTGTGTTTTGATGCAATGAGAAAAGGTTATTGCCTACTCATCTAGGCAGTTGAAGAAACATGAAGAGAAATATACCACACATGACCTTGAGTTAGGTGCCGTGGTATTTGCATTAAAGATATGGAGACATTATTTGTATGGTACCCATTTTACGGTGTACACTGATCATAAAAGTCTTCGACACATCTTTGATCAAAAACAGCTGAACATGAGGCAAAGACGATGGCTCGAGTTATTAAACGATTATCACTGTGAGATGAAATATCATCCTGGCAATTCGAATGTAGTTGCCGATGCCCTTAGTCAAAAGGACGATGTTAAACGTGTTCATGCTTTAAACCTGAAAATCAAATCAAATCTTATCTCACGAATCTGTGAAGCTCAATTGGAAGCTATTAAACCGACACTTATCGAAGGTGAAGGACCCATTGGTTTTGAGAACCAACTTCAAGTGAAAGCTAATGGTACACGGTACTTTGGCAACAGAATTTGGGTTCCTCGTTTCGGTAATCTCCGTGAACTAGTCTTGGATGAAGCACATAAGACTAGATATTCTATTCATCCCGGATCCAGTAAGATGTATCACGATGTGAAGCAATTCTACTGGTGGCCTAACATGAAAGCTGACATTGCTACTTATGTTAGTAAGTGTTTCACTTGTTTGAAGGTCAAGGCCGAACATCAAAAGCCTTCTGGTATGTTGACACAACCCGATATTCCGCAGTGGAAGTGGGAATGTATCACTATGGACTTTATTACTAAGTTACCTAAGACTTCGAACGGTAACGATACTATTTGGGTCGTAGTTGATCATCTTACTAAATCTGACATTTCATACAGATCAAGGAAACTGATAAGATGGAGAGATTAGCACAGCTTTATATTAAAGAAATCGTCTCACGTCATGGTGTTTCTATCTCGATTATTTCTGATCGCGACAGTCGATTTGTTTCTAGATTCTGGAAAACTTTACAATCTGCTCTTGGAACTCAACTCGACATGAGTACAGCTTATCATCCTCAAATGGATGGTCAAAGTGAACGGACTATTCAAACCATGGAAGATATGCTACGTGTTTGTGCAATCGATTTCGGCAAAGGATGGGATAGACATATACCTTTGGTTGAATTTTCTTACAACAACAGCTATCACTCCAGCATTAAAGCTGCACCTTTTGAAGCTTTATATGGACGGAAGTGTAGATCCCCTTTGTGTTGGGATGAACTTGAGGACAGACATTTAACTGGTCCTAAAATCATTCACGAAACTACCGAAAAGATCGTTCAGATTAAACAATGTTTAGAAACTGCCCGTAGCCGACAAAAGAGCTATGCCGATAGGAAATGAAAAGACATCGAATACCAAGTTGGAGATAAAGTCATGTTAAAAGTATCCCCTTGGAAAGGTGTTGTCCGCTTCGGTAAACGAAGTAAACTCAGTCCACGATATGTTAGACCGTTCACAATCACTGAAAGAGTCGGTCCCATGGCATACCGATTAGAACTACCAACCGAACTCAGTCAAGTACATGATGTGTTTCATGTCTCAAATCTTAAACGGTGTCTAGCTGATGACACACTCGTTATTCCTCTGGATGATGTCCGTATTGATGAGCAAATGCACTTCTTTGAAGAACCTATAGAAATCATGGAAGGAGAGGTCAAACAAACGCGTAAAAGCAACATACCTATCGTTAAAGTCCGTTGGAATTCGCGTAGAGGCCCCGAATATACATGGGAGCGCAAAGACCATATGAAACGGAAATATCCCCATCTCTTCTCAACTGCTGATGCAAACGAGGAAACTACCTAAAAACTTCGGGACGAAGTTTTCAATAACAGGGAGGTACTATAACGACCCTCATTTTTTCATTCTATACTTTTCCTTATTAAATGCCCAACAATATAATTAAACTCAATAATTAAACTTTAATCGATAATTGTTAAGCGTTAATAATTATAAATTATACTAACTAACTTTGTACATTAATCGACAAGTTAATAAAAATAATAAGTTAATAAACTTTTGTGAATAAATAAATAACTTTAAAACTTGTGTAATTAAAATAATTAAACTAGGATAATTAAGGAGTCATTTAAGCAAATTAAAGTACAAGGACTAAAGTGAAAAATAACAAACCCTAACCCTAATAACCCTAGCCGATTTTGGGAGGGTAAAATTACCCTCCTACCCCTCAAAATTTCGACCAAATCCATCCCCCATAACCCCTTTTCCAAGCCAACTTGTTCCCTAAGTAATTCCTTATTAAACCCTAAATCTAGAATCCTCCTATCCTCACTATAAATAGAGACCTAGGCTAACCCATTCTATGTACCAAATCATAATTACATCTCTCTCAAAATCTCTCCCATCTCTCTCTAATTTTTGGCCAAAGCCGAAAATATCACCATCATCACCATCGAAATCCACCACCACCTTCAAGGGATTTCCAAGTGATCTTCGAGTTGTTCTTCGCGTTCTTCGTGTTCTTCAAGGATCTTCAAGAAGATCTTCAAGTTTCTCAAGGCTTTAATCTTCAATCTTCATCGTGTTCTTCTTTTCTTCATTAGTTATCTTCGAATCTTCAAAGGTATAACATAAACCCTAAACTATTTACATAAACTTTGATCTTTGTTAATTCATATTCATATTATAAACTTGTTATACATAAGTAAATACATAAACACCTAGATCTATACATGTAAAAAAAATATAAACATATATATGTATGTATGCATGTCGACTAGAACAAAAAAAAGGGGGAAACTTTGATCTTAAAACCCTAGGTTATTGAAATGTCCCGTTCATATTGATTATAAACGTTCCATATTAATTGATTTCGTTGCGAGGTTTTTACCTCTATATGATACGTTTTTCAAAGACTGCATTCATTTTTAAAACAACCATAACCTTTATTTTATCAATAAAGGTTTTAAAAACATTACGTAGATTATCAAATAATGATAATCTAAAATATACTGTTTACACACGACCATTACATAATGGTTTACAATAGAAATATATTACATCGACATATGTTTCTTGAATGCAGTTTTTACACAAAATCATACAAACATGGACTCCAAATCTTGTCTTTATTTTAGTATGCAACAGCGGAAGCTCTTAGTATTCACCTGAGAATAAACATGCTTTAAACGTCAACAAAAATGTTGGTGAGTTATAGGTTTAACCTATATATATCAAATCGTAACAATAGACCACAAGATTTCATATTTCAATATACATCCCATACATAGAGATAAAAATCATTCATATGGTGAACACCTGGTAAACGACATTAACAAGATGCATATATAAGAATATCCCCATCATTCCGGGACACCCTTCGGATATGATATAAATTTCGAAGTACTAAAGCATCCGGTACTTTGGATGGGGTTTGTTAGGCCCAATAGATCTATCTTTAGGATTCGCGTCAATTAGGGTGTCTGTTCCCTAATTCTTAGATTACCAGACTTAATAAAAAGGGGCATATTCGATTTCGATAATTCAACCATAGAATGTAGTTTCACGTACTTGTGTCTATTTTGTAAATCATTTATAAAACCTGCATGTATTCTCATCCTAAAAATATTAGATTTTAAAAGTGGGACTATAACTCACTTTCACAGATTTTTACTTCGTCGGGAAGTAAGACTTGGCCACTGGTTGATTCACAAACCTATAACAATATATACATATATATCAAAGTATGTTCAAAATATATTTACAAAACTTTTAATACATTTTGATGTTTTAAGTTTATTAAGTCAGCTGTCCTCGTTAGTAACCTACAACTAGTTGTCCACAGTAAGATGTACAGAAATAAATCGATAAATATTATCTTGAATCAATCCACGACCCAGTGTATACGTATCTCAGTATTGATCACAACTCAAACTATATATATATATATTTTGGAATCAACCTCAACCCTGTATAGCTAACTCCAACATTCACATATAGAGTGTCTATGGTTGTTCCGCAGTATATATATAGATGGGTCGACATGATAGGTCGAAACATTGTATACGTGTCTATGGTATCTCAAGATTACATAATATACAATATAAGTTGATTAGGTTATGGTTGGAATAGATTTATTACTAACTTTCACGTAGGTAAAATGAGTAGTTTTTATCAATCTTGTTTTACTCGCCATTTCTTCGTTTCTAATCCGTTTTGAGTGATTCCAGTGGCCACGGTTTCGTATTGAACTTAACTTTATGAATCTAAATAGAAAAAGTATAAGTTTATAGTCGAAAATACAAGTTACAAGTCGTTTTTGAAAGAGGTAGTCATTTTCGTCGAAAGAACGACATCTTGATGACCATTTTGAAAAACATACTTTCACTTTGAGTTTAACCATGATTTTTGGATATAGTTTCATGTTCATAAGAAAAATTATTTTTCTAGAAGTATAGCTTTTAAATCAAAGTTCTTCTTAGCTTTTAATTATCCCAACCAAAACAGCCCCCGGTTTTACTACGACGGCGTATATCCTGTTTTATGGTGTTTATCGTGTTTCCGGGTTTTAAATCATTAAGTTAGCATATCATATAGATATAGAACATGTGTTTAGTTGATTTTAAAAGTCTAGTTAGAAGGATTAACTTTATTTGCGAACAAGTTTAGAATTAACTAAACTATGTTCTAGTGATTACAAGTTTATAACGTTGAATAAGACAGCTTTTTATGTATGAATCGAATGATGTTATGAACATCATTACTACCTCAAGTTCCTTGGATAAACCTACTGGAAATGAGAAAAATGGATCTAGCTTCAAAGGATCCTTGGATGGCTTAAAAGTTCTTGAAGCAGAATCATGACACGAAAACAATTTCAAGAAAGATTTTCACTCGAAATAAGATTGTTATAGTTATAGAAATTGAATTAAAGTTTGAATATGATTATTACCTTGTATTAGAAAGATAACCTACTGTAATTAACAAAGGTTTCTTGATCTTGGATGATTACTTGGAATGGATTTAGAAAACTTGGAAGTAAACTTGCAATCTAGGAAGTATTCTTGATTTTATGAAACTAGAACTTTTAGAATTTATGAAGAACACTTAGAACTTGAAGATAGAACTTGAGAGAGATCAATTAGATGAATAAAATTGAAGAATGAAAGTGTTTATAGGTGTTTTTGGTCGTTGGTGTATGGATTAGATATAAAGGATATGTAATTTTGTTTTCATGTAAATAAGTCATGAATGATTACTCATATTTTTGTAATTTTATGAGATATTTCATGCTAGTTGCCAAATGATGGTTCCCACATGTGTTAGGTGACTCACATGGGCTGCTAAGAGCTGATCATTGGAGTGTATATACCAATAGTACATACATCTAAAAGCTGTGTATTGTACGAGTACGAATACGGGTGCATACGAGTAGAATTGTTGATGAAACTGAACGAGGATGTAATTGTAAGCATTTTTGTTAAGTAGAAGTATTTTGATAAGTGTCTTGAAGTCTTTCAAAAGTGTATGAATACATATTAAAACACTACATGTATATACATTTTAACTGAGTCGTTAAGTCATTGTTAGTCGTTACATGTAAGTGTTGTTTTGAAACCTTTAGGTTAACGATCTTGTTAAGTGTTGTTAACCCAATGTTTATAATATCAAATTAGATTTTAAATTATTATATTATCATGATATTATGATGTATAAATATCTCTTAATATGATATATATACATTAAATGTCGTTACAACGATAATCGTTACATATATGTCTCGTTTCAAAATCATTAAGTTAGTAGTCTTGTTTTTACATATGTAGTTCATTGTTAATATACTTAATGATATGTTTACTTATCATAATATCATGTTAACTATATATATAAATCCATATATATGTCATCATATAGTTTTTACAAGTTTTAACGTTTGTGAATCACCGGTCAACTTGGGTGGTCAATTGTCTATATGAAACCTATTTCAATTAATCAAGTCTTAACAAGTTTGATTTCTTAACATGTTGGAAACACTTAATCATGTAAATAACAATTTCATTTAATATATATAAACATGGAAAAGTTCGGGTCACTACAGTTATTACATGGAAGATTTGTTATGGTTAATTAAGGAAACAAAATAAACCTATATATATATATATATATATATATATATATATATATATATATATACTAAACCCTAATTACTTAAACCCTAAACCTAATTAATTATTAAACCCTAATTCATTAAACCTAACCCTAATTATTTCATACCACTTTAATTATTAAAACTCTAATCATTACCTAATCATTACTACATTTAATAAAACCCTTATTTACTAAACCCTAATTTATTAAACCCTGGGACATTAATTACTAAACCCTAGTTATTTATTACTACTTTAATTAACTAACCCTAATTAATGAAACCCTAATACTACGTATACTATTAATTAACATGTAAACACTATTACTATTACCTATAACATACTAATTATATTATAACACATAAAAATATTTTGGGATATGTATTAGAGATGTATAGATCTTCGAACTTTCTTGACAAATGGTTTCTACGAAACTCTAGGCGGAAGGGTTTGGATTTCCGATTTAAAGGGTCCTATAGCTCAAGCCCCTAGACCTGAAATGGCCATTCGAAGGGAAAGGAGTGATTGGAAGCTTATCTAATACGACAAGTATCCTAAAATGGAAAACACTCTTAAAGTAGAAACTTTCTACTTATAGAAACTTACTAAGATAAGAAACCTACTAAAAGTGGAAACATTATAAAAATAGAAACTTACTAGGAAAGGAAACTTAGTAAAACGAGCTATACTTAAAACACTATCATACTTAAACATTTATTTAAACATGGGCAAAAACACTTGCTACTCTTAAATATCATAGGTTGACTTTTCTGCTCACTCGTCCAACTTTCTATTCTGAGGAATAACTAGCTCTCTCTCTGCTAAGGTGAATTCATAGTCCCACTTACTATTGCGCAACTTATTTACTTTTTTTCTTGGGGTGAGACACATGCTGTTTTTACATTTTACAATTTAGACACAAGTACCAACTGTTAAAACTATGCTATACCCGGCTATGTCCGACTAAGTCCCTACAGTGATATTTTTAATTGCTGCTTGCATGCTTAATTATTGGGGGTAGGCCTATCGGGAGTAACGTCCCCGATAAATTTGACTAAGTCTTTGTATTACTTAATAATGAAATTAAACCGACAAGTATAAACGATAACTTGTCTTGGGGCAAACTTGAACGTTTAGTCTAAATATCACGCATTGACATAACTTTTTGATCCTGCGGGAGATCAACTTTACAACTAAATCTTGTGGTCTAAAACAACGGTCAAACTTTTGTTAAACCTATGAACTTCACTCAACCTTTTTGGTTGACACTTTAGCATGTTTTGTCTCAGGTGCTGTTTGATTCAAGCTCTTATACTTACTGCTTATGTGATGCTACTTGGACATAGGATCAAGATATATCGAATTTATTACTATTGCATTTAAACATTTACTTTATTCCTTTGTAACGACATATCATTTTCCGCTGCGTACTCTCAATAAAGTTTGATTTTATCATTTAGTATTGTTCTCGTTTATTATAATATGTTGGTTGTTTGATATTAAGTCACATTTCGCCCAGGCCCTAACTGGGGGTGTGATAAATGACATCACAAGTAACCTCATCCTGAAAAACAGTACCAATAGAAAATGGAACAATAACTTGGCGAGTAACCTTTACCTCACTGCCTTGGTTAAGCCATTGAAGTTTGTAGGGATGAGGATGCTTCTTTGTAACAAGCTCAAGCTTTTCCACCATGTGAGTAGATGTTGCGTTTACACAGCTGCCTCCATCAACAATCAGGCTGCACACTTTGCCCTTGACTGTGCACCTTGAATGAAAGATGTTTTCACGCTGGCTCTTATCTTCAATAGTCTCAGCTGAGTGCATTACTCTTCGAACTATTAAAAACTCTCCAATATCAGCAGCAACAAACTCTTCATTATCAGATTCATCATATGTAGGTTCAGTTTCAAAACCCCCTTCCAAATCTTCAATCTCCTTTAGTATAAGAGCACGCTGGTTAGGACATTGAGCTTGAAAATGCCCAAATCCATGGCACTTGAAGCATTTCCTTCTATCATCTTTAGGACCAGCTACAACCTGCTCTTTGCCTTTAATGGCTTTTGATGCTACCTCGTTATGCTTAGGCAGCATTAAGGATTGACCCTTCATAGGCAGCATTGTTGGATTGGAATAAGACTTAAAATGACTTTTCTTTTTTGCTTATTTCTCCACTTGAATAGCCAGCTTGCAAGCACTCTCAAAAGTCCATAGAGGCTGGAAATTGAAGCATTCAAACCTCCAACAAATCTTGCTATAGTGTGTTCTTTAGCTTCTTTGACGTTAGTACGAATTTTGAGCTGCTCGAACTCTCTGATGTAATCAACAACGTTCATACTGCCTTGCTTGAGTGTATTCATCTGTATATACACATCTTGTTTGTAAGCTTGAGAAATAAATCTTTTCTGCATACGCTCTTTTAATTTGGACCAGGTCTTGATGGTCTTCTTTCCTTCATATTGCCTTTCCTTTTTCAGATTATCATACCACATGGAAGCATACTTCTTTAATCTGATTACAGCAACTTTAAAGGCCTTTTTATCATCATAGCCTTTAACCTCCATAATTCGATCCATGGTCTGAACCCATTCAAAGTAATCTTCAGGATTAGAGGACCCTTCAAAATCAGGTGGATCTATCTTGATATCTTTCAAATCATCAGCTCGTTTCTTATGCCTTCTTCTTCGTTGTGAAGAAGCATGAGATCCATCAGTGGATCCATGGCTACCATCTTCAGATTCAGCACTAGAAGACACAATGGTTGTATCTCCATTTTCAGATCTGGTTCTATTTCTTCTTGGTACACCATCTTCTAACAAATTAACCATTCTTTCCATATGATGTTGCAGAGCTTCAATAGCTCTATCTCTTCGAAGATTATGAGCTTCTTCAAGAGTCATGCTTCTAGGAATCTCAGCCATTTCAAATCAGATCTGAAAATAAGCTTTTCAGCTCAAAAATAGAGTATGAACTGAAACAACAATAAAAATGATAAGAAAGCTTTGATTGAACAACCTAAGCTCTGATACCATTTTGATGCGTAACTATGACTTTTAAAAATGCAATTTGGAACAAGCTTTCTTCACCCAACAGATCTGAACACAAAACCCCCAATTTGTAACAGTAACAGCCCCGAAACAGAATATAAACTCTGAACTAAGAATACAAAGGATAAAAGAATCAAAACCCCAAATTGATAAAGATACCACCACAATTAGAGATCTAGAAACACTCCAAACCTTCAACTACAGCTGATAAAGATTCCACCGTAACTATAATATTAGATATGAAGATTTGGATTTCACCACAATGTTTGATGAAGTAAGACCACAAACACTGATAAAGAAACCACTCTTAGCCACCGGAATCAAAGATTCGTAAAGACACGGAGATTTTGTAAATAGATAAGCTCTACCAAACTTTCATTCATTCATCAACTGAGTTTTACAATTACAAGAGCTCTCTATTTATAAGAGAAACATAACAACTACTTTCTAGATAAGACAAAAACATAAAAAGAAAATGGAGACAAAAGGACAAACAATTACAAATTAGCCAATAAGAATAAAGGACACAATCTGCAAAAAGCCTGCCATTTGGTAGTGCTCCTCCCATGATAAAAAGCATCCAATGATAGACGGAATCTTCCTTGGACAGCTAACATTCTAGAATAGTCACGCATGTGTTAAGCACATGACCTGACCGGTTTATTGAAAGCGTAAGTAAACTTTGAATCGTATCAGCATGCTAGACCTTCATAAAGAAAACAATGTCACATGCTGGTTGAACTAAAATCTTTCAACTGGTTGAACTAGCTGGTTCGTCTAAGTATAACTTTGCTGGTTACCCGGCTGAGTGAATTAAAGCTTTACTGGCTAAACTAGAGCTCATTTGCTGGTCTGGCTACTGGTTCTTCTTCTTTGCTGGCTTGCCTTCAACTATCAAAATCTTTATTCATGAAAACCTAACTACTTCAGTTTAAGGACTGAAGTATGGTAACTCCTGACCCTCTTGAACGAGCTCCAAAAACACCTAGATGATAAGAAAGAGATGGCAACACAACCATTGCTTGACCTGATTCGAGTGTAACATCTTTTGATCTTGTGCTGGTTGTGTTGCTGGTTACATTGCCCAGCTCACCCGTATCAATATCGTTCTTCAATGGAGCAGAGTATTCGATTGGTTACAGTTCTACATGTATTGATTGAATTTTAATCATTTATTTGTTATGTAATAACATATTGTTCTTCATCCTAGGGTTTGTAACTAATATGTTTTTTTTATCACAAATTTCTTCAATCACTGCTATGGGTCTTTCTTTATAATAGGAAATTTTATCAAAGATTTTCCTACAATTTTTGGATTAAAGGTTAGTAAAAAGTTATTTAAATTGGATCGTAATAAAGAAGGTGGTATTTTTATATTAGAGAAGTGTTTGTATGTCTGCTGACCTGAACTCTTTAACCAGTTACCAAACCTTTCAGACGCTGTCAGTTGCCACATCTCCTAATGATCTATGAACCTCTGATGTTAATATTGATCTGCATTGTTGGACACATTACAATACTTAGTTGAAGTAAATTGATGTTAATGGTGATGCTATATGTTTAACTTTCTGATGAAGTAAGGAGATATAGTCGATAATGGTACTACTTTGGCATGTTTTTCTGATCAGGTATATAACCAAGCAATTAAAAAGGTATGAGGAATACTTTAAGCCTCATTTGTATCCATATTTAAGTTATGTTTCTCCTTGTTTCTCTTTTCTATTTTATATTACTACATGATAGGATTTGTTTTCTTCAAGAGTTTGAGAAATTTTTTCGATTCTATTTTTATAGTGAATTTGGAACTGAATAACTTAACATAAGATGTCTGATTATTACATGTTTAGTTTTAAGCTCCATCATGTGCATAGAATGATCCAAAAAGTTACTAGGTTGCGCAATATGTTTACCGAATCCAAGTTAGAGTATTTTCTCTGCTAATGATTCTCAATGAGCTTCTTAGTTTTTCTTAATGTCATTACACATTAATCATTTCTTAATGATTCTTAATGAGCTCTTAGTAAATGGGAGTTGGTAATGAGATCATCTTACATCCATCATGTTAGCAAATGTATTCCAATTTTGTGTTTGATTTAGTAACATGTTAGTCAATGGATGTTCCTGAAAAACTTTGAGTTGATGTTAATTTCTACTTTTGTATATTTGTCAATATCTTATTTGATTATGCACAATAACTGTTTGCTAAAATGCTTAATGAAAATGAATGTTAGTATTGTGTTTAGTCCAACATCAATCGTGTATGAGCTTTGATAAGTGTCTTTGATTAGATTTATTTTTTGAATGGTTGATAATTTATATGTGAATGCTTCGTTCTTTTTTGTAAGCGGGTTAACTTTAGGTGAATATGTTACTGTTTTGGAATACTTGAACATGTTACTGTATTTTAATAATATATATGTTAGTGTTAGTTTCACTAATCTTGCCTATTTTATTCTTCTAATTAAGTATCAGTTTCACTAATTTTGCATTTGTCTATGCGCTTATAATAGTCTGTTATTATTCCTCGAATGGGTAGGTTTTGACACCTTTAACAAAAGTGAAGAAGATTTGAATTTTGAAATGGATGAGATGTTGTAACTCGAGATCATTGTACGGGTCCAGTTGTTTGTGACAAAACTTAAGGTAAGTTTATTTTCAGTTTTTGTTACTGTCTCTTATGATTTCAGTATGTTGTAATATTAATGTATAGCAAAGGCCAAAGAGCCAATGCAATGTATAGTGATATATACATTGCATTGTATAAAATGTATATGTAGTTGTTGTTTTTCATTTTCGTCGAACTTGATGAATTTTGCTATTTTATCTACATGTTGATTATATAACATCAACATCCACATCATGGTTAAATAACATTCTTCAAATATAACATATCATTCAATAATTTTTTCTTTAAAATCCCGTGATTCCACGGGTCTCTGCACTAGTTTATGTATTATATATCTCAATATTTATATATTTATATTTATTTATTACTCCATATTTATTTGTTCAAAGTGACTAGTCAATTTCCGAATACCTTTTCCCTGCCTAGTAAGAATTGCTTGCTTGGTTCATTATATTTAAAAAAATGAAATTGTATAGTTAATGTGGTCCTTGAGGTCGAGTTATAGTCATAATTGGTTATGTTTGAGTGTGAAGAGTTGGAATAAAATGAAAAAATTTAAGATGGCCAGAGTCATACATATGGTGAGGGGCTGCTCGCAGATCACGGCGATTCTATTAAAAAGAACGAAGATTTATGTATCCGGATAGAGGCAACTCCAAGTCTTTCATAAATCGCAAAGTATGTTTCACGGACGAAGAGACCCGCCTCACGGATTGCGAGATATCCTAGCCGCGAGGCAAGGTGTGTATAGCAATTTGTATTCGATTCTTTTTCCTTACATGATGTAATCCTTTTATATATATGTATATATATATATGTATATGTATATGTATATATATATATATATATATATATATATATATATAGGACGGATCTATGGTTAAGCTTAAAATGAGTACAAACTGTATAAACAAATGTGAATCACAAATGATCATTCATCATCCAGTGATGAATGATAATCATTTGTTAGGCGACGATGAATGATTAATTTATTTTAACATGAATTTAAACTAAAACTTTAATAGTTTTGACAAAATGAATAATTAAGACAATTATGTTAAGATTTATGTTTATATTTATAGTTTTCTTCTATATTTACACATATAATTTTTAGAATTTAATATTTAAATGTATAAAATACAATCCGCTTAATCCCCGAATTGCCGATAAATCCACGAATAGTGAATTTTGCAACCTTGTATATAACAATGCAACACTAGCCTCTTATATTGATATGCACGAAAATAATAAAAAAATTATCTGGTTTGCACCTGTAGACTAAACTTTCTCCGTGTGATTGGAGATCGGATATAAACACGTTAAATCCTTTCTCCGCGATGAACTTGGCGAGTACGGTCTATGTACTCATGAATTGATCTCTCCAAGATTGTCTATGGTTCTAGTAGGGTGGTGACGTAACAATTGACTAGTTACGTTATGACTGTGATGGTGCATGGCAAAAATAGACTCGTTGATCTGAAAAAATGGGTTTTGTTGCAGGAGAGTTTTTCAGGGTTCTGGGTTTTGGATATGAAGTTATCATTCTTTGCGCTCCATGCAAGCAGGAGCAGAGCTTTTTCGGGTAGGAGAGGGTCCTCACCTCTCCAAAAATTTCAATAAGTATTGAGATATGTAGCTCTTTAAATTACAAACATTTGAACTTTTGAATTAACTAAATTGGAGTTCATTTAAAGAAAATATGGCAAAAAATGGTGAAGGCTCGCAATTATATTTTTATCAACAATTTACTTCATTTTTTTCATATCTCTTGGATATTTTTAACTTGAAATCAATATCAAAATAATGTTAAGAAGTTAACTTAGACGATGTACAATTATGGTCAATATTATCGCCTAAAATGTATGTATAAAAATTGAAATTTTGTCATTCAAACATTGCATTTTTTTCTTGCTAAACATATCACACATTAGACAAAACTTGGTCCCCAACCATTACGTTCAAGCTTCGCCATTGCATGCAAGAGAATGGTTGAACTATCAAATTCGGAAGTTCTGGCGCAACTTAAGGAGAAAAATTTCTCGTGTCGGTGACCCTGCGGATACCAGTGTGTTTAAAAAATGTAGATATTAAACAATATGTGCTCGATGTGCTGGGGGGATACCCATGACCCGCGAATAAACCTTCGAGTAAACTCGCAAATAATTAAGAATTTATACTAAAAATATAAAAGTATATTGATGTGTAATTAATATATCTTTGTGAGTTAACGGACATACATGGGAGTTGCTCAAATGGGTATTTTATACCCGTGGCCCGCCCGCAATTCATTTACGAGTACAAAATTTTACCCAATTCGTGCCCGTGAGTCAACTTCTGTAAATTAACCAACCATCACGGGCATGAATACTCACGGGTCACGGACATTTTACTGTCTGTTAAAATTTGATGAACTTTAGAAATTATATGCGAAATGATTACATATATTGATTAAATAATTACTTAGCATATACGAAGTACTTTTATTATCACCATGTATATGTCATCATAATGTTTACTATCATATTTTAGTATTGTGAAAATACGGGTTATAAACTACTACTACCAAGTTAAATAAAAACCTCAAAATTTAAGGACTGGTTGCGTTTGCCCAGGACAGGTCCTTGGGCTAGGCTTGAATATGTTTGGCTAACCTGGCCTGTTATCAACATAACAAGAAGAAATTACAGCTTTTAAAGTTGAGCTTCAGATGGCCCAATACCAATTTTGTATCTCTGGATCTATGGACCCAATATGTTGCAGGCATTACCCTTATATACTAATATGCATGGGCAGAATCGTAGTTTCAGTTTTATCCTACCCCTATATACTAATATGCATGGGCATAATCGTAGTTTCATTTTATCCAAAACGACCCCCCAACTTTCTACTTTTTTGGGGTAAAAAATGTAAATATATAATTTAAAAAAAAACAAAAGAAAATGATTGCACCCGTATTTTTAACGGGCCCTATCTTCTCGCTCGGTCCGAGTTAAATTTTTCCGAGACCACCGTTCAACTCGAAAAAATCAGACGGACACAACGGGACTAACTATGCGCGAAACGGACATCGTTAAAAAAACACTAAATAACGGGCCCTATATTCTCGCTCGTTGCGAGTTAAATTTTTCCGAGACCACCGTTCAACTCGATATTATTTTACGAACACATCGCGACTAACTATACGCGAAACGGACATCGTCAAAAAAACACTAAATATTTCGAGCTATATTTCATACATATACGTACACGTCCAACAAACAACCCAACCTACTAGATATATTAGGTACCAAACAACGTATATACAAATATGATCGCGCGTTGAACACAACCGCAGCAACGTGCGGTCGAATTTTTTCTAGTATCTAAACATTTGCCAACAAAAATCATAGGTAGTTTCTGAAACTATTATTCTTGAATCAAAAATTGTATTTCACAAAAAAAAAAAAAAATGTAAAACTTTTACAATGTGTGTTGGTTGACTACTTAAAAGTGTTCTTGAAACAGAAAATTACATCAAATTGTAAAGAATCAATGAAATTTGAAGTTATGATCACTTCAACTTGTTGAAAGCAAACCAAGTAGTGTTGATTCATGGTTGTAATACCATGGATTGTACCCTGACCCTGTGGTACTTGTATTCATCATCATTGTCCCCTCTTGTTCTTGTTCTTCTATACAATCTTCAGGTGGCATGTTCAGATCAAGAAAACCTCGAATTTCATGATAAACTGGTTTATCGATTTTTTCAGCCGTATTCATATTTTGTTGATTTAGTTTAGCTTCAGCTATCAAATGTGATCTCTTGTGACCTCCTAAAGCTTGCCCTGAAGAAAATATTCTAAAGCAAATTGAGCACTCATGAGTTCCTAAAACCATTGTATTCTTCACTGAGCTACCAAGATTGAAACTTGATGTTGTGTGATGATTATCAGATGTTTTTTCACACAACCCATTAATCATTTGTGCATGATCTAAAATGGGTTCACTTTTAATTGTGTTTTTATCGTCGTTTTTCGAATCAAAACATCCCTTTAACTTCTTGTGACTTGTTTTATGGCCACCAAGTGCCTGATAAGAGTGAAAACTCTTGTTGCAAGTAGTACACTCAAACTTTCTCTTCATTTGGCCATCAAATTCGTCACGATCGATACTAATTTTCTCCAATCTATTAAAATGAGCTTCGGATTTTGCTGTTTTCTTCATCTTAGTACCATTTTCGATTACATTCATATCCCATGTTGCTACATTTCTCGAAAGCATGATCAAACACATAGCAATCTCTACTTCTTGTTCTTGATCAATATCAGATACAACACTTGTTGAAGTAATGTTTGCATTCATAGAAACCGAAGATGAAGCTGTAGTAGTGGTGGTTGTGGTAACAGTAGGATCAGTTGTAGCACAAGTAAGTAAACATCTTTTATTTGCTCCATTTCTTGACCTTGATTTTTTGATTTGACGAACTTTTACACCCGAAATTTCATTACTTGACTGTCCGATCCAAGAATCTTGATTTGAAATTGCGGTTTTGGAGTTCGATATTTTGTCTGAGTGACATTTCATGTGTCCAAATAAGGCCTTCCAAGATTGAAAACCTTTTCCACATTCTTTACAAATCTTATCAAGAACAGCATACTCATTTGAACTTGAAATACCATTAATGACTGCTTTTAGAGTCTTTTTGGGATCTTTTCGAAGCTCATAACCCAAATCATTCGAATTAGAAGAACCATTAGTGACTTCATTGTTATTGTTCTTCATCGAGGTTTCGCTGATGTTATTAACAGAGGAGAGCTTCATCTTCTGATGATGATCAGTTGAGTTGATCACGTGAGACCTCATGTGACCTCCCAATGATCTGCCACAAGGGAAGCACTTGTTGCACAACTTACACATATGTTTCATCACTTCCTGCTCACTTTCTTCCATTGAATTTCGGTTGGAATTTAACATTCTATATAAAGAAAAGATCAAAATTAAATTCAGATTGACAGCTAAAAAGTGATCCAAAAACAGAGGATGGTCACTTAATTATGATCAACTACTTGAAAACAAAGAATTTAAGTGTCAAGATTGTGATTTGAATAACACCCAGATCAAGAAACAAGATTGAAAGCTAAGTTCTTTACTCTTTTTGTAAAATGAAATGAAACCCACATCAGATTCCATTTGTATATCAGCAAGAACAAGTCAAGAAAGCTAAAAACTTAAAATTGTGAAATACCCAGATCAAAAGCTCAAATCTTTAGTAGGTATCCAAGTTAATAACATACAACCCATCTCAGATTACATTGTTCTTTTATCAACCAAAAAAAAAAAAAAAAAAACAAATCCTTTTTGCCCTAAATCAAAAATTTTTACATACCAAGATCAAGAAACAATATAAAAAGCTCAAATCTTTAACGGATCTTCAGTATTCTTGCAGATAAAGATGAAACAATAAAGGATAACCAATTTCGGATTGCAATTGATATTCAACAAAAATGTGAACACATGAACTGAATTGAAGCTAAGATCATGTAGTAGTACTAGTACTCAATAGTGCAAACATAAATTGACAATAATTCTAATTAAGATAATTTAGAATTGATGGGTTAATTACCTTTTTTTTGTTATGCTAATGATGAAGATGATCAAGCTTGTATCTTTTATCTCCCTAAAGAGAGATGAAAACACTATATTTAGAGAAAGAAGGAGAAATCCATGCATGAAAACAAGGATAATAAAAAGATGCAAAAGCAACGTGTAGTCAGCTAAGTATATATATATAAAATATATAAATATAAATATATCAATAACAAAATATCAATTCTATTGCCAAACAATAATCCAACGGTTGAGATTGTTACACAATGCCCATCCCAAAAGTTTTGGACTCATGAGTAATACTCAAAAATTCCTAATTTTGCCATGATATCAGTAACTGTCCACCCACAGGAAGAAAAAAAAAGTTGTGGGTGTCAAACACCTTAAGTTTTCTTCATTGTGACCAATTAGGAAGTGCCAAGTGTCATACTTATATTGTTAAAGTAGTTGGTTCAAGTTGGGTAGGGACAATATGGTCATTCACTGGAGATTAAAGAATTTGGAATGGGTAGTAAATTGGACAAATGAGATGTGGACCCACAGAGCTACATGAAGTTTGTGAGGTAACGAATCTACAAGCCTGCAAATGGAAGCTAAAAGCTTTTTTGTGCTAAGCAAGCATAGTAGGTAGTGGTAGCAGGCTAGTGGCACTTTAGTCATTTTACACCAGCATTTTGCAATAATAATTAATAATCAATCAATAAATAAATTAAATAATAATAATAATAGTTCAACTAAAACATTTTATCAAAATCCTTGCATAGTAATGTATTTAGATCGCTTGTTAAGACTTTACTCAAATAACACTTGACTTTAAATATATATATTTAAACATCATTTGTCATTGTAAATGACTTATGACTTAAAAAAATGAATGCTCGCAACATTTATTTTTTAACAATTTAATTCACTTACTGATTGATAATATGTATTTTGCAATATTACATAAAATTAACGCATAAATTAGTCTAATTTATCTCTAAGTAATTCTATAAAATATTGATTCAAAATTTATGATTACTAGTTGAATTATGAATAAAGAATTTGAATGGTTAATTAATCAACAAGTTGACCAACATAACCTCAACTTGCTGGTGTATTTCTCATAAGGGAGGTCAGGGGATCGATCCCCATGACTTGCAAAATGATTTCCATGAGGTTACCCGCTCATATTATGGGTCTCGGAAGTTGCGGACTTCTTGCGTTCGGGCCTCACTCGAGGAGTTTTTTTACCACACGCGATGACCGTATGGATTCGCCGTGGGGTATCATCTTGAGGGACGGTAGGACTGTAATGTTCAAGTGAGTAGATTCCAACATCGCATTCGGACATCTGCCGTCAGTGACTCATAACCGCCGTTAAAAAGAGACAAGTTAACCAACATAAATAATACGGAGTATAATAGTAATAAGTTATGAGAAATACTAAATATTGTAGAGTTGACTTTTTCTTCGCTTAATATAATCAAATGTATTTTTTGTTAAAGTATACAATACAACTTACACAATTTTGGCCTCCTAATAATCTAGCAGGTGCAATACCATATGTGATTGTTGTAAATTACATTATGGAATTTATGGCATAAGCATAAGATACCTACAGATGAACAATTTAGTTGAAAAAACATACACAAAAAGATACGATCTTGTGGTGTCCGATGGAATTTAACAACCGGCTTTTGCTCATCCCTCTAACCAAATAGCTTATGTCTTATTATAGTTGATCACTATCTTAATTAAGCATCAATTGTATCGTTTAAGCCGGCAGATTAGTACAATGTTTAGCTGTAGCACAAGTGATATAACAAGAAAACAATTGGCTTCTATTATATTGTTTTTGTTATAATTCAGTAGGCTTATAACTACCTTTAATGGTTATAAGAACAAAGAGAGAAAAAGAGAGAAGAAAGAGAGAAGAAATATTGATATTGATATTTCAAGAGAAATGGTGCACCTTAAATGGTTACCATACATGTCTATTTATAGTATAAAATATTACTATGCAAGAAATATAATAATAATAAAATTAACATCCAATCTAGATATTTTATAACACAATCTAGATATTTTATAACACTCCCCCTTGGATGACAATTTTATTAGAGAATAACTAGTACTGCCTCGTTAAAAACCTTGCTAAAGAAAATCCATTGGGATAAAACTTTAGCTAAGGGAAAAAGAGTGCAGCATAGAGTTGACTCCCCCTCAAGTAGGCAACGCCTGAGTTGTTACATCTTCTGAACATGCCTCATGCCAATATTATGAACGTGTGTTCTGAAAATAGCAGTTGGCAGTGCTTTGGTATAAAGATCAGCAGAGTTGTTGATTGAACGTATCTCATTTTAATCTGGTTGTCTTTTACGAGATCTTGAGTATATGAGAAGAATCTGAGGTTTTCATTTGAAACTGTATCATCTAAATCTTTTATGTACAAGTTTGGCCCTCGTGATTTGTCTACAGTCTCCTTCATGGTTTGTTCAAACCGTTGTTTCAGTTCCTATTCCCTTTCAGTCTTTTTCTGAGCCTTACCAATATACCATTCTTTTCCATCAAACTTATGACCGTTAAGACCGTTTATAGCTTTAGCGCCTCGTCAGCATTTATGTTTTGTTCTGTCATTTTTGATACTCTTCTTTCATTTGTATTATGCAAGCTGCATTATCTTCATATATAGTTATTGGTGAAGATAGTTGTTGGTCTTTTATAGCGTTCTAGTCCACAAGAATCATTAATGATTTGTGTTATTAATCTTAACTAAAATCATTCCCGAGTAGCTTCATGTAATGCAATCACTTCGGCATGATTTGATGATGTTGCAACAAGTGTTTGTTTTGAGAACGTCATGATATTGCGGTGCCTCCATTTAGGAATACATATCCAGTTTGAGATTTAGCTTTATGTAGATCGGATAAATAATCTGCATCTGTATAATCAAACAAATCTTGTTTCGAGTTGTTAGAATAAAATAATTATAAATCAGTAGTTCCCCGAAGGTATCAAACTATTTGTTTGATCCCATTCCAATGTCTTTTGGTAGGGGCTGAGCTGAACCTTGTCAACAAATTAACTGCAAAAGAAATGTCAGATCTTGTATAATCTATAAGATACATAAGAACCTCAATTGCACTAAAATATAGAACTTCCGATCTGTTAAAATTTTCATGATCTTCGCAGGGATGAAATAGATCAGTGTCAATATTGAGTGATCTAACAACAATGAGTTTGTCTTTAAAAAAAATGTTTTAAAATCTTTTCGGTATAAGTTGTTTGATGTACAAGTAAACCATTAGGCATATGCTCAATTTGCAATCCAAGGTAATACTTGGTTTTTTCAAGATCTTTCATTTCAAAATAATTCTTTAGAAGTTGAATGATTTCATAGATCTCTTTATTTGTTCATATGATGTTAAGAACATTGACATAAACAACTACGATCTCATATCCGAACATTGTTTTTATAAAACATACGTGCAAAATAAGTTTATATTTATACCCTTTTTTTTTATCAAGTAGTCATTTAATCGGTTATACCACATACGTCCCGTTTGTATAAACCCACTTAGAAATCTTTGTGATTTAATGGAATATATTCCCTTGGGTTTTACATTAGATGCTTATGATACCTTAACCCTTTAGGTATATTCATATATATCACTATTAAGTGATCCATACATATAAGTAGTAACAACATTCATGAGATGCATTTAAATAACTACCAGGTTGATTAAGTATCTAATAAGTAATTGTATCCATTACAGGAGGATAATTTTTCCTCCTAATTCATTTCTGGTCTTTGTGGGAAATATTGAGTTACAAGTCTAGTTTTGCCTTGTAACTTCATTTGCACATTTCTTTTCGGATAAAAATTCATTTGTATCCCATACGTTTCACATCTTTAAAAGTGATAACGATTGATCAGAAAACTTTTCTTTTATCGAGCGATTCTAATTCAGCTCTTATTGCTCCTTTCCATTGAGCTCAATCATGTCCATTTTGTATATTCAATGACAGATTTTAGTTCCAGATCATCATCTTTATTCATGATGTCATTGTAACATTATATGAAAATATCTCATAGAGATTTTAGTTTCATTTCGGTTCCATAATATTGCATAATTTATCGCAATTTTAGTATTTACATTTATCAATATCCTCTGCAGAAGGAATATTGATTTGTGGTTCTTCTTGAACACTTTCTCTTACCTCATTATCAGCTGATTTTCTTTTTCGAGGATTTTTATCTTCGGAACCAATTGATCTTCCACGTTTGATGCGTGGCAAAGACTCAACAGTGACATTATTGCCAGCTTTTGGAATTTCAGTTCGAGCTGGAGCATTTATCGCTGGTATATATGATTTAGTCACTTTTTTATATCTGTAAATGCATAAAGTAATTAATTTGCAAGTTCTTGCATATGCATTATTTTTGAACTTTCGTTTCACATTCTTTTGTGCGAGTTCAATATACCTTAATTGATGTTCACATCATGAAGCATCATTTTATTTTTTATTTTTATTTCTCCCCCTAATCTAGGGAACAATGTTTTATTAAAATGACAATCAGCAAAACGTGCTGTAAAAACATCACCCATCATGGGTTCAATATATCTTATGATTGAAGATGTTTTATATCCAAAATATATTATCATCTTTCTTTGAAGAACCATTTTATTGTGTTGTGGTGATACAATTGGAACATACACTGCACAACCAATGTTTTAAGGTAGAAAATATTTGACTCTTGGCCAAAATCAAGTATTAAGTGAAAATATTTACGACTTCCACATGGTATAATGCGAATTAATGTCGCAGCATGTAAATTTACATGTCCACATATAAATATTGAGGGATTTGTACTCATTATCAATTGTCTAGTTATTAGCTGTAAGCGTTTATCTATTGATTCAGCTAAACCAATTTTGTGTATGCACATGAGTGGTATCAAGCGAGGTGTATATAAAATAGTTATTATTTTACTAGGAAAACACTATTAAATACGATACAATTTTACACAAGATATTTATTTATTTATAGAATGGATATACTTAAACCTTGCTACAACACTTATAGGCAGTGTACCTAATCGTACAGTAGTGTAGTTTTTAGTAAGTCCGGTTCGTTCCACAGGGAAATCTTTAAACAAAGCTCAACGCTATATTAGTTTACTTTTATAAAAATACAAATATATATATAAGTAATATTATTATTATAAAGGGGGGTTTTTACCGTTTAATGACCGGTTTGTCGATTTTAAGACTTTAGTCGCAGTTAAAACCTAATGTAAAATATAAAATAAATACAAGACTTAAATTAAAGCGTAAAGTAAATAACGATAATGAAATTGCGAATAATAAAAGTGCGATAAAATAAACTTGCGATAATTAAAAAGTACGATAATTAAAAGTGCGATAAAATAAAATAAATAAAAGTGCGATAATTAGAAGTGCAATTAAATATAAAATAAAGGAAATTAAATATGATATAAAAGAATTATGCTTATTTAAACTTCCGTAATCATGATGTTTGACGTGTTGATTTTAATTATATGCCCATGGGTTAATTGTCCTTTGTCCTGGATTATTCAATATGTCCGTCTGGTTTTTGTCCATAACAGTCCATCAGTCATAAATATAAATTGCAAGTGTCCTTGTCAAATTATTATTATACCCGAAGTTAAATATTCCAACTAATTGGGGATTCGAATTGTAACAAGGTTTTAATACTTTGTTTAATGAATACACCAGGTTATCGACTGCGTGTAAACCAAGGTTTTACTACTTTGTTAACAATTACACCAATTACCCTTGAATGTAATTTCACCCCTGTTTTAATTATTCTAGTGGCTATTAATCCATTCCCGTGTCCGGTTAAATGAACGATTATTCGTACATATAAATACCCCGCCCATCGTGTCCGATCGAGTGTATATGGTAATTTATAGGGACGCCCAATTGTAAATCTTTATATTAACATTAACAAACTTTCATTTAGTTAAACAAATATAAAGCCCATTAATAGCCCATAGTCTAATTTCCACAAGTGTCGTTCTTTTGTCCAAACCCCAATTATGGTACAAAGCCCAATTACCCAATTTTAGTAATTAGCCCAACATCATGATTACTTCGTTTTAAATAAGCATAATAATAACTTAGCTACGAGACATCAATGTAAAAAGGTTGAACATAACTTACAATGATTAAAAATAGCGTAGCGTTACACGGACAGAATTTCGACTTACACCCTTACAACATTCGCTAACATACCCTTATTATTAGGATTTAAAATTAAAATTAAAATTAAAATATATATATATATATATATATCGTATATATTGAGAGAGATAGAGAAATAAGATATGAAATTTGATCAGAATTCGGTTGGCTTTATAGCCAGACTTGAAAATTGGGGCTCCGCGACTCGCGGCAAAATGCCCTTAAAACTCCGCGAGTCGCGGAGATATATTTACAGCTCACACCCTTGGAGTTTCTTGCTGCAGACGGTTTTTAATATATATATATATAATATATATATAATTAATATAATTAATTATATATTATATTATATTTATATACATAGTTAACTTGTAATTTTTAGTCCGTTGCGTCGAGCGTTAAGAGTTGACTCTAGTCCCGGTTCCGGATTTTCGAACGTCCTCGCGTACAATTTAATATCTTGTACTTTGCGTTTTGAATCTTGTACTTTTGTAATTTCGAGACGTTTCTTATCAATAATTGGAACCTTTTTGATTGTCTTTTGTTCTTTTGAGCTTTTTGGTCGTTTGCGTCTTCAATTCGTCGAATCTGTCTTTTGTCTTCACCTTTTATTATTTAAACGAATATCACTTGTAAATAGAACAATTGCAACTAAAAGCTTGTCTTTCTTGAGGAATAATGCTATGAAATATATGTTCGTTTTTAGCATTATCAAACATTCCCACACTTGAGCGTTGCTTGTCCTCAAGCAATATTGTCTTGAAATACTAGAATCACTTCTTTATTCTTCACACTTTGTACATCAGTGATTTCTATACGGCGGTATAAACAATGGTAGTAACGATATGGTTTACAGTCCCACATGACTATAAAAATTTAGATCCATTAAGGAAATTGGATCTTTATGAAAACATTTGATCTTTTGAAAATTAAATCTAGTTTTTTTACCCTAGATAAGTTTTCCGGAATAACCCTTTACCGGTGTTTGCAAAAATATTTTTGTGGGTTTGGTGGGTTTCAGATTTGAAAATTTTAGCTCAAAACTTGCGGTTTTGTGTCACCCACTTGCTAACCTTGTATTTGGAAAGCAACACGTCCAGTTTACTTGTCCCGTATATTACCTTTCGGCAAACTACCGTCCGGTTGTAAAGGAAAGCGTTGAACAAGCAACTGTTAAGGCAATGTCCCGTGACATGCTTTTGATTATGGTCTATAACGTGTCGGACGCAATTACTATCCTTGGTAGGAGCAATAGTAAAGCTCACCCTTATAATTTGTCGGTCTGGCACAAGGTCCTGTCTTTGACCATGCTATGCAACCACCGTTCTTACGGTTGACACCCGATTTAGTTCAGGTGACCTAATGAATTCCAGGTGAATTCCTAGGATTTTACGTTCAATGGTAATGAACGCTTTGAAAATGGGGTTTTCAGAAAACAAATCGGTTTGTAGTTTTGATCAAAATATTTTCTCGTTTAAGCTCGAGTTTAGATATCATTGAATTCCATGAGTTTGAATTCTCAATCTTTAAGGTCAATCTCTAGGATTGAGTAATATCAGTCTTAAAAGCTGATTTTTAATCTTTAAGGAGATTATCCTTTCTGGGGATCTGATTCATTAGTCTTATCCAGCTAATTTGCATGGTGCCCCCCCATTGTACGAGATAAATCCTTCTCATGGTTAGGATAAATCTGACCACTTGGCGACCCTGTTTAATGCTGAGGTCCGTGGATTTCCAGCCGATTTTAGAGATGACTTTTCTAGATTTTTCGTCAACCTACAGCTGGTCTGGACGACAACTTCATGACCTAAATCAAGAAGCGCGTGTCTTTTTCGGAAGACTTTACTTCCTTTTAATGATGGAATTGATTCATCGTGTAGATCCATCTCTTCTTTTCTTTCATTGGGTAAAACAGTTTAGTTTAGTCCAAAGCAAAAGTATTTTCAGTTATTTGTTACAAATATATGTGGCATATGTTTAAAATAACTTGGTAAATTTTTCCACACTTGGCTTTTTATTTTTTTTTTCTTTTTATCGTCCTCTATTCCATTTTAAATGAATTTTAACATTTTAGTTTGTTTCTCAATTTATGTCCTTTCCGAGGTAACAATAATTTCGGTGTTAAAACCTAGTTTTATCGTTCATAAATATGTATAAACATGATTTTGAATTCATTTAATTGAAAAATTTTACTAGAATTGGGTAGTCAGTATATAAGACTAGGGCTGTTCTTTTTTATCAGAGAGCACTAGATTCTAATACAACTACTGCTTTACTAGTATTTTTAATGGTAACCAAGTGTATAAAGTAAAAAATTTTAAAATCCGAAAGAATTTAACCCCTTCCCACACTTAAGATCTTGCAATGCCCTCATTTGCAAGAAATCAGTAACAATTTAAATTATTGAGGGTGATTTGTGTGAAAATGATTAAATTTTTACCAAAGTTTCCAAATATATTGGTGTTTGTTTGCTGAATGATGAATGGTGCACATCATTTGTTCATTCCGTCTTGTTGTTATTTCACATATATTTTGCATCTTGTCGTCAAAATTAGTTGCTTTTGCTGAACTTAATGCCAGTCTTTGAAAATGCGTTGTTTTACCCTGTTGTGTACATAAGATAAACTGCAAACATATATACATATTTTTGAAGTTTGGTTTATTACCCCACATTCAAAAATTATTAAAATCTAAGAATAAAAGTTAGATAATTATAAAAATGATTACAATATTAACAAAAATATTAAATGCATCAATAATTACAAATTACAAAATAATAAAAAAAATAAAAAGTAAACTAAGGATGATATTGGTACCAATAGGGGTTCCACGCATAACCATAAGTGCTATAGAATGCTTCGGCAGGGTCATACGTAGGATATGGTGGCTGCATCTCTATCGACCAAGGAGGGAAGACGGGTTTCGGTGTAGGAATATAGTTTCTACCTATATGTTGGCAATGCGCTATGATCTGGTTCTGATGAACTTGCCAATCTTCAAATGCTCTCTGTCTAGCATTTTCGTATTCCTGAGAAGCTATAAACCTATGCATTTCTTGCATCTCATTCCCCCCTCCTACATTACCTTGTTCCTGGTTTCTCTCTACCTGTGGATGTCTACCATTGTATCGTACTGCGGCGTTATTTCGCCGCTTCAAAACTTTCGCACCATGGTATACATTTAAACCTATAGTGTCGCGGGGTTCCGGCTCTTCTACTAATAATCCCCCCCGACTTATATCCACACCGAGATATTCACCAATCAAAGTAATAAAAATACCACCTCCTATTATGCTATGTGGACGCATCCCCCGAACCATAGCTGATAAATAATAACCCACACAATATGGTATACTTACAGCGCTCTGTGGGTCTCGAATACACATATGGTAAAACAAATCTTGTTCATTTACCTTTTCTTTGTTTTTACCCCTTTGTGTAATCGAATTAGCTAAAAACCTATGTATTACTCTTAATTCGGCTCTATCTATATCCAAATAAGAGTAGTTTCCCCCTTTGAAACGGTGATGGCTTGTCATTTGACTCCACACACCGTGTGTATCAAAATTCTCATCTATCTTTCTACCGTTTAGTATCAATCCTCTACAATCGGCAGACGCTAACTCCTCAGGCGTATATATACGTAAAGCCTGAGCCATGTCTAGTAAAGACATGTGGCGCATCGAACCGCCTAACAAAAATCTAATAAAAGAACGATCAGTTAAACTAGCTACCCGATCATTCAACTCTATACTACATAACAACTCTTCACACCATACTTTATATACAGGTCTGCGTATGGTGAATAAACATATCCAGTCATTAAAAGAAGAATTACCATACCTCTGTACAAGTAATTCCCTAATTGGCCCGGCCAATTCTACAGCTTCCAAGGGTCCCCATTCTATGACCCTCGGTACCTCAACAACCTTGGAATGAAGAGTATGCAAACCCCGTTGATATTTTGGATAATCTATCCAAAGTCTGTCAAATCGCAGGTTCGGGTGCAACTGTTCCAAGTGCATATCTGAAAAGGTCATGACTGGATGAGGTACATCCTGCTTGTAGTAGTTATCTACCTCCTGTTGTTCCAAGTTCTCAGCAGGAGCATGGCGGGCTTGGGATGAAGATTCACCCCTTTCATTCTGCAAAACACATCAAACACAAATTTTGTGCATCCAAATATGCATTAGTGTCAGCAAAATCATCAATCAAAATAATTACAATGACATTATTAATTTATATCAAACTTAAGCTTATTTTCACATTTTTATCAAATCTACACTTTTTCAAATAAGCATATACGAAAATTTTCGCCAAGTTCATAAGCATTCAACTCAAATAACATGTCAAAATAATCATTACTAGCAATTAAACAAGTCTCAAATGGCATTATCTTTCAAAAATCAAGTTCATGAATTTTGGACTTGAAAAAGTCCACTTTAATTCTCAAAATCATGTTTAGGCTCAAAGTTTGGATCATTTAACTACCTAGACATGTTACACTACTCAATTTAGCAACAATTCATGACAAAAATCGGCCATAACCTGTTTATATCAAAAAGCCCCAAATTGCTCAAGAACACAAACCCTAGATTATTCAAAATTTGAAGTTTAAGGCTTCTAATCATGTTAAACAGCATCAATCTAGGTTATACAAGCATAATACATAAACAATTTAAGTCTAATTACACTAAAAAGCATCAAAATCAAATTGGGGAAAAAATAGCTCAAGAACACTAAAATTCGAATTAAATGGTGTTTAGGTGTAGAAATTTACCGTTTTTCTTGAGTAATTCTTAGATATCATCTTTCTCAACATGATTTTAGCAAAAAATTTGGTGATTAACGGTTAAAAATTGAGATTTTTGGGGTGTTTTTGGGTGTATTTTCGTGGGTTTTCGCAGTATTTTTCGGGTTGTTTTTGTGTTGTTGAGTGTACTGATCGTTTCATCTGTTTTTATTTTTTTTCTGGGTTTTGGTCCCTCCGCGAGTCGCGGAGGTTTGCACTTAAAACTCCGCGAGTCGCGGAGTTTACCCTTTTTTTTTTTTTTTTTTTTAATCTTTAACTTATAAAACAATTAAGAAATTAATTTTAAAATTTTGTTTCCCTTGTTATTTAGGACGAGGTCGTCTCGGATCGATGTCCTAGTCCATCCCTCGACAAAATTTTAAAATTTGTCTTTTTGTAGCGATTGTTTTAAAAGCTAAGATTTTTTTTGGGTTTTTTAATGTTTTTGGCATACTTTAAATCAATAAGATTAAAAATAATGATAATAAAAGTTCTCGTCCCTCCCTCGGGTAAAGCAATTTCGGTTCAAAGACCTAGTCTTCAACTTACGACGAATTTTAAAAATCATATTCTTAACTTAATGAGATAAAGTAAATTTTTGTTTTTAAATTCACACAACTTAAATATAAAATTCAAAATTAAAAATTAAAAATTAAAAATTCACACCAAACTTAAAATTTGAAATGCATAAAATTAAAAATTCATATTTTAAAAATTAAAAGTTCACACCAAACTTAATTTAAAAATTTATAAATTCATATCAAACTTATATTAATTTTTCAAATATTTACAATTTTAAATATATTGTTTTTACAAAGTTTACAATATTAATTTAAGATTTAAATATTAATTTTAAAAACATGGTAAAAATAAATTTAAAAATCTTTTTTTTTCTTTTTATCCCACTTTAATCAATCAAATATTATCAAAAATATGCGCCCCTCTTTTCGGTAAAGTAATTTCGGTTCCAAGACCTAATTTAACTCATGACGAATTTTTGAAATATTTTGGGTTGATTGTTTAAAGATATTTATACCTTAAGAATAAATGTTAAATTTCGCAGTGATGTAATAAATTTTTGAACAATATCAATAATTTCGGTCGCCAAACCTAATTTTATTTAATACCAATTTAATACTTTTTAGCGAACAAATTAGCGTTTATTATCAAAAGGTTAAAAATAAAAATAAAAATAAAAACTATACAGACATACCTGTGGAATAGATTTCTTAGTTATATGATCTATTATATTCATAAGATAGTCGGTTTAATTGGTTTTCCATGGCTGCATAGGCGTAACCTCGAGCATTCATTGTCTTTTCTTCTAAACATATGAACGGTCCGTCTCTGCATAAAGTAACAAATTCGGTATTTGAATAGGTTTGATTATTTGAACATTTACCTCCATGTGACCATTTTCCGCATTTGTGACATCGTTCTAGGTGTCGTGCTCTTCTTTTCGCTGCGGATTTTGATTTTCCTTTACCAAATTGTAACTTATTATCTTCGCATCTGGATCCTTTTCTAACTCCGTCCATTCTTTCTCTGATTACTGATACTAATTCGCTCGGTAGTATATCATTATTTCTTTTAGTGATCAAAGCGTGTAGCATTAGACCATGGTTTAGTTCACAGGCAGTCTTCATTTCGTAAAAAAACCTAAAAAAAATAAAAATTCAGAATGGGGGGAGAAGACTAGTTCTTTAGGGTCTGCTAGGGAAAGACCATACGTGTTCCATTTTCGAGAACTACACGAAAACAGACAATCTAACTCTAACAGAAATACATATTATCCTTTAAAGACTTGATTCTCCCCACACTTAGTTAGCTGTGGTGTCGAAATTGTGATTAACTTCGTTGTCGACTTCCATCGGACCATGTATGTAATGTTTAACTCTGTGACCATTAACTTTAAATTCAATCCCATTTGAATTTATCAATTCTATCGTTCCGTATGGGAAAACTCTTTTGACTATGAATGGTCCAGACCATCTTGATTTCAATTTTCCAGGAAATAGCTTGAATCGTGAATTGAAAAGAAGAACTCTGTCTCCTTCTTTGAATTCTTTTGAACTTCTGATTCTTTTATCATGCCATTTCTTCGTTCTTTCTTTATAGATTAACGAATTTTCGTATGCTTCATGTCTTAATTCTTCTAATTCGTTTAGTTGACTTAATCGTAGACGTCCGGCTTCATGTAAATCAAGATTACATGTCTTCAAAGCCCAAAATGCTTTGTGTTCAATTTCTACTGGAAGATGACATGCTTTTCCATAAACAAGTCTAAAAGGTGTGGTTTCAATTGGAGTTTTGTAGGCTGTTCTAAAAGCCCAGAGTGCATCCTCCAATTTAATGGACCATTCCTTCGGATTTGATCCTACGGTTTTATCTAGAATACGTTTTAAAGCTCGGTTGGTATTTTCAACTTGTCCACTTGTTTGTGGATGATATGCGGTGGAGATTTTATGAGTTACTCCATATCTTTTAAGAACTTTCTCAAGTTGATTATTACAGAAATGAGTTCCCCGATCACTTATTAAAGCTTTCGGTGTTCCAAACCTTGCAAAAAGACGTTTTAAAAAGTTGACTACAACTCGTGCATCGTTAGTTGGGAGAGCTTGTGCTTCCGCCCATTTAGATACATAATCAATGGCTACGAGTATATATAGATTATTATGAGATTTTGGAAATGGACCCATAAAGTCAATACCCCAAATGTCAAATACTTCACATACTTGGATGACATTTTGTGGCATTTCATCACGTTGACTTATTTTTCCGGTCCTTTGACATGCATCACAGGATTTGCAAAGAAGGTGTGCGTCTTTGTAAATTGTAGGCCAATAGAATCCAGCTTCATAAACTTTTCTTGCTGTTAGTTGAGGCCCATAATGCCCTCCTGTTGGTCCTGTGTGACAATGGTTTAAAATTTTACTAGCTTCATCTCCAAATACACATCGGCGTATTATTCCATCGGGACAACTTTTAAACAGATGTGGATCTTCCCAGAAATAGTGTTTTATATCACTGAAGAATTTCTTTCGTCTTTGGTACGATAATCCTTTTTCAAGGAATCCACAAACTAAGTAGTTTGCATAGTCTGCAAACCATGGGATTTCTTTATAATCTATCTTCAATAGATATTCATCAGGAAAGTTGTCTTGTATGGCTGATTCATTTAGAACTTCTAATTCGGGATTTTCAAGACGAGAAAGATGATCAGCGGCGAGATTTTCTGCTCCCTTTTTATCTCGGATTTCAATATCAAACTCTTGTAAGAGTAAGATCCAACGGATTAATCTTGGTTTAGCATCTTGTTTTGAAAATAGGTATCTAAGAGCAGAATGGTCGGTATAGACCACCGTTTTTGCTAGAACGAGATATGATCGAAATTTGTCAAAAGCAAAGACAATAGCAAGGAGTTCTTTTTCAGTAGTTGTATAGTTCGTTTGTGCTCCTTGTAATGTCTTACTAGCATAATATATAGGTTGAAATCGTTTTTCAATCCTTTGTCCTAAAACGGCTCCCATTGCAAAATCACTTGCATCGCACATTAGTTCAAATGGTAGATTCCAATTTGGTGTTATCATGATCGGTGCATTAGTGAGTTTTTCTTTAAGAATATTAAAAGATTTGATACATTCATCTGAAAAGATAAATGGCGCATCCTTTTCTAGGAGTTTATTCATAGGAGTGGCAATTTTAGAAAAATCTTTTATGAAACGTCGGTAAAAACCGGCATGTCCTAGAAAACTCCTAACTCCTCTAACATTGGTGGGATGTGGAAGTTTAGCAATTACATCTACTTTAGCTCTATCCACTTCAATTCCTTCTTTTGAAATTTTATGTCCAAGAACGATGCCTTCTTTCACCATGAAATGGCATTTCTCCCAATTAAGTACTAGATTTGATTTTTCGCATCTAATTAGCATTCGTTCCAGATTAACTAGACATGATTTAAATGTATCACCGAAGACTGAAAAGTCATCCATGAATACTTCCATGCATTCTTCTATCATGTCGTGAAAAATCGCCATCATACACCTTTGAAAGGTTGCAGGGGCGTTACAAAGTCCAAATGGCATGCGTTTGTAAGCAAAAGTACCATAAGGGCACGTGAATGTGGTTTTCTCTTGATCTTCGGGTGCTATTGGAATTTGAAAATATCCGGAAAATCCATCTAGAAAACAATAGTAACTATTTTCGGCTAATCTTTCCAACATTTGATCTATGAAAGGTAAGGGAAAGTGATCTTTTCTGGTGGCGTCATTTAATTTTCTATAATCAATACATACACGCCATCCTGTTACAGTCCTAGTAGGAATAAGCTCATTTTTCTCATTTGTAATGACAGTCATGCCACCCTTCTTCGGCACGCATTGAACTGGGCTTACCCATGGACTATCAGAAATTGGATAAATTAAACCTGCATCTAGCAGTTTAATAATCTCTTTCTTAACTACATCTTGCATATTAGGATTTAGTCTTCTTTGGCGTTGCACATACGTTTTATGACCTTCTTCCATAAGGATTTTATGTGTGCAATACGAAGGACTTATTCCTTTAATATCATGAATCTTCCATGCAATGGCTGGTTTATGAGCTTTCAACACAGAAATGAGCTGTGATTTCTCATTTTCAGTAAGAGAAGACGATATTATTACAGGTAATTCAGATTCACCATGTAAATAAGCGTATTCCAAATGGTTTGGAAGTGGCTTTAACTCTAATTTCGGAGGTTCTTCTATCGATGATTTATATCGATATCTGTCTTCTTCTTTTAGCATTTGAATTTCTTCTGTTGTTGGTTCATATCCATTAGCTATAAGTGTAGCTAACATTTCAGCTTCATCAATTGGTTCATTACCTTCTCCTAAAGAACATTCTCCTGTTCCTTGTAATTCTGGAAATTCTTCTAATAATTCTGCATGTGCATCTATAGTTTGAATATAATAACATGTATCATCTGCAGATTGTGGTTGTTGCATTGCTCTATCAACTGAAAAGGTAACACTCTCATCCTCTATACTTAGGGTCAGTTTCTTACCGAACACGTCTATCATTGCTTTAGCCGTGTTTAAGAATGGTCTTCCTAATATGAGAGGAACTTGAGAATCTTCTTCCATGTCCAAAACAACAAAATCTACTGGAAATACTAAAGTACCAACTTTAACTAGCATGTTCTCCATTATCCCTCTAGGATATTTTATTGATCTATCGGCTAGTTGTATGCTTATTCTGGTTGGTTTCAATTCTCCAAGGTCTAGTTTAGCGTATAGTGAATACGGCATTAGATTTATACTAGCACCTAAGTCTGCCAATGCTTCTATTGAACTAAGACTACCCAGAAAACATGGAATTGTGAAACTTCCTGGATCAGATAATTTTTCTGGTATCTTATTCAACAGCACTGCTGAACAATTAGCATTCATAGTGACAGCCGAGAGTTCTTCCATTTTCTTTCTATTCGTGATTAGATCTTTCAAGAATTTAGCATATCTAGGCATTCCTGAAATTACATCAATGAAAGGAAGATTTACATTTATTTGTTTAAACATATCCAAGAATTTGGATTGCTCGGCTTCAAGTTTTTCTTTCTTCATTTTACTCGGATAAGGAAGTGGTGGTTGGTATGGTTTAACATAAGGTTTATCCTTAACTGTGTTATCTTCATTAACCTTTTCAACTACCGGTTCTTTTTCCTTTTCTTTATCAGGTTGTGGTTCTTGTGGAGTAGGAATAGTTTCATCAGAAGTTACAGGTATTTCAGGTGATTTAAGTGTTGTACCACTTCTTGTGGTAATAGCTTTAGCTGTTTCATTCCGGGGGTTAGCATTTGTATCGCTTGGTAGACTTCCCGGTTTTCTTTCACCTATTAACCTTGCTAGGTTACTTACTTCTTGTTCCAGATTTTGAATAGAAGCTTGTTGATTTCTAAATGCTTGAGCATTTTGTTCATTTGTTTGTTTTTGAGATGTGAAAAACTGCGTTTGAGTTTCAACTAGCTTCGTCATCATATCTTCTAAATTCGGCTTTTTATCATCGGTTTGTTGTGGTGGTTTGTTTTGAAAATTCGGTCTTTGCTGATTGTAAGTATTATTGGATACTTGTTGATTGCTAGGACCTTGTTGGTTATTGTATGGAATATTTCGGTTATAATTCTGGTTTTGATTGTAAATCGGTCTTGGCGGTTGATAATTATTCTGATAATTATTTCCAGGCCTTTGGTTTATGTATGAAATATTCTCTCTTTGTTCCATTGTTAATTCAATACTTAGACAATCTTTTGTCAAATGTGGTCCTCCACACTGCTCACAACTAATTCGTATTGCATGAATATCTTTAGTCATCTTTTCCATTCGTCTTTCGAAAGCATCTATCTTTGCCGAAATGGAATCTAAGTCATGGCTAGAATCGGCTCTAGCTGCTTTAGATGATCTAATGATGTCTTTTTCTTGGTGCCACTCATGTGAGTGGGAAGCAGTGTTATCAATAATTTTGTAAGCATCAGTTTCGGTTTTCTTCATAATAGAACCACCAGCTGCTATATCTATGTCTTTTCTTGTAGTGATGTCGCATCCTTGGTAGAATATTTGTACTATTTGACAGGTGTCTAAACCATGTTGCGGACATCCTCTTAACAATTTTCCATATCTTGTCCACGCCTCATATAGAGTTTCATTTGGCTTCTGTGTGAACGTAACAATTTCTGCTTGAAGTCTTACGGCTTTAGATGCAGGAAAGAATTGTTTAAGAAATTTATCAATTAAAACGTCCCATGTATCGATCGCCCCTTCAGGTAACGATTCCAACCAATCTTTGGCTTCTCCCTTTAAAGTCCAGGGAAATAACATGAGATATATCTGTTCATCCTCCACTTCTCGTATTTTAAATAGTGTGCAGATCCTATTAAAGGTACGTAGATGTTCATTTGGATCTTCCTTCGGCGCACCACTAAATTGGCATTGATTAGTCACCATGTGTAAAATTTGTCCTTTGATTTCATAATCTGGCGCATTAATGTCTGGATGAGTAATTGCGTGACCTTGGCCAGTGCGTTTAGCTCTCATTCGGTCTTCCATACTTAAAGGTTCCAGATTCTCCATAATTGAATTTGTTGAATCGGTATCAATAGATGATTCTGATTTAATAGTTCGTTCCTCAACAATCTCTGTTTGAATGATTGGTGGTTCCGGAGGAAAGTTTAATGGTTCAGGATCTACGAACCGTTCCTGAATATTCTCTGGATTCTCAATTGTGAGGTTGGGTTCAAAAAATGGATTATCGGTAATTTGAACTGAAGTACTTGGTCGACTGGATGACGATTCTAAAGAAAAATCAACGGCGGTTATATTTGTTAAACGATGTCTTGATCGAGTTACAGGTGGTGAACGTACAAAAGGTGATGAACGTCTTGCTCGGTGCATTCACTGAATATCCTATTAGTTTTAAAAAGGAAAGAAAAATTATAATAAGTTATCTAATCAATAGACTTTTCTGATTTTGCCCACGTTTCGAATAGCCAAAAGATGCAGCAGAGGGGCAGGATTCGTTTGGTCTCAATATAATTGAGGACTGTTTGGCTCCAATAACCCGGTCCACGTACAAATCCAACTATTACTACGAACCAGAAAATTTTGATGTCTATCAATTTAACCACTCAAAATAAATTTTCGTAATTTTAAGAAATTTAGATAAGAAGTAGAAAAAAAAATTCTAAGTCCTAAAAACTAGAATGGCGAGAAATAAGAGAGAAAAAGAGTTCGTCGAAAAAGGTCGAAAAAGAAAAAATGATTGAAAAATAAAAGGTGACGGAAAAATAAAAGAAACTTATAAAAACTTAAAAATACTTAACTAATTTAACCTTATTACTACAACTAACTTAAAATTATAATCGCAAATTGAGATTACTAATTGAAATGATAATTGATACATAGTAAAAGGTGTCTAAAAATATTAAAGCTTACAGGAAAAACTAAATCCCAAATGGAAATAACTTAAAAAGAAACTAAAACTTAAAAAGGCGTCGCAAAATTCTAAAGCACCTAAATCTTAGTCTAAAGAAAAAGCACTTAAGGAATTCTACGGCAAAGCCTAAAAATCTAGGAGTAAAAATAACTATAGCAAAAACTAAGTTTAAAATTAAATATGAGCTAAAAAATACAAATTTTACGCTACAACGATTAAAAAGGTACAAAATATAAAAATATACAAAAAGTTGTAAAAAGTACAATTTTTATAAAAATATTATTTTTATATTATTTATTTAATAAAACTATTAATTTTATAATTTTATAAAACTAATTAAACTAAAATATATAAATAAAAAGTAAAAGTAAAAATAAAACTAATAATAATAATAATAATAATTAAGTTTTAATAATAATAATAATAATAAATTAAAACCCGTAATTAATGCAGTTTTAGGGCTTCCTGTGCGCGTGTCAGAGTAGCTCCGCGAGTCGCGGCAAATAAAGAAGAAAACCCCGCGAGTCGCGGGGATCAGAAATTCAGCTGACAGGGTTGAGTTTTTACGCGTTTTCTTTATTTTTTATTTTTTTTTATTTTATGTTTTCTGTTTTTTATATAAATAAAAGATTTCAAAATAAACTTATATTTTTATAAACTAAAATAGAAATAAAGAAACTTATAAAACTTAAATATTTAACAAAATCTTAAAAATACTAATATTTTTGTTTTTCTTTTTATAATTTCGAATATTTAAAACGTATTTTTATAAAAACGACTTTTAATAAAAGTAACTAAAAATCTTTTTTTTTTTTTTATATTAGCGTTGCGCTTCCGGCTTTTAAGAGTGTTTCCCCGGCAGCGGCGCCAAAAATAACTTGATGTCAAGCGAGGTGTATATAAAATAGTTATTATTTTACTAGGAAAACACTATTAAATACGATACAATTTTACACAAGATATTTATTTATTTATAGAATGGATATACTTAAACCTTGCTACAACACTTATAGGCAGTGTACCTAATCGTACAGTAGTGTAGTTTTTAGTAAGTCCGGTTCGTTCCACAGGGAAATCTTTAAACAAAGCTCAACGCTATATTAGTTTACTTTTATAAAAATACAAATATATATATAAGTAATATTATTATTATAAAGGGGGGTTTTTACCGTTTAATGACCGGTTTGTCGATTTTAAGACTTTAGTCGCAGTTAAAACCTAATGTAAAATATAAAATAAATACAAGACTTAAATTAAAGCGTAAAGTAAATAACGATAATGAAATTGCGAATAATAAAAGTGCGATAAAATAAACTTGCGATAATTAAAAAGTACGATAATTAAAAGTGCGATAAAATAAAATAAATAAAAGTGCGATAATTAGAAGTGCAATTAAATATAAAATAAAGGAAATTAAATATGATATAAAAGAATTATGCTTATTTAAACTTCCGTAATCATGATGTTTGACGTGTTGATTTTAATTATATGCCCATGGGTTAATTGTCCTTTGTCCTGGATTATTCAATATGTCCGTCTGGTTTTTGTCCATAACAGTCCATCAGTCATAAATATAAATTGCAAGTGTCCTTGTCAAATTATTATTATACCCGAAGTTAAATATTCCAACTAATTGGGGATTCGAATTGTAACAAGGTTTTAATACTTTGTTTAATGAATACACCAGGTTATCGACTGCGTGTAAACCAAGGTTTTACTACTTTGTTAACAATTACACCAATTACCCTTGAATGTAATTTCACCCCTGTTTTAATTATTCTAGTGGCTATTAATCCATTCCCGTGTCCGGTTAAATGAACGATTATTCGTACATATAAATACCCCGCCCATCGTGTCCGATCGAGTGTATATGGTAATTTATAGGGACGCCCAATTGTAAATCTTTATATTAACATTAACAAACTTTCATTTAGTTAAACAAATATAAAGCCCATTAATAGCCCATAGTCTAATTTCCACAAGTGTCGTTCTTTTGTCCAAACCCCAATTATGGTACAAAGCCCAATTATCCAATTTTAGTAATTAGCCCAACATCATGATTACTTCGTTTTAAATAAGCATAATAATAACTTAGCTACGAGACATCAATGTAAAAAGGTTGAACATAACTTACAATGATTAAAAATAGCGTAGCGTTACACGGACAGAATTTCGACTTACACCCTTACAACATTCGCTAACATACCCTTATTATTAGGATTTAAAATTAAAATTAAAATTAAAATATAAATATATATATATATATCGTATATATTGAGAGAGATAGAGAAATAAGATATGAAATTTGATCAGAATTCGGTTGGCTTTATAGCCAGACTTGAAAATTGGGGCTCCGCGACTCGCGGCAAAATGCCCTTAAAACTCCGCGAGTCGCGGAGATATATTTACAGCTCACACCCTTGGAGTTTCTTGCTGCCGACGGGTTTTAATATATATATATAATATATATATAATTAATATAATTAATTATATATTATATTATATTTATATACATAGTTAACTTGTAATTTTTAGTCCGTTGCGTCGAGCGTTAAGAGTTGACTCTAGTCCCGGTTCCGGATTTTCGAACGTCCTCGCGTACAATTTAATATCTTGTACTTTGCGTTTTGAATCTTGTACTTTTGTAATTTCGAGACGTTTCTTATCAATAATTGGAACCTTTTTGATTGTCTTTTGTTCTTTTGAGCTTTTTGGTCGTTTGCGTCTTCAATTCGTCGAATCTGTCTTTTGTCTTCACCTTTTATTATTTAAACGAATATCACTTGTAAATAGAACAATTGCAACTAAAAGCTTGTCTTTCTTGAGGAATAATGCTATGAAATATATGTTCGTTTTTAGCATTATCAATGAGCAACTGGATGTTCAACAACAATCCCTGTAGATATATAATGATCATTAAATGCTTGAGATGTTAACTCACTAGCATTATCAAGTCTCATCCTTTTAATGGTGTAATCAGAATAATGTGTTCTCAATTTAATAATTTGTGCAAGAAACTTTGCAAATGCCATATTACGGCTTGATAACATACAAATATGAGACCATCCGCTAGATGCGTCTATTAGAACCATGAAATATCAAAATGGTTCACATGATGGATGAATTGGTTCATATATCTTACCTTGAATTCTTTCAAAAAACATTTGTGATTCTTTTTCACAATATACTTTTCATTAATCACCATATGTGCTTTCCATTAATCACCATATGTGTTTTTTTTTTTTTTTTTTATATTTATAAATCACCATATGTGTTTTTTTTTTTATCATATATCCTTTTCACCATATACGCTTTTAATCATATGCGCTGTGTTTTTCACCATATGCGCTTTTAATCATATGCGATTTTCATCATATGCGTTGTGCTTTTCATCATATTCGCTTTTTATCATATGCGCTTATCATATGCGATGCGCTTTTTATCATATGCGCTTTTTTATGTGAATAGTAAATTAATTAATTTCGTTTTACTATTCATATAAATTAATTTAGATTTACTATTTTGTTAATTGAGTAATATATATATACATCATATACTTGTGACTCCGAAGGCTCAAATGAATTTGACCATATAGTTATACGTTGTACCATGCACATTAATTTTCAGTAGAAGCTTTAGATGCATATTATTTTCAGTAGAAGCTTTAGATGCACTTTTTTTTTAATCACCAAATACCACAAACACTTTGTTTGCGTTTGTTCATAGTCATCAATGAAAACCATTTTCTTTAATTTTATTTTATACAATAAAATTAACGCATCATTATTCTTTTTAAAAACAATAATCTATTGTTATTGTTCACATGTGCCATGTTTAACAACAAAAGTCAACAACCTCTGTCTTGTTTGTTGTGGCAACCAAAAACAACCTTTGCTTTTGTTACCGAGAATCCAAGACCAAAAAACAATTAATTTTTAATTAATCTTTTATCAAAACCATAAATGATTTTATTGATCTACGTTGATATGGCCATAAAGAATTGACGGCTGACCTACTTTTGTAAGTGTATTTCGGCTATCATCCCGAAAACGCACAACGACCTTTTTTTTTTTTTATGAACTATTTGTTTCATATCTAGCTTAGGCAATTATTGTGAACATTTGGTCCCTATAAGAGCATTTATTTTTTAGACTTTTAGTTGATTTGTACTTGTCACAATTAGGGATATCACCCGCGGGTCGTGGATGCGGATCCATTGGATCCATCACCCGTACCCGCGGATTTTTTTTAAGAGACATCCAATTGAACCCTTGTTCGTTGAAACAATTTGACTATATTTTTACTCCCCATTATTAAACGGGCCATTTTGATGCACACTCTTAAAAAAAATTTGTTTTTTAAGTTTTATTATTCAACCTCCTTTTTTCAACGGTCACGTTTTTAACAAAACATTTGACAAGTTTGGAAAAAAGTTTTTTATTGATTATCATCAAAAGTTTTCTATTGTCACTCTACTGGATGGAATTATGGCATACAACCAAAATTGCAACCCAACACTACATAAGAACAAAAAGGTTGTTTTTAATTAACATATGTATATGTGTTAAACTCGGAATAATAATAACTTATTTTAGAAAATTAACATAAGACATGTTGAAACATTTTTGTCACATTTAGCTCATCAAGTCTAATACTTATCATTGATAGATTTTATCACGTCTAGGAGATGTTTACTTTTTTCTTGTATTAAGTCCTACTTTCATTTACCTTTGTTTGGAAAAAAGTTTTTTTTTTTTTACTTTGCTTTCCCCCTTTCTGTAAAACTCATTTAAACACTTTCTTTTTTTTTTTTTTTTTAAAAAAACTTCCTTTTTTTTACGTTACCCGTAAATTATAATTATATAAAAAAAACTTTTTGTTTAAATTTTTTTTCTAGTTTTTAAAAGGCCACTTGACCAATTTTTTAATTCTTTCACAACACCTGATATCGTGATCGTGACCTTTCACCAAAGCAAGAGATATTCTTGATAAACTAAACACGGACTCGTGTTTGAAATTGTCGGCCACAAAAAAAATTCATTTGATAAAAATATATATATTTTTTTTAGTTATAGAAGGAGACCACTTCATTTTCAATACTTCATTTTTGACAAAAAACTATTCCATTTTACCATCCCCTTTTTTTTCTTTTACTTTAACTTTTAAGATATACTTTTAATAAAAATACAAACTACTTTTTTTTATTTTAACTTTTAAGATTTACTTTTAATAAAAATACAAACTACTTTTTGTATTTTAACTTTTAAGATTTACTTTTAATAAAAGTACAAACTATTTTTTCTTATTTTAACTTTTAAGATTTACTTTTAATAAAAATACAAACTATTTTTTTATTTTAACTTTTAAAATTATAAATTTAAGAATAAACATTAGTATGCATGAAATAAATAATGATTAATTGCATAAGTAATCATAAATGTTAGATAACATATAAAGACCCCGTCGTATTCGTATTGATCGGAATTAATCTCGACCCATGGTACCGTGTTGTCAAATGACGTGTTGCGTACATAAAGTACCGTGTTGTCAAATGACGTGTTGCGTACAATCATGAGGTCTTATTAACATAAATATAAATGTTAGTGAAGTTAATAAGAGTTAGATTACAGAAAATATAATTCAGGTGGTATAACCGACCATATATAACTTAAATAACATAAATATAAATGTTAGTGAAGTTAGTAAAAGTTAGATTACAGAAATATAATTCAGGTGGTATAACCGACCATATATAACTTAAATAACATAAATATAAATGTTAGTGAAGTTAGTAAAAGTTAGATTACAGAAATATAATTCAGGTGGTATAACCGACCATATATAACTTAAATAACATAAATATAAATGTTAGTAGTCCAAAATTTGATATATTCGAGTCTGAAAATTAATAATAATTTCATACCTTGATTAGTGATTCGTGATCGTTTGAGATATCTTTTAATTACACTAAGTTTTTCGTGCTGATAACGTGTTATAATTCAGTAGGCTTATAACTACCTTTAATGGTTATAAGAACAAAGAGAGAAAAAGAGAGAAGAAGGAGAGAAGAAATATTGATATTGATATTTCAAGAGAAATGGTGCACCTTAAATGGTTACCATACATGTCTATTTATAGTATAAAATATTACTATGCAAGAAATATAATAATAATAAAATTAACATCCAATCTAGATATTTTATAACACAATCTAGATATTTTATAACAGTTTTAGCCCTTACTTTACAATTCTTTTGGCATACAAGTCCAATTCATGACATGTGCATGCACATTATGTGCTACTTAGATTAGATAATATATTAACTACTTTCTCCTCTAATAATTCTAAAGAAGATGAAGTTGAGGTGTATATGTGTTCTTTCATACAATTTTAATTAAATACTTTATGTAGTAGATAATATATCAATATATATTCATGTAAAACACATAATTGCATGATGTACAAGTTGTTATACCATTTTTGTTTAAGTTGTACCTTAACTTAAAGTTGAGGGGTTAGTCCAACCACTGGTAATTAACCTTTTTTTTTTTCAAATTAATTGCTGAATATAACTTTGATTACTTAAATTTTAAATCTTAGTGCTTCTAAATCATAATTTAAGATACTTTAGCAACTTGTATGTAGAGGCGGAGACAAGGGGGACTGAGTAGTGCTCAGCCTCCCCCAATGTTCAAATAAAGCCCAAATCTTAATTGTATTTTCTGTTCAAATAATTATAAGTCTTCTTCAATGTGCAAGTCTCAAATGTATTATTATGTCAAAATAATTATAAATTAATTGCCTAATTGTCCAAAACTCATATAATATACAAGTAACTCATTATCACTATAAAAAGTAGCTTGTTTTACATTATTATTAATTAAAAATTATAAATATAATATCCGTTTATATAGTAAGCCACTCTCATCTTTAAATCCTGGCTTCGCCTCTGCTTGTATGAATAAATTTTATGCGTATATATGCATGGGTTCGGATGTTTTAATAGTTGGTTTGTACCATAAAGGGTTGGTCTAGTGATTGGCTGCTTGGAAATCTTTAAAGATGACTCATGCTTAACCCCCATTTGCTACACTTTAAGCATTGCTTATAAAAAAAAAAAAAAAAAAAAAAATAGTTGGTATTTTATTTGATCAATGTTATTAGGGTTTAGCTCAATAATATGTCAAATAGATTGCTAGATATAGTCAATACGTTCCAAGTCTAAAATTGTTAGGTGTATTTTAATTTAAATACAATTTTCGGTATAAAAAAAAGGAAAAAAAGTGCTTTCACTATTACCCCGAAATTAACATTAACAATATATTCAACTTGAAATAATTTGACCGCGCGTTGCTGCGGTTGTATTCGGCGCGCGGTCGAATTTGAATATACCTTGTTTGGTACCTAATATATCTAATAGGTTGGGTTGTTTGTTGGACGTGTATGTATATGTATGTAATTTAGCCTGAAATATTTAATTTTTTTAACGATATCCGTTTCGCGTATAGTTAGTCACGTTGTGTTCGTAAAATTAATTCGAGTTGAAAGGTGGTCTCGGAAAAATTTAACTCGCACTGAGCGTGAATATAGGGCCCGTTATTTAGCGTTTTTTTAACGATGTCCGTTTCGCATATAGTTAGTCCCGTTGGGTTCGTGAGATTTTTTCGAGTTGAACGGTGGATTTGGAAAAATTTAACTCGCACCGAGTAAGAAGATGGGACCCGTTATAAATTTGGGTGGAATAAGATTTTTTTATTTTAATAAAATTATATATTTACATTTTTTACCCCTAAAAAAGTGTAAAGTTGAGAGGGCGATGTGTAATTTGCGCGAAAGTTGTGGGCTCTTTGTAGTGTGAACGCAAACTCAAAACGACATTGCGTTGTAACTGAAACGACCAAAAACCCCATGAAATTTAGTATATAGGGGTAATAGAAACTATATTTTTACAATTGACTTTATTTTTTATTCGAAAAAAGTATTTTGGTCTTTTTCTAAATTAGATATTTATTTATCTTACATACTAATTGGACAGCAAGAATTGATAGTTTTGGCCTCTTTATGAGTATCGAACGACAATCCCATCCACCCCCGAATTTCATTTTACACCCCTCAAATAGGGTTCAAACTGCAACTTCACTATTTTTTCAAGGATATAAATCTTACATACTAATTGGACAGCAAGAATTGATAGTTTTGGCCTCTTTATGAGTATCGAACGACAATCCCATCCACCCCCGAATTTCATTTTACACCCCTCAAATAGGGTTCAAACTGCAACTTCACTATTTTTTCAAGGATATAAAACGTAAAGCTGTTATTTTTATTAAAAAAATTAAACCAAACACCACCAATATTTTTAACTACCCATATCTTCCCGCTCGCTATGAGTATCGAACGACAATCCCATCCACCCCCCGAATTTCATTTTACACCCCTCAAATAGGGTTCAAACTGCAACTTCACTATTTTTTCAAGGATATAAAACGTAAAGCTGTTATTTTTATTAAAAAAATTAAACCAAACACCACCAATATTTTTAACGACCCATATCTTCCCGCTCGCATAGTTTTGGCCCCTTTATGAGTATGAAACGACACTCCCATCCACCCCCCAAATTTCATTTTACACCCCTCAAATAGGGTTCAAACTGCAACTTCATTATTTTTTCAAGGATATAAAACGTAAAGCTGTTATTTTTATTAAAAAAATTAAACCAAACACCACCAAAATTTTTAACGGCCCATATCTTCCCGCTCGCATAGTTTTGGCCTCTTTATGAGTATCAAACGACAATCCCATCCACCCCCCAAATTTCATTTTACACCCCTCAAATAGGGTTCAAAATGCAACTTCATTATTTTTTCAAGGATATAAAACGTAAAGCTGTTATTTTTATTAAAAAAATTAAACCAAACACCACCAAAATTTTTAACGGCCCATATCTTCCCGCTCGCTCGAGTTAAATTTTTCCGCCGTCACCGTTCAACTCGAAATAACTTTACGAACACAACGCAACTTCCTATACGTGAAACGGATGTTTTTTAATAAACGCTAAATATTTCGTGCTATTTTCCGTACACAACACACCCGTAAAGCGCTTTTAATTCTGTAAATACATAATGTCACCTTAAATATGAGTATGCAACCCGAAAGATCCCGCAACAACACGCGGGCTGAATTGTTTTATAGTATGTATTCATTTAAAAGCCTAGTAAGTTATTCAATTTATTTAACCTGACCTATGTTAAAATACAATGCAAATTTAGAATAATATGAAATTAGTAAATGTATATAGGTAAAATATCTAGATATTAATATGTATATGAAAAATATCTAGATATTAAAATGTAAAGAAAAATCTAAATATTTAGATATTAAAATGTAAAGAAAAATCTAAATATTTATATGTGTAAGAAATATCTAGATATTTATATGTATAAAAATATCTAGATATTTATATATTCATGAAAATATCTAGTTTCTAGAAACTTCCATGGAGTAGTATAAATATAGGTGGTGGGTTCATTTGTGTAAGGTGTGAGAGTTGAGGAAGTAAGAAGAGTGTGAGTTAGAGAAGAGAAAACTTATTAGCAAGTAATATTGTAATTGTATTTTGTATTAATAAAAGTGTTCTTTGTTAAGTTTCCCGGTTAAGCCTTAGTTCGTGTTTAAGTTCTTAGTGCACTTGTGTTATTTTCATTATATGGTCGGCTCTGCCGCCTAAGTGATATATGGTCGGTTATACCGCCTGAATGATATATGGTCGACACTGTCGCCTAAGTATTATTGTGCACTAAAGATTTATAAAATTAAAGGCTAACAAACGTCAAAGTGTTGGTGTAGTGAGTGAGTATAACCTAGGTCCTCTATAGTGGGTGTGTTGGGCTCGTCAAAGCTTTCAACAATTGGTATCAGAGCGGGTCGTTCGGGACCATTGCTAGTGGAGGTACTCATCGGTAAACGTTGGACGTTTACATCGTCTTGTTAACACCAAGGCCCTAAGGGAGATTCTGTCGGAGCACAGTTAGGAACTGTGAAAGCTCATCGGTCTGGGACCAAGCTTATTGGACGTTGGACGTCATGATGGCAGATCTTACAAGTACGAGCAGTGGAATCAAGAGTCTCAATAACCACAACTATCGTTATTGGCGGACTTGTATAGAATCCTACCTACAAGGACAGGATTTACGGGAAATAGTTGATGGCAGTGACACAACACCTCCACCAAAAGAAAATGCTGAAGCCTTGAGAAAATGGAACATCAAGGCTGGGAAGGCTTTATTTATACTGAAGACTACAATCGAGGAGGATCTATTGGAGCACATCCGTGACGAGAAAACACCGAAGGCAGCTTGGGAAACTTTTGACAAGTTATTTTCAAAGAAGAATGAAGCACGCCTCCAGCTCTTGGAAAATGAGCTCGCCGGTATCTCACAAGGAAGTTTGTCTATTTCCCAGTATTTCACCAAGTTGAAATCTATTTGCCGTGAGATATCTCAGCTTGCTCCTGAAGAGAAAGTGAGTGATGCAAGGATGAAGAGAATTATCATCCACGGTTTAAGATCCGGGTATAATGAATTTATAGCTGCTGTGAGAGGATGACCTACTCAACCATCATTAATAGAGCTGGAGAATCTATTGGCTAATCAAGAGGCATTAGCCAAGCAGATGAATGAAGTAACCATAAAAGACGGAGAAGATGCACTCTTCACCAATAAGAAGAAAGCAACATCTCGAAGACAAGAGGCGATGAAAGAAAGTAAGACATATGGGTGGAAGGGTCACCCAAAATCAAAAGGCAACGCTTCAGGGGGAGCTCAACAAGGAAGAAGAGTTCATCGCCAACAATACTGGGAAAATGATAAGAGAAAGAATGGTGAATGCTTCAATTGTGGCAAGAATGGTCATTTTGCTCGAGATTGTAGATTCCCCAGAAGGCGAACTTTCGAAGGAAATGTGGCCGCCGCAAGAGATGAGAAGAAAGATGTCACATTCGAAGCAACCATTAATGAGGAAAAATGGGATGCAGAAGCTGGACTCTCTGTTGAAGCTGACATAGATGATCAAGCTCTTACAAAAACTTTAAAGTCAAAAATAAACTACAAAGATGATTGGATCATCGATTATGGGTGCTCAAATCATATGACCAATGATGAGACGAAGCTGCAAGAAATGGATGATTACAAAGTAAAGAGAGTCGTGTTGACATATCACACCCCCAGTTAGGGCCTGGGCGAAATGTGACTTAATATCAAAATATACCAACATATTATAATAACGAGAACAATACTAAATGAGAAAATTAACTTTAATGAGTACGCAGCGGAAAATGAAATGTCGTTACAACGAAATAAAGTAAATGTTTAAATGCAATGGTAAAATATGCGATAATCTCTTGATCCTATGTCCAAGTAGCATCACATAAGCAGTAGATTAGTAAGCTTGAATCAAACAGCACCTGAGACAAAACATGCTAAAGTGTCAACCAAAAAGGTTGAGTGAAGTTCATAGGTTTAACAAAAGTTTGACCGTTGTTTTAGACCACAAGATTTAGTTTGTAAAGTTGATCTCCCGCAGGATCTAAAGTTATGCCAAAGCGTGATATTTAGACTAAACGTTCAAGTTTGCCCCATGACAAGTTGTGTATGTCCTTGTCGGTTTAAATTTCATTATCAAGTAATACAAAGACTGAGTCAAATGTATCGGGGACGTTACTCCCGATAGGCCTACCCCCAATAATTAAGCATGCAGCAGCAATTAAAAATATCATTGTAGGGACTTAGTCGGACATAGCCGGGTATAGCATAGTTTAACAGTTTGGTACTTGTGTCTAAAGTGTAAAAAGTAAAAACAGCATGTGTCTCACCCCAAGTAAAGTAAGTAAGTTTGCTAGCAGTAAAGAGGGGCTATGAATTCACCTTAGTAAGTAGAGAGAGAGAGTTATTCCTCGGAATAGAGAGGTGAACGAGTGAGTAGGAAAGTCAACCTATGACATTTAAGAGTAGTTAAGTGTTTTACCCATGTTTGAGTTTAAGTACGTGTTTATGTATTGTTTGTTTCACTAAGTCCCTATTCCTAGTAAGTTTCTATACTTAGAAAGTTTCTACTTAAAGAGTGTTTTCCATTTTAGGATACTTATCGTATTTCAGCTTCCAATCACCCCTTTCCCTTCGAATGGCCATTTGAGATCCAGGGGCTTGAGCCATAGGACCCTTTAAATCGAAAATCCAAACCCTCTGCCTAGAGTCTCGTAGAAACCATTCGTCAAGAAAGTTCGAAGATCTATACATCTCTAATACATATCCCAAAAAGGTTTTTATGTGTTACAATATAAGTAGTAGGTTATAGGTGCTAATAATAGTAACAGTGTATACATGTTAATTAATAGTATAAGTAGTATTAGGGTTTCATTAATTAGAGTTAGTTATTTAAAGTAGTAATTAATTAACTAGGTTTTAGTAATTAATGTCCTAGGGTTTCATAGTTTAATAAATTAGGGTTTTATTTAATGTAGTACTGATTAGGTAATGATTAGGGTTTAATAATTAAAGTGGTACTAATTAATTAGGGTTAGTTTTAATGAATTAGGGTTTAATAATTTATTAGGTTTTTAATAAAACTAGGGTTTTGATTAAAATAGTATAATTCAAATTAGGGTTTTAGTATGTATACATATATAATGTCGTGTATATGTATATATGTATATAAAAATTTATTTTTTACAAGTATATATGTATATGTGTCGATATATATGTATATGTACATATAGTTATTTTGTTTCCTTAATTAATCACTAACAAATCTCTTAATTGTATCTAGGGTTTTTAAAGATCAAAGTTTCTTTCCTTTTTTTTTCCTAGTCGACATGTATATGTATATGTATAGATTTATCTTTTTTTTTACATGTATAGATCTAGGTTTGTTCTTATGTTTATGTGTTTATGATTTTATGTGAATATAGATTAAAACAAAGATCAAAGAATTAAGAAAATAAATTAGGGTTTTATGTTATACCTTTGAAGATCCAAGAAGATTAACAAAGAAAAGAAGAACTTGATGAAGATGGAAGATCAAAGCCTTGAATATCTTGAAGAACACCTTGAAGATCACAAAGAACGCGAAGAACACTTGAAGATTTCTTGGAAACCCTCAAGGATTTCGATGGGTGGTGGTGATGTTTTTCGGTTTTGGCCGAAAAATAGAGAGGGAGAGAGAGATTTTTGAGTGAGGGATTTGTTTATGATTTGGTACATGCAATGGTTTAACTTAGGGGTCTATTTATAGGGAGGAATGGAGCATTCTAGAATTAGGTTTTAATAAGGAATTACTTAGGGAATAAGTAGGCTTGGAGAAGGGGTTATAGTGGTGATTTGGGCCAAAAATTTTTGAGGGGTAGAAGGGTAATTTTGCCCTTCCAAATCGGCTAGGGTTTTATGAGCTAGAGTTTTAATATTTTCACTTAAGTCCTTGTATTTTAATTTAGCTTAATAACCCTTAATTATTCAAGTTTATTTATTTTAATTACACAAGTCTTTTTAGTTATTTATTTTCTCATAAAAGTTTATTAACTTAGTATTTTTATTAACTTGTCAATTAATGTACAAAGTTAATTACCGTATTTTATAATTCTTAACGCTGAACCTTTATCAATTAAAGTTTACTTATTAAGTTTAATTATTTTATTGGGCATTTAATAAGGAAAAGTATTGAATGGAAAAATGAGAAATATAGAATGGAAAAATGAGAGTCGTTATCTTACCTCCCCGTTATTGAAAACTTCGTCCCGAAGTTTTTAGGTAGTTTCCTCGTTTGCATCAGCAGTTGAGAAGAGATGGGGATATTTCCATTTCATGTGGTCTTTGCGTTCCCAGGTATATTCGGGGCCTCTACGCGAATTCCACCGGACTTTAACAATAGGTATGTTGCTTTTACGCGTTTGTTTGACTTCTCCTTCCATGATTTCTATAGGTTCTTCAACGAAGTGCATTTTCTCATTAATGCGAACATCATCCAGAGGAATAACGAGTGTGTCATCAGCAATACACCATTTAAGATTTGAGACATGAAACACATCATGTACTTGACTGAGTACGGTTGGTAGTTCTAATCGATATGCCACAGGACCGACCCTTTCAGTGATTGTGAAAGGTCCTACATATTGTGGACTGAGTTTACTTCGCTTACCGAAGCGAACAACACCTTTCCAAGGGGATACTTTCTACATGACTTTATCTCCAACTTGGTATTCGATGTCTTTTCGTTTCTTATCGGCATAGCTCTTCTGTCGGCTACGGGCCGTTTCTAAACGTTGCTTAATCTGAATGATCTTTTCGGTAGTTTCGTGGATAATTTCAGGACCAGTTAAATGTCTGTCCTCAAGTTCATCCTAACACAGAGGGGATCTACACTTTCGTCCATATATAGCTTCAAAAGGTGCAGCTTTAATACTGGAGTGATAACTGTTATTGTAAGAAAATTCAACCAAAGGTAGGTGTCTATCCCAACCTTTTCCGAAATCGATTGCACAAGCACGTAGCATATCTTCCATGGTTTGAATAGTCCGTTCACTTTGACCATCAGTTTGAGGATGATAAGCTGTACTCATGTCGAGTTGAGTTCCAAGAGCAGATTGTAAAGTTTTCCAGAATCTAGAAACAAATCGACTGTCGCGATCAGAAATAATCGAGATAGGAACACCATGACGTGAGACGATTTCTTTAATATAAAGCTGTGCTAATCTCTCCATCTTGTTGGTTTCCTTTATCGGTATGAAATGTGCAGATTTAGTAAGACGATCAACTACGACCCAAATAGTATCGTTACCGTTCGCAGTCTTAGGTAACTTAGTAACAAAGTCCATAGTGATACATTCCCACTTCCACTACGGAATATCAGGTTGTGTCAACAGACCAGAAGGCTTTTGATGCTCGACCTTGACCTTCAAAGAAGTAAGACACTTAGTAACATAAGTAGAAATGTCGGCTTTCATATTAGGCCACCAGTAGAATTGCTTCACATCATGATACATCTTACTGGAACCGGGACGAATAGAATATCTAGTCTTATGAGCTTCATCCAAGACTAGTTCACGGAGATTACCGAAATGAGGAACCCAAATCTGTTGCCAAAATACCGTGTACCATTAGCTTTCACTTGAAGTTGGTTCTCAAAACCAATGGGTCCTTCACCTTCGATAAGTGTCGGTTTAATGGCTTCCAATTGAGCTTCATAGATTCATGAGATAAGATTTGATTTGATTTTCAGGTTTAAAGCATGAACACGTTTAACATCGTCTTTCTGACTAAGGGCATCGGCAACTACATTCGCCTTGCCAGGATGATATTTCAGCTCACAGTGATATTCGTTCAATAACTTGAGCCATCAGCTTTGCCTCATGTTCAGCTGTTTTTGATCAAAAATGTCTCGAAGACTTTTATGATCAGTGTACACCGTAAAATGGGTACCATACAAATAATGTCTCCATATCTTTAATGCAAATACCACGACACCTAACTCAAGGTCATGTGTGGTATAGTTCTCTTCATGTTTCTTCAACTACCTAGATATGTAAGCAATAACCTTCTCACGTTGCATTAAAACATAACCAAAGCCTTGCTTCGAAGCATCGCAGTAAACAACAAAATCATCAGTACCTTCAGGTAAAGATAGAATCGGGGCTGTGGTCAATTTCTCCTTCAGAATCTTGAAAGCAGATCCCTGTTCTTCGGACCACTCAAATTTCTTCCCATTTTGAGTTAGCTTTGTAAGAGGTTTAGCAATGAGAGAAAAATCTTTTATGAACCTTTGATAGTAACCGGCAAGTCCTAAAAATTGGCGAATATGCTTCGCAGTCTTTGGTATCTCCTAGTTCCGAATAGCAGCAATCTTAGCTGGATCGACATGTATTCCATCTCTATCAACAACATGTCCAAGGAATTGTACGGTTTTGAGCCAAAACTCGCACTTAGAAAATTTAGCATAGAGTTGTTCTTTTCTTAAGAGTTCAAGAATTATACGCAAATGTTGCTCATGTTCTTTCTCACTCTTGGAATAGATCAAAATATCGTCAATGAACACAATAACGAATTTATCGAGGTAAGGCTTGTAGACACGATTCATAAGATCCATGATTACAGCAGGAGTATTGGTCAAACCAAAAGGCATGACACAGAATTCATAATGTCCATATCGAGTACGAAAAGCAGTCTTAGGAATATCGGATTCCTTGACTTGGAGTTGGTGATAACCAGATCTCAAATCAATCTTTGAATAGACGCTTGACCCTTGAAGTTGGTCGAATAGATCATCAATACGCGGCAACGGATAACGGTTCTTGATAGTAAGCTTGTTAAGTTCACAATAATCTATACACATCCTTAACGTACCATCTTTCTTCTTAACAAACTGAATAGGAGCTCCCCATGGGGACGAGCTAGGACGAATGAAACCTTTATCCAATAGTTCTTGGAGCTGGTTGGATAATTCCTTCATCTCATAGGGTGCTAAACGATACGGCGCTTTAGTAATAGGAGCAGCACCAGGAGTTAAATCAATTTGAAATTCAACTTGTCGAGGAGGTGGAAGACCAGGAAGATCTTTGGGAAACACATCGGGAAAGTCTAACCACTGGTACATCTTCAATACGCTTCTCTTTCGATTCAATCATCTTAACATGAGCTAGAATAGCTGGATAACCTTTCATAAGATATTTGCGAGTTTTAATACAGGAGATGATGTTGAGATTGGAACCACTCTTTTCACCTTGGATGATGAGAGTCTCTCCATTTCCCAATGGAACATGAACAGTTTTATCGTAACACATGATAGCAGCATGTGATGGACGTAACCAATCCATTCCGACTACAACGTCAAAACTTCCGAGTTCGACCGGCAAAAGGTCTATCTTATATTCCTTATCGGCTAAGATTAAGTTGCAGTTTTTATAGATTTTATTGACTTGCATGATCTTTCTGTTGGCTACTTCTACTAATCGTTTAGTTTCTAAGGGTTGAGGCTTTTCAGTAAATAGGGTACAAAAATCACTAGACACATAACTTCGGTCGGCACCAGTATCGAATAAAATAGTTGCATAACAATTATTGACAAGATACGTACCCGTGATGACCTCATCCTTATCTCGGGCTTCAGCAGCAGTAATAACAAACGCACGACCCTTCGCAGCAGTAGCATTAGTTCCAGTAGCGGGATTATCCTTCTTCTTAGGACAATTAGGACTAATGTGTCCCTTTTCTCCACAAGTATAGCAGGTTGGAGGAGCTTTGGTTGGAACAATAGCCTTATCCTTTGGATGATTCTTACACGTCTTAGCAACGTGTCCCACTTTCTTACACAACGCATAAACCGCAGTACACTTCCCCGGGTGATGCCTCTCACAACGAATACAGAAGGGATAAGTACCCTTATAATTCGATCTTGTATTATCCGCAGGCTTCTTATTATCATTCTGAGCCGAACCTTGAGATGGTTCAAACTTCCTCTTACCATCATTACCCTTGGTTTCAACCTGCTTATTGGCTGAAGCTCTTCTTCTCTTAGCCAACATCAGATTTTGTGCCATAAGAATCACAGTATCCAGAGTAACCTTCTCGGCAGCTATAACATTCCCTTGAACATCCTCGGGAAGACCTTCAATATACCGCTCAATTCTTCTAGCTTCAGTAGGAAACATCTCAGGACATAGAGTAGAAAGTTCCAAATAATGATTGGTGTAGTTCTCAATATCAGTACCCTTGACCTTGAGTTCCCAGAACTCAGCTTCAAGTTTCTGAACTTGACTCCTTGGGAAAAATTTGTTGACCATCATGCTTTTGAGTTCGTCTCATGGAATTGTGATAATGCTAAAAACAAACATATATTTCATAGCATTATTCCTCAAGAAAGACAAGCTTTTAGTTGCAATTGTTCTATTTACAAGTGATATTCGTTTAAATAATAAAAGGTGAAGATAAAAGACAGATTCGACGAATTGAAGACGCAAACGACCAAAAAGCTCAAAAGTACAAAAGACAATCAAAGAGGTTCCAATTATTGATAAGAAACGTCTCGAAATTACAAGAGTACAAGATTCAAAACACAAAGTACAAGATATTAAATTGTACGCAAGGACGTTCGAAAATCCGGAACCGGGACCAAAGTCAACTCTCAACGCTCGACGCAACGGACTAAAAATTACAAGTCAACTATGCACATAAATATAATATAATATTTAAATAATTCTTATAATTATTTATATATTATAATAAATAATAAAAACCGTCGGCAAGAAAGACTCCAAACTGGACTGAGCTGTAATTTCAATCTCCGCGACTCGCGGAGTTTGAAGGCCAAAAATGCCGCGAGTCGCGGAGCCCCAAGTTTTGAAAGTCCCTATAAAAGCAACCGAATTCTGAGCATTTATCATAATCTTTTTCTTCTTCTCTCATAATAGTACGTAAATATTTATATTTATATTTTAATTTTAATTTTAATTTTAATTATAATTCTAATAATAAGGGTATGTTAGCGAATATTGTAAAGGTGTAAGTCGAAATTCTGTCCGTGTAACGCTACGCTATTTTTAATCATTGTAAGTTATGTTCAACCTTTTTACATTAATGTCTCGTAGCTAAATTATTATTATGCTTATTTAATCCGAAGTAATCATGATGTTGGGCTAATTACTAAAACTGGGTAATTGGGCTTTGTACCATAATTGGGGTTTGGACAAAAGAACGACACTTGTGGAAATTAGACTATGGGCTATTAATGGGCTTTATATTTGTTTAACTAAATGATAGTTTGTTAATGTTAATATAAAGATTTACAATTGGGCGTCCCTATAAATTACCATATACACTCGATCGGACACGATGGGCAGGGTATTTATATGTACGAATAATTGTTCATTTAACCGGACACGGGAATGGATTAATAGCCACTATATAATAATTAAAACAGGGGTGAAATTATGTACAAGGACACTTGGTATAATTGATAACAAAATATTAAAACCTTGGGTTACACTCAGTCGACATCCTGGTGTAATTATTAAACAAAGTATTAAAATCTTGTTACAGTTTAAGTCCCCAATTAGTTGGAATATTTAACTTCGGGTATAAGGATAATTTGACGAGGATACTCGCACTTTATATTTATGACTGATGGACTGTTATGGACAAAAACCAGACGGACATATTAAATAATCCAGGACAAAGGACAATTAACCCATGGGCATAAAACTAAAATCAACACGTTAAACATCATGATTACGGAAGTTTAAATAAGCATAATTCTTTTATTTCATATTTAATTTCCTTTATTTTATATTTAATTGCACTTCTAATTATCGCATTTTTATTGTTATTGTATTTAATTGCACTTTTAATTATCGTACTTTTTAATTATCGCAAGTTTATTTTATCGCACTTTTATTATTCGCAATTTCATTATCGTTATTTACTTTATGCTTTAATTTAAAGTCTTGTATTTATTTGGTTTTAACTGCGACTAAAGTTTTAAAATTGACAAACCGATCATTAAACGGTAAAAACCCCCCTTTATAATAATAATATTACTTATATATATATATATTTGTATTTTTATAAAAGTAAACTAATATAGCGTTAAGCTTTGTTTAAAAAGATTCCCCGTGGAACGAACCGGACTTACTAAAAACTACACTACTGTACGATTAGGTACACTGCCTATAAGTGTTGTAGCAAGGTTTAAGTATATCCATTCTATAAATAAATAAATATCTTGTGTAAAATTGTATCGTATTTAATAGTATTTTCTGTAAAAATAAGCTATTTTATATACTACTCTGCTAAAACATCAAGTATTTTTGGCGCCGCTGCCGGGGACTCTTAAAAGCCGGAAGCGCAACGCTAATATAAAAAAAAAAAAATTTTAGTTTACTTTTATTAAAATTCATTTTTATAAAAATACGTTTTAAATATTCGAAAATATAAAAAGAAAAACAAAAATATGGGTATTTTTAAGATTTTGATAAATATTTAAGTTTTATAAAGTTTCTTTAGTTTGTAAAAATATAAGTTTTATTTAATTTATTTTATAAATATATTTTATAAATATAAAAAAAAACCGAAAAAAAATATATATATATAAATATATCTAGCTTTAAGATTTTTATTTATAAAATTATAAAGTAGTCTATTTTTTTTATTCTAGTTTTGTTTTAAATATAAGTTTTTATTATACACATATTTTTTTTTATATATAAACAGAAAAATAAAAAAAAAAATAAAGAAAAACGCGTCGAATTTTAAACCTGTCAGTTGAAATTTGGAACCCCGCGAGTCGCGGGATTTGATGCTTTGAATACCGCAAGTCGCGGAGATAACCTGAGACGCCGACAGAACCCTAATCAGGCATTAATTACGAATAATTATTATAATTATTAATATAAAACCCTAATTAGGTTTTAATTAAATAATTATTTTAGTTTTTATTAATATTTTGTTTAATTAGTTTAATTAATTTGTAAAATTAGTAGTTTTAATAAATAAATAATATAAAAATAATATTTTTATAAAAATTGTACTTTTTACAACTTTTTGTATATTTTTATATTTTATCCCTTTTTAATTGTTTTAGCATAATATTTGTATTTTTAGCTCATATTTAGTTTTAAACATAGTTTTTGCCATAGTTATTTTTACTTCTAGATTTTTAGGCTTTGCCGTAGAATTCCTTAAGTGCTTTTTCTTTAGACTAAGATTTAGGTGCTTTAGAATTTTGCGACGCCTTTTTAAGTTTTAGTTTCTTTTTAAGTTATTTCCATTTGGGATATAGTTTTTCCTGTAAGCTTTAATATTTTTAGACACCTTTTACTATGTATCAATTATCATTCCAATTAGTAATCTCAATTTGCGATTATAATTTTAAGTTAGTTGTAGTAATAAGGTTAGGTTAGTCAAGTATTTTTAATTTTTATAAGTTTCTTTTATTTTTCCGTCACCTTTTATTTTTCAACCATTTTTCTTTTTCGACCTTTTTCGACGAACTCTTTTTCTTTCTTATTTCTCGCTATTCTAGTTTTAGGACATAGATTTTTATTCTACTTCTTATCTAAATTTCTTAAAATTACGAAAATTTATTTTAAGTGGTTAAATTGATAGACATCAAAATTTTCTGGTTCGTAGTAATAGTTGGATTTGTACGTGGACCGGGTTATTGGAGCCAAACAGTCCTCAATTATATTGAGACCAAACGAATCCTGCCCCTCTGCTGCATCTTTTGGCTATTCGAAACGTGGGCAAAATCAGAAAAGTCTATTGATTGGATAACTTATTATAATTTTTCTTTCCTTTTAAAAACTAATAGGATATTCAGTGAATGCACCGAGCAAGACGTTCACCACCCTTTGTACGTTCACCACCTGTAACTAGATCAAGACATTTAGCAAATATTACCGCCGTTGATTTTTCTTTAGAATCGTCATCCAGTCGACCAAGTACTTCAGTTCAAATTTCCGATAATCCATTTTTTGAACCCGACCTCACAATTGAGAATCCGGAGAATATTCAGGAACGATTCGTAGATCCTGAACCACTAAACTTTCCCCCGGAACCACCAATCATTCAAACAGAGATTGTTGAGGAACGAACCATTAAATCAGAATCCTCTAGTGATTCCGATTCAACAAATTCAATTATGGAGAATCTGGAACCTTTAAGTATGGAAGACCGAATGAGAGCTAAACGCACTGGCCAAGGTCACGCAATTACTCATCCAGACATTAATGCGCCAGATTATGAAATCAAAGGACAAATTCTACACATGGTGACTAATCAATGCCAATTTAGTGGTGCGCCGAAGGAAGATCCAAATGAACATCTACGTACCTTTAATAGGATCTGCACACTATTTAAAATCCGAGAAGTGGAGGATGAACAGATATATCTCATGTTATTTTCCTGGACTTTAAAGGGAGAAGCCAAAGATTGGTTGGAATCATTACCTGAAGGGGCGATCGATACCTGGGACGTTTTAGTTGACAAATTTCTTAAACAATTTTTTCCGGCATCTAAAGCCGTAAGACTTCAAGCAGAAATTGTTACGTTCACACAGAAACTGAATGAAACTCTATATGAGGCGTGGACTAGATATGGAAAGTTGTTAAGAGGATGTCCGCAACATGGTTTAGACACCTGTCAAATAGTACAAATATTCTACCAAGGATGCGACATCACTACAAGAAAAGACATAGATATAGCAGCTGGTGGTTCTATTATGAAGAAAACCGAAACTGATGCTTACAAAATTATTGATAACACTGCTTCCCACTCACATGAGTGGCACAAGAAAAAAAAGATATCGTTAGATCATCTAAAGCAGCTAGAGCCGATTCTAGCCATGACTTAGATTCCATTTCCGCAAAGATAGATGCTGTCGAGAGATGAATGGAAAAGATGACTAAAGATATTCACTCAATACGAATTAGTTGTGAGCAGTGTGGAGGACCACATTTGACAAAAGATTGTCTCAGTATTGAATTAACAATGGAACAAAGAGAGAATATTTCATACATAAACCAAAGGCCTGGAAATAATTATCAGAATAATTATCAACCGCCAAGACCGATTTACAATCAAAACCAAAATTATAACCAAAATATTCCATACAACAACCAACAAGGTCCTAGCAATCAACAAGTATCTAATAATACTTACAATCAGCAAAGACCTAATTTTCAAAACAAACCACCACAACAAACCGATGATAAAAAGCCGAATTTAGAAGATATGATGACAAAGCTAGTTGAAACTCAAACGCAGTTTTTCACATCTCAGAAACAAACCAATGAACAAAATGCTCAAGCATTTAGAAATCAACAAGCTTCTATTCAAAATCTAGAACAAGAAGTAAGTAACCTAGCAAGGTTAATAGGTGAAAGAAAACCGAGAAGTCTACCTAGTGATACAAATGCTAACCCCCGGAATGAAACAGCTAAAGCCATTACCACAAGAAGTGGTACAACACTTAAACCACCTGAAATACATGTAACTTCTGATGAAACTATTCCTACTCCACAAGAACCACAACCTGATCAAGATAAGGAAAAAGAACCGGTAGTTGAAAAGGTTAATGAAGATAACACAGTTAAGGATAAACCTTATGTTAAACCATACCAACCACCACTTCCTTACCCGAGTAAAATGAAGAAAGAGAAACTTGAAGCCGAGCAATCCAAATTCTTGGATATGTTTAAACAGATAAATGTAAATCTTCCTTTCATTGATGTGATTTCAGGAATGCCTAGATATGCTAAATTCTTGAAAGATCTAATCTCAAATAGAAAGAAAATGGAAGAACTCTCGGCTGTTACTATGAATGCTAATTATTCAGCAGTGCTGTTGAATAAGATACCAGAAAAATTATCTGATCCAGGAAGTTTCACAATTCCATGTTTTCTGGGTAGTCTTAGTTCAATAGAAGCATTGGCAGACTTAGGTGCTAGTATAAATCTAATGCCGTATTCACTATACGCTAAACTAGACCTTGGAGAATTGAAACCAACAAGAATAAGCATACAACTAGCCGATAGATCAATAAAATATCCTAGAGGGATAATGGAGAACATGCTAGTTAAAGTTGGTACTTTAGTATTTCCAGTAGATTTTGTTGTTCTGGACATGGAAGAAGATTCTCAAGTTCCTCTCATATTAGGAAGACCATTCTTAAACACGGCTAAAGCAATGATAGACGTGTTCGGTAAGAAACTGACCCTAAGTATAGAGGATGAGAGTGTTACCTTTTCAGTTGATAGAGCAATGCAACAACCACAATCTGCAGACGATACATGTTATTATATTCAAACTATAGATGTACATGCAGAATTATTAGAAGAATTTCCAGAATTACAAGGAACAGGAGAATGTTCTTTAGGAGAAGGTAATGAACCAATTGATGAAGCTGAAATGTTAGCTACACTTATAGCTAATGGATATGAACCAACAACAGAAGAAATCCAAATGCTAAAAGAAGAAGACAGATATCGATATAAATCATCGATAGAAGAACCTCCAAAATTAGAATTAAAGCCACTTCCAAACCATTTGGAATACGCTTATTTACATGGTGAATCTGAATTACCTATAATAATATCGTCTTCTCTTACTGAAAATGAGAAATCACAACTCATTTCTGTGTTGAAAGCTCATAAACCAGCCATTGCATGGAAAATTCATGATATTAAAGGAATAAGTCCTTCGTATTGCACACATAAAATCCTTATGGAAGAAGGTCATAAAACGTATGTGCAACGCCAACGAAGACTAAATCCAAATATGAAAGATGTAGTTAAGAAAGAGATTATTAAACTGCTAGATGCAGGTTTAATTTATCCAATCTCTGATAGTCCATGGGTAAGCCCAGTTCAATGCGTACCTAAGAAGGGTGGCATGACTGTCATTACAAATGAGAAAAATGAGCTTATTCCTACTAGGACTGTAACAGGATGGCGTGTGTGTATTGATTATAGAAAATTAAATGACGCCACCAGAAAAGATCACTTTCCCTTACCTTTCATAGATCAAATGTTGGAAAGATTAGCCGGAAATAGTTACTATTGTTTTCTAGATGGATTTTCCGGATATTTTCAAATTCCAATAGCACCCGAAGATCAAGAGAAAACCACATTCACGTGCCCTTATGGTACTTTTGCTTACAAACGCATGCCATTTGGACTTTGTAACGCTCCTGCAACCTTTCAAAGGTGTATGATGGTGATTTTTCACGACATGATAGAAGAATGCATGGAAGTATTCATGAATGACTTTTCAGTCTTCGGTGATACATTTGAATCATGTCTAGTTAATCTGGAACGAATGCTTATTAGATGCGAACAATTAAATCTAGTACTTAATTGGGAGAAATGCCATTTCATGGTTAAAGAAGGCATCGTTCTTGGTCATAAAATTTCAAAAGAAGGAATTGAAGTGGATAGAGCTAAAGTAGATGTAATTGCTAAACTTACACATCCCACCAATGTTAGAGGAGTTAGGAGTTTTCTAGGGCATGCCGGTTTTTACCGACGTTTCATAAAAGATTTTTCTAAAATTGCTACTCCTATGAATAAACTCCTAGAAAAGGATGCTCCATTCATCTTTTCAGATGAGTGTATCAAATCTTTTAATATTCTTAAAGAAAAACTTACTAATGCGCCGATCATGATAACACCAAATTGGAATCTACAATTTGAACTAATGTGCGATGCAAGTGATTTTGCAATGGGAGCCGTTTTAGGACAAAGGATTGAAAAACGATTTCAACCTATATATTATGCTAGTAAGACGTTACAAGGAGCACAAACGAACTGTACAACTACTGAAAAAGAACTCCTTGCTATTGTCTTTGCTTTTGACAAATTTCGATCATATCTCGTTCTAGAAAAAACGGTGGTCTATACCGACCATTCTGCTCTTAGATACCTATTTTCAAAACAAGATGCTAAACCAAGATTAATCCGTTGGATCTTACTCTTACAAGAGTTTGATATTGAAATCCGAGATAACAGAGGAGCAGAAAATCTCGCCGCTGATCATCTTTCTCGTCTTGAAAATCCCGAATTAGAATTTCTAAATGAATCAGCCATACAAGACAACTTTCCTGATGAATATCTATTGAAGATAGATTATAATGAAATTCCTTGGTTTGCAGACTATGCAAACTATTTAGTATGTGGATTCCTTGAAAAAGGATTATCGTACCAAAGACGAAAGAAATTTATTCAGTGATATAAAACACTATTTCTGGGAAGATCCACATCTGTTTAAAAGTTATCCAGATGGAATAATACGCCGATGTGTATTTGGAGATGAAGCTAGTAAAATATTAAACCATTGTCACACAGGACCAATAGGAGGGCATTATGGGCCTCAACTAACAGCAAGAAAAGTTTATGATGCTGGATTCTATTGGCCTTCAATTTACAAAGACACACACCTTCTTTGCAAATCCTGTGATGCTTGTCAAAGGGCCGGAAAAATAAGTCAACGTGATGAAATGCCACAAAATGTCATCCAAGTATGTGAAGTATTTGACATTTGGGGTATAGACTTTATGGGTCCATTTCCAAAATCTCATAATAATCTATATATACTCGTAGCCATTGATTATGTATCTAAATGGGCGGAAGCACAAGCTCTCCCAACTAACGATGCACGAGTTGTAGTCAACTTTTTAAAACGTCTTTTTGCAAGGTTTGGAACACCGAAAGCTTTAATAAGTGATCGGGGTACTCATTTCTGTAATAATCAACTTGAGAAAGTTCTTAAAAGATATGGAGTAACGCATAAAATCTCCACCGCATATCATCCACAAACAAGTGGACAAGTTGAAAATACCAACCGAGCTTTAAAACGTATTCTAGAGAAAACCGTAGGATCAAATCCGAAGGAATGGTCCATTAAATTGGAGGATGCACTCTGGGCTTTTAGAACAGCCTACAAAACTCCAATTGGAACTACACCTTTTAGACATGTTTATGGAAAAGCATGTCATCTTCCAGTAGAAATTGAACACAAAGCATTTTGGGCTTTGAAGACATGTAATCTTGATTTACATGAAGCCGGACGTTTACGATTAAGTCAACTAAATGAATTAGAAGAATTAAGACATGAAGCATACAAAAATTCGTTAATCTATAAGGAAAGAACGAAGAAATGGCATGATAAAAGAATCAGAAGTTCAAAAGAATTTAAAGAAGGAGACAGAGTTCTTCTTTTCAATTCACGATTCAAGCTATTTCCTGGAAAATTGAAATCAAGATGGTCTGGACCATTCATAGTCAAAAGAGTTTTTCCATACGGAACGATAGAATTAATAAATTCAAATGGGATTGAATTTAAAGTTAATGGTCACAGAGTTAAACATTACATACATGGTCCGATGGAAGTCGACAACGAAGTTAATCACAATTTCGACACTACAGCTAACTAAGTGTGGGGAGAATCAAGTCTTTAAAGGATAATATGTATTTCTGTTAGAGTTAGATTGTCTGTTTTCGTGTAGTTCTCAAAAATGGAACCCGAATGGTCTTTCCCTAGCAGACCCTAAAGAACTAGTCTTCTTCCCCCATTCTGAATTTTTATTTTTTTAGGTTTTTACAAAATGAAGACTGCCTGTGAACTAAACCATGGTCTAATGCTACACGCTTTGATCACTAAACGTAATAATGACATACTACCGAGTGAACTAGTATCAGTAATCAGAGAAAGAATGGACGGAGTTAGAAAAGAAACCAGATGCGAAGATAATAAGTTAAAATTTGGTAAAGGAAAATCAAAATTCGCAGCAAAAAGAAGAGCACGACACCTAGAAAGATGTCACAAATGCGGAAAATGGTCACATGGAGGTAAATGTTCAAATAATCAAACCTATTCAAATACCGAATTTGTTACTTTATGCAGAGACAGACCGTTCATATGTTTAGAAGAAAAGACACCGAATGCTCGAGGTTACGCCTATGTAGCCATGGAAAACCAATTAAACCGACTATCTTATGAATGGGATAGATCATATAACTAAGAAATCTATTTCACAGGTAAGTCTGTACAGTTTTTTTTTTTTTAACCTTTTGATAATAAACGCTAATTTGTTCGCTAAAAAGTATTAAATTGGTATTAAATAAAATTAGGTTTGGCGACCGAAATTATTGATATCATACAAAAATTTATTACATCACTGCGAAATTTAACATTTATTCTTAAGGTATAAATATCTTTAATCAATCAACCCAAAATATTTCAAAAATTCGTCATGAGTTAAATTAGGTCTTGGAACCGAAATTACTTTACCGAAAAGAGGGGCGCATATTTTTGATAATATTTGATTGATTAAAGTGGGATAAAAAGCCAAAAAGATTTTTAATTTTATTTTTACCATGTTTTTAAAATTATTATATAAATCTTAAATTAATATTGTAAACTTTGTAAAAACAATATATTTAACATTATAAATATTTGAAAAATTAATATAAGTTTGGTGTGAATTTATAATATGAATTTTTAATTTTTAATTTTATGCATTTTAAGTTTTAAGTTTGGTGTGAATTTTTAATATTAATTTTGAATTTTATATTTAAATTGTGTGAATTTAAAAACAAAAATTTACTTTATCTCATTAAGTTAAAAATATGATTTTTAAAATTCGTCGTAAGTTGAAGACTAGGTCTTTGAACCGAAATTGCTTTACCCGAGGGAGGGACGAGAACTTTTATTATCATTATTTTTAATCTTATTGAATTAAAGTATGCCAAAAACATTAAAAAACCCAAAAATCTTAGCTTTTAAAACAATCGCTACAAAAAGACAAATTTTAAAATTTTGTCGAAGGACGGACTAGGACATCGATCCGAAACGACCTCGTCCTAAATAACAAGGGAAACAAAATTTTAAAATTAATTACTTAATTGTTTTATAAGTTAAAGATTATAAAAAAAAAAAAAAAATTAGCAAACTCCGCGACTCGCGGAGTTTGAAGTGTCCAAACACCGCGAGTCGTGGGAGGACCGAAAATCAGAAAAAAAATAAAAAGAGCTGAACGATCAGTCTCAGTCCACACAACCCAAAACTCAAAAACACAGCGAAAAACACTCCGAAAATACACGCAAAAACACCCCCAAAATCACAATTTTTAACCGTTAATCACCAAATCTTTAACTAAAATCATGTTGAGAAGGATGCTATCTAGGAATTACTCAAGAAAAACGGTAAATTTCTACACCTAAACACCATTTAATCCGAAATTTGGTGTTCTTGAGCAATTTTTTCCCCAATTTGATTTTGATGTTTTTAGTGTAATTAGGCTTAAATTATTTATGTATTATGCTTGTATAACCTAGATTGATGCTGTTTAACATGATTAGAAGCCTTAAACTTCAAATTTAGAGTAATCTAGGGTTTGTGTTCTTGAGCAAATCTGGGGCTTTTTGATATAAACAGGTTATGGCCGATTTTTGTCATGAATTGTTGCTAAATTAAGTAGTGTAACATGTCTAGGTAGTTAAATGATCCAAACTTTGAGCCTAAACATGATTTTGAGAATTAAAGTGGACTTTTTCAAGTCTAAAATTCATGAACTTGATTTTTGAAAGATAATGCCATTTGAAGCTTGTTTAATTGCTAGTAATGATTATTTTGACATGTTATTTGAGTTGAATGCTTATGAACTTGACGAACATTTTCGTATATGCTTATTTGAAAAAGTGTAGATTTGATGAAAATATGAAAATGAGCTTAAGTTTGATATAAATTGATCATGTCATTGTAATTATTTTGATTGATGATTTTGCTGATACTAATGCATATTTGGATGCACAAAAATTGTGTTTGATGTGTTTTACAGACTGAAAGGGGTGAATCTTCATCCCAAGCCCGCAATGCTCCTGCTGAGAATGCGGAACAACAGGAGGTGGATAACTACTATAAGCAGGATATACCTCATCCAGTCATGACCTTTTCTGATATGCACTTGGAAGAGTTGCACCCGAACCTGAGATTTGACAGACTTTGGATAGATTATCCAAAATATCAAAGGGGTTTGCATACTCTTCATTCTAAGGTTGTTGAGGTACCGAGGGTCATAGAATGGGGACCCTTAGAAGCTGTAGAATTGGCCGGGCCAATTAGGGAATTACTTGTACAGAGGTATGGTAATTCTACTTTTAATGACTGGGTACGTCTATTCACCATGCGTAGACCTGTATATAAAGTATGGTGTGAAGAATTGTTGTGTAGTATAGAGTTGAATGATCGGGTAGCTAGTTTAACCGATCGTTCTTTTATTAGATTTTTGTTAGGCGGTTCGATGCGCCACATGTCTTTACTAGACATGGCTCAGGCTTTACGTATATATACGCCTGAGGAGTTAGCATCTGCCAATTGTAGAGGGTTGATACTAAACGGTAGAAAGATAGATGAAAATTTTGATACACACGGTGTGTGGAGTCAAATGACAAGCCATCACTGTTTTAAAGGGGGAAATTACTCTTATTTGGATATAGATAGAGCCGAATTAAGAGTGATTCATAGGTTTTTAGCTAATTCGATTACACAAAGAGGTAAGAACAAGGAAAAGGTAAATGAACAGGATTTGTTTTACCATATGTGTATTCGAGACCCACAAAGCGCTGTAAGTATACCATATTGTGTGGGTTATTATTTATCAGCTATGGTTCGGGGGATGAGACCGCATAGCATAATAGGAGGTGGTATTTTTATTACTTTGATTGCTGAATATCTCGGTGTGGATATAAGTCGGGGGGATTATTAGTAGAAGAACCAGAACCCCGCGATACTATAGGTTTAAATGTATACCATGGTGCGAAAGTTTTGAAGAGGCGAAATAACGCCGCAGTACCATACCATGGTAGACATCCATAGGTTGAGAGAAACCAACAGAAAGGTAATGTAGGAGGGGGAAATGAGATGCAAGAAATGCAAAGGTTTATAGCTTCACAGGAGTACGAAAATGCTAGACAGAGAGCATTTGAAGATTGGCAAGTTCATCAGAACCAAATCATAGCTCATTGCCAACATATAGGTAGAAACTATATTCCTACACCGAAACCCATCTTCCCTCCCTGGTCTATAGAGATGCAACCACCGTATCCTACGTATAACCCTGCCGAAGCATTCTATAGCACCTATGGTTATGCCTGGAACCCCTATTGGTATCAATATCATCCCTAGTCTACTTATTTTTATTTTATTTTGTAATTTGTAATGATTGATACGTTTAATACTTATGTTAATATTGTAATAGTTTTTATAATTTTCTAACTTTTATTCTTAGATTTTAATAATTTTGAATGTGGGGTAATATACCAAACTTCAAAAATATGTATATATGTTTGCAGTTTATCTTATGTACAGAACAGGGTAAAACAACGCATTTTCAAAGACTGGCATTAAGTTCAGCAAAAGCAACTAATTTTGACGACAAGATGCAAAATATATGTGAAATAACAACGAGACGGAATGAACAAATGATGTGCACCATTTATCATTCAGCAAACAAACGCCAATATATTTGGAAACTTTGGTAAAAATTTAATCATTTTCACACAAATCACCCTCAATAATTTAAATTGTTACTGATTTCTTGCAAATGAGGGCATTGCAAGATCTTTAAGTGTGGGAAGGAGTTAAATTCTTTCGGATTTTAAAATTTTTACTTTAAACACTGGGTTACCATTAAAAATACTAGTAAAGCAGTAGTTGTATTAGAATCTAGTGCTCTCTGATAATAAAGAACAGCCCTAGTCTTATATACTGACTACCCAAATCTAGTAAAATTTTACTAGATTTTCAATTAAATGAACTCAAAATCATGTTTATACATATTTATGAACAATAAAACTAGGTTATAACACCGAAATTATTGTTACCTCGAAAAGGACATAAATTGAGAAACAAACCAAAATGTTAAAATTCATTTAAAATGGAATAGAGGACGATAAAAAAGGAAAATAAAAGCCAAGTGTGGGAAAAATTTACCAAGTTATCTTAAACATATGCCACATATTTTTGTACAAATAACTGAAAATACTTTTGCTTTGGACTAAACTAAAAAGTTTTACCTGATTTACTGTAAGAAAGATGGATCTACACGATGAATCAATTCCATCATTAAAAGGAAGTAAAGTCTTCCGAAAAAGACACGCGCTTCTTGATTTAGGTCAGGAAGTTGTCGTCCAGACCAGCTGTAGGTTGACGAAAAATCTAGAAAAGTCATCACTAAAATCAGCAGGAAATCCACGGACCTCAGCATTAAACAGGGTCGCCAAGTGGTCAGATTTATCCTAACCATGAGAAGGATTTATCTCGTACAATGGGGGGCACCGTGCAAATTAGCTTGATAAGACTAATGAATCAGATCCCCAGAAAGGATAATCTCCTTAAAAGATCAAAAATCAGCTTTTAAGCCTGATATAACTCAATCCTAGAGATTGACCTTAAAGATTGAGAATTCAAACTCATGGAATTCAATGATATCTAAACTCGAGCTTGAACGAGAAAATATTTTGATCAAAATTATAAACCGATTTGTTTTCTGAAAACCCTATTTTCAATGCGTTCATTACCATTGAACGTAAAATCCTAGGAATTCACCTGGAATTCATTAGGTCACCTGAACTAAATCGGGTGTCAACCGTAAGAACGGTGGTTGCATAGCATGGTCAAAGACAGGACCTTGTGCCAGACCGAAAAATCATAAGGGTGAGCTTTACTATTGCTCCTACCAAGGATAGTAATTGCGTCCGACACGTTATAGACCATAATTAAAAGCATGTCAGGGGACATTGCCTTAACAGTTGCTTGTTCAACGCTTTCCTTTACAACTGGACGGTAGTTTACCAAAAGGTAATATACGGGACAAGTAAACTGGACGTGTTGCTTTCCAAATACAAGGTTAGCAAGTGGGTGACACAAAACCGCAAGTTTTGAGCTAAAATCTAGAAATCTGAAACCCACCAAACCCACAAAAATATTTTGCAAACACCGGTAAAGGGTTATTCCGGAAAACTTATCTAGGGTAAAAACTAGATTTAATTTTCAAAAGATCAAATGTTTTCATAAAGATCCAATTTCCTTAATGGATCTAAATTGTTATAGTCATGTGGGACTGTAAACCATATCGTTACTACCATTGTTTATACCGCTGTATAGAAATCACTGATGTACAAAGTGTGAAGAATAAAGAAGTGATTCTAGTATTTCAAGACGATATTGCTTGAGGACAAGCAACGCTCAAGTGTGGGAATATTTGATAATGCTAAAAACAAACATATATTTCATAGCATTATTCCTCAAGAAAGACAAGCTTTTAGTTGCAATTGTTCTATTTACAAGTGATATTCGTTTAAATAATAAAAGGTGAAGACAAAAGACAGATTCGACTAATTGAAGACGCAAACGACCAAAAATCTCAAAAGTACAAACGACAATCAAAGAGGTTCCAATTATTGATAAGAAACGTCTCGAAATTACAAGAGTACAAGATTCAAAACGCAAAGTACAAAATATTAAATTGTACGCAAGGACGTTCGAAAATCCGGAACCGGGACCAAAGTCAACTCTCAACGCTCGACGCAACGGACTAAAAATTACAAGTCAACTATGCACATAAATATAATATAATATTTAAATAATTCTTATAATTATTTATATATTATAATAAATAATAAAAACCGTCGGCAAGAAAGACTCCAAACTGGACTGAGCTGTAATTTCAATCTCCTCGACTCGCGAAGTTTGAAGGCCAAAAATGCCGCGAGTCGTGGAGCCCCAAGTTTTGAAAGTCCCTATAAAAGCAACCGAATTCTGAGCATTTATCATAATCTTTTTCTTCTTCTCTCATAATACTACGTAAATATTTATATTTATATTTTAATTTTAATTTTAATTTTAATTATAATTCTAATAATAAGGGTATGTTAGCGAATATTGTAAAGGTGTAAGTCGAAATTCTGTCCGTGTAACGCTACGCTATTTTTAATCATTGTAAGTTATGTTCAACCTTTTTACATTAATGTCTCGTAGCTAAATTATTATTATGCTTATTTAATCCGAAGTAATCATGATGTTGGGCTAATTACTAAAACTGGGTAATTGGGCTTTGTACCATAATTGGGGTTTGGACAAAAGAACGACACTTGTGGAAATTAGACTATGGGCTATTAATGGGCTTTATATTTGTTTAACTAAATGATAGTTTGTTAATGTTAATATAAAGATTTACAATTGGGCGTCCATATAAATTACCATATACACTCGATCGGACACGATGGGCAGGGTATTTATATGTACGAATAATCGTTCATTTAACCGGACACGGGAATGGATTAATAGCCACTAGAATAATTAAAACAGGGGTGAAATTATGTACAAGGACACTTGGTATAATTGATAACAAAATATTAAAACTTTGGGTTACACTCAGTCGACATCCTGGTGTAATTATTAAACAAAGTATTAAAATCTTGTTACAGTTTAAGTCCCCAATTAGTTGGAATATTTAACTTCGGGTATAAGGATAATTTGACGAGGATACTCGCACTTTATATTTATGACTGATGGACTGTTATGGACAAAAACTAGACGGACATATTAAATAATCCAGGACAAAGGACAATTAACCCATGGGCATAAAACTAAAATCAACACGTCAAACATCATGATTACGGAAGTTTAAATAAGCATAATTCTTTTATTTCATATTTAATTTCCTTTATTTTATATTTAATTGCACTTCTAATTATCGCATTTTTATTGTTATTGTATTTAATTGCACTTTTAATTATCGTACTTTTTAATTATCGCAAGTTTATTTTATCGCACTTTTATTATTCGCAATTTCATTATCGTTATTTACTTTATGCTTTAATTTAAAGTCTTGTATTTATTTGGTTTTAACTGCGACTAAAGTTTTAAAATCGACAAACCGGTCATTAAACGGTAAAAACCCCCCTTTATAATAATAATATTACTTATATATATATATTTGTATTTTTATAAAAGTAAACTAATATAGCGTTAAGCTTTGTTTAAAAAGATTCCCCGTGGAACGAACCGGACTTACTAAAAACTACACTACTGTACGATTAGGTACACTGCCTATAAGTGTTGTAGCAAGGTTTAAGTATATCCATTCTATAAATAAATAAATATCTTGTGTAAAATTGTATCGTATTTAATAGTATTTTCTGTAAAAATAAGCTATTTTATATACTACTCTGCTAAAACATCAAGTATTTTTGGCGCCGCTGCCGGGGACTCTTAAAAGCCGGAAGCGCAACGCTAATATAAAAAAAAAAAAAATTTTAGTTTACTTTTATTAAAATTCATTTTTATAAAAATACGTTTTAAATATTCGAAAATATAAAAAGAAAAACAAAAATATGGGTATTTTTAAGATTTTGATAAATATTTAAGTTTTATAAAGTTTCTTTAGTTTGTAAAAATATAAGTTTTATTTAATTTATTTTATAAATATAAAAAAAAACCGAAAAAATATATATATATATATATATATAAATATCTAGCTTTAAGATTTTTATTTATAAAATTATAAAGTAGTCTATTTTTTTTATTCTAGTTTTGTTTTAAATATAAGTTTTTATTATACACATATTTTTTTTATATATAAACAGAAAAATAAAAAAAAAATAAAATAAAGAAAAACGCGTCGAATTTTAAACCTGTCAGTTGAAATTTGGAACCCCGCGAGTCGCGGGATTTGATGCTTTGAATACCGCAAGTCGCGGAGATAACCTGACACACCGACAGAACCCTAATCAGGCATTAATTACGAATAATTATTATAATTATTAATATAAAACCCTAATTAGGTTTTAATTAAATAATTATTTTAGTTTTTATTAATATTTTGTTTAATTAGTTTAATTAATTTGTAAAATTAGTAGTTTTAATAAATAAATAATATAAAAATAATATTTTTATAAAAATTGTACTTTTTACAACTTTTTGTATATTTTTATATTTTATCCCCTTTTAATTGTTTTAGCATAATATTTGTATTTTTAGCTCATATTTAGTTTTAAACATAGTTTTTGCCATAGTTATTTTTACTTCTAGATTTTTAGGCTTTGCCGTAGAATTCCTTAAGTGCTTTTTCTTTAGACTAAGATTTAGGTGCTTTAGAATTTTGCGACGCCTTTTTAAGTTTTAGTTTCTTTTTAAGTTATTTCCATTTGGGATATAGTTTTTCCTGTAAGCTTTAATATTTTTAGACACCTTTTACTATGTATCAATTATCATTCCAATTAGTAATCTCAATTTGCGATTATAATTTTAAGTTAGTTGTAGTAATAAGGTTAGGTTAGTCAAGTATTTTTAATTTTTATAAGTTTCTTTTATTTTTCCGTCACCTTTTATTTTTCAACCATTTTTCTTTTTCGACCTTTTTCGACGAACTCTTTTTCTTTCTTATTTCTTGCTATTCTAGTTTTAGGACATAGATTTTTATTCTACTTCTTATCTAAATTTCTTAAAATTACGAAAATTTATTTTAAGTGGTTAAATTGATAGACATCAAAATTTTCTGGTTCGTAGTAATAGTTGGATTTGTACGTGGACCGGGTTATTGGAGCCAAACAGTCCTCAATTATATTGAGACCAAACGAATCCTGCCCCTCTGCTGCATCTTTTGGCTATTCGAAACGTGGGCAAAATCAGAAAAGTCTATTGATTGGATAACTTATTATAATTTTTCTTTCCTTTTAAAAACTAATAGGATATTCAGTGAATGCACCGAGCAAGACGTTCACCACCCTTTGTACGTTCACCACCTGTAACTAGATCAAGACATTTAGCAAATATTACCGCCGTTGATTTTTCTTTAGAATCGTCATCCAGTCGACCAAGTACTTCAGTTCAAATTTCCGATAATCCATTTTTTGAACCCGACCTCACAATTGAGAATCCGGAGAATATTCAGGAACGATTCGTAGATCCTGAACCACTAAACTTTCCCCCGGAACCACCAATCATTCAAACAGAGATTGTTGAGGAACGAACCATTAAATCAGAATCCTCTAGTGATTCCGATTCAACAAATTCAATTATGGAGAATCTGGAACCTTTAAGTATGGAAGACCGAATGAGAGCTAAACGCACTGGCCAAGGTCACGCACTTACTCATCCAGACATTAATGCGCCAGATTATGAAATCAAAAGACAAATTCTACACATGGTGACTAATCAATGCCAATTTAGTGGTGCGCCGAAGGAAGATCCAAATGAACATCTACGTACCTTTAATAGGATCTGCACACTATTTAAAATCCGAGAAGTGGAGGATGAACAGATATATCTCATGTTATTTCCCTGGAATTTAAAGGGAGAAGCCAAAGATTGGTTGGAATCATTACCTGAAGGGGCGATCGATACCTGGGACGTTTTAGTTGACAAATTTCTTAAACAATTTTTTCCGGCATCTAAAGCCGTAAGACTTCAAGCAGAAATTGTTACGTTCACACAGAAACCGAATGAAACTCTATATGAGGCGTGGACTAGATATGGAAAGTTGTTAAGAGGATGTCCGCAACATGGTTTAGACACCTGTCAAATAGTACAAATATTCTACCAAGGATGCGACATCACTACAAGAAAAGACATAGATATAGCAGCTGGTGGTTCTATTATGAAGAAAACCGAAACTGATGCTTACAAAATTATTGATAACACTGCTTCCCACTCACATGAGTGGCACCAAGAAAAAGATATCGTTAGATCATCTAAAGCAGCTAGAGCCGATTCTAGCCATGACTTAGATTCCATTTCCGCAAAGATAGATGCTGTCGAGAGATGAATGAAAAAGATGACTAAAGATATTCACTCAATACGAATTAGTTGTGAGCAGTGTGGAGGACCACATTTGACAAAAGATTGTCTCAGTATTGAATTAACAATGGAACAAAGAGAGAATATTTCATACATAAACCAAAGGCCTGGAAATAATTATCAGAATAATTATCAACCGCCAAGACCGATTTACAATCAAAACCAAAATTATAACCGAAATATTCCATACAACAACCAACAAGGTCCTAGCAATCAACAAGTATCTAATAATACTTACAATCAGCAAAGACCTAATTTTCAAAACAAACCACCACAACAAACCGATGATAAAAAGCCGAATTTAGAAGATATGATGACAAAGCTAGTTGAAACTCAAACGCAGTTTTTCACATCTCAGAAACAAACCAATGAACAAAATGCTCAAGCATTTAGAAATCAAGTCAAGGCATTACCAACTAATGAGCTAGTGGCATACTTTACTCGATCGTCATCACCACAGTTGTAAATACAGAAAATAGATTCCATTTTCTCGAACCAACAGACTAGTTCGACAGCTTCCTCAGTTCCCTTAAATGCAGGAGGATGACAGTTTGAAAAATCCTTGTAGGAACAAGGTTTCGGTTGGGGATTAATATTGTTAGCTTGATTGTTGCCTTGTGCGGCAGTGAGTAGTTGTTGAAATTGCTCAGTAATCAAGACGATATTGTTAACAGTAGGTGCAGCTGGACAAACCATGATGTCGCTACATAAGTGGACATAAGTCGGATAAGTTAACAAATTATAGGGTTGAGCAATTACAAGTAGAAATAAGATAAAGTATTAATATCACATGATATAAATAAAATACTTTATTTTATTAAGGAACGAGGCATTAAATAAGCCTTAATACACGATTCGGAATTAGAAATAGTTTTATGGCATAGCCTTTACATAGATGAAAAAATAGGAAAGATAACTAAAGAATATTAAGATTGAAATAATCTTCATATCTCTTCTTCTCGTCCTCAAACTGCTTCATCACTTTTTCCATGTTATCCTTCACAAGTTTCTCTAGCCTTTCGGTTTGAGAGTCGAGAGACTCTTTGATAAACTTATCATATCGCTCGTTCTTCCCTTTTTGCTTTTCGTAGAGATATTCGAGATTGTTGTAGAGGTTGGTAACATGACTGTTAACGGCATTGGTGTCGTATTCCCTTAAGGCAAGTTGTTTGTCGACTCGGCTTCTCTCCATTTTCATTCGGAAGTCAACATCCTCCTGGAGATGAGCAAGTGATTGCTTCCCCCAACGAGTGTTGCGTTCTTCCTCGTACTTTAGGAGCCTTAATTCTTTTCTTAGTTCAACATTTTCCTCCACCAACTTCTTAATTTCGCGGTCCTTCTCATCCATATGGACCTCCACTCTCGCCATGTGGCGAAGCAAATCCTCATACTTAGCAGCATCATTATAAGAAGGAGTCCGGGCTCTCTTCCTTGATGGATCGGCTTCTTCATGACGTTTTCCTTTATCTTCGATTCTCGGAGTTGGATAATATTGAGGAGACCTTTGTGAATTTCGCAGAGTATTTGGACTATAGTTTGGTGAAGCAGGACTGTAAGAAGGACTTCGAACAGGTCTTGATGTTTCAGAGTGTCCAACACCTACTTCGGTAGTAGGGTTGTGATTTGCCTTATTGGGCTTGTTAATGCTTGAGCTTGGCATCCTATCATTAGGAAAGAGACTTTGATTAGAATCTTTTAGTCAAGTTTTGGAAAACATAAATGTTAAGATTATAGGGCAATCCTAAGTGCTTTAAAGTCTAAGGCAGGAAAGGTTATAGTTTCCTAGATTGCTAAGGCACCCTAGCTAGCAAATAAGGCACACATAAAAATGCAATCCTGGTTCTCTATAACGGCCTGGTTATGCTCTGATACCAATCTATCACACCCCCAGTTAGGGCCTGGGCAAAATGTGACTTAATATCAAAATATACCAACATATTATAATAACGAGAACAATACTAAATGAGAAAATTAACTTTAATGAGTACGCAGCGGAAAATGAAATGTCGTTACAATGGAATAAAGTAAATGTTTAAATGCAATGGTAAAATATGCGATAATCTCTTGATCCTATGTCCAAGTAGCATCACATAAGCAGTAGATAAGTAAGTTTGAATCAAACAGCACCTGAGACAAAACATGCTAAAGTGTCAACCAAAAAGGTTGAGTGAAGTTCATAGGTTTAACAAAAGTTTGACCGTTGTTTTAGACCACAAGATTTAGTTTGTAAAGTTGATCTCCCGCAGGATCTAAAGTTATGCCAAAGCGTGATATTTAGACTAAACGTTCAAGTTTGCCCCATGACAAGTTGTGTATGTCCTTGTCGGTTTAAATTTCATTATCAAGTAATACAAAGACTGAGTCAAACGTATCGGGGACGTTACTCCCGATAGGCCTACCCCTAATAATTAAGCATGCAGCAACAATTAAAAATATCACTGTAGGGACCTAGTCGGACATAGTCGGCTATAGCATAGTTTAATAGTTTGGTACTTGTGTCTAAAGTGTAAAAAGTAAAAACAGCATGTGTCTCACCCCAAGTAAAGTAAGTAAGTTTGCTAGCAGTAAAGAGGGGCTATGAATTCACCTTAGTAAGTAGAGAGAGAGAGTTATTCCTCGGAATAGAGAGTTGAACGAGTGAGCAGGAAAGTCAACCTATGACATTTAAGAGTAGTTAAGTGTTTTGCCCATGTTTGAGTTTAAGTACGTGTTTATGTATTGTTTATTTCACTAAGTTCCTATTCCTAGTAAGTTTCTATACTTAGAAAGTTTCTACTTAAAGAGTGTTTTCCATTTTAGGATACTTGTCTTATTAGATCAGCTTCCAATCACCCCTTTCCCTTCGAATGGCCATTTGAGATCTAGGGGCTTGAGCCATAGGACCCTTTAAATCGGAAATCCAAACCCTCTGCCTAGAGTCTCGTAGAAACCATTCGTCAAGAAAGTTCGAAGATCTACACATCTCTAATACATATCCCAAAAAGGTTTTTATGTGTTACAATATAAGTAGTAGGTTATAGGTGCTAATAATAGTAACAGTGTATACATGTTAATTAATAGAATAAGTAGTATTATGGTTTCATTAATTAGAGTTAGTTATTTAAAGTAGTAATTAATTAACTAGGTTTTAGTAATTAATGTCCTAGGGTTTCATGGTTTAATAAATTAGGGTTTTATTTAATGTAGTAATGATTAGGGTTTAATAATTAAAGTGGTACTAATTAATTAGGGTTAGGTTTAATGAATTAGGGTTTAATAATTTATTAGGTTTTTAATAAAACTAGGGTTTTGATTAAAGTAGTATAATTCAAATTAGGGTTTAGAGTTTTAGTATGTATACATATATAATGTCGTGTATATGTATATAAAAATTTATTTTTTACAAGTATATATGTATATGTGTCGATATATATGTATATGTACATATAGTTATTTTGTTTCCTTAATTAATCACTAACAAATCTCTTAATTGTATCTAGGGTTTTTAAAGATCAAAGTTTCTTTCCCTTTTTTTTTCCTAGTCGACATGTATATGTATATGTATAGATTTATCTTTTTTTTTTACATGTATAGATCTAGGTTTGTTCTTATGTTTATGTGTTTATGATTTTATGTGAATATAGATTAAAATAAAGATCAAAGAATTAAGAAAATAAATTAGGGTTTTATGTTATACCTTTGAAGATCCAAGAAGATTAACAAAGAAAAGAAGAACTTGATGAAGATGGAAGATCAAAGCCTTGAATATCTTGAAGAACACCTTGAAGATTCTTGAAGATCACGAAGAACGAGAAGAACACTTGAAGATTTCTTGGAAACCCTCAAGGATTTCGATGGGTGGTGGTGATGTTTTTCGGTTTTGGTCGAAAAATAGAGAGGGAGAGAGAGATTTTTGAGTGAGGGATTTGTTTATGATTTGGTACATGGAATGGTTTAACTTAGGGGTCTATTTATAGGGAGGAATGGAGCATTCTAGAATTAGGTTTTCATAAGAAATTACTTAGGGAACAAGTAGGCTTGGAGAAGGGGTTATAGTGGTGATTTGGGCTGAAAATTTTGGAGGGGTAGAAGGGTAATTTTGCCCTTCCAAATCGGCTAGGGTTTTATGAGCTAGGGTTTTAATATTTTCACTTAAGTCCTTGTATTTTAATTTAGCTTAATAACCCTTAATTATTCAAGTTTATTTATTTTAATTACACAAGTCTTTTTAGTTATTTATTTTCTCACAAAAGTTTATTAACTTATTATTTTTATTAACTTGTCAATTAATGTACAAAGTTAATTATCGTATTTTATAATTCTTAACGCTTAACCTTTATCGATTAAAGTTTACTTATTAAGTTTAATTATTTTATTGGGCATTTAATAAGGAAAAGTATTGAATGGAAAAATGAGAAATATAGAATGGAAAAATGAGAAATATTGAATGGAAAAATGAGAGTCGTTATATGACAGCCGACAATTCAAGGTTATCTATTTCTCACATTGGAAAGACAATAATTCCAAATGAAGGCGGCTCTCATAAGCTCCAACTCGAGAAGGTGTATCTTGTCCCTGGCCTAAAGAAGAATTTACTATCAGTACCACAATTGACAGCAGAAGGGAATTATGTGCTCTTTGGACCAGAAGATGTGTCCGTATTCAAGAGAGTGAAGGTGGTTGGCAATCCAAGTATGCAAGAAAGAAGAATAGAGCCGGTCTATGTACTATCTGCTGAAACAGCATATGTGGATAAGACTCGAAAAAATGAGTGTTGAGTCCCCAAAATAATTAAGGATTTAATTATGACAAAACTGTAATTTATTTGCACTAAAATGTTATGTGCAGTCAGCACAAGTTTGTTTATGTATAGACAGTAGATATTACTGTGTCGAGTGTTTATTTTACTGCTCAGTCTACCAGCACAAGGTAGACAGTGTTCTTCAATCAGCACAGGATGTGTACTCAGCAATTCAAGGATATGAAGTGACTCAGCAATGAAGAACCAGCACAGCTGGAATGCTGCTTACTACACAAGACATCTATGCTCCATTATAAGCATAGTAGTTTCCCGAGTGATCTACATCAATGGTACTATTCAACAGAAGTCAAAGACAAAGTTGAACAGAAAAGGACACGCGTCGGCGGCTGACAAGTGACCTTACAAGACCACGTGGGAATGCAGAAGTTTAACGCATGAGCAGACATGGGTTATACTTTGTCAACACCTAGGGAATACAACATTCTATTTGTTTAATCAAATAGTGGTGCCAAACCGAATTGGGGTGTTCCTGCAAATAGCTACCAAAGAGGAAAGAGGAGAGCATGCTCTCTGATGTAGTTGTCCCCACAAGTACAGACATCCTATGTACCAGTGGACAATAGAACCATTACATGGTTAATAGGACTACTATAAATAGTTGTATCCACTATTGTAACAACTAGTGGTGTGGGTTTATTTTTATAGAGTCAAAAATGTGTAATAGATTTTAGTTTACCTCTCAGCTATAATTTAGGTAATCTGTATCAACCAACTATCATTCCGCCAAGGATAGTTGTGATTCTTTGTGATTCAATCAATAAAGAATAACTGTTGAAAATTACCTTTGACTCTATTTATTTGCATGCTTGAATACTAATCGTGTTTAACTGTTAAGTTATTTTAAAAGAAATTGTATTCAACCCCACCCCCCCCCTACAATACCCGTGTTGTTATCAAGGGACAAACAACTGGTATCAGAGCATCAGTCTTGATAATCAATATTTTGGATCTGAATTCTCTCATGGCTGTATATTCAAATACAGCTTACCTTGAAAATGGCTCATCCAATAGACCACCCAAATTTGATGAAGATGAGTATGAAACTTGGAAGGCAAGATTCATGCTTCACCTTGAGTCTATTGACCCACTCATGCCTGGTATTGCAACAGATGGTCCATTTGTACCCATTGAGACTATTGGTAGTGCTCCAGCTACAGCTGACACTCCTGCTGTTCCTAGCAGAGAGGTTATTCTCACCCATTCTAGATGGGATGCTGAGGATAAACATCGTGTTGGACTTGACCTTAAAATCAGAACCTTGTTAGCTATAACTTTGCCTAACCCATTGTTCAAACTGATTAAGGGAATAGAAAATGCCAAGCTTATGTTGGACTATCTAGATGTTACCTATGAGGGTATGAGAGAAGTTAGGCAGAACTGAATGATTGCTTTAAAAAGAGAATATGAAATGTTCTTTGCCTACAAGAATGAAACCTTTAAGCAAACCTTCATTAGGTTTAACTCCTTGATTGCTGACCTAATTACTTTGAATGTCACCTATACTGAATTTGAACAAGTAAACAAATTCATAGATTCACTGCCTACTAAATGGAAATCTGTTACTGACCCGTTAAGAATCACTCAGACCCTAAAGAACTTCAACATGTCTTCTCTCTACAGTTCACTTTGGAACCATGAGAAGGCAGAGGCTAAATTTGAACTTAACTTAAAAGAAAACTTTAGGTCTGCCCCCACCACTTCAAAATCTTCTAAGACAGATGATACTGCTCTTATTGCTGCTGCTAAAAAGAAAGCTCAAAAGGCTTTACTGGTTCAAAAGTTGTTGGCAGAAGAAGAGACAGCTGAGAGTGATGTGGATAGTGGTACTGGGTCTAAAGAAAGCAGTGATGGTGAAAGTGATGCAGAAGGGTTTGCTGAAGGTATGGCTTTGCTGGCTAGGTAGTTCAAAAGGTTCAACCGTAATAGAACCAGCAAGTCATACAAAAGGAGTAAGAAACCGAGTGCTAGGTATAGCAGCAAGTCAATCAAGGGTCCTAAATCTGAGTGTTATAATTGTGGGAAGGTTGGACATTTTGCTACTGAATGCATGTCCAGGAAACCTTCAACTTCACATGCTAACTCTTTCTCAAAAGCTGACAAATACAAGAACAAGTACAAAGCTATGAAAGCTCAGATGAAGGAAAGTGCTAAGACTGATAAGAAGGGTAAAAAGCCAGAAAGGGTTCTAGTTGCTGAGCATCATGATTGGGATGAAACCAGCTCGCCGTCTTCCTCTGATAATGATACTGATGATGATGGTGCTGGTTATGCTCCAGATAAAAAGCTGTGTTTAATGGCCAAGGAGGTCAAGGAGTCTGATGAGGATGATAGTGGTAGTAAGTTTTTGGCTGATATGAGGGAAGCTGATCAGAAAAGAGATTCACCTCAATGGAAAACTGAATTGATGTATAAGGTTGATAATTTTCGAACTTATACTGATGATGAAAAAGCCGAAATGTTTGACTACCTAAGAGTTGACTTATGTAGAGGCAGCAAACGTGAAGAAATTTTGAAAACTGACAACAAATCTTTAAATGAGAAACTTAAATGCAAAAATGATGAAATTAAAATCTTGAAAGATGATATTTCCAAACTTGAAAAACAAAACTTTGCTTTAAGGTCTCTTCACGTTGAGGCAGCAGAAGTTAAGAACCAGCTGGATAATCTTAAAAAGGTTGTCGCTTCGTGGTGTACATCTGCTCAACGCACAGCAACATGTGTTAACGAGCAGGTGCCTACCCAAGTTAAAGCTTTCTTTGCTGGTGACTATGCTGCTGCTGCTGCTATTGCAGAAGTTACTTTCATGGACCCAATTCTTGAAACTGATCCTGAAGCGGTCTTGGCAAACACTTTTGCCAAGATAGTTAAGGGTAAAAAGGTCTTGACAAATAAGTTTGTTAGACCTGATATGTCCCCAACACCTGCCATAAAAGAGATTTTGAAGGATGAAGTTAGAGCAAGAGAAGCCAATACCTCAATTGATGAGACTACTGACCCCTCAAGCATCTACTACATGGCTCCAAAAGAAAGACATATCAAAAGGGAAATCACTGAAAATAATCTTAGAAAAATTAAACCAACTGATTCCCCTTCATGTTCGAGTTCCAATTGTGCTGAGCCAGCTGATGACAAACTTACTGGTCAACCAGTAGATGTAGAAAAGCCAGTCAAACGTAATACTGGCAAGTCCAAGGTAGCAGGAAAAACTTCTTCTAGCTCATCAGCTTCAGTAGACAAGCCAGTAACTTCCCACACTGGCTCGTCAAATGATAAAGGCAAAGCAATACGTCATGACTATGGTACTGGTTCCAAGAAGAAAGCTGCCCTTAAGGGAAAAGCAAAAGTGGACTCGAATGATGAGCTGTCTATCACTGAGATTATGACAGTCAAACTTGACCAGCTAATTGAGGCAGTAACCAAAAATTGACCCGATCTTACTGCACCCCTTTACTCAGTAACCAAATGTGAGAAAATGCTACAAATGTGGCAGCAAGTTTCACTTAGCCAACCGGTTTCCTTTTACCCCAACCCCATCTACTGCTGCTTCTTCAAGCAAACCAGCAGACAGGAAGAGATCATCAAAGATGACCCTTCCAGAACCCATCCTTGGATGGGTTCCCAAAAAGAACTAATCTCTTAGCTACTGTGTAGGGCATTCAAAACAAGCAAATCTGGTATCTCGATAGTGGTTGTTCAAGACATATGACCGGATGTAAGTCCCTGCTGATGGACTATCAAGAAAAGGATGGTCCAGTTGTTTCGTATGGAGATAATTCATTGGGTTACACAAAGGGTTTTGGTACTTTGACTAATGGGAATGTCACGTTCTCAAATATTGCATATGTCATTGGCCTCAAACATAATTTACTCAGTATAAGCCAACTGACAAGTAAGAATAAGATAGTCCAATTCAAAAGGAAAATTGGCACTATTTTTGATAAGACAGGGAAGCCACTACTGACTGCAAAACGTTATGAAAACATGTATCAAATTGACATGACCACAGCAGTCACAACAACTGATAATTGTTTCTATTCAAAGGCAGCAGACAACCTGAAGTGGTTATGGCACAAGAGACTCTCACATCTCAACTTCAAAGATATTCACAAATTATCCAGTAGAAGTTTAGTGTCTGGGCTACCCACCATGTCTTATGTAAAGGACAGATTGTGTCCTGGTTGTGAAAAAGGAAAATATCACCATGCCTCATTCAAATCAAAGCAAATCTCATCTGTTGAGAAACCATTTCATTTACTTCATATGGATCTTTTTGGTCCTGTTAATGTGGCCAGCTGTAGTGGGAAGAAGTATACACTGGTTATTGTTGATGAATATTCCAGATACACTTGGGTATTCTTTTTGAAGCAAAAGAGTGAAGCTGCTGATGAAATTATCAATTTTATCAAAAGAATGGAGCTTTTAAATGGGTAACTGGTGAAACAGATAAGAAGTGATCATGGTACAGAATTCAGAAATGCTTCATTAGAAGAATTTTGTGCTGACAAAGGTATTTCACAAAACTTTTCTGCTGTAAGAACACCTCAACAGAATGGTGTTGTAGCAAGAAGAAATAGAACGCTCATTGAAGCAGCAAGATCTATGTTAGCTAAGTTTGGGCTGAAAAATTCATATTGGGCAGAAGCTGTGAACACTGCATGTTTTACCCAGAATAGATCTTTAATAGTGAAAAGACATCAGAAAACTGCTTATGAAGTTCTCAAAGGAAGAAGACCCTCAATCTCATTTCTTCATGTATTTGGCACTCCATGTTTCATTCTAAACAATAGCGATCAGATAGGCAAGTTTGATGCTAAGGCTGATGAAGGTATATTCTTGGGATATTCCAACATGTCAAAGGCATATAGGGTTTTCAATAAAAGAAGGGGTTGTTTTGAAGAATCAATTAATGTTACATTTGATGAAACTACCCCAGCTTCATCTCCCAGTCAAGAAGATGAAGAGTTATTGTTTGAAGAGCCTACTCAGCAAGCTCTTGATGATGAAGAAGAACCAGCTGCAAATCCCTCACCAATCCATGTTGCTGGGTTATCTAATGATGAGATGGAACACTCTGTTCCATCTGTGTCTAAACCAAGTGGACCTACTGGCTCTACTGAAGTCCTACAACTTGAGCATAGGTCTACTGGTTCTGAAGGATTACAAGCTGGTACTGGTTACATTAATACTGAACAGCTGTCTCCAACTGCTGCTCATACCTTTGAACCAGCTGATGATCAAGATGCTGTGTGTTCCATGACAAGCTCACCTGTTCATAACACTAGATGGATAAAAGAGCATCCAATTGAGCAAGTTATTGGTAATCTGGCTAGTGGTGTTAAAACAAGAAGGCATGCAACCAGCAATTTTTGTATGCATGTAAATTTTGTGTCTACCATTGAACCTAAATGTCCTGATGAAGCAATCAAAGATCCAAGCTGGGTAGGAGCTATGCATGAAGAGATCTCCCAGTTTGATAGAAATAAGGTTTGGACATTGGTACCTAAACCTGATGATGAAACTAAGAAAATCATTGGTACCAAGTGGGTTTTCAAGAACAAGATGGATGAAGATGGGATTGTGATCAGAAAGAAAGCTAGATTGGTAGCTCAAGGGTTCAAACAGGAAGAAGGATTGGATTATGAAGAGACATATGATCCAGTAGCTAGGATGGAAGCTATCAGATTGTTCTTGGCATATGCTGCTAAGATGAACTTTAGGGTATTCCAGATGGATGTTAAATCTGCATTTCTAAATGGGAATCTGCAAGAAGAAGTCTATGTCAAACAGCCTCCTGGTTTTGTAAGCAGTAAATATCCAGACCATGTCTACAGGCTAGACAAAGCTCTTTATGGCCTCAAACAGGCTTGATAATGCTAAAAACGAACATATATTTCATAGCATTATTCCTCAAGAAAGACAAGCTTTTAGTTGCAATTGTTCTATTTACAAGTAATATTCGTTTAAAATAATAAAAGGTGAAGACAAAAGACAGATTCGACGAATTGAAGACGCAAACGACCAAAAAGCTCAAAAGTACAAAATACAATAAAAGAGGTTCCAATTATTGATAAGAAACGTCTCAAAATTACAAGAGTACAAGATTCAAAACGCAAAGTACAAGATATTAAATTGTACGCAAGGACGTTCGAAAATCCGAAACCGGGACCAGAGTCAACTCTCAACGCTCGACGCAACAGACTAAAAATTACAAGTTAACTATGTATATAAATATAATATAATATATAATTAATTATATATATATTATATTTATATAATAAACCGTCGGTAAACAAAGAGCCAAAGTTGGGTGAGCTGTAATTACAAACTCCGCGACTCGCGGAGTTTGAAGAGCAAAAAGGGCGCGAGTCGCGGAGCTCACCTGGACTCAAATCCCTATAAAAGCAAACGCAGTTTGATCGCAAAAATATCAATAATATCAATCTCTCTATCTATATACGTAGTATATATTTATATTTATATTTTTAATTTTAATTTTAATTTTAATTCTAATAATAAGGGTATGTTAGCGAATGTTGTAAGGGTGTAAGTCGAAATTCTGTCCGTGTAACGCTACGCTATTTTTAATCATTGTAAGTTATGTTCAACCTTTTTAATTTAATTTCTCGTAGCTAAGTTATTATTATGCTTATTTAAAACGAAGTAATCATGATGTTGGACTAATTACTAAAATTGGGTAATTGGGCTTTGTACCATAATTGGGGTTTGGACAAAATAATGACACTTGTGGAAATTAAACTATGGGCTATTAATGGGCTTTATATTTGTTTAACTAAATGATAATTTGTTAATGTTAATATAAAGATTTACAATTGGACGTCCCTATAAATAACCATATACACTCGATCGGATACGATGGGCGGGATATTTATACGTACGAATAATCGTTCATTTAACCGGACACGAGAATGGATTAATAGCCACTAGAATTATTAAAACGGGGGTGAAATTATGTACAAGGACACTTGGCATAATTGATAACAAAGTATTAAAACCTTGGGTTACACGCAGTCAACATCCTGGTGTAATTATTAAACAAAGTATTAAAACCTTGTTACAGTTTAAGTCCCCAATTAGTTGGAATATTTAACTTCGGGTATAAAGATAATTTGACGAAGACACTCGCACTTTATATTTATGACTGATGGACTGTTATGGACAAAAACCAGACGGACATATTAAATAATCCAGGACAAAGGACAATTAACCCATGGGCATAAAACTAAAATCAACACGTCAAACATCATGATTACGGAAGTTTAAATAAGCATAATTCTTTTATTTCATTTTTAATTTCCTTTATTTTATATTTAATTGCACTTCTAATTATCGCATTTTTATTTATTGTTATTGTATTTAATTGCACTTTTAATTATCGTACTTTTTAATTATCGCAAGTTTATTTTATCGCACTTTTATTATTCGCAATTTCATTATCGTTATTTACTTTACGCTTTAAATTAAGTCTTTTATTTATTTAATATTTTACATTTTGTTTTAACTGCAACTAAAGTTTTTAAAATCGACAAACCAGTCATTAAACGGTAAAAACCCCCATTTATAATAATAATATTACTTATATATATATATATATATTTGTATTTTTATAAATTTAAACTAATATAGCGTTAAGCTTTGTGAAAAAGATTTTCCCTGTGGAACGAACCGGACTTACTAAAAACTACACTACTGTACGATTAGGTACACTGCCTATAAGTGTTGTAGCAAGGTTTAAGTATATCCATTCTATAAATAAATAAATATCTTGAGTAAAATTGTATCGTATTTAATAGTATTTCCTGCTAAAATTTAATAGTATTTAATACCCCTTAGCTCTGACATCAAGTATTTTTGGCGCCGCTGCCGGGAGCTTAAACGCCGAAAGCGCAACGCTAAATATTAAAAAAAAATAAAAAAAAGAACTCCGCAAGATATTAAAAAAAAGATTTTTATTTTTAGTTTACTTTTATTAAAATACAATTTTATAAAAATACGTTTTAAATATTCGAAAATATAAAAAGAAAACAAATATATAAATATTTTTAAGAGTTTGTGAAATATTTAAGTTTTATAAAGTTTCTTTATTTTTATTTTATAAAAATATAAGTTTTATTTAAATATTTTGTTTTTATTTAAAACATAAAATCAAAAACCGAAAAAAAACATTTATAAATCTAGTTTTAAGAGTTTTATTTATAAAATTATAAAATATTTCTATTTTTATTTTAGGTTTTAAAATATAAGTTTTATTAAATTTATATAAATATATTTTATTTAAAACAGAAAAATAAATAAATAAAATATAAATAAAACTGACCTGTTGAATTTTGACCTGCATCTCGTCTGAGCCTGAACCCTTCGCGACTCGCGGAGTTATTGAACCGGACCAACCGCGACTCGCGGAGCCGTCTGACACGGGCCACACAGGAACCCTAACAGCATTAATTACGGGATAATTATTATTATTATTAATTTTAAAACCTAATTAGGGTTTGATTAGTTAATTAATTTTAATTAATTTAGTTTTATTTATTTAATTTGTAATATTAAGTTTATTTAGTTTTATTAATATATAAAAATTAATAGTTTTATAAAATAAATAATATAAAAATAATATTTTTATAAAAATTTTACTTTTTACTACTTTTAGTATATTTTTATATTTTATCCCTTTTTAATTGTTTTAGCGTAACTTTTGTAATTTTTGCTCGTATTTATTTTTAATTCATAGTTTTTGCCATAGTTATTTTTATTTCTAGATTTTTAGGCTTTGCCGTAAAATCCCTTAAGTGCTTTTTCTTTAGTCTAAGATTTAGGTGATTTAGAATTTTGCGACGCCTTTTTAAGTTTTAGTACCTTTTTAAGATATTGCCATTTGGGATATAGATTTACTTGTAAGCTTTAATATTTTTAGACGTCTTTTACCTATGTATCAATTATCATTCCAATTAGTAATCTCAATTTGCGATTATAATTTTAAGTTAGTGGTAGTAATAAGGTTGGGTTAGTCGAGTGTTTTTAAGTTTTAAAGTCATTTTTTTTCTTTCGTATTTTTCGACGCCTTTTATTTTTCGACCTTTTTCGACGCGCTCTTTTTCTTTCTTATTTCTCGTCATTCTAGTTTTTAGGACTTAGAATTTTTTCTACTTCTTATCTATACTTCTTAAAATTACGAAAATTTATTTTAAGTGGTTAAATTGATAGACATCAAAATTTTCTGGTTCATAGTAATAGTTGGATTTGTACGTGGACCGGGTTATTGGAGCCAAACAGTCCTCAATTATATTGAGACCAAACGAATCCTGCCCCTCTGCTGCATCTTTTGGCTATTCGAAATGTGGGCAAAATCAGAAAAGTCTATTAATTGGATAACTTATATAATTTTTCTTTCCTTTTAAAAACTAATAGGATATTCAGTGAATGCACCGAGCAAGACGTTCACCACCTTTTGTACGTTCACCACCTGTAACTAGATCAAGACATCTAGCAAATATTACCGCCGTTGATTTTTATTTAGAATCGTCATCCAGTCGACCAAGTACTCCAATTCAAATTTCCGATAATCCATTTTTTGAACCCGACCTCACAATTGAGAATCCGGAGAATATTCAGGGACGATTCATAGATCCTGAACCATTAGATTTTCCTCCGGAACCACCAATCATTCAAATAGAGATTGTTGAGGAACGAACCATTAAATCAGAATCCTTTAGTGATTCCGATTCAACAAATTCAATTATGGAGAATCTGGAACCTTTAAGTATGGAAGACCGAATGAGAGCTAAACGCACTGGCCAAGGTCACACAATTACTCATCCTGACATTAATACGCCAGATTATGAAATCATAGGACAAATTCTACACATGGTAACTAATCAATGCCAATTTAGTGGTGCACCGAAGGAAGATCCAAATGAACATCTTCGTACCTTTAATAGGATCTGCACTCTATTTAAAATCCGAGAAGTGGAGGATGAACAGATATATCTCATGTTATTTCCCTGGACTTTAAAGGGAGAAGCCAAAGATTGGTTGGAATCGTTACCTGAAGGGGCGATTGATACATGGGACGTTTTAGTTGAAAAATTTCTTAAACAATTGAAGGGGCGATTGATACATGATACATTGTTACGTTCACACAGAAACCGAATGAAACTCTATATGAGGCGTGGACTAGATTTGAAAAGTTATTAAGAGGATGTCCGCAACATGGTTTAGACACCTGTTAAATAGTACAAATATTCTACCAAGGATGCGACATCACTACAAGGAAAGACATCGACATAGCAGCTGGTAGTTCTATTATGAAGAAAACCGAAACTGATGCTTATAAAATTATTGATAACACTGCTTCCCACTCACATGAGTGGCACCTAGAAAAAGATATCGTTAGATCATCTAAAGCAGCTAGAGCCGATTCTAGCCATGACTTAGATTCCATTTCCGCAAAGATAGATGCTGTCGAGAGACGAATGGAAAAGATGACTAAAGATATCCACTCAATACGAATTAGTTGTGAGCAGTGTGGAGGACCACATTTGACAAAAGATTTTCTCAGTATTGAATTAACAATGGAACAAAGAGAGAATGTTTCATATCTAAACCAAAGGCCTGGAAATAATTATCCGAATAATTATCAACCGCCAAGACCGATTTACAATAAAAAACAGAACTATAACCGAAATATTCCATACAACAACCAACAAGGTCCTAGCAATCAACAAGTATCCAATAATACTTACAATCAGCAAAGACCTAATTTTCAAAATAAACCACCACAAACCGATGATAAAAAGCCGAATTTAGAAGATATGATGACGAAGCTAGTTGAAACTCAAACGCAGTTATTCACATCTCAAAAACAAACTAATGAACAAAATGCTCAAGCATTTAGAAATCAACAAGCTTCTATTCAAAACTTGAAACAAGAAGTAAGTAACCTAGCAAGGTTAATAGGTGAAAAAAAACTGGAAAGTTTACCTAGTGATACAAATGCTAACCCCCGGAATGAAACAGCTAAAGCCATTACCACAAGAAGTGGTACAACACTTAAACCACCTGAAATACCTGTAACTTCTGATGAAGCTATTCCTACTCTACAAGAACCACAACCTGATCAAGATAAGGAAAAAGAACCGGTAGTTGAAAAGGTTAATGAAGATAACACAGCTAAGGATAAACCTTATGTTAAACCATACCAACCACCACTTCCTTACCCGAGTAAAATGAAAAAAGAAAAACTTAAAGCCGAGCAATCCAAATTCTTGGATATGTTTAAAAAGATAAATGTAAATCTTCCTTTCATTGATGTGATTTCAGGAATGCCTAGATATGCTAAATTCTTGAAAGATCTAATCACGAATAGAAAGAAAATGGAAGAACTCTCGGCTGTTACTATGAATGCTATTTGTTCTGCAGTACTGTTGAATAAGATACTAGAAAAATTATCTGATCCAGGAAGTTTCACAATTCCATGTTTTCTGGGTAGTCTTAGTTCAATAGAAGCATTGGCAGACTTAGGTGCTAGTATAAATTTAATGCCGTATTCACTATACGCTAAACTAGACCTTGGAGAATTGAAACCAACAAGAATAAGCATACAACTAGCCGATCGATCAATAAAATATCCTAGAGGGATAATGGAGAACATGCTAGTTAAAGTTGGTACTTTAGTATTTCCAGTAGATTTTGTTGTTCTGGACATGGAAGAAGATTCTCAAGTTCTTCTCATATTAGGAAGACCATTCTTAAACACGGGTAAAGCAATGATAGACGTGTTTGGTAAGAAACTGACCCTAAGCATAGAGGATGAGAGTGTTACCTTTTCAGTTGATAGAGCAATGCAACAACCGCAATCTGCAGATGATACATGCTATTATATTCAAACTATATATTCACATGCGGAATTGTTAGAAGAATTTCCAGAATTACAAGGAACAGGAGAATGTTCTTTAGGAGAAGGAACTGAACCAAATGATGAAGCTGAAATGTTAGCTACACTAATAGCTAATGGATATGAACCAACAACAGAAGAAATTCAAATGCTAAAAGAAGAAAACAGATATCGATATAAATCATCGATAGAAGAACCTCCAACATTATGAGTTAAAGCCACTTCCAAACTATTTGGAATACACTTATTTACATGGTGAATCTGAATTACCTGTAATAATATCGTCTTCTCTTACTGAAAATGAGAAATCTCAACTCATTTCTGTGTTGAAAGCTCATAAACCAGCCACTGCATGGAAGATTCATGACATTAAAGGAATAAGTCCTTCGTATTGCACACATAAAATCATTATGGAAGAAGGTCATAAAACGTATGTGCAACGCCAACGAAGACTAAATCCTAATATGCAAGATGTACTTAAAAAAGAAATTATTAAACTGGTAGATGCAGGTTTAATTTATCCAATTTCTGATAGTCCATGGGTAAGCCCCGTTTAATGCGTGCCTAAGAAGGGTGGCATGACTGTCATCACAAATGAGAAAAATGAGCTTATTCCTACTAGGACTGTAACAGGATGGCGTGTGTGTATTGATTATAGAAAATTAAATGACGCCACCAGAAAAGATCACTTTCCCTTACCTTTTATTGATCAAATGTTGGAAAGATTAGCCGGAAACATTTACTATTGTTTTCTTGATGGATTTTCCGGATATTTTCAAATTCCAATAGCACCCGAAGATCAAGAGAAAACCACGTTCACGTGCCCTTATGGTACTTTTGCTTACAAACGCATGCCATTTGGACTTTGCAACGCCCCTGCAACCTTTCAAAGGTGCATGATGGCGATTTTTCACGACATGATAGAAGAATGCATGGAAGTTTTCATGGATGACTTTTCAGTCTTCGGTGATACATTTGAATCATGTCTAGTTAATCTGGAACGAATGCTTATTAGATGTGAACAATCAAATCTAGTACTTAATTGGGAGAAATGCCATTTCATGGTTAAAGAAGGCATCGTTCTTGGACATAAAATTTCAAAAGAAGGAATTGAAGTGGATAGAGCTAAAGTAGATGTAATTGCTAAACTTCCACATCCCACCAATGTTAGAGGAGTTAGGAGTTTTCTAGGGCATGCCGGTTTTTACCGACGTTTCATAAAAGATTTTTCTAAAATTGCCACTCCTATGAATAAACTCCTAGAAAAGGATGCTCCGTTCATCTTTTCAGATGAATGCATTAAATCTTTTAATATTCTTAAAGAGAAACTCACTAATGCGCCAATCATGATAACACCAAATTGGAATCTACCGTTTGAACTAATGTGCGATGCAAGTGATTTTGCAATGGGAGCCATTTTAGGACAAAGGATTGAAAAACAATTTAAACCTATATATTATGCTAGTAAGACGTTACAAGGAGCACAAACGAACTATATAACTACTGAAAAAGAACTCCTTGCTATTGTCTTTGCTTTTGACAAATTTCGTTCATATCTCGTTCTAGCAAAAACGGTGGTCTATACCGACCATTCTGCTCTTAGATACCTATTTTCGAAACAAGATGCCAAACCAAGATTAATCCGTTGGATCTTACTCTTACAAGAGTTCGATATTGAAATCCGAGATAAAAGAGGAGCAGAAAATCTCGCCGCTGATCATCTTTCTCGTCTTGAAAATCCCGAATTAGAAGTTCTAAATGAATCGGCCATACAAGACAACTTTCCTGATGAATATCTATTGAAAATAGATTATAATGAAATTCCATGGTTTGCAGACTATGCAAACTACTTAGTATGTGGATTCCTTGAAAAAGGATTATCGTACCAAAAACGAAAGAAATTCTTCAGTGATATAAAACACTATTTCTGGGAAGATCCACATCTGTTTAAAAGTTGTCCAGATGGAATAATACGCCGATGTGTATTCGGAGATGAAGCTAGTAAAATTTTAAACCATTGTCACACAGGACCAACAGGAGGGCATTATGGGCCTCAACTAACAGCAAGAAAAGTTTATGATGCTGGATTCTATTGGCCTACAATTTACAAAGACGCACACCTTCTTTGCAAATCCTGTGATGCTTGTCAAAGGGCCAAAAAAATAAGTCAACGTAATGAAATGCCACAAAATGTCATTCAAGTATGTGAAGTATTTGACATTTGGGGTATTGACTTTATGGGTCCATTTCCAAAATCTCATAATAATCTATATATTCTCGTAGCCATTGATTATGTATCTAAATGGGCGGAAGCACAAGCTCTCCCAACTAACGATGCACGAGTTGTAGTCAATTTTTTAAAACGTCTTTTTGCAAGGTTTGGAACACTGAAAGCTTTAATAAGTGATCGGGGTACTCATTTCTGTAACAATCAACTTGAGAAAGTTCTCAAAAGATATGGAGTAACTCATAAAATCTCCACCGCATATCATCCACAAACAAGTGGACAAGTTGAAAATACCAACCGAGCTTTAAAACGTATTCTAGAGAAAACCGTAGGATTAAATCCGAAGGAATGGTCCATTAAATTGGAGGATGCACTCTGGGCTTTTAGAACAGCCTACAAAACTCCAATTGGAACCACACTTTTTAGACTTGTTTATGGAAAAGCATGTCATCTTCAAGTAGAAATTGAACACAAAGCATTTTGGGCTTTGAAGACATGTAATCTTGATTTACATGAAGCTGGACGTCTACGGTTAAATCAATTAAATGAATTAGAAGAATTAAGACATGAAGCATACGAAAATTCGTTAATCTATAAGGAAATAACGAAGAAATGGCATGATAAAAGAATCAGAAGTTCAAAAGAATTCAAAGAAGGAGACAGAGTTCTTCTTTTCAATTCACGATTCAAGCTATTTCCTGGAAAATTGAAATCAAGATGGTCTGGACCATTCATAGTCAAAAGAGTTTTCCTATACAGAACGATAGAATTAATAAATTCAAATGGGATTGAATTTAAGGTTAATGGTCACAGAGTTAAACATTACATAGATAGTCCAATGGAAGTTGACAATGAAGTTAATCACAATTTCGATACCACAGCTAACTAAGTGTGGGGAGAATCAAGTCTTTAAAGGATATTATGTATTTCTGTTAGAGTTAGATTGTCTGTTTTCGTGTAGTTCTCGAAAATGGAACCCGAATGGTCTTTCCCTAGCAGACCCTAAAGAACTAGTCTTCTCCCCCCATTCTGAATTTTTATTTTTTTAGGTTTTTACGAAATGAAGACTTCCTGTGAACTAAACCATGGTCTAATGCTACACGCTTTGATCACTAAACGTAATAATGACACACTTCTGAGTGAAATAGTATCAGTAATCAGAGAAAGATTGGACGGAGTAAGAAAAGAATCCAGATGCGAAGATAATAAGTTACAATTTGGTAAAGGAAAATCAAAATCCGCAGCGAAAAGAAGAGCACGACACCTAGAAAGATGTCACAAATGCGGAAAATGGTCACATGGAGGTAAATGTTCAAATAATCAAACCTATTCAAATACCGAATTTGTTACTTTATGCAGAGACGGACCGTTCATATGTTTAGAAGAAAAAACACTGAATGCTCGAGGTTACGCCTATGTAGCTATGGAAAACCAATTAAACCGACTATCTTATGAGTGGGATAGATCGTATCACTAAGAATACTATCTCATAGGTAAGTCTGTACAGTTTTTATTTTTATTTTTATTTTTAACCTTTTGATAATAAACGCTAATTTGTTCGCTATAAAGTATTAAATTGATATACAATAAAATTAGGTTTGGCGACCGAAATTATTGATATCATTCAAAAATTTATTATATCACTGCGAAATTTAACGTTTATTCTTAAGGTATAAATATCTTTAATCAATCAACCAAAATATTTCAAAAATTCGTCATGAGTTAAATTAGGTTAGGGAACCGAAATTACTTTACCGAAAAGAGGGACGTATGTTTTTGATAATATTTGATTGATTAAAGTGGGATAAAAAGCCAAAAAGATTTTTAATTTTATTTTTACCATGTTTTTAAAATTAATATTTAAAAATTAAATTAATATTTTGAACTTTGTAAAATCAATATATTTAAGTTTGTCAATATTTAAAAATTAATAAATTTAAATTTAAGTTTGGTGTGAATTTATAATATGAATTTTTAATTAAGTTTGGCGTGAATTTTTAATTTTATGCATTTTTTTATTTAAGTTTGGTGTGAATTTAAAAACAAAAATTTACTTTATTTCGCTAAGTTAAAAATATGATTTTTAAAATTCGTCGTGAGTTGAAGAATAGGTCGTTGAACCTAAATTGCTTTACCCGAGGGAGGGACGAGAACTTTTATTATCATTATTTTTAATCTTATTGAATTAAAGTATGCCAAAAACATTAAAAAACACAAAAATCTTTACTTTTAAAACCGCGCTTTGAATTGACAAATTTTAAAATTTTGTCGAGGGACGGACTAGGACATCGATCCGAAACACCCTCGCTCCTAAAGGAAAACAAATTTTTAAAATTTAATTAATTATAAGTTTTATAAAGTATAAGGTTTTATAAAAAAAAAAAAAAAAAAAAAGGTCAAAACACTGTAGCCGGGTTCCCATGCGATCGCATGGGAATCACCTTATACCTCCATGCGATCGCATGGAGGCAAAAATCTGGCCTGATACATACAGACAGCGAGTCTGTCTTCCTCACCACAACACATACACAAACACGAAACTCTCTCAAATCTTCACCAAATTTCATCTTTTTTCCACCGTAATTCGTCATTTTTCTTGCTCTAATCATGCCTAGATTCTCATTCTTCAGTAAAATGGTAAAAATTACACCCCTAAACTCTATAAATTCCTAGTTTTTGTGATAATTACCAATTTTTTACCTAATGCAATTTTGTTAATTTCTAGTATAATTAGTGTTAAATTGTTAGTATTTTATGCATGTATAACCTAGATTGATGCTATTTAACATGATTTGAAGCCAAAAAAACTTCAAAATTTTTAGAAATCTAGGGTTTGTGTTCTTGAGCAATTTGGGGCTTTTTGATATAAACAGGTTATGGCCGATTTTCGTCATGAATTATTGCTAAATTGAGTAGTGTAACATGTTTAGGTAGTTAAATGATCCAAACATTGATCCTAAACATGATTTTTGGAGATTAAAGTGGACTTTTTAAGTCCAGAATTCATGAACTTGATTAATTTGATGTAATTGCCATTTGAGACTTGTTTAATTATTAGTAATGACTATTTTGACATGTTATTTGAGTTAAAAGCTTATGAACTTTGTATACATTTTCATATGTGCTTATTTGAAAAGTGTAGAATTGTGAAAAATTGTGAAAATGTGTATAAGTTTAATTTTGATTTAACATGTTATAGTAATTGTTTTAAGTTGTTATTTTGCTAAAACTAATGCATATTTGGATGCACAAATTTTGTGTTTAATGTGTTTTGCAGAAAGCCGATACTGGAGGTTCAGGAGCATCATCATCTAGACGACCAGCACCAGCACCAGAACCAGAACCAGAAATGCAACACGAACAAGAACCACAACAAGAACCACAACAACAGCCTGATCAGCACATACCTTATTATGATCCGGTACAGTTTGTTGATGAATTCATAGTATTCCCAATGAGGCCGCCAGTAGAATTCCCAACGATTCCTAAGCACACTCTGCATCCTAATCTGAGATTTGATAGGAGATGGAGAGATTACGAGACATATCAAAGGAACAAATTCAAATTGGTAACAAAAAATGTAGAGGTGCCAAGGGTAATCGATTGGGCCCCTTTGGAAACGATCCATCTAGCTGACCGTGTTAGACAGCTTTTAGTTCAAAGGTATGGCAGTTCTTCTTTTACAGATTGGGAACGTCTTTTCACCATTCGTAGACCTGTATATAAGGAATGATGTGTTGAGTTGATGAGTACTGTATCACTTGATACAAATATAGTTAGAATAGATGATAGAAGATTTCTTAGGTTTATCCTTGGCGGTAGGATGTACAGAATGTCCATGCTGGACATGGCCAGGGCTTTACAGATATATACTCCTGGTGAGTTGCTACTACCCGATTGTACAAACTTGATTCATTATGGTGAAAGGGTAGATAGCAACTTTGACGCTGACGCCATTTGGAGGCGTATGTCACATTTTGATGTTTTTACACGAGCAGGAGGACACTCCTATACACATATTGACAGAGCCGAGCTTCATATTATTCATAGATTTTTGGCTAACTCGATTACACAGAGAGGTCATAATAAAGAAAAAATTACCTTACATGATTTATTCTACCTAAAGTGTATTCGGGATCCTAGAAGCTTTGTCAATATCCCTTACTGTGTTGCTTTTTATTTATCTAAAATGGTAGAGGGAATGCAGGACGGGAGTATAATAGGAACCAAGGAGGTCCATTACAGCTTTGTAGAGAACAAGTTGGGCCCTTAGGATTGAAAGTTTATGTGGGTGCTAAGGTATTGAAAAGTAGACGTAACCAGGCAGTTGTAACATCCCGCCTTTTTCCGTCAACTTTTCCGTTTAACTATTTATGTTCCGTTATATGTTTATAACACGTCTCGTTGATACGTGTTTGAATTATCTTGTTTAGGTAATTCCCACACCCGTTTTAAAGTTAAGGGACCAAACTTGCCAAGGGTTGAAACTTTTGACTAGGTCAAAGAGTCAACCCTCATCCTCATCCATTCAATCTCATCTCTTTCACTCTTACTACTTCAACTTTTCTCTCAACTTCCATACAAAGATTCATCATCCAAAATCGAGCTAGCGGTCATCTTGCCAAACAAATTACATATTTGAACTCCTCGTGATCTCCTCTTCGATTCCATACCGACCTCATCAAATTTGGGTAACTTTCTAAAATCACTAATTTTATGTGTTCTTGAGATTTTTGAATTAAAAGGTTGTTAATTAGTGTCTATGGCTCAAGTCTAGTTTGATTATGTGTTTTGTATGCTTGTTCTTGCTATTTTAATGTAACTAGTTCACATTGAAAGTTCACATGCTTAATCTTGAATTTTAAGTGGTTATATGTTGTTTGATGTTAAGAGTTCATGTTTTAATCTTGTTCCTAGTGTTACTAGCTTCACTTGGATGTAAAGATTTATCAAGGAAACCTCTTAAACTTGATTATGAAATTTGGTGATTTTTGGTTAGGGTTTCATGAACTAGGAATGGATTTTTGATGCTTTAAATGCTTGAAAATGTCGATTGTAAGTGTTAGGTTGTGTTGTATGCTTAATTACCTTCGCTACGGCATATCATTCGTGTAATTTGGTTGCCAAATCATTAAATTGCATTTATGACTTGTATGCATTGAATGGGGAACATTAATTGTGGTTTTTGGTTGTTATAAGTGGAAGTTTGATTGATGATATGTGTTTAGTTGCATTCCTCGTCAAAATACCTTTCCAACGATGTATGATAGGCGTTATAAGTGTTTGCGGGTCAAGAGTTGTGTTAGAATTGGTTTTGGCTCGTGCATAGTTTGAAAGACAGAAAAATAGCTGAACTACAGGTCGCGCGGCGCGCACCCTACCCCGCGCGGCGCGCCAAATGGCCTGGACAGATTCTGACCTCCATGTCCCTTTTAACGTGAAATGTTTGACTAGCTACCGACCTCCGATTCACATGAAACTTGTTTTAATATGCTTGTATATGAATAATTAGCATGGAAAATTTGTCCGGGACCCGACCCGAACATGTTGACTTTTTCGTTGACTTTGACCCGACCAAGTTTGACTTTTTGTCAAACTTAACCAATTAATTATGCAATCTTCCTAACATGCTTTTATACTTGTATCTTGCATGAAACTTGACAATTTGCTTCACATGCTATATTAATCGAGTCGTATTGAGCCATAGGACTAATTGAACATCTTTGACCCTTCGTGACTATCGTTATTGATACAACCTAATTGTTTAGGTCGAGACTAGCATTGTTCTTTGCACGTTTACTTGTTGAAGTACTATTTCACTCTTGCAATCAAAGGTGAGATCATAGTCCCACTTTTACTCTTTTAAACTTACTTTTGGGATGAGAAAACATAAACGATTCTTTCGAACTAAGTGAACACAAGAACGGGAAAACAAACATTCTACATACGAGTTTAGAACGAAAATCCTCAATCCGATTATCATTAGTTACATCAGATGGTGTAAGCGAGAACTTATGTTATATGGCCATATGGGTTGACAACCCTCATCTTTGACGGTTCGCCACCGTCTACGGATGAAATATATTTTCGGGAAACAGTGTTGTTCTAGCACTAATTTATGGGGTATTCAACGGACGGAATGTTAAGCTTTGATAATTGGGTGCTCGTGAATATTAACTTTTAGAATGTACTATGACTTTATCAATATTGCAACTCTTGTGGTTCAGCTTGCTTTTACTCATTTACTTATTTAAACCTATGATTTCACCAACGTTTTCGTTGACAGATTTCTATGTTTTTCTCAGGTCCTTGAACTTAGGTGATACATGCTTCCGCACATACTTTTTGATACTTGCATTGGATGTCGAGTATACTTGCATACGTGGAGCGTCTTTTTTACTATTTTAAACTATGTCGCACGTGTTTCATATGAACAATAACTTTTGTTATGTACTTGTCTTGGGAATTACTTTTGTAAACATTGAAACATCCTTTATGAAATGTATGCGACATATTTTCGGTCAAACTTTGTTATAAATACTTATAACCATGTAATGGGACCATACGTAGACGACGCCGTCACTTGACGATTTGTCGGGGTCGCTACAAGTGGTATCAGAGCTTTGGTTGTAGGGATTTAGAGTTCATTGGTGTCAACCCCGAGTCATAGGGTACATTGGTGAGTCTAGACTACAACCGGCATATAGACTTGACATAGGAATTACTTGACAAATTGTGCATTTATACTCTAACTCTTCTACTCATATCTACTCTTATTCTATCTAAATCTTGCATTATATAATTTAATTGACACGCCACCTTGACTATATGATGTAATGTCGAATGCACATATGAATTAGGGTAATATAATTCCCGAAAATTATATTACGGTGACTCATATGAACATACCGACATTATGACATAAAGAATTTAAGGCGGGTCAAGGATAATTTTCTCTCTATCTTTATTCCATATCACGGTTAGTATTATTTAGAATACTAACCAACGGTATTCTTTTGTTTTGAAGGAACAATGGCTCCTCGTCGTGTACGCCGCAATGAAACTCCCGAACAAGCTCTCGAACGGATGATAGCTACCGCCATAGATGCGGCCATGGCCGGTCACTCGTCTAACAATAACAATAACAACAACAACAACAACAACCAAGGAGCCGGTAACTCTAGCGAAGGGTGCTCCTACAAAGCTTTCATGGGGTGCAAACCCCACACTTATGATGGAACCGGGGGACCGGTTGTGCTTACTCGTTGGTTTGAACAAACCGAGGCCGTCTTTAGCATAAGCGGTTGTCGGGATCAAGACAAGGTCAAATACTCCACTCACACTTTCTCCGAAATTGATCTAACATGGTGGAACACCTATGTTCAATCGGTGGGTACCGATGAGGCTCATGCCCTCTCTTGGGCCGATCTAAAGGAAAAGATGATTGTTGAATATTTTCCGCGCGAAGAAACCCGAAAGCTTGAGGAAGAACTAAGAGCTTTGAAAGCGGTCGGAAACGATCTTAAAGCTTATAATCAACGCTTCGCCGAACTATCCTTGATGTGTCCTAATCTTGTTAACCCCGAATCTCAAAGGATTGAGCTCTACATGCTCGGTCTTCCAAAAAGCATCAAACAAGGGGTGATGTCATCCAAACCCACTACTCATCAAGCCGCTATGAACATGGCTCGCCAACTAATTGAAACGGTTGACGAAATCGTAGTGCCGGCTCCTAAGGCCGAGGACAAGTTGGGTGGCAACAAAAGGAAATGGGAAGCCACTCCATCAACCAACTACAACAACAACACCTTCACCAAAAATCCCTTCAACAACGACGGCAAGAAGGGTTATGTCGGAAACTTACCTTTGTGCAACAAGTGCCACAAACATCATTACGGCGAATGTAACAAGCTAATTTGTCACCGTTGCCAAGGAGTTGGTCATAGGGCCAACAATTGCACAAGCACCGCCCCCGTCGCTCGAAAGGGGCCCAATCCTCCAAGGACGGTCACTTGTTATGAATGTGGCCAAACGGGCCATTATAAGAACGAATGCCCGAAGAAGAAAGCCAACCCCAACAACCGAGGCCGAGCCTTTAACATCAACACCGAGGAAGCCCGAGATGACAATGAACTAGTCACGGGTACGTTTCTTCTCAACAACTCTTATGTTACTTGCTTATTCTATTCGGGTGCCGATAAATGTTTTGTGTCTAAGACTTTGGCTCCTACCCTTTGCACTCCACCACACCCTTTAGATACTACTTATTCCATCGAAGTGGCCGACGGAAAACTCTTAAGTGCCGACACATATTACCGGGGGTGTACTTTGAACATTTTGGGTAAGGAATTTGAAATTGACTTGATACCCATGGAATTAGGGAGTTTTGATGTAATAATCGGTATGAATTGGATGGTCAAAAATAAATCTCACATTCTTTGCGATCTTCACGCAATCCGAATTCCTATCGAGAATGGTGAACCATTGATTGTCTATGGCGACAAAAATTGCACCGGACTCAATCTCATTTCGTTCCTTAAAGTTCGAAAGCTACTTCGCAAGGGTTGTTTCGCGATTCTTGCTCACGTTAAGAAAGTCGAGGCCGACGAAAAGAGCATCGAAGATGTGCCAATTGTTAGTGACTTTTCCGATGTATTTCCCGACGAATTACCGGGTCTTCCACCTCATCGACCGGTTGAATTTCAAATCGATCTTATTCCAGGAGCCGCACCCGTAGCGCGTGCACCATATAGACTCGCTCCATCCGAATTGCAAGAATTTCAAAGTCAAATCCAAGAGTTACTCGACCGTGGTTTCATTCAACCTAGCCATTCACCATGGGGCGCTCCGATTTTGTTCGTCAAGAAGAAAGACGGATCCCTACGAATGTGCATTGATTATCGTGAACTAAACAAATTGACGGTTAAGAACCGATATCCTCTTCCTCGCATCGATGACCTCTTTGATCAACTACAAGGTTCTCGTGTATATTCAAAAATCGATCTCCGTTCGGGTTATCATCAACTAAGGGTTAAGGGGGAAGATATCTTCAAAACCGCTTTCCGGACTCGTTATGGTAGTTATGAATTCCTTGTCATGCCTTTCGGTCTCACTAACGCACCGGCGGTGTTCATGGATCTCATGAACCGCGTGTGCAAACCTTACCTCGACAAATTCGTTATCGTGTTCATCGATGATATTTTGGTCTATTCTAAAAACGAAGAGGAACACAAAGAACATCTCCGACTCGTGCTTGAACTCTTGAGAAAAGAACAACTCTATGCCAAGTTCTCCAAGTGTGAATTTTGGTTGAAGGAAGTTCAATTTCTTGGTCATGTTGTAAGTGATCAAGGCATTAAAGTCGATCCCGCAAAAATCGAAGCCATTAGTAAATGGGAGACTCCTACTACTCCTACTCAAATTCGTCAATTCTTGGGTCTCGCCGGATACTATCGTAAATTCATCAAGGATTTCTCCCTAATCGCTCGTCCTTTAACCGCGTTAACTCACAAGGAACGAAAATTCATTTGGACATCCGAACAAGAAACCGCTTTTCAAATCTTGAAAACTAAGCTAACCACCGCTCCTATCTTGTCACTTCCCGAAGGCAATGATGATTTTGTTGTATATTGTGATGCCTCGAAAAACGGTTATGGATGCGTATTAATGCAACGAAAGAAAGTCATTGCTTATGCCTCTCGACAACTCAAAGTCCACGAACGAAACTACACGACACATGATCTTGAACTCGGTGCCGTCATCTTTGCACTTAAGCTATGGAGACATCATCTTCTTGGTGCCAAGAGTACTATCTTTACCGATCACAAAAGTCTCCAACATATCTTCGATCAAAAGCAACTAAACATGAGACAACGAAGGTGGATTGAGACCTTGAACGATTATAATTGCGAGCTTCGTTACCACCCCGGGAAGGCAAATGTAGTGGCCGATGCCTTAAGTCGAAAGGAAAGAGCGGTGCCTCTTCGTGTCCGAGCTTTGAATATCACCATCCACTCCAACCTTAATAGCCAAATTCGGGTAGCCCAAGATGAAGCTCTTAAGGACAACAACATCGCACGCGAACTTTTAAACATTCTCGTCTCCCGATTCGAAGTTAAGGAGACCGGACTTCGATATTACGCCGGAAGAATTTGGGTGCCTAGATATGGCGACTTACGAAACCTCATCCTAGACGAAGCCCACAAATCGCGATACTCGATTCATCCCGGCGCCAATAAGATGTACCACGACCTTAAAGAACGATATTGGTGGCCGAACATCAAAAAGGAAGTCGCTACTTACGTTGCCAAATGTTTGACTTGCGCTAAAGTCAAAGCCGAACACCAAAGACCGTCCGGGTTACTTCAACAACCCGAGATTCCGCAATGGAAGTGGGAAAGGATCACGATGGATTTTATCACCAAATTACCGAAAACGTCGGGCGGTTATGATACTATTTGGGTCATTGTCGATCGCCTCACCAAATCCGCGCACTTTCTCGCCATGAAAGAGACCGACAAAATGGAGAAACTTGCACAACTTTACATCAAGGAGATCGTAGCCCGTCACGGTGTACCTTTATCGATTATCTCCGACCGAGATGGTCGTTTCGTTTCTAGATTTTGGCGTACTTTACAAGAAGCGTTGGGAACGCGTTTAGACATGAGCACCGCATATCATCCTCAAACCGATGGGCAAAGTGAACGTACGATACAAACCTTGGAGGACATGCTACGAGCTTGTGTTGTTGATTTTGGAAAAGCTTGGGACAAGCACTTACCTCTCGCCGAATTCTCTTACAACAATAGTTATCATGCGAGTATCCAGGCCGCACCTTTTGAAGCGTTGTATGGTCGAAAATGTCGCTCTCCTCTTTGTTGGGCCGAAGTGGGTGACGTGTAAATTTCCGGGCCCGAACTCATTCACGAAACAACCGAGAAGATTCTTCAAATCCGAGATAAGCTTCAGACGGCCCGGAGTCGTCAAAAATGCTATACCGACAAAAGACGCAAAGACCTCGAATTTCAAGTCGGTGACCGCGTCATGTTAAAAGTCGCACCTTGGAAGGGTGTCATTCGTTTTGGGAAACGTGGGAAACTAAATCCGCGGTATGTTGGCCCTTTCGAAATCTTAGAGCGTGTTGGAACCGTTGCGTATCGTTTGGATCTTCCGCCGCAACTAAGCTCCGTCCACCCTACATTTCACGTATCTAACTTGAAGAAATGTCTTGCCGAGCCCGATATCATCGTTCCTCTTGAGGAACTCACTATTAACGACAAACTCCATTTTGTGGAGGAACCGGTTGAAATTGTGGACTACGTCGAGAAGGAATTAAAACAAAGCCGGATCCCGATTGTTAAGGTTCGTTGGAACGCCAAAAGAGGACCCGAGTTTACTTGGGAAAGAGAAGATCAAATGCGAAAGAAACACCCTCATCTATTCCCGGTTCCGGAAACGTCAGATTCCGAGGAAGAAACAACGACTACTACGCCTACCTAAATTTCGGGACGAAATTTCTTTTAAGGTGTAGGTAATGTAACATCCCGCCTTTTTCCGTCAACTTTTCCGTTTAACTATTTATCTTCCGTTATATGTTTATAACACGTCTCGTTGATACGTGTTTGAATTATCTTGTTTAGGTAATTCCCACACCCGTTTTAAAGTTAAGGGACCAAACTTGCCAAGGGTTGAAACTTTTGACTAGGTCAAAGAGTCAACCCTCATCCTCATCCATTCAATCTCATCTCTTTCACTCTTACTACTTCAACTTTTCTCTCAACTTCCATACAAAGATTCATCATCCAAAATCGAGCTAGCGGTCATCTTGCCAAACAAATTACATATTTGAACTCCTCGTGATCTCCTCTTCGATTCCATACCGACCTCATCAAATTTGGGTAACTTTCTAAAATCACTAATTTTATGTGTTCTTGAGATTTTTGAATTAAAAGGTTGTTAATTAGTGTCTATGGCTGAAGTCTAGTTTGATTATGTGTTTTGTATGCTTGTTCTTGCTATTTTAATGTAACTAGTTCACATTGAAAGTTCACATGCTTAATCTTGAATTTTAAGTGGTTATATGTTGTTTGATGTTAAGAGTTCATGTTTTAATCTTGTTCCTAGTGTTACTAGCTTCATTTGGATGTAAAGATTTATCAAGGAAACCTCTTAAACTTGATTATGAAATTTGGTGATTTTTGGTTAGGGTTTCATGAACTAGGAATGGATTTTTGATGCTTTAAATGCTTGAAAATGTCGATTGTAAGTGTTAGGTTGTGTTGTATGCTTAATTACCTTCGCTATGGCATATCGTTCGTGTAATTTGGTTGCCAAATCATTAAATTGCATTTATGACTTGTATGCATTGAATGGGGAACATTAATTGTGGTTTTTGGTTGTTATAAGTGGAAGTTTGATTGATGATATGTGTTTAGTTGCATTCCTCGTCAAAATACCTTTCCAACGATGTATGATAGGCGTTATAAGTGTTTGCGGGTCAAGAGTTGTGTTAGAATTGGTTTTGGCTCGTGCATAGTTTGAAAGACAGAAAAATAGCTGAACTACAGGTCGCGCGGCGCGCCAAATGGCCTGGACAGATTCTGACCTCCATGTCCCTTTTAACGTGAAATGTTTGACTAGCTACCGACCTCCGATTCACATGAAACTTGTTTTAATATGCTTGTATATGAATAATTAGCATGGAAAATTTGTCCGGGACCCGACCCGAACATGTTGACTTTTTCGTTGACTTTGACCCGACCAAGTTTGACTTTTTGTCAAACTTAACCAATTAATTATGCAATCTTCCTAACATGCTTTTATACTTGTATCTTGCATGAAACTTGACAATTTGCTTCACATGCTATATTAATCGAGTCGTATTGAGCCATAGGACTAATTGAACATCTTTGACCCTTCGTGACTATCGTTATTGATACAACCTAATTGTTTAGGTCGAGACTAGCATTGTTCTTTGCACGTTTACTTGTTGAAGTACTATTTCACTCTTGCAATCAAAGGTGAGATCATAGTCCCACTTTTACTCTTTTAAACTTACTTTTGGGATGAGAAAACATAAACGATTCTTTCGAACTAAGTGAACACAAGAACGGGAAAACAAACATTCTACATACGAGTTTAGAACGAAAATCCTCAATCCGATTATCATTAGTTACATCAGATGGTGTAAGCGAGAACTTATGTTATATGGCCATATGGGTTGACAACCCTCATCTTTGACGGTTCGCCACCGTCTACGGATGAAATATATTTTCGGGAAACAGTGTTGTTCTAGCACTAATTTATGGGGTATTCAACGGACGGAATGTTAAGCTTTGATAATTGGGTGCTCGTGAATATTAACTTTTAGAATGTACTATGACTTTATCAATATTGCAACTCTTGTGGTTCAGCTTGCTTTTACTCATTTACTTATTTAAACCTATGATTTCACCAACGTTTTCGTTGACAGATTTCTATGTTTTTCTCAGGTCCTTGAACTTAGGTGATACATGCTTCCGTACATACTTTTTGATACTTGCATTGGATGTCGAGTATACTTGCATACGTGGAGCGTCTTTTTGGCTATTTTAAACTATGTCGCACGTGTTTCATATGAACAATAACTTTTGTTATGTACTTGTCTTGGGAATTACTTTTGTAAACATTGAAACATCCTTTATGAAATGTATGCGACATATTTTCGGTCAAACTTTGTTATAAATACTTATAACCATGTAATGGGACCATACGTAGACGACGCCGTCACTTGACGATTTGTCGGGGTCGCTACAGCAGTACCCTATGAGGGATCTCATCCTCAGGTAGAGAGAGGCTCAGACGAGGAAATGGAGGAGGCGGAAGACATTAGGGATGTCTTTCGAGATGCTATTCTTGACATCCACGTTCGTATAGATGAGGAAGCAATGACGAACGCGGCCAGACATAGTATGTATGAGCAGTGGAACTTCGAGCGAGTATACGAGGATTATAGGCAACGCCAACACGATAGCTGGTTAGTTCATCAGCACCAAATCATGAGCCAGCTATCATATCAGGTACCAAATAACTATGTACCTACTCGACCTGCTCATTTTCCGCCACACAGCCCCGATATCCGACCACCCTTTAACCGGTATGACTATAACCAAGCCTATCAGAACACCTATAACCAACAATGGAACTCAACTGACGAGATGAACTGGAACCCATATCCAGACTGATTTAGTTCCATTTGGTTATTTATATGATTTTTATGTTTTTATCTTTTTACTTATTCATGTTTAAACTTATGTTATTGAATATACTTATGTAATCTTTATCATTTTTATTATTATTGTGTACTAATATTTCACATTTAGGATTTGAAAGTGGGATATTAAGTCCCATTTCAAATTGCCATGCATGTTTATATTTGTATGTATGTATATTGTAAATTGTACAAAACAGGGTAAAACAGCGCATTTTCAAAGACTGGCATTAAGTTCAGCAAAAGCTACTAATTTTGACGACAAGATGACAAATAAATGTGATGTAATAACAGACGGAATGAACAAATGATATGCACCATTTATCATTCAGCAAACAAACGCCAATATGTTTGGAAACTTTGGTAAAATTTAATCATTTTTACACTAATCACCCTCAATAATTTAAATTGTTACTGATTTCTTGCAAATGAGGGCATTGCAAGATCTTAAGTGTGGGAATGGGTTAAATTCTTTCGGATTTTAAAATTTTTACTTTATACACTTGGTTACCATTAGAAATACTACTAAAGTAGTAGTTGTATTAGAATCTAGTGCTCTCTGATAATAAAGAACAGCCCTAGTCTTATATACTGACTACCCAATTCTAGTAAAAATTTTCAAAATTTTCAATTAAATGAACTCAAAATCATGTTTATACATATTTATGAACGATAAAACTAGGTGTTAACACCGAAATTATTGTTACCTCGGAAAGGACATAAATTGAGAAACAAACCAAAATGTTAGAATTCATTTAAAATGGAATAGAGGACAATAAAAAGGAAAATAAAAGCCAAGTGTGGGAAATTTTCACCGAGTTATTCAAAATATATATCACATATTTTTGTATAAATAATTGAAAATACTTTTGTTTTGGACGATAATTAACTGTTTTACCCGATGAAAGAAAAGAAAAGATGGATCTACATGATGAATCAAATCCATCATTAAAAGGAAGTAAAGTCTTCCGAAAAAGACACGCGCTTCTTGATTTAGGTCATGAAGTTGTCATCCAGACCAGCTGTAGGTTGACGAAAAACCTAGAAAAGTCATCACTAAAATCAGCAGGAAATCCACCGACCTCAGCATAAAACAGGGTCACCAAGTGGTCAGATTTATCCTAACCATGAGAAGGATTTATCTCGTACAATGGGGGGGCACCGTGCAAATTAGCTTGATAAGACTAATGAATCAGACCCCCAGAAAGGATAATCTCCTTAAAAGATCAAAAATCAGCTTTTAAGCCTGATATTACTCAATCCTAGAGATTGACCTTAAAGATTGAGAATTACAAACTCATGAAATTCAATGATATCTAAACTCGAGCTTGAACGAGAAAATATTTTGATCAAAATTACAAACCGATTTGTTTTCTGAAAACCTATTTTCAATACGTTCATTACCTTTGAACGTAAAATCCTAGGAATTCACCTGGAATTCATTAGGTCACCTGAACCAAATCGGGTGTCAACCGTAAGAACGGTGGTTGCATAGCATGGTCGAAGACAGGACCTTGTGCCAGACTGAAAAATTATAAGGGTGATCTTTACTATTGCTCCTACCAAGAATAGCAATTGCGTCCGACACGTTATAGACCATAATTAAAAGCATGTCAGGGGACATTGTCTTAACAGTTGCTTGTTCAACGCTTTCCTTTACAACCGGACGGTAGTTTACCGAAAGGTAATATACGGAGCAAGTATACTGGACGTGTTGCTTTCCTAATACAAGGTTAGCAAGTGGGTGACACAAAACCATAAGTTTTGAGCCAAAATTTTCAAATCTAAAACCCACCAAACCCACAAAAAAAAAAAGAATTTGCAAACACCGGTGAAGGGTTATTTCGGAAAACTTATCTAGGGTAAAAGCTAGATTTAATGTTCAAAAGATCAAATGTTTTCATAAAGATCCAATTTCCTTAATGGATCTAAATTTTTATAGTCATGTGGGACTGTAAACCATATTGTTACTACCATTTTTTATACCACCGTAAAGAAATCACTGATGTACAAAGTGTGAAGAATAAAGAAGTGATTCTTGTATTTCAAGACTATATTGCTTGAGGACAAGCAACGCTCAAGTGTGGGAATATTTGATAATGCTAAAAACGAACATATATTTCATAGCATTATTCCTCAAGAAAGACAAGCTTTTAGTTGCAATTGTTCTATTTACAAGTGATATTCGTTTAAATAATAAAAGGTGAAGACAAAAGACAGATTCGACGAATTGAAGACGCAAACGACCAAAAAGCTCAAAAGTACAAAATACAATCAATAAGGTTCCAATTATTGATAAGAAACATCTCAAAATTACAAGAGTACAAGATTCAAAACACAAAGTACAAGATATTAAAATTATTCGCAAGGACGTTCGAAAATCCGGAACCGGGACCAGAGTCAACTCTCAACGCTCGACGCAACGGACTAAAAATTACAAGTCAACTATACATATGAATATAATATAATATATAATTAATTCTTAAAATTAATATATATATTATATTATATTTAAATAAACGTCGGCAGAAGAAAACAACCATGGCTCTCCCCAGCTGGCCATGCGATCGCATGGCCTGGAAGGCATAAATCCATGCGATCGCATGGTGCACAGTTCCAGCCCACATGCCTATAAAAATCAAGCTTTGCTGCACCACAAAAACACATCTTTTTCTATCTCAATATATCTATACGTAATATTTATATATATATTTATATTTTAATTTTAATTTTAATTTTAATTTCTAATAATAAGGGTATGTTAGCGAATGTTGTAAGGGTGTAAGTCGAAATTCTGTCCATGTAACGCTACGCTATTTTTAATCATTGTAAGTTATGTTCAACCTTTTTAATTTAATGTCTCGTAGCTAAGTTATTATTATGCTTATTTAAAACGAAGTAATCATGATGTTGGACTAATTACTAAAATTGGGTAATTGGGCTTTGTACCATAATTGGGGTTTGGACAAAAGAACGACACTTGTGGAAATTAGACTATGGGCTATTAATGGGCTTTATATTTGTTTAACTAAATGATAATTTGTTAATGTTAATATAAAGATTTACAATTGGACGTCCCTATAAATAACCATATACACTCGATCGCATACGATGGGCAGGGTATTTATATGTACGAATAATCGTTCATTTAACCGGACACGGGAATGGATTAATAACCACTAGAATTATTAAAACAGGGGTGAAATTATGTACAAGGACACTTGGCATAATTGATAACAAAGTATTAAAACCTTGGGTTACACGCAGTCGACATCCTGGTGTAATTATTAAACAAAGTATTAAAACCTTGTTACAGTTTAAGTCCCCAATTAGTTGGAATATTTAACTTCGGGTATAAGGATAATTTGACGAGGACACTCGCACTTTATATTTATGACTGATGGACTGTTATGGACAAAAACCAGACGGACATATTAAATAATCCAGGACAAAGGACAATTAACCCATGGGCATAAAACTAAAATCAACACGTCAAACATCATGATTACGGAAGTTTAAATAAGCATAATTCTTTTATTTCATATTTAATTTTCTTTATTTTATATTTAATTGCACTTCTAATTATCGCACTTTTATTTATTGTTATTGTATTTAATTGCAATTTTAATTATCGTACTTTTTAATTATCGCAAGTTTATTTTATCGCACTTTTATTTATCGCAATTTCATTATCGTTATTTACTTTACGCTTTAAATTAAGTCTTTTATTTATTTAATATTTTTACATTTTGTTTTAACTGCAACTAAAGTTTTAAAATCGACAAACCGGTCATTAAACGGTAAAAACCCCCCTTTATAATAATAATATTACTTATATATATATTTGTATTTTTATAAAATAAAACTAATATAGCGTTAAGCTTTGTTTAAAAGATTCCCTGTGGACCGAACCGGACTTACTAAAAACTACACTACTGTACAATTAGGTACACTGCCTATAAGTGTTGTAGCAAGGTATAAGTATATCCATTCTCTAAATAAATAAATATCTTGTGTAAAATTGTATCGTATTTAATAGTATTTCCTAGTAAAATATAAGCTATTTCATATACACCTCGCATAACTATCACCTTCTGCCCCTGCTGATGACAAAAAGGGGGAGAAGCAATCTAAAAAGAAATTCAAAAAGAGAAAACAATCAAAGGGGGAGCATGAGCATGAAAAGGCTCCAAAACAACCAAGGAGGGATGGTGATGGTGATGGTGATGGTGATGGTGATGGTGATGGTACTACTGGTCAAGACTCTGGCACTAAGCCCAGCAACGCTCATACTGAAGCTGGTGAACAGGCAGCTGGTGAATCTTAACCCAGTGTGTCTGCCACATCAGTGGATGATATTGGTTCTGGCAGTAAGCCCAGTGATGTTTCTGAATTGGCTGTTGCTGAAGCTTTTGTTGTCTCTCAAACTATTGAAAGAATAATGAAAAGAAAACTGGAGAGACATCAGAAGAGACAGCAAGATTTAAATGATGCCTTCAATGTCAAATGGGATGCCTATGTTACTCTTAAACGCCACAGAATTGAGCATAGGAGATGGCTGACCCCAAAAAAGAGGGACATTGTGTAATGACCCTGGATTTTTCAACGTTTATTTATTAATAATTATTATTAATACTTGTGATTAATGAATGTATTGTTTATATACATTTACATGTTACCATACTTGACTTTAAATTCCCGAAACGTCTTTGTGACACACGTACATTACACGAATAATATTTTTGAGTATTATTTACATTCATGATTAAGTTTTATTAATCATTTTTAATTAACTATAGATACTAGTTAATTACTTGGGCTTTTGTCGGATTAACTTATTAAATACTTGAACTTGGGTTTTGATTAGTGTTAATGGACTTAAGAGCCCACCCTACATCTTTAATGGACTAACTAGCCCAACTCATTATGTAAAGTATTACATTTATGATAAAACTAGCTTAGTTAGGAAAGGAAAGACTTGTTACTTGTTACTTGATAATTGCACCTTATCCCCATGAACACACCCCTTGTAACCAACTTTTTAAGCCTTTACATGTAAGAACCTAGTGGAATAATCCCTCCCCCCCACACTTGATGAAAACGTCAGTTTTGGTAGGCCTAGGAGGGGTTTTGTTTTCAAATTTCCTTAATACTAATTCACTAGTTTCATTCACTCCTCACACACACCAAACACTTCCACTTTTCTCTCAAGTTTTCTCTCCAATTTGTGAGTTTTCTTTCAAGGTTTTTCTCCTTCTTTTTCCTTTATCAAAACCGTAAACATATACATACATAATCATCATCATCATTTGTTCTTTGTTGTTGTTTATTTACTTGTAGTTGTTCATTGTTGTTAAGAATCAAACTTGTTAGTTTATTCTTCATTTTATCTTGTTCATAACAAGAACATACAAGAACTAAACTCTCTAGTTTATGTTCTACATTTAATGTTTGAAAGATTGAAAGTTCATGTGTTATTAAACTCATACTTGTAATTCATGTTTGTAAACTTAAAGTTTACATTCTTAAAGATCAAACCTTGGTTTAAATCTTTAAAGTATGAACAACCATGACTTATTACTTGTTAAAATTAGTTTATTTCTTCATTTCCTAGCATCTTTAATTTGTGATTTATGTTGTTCTTGGTCAAGTGTTACTAGTTAACATTGATCTCATTTTTCTTGAACAAAAGTTAACTTTATAAGTTCAAGAACATGGAAGTATAACTTTTTAGTTATAACTTCATACACTTGTGTTAGATTTAACTTAATAACTTTAGATCTAGACTTTTGGGTCTTGGATCTTCAAGATCTAACTAAGAACTATGTTCTACATCTTAAGATCTTGATTATTTAGTTTACTTTCAAGTTTGTAGTTCAATATTACTCTTATATTTCATGTATGTGTTAAATCTAAGACTTTGATGTAACTTTGGTTCATCAAACTACATACAACACTTAATTGAGTTGTGCTACATGTCTTAGACTTACACAAGTGTTATTATGGTGAAACCTTGGTTAAGATGATGCAAACACATCAACGAGTTGTACACTTGAAGCTATATGCATCAAGGATGAGAACCGTGATAAGCATCGAGCACCAAGAACCCCCCCGGAACCTACTATTTTACTGTTTCTGGGTCTGATTAGTACAACCTGGTCTACTGTAATGTTGATATTCAGTTATCTCTGTTCGAGTAGATAATTTTTCGTTTAAGACTCATCTTAATATGAGTTACGGTTTAGGATTTATGACCCTCCGAACGTCACTATGTCCTTTTAACGTTGTGCTGAAAATTCTGACCTACTCTCACTTAGACCGTCACCACGGTCAAACGAAGACGAGTTTGCTTCTGGAATTTTTACCACAACTAAAGGACTCATATACGGAGCCATGTACACTGGTCTCACCTTATTTCAGTAGGTATGGAGGCCGTGGTGACTGATCGAAGTCAGCCTTTGTTTTAAACTTCTTTCATGAATGAAACTTACTTTACACCTTTAGTTTGATGATGAATGATGATGACCCTTAAGACCTAATTTACATACATTTAAACCTATTGGTACGATTTACTGACTTAGTACTATTTGACTTAGGTTGAGGACTTTCCGGACCTACGTACCTGCTTATTTCCTGACTCGACTTTACCACTACTTTATCACTGTGAGTTATAGCATCCCTTTTTACTTTAACTATTTTGGGAACTGAGAATACATGCGCATTTTACATTTTACATACTAGGCATGAGTACTTAAACTTTATATATGTGTGGGTTATACAACGGCAGAAACTTTCCCTTTAGCTCGGTAACGTTTAGTCATTGGTTTTTGAACCGGTGAACGCGAATCTTAGATATGGATCCATAGGGTTTGACATCCCCACTCGGGCTAGTAGCGCTAGCATTTAACGGGTGTTTAATACTTCATAAACATACACACTGGCTAAGTGTACTTTCAGGGGGTTATAAACGTTAAGTTAGTTACCAAGTGCCCACGGTTAAACATATACTTTATCATACTATTTTGAAACGCTCTTTGTAGCACTGAAATCTCGTGGCCTACCTTACATACTGTTATACTTAAGCTATAGCTCACCATCCTTTGTGTTGACGTTTTTAAGCATTTTTTTTCTCAGGTGCTTAAGGTTGCTAGCTTCCACTGTTGTACTAGTCTTGCTGTAGACACCCGCCGCTTTAGAGATGTCACCGCATGACCGTTTATCTTGCATTCATAAACATTATTACTTTTGAAACTATGATTTGTAACAACCATTGGGGTCACGTACTATTATCCTTGCTCCTATTCATTGAAGCATACTTTTGATGTAAAACATTCGACGTTAGTTATGACGTCGCCTTTTATCATGAATGCAAACGTATTTTGAAATAGCATATAGTGTTTGACCTTGTAATGATCTTGTTGTTGATGATTCGTACACGATGGTTTTGTACGGGGCATCACATTTGGTATCAGAGCATTGGTTGTAGGGAATTAGGTTGCATTAGTGAGTCTAAGACCCACCCGAGTAGGATTCACTGATAGGACTAATCTACAACTTGCTAGTTTACTTGTTTTCGCTGAACTTACTGCATGCTGCTGCTTACTTTTACTGCTATATGCCGTATGCTATTACATGATTTCACTACTGCATGCTATTATCTGCTTTCGATTGCATGATACTTGTCGTTATTGCCATACTACTTACTGTTACACATGATTTAGACTGTTGTAGTTATTTGGCCTAATACGTGCTTGCTTTATGACTTACTGACATGGAAAATTTATTTTTCCTTGTTCAGATGTCGAATATTCCACCTGCTATCATTTTGGGCAGCGATTCAGACACTTCGGCCACTTCACCTGCTACTGTTGCCGCTCCCCCGATCCCGTCGGCGACACACCCTAGTGACCCAGGCGCTTCATCCTCCGGAGCTAGTAGTCATGCGCCTGCCCCAGTGGGTACTGCAGACGGAGCCCAGGACGTCCCGGAGATTCCAGCTCCACTAGCCCCAGTACCTCAGGAGCCACAGCACCATCCTGGTGGTGTTGTGATTCCCGCAAGAATTTGGGGAAGGTCCATTCCGTAATCAGTATCGTCATTGGTACCGACGCGCTCCTGGTGGACGTTTGGTGCCAATCCCGCCTTTCAGATACCGACAGATGATGGCTGCCTGAGGAGAGCCAGTACAGCCACCCGTGCAACCACCTCCACATGATTCAGATGACCAGTCATCCGACGACACATCCTCAGACGACTCTAGTGGCGAGGATTCCACCGATGACTCCAATGAGGAGGACCCCGATGATGCACCTGTTCAGCCACCCTCCACCCCGCCGAAGAAGCGGTACCGTTTTGATGGTACCATCATTCCAGAGATCAACGGAGGTCGAGCATTCACTGACACATATGGTCGGCGTCGTAGGGTTACCGCCCGTAAACGGCTTGTGCCGTATCCTGCTGATCCCTTCATCCGTAAGCCTTACTACTTCGCAGCCTCTACTTCTGGAGCCGGACTGTCTGCACCACCAGCTCCACCAGCACCACCCGTGCCGACCGTACCACCTGCCCCACCCACTCCCTCTGTCGAGGAACTGATGAGGGAGGTGGAGATCCTCTGTGCTAGGGTAACTGAGCTCGAGGACCAGATGTCCCACGTATTGGACATCCTACACCCACCTTCATCGTAGGGTTTTTGTAGTAGATTTCATTATGTAATCTAGTTGTAGTTTTATGTTTCACTTATGTATTGTACGAACCCTTAAAATGTATGCAACTTATTATTAATGAATGGAACTTTGCGTTATTTAATTCTTGCACGGTGTTCTATTTACGTTACTGTATGTTGATTCTGTGGTATTTGTACCTGGTTGCTCTACTTAATTAACATGTGTTGTGCTGTTTACATGTTGGTTGTTGTATGCTGTATTACTACTAATTGAATACTGGATTTTGACTTGAGTCAAAATTTTTGTTTAGAACACCATGGCCAACGGACGATCAACACCTACCGCAGCCCAAATTGAGGATATGATCAATGAACGAGTCACCGCAGCTTTAGCAGAAAGGAACCTCCAAGCTCCACTGCCACCACCACCGGTTATTCAGCCCATTCGTAATGGGTGTACGTACAAAGAGTTCCAAAGCTGCAAACCCCACAACTTCAGTGGAACAGAGGGGCCGGTTGGTCTCACTAGATGGTTCGAGAAATTAGAATCTGTGTTTCGAGTTAGTAACTGTTCAGAGGCGAATAAAACCAAGTTTGATTCATGCACTCTGTCTGACGGCGCACTAACGTGGTGGAATACATTGGCTCAAGCAAAAGGTATTGATGAGGCGTTTGCTACTCCATGGGAGGAATTCAAAGGGGCCCTGATTGAAGAATATTGCCCTAGGACCGAGATCCAGAAGATGGAGATTGAGTTTATGCAATTGAAGGTCGTGGGAAACGATCTCGATGGGTACAATCGTAGATATTTGGAACTAGCCCTGATGTGTCCTACCATGGTCACCTCAGAATTCAAGCGTATGGAGAGATATTTGTGGGGACTTCCTAAGTGCATTAAGGGAAACGTCACCTCATCCAAGCCACCCAATGTCCCGGAAGCGATGCGCATGGCGCATACTTTAATGAATCAAATTATCATCGATGAACTGGAGAAGGCCAAGTCTGAAGCGGGTAGTAGTGAGAAGCGCAAATGGGATAACAACAGGGGAAGGACCTATGATCAAAACCCGGCTAAACGACATGAGGGTTTCAGAGGAAACAACAACTGTGAAAACCCTAATCCGAACACCAACTCCAACCCGAACTACAAGGGAACCTTACCACAATGCAAGCGGTGCTACAAGCACCATACTGGGTATTGTAATGTTGTTTGTGAAAAGTACCAATGGACTGGGCATATCGGGAAGGACTGCAAGGTCACCACTTTTAATGGAAAGCCGAATACCAATGGACCTAAAAAGTGCTACGAATGCGGACAAACGGGCCATTTCAGAAATGCGTGCACCAATAAAAGAAAAGACGGCAGACCACCCCGTGGTAGAGCTTTCAACGTTAATGCAAGGGATGCACGCGAGAATCCCGACTTGGTGACAGGTATATTCACTATCAAAAATCTTTTAGCTTCTGTCCTATTTGATACTGGTGCCGATAGAAGTTATGTATGTAGACACTTTTGCGATAAGATAAATTGGTCGTTAGTCCCGTTAAAAGAGAGTATGCTTGTCGAGGTCGCTAATGGAAAACTTGAGAAAGTTGACCATATTAGTCGAGGAGCTATTATCAACATAGCTGGTGCGGAATACGAAATTGACTTAATACCTATCAAATTGGGAAGTTTTGACGTTATTGTTGGTATGGATTGGTTGACCAAGATAAGGGCTGACATTATCTGTGGAGATAAAGCTCTTCGTATACCACAAGGAGATGGTGAGCCACTGATCATTTACGGAGAGAGATGTACCTCGAAGCAGAACCTCATTAGTTGCGTGAAAGCGCAAAAGATCATGAAGAAGGGACGTCTTGCTGTCCTAGCACATGTGAAAACGGTAGAAACTGAGGTGAAAAGTGTGAACGACGTTCGAATTGTGAACGAATTTTCCGATGTCTTCCCTGAAGAATTGCCTGGATTACCGCCTCCGAGAGTATTAGAGTTTCAGATCGATTTAGTGCCAGGAGCAGCACCTGCAGCTCGTGTACCTTATAGACTCGCACCTTCCAAGATGCAAGAATTACAGAGTCAACTACAAGAACTACTTGACCGTGGATTTATCCAACCAAGTTTCTCGCCTTGGGGCGCACCTGTGTTGTTTGTGAAGAAGAAGGATGGATCCTTCCGTATGTGTATCGACTACCGTGAACTCAACAAATTGACGATCAAGAATCGGTATCCTCTTCCCCGTATTGACGATCTTTTTGATCAACTACAAGGATCGAGCGTCTACTCTAAGATTGATTTGCGATCTGGTTATCACCAGTTGAGAGTGAAGGAAAGTGACGTGATGAAAACTGCATTCAGAACCCGTTATAGTCATTATGAGTTTCTCGTGATGCCATTTGGTTTGACCAACACACCTACCGTGTTCATGGATCTCATGAATCATGTCTGCAAGCCATACCTGGATAAGTTTGTTATCGTCTTCATAGATGATATCCTCATCTACTCTAAGAGTGAAGAAGAGCATGAGCAACACCTCCGACTAGTACTTGAACTCTTGAGACAAGAGCAACTTTACGCCAAATTCTCCAAGTGTGAATTTTGGTTGAAGGAAGTCCAATTTATGGGTCATGATGTGAGCGACCAGGGTATCAAAGTTGATCCCGCTAAGATTGAAGCTATCAGCAAGTGGGAGACTCCCACTACTCTGACGCACATTCGCCAATTCCTAGGTCTCGCCGTTACTACCGAAGGTTTATTGAAGGATTTTCTCTGATTGCGCGTCCTTTGACCGCGCTGACTCACAAGGGCAAGAAGTTCATTTGGGAACCCGCACACGAATCAGCATTTCAAACCTTGAAAAAGAAGTTGACCACCACACCTATCTTATCACTTCCTGAAGGCAGTGACGATTTCGTCATTTATTGCGATGCTTCGAGAAGTGGTTTTGGTTGTGTACTGATGCAAAGATCAAAGGTTATTGCCTATGCTTCTCGTCAACTGAAGATTCACGAACGGAACTACACTACTCACGATCTCGAACTTGGAGCCGTTGTCTTTGCTCTCAAATTGTGGAGACACTATTTGTATGGAACTAAGAGCACTATTTTCACCGACCACAAGAGCCTCCAACACATCTTTGATCAGAAGCAACTGAATATGAGGCAGCGTCAATGGATCGAGACGCTGAACGACTACAATTGTGAACTTCACTATCATCCTGGCAAGGCCAATGTTGTAGCTGACGCTTAAAGCTGAAAGGAGAGGACGCTACCTCTTCGTTTTAGGGCTCTGAACATCACCATCCATTCGAACCTCAACAGCCAGATCCGAGTAGCCCAAGATGAGGCTCTCAAGGAGGAGAATATATCTCACGAACACTTGAACATCCTCGTTTCTCGACTCGAGGTTAGGGAAACCGGACTCCGATGTTATGCCGGGAGAATTTGGGTACCTTGTTATGAAAATCTATGAAACCTTATACTTGATGAAGCCCACAAGTCAAGATATTCGATTCTTCCCGGAGCGGGCAAAATGTACCACGATCTTAAAGAACAGTATTGGTGGCCGAATCTTAAGAAGGATGTTGCAACTTATGTTGGTAAGTGTTTGACTTGTTCAAAAGTTAAGGCCGAACATCAAAGACCTTCTGGGTTACTTCAACAGCCAGAAATCCCACAATGGAAGTGGGAAAGGATAACAATGGATTTTATCACCAAGCTACCAAAGACGGTGGGAGGATACGATGCCATCTGGGTTATCGTTGACCGTCTTACCAAATCTGCACACTTCCTAGCTATGAAGGAAACGGATACGATGGAGAGACTTGCTCAACTATACATTAAAGAGGTTGTATCTAGTCATGGTGTACCTTTATCGATCATCTCAGATCGCGATCCCCGTTTTGCTTCTAGATTTTGGCGTTCTTTGCAAGAAGCCATGGGAACCCGTCTCTACATGAGTACTGCTTATCACCCACAGACCGACGGGGAAAAGTGAATGAACGATTCAGACCTTAGAAGACATATTGCGTGCATGTGTCATTGATTTCGGAAAGGCCTGGGAAAGGCATTTGCCACTCGCTGAATTTTCTTACAACAACACTTATCACTCAAGCATTAATGCTGCACCTTTTGAAGCGTTGTATGGCCGCAAGTGCCGATCTCCTATTTGTTGGGCTGACGTAGGCGAAAAGCAAATCACCGGACCCGAGGTAGTCCATGAAACAACGGAGAAGATTGCTCAGATTCAAGCTAGACTCAAGACTGCCCGCGATCATCAAAAGAGTTATGCCGATCGTAAACGTAAAGACTTTGAGTTCAACGTTGGTGACCGTGTAATGTTGAAGGTTGCACCTTGGAAGGGTGTGATTCGTTTTGGAAAACGTGGAAAGTTAAACCCACGATACATTGGTCCTTTTGAAATTTTGGAGCGTGTTGGACCCGTTGCTTACCGTTTGGATCTACCAACACAATTGAGCTCAGTTCATCCTACCTTCCACGTGTCAAACTTGAAGAAGTGTCTTGCTGCACCCGAACTTATCATACCACTTGAAGAACTTACTATTGATGACAAACTCCACTTCGTGGAAGGGCCTGTTGAAATTATGGACCGTGAGGTCAAAACTTTGAAACGCAATAAGATTCCGATCGTCCGAGTACAATGGAATGCCAAACGAGGACCTGAGTTTACCTGGGAGCGAGAGGATCAAATGATGCAGAAGTATCCTCACCTTTTCCCGACTCCACCATCTACCTCAGCTTAAAATTTCGGGACGAAATTTTCTTTAACAGGTGGGTAATGTAATGACCCTGGATTTTCCAACGTTTATTTATTAATAATTATTATTAATACTTGTGATTAATGAATGTATTGTTTATATACATTTACATGTTACCATACTTGACTTTAAATGCCCGAAACGTCTTTGTGACACACGTACATTACACGAATAATATTTTCGAGTATTATTTACATTCATGATTAAGTTTTATTAATCATTTTTAATTAACTATGGATACTAGTTAATTACTTGGGCTTTTGTTGGATTAACTTATTAAATACTTGAACTTGGGCTTTGATTAGTGTTAATGGACTTAAGAGCCCACCCTACATCTTTAATGGACTAACTAGCCCAACTCATTATGTAAAGTATTACATTTAAGATAAAACTAGCTTAGTTAGGAAAGGAAAGACTTGTTACTTGTTACTTGCACCTTATCCCCATGAACACACCCCTTGTAACCAACTTTTTAAGCCTTTACATGTAAGAACCTAGTGGACTAATCCCTCCCCCCCACACTTGATGAAACCGTCGGTTTTGGTAGGCCTAGGAGGGGTTTTGTTTTCAATTTTCCTTAATACTAATTCACTAGTTTCATTCACTCCTCACACACACCAAACACTTCCACTTTTCTCTCAAGTTTTCTCTCCAATTTGTGAGTTTTCTTTCAAGGTTTTTCTCCTTCTTTTTCCTTTGTCAAAATTGTAAACATATACATACATAATCATCATCATCATTTGTTCTTTATTGTTGTTTATTTACTTGTAGTTTTTCATTGTTGTTAAGAATCAAACTTGTTAGTTTATTCTTCATTTTATCTTGTTCATAACAAGAACATACAAGAACTAAACTCTCTAGTTTATGTTCTACATTTAATATTTGAAAGATTGAAAGTTCATGTATTGTTAAACTCATACTTGTAATTCATGTTTGTAAACTTAAAGTTTACATTCCTAAAGATCAAACCTTGGTTTGAATCTTTAAAGTATGAACAACCATGACTTGTTACTTGTTAAAATTAGTTTATTTCTTCATTTCCTAGCATCTTTAATTTGTGATTTATGTTGTTCTTGGTCAAGTGTTACTAGTTAACTTTGATCTCATTTTTCTTGAACAAAAGTTAACTTTATAAGTTCAAGAACATGGAAGTATAACTTTTTAGTTATAACTTCATACACTTGTGTTAGATTTAACTTAATAACTTTAGATCTAGAGTTTTGGGTCTTGGATCTTCAAGATCTAACTAAGAACTATGTTCTACATCTTAAGATCTTGATTAGTTAGTTTACTTTCATGTTTGTAGTTCAATATTACTCTTATATTTCATGTATGTGTTAAATCTAAGACTTTGATGTAACTTTGGTTCATCAAACTACATACAACACTTAATTGAGTTGTGCTACATGTCTTAGAGTTACACAAGTGTTATGATGGTGAAACCTTGGTTAAGATGATGCAAACACATCAACAAGTTGTACACTTGAAACTATATGCATCAAGGATGAGAACCTTGATAAGCATCGAGCACCAAGAACCCCCCCGGAACCTACTGTTTTACTGTTTCTGGGTCTGATCAGTACAACCTGGGCTACTGTAATGTTGATATTCAGTTATCTCTGTTCGATTAGATAATTTTTCGTTTAAGACTCATCTTAATCCGAGTTACGGTTTAGGATTTATGACCCTCCGAACGTCACTATGTCCTTTTAACGTTGTGCTGAAAATTCTGACCTACTCGCACTTAGACCGTCGCCACGGTCAAACGAAGACGAGTTTGCTTCTGGAATTTTTACCAAAACTAAAGGACTCATATATAGAGCCATGGCCACTAGTATCACCTTATTTCAGTAGGTATGGAGGCCGTGGTGACTGATCGAAGTCAACCTTTGTTTTAAACTTCTTTCATGAATGAAACTTACTTTACACCTTTTGTTTGATGATGAATGATGATGACCCTTAAGACCTAATTTACATACATTTAAACCTATTGGGACGATTTACTGACTTAGTACTATTTGACTTAGGTTGAGGACTTTCCGGACCTACGTACCTGCTTATTTCCCGACTCGACTTTACCACTACTTTATCACTGTGAGTTATAGCATCCCTTTTTACTTTAACTATTTTGGGAACTGAGAATACATGCACATTTTACGTTTTACATACTAGGAACGAGTACTTAAACTTTATATATGTGTGGGTTATACAACGGCAGAAACTTTCCCTTTAGCTCGGTAACGTTTAGTCATTGGTTTTTGAACTGGTGAACGCGAATCTTAGATATGGATCCATAGGGTTTGACATCCTCACTCGGGCTAGTAGCGCTAGCATTTAACAGGTGTTTAATACTTCATAAACATACGCACTGGCCAAGTGTACTTTCAGGGGGTTATAAACGTTAAGGTAGTTACCAAGTGCCCACGGTTAAACATATACTTTATCATACTATTTTGAAACGCTCTTTGTAGCACTGAAATCTCGTGGCCTACCTTACATACTGTTATACTTAAACTATAGCTCACCAACCTTTGTGTTGACATTTTTAAGCATGTTTTTTCTCAGGTGCTTAAGGTTGCTAGCTTCCGCTGTTGTACTAGTCTTGCTGTAGACACCCGCTGCTTTAGAGATGTCACCGCATGACCGTTTATCTTGCATTCATAAACATTATTACTTTTAAAACTATAATTTGTAATGACCATTGGGGTCACGTACTATTATCCTTGCTCCTATTCATTGAAGCATACTTTTGATGTAAAACATTCGACGTTAGTTATGACGTCGCCTTTTATCATGAATGCTAACGTATTTTGAAATAGCGTATAGTGTTTGACCTTGTAATGATCCTGTTGTTGATGATTCGTACACGATGGTTTTGTACGGGGCATCACACGTTGATGATGACATGATTAGTATTGAAAAATTCAAAAAGGATGTACGAAAAAGAAATGCTAAGTTCATGGTCAAATACGACAAAAAGAGAGCAAAGTTGTATGCTGAGCGAGCAGACATGATCAAACGGATGACTCCTGAAGAAATGAAAGAATATCTTGCATCTACCGAGTCAGGGGAGGAGTTAGAGCTGAAATTTTTATGAAGTGGTTAGATGCTATGTTAGAAACTAGCTCATCTTCTCGACCAACATCTTCTGCACAGCCAGCTACATAACAACAGCCAGCAGAAATAATCAATCTTGATGATGATGATGTTCAGGGGGAGCATCTTGCTATTGTTCCCTACCTGCCTCCAGAAGAACTAGTATCAACACAAGAACCATCAGCTGAACCCAAGCCAATTGACAAACAAAGGGTGAAATCCACTCCTAGGGACAACCAGCCCCTCAGGAAAGGACCCCTATTTGAGACAGCTGATGAAGGTACTGTGGCAGTTGTGCCAGCTGATACTAATCAGTCAGCTGGTACTGAAGACACAGCAAGGAGTGCTGTAAATGAAGACCCAGCCAGTAGTGTGCTGCTGGGTGAAACAAGTGTTGAAGACCCAGCAAAGGTGAATGTGCTGGGAGATAATCAAGATGATGATACGGTTAATCCTGCTGACTTTACAGTCTGGGTAGTGGAGATCACTTATTTGTTCAATCACCTATCTCTCCCCAGACCCTCACTTATTTTAACAGAACAAAGGATAATCGTGTTAATCAGCTTCCAGTGAGTTCATATGGCATAGGTGAATCAATCATGTATCCTCCATCTTCCCCAAAACGTCATGGTAAACACATAACTTGGGAAGATGATTCAGTTACCCGTGGTGAGCCAGACTTATTTAAAATGAATCCAGATGAAAGAGATGCTTACAGGCTGAAGATCACTGTACAAGAATTGCTTGAGCAAAGATAAGCTTCTATTAATGAAAGGATACGCCAAGTTAGATTGCTGCATCATCCCCTTGATCAGCCACTCTACATCACTACCTTGACTTATGACATTGAAATTGGTGTATACTTAAACAACAGTGGTAAAAGGCTCTCTACTGATGAGGAGAAAGCTCAATTTTAAGAGGCTCGCCAGCTGGGTATGGATCTAAGGGAGTATCGTGCTGCCCTTAGAACTGAAGAGGGTAGAAAGATGATTGAAATAGCAAAATCCCTAAAAATTACTGCCGACGATTATTTGTTGGGCTTACAAGCTGAAATTCAAAAAAGGGAGGCTGCTGATGCTGAACTCACTGAGAGGGTAAGGCTTCAGGAGATAGAAGACAAATTGGCTGCTGATAGAAAGCTAGAGGCTGAGTCCCTAAAATTAGCCAAAGCCATTGTCAAAGAACATGATAAGGCACTTAATGAGATGGAAGCTGCTGAGAAAGCACCTGCTACTGCTCCTATAGAACCTGTCCGTACCATTGAATTTCCTGATCATTATTATAGGAGTAGGTATGGTGATGTGATGAATAGAAGATCCAATCCCAGCAGGATCATCAAAGTGAACAGAGGGTCAAAAAGAGCTTTCAATGTCATAAGGGAGAATAATGTTCAAGAAAGAATAAACTATGACGAGTTAAGATCCCTAGGATTTAGTGAATAGATGAAGATCTTGGAGTATTTCATTAGTAAAGGTGAAAGCGCTATCAAAAATACACTTAAATCTGAACTCCAACAGCTCTTCAAGAAAGCAACAAGGTTTGGGAATACACCAGTAGTGAATGTAGAAGAAGTTCTTTCTCAAAATCCTAAAGGAAAGCAATCTACTAGTGAAGGACCAACCGAAAGAGGCCCCAACATTCTACCTCCTCATATCACTGTATTTGACCCTGCTGATGTACCTTATCTGTTCCCTGAAGCCTGGAGAATCAAATAAGAGGAGCTATCTGAAGAAGAACGAGATAAAGATAAAGATAGATAGTCTCCCATGTGCTCAAATTGTATCTTTTATTTAATTCACTTTTCATTTTGCTATTGCTGTAATTACTGTACATACTCTGTTGTATTGAAAGTGAAATGAGTTTATCTTCAAAATCATATCAAATTATAAGATATGGATAACTCAGCAAAAGATCCCAAAAACAAACTTAAAAGGGGACAAATTTACTGCCTATTTTTCATTAGGTCCCTCGGTGCTGACTTTAGTGTTTTCTCTATATGTCATAGGTTTTGTCATCATCAAATAGGGGGAGATTGTTGAGTTCCCAAAATAATTAAGGATTTAATTATGACAAAACTGTAACTTATTTGCACTAAAATGTTATGTGCAGTCAGCACAAGTTTGTTTATGTATAGACAACAGATATTACTGTGTTGAGTGTTTAGTTTACTGCTCAGTCTACCAGCACAAGGTAGATAGTGTTCTTCAATTAGCACAGGATGTGTACTCAGCAATTCAAGTATATTAAGTGACTCAGCAATGAAGAACCAGCACAGCTAGAATGCAGCTTACTACACAAGACAGCTATGCTCCATTATAAGCATAGTAGTTTCCCGAGTGGTCTATATCAATGGTACTATTCAACAGAAGTCAAACACAAAGTTGAACAGAAAAGGACACGCGTCAGCGGCTGATAAGTGACCTTACAAGACCACGTGGGAATGCAGAAGTTTAACGCATGAGCAGACATGGGTTATACTTTGTCAACACCTAGGGAACACAACATTCTATTTGTTTAATCAAATAGTGGTGCCAAACCAAATTGGGATGTTCCTGCAAATAGCTACCAAAGAGGAAAGAGGAGAGCATGCTCTCTGATGTAGTTGTCCCCACAAGTACAGACATCCTATGTACCAGTGGACAATAGAACTATTATACGGTTAATAGGACTACTATAAATTGTTGTATCCACTATTGTAACAACTAGTTGTGTGGGTTTATTTTTAGAGTCAAAAACGTGTAATAGCTTTTAGTTTACCTCTCAGCTATAATTTAGGTAATCTGTATCAACCAACTATCATTCCGCCAAGGATAATTGTGATTCTTTGTGATTCAATCAATAAAGAATAACTGTTGAAAATTACCTGTGACTCTATTTATTTGCATGCTTGAATACTAATCGTGTTTAACTGTTAAGTTATTTTAAAAGAAATTGTATTCACCCCCATCTACAATACTCCTGTTGTTATCAAGGGACCAACAATGAGACGGCTGATCTTTGGCATGGACATCTTGGGCATGTGGGCTACAACAAGTTAATGGAGATGATGGTAAAACACATAGTAAATGGGCTTCCTCAAATTGATATCCGAACAGATACAATATGTGCTAGATGTCAATTTGGAAAAGCTCACCAATTGCCATTCAAGGAGTCACAATAACAGTCCAAGACACCACTAGAGCTCATACACTCAGACATCTTTGGCCCAGTGAAACAAACATCACTTGGAGGAATGAAGTATATGGTGACATTCATTGATGACTTCTCAAGGTATGTTTGGGTTTACTTCATGAAGAAAAAGTCGAAGACTTTTCAGAAGTTTAAAGAGTTCAAGAAGAAGATAGAAAGTGAGCTCAATAATAAGATTAGGTGCTTACACACAGATAATGGAGGAGAATATTTATCGACTGAGTTCAATATCTATCTTTAGAAGCACAAGATTAGAAGACAATTAACTTATCCAAATACTCCACAACAGAATGGAGTCGCAGAACGCAAGAATCGTCACCTTGTCGAAACTTGTAGAAGTATGCTTCATGGTAAGAATGTGCCAGGAAGATTTTGGTCTGAATGTATGAGAATGACATCATGCGTGATAAATAGGCTTCCACAAACAAAGTTGGAGCATATTTCACCGTATGAAAGATTATGGAAGATCAAGCCAACCGTCAACCATCTCAAGGTTTTTGGATGTGTATGCTACGTCTTCGTACCAGATCATATACGAAGCAAATTTGATAAGAAGGCAATTCGGTGCATTTTTGTCAGTTATGATGATTCAAGAAAAGGTTGGAGATGTTGTGATCCAAATACTGGAAAGTGTCATACTTCAAGAAATGTGGTATTTGATGAAGCTTCTTCATGGTGGTCACCTCAAAAGATAGAGCTTCCAGAATCTCATGAATTAGAAGAAGATCCAGAAGAAAAAGAAGAACCTAAAGAGCAGATATTGGGTCCAATAAAAGAACGAGAAGGGTCGTACTCTAAGGAAAAGAGTCCATGGAAAACTGGTGTACATTAATCTATATCCGAGGAGGTTCGTCCAAGCCAAAAGGAAGTCGAGGAGCATGCACAAGAATTAAGGAGATCAACAAGGCCTAGACAACCTAATCCAAGGTATGCCAATGTTGCTCATGTGGATGAATCAATACCTATTGAGCCTTCTACTTATGAAGAAGCAGCGCAAAGTCGAGAATGGCAAAAAGCGATGGAAGAAGAAATTAATGCACTAAAAGAAAACCAGACATGGAGTTTAGTTCCAAAGTCAAAAGATGTAAAACCAATATCTTGTAAATGGGTTTACAAGGTGAAGACTCGATCAGATGGCTCCATTAAAAGTTATAAAGCTCGACTTGTTGCTAGAGGTTTTTCTCAACAATATGGGCTGGATTATGAAGAAATGTTTAGTCCAGTGGCGAAGATCACAATAATTCGAGCTCTACTAGCTTTAGCCGCTAGCAAATCTTGGAAGTTGTGGCAGATGGATGTCAAGAAAGCTTTCTTACATGGAGAACCTGACAAAGACATTTATATGGAGCAACCAAGAGGCTTTGAGAACAAGTTTCATCCTGAACATGTCTGCAAATTAAAGAAAGCACTATACAGCTTGAAGCAGGCTCCAAGAGCTTGGTACGGGAAGATTGGCGAGTTCTTGGTACAAAGTGATTTCGCAGTTGCTCCTTTAGATTCTAGTTTATTTGTGAAACAAGATGTAACATCCTCAATCGGGCCTAGATGTAAGATTACTAGATTGCCCTTAAATTTGTATTGCGTTATTATATGCTTTTATTTTTATTTAATATTTACTATTAAATAATAATGTGATTAGGACCAGTTTGTGACAAGGGTCACAAAACAGGTTTGTTTATTTAATTTGGACTTCGTTTGGGTTGCCAAATGATGTACGAAAGATATCAGATAACTGATAAATACCCGTGTGTTGCACAGTGTGGGAATTTAACCCAATTAAGTGACTAGTGTGCTGGTTCCTTTCTCATTTTCCAGACTCTTCCACACACACCCGTTCTTCATCTCCCTCACCTACCAAACCCTAATCCTTGATTCTTGTTTTAGAGCTCAAATCATTTACATTTTCGTGTTCCTTTTGATTTACTGATTCTAACAAGGTAAGATTCATAGCTTTTCATGCTTTAATCATTGAGAAAATTGAGTTTTTGTGTTAGTTTTTACAAAGTGAGTAATTTGGGTCTAAGTGGTTAAATTTGATGTTGTTTGAGTCCAAATCTTGTGGGTTTACATTTCTTAATGTATAGTGTCTTTGATTTGGTAAGTTTTGAGGTTAAATACGAGCTCTAGATCGAGAATTGGTGAGTTTGGTGAGAAACCCGTCACTTTGGTAGCTGCTGCTGCAGATGAACTACCATCGGCCGATGGTCTCTGACCACCGACCGATGGTGTGTGACGATCGGTCGATGGACTAGACGATCGACCGATGGTGGAAGTCCTTCGACCAACGGTTGTAATTTTAACGATCGGCCGATAGTGTGGTCGATCGGCCGATGGTGTAGTGACGATCGGCCGACCGTCCCTGACGATCGACCGATGGTCTATGCAGTAGAAATTTTTACTAAGTGTTGAGTTTTGGCTGTTATGCTGCCCGTTTGTATTTTGATGATATTGATGTAATTTTTGATGTAATTTTTGAAAGTGCATAAGTGTTAAGAAAAAATTTTTAGCGGATACTTTTTCTGACAAAAATTTATATATTGTGTTATTTGGTGTTAATAGACAATAATTAACTTGATTTGCCTTATGTTCAGGTGAAAAAGATAAGGAAGCCGCTCAGTAGTAAATTATCTGAGCTGGTTGCTGGTATTTGGTGAGTGGGACTAACTGGAGAATATAGTATATAGAAGCATGTTATATTATGATTGCCATGCTTGTTAGATATACTTATTGTTGTGGTTAGTTAGTTGTTGTGATGACTGCATGTTGGTTGATGCTTGTCTGCTAGAGCCCAGTGCGTCCCTATTGTGTGGTGGCCTCGGTAGGAGAGATCAACCTGCGGGTTGGGTTCCTCATGTGGTGGCCTAGACAGTCGTGGTGTATATATATGTGAATGACGCGTCCGTCGCGTGTGGATTATGTATATACATACGGTGGTGGAGGAACTTCTGTTAAGCCCCAGCCCGATCAGCTGGTGGTTAATGGTTTGGCCGAGCCGCCAGAGTCTCTGTAAACGGCACTTGGGTGATGTTTGTGTGTTAGACTATTGTGACATGATTAGTATAACACTTGTGTATGCTATGGCCTGTAGTTAGTCGTACTCACTTAGCTTCGTGCTAATTCCCCTCCATCTCCTCCCTGCAGGTTGTTAGCTTTTGTAGATAGAGCTTTTGGGAGAAGACGGGCATGATGATGTTATGTTTGACAGGATTAACTCTGATGTGGTCTTTTAGAATATGAACCGTGTACTTTTAAAAACAGATTGTATTTACGTCTCTTCCTGTTAATATGTAAATTGTTTTAATGACACGTGACATTGGTTTGTACAAATGTCGATATCGTATTTAATTAATATTATGCTTCCGCCACGTATTTATTATAAAAAAAATAGCGGTGTCACAAGTTGGTATCAGAGCTGAGTTTGGCAGCATGTGCATTGTGATCTACATGTCATGTTCCCAAACTTAGTAGAGTCATGTCAAACATAACATGCTGGGGATGGGTTAAGTGAGTACTAGGACAGGTTATGTGTTAGTTGTTAGTACTAACAGAGTTTATACTAAGCTTTGGTGTGAGTATTGTGGTAGTGCAGTAATGGCAGATAACGAAGCTAACGCTACTGGCCCTGCTGCCCCTGGAACTGGTACATTCAGAGCCCCTGACGAAGATGGACATGTGTCTTCAGAAGAAGAAACTTCTCAAGAAGTAATAGAACTTCAAAGTCGGTTACTAGAAGCTCAGGAGAAAATTAAGGAATTGGAACAAGAACGGGCGCAATGGAACCCTAATACCACTGCGTTAAATACAACCTTTCATCCTAACTTTTATAATCAAGCCGGTGGCAGTTCTCAGTCACAATTTCCACAAAATACCTATCAAAACTATCAAATGCCATTTCCGTTTAACCAGACTTTTCCTAATCAAATGATGTATCCATTTCAAGTCCCTGAGACAAGAAGGAAGTGTACCTATAAACAGTTTATGGACTGCAAACCTCCTGAGTACAGTGGTCACACAAACCCTACAATGACCCTTAATTGGCTAAGAGAAGTAGAGAGAGCGTTGGAAGCATGTTTTTGTGAGCCTGAATCTATGGTACTGTTTGCTAGTAGGCTTCTCAAAGGTGAAGCAATGGAATGGTGGGACTCTATCACTGCATACTTACCCAAAGAACAGATCAGCCAGATTACCTGGGAACAATTTGCTGCTAAGGTTCATGAGCAGTATTGTTCTGAGTATGAAATGGAGAGATTGAAAACTGAGTTTCTGAGTATGAAGATGACAGAAAGTATGACGATTGATGAAGTTTTCAGAGATTTCACATCTAAGTTAAGGTTTGTTCAGCAGTGGGTACCAACTGAGAAAGATAAGATTCAGCATTTTATGCGAGTGATTAAGACAGAGTATAGAACAGTTGCGAGATTTGCAACCACGTTGGCACAGGCTCATGAGATGGCGAAGATTACTGAAGGTGATATAATGGCAACAAAAAGAGAAAGTTCGAGAAGTGGATCTTTTGGGGGTAAATCAGAAGGTCAATCGGGTGTACAGTCAAATCAGCAGTCAAGTAAGCAATCCGATTTTCGTGGTAAAAAGTCAGGCGGGTTTAAACAGAAAAGTAAGTCTGGTATTAGTGGATCAAGTTCAAGTCAGTTTGGGTGGTGTAATGTTTGTAAGTCAACCCATACCGGCCCGTGTTCTCCAATGACCAGAAGGTGTTTGAAATGTGGAGTGTTAGGTCATGAAAAAACCACTTGTTCTTTTAAGTCTAATGTTTGTTGGAGTTGCCATCAAGAGGGGCATAGATCAGCAAATTGTCCATCTGCGTCAAGATCCGGTTCTGGGGCAGGGTCAGGGGCGAGGTCTGTAACTTCTGGGGGATCTTCTGCTTCTACTACCGGGCAGAAGAGAAAGAATCCTCCAATAGCAGAGGCAAGGGCATTTCAAATGACGGTAGACGCTGCAACCGCTACCGATGACGTCATTACCGGTATGTTCTTGGTTAATTCCTTTCCAGCTTGTGTGTTATTTGATTCCGGAGCAAATAGTTCTTTTATGTCCTTAACCTTTTGTGATAAGTTGAAGTTGCCTGTTAGGATGTTAGATGATCCTTTGGGAATAGAAGTAGCTGATGGTAAAATGGTTCCATGCACATCATCTGTGTCTGGAGTTACCATCGAAATCGACGGCCATTCCTTTCCTTTAACCTGTTTGTTGATGCCTATACCTAGCTTTGATGTAGTCTTAGGCATGAATTGGTTAAGAGCTAATAGGGCTAATATTAAGTGTGATAAGAATATGATTTCTTTCCGTTTGGCCGATGGATCCCGAGTGATAACTAGGGGAGAGCGCAGTGGATTTAACTTTCCTATAGTTTCCCTAATGAAAGCTCAGAAGGCGATATCGAAAGGGTGTGATTCGTTCTTAGCCTACGTGATCGATGTTAAGAAAGAAAAGAAGCAGGTGACCGATATTCCCTTTTTGTCAAAATTTCCCGAAGTGTTTCCAGATGATTTACCAGGGTTACCTCCAGTACATGAAGTAGAGTATAAAATCGATTTAGTTCCGGGTGCTACACCAGTTGCAAAAGCTCCTTACATATTAGCTCCATCAGAAATTCAAGAAATGATGTCTCAGATTCAGGAATTGTTAGATAAGGGGTTTATTCGACCAAGTTCTTCACCATGGGGTGCTCTTGTGTTGTTTGTGAAAAAGAAAGATGGGTCGCTTCGTATGTGTATAGATTACCGTGATTTGAATAAGAGAACAATCAAGAATAAGTATCCGTTACCAAGAATAGATGATTTATTTGATCAGTTACAGGGTGCTTCCTACTTTTCAAAGATTGATTTACGTTCAGGGTATCATCAGGTACGTGTTGCAGAGAGTGATATACCGAAAACAGCATTCAGAACTAGATATGGTCATTATGAATTTTTAGTTATGCCATTTGGGTTAACAAACGCGCCAGCAGTGTTTATGGATTTAATGAACAGGGTGTGTCGTCAGTATCTTGACAAGTTTGTGATTGTCTTCATAGATGATATCTTGATATATTCGAAAAGCGAGAAAGATCATGCTACGCATCTGAGGTTGGTGTTAGAACTTCTGAAACAGCAACAGTTGTATGCTAAGTTCTCCAAGTGTGAATTTTGGCTGCGGGAAGTACAGTTTCTGGGTCATGTGATTTGTGAACAGGGTATTAAAGTAGATCAGTCTAAGATAGAGGCCGTAATGAATTGGAACTCACCGAAAATGCCGACAGAAATTAAGAGTTTTCTGGGTTTAGCAGGTTATTACCGCCGATTTATCAAACACTTCTCTAAAATAGCAGGTCCGTTGAATAAGTTAACTAGAAAAGATGTAGCCTTTCGATGGACTGATGAACAAGAAAATGCTTTTCAGACTCTCAAACAGTTGTTATGTCAAGCGCCGATTTTAGCTTTACCAGAGGCAATAGAAGACTTTGTAGTTTACTGTGATGCGTCACGAGTAGGTTTGGGTTGCGTTTTGATGCAGAGAAATAAAGTTATAGCGTATGCTTCACGACAGTTGAAGAATCATGAACGAAACTACACTACTCACGATTTAGAGTTAACTGCAGTTGTGTTTGCTTTGAAGCTTTGGAGACATTATTTGTATGGTACACATTGTGAAATCTATACGGATCATAAGAGTCTTCAATATATCTTTTCGCAGAAAGAATTAAATATGCGTCAACATCGATGTTTAGAATTGATTAAAGATTACGATTGTGAGATTAAGTACCATCCGGGTAAACCAAATGTGGTCGCAGATGCTCCGAGTCGTAAGAAAATAGTCGAAAATTCCAAATTTATGAGAATTGAGATAGTTTCAGACTTGATTGATCGATTGAAAACCGTACAGTTAGTAGCTTTGAATGATGAAAACCTAAAGACTGAACAAATGACCAAAAGAAAATTTGACCTATGCAATGATTCTAGAGGATTAAAGACCTATAAAGATCGAATTTGGGTGCCTATGCTTGGAGATTTGAGGGATTTAATCCTTACTGAAGCGTATAAATCGAGATTATCAGTGAATCCAGGTATTACTAAGATGTATAGAGTTTTGAAAACATTGTATTGGTGGCCGACAATGAAGACAGATGTTGCGAATTTTGTCGAAAAATGTAATATTTGTGCGCAAGTTAAGGCAGAACATCAGAAATCGTATGGATCTCTACGACAGTTAGAAATTCCTCAGTGGAAATGGGATCATATAACGATGGATTTTGTAACCAAGTTACCCCGAACCCAGAAAGGACACGACATGATCTGGGTGATAGTAGATCGTCTGACAAAGAGTGCTCATTTTTTAGCTACTCGTGAAACAGCCTCGTTGAGTGATTTGGCAGAGTTGTACTTGAAAGAAATCATTAGTCAGCATGGTATACCGTTGTCAATAGTTTCCGACAGGGATACTAGGTTTGTATCGAACTTCTGGAACAGTTTACAACAGAATTTAGTTACACGTGTGAATCTAAGTACAGCTTATCATCCACAAATAGACGGTCAGAGTGAACGGACGATTCAGACATTAGAAGACATGTTGAGAGCGTGTGTCTTAGAATATGGTGGTTCTTGGGATTCGCATCTTCCATTGATAGAGTTTGCTTACAACAATTCGTATCATTCGAGCATTGGAATGCCACCGTATGAAATGTTGTATGGTCGAAAATGCAGAACTCCTACATGTTGGTTAGAAGCAGGTGAGAAACAATTTGCAGGTCCCGAAATTGTTCAGATAACTGCAGAAAAGGTTGAAATTGCACGAGAGAAGTTAAAAGCAGCCAGAGACAGGCAAAAGATGTATGCTGATCTGCGCAGATGTCCAGTAACATTTAAAATAGCTGATCGTGTATACCTAAAAGTTTCGCCATGGAAAGGGGTGATCAAATTCGGTAAACGTGGTAAATTAGCGCCGAGATTTATTGGGCCATTTTCGATCAAAGAAATTTTGAATAATCAGACTGTTGTTTTAGATCTTCCATCAGAGTTAGCAGGAATTCACAACACGTTCAACGTGTGCTATCTGAGAAAGTGCAAAGTAGACGATGAAAGTCAGATTCTTCCATTGAAAGATTTGAAAGTCGACTTGACTAAGAAACTAGTAGAAGAGCCGTTTAGAATAGTGGACAAGAAAGTCACAACGTTAAGAAAGAAACAGATTCCAATGGTGTTAGTGGAATGGCGGCACAGTTTAGGTTCTAACTTGACGTGGAAAACCGAGGAGTTAATGAAGGCGCGCTATCCTCAGTTGTTTGACCTTGACCAGATTCCGAGGACGGAATCTTCTTAAGGGGGGTAGATTTGTAACATCCTCAATCGGGCCTAGATGTAAGATTACTAGATTGCCCTTAAATTTGTATTGCGTTATTATATGCTTTTATTTTTATTTAATATTTACTATTAAATAATAATGTGATTAGGACCAGTTTGTGACAAGGGTCACAGAACAGGTTTGTTTATTTAATTTGGACTTCGTTTGGGTTGCCAAATGATGTACGAAAGATATCAGATAACTGATAAATACCCGTGTGTTGCACAGTGTGGGAATTTAACCCAATTAAGTGACTAGTGTGCTGGTTCCTTTCTCATTTTCCAGACTCTTCCACACACACCCGTTCTTCATCTCCCTCACCTACCAAACCCTAATCCTTGATTCTTGTTTTATAGCTCAAATCATTTACATTTTCGTGTTCCTTTTGATTTACTGATTCTAACAAGGTAAGATTCATAGCTTTTCATGCTTTAATCATTGAGAAAATTAAGTTTTTGTGTTAGTTTTTACAAAGTGAGTAATTTGGGTCTAAGTGGTTAAATTTGATGTTGTTTGAGTCCAAATCTTGTGGGTTTACGTTTCTTAATGTATAGTGTCTTTGATTTGGTAAGTTTTGAGGTTAAATACGAGCTCTAGATCGAGAATTGGTGAGTTTGGTGAGAAACCCGTCACTTTGGTAGCTGCTGCTGCAGATGAACTACCATCGGCCGATGGTCTCTGACCACCGACCGATGGTGTGTGACGATCGGTTGATGGACTAGACGATCGACCGATGGTGAAATGTCCCGTTCTTATTGATTAAAAACGTTCCATATTAATTGATTTCGTTGCGAGGTTTTGACCTCTATATGAGACGTTTTTCAAAGACTGCATTCATTTTAAAATAAACCATAACCTTTATTTCATCAATAAAGGTTTAAAAAGCTTTACGTAGACTATCAAATAATGATAATCTAAAATATCCTGTTTACACACGACCATTACATAATGGTTTACAATACAAATATGTTACAACAAAATAAGTTTCTTGAATGCAGTTTTTACACAATATCATACAAGCATGGACTCCAAATCTCGTCCTTATTTAAGTATGCGACAGCGGAAGCTCTTAATAATCACCTGAGAATAAACATGCTTAAAACGTCAACAAAAATGTTGGTGAGTTATAGGTTTAACCTATATATATCAAATCATAATAATAGACCACAAGATTTCATATTTCAATACATATCCCATACATAGAGATAAAAATCATTCATATGGTGAACACCTGGTAACCGACATTAACAAGATGCATATATAAGAATATCCCCATCATTCCGGGACACCCTTCGGATATGATATAAATTTCGAAGTACTAAAGCATCCGGTACTTTGGATGGGGTTTGTTAGGCCCAATAGATCTATCTTTAGGATTCGCGTCAATTAGGGTGTCGGTTCCCTAATTCTTAGATTACCAGACTTAATAAAAAGGGGCATATTCGATTTCGATAATTCAACCATAGAATGTAGTTTCACGTACTTGTGTCTATTTTGTAAATCATTTATAAAACCTGCATGTATTCTCATCCCAAAAATATTAGATTTTAAAAGTGGGACTATAACTCACTTTCACAGATTTTTACTTCGTCGGGAAGTAAGACTTGGCCACTGGTTGATTCACAAACCTATAACAATATATACATATATATATCAAAGTATGTTCAAAATATATTTACAACACTTTTAATATATTTTGATGTTTTAAGTTTATTAAGTCAGCTGTCCTCGTTAGTAACCTACAACTAGTTGTCCACAGTTAGATATACAGAAATAAATCGATAAATATTATCTTGAATCAATCCACGACCTAGTGTATACGTATCTCAGTATTGATCACAACTCAAACTATATATATTTTGGAATCAACCTCAACCCTGTATAGCTAACTCCAACATTCACATATAGAGTGTCTATGGTTGTTCCGAAATATATATAGATGTGTCGACATGATAGGTCGAAACATTGTATACGTGTCTATGGTATCTCAAGATTACATAATATACAATACAAGTTGATTAAGTTATGGTTGGAATAGATTTGTTACCAATTTTCACGTAGCTAAAATGAGAAAAATTATCCAATCTTGTTTTACCCATAACTTCTTCATTTTAAATCCGTTTTGAGTGAATCAAATTGCTATGGTTTCATATTGAACTCTATTTTATGAATCTAAACAGAAAAAGTATAGGTTTATAGTCGGAAAAATAAGTTACAAGTCGTTTTTGTAAAGGTAGTCATTTCAGTCGAAAGAACGACGTCTAGATGACCATTTTAGAAAACATACTTCCACTTTGAGTTTAACCATAATTTTTGGATATAGTTTCATGTTCATAATAAAAATCATTTTCTCAGAATAACAACTTTTAAATCAAAGTTTATCATAGTTTTTAATTAACTAACCCAAAACAGCCCGCGGTGTTATTACAACGGCGTAAATCCGGTTTTACGGTGTTTTTCGTGTTTCCAGGTTTTAAATCATTAAGTTAGCATATCATATAGATATAGAACATGTGTTTAGTTGATTTTAAAAGTCAAGTTAGAAGGATTAACTTTTGTTTGCGAACAAGTTTAGAATTAACTAAACTATGTTCTAGTGATTACAAGTTTAAACCTTCGAATAAGATAGCTTTATATGTATGAATCGAATGATGTTATGAACATCATTACTACCTTAAGTTCCTTAGATTAACCTACTGGAAAAGAGAAAAATGGATCTAGCTTCAACGGATCCTTGGATGGCTCGAAGTTCTTGAAGCAGAATCATGACACGAAAACAAGTTCAAGTAAGATCATCACTTGAAATAAGATTGTTATAGTTATAGAAATTGAATTAAAGTTTGAATATGATTATTACCTTGTATTAGAATGATAACCTACTGTAAGAAACAAAGATTTCTTAAGGTTGGATGATCACCTTACAAGATTGGAAGTGAGCTAGCAAACTTGAAAGTATTCTTGATTTTATGTAACTAGAACTTGTAGAATTTATGAAGAACACTTAGAACTTGAAGATAGAACTTGAGAGAGATCAATTAGATGAAGAAAATTGAAGAATGAAAGTATTTGTAGGTGTTTTTGGTCGTTGGTGTATGGATTAGATATAAAGGATATGTAATTTTGTTTTCATGTAAATAAGTCATGAATGATTACTCATATTTTTGTAATTTTATGAGATATTTCATGCTAGTTGCCAAATGATGGTTCCCACATGTGTTAGGTGACTCACATGGGCTGCTAAGAGCTGATCATTGGAGTGTATATACCAATAGTACATACATCTAAAAGCTGTGTATTGTACGAGTACGAATACGGGTGCATACGAGTAGAATTGTTGATGAAACTGAACGAGGATGTAATTGTAAGCATTTTTGTTAAGTAGAAGTATTTTGATAAGTGTATTGAAGTCTTCCAAAAGTGTATAAATACATATTAAAACACTACATGTATATACATTTTAACTGAGTCGTTAAGTCATCGTTAGTCGTTACATGTAAGTGTTGTTTTGAAGCCTTTAGGTTAACGATCTTGTTAAATGTTGTTAACCCAATGTTTATAATATCAAATGAGATTTTAAATTATTATATTATCATGATATTATCATGTATGAATATCTCTTAATATGATATATATACATTAAATGTCTTTACAACGATAATCGTTACATATATGTCTCGTTTAAAAATCATTAAGTTAGTAGTCTTGTTTTTACATATGTAGTTCATTGTTAATATACTTAATGATATGTTTACTTATCATAGTATCATGTTAACTATATATATATATATCCATATATATGTCATCATATAGTTTTTACAAGTTTTAACGTTCGTGAATCACCGGTCAACTTGGGTGGTCAATTGTCTATATGAAACATATTTCAATTAATCAAGTCTTAACAAGTTTGATTGCTTAACATGTTGGAAACATTTAATCATGTAAATATAAATCTCAATTTATATATATAAACATGGAAAAGTTCGGGTCACTACAGTACCTTCCCGTTAAATAAATTTCGTCCCGAAATTTTAAGCTGTTGAAGGTGTTGACGAATCTTCTGGAAATAGATGCGGGTATTTCTTCTTCATCTGATCTTCACGCTCCCAGGTGAACTCGGGTCCTCTACGAGCATTCCATCGAACCTTAACAATTGGTATCTTGTTTTGCTTAAGTCTTTTAACCTCACGATCCATTATTTCGACGGGTTCTTCGATGAATTGAAGTTTTTCGTTGATTTGGATTTCATTTAACGGAATAGTGAGATCTTCTTTAGCAAAACATTTCTTCAAATTCGAGACGTGGAAAGTGTTATGTACAGCCGCGAGTTGTTGAGGTAACTCAAGTCGGTAAGCTACTGGTCCGACACGATCAATAATCTTGAATGGTCCAATATACCTTGGATTTAATTTCCCTCGTTTACCAAATCGAACAACGCCTTTCCAAGGTGCAACTTTAAGCATGACCATCTCTCCAATTTCAAATTCTATATCTTTTCTTTTAATGTCAGCGTAGCCCTTTTGTCGACTTTGGACGGTTTTCAACCGTTGTTGAATTTGGATGATCTTCTCGGTAGTTTCTTGTATAATCTCCGGACCCGTAATCTGTCTATCCCCCACTTCACTCCAACAAATCAGAGACCTGCACTTTCTACCATAAAGTGCTTCAAACGGCGCCATCTCAATGCTTGAATGATAGCTGTTGTTGTAGGAAAATTCTGCTAACGGTAGATGTCGATCCCAACTGTTTCCGAAATCAATAACACATGCTCGTAGCATGTCTTCAAGTGTTTGTATCGTACTTTCACTCTGCCCATCAGTTTGTGGATGATAGGCAGTACTCATGTCTAGACGAGTTCCTAATGCTTGCTGTAATGTCTGCCAGAATCTTGAAATAAATCTGCCATCCCTATCAGAGATAATAGAGATTGGTAATCCATGTCTGGAGACGACTTCCTTCAAATACAGTCGTGCTAACTTCTCCATCTTGTCATCTTCTCTTATTGGCAGGAAGTGTGCTGATTTGGTGAGACGATCAACTATTACCCAAATAGTATCAAAACCACTTGCAGTCCTTGGCAATTTAGTGATGAAATCCATGGTAATGTTTTCCCATTTCGATTCCGGGATTTCGGGTTGTTGAAGTAGACCTGATGGTTTCTGATGCTCAGCTTTGACCTTAGAACACGTCAAACATTCTCCTACGTATTTAGCAACATCGGCTTTCATACCCGGCCACCAAAAATGTTTCTTGAGATCCTTGTACATCTTCCCCGTTCCAGGATGTATTGAGTATCTGGTTTTATGAGCTTCTCTAAGTACCATTTCTCTCATATCTCCAAATTTTGGTACCCAAATCCTTTCAGCCCTATACCGGGTTCCATCTTCCTGAATATTAAGATGCTTCTCCGATCCTTTGGGTATTTCATCCTTTAAATTTCCCTCTTTTAAAACTCCTTGTTGCGCCTCCTTTATTTGAGTAGTAAGGTTATTATGAATCATTATATTCATAGATTTTACTCGAATGGGTTCTCTGTCCTTCCTGCTCAAGGCATCGGCTACCACATTTGCCTTCCCCGGGTGGTAACGAATCTCAAAGTCGTAATCATTCAATAATTCAATCCACGTACGCTGCCTCATATTCAGTTGTTTCTGATTAAATATGTGTTGAAGACTTTTGTGGTCGGTATATATAATACTTTTGACCCCATATAAGTAGTGCCTCCAAGTCTTTAATGCAAAAACAACCGCGCCTAATTCCAAATCATGCGTAGTATAATTTTGTTCGTGAATCTTCAATTGTCTAGACGCATAAGCAATCACCTTCATTCGTTGCATTAATACACAACCAAGACCTTGCTTTGATGCGTTACAATAAATCACAAAATCATCATTCTCTTCAGGCAATGACAATATAGGTGCCGTAGTTAGCTTTTTCTTCAATAACTGAAACGCTTTCTCTTGTTCATCATTCCATTCAAATTTCTTCCCTTTATGCGTTAATGCAGTCAAGGGTTTTGCTATTCTGGAAAAGTCTTGGATGAACCTTCTGTAGTAACCAGCTAGTCCTAAAAACTGGCGTATGTGTTTCGGAGTTTTTGGGGTTTCCCACTTTTCAACAGTTTCTATCTTTGCCGGATCCACCTTAATACCTTCTTTGTTCACTATGTGACCGAGGAATTGAACTTCTTCCAACCAAAATGCACACTTTGAAAACTTAGCGTACAATTCTTCCTTCCTCAATACTTCTAACACCTTTCTCAAATGTTCACCGTGTTCTTGGTCATTCTTTGAGTAAATAAGTATGTCATCAATGAAAACAATGACAAACTTGTCAAGGTATGGTCCACACACTCGGTTCATAAGGTCCATGAACACAGCTGGTGCATTAGTTAAACCAAACGGCATGACCATAAACTCATAATGACCGTAACGTGTTCTGAAAGCAGTCTTTGGAATATCATCTTCTTTCACCCGCATTTGATGATACCCGGAACGTAAGTCAATCTATGAATAAACAGACGAGCCTTGTAGTTGATCAAATAAGTCGTCGATTCTCGGTAGTGGGTAGCGGTTCTTGATGGTAAGTTTGTTCAACTCTCGGTAGTCGATACACAACCTGAATGTACCATCTTTCTTCTTGACAAACAAAACAGGAGCTCCCCACGGTGATGTGCTTGGTCGAATGAAACCACGCTCTAAAAGTTCTTGTAATTGGCTTTGCAGTTCTTTCATCTCGCTGGGTGCGAGTCTGTAAGGAGCACGAGCTATTGGTGCAGCTCCTGGTACAAGATCTATTTGAAATTCAACGGATCGATGTGGGGGTAATCCCGGTAATTCTTTCGGAAATACATCGGGAAATTCTTTTGCAATGGGAACATCATTGATGCTCTTTTCTTCAGTTTGTACTTTCTCGACGTGTGCTAGAACAGCATAGCAACCTTTTCTTATTAGTTTTTGTGCCTTCAAATTACTAATAATATGTAGCTTCGTGTTGCCCTTTTCTCCGTACACCATTAAGGGTTTTCCTTTTTCTCGTATAATGCGAATTGCATTTTTGTAACAAACGATCTCTGCTTTCACTTCTTTCAACCAGTCCATACCGATTATCACATCAAAACTCCCTAACTCTACTGGTATCAAATCAATCTTAAATGTTTCGCTAACCAGTTTAATTTCTCGATTCCGACATATATTATCTGCTGAAATTAATTTACCATTTGCTAATTCGAGTAAAAATTTACTATCCAAAGGCGTCAATTGACAACTTAATTTAGCACAAAAATCTCTACTCATATAGCTTCTATCCGTACCCGAATCAAATAAAACGTAAGCAGATTTATTGTCAATAAGAAACGTACCCGTAACAAGCTCCGGGTCTTCCTGTGCCTCTGCCGCATTAATATTGAAAACTCTTCCGCGGCCTTGTCCATTCGTGTTCTCCTGGTTCGGGCAATTTCTAATAATGTGGCCCGGTTTTCCACATTTATAACAAACTACATTGGCATAACTTGCTCCGACACTACTTGCTCCGCCATTACTCGTTCCGACACCATTTGTTCCTTTCGTTCTATTAACCCCTGGTCCGTAGACCTCACACTTCGCCGCGCTATGACCATTTCTTTTACACTTGTTGCAAAATTTGGTGCAGAACCCCGAGTGATACTTTTCACACCTTTGGCATAGCTGCTTCTGATTGTTGTTGTTGTTGTGGTTATTATTGTTGTTGGGATGATTGTTGTAGTTGCTGTTGCTGTTGTTGTTGTTGTTGTTGGGCCGTTTGTTGTAGTTGCGATTGATGTTGCGATTGTTGGGATAATTGTTGCGATTATTGTTGTAATTGTTGTTGTTGTATTGGTGATTCTTATCACCGTTTTCCTCCCACTTTCTTTTGACTTGCTTTACATTGGCCTCTTCAGCAGTCTGTTCTTTAATTCTTTCTTCAATCTGGTTCACTAGTTTGTGAGCCATTCTACATGCCTGTTGTATGGAGGCGGGCTCGTGTGAACTTATATCTTCTTGGATTCTTTCCGGTAATCCTTTCACAAACGCGTCGATCTTCTCTTCCTCATCTTCGAATGCTCCCGGACACAATAGGCACAATTCTGTGAATCGTCTTTCGTACGTGGTAATATCAAATCCTTGGGTTCGTAACCCTCTAAGTTCTGTCTTGAGCTTATTGACCTCAGTTCTGGGACGGTACTTCTCGTTCATCAAGTGCTTGAATGCTGACCACGGTAGTGCGTACGCATCATCTTGTCCCACTTGCTCTAGATAGGTATTCCACCATGTTAACGCAGAACCTGTGAAGGTATGCGTAGCGTACTTCACTTTGTCCTCTTCAGTACACTTACTTATGGCAAACACCGATTCGACCTTCTCGGTCCACCGTTTCAATCCGATCGGTCCTTCGGTTCCATCAAATTCCAAAGGTTTGCAGGCAGTGAATTCTTTGTAGGTGCATCCTACACGATTTCCTGTACTGCCAGATCCAAGGTTATTGGTGGTATGTAGCGCATCCTGTACTGCGGCTATGTTTGAAGCTAGAAAAGTACGGAATTCCTCTTCATTCATATTCACGGTGTGTCGAGTAGTCGGTGCCATTTCCTTCAAAATAGTCAAATGGAACAAGTTAATCATACAGAATATTAAGAGTAGTTAATAGTATTTCGTAGCATAATATGAACTCATTTATAAAAGCTTTTTCTTCATATTAGCGTTTTATAAGTTTAAATTCGGGTAGTACCTACCCGTTAAGTTCATACTTAGTAGCTAATATACAATTCAACTACTACAATTCTATATGAAAAACTGATTGTAATAATATTTCGCGTTCAAACTTTTATACAATATTTTACAAACTTACAATACAGCTTATTTTACATAAAGCATGAAATATAGCACACAATAACTTTGATACAAGATAGTTGTGAAGATAATTCTAGCTAGTACACAAGTCGTTCAGCAAAGGCAATAAAGACACGTAATTCATACGTCCAGAAACAAGTCATGCATTCTGGTTTTACTAGGACTACTTCCCATCCTTGGTCTTGTGGAACATAACCGTTATGGCCGTTGATAAGACAGCGTGTTGTAACGTCATCAAAGGGACGAGGGTTACGTAATGACCAACAGTCTCGTAATAACCTAAAAACCTCATTTCTTACCCCAATTACCGACTCCGTCACTTGTGGGAATGTTTTGTTTAATAGTTGTAGCCCGATGTTCTTGTTCTCACTTTGGTGAAAAGCGAACATTACTAACCCGTAAGCATAACATGCTTCTTTATGTTGCATGTTAGCCGCTTTTTCTAAATCACGAAGTCCTATATTCGGATATACTGAGTCAAAATAATTTCTTAACCCATTGCGTAAAATAGCATTTGGGTTCCCCGCAATATATGCGTCAAAGTAAACACATCGTAACTTATGGATTTCCCAATGTGATATTCCCCATCTTCCGAACGAAAGCCTTTTATAAACCAAGGCATTCTTGGAACGTTCTTCGAATGTCTTACAAACTGATCTCGCCTTAAATAGTTGTGCCGAGGAATTCTGACCGACTCTAGACAAGATTTCATCAATCATGTCTCCGGGTAGGTCTCTTAAAATATTGGGTTGTCTATCCATTTTGTGTTTTTATACTGTAAAATAGACAAGAGTTAGATTCATAAAAAAAATACTTATTAATACAAGCAATTTTTACATATATCATAAAGCATAAGCACACTATATTACATATATTACACCACACGAATATAACTATCTTATTCCGACTCGCTCGTTTCTTCTTGTTCGGTTTTGGTTCGTTTTTCCAAGTTTCTAGGGATATATGATGTTCCCCTAATACGAGCCGTAGTTATCCACATTGGTTTAGAAAAACCTGGTGGTTTAGAGGTTCCCGGGTCATTGTTACAACTTAAGGACTTCGGGGGTTGACGATACATATAAAGTTCATCGGGGTTGGAATTAGATTTCTCTATTTTTATGCCCTTTCCCTTATTATTTTCTTTTGCCTTTTTAAATTCAGTTGGGGTAATTTCTATAACATCATCGGAATTCTCGTCGGAATCCGATTCATCGGAGAATTGGTAATCCTCCCAATATTTTGCTTCCTTGGCGGAAACACCATTGACCATAATTAACCTTGGTCGGTTGGTTGAGGATTCTCTTTTACTTAACCGTTTTATTATTTCCCCCACCGGTTCTATTTCTTCTTCCGGTTCCGATTCTTCTTCCGGTTCCGATTCTTCTTCCGGTTCCGACTCTTCTTCCGGTTCCTCTTCGGGAACTTGTGAATCAGTCCACGAATCATTCCAATTTACATTTGACTCTTCATTATTATTAGGTGAGTCAATGGGACTTGTTCTAGAGGTAGACATCTATCACATAATATCAAACACGATAAGAGATTAATATATCACATAATATTCATATGTTAAAAATATATAGTTTCCAACAAAAATGTTAAGCAATCATTTTTAAAGAAAACACGGTCGAAGTCCAGACTCACTAATGCATCCTAACAAACTCGATAAGACACACTAGTGCAAATTTTCTGGTTCTCTAAGACCAACGCTCGGATACCAACTGAAATGTCCCGTTCTTATTGATTAAAAACGTTCCATATTAATTGATTTTGTTGCGAGGTTTTGACCTCTATATGAGACGTTTTTCAAAGACTGCATTCATTTTAAAATAAACCATAACCTTTATTTCATCAATAAAGGTTTAAAAAGCTTTACGTAGAGTATCAAATAATGATAATCTAAAATATCCTGTTTACACACGACCATTACATAATGGTTTACAATACAAATATGTTACAACAAAATAAGTTTCTTGAATGCAGTTTTTACACAATATCATACAAGCATGGACTCCAAATCTCGTCCTTATTTAAGTATGCGACAGCGGAAGCTCTTAATAATCACCTGAGAATAAACATGCTTAAAACGTCAACAAAAATGTTGGTGAGTTATAGGTTTAACCTATATATATCAAATCATAATAATAGACCACAAGATTTCATATTTCAATACATATCCCATACATAGAGATAAAAATCATTCATATGGTGAACACCTGGTAACCGACATTAACAAGATGCATATATAAGAATATCCCCATCATTCCGGGACACCCTTCGGATATGATATAAATTTCGAAGTACTAAAGCATCCGGTACTTTGGATGGGGTTTGTTAGGCCCAATAGATCTATCTTTAGGATTCGCGTCAATTAGGGTGTCGGTTCCCTAATTCTTAGATTACCAGACTTAATAAAAAGGGGCATATTCGATTTCGATAATTCAACCATAGAATGTAGTTTCACGTACTTGTGTCTATTTTGTAAATCATTTATAAAACCTGCATGTATTCTCATCCCAAAAATATTAGATTTTAAAAGTGGGACTATAACTCACTTTCACAGATTTTTACTTCGTCGGGAAGTAAGACTTGGCCACTGGTTGATTCACGAACCTATAACAATATATACATATATATCAAAGTATGTTCAAAATATATTTACAACACTTTTAATATATTTTGATGTTTTAAGTTTATTAAGTCAGCTGTCCTCGTTAGTAACCTACAACTAGTTGTCCACAGTTAGATATACAGAAATAAATCGATAAATATTATCTTGAATCAATCCACGACCTAGTGTATACGTATCTCAGTATTGATCACAACTCAAACTATATATATTTTGGAATCAACCTCAACCCTGTATAGCTAACTCCAACATTCACATATAGAGTGTCTATGGTTGTTCCGAAATATATATAGATGTGTCGACATGATAGGTCGAAACATTGTATACGTGTCTATGGTATCTCAAGATTACATAATATACAATACAAGTTGATTAAGTTATGGTTGGAATAGATTTGTTACCAATTTTCACGTAGCTAAAATGAGAAAAATTATCCAATCTTGTTTTACCCATAACTTCTTCATTTTAAATCCGTTTTGAGTGAATCAAATTGCTATGGTTTCATATTGAACTCTATTTTATGAATCTAAACAGAAAAAGTATAGGTTTATAGTTGGAAAAATAAGTTACAAGTCGTTTTTGTAAAGGTAGTCATTTCAGTCGAAAGAACGACGTCTAGATGACCATTTTAGAAAACATACTTCCACTTTGAGTTTAACCATAATTTTTGGATATAGTTTCATGTTCATAATAAAAATCATTTTCTCAGAATAACAACTTTTAAATCAAAGTTTATCATAGTTTTTAATTAACTAACCCAAAACAGCCCGCGGTGTTATTACAACGGCGTAAATCCGGTTTTACGGTGTTTTTCGTGTTTCCAGGTTTTAAATCATTAAGTTAGCATATCATATAGATATAGAACATGTGTTTAGTTGATTTTAAAAGTCAAGTTAGAAGGATTAACTTTTGTTTGCGAACAAGTTTAGAATTAACTAAACTATGTTCTAGTGATTACAAGTTTAAACCTTCGAATAAGATAGCTTTATATGTATGAATCGAATGATGTTATGAACATCATTACTACCTTAAGTTCCTTGGATTAACCTACTGGAAAAGAGAAAAATGGATCTAGCTTCAACGGATCCTTGGATGGCTCGAAGTTCTTGAAGCAGAATCATGACACGAAAACAAGTTCAAGTAAGATCATCACTTGAAATAAGATTGTTATAGTTATAGAAATTGAATCAAAGTTTGAATATGATTATTACCTTGTATTAGAATGATAACCTACTGTAAGAAACAAAGATTTCTTAAGGTTGGATGATCACCTTACAAGATTGGAAGTGAGCTAGCAAACTTGAAAGTATTCTTGATTTTATGTAACTAGAACTTGTAGAATTTATGAAGAACACTTAGAACTTGAAGATAGAACTTGAGAGAGATCAATTAGATGAAGAAAATTGAAGAATGAAAGTGTTTGTAGGTGTTTTTGGTCGTTGGTGTATGGATTAGATATAAAGGATATGTAATTTTGTTTTCATGTAAATAAGTCATGAATGATTACTCATATTTTTGTAATTTTATGAGATATTTCATGCTAGTTGCCAAATGATGGTTGATAATGCTAAAAACGAACATATATTTCATAGCATTATTCCTCAAGAAAGACAAGCTTTTAGTTGCAATTGTTCTATTTACAAGTGATATTCGTTTAAATAATAAAAGGTGAAGACAAAAGACAGATTCGACGAATTGAAGACGCAAACGACCAAAAAGCTCAAAAGAACAAAAGACAATCAAAAAGGTTCCAATTATTGATAAGAAACGTCTCGAAATCACAAGAGTACAAGATTCAAAACGCAAAGTACAAGATATTAAATTGTACGCGAGGACGTTCAAAAATCCGGAACCGGGACTAGAGTCAACTCTTAACGCTCGACGCAACGGACTAAAAATTACAAGTTAACTATGTATATAAATATAATATAATATATAATTAATTATATTAATTATATATATATTATATATATATATTAAAAACTGTCGGCAGCCAGAAACTCCAAGGGTGTGAATTGAAAATACCTCTCCGCGACTCGCGGAGTTTGAAGGGCTTTTTGCCGCGAGTCGCGGAGCCCCAAATTTCACTTCTGGCTATAAAGCCAACCGAATTCTGATCGAATTTAACATCCTTTTTCTCTTCCTCTTCAACGTAAATATATTTATATTTATAATTTATATTTTAATTTTAATTATAATTCTAATAATAAGGGTATGTTAGCGAATGTTGTAAGGGTGTAAGTCGAAATTCTGTCCGTGTAACGCTACGCTATTTTTAATCATTGTAAGTTATGTTCAACCTTTTTATATTAATGTCTCGTAGCTAAGTTATTATTATGCTTGTTTAAAACGAAGTAATCATGATGTTGGGCTAATTACTAAAATTGGGTAATTGGGCTTTGTACCATAATTGGGGTTTGGACAAAAGAACGACACTTGTGGAAATTAGACTATGGGCTATTAATGGGCTTTATATTTGTTTAACTAAATGAAAGTTTGTTAATGTTAATATAAAGATTTACAATTGGGCGTCCCTATAAATTACCATATACACTCGATCGGACACGATGGGCGGGGTATTTATATGTACGAATAATCGTTCATTTAACCGGACACGGGAATGGATTAATAGCCACTAGAATAATTAAAACAGGGGTGAAATTACATTCAAGGGTAATTGGTGTAATTGTTAACAAAGTAGTAAAACCTTGGTTTACACGCAGTCGATAACCTGGTGTATTCATTAAACAAAGTATTAAAACCTTGTTACAATTCGAATCCCCAATTAGTTGGAATATTTATCTTCGGGTATAATAATAATTTGACAAGGACACTTGCAATTTATATTTATGACTGATGGACTGTTATGGACAAAAACCAGACGGACATATTGAATAATCCAGGACAAAGGACAATTAACCCATGGGCATAAAACTAAAATCAACACGTCAAACATCATGATTACGGAAGTTTAAATAAGCATAATTCTTTTATTTCATATTTAATTTCCTTTATTTTATATTTAATTGCACTTCTAATTATCGCACTTTTATTTATTTTATTTTATCGCACTTTTAATTATCGTACTTTTTAATTATCGCAATTTAATTTTATCGCATTTTTATTATTCGCAATTTCATTATCGTTATTTACTTTACGCTTTAATTTAAAGTCTTGTATTTATTTTATATTTTACATTAGGTTTTAACTGCGACTAAAGTTTTAAAATCGACAAACCGGTCATTAAACGGTAAAAACCCCCCTTTATAATAATAATATTACCTATATATATATTTGTATTTTTATAAAAGTTAACTAATATAGCGTTGAGCTTTGTTTAAAGATTTCCCTGTGGAACGAACCGGACTTACTAAAAACTACACTACTGTACGATTAGGTACACTGCCTATAAGTGTTGTAGCAAGGTTTAAGTATATCCATTCTATAAATAAATAAATATCTTGTGTAAAATTGTATCGTATTTAATAGTATTTTCCTAGTAAAATAATAACTATTTTATATACACCTCGTTGCACATCAAGTATTTTTGGCGCCGCTGCCGGGGAACATCTTAAAAGCCGGAAGCGCAACGCTAATATAAAAAAAAAAAAAACAAGATTTTTAGTTACTTTTATTAAAAATTTGCTTTTGTAGAAATACGTTTTAATTATTCAAAAATATAAAAAAACAAAAATATAAGCATTTTTAAGATTTTTTTTAAATATTTAAGTTTTATAAGTTTCTTTATTTTTATTTTAGTTTATAAAAATATAAGTTTTAATTTTAATATCTTTTATTTAATTAAAAAAAAAAAAAAACAGAAAACAAAATAAAAAGAAAAAAAAAAAAAAAAAAATAAAGAAAAACGCGTAAAAGTGAAACCTGTCAGCTCAAATTCTGAACCCCGCGACTCGCGGGGTTTTCTTCTCTTTTTGCCGCGACTCGCGGAGACCCTCTGACACACGGACAAAAACCCTAATCACGGGTTATTTTTAATTATTATTAATTATTAAACCTAATTTTAATTATTATTATTATTATTATTATTAATTTTAGTTTTATTTTTACTTTTTACTTTATATTTATGTATTTAGTTTTAATTAGTTTTTATTAAATTATAAAATTAATAGTTTTATTAAATAAATAATATAAAAATAATATTTTTTATAAAAATTGTACTTTTTACAACTTTTTGTATATTTTTATATTTTGTACCTTTTTAATCGTTGTAGCATAATATTTGTATTTTTTAGCTCATATTTAATTTTAAACTTAGTTTTTGCTATAGTTATTTTTACTCCTAGATTTTTAGGCTTTGCCGTAGAATTCCTTAAGTGCTTTTTCTTTAGACTAAGATTTAGGTGCTTTAGAATTTTGCGACGCCTTTTTAAGTTTTAGTTTCTTTTTAAGTTATTTCCATTTGGGATTTAGTTTTTCCTGTAAGCTTTAATATTTTTAGACCTTTTACTATGTATCAATTATCATTCCAATTAGTAATTTCAATTTGCGATTATAATTTTAAGTTAGTTATAGTAATAAGGTTAAATTAGTTAAGTATTTTTAAGTTTTTATAAGTTTCTTTTATTTTTCCGTCACCTTTTATTTTTCAACCATTTTTTTTCGACATTTTTCGACGCGCACTCTTTTTCTCTCTTATTTCTCGCTATTCTAGTTTTAGGACTTAGAATTTTTTTCTACTTCTTATCTAAATTTCTTAAAATTACGAAAATTTATTTTGAGTGGTTAAATTGATAGACATCAAAATTTTCTGGTTCGTAGTAATAGTTGGATTTGTACGTGGACCGGGTTATTGGAGCCAAACAGTCCTCAATTATATTGAGACCAAACGAATCCTGCCCCTCTGCTGCATCTTTTGGCTATTCGAAACGTGGGCAAAATCAGAAAAGTCTATTGATTGGATAACTTATTATAATTTTTCTTTCCTTTTTAAAACTAATAGGATATTCAGTGAATGCACCGAGCAAGACGTTCACCACCTTTTGTACGTTCACCACCTGTAACTCGATCAAGACATCGTTTAACAAATATAACCGCCGTTGATTTTTCTTTAGAATCGTCATCCAGTCGACCAAGTACTTCAGTTCAAATTTCCGATAATCCAGTTTTTGAAACAAACCTAACAATTGAGAATTCAGAAAATATTCAGGAACGGTTCATAGATCCTGAACCATTAAACTTTCCTCCGGAACCACCAATCATTCAAACAGAGATTGTTGAGGAACGAACTATTAAATCAGAACCATCTAGTGATACCGAGTCAACAAATTCAATTATGGAGAATCTGGAACCTTTAAGTATGGAAGACCGAATGAGAGCTAAACGCACTGGCCAAGGTCACGCAATTACTCATCAAGACATTAATGCGCCAGATTATGAAATCAAAGGACAAATTCTACACATGGTGACTAATCAATGCCAATTTAGTGGTGCGCCGAAGGAAGATCCAAATGAACATCTACGTACCTTTAATAGGATCTGCACACTATTTAAAATACGAGAAGTGGAGGATGAACAGATATATCTCATGTTATTTCCCTGGACTTTAAAGGGAGAAGCCAAAGATTGGTTGGAATCATTACCTGAAGGAGCGATCGATACATGGGATGTTTTAATTGACAAATTTCTTAAACAATTCTTTCCTGCATCTAAAGCAGTAAGACTTCAAGCAGAAATTGTTACGTTCACACAGAAGCCAAATGAAACTCTATATGAGGCGTGGACAAGATATGGAAAGTTGTTAAGAGGATGTCCGCAACATGGTTTAGACACCTGTCAAATAGTACAAATATTCTACCAAGGATGCGACATCACTACAAGAAAAGACATAGATATAGCAGCTGGTGGTTCTATTATGAAGAAAACCGAAACTGATGCTTACAAAATTATTGATAATACTGCTTCCCACTCACATGAGTGGCACCAAGAAAAAGACATCATTAGATCATCTAAAGCAGCTAGAGCCGATTCTAGCCATGACTTAGATTCCATTTCCGCAAAGATAGATGCTTTCGAGAGACGAATGGAAAAGATGACTAAAGATATTCATGCTATACGAATTAGTTGTGAGCAGTGTGGAGGACCACATTTGACAAAAGATTGTCTCAGTATTGAATTAACAATGGAACAAAGAGAGAATATTTCATACATAAACCAAAGGCCTGGAAATAATTATCAGAATAATTATCAACCGCCAAGACCGATTTACAATCAAAACCAGAATTATAACCGAAATATTCCATACAACAACCAACAAGGTCCTAGCAATCAACAAGTATCCAACAATACTTATAATCAGCAAAGACCGAATTTTCAAAACAAACCACCACAACAAACCGATGATAAAAAGCCGAATTTAGAAGATATGATGACGAAGCTAGTTGAAACTCAAACGCAGTTTTTCACATCTCAAAAACAAACCAATGAACAAAATGCTCAAGCATTTAGAAATCAACAAGCTTCTATTCAAAATCTAGAACAAGAAGTAAGTAACCTAGCAAGGTTAATAGGTGAAAGAAAACCGGGAAGTCTACCTAGTGATACAAACGCTAACCCCCGGAATGAAACAGCTAAAGCTATTACCACAAGAAGTGGTACAACACTTAAACCACCTGAAATACCTGTAACTTCTGATGAAACTATTCCTACTCCACAAGAACCACAACCAGATCAAGATAAGGAAAAAGAACCGGTAGTTGAAAAGGTTAATGAAGATAACACAGTTAAGGATAAACCTTATGTTAAACCATACCAACCACCACTTCCTTACCCAAGTAAAATGAAGAAAGAGAAACTTGAAGCCGAGCAATCCAAATTCTTGGATATGTTTAAACAGATAAATGTAAATCTTCCTTTCATTGATGTGATTTCAGGAATGCCTAGATATGCTAAATTCTTGAAAGATCTGATCACGAATAGAAAGAAAATGGAAGAACTCTCGGCTGTCACTATGAATGCTAATTGTTCAGCAGTGCTGTTGAATAAGATACCAGAAAAACTATCTGATCCAGGAAGTTTCACAATTCCATGTTTTCTGGGTAGCCTTAGTTCAATAGAAGCATTAGCAGATTTAGGTGCTAGTATAAATCTAATGCCGTATTCACTATACGCTAAACTAGACCTTGGAGAATTGAAACCAACAAGAATAAGCATACAACTAGCCGATAGATCAATAAAATATCCTAGAGGGATAATGGAGAACATGCTAGTTAAAGTTGGTACTTTAGTATTCCCAGTAGATTTTGTTGTTTTAGACATGGAAGAAGATTCTCAAGTTCCTCTCATATTAGGAAGACCATTCTTAAACACGGCTAAAGCAATGATAGACGTGTTCGGTAAGAAACTGACCCTAAGTATAGAGGATGAGAGTGTTACCTTTTCAGTTGATAGAGCAATGCAACAACCACAATCTGCAGATGATACATGTTATTATATTAAAACTATAGATGCACATGCAGAATTATTAGAAGAATTTCCAGAATTACAAGGAACAGGAGAATGTTCTTTAGGAGAAGGAAATGAACCAATTGATGAAGCTGAAATGTTAGCTACACTTATAGCTAATGGATATGAACCAACAACAGAAGAAATTCAAATGCTAAAAGAAGAAGACAGATATCGATATAAATCATCGATAGAAGAACCTCCGAAATTAGAGTTAAAGCCACTTCCAAACCATTTGGAATACGCTTATTTACATGGTGAATCTGAATTACCTGTAATAATATCGTCTTCTCTTACTGAAAATGAGAAATCACAGCTCATTTCTGTGTTGAAAGCTCATAAACCAGCCATTGCATGGAAGATTCATGATATTAAAGGAATAAGTCCTTCGTATTGCACACATAAAATCCTTATGGAAGAAGGTCATAAAACGTATGTGCAACGCCAACGAAGACTAAATCCTAATATGCAAGATGTAGTTAAGAAAGAAATTATTAAACTGCTAGATGCAGGTTTGATATATCCAATTTCTGATAGTCCATGGGTAAGCCCAGTTCAATGCGTGCCGAAGAAGGGTGGCATGACTGTCATTACAAATGAGAAAAATGAGCTTATTCCTACTAGGACTGTAACAGGATGGCGTGTATGTATTGATTATAGAAAATTAAATGACGCCACCAGAAAAGATCACTTTCCCTTACCTTTCATAGATCAAATGTTGGAAAGATTAGCCGGAAATAGTTACTATTGTTTTCTAGATGGATTTTCCGGATATTTTCAAATTCCAATAGCACCCGAGGACCAAGAGAAAACAACATTCACGTGCCCTTATGGTACTTTTGCTTACAAAAGAATGCCATTTGGACTTTGCAACGCCCCTGCAACCTTTCAAAGGTGTATGATGGCGATTTTTCACGACATGATAGAAGAATGCATGGAAGTATTCATGGATGACTTTTCAGTCTTCGGTGATACATTTAAATCATGTCTAGTTAATCTGGAACGAATGCTAATTAGATGCGAAAAATCAAATCTAGTGCTTAATTGGGAGAAATGCCATTTTATGGTTAAAGAAGGCATCGTTCTTGGACATAAAATTTCAAAAGAAGGAATTGAAGTGGATAGAGCTAAAGTAGATGTAATTGCTAAACTTCCACATCCCACCAATGTTAGAGGAGTTAGGAGTTTTCTAGGGCATGCCGGTTTTTACCGACGTTTCATAAAAGATTTTTCTAAAATTGCCACTCCTATGAATAAACTCCTAGAAAAGGATGCGCCATTCATCTTTTCAGATGAGTGTATCAAATCTTTTAATATTCTTAAAGAAAAACTCACTAATGCACCGATCATGATAACACCAAATTGGAATCTACCATTTGAACTAATGTGCGATGCAAGTGATTTTGCAATGGGAGCCGTTTTAGGACAAAGGATTGAAAAACGATTTCAACCTATATATTATGCTAGTAAGACATTACAAGGAGCACAAACGAACTATACAACTACTGAAAAAGAACTCCTTGCTATTGTCTTTGCTTTTGACAAATTTCGATCATATCTCGTTCTAGCAAAAACGGTGGTCTATACCGACCATTCTGCTCTTAGATACCTATTTTCAAAACAAGATGCTAAACCAAGATTAATCCGTTGGATCTTACTCTTACAAGAGTTTGATATTGAAATCCGAGATAAAAAAGGAGCAGAAAATCTCGCCGCTGATCATCTTTCTCGTCTTGAAAATCCCGAATTAGAAGTTCTGAATGAATCAGCCATACAAGACAACTTTCCTGATGAATATCTATTGAAGATAGATTATAAAGAAATCCCATGGTTTGCAGACTATGCAAACTACTTAGTTTGTGGATTCCTTGAAAAAGGATTATCGTACCAAAGACGAAAGAAATTCTTCAGTGATATAAAACACTATTTCTGGGAAGATCCACATCTGTTTAAAAGTTGTCCCGATGGAATAATACGCCGATGTGTATTTGGAGATGAAGCTAGTAAAATTTTAAACCATTGTCACACAGGACCAACAGGAGGGCATTATGGGCCTCAACTAACAGCAAGAAAAGTTTATGAAGCTGGATTCTATTGGCCTACAATTTACAAAGACGCACACCTTCTTTGCAAATCCTGTGATGCATGTCAAAGGGCCGGAAAAATAAGTCAACGTGATGAAATGCCACAAAATGTCATCCAAGTATGTGAAGTATTTGACATTTGGGGTATTGACTTTATGGGTCCATTTCCAAAATCTCATAATAATCTATATATACTCGTAGCCATTGATTATGTATCTAAATGGGCGGAAGCACAAGCTCTCCCAACTAACGATGCACGAGTTGTAGTCAACTTTTTAAAACGTCTTTTTGCAAGGTTTGGAACACCGAAAGCTTTAATAAGTGATCGGGGTACTCATTTCTGTAATAATCAACTTGAGAAAGTTCTTAAAAGATATGGAGTAACTCATAAAATCTCCACCGCATATCATCCACAAACAAGTGGACAAGTTGAAAATACCAACCGAGCTTTAAAACGTATTCTAGAGAAAACCGTAGGATCAAATCCAAAGGAATGGTCCATTAAATTGGAGGATGCACTCTGGGCTTTTAGAACAGCCTACAAAACTCCAATTGGAACCACACCTTTTAGACTTGTTTATGGAAAAGCATGTCATCTTCCAGTAGAAATTGAACACAAAGCATTTTGGGCTTTGAAGACATGTAATCTTGATTTACATGAAGCCGGACGTCTACGATTAAGTCAACTAAACGAATTAGAAGAATTAAGACATAAAGCATACGAAAATTCGTTAATCTATAAAGAAAGAACGAAGAAATGGCATGATAAAAGAATCAGAAGTTCAAAAGAATTTAAAGAAGGAGACAGAGTTCTTCTTTTCAATTCACGATTCAAGCTATTTCCTGGAAAATTGAAATCAAGATGGTCTGGACCATTCATAGTCAAAAGAGTTTTCCCATACGGAACGATAGAATTAATAAATTCAAATGGGATTGAATTTAAAGTTAATGGTCACAGAGTTAAACATTACATACATGGTCCGATGGAAGTCGACAACGAAGTTAATCACAATTTCGACACCACAGCTAACTAAGTGTGGGGAGAATCAAGTCTTTAAAGGATAATATGTATTTCTGTTAGAGTTAGATTGTCTGTTTTCGTGTAATTCTCGAAAATGGAACACGTATGGTCTTTCCCTAGCAGACCCTAAAGAACTAGTCTTCTCCCCCCATTCTGAATTTTTATTTTTTTAGGTTTTTACGAAATGAAGACTGCCTGTGAACTAAACCATGGTCTAATGCTACACGCTTTGATCACTAAACGTAATAATGACATACTCCCGAGTGAAATAGTATCAGTAATCAGAGAAAGAATGGACGGAGTTAGAAAAGGATCCAGATGCGAAGATAATAAGTTACAATTTGGTAAAGGAAAATCAAAATCCGCAGCGAAAAGAAGAGCACGACACCTAGAAAAATGTCACAAATGCGGAAAATGGTCACATGGAGGTAAATGTTCAAATAATCAAACTTATTCAAATACCGAATTTGTTACTTTATGCAGAGACGGACCGTTCATATGTTTAGAAGAAAAGACAATGAATGCTCGAGGTTACGCCTATGCAGCCATGGAAAACCAATTAAACCGACTATCTTATGAATATAATAGATCATATAACTAAGAAATCTATTTCACAGGTATGTCTGTACAGTTTTTATTTTTATTTTTATTTTTAACCTTTTGATAATAAACGCTAATTTGTTCGCTAAAAAGTATTAAATTGGTATTAAATAAAATTAGGTTTGGCGACCGAAATTATTGATATCATTCAAAAATTTATTACATCACTGCGAAATTTAACGTTTATTCTTAAGGTATAAATATCTTTAATCAAATCAACCCAAAATATTTCAAAAATTCGTCATGAGTTAAATTAGGTTTTGGAACCGAAATTACTTTACCGAAAAGAGGGGCGCATATTTTTGATAATATTTGATTGATTAAAGTGGGATAAAAAGACAAAAAGATTTTTTTTACCATGTTTTTAATCTTAATATTTAAATCTTAAATTAATATTGTAAATTTTGTAAAAACAATATATTTAAAATTATAAATATTTGAAAAATTAATATAAGTTTGGTATGAATTTATGAATTTTTAAATTAAGTTTGGTGTGAATTTTTAATTTTTAAAATATTAATTTTTAATTTTATGCATTTTAAATTTTGAGTTTGGTGTGAATTTTTAATTATTAATTTTGAATTTTATAATTGTGTGAATTTAAAAACAAAAATTTACTTTATCTCATTAAGTTAAGAATATGATTTTTAAAATTCGTCGTAAGTTGAAGACTAGGTCTCTGAACCGAAATTGCTTTACCCGAGGGAGGGACGAGAACTTTTATTATCATTATTTTTAATCTTGTTGATTTAAAGTATGCCAAAAACATTAAAAAATCCAAAAATCTAAGCTTTTAAAACAATCGCTACAAAAAGACAAATTTTAAAATTTTGTCGAGGGACGGACTAGGACATCGATCCGAAACGACCTCGTCCTAAATAACAAGGGAAACAAAATTTTAAAATTAATTTCTTAATTGTGTTATAAGTTAAAGATTATAAAAAAAAAAAAAAAAAAAAAAAAGGGTAAACTCCGCGACTCGCGGAGTTTGCAGTGCAAAACTCCGCGACTCGCGGAGGGACCAAAACACAGAAAAAAAAATAAAACAGCTGAATCGATCAGTGAACTCCCACCACCAAAAACACAGAAATTTTCTGCGAAAAAGCACCCGAAAACCCACGAAAATCACCCCCAAAAATCTCAATTTTTAACCGTTAATCACCAAATTTTTTGCTAAAATCATGTTGAGAAGGATGATATCTAAGAATTACTCAAGAAAACAGGTACAATTACACCCCAAATCACCTTTAAATCCGAATTTTAGTGTGTTCTTGAGCATATTTTCATAATTTGAATTTTGTTAATTTTTAGTGTAATTAGTGTTAAATTGTTAGTATATTATGCATGTATAACCTAGATTGATGCTTGTTAACATGATTTGAAGCCAAAAACTTCAAAATCTTTAGAATCTAGGGTTTGTGTTCTTGAGCAATTTGGGGCTTTTTGATATAAACAGGTTATGGCCGATTTTTGTCATGAATTATTGCTAAATTGAGTAGTGTAACATGTCTAGGTAGTTAAAAGATCCAAACTTTGAGCCTAAACATGATTTTGAGAATTAAAGTGGACTTTTTCAAGTCCAAAATTCATGAACTTGATTTTTGAAAGATAATGCCATTTGAGACTTGTTTATTTGCTAGTAATGATTATTTTGACATATTATTTGAGTTGAATGCTTATGAACTTGGCGAAAATTTTCGTATATGCTTATTTGAAAAAGTGTAGATTTGATAAAAATGTGAAAATGAGCTTAAGTTTGATATAAATTGATAATGTCATTGTAATTATTTTGATTGATGATTTTGCTGACACTAATGCATATTTGGATGCACAAAATTTGTGTTTGATGTGTTTTGCAGAATGAAAGGGGTGAATCTTCATCCCAAGCCCGCCATGCTCCTGCTGAGAACTTGGAACAACAGGAGGTAGATAACTACTACAAGCAGGATGTACCTCATCCAGTCATGACCTTTTCAGATATGCACTTGGAACAGTTGCACCCGAACCTGAGATTTGACAGACTTTGGATAGATTATCCAAAATATCAACGGGGTTTGCATACTCTTCATTCCAAGGTTGTTGAGGTACCAAGGGTCATAGAATGGGGACCCTTGGAAGCTGTAGAATTGGCCGGGCCAATTAGGGAATTACTGGTACAGAGGTATGGTAATTCTTCTTTTAATGACTGGATATGTTTATTCACCATACGCAGACCTGTATATAAAGTATGGTGTGAAGAGTTGTTATGTAGTATAGAGTTGAATGATCGGGTAGCTAGTTTAACCGATCGTTCTTTTATTAGATTTTTGTTAGGCGGTTCGATGCGCCACATGTCTTTACTGGACATGGCTCAGGCTTTACGTATATATACGCCTGAGGAATTAGCGTCTGCCGATTGTAGAGGATTGATACTAAACGGTAGGAAAATAGATGAAAATTTTGATACACACGGTGTGTGGAGTCAAATGACAAGCCATCACCGTTTTAAAGGGGGAAACTACTCTTATTTGGATATAGATAGAGCCGAATTAAGAGTAATACATAGGTTTTTAGCTAATTCGATTACACAAAGGGGTAAAAACAAAGAAAAAGTAAATGAACAAGATTTGTTTTACCATATGTGTATTCGAGACCCACACAGCGCTGTAAGTATACCATATTGTGTGGGTTATTATTTATCAGCTATGGTTCGAGGGATGCGTCCACATAGCATAATAGGAGGTGGTATTTTTATTACTTTGATTGGTGAATATCTTGGTGTGGATATAAGTCGGGGGGGATTATTAGTAGAAGAGCCAGAACCCCGCGACACTATAGGTTTAAATGTATACCATGGTGCGAAAGTGTTGAAGCGGCGAAATAACGCCGCAGTACGATACAATGGTAGACATCCACAGGTAGAGAGAAACCAGGAACAAGGTAATGTAGGAGGGGGGAATGAGATGCAAGAAATGCATAGGTTTATAGCTTCTCAGGAATACGAAAATGCTAGACAGAGAGCATTTGAAGATTGGCAAGTTCATCAGAACCAGATCATAGCGCATTGCCAACATATAGGTAGAAACTATATTCCTACTCCGAAACCCGTCTTCCCTCCTTGGTCGATAGAGATGCAGCCACCATATCCTACGTATGACCCTGCCGAAGCATTCTATAGCACTTATGGTTATGCGTGGAACCCCTATTGGTACCAATATCATCCTTAGTTTACTTTTTATTTTTATTATTTTGTAATATGTAATTATTGATATGTTTAATACTTTTGTTAATATTGTAATCATTTTTATAATTATCTAACTTTTATTCTTAGATTTTAATAATTTTTGAATGTGGGGTAATAAACCAAACTTCAAAAATATGTATATATGTTTGCAGTTTATCTTATGTACACAACAGGGTAAAACAACGCATTTTCAAAGACTGGCATTAAGTTCAGCAAAAGCAACTAATTTTGACGACAAGATGAAAAATATATGTGAAATAACAACAAGACGGGATGAACAAATGATGTGCACCATTTATCATTCAGCAAACAAACGCCAATATATTTGGAAACTTTGGTAAAAATTTAATCATTTTCACACAAATCACCCTCAATAATTTAAATTGTTACTGATTTCTTGCAAATGAGGGCATTGCAAGATCTTAAGTGTGGGAAGGGGTTAAATTCTTTCGGATTTTTTAAAAATTTTTATAAACACTTGGTTACCATTAAGAAAAAATACTAGTAAAGCAGTAGTTGTATTAGAATCTAGTGCTCTCTGATAAAAAAGAACAGCCCTGGTCTTATATACTGACTACCCAATTCTAGTAAAATTTTTCAAAATTTTCAATTAAATGAATTCAAATCATGTTTATACATATTTATGAACGATAAAACTAGGTTTTAACACCGAAATTATTGTTACCTAGGAAAGGACATAAATTGAGAAACAAACTAAAATGTTAAAATTCATTTAAAATGGAATAGAGGACGATAAAAAGAAAAATAAAAAGCCAAGTGTGGGAAAATTTACCAAGTTATTTTAAACATATGCCACATATATTTGTAACAAATAACTGAAAATACTTTTGCTTTGAACTAAACTAAACTGTTTTACCCGATGAAAGAAAAGAAGAGATGGATCTACACGATGAATCAATTCCATCATTAAAAGGAAGTAAAGTCTTCCGAAAAAGACACGCGCTTCTTGATTTAGGTCATGAAGTTGTCGTTCAGACCAGCTGTAGGTTGACGAAAAATCTAGAAAAGTCATCACTAAAATCAGCAGGAAATCCACGGACCTCAGCATCAAACAGGGTCGCCAAGTGGTCAGATTTATCCTCACCATGAGAAGGATTTATCTCGTACAATGGGGAGGCACCGTGCAAATTAGCTGGATAAGACTAATGAATCAGATCCCCAGAAAGGATAATCTCCTTAAAGATTAAAAATCAGCTTTTAAGACTGATATTACTCAATCCTAGAGATTGACCTTAAAGATTGAGAATTACAAACTCATGGAATTCAATGATATCTAAACTCGAGCTTGAACGAGAAAATATTTTGATCAAAATTATAAACCGATTTGTTTTCTGAAAACCCTATTTTCAATGCGTTCATTACCATTGAACGTAAAATCCTAGGAATTCACCTGGAATTCATTAGGTCACCTGAACTAAATCGGGTGTCAACCGTAAGAACGGTGGTTGCATAACATGGTCAAAGACAGGACCTTGTGCCAGACCGACAAATTATAAGGGTGAGCTTTACTATTGCTCCTACCAAGGATAGTAATTGCGTCCGACACGTTATAGACCATAATCAAAAGCATGTCACGGGACATTGCCTTAACAGTTGCTTGTTCAACGCTTTCCTTTACAACCGGACGGTAGTTTGCCGAAAGGTAATATACGGAACAAGTAAACTGGACGTGTTGCTTTCCAAATACAAGGTTAGCAAGTGGGTGACACAAAACCGCAAGTTTTGAGCTAAAATTTTCAAATCTGAAACCCACCAAACCCACAAAAATATTTTGCAAACACCGGTAAAGGGTTATCCCGAAAAACTTATCTAGGGTAAAAACTAGATTTCAAAAGATCAAATGTTTTCATAAAGATCCAATTTCCTTAATGGATCTAAATTTTTATAGTCATGTGGGACTGTAAACCATATCGTTACTACCATTGTTTATACCGCCATATAGAAATCACTGATGTACAAAGTGTGAAGAATAAAGAAGTGATTCTAGTATTTCAAGACAATATTGCTTGAGGACAAGCAACGCTCAAGTGTGGGAATATTTGATAATGCTAAAAACGAACATATATTTCATAGCATTATTCCTCAAGAAAGACAAGCTTTTAGTTGCAATTGTTCTATTTACAAGTGATATTCGTTTAAATAATAAAAGGTGAAGACAAAAGACAGATTCGACGAATTGAAGACGCAAACGACCAAAAAGCTCAAAAGAACAAAAGACAATCAAAAAGGTTCCAATTATTGATAAGAAACGTCTCGAAATCACAAGAGTACAAGATTCAAAACGCAAAGTACAAGATATTAAATTGTACGCGAGGACGTTCAAAAATCCGGAACCGGGACTAGAGTCAACTCTTAACGCTCGACGCAACGGACTAAAAATTACAAGTTAACTATGTATATAAATATAATATAATATATAATTAATTATATTAATTATATATATATTATATATATATATTAAAAACTGTCGGCAGCCAGAAACTCCAAGGGTGTGAATTGAAAATACCTCTCCGCGACTCGCGGAGTTTGAAGGGCTTTTTGCCGCGAGTCGCGGAGCCCCAAATTTCACTTCTGGCTATAAAGCCAACCGAATTCTGATCGAATTTAACATCCTTTTTCTCTTCCTCTTCAACGTAAATATATTTATATTTATAATTTATATTTTAATTTTAATTATAATTCTAATAATAAGGGTATGTTAGCGAATGTTGTAAGGGTGTAAGTCGAAATTCTGTCCGTGTAACGCTACGCTATTTTTAATCATTGTAAGTTATGTTCAACCTTTTTATATTAATGTCTCGTAGCTAAGTTATTATTATGCTTGTTTAAAACGAAGTAATCATGATGTTGGGCTAATTACTAAAATTGGGTAATTGGGCTTTGTACCATAATTGGGGTTTGGACAAAAGAACGACACTTGTGGAAATTAGACTATGGGCTATTAATGGGCTTTATATTTGTTTAACTAAATGAAAGTTTGTTAATGTTAATATAAAGATTTACAATTGGGCGTCCCTATAAATTACCATATACACTCGATCGGACACGATGGGCGGGGTATTTATATGTACGAATAATCGTTCATTTAACCGGACACGGGAATGGATTAATATCCACTAGAATAATTAAAACAGGGGTGAAATTACATTCAAGGGTAATTGGTGTAATTGTTAACAAAGTAGTAAAACCTTGGTTTACACGCAGTCGATAACCTGGTGTATTCATTAAACAAAGTATTAAAACCTTGTTACAATTCGAATCCCCAATTAGTTGGAATATTTATCTTCGGGTATAATAATAATTTGACAAGGACACTTGCAATTTATATTTATGACTGATGGACTGTTATGGACAAAAACCAGACGGACATATTGAATAATCCAGGACAAAGGACAATTAACCCATGGGCATAAAACTAAAATCAACACGTCAAACATCATGATTACGGAAGTTTAAATAAGCATAATTCTTTTATTTCATATTTAATTTCCTTTATTTTATATTTAATTGCACTTCTAATTATCGCACTTTTATTTATTTTATTTTATCGCACTTTTAATTATCGTACTTTTTAATTATCGCAATTTAATTTTATCGCATTTTTATTATTCGCAATTTCATTATCGTTATTTACTTTACGCTTTAATTTAAAGTCTTGTATTTATTTTATATTTTACATTAGGTTTTAACTGCGACTAAAGTTTTAAAATCGACAAACCGGTCATTAAACGGTAAAAACCCCCCTTTATAATAATAATATTACCTATATATATATTTGTATTTTTATAAAAGTTAACTAATATAGCGTTGAGCTTTGTTTAAAGATTTCCCTGTGGAACGAACCGGACTTACTAAAAACTACACTACTGTACGATTAGGTACACTGCCTATAAGTGTTGTAGCAAGGTTTAAGTATATCCATTCTATAAATAAATAAATATCTTGTGTAAAATTGTATCGTATTTAATAGTATTTTCCTAGTAAAATAATAACTATTTTATATACACCTCGTTGCACATCAATGGTTCCCACATGTGTTAGGTGACTCACATGGGCTGCTAAGAGCTGATCATTGGAGTGTATATACCAATAGTACATACATCTAAAAGCTGTGTATTGTACGAGTACGAATACGGGTGCATACGAGTAGAATTGTTGATGAAACTGAACGAGGATGTAATTGTAAGCATTTTTGTTAAGTAGAAGTATTTTGATAAGTGTATTGAAGTCTTCCAAAAGTGTATAAATACATATTAAAACACTACATGTATATACATTTTAACTGAGTCGTTAAGTCATCGTTAGTCGTTACATGTAAGTGTTGTTTTGAAGCCTTTAGGTTAACGATCTTGTTAAATGTTGTTAACCCAATGTTTATAATATCAAATGAGATTTTAAATTATTATATTATCATGATATTATCATGTATGAATATCTCTTAATATGATATATATATACATTAAATGTCTTTACAACGATAATCGTTACATATATGTCTCGTTTAAAAATCATTAAGTTAGTAGTCTTGTTTTTACATATGTAGTTCATTGTTAATATACTTAATGATATGTTTACTTATCATAGTATCATGTTAACTATATATATATCCATATATATGTCATCATATAGTTTTTACAAGTTTTAACGTTCGTGAATCACCGGTCAACTTGGGTGGTCAATTGTCTATATGAAACATATTTCAATTAATCAAGTCTTAACAAGTTTGATTGCTTAACATGTTGGAAACATTTAATCATGTAAATATCAATCTCAATTAATATATATATAAACATGGAAAAGTTCGGGTCACTACAGACGGTGGAAGTCCTTCGACCAACGGTTGTAATTTTAACGATCGGCCGATAGTGTGGTCGATCGGCCGATGGTGTAGTGACGATCGGCCGACCGTCCCTGACGATCGGCCGACCGTCCCTGACGATCGGCCGACCGTCCCTGACGATCGACCGATGGTCTATGCAGTAGAAATTTTTACTAAGTGTTGAGTTTTGGCCGTTATGCTGCCCGTTTGTATTTTGATGATATTGATGTAATTTTTGAAAGTGCATAAGTGTTAAGCAAAAATTTTTAGCGGATACTTTTTCTGACAAAAATTTATATATTGTGTTATTTGGTGTTAATAGACAATAACTAACTTGATTTGCCTTATGTTCAGGTGAAAAAGATAAGGAAGCCGCTCAGTAGTAAATTATCTGAGCTGGTTGCTGGTATTTGGTGAGTGGGACTAACTGGAGAATATAGTATATAGAAGCATGTTATATTATGATTGCCATGCTTGTTAGATATACTTATTGTTGTGGTTAGTTAGTTGTTGTGATGACTGCATGTTAGTTGATGCTTGTCTGCTAGAGCCCAGTGCGTCCCTATTGTGTGGTGGCCTCGGTAGGAGAGATCAACCTGCGGGTTGGGTTCCTCATGTGGTGGCCTAGACAGCCGTGGTGTATATATATGTGAATGACGCGTCCGTCGCGTGTGGATTATGTATATACATACGGTGGTGGAGGAACTTCTGGTAAGCCCCAGCCCGATCAGCTGGTGGTTAATGGTTTGGCCGAGCCAGAGTCTCTGTAGACGGCACTTGGGTGATGTTTGTGTGTTAGACTATTGTGACATGATTAGTATAACACTTATGTATTCTATGACCTGTAGTTAATCGTACTCACTTAGCTTCGTGCTAATTCCCCTCCATCTCCTCCCTGCAGGTTGTTAGCTTTTGTAGATAGTGCTTTTGAGAGAAGACGGGCATGATGATGTTATGTTTGACAGGATTAACTCTGATGTGGTCTTTTAGAATATGAACCGTGTACTTTTGAAAACAGATTGTATTTACGTCTCTTCCTGTTAATATGTAAATTGTTTTAATGACACGTGACATCAGTTTGTACAAATGTCGATATCGTATTTAATTAATATTATGCTTCCGCCACGTATTTATTATAAAAAAAATAGCGGTGTCACACAAGATCAAGAAAAACTAGCCATAGTGCTAGTATATGTGGATGACTTAATCATCACGGGAGATCACTATGTGGAGATCCAAAGAACGAGAGAGAATCTGTTTATCAAATTTCATATGAAGGAGCTTGGAGAACTCAAACATTTTCTTGGACTCGAAATAAAGCAGAAAAGAGAAGGATTATTTCTAGGACAACAGAAATATGCGCGAGATCTTTTACAAAAGTATGGAATGCTTAATTGCAAACCTATCTCAACTCCGATGGATCCGAATACAAAACTACGAGCAGATGAAGGAAAAAGTCTTCAAGATGTTACCATGTATCGAAAGTTGGTCGGAAGTCTTATTTATCTCACACTAAGCCGGCCAGACATATCTTATGCAGTTGGAGTGGTTAGTCGATACATGAGCAATCCGAAAAAGTCTCACCTTGATGTTGTACGACGCATCTTAAGGTATATTAAAGGCACTATTAACTTTGGTATTTTATACAAAAGAAAAACAAAAGAATGTCACGTGACTGGATATTGTGACGCCGATTACGCTGGAGACTATGATACACGACGGTCAACAACTGGATACATGTTTAGTCTTGGATCGGGAGTAATATCATGGTGCAGCAAGAGACAACCAACTGTATCCTTATCAAGCACTGAAGCAGAATATTGATCGGCAGCATCAGCAACACAAGAAATTACTTGGTTGAAGCAACTAATGGAAGATCTTCATCAGTCAACAGATTATCAAGTAAAACTTTTTTGCGATAATCTATCAGCTATTCGATTAGCAGAGAATCCAGTCTTCCATGCAAGAACAAAACAAATAGAAGTGCACTATCTCTATGTTCGTGAGAAGGTCCTTGAAGGGGAGATCAAGATGATGCCAACAAAGACAGATGAACAGGTTGCAGATATATTCACCAAGAGCCTAAGTAAACCGAAGTTTACAAAATTCAGAGAAGCACTTGGAATGGTCTGCAAGACATCGTTGGAAGAAAATTTGCATTGAGAGAGAGAGTGTTAAAATACAATGCAAATTTAGAATAATATGGAATTAGTAAATGTATATGGGTAAAATATCTAGATATTAATATGTATATAGGGGTGGTCAGTATTTGGTTTGAAACCGTGGAACCCGAAAACCAAACCGAAACCAAACCGGAAAAAAACCAAACCGAATTTGATAAACGGTTTTCGGATCGCGTCAAACCGAAACCGAATTTGAATTCGGTTTTCGGTTCGGTTTTCGGTTTTGAAAATTCTGAATTCGGTTTAACCGAAAACCGATTTCAAAACCGAATTCAAAATTTTTATATATTTAATTTGTACATTTATGTTTTAGTGTCATTATAATTTGGGATCCAATCAATAAAATATATTCTCACCCATATGAAAATTTGGTAGCTCACATTATAATTATGTTACTTAAATTATTATGTTCTTATTCTTAATAACAGAAGCAGTAAACGTCATAATTAAGCTATAAATATTAATAAATCATCGAATTCTTGATAATTTAATAATACGTCATTGTTTTAGGATATAAATAACTAAGACATCCGTAACACCACAATTAAACTACCAAAGTTCTCAGTTTTTTCATAATATTCGGTTTTAACCGAACCGAATCCGAATTTGAATTCGGTTTTCGGTTTTCGGTTTGGTTCGGTTTTAACTTTGAATTCGGTTTTCGGTTCGGTTTTCGGTTTTGCCTAAAAAAATTTCAAAACCGAATACACCGAACCGAATAAACCGAACAAACCGAAAACCAAACCGATGAACACCCCTATATGTATATGAAAAATATTTAGATATTAAAATGTAAAGAAAAATCTAGATATTTATGTGTAAGAAATATCTAGATATTTATATGTATAAAAATATATAGATATTTATATATCAATGGAAATATCTAGTTTCTAGAAACTTCCATGGAGTAGTATAAATATAGGTGGTGGGTTCAGGGGCGGAGGGAGGGGGGGTCAAGTGGGGTCAGCCGCCCCCGACAATTTTGAAATTTTAGTGTAAATTTTTTCGGTTTTTCGATTTTGCCCCAGGTGGAATTTTTTTTTTTTGCCCCAAACCCTTTATATTTTGCCCCAAAACTTTCATATTTTGCCCTAAAACCTTGGTATTTTGCTCAAAAGCCTCTTAATTTTGTTCAAAAAACTCTATATTTTGCCCCAAAACCTCTATTTTTTGTGGAAAAAAAATCCTTACGTTTTAAATTTTTTTTTTGCCCCCGGTGAAATTTTTTTCTGGATCCACCACTGGGTGGGTTCATTTGTGTAAGGTGTGAAAGTTGAGGAAGTAAGAAGACTGTGAGTTAGAGAAGAGAAAACTTATTAGTAAGTAATATTGTAATTGTATTTTGTATTAATAAAAGTGTTATTTGTTAAGTTTCCCGGTTAAGCCTTAGTTCGTGTTTAAGTTCTTAGTGCACTTGTGTTATTTTCATTATATGGTCGGCTCTGCCGCCTAAGTGATATATGGTCGGTTATACCACCTGAATGATATATGGTCGACACTGTCGCCTAAGTATTATTGTGCACTAAAGATTTATAAAATTAAAGGCTAACCAACGTCAAAGTGTTGGTGTAGTGAGTGAGTATAACCTAGGTCCTCTATAGTGGGTGTGTTGGGCTCGTCAAAGCTTTCAACAACCTATGTGATATATGAGTGATCAAATGACACTAACAAACTTGCTTAGAACTAACAATAGTAATAGTGGTTGTTTTCTTTTTGGGTGTGATTTCCAGATTCGAATCAATGTACAACTTGGATTGCATAAAGTATAATTATTTATTGAGTAGTTATCAATTAAAGAATCTTGTTGCCTAATGGTAAGCACAAACATATACACATGTAGTGGCATTAACTAAGCTAAAGAAGCTTCACTTATGAGAGAAGTAGGCAATTACTAAAAGTGGCCACTCTTTGTCTTCTATTATATGCCACTTTGTATACAACTGTAGTCCAATTATAAGACGTCTTACGTTGATTATTATGCTCCTTGTGGTTATAGTTAGATAATGCCGATTGGGTGGCGCTTTGTCATCGTTTTCCTAAAATTTTGCATCTCTACATTTTTCGTCTGGGTGTGTTTGACACGCAAACGGACTCAAATTTTGAGAGGAGGGGTTGGAGTTAAAATTCCTCATATAATCTTATGAACAAATGATTATGTCAAGTCAGATGACAAGTGGATGAGATTCTTTCAAGGATTAGCAGACCGTTAACTCGTTTTGAATGCGATTGTATTTTGTGTTATTTATTCTTGTATTTTTTGTTCGCCTTTATTTAGGTTGATTTGTTTATTATTGTTGTTTGGTTACGATGGGCTCCGTTCGAGTTAGCTCGTATTTATGTTGGTCTAGTTGGTTTATTTTTTCCGAGCCCCTTCGTCGTTTATGTTCGTTAGCTTGTAGCGGTTAGAGATCCTTCATTTATTGACGAAGACTTCTTTTTAATAGTAATCGTTATCTTAGAAAAAAAAAATGTTTATGTCAATGTGAATTAATAAATTTTAGTGTCATCTATTCAAAAATTGTACATACTATTTCTGTGGGACCCACAACCATTTAGTATTTATACAAGTGAAAGCGCATCATGGGGGTGAGCTTTAAGTACATGAAGGAGACTCGTAACTATTTGAAGTGCTTTCATTGCTCCAAAAGCAATCTTGTTGTACATAAAGTAAAGCATGTGAGTGCTTAATTGGTGATCAACATTAATCGGTGACTAACTAATACTTAATCCCAAAGAATTTATTATTATGTTATGACCACATCAATTTTTAATCAAACAACTAAAATTTTTGTACAACTGTCCTTCCATAATCAAAACCAATAAATATTGATGATATATTAACCATTCAAACATTAGGTGCACATAATTCCAATACCATCATATCAAAATAAATTTTACAAATTAACCGTTGCTCTTAAAAATGGATCTACAAATATTACAGTTATATTAGATGCCTTGTAGTTAGAGTTAGATTAGATGCCTTGTAGCTTACTTACCCTTATAATTTACTATTATACAATCATAGATAATATAACATGTACAAAAGGTCAAAAAGGAGTCAAAATACTTATTTTCTTTTAGTCGGTGATTTGTACACTGTCAAAATTAGTCATGCACCGCTCATTATACATCTATCTATACATTACATTATTATAATGTACAATACCTTAGAGCATAAACGGTGATGTGTGGCTTAATTTTAGTGGTTTAAAAATCTTCTTTTCATCCTCTAGAACATGTGTAAGTATTTTTTAATTTTTATTGTTGAGTGTATAAAATGTTGATCCAAAATGCTAAATTGTGTGTAGAGTAGACCAATCATAAAGTGCATGTGTTCCTTTACAATTGTGATAATGGTGTCATGTGTTTGATAAGCAAGTTACTCACCAGCCATGCTTAGAAAATACTCTTTAACCAAAGAGTCAATGAAACCTCAATTGAAAAAAAAAAACCTTAGATATTTGAAGAGTGGGTCCCATTCTCTTGGATCGAGCTACCATTAAGATTACAGATCTACGTAAAAATACTTGCTGTCAATATGATAAAAACGTGAAGACATATTTGTTTAGCTACTATCCTGTGAAGAGCATAATAAGTAGGTCTTTATTTGATTGCACCATCTCATTTCTAACCACTTTACACAAGTAGGGAGTGTTAACATTAACTTAGTTTAACCATTACAACATAACCACAATCATAAGAGGTTTCGTTTAATCATAGATAGCAACAAGGCTCGAAAACAGAGGTGGGTCCAGTGTCGAGCAGAGCAACTGGGTCAGCCACGCGCCTGGGTATTTATATAAAGTTGGACATCGTAAGCTATATTGATTTTTTTTTAATGTTTTGCCCTCGCCAAAGAAGATTTTGATCCGTCATTGGTCGAAACCTTCACGGGATATTCCAATATACATCGGAGTAAAAGTATTTACACTCTCGGTTAACCTAAACAGAGGAAAGAATCAATTATTAAATCGTTTTAACTTATGAAGTGTCTTTTGTTTAATCCCAATAAATACAAGTCTATATGAACTTTATGCAAAATTATTTCTCTTATTAATTTGGATCACAAATTTTGACAAGTGAACCTTACAAATGAGGTAGTGAGAATGATCTCATCTCACCCACCACTATAGTGTTGTCTCTTGTTTTGGTGCAACAGTTTGAGCTTAGCTTACCAAACAGACTACTTGCTCACCATCATATAATGCCACGTGGAACAATAATTCCCAACTAAATTCTTTATATTACGGATACTCTTTCTCGTTTCGTTTCAACTTAATAGTCTTGGGTTAACTTTTTTATTTTTCTTAAGTTTGAATTTAAATAACCTTTTTTGGGTTATATAATACACGATGAATATGAATAAATCAAGTTTAGTATGTGATTTCATCCGGTAAAACTTTTATCAAGTATTATATAACATATAAAAGTTATGAAAATGTCAACCCGGACTTTGACATTAAAATGGATGGAGTACTAATATATTCTTTAGAGAAAGTTACTGAAAATGTCAAACCCAACCACATTGACTTACCACTAGGTTAGCTCTATTCACCTCTCACATCTGACACGATTCACCTCTCGTGTTGGATATGAGACTGTCTGGGGTGGACCAACATAAGTTTCCGAAGCGAAACCTTTGAAATAACTTGTGATGCTTAAAGTTGTGATTTTAAAGTACACCACTTTCTATCGATAATCATAATAATAATAATTACATACCAACAAAAGGTAGAAATACTATAGTTGAAACACGTAAGTTACTAGATCCACTTAAAAATATCCGAAATCAAGTCGGCTTGAATCAAAACAAGCTCAAGCTACTCGAGTAATACTTCTCACCAGGAGTGCATTTATCTTGCTTGTCAAAATTCTTCAAACCTGTTGATTTTAAAAAGACACCACCACTTTCATTTAACCTGTTTATAGCTAACGATCAGAACGAGACCACTCTCGCCGGTGACGGAGACCCCACGCGCCGCCAAGAACGACCGTCGTATGTGACTTTTTCCGGTCAATTTACAAGCTTTTCCGGCCAATTTCCGGCGAGCGAACAATCACATACCTCATACCTGGCCCAAGATCGTTTCTTCGCATAGGAAATTACCACCCTTTGCTTCACCACAATTCTCCCGCCGGCCGCCGCCGCCGCTTGTAACCGGAAATTTATCTTTCCGGCCGGTTACGTTTCTCTCTCTCGATCTATCTTTTTGTTAATTGCTTGCTGATTCCTGCCTATACTTATATATATTAGGAGTAAACCCTTATATATATATATATATATATATATATATATATATATATATATATATATATATCATTGTTATATATATTCATATATTTATATATTTATATCATATTTATATAGTTATAGATATTACTGTTATTTTTGCTTTCCATTTTGAAATCTATATTAGCTATAACTTACATCTATTTCTATTTATCTTCTGTTTTTAATAGTGTAGGTAACTATAAATACTTATTTAACATAGTCATATTTTAGCTTTTACTTAGGTCATCTTTTGGTGTATAGGTTAATATAGATCTTACGCATACCTATGGTCACTTGAGGTCATGTCCTCCTAGTTTAGGGGTGGGTAGGCCTAGAGGGGATAGAGGCGGTAGTAGGGTAGCCACCCTTGGTAAGATTAGAGTGGGTAGTTGGAATATAGGAACCTTGACGGGCAAGAGGATTGAGCTCGTTGATACCTTTATCAAGAGTAATGTGGACATAGGGTGTGTTCAAGAGACTAGATGGAAGGGTGAAGGGGCGGTAGATATTAAGGACTATAGGTTGTGGTACTCGGGTTCTAGGATAGCACGGAACGGGGTAGGTATCTTTTTGGGAAATCTACATAAGGATAACGTTGTTGACTTGGGTAGGTTTAGCGATAGGATTATGTCGGCTAGTCTAATTATTAAGGAGGAAACTTTCACGGTCATTAGCGCGTACGCACCTCATGCGGGTTTAAGTGATGCGGAAAAGAAGAGTTTTTGGGAATTGTTAGATGAGGTAGTGAGGGGGTGCCCAGCGGATCATCGACTAATTATAGGGGGTGATCTGAATGGACACATAGGAGTGGAGGCAGAAGGTTACGAGGGAGCCCATGGGGGTTTTGGGTTTGGTCCTAGAAATGAAGAAGGGCGCTCAACCCTTGAGTTTGCCATTGCCCACGAGTTGGTTGTAGCTAACTCTTTTTTCAAGAAGAGGGATGCTCAGTTAGCCACTTTTTATAGCGGGGGCCGTTGCACCCAGATTGACTTTTTGCTCCTTCGTAAAGGGGAACTTAGGACATGTAGGGACTGTAAGGTCCTTCCAGCATATACGTGCTCCTCCCAGCACAGATTGTTGATCATGGACCTAGTTACCCGGGGAAGAGTTCGTAGGAGGGCTAAGGTTGTGCAACATAGAATCCTTTGGAAGAACCTACATGGAGCGAAGGCGGAGACTTTTAGAACGACTGTGGCCGATAGATTGTGTGTAGAAGGGGATAACGTAGCCCCTGCTGACGTTGACCAGTTATGGAACCGCATGGCGTCCACTATCAGAGAGGTGGCAAAAGAAGCTTTAGGGATGGTATTAGGGACATCGAGAGCCCATAAGAGTAGTAGAGAATCGTGGTGGCTTAGTGACGATGTCCAAACGAAAGTCGTGTTAAAGCATGCGAGGTTTAGGGAGCTCATTACTTTTGGAGAAGGGACACCTGCAGAGAGAACTAGGGTAGAAGAAAGATATAAAGAAGCTAAAAGAGAAGCAAAGAAGGCCGTAACAATTGCAAAAGACAAAGCTTATGAAGATTTATATAGGAAACTAGACTCTAAAGAGGGAGCCAATGACATATATAGAATAGCTAAAGCTAGGGAGCGAAGAGGCAGGGACTTAGTTAACGTCAAATATATCAAGGATGAAGCGGGTCAAAGTATAGTGAGAGAAGACCTTATTAAGAAAAGATGGGAAGAGTATTTTGCATCCCTTTTTGGTAGGGAAAGAACAAAGCGGAACGAGGAACTCCACGAGGTTCGTGAATATCAAAACAACTGTTTCTGCACGAGGATTAACCAGGAGGAAGTTAGATCAGCCCTACGAAAGATGGGGAGAAACAAAGCAGTAGGACCAGACCAAATCCCGATTGAGGCGTGGAGGTGCCTAGGAGGCGATGGGGTTAGATGGTTGACAAACCTTTTCAACACGACGTTTAGAAGCGCAAAGATGCCTATGGAATGGAGACTCAGTGAGGTCATCCCCATTTACAAGAACAAGGGAGATGCACAAATATGTAGTAATTACAGAGGCATAAAGTTACTTAGTCATACTATGAAGCTTTGGGAGAGAGTGATTGAGACAAGGCTCCGACGCGAGACAAAGGTTTCAGAGAACCAATTCGGTTTCATGCCAGGACGCTCGTCGACTGAGGCGATTCACATCGTTAGAAGCCTTATGGAGAAGTATAGGGAAAAACAAAAGAACCTACACATGGCGTTCTTAGACCTGGAAAAGGCTTATGACTGTGTCTCGCGCGAGCTGATTTGGAAGACTCTTAACGCTAAGGGTGTCCCAAGTAGATATATAAGAACTATTAGAGATATGTACAATGGGGCGAAGACTCGCGTACGCATGGCAGTAGGAAACACAGAGTTTTTCCCGGTTGAGGTAGGTTTACATCAGGGATCGGCCCTTAGCCCTTATCTTTTCGCTTTGATCCTAGACGAACTAACTAAGAGGATACAAGATAACATCCCATGGTACCTAATATTCGCCGACGATATTGTTTTAGTTTCGGATTCCCAGGAGGAGCTTAACAGAAGGCTAGAGCAATGGAGGACTGCACTAGAATCAAATGGCCTACGGATTAGCAGACTTAAATCGGAGTACCTTAGATGCGATTTCAAGACGAGCGAAGAAGAACAAGAGGATTTAGTGGATGTCAGAATTGGGGATCAGATTTTACCACCACAAGAGTCCTTTAGATATTTAGGCTCGATGTTTCACAAATCGGGAAGGATAGATGAGGACGTGACGCATCGTATACGAGTAGGATGGTTGAAGTGGAGGGCAGCGAAAGGGGTGCTGTGCGACAAGAAGGTACCCCTTAAATTGAAAGGGAAATTTTTCAAGGTCGCAATCAGACCGGCCATGTTGTACGGCTCAGAGTGTTGGCCAATGACGAAAGCCCAAGAGAGGGGGATGGAGGTGGCAGAAATGAGGATGCTTAGGTGGACGTGTGGCAAGACCATGCTAGATATGATACCAAATGGAGTTTTTAGGGAGAACTTGGAAGTTGGGAACATAACCAACAAATTGAGGGAAGGACGACTTAGATGGTTCGGGCATGTTATGAGGCGCCCACTTTTAGCCCCGGTTAGGAGAGTCGAGACCCTTGTTGTTGGGGGCGTAAGGAGAAGGGGTAGACCCAAACGTAGGTTGGAGGATAGATTGAAGCTTGACATGAAGGAGCTCTTATTGACCGAGGACATGACTTCTGATAGGAATTTGTGGAGGAGTAGAATTAGAATAGATGAATAGGTTCTACATGGTGTTTATTTATTTTATATATTTATATTATATTTCTTGCCTACTTGCTTGTGTGCACTTCATATATGTCTTTATTATTTTATTATTATTATTAATATTTTTTTTTTTCGTGGGACTTTACGTATTGGCTGGACATGTTTTATGGATATATAATATATCTATACTTATTGTAGCATATTCACATGCTTTATTGCACTATATGGTTACATGTTTGTATTACATTATATAGCAATTAATTTATACGTACTTACATATCACATGTTTTATGCTACATAGTATACTTATTTGTCTATGCCTACATAGTATACCATCTATTTTATACTACATATTATACCTACATGCTTCTTACCAACATGTTTACGTATACTTATTGTACTTACATGACTTGTTATACTTGCATATTTGACACTCACATATTTTCGTATATGTTATATTACATTATATTGCTATATGCTTTATTTACCTATATATATCGTATTGGAGTATACATTATTCATGGTAAAGTTTCTATTTTATCAACTTTACTTGTATATTTTTACTTCACATATCGGATTTCATGGTTCTTTCTGGTCGGAGGTCCCTAGGAAGCAGCCTCTCTGCTCTACAGAATAAGGAGGGACGACTTCCTCTACCTGGGGACCGATAGGTATCCTGGGTAGAAGAATGACTTCCCTTTTACTTTAGGGTAGAGGAAAGGACTGTCTACATCTAACCTCCTCCATACTCCACTTTAGTGGAATTGAGTAATGTTGTTGTTGTTGTTGTTGATGCAAGCGTTACTAAACTTGTACATTGTAGCATTTAACTTTTGTGTATATGTAAGTTTACATATATACCATACTTTCTATAACATTCAAGTGTTGAGTCAATTAACTCAACTCGAGGTTTAAAGTATCACTAGTAGTTAGTAGTAACCTTGAACGACTACTTATTTATTTGTATTCTGATGTTGTGGGACATATAATCGGGTCGAGTTTGCCAAGTTTCAAGATAGGAAAATATCATTCAACTAAGAGGCATTTTAGACATATAACTATATAATCATTTAACTAAAAGCTAGGAACGTATCACTGTATTTTGATCACTCATTTTGTTGTCTACCATCATAAACGGTACGTGGGCCCGTTTTAGTGTCAAAAACGTCAAAGAAGTTTGTTGTCTTTCTGTGTTTTAGCGTCAAAACACAGAAAGACTCATAAATATACACCAAAAATACTAAAAGTAAAGAATGACAAAAGACCACTTTTTTGTATATACATTTGTATATACAGTTCCTATAACTTATACTTTAGATATATTTAGCAATTAGCAATTAGCAATTTAGCAATAGCAATTAGCAATTAGCAATTAGCAATAGCAATTAGCAATGTACAATAAGCGGCTCTCTACAAGAACAGCAAAGTATAGATAGCATCACAAATCAACGCCCTCATCAAGGCCTTTAGAACCCATCGTCACATTCGAATCTATTTGTTTGTCGAATTTCTTTTTCCTTCTACCTTCAAATTCTTGGAATCCTTCCATCTGAGAGTAAAAATCGGATCTTGATCACTTTGACCACACGACTTAACTTTTATGGAGAAATGCAGATATCGAGTATTAAGAAAGGAGACGTTGAAGCTTACCGACTGGAATTGATCCATAGATATGGGATTATCATGCAATGAAATACTTTGTAGAGTCTTGCATGCCTTCAACAAATCCGGTGGTATCTGTAGGAAAAATGGTGCAAAAATTTAATTTTCACTTCTAGAAAGTAAAGCCATTTTTATCACATTACAATGATATATATATATTTAATGTTGACAAGCATAGTAGAATTAAAAAAAAAAAAAAAAAAAAAAAAAAAAACATAGTAGAATTTGTGCATTTTAGATTTCTTTATTTCTTGATTTGTGTGAGGAATATCCACTGCTTTAAAATACTTTGATTACTCCCAATTAACTACTCAATTTTAAAAACAGATCGATCCAACTTTCCAAACTACGTTTAATTAATCGGCCAACGTCGGTTAATGGATCAATTGGATTTGTTGGTCAAAGCCGGTGAAAGTCAAAATTGGTCAACATTTTAATGTGAATTAAAAAACTAGGATGTTAGAGTTTTTGAACAAAAGAACGATTATGTTTATGTTTTTACACAATTATGTTAAAGTTTATGTTTATGGTTACTTCTATATTTATACATATGATTTTAATATTTATTATTTGAATGTATAGAAAGTTCAAACCGATTAATCCCTAAATTGCCGATAACTCCCTCCAAAGTCCCAACCAAGTACTCCCCGAGTAGCGAATTTCGCAACCAAGGGAATATCATGTTTTTTTCTCAACCCACAATTACAACTTCAAATCTAAGACCATATGTAAATGCAGAACGAATAGTTCAAATATTACAAATGAATGATACCTGTTTAATATTGTTATTGTCCAAGCATAATGACTTAAGGTGAATGAGATTGCAGACAGAAGGAGGAAGTTCATCAATAGAATTATCTACAAACCACAAAAATAAGAAACGATAAGAAGCATCACAGTGAGATTTTAAGCATGGTAGACATTAAAAAATGAGTGCTTTAACATTCTTAACCGTTGTACCCGGCTTTAACTGCAAACAAGAAGTGTCAATATCGACCTGATTACTTATTAGTGGGTTTGATTTACATTTGTCTCAAATGGGTCAAATTGAAGAAGTTAACTAAAAAAGTTGCTCAAAAAATGTATTTAACATAATATTGTCCTAAACAGCTTTTAAAAATTCAGATTATTAGTGAAAAACTATAGTTATTAGTTAAGTAAATTCTTTACGAAAAGTGTCCCTGTACTTTTAAATGCCCAATTTTCAAAACTTTTTTTCACCAGTGGTTGAACAACAACAATACCCAATCCCGCGCTTGCGAGGTATGGGGTAGACAATCATTCCTCTACCCTAGAATAGAATCGAAGTCATTTCTCCGCCCACGTGTAAAGAAAGAATTCTCCATCCATAGAAAGAGTCGTTTCACCGGTAGTCCAAAATTGGACTACTAGTGAACAAACTTTCAAAAAGTGGGCAAGTCAAATACCCTTTACGAAGATAGGGACAAACTTGGAGAAATCATGAAAGCTAAACAACAACAACAAACAACAACAAAACTCAATACCACATGAGTGGTGTATGGGGAGGTGAGATGTAGACAATCCTTCCCCTATCCGAGAATAAAAACAAGTCATTTCTCCACCCAAAGTGAAACACTCTCAAAAGTAGAGAAAGTCATCCCTCTCTCTATTCGGCGGATAAGGAGATTGCTTCCGAGTGAACCTCCGGCCAATAAGTAGGAAATTTTTTTTAAAAAAACAAATAGTAAAATAAAATTAAACATAAAATTAAAAATAAAACTGAGACGCCATGAAAATGGTATAGAGCCGGAAAAAAAAGGACGCCATGAAAATGGTAAAATCAAATTTTCATGGGTTTTAAAGCCTGACTGAAATTCAATTTAGGCTCTACGAGGCAGACAAGCCGCCAATAGGTCATGAAAGTTAAAAGAAACGTTAATAATTTACTCCTATAAGTTCTATAAGCATATTTAATACAGTAACTATTAACATATATACCTTTGTTGAAACGGACAAAAAATGGTTATAGGTCAACGAACATGTATTAAAACGTAACCCAGTTTAACCCATTAACAAACCCACCCATTTTGGTACCCCAAATGCGATATACTAATTCATCCTTGACAAAATACCTAGAAAGTAGTAGTAGTAGTAGTTGAAAACAAAAAAGTTTGGGACCAATTGTGAAAAGTAAATTAAAAGAAAATAACAAACATGGCATACTACCTAGAAATTAAGGCATAAGCTGGATCAAATTTTATTTCTGACAGGTCAAACAGGTACAGTAAAAACGATTAGATTAAAAAAAACATGTTGAAAGTTGACCAGAGTATTTTTGGAGCATAACCTTCTAAATCATTTTATTCAAACTACCATATTAAGAATAATGGAGTTATTGTAATCAAGTGTGAGACTTAATATTCTCAGAAAAAAAAAGTATGATGGGTTAACATTAACTGTTTTGACCCGCACAATTTGCCACCTCTATCATAAAGTAAAGCAACAACAAAATAAAATGTTAAGTTAACGCAAAATGCAAACAACAGAAAGATACCATTTGCTTGTAGCTCTTCTAATGAATAGCAGCTCCCAACAGATTCTGGAAGAAGCTTCAATTGATTATTCGATACACTCAACAGCAACAGCTGTATTTTGCAAAAACATAATTGAGTTCTATATTCTCACAGCGTACTCGGAATTTGCGAAGATATCACTTACATTGCGTAAACTTCCAATGGTGTCAGGTAAAGTAGTTAACTGGTTGCCCGAGATAGATAACCGCTCAAGTCTAACCAATTGGCCCACTGAACACAATAATTTGAATTCATGAAAAATACACACATGAACTCAAACAAGGAAAATTCACCAAAAATGCCTTTTTGGTAACTTTATCTATCAATCAATTTTATAAATAATGAAAAACTTTTAATACTAGAACATCTGATTATCTCATTGTTTTTATTTCATCAATTAAAAGAAGAACATTCGATCAGTATCTATCTTTAGCTATTACTATTATTATGGCTGCTTATTTTAGTCTTATTATTAAAAAAAATTCATAACGACTTTAAACACACATCCTAATTTGGATAACAAAGCCTTAATCCCATTATTGTTAGAAAAAAAATATATATATGAAACTGTGGCAAATTTATACGGGATGGGGGAAATAATGAAAGAAAAAAATTGTGTTATTACGTTCATCGGGTAAAAAGGTAACTCTATTCTGATCGAGATTTAATATCTTCAAAGACTGAAGTTGGCCCACATTCGTTGGAAGACGCTCGATTACATTTTCAGCCAAAATCTGAAAGCAAATTAGTGTTTCAGATATTAACACAGAATCACACTATTAGTCATTAATCACTATATATAATACAAATACGAAGCCCGAAACAGAAAACTCGATCACTCATAATTACTGTACATATAAAGTCGGCACTTAATTCAAGAAATGATCACGAAACTGTAAACTCGATCATCTCATAATTATCCTAAACTAGTAAGTTAAATAAAAATAATACAAAACAATAATGAAAGAATCGGTACTTACCAGCCTCTGCATGTTTATTAATTTGCTAATCTCCTCCGGAATATCAGCTGCGGTAGCAAAACGACAAAATTGGACAGTAAAACTAATCAGATTTCTATAAGATACCAAGTATGTTGGTTTAAATAAAGGACGAACAAGTATGTTGGTTTAGATAGAGGACGAAAATAAACAGTTCAAGATGATGTTTTCGCAGGTTAGGTTCATTTTGATGTAAGAAGATAGCAAGATATGGTTCATAAAACATATCAGGGATAACTAAGGAAGTAAGTTTAAACGAATAGTATCTAAATTTCCTCTAGTTAGAAAAGGGTGCTTGTGGTTCGAATGTGGATTACGAACCACGATATTGAATGATCAGTTGCAATAGAACAAACTTTGCAGGTCTCATCTCAAATCCATTTACATCAACTTAGTAACACATACAATCACGTGTTAACGTTTTTTATTCTTGTAGTGTTATCGTTTTTTATTCTTGTATATATTGTAAAGTAATGAACTTTCCCTTTTGTTTTTATTATCAAGTTTGGAACTTTTTTTACTAGCTTATAGTTAATCCGAGTACAGTTAAACAAAATCGGAAATAAATCAACAAAAGCCATGATTTATCGTCTACTTGCTACGCAAACATTTGTATCATATCAAGCAAACAAATGTAAACCCAAAAAACACATTATGATGCCCTTCAAATAATGTACAGTAACTTATAAACTTCTTAAACCATAAAGGAACAATTACCTAATTTATTACGAGTTAAATCGAGCGTCCGAACAGATCTATCCAGCTCAAGAACTTCATCTGGTAATGACTGTTTCATCAAAAAATGAAAAGAAAAATTTAGTCTTGAAACATCATATTCTATAAATATAAATTACAAATTATAAATTATAAATTATAAATAAATACCAAATAAAGAAGAAAAAACAAAATTCCTGTGTGCTAATGTAACAGTAAAACACATAAAGTAGCCAACTTTTTTAAGTCATTTGCAGCGAATGATTTATCGAAATAAACCCTTTGATCAAAAATATAAAAAACAGCTGATTTGCTATTAATTAAAGAAAATAAAGATAAAAAAGTAATTACCTTTAATTTGGAGTCACGTAAGGCAACAATGCCGGTGGCGCGCCACCGTGAGAGGCGGTCGGACTTTGAATCAGCATTCGTCTTGCTAGAAACACAACCCATTAATTAATTAATTCACAAAACAAACCAAAAAAGTTTTCAACTTTACTTCAAAATGATCTAGATAAATAAATTAGAAAGAGAGATTTTGTTTAGGGTTTGATTCTTGATTGAGAATCAAATTACATACGGATGAAAAATTAAGATTAAAATGGAAATTGATGACTTGGAAAAAAGACTATTCTAACGTCGAATTTGTGTAGTTACAGTTTATTTTTGTGCTGTTTTGCTGTGTTATTTTTTTTCTTTTTTCTTTTTTTTTGCAAGAAAATTCTACTTTTGTTTAGATACGCAAAGGATAAAAGTAGGATATTTTGGTGTGGGGTGTCTTTATAGGTGAGACCAAATCCATTTGGAAATAAAGAGGATTGGAATGAATCACGTGGTTTGCACTTGTTTGAACAATATGATTTATTTTTTAAAGGTGTTAACGACTTGAGTAAATTAAGTTCGAAGTCGTTTAATACAAGTTCGAGTTAGTATATGAACACGAGTTGAGTTGAACTAGTGTAAACGTCCGCGCGATGTAGCGAAATTGTAACGTTATTTTAGTGAAGAGAGAAGTGAATGAAAAACTATTATAAAAAATAAGTACAGTAGAACTTTTTTTAAAGCGACAAATCATATTTCACTTTCTTCAACTTTTTTTCCTCTTTTACTTTCAAACTTTTTTTTCTTTTTTTTTTTTAGGGTATCACCCGGTGAATATATTGATATAAAACAGAATACAATGTATCACAACGACTATAGGTGAGTCATATAGTCTCTCAAACAACCTAGCTATTACAACTCAAAATAGCACCATGAGCAAAAGCTCACAAACAAAACATGAAAACAACTCAAGAGATTTTCCAATCGAATTTAAGCCGGAGGACTTGAGGAGAACTCTTCCATCTAATGCTCATGATCTTCAAACGAATTGTGCGATATATAAGGTCATAAATTTGCTTACAGGAGCTCTTCCTTTTCTTGAAAAATCTAGCATTATGCTCATTCCATATACAATAAACTGAGGCGGCAAATAAAAGTTTCACAATAATTATACGAGCGATGTTGCGATCAGCAAAAGGGGAAAGGATAGCTCTAAAATCACGCCATCCATCACAGACAATCGGAAAGTCCATGTGCCTTGAAACTAAATTCCAAACCTGCTTTGAAAAAGAACACATAAAAAATAGGTGATCATGAGAATCGGCTACCTGTTCACAAAGCGGACAAACCAAAGAGCTACCCGGGCAAATCTCCCAATGGTTCAATTTATCTTGCGTTTTCAACTTCTCACCCATTAGGAGCCACAAAACAAAAGCATGCTTCAGGATACAATTAGAGAACCAAACCACAGAATACCAGTCCACGCATGGAGCACGAGGGCGAATAGTTTCCCATACAACATTTACCGAGAATTCCCTCATCTCCCCATTAGTTGCTTTCCATTTAACAAGATCAATTGATTCAGACAAGACAAGAGGATCAACATTATTTAAAATAGGGAATCTAGAGAACCATTCATGAGGCCAATTCCATCCATTACCATCAACAATCTCATGAACAAATTCTCTACCTGAGTAACCTGTTTGGGACAAAACATGGCGAGAAATAACAGCAGACAAAGGACCTTGCGAGCACCAACAATCAAACCAAGCTGATGTGATATTACCATTACCAACTTCATGAAAAAATCTACCTCTGATTACCTCACGAATACATAGGATATTCCGCCAACTCCAACTCGCATTCGCAGGAGTCTGAATATCCCAAAAATTTCGTCCCATTAACCTGTACGAGTGAACCCAACGAACCCAAAGAGATTCCTTGTTGGACAAAAGACCCCAGATATGAGTCGAAAGAAGAGCAACATTCCATACTTTAAGTCTTTTAATTCCAAGCCCACCTTCAATCTTAGGAATGCAAACGTCTTCCCATTTAACCCTCGCCTTACCCTTCTTAAAATTTCCTTGGCACCAAAGAAAACCCCGCATCAAAACTTTTATGTCATTTATAATGGCACTAGGCAGAAGAAAGACAGACTGCCAATAGATTTGCGTAGACGATAACACCGAATTAATCAACTGAAGACGCCCTACAAAAGACAGAAATTTATTTTTCCAGTTGTTAATCCGAGAGCTCACAGCATCCACCAATTCTTTACAATCTCTATAGTGCAACTGGGTAGACACTAAAGGGACACCCAGATTGAAACAACCCGTCCTAATCCATCTGGACGAAGTCCATATCGATTACAAACGATTCACAATAGTTGATTACATCGCGAGGTACTTGACCTCTATATGATATATTTTAAAAATATTGCATTCGTTTTTAAAAGACCATCTTTCATTACATCGAAAGTTGACGGCATGCATGCCATTTCATAATATATCCAACTATAATTAACTTAATATTAATCTTGATGAACTCGACGACTCGAATGCAACGTATTTTGAAATATGTCATGAATGACTCCAAGTAATATCTCTAATATGAGCAAATGCACAGCGGAAGATTTCTTTCATACCTGAGAATAAACATGCTTTCAAGTGTCAACCAAAAGGTTGGTGAGTTCATAGGTTTATCATAAAACAATAAAATTCATCATTTTGATAGACCACAAGATTTAAATGCTGCATGGTACAAATGGGCCCGAATCCTATACCCACCTGTAATGTACATGCGATATCTTTTAAATACAGTACACCTTTCTCGTGTACGAAATCATCTTTCATAAATCTTAGTAACCGTACACATATTTCGTGCACAAAAATAACATACACATAACCTGTGTATAAAATCATTCTCTCGATACATAACATTCACTTTTCATTTCTTTCATAGCTTGGCTTGGTAACCGACCTTAACATATAATGCGCATAATAATATCCCCAAAACAGAACATCTCGTCTGTATAATAATCATATAAACTTCGAAGTACTAAACACCACGCCCACTAGCCCTTTCGTCTAGTGAACATTCTGGGTGGGGGTGTTAAACCCGGTAGCTACCTTTAGGATTCGCGTCAATTAGGCGTGCACTAATTCTCAAAATTAGTGATGTTCCCTAATTCTTAGGTTACCAAGCAATAATAATCAGGGAAAAAATATTCATATCAATTGTGGCAATTATCACGTCCACATAATTCAATGGTGGCAATTATCACGTCCACATAATTCATTCGAGGAATGTTTTGGTTGTGTCTATCTCGTCATATATTTATAAAAGCATTTCATGTATTCGGAGTTCAAAATGTATTTCAAAAGCATTTAATAAAGCAGTTATAAAAACAGCGCATGTATTCTCAGTCCCAAAAATGTAAAGAGTAAAAGGGAATCAAATGAACTCACCATACTGTATTTTGTAGTAAAAATACATATTACTATACTGAACAATGCAGGGTTGGCCTCGGATTCACGAACCTTAAGGTAACAAGTTTCCAAAAAGAATGCTACTGCGGAGGCTTGAACCCACGACCTCTTACTTAAACCAAACTGTCTCAACCATTACACTACCGCTAGTCTTTCTGTTCTAATTTAACTGTTAAATTTATATAACCAGTTTTGCTTTATGTTCCTATTTTTAACCTGCTAACCCAGAATTCGGCCCATCAATAGCAGTAGCCCAGTTAGATAAAAAAAAATGTTTAGAGTCCCCTAGATTCGAACTCAGGACCTATTGATAAACCAACAGACGCCCAACCAGTTGCTCTGCCTATTACCTTCTGATTAAAATTACGGAACAAAACATATAGCCAATATGTCTGTGTAACATCCTCAATCGGGCCTAGCTGTAAGATTACTAAATTGCCCTTAAGTTAGTATTGTGTTATTATATATTTTATTTTTATTTAATGTTTATGATTAATTAATGATGTGGTTAGGACCAGTTTATGACAAGGGTCACAGAACATGTTTGTTTATTTAATTTGGACTTCGTTTGGGTTGCCAAATGATGTACGAAAGATATCAGATAACTGATAAATACCCGTGTGTTGCACAGTGTAGGATTTTAACCCACTTTAGATGGCTAGTGCTGTCCACTTTCTTGCATTTTCCAGATTCTTCCCAAACCACCCCGTTCTTCATCTTCTCCACCTACACCAAACCCTAATCCTAAATTCTTGTTTTAGAGCTCAAATCATTTACATTATCTTGTTCCTTGTGTTTTACTGATTTTATCAAGGTAAGAATCACAAGTTTTCATGCTTTAATCTTCAAGAAAATTGGGTTTTTGTGTTAGTTTTTACAAAGTGTGTATTTTGGGTCAAAAGAGTTAGATTTGATGTCGTTTGAGTCTAAATCTTGTGGGTTTATGTTTCTACATGCTTAGTGTCTTGATTTGGTCAGTTTTGAGGTCGTAATCGAGCTCTAGAGCAAGAATTGATCGATTTCGGGTGAAACCCGTCACTTTGTCTTCAGCTTCTGCAGATGAACACGATCGGCCGAGTGTCTCCTGACACTCGACCGACTGACTCGACCATCGACCGAGTGTGTAAGACCTACGGCCGAGTGTGTCTATGAGAGACCATCGGCCGAGTGACTAGACACTCGGCCGAGTGAGTGTAGACAGTCGACCGAGTGTCTTGGGCAGTGAATATTTTACCAAGTGTCGATTTCTAGCCGTTATGCTGCCCGTTTGTATTTTGGTGTTTATGATGTAAATTTTGAAAGATGATGTAAATTTTGAAAGTGCACAAGTGTTAAACAGAAAATTTTTAGCGGATACTTTTTCTGACAAAAATTTCAGTATTGTGCTGTTTTGTACTATCGGATAGAAACTAACTTGTGTATATGTTTTTCTCAGGAGAAAAGGAGAAAGAGAAGGTTCGGTGATTAGATAGCTGAATACCTTCTCGTTTGCTGGTATTTGGTGAGTAGGACTAACTGGAGAATATAGTATATAGAAGCATGTTATATTATGATTGTCATGCTTGTTAGATATACTTATTGTTGTAGTTAGTTAGTTCTTATGATGACTGCATGTTAGTTGATGCTTGTCTGCTGGAGCCCAGTGCGTCCCTATTGTGTGGTAGCCTCGATAGGAGAGATCAACCTGCGGGTTGGGTTCCTCTGTGGTAGCCTAGACAGCAGTGGTGTATATATATGTGAATGACGCGTCCGTCGCGTGTGGATTATGTATATACATACGGTGGTGGAGGAAGTTCTGGTAAGCCCCAGTCCGATCAGCTGGTGGTTAATGGTTTGGCTGAGCCGCCAGAGTCTCTGTAGACGGCACTTGGGTGATGTTTGTGTGTTAGACTATGCGACATGATTAGTATAACACTTGTGTATGCTATGGCCTGTAGTTAGTCGTACTCACTTAGCTTCGTTCTAATTCCCCTCCATCTTCTCCCTGCAGGTTGATAGCTTTTGTAGATAGTACTTTTTGGGAGAAGACGGGCATGGTGATGTTATGTTTGACATGATTAACTCTGATGTGATCTTTTATAGCTTAAACCGTGTTCTTTTGAAAACAGATTGTAACTACATCTTCTCCGTTTAAACATGTATTTTGTAATGACACGTGACACTGGTTGTCTTAGCAATAGTTAATGTTTATTTTGTAATTAATAAATAAATGCTTCCGCCACTTATAAAAAAAAAAATCAGCGGTGTCACAAGTTGGTATCAGAGCTGAGCTTGGCAGCATGTGCATTGTGATCAACATGTCATGTTCCCAAACTTAGAAGAGTCATGTTAAACATAACATGCTGGGGATGGGTTAAGTGAGTATTAGGACATGATATGTGTTAGTTGTTAGTACTAACAGAATTTATACTAAGCTTTGGTGTGAGTGTTGTGGTAGTGCAATAATGGCAGATAATCAAACAACCGCTACTGGCCCTACTGTCCCTGGAACTGGTACTTTTAGAGCCCCTGACGAAGATGGACATGTGTCTTCAAAAGAAGAAACCTCTCAAGAAGTGATAGAACTTCAAAGTCGGTTACTAGAAGCTCAGGAGAAAATTAAGGAGTTGGAACAAGAACGGGCGCAATGGAACCCTAATACCACTGCGTTAAACACAACTTTTCCTTCAAACCTTTATAATCAAGCCGGTGGTAGTTCCCAATCGCAGTTTCCACAAAATACCTATCAAAACTATCAAATGTCATTTCCGTTTAACCAGACTTTTCCTAATCAAATGATGTACCCATTTCAAGTCCCTGAGACAAGAAGGAAGTGTACCTATAAACAGTTTATGGACTGCAAACCTCCTGAGTACAGTGGTCACACAAACCCTACAATGACCCTTAATTGGCTAAGAGAAGTAGAGAGAGCGTTGGAAGCATGTTTTTGTGAGCCTGAATCTATGGTGTTATTTGCTAGTAGGCTTCTCAAGGGTGAAGCAATGGAATAGTGGGATTCAATTACTGCTTATTTACCCAAGGAACAGATCAGTCAAATTACCTGGGAACAATTTGCTGCTAAAGTTCGTGAGCAGTATTGTTCTGAGTATGAGATGGAAAGATTGAAAACCGAGTTTCTGAATATGAAGATGACAGAAAGTATGAAGATTGATGAGGTTTTCAGAGATTTCACATCTAAGTTAAGGTTCGTTCAACAGTGGGTGTAGCGACCCGGCAAAATCGTCATTTACGGCGCCGCTAACTTAGGTCCTGTTACGTGGTCGTAGTCCCTATATGAGACTCGTTTGACCAAAACTATGTCGCATTCATTTGAAAAGTACAAGACTTGCAAAGTTTAGTTTACCAAACGGATCGACAACAAGTTTAAGTTTACAAAAGTAGTAATGTATAAATGAAATAACTTGCGACATAATTAGTTGAAAATCACAGTTGCTATAAATAGCGTAAGTATGTATGTATGCTTGACTCCAAGCAAGAAATCAGAGTGTATGCATGTATGCTCGACCTCAAGCAAGTATGAAAGTACGCGGAAGCATGTATCAAATAGCCATGTATGAACCTGAGAAACATATAGAAAACTGTCAACGAAAAACGTTGGTGAAATCATAGGTGTATTAATAAAAGTTATATTTTGAACCACAAGATTTAGTATTTCCATAAAATTGATCATCCAAAAGTTGCATTCCAAAAGTTTGTTCGCGAGCACCCAATTATCAATGCTTAACATTCCTTCCATAGAATCCCATCACAATAGTGTTAGAGCATACACTGTTTCTCGAAAATATATTCCATTCGTAAACGGTAGCGAACCGTTTGAATGAGGGTTTGTCAAACCCGTATGGCCACACAATATAAGTTCTCGCTTACACCCTGCAAGTGTAACTAATGATAATCGAATTGAGGATTTTTGTTCTAACTCGCTGTGGAATGTTTGTTTCATCGTACTTGTGTTCAAAGTATAAAAGTAAGTAGTACAAAATGTAACAAAGTATATATTTCTCAGCTCACAATTTAAAAGTATAAAAAGTTGTTGAAAAGGTGAGACTATGATCTCACCTCGAGTGCACGAGTATAAATGTACTTCACAAAGTAAACGTGTGCATGAAAGTTGCTTAGCCTTGACCTAAACAAAAAAGTTGTATCAATTAACCGGTTACGACACAAGGTCGGGTGAAATGTGTTCAATTAGTCCTATGACTCGTTACGACTCGATTATGTAGCATGTGAATCAATTTGTCAAGTTTCATGAAAGATACAAGTATAGAAACAAGTTAGGAAGGTTGCACAATCATTTGGTTAAGTTTGACAAAAAGTCGAACTTCGGTCGGTCAAAGTCAACGAAAAGTCAACACGTTCGGGTCGGGTCCCGAACTATTTTTCTGAGGTTTTTAATCATATATGAGCATGTTAGAACAAGTTACATGTGAATCGGAGGTGCGTAGCATAGCAAACATTATTCAAAAATCGACAAAGTTGGACAGACCACTTTGGCGCGCCGCGCCATTACCTGTGCAGAGAATTCTGGCAGTTTTCACACTTAAGCACGAATCCAACTTCAAATACCCATAAATCCTAAACCGTAAACATCCAAAACAAGTATCTTATATCGTTGGAAAGGTATTTTGACAAGGAATACAACTAACCACTTTTCATCAAGCAAAAACATCATTTACAATAGCCGAAATCTCTTCAAGTGGTCATTAAATGTTCAAAACCATCGTTTCAAGTTTACAAAACGCATTTTAAGATTCGGGAATGCAATTCACACATATGATATGCCGTTTTGAAGGTAATGAAACATACAATACAACTAATCACTAACTAATAACATTTCATGGCATTCAAAGCATCAAAATTTCCTTTTAGAGTTCATCAAACCCTAATCAAGAATCACAAAACCAATAATCATGTTAATGATGTTTTCCAAATCAACCTACACATCAAATTGATGCTAAAGATGCTAGTAACACTTTTTAAAACATAAACTCTAACAATTTAACAACATTAACTCATCCAAAATTAAGGATTAAGCACACCCATTTCAAATGTTCAAACTAGTTACTCAAAACAACGAATCGAGCAAACAAAACATATATTCATGTTATACACGAGCCATAGACACTAACTAACACAATTTCAAGTCAAAAACATGAATTTAGAGAAATCTAGAGTTTTTAGAAACCTTACCCCAAGCTATGAAATTGGTACCAAATCGAAGAGGATGAAGAGAGGATTCCAAATATGTAATTTGTTTTGATGTTTGCTTGCTAAATCCGATTTAGATGATGAATGTGTGATGAAGATCAAAAGGATTGAAGTTTGGGAGTAAAAATGGAGAGAAAAAGGAAAATGAAAAGAAAATAATAAATGGTGGGGAGGAGGTGGTTGACTAGTCAACCACTAGTTACTTCTTTGCTTACTTGACACCAATAGTCCCTCGAGTTTAAGAGCGGGTGCGGGAATTAACCGAACGAATATTTTAAAAACGTTCGAGTAAACGAGTGATGTTATAATTAAATAACGGGAAAATTAAGAACGTTGGTCAACGGAAACTACGAATTTAAATAACGAAAGGTATTATTTAAAAAAAAAGATAGTGTTAAAAATAAATTTAACGGAAAAACGCGGGATGTTACATTACCTACACCTTAAAAGAAATTTCGTCCCGAAATTTAGTTGGAAGTAGTAGTCGTTGTTTCTTCCTCGAGATCTTGCGTTGTCGGTTCTACGAATAAGTGAAGGTACTCCCTCGGGTATTTCAACGAACTTCGACAGTCGCGATTTTACGTTGGTTTAAAGTTTGGTTTCACGATTCATAGTTTCATCGATAGGAATAATAAGTTTTTGTTTCGCGAGACACGTCTTTAAGTTTAGCGCATGGAATGTAGGATGAACGGAGACTCAAACGAGTCGGAAAATCTAAATGGCTAGCAACGGGTCCAAAACGCCCCAAGATTTTTAAAAGGATCAAAATATCGGGGATTTAGCTTTCTACGTTTCCCGAAATGATTTACACCTCCTCAAGATGCGACTTTTTACGTTACGCGGTTTTCCACATGGAATTTGAAAAGTTTACGTCTAACAGTGGCATAGCTCCTTTGGCGACTACGGTCGTCTCGAGCCTTTATGAGGTTAAAGAAGTTTCTTGGTTGTTCCATGAATTAGCTCGGGTTCGGTGGTTTGATTATCATTAACTTGGTTCTACAAAAGGAGAATGACGTTTCCGGTCACATAAGATTTCAAAAGGTGTGACGTTAAGACTTGAATGATAACCATCGGCGTAAGAGAATTTAGTAAAGGCAATGACTTTTCTCAAGAAATTTTGAAGTCGATAACACGAATTTGTTTTATGATTCCCAAGGTTTGAATCGTATGTTTGTTTGGCCCTTCGAGATGCGTTGATGTGTTGTACTCATGTTTAAACGCGGTCCCGAGGCTTTTCGTAAAGCACTCCGAAATCTAGAAGTGAAACAAGAATCTCGATCTGAAATGAGGTACATTTCTGTAAGGTATGTTTGAACGGGTACATCAGGACTCGAAAATGTTAGTTAGAACAAGTTTCTCAAGAAATTTGTGTCGCGAAAGATTTATCTGTTTCCCAAAACATTTGTCGGAGCAAGTTCTCATCGGTTTCTGAAAACGTTCGTCGGGGCTATTCACCCTCGAGGCGAGTACTAGTATAACGTGAAGAGTCTATCTCTCCATTGAAAATTCAGAATCAAAGATTTCCTTATACGGAAGTACGAGTGTAATACGAGAGAAGTTTCCACCTCGGTGTGAGCATAACAGGTATATTGTAGTTCGTTGATAAAACTGTGCGAGGACGAGATAGTATTCATGTATAACGTATGTTTGAAGTTGAAAGAATTCGTCATTCATTCGGAAGCATAAATATGGTTCGACAATATTCGAAGGTGTGTCCCCGGTATGGTTGTTGTCAGTACTTTTGGAGTTTTCAGATGTCCAAACATGAATAGATGAAATCATGTACATGGCACATGGTGGTGATTAGGTTGATCGAGTCTAACCACCATCACGTGTCATTAGAACTTTGGTATGTCTTACCGTAATATAACCACGTTGATCGAGTGTCGTTATATTACGCTAACTCATACCTCCATTCCCACATCACTCCATAACATCAAGTTCGTGTAACTGTGAAGATCTAAAATGAACAAAATGTAACGACGTCTCAAACGTGACTCGTATTAAATCGAAAGAATTTCTGCAACTCTAAGGAAGCGTTCCCCGAGGGAAGTGTATAAATGATTGTTCACGTCAATGCGGTTCGAGTCAGACAATAAGGTATTCAGGTATGAAAAGAGTAACGAGTCATGATAACGAGTAGCACGCAACCGTAGTGATAAATGTTGATGACGATACTCACCTAGAGTAGTAATGGTAGTAACACCAAAAAGTAGATAGTAAGAAACACCAGTGGGAAACCGATAGTAAGTTGAAACGCTGGCAAATAACAATCCGGGAGACAGAGTTCCCGAACAAGTGAGACTAATGAAGTCGTCGTCATCCATACGTGTATGAATCTTGAATTTACGTGTGTTACCAGAAAGTGGCAGAATACGGATTCGTATGATGAAAGTTGGGTACCATTAAAAAGTTTGCCTAAGAATGATTCAAGTATAATGCACAAGTAGTCAAGTAAGTGTTATCTATAGCAAATGTATGTCAGAATGCAATGGCTAACTATCCGGTTGTAGTCTAGATTCACTAATGCGTCCCAACGACTCTGTCAGGCACACTAATGCACATACTAGTTCCCTACAACCAACGCTCTGATACCATCTGTAGCGACCCGGCAAAATCGTCATTTACGGCGCCGCTAACTTAGGTCCCGTTACGTGGTCGTAGTCCCTATATGAGACTCGTTTGACCAAAACTATGTCGCATTCATTTGAAAAGTACAAGACTTGCAAAGTTTAGTTTACCAAACGGATCGACAACAAGTTTAAGTTTACAAAAGTAGTAATGTATAAATGAAATAACTTGCGACATAATTAGTTGAAAATCACAGTTGCTATAAATAGCGTAAGTATGTATGTATGCTTGACTCCAAGCAAGAAATCAGAGTGTATGCATGTATGCTCGACCTCAAGCAAGTATGAAAGTACGCGGAAGCATGTATCAAATAGCCATGTATGAACCTGAGAAACATATAGAAAACTGTCAACGAAAAACGTTGGTGAAATCATAGGTGTATTAATAAAAGTTATATTTTGAACCACAAGATTTAGTATTTCCATAAAATTGATCATCCAAAAGTTGCATTCCAAAAGTTTGTTCGCGAGCACCCAATTATCAATGCTTAACATTCCTTCCATAGAACCCCATCACAATAGTGTTAGAACATACACTGTTTCTCGAAAATATATTCCATTCGTAAACGGTAGCGAACCGTTTGAATGAGGGTTTGTCAAACCCGTATGGCCACACAATATAAGTTCTCGCTTACACCCTGCAAGTGTAACTAATGATAATCGAATTGAGGATTTTTGTTCTAACTCGCTGTGGAATGTTTGTTTCATCGTACTTGTGTTCAAAGTATAAAAGTAAGTAGTACAAAATGTAACAAAGTATATATTTCTCAGCCCACAATTTAAAAGTATAAAAAGTTGTTGAAAAGGTGGGACTATGATCTCACCTCGAGTGCACGAGTATAAATGTACTTCACAAAGTAAACGTGTGCATGAAAGTTGCTTAGCCTTGACCTAAACAAAAAAGTTGTATCAATTAACCGGTTACGACACAAGGTCGGGTGAAATGTGTTCAATTAGTCCTATGGCTCGTTACGACTCGATTATGTAGCATGTGAATCAATTTGTCAAGTTTCATGCAAGATACAAGTATAGAAACAAGTTAGGAAGGTTGCACAATCATTTGGTTAAGTTTGACAAAAAGTCGAACTTCGGTCGGTCAAAGTCAACGAAAAGTCAACACGTTCGGGTCGGGTCCCGAACTATTTTTCTGAGGTTTTTAATCATATATGAGCATGTTAGAACAAGTTACATGTGAATCGGAGGTGCGTAGCATAGCATAGCAAACATTATTCAAAAATCGACAAAGTTGGACAGACCACTTTGGCGCGCCGCGCGGGTACATGGCGCGCCGCGCCATTACCTGTGCAGAGAATTCTGGCAGTTTTCACACTCAAGCACGAATCCAACTTCAAATACCCATAAATCCTAAACCGTAAACATCCAAAACAAGTATCTTATATCGTTGGAAAGGTATTTTGACAAGGAATACAACTAACCACTTTTCATCAAGAAAAAACATCATTTACAATAGCCGAAATCTCGTCAAGTGGTCATTAAATGTTCAAAACTATCGTTTCAAGTTTACAAAACGCATTTTAAGATTCGGGAATGCAATTCACACATATGATATGCCGTTTTAAAGGTAATGAAACATACAATACAACTAATCACTAACTAATAACATTTCATGGCATTCAAAGCATCAAAATTTCCTTTTAGAGTTCATCAAACCCTAATCAAGAATCACAAAACCAATAATCATGTTAATGATGTTTTCCAAATCAACCTACACATCAAATTGATGCTAAAGATGCTAGTAACACTTTTTAAAACATAAACTCTAACAATTTAACAACATTAACTCATCCAAAATTAAGGATTAAGCACACCCATTTCAAATGTTCAAACTAGTTACTCAAAACAACGAATCGAGCAAACAAAACATATATTCATGTTATACACGAGCCATAGACACTAACTAACACAATTTCAAGTCAAAAACATGAATTTAGAGAAATATAGAGTTTTTAGAAACCTTACCCCAAGCTATGAAATTGGTACCAAATCGAAGAGGATGAAGAGAGGATTCCAAATATGTAATTTGTTTTGATGTTTGCTTGCTAAATCCGATTTAGATGATGAATGTGTGATGAAGATCAAAAAGATTGAAGTTTGGGAGTAAAAATGGAGAGAAAAAGGAAAATAAAAAGAAAATAATAAATGGTGGGGAGGAGGTGGTTGACTAGTCAACCACTAGTTACTTCTTTGCTCACTTGACACCAATAGTCCCTCGAGTTTAAGAGCGGGTGCGGGAATTAACCGAACGAATATTTTAAAAACGTTCGAGTAAACGAGTGATGTTATAATTAAATAACGGGAAAATTAAGAACGTTGGTCAACGGAAATTACGAATTTAAATAACGAAAGGTATTATTTAAAAAAAAAAGATAGTGTTAAAAATAAATTTAACGGAAAAACGCGTGATGTTACAGTGGGTACCGACTGAAAAGGATAAAATTCAGCATTTCATGCGGGTGATTAAGCCGGAGTACAGAACCGTTGCGAGATTTGCAACAACCTTGGCGCAGGCTCATGAGATGGCTAAAGTTACAGAAGGTGATGTAATAGTAGCAAAAAGAGAAAGTTCAAAGTGTGGATCTTTTGGGGGAAAATCAGAAAGTCAATCAGGTGGACAGTCGACTCAGCAGTCGAGTAAGCAATCAGGATTTCGTGGTAAGAAGTCAGGTGGGTTTAAACAGAAAAGTAAGTCTGGTATTAGTAGATCGGGTTCAAGTCAGTCTGGGTGGTGTAATGTTTGCAAGTCGACCCATCTCGGTCCGTGTTCTCCAATGACCATAAGGTGTTTGAAATGTGGAGTATTAGGGCATGAATCAACAACTTGTTCTTTTAAGTCTAATGTTTGTTGGAGTTGCCATCAAGAGGGGCATAGATCTGCAAATTGTCCATCTGCGTCAAGAGCCAGTCCTGGGGCAGGGTCAGGGGCAAGGTCGGTAACTTCTGGGGGATCTTCTGCTTCTACTGCCGGGCAGAAGAGAAAGAATCCTCCAACAGCAGAGGCAAGGGCATTTCAGATGACGGTAGATGCTGCAACCGCTATCGATGACGTCATTACCGGTATGTTCTTGGTTAATTCCTTGCCAGCTCGTGTGTTATTTGATTCTGGAGCGAATCGATCTTTTATGTCCTTAGGCTTCTATAATAAGTTGAAGTTTCCTGTTAGGATGTTAGATGAGCCTTTGGGAATAGAAGTAGATGATGGTAAAATGGTTCCATGCACATCATCTGTGTCTGGAGTTACCATCGAAATCGACGGCCATTCCTTTCCTTTAACCTGTTTATTGATGCCTATACCTAGCTTTGATGTAGTCATAGGCATGAATTGGTTAAGAGCTAATAGGGCTAATATTAAGTGTGATAAGAAGATGATTTCTTTCCGTTTGGCTGATGGATCTCGAGTGATAGCTAGGGGAGAGCTCAGTGGACTTAACTTCCCTATGGTTTCCCTAATGAAAGCACAGAAGGCAATAACAAAAGGGTGTGATTCATTCTTAGCCTACGTGATTGATGTTAAGAAAGAGAAGAAGCAGGTGACCGATATTCCCGTTGTGTTAGAATTTCCAGAAGTATTTCCAGGTGATTTACCAGGGTTACCTCCAGTACGTGAAGTAGAGTATAAAATTGATTTGGTTCCAGGTGCTACGCCAGTTGCAAAAGCTCCTTACAGATTAGCTCCGTCAAAAATCCGAGAAATGATGTCTCAGATTCAGGAACTGTTAGATAAGGGGTTTATCCGACCAAGTTCTTCACCGTGGGGTGCTCCTGTTTTGTTTGTGAAAAAGAAAGATGGGTCGCTTCGTATGTGTATAGATTACCGCGACTTAAATAAGAGAACAATCAAGAATAAGTATCTGTTACCAAGAATAGATGACTTATTTGATCAGTTCAGGGTGCTTCCTACTTTTTAAAGATTGATTTATGTTCAGGGTATCATCAGGTACGTGTTACAGAGAGTGATATACCAAAAACAGCGTTCAGAACTAGATATGGTCATTATGAATTTTTAGTTATGCCATTTGGGTTGACAAACGCGCCAGCAGTGTTTATGGATCTCATGAACAGGGTGTGTCGTCAGTATCTTGACAAGTTTGTGATTGTCTTCATAGATGATATCTTGATATATTCGAAAACCGAGAAAGATCATGCTATACATTTGAGATTGGTATTAGAACTTCTGAAACAGGAACAGTTGTACGCTAAGTTTTCCAAGTGTGAATTTTGGTTGCGGGAAGTACAGTTTTTGGGTCATGTGATTTGTGAACAGGGTATTAAAGTGGATCAGTCTAAGATAGAGGCCGTAATGAATTGGAACTCACCGAAAACGCCGACAGAAATCAAGAGTTTTCTGGATTTAGCAGGTTATTACCGCCGATTTATCAAAGACTTCTCTAAAATAGCAGGTCCGTTGAATAAGTTAACTAGAAAAGATGTAGCCTTTCGATGGACTGATGAACAAGAAAAGGCTTTTCAGACTCTCAAATAGTTATTATGTCAAGCGCCGGTTTTAGCTTTACCAGATGGTACAGAAGATTTTGTGGTCTACTGCGATGCGTCACGTGCAGGTCTGGGTTGTGTTTTAATGCAGAGAAATAAAGTTATAGCGTATGCTTCACGACAGTTGAAGAATCATGAACGAAACTACCCTACTCACGATTTAGAGTTAACTGCAGTTGTGTTTGCTTTGAAGCTTTGGAGACATTATTTGTATGGTACACATTGTGAAATCTATACAGATCATAAGAGTCTTCAATATATCTTTTCGCAGAAGGAATTAAATATGCGTCAACGTCGATGTTTAGAATTGATTAAAGACTACGACTATGAGATTAAATACCATCCGGGTAAAGCAAATGTGGTCGCAGATGCTCTGAGTCGCAAGAAAACAGTCAAAAATGTTAGATTTATGAGAATTGAGATAGTTTCAGACTTGATTGATCGATTGAAAACCGTTCAGTTAGTAGCTTTGAATGACAAAAACCTAAAGACTGAACAAATGACTAAAAGAAAATTTGACCTATGCAATGATTCTAGAGGATTAAAGACCTATAAAGATCGAATTTGGGTGCCTAAGCTTGGAGATTTGAGGGATTTAATCCTTACTGAAGCGCATAAATCGAGATTATCAGTGCATCCAGGTAGTACTAAGATGTACCGAGACTTGAAAACATTGTATTGGTGGCCAACAATGAAGACAGATGTTGTAGGTTTCGTTGAGAAATGTCATATATGTGCGCAAGTTAAGGCAGAACATCAAAAACCATATGGATCTCTACGACAGTTAGAAATTCCTCAGTGGAAATGGGATCATATAACGATGGATTTTGTAACCAAGTTACCCCGAACCCATAAAGGTCACGACTTGATCTGGGTGATAGTGGATCGTCTGACAAAGAGTGCTCACTTTTTAGCTACTCGTGAAACAGCTTCGTTGAGTGATTTGGCAGAGTTGTACTTGAAAGAAATCCTTAGTCGACATGGTGTACCATTGTCAATAGTTTCCGACAGGGATACTAGGTTTGTATCTAACTTCTGGAACAGTTTACAACAGAATCTAGGTACACGTGTGAATCTAAGTACAGCTTATCATCCACAAACAGACGGTCAGAGTGAACGGACGATTCAAATGTTAGAAGACATGTTGAGAGCGTGTGTCTTAGAATATGGTGGTTCTTGGGATTCACATCTTCCATTGATAGAGTTTGCTTACAACAATTCATATCATTCGTGTATCGGAATACCACCGTACGAAATGTTGTATGGTCGCAAGTGCAGAACTCCTACGTGTTGGTTAGAAGCAGGTGAGAAACAATTTACGGGTCCTGAAATTGTTCAGATAACTGTCGAAAAAGTTGAAATTGCACGTGAGAAGTTAAAAGCAGCCAGAGATCGACAAAAGATGTATGCTGATCCGCGCAGACGTCCGGTAATATTTAATGTAGGTGATCGTGTATACTTGAAAGTTTCACCGTGGAAGGGAGTGATCAGATTTGGTAAACGCGGTAAACTAGCTCCGAGGTTTATTGGGCCGTTTCCAATCAAAGAAATTATGAATGATCAGACTGTTGTTTTAGATCTTCCTTCAGAGTTGGCAGGAATTCACAACACGTTTAATGTGTGTTATTTAAGGAAGTGTAAAGTAGACGACGAAAGTTTGATTCTTTCGCTGAAGGATTTGAAAATGGATTTAAGTAAGAAGTTAGTAGAAGAGCCAATTCGAATAGTAGACAGGAAAGTCACCAAGTTAAGAAAGAAGCAGATTCCAATGGTATTAATAGAGTGGCGACACAGTTTAGGTTCTAACTTGACGTGGGAAACTGAGGAGTTAATGAGAGCACGCTATCCCCAGTTGTTTAACCTTGACCAGATTCCGAGGACGGAATCTTCTTAAGGGGGGTAGATTTGTAACATCCTCAATCAGGCCTAGCTGTAAGATTACTAAATTGCCCTTAAGTTAGTATTGTGTTATTATATCTTTTATTTTTATTTAATATTTATGATTAATTAATGATGTGGTTAGGACCAGTTTGTGACAAAGGTCACAGAACAGGTTTGTTTATTTAATTTGGACTTCATTTGGGTTGCAAAATGATGTACGAAAGATATCAGATAACTGATAAATACCCGTGTGTTGCACAGTGTAGGATTTTAACCCACTTTAGATGGCTAGTGCTGTCCACTTTCTTGCATTTTACAGATTCTTCCCAAACTACCCCGTTCTTCATCTTCTCCACCTACACCAAACCATAATCCTAAATTCTTGTTTTAGAGCTCAAATCATTTACATTATCTTGTTCCTTGTGTTTTACTGATTTTATCAAGGTAAGAATCACAAGTTTTCATGCTTTAATCTTCAAGAAAATTGGGTTTTTGTGTTAGTTTTTACAAAGTGTATATTTTGGGTCAAAAGAGTTAGATTTGATGTTGTTTGAGTCTAAATCTTGTGGGTTTATGTTTCTACATGCTTAGTGTCTTGATTTGGTCAGTTTTGAGGTCGTAATCGAGCTCTAGTGAAAGAATTGGTCGATTTTTGGTGAAACCCGTCACTTTATCTTCAGCTTCTGCAGATGAACACGGTCTACCGAGTGTCTCCCGACTCTCGACCGACTGACTCGACCATCGACCGAGTGTGTAAGACCTACAGCCGAGTGTGTCTGTGAGAGACCATCAGCCGAGTGACTAGACACTCGGCCGAGTGAGTGTAGACAGTCGGCCGACTGTCTCTGACAGTCGACCGAGTGTCTTGGGCAGTGAATATTTTACCTAGTGTCGATTTCTAGCCGTTATGCTGCCCGTTTGTATTTTGGTGTTTATGATGTAAATTTTGAAAGTGCACAAGTGTTAAACAGAAAATTTTTAGCGGATACTCTGACAAAAATTTCAGTATTGTGCTGTTTTGTGCTGTTTTGTGCTATCGGATATAAACTAACTTGTGTATATGTTTTTCTCAGGAGAAAAGGAGAAAGAGAAGGTTCAGTGATTAGATAGCTGAGTACCTTCTCGTTTGCTGGTACTTGGTGAGTGGGACTAACTGGAGAATATAGTATATAGAAGCATGTTATATTATGATTGCCATGCTTGTTAGATATACTTATTGTTGTGGTTAGTTAGTTCTTGTGATGACTGCATGTTAGTTGATGCTTGTCTGCTGGAGCCCAGTGCGTCCCTATTGTGTGGTAGCCTCGGTAGGAGAGATCAACCTGCGAGTTGGGTTCCTCTGTGGTAGCCCAGACAGCCGTGGTGTATATATATGTGAATGACGCGTCCATTGCGTGTGGATTATGTATATACATACGGTGGTGGAGGAACTTCTGGTAAGCCCCAGTCCGATCAGCTGGTGGTTAATGGTTTGGTCGAGCCGCCAGAGTCTCTGTAGACGGCACTTGGGTGATGTTTGTGTGTTAGACTATGCGACATGATTAGTATAACACTTGTGTATGCTATGACCTGTAGTTAGTCGTACTCACTTAGCTTCGTGCTAATTCCCCTCCATCTCCTCCCTGCAGGTTGATAGCTTTTGTAGATAGTACTTTTTGGGAGAAGACAGGCATGGTGATGTTATATTTGACAGGATTAACTCTGATGTGATCTTTTATAGCTTAAACCGTGTTCTTTTGAAAACAGTTTGTAACTACATCTTCTTCGTTTAAACATGTATTTTGTAATGACACGTGATACTGGTTGTCTTAGCAATAGTTAATGTTTATTTTGTAATTAATAAATAAATGCTTCCGCCACGTATAAAAAAAAAATCAGCGGTGTCAAAGTCTGTTTGTTTCTCCTTCTTCTAAAGCTTAATCGAGCAGAGGTATAGATAACCATAACAACAATTTAATTGTTAGATTTAGGTCTTGATATCGAACAGGCACATACGTATCATCACCATTGCTTCCATAATCATGTAATCATCTTCTTCATAGCATCGTCATTTCATCACCGTTATCATCACCTCATTTATCCTTCTCGTTTATAATTTCCATCATCATCTTAATCCTAATCACTATGATTATCGGTTTCTATCCTATCATTATCTAGACACCATTCATCATCATAAAATCATAATAACATCGTCATCAAACTTCGTGATCTTTATGATATTCATGACATCATTATCGTTTACAAATGAAATAATAGCATATGTAATACGTTTAGGTGATGTTGGTCCAACTAAATGGGGCCGTTGATAATGGATTAGTTACACCAAAATGGAGGTTAGGTTTTTGTGGCCATTTAAACTTTGTAGTGGGTTTTGCCATAATCAAGAGTACACCAACGTCTTCTGTAATATAATATTCCTTACTCCCTCCAATCAAGCCCGAAATCATTTCAAATATTCGGTATGTTTCAACTTATTGTATTGCAAGTGGCATTCACTATCATCGATCCATCATCATTCGTTACCAACCATCGAAAAAGAAAGAAAAGAAAGACACCTAATATCTATTTTTGTATTGCTAAAGGTGAATTCCCTTTTCCCTACCCACTTGTATATGTCGCCTATCATTAAGGGATTTATAAATCAAGAAGCAATGGAAAAATATTATACGCATTCTTTTATACCTCGTCTTCATAATTGACATCACCACCTCATTCGTTTTCCTTGTTTAAGAAATGACTCGACATAGAAAAATCACAGAAGCAATAGTTATAGCCGTCAAGCAGTAGCAGTCACAACAAAAAGGTTTTCGTTTATCATTCTTGTTTAGGTTAACTGCAGCAGTGTACACGTATATCAGCAGGAAATTGTTAATTGTAGTCGAAGGGTGTTTGGGTTTTGGTTCTAACAGAAAGGAGCAAGCAACAATAATCGATTTAAGATGATCGATGGTGTTGGAGAAGAAGAAAAGTGATCGAGTTGTTCTCGGGTTGAAGAGGGATTGAGTGTTCCCGGATAGAAGAGAGAAAATAAATATATAGAACTATGGTGGTGGTGTTTGGTTATGTTCACACAGAAAATCGAAAGGAAGAAGAAAACGAAAGAAAGAAAATAGAGATGATAATAGTGTGGTTCTTGATTGTACAAGGTGGTGATATGGACACGTTGATCCAACACTAGCGTCGACCTTTTCAAACATATAACTGTGGGTGTAGTTCTTCGTGTTTTTGATGTACTTGTTTGTTGTCATTAACAATGAGAAACAAGTAGTGTTGTGGTATTGGTGTTGGTGAGGAGAGTTCGGTGGAGATGATGATTTAAGAAATAATGAAGGAGTGAGTGGGTATCGAATTTTAGTACAGACAATCGAAAGAAGTTAAATTATAAAAAGCTGATTAGGGTATGTAACAAATTTTGGATCGTTCTTCTGATTAAAGTCGTGATTGGTACTAGATGGGAATCATAAAGCAATATTTACTACATCATGATAACGATTGGAAACAAAATTCGTTTTGTACAGTAATTAAATATGTATATAATGTGTTCATAACCATATATATCAGTAGCCTATATATATCTATAAATCTGTTTATATGTATATCTATTTATATTTATATATTTATTTTTATAAGTTATAATTAATCTTAATACTATATTAATATTACTCTTAGTGTTATGATATTGCAAATTTATAATAATATGATAGTAATAATAGTATTACTAATGAAAATAATAATTTGTCTTACTTTATAATAATAATAATAATAATTTTTAATGATAATGTAACAATAATATCAAATAATAATACAATTTATAATTAAGGTATAATATGTTACATATTTCCAATCTTATATAACAATATTAATACTACAGATACTGATGTTAATAATAAGAAAAATAATGACAATAAAATTATAACAATTTAATTTTAAATTACAATTATATATTATATGATTACATGTGTTGAACATTTATTATTATCCATTTATATATATTACCATATAATAATAGTTATTAGTAAGAATCATATATATATATATATATATATATATATATATATATATATATATATATATATATATATATAGTTTCATATCATATATGAGATGCCCCGTACAAAACCATCGTGTACGAATCATCAACAACAGGATCATTACAAGGTTAAGTACAATATGCTGTAATTAAAGAAGTTGCATTCACGATAAAAAGGTGATGTCATAACCGACATCAAATGTTTTACATTTCAAAAGCATGCTTCACTAAGTAGAAGCAAATAATAAGTGTATGTGACCACAATGGTCGTTACAAGTCATAGTTCAAAAGTACGAATGTTTGAATGCAAAATAAAGTAGTTCATGCGATGACAACTCTAAGCAGCGGGTGTCTACAGCACGACTAGTACACAGCGGAAGCTAACCTCAAGCACCTGAGAAAAACATGCTTAAAAACGTCAACACAAAGGTTGGTGAGCTATAGTTTAAGTATAACAGTATGTAAGGTAGGCCACGAGATTTCAGTGCTACAACGAGCGTTTCGAAAGTATGTAAAAGTATATGCTAACCGTGGGCACTTGGTAACTAACTTAACGTTTATACCCCCTGAAAGTACACTTGGCAAGTGCGTATGTCTACGAAGTATTAAACACTCGTTAAATGCTAGCGCTACTAGCCCGAGTGGGGATGTCAAACCCTATGGATCCATATCTAAGATTCGCGTTCACGGTTCATAAACCAATGATTAAACGTTACCGAGCTAAAGGGAATCTTTCTGCCGTTATATAACCCACACATATATAAAGTTTAAGTACTAATGCTTAGTATGTAAAACATAAAATCCGCATGTATTCTCAGTTCCCAAAACAAGTTAAAGTAAAAAGGGAATGCTATAACTCACAATGATAATGTAGTCGTAAAGTCGGTTCGGAAAAGGTGTGCAAGTAATCGGTCCGAAGGTCCTCAACCTAAGGCAAATAGTACTAAGTTAGTAATTCGTCTTAATAGGTTTAAAAGTATGTAATTAAGGTCTTAAGGGTCATCATCATTCATCATTAAACAAAAGGCGTAAAGTAGGTTTCGTTTATGAAAGTAGTTTAAAACAAAGTCTGACTTCAGTCAGTCACCACGGCCCCTACCCTTACTGAATTAAGGTGAGACCAGTGGCCATGGCTCCGTCTATGAGTCCCTTAAGTGTGGTAAAAATTCCAGAAGAAAACTCGTCTTCGTTTGACCGTGGCGACGGTCTAAGTGCGAGTAGGTCAGAAATTTTCTGCACAACGTTAAAGGACATAGTGACGATCGGAGGGACATAAATCCTAAACCGTAACTCGGATTAAGATGAGTCCTATATGAAAATTTATCTACTCGAAAAGTTATATCTAAAAATAAAGGTTAGAACAGTCCAGGCCTACTGGTCTGTTACAGAAACATCAGATCAGTAGCTTTTAGACAGAAACAGTAAGTTTAAAAGGGTTCCGGTGGTCTTGGTGCTTGATGTTCATCATGGTTCTCATCCTTGATGCATATAGCTTCAAGTGTACAACTTATTGATGTATCTACATCATATTAACCAAGTATTGACCATCATAACCCTAGTGCAGTCTAAGACATGAAGCACAACTCACTTAAGAGTTGCATGTAGTTTGATGAACCAAAGTTACATCGAAGTCTTAGGTTTGACACTTACATGAACTATAAGACTAATAATAAGTTACAAACTTAAAAATGAACTTATGAAATCAAGATCTTAAAATGTAGAACATAGTTCTTAGTTAGATCTTGAAGATTCAAGACTCAAAAGTCTAGATCAAGCATAAGTATACAAAGTTATAATTAAAAAGTTTCCTTTATATATTCTTGAACTTTAAAGTTAACTTTAAGTTCAAGATTAATGAGATCAAAGTTAACTTGTAACATTTGACCAACAAGAACATAAATAATGAAATTAAAGTGCATAAAATGAAGAAGTAAACTTAAATAAACAAGAAAAGGTTCATGGTTGTTCATACTTTAAAGATTCAAACCAAAGTTTGATCTTTAGAAAGTAAACTTTAAAGTTTACTTCATGAGCTTCAAGTATGTCTTTAATCAACACATGGAACTTGCAACTTTTGAAACAATTGAAGTAGAATCATAAACTAGTGAGTTTATGTTCTTGTGTTCTTGAACTTACAAGATAATAGAAGAACCAAAACTAGAAAGTTAGGTTCTTGAAAGCTAGTAAGTAACTACAACAACAAGATGAAACAAGTAACAATCAACAAAAGATGATGATGATTCATGTATGTATTTGGTTTTGGGACAAAGAAAGAAAAGATAAAAGCTTCATGTTACTTACAACTTGGAGAGAAAAGAGAGAAAGAATGTTGAGAGAATTAAGTGTGTGTTTTGGAATGAAGAATGCAAGAGAGCAAGTAAGTAAAAAAAAAGATTTGAACCCTCTTGGGCACCCCATAGCTCACGGCCTGCAGCAGCCAAAGGAAGAGGGAGGGTGTTGTTTGATGGTTACAAGCATGTAAAAGCTAAAAAGGTTGGTTAAAGGATGGTTGTTCATGGGGATTATGAGCTAACAAGATTTTTAATGAAGTAACTAGCTAGTTACTCTTTAATTGATACTTACATAAGGAAGACATGGGCTAAAAGGTCCATTAACATAAGTAGGGTGGGCTTGGAAGCCCAAGTTCAAGAGTCCATAACACTAATAAAGCCCAAGTACAATTAATAACAAGTTAAGCCAATTAAAGCCCAAGTAACTAACTAATAGTTGTAGTTAATTAAAATGATTAATAAATTTAATCATGAATATAAATAATACTTGAAAATATTATTCGTGAAAGTTCCGGGTGTCACAAAGACGTTTCGGGCACTTAAAAGTCAAGTACGGGCAATCATGGTAACATGTAAATGTAATAACATACATTCGTTTAATCACACGTATTAATAATAATAATTATTAATAAATAAACGTTGGAAATTCCAGGGTCGTTACATTACCCACCTGTTAAAGAAAATTTCGTCCCGAAATTTAAGCTGCAGGTGATGGAGGAGTCGGGAAAAGGTGAGGATACTTTCGCATCATTTGATCCTCTCGTTCCCAAGTAAACTCAGGTCCTCGTTTGGCATTCCACCGTACTCGGACGATCGGAATCTTGTTGCGTTTCAAAGTTTTGATCTCACGATCCATAATTTCAACAGGTTCTTCTACAAAGTGAAGTTTGTCATCAATTGTAAGTTCCTCAAGTGGTATGATAAGTTCCGGTGCAGCAAGACACTTCTTCAAGTTTGACACGTGGAAGGTAGGATGAACTGAGCTCAATTGTGCTGGTAGATCCAAACGGTATGCAACGGGTCCAACACGTTCCAAGATTTCAAAAGGACCAATGTATCGTGGGTTTAACTTTCCACGTTTTCCAAAACGGATCACACCTTTCCAAGGTGCAACCTTCAACATTACATGATCACCCACGTTGAATTCAAAGTCCTTACGTTTAAGATTGGCATAACTCTTCTGACGATCGCGGGCAGTCTTAAGTCTCGCTTGAATCTGAGCAATCTTCTCCGTTGTTTCGTGGACTACCTCGGGTCCGGTGATTTGCTTTTCGCCTACTTCGGCCCAGCAAATAGGAGATCGACACTTACGGCCATACAATGCCTCGAAAGGTGCGGCATTAATGCTCGAGTGATAACTGTTGTTGTACGAGAATTCGGCTAGTGGTAAATGCCTTTCCCAGGCTTTTCCAAAATCAATGACACATGCACGTAACATGTCTTCCAACGTCTAAATCGTTCGTTCACTTTGCCCATCAGTCTAAGGATGATAAGCAGTACTCATGTCAAGACGAGTTCCCATGGCTTCTTGCAAAGAACGCCAAAATCTAGAGGCAAAACGAGGATCGCGATCGGAGATGATCGATAAAGGTACACCATGATGAGATACAACCTCTTTAATGTACAGCTGAGCAAGTCTTTCCATTGTATCAGTTTCCTTCATCGCTAGGAATTGTGCAGATTTGGTAAGGCAGTCAACAATAACCCAAATAGTATCGTATCCGCCCACCGTCTTCGGCAGCTTAGTAATGAAATCCATTGTGATCCTTTCCCACTTCCATTGTGGGATTTCCGGCTGTTGAAGTAACCCAGAAGGTCTCTGATGTTCGGCCTTAACTTTCAAACAAGTCAAACACTTCCCAACATAAGTTGCAACATCCTTCTTAAGATTCGGCCACCAATACTGTTCTTTAAGGTCGTGGTACATTTTGCCTGCTCCAGGGTGAATCGAATATCTCGATTTGTGTGCTTCATCAAGTATCAGGTTTCGTAGATCACCATAAAAAGGTACCCAAATTCTTCCGGTAAAACATCGAAGTCCAGACTCCCTAACCTCGAATCGAGAGACAAGTATGTTCAAATGTTCATGAGATATGTTCTCCTCCTTGAGAGCCTCATCTTGGACTACTCTGATCTGGCTATTGAGGTTCGAATGGATAGTGATGTTCAGAGCCCTAACACGAAGGGGTGCCATCCTCTCCTTTCGGCTTAAAGCGTCAGCTACAACATTGGCCTTGCCAGGGTGATAACGGAGTTCACAATCGTAGTCGTTGAGCGTCTCGATCCATCAACGCTGTCTCATATTCAGTTGCTTCTGATCAAAGATGTGCTGGAGACTCTTGTGATCGGTGAAGATAATGCTCTTAGTTCCATACAAATAATGTCTCCACAATTTAAGCGCAAAGACAACGGCTCCAAGTTCAAGATCATGTGTAGTGTAGTTCCGCTCGTGAATCTTCAATTGGCGGGAGGCATAGGCAATAACCTTTGATCGTTGCATCAGTACACAACCAAAACCACTCTTCGATGCATCACAATAAACAACAAAGTCGTCATTGCCTTCAGGAAGTGATAGGATAGGTGCGGTGGTTAACTTCTTCTTCAAAGTTTGAAATGCTGATTCGTGTGCGGGTTCCCAAATGAACTTCTTGCCCTTGTGAGTCAGTGCGGTCAAAGGACGCGTAATCAGAGAAAATCCTTCGATGAATCTTCGGTAATAACCGGCGAGACCTAGGAATTGGCGAATATGCGTTGGAGTAGTGGGGGTCTCCCACTTGCTGATGGCTTCAATCTTGGCGGGATCAACTTTGATACCCTGGTCGCTTACAACATGACCCAGAAATTGAACTTCCTTCAACCAAAATTCACACTTGGAGAATTTGGCGTAAAGTTGCTCTTGTCTTAAGAGTTCAAGCACTAATCGGAGGTGTTGCTCATGTTCTTCTTCGCTCTTAGAGTAGATGAGGATATCATCTATGAAGACGATAACAAACTTGTCCAAGTAAGGCTTGCAAACACGATTCATGAGGTCCATGAACACGGCAGGTGCATTGGTCAAACCGAATGGCATCACAAGAAACTCATAATGACCATAACGAGTTCTAAATGTAGTCTTCATCACGTCACTTTCCTTCACCCTCAGCTGGTGATATCCGGATCGCAAATCGATCTTTGAGTAAACGCTCGATCCTTGTAGTTGATCAAAAAGATCGTCAATTCGTGGAAGAGGATACCGATTCTTGATAGTCAATTTGTTGAGTTCACGGTAGTCGATACACATACAGAAGGATCCATCCTTCTTCTTCACAAACAACACAGGTGCGCCCCAAGGCGAGAAACTTGGTTGGATAAATCCTCGGTCTAACAGCTCTTGTAGTTGACTCTGTAATTCTTGCATCTCGGAAGGTGCGAGTCTATAAGGTGCACGAGCTACAGGTGCTGCTCCTGGCACTAAATCAATCTGAAACTCTACGGCTCTCTGCGGCGGCAATCCAGGCAATTCCTCTGGGAAGACATCGGAAAATTCGTTCACAATTCGAATGTCGTTCACGCTCTTCACCTCAGTTTCTACCGCTTTCACATGTGCTAGGACAGCAAAACGTCCCTTCTTCATAATCTTTTGTGCTTTCACGCAACTAATGAGGTTCAACTTCGAGGTACATCTCTCTCCATAGATAACCAGTGGTTCGCTATCTCCTTGTGGTATGCGAAGTGCTTTATCTCCACAGATAATATCGGCCTTTATCTTGCTCAACCAATCCATACCGACGATTACGTCAAAACTTCCCAGTTTGATAGGTATCAAATCAATTTCGAAATCTGCACCAGCTATGTTGATAATAGCTCCTCGACTAATGTGGTCAACTTTTTCAAGTTTACCATTGGCGACCTCGACAAGCATACTTTCTTTTAACGGGACTAATGACCAATTAATCTTATCGCAAAAATGTCTACATACATAACTTCTATCCGCACCAGTATCAAACAAGACAGAAGCTAAAAGATTGTTGATTTTGAATATACCTGTCACCAAGTCGGGGTTATCGCGTGCATCCCTTGCATTAACATTAAAAGCTCTACCACGGGGTGGCCCGCCATCTTTTAGCTTGTTGGGGCATGCGTTTCTGAAATGGCCCATCTGTCCACATTCGTAGCACTTCTTAGGTCCATTGGTGTTCGGCTTCCCATTCAAAGTGGTGACCTTGCAGTCTTTCCCGATATGCCCAGCCCGTTGGCACCTCTCGCAGACAACATTGCAATACCTAGTATGGTGTTTGTAGCACCGTTTGCATTGTGGTAAGGTTCCTTTGTAGTTCGGGTTGGTGTTGGTGTTGTTGTTGGGATGAGGGTTTCCACCATTGTTGTGCCTCTTGGCGGGGGTTTGATCGTAGTTTCTCCCCCTGTTGTTGTTGTTGTTGTTGTTGTTGTTGTGGTTGTTGTCCCATTTCCTCTTTTCGCTACTACCAGCCTCAAATTTAGCCTTCTCCGGCTCATCAATAAGAATCTGATTCATGAGAGTATGCGCCATGTGCATTACTTCGGGAACATTCGGTGGTTTGGATGAGGTGACATTTCCTTTGATGGACTTAGGGAGTCCCGAGAAGTATTTCTCCATGCGCTTGAATTCGGGGGTGACCATGGTCGGACACATCAGTGCTAACTCCAAAAACCTACGATTGTAACTGTTAAGGTCATTCCCTACGGCCTTCAACTGCATGAATTCAATTTCCATCTTATGAATTTCGGTTCTCGGACAATACTCATCAATCATAGCCGCCTTGAATTCCTCCCATGGCGTAGCATACGCCTCATCGATACCTTTCGCTTGAGCTAACGTGTTCCACCACGTTAGCGCACCGTCAGATAGCGTGCAAGATGCAAACTTGGTCTTATTGTCCTCCGAACAGTTGCTAACTCGGAATACTGATTCAAGTTTCTCGAACCATCTGGTGAGACCAACTGGTCCCTCGGTGCTGCTGAAGTTATGCGGTTTGCAGCTCTGGAATTCCTTGTATGTACACCCATTTCAAACAGGTGGAATAACCGGTGGTGGTGGCGGTGGAGCTTCGAGATTTCTTTCTGCTAGGGCTGCTGCGACCCGTTCGTTGATCATGTCCTCAATCTGGGCGGCGGTAGGTGTGGATCTTCCGTTAGCCATGGTATTCTAAACAAAAATTTTGACTCAAGTCAAAATCCAGTATGCAAGTAGTAATAATACAGTATATAGTGACCAACATGGAATCAAAACATCACATGTTATTAAATAATGCATCTAGGTACAAATACCACAGAATCATCGTATAACAATGTAAATAGAACATCGTGCAAGAATTAAATAATGCAAAGTTCCATTCATTAATAATAATAAGTTTCATACATCTGAATAAGTTCATACAATACATATGAAATACATGAAACTATATCTAGATTACATCATGAAATCTAAATACAAGGTCCTACAGTGAAGGCGGGTGAACTGCTCCTCGAGCCAACTGCTCCTCGAGCTCAGTGACCCGAGCTCGGAGAGTCTTAATCTCCCTCATCAGTTCCTCGTTAGAGGGAGCTGGTGGGGCAGGCGGTGCCGGTGGTGCCGGTGGTGCTGATGTAGATGGTCCGGCTCTGGATGTAGACGGTACGTCCCTAGATGTAAGTGGTCCGTATCTAAATCTAGGTGGTACAGTTCCAGGAATAGTCAATACGTAACGGGGAACCTTACGTATCTGTGGGTCGGCAGGGTATGGCACAACTTGTTTACGAGCAGTAACCCTACGACGATGGCCAAAAGCGTCAGTAAAAGCACGACCTCCATTCACCCCTGGAATGACGGTGCCGTAAAAATGGTACCGCTTCTTCAGCGGGGTGGAGGGTGCCTGAATAGGTCTATCAGCAGGATCCTCATCATCGCTGGAGTCGTCTGATGATGAAGAATCGGCGGATGATGAGTCATCCGAATCGTGTGGTGGTGACACTAGTGGCTGAGCTGGTAATCCGAAGTGTCCGAAGGCGGCCAACATCTGTCTGTGTCTGCCTGGAGGAATCACGACTAAACGTCCGTCGGGAGTGCGTCGACAAGGCGTGCGCATGTGGTTACGAAACGGCCCTTCCCCGAACTCCGCGGGGATCTCAATACCACCAATGCGGGGCTGTGACCTCGAGGGTCCGGGAGCAGACACTGGGGCAGGTGCACTAGTACCAGCTCCGGAAGTAGAAGCGCCGGGATCACTAGTGGGTGTCGGGGCCGGTGTATCGGCAGTAGCAGTAGCAGGTGTAGCAGTAGGTAGGGTGACGGGGTCTGAGTCTATACTGCCCGAAATGCCAGTAGGTGGAACATCCGACATCTGAACAAGGAAAAATAAATTTTCCATGTCAGTATGTCATAAAGCAAGCAATTAATAGGCCAACAGTTTAAATCATGTATAACAGTAACTAGCATGGCAATAACAGCAATTCGTATGAAAGTAGCATGCAATCAAAAGCAAGTAGCATCATACAGTAGTGATATCATGTAGTAGCATATGGCATATAGCGGAAAAAGTAAGCAGTAGCATGCAGTAAATACAGCAGAAACAAGTAAACTAGCAAGTTGTAGATTAGTCCTATTAGTGAATCCTACTCGAGTCGGTCTTAGACTCACTAATGCAACCTAATTCCCTACAACCAATGCTCTGATACCAAATGAGATGCCCCGTACAAAACCATCGTGTACGAATCATCAACAACAGGATCATTACAAGGTTAAGTACTATATGCTGTAATTAAAGAAGTTGCATTCACGATAAAAAGGTGATGTCATAACCGACATCAAATGTTTTACATTTCAAAAGCATGCTTCACTAAGTAGAAGCAAATAATAAGTGTATGTGACCACAATGGTCGTTACAAGTCATAGTTCAAAAGTACGAATGTTTGAATGCAAAATAAAGTAGTTCATGCGATGACAACTCTAAGCAGCGGGTGTCTACAGCACGACTAGTACACAGCGGAAGCTAACCTCAAGCACCTGAGAAAAACATGCTTAAAAATGTCAACACAAAGGTTGGTGAGTTATAGTTTAAGTATAACAGTATGTAAGGTAGGCCACGAGATTTCAGTGCTACAACGAGCGTTTCGAAAGTATGTAAAAGTATATGCTAACCGTGGGCACTTGGTAACTAACTTAACGTTTATACCCCCTGAAAGTACACTTGGCAAGTGCGTATGTCTACGAAGTATTAAACACTCGTTAAATGCTAGCACTACTAGCCCGAGTGGGGATGTCAAACCCTATGGATCCATATCTAAGATTCGCGTTCACGGTTCATAAACCAATGATTAAACGTTACCGAGCTAAAGGGAATCTTTCTGCCGTTATATAACCCACACATATATAAAATTTAAGTACTCGTGCCTAGTATGTAAAACATAAAATCCACATGTATTCTCAGTTCCCAAAACAAGTTAAAGTAAAAAGGGAATGCTATAACTCACAATGATAATGTAGTCGTAAAGTCGGTTCGGAAAAGGTGTGCAAGTAATCGGTCCGAAGGTCCTCAATCTAAGGCAAATAGTACTAAGTCAGTAATTCGTCTTAATAGGTTTAAAAGTATGTAATTAAGGTCTTAAGGGTCATCATCATTCATCATTAAACAAAAGGTGTAAAGTAGGTTTCGTTTATGAAAGTAGTTTAAAACAAAGTCCGACTTCAGTCAGTCACCACGGCCTCTACCCTTACTGAATTAAGGTGAGACCAGTGGCCATGGCTCCGTCTATGAGTCCCTTAAGTGTGGTAAAAATTCCAAAAGCAAACTCGTCTTCATTTGACCGTGGCGATGATCTAAGTGCGAGTAGGTCAGAAATTTCTGCACAACGTTAAAGGACATAGTGACGATCGGAGGGCCATAAATCCTAAACCGTAACTCGGATTAAGACGAGTCCTATATGAAAATTTATCTACTCGAAAAGTTCTATCTAAAAATCAAGGTTAGAACAGCCCAAGTCTACTGGTCTGTTACAGAAACATCAGATCAGTAGCTTTTGGACAGAAACAGTAAGTTTAAAAGGGTTACGGTGGTCTTGGTGCTTGATGTTCATCATGGTTCTCATCCTTGATGCATATAGCTTCAAGTGTACAACTTATTGACGTATCTACATCATCTTAACCAAGTCTTGACCATCATAACCCTAGTGCCGTCTAAGACATGAAGCACAACTCACTTAAGAGTTGCATGTAGTTTGATGAACTAAAGTTACATCGAAGTCTTAGGTTTGACACTTACATGAACTATAAGACTAATAATAAGTTACAAACTTGAAAATGAACTTATGAAATCAAGATCTTAAAATGTAGAACATAGTTCTTAGTTAGATTTTGAAGATTCAAGACTCAAAAGTCTAGATCAAGCATAAGTATACAAAGTTATAATTAAAAAGTTTCCTTTATATGTTCTTGAACTTTAAAGTTAACTTTAAGTTCAAGATTAATGAGATCAAAGTTAACTTGTAACATTTGACCAACAAGAACATAAATAATGAAATTAAAGTGCATAAAATGAAGAAGTAAACTTAAATAAACAAGAAAATGTTCATGGTTGTTCATACTTTAAAGATTCAAACAAAAGTTTGATCTTTAGAAAGTAAACTTTAAAGTTTACTTCATGAGCTTCAAGTATGTCTTTAATCAACACATGGAACTTGCAACTTTTGAAACAATTGAAGTAGAATCATAAGCTAGTGAGTTTATGTTCTTGTGTTCTTGAACTTACAAGATAATAGAAGAACCAAAACTAGAAAGTTAGGTTCTTGAAAGCTAGTAAGTAACTACAACAACAAGATGAAACAAGTAACAATCAACAAAAGATGATGATGATTCATGTATGTATTTGGTTTTGGGACAAAGAAAGAAAAGATAAAAGCTTCATGTTACTTACAACTTGGAGAGAAAAGAGAGAAAGAATGTTGAGAGAATTAAGTGTGTGTTTTGGAATGAAGAATGCAAGAGAGCAAGTAAGTAAAAAAAAGATTTTGAACCCTCTTGGGCACCCCATAGCTCACAGCCTGCAGTAGCCAAAGGAAGAGGGAGGGTGTTGTTTGATGGTTACAAGCATGTAAAAACTAAAAAGGTTGGTTAAAGGATGGTTGTTCATGGGGATTATGAGCTAACAAGATTCTTAATGAAGTAACTAGCTAGTTACTCTTTAATTGATACTTACATAAGGAAGACATGGGCTAAAAGGTCCATTAACATAAGTAGGCTGGGCTTGGAAGCCCAAGTTCAAGAGTCCATAACACTAATAAAGCCCAAGTACAATTAATAACAAGTTAAGCCAATTAAAGCCCAAGTAACTAACTAATAGTCTTAGTTAATTAAAATGATTAATAAATTTAATCATGAATGTAAATAATACTTGAAAATATTATTCGTGAAAGTTCCGGGTGTCACAAAGACGTTTCGGGCACTTAAAAGTCAAGTACGGGCAATCATGGTAACATGTAAATGTAATAACATACATTCGTTTAATCACACGTATTAATAATAATAATTATTAATAAATAAACGTTGGAAATTCCAGGGTCGTTACAATATATATATATTTATTTTAAGAATACATAATTATTATTAATTTACATTTTTAATTCTAATTGATTAAAGCGTATTTTATTTATTCAAAAATATTACATATACTTATGTTCATACTTATATATATTTACATTTTTATTTACACACATTTGTTCGTGAATCGTCGGGAGTTGGTCGAGGTTCAAATGATTACATGAATACAGTTTAAATTGTTTTGTGACTCCACATTACCGACTTTGCTTATCGTGTCGAAATCATATTAAGAATAAGTTTAAATTTGGTCGAAAATTTGCGGGTCGTCACAGTACCTCCCCGTTAAAGAAATTTCGTCCCGAAATTTGAGTGAGGTGGTCATGGCTAACAATATAAATGTTTTCATGACGAATATGTATTGATAAATAGAGTTTTACCATCATTAAGTAATATGGATAAAACAATTCGATTATTCGAAGAGTACGAATGAAGCTATCACAAAAGAATGAAATGAGTAATTGTAAATTCATCTTAACTGGTGACGTAGTCGCAGTTGATTTCCGGAATTTAAGGGATTTAAAGAAAATCTTCGAAATCTAAAAGATTTGATTCTTCGGCGAGTAAGGAAATTAAGATCTCTATAATTAAATACGGTGATCTGCCTCGATTTCTCTGTCTGATATTTCCATTATAAATTAAACTTTTCCCGTTCCAATGTTTTTCACTACTCCCATTTTCTATACTTTAATTCATATTTCCAAATCATCAGTCAATATGTTTCATCCAGTTTTAATTCTGGATATATTCCTGACTTTCATATCTGTCATTCTCCTTTTTCACCTACCACCAGAGGAATCTATCTATTTCTACTATGCTCTTGGGTTTATAGTGTTTTTAGGTCTCCCGAGTCTTTATATTGCTATTCGCATTAATATCCATGGTTTGTGACTTCCGTGTTGTTATTGGGCTTTATACTTTCTCTTATATTTTGGAGCTCCTTGCCTTTTGATTATCCTCTCGACCTCTAGTAAAGTGAGTAACGGTCCAGAACTCGTAAATATGGAATTTCGGATAAACATCATGTTCTAAATAAGAAGGAATGTATTAGCACGTTTTAATTTGTCAAATTACCAGAGTCACTGATAATAGAACTATCAAAATTATACTTTCTTGATATGTTCAGAGGTTAAGTAGAATGAAAGAGTTATGTAACATGGCACATGATGACGTTATAATCTGTGAATCATCACGTCCCATTAGAAACTCAACATGACTTACCGTAATATAATCACGTTGGCAAGCGTCATTATATTATACTAACCCATGCTTCAATTCCCAACACTTCTCCACAATTCATTCATAATTTATACTTAGATTTTACAGAAGTTTCCAATATAATGGAATACAGAAAACACGAAGAGATAGATAATTTCGGACAAGAATATTTATGAAAATATCCTCAGAAATATCGAAGATATTTATGATGATATTTTGGAATTTCTTAGTTCGAAGGTTGATAAAGAAAAATTTTTTGCAAGATTTTTACATGACTTCGGAGCATGATATTCTCTAAAGATTTCATTAGATCCAGAATTGTTTGGGTTCTTTGAATATATGATATGTTCCTTGTATTTGTCCTTGGTCTCCTTCATGGTGTGCTCAATTCGTTTTTCAGTACCAAATTTTCTATCGAGCGTTCCCAACACTCCATACTTTATCATCAAACTCTTGGCCATTTAGGCTTTCTACAATTTTACTATTTCCTCTGCATTTAATGCAGCCATATCTGAATCGTCGGTTATCAATCCGAGGTGGTTTCAGGAGAATGGTGTTTTTAGATTATTAAATGCTGATGGTAATATGGTGAAATATAAAAGGTTCTCTGGTAACAATAAATGAGCACGCATATATATTAAGGTTATAATAAAGTTGTTTCGAATGAAAAGTCGAAGTTGTCTTGCTGGAGCTGTGACAAAATTGGCTATTTTGAAAAAGAACTGCAAAGTTATTTTAGGTAATAATAACACTAAAGGAATTAGCACAGCTACGTGTTAAACGTTTACTCAGTTTTCGAGAGTTTTTCAGGTGCATAACTATATGTATCAATCTTTTCTTTCGTAGATGAATTGCGGTTGGTTCATCTTCTTGATTGAGGTGTTTTCAAGAATTATGAAAGGTTTGAACGCAGATTGTAATCGTCAAGATACAAATAAGGTTTAAGATGAACTCAAGTGGCAAACTTGAAGAGTTGTTTAGTTTCATATGTTATAATCAATATTTTAATTCATTTTAATTGTCCAATGTTGGTAGTCCACAGTCGATAGTCCACAGTTAACAGTCCAATAATTCATATATAGTTTAATTTATAATATTCGAATTAATTAATACGTATCGTGACCCGTGTACATGTCTCAGACTCGATCACAACTCAAACTATATATATTATTGTAGAATCAACCTCAACCATGTATAGCTAACTCCAGCATTACTGCATATAGAGTGTCTATGGTTATTCCAAATAATATATATAGATGCATCGATATGATATGTCAAAACCTTGTATACGTGTCCTGATATTTAAAGTGCGTAAAATAAATAACAGAAATTAAATGACAATAAATAAAATTGCGAGAATATAAATTGCGATAAATAAATTGCGATAAATAAAATGTGATACAGAATTAACAGTTAGCTAGGAACAGTTAGCGTGGATTCTTGACAAAATTTTTCATAGTTAATTTGTTTGTTTCTAACAAATTTTATTTTGTCCAGTGTTTTCTTCCTTATGCCACTTGTCGGATTCTGATAAGTCAAAATCCAAATATGAAATTGAATGGAAAGGGTTATCCTGCGGTGAACGGATACGTATATCTGTGGATGTAAGTAGGATAGTAAATGATTGTTGAATCAGATTCTAAGAATGTACAGTGTAACTTATTAATGTGAAATCTAAATATTTCTCGGGTATTACCTACCCGTTAAAATATTCTCACCATTAACAGTTTGTACAAAAGAATTTTTAATTACAATCCTTATGAAAACATATATACATATATATTTTCTTCAGATTTAATCATGGATTTAATGAGTTAGCATGATATTAATCTCATTTGCTTTTTGGTTAGAACTAGAGTACATAACCTCTAAAACATTAGAGATTACATAATCATCATGTCGAATGCAGATAAATGATGTAGAACGTCATGTAGAACGATGATTATACTCGAGGTACATAATGAGATGTTGAGGCATGTGATGTTGAAACTTGGTTTATTGGTGGTACTGTTGGTGCCGGTGATGTTGCTGAAGCTGGTAAATTTTGCACCATATTCTCCAAAAAAAAAAAAAAAATTCGAGCGCGAAGTTTGTTGACTTCTTCTATTATTCCGGGATGATTGTCGGTTAGAACGAGTGAATGAGTAAGGTTTAGAATCTGAGATATTATGTAATTATGACGAGATATTCGAGAAATGAGGGTGAAAATGATATTTCGGACTAGTTCACCGGTAAGTGCTTCAGGTTCTTCGCCAAGAGGTGAATTTGGTTGATGGAAAGGATCACCTTCTTTTTGTCTCCAATGATTAAGTATGCTATGAACCCATCAGATGAATTGGTTGATTCATTCTGGTGACACTGCTTTCGGGGCTTAGGTGAAACTCCATATCGGAATAGCTGTCGGAATTCGAGGAATTCGAACTGGTTGAGGGATTCATCTCGTACGATCAGATGAAAGATTTTTCGATAAGAAATAGATTATAGGATGTAGATTAGTACCCTGCAATACATAACTTACATATGCATGTATAATACTAAAATCCCATAAGTTACGGAGAAAATCTACGGAAGCTGTCAGGCAAAGGTAACAATAACAGATACGCTAAGATATGAATTTATCTATACACAGTCTATGCAATAGAGGTAGTAAGACGTGTCTAGACTTTAAGGATGATAAGCAAATAATTTTCGACACTAAATGATAAGCAAAACTTTTGACATACAGACACGGTCGAAATCCAGACTCACTAATGCATCTAAACAACTATCAGTTAGACACACTAATGCAAGACCTGGTTCACTAAGACCACCGCTCTGATACCAACTGAAACGACCCGTCCTAATCCATCTGGACGAAGTCCATATCGATTGTAAACGATTCACAATAGTTGATTACATCGCGAGGTACTTGACCTCTATATGATACATTTTACAAACATTGCATTCGTTTTTAAAAGACCATCTTTCATTACATCGAAAGTTGACGGCATGCATGCCATTTCATAATATATCCAACTATAATTGACTTAATATTAATCTTGATGAACTCGACGACTCGAATGCAACGTCTTTTGAAATATGTCATGAATGACTCCAAGTAATATCTCTAATATGAGCAAATGCACAGCGAAAGATTTCTTTTATACCTGAGAATAAACATGCTTTCAAGTGTCAACCAAAAGGTTGGTGAGTTCATAGGTTTATCATAAAACAATAAAATTCATCATTTTGATAGACCACAAGATTTAAATGCTGCATGGTACAAATGGGCTCGAATTCTATACCCACCTGTAATGTACATGCGATATCTTTTAAATACAGTACACCTTTCTCGTGTACGAAATCATCTTTCATAAATCTTAATAACTGTACACATATTTCGTGCACAAAAATAATATACACATAACCTGTGTATAAAATCATTCTCTCGATACATAACTTTCACTTTTCATTTCTTTCATAGCTTGGCTTGGTAACCGACCTTAACATATAATGCGCATAATAATATCCCCAAAACAGAACATCTCGTCTGTATAATAATCATATAAACTTCGAAGTACTAAACACCACGCCCACTAGCCCTTTCGTCTAGTGAACATTCTGGGTGGGGGTGTTAAACCCGGTAGCTACCTTTAGGATTCGCGTCAATTAGGCGTGCACTAATTCTCAAAATTAGTGATGTTCCCTAATTCTTAGGTTACCAAGCAATAATAATCAGGGGAAAAATATTCATATCAATTGTGGCAATTATCACGTCCACATAATTCAATGGTGGAAATTATCACGTCCACATAATTCATTCGAGGAATGTTTTGCTTGTGTCTATCTCGTCAAATATTTATAAAAGCATTTCATGTATTCGGAGTTTAAAATGTATTTCAAAGGCATTTAATAAAGCAGTTATAAAAACAGCACATGTATTCTCAGTCCTAAAAATGTAAAGAGTAAAAGGGAATCAAATGAACTCACCATACTGTATTTTGTAGTAAAAATACATATTACTATACTGAACAATGCAGGGTTGGCCTCGGATTCACGAACCTTAAGGTAACAAGTTTCCAAAAAGAATGCTACTGCGGAGGCTTGAACCCACGACCTCTTACTTAAACCAAACTGTCTCAACCATTACACTACCGCTAGTCTTTCTGTTCTAATTTAACTGTTAAATTTATATAACCAGTTTTGCTTTATGTTCCTATTTTTAACCTGCTAACCCAGAATTCGGCCCATCAATAGCAGTAGCCCAGTTAGATAAAAAAAAATGTTTACAGTCCCCTAGATTCGAACTCAGGACCTATTGATAAACCAACAGACGCCCAACCAGTTGCTCTGCCTATTACCTTCTGATTAAAATTACGGAACAAAACATATATCCAATATATCTGTTTGTTTCTCCTTCTTCTAAAGCTTAATCGAACAGAGGTATAGATAACCATAACAACAATTTAATTGTCAGATTTAGGTCTTGATATCGAACAGGCACATAAGTATCATCACCATTGCTTCCATAATCATGTAATCATCTTCTTTATAGCATCGTCATTTCATCACCGTTATCATCACCTCATTTATCCTTCTCGTTTATAATTTCCATCATCATCTTAATCCTAATCACTATGATTATCGGTTTCTATCCTATCATTATCTTGACACCATCATCATAAAATCATAATAACATCATCATCAAACTTCGTGATCTTTATGATATTCGTGACATCATTATCGTTTACAAATGAAATAATAGCATATGTAATACGTTTAGGTGATGTTGGTCCAACTAAATGGGGCCGTTGATAATGAATTAGTTACACCAAAATGGAGGTTAGGTTTTTGTGGCCATTTAAACTTTGTAGTGGGTTTTGCCATAATCAAGAGTACACCAACGTCTTCTGTAATATAATATTCCTTACTCCCTCCAATCAAGCCCGAAATCATTTCAAATATTCGGTATGTTTCAACTCATTGTATTGCAAGTGGCATTCACTATCATTGATCCATCATCATTCGTTTCCAACCATCGAAAAAGAAAGAAAAGAAAGAAACCTAATATATATTTTTGTATTGCTAAAGGTGAATTCCCTTTTCCCTACCCACTTGTATATGTCGCCTATCATTAAGGGATTTATAAATCAAGAAGCAATGGAAAAATATTATACGCATTCTTTTATACCTCGTCTTCATAATTGACATCACCACCTCATTCGTTTTCCTTGTTTAAGAAATGACTCGACATAGAAAAATCACAGAAGCAATAGTTATAGCCGTCAAGCAGTAGCAGTCACAACAAAAAGGTTTTCGTTTGTCGTTCTTGTTTAGGTTAACTGTAGCAGTGTACACGTATAGCAGCAGGAAATTGTTAATTGTAGTCGAAGGGTGTTTGGGTTTTAGTTCTAACAGAAAGGAGCAAGCAACAATAATCGGTTTAAGATGATCGATGGTGTTGGAGAAGAAGAAAAGTGATTGAGTTGTTCTCGGGTTGAAGAGGGATTGAGTGTTCCCGGATAGAAGAGAGAAAATAAATTTATAAAACTATGGTGGTGGTGTTTGGTTATGTTCACACAAAAAATCGAAAGGAAGAAGAAAACGAAAGAAAGAAAATAGAGATGATAATGGTGTGGTTCTTGATTGTACAAGGTGGTGATATGGACACGTTGATCCAACACTGGCTTCGACCTTTTCAAACATATAACTGTGGGTGTAGTTTTTCGTGTTTTTGATGTACTTGTTTGTTGTCATTAACAATGAGAAACAAGTAGTGTTATGGTATTGGTGTTGGTAAGGAGAGTTAGGTGGAGATGATGATTTAAGAAATAATGAAGGTGTGAGTGGGTATCGAATTTTAGTACAGACAATTGAAAGAAGTTAAATTATAAAAAGCTGATTAGGGTATGTAACAAATTTTGGATCGTTTTCTGATTAAAGTCGTGATTGGTACTAGATGGGAATCATAAAGCAAGATTTACTACATCATGATAACGATTGGAAACAGAATTCATTTTGTACAGTAATTAAATATGTATATAATGTGTTCATAACCATATATATCAGTAGCCTATATATATCTATTAATCTGTTTATCTGTATATCTATTTATATTTATATATTTATTTTTATAGGTTATAATTAATCTTAATACTATATTAATATTACTCTTAGTGTTATGATATTGCAAATTTATAATAATATGATAGTAATAATAGTATTACTAATGAAAATAATAATTTGTCTTACTTTATAATAATAAAAATAATAATTTTTAATGATAATGTAACAATAATATCAAATAATAATACAAATTATAATTAAGGCATAATATGTTACATATTTCCAATTTTATATAACAATATTAATACTACAGATATTGATGTTAATAATAAGAAAAATAATGACAATAAAATTATAACAATTTAATTTTAAATTACAATTATATATTATATGATTACATGTGTTGAACATTTATTATTATCCATTTATATATATTACCATATAATAATAGTTATTAGTAAGAATCATATATATATATATATATATATATATATATATATATATATATATATATATATATATATATATATATATATATATATATATATATATATATATATATATATATATATATATATATATATATATATATATATATATATATATATATATATATATATATATATATATATATATATATTTTAAGAATACATAATTATTATTAATTTACATTTTTAATTCTAATTGATTAAAGCGTATTTTATTTATTCAAAAATATTACATATACTTATGTTCATACTTATATATATTTACATTTTTATTTACACACATTTGTTCGTGAATCGTCGGGAGTTGGTCGAGGTTCAAATGATTACATGAATACAGTTTAAATTGTTTTGTGACTCTACATTACCGACTTTGCTTATCGTGTCAAAATCATATTAAGAATAAGTTTAAATTTGGTCGAAAATTTGCGGGTCGTCACACAGATATTTCACAGGAAGGGAGCCTTCCTCAAAAGGTAACATAGCCAGAATATGAGATTTCAATGCATTCGAAACATTTGAAAAGTATGCAGTACTTTTCGGCATACTTGGAACCAAACCCGAGCATGCCTTGAACTCATCCAAAGCCCTGCTTATAACATCAATAGAATACAAATCAGCATGAGAAAACATAAATAAGTCATCTGCAAAGCAAAGGTTAATAATCTCCTGATCTTCACCCTTCGGGTGGTATCGAAAATCATCACAATCCCGAGCATTACGCACCAGCAACAAAGATAAAACTTCCATAAAAAGAGTGAACAAATAAGGAGACATAGGATCTCCTTGTCTCAACCCTCGGTTTCCTTTGAAATATCCATGAAGTTCTCCATTTATATTTAAGGATAACGAAACCGAAGTCACACATTTCATAATCCATCTAACCATAACCCTATGGAAACCAAAATAAAAGAGAATGGATTCCAAAAAACTCCAACTAACAGTATCATACGCCTTTTGAATATCCACTTTAAAAGCACATCTCAGCGTACCCTTCGACAAATGATAATTTCTCATCAATTCTTGAGTGAGAAGAATGTTATCCCAGATACGTCGCCCTGGGACAAACGCTGACTGATTAATCTCCACAATATCATCAAGACTATCTTTAATGCGATTAGTAATAATTTTATTAATGCATTTATATAGAACATTACAACACGCAATCGGGCGAAAATCAGTAACTCTGCAAGGAGATTGGACTTTCAGTATAAGAGAAAGAACTGTGTGGTTCAGCTCCGTTAACAGCTGTCCATTCACAAAGAACTCTCTAACAGCCTCCGTAATTTTACCTCCTACAATATCCCAAGCCGACTTAAAAAATTCAGCCGTATATCTATCTGGCCCTGTGGATTTATTATTCCCAATATCAAAGATTGCACTTTTAATTTCCTCTGAAGAAACAGGACGGATCATATGGAAAGCTTTGACATGTGACAACCTTCTCGTGAAAATTCCATCCAGGTTCTGCAACTCTGTGACCTGATAGTTAGTACCAAGGAATTCCATATAGTGATTAATTTGCCACAGCAGGCCCCTCAACTGAAATCCCATCTCTATCGAACACTGTAGCTATATGACTTCTATGTATTTTTCCTTTGACAACTTTATGGAAGTATGCCAAGTTACTATCACCAACACGTAGCCACTCAATTTTTGCTTTCTGTTTCAAGAAACGCTCCTCATCTAGAACCGCATTATTATAGGCACATAAGAGTATACTTTGATCCTCTCTAGCTTCTATTGAATTCGGGTTTCTATCCAGATTCCGTTGTGCCTCATCTAGTTCCTCCTTTAATTTTATAACCCGCGTATGTAAATTACCTTGTTGCCATATGAGACGCCATAAAGGTTTCTTTAAATCACGCAATTTTTTTACCACTTGAAACATCTTGTAACCAATCAATGGCCGACACCAACCTTTAAGCAAAATATCATCAAATCCCTCCTTGTACATAATAAAGTTGGAAATTTAAACGATTTTGGTCTAGTAGTGGTAACTGAGGGAATTTTTAGGATAGCCGGGCAATGATCCGAAATCCGGTACGGTTGAAAGATATCATAAGCGTTACCAAAGTCCGAGATAAAGTCATCATTAGCCATAATCCTATCAATTTTTTTTAAGATGACATCAAGAGAATTAGGACGCTGGTTCTATGTAAAATGCATACCTGAGTGGTTGACATCAGTCATTCGCATAGTATCAACACAATCTCTAAATTCCCTCATGGCAATAGTGACTTTCGAACCCCCGGTAGAAGAGTCATCCAAATCCAAAGCGACATTAAAGTCCCCCATAATCACCCATGGATGGTTACCCACAAAGTTAGTATGCATACACAAATTATCCCAAAGAGATCGACGATGAATATAGTAATTTTAAGCGTACACAACCGAAACATAGAAGCATTTATTATCATTAACCAAGGTAACTAAACAGTACAACCTGCTCAAGGGTATGAATAATCACAACATTAATAATAGCGGGGTTCCAACCAATAATGATACGAGTACCCCTTTCACAAACCGAGTTATTAGATACCCATGACCAGTGGCGAAAAACATTATAACACACATTACTCAACTTACTTACATCCACATGAGACTCAAGAATAGCACAAAAACACAACTTCTTCTCATTCACAACATCTTAAACCTCATTTTGTTTAGGGGTTCGGTTCAAACCCCTTATATTCCATGTGGCGAGGCTATACATTGACAACCTTTTCTACAGGAGTGCTTGCCCCCTCCATTTTGTTTTCATTACTCGAATCCTTATCATGCATTTCCAAGTCACTTTCCTCATCATCTAAAACCCGCTTGTCATTTTCAGCACGTTCAGGCACAGACTCATCAAGATCCTTTAAGGCATCAAACGAGTTTGCATCTGATATCTTTTTGGGAATAGAACCGATAGTCGTAGGCTTGGGATCCACTGTACCTTTTCGACGGTAAACTAGCTTAGTTCGTGGCTTACCAACCACAAACCCATTACCATTGGCTGTACTCTGCTTCACATTTTTACCCACCACTGTAAAACCATCCTTATCCACCTGAATATTAGCAACCTTTGGAACAATATTTTTCGAACATTGCGCATTCATATGACCAAAAATCAAGCAAGTTGAACACCTCGGCAGCTTCCATTCATATTCAGTCTTAACAACACTAGTCGTCTTGCTTTTCCCAGTAACACTAGGAATCGCAACTTTGACAGTTTCTTTGAGATCAATGTCCGCCTTAACCTCAATCATGGATCATGCATAGTTAGGACGACCCCATGATTCATTACACATTGTGCTAGTATATGAATCTAACATCATCGGGGTCCCAATATTAGAGGTAATAGCACTTAACCCGTCAGCCGTAAAACCAGCTAAAGGGACATCATGTAACTTTATCCAAACCGGAACACTACCAAGTTCCTCTTTCGTGAGAACTATGTCAGGTGACCATTCATTCAAGATAATCGGAATAGATTGAATGATCCATGGGCCATTTTCAAGAACACCATGCATGCCCATCTCGGTTGCAAATTTAAAGAAGAAGAATCCCTTCGAATTCATCATAACATTCTCAATTCCAAATTTCTTCCACACATTTAAAGCATAATTCCTAACAACCGAATAAGCAATGTGTTTACCAAGAAAATAACCATACAGAGTGTTATTGTACCTCTTCTTTGCTTCAAGAACAGATGATAATGGAATCTCAACGTCAATACCATCTTCCAGATCCTTAACAGGTTCAACATACCTAAAATTAACCTTTTTAGCATCCTGTAACCCACCCAAAATCTTAGCATATGAGACCTGATTTGATCCATCCTGGTTGACTGCAGGTTCTTGTATATCTTTATGATTGCTACCTTGCTAAGAAGATGAGGCCCTAGTTAGTGATTTTAGAGCAGGCAACTCAGGAAACACATAATCCATGTTCACTGTCTCTTTCACACTCATATGAGTCTCCTCATCATCTGACTCCTTTGCAGAATAAACACTAACATGATCATCATCTAAACACTTATCTTGCACAGTAGGAGCCCCAGGTGTACTCGATTCATAATTTTTCGATTTACTGAATTCACCTTCTGTAAAAGTATTACCAGTATCACGTGTAGAAGATTGGGTAGAAGACAAACCATTAGTAACCACTTTATCCTTGCCTTCATCTTCAAACCCTACCCTATCTTCCTGTTTCTCAAAGCCCTAGGATTTGTTTTAGGAATTGTTTTCTTTTTGGTACCTCCAGAATTCTTACCCATCGTCCCTTAAATTTTAGGGTTTTTGAGAAAGCCCCAAATCTACAAGGAAGATGATGATAATAATATAACCCTTCTCAGATTTGATGTTGAAGATTACAAGATAATTAATTTGAAGAGATGTAGATTAATTTTGTAGAAGGGATTGAGAGATGAAATTTCTTCTCCTGCTTGCTCCTCTCGTCGCACACATCCTATTATTATTATAGTTCTTCTCCTGCTTTCAAACTTATGACTATCCAATTTCGAATATTAGTTATACAATTTCAAATAATGGCATAACGTTTATGCAATTTTAAATAATGACATAACGGTTATGCAACTTATTCTTAAGTGATTATCTGTATAGTCATTATTCGAATTGTATAACCATTATTTGAAATTTTATAGTCATTATTTGAAATTGTATAATCTTTATCAAAAATTGTGTAACCATTAATCGAAATTACATAACCATTATGTGAAGTTGTGTAGCTTTTATTCAAAATTGCATAACCATTATTGTTGTGAATATGAGAGGATCGTCTGGACGTTGGTAGACATAAATTTGAGAGAAAATAACTATATTACTCACAAGAATAGATTACACGAGTATTACAAAACTCAAATAAAAAAAACTCTCAAACTCACACACACTAACTAGGTTGTGATTACTCTTTTCTGAATGATTTTACAACAGACTAACTCACTAGGAATTCTCACCACTATCTAGGGATGTATTCACTCTTGGTTAGGATTATATTTCACTGAATGAATAATACAACTGACTAACTCACTAGGAATTCTCACCACTCTCTAGGGATGTATTATCTCTTGGTTAGGATCACATTTCACTGAATGAATAATACAACTGACCAACTCACTAGGAATTCTCACCACTCTCTAGGGATGTATTCACTCTTGGTTAGGATTACATTTCACTAAATGAATGATACAACTGAGGTTTGCACCTCTATTTATAGAAAACTTTGAGGAGGTGGAAAGGTGTGAACGCATAATGGTGTGAACGCATAATGGTGGCTAGCCGTTATTGTTTCCAACTTTACTACTTCCTTATGAGGAGGTGGAATAGTGTGAACGTAGAACAAGTGGCAAGCCGTCATTGTTATCAATTTTGCTTCTTCCATTTTCATGTTCAAAGTTGGCTACTTTGAACGTCTAGAAGATAGTAGATTACGGCTAGAATGGAGACATCTAGTGGCATCCAGAAGATACTAGATTACGGCTGGAAATTATCAATTCTCCCCCTCCAGCAGTATAGAGGGAAAACACATCCCGGTTATGTCCATGCATAACTCTAGTTTTTCTCGAGTCACCACCTTTGTCAACATATCCGCATGATTCTCCTCTATATAGCCTTCCAAGATTGGATCAGCTCCCCCGTAACAAAAACATATCTTCGTTGTACCTTTAACAAATCTGAGAATCCATTTTTTTGCCTCCCAATGCTCTTCCTCGGGGTTAGAGAGAACATAACTCACTGTTCCCACTGTGTGAACAATATGAGGCCTAGTACGCACCATCGCATACATCAAACTTCTTATCCCACTGTCATTCTTCTTCATTTTGAACACCCGTTTGTTTTTCAGTGCCTTCTTCTCTCGTGGAAGTTCTACAATTCATAAGTCTTATTTTTCTGCAGAGAATCCATCTCAACCTGCATTGCGAGCAACCACTTTTCTTTGTCCTTATGAAATACTTAATCATGAAAACTCTATGGTTCTCTATCTTCAGTAAGTAGAAGGTATTCGGATTCTGAATATCTACTCGATGGAATCTGGCTTCGTTCAGATATACAAACTTCTGGAATATTCTGAGGAGATCAACCATCATCTTTGCCTTGTGATGGTTCTGGAACGTATGACAGACGGGGTTGTGGCTCCCCCTACTCAGCACCGTCATTTTCCTCATTATCTTCTACTTCTGGTATTTCTTCTTGCACTGAAAATTCATTTCTCATGAATGATTCCATTGTTGCCCCTGGCACCTGAGCAGCAACATTTGTCTTCTGAGATATTGTGGGCTTTTCAGTATCTTCTATTGTCTGGCTTTCATGGAACACTACGTCCCGATTTCTGATGACCTTTTTCTCCTTTAGATCCCATAATATGTATCCAAATTCTTCATCTCCATAGCCTATAAATATGCAAGGAGTAGTCTTTACATCCAGCTTCTATCTGAGCTCCTTGGATACATGTGCGTACGCTAAACATCCAAATACTCTTAAGTGAGAGTATGATGGATCTTTCCAGACCAAAGTTTCTCCGGAACTTCAAAATTCAATGGTACTGATGGAGATAGGTTGATCAAGTAACATGCGGCTCTGACTATTTTTCCCCAGAATGGCTTTGGCAGCTTAGCCATACTGAGCATGCTTCGAACACGTTCCATGATTGTTCGGTTCATTCTTTCTGCTATACCATTGTGTTAAGGGGTACATGGAAGTGTCTTCTCATGTCGAATGCCATATGATCTGTAATAGGCATCGAACTGCCTGGAAGAGTATTCACCGTCATTGTCGAATCGAAGACACTTTAACTTCTTTCCTGTCTCACGTTCTACCATGACATGGAAATGTTTGAAGTACAGTAGAAACTCTATAAAATAATACACTTGGGAACACCAAAATCTATTAATTAAAAGAGTTATTAATTAATCGATAAATTAATAATTATTAATTTATATATTAATTAATATTTTATTAATTTATAGTAGAATACTTAGTTTACAAACACCTTTCAACCTTCCACTTAATTATTGTATACAATGCATGTATATCAAATGAACGGCCCAATTTAAAAGAAATCTTCAATCTCCCACCTTATTATGCTTCTTGTGTTCAATGTATCACTTTATGGATATTAAAAATATTTTCTATATAAATAAAAGATCAAAATAGGTTAACACAAACAAATCATACACACAACATGGCTTCCCATCTTAAAGGTGTGAAAAAAACAACAATGACAGACGAGATTCGAAGAGCATTATGCAAGCACAACAAGGATAATCCAAGTCTCACTCAAAAGCAATTGCAAGAATGGGTTCATAGTAACTATGGTTTGCAGGTGAATCAAGCGACAATATCGAATACAGTTAAGCGGTCTTTAGAGTATCTCTCACTTGCTCCCGAAAGAGGCGATGTTAAGCGACACAAACCGGCAAAATTTCCAGACCTAGAAAAATCTCTCTATGAATGGATTCTTCAATATCAAGAACATGTGAATATGACAGGTGAACTAATCATCGAGAAGGCGAAAAAGTTCATGAAATATATGTATCCAGTGGATACTCCAGACTTTACTTTTTCTATTGGTTGACTTGGAAAGTTCAAAGCAAGATATGGAATTAAAAATTTCTGACATTTTGGAGAGAGTGGATCTGTTGAAATGGAGGGCATGGAGGACAAATTAAATCCATAAGAGACAAAGTTGATCAATTTTAAATGAAAGACATCTTTAATATGGATGAAACAGGTTTGTTTTTTATTATTTTATTTTATATTTTGTACTTTAGTGATGTAATTATTTACATGTTTTGATCTTAAACATGTTTGTTTTTTAGACTTCAACCGGATCATTTCCTTGCAATAATGCAGCTTGAAGGGAAAAAACAAGACAAGGAAAGACTAACTGTTGCTATTTGCTGTAATGAGGACGGTTCGGAAAAACTTCCTTTATGGATTATTGGGAAATATGCTAAACCAAGGTGCTTCAAGAATGTAAACTTGAACAGTCTGAACTGTGAGTACCTGTAACACCCTGATTTTTTTTTTAAATCACAGCGAAAGACTGAATTTACCTAAATAACCTTAGTTAATATTTACAACTATAGTTAAGAAACCAACTTAGTTAATATTCAATACAGCTTTGCAAAACAACGGTGTTACGTAAAATATTTCAAAATCTGACAACATCAGAGTTCGGCTAATTGTCAAACATGTCTTCAGCCCGTCCGTAACACCCATCCTAATCAGCAGTACCTAAACCTGCAAGGGTGGAAAATGTGGGGGAATTAGCACACAGCTAAGTGAATGGATACTATCTAACAGACCAAGCATAAGTAACTGGACATGCAAGGGATCACAATTATGACAACATCCTGAACTAGCATATAACAATAAATGAAAATATGAGGATCGGTGGCTTGTACGAGCACACGACTTAGTTGATCAAGCTACAGTCTACCGATAGTCCGCTTTACTGATTCCAATGCATAACCGTCCAGACGCAACACATGCGTCCTTCTATGCTATACTGAACAATCAGTAACTCATAACCCGACCAGGCTACCACTGTCGACCTCACATCAACCATACCTTGCTGCCTCAGAGGGTTCCCAACCTTGCTGCTTCGGTTGGTGTCAAACTAACAGTGCGCACATAAGATCACAGATAAACAGTCATGCAATTGTCCTAACTAGCATGGCAATATCTAACTACGCACGGTAATCATACAGAACATAAACATAATATAAAGAGTCTGAACAAGTAGCGTGGCAGCTACTTAATACTCTATCCGGAGATAGACCCACTCACCAATTACCAGCAACAGCTCAGATTTTGACTACTGAGCTTTCTCCTTATCTTTTCCACCTGAGAATAGACATAATACAGTCAGTAATAATGTCTTGATATCATCCCAATAACAATACAATAGCATCAATAAACAAGCACTTGAACACTAATCAATCTGACCTGTCAACCATATGAGTGACACTCATCCGCACGTCTGAGAAACATCAATCGTGCGGTTGACACCTCACTCGTACATTTAGTCCTTGGCTAAATATTCAATTGAACAACATTAGATCCATACGGTTGACCGCCTCAACCGTACGAGTGAAAGCTCACTCGTGCGAGTGAAGAATCACTCGTGCGAGTGAAGGCTCACTCATGCGAGTAACAAGGAACATCAATAGCAACATGTAATGACATATTCCAACCTATATTCATCATATATTCTTTCATTCATAAGCCTATATCAAGAATTCAACCCATAATAACATATTAACGCATGCTCACTAGACACACATGCTAATACCTCTATTTATGACCCAAATAAATTTTGATATAGCTTCTAAAAAGTTTACCATTGGATAGGAGTTTTCATTACAATTCCAACGATACTTGATTCATCAAAAACGGAATTACGGTTTAAAAGTTATGACCAAAACAAGTTTCCATAAACCGGACCCTGTGCTCACACGTGTGACTGAGGCCTCACTCGTGCGAGTGAGCCCTCACACGCGTGGTTGACCCTCAAAAGTGTGGTCACTCGTACGAGTGACCTGTCACTCATGTGGGAGCTGAAGAACAGCTCCTGCACACTGAAGTTCACGTTTTTGGCCCAAAAACTCGATTTTTGCAAGTTCTAACCTCATAACCACTTGAAAAACATCATATAAACTATATAGCAACTATTACTAATATCAATTAAGCATCACAAACACAAAACATGAAGATTCAAGCTTAATTTCATCAAAAACCCACTTTGAACCCCAAACCCAATTTCTAAGAATTAAATCACGAATTCAAGCACACAAACCTGGATTAATGATCACAAAGATGATATGAATCAATCCTTAAAGCCACCTGATTCAATTTCTAGCTTGGATTTGATTAGGGTTTGAGATGAGATAAAGTTTAGGTACATTCTAGTTTTGGGAAATTAGGTGAAATGGATGGAAACATTCAGATATTACACTCTTATGTGTTAAAATATAATACCCCATCACACACGGGTATTTACCAGTTATCTGATATCTTTCGTACTTAATTTGGCAACCCTAACGGAGTCCAAATTAAACAAACGAACATGTTCTGTGATCCTTGTCACAAACTGGTCTTAACCACATATTCAATTAATAATAAACATATTATTAAAATAAAAGCATATTTTAAACACAAATATAAACCTCAGGGCAATTAAGTAATCTTACTTCTAACCCCGGTTTCAGTCTGTTACAAATCCACCCCTCGTAAAGAGATTCCGTCCTCAGAATCTGGTCATTCATAGTCACAAGGGTCAAAGGTAACAACCATCCTCATCAATGGTCACATCGAGAACCAAATCAAAACACATATTACTGCTACATGCACTACCTAAGTACGTTCATTACTCAACAAGTCTTCTCAATTGGCAACTCAACATCCAAATTTATCAAATTGAACTCTTACTGTCACCGAGTCAAACACCAACTTTTTAATTACGATTACCATCAAATGGTCAATTGTGACATAAGTTGGTCCACTATTTCCATTTACCCAACACAACAGTCAGACAATCTATCACACGATTGCCTACAGTATCACACTCGTCCTTTTTCGAAGTAATCACATACCAACAATTAGACGTATACCAAAAACTACGCAAGTCATTTTCTACCCGAGTGTTTAAGTTAAAAAGGATAACGATCCATCAATTCTACTTCACTTACGATTAGCACCATTTCAACATGAGAAAACTCATAAACAATACATCGATCCGTCGTCGATCTAATAAATTTCCACAAAGTGAGTCATATCTAGCTTCTATTTACCTACTAAATTCTAGAATCATAGGTAACTGTCCATTATTTAGCCCATCAATTTATAACAACAATCTGGTTTCTATGGTGTTTTATGAAAAGTCCACGTCAAAACTGACATTGCACACCAATTCTTGTAGATACCATCGGTAATCCACCTATAAACCATCTAATCAAACCTTTCAGTTAGGTTCTCGAGTTTACCTATAAGATGGCTCCATAAAATTTTCCAATTCTGTCATTCCATGTCATTAATTTGTTGCCATCGTCTCACATGAAAACACAATATCAACACTAATTTCCTCACAATAACAGTACTAATTTCATTGAAATTACCCAAATCTATAATCAAATACCCATTCTCAACCCTGTATTTGAGAATTTTATCATATTTCCTGCAACAATGCCGTTATCTACTAAATATTCCATCGACTAGCATATGCCTCTAATCATATCGTCAATAGTACTAATTATTACGAACACAATACTCTCATCACATCTCGCAATTTAACCCTTATTAACCAATAATAAATCAACATCTAGATCCAACACAACGATCGTTACCATGTCTGAAAGGTTAACTTCCTATCAAGTTTTCCTCCAGAAGATAATATTGATCTCAATGTAACTTAAAATTTACAACCCATTGAAACAATGTTTTCCAATTAATATATCCAATCCCACCTGATCACAACATACAACACTATCGATCAACATCATATCCATCACCTACTGTATCTTCTCCGACTTTCAAAACTACTATATGATTCACTACAATGTATTTTCGTTGGCCAGACGCAATACATTGTCTCAAATCATACTTTCATTTCAAATATCTTGGAGCAAGATCCTAGTCATGTTCATCAGTCAATCCATTACTACGTTCATGAGTCACTGTTAGTTACAACCCACTAACAATAAACAATTCCAAAGAACACAAGGTTGGCAGACCTATACTTTAACACACAATTATAACACTTACTGTTTGTCGACACCTAATTCACTACCACACCGTTCTGGGTTCATATTGAAAATCCCACTCTAGTGCTTCTTACAACCTCAGGTTTTCTGAACTATGAATTATCCTGAAGATTAAATATCTAACAACGCTTTCTAACTCAACTGTATAATAACCAGTTCTGATAACATCCAACAGTTCCCAAGAACTCAGTCTTAAATCACTTTTAGCTATACTGTATTGGAAGAGTCAATCTCTGTTTCAAGTTCCACCTAAGGTCAAATCTTTCTTTGGTTAACTTCAATAATGAATCGGTCACTCTGACAACATATGACAATTTGTAAGAACTCTCAGTTCAAAACACAATCAACCCATAAACATATACTATCTCAAAATAGGTTCAATTATTATTCGCAGACACATGCTCACATTAATAATTCCATGATCGTTGAACCTAGATTTACCAATTTTTAAGGTTCCTTAATGCAACAATTAACCAGTTACTACAAGTTAATTTCCCAAAAGATTTCAATCATCAATTGAAGCTATTACATGACTCCTATAACATAAGAATTTATCATGTTAAATCATTCCATCTTATTGACATACTGATCACAATTCCAAACGGGGTCGAACACTCGACATTATCTTCGGGTCTTGGCATCTACCCAATACCAATCCCCATTTAAAACAAGGGTTTCCCCTGTTATCTAAAGATAACCCACAGAACACTATTCACAAATCCCAATCTTAGTCTAACTCACGCCCGAGACTCAAGGTCAACACACACCCAAAAATTCGGTCCTCAGTCAGGTCAAAGTTCGTCTCTATTTTCCCAAGAGACCAATTCAAGAAAGTCGCCCACATTTATTCTAAGAACCACATGAAAGGTCATATCAGGCTACGAAAGGAAGACAGATCCTTTGGATAACCCTACGGATCCTACACAATAAGTCCAATCATACTACGATATCACTAAACTAGTCACACTCAGTGATTCAGTCACGGTTTATTAAGTATATAGACTAATTGCCTCATAAAGTCACTCAATAGAATCCCAATCACTGGTCAACAATTAAGGGGACTACTACCCTAATCAGTCCCTACGAGTCACTACGTACATCCCGCCCGTCAACTGTAATGGAACAACACCTCATATAAGCCCTATCATAACAATATGTAAGGTTTAGACTAATGGACAATTTACTAAAAGCATGGCAACATGTCACTTAAATTAGATCCCATGCATAACTACAAAACATGGCACTTATCACATATCGCATTTCAGTTCCGACTTACATATCATGAAATCACATAAAACATAACAACATAACACCATGTTCAAGTTATTCATCCATAACAAATACACTATCCCCAATTCTGAACTCTACATGCCACTATGTGTGTCCCGTCTATCAAAAGAAAATATAACTCATATCAACCTTACACAAAAAATATCACATAGAGTTCCATACTCAATATGAAACCAACAGTTATCACTAATCATGGCAAGCATATCTAATGCAATCACATCTGACAAGCCTCAGAGAACATGTCCATCATAAAAATCATGGAACCACGTCAAAGGGAACAAAATCCCAATAATGTTAATGGTAGCTCCAGACATATCTAATGTAACTGGAGCCGTCAAACCATCGACTATTTCTGATATAGAAATAACAATTACATTACCATGATCCCTACTAATTACAACAGGTTACAAGCACACGTAACACATGTATACAATCCAATATTACACTACTAATTACAATAATGTAATGAGAACACACCTTCATAAGAAAGAAGACATCTTCTTATCTATCAACACATCGATCCCACCTGCACCCCGAACCCACTCCACTATTGATTATAATCATTGCAGCAATGGTAGCCAGAATCAATTTTGATTGTCATTGTTCCATCTCATTTATCTTTTTCTTTTGTATCTCATAACTTCCTTTATCACTGCAACTCATATACATCTTTATCCACTTGATACTTATGCAACACTCCTGGCTAATCAAAATCAATCTTGATGTCATCAACGGATCTCTGACAATGCTGAGGGTTAACGGGGCATCTGCAGGATTTGATCGATCTTCATACCTATCTTATCACATCACTTCACACAAAAACTTAGTAGATAATAGGTTAGTTCAATCACAACTAACGCACATACTATCCTGCATTCACTTAACCCCACCCACCGACATGTTTGACTACACTCAAGGTTTGAGAACAAGATACACGCATGTACTTGCTGTCAAACCTATGCTCTGATACCAACTTGTAACACCCTGATTTTTTTTAAATCACAGCGGAAGACTGAATTTACCTAAATAACCTTAGTTAATATTTACAACTATAGTTAAGAAACCAACTTAGTTAATATTCAATACAGCTTTGCAAAACAATGGTGTTACGTAAAATATTTCAAAATCTGACAACATCAGAGTTCGGCTAATTGTCAAACATGTCTTCAGCCCGTCTGTAACACCCATCCTAATCTGCAGTACCTAAACCTGCAAGGGTGGAAAATGTGGGGGAATTAGCACACAGCTAAGTGAATGGATACTATCTAACAGACCAAGCATAAGTAACTGAACATGCAAGGGATCACAATTATGTCAACGTCCTGAACTAGCATATAACAATAAATAACAATATGAGGATCGACGGCTTGTACGAGCACACGACTTAGTTGATCAAGCTACAGTCTACCGATAGTCCGCTTTACTGATTCCACTGCATAACTGTCCAGACGCAACACATGCGTCCTTCTATGCTATACTGAATAATCAGTAACTCATGACCTGACCAGGCTACCACTGACGACCTCACATCAACCCTACCTTGCTGCCTCGGAGGGTTTCCAACCTTGCTGCCTCGGTTGGTGTCAAACTAACATTGCGCACATAAGATCACAGATAAACAGTCATGCAATTGTCCTAACTAGCATGGCAATATCTAACTACGCATGGTAATCATACAGAACATAAACATAATATAAAGAGTCTGAACAAGTAGCGTGGCAGCTACTTAATACTCTATCCGGAGATAGACCCACTCACCAATTACCAGCAACAGCTCAGATTCTGACTACTGAGCTTTCTCCTTATCTTTTCCACCTGAGAATAGACATAACATAGTCAGTAATAATGTCTTGATATCATCCCAACAACAAGACAATAGCATCAATAAACAAGCACTTGAACACTAATCAATCTGACCTGTCAACCGTATGAGTGACACTCATACGCACGTCTGAGAAACATCAACCGTGCGGTTGACACCTCACTCGTACATTTAGTCCTTGACTAAATATTCAATTGAACAACATTAGATCCATACGGTTGACCGCCTCAACCGTACGAGTGAAAGCTCACTCGTGCGAGTGAAGAATCACTCGTGCGAGTGAAGGCTCACTCATGCAAGTGACAAGGAACATCAATAGCAATATGTAATGACATATTCCAACCTATATTCATCATATATTCTTTCATTCATAAGCCTATATCAAGAATTCAACCCATAATAACATATTAACGCATGCTCACTAGACACACACGCTAATACCTCTATTTCTGACCCAAATAAATTTTTATATAGCTTCTAAAAAGTTTACCATTGGATAGGAGTTTTCATTACGATTCCAATGATACTTGATTCATCAAAAATGGAGTTACGGTTTGAAAGTTATGACCAAAACAAGTTTCCATAAACCGGACCCTGTGCTCACACGTGTGACTGAGGCCTCACTCATGCGAGTGAGCCCTCACACGCGTGGTTGACCCTCAAAAGTGTGGTCACTCATCACCTGTCACTCGTGTGGGAGCTGAAGAACAGCTTCTGCACGCTGATTTTCGCGTTTTTGGCCCAAAAACTCGATTTTTGCAAGTTCTAACCTCAAAACCACTTGAAAAACATCATATAAACTATATAGCAGCTATTACTAACATCAATTAAGCATCACAAACACAAAACATGAAGATTCAAGCTTAATTTCATCAAAAACCCACTTTGCACCCCAAACTCAATTTCTAAGAATTAAATCACGAATTCAAGCACACAAACCTGGATTAATTATCACAAAGATGATATGAATCAATCCTTAAAGCCACCTGATTCAATTTCTAGCTTGGATTTGATTAGGGTTTGAGATGAGATAAAGTTTAGGTACGTTCTAGTTTTGGGAAATTAGGTGAAATGGATGGAAACATCCAGATATTACACTCTTATGTGTTAAAAGATAATACCCCATCACACATGAGTATTTACCAGTTATTATCTGATATCTTTCGTACTTAATTTGGCAACCCTAACGGAGTCCAAATTAAACAAACGAACCTGTTCTGTGTGTAGTGACCCGAACTTTTCCATGTTTATATATATTAAATGAAATTGTTATTTACATAATTAAGTGTTTCCAACATGTTAAGCAATCAAACTTGTTAAGACTTGATTAATTGAAATACGTTTCATATAGACAATTGACCACCCATGTTGACCGGTGATTCACGAACGTTAAAACTTGTAAAAACTATATGATTACATATATATGGATATATATATAGTTAACATGATATTATGATAAGTAAACATATCATTAAGTATATTAACAATGAACTACATATGTAAAAGCAAGACTACTAACTTAATGATTTTGAAACGAGACATATATGTAACGATTATCGTTGTAACGACATTTAATGTATATATATCATATTAAGAGATATTCATACATCATAATATCATGATAATATAATAATTTAAAATCTCATTTGATATTATAAACATTGGGTTAACAACATTTAACAAGATCGTTAACCTAAAGGTTTCAAAACAACACTTACATGTAACGACTAACGATGACTTAACGACTCAGTTAAAATGTATATACATGTAGTGTTTTAATATGTATTCATACACTTTTGAAAGACTTCAAGACACTTATCAAAACACTTCTACTTAACAAAAATGCTTACAATTACATCATCGTTCAGTTTCATCAACAATTCTACTCGTATGCACCCGTATTCGTACTCGTACAATACACAACTTTTAGATATATGTATTATTGGTATATAAACTCCAATGATCAGCTCTTAGCAGCCCATGTGAGTCACCTAACACATGTGGGAACCATCATTTGGCAACTAGCATGAAATATCTCATAAAATTACAAAAATATGAGTAATCATTCATGACTTATTTACATGAAAACAAAATTACATATCCTTTATATCTAATCCATACACCAACGACCAAAAACACCTACAAACACTTTCATTCTTCAATTTTCTTCATATAATTGATCTCTCTCAAGTTCTATCTTCAAGTTCTAAGTGTTCTTCATAAATTCTACAAGTTCTAGTTTCATAAAATCAAGAATACTTCTAAGTTTGCTAGCTTACTTCCAATCTTGTAGAGTGATCATCCAACCTCAAGAAATCTTTCTTATTTACAGTAAGATATCTTTCTAATATAAGGTAATACTCATATTCAAACTTTAATTCAATTTCTATAACTATAACAATCTTATTTCGAGTGGAAATCTTACTTGAACTTGTTTTCGTGTCATGATTCTGCTTCAAGAACTTTCAAGCCATCCAAGGATCCTTTGAAGCTAGATCTATTTTTCTCATTTCCAGTAGCTTTATCCAGAAAACTTGAGGTAGTAATGATGTTCATAACATCATTCAATTCATACATATAAAGCTATCTTATTCGAAGGTTTAAACTTGTAATCACTAGAACATAGTTTAGTTAATTCTAAACTTGTTCGCAAACAAAAGTTAATCCTTCTAACTTAACTTTTAAAATCAATTAAACACATGTTCTATATCTATATGATATGCTAACTTAATGATTTAAAACCTGGAAACACGAAGAACACTGTAAAACCGGACATACGCCGTCGTAGTAACACCGCGGGCTGTTTTGGGTTAGTTAATTAAAAACTATGATAAACTTTGATTTAAAAGTTGTTCTTCTGGGAAAATGATTTTTCTTATGAACATGAAACTATATCCAAAAATCATGATTAAACTCAAAGTGGAAGTATGTTTTCTAAAATGGTCATCTAGACGTCGTTCTTTCGACTGAAATGACTACCTTTACAAAAACAACTTGTAACTTATATTTCTGACTATAAACCTATACTTTTTCTGTTTAGATTCATAAAATAGAGTTCAATATGAAACCATAGCAATTTGATTCACTCAAAACGGATTTAAAATGAAGAAGTTATGGGTAAAACAAGATTGGATAATTTTTCTTGTTGTAGCAACGTGAAAATTGGTAACAAATCTATATTGATCATATCCTAGCTAACTTATATTGTATTATACATGTATTCTAATATATTATATAATCTTGGGATACCATAGACACGTATGCAAATGTTTTGACATATCATATCGACCCATGTGTATATATTATTTGGAACAACCATAGACACTCTATATGCAGTAATGTGGGAGTTAGCTATACAGGGTTGAGGTTGATTCCAAAAATATATATACTTTAAGTTGTGATCTAGCCTGAGATGTGTATACACTGGGTCGTGGATTGATTCAAGATAATATATATCAATTTTTTTCTGTACATCTAACGTTGAACAACTAGTTGTAGGTTACTAACGAGGACAGCTGACTTACTAAACTTAAAACATCAAAATGTATTAAAAGTGTTGTAAATATATTTTGAATATACTTTGATATATATGTACATATTTGTTATAGGTTCGTGAATCGACCAGTGGTCAAGTCTTACTTCCCGACGAAGTAAAAATCTGTGAAAGTGAGTTATAGTCCCACTTTTAAAATCTAATATTTTTGGGATGAGAATACATGCGAGTTTTATAAATGATTTACAAAATAGACACAAGTACGTGAAACTACATTCTATGGTAGAATTATCGAAATCGAATATGCCCCTTTTTATTAAGTCTGGTAATCTAAGAATTAGGGGACAGACACCCTAATTGACGCGAATCCTAAAGATAGATCTATTGGGCCTAACAAACCCCATCCAAAGTACTGGATGCTTTAGTACTTCGAAATTTATATCATATCTGAAGGGTGTCCCGGAATGATGGGGATATTCTTATATATGCATCTTGTTAATGTCGGTTATCAGGTGTTCACCATATGAATGATTTTTATCTCTATGTATGGGATGTATATTGAAATATGAAATCTTGTGGTCTATTGTTACGATTTGATATATATAGGTTAAACCTATAACTCACCAACATTTTTGTTGACGTTTAAAGCATGTTTATTCTCAGGTGAATATTAAGAGCTTCCGTTGTTGCATACTAAAATAAGGATAAGATTTGGAGTCCATGTTTGTATGATATTATGTAAAAACTGCATTCAAGAAACATATGTCGATGTAATATATTTCTATTGTAAACCATTATGTAATGGTCGTGTGTAAACAGGATATTTTAGATTATCATTATTTGATAATCTACGTAAAGCTTTTTAAACCTTTATTGATGAAATAAAGGTTATGGTTTGTTTTAAAATGAATGTAGTCTTTGAAAAACGTCTCATATAGAGGTCAAAACCTCGCAACGAAATCAATTAATATGGAACGTTTTTAATCAATAAGAACGGGACATTTCAGTTGGTATCCGAGCGTTGGTCTTAGAGAACCAGAATTTTGCATTAGTGTGTCTTATCGAGTTTGTTAGGATGCATTAGTGAGTCTGGACTTCGACCGTGTTTACTTGAAAAATGATTGCTTAACAAATTTTGTTGGAAACTATATATTTTTAACATGTGAATATTATGTGATATATTAATTTCTTAACGTGTTTGATATTATGTGATAGATGTCTACCTCTAGAACAAGTCCCATTGACTCACCTAATAATAATGAAGAGTCAAATGTAAATTGGAATGATTCATGGACTAATTCACAAGTTCCCGAAGAGGAACCGGAAGAAGAGTCGGAACCGGAAGAAGAGTCGGAACCGGAAGAAGAAAATAGAACCAGTGGGGGAAATAATAAAACGGTTAAGTAGAAGAAAATCCTCAACTAACCGACCAAAGTTAATTATGGTCAATGGTGTTTCAGCCAAGGAAGCAAAGTATTGGGAGGATTACCAATTCTCCTATGAATCGGATCCCGACAAGGATTCCGATGATGTTATAGAAATTACCCCAACACAATTTAATAAGGCAAAAGAGAACAATAAGGGAAAGGGCATAAAAATAGAGAAATTTGATTCCAAACCCGATGAACTTTATATGTATCGTCAACACCCGTATTTCTTAAGTTGTGACAATAACCCGGGAACCTCTAAACCACCAGGTTTTTCTAAACCAATGTGGAAAACGACGACTCGTAATAGGGGAACATCATATATCCCTAGAAACTTGGCAAAACGAACCAAAACCGAAGAAGAAGAAACGAGTGAGTCGGAATAAGATAGTTGTATTCATGTGGTGTAATATGTGTAATATAGTGTGCTTATGCTTTATGATATATGTAAAAATTGCTTGTATTAATAAGTATTTTTTATGAATCTAACTCTTGTCTATTTTACAGTATAAAAACACAAAATGGATAGACAACCCAATATTTTAAGAGACCTACCCGGAGACATGATTGATGAAATCTTGTCTAGAGTCGGTCAGAATTCCTCGGCACAACTATTTAAGGCGAGATCAGTTTGTAAGACATTCAAAGAACGTTCCAAGAATGCCTTGATTTATAAAAGGCTTTCGTTCGAAAGATGGGGGATATCACATTGGGAAATCTATAAGTTAAGATGTGTTTACTTTGACGCATATATTGCGGGGACCCCAAATGCTATTTTACGCAACGGGTTAAGAAATTATTTTGACTCAATATATCCGAATATAGGACTTCGTGATTTAGAAAAAGCGGCTAACATGCAACATAAAGAAGCATGTTATGCTTACGGGTTAGTAATGTTCGCTTCTCACCAAAGTGAGAACAAGAACATCGGGCTACAACTATTAAACAAAACGTTCCCACAAGTGACGGAGTCGGTAATTGGGGTAAGAAATGAGGTTTTTAGGTTATTACGAGACTGTTGGTCATTACGTAACCTTCATCCTTTTGACGACGTTACAACACATTGTCTTACTATCGGTCACAACGGTTATGTTCCACAAAACCAAGGATGGGAAGTGGTATTAGTAAAACCAGAATGCATGACTTGTTTCTGGACGTATGAATTACGTGTCTTTATTGCCTTTGCTGAACGCCTTATTTATTAACTAGAATTATCTTCGCAACTACTTTGTATCAAAGTTTTATGTGCTATATTTCATGCTATATGTAAAAAAAAAGCGGTATTGTAAGTTTGCAAGTTATTGTATAAAGGTTTGAATATGATATTTTTTTTTTTGTGATTAGTTTTTCATATAGAATTGTAGTAGTTGAAATGGTATGTTAGCTACTAAGTATGAACTTAACGGGTAGGTACTACCCGAATTAAAGAGTATAAAACGCTAATATGAAGAAAGAGCTTTTATAAATAAGTTCATATTACGCTACGAAATACTATTGACTACTCTTGATATTCTATATGATTAACTTGTTTCATTTGACTATTTTGAAGGAAATGGCACCGACTACTCGACACACCTTGAATATGAGCGAAGAGGAATTTCGTGCCTTTCTTGCTTCAAACATAGCCGCAGTAAAGGCTGCTCTACATACCAACAATAACTCCGAATCTAGCAATGCAGCTAACGGTGCAAGAAATCGTGTAGGATGCACCTACAAAGAATTCACTGCCTGCAAACCTTTGGAATTTGATGGAACCGAAGGACCGATCGGATTGAAACGGTGGACCGAGAAGGTCGAATCGGTGTTTGCCATAAGTAAGTGTACTGAAGAGGACAAAGTGAAGTACGCTACGCATACCTTCACAGGTACTGCGTTAACATGGTGGAATACCTATCTAGAGCAAGTGGGACAAGATGATGCTTACGCACTACCGTGGTCAGCATTCAAGCACTTGATGAACGAGAAGTACCGTCCCAGAACCGAGGTCAATAAGCTCAAGACATAACTTAGAGGGTTACGAACCCAAGGATTTGATATTACCACGTACGAAAGACGATTCACAGAATTGTGCCTATTGTGTCCGAGAGCGTTCGAAGATAAGGAAGAGAAGATCGACGCATTTGTGAAAGGATTACCGGAAAGAATCCAAGAAGATATAAGTTCACACGAGCCCGCCTCCATACAATAGGCATGTAGAATGGCTCACAAACTAGTGAACCAGATTGAGGAAAGAATTAAAGAACAGGCGGCTGAAGAGGCCAATGTGAAGCAAGTCAAAAGAAAGTAGGAGGAAAACGGTGATAAGAATCACCAATACAACAACAACAGCAATTACAACAATAATCGCAACAACTATCCCAACAATCGCAACATCAATCGCAACTACAACAAACGGCCCAACAACGACAACAACAACAACAACAACTACAACAACAACAACTACAACTACAACAATCATCCCAACAACAATAACAACCGCAACAACAACAACAATCAGAAGCAGCTATGCCAAAGGTGTGAAAAGTATCACTCGGGGTTCTGCACCAAATTTTGCAACAAGTGTAAAAGAAATGGTCATAGCGCGGTGAAGTGTGAGGTCTACGGACCAGGGGTTAACAGAACGAAAGGAACAAATGGTATCAGAACGAGTAATGGTGGAGCAAGTAGTGTCGGAGCAAGTTATGCCAATGTAGTTTGTTATAAATGTGGAAAACAGGGCCACATTATTAGAAATTGCCCGAACCAGGAGAACACGAATGGACAAGGCCGCGGAAGAGTTTTCAATATTAATGCGGCAGAGGCACAGGAAGACCCGGAGCTTGTTACGGGTACGTTTCTTATTGACAATAAATCTGCTTACGTTTTATTTGATTCGGGTGCGGATAGAAGCTATATGAGTAGAGATTTTTGTGCTAAATTAAGTTGTCCATTGATGCTGTTGGATAGTAAATTTTTACTCGAATTAGCAAACGGTAAATTAATTTCAGCAGATTATATATGTCGGAATCGAGAAATTAAACTGGGTAGCGAAATATTTAAGATTGATGTGATACCCATAGAGTTAGGGAGTTTTGATGTAATAGTTGGCATGGACTGGCTGAAGAAGGTGAAAGCAGAGATTGTATGTTATAAAAATGCAATTCGCATTGTACGAGAAGAAGGAGAACCCTTAATGGTGTACGAAGAAAAGGGCAACACGAAGCTACATCTTATTAGTAATTTGAAGGCACAAAAACTAATAAGGAAAGGTTGCTATGCTGTTCTAGCACACGTCAAGAAAGTACAAACTGAAGAAAAGAGCATCAATGATGTTCCCGTCGCAAAAGAATTTCCTGATGTATTTTCGAAAGAATTACCGGGACTACCTCCACACCGATCCGTTGAATTTCAAATAGACCTTGTACCGAGAGCTGCACCAATAGCTCGTGCTCCATACAGACTCGCACCTAGCGAAATGAAGGAAGTTCAGAGCCAATTAAAAGAACTTTTAGAGCGTGGTTTCATTCGACCAAGCACATCACCGTGGGGAGCTCCTGTTTTTTTTGTCAAGAAGAAAGATGGTACATTCAGGTTGTGTATCGACTACTGAGAGTTGAACAAACTTACCATCAAGAACCACTACCCACTACTGAGAATCCATGACTTATTTGATCAACTACAAGGCTCGTCTGTTTATTCAAAGATTGACTTACATTCCGGGTATCATCAAATGCGGGTGAAAGAAGATGATATTACAAAGACTTCTTTCAGAACACGTTACAGTCATTACGAGTTTATGGTCATGCCGTTTGGTTTAAATAATGCACCAGCTGTGTTCATGGACCTTATGAACCGAGTGTGTGGACCATACCTTGACAATTTTGTCATTTTTTTCATTGATGACATACTTATTTACTCAAAGAATGACCAAGAACACGGTGAACATTTGAGAAAGGTGTTAGAAGTATTGAGGAAGGAAGAATTGTACGCTAAGTTTTCAAAGTGTGCATTTTGGTTGGAAGAAGTTCAATTCCTCGGTCACATAGAGAACAAAGAAGGTATTAAGGTGGATCCGGCAAAGATAGAAACTGTTGAAAAGTGAGAAACCCCGAAAACTCCGAAACACATACGCCAGTTTTTAGGACTAGCTGGTTACTACAGAAGGTTCATCCAAGACTTTTCCAGAGTAGCAAAACCCTTGACTGCATTAACGCATAAAGGGAAGAAATTTGAATGGAAGGATGAACAAGAGAAATCGTTTCAGTTATTGAAGAAAAAGCTAACTACGGCACCTATATTGTCATTGCCTAAAGGGAATGATGATTTTGTGATTTATTGTGACGCATCAAAGCAAGGTCTTGGTTGTGTATTAATGCAACAGACGAAGGTGATTTTGTTATGCGTCTAGACAATTGAAGATTCATGAGCAAAATTATACGACGCATGATTTGGAATTAAGCGCGGTTGTTTTTGCATTAAAGACTTGGAGGCACTACTTATATGGGGTCAAAAGTATTATATATACCGACCACAAAAGTCTTCAACACATATTTAATCAGAAACAACTGAATATGAGGCAGCGTAGGTGGATTGAATTGTTGAATGATTACAACTTTGAGATTCATTACCACCCGGGGAAGGCAAATGTGATAGCCGACGCCTTGAGCAGAAAGGACAGAGAACCCATTCGAGTAAAATCTATGAATATAATGATTCACAATAACCTTACTACTCAAATAAAGGAGGCGCAACAAGGAGTTTTAAAAGAGGGAAATTTAAAGGATGAAATACCCAAAGGATCGGAGAAGCATCTTAATATTCGGGAAGACGGAACCCGGTATAGGGCTGAAAGGATTTGGGTACCAAAATTTGGAGATATGAGAGAAATGGTACTTAGAGAAGCTCATAAAACCAGATACTCAATACATCCTGGAATGGGGAAGATGTACAAGGATCTCAAGAAACATTTTTGGTAGTCGGGTATGAAAGCTGATGTTGCTAAATACGTAGGAGAATGTTTGACGTGTTCTAAGGTCAAAGCTGAGCATCAGAAACCATCAGGTCTACTTCAACAACCCAAAATCCCGGAATGGAAATGGGAAAACATTACCATGGATTTCATCACTAAATTGCCAAGGACTGCAAGTGGTTTTGATACTATTTGGGTAATAGTTGATCGTCTCACCAAATCAGCACACTTCCTGTCAATAAGAGAAGATGACAAGATGGAGAAGTTAGCATGACTGTATTTGAAGGAAGTCGTCTCCAGACATGGAATACCAATCTCTATTATCTCTGATAGGGATGGCAGATTTATTTCAAGATTCTGGCAGACATTACAGCAAGCATTAGGAACTCGTCTAGACATGAGTACTGCCTATCATCCACAAACTGATGGGCAGAGTGAAAGGACGATACAAACGCTTGAAGACATGCTACGAGCATGTGTTATTGATTTCGAAAACAGTTGGGATCGACATCTACCGTTAGCAGAATTTTCCTACAACAACAGCTATCATTCAAGCATTGAGATGGAGCCGTTTGAAGCACTTTATGGTAGAAAGTGAAGGTCTCTAATTTGTTGGAGTGAAGTGGGGGATAGACATATTACGGGTCCGGAGATAATACAAGAAACTACCGAGAAGATCATCCAAATTCAACAACAGTTGAAAACCGCCCAAAGTAGACAAAAGAGGTACGCCGACATTAAAAGAAAAGATATAGAATTTGAAATTGGAGAGATGGTCATGCTTAAGGTTGCACCTTGGAAAGGTGTTGTTCGATTTGGTAAACGAGGGAAATTAAATCCAAGGTATATTGGACCATTCAAGATTATTGATCGTGTCGGACCAGTAGCTTACCGACTTGAGTTACCTCAACAACTCGCGGCTGTACATAACACTTTCCACGTCTCGAATTTGAAGAAATGTTTTGCTAAAGAAGATCTCACTATTCCGTTAGATGAAATCCAAATCAACGAAAAACTTCAATTCATCGAAGAAACCGTCGAAATAATGGATCGTGAGGTTAAAAGACTTAAGCAAAACAAGATACCAATTGTTAAGGTTCGATGGAATGCTCGTAGAGGACCCGAGTTCACCTGGGAACGAGAAGATTAGATGAAGAAGAAATACCCGCATTTATTTCCAGAAGATACGTCAACACCTCCAACTGCTTAAAATTTCAGGACGAAATTTATTTAACGGGTAGGTACTGTAGTGACCCGAAATTTTCCATGTTTATATATATATTAAATGAAATTTTTATTTACATAATTAAGTGTTTCCAACATGTTAAGCAATCAAACTTGTTAAGACTTGATTAATTGAAATAGGTTTCATATAGACAATTGACCACCCAAGTTGACCGGTGATTACATATATATGGATATATACATATATATATATATATATATATATATATATATATATATATATATATATATATATATATATATATATATATATATATATATATATAGTTAACATGATATTATGATAAGTAAACATATCATTAAGTATATTAACAATGAACTGCATATGTAAAAGCAAGACTACTAACTTAATGATTTTGAAACGAGACATATATGTAACGATTATCGTTGTAACGACATTTAATGTATATATATCATATTAAGAGATATTCATACATCATAATATCATGATAATATAATAATTTAAAATCTCATTTGATATTATAAAAATTGGGTTAACAACATTTAACAAGATCGTTAACCTAAAGGTTTCAAAACAACACTTACATGTAACTATTAACGATGACTTAACGACTCAGTTAAAATGTATATACATGTAGTGTTTTAATATGTATTCATACACTTTTGAAAGACTTCAAGACACTTATCAAAACACTTCTACTTAACAAAAATGCTTACAATTACATCCTCGTTCAGTTTCATCAATAATTCTACTCGTATGCACCCGTATTCGTACTCGTACAATACACAGCTTTTAGATGTATGTACTATTGGTATATACACTCCAATGATCAGCTCTTAGCAGCCCATGTGAGTCACCTAACACATGTGGGAACCATCATTTGGCAACTAGCATGAAATATCTCATAAAATTACAAAAATATGAGTAATCATTCATGACTTATTTACATGAAAACAAAATTACATATCCTTTATATCTAATCCATACACCAACGACCAAAAACACCTACAAACACTTTCATTCTTCAATTTTATTCATCTAATTGATCTCTCTCAAGTTCTATCTTCAAGTTCTAAGTGTTCTTCATAAATTCTACAAGTTCTAGTTTCATAAAATCAAGAATACTTCCAAGTTTGTTAGCTTACTTCCAATCTTGTAGAGTGATCATCTGAAATGTCCCGTTCATATTGATTATAAAATTTCCATATTAATTGATTTCGTTGCGAGGTTTAGACCTCTATATGAGACGTTTTTCAAAGACTGCATTCATTTTTAAAACAACCATAACCTTTATTTTATCAATAAAGGTTTCAAAAGCATTATGTAGATTATCAAATAATGATAATCTAAAATATACTATTTACACACGACCATTACATAATGGTTTACAATAGAAATATATTACATCGACATATGTTTCTTGAATGCAGTTTTTACATAATATCATACAAACATGGACTCCAAATCTTGTCCTTATTTTAGTATGCAATAGCGGAAGCTCTTAATATTCACCTGAGAATAAACATGCTTTAAACGTCAACAAAAATGTTGGTGAGTTATAGGTTTAACCTATATATATCAAATCGTAACAATAGACCACAAGATTTCATATTTCAATATACATCCCATACATAGAGATAAAAATCATTCATATGGTGAACACCTGGTAACCGACATTAACAAGATGCATATATAAGAATATCCCCATCATTCCGGGACACCCTTCGGATATGATATAAATTTTGAAGTACTAAAGCATTCGGTACTTTGGATGGGGTTTGTTAGGCCCAATAGATCTATCTTTAGGATTCGCGTCAATTAGGGTGTTTGTTCCCTAATTCTTAGATTACCAGACTTAATAAAAAGGGGCATATTCGATTTCGATAATTCAACCATAGAATGTAGTTTCACGTACTTGTGTCTATTTTTTAAATCATTTATAAAACCTGCATGTTATCTCATCCCAAAAATATTAGATTTTAAAAGTGGGACTATAACTCACTTTCACAGATTTTTACTTCGTCGGGAAGTAAGACTTGGCCACTGGTCGATTCACGAACCTATAACAAATATGTACATATAAATCAAAGTATATTCAAAATATATTTACAACACTTTTAATACATTTTGATGTTTTAAGTTTATTAAGTCAGCTGTCCTCGTTAGTAACCTACAACTAGTTGTCCAATGTTAGATGTACAGAAAAAAATTAATATATATTATTGATATTTTAGCAGAGGGGTATAAAATACTATTAATTTTTAGCAGGAAATACTATTAAATACGATACAATTTTACACAAGATATTTATTTATTTATAGAATGGATATACTTAAACCTTGCTACAACACTTATAGGCAGTGTACCTAATCGTACAGTAGTGTAGTTTTTAGTAAGTCCGGTTCGTTCCACAGGGAAAATCTTTAAACAAAGCTTAACGCTATATTAGTTTACTTTTATAAAAATACAAATATATATATAAGTAATATTATTATTATAAAGGGGGGATTTTTACCGTTTAATGACCGGTTTGTCGATTTTAAAACTTTAGTCGCAGTTAAAACCAAATGTAAAATAATAAATAAATACAAGACTTAATTTAAAGCGTAAAGTAAATAACGATAATGAAATTACGAATAATAAAAGTGTGATAAAATAAACTTGCGATAATTAAAAAGTACGATAATTAAAAGTGCAATTAAATACAATAACAATAAATAAAAATGTGATAATTAAAAGTGCAATTAAATATAAAATAAAGGAAATTAAATATGAAATAAAAGAATTATGCTTATTTAAACTTCCGTAACCATGATGTTTGACGTGTTGATTTTAGTTTTATGCCCATGGGTTAATTGTCCTTTGTCCTGGATTATTTAATATGTCCGTCTGGTTTTTGTCCATAACAGTCCATCAGTCATAAATATAAAGTGCGAGTGTCCTCGTCAAATTATCCTTATACCCGAAGTTAAATATTCCAACTAATTGGGGACTTAAACTGTAACAATATTTTAATACTTTGTTTAATAATTACACCAGGATGTCGACTGAGTGTAACCCAAGGTTTTAATATTTTGTTATCAATTATACCAAGTGTCCTTGTACATAATTTCACCCCTGTTTTAATTATTCTAGTGACTATTAATCCATTCCCGTGTCCAGTTAAATGAACGATTATTCGTACATATAAATACCCCGCCCATCGTGTCCGATCGAGTGTATATGGTAATTTATAGGGACGCCCAATTGTAAATCTTTATATTAACATTAACAAACTATCATTTAGTTAAATAAATATAAAGCCCATTAATAGCCCATAGTCTAATTTCCACAAGTGTCGTTCTTTTGTCCAAACCCCAATTATGGTACAAAGCCCAATTACCCAATTTTAGTAATTAGCCCAACATCATGATTACTTCGGATTAAATAAGCATAATAATAACTTAGCTACGAGACATTAAATTAAAAAGGTTAAACATAACTTACAATGATTAAAAATAGCGTAGCGTTACACGGACAGAATTTCAACTTACACCCTTACAACATTTGCTAACATACCCTTATTATTAGAATTATAATTAAAATTAAAATTAAAATATAAATTATAAATATTACGTATATAGATAGAGAGATTGATGGATATATTTTTTTTTGCGTTCACCAAACTGTGAATTTATAGGAGATGTGGCCTGACTTTTCATGCCATGCGATCGCATGGACTTTCTTCTTCCTGGCCATGCGATCGCATGGCCAGCTGGGAGAGCTCACATGTTACTTGTTTCCTTGTGCCGACGTTTTATAAATATAATATAATATATATATTAATTTTAAGAATTAATTATATATTATATTATATTCATATGCATAGTTGACTTGTAATTTTTAGTCCGTTGCGTCGAGCGTTGAGAGTTGACTCTGGTCCCGGTTCCGGATTTTCGAACGTCCTTGCGTACAATTTAATATCTTGTACTTTGCGTTTTGAATCTTGTACTCTTGTGATTTCGAGACGTTTCTTATCAATAATTGGAACCTCTTTGATTGTATTTTGTACTTTTGAGCTTTTTGGACCTTTGCGTCTTCAATTCGTCGAATCTGTCTTTTGTCTTCACCTTGTATTATTTAAACGAATATCACTTTTAAATAGAACAATTGCAACTAAAAGCTTGTCTTTCTTGAGGAATAATGCTATGAAATATATGTTCGTTTTTAGCATTATCAAATATTCCCACACTTGAGCGTTGCTTGTCCTCAAGCAATATAGTCTTGAAATATAAGAATCACTTCTTTATTCTTCACACTTTGTACATCAGTGATTTCTTTACGGCGGTATAAACAATGGTAGTAACGATGTGGTTTACAGTCCCACATGACTATAAAATTTAGATCCATTAAGGAAATTGGATCTTTATGAAAACATTTGATCTTTTGAAAATTAAATCTAGTTTTTACCCTAGATAAGTTTTCCGGAATAACCCTTCACCGGTGTTTGCAAAATATTTTTGTGGGCTTGGTGGGTTTCAGATTTGAAAATTTTAGCTCAAAACTTGCGGTTTTGTGTCACCCACTTGCTAACCTTGTATTTGGAAAGCAACACGTCCAGTTTACTTGTCCCGTATATTACCTTTAGGTAAACTACCGTCCGGTTGTAAAGGAAAGCGTTGAACAAGCAACTGTTAAGGCAATGTCCCCTGACATGCTTTTAATTATGGTCTATAACGTGTTGGACGCAATTACTATCCTTGGTAGGAGCAATAGTAAAGCTCACCCTTATAATTTTCCGGTCTGCACAAGGTCCTGTCTTTGACTATGCTATTCAACCACCGTTCTTACGGTTGACACCCGATTTGGTTCAGGTGACCTAATGAATTCCAGGTGAATTCCTAGGATTTTACGTTCAATGGTAATGAACGCATTGAAAATGGGTTTTCAGAAAACAAATCGGTTTATAATTTGATCAAAATATTTTCTCGTTCAGGCTCGAGTTTAGATATCATTGAATTCCATGAGTTTGAATTCTCAATCTTTAAGGTCAATCTCTAGGATTGAGTAATATCAGGCTTAAAAGCTGATTTTTAATCTTTAAGGAGATTATCCTTTCGGGGGATCTGATTCATTAGTCTTATCCAGCTAATTTGCACGGTGCCCCCCCATTTTACGAGACAGATCCTCTCATGGTTAGGATAAGTCTGACCACTTGGCAACCCTGTTTAATGCTGAGGTTCGTGAATTTCCTGCTGATTTTAGTGATGACTTTTTCTAGGTTTTTCGTCAACCTACAGCTGGTCTGGACGACAACTTCTTGACCTAAATCAGGAAGCGCGTTTCTTTTTTGGAAGACTTTACTTCCTTTTAATGATGGAATTGATTCATCGTGTAGATCCATTTCTTCTTTTCTTTCATCGGGTAAAATAGTTTAGTTTAGTCCAAAGCAAAAGTATGTTCAGTTAGTTGTTACAGAAATATGTGACATATGTTTTAAGATAACTTGGTAATTTTTCCCACACTTGGCTTTTATTTTCTTTTTTTTATTGTCCTCTATTCCATTTTAAATGAATTTTAACATTTTGGTTTGTTTCTCAATTTATGTCCTTTTCGAGGTAACAATAATTTCGGTGTTAAAACCTAGTTTTATCGTTCATAAATATGTATAAACATGATTTTGAGTTCATTTAATTGAAAATTTTGAAAATTTTTACTAGATTTGGGTAGTCAGTATATAAGACTAGGGCTGTTCTTTATCATCAGAGAGCACTAGATTCTAATACAACTACTACGTTACTAGTATTTTTAATGGTAACCAAGTGTTTAAGATAAAAATTTTAAAAATCTGAAAGAATTTAACCCCTTCCCACACTTAAGATCTTGCAATGCCCTCATTTGCAAGAAATCAGTAACAATTTAAATTATTGAGGGTGATTAGCGTAAAAATGATTAAATTTTACCAAAGTTTCCAAACATATTGGCGTTTGATTGCTGAATGATAAATGGTGCATATCATTTGTTCATTTCGTCTGTTGTTACATCACATTTATTTGTCATCTTGTCGTCAAAATTAGTAGCTTTTACTGAACTTAATGCCAGTCTTTGAAAATGCGCTGTTTTACCCTGTTTTGTACAATCGACAATATACATACATACAAATATAATCATGCATGGCAATTTGAAATGGGACTTAATATCCCACTTTCAAATTCTAAATATGAAATATTAGTACACAATAATAATAAAAATAATAAAAATTACACAAATATATCCAATAACATAAGTTTAAACATGAAAAAGTCAAAAGATAAAAACATAAAAATCATAAAAATAACCAAATGGAATTAAATCAGTCTGGATATGGGTTTCAGTTCATCTCGTCAGGTGGGTTCCATTGTTGGTTATAGGTGTTTTGATAGGCTTGGTTATAGTCATACCGGTTAAAGGGTGGTCGGATATCGGGGCTATGTGGCGGAAAATGAGCAGGTCGAGTAGGTACATAGTTATTTGGTACCTGATATGATAGCTGGCTCATGATTTGGTGCTGATGAACTAACCAGCTATCGTGTTGGCGTCGCCTATAATCCTCGTATACTCGCTCGGAGTTCCACTGCTCATACATACTATGTCTGGCCGCGTTCGTCATTGCTTCCTCATCTATACGAACGTGGACGTCAAGAATAGCATCTCGAAAGACATCCCTAATGTCTTCCGCCTCCTCCATTTCCTCGTCTGAGCCTCTCTCTACCTGAGGATGAGATCCCTCATAGGGTACTGCCTGGTTACATCTACTTTTCAATACCTTAGCACCCACATAAACTTTCAATCCTAAGGGCTCAACCTGTTCTCTACAAAGCTGTAATGGACCCCCTTGGTTCCTATCAACACCTAAATACTCTCCAATAAGAGTAACAAAAATACCTCCTCCTATTATACTCCCGTCCTGCATTCCCTCTACCATTTTAGATAAATAAAAAGCAACACAGTAAGGGATATTGACAAAGCTTCTAGGATCCCGAATACACTTTAGGTAGAATAAATCATGTAAGGTAATTTTTTCTTTATTATGACCTCTCTGTGTAATCGAGTTAGCCAAAAATCTATGAATAATACGAAGATCGGCTCTGTCAATATGTGTATAGGAGTGTCCTCCTGCTCGTGTAAAAACATCAAAATGTGACATACGCCTCCAAATGGCGTCAGCGTCAAAGTTACTATCTACCCTTTCACCATAATGAATCAAATTTGTACAATCGGGTAATAGCAACTCACCAGGAGTATATATCTGTAAGGCCCTGGCCATGTCCAACATGGACATTCTGTACATCCTACCGCCAAGGATAAACCTAAGAAATCTTCTATCATCTATTCTAACTATATTTGTATCAAGTGATACAGTACTCATCAACTCAACACACCATTCCTTATATACAGGTCTACGAATGGTGAAAAGACGTTCCCAATCTGTAAAAGAAGAACTGCCATACCTTTGAACTAAAAGCTGTCTAACACGGTCAGCTAGATGGACCGTTTCCAAAGGGGCCCAATCGATTACCCTTGGCACCTCTACATTTTTTGTTACCAATTTGAATTTGTTCCTTTGATATGTCTCGTAATCTCTCCATCTCCTATCAAATCCCAGATTAGGATGCAGAGTGTGCTCAGGAATCATTGGGAATTCTACTGGCGGCCTCATTGGGAATACTATGAATTCATCAACAAACTGTACCGGATCATAATAAGGTATGTGCTGATCAGGCTGTTGTTGTTCCTGTTGTGGTTCTTGTTCGTGTTGCATTTCTGGTTCTGGTTCTGGTGCTGGTGCTGGTCGTCTAGATGATGATGCTCCTGAACCTCCAGTATCGGCTTTCTACAAAACACATTAAACACAAAATTTGTGCATCTAAATATGCATTAGTGTTAGCAAAATAACAACTTAAAACAATCACTATAACATGTTAAATCAAAATTAAACTTATACACATTTTCACAATTTTTCACAATTCTACACTTTTCAAATAAGCACATATGAAAATGTATACAAAATTCATAAGCATTTAACTTAAATAACATGTCAAAATATTCATTACTAATAATTAAACAAGTCTCAAATGGCAAATATATCAAATTAATCAAGTTCATGAATTTTGGACTTAAAAAGTCCACTTTAATCTCCAAAAATCATGTTTAAGATCAATGTTTGGATCATTTAACTATCTAAACATGTTACACTACTCAATTTAGCAATAATTCATGACAAAAATCGGCCATAACCTGTTTATATCAAAAAGCCCCAAATTGCTCAAGAACACAAACCCTAGATTTCTAAAAATTTTGAAGTTTTTGGCTTCAAATCATGTTAAATAGCATCAATCTAGGTTATACATGCATAAAATACTAACAATTTAATAATAATTACACTAGAAATTAACAAAATTGCATTAGGTAAAAAATTGGTAATTATCACAAAAACTAGGAATTTATAGAGTTTAGGGGTGTAATTTTTACCAATTTGCTGAAGAATGAGAATCTAGGCATTATTAGAGCAAGAAATTTGATGAATTACGGTGGAAAAATGGCGAAAATTGGTGAATTTTTGGGTGAGTTTCGTGAATGTGTGTGTTTTGTGGAGAAGAAACAGAACTCGCTGTCTATTTGTTTCTGGCCTGCATTTGGTCCCCATGCGATTGCATGGGTTCCAAGTGCAAACCCCATGCGATCGCATGGGGTGCCGGCTACAGTAATTTCATGTTTTTTTTTAATAAAACCTTATACTTTATAAAACTTATAATTAATTAAATTTTAAAAATTTTGTTTTCATTTAGGAGCGAGGGCGTTTCGGATCGATGTCCTAGTCCGTCCTTCGATAAAATTTTAAAATTTGTCAAATCAAAGCGCGGTTTTTAAAAGTAAAGATTTTTGAGTTTTTTAATGTTTTTGGCTTACTTTAATTCAATAAGATTAAAAATAATGATAATAAAAGTTCTCGTCCCTCCCTCGGGTAAAGCAATTTCGGTTCAAAGACCTAGTCTTCAACTCACGACGAATTTTTAAAAATCATATTTTTAACTTAATGAGATAAAGTAAATTTTTGTTTTTAAATTCACACCAAACTTAAAATAAAAATACATAAAATTCAAAATTAATATTAAAAATTCACACCAAACTTAAAATTTGAAATGCATAAAATTAAAAATTCTTATTTTAAAAATTAAAGATTCACACCAAACTTAATTTAAAAATTCATATTATAAAATCATACCAAACTTATTTTTCAAATATTTACAATTTTAAATATATTGTTTTTACAAAGTTTACGATATTAATTTAAGATTTATATATTAATTTTAATAATATGGTAAAAATAAAATTAAAAATCTTTTTGGCTTTTTATCCCACTTTAATCAATCAAATATTATCAAAAATATGCGCCCCTATTTTCGGTAAAGTAATTTCGGTTCCATGACCTAATTTAACTCATGACGAATTTTTGAAATATTTTGGGTTGATTGATTAAAGATATTTATACCTTAAGAATAAACGTTAAATTTCGCAGTAATGTAATAAATTTTTGTATTATATCAATAATTTCGGTCGCCAAACCTAATTTTATTTAATACCAATTTAATACTTTATAGCGAACAAATTAGCGTTTATTATCAAAAGGTTAAAAAAAATAATAATAATAAAAACTGTACAGACTTACCTGTGAGATAGTATTCTTAGTTATATGATCTATTCCATTCATAAGATAGTCGGTTTAATTGGTTTTCCATAGCTACATAGGCGTAACCTCGAGCATTCAGTGTCTTTTCTTCTAAACATATGAACGGTCCGTCTCTGCATAAAGTAACAAATTCGGTGTTTGAATAGGTTTGATTATTTGAACATTTACCTCCATGTGACCATTTTCCGCATTTGTGACATCTTTCAAGGTGTCGTGCTCTTCTTTTCGCTGTGGATTTTGATTTCCCTTTACCAAATTGTAACTTATTATCTTCGCATCTGGATTCTTTTCTTACTCCGTCCAATCTTTCTCTGATTACTGATACTATTTCACTTGGTAGTGTGTCATTATTACGTTTAGTGATCAAAGCATGTAGCATTAGACCATGGTTTAGTTCACAGGCAGTCTTCATTTTGTAAAAACCTAAAAAAAATAAAAATTCAGAATGGGGGGAGAAGACTAGTTCTTTAGGGTCTGCTAGGGAAAGACCATTCGGGTTCCATTTTTGAGAACTACACGAAAACAGACAATCTAACTCTAACAGAAATACATATTATCCTTTAAAGACTTGATTCTCCCCACACTTAGTTAGCTGTGGTATCGAAATTGTGATTAACTTCATTGTCGAATTCCATTGGACTATCTATGTAGTGTTTAACTCTGTGACCATTAACTTTAAATTCAATCCCATTTGAATTTATTAATTCTATCGTTCCGTATGGGAAAACTCTTTTAACTATGAATGGTCCAGACCATCTTGATTTCAATTTTCCAGGAAATAGCTTGAATCGTGAATTGAAAAGAAGAACTCTGTCTCCTTCTTTAAATTCTTTTAAACTTCTGATTCTTTTATCATGCCATTTCTTCATTCTTTCCTTATAGATTAACGAATTATTGTATGCTTCATGTCTTAATTCTTCTAATTCGTTTAGTTGACTTAACCGTAGACGTCCGGCTTCATGTAAATCAAGATTACATGTCTTCAAAGCCCAAAATGCTTTATGTTCAATTTCTACTGGAAGATGACATGCTTTTCCATAAACAAGTCTAAAAGGTGTGGTTTCAATTGGAGTTTTGTAGGGTGTTCTAAAAGCCCAGAGTGCATCCTCCAATTTAATGGACCATTCCTTCGGATTTGATCATACGGTTTTCTCTAGAATACGTTTTAAAGCTCGGTTGGTATTTTCAACTTATCCACTTGTTTGTGGATGATATGCGGTGGAGATTTTATGAGTTACTCCATATCTTTTAAGAACTTTCTCAAGTTGATTATTACAAAAATGAGTACCTCGATCACTTATTAAAGCTTTCGGTGTTCCAAACCTTGCAAAAAGACGTTTTAAAAAGTTGACTACAACTCGTGCATCGTTAGTTGGGAGAGCTTGTGCTTCCGCCCATTTAGATACATAATCAATGGCTACGAGTATATATAGATTATTATGAGATTTTGGAAATGGACCCATAAAGTCAATACCCCAAATGTCAAATACTTCACATACTTGGATGACATTTTGTGGCATTTCATCACGTTGACTTATTTTTCCGGCCCTTTGACAAGCATCACAGGATTTGCAAAGAAGGTGTGCGTCTTTGTAAATTGTAGGCCAATAGAATCCAGCATCATAAACTTTTCTTGCTGTTAGTTGAGGCCCATAATGCCCTCCTGTTGGTCCTGTGTGACAATGGTTTAAAATTTTACTAGTTCATCTTCAAATACACATCGGCGTATTATTCCATCGGGACAACTTTTAAACAGATGTGGATCTTCCCAAAAATAGTGTTTTATATCACTGAAGAATTTCTTTTGTTTTTAGTACGATAATCCTTTTTCAAGGAATCCACAAACTAAGTAGTTTGCATAGTCTGCAAACCATGGAATTTCTTTATAATCTATCTTCAATAGATATTCATCAGGAAAGTTGTCTTGTATGGCCGATTCATTTAGAACTTCTAACTCAGGATTTTCAAGACGAGAAAGATGATCAGCGGCGAGATTTTCTGCTCCTCTTTTATCTCGGATTTCAATATCAAACTCTTGTAAGAGTAAGATCCAACAGATTAATCTTGGTTTAGCATCTTGTTTCGAAAATAGGTATCTAAGAGCAGAATGGTCGGTATAGACCACCGTTTTTGCTAGAACGAGATATGATCGAAATTTGTCAAAAGCAAAGACAATAGCAAGGAGTTATTTTTCAGTAGTTGTATAGTTCGTTTGTGCTCCTTGTAACGTCTTACTAGCATAATATATAGATTGAAATCGTTTTTCAATCCTTTGTCCTAAAACGGCTCCCATTGCAAAATCACTTGCATCGCACATTAGTTCAAATGGTAGATTCCAATTTGGTGTTATCATGATCGGCGCATTAGTGAGTTTCTCTTTAAGAATATTAAAAGATTTGATACATTCATCTGAAAAGATGAATGGAGCATCCTTTTCTAGGAGTTTATTCATAGGAGTGGCAATTTTAGAAAAATCTTTTATGAAACGTCGGTAAAAACCGGCATGCCCTAGAAAACTCCTAACTCCTCTAACATTGGTGGGATGTGGAAGTTTAGCAATTACATCTACTTTAGCTCTATCCACTTCAATTCATTCTTTTGAAATTTTATGTCCAAGAACAATGCCTTCTTTAACCATGAAATGACATTTCTCCCAATTAAGTACTAGATTTGACTGTTCGTATCTAATGAGCATTCGTTCCAGATTAGCTAGACATGATTCAAATGTATCACCGAAGACTGAAAAGTCATCCATGAAAACTTCCATGCATTCTTCTATCATGTCGTGAAAAATCGCCATCATACACCTTTGAAAGGTTGCAGGGGCGTTGCAAAGTCCAAATGGCATGCGTTTGTAAGCAAAAGTACCATAAGGGCACGTGAATGTGGTTTTCTCTTAGTCCTCGGGTGCTATTGGAATTTGAAAATATCCGAAAAATCCATCTAGAAAACAATAGTAACTATTTCCGGCTAATCTTTCCAATATTTGATCAATGAAAGGTAAGGGAAAGTGATCTTTTCTGGTGGCGTCATTTAATTTTCTATAATCAATACATACACGCCATCCTGTTACAGTCCTAGTAGGAATAAGCTCATTTTTCTCATTTGTAATGACAGTCATGCCACCCTTCTTAGGCACGCATTGAACTGGGCTTACCCATGGACTATCAGAAATTGGATAAATTAGACCTGCGTCTAGCAGTTTAATAATTTCTTTTTTAACTACATCTTGCATATTAGGATTTAGTCTTCGTTGGCGTTGCACATACGTTTTATGACCTTCTTCCATAAGGATTTTATGTGTGCAATACGAAGGACTTATTCCTTTAATATCATGAATCTTCCATGCAATGGCTGGTTTATGAGCTTTCAACACAGAAATGAGTTGTGATTTCTCATTTTCAGTAAGAGAAGACGATATTATTACAGGTAATTCAGATTCACCATGTAAATAAGCATATTCCAAATGGTTTGGAAGTGGCTTTAACTCTAATTTCGGAGGTTCTTCTATCGATGATTTGTATCGATATCTGTCTTCTTCTTTTAGCATTTGAATTTCTTCTGTTGTTGGTTCATATTCATTAGCTATAATTGTAGCTAACATTTCAACTTCATCAATTGGTTCATTACCTTCTCCTAAAGAACATTCTCCTGTTCCTTGTAATTCTGGAAATTCTTCTAATAATTCTGCATGTGCATCTATAGTTTGAATATAATAACATGTATCATCTGCAGATTGTGGTTGTTGCATTGCTCTATCAACTGAAAAGGTAACACTCTCGTCCTCTATACTTAGGGTCAATTTCTTACCGAACACGTCTATCATTGCTTTAGCCGTGTTTAAGAATGGTCTTCCTAATATGAGAGGAACTTGAGAATCTTCTTCCATGTCCAGAACAACAAAATCTACTTGAAATACTAAAGTACCAACTTTAACTAGCATGTTCTCCATTATCCCTCTAGGATATTTTATTGATCTATCGGCTAGTGTATGCTTATTCTGGTTGGTTTCAATTCTCCAAGGTTTAGTTTAGCGTATAGTGAATATGGCATTAGATTTATACTAGCACCTAAGTCTGCCAATGCTTCTATTGAACTAAGACTACCCAGAAAACATGGAATTGTGAAACTTCCTGGATCAGATAGTTTTTCTGGTATCTTATTCAACAGCACTGCTGAACAATTAGCGTTCATGGTAACGGCCGAGAGTTCTTCCATTTTCTTTCTATTTGAGATTAGATCTTTCAAGAATTTAGCATATCTAGGCATTCCTGAAATCACATCAATGAAAGGAAGATTTACATTTATCTGTTTAAACATATCCAAGAATTTAGATTGCTCGGCTTCAAGTTTCTCTTTCTTCATTTTACTCGGGTAAGGAAGTGGTGGTTGGTATGGTTTAACATAAGGTTTAGCCTTAACTGTGTTATCTTCATTAACCTTTTCAACTACTGGTTCTTTTTCCTTATCTTGATCAGGTTGTGGTTCTTGTGGAGTAGGAATAGCTTCATCAGAAGTTACAAGTATTTCAGGTGGTTTAAGTGTTGTACCACTTCTTGTGGTAATAACTTTAGCTGTTTCATTCAGGGGGTTAGCATTTGTATCACTAGGTAGACTTCCCGATTTTCTTTCACCTATTAACCTTGCTAGGTTACTTACTTCTTGTTCCAGATTTTGAATAGAAGCTTGTTGATTTCTAAATGCTTGAGCATTTTGTTCATTAGTTTGTTTTTGAGATGTGAAAAACTACGTTTGAGTTTCAACTAGCTTCGTCATCATATCTTCTAAATTTGGCTTTTTATCATCGGTTTGTTGTGATGGTTTGTTTTGAAAATTAGATCTTTACTGGTTGTAAGTATTATTGGATACTTGTTGATTGCTAGGACCTTGTTGGTTGTTGTATGGAATATTTCGGTTATAATTCTGGTTTTGATTGTAAATCGGTCTTGGCGGTTGATAATTATTCTGATAATTATTTCCAGGCCTTTGGTTTATGTATGAAATATTCTCTCTTTGTTACATTGTTAATTCAATACTGAGACAATCTTTTTTCAAATGTGGTCCTCCACACTGCTCACAACTAATTCGTATTGATTGAATATCTTTAGTCATCTTTTCCATTCGTCTCTCGACAGCATCTATCTTTGCGGAAATGGAATCTAAGTCATGGCTAGAATCGGCTCTAGCTGCTTTAGATGATCTAACGATATCTTTTTCTTGGTGCCACTCATGTGAGTGGGAAGCAGTGTTATCAATAATTTTGTAAGCATCAGTTTCGGTTTTCTTCATAATGGAACCACCAGCTGCTATATCTATGTCTTTCCTTGTAGTGATGTCGCATCCTTGGTAGAATATTTGTACTATTTGACAGGTGTATAAACCAAGTTGCGGACATCCTCTTAATAACTTTCCAAATCTTGTCCACGCCTCATATAGAGTTTCATTTGGCTTCTGTGTGAACGTAACAATTTCTCCTTGAAGTCTTACGGCTTTAGATGCAGGAAAGAATTGTTTAAGAAATTTTTCAACTAAAACGTCCCATGTATCAATCGCCCCTTCAGGTAACGATTGCAACCGATCTTTGGCTTCTCCCTTTAAAGTCCAGGGAAATAACATGAGATATATATGTTCATCTTCAACTTCTCTTATTTTAAATAGTGTGCAGATCCTATTAAAGGTACGTAGATGTTCATTTGGATCTTCCTTCGGTGCACCACTAAATTGGCATTGATTAGTCACCATGTGTAGAATTTGTCCTTTGATTTCATAATCTGGCGCATTAATGTCTGGATGAGTAATTGCGTGACCTTGGCCAGTGCGTTTAGCTCTCATTCGGTCTTCCATACTTAAAGGTTCCAGATTCTCCATAATTGAATTTGTTGAATCCGAATCACTAGAGAATTCTGATTTAATGGTTCGTTCCTCAACAATCTCTGTTTGAATGATTGGTGGTTCCGGATGAAAATTTAGTGGTTCGGGATCTATGAATCGTTCCTGAATATTCTCCGGATTCTCAATTGTGAGGTCGGGTTCAAAAAATGGATTATCGGAAATTTGAACTGGAGTACTTGGTCGACTGGATGACGATTCTAAAGAAAAATCAACGGCGGTAATATTTGCTAAATGTCTTGATCTAGTTACAGGTGGTGAACGTACAAAAGGTGGTGAACGTCTTGTTCGGTGCATTCACTGAATATCCTATTAGTTTTTAAAAGGAAAGAAAAATTATAATAAGTTATCCAATCAATAGACTTTTCTGATTTTGCCCACGTTTCGAATAGCCAAAAGATGCAGCAGAGGGGCAGGATTCATTTGGTCTCAATATAATTGAGGACTGTTTGGCTCCAATAACCCGGTCCACGTACAAATCCAACTATTACTACGAACCAGAAAATTTTGATGTCTATCAATTTAACCACTTAAAATAAATTTTCGTAATTTTAAGAAATTTAGATAAGAAGTTGAAAAAAAATTCTAAGTCCTAAAAACTAGAATGACGAGAAATAAGAAAGAAAAAGAGCGCGTCGGAAAAAGGTCGAAAAAGAAAAATGGTTGAAAAATAAAAGGTGACGGAAAAATATAAGAAACTTATAAAACTTAAAAACACTTGACTAACCTAACCTTATTACTACAACTAACTTAAAATTATAATCGCAAATTGACATTACTAATTGGAATGATAATTGATACATAGGTAAAAGTCGTCTAAAAATATTAAAGCTTACAGGAAAACTAAATCCCAAATGGAAATAACTTAAAAAGAAACTAAAACTTAAAAAGGCGTCGCAAAATTCTAAACTACCTAAATCTTAGTCTAAAGAAAAAGCACTTAAGGGATTTTACGGCAAGGCCTAAAAATCTAGAAGTAAAAATAACTATGGCAAAAACTATGAGTTAAAAATAAATACGAGCGAAAAATACATAGAATGTAGTTTCACGTCAACAAAAATGTTGGTGAGTTATAGGTTTAACCTATATATATCAAATCGTAACAATAGACCACAAGATTTCATATTTCAATATACATCCCATACATAGAGATAAAAATCATTCATATGGTGAACACCTGGTAACCGACATTAACAAGATGCATATATAAGAATATCCCCATCATTCCGGGACACCCTTCGGATATGATATAAATTTTGAAGTACTAAAGCATCCGGTACTTTGGATGGGGTTTGTTAGGCCCAATAGATCTATCTTTAGGATTCGCGTCAATTAGGGTGTTTGTTCCCTAATTCTTAGATTACCAGACTTAATAAAAAGGGGCATATTCGATTTCGATAATTCAACCATAGAATGTAGTTTCACGTACTTGTGTCTATTTTGTAAATCATTTATAAAACCTGCATGTATTCTCATCCCAAAAATATTAGATTTTAAAAGTGGGACTATAACTCACTTTCACAGATTTTTACTTCGTCGGGAAGTATGACTTGGCCACTGGTCGATTCACGAACCTATAACAAATATGTACATATAAATCAAAGTATATTCAAAATATATTTACAACACTTTTAATACATTTTGATGTTTTAAGTTTATTAAGTCAGCTGTCCTCGTTAGTAACCTACAACTAGTTGTCCAATGTTAGATGTACAGAAAAAAATTAATATATATTATTGATATTTTAGCAGAGGGGTATAAAATACTATTAATTTTTAGCAGGAAATACTATTAAATACGATACAATTTTACACAAGATATTTATTTATTTATAGAATGGATATACTTAAACCTTGCTACAACACTTATAGGCAGTGTACCTAATCGTACAGTAGTGTAGTTTTTAGTAAGTCCAGTTCGTTCCACAGGGAAAATCTTTAAACAACGCTTAACGCTATATTAGTTTACTTTTATAAAAATACAAATATATATATAAGTAATATTATTATTATAAAGGGGGGGTTTTACCGTTTAATGACCGGTTTGTCGATTTTAAAACTTTAGTCGCAGTTAAAACCAAATGTAAAATAATAAATAAATACAAGACTTAATTTAAAGCGTAAAGTAAATAACGATAATGAAATTACGAATAATAAAAGTGCGATAAAATAAACTTGCGATAATTAAAAAGTACGATAATTAAAAGTGCAATTAAATACAATAACAATAAATAAAAATGCGATAATTAGAAGTGCAATTAAATATAAAATAAAGGAAATTAAATATGAAATAAAAGAATTATGCTTATTTAAACTTCCGTAACCATGATGTTTGACGTGTTGATTTTAGTTTTATGCCCATGGGTTAATTGTCCTTTGTCCTGGATTATTTAATATGTCCATCTGGTTTTTGTCCATAACAGTCCATCAGTCATAAATATAAAGTGCGAGTGTCCTCTTCAAATTATCCTTATACCCGAAGTTAAATATTCCAACTAATTGGGGACTTAAACTGTAACAAGATTTTAATACTTTGTTTAATAATTACACCAGGATGTCGACTGAGTGTAACCCACGGTTTTAATATTTTGTTATCAATTATACCAAGTGTCCTTGTACATAATTTCACCCCTGTTTTAATTATTCTAGTGACTATTAATCCATTTCCGTGTCCAGTTAAATGAACGATTATTCGTACATATAAATACCCCGCCCATCGTGTCCGATCGAGTGTATATGGTAATTTATAGGGACGCCCAATTGTAAATCTTTATATTAACATTAACAAACTATCATTTAGTTAAACAAATATAAAGCCCATTAATAGCCCATAGTCTAATTTCCACAAGTTTCGTTCTTTTGTTCAAACCCCAATTATGGTACAAAGCCCAATTACCCAATTTTAGTAATTAGCCCAACATCATGATTACTTCGGATTAAATAAGCATAATAATAACTTAGCTACGAGACATTAAATTAAAAAGGTTGAACATAACTTACAATAATTAAAAATTGCGTAGCGTTACACGGACAGAATTTCGACTTACACCCTTACAACATTTGCTAACATACCCTTATTATTAGAATTATAATTAAAATTAAAATATAAATTATAAATATAAATATTACGTATATAGATAGAGAGATTGATGGATATATTTTTTTTTGCGTTCACCAAACTGTGAATTTATAGGAGATGTGGCCTGACTTTTCATGCCATGCGATCGCATGGACTTTCTTCTTCCTGGCCATGCGATCGCATGGCCAGCTGGGAGAGCTCAGATGTTGCTTGTTTCCTTGTGCTGACGTTTTATAAATATAATATAATATATATATTAATTTTAAGAATTAATTATATATTATATTATATTCATATGCATAGTTGACTTGTAATTTTTAGTCCGTTGCGTCGAGCGTTGAGAGTTGACTCTGGTCCCGGTTCCGGATTTTCGAACGTCCTTGCGTACAATTTAATATCTTGTACTTTGCGTTTTGAATCTTGTACTCTTGTGATTTCGAGACGTTTCTTATCAATAATTGGAACCTCTTTGATTGTATTTTGTACTTTTGACCTTTTTGGACCTTTGCGTCTTCAATTCGTCGAATCTGTCTTTTGTCTTCACCTTGTATTATTTAAACGAATATCACTTTTAAATAGAACAATTGCAACTAAAAGCTTGTCTTTCTTGAGGAATAATGCTATGAAATATATGTTCGTTTTTAGCATTATCAATTATCTTGAATCAATCCACGACCCAGTGTATACACGTCTCAGGCTAGATCACAACTCAAAGTATATATATATTTGGAATCAACCTCAACCTTGTATAGCTAACTCCCACATTACTGCATATAAAGTGTCTATGGTTGTTCCAAATAATATATACACATGGGTCGATATGATATGTCAAAACATTTGCATACGTGTCTATGGTATCCCAAGATTACATAATATATTAGAATACATGTATAATACAATATAAGTTAGCTAGGATATGATTAATATAGATTTGTTACCAATTTTCACGTTACTACAACAAGAAAAATTATCCAATCTTGTTTTACCCATAACTTCTTCATTTTAAATCCGTTTTGAGTGAATCAAATTGCTATGGTTTCATATTGAACTCTATTTTATGAATCTAAACAGAAAAAGTATAGGTTTATCGTCGGAAATATAAGTTACAAGTCATTTTTGTAAAGGTAGTCATTTCAGTCGAAAGAACGACGTCTAGATGACCATTTTAGAAAACATACTTCCACTTTGAGTTTGTGAAGACCCGTCCTAATCCTCCTGGATGAAGTCTTCAACATTTGATTCCATTGCAAGGTACTGACTTAAATATGCCCTGAATGACTCCATGTAATATGAGCAAATGCACAGCGGAAGATTTCTTTCATACCTGAGAATAAATATGCTTAAAAGTGTCAACCAAAAGGTTGGTGAGTTCATAGGTTTATCATAATAATCATTTCAATATATTAATAGATCACAAGATTTCCGTTTATAAATATATGTACACTCGCAAGTGTATAAAAGTACTCTATAAGTTGTAGGCACCCGGTAACAAGCCTTAACATTCATGTTTTACCCTCTGAAGTACACCAGATCAGGTGTGTTTAAAATAACCTCGAAGTACTAAAGCATCCCATAGTCAGGATGGGGTTTGTCAGGCCCAATAGATCTATCTTTAGGATTCGCGCCTACCGTACATAGACAAGTAGTTTAATGTTACCAAGCTAAGGGTATATTTCTGGTTTAAACCCACATAGAATTAGTTTTAGTACTTGTGCCTATTTCGTAAAACATTTATAAAACAACGCATGTATTCTCAGCCCAAAAATATATATAATAAAAGGGAGTAATGAAACTCACAATACTGTATTTCGTAGCGATTATGTATATGACGGCACTGAACAAGTGCAGGGTTTGCCTCGGATTCACGAACGTATCAATATTGTGATTCAATATTGCAGGAAAGTACGTAGACGCAACGAAAATGATAAACGTTAGGTTGACCTCACGAGCAATACCCTCGATCAATACCCATAACCTCCATAGCTATAACCCATAATTTCCTTAGCTCTATCCCGTTTGAAAACTTATTTTGAAATCGTCTGAGTATAACTCCGTCGTAGTATTTTATGTATACTAATAATATCTTGAAATAATACAAAGAAAATATATATATGTAATTCGATTGAGAGAGTTTAGAGAAATATATTTTCAAGTTTCTATGAAATAATGAAACCTATTCAATTCTATTTATAATAGATTTTTAAATTATTAAAGTGAATTATTAAAGTATGAATTATTAAAGTGAATTATTAAAGTGAATTATTAAAGTGAATTATTAAAGTATGAATTATTAAAGTGAATTATTAAAGTAAATTATTAAAGTATGAATTATTAAAGTGAATTATTAAAGTTAAAGTAAAGTAAAAGTAAAGTAAAGGTAAAGTTAAATTATAGTAAAAGTATAAAACTATATACGTATAATACGCGTATAAATATATATAATATTAATTTAAATCATTATATATATTTAATAAAATAAAATATAAATATCGTTATCTTTATCATACTGGTTAAGTAATGAGTTATCAAAAGTGGTTCTAGATATTTATAAAAGATATATACGTTTTAATAATAAAGTTCTTTTTAAACTGAAAACGTTTTTTGTACTTTTGAAACTAAATCAAATAAATATGATAATTTTGTTTTCCAAAACTAAATATATTTAAGAATCATTTTGTTAAAAGGTTAAAATAATGGAAATCGTTATATCATAAAACATTTTAGAAAAGTAGAATTATATATATTCATAATAGGTTTCAAGTTTTTAAATTACAGTCTATTGGTGAAGCATGAGATAAAGTCCAAAGGTTAAATAAACGTATGAAATCATCTTAATGAAAAATGTCGAGTTACTTAACTTGTCGATATTCAACATCTAAGTTATTCACACTCCACGTTCTTATTTTCATATTAAATAAAATGAAAGTTAACATAGTTATCTTATCAAGGTCACGAGAAAAATATTATAAAACATGCCTTGGAAATTAAACAGGAATTTCCACTAACCCTTGTCTAGTTCCCGTTAATTGACACATTTGTTCTTATTTATAAATTACTTTACCATTTTCCGAATGTTGTCAAAAAGAATAGATTTCTTAAATCACAATGGACCTCATAACATAGGCCCGTAATCATATCATAATGTATCTGATAATTCAATCATTTGATATTATCTCTTAATTCTGTCGATAAATATATCGAAACAAATACGTTCATGTAAAGTATCATATATCTAATACTTTGTTAATGTTTTCAGTTAATATTATATATTATATATACATATCTATATACTCATAATTGTTCGTGAATCGTCGAACACGGTCAAAGGGTAATTGATTACATGAATGTAGTTCCAAACGTTTTGAGATTCAACATTACAAATTCTGCTTATCGTGTCGGAAACATATAAAGGTTAAGTTTAAATTTGGTCGGAAATTTCCGGGTCATCACAGTACCTACCCGTTAAAGAAATTTCGTCCCGAAATTTGATTGAGGTCATCATGGCTAACAATAAGAATGTTATTATGACGAATATAAGTTGATTCATAGGGTTTTATCATGATTGAGAAATATGGATAAAATAATTCGATTACTCGAAACGTATGAGTGAAACTATCGTAAAAGAGTGAAATGAGAAAATAGGGATTCATCTTATCTTTTGACGTCATCACGGTTGATCTCCGGATTAAAGAAAATCTTTGTAATCTATATAGGATTTGATTCTTCGGTGATTAAGGAAATTATGATCCTCTTCGATTTAATGCGATGATTCATCTCGATTTTTCTGTCGGACATTTCACTATAAATCCACCTCCATCGTTTCCTTTTAATTCACACCTTCTATTCTTTCTCCCTCAATTCTTACTTTAAAATTATTCGTCAATATGCTTCATCCAGTGCTGATTCTCGATATACTCCTCACTTTCATATCTGTCGTTCTTCTTTTTCATCTACCTCCAGAAGAATCTATTTACTTCTACTATACTCTTGGTTTTATAGTGTTTTTAATTCTCCCGTGTCTTTATATTGCTATATGCATCGATATATACGGTTTATAGTTTCTGGGTTGTTGTTGGGTTTTATATCTTCCCTTATATTTCGATGTCCCTGCTTCTGTCTTCTATAATCATTGTCATCCCCAATTAATGCTCTCTTTTATTTGTTGCGATTTATACCCCAATTTCTATTTTGGAGTTTTATCCTTTCGTTTCTTCTTCTTGCGATTAAGCACCGCTTGTAATGGTCCAGAATTCGCATATATGAATTTCGGAATGAACATTGTTAATGTTCTAAGAAGGAAATTGTAATGGCACGATCTTGACTTGTCAAATTACTAGAATACCTCGGAAAAGGCCGAATCATCAAGAAATATTTTCTTGATATTTTAGAGGTTAAAGAGAATACAAGAGTCGTGTAACATAGCACATGATGACGTTATGATCTGTGAATCATCACGTTCCATTTAGAAACTCAGTATGACTTACTGTAATATAATCACGTTGATCAAGTGTCATTATATTATACTAGTTCATGCTTCAGTTCCCAACACTACTTCAAAAATATTTCTATTTTAAATTCGAAAGTTTTAGAATTTAGAAACTAAAATAGTTTCTTTTATGATGTAATACAGACAGCACGAAGAGGTAAATGATTTCAGATAAGAATAATTATGGAAATATCTTCAGAAATATGGAGAATATTTATAATGAAAGATACGATGATATCTTAAAATTTCTAATATCAGAGGATGATAAAGAATATTGTCCGTAAGGGTTTAGAGTCAGGAGCAAGGTATTCGATAATGACTTCAGCAGACACGGAATCATTTGGATTCTTTGAAGGTACATTTCGTCCTTGTGATTTATCCACAGCCTTCTTCATGGTTTGCTCAATCCGTATTTTTCAGTACCAAATCTTCTCTTTTTCTGAGCTTTGCCAACACACTACTCTTTATCATCAAACTTTTTACTGTTAAGGTCATTTATAGTTTTTGCTGCTTCATCAGTATTTCGAGAACTAGTTCGCAGTTTAGGGTGTTTTTCAGAAACTTCACATTCAAAGTATATAAGTCCAGAAGATATACACATATAATTGTTGGCGTAGACATGCTGCGAGATTTCAAAATACTGATTGCTAATTTCCGATGATTCGTATGGCAATTCTCGTTACAAGATGCAGATGAGTAAATGATGGGGTTTTGATAAATATAAAGATTTTTCGGAAAGTCAAAGATCAATGAAGTTGTTAATAAGTTTACTGCTAATGTGGCGAGATATGAAAGGTTCCCCGGTAATAATGATGAAGGGGTAATCATTATAATAAGGCTTATTCGAATGAACAATTGAAGTTGGTTTGCTAGAACTGTGACAAAACCGTCTATTTTTAGAAGGGATTGAAAAGTTATTTTATCTAGTAAATACCAAAAGGTCTGACATGGATACATGTTAAATTATGACTTTGGTTTCAAGAGTTTTTCAGGTACGTAACTGTGGATAACATGTGGTTGGATCATCATCTCGATTGTTCATTATTTGAAGTGTCTTCAGGTATTTCGAAGGGCTTGAACACAGATTATAATTGTTAATATACATACGATGTTCTAACACAGTTTTGAAGTTAAAGTATAGCTTTGAAAGATGTAAGAATCTAAGAGTGATGATACCGGTTATAACTTGAATTGAATTCGGCGATTTCAAAATCAGAATATGTAATTAGATTTTTGAATGAGTATGGTTGTTTTGATTTCTATAAAAGAATGTATATTGTTGTGAAAGTATGGAGTATAATGGATGATTTGCTGAATCAGATTCGAAGAATGTAACATATTAATTGTGAATTTATATATCTCTCGGGTATTACCCACCCGTTAAAAAAATGTCACAATTAATATTTTGTACAAAAGAATTTTATTACAGTCTTTATGGAAATATATGTGTATATTTCTTCAGATGTAATATAGATTTAATGAGTTAATATTAAATTAAACTCACTTGATTTATGGTTAAGGCTAGGATAGATAATTTCTAAACTTTAGAAATTACATAATCGTCGTAGAATGTTTTCTCAATGAAGTTATGAATCAATACTTCATCGTTGTGGTATTCCTTAGTATCTATAGGGCGTATGACGTCGATGTTCATGGGACAGATTGTGAAGTTGAGGTTTGCGATGCGGTTGTTGTTGGTGGTGGTAATGGTACTGTTGATGTTGTTGATGGTGGTACTGGTTATGTTGCTGGTGCTGCTGCTGGTGTTTGTAACCTTTGCACCATATTCTCCAAAGCCACTACCAGAGCGCGAAGCTCGTTGACTTCTTCTATTACACCGGGGTGATTGTCGGTTCGGACGAGCGGATAAATAAGATCTAGAATTTGGTGTAGTATATAATCATGACGAGATACTCTGGAAATGAGAGAGAAAATGGTGTTTCGGACAGGTTCGCCGGTAAGTGCTTCAGGTTCATTGCCAAGAGGGCAATGTGGTAGATGGAAAGGATCGCCTTCTTCTTGTCTCCAATGATTAAGGAGGCTACGAACCCATCCCCAATTCATCCAGAATAGATGATGGCTGATTGGTTGATCCATTCCAATCACACTGCTTTCGGAGCTTGAGTGGGATTCCATTTCGGAATCCAAGGAACTTGAACTGATGACGAATTCCATTTCGTACGATTTGATAAAGGATTTTTCGATACGAAATGATTTTCCGACTATCGGGCGGTATTCTAACTACATAGAATATCTATATATATAGATCAAAAGATTTCATAGATTACGGAGGAATTTACGGAATATGTCAGGCAAAGTTTACAGTAATAGATACGATAAGATATGATTTAGCAGATACGCTAAGATATGAATTTTGCCTATACACTATTCATGCAATCAATGCAGCAAGACGTGTCTAGACTAAGAATGATAAGTAAGTAATTTTCTAAGGATGGTAAGTAGATGATTTTCGACTAAAAATGATAAACAAAACTTTTGACATGCAGACACGGTCGAAGTCCAGACTCACTAATGCATCTTAACAACTATCAGTTAGACACACTAATGCAAGACCTAGTTCGCTAAGACCACCACTCTGATACCACCTGTGACGACCCGTCCTAATCCTCCTGGACGAAGTCTTCAACATTTGGTTCCATTGCGAGGTACTGACTTAAATATGCCCTGAATGACTCCATGTAATATGAGCAAATGCACAGCGAAAGATTTCTTTCATACCTGAGAATAAACATGCTTAAAAGTGTGAACCAAAAGGTTGGTGAGTTCATAGGTTTATCATAATAATCATTTCAATATATTAATAGACCACAAGATTTCCGTTTATAAATATATGTACACTCGCAAGTGTATAAAAGTACTCTATAAGTTGTAGGCACCCGGTAACAAGCCTTAACATTCATGTTTTACCCTCTGAAGTACACCAGATCAGGTGTGTTTAAAATAACCTCGAAGTACTAAAGCATCCCATAGTCAGGATGGGGTTTGTCAGGCCCAATAGATCTATCTTTAGGATTCGCGCCTACCGTACATAGACAAGTAGTTTAATGTTAGCAAGCTAAGGGTATATTTCTGGTTTAAACCCACATAGAATTAGTTTTAGTACTTGTGCCTATTTCGTAAAACATTTATAAAACAACGCATGTATTCTCAGCCCAAAAATATATATAATAAAGGGGAGTAATGAAACTCACAATACTGTATTTCGTAGCGATTATGTATATGACGGCACTGAACAAGTGCAGGGTTTGCCTCGGATTCACGAACGTATCAATATTGTGATTCAATATTGCAGGAAAGTACGTAGACGCAACGAAAATGATAAACGTTAGGTTGACCTCATGAGCAATACCCTCGATCAACACCCATAACCTCCATAGCTATAACCCATAATTTCCTTAGCTCTATCCCGTTTGAAAACTTATTTTGAAATCGTCTGAGTATAACTCCGTCGTAGTATTTTATGTATACTAATAATATCTTGAAATAATACAAAGAAAATATATATATGTAATTCGATTGAGAGAGTTTAGAGAAATATATTTTCAAGTTTCTATGAAATAATGAAACCTATTCAATTCTATTTATAGTAGATTTTTAAATTATTAAAGTGAATTATTAAAGTATGAATTATTAAAGTGAATTATTAAAGTATGAATTATTAAAGTGAATTATTAAAGTGAATTATTAAAGTATGAATTATTAAAGTGAATTATTAAAGTGAATTATTAAAGTATGAATTATTAAAGTGAATTATTAAAGTATGAATTATTAAAGTGAATTATTAAAGTTAAAGTAAAGTAAAAATAAAGTAAAGGTAAAGTTAAAGTATAGTAAAAATATAAAACTATATACGTATAATACGCGTATAAATATATATAATATTAATTTAAATCATTATATATATTTAATAAAATAAAATATAAATATCATTATCTTTATCATACTGGTTAAGTAATGAGTTGTCAAAAGTGGTTCTAGATATTTATAAAAGATATATACGTTTTAATAATAAAGTTCTTTTTAAACTGAAAACGTTTTTTGTACTTTTGAAACTAAATCAAATAAATATGATAATTTTGTTTTCCAAAACTAAATATATTTAAGAATCATTTTGTTAAAAGGTTAAAATAATGGAAATCATTATATCATAAAACATTTTAGAAAAGTAGAATTATATATATTCATAATAGGTTTCAAGTTTTTAAATTACAGTCTGTTGGTGAAGCATGGGATAAAGTCCAAAGGTTAAATAAACATATGAAATCATCTTAATGAAAAATGTCGAGTTACTTAACTTGTCGATATCCAACATCTAAGTTATTCACACTCCACGTTCTTATTTTCATATTAAATAAAATGAAAGTTAACATAGTTATCTTATCAAGGTCACGAGAAAAATATTATAAAACATGCCTTGGAAATTAAACAGGAATTTCCACTAACCCTTGTCTAGTTCCCGTTAATTGACACATTTGTTCTTATTTATAAATTACTTTACCATTTTCCGAATGTTGTCAAAAAGAATAGATTTCTTAAATCACAGTGGACCTCATAACATAGGCCCGTAATCATATCATAATGTATCTGATAATTCAATCATTTGATATTATCTCTTAATTCTGTCGATAAATATATCAAAACAAATACGTTCATGTAAAGTATCATATATCTAATACTTTGTTAATGTTTTCAGTTAATATTATATATTATATATACATATCTATATACTCATAATTGTTCGTGAATCGTCGAACACGGTCAAAGGGTAATTGATTACATGAATGTAGTTCCAAACGTTTTGAGATTCAACATTACAAATTCTGCTTATCGTGTCGGAAACATATAAAGGTTAAGTTTAAATTTGGTCAGAAATTTCCGGGTCATCACAGAGTTTAACCATGATTTTTGGATATAGTTTCATGTTCATAAGAAAAATCATTTTCCCAGAAGAACAACTTTTAAATCAAAGTTTATCATAGTTTTTAATTAACGAACCCAAAACAGCCCGCGGTGTTACTACGACGGCGTATGTCCGGTTTTACAGTGTTCTTCGTGTTTCCAGGTTTTAAATCATTAAGTTAGTATATCATATAGATATAGAACATGTGTTTAGTTGATTTTAAAAGTCAAGTTAGAAGGATTAACTTTTGTTTGCGAACAAGTTTAGAATTAACTAAACTATGTTCTAGTGATTACAAGTTTAAACCTTCGAATAAGATAGCTTTATATGTATGAATCGAATGATGTTATGAACATCATTACTACCTCAAGTTTTCTGGATAAAGCTACTGGAAATAAGAAAAATTTATCTAGCTTCAAAGGATCCTTGGATGGCTTGAAAGTTCTTGAAGCAGAATCATGACACGAAAACAAGTTCAAGTAAGATTTCCACTCGAAATAAGATTGTTATAGTTATAGAAATTGAATCAAAGTTTGAATATGAGAATTACCTTGTATTAGAAATATATCTTACTGTAAATAATAAATATTTCTTGAGGTTGGATGATCACTCTACAAGATTGGAAGTAAGCTAGCAAACTTGGAAGTATTCTTGATTTTATGAAACTAGAACTTGTAGAATTTATGAAGAACACTTAGAACTTGAAGATAGAACTTGTGAGAGATTAATTAGATGAAGAAAATTGGAGAATGAAAGTGTTTGTAGGTGTTTTTGGTCGTTGGTATATGGATTAGATATAAAGGATGTGTAATTTTGTTTACATGTAAATAAGTCATGAATGATTACTCATATTTTTGTAATTTTATGAGATATTTCATGCTAGTTGCCAAATGATGGTTCCCACATGTGTTAGGTGACTCACATAGGCTGCTAAGAGCTGATCATTGGAGTGTATATATCAATAGTACATACATCTAAAAGCTGTGTATTGTACGAGTACGAATACGGGTGCATACGAGTAGAATTGTTGATGAAACTGAACGAGGATGTAATTGTAAGAATTTTTGTTAAGTAGAAGTATTTTGATAAGTGTCTTGAAGTCTTTCAAAAGTGTATGAATACATATTAAAACACTACATGTATATACATTTTAACTGAGTCGTTAAGTCATCGTTAGTCGTTACATGTAAGTGTTGTTTTGAAACCTTTAGGTTAACGATCTTGTTAAATGTTGTTAACCCATTGTTTATTAAATCAAATGAGATGTTAAATTATTACATTATCATGATATCATGATGTATTAATATATCTTAATATGATATATATATACATTAAATGTCGTTACAACGATAATCGTTACATATATGTCTCGTTTCAAAATCATTAAGTTAGTAGCCTTGTTTTTACATATGTAGTTCATTGTTAATATACTTAATGATATGTTTACTTATCATAATATCATGTTAACTATATATATATATATATATATATATATATATATATATATATATCCATATATATGTCATCATATAGTTTTTATAAGTTTTAACGTTCGTGAATCGCGGTCAACTTGGGTGGTCAATTGTCTATATGAAACCTATTTCAATTAATGAAGTCTTAACAAGTTTGATTGCTTAACATGTTGGAAACATTTAATCATGTAAATATCAATTTCATTTAATATATAAAAACATGGAAAAGTTCGGGTCACTACAGTACCTACCCGTTAAATAAATTTCGTCCCGAAATTTTAAGCTGTTGAAAGTGTTGACGAATCTTCTGGAAATAGATGCGGGTATTTCTTCTTTATCTGATCTTCATGCTCCCAGGTGAACTCGGGTCCTCTACGAGCATTCCATCGAACCTTAACAATCGGTATCTTGTTTTGTTTAAGTCTCTTAACCTCACGATCCATTATTTCGACGGGTTCTTCAATGAATTGAAGTTTTTCATTGATTTGGATTTCGTTCAACGGAATAGTGAGATCTTCTTTAGCAAAACATTTCTTCAAATTCGAGACGTGGAAAGTGTTATGTACATTCGCAAGTTGTTGAGGTAACTCAAGTCGGTAAGCTACTGGTCCGACACGATCAATAATCTTGAATGGTCCAATATACCTTGGATTTAATTTCCCCCGTTTACCAAATCGAACAACACCTTTTCAAGGTGCAACCTTAAGCATGACAATATCTCCAATTTCAAATTCTATGTCTTTTCTTTTAATGTCGGCGTAGCTCTTTTGTCGACTTTGGGCAGTTTTCAACCGTTGTTGAATTTGGATGATCTTCTCGGTAGTTTCTTGTATTATCTCCAGACCGATAATCTGTTTATCCCCCACTTCACTCCAACAAATCGGAGACCTGCACTTTCTACCATAAAGTGCTTCAAACGGCGCCATCTCAATGCTTGAATGATAGCTGTTGTTGTAGGAAAATTCTGCTAACGGTAGATGTCGATCCCAACTGTTTCTGAAATCAATAACACATGCTCGTAGCATGTCCTCAAGCATTTGTATCGTACTTTCACTCTGGCCATCAGTTTGTGGATGATAGGCAGTACTCATGTCTAGACGAGTTCCTAATGATTGCTGTAATGTCTGCCAGAATCTTGAAATAAATCTGCCATCCCTATCAAAGATAATAGAGATTAGTATTCCATGTCTGGAGACGACTTCCTTCAAATACAGTCGTGCTAACTTCTCCATCTTGTCATCTTCTCTTATTGGCAGGAAGTGTGCTGATTTGGTGAGACGATCAACTATTACCCAAATAGTATCAAAACCACTTGAAGTCCTTGGCAATTTAGTGATGAAATCCATGGTAATGTTTTCCCATTTCCATTCCGGGATTTCAGGTTGTTGTAGTAGAGCTGATGGTTTCTGATGTTCAGCTTTGACCTTAGAACACGTCAAACATTCTCCTACATATTTAGCAATATCGGCTTTCATACCTGGCCACCAAAAATGTTTCTTAAGATCCTTGTACATCTTCCCCGTTCCAGGATGTATTGAGTATCTGGTTTTATGAGCTTCTCTAAGTACCATTTCTCTCATATCTCCAAATTTTGGTACCCAAATCCTTTCAGCCCTATACCGGGTTCCGTCTTCCCAAATATTAAGATGCTTCTCCGATCCTTTGGGTATTTCATCCTTTAAATTTCCCTCTTTTAAAACTCCTTGTTGCGCCTCCTTTATTTGAGTAGTAAGGTTAGTGTGAATCATTATATTCATAGATTTTACTCGAATGGGTTCTCTGTCCTTTCTGCTCAAGGCGTCGGCTACCACATTTGCCTTCCCCGGGTGGTAACGAATCTCAAAGTCGTAATCATTCAACAATTCAATCCACCTACGCTGCCTCATATTCAGTTGTTTCTGATTAAATATGTGTTGAAGACTTTCGTTATATATAATACTTTTGACCCCATATAAGTAGTGCCTCCAAGTCTTTAATGCAAAAACAACCGCGCCTAATTCCAAATCATGCGTCGTATAATTTTGCTCGTGAATCTTCAATTGTCTAGACGCATAAGCAATCACCTTCGTCCGTTGCATTAATACACAACCGAGACCTTGCTTTGATGCGTCACAATAAATCACAAAATCATCATTCCCTTCAGGCAATGACAATATAGGTGCCGTAGTTAGCTTTTTCTTCAATAATTGAAACGCCTTCTCTTGTTCATCCTTCCATTCAAATTTCTTCCCTTTATGCGTTAATGCAGTCAAGGGTTTTACTATTTTGGAGAAATCTTGGATGAATCTTCTGTAGTAACCAGCCAATCCTAAAAATTGACGTATATGCTTCGGAGTTTTTGGGGTTTCCCACTTTTCAACAGTTTCTGTCTTTGCCGGATCCACCTTAATACCTTCTTTGCTCACTATGTGACCGAGGAATTGAACTTCTTCCAACCAAAATGCACACTTTGAAAACTTAGGGTAAAATTCTTCCTTCCTCAATACTTCTAACACCTTTCTTAAATATTCACCGTGTTCTTGGTCATTCTTTGAGTAAATAAGTATGTCATCAATGAAAACAATGACAAACTTGTCAAGGTATGGTCCACACACTCGGTTCATAAGGTCCATGAACACAGCTGGTGCATTAGTTAAACCAAACGGCATGACCATAAACTCGTAATGACCGTAACGTGTTCTGAAAGCAGTCTTTGGAATATCATCTTCTTTCACCCGCATTTGATGATACCCGGAACGTAAGTCAATCTTTGAATAAACAGACAAACCTTGTAGTTGATCAAATAAGTCGTTGATTCTCGGTAGTGGGTAGCGGTTCTTGATGGTAAGTTTGTTCAACTCTAGGTAGTCGATACACAACCTGAATGTACCATCTTTCTTCTTGACAAACAAAATAGGAGCTCCCCACGGTGATGTGCTTGGTCGAATGAAACCACGCTCTAAAAGTTCTTGTAATTGGCTCTGAAGTTCCTTCATTTCACTAGGTGCGAGTCTGTATGGAGCACGAGCTATTAGTGCAGCTCCCGGTACAAGGTCTATTTGAAATTCAACGGATCGATGTGGAGGTAGTCCCGGTAATTCTTTCGAAAATACATCGGGAAATTCTTTTGCGACGGGAATATCATTGATGTTCTTTTCTTCGGAATTGACTTTCTCGACGTGTGCTAGCACAGCATAGCAACCTTTTCTTATTAGTTTTTGTGCCTTCAGGTTACTAATAAGATTTAACTTTGCGTTGCTCTTTTCTCCGTACACCATTAAGGGTTTTCCTTTTTCTCGTATAATGCGAATTGCATTTTTGTAACAAACGATCTCTGCTTTCACTTCTTTCAACCAGTCCATACCGATTATCACATCAAAACTCCCTAACTCTACTAGTATCAAGTCAATCTTAAATGTTTCGCTAACCAGTTTAATTTCTCGATTCCGACATATATTATCTGCTGAAATTAATTTACCATTTGCTAATTCGAGTAAAAATTTACTATCCAAAGGCGTCAATGGGCAACTTAATTTAGCACAAAATTCTCTACTCATATAGCTTCTATCCGCACCCGAATTAAATAAAACATAAGCAGATTTATCGTCAATAAGAAACGTACCCGTAACAAGCTCCGGGTCTTCCTGTGTTTCTGCCGCATTAATATTGAAAACTCTTCCACGGCCCTGCCCATTAGTATTTCCCTGATTCGGGCAATTTTTAATAATGTGGCCCGGTTTTCCATATTTATAACAAACAGCGTTGGTATTACTTGCTCCGACACTATTCGTTTCGGCATTACTTGTTCCGGCATTATTTGATCCCTTAGTTCTGTTAAACTTTGGTCCGTAGACCTCACACTTTGTAGCGCTATGACCATTTCTTTTACACTTTTTGCAAAATTTGGTGCAGAACCCCGAGTGATACTTTTCACACCTTTGGCATAGCTGCTTCTGATTGTTGTTGTTGTTGCGGTTGTTATTGTTGTTAGGATGATTGTTGTAGTTGCTGTTGTTGTTGTTGTTGTTGTTGTTGTTGGGCCGTTTGTTGTAGTTGCGATTGATGTTGTGATTGTTGGGATAGTTGTTGCGATTATTGTTGTAATTGCTGTTGTTGTTGTATTGGTGATTCTTATCACCGTTTTCCTCCCACTTTCTTTTGACTTGCTTCACATTAGCCTCTTCAGCCGCCTGTTCTTTAATTCTTTCCTCAATCTGGTTCACTAGTTTGTGAGCCATTCTACATGCCTGTTGTATGGAGGCGGGCTCGTGTGAACTTATATCTTCTTGGATTCTTTCCGGTAATCCTTTCACAAACGCGTCGATATTCTCTTCCTCATCTTCGAACGCTCTCGGACACAATAGGCATAATTCTGTGAATCATCTTTCGTACGTGGTAATATCAAATACTTGGGTTCGTAACCCTCTAAGTTCTATCTTGAGCTTATTGACCTCGGTTCTGGGACGGTACTTCTCGTTCATCAAGTGCTTGAATGCTGACCACGGTAGTGCGTAAGCATCATCTTGTCCCACTTGCTCTAGATAGGTATTCCACCATGTTAACGCAGTACCTGTGAAGGTATGCGTAGCGTACTTCACTTTGTCCTCTTCAGTACACTTACTTATGGCAAACACCGATTCGACCTTCTCGGTCCACCGTTTCAATCCGATCGGTCCTTCGATTCCATCAAATTCCAAAGGTTTGCTGGCAGTGAATTCTTTGTAGGTGCATCCTACACGATTTCTTGCGCCGTTAGCTGCATTGCTAGATTCGGAGTTATTGTTGGTATGTAGCGCAGCCTGTACTGCGGCTATGTTTGAAGCAAGAAAGGCACGAAATTCCTCTTCGCTCATATTCAAGGTGTGTCGAGTAGTCGGTGCCATTTCCTTCAAAATAGTCAAATGAAACGAGTTAATCATATAGAATATCAAGAGTAGTCAATAGTATTTCGTAGCTTAATATGAACTTATTTATAAAAGCTCTTTCTTCATATTAGCGTTTTATACTCTTTAATTCGGGTAGTACCTACCCGTTAAGTTCATACTTAGTAGCTAACATACCATTTCAACTACTACAATTCTATATGAAAAACTAATCACAAAAAAAAAAAATTTATCATATTCAAACCTTTATACAATAACTTGCAAACTTACAATACCGCTTTTTTTTACATATAGCATGAAATATAGCACATAAAACTTTGATACAAAGTAGTTACGAAGATAATTCTAGTTAATAAATAAGTCGTTCAGCAAAGGCAATAAAGACACGTAATTCATACGTCCAGAAACAAGTCATGCATTCTGGTTTTACTAATACCACTTCCCATCCTTGGTTTTGTGGAACATAACCGTTGTGACCGATAGTAAGACAATGTGTTGTAACGTCGTCAAAAGGATGAAGGTTATGTAATGACCAACAGTCTCGTAATAACCTAAAAACCTCATTTCTTACCCCAATTACCGACTCCGTCACTTGTGGGAACGTTTTGTTTAATAGTTGTAGCCCGATGTTCTTGTTCTCACTTTGGTGAGAAGCGAACATTACTAACCAGTAAGCATAACATGCTTCTTTATGTTACATGTTAGCTGCTTTTTCTAAATCACGAAATCCTATATTCGGATATATTGAGTCAAAATAATTTCTTAACCCGTTGCGTAAAATAGCATTTGGGTTCCCCGCAATATATGCGTCAAAGTAAACACATCGTAACTTATGGATTTCCCAATGTGATATCCCCCATCTTTCGAACGAAAGCCTTTTATAAATCAAGGCATTCTTGGAACGTTCTTCGAATGTCTTACAAACTGATCTCGCCTTAAATAGTTGTGCCGAGGAATTCTGACCGACTCTAGACAAGATTTCATCAATCATGTCTCCGGGTAGGTCTCTTAAAATATTGGGTTGTCTATCCATTTTGTGTTTTTATACTGTAAAATAGACAAGAGTTAGATTCATAAAAAAATACTTATTAATACAAGCAATTTTTACATATATCATAAAGCATAAGCACACTATATTACATATATTACACCACACGAATACAACTATCTTATTCCGACCCGCTCATTTCTTCTTCTTCGGTTTTGGTTCGTTTTGCCAAGTTTCTAGGGATATATGATGTTCCCCTAATACAAGCCTTCGTTTTCCACATTGGTTTAGAAAAACCTGGTGGTTTAGAGGTTCCCGGGTTATTGTCACAACTTAGGAAATACGGGTGTTGACGATACATATAAAGTTCATCGTGTTTGGAATCAAATTTCTCTATTTTTATGCCCTTTCCATTATTGTTCTCTTTTGCCTTATTAAATTGTGTTGGGGTAATTTCTATAACATCATCGGAATCCTTGTCGGGGTCCGATTCATCGGAGAATTGGTAATCCTCCCAATACTTTGCTTCCTTGGCGGAAACACCATTGACCATAATTAACTTTGGTCGGTTGGTTGAGGATTTTCTTCTACTTAACCGTTTTATTATTTCCCCCACTGGTTCTATTTCTTCTTCCGGTTCCGATTCTTCTTCCGGTTCCGATTCTTCTTCCGGTTCTGACTCTTCTTCCGGTTCCTCTTCGGGAACTTGTGAATCAGTCCACGAATCATTCCAATTTACATTTGACTCTTCATTATTAATAGGTGAGTTAATGGGACTTGTTCTAGAGGTAGACATCTATCACATAATATCAAACACGTTAAGAGATTAACATATCACATAATATTCACATGTTAAAAATATATAGTTTCCAACAAAATTTGTTAAGCAATCATTTTTCAAGTAAACACGGTCGAAGTCCAGACTCACTAATGCATCCTAACAAACTCGATAAGACACACTAATGCAAAATTCTTTTTCTCTAAGACCAACGGTCGGATACCAACTGAAATGTCCCGCTCATATTGATTATAAACGTTCCATATTATTTGATTTCGTTGTGAGGTTTTGACCTCTATATGAGACATTTTTCAAAGACTGCATTCATTTTTAAAACAACGATAACCTTTATTTTATCAATAAAGGTTTCAAAAGCATTACGTAGATTATCAAATAATGATAATCTAAAATATACTGTTTACACACGACCATTACATAATGGTTTACAATAGAAATATATTACATCGACATATGTTTCTTGAATGCAGTTTTTACATAATATCATACAAACATGGACTCCAAATCTTGTCCTTATTTTAGTATGCAACAACGGAAGCTCTTAATATTCACCTGAGAATAAACATGCTTTAAACGTCAACAAAAATGTTGGTGAGTTATAGGTTTAACCTATATATATCAAATCGTAACAATAGACCACAAGATTTCATATTTCAATATACATCCCATACATAGAGATAAAAATCATTCATATGGTGAACACCTGGTAACCGACATTAACAAGATGCATATATAAGAATATCCCCATCATTCTGGGACACCCTTCGGATATGATATAAATTTCAAAGTACTAAAGTATCCGGTACTTTGGATGGGGTTTGTTAGGCCCAATAGATCTATCTTTAGGATTCGCGTCAATTAGGGTGTTTGTTCCCTAATTCTTAGATTACCAGACTTAATAAAAAGGGGCATATTCGATTTCGATAATTCAACCATAGAATGTAGTTTTACGTACTTGTGTCTATTTTGTAAATCATTTATAAAACCTGCATGTATTCTCATCCCAAAAATATTAGATTTTAAAAGTGGGACTATAACTCAATTTCACAGATTTTTACTTCGTCGGGAAGTAAGACTTGGCCACTGGTCGATTCACGAACCTATAGCAAATATGTACATATATATAAAAGTATATTCAAAATATATTTACAACACTTTTAATACATTTTGATGTTTTAAGTTTATTAAGTCAGCTGTCCTCGTTAGAAACCTACAACTAGTTGTCCAACGTTAGATGTACAGAAAAAAATTGATATATATTATCTTGAATCAATCCACTACCCAGTGTATACACGTCTCAGGCTAGATCACAACTCAAAGTATATATATTTTTAGAATCAACCTCAACCATGTATAGCTAACTCCCACATTACTGCATATAGAGTGTCTATGGTTGTTCCAAATAATATATACACATGAGTCGATATGATATGTCAAAACATTTTCATACGTGTCTATGGTATCCCAAGATTACATAATATATTAGAATACATATATAATACAATATAAGTTAGCTAGGATATGATTAATATAGATTTGTTACCAATTTTCACGTTGCTACAACAAGAAAAATTATCCAATCTTGTTTTACCCATAACTTCTTTATTTTAAATCCGTTTTGAGTTAATAAAATTGCTATGGTTTCATATTGAACTCTATTTTATGAATCTAAATAGAAAAAGTATAGGTTTATAGTCAGAAATATAAGTTACAAGTCGTTTTTGTAAAGGTAGTCATTTCAGTCGAAAGAACGACGTCTAGATAACCATTTTAGAAAACATAATTCCACTTTGAGTTTAACCATGATTTTTGGATATAGTTTCATGTTCATAAGAAAAATCATTTTCCCAGAAGAACAAATTTTAAATCAAAGTTTATCATAGTTTTTAATTAACTAACCCAAAACAGCCCGCGGTGTTACTACGACGGCGTATGTCCGGTTTTACAGTGTTCTTCGTGTTTCCAGGTTTTAAATCATTAAGTTAGCATATCATATAGATATATAACATGTGTTTAGTTGATTTTAAAAGTCAAGTTATAAGGATTAACTTTTGTTTGCGAACAAGTTTAGAATTAACTAAGCTATGTTCTAGTGATTACAAGTTTAAACCTTCGAATAAGATAGCTTTATATGTATGAATCGAATGATGTTATGAACATCATTACTACCTAAAGTTTTCTGGATAAAGCTACTGGAAATGAGAAAAATGGATCTAGCTTCAAAGGATCCTTGGATGGCTTGAAAGTTCTTGAAGCAGAATCATGACACGAAAACAAGTTCAAGTAAGATTTCCACTCGAAATAAGATTGTTATAGTTATAGAAATTGAATCAAAGTTTGAATATGAGTATTACCTTGTATTAGAAATATATCTTACTGTAAATAATAAAGATTTCTTGAGGTTGGATGATCACTCTACAAGATTGGAAGTAAGCTAGCAAACTTGGAAGTATTCTTGATTTTATGAAACTAGAACTTGTAGAATTTATGAAGAACACTTAGAACTTGAAGATAGAACTTGTGAGAGATTAATTAGATGAAGAAAATTGGAGAATGAAATTGTTTGTAGGTGTTTTTGGTCGTTGGTATATGGATTAGATATAAAGGATGTGTAATTTTGTTTACATGTAAATAAGTCATGAATGATTACTCATATTTTTGTAATTTTATGAGATATTTCATGCTAGTTGCCAAATGATGGTTCCCACATGTGTTAGGTGACTCACATAGGCTGCTAAGAGCTGATCATTGGAGTGTATATATCAATAGTACATACATCTAAAAGCTGTGTATTGTACGAGTACGAATACGGGTGCATACGAGTAGAATTGTTGATGAAACTGAACGAGGATGTAATTGTAAGAATTTTTGTTAAGTAGAAGTATTTTGATAAGTGTCTTGAAGTCTTTCAAAAGTGTATGAATACATATTAAAACACTACATGTATATACATTTTAACTGAGTCGTTAAGTCATCGTTAGTCGTTACATGTAAGTGTTGTTTTGAAACCTTTAGGTTAACGATCTTGTTAAATGTTGTTAACCCATTGTTTATTAAATCAAATGAGATGTTAAATTATTACATTATCATGATATCATGATGTATTAATATATCTTAATATGATATATATACATTAAATGTCGTTACAACGATAATCGTTACATATATGTCTCGTTTCAAAATCATTAAGTTAGTAGCCTTGTTTTTACATATGTAGTTCATTGTTAATATACTTAATGATATGTTTACTTATCATAATATCATGTTAACTATATATATATCCATATATATGTCATCATATAGTTTTTACAAGTTTTAACGTTCGTGAATCGTCGGTCAACTTGGGTGGTCAATTATCTGTATGAAACCTATTTCAATTAATCAAGTCTTAACAAGTTTGATTGCTTAACATGTTGGAAACATTTAATCATGTAAATATCAATTTCATTTAATATATAAAAACATGGAAAAGTTCGGGTCACTACATCATCCAACCTCAAGAAATCTTTCTTATTTACAGTAAGATATCTTTCTAATATAAGGTAATACTCATATTCAAACTTTAATTCAATTTCTATAACTATAACAATCTTATTTCGAGTGGAAATCTTACTTGAACTTGTTTTCGTGTCATGATTCTGCTTCAAGAACTTTCAAGCCATCCAAGGATCCTTTGAAGCTAGATCCATTTTTCTCATTTCCAGTAGTTTTATCCAGAAAACTTGAGGTAGTAATGATGTTCATAACATCATTCGATTCATACATATAAAGCTATCTTATTCGAAGGTTTAAACTTGTAATCACTATAACATAGTTTAGTTAATTCTAAACTTGTTCGCAAACAAAAGTTAATCCTTCTAACTTGACTTTTAAAATCAACTAAACACATGTTCTATATCTATATGATATGCTAACTTAATGATTTAAAACCTGGAAACACGAAGAACACTGTAAAACCGGACATACGCCGTCGTAGTAACACCGCGGGCTGTTTTGGGTTAGTTAATTAAAAACTATGATAAACTTTGATTTAAAAGTTTTTATTCTGGGAAAATGATTTTTCTTATGAACATGAAACTATATCCAAAAATCATGGTTAAACTCAAAGTGGAAGTATGTTTTCTAAAATGGTCATCTAGACGTCGTTCTTCCGACTGAAATGACTACCTTTACAAAAACGACTTGTAACTTATTGTAAGACCCGAATATTCGTAGTGTACATATGTGTATATGAGTTACTCAAGTTTGGGGTTTTTGTTGCACATAATTAAAAAGACAAAAGATGCTGAACTGGGAGGTCGCGCGCCGCGCGGCTAGGTGGCGCGCCGCGCCATCTGTCTGCGACAGATTCCTTTCTTCTTTTTAAAATAGATATTTTGAGGGCGATTGTGTAATTTCACTTGGGGTCGAATTTAATACCCTAGATCAGTTTGGGGAGCTCATTTACTACTCCCACAACAACCTCATCTTCTCCAATTAAACTCTAGAGAGAGAGTGCAATCCTTGAGAGAGAAAGCTCCATTAAAGGGTAAAAGAGGTTGAATCGGGTCTCGGTACAAGTTATAAAGTCGTTCATCTAGTCGTTAGCTACGTGGTGATTGTGTTGGTAAGTTATAAAACCCAATTTCTTACTTTAATTGCTTTAAGGGTTAGGGTTTGGGCTAGTGATGAACCAAAGACCCATTTTGTTAGTATTTTGGGGATTTTGGGTGAATATGGGTTATGAAGGCTCATTGATGACTAACCTAGGGTTTGAATGTGTTAATTTGACTTTTGAGTCTTAAATTTAGTTAGTTAGTGCTAGAACACTTTAATAATATGTAAATGGGTGTTATTGGGTATGGATGACCCAAATGGGTGTGTTGACCTTGAAATGGGTCAAATGAGTCTTTAATGACCTAAGTGGCCTAGCAATTATGAAAACGAGTTAGCCTTGTGACCTAAATGTGTTTTAAACCCATCTTGACGAATGATTAGGGTTTTGGTGTGTGTTGACCCAATTTAGGGTTAAGGGTGCAAATGGGTTGAAATTGCACCATTGGGTCAAAATGGCTTAGAATGGTGAAAGGGTTTGGTTGACCGACTTGAGTTTGCGTTTGATGATGTGTATAATATGATAGGTACGTTACTTTGAGGTCTTGCAAGCTCGGGTATCTTTTCACAAGACTTTGAGGTGAGTGGAATAATTATATGTGTAGGTATATAATGTATCTATTTGTTGTAGCGTGAAATGTGTAGTGTCGAGGTGTTAAGACACCACGTTTCACGTGAAGAGTGTAGCATCGAGGTGTTAAGATGCCACTCGGGTGTAGCATCGAGGTGTTAAGATGCCACCTAGGAGTGTAGTGTCGAGGTGTTAAGACACCACTCCATAAAAATAATGAGTGATGCATCGAGGTGTTAAGATGCCACTCAGGGTGATGTGCCGAGGTGTTAAGGTGCCACCCTAGGGGTTAGTGGTGTGAGGTGTTAAGTGCCCTAACGGATGTTATGAACACCGATGGCGTTTTCGCGAGCGCCGTTCCCTTGTACTATTGGTTAACCATGGTTATTTGTGTTGTAAGCGTATTATATTATTCGAGTTATATTCATATGCGGTTATTATGCTAGCTTGTAGTATTGGTGATTTATAGCTCGTTATTGTGACGGTAAGCTAAGTGTGTATGCTAGCGTGTTTGCGGTTTGGTGTGTAAGTGTATGCAAGTAGGTATAATTATATATGTATTCGTATAATTATTGCATTCACTAAGCTTTGCTTACCCTCTCGTTGTTTACCATTTTATAGGTTCGGTTTTGGACAAGGGTAAGGGCATCGTTTTGGACTAGAGATCCCGCTTGATGCTAGGGGACGCTTTTGGCTTTAGTAGCTCTTGGAGTTTGACCGATAGTTGGGTAGTTTAATCCCAAACGCCATGCTCATTGTGTAGTTTGGAACTTAAACTTTTTGGTGGTCGAAACTCGTAAATTGTATTAAACTCGTAAAACGGCCGATGTGGGCCCCGCCTGTAAAACATTGATTTTATATTTGAAACAAGTTAGTTTTACATATTTGGATGTATGGTAAAAAGCGTTTCGTCTAAAAGTGTCGGGAACTAGTCAATCTTTTTCGCATTTTGAGACTTTCCGGACAGACCCGAATGGCGCGCCGCGCCAGTTCACTGTGCAGCAAATTTTTTTTTTATTTTGTATTTTCACGTGGTTGGTTCGCGGGTTGGTTTGGGTTGTTACACTTATATTTTCGACTATAAACCTATACTTTTTCTATTTAGATTCATAAAATAGAGTTCAATATGAAACCATAGCAATTTGATTCACTCAAAACGGATTTAAAATGAAGAAGTTATGGGTAAAACAAGATTGGATAATTTTTCTTGTTGTAGCAACGTGAAAATTGGTAACAAATCTATATTGATCATATCCTAGCTAACTTATATTTTATTATACATGTATTCTAATATATTATGTAATCTTGGGATACCGTAGACACGTATGCAAATGTTTTGACATATCATATCGACCCATGTGTATATATTATTTGGAACAACCATAGACACTCTATATGCAGTAATGTGGGAGTTAGCTATACAAGGTTGAGGTTGATTCTAAAAATATATATACTTTGAGTTGTGATCTAGCCTGAGACGTGTATACACTGGGTCGTGGATTGATTCAAGATAATATATATCAATTTTTTTCTGTACATCTAACGTTGGACAACTAGTTGTAGGTTACTAACGACGACATCTGACTTAATAAACTTAAAACATCAAAATGTATTAAAAGTGTTGTAAATATATTTTGAATATACTTTGATATATATGTACATATTTGTTATAGGTTCGTGAATCGACCAGTGGCCAAGTCTTACTTCCCGACGAAGTAAAAATCTGTGAAAGTGAGTTATAGTCCCACTTTTAAAATCTAATATTTTTGGGATGAGAATACATGCAGGTTTTATAAATGATTTACAAAATAGACACAAGTACGTGAAACTACATTCTATGGTTGAATTATCAAAATCGAATATGCCCCTTTTTATTAAGTCTGGTAATCTTGAGATAGGCGCCTAGACTTAGACTTTTGTGTGCGCGTTTATGCGGGACTTGTAGGACTTTGGGTCAGATCGGGATGGTTAGTGCATAGGTTTATGTGAACTAATCATGCGCTATTTGTTGTGTTGTGTTTAGCAATCATCAAGCGAGATGGACGTTGTACTAGCGAGTTAACGCGACGTGCTCGCGTAGTAATGACTAGCTACCATCACTACGAGTGCAAATCGTGTCAAACAAGTAATGTACGGCGATTGTTGAGTGAGATGGAGTAGTGTGGCGTATATGTATGTATATATGTAATCTGTCCTTCCGTTTTGTGGTTTAACCTAATTCGTTTTATAGAATGAAGACGAGAAACGGTCCCGAACATGATAATGGAAGTACAAGCGGGGACGCCGAGTTCTCAACCAAGGTTGAGGCCATCTTTAAGAAGTTAAAATCGGATTTTCTTGCGGACGTTCGAAAGGTCTTCCAAGATTCGGTTGATGAGCAAATAACCGATCTAATTAACGAACGAATGAAGCCCACTATCGAAGAGGCCCTTGACGCTAGGAATATCTACCCTCGCGGTGAAGGAGGTGAAGGAAGGCGGGACTTCCACTACAAGAACTTCAAGGATGCTCAACCCCCGATGTTTAATGGGGTGCGGGATCCTTTAAAAAGTACATGTTGGATCTCCGATATTGAGGGAGCTTTCCGTACCGCGGAATGTCCTCCCGAAAGGAAGACGAGGTATGGTTCTAGCATGTTACGCGAAGAAGCTAAGTTGTGGTGGGACGATAAAATCAACTTGTATGGTGAAGAACAATGTATGGGCTTGACATGGGAGGAGTTCAAGAAAGAATTTTTCAGAGAATATCGAACTTCATCCGATCTCGATAGAATCTGGGACGAGTTGCACCATTTGCAACAAGGTTCCATGGATTTGGTTACCCTCAAGTCTACATTCTTGGAAAAGACTCGTTTTTGCCCGGAATATGTGGGTGATGATCATAAGCTCATGAAGGATTTCTACCGTACTTTGAATGATGAGTACAAGGGGAAGATTAGTCAGGGTATGGCTAAGTCTTTTGATGAATTGTTCGAGTTGGCTCGGGGTTTTGAGCCGGAGGTTCCAAGAAAGAGTGATTTCATGTTTTCCAAAAGAAAGTTTGAAGGTTCTAGTTACTCTAACACCTCAAGCAAGAAGAGCAAGAGCAAGAGGGGGGCCGAAAGTGTCAATAGTGCGAAGAAGGGCACTACCGGCGGGTTTTCTTATACGTGCTACAACTGTGGGCAACCTGGTCATATGGCTCGTGAGTGTCCGAAACCACGTTCCGGAAACAAAATCACTTGTTTTAATTGCGGCAAAGAGGGGCATAAGAAGCCGGAGTGTCCCGATTTGCGAAATGATAATGTGAAGCGGTTAGAGAAGGCGGCGGGTACGGCTAGGGGTCGCAACTACTTGATGACTAATGATGAAGCCAAACAATCGAACGAAGTTGTCTCAGGTACTTTCATGGTTAATTCTAATCCGGCGAGGATTCTTTTTGATAGCGGTGCAAATTTGTCGTTTGTGTCTCCTAAATTTGTGCCTAAACTTGATAGACCATTAGCTAAGTTGAGTCGTCCGGTAGAAGTCGAAATAGCGAACGGCAAGACGGTGCTAGTGGTTGATGTGTGTTAAAATTGTGATGTTGTTTTTGGTGCCGAAACCTTTAAAATTAATCTTATTCCAATGACCTTGGGCGACTTTGATATTGTCATTGGTATGGATTGGCTTGATCGTTATAGAGCCGATATTGCATGCCATGATAAGTTTATTCGTGTGAAGACCCCAAGTGGGGGAGAGTTGATTATTCATGGTGATAGGCAGAGGAGACCGGTGCCGATATGCACTTTTGCACGGGCACATCGTCATGTTGTTACCGGCGGCATGGCTTTCCTTGCTCATGTTGTTGATACTCGTGATGAGCCGCCACCCATTCGTGGAATTCCGGTTGTTAGTGATTTCGAAGACGTTTTTCCGGACGAATTACCGGGTGTTCCGGCGGAAAGACAAGTTGAATTTCGCATCGAGTTGGTTCCGGGGGCTACCCCCATTGCTAAAACTCCTTATCGTTTAGCGCCAACGGAGATGCAAGAGTTGTTAAATCAAATTCAAGAATTGCTCGAGAAGGGTTTTATTCGACCGAGTGCTTCACCGTGGGGCGCTCCGGTGTTATTTGTGAAGAAGAAAGATGGTAGTATGCGTATGTGCATTGATTACCGTGAGTTGAATAAAGTGACGATCAAGAATCGTTATCCATTACCTAGGATTGACGATTTATTTGATCAACTTCAAGGTGCAACGTATTTCTCTAAGATCGACCTACGGCCCGGCTATCACCAAATGCGGGTCTGTGAGGAAGATATTGAGAAAACGGCTTTTAGAACGCGGTATGGGCATTTTGAGTTTGTGGTGATGCCTTTTGGCCTTACGAATACACCGGCGGCATTCATGGATCTTATGAACCGAGTGTGCCAACCTATGTTGGACAAGTCGGTAATAGTGTTCATTGACGACATACTAGTCTACTCGAAAAGTATGAACGAGCATGAACGTCATTTGCGTGAAGTATTGAAGACGCTACGAAAGGAGAAGTTGTATGCTAAGTTCTCCAAATGTGAATTTTGGCTAAGGGAAGTCCAATTCCTTGGTCATATTGTGAACAAAGACGGTATTCAAGTAGATCCGGGGAAGATAGAGACGGTGAAGAGTTGGGGACGACCGACTACACCTTCGGAAATCTGAAGTTTTCTCGGATTGGCCGGTTATTATCGTCGATTTATCCAAGACTTTTCTAAGATTGCTTCTCCATTAACAAAGTTGACGAGGAAGAATGCTAAGTTTATTTGGGAGAACGAACAAGAAATTGCTTTTCAATTGTTAAAAGTCAAGTTGTGTCAAGCTCCGGTGTTAGTATTACCGGAAGGTGTGGAAGATATGACGGTTTATTGTGATGCTTCGCTAAATGGGCTCGGGTGTGTTCTAATGCAAAGACGTAAAGTCATCGCTTATGCCTCTCAACAATTAAAGGAACACGAAACAAGATATCCGACTCATGATCTTGAGTTGGCGGCGGTAGTGCATGCGTTGAAAATTTGGCGCCATTACTTGTATGGTGTCAAGTGTACGATTTATTCGGATCATAAGAGTTTGAAACATCTCTTTAATCAACGAGATTTGAATTATCGCCAACGTAGGTGGATGGATGTGGTGAAAGACTACGATTGTGAAATACTTTATCATTCGGGTAAGGCGAATGTTGTCGCGGATGCGTTGAGTTGAAAGAGTCAACATCCGGCGATAAAAGTGGGGTCGTTACGTTTGATTATTTCCAACGATTTTCTTGAGAAGCTTGGCGAGATTCAAATAGAGGCTTACGTTCACAATAAGCATGTGGAACGAATCGTGGGCCAATCGGAGTTCATTACTATGGGCCCGCGTGGTTTGTTGTCCTTTCAAGGAAGGGTGTGGGTGCCTAAGATGGGTGATTACCGATGGGTGCTACTTGATGAAGCACATAATTCAAAATATTCCATTCATTCGGGCGCGACAAAAATGTATCATGACTTGAAGAAAGATTATTGGTGGCCGGGCATGAAACGTGATGTTGTGAAGTATGTTGAGCAATGTGTCACGTGTTTACAAGTAAAAGCCGAACACCAAAAGCCGTATGGTAAGTTGCAACCGTTAGAAATCCCGAAATGGAAATGGGAGCACATTACCATGGATTTCATTACAAAGTTACCTAAAATGGCGAGAACCCAATTCGATTCGATTTGGGTTATAGTTGACCGATTGACAAAAAGCGCTTTGTTTCTTCCCATTAAAGAAGCGATATCGTCGGTGACCTTGGCTAAGTTGTTTATCAAGGAAGTGGTCTCGCGACATGGGGTTCCTATATCTATTATTTCGGATCGAGATACCCGTTTTACATCTCGGTTTTGGGAAAAGTTTCATGAAGATATGGGTACGCAATTGAAGTTGAGCACGGCGTATCATCCTCAAACGGACGGTCAAACCGAACGTACGAATCAAACTTTGGAAGATATGCTACGAGCGTGCATCATTGACTTCGGTGGTAGTTGGGATGAGCATTTGCCTTTGGTGGAATTCTCGTACAATAATAGTTATCATACTAGTATCGGGATGCCACCTTACGAAATGCTTTATGGGCGTAGGTGTCGAACTCCCGTTTGTTGGGGAGAAGTGGGTCAAAGAGAGATCGGGAGTACCGATTTGGTTTTAGAGACTAATAGCAAGATCGATTTGATTCGGGAACATTTGAAGAAGGCTCAAGATAGGCAAAAGTCGTATGCCGATAGACGTAGGCGATTGATTGAGTTCTAAGAAGGCGATATGGTGATGCTTAAGGTTTCGCCATGGAAAGGTATTATTCGATTTCGAAAACGGGGAAAGTTAGCTCCTCGGTTTATTGGACCGTTCAAGGTTTTAGCTCGTGTTGGTGAAGTTGCATATCGATTAGAATTACCCGAAGAGCTTGCGGGGATCCATAATACATTTCATGTTTCCCACCTCCGTAAGTGTCTTGCGGATGATTCCTCATGGATGCCTTTAGACGAGATCGAGCTAAACAACAAGTTAGAATATGTCGAAGAACCGATTGCTATCCTTGACGAGAAGGTGAAAATGTTGAGGAATAAAGAGGTGAGGACCTTTAAGGTTCCATGGCGACGAAGTAAAGGTTCCGAGTTCACTTGGGAGCCCGAAGAGTTCGTGTTAGTTTATCTTCCCTCGTGTCATGCGGCTTGGATTGCGAGGACGCAATCCGAATAAGTGGGGGAGAGTTGTAAGACCCGAATATTCGTAGTGTACATATGTGTCTATGAGTTACTCAAGTTTGGGGTTTTTGTTGCACATAATTAAAAAGACAAAAGATGCTGAACTGGGAGGTCGCGCGCCGCACGGCTAGGTGGCGCGCCGCGCCATCTGTCTGCGACAGATTCCTTTCTTCTTTTTAAAATAGATATTTTGAGGGCGATTGTGTAATTTCACTTGGGGCCGAATTTAATACCCTAGATCAGTTTTGCGGAGCTCATTTACTACTCCCACAACAACCTCATCTTCTCCAATTAAACTCTAGAGAGAGAGTGCAATCCTTGAGAGAGAAAGCTCCATTAAAGGGTAAAAGAGGTTGAATCGGGTCTCGGTGCAAGTTATAAAGTCGTTCATCTAGTCGTTAGCTACGTGGTGATTGTGTTGGTAAGTTATAAAACCCAATTTCTTACTTTAATTGCTTTAAGGGTTAGGGTTTGGGCTAGTGATGAACCAAAGACCCATTTTGTTAGTATTTTGGGGATTTTGGGTGAATATGGGTTATGAAGGCTCATTGATGACTAACCTAGGGTTTGAATGTGTTAATTGGACTTTTGAGTCTTAAATTTAGTTAGTTAGTGCTAGAACACTTTAATAATATGTAAATGGGTGTTATTGGGTATGGATGACCCAAATGGGTGTGTTGACCTTGAAATGGGTCAAATGAGTCTTTAATGACCTAAGTGGCCTAGCAATTATGAAAACGAGTTAGCCTTGTGACCTAAATGTGTTTTAAACCCATCTTGACGAATGATTAGGGTTTTGGTGTGTGTTGACCCAATTTAGGGTTAAGGGTGCAAATGGGTTGAAATTGCACCATTGGGTCAAAATGGCTTAGAATGGTGAAAGGGTTTGGTTGACCGACTTGAGTTTGCGTTTGATGATGTGTATAATATGATAGGTACGTTACTTTGAGGTCTTGCAAGCTCGGGTATCTTTTCACAAGACTTTGAGGTGAGTGGAATAATTATATGTGTAGGTATATAATGTATCTATTTGTTGTAGCATGAAATGTGTAGTGTCGAGGTGTTAAGACACCACGTTTCACGTGAAGAGTGTAGCATCGAGGTGTTAAGATGCCACTCGGGTGTAGCATCGAGGTGTTAAGATGCCACCTAGGAGTGTAGTGTCGAGGTGTTAAGACACCACTCCATAAAAATAATGAGTGATGCATCGAGGTGTTAAGATGCCACTCAGGGTGATGTGCCGAGGTGTTAAGGTGCCACCCTAGGGGTTAGTGGTGCGAGGTGTTAAGTGCCCTAACGGATGTTATGAACACCGATGGCGTTTTCGCGAGCGCCGTTCCCTTGTACTATTGGTTAACCATGGTTATTTGTGTTGTAAGCGTATTATATTATTCGAGTTATATTCATATGCGGTTATTATGCTAGCTTGTAGTATTGGTGATTTATAGCTCGTTATTGTGACGGTAAGCTAAGTGTGTATGCTAGCGTGTTTGCGGTTTGGTGTGTAAGTGTATGCAAGTAGGTATAATTATATATGTATTCGTATAATTATTGCATTCACTAAGCTTTGCTTACCCTCTCGTTGTTTACCATTTTATAGGTTCGGTTTTGGACAAGGGTAAGGGCATCGTTTTGGACTAGAGATCCCGCTTGATGCTAGGGGATGCTTTTGGCTTTAGTAGCTCTTGGAGTTTGACCGATAGTTGGGTAGTTTAATCCCAAACGCCATGCTCATTGTGTAGTTTGGAACTTAAACTTTTTGGTGGTCGAAACTCGTAAATTGTATTAAACTCGTAAAACGGCCAATGTGGGCCCCGCCTGTAAAACATTGATTTTATATTTGAAACAAGTTAGTTTTACATATTTGGATGTATGGTAAAAAGCATTTCGTCTAAAAGTGTCGGGAACTAGTCAATCTTTTTCGCATTTTGAGACTTTCCGGACAGACCCGAATGGCGCGCCGCGCCAGTTCACTGTGCAGCAATTTTTTTTTTATTTTGTATTTCCACGTGGTTGGTTCGCGGGTTGGTTTGGGTTGTTACACTTATATTTTCGACTATAAACCTATACTTTTTCTATTTAGATTCATAAAATAGAGTTCAATATGAAACCATAGCAATTTGATTCACTCAAAACGGATTTAAAATGAAGAAGTTATGGGTAAAACAAGATTGGATAATTTTTCTTGTTGTAGCAACGTGAAAATTGGTAACAAATCTATATTGATCATATCCTAGCTAACTTATATTTTATTATACATGTATTCTAATATATTATGTAATCTTGGGATACCGTAGACACGTATGCAAATGTTTTGACATATCATATCGACCCATGTGTATATATTATTTGGAACAACCATAGACACTCTATATGCAGTAATGTGGGAGTTAGCTATACAAGGTTGAGGTTGATTCTAAAAATATATATACTTTGAGTTGTGATCTAGCCTGAGACGTGTATACACTGGGTCGTGGATTGATTCAAGATAATATATATCAATTTTTTCCTGTACATCTAACGTTGGACAACTAGTTGTAGGTTACTAACGAGGACATCTGACTTAATAAACTTAAAACATCAAAATGTATTAAAAGTGTTGTAAATATATTTTGAATATACTTTGATATATATGTACATATTTGTTATAGGTTCGTGAATCGACTAGTGGCCAAGTCTTACTTCCCGACGAAGTAAAAATCTGTGAAAGTGAGTTATAGTCCCACTTTTAAAATCTAATATTTTTGGGATGAGAATACATGCAGGTTTTATAAATGATTTACAAAATAGACACAAGTACGTGAAACTACATTCTATGGTTGAATTATCAAAATCGAATATGCCCCTTTTTATTAAGTCTGGTAATCTATGAATTAGGGAACAGACACCCTAATTGACACGAATCCTAAAGATAGATCTATTGGGCCTAACAAACCCCATCCAAAGTACCGAATGCTTTAGTACTTCTAAATTTATATCATATCCGAAGGGTGTCCCGGAATGATGGGGATATTCTTATATATGCATCTTGTTAATGTCGGTTACCAGGTGTTCACCATATGAATGATTTTTATCTCTATGTATGGGATGTATATTGAAATATGAAATCTTGTGGTCTATTGTTACGATTTGATATATATATAGGTTAAACCTATAACTCACCAACATTTTTGTTGACGTTTAAAGCATGTTTATTCTCAGGTGAATATTAAGAGCTTCCGCTGTTGCATACTAAAATAAGGACAAGATTTGGAGTCCATATGATATTATGTAAAAACTGCATTCAAGAAACATATGTCGATGTAATATATTTCTATTGTAAACCATTATGTAATGGTCGTGTGTAAACAGGATATTTTAGATTATCATTATTTGATAATCTACATAAAGATTTTTAAACCTTTATTGATGAAATAAAGTTATGGTTTGTTTTAAAATGAATGCAGTCTTTGAAAAACGTCTCATATGGAGGTCAAAACCTCGCAACGAAATCAATTAATATGGAACGTTTTTAATCAATAAGAACGGGACATTTCACTGTGATCCTTGTCACAAACTGGTCTTAACCACATATTCAATTAATAATAAACATATTATTAAAATAAAAGCATATTTTAAACACAAATATAAACCTCAGGGCAATTAAGTAATCTTACTTCTAACCCCGGTTTCAGTCTGTTACAGTACCGTGCTAACAAACGAGCTTGGATTACTGGTGTGTTATTTGAAGAATATGTTCGCCAACTTGATAAAAAAAATGGTTGGAAGAAAAATTCTCTTGATTGTGGATAATTGCCCTGCTCATCCAAAAATTATTGAAGGATTATGAAATGTTGAATTTTTAATTTATATACTGTATAAGGAATTATTAATTTATATTTTATATGGGATCTAAAGAAATTATCAAAATTGTATTATCTTATAATTTTAGCGAATTATTAATTTAGCACCCTATCCCCGAGTCAGAACCGGCAAAAAATATTATCTTAGAGAGTTTATTAAATAATCGAGTATTAATTTATCGAGTTTCTACTGTAATTGAAAACTTGGTCCTTCGTCCGCAAGAAATATACCCACACCTTTCGAGAAGCATCATCGATAAACGTTAGAAAGTATCGGTTGCCGTCAATTGATTCAACCTCCAAGGGACCGCAAACATCAGAGTGCACCAGACTGAGTAACTCTGATCTTCTCGTTGAAGAGAAATTAAACGAGACTCTATGCTGCTTACCAAACAGACAATGATTGCAAGGATCTAGCGCAACATCCTTGTCTACATTGATAAGCCCATTCTTTATTAGGGTAGACAACCCTTTCTCACTCATGTGACCGAGTCTATGGTGCCATAAATTTGTGAAGCCTCATGTTCTGCAACATTAAGGATGTCTGTACATATCTTCACATGAGTTTTTTATAGTGTGCCACAAATATGTCCTCGAGCTACTATCATAGCACCTCTTGACAATTTCTATGTGCCTCTACTGAAATGACTATCATATCCCTATTTTTCTAGAGCTACTCCAGAAAGTAGATTCAGCCGACGATCTAGCACATGGCGGACATCCTTCAGAGTGATTGTGCTCTCGGAACTCGTCTTTATCTTGACCTCACCAATTCCGACAATCTCAGCGGAACTGGAATTTCCCATCTTCACAGCTCCAAAGTCTCCAGCTTTGTATATTGTGAAGTATTCCATGTATGGAGTCACGTGGTAGGATGTTGAAGTATCTACCACCCATTCCGTGTCTTCTTGTGAGACGTGAAGGCATGTCTCATAATGGGTTGAACAATAAGCGACATCACCAGAGATAGTCACTAATGTTTCTCCACCCTTATTCTTCGGTTGTGAATTGCTCTGATCTTGTTCCTCTTTCAATCAGTAGCAATTCTTCTTCATATTTCCCTCTAATCCATAATGATAGTATTTATATATTGGTTTTCTGCTATCAGTAGACCTGCCTCTGCTCTTGCTTCTGCCTCTCCATTTGTTTTTGCTACTCATTTGTTGTCTCCCCCGATTCTTTATGACAAATGCATGGTACTGATCTGTGTCCATTTCTTTTCTCCTTGCCTCTTCACTGAATAGGGCATCCTTGACCATTGACATGGTAAGTTTTCCATTCAAGGCTGAGTTGTTGAGTGTTACGAACACATCTCCCAACTATCAGGAAGAGAATTAAGTAGCGGTAGCGCCTGAACTTTATCGCCAAGAGGCATCTCTACAGACGATAACTGGTTGACCAAGCTCTGGAACTCACTAGTATGCTCGGCAACTGAAGTTTAACTTTTAAGCTTCATGTTGACTAAACTCCTCATCAACAATGCTTTATTCCGAGCAGTCTTGGCCTGGTACATGTCCTCCAACTTTTTCCAGAGGACATATGCGCCTGTCTCTTGTGCAACATGGTGGAAGACACTATGATCAATCCATTGACGGATCTAACCAATAGTTTTTCGGTTTAACTTCTTTCACTCTTTCTCTTTGGCGGAATCAGGATTTGTACCCTTTAATTCAATAGGGTCAAACAAATCCTTACAGCTGAGGAGATCTTTCATTCGAGGTTTCCACAACGTGTAGTTGGTGGCAGTGAGCATAATCATGACTCCTGAAGATGATCCTGACTCTTCCGTGGACATTATCACCTTACAAATAATTTTTCAACACAAACGGGGTAGAAAACTTCAGAAAACTAAAAAATTCGACCAACGCATCTGACCTAGCTCTGATACCACTTGTTGTGAATATGAGAGGATCATCTGGACATTGGTAGACACAAATTTGAGAGAAAATAACTATATTACTCATAAGAATAGATTACACGAGTATTACAAAACTCAAATAAAAAAATTCTCAAACTCACACACACTAACTAGGTTGTGATTACTCTTTTCTGAATGATTTTACAACTGACTAACTCACTAGGAATTCTCACCACTCTCTAGGGATGTATTCACTCTTGATTAGGATTATATTTCACTGAATGAATAATACAACTGACTAACTCACTAGGAATTCTCACCACTCTCTAGGGATGTATTCTCTCTTGGTTGTGATTACATTTCACTGAATGAATAATACAACTGACTAACTCACTAGGAATTCTCAACACTCTCTAGAGATGTATTCACTCTTGGTTAGGATTACATTTCACTAAATGAATGATACAACTGAGGTTTGCACCTCTATTTATAGAAAACTTTGAGGAGGTGGAAAGGTGTGAACGCATAATGGTGGCTAGCCGTTATTGTTTCCAACTTTACTACTTCCTTATGAGGAGGTGGAATGGTGTGAACGTAGAACAAGTGGCAAGCCGTTATTGTTATCAATTTTGCTTCTTCCATTTTGGTGTTCAAAGTTGGCTACTTTGAACATCTAGAAGATACTAGATTACGGCTAGAATGGAGACATCTAGCGGCATCTAGAAGATACTAGATTACGGCTGGAAGTTATCAATTATTTGAAATTTCATAACTTTTTAAATTTCATAACCATTATTCGAAATTACAAAATAATTATTTTAAATTGCATGACCATTATTTGAAGTTGCATAGCCATTAATCGAAAATACATAGTCATTATTTGAAATTACTAGTTCATTATTCATAATTGCATAACCATTATCTAAAATAATTATAATCATTATTCGAAATGCGCAACAGTTATGTTAGATTTCACAACCATTATTCAAAATTGCAGTCTTCATTTGAAATTGAAATAGTAGTAATAATAATAATAATAATAATAATAATAATAATAATAATAGTAGTAATAGTACAATATGACGGTTGATCACCTTCACCTCGTTACGACTTCTGCTGTTGTTTTAGGCCAGATTAAAAGTTTTCCTCGGGGCACTTCATGTGGTAGGGATGGTTTACGTGCACAACACCTTATGGATTGCTTGAGTGGTGCTGCTGTGGCAGTCTCGGATGAGTTGGTTGGCTCTATTACCGGAGTCGTTAATCTCTTTCTAGCTGGAAGGTGCCCTATGGAATTAGGAGAGTATATTGCTAGTGCTCCCCTCACACTGCTTGTCAAGCCCGGCGGTGGTCTTCGTCCTATAGCTGTGGGTACTGTTTGGCGACGTCTTGTTTCGAAGGTTGGCGCTGCTATGGTTGGCCAGTCTTTGGGAAGTTACTTCGATGGTCTTCAGTTTGGTGTTGGTGTTTCTTCAGGTGGTGAGGCTATTCTTCATGCTGTGAATCGGCTGATTGAGGATCGTGGCTCTGATGTTGGCCTCTCTATGTTATTAGTTGATTTTCAAAATTCCTTCAATCTAGTTGATCGTACGGTCATGTTACGTGAAGTTCGCCGCCTTTGTCCGAGCCTTTCTCGGTGGGTTGAATTTTGCTACTCTAATCCAGCCAGATTGTATTATGGGAACCACACATTATGGTCTTCTCAGGGGGTGCAACAGGGTGATCCCCTTGGTCCGCTGCTTTTTGCTTTGGTCCTACAACCCTTGGTTTCTAAAATCAGAGATAATTTTGAGGTTTGTCTTCAGGCGTGGTATTTGGATGATGGTACTATTATTGGGGACACTTTGGTGGTGGGGAAGGTTTTGCATTTGATTATGGAGGATGGGGCTCGTTTTGGGCTGCATCTCAACGTTGAAAAAACAGAAATTTTCTGGCCTACGGAGGACCCTCGCAGCAGGCAAGTAGGTGTCTTTCCTCCTAATATTTCTCGGCCTTTAAATGATGTTAAGTTGCTTGGGGCCCCCGCAAGTTCCGATCCTGGTTTTAGTAGTGAACTGGTGATGCAAAGGGTGACCAAGTCCATTGCGCTTATGGATAAGGTTGCTAAGCTTGATGATCCTCAGTGTGAGTTGTTGTTGCTTAGGGCATGTACGGGAGTTTCTAAACTCTACTTTTCCTTGCGTACTTGTCCTCCTAGTATATTTGAGGCGGCTCAACGCGCTTTCGATGGAGCCCTTCGATCTTCCTTGGAGCGTATTGTTACTGCTTCAGGGCCTGGGTTTGGTGATTGGCAGTGGCGGCTTGCCACCTTGCCATTTGCATTTGGAGGGCTTGGTGTTTATTCTGCGGGAGATGTTCGTCATTATGCTTTTCTGGCTTCTCGATTACAGTCTGCTGGATTGCAGACCAAGCTACTACGTCATGCGAGTATTGTTGGTCTTGGTCGTGCTTTTGAAGATGCATTGGGTCTGTTTAATAAAACAGTTGGGTTTGATATTTTAGGTAATCCGAGTGAGGTCGCTGCCCCAATACTCATGAAGAAATTGGCAGATGTTTATTTCACAAAGGTTACCGCTTCTGCAGAATCCACTTTTTCGTTATCTCCCCGACAATCGGCCTTATGGAAATCACAGCAGAGTGATCACACCTCTGCTTGGCTAAGGGCAGTCCCTATTTTGGGGTTGGGTCAGACGATGAACGCAAAGACTTACCGATGTGTATTGTGCTACCGGTTAGGTGTTCCATTGTTCTCTATCTCGACGGCATGCTCTGCCTGTTCAAGGGTTTTTACTGGGGATATTTTCGGGGATCACGCGGTGTCTTGTGCTGGTATGGTGGGTATTAAGCATCGACATAATATTGTCCGGGATTCCCTTGTTGATGTTTGTTATCGATCTGGGATTTCAGCGAGAAAGGAGGTTGACATTGGGTTGTCTGGAGGGAACGACAGGGCCCTCAGACCTGCAGATGTGTTACTTTATTCCTGGGATTGTGGTCGCGATGTTTGTGTTGACTTGACAGGATCTTCTCCTTTGACACAGTCTGGGCTTTCTGACTTTGTCCCTGGACGTGCTGTGATTGATGCGGCTCGTCGGAAGCGGGTCAAGTACGAATCTAGTTGTCTGGCGATTGGTTATGGTTTCATTCCTTTCTCATTTTCTTCCCTTGGGGAATTAGAGAAGGAGGCTGTTTCTTTGCTAAAGCGGGTTCAGAAGAGTTCGATGGCGCAAGATATTGGTGCCGGTGCTGCTGCTCATATTTTTACTAGGATAGGTTTTGCTATTGCTAGAGGTGTGGGGGCCCAGATTGTCTCTAGGCTTCCCACTAATTTTTTGTAAGTTTTAAAACTTTTAAGTTTATAATAATAATAATAATAATAATAATAATAATAATAATAATAATAATAATAATAATAATAATAATAATAATAATAATAATAATAATAATAATAATAATAATAATAATAATAATAATAATAATAATAATAATAATAATAATAATAATAATAATAATAATAATAATAATAATAATAATAATAATAATAATAATAATAATAATAATAATAATAATAATAATAATAATAATAATAATAATAATAATAATAATAATAATAATAATAATAATAATAATAATAATAATAATAATAATAATAATAATAATAATAATAATAATAATAATAATAATAATAATAATAATAATAATAATAATAATAATAATAATAATAATAATAATAATAATAATAATAATAATAATAATAATAATAATAATAATAATAATAATAATAATAATAATAATAATAATAATAATAATAATAATAATAATAATAATAATAATAATAATAATAATAATAATAATAATAATAATAATAATAATAATAATAATAATAATAATAATAATAATAATAATAATAATAATAATAATAATAATAATAATAATAATAATAATAATAATAATAATAATAATAATAATAATAATAATAATAATAATAATAATAATAATAATAATAATAATAATAATAATAATAATAATAATAATAATAATAATAATAATAATAATAATAATAATAATAATAATAATAATAATAATAATAATAATAATAATAATAATAATAATAATAATAATAATAATAATAATAATAATAATAATAATAATAATAATAATAATAATAATAATAATAATAATAATAATAATAATAATAATAATAATAATAATAATAATAATAATAATAATAATAATAATAATAATAATAATAATAATAATAATAATAATAATAATAATAATAATAATAATAATAATAATAATAATAATAATAATAATAATAATAATAATAATAATAATAATAATAATAATAATAATAATAATAATAATAATAATAATAATAATAATAATAATAATAATAATAATAATAATAATAATAATAATAATAATAATAATAATAATAATAATAATAATAATAATAATAATAATAATAATAATAATAATAATAATAATAATAATAATAATAATAATAATAATAATAATAATAATAATAATAATAATAATAATAATAATAATAATAATAATAATAATAATAATAATAATAATAATAATAATAATAATAATAATAATAATAATAATAATAATAATAATAATAATAATAATAATAATAATAATAATAATAATAATAATAATAATAATAATAATAATAATAATAATAATAATAATAATAATAATAATAATAATAATAATAATAATAATAATAATAATAATAATAATAATAACAACGTATACAATTTAGTTCCCGCTAGTTTAAAAAACTCTCCTAGTAGCCCTTGAAGGAAAGAGTATTAAGCTGATGGGGTGAATCCCTCTTATGATTTTTCTGATTGTGGTCAAATGGACCAATGACACTCCTTGTTGACTGACACCAAATGAAAGGTATGTTATAAATAATATTACTACTCGATTAATTTCAAGAAATGACTATTAAAAAGTAAATTCGATCGAATAATCATAAACCCATGTCGAACACAGTTATAGAACTTGACCAGTCGAACGAGTTTATTCCTTTTTAGACGTTGTTATTTATAGGCATTCATTTTTATTCCTGTTGTACACTCATCTAATTTGTGTGATGACACTCACTCATCTTGGTTTATGTCCTTTTTTCATATAGGAATTGTTAGATCTATAAGTAGGAAAATACATTGTTGCAAAAGTTGGCCGCGACGGGGCAAATGTGCTCCTCCCGACCCAAATTCTCCATACACTTCACACGCGTTTACAGAGCGGCCCAAGCTTAGTAGCCTGTTCGCCTGCAATTACGGATCCCCTTATATTGCCACAAATCAAATATCTTCCAACTTTATGCATTGATCAACCATTAGCATAATATTAGACTTTGTTAGGACAGAACAGAAAGTAAGTGGAAAAATATTCATAACTTCCAGATAAGTAAAAACTGTTGAATCTTATCAAATATAGTAAGTACAAAGTATCATTTTTGACCCCAAAAACTCAAAAAAAAAAAAAAAAAAAAAAAAAAAAAAAAAAAAAACAGATCAACCAGCAACATCCATCTGTAAAATTACAACCTATTTTTTCTTTTTACCCTTGTTCTTTTTTGACTTGTTTCCTTTGTTCTTTTTCTTCCCTTTCTTGTTTTTCGCCTCCTGACTTTCGTTTTCGTTTTCATTTTCATTCGCCATTTGCACTTGTGAATCTTCTTCATCTCGTTCCTCCTCCTCATCCTCGTCCTTAACAGTTTCTGTAACCTCAGTTGTGTTGCTGATCTGGCACTCTACTATTCGTTCAACCGTTGATTCCTGACTATTAATGTAACGATTCAAAATATCATCTATCTTCGATGTACTACTCTGCAACCTCTCCACACTCTCCATCATCGCTACATGATCCGTTTTTTGTCGACTGAAAGAAAATATATCCAATGACCCAATATAACTTCCGAAAAGTTAAATAAAAAATAATAGAAAATCTGAATTCTAAAGAGAGATGTCAATAAACACGTCAGAAGAGAGCCGAAGGTAGATAGGTTTCAGTTAAGATTTGTTTATATAAAGAGACATTAATGAAAGTCTAACCTTGTGTTAAATGCAGAATAAAGCAGCTTCAAATCTTCATGTGCTTCGCGAACGAGTGTCACATCTTTACCATCACAGAATTTATCATCCGCAAGTGCAGTTGCTAACGTGCCAATATTTTTGTCCAATTCTTTCAAATAACAAATCAGATAATCAGAAAACATACAATTCACAAATAAAAAATAAAAATTAAAAAATAATAACATCTCAGTGATGCAGAACTTGGAATTACTCAGCGAGTTCTCGGTTTTAACAATTCCAGGAGTACTCGGTCAAACTCAGTCAAAGTCGGTCAAAATTGGTCAAACTCGGTCATAACTCATAATCATTCAGAAAATCGGACAAAATTCGGTCAAAACTAGGCCAAATCTCAAAATTACTCAAAAAAGGGTCAAATCAGTCAAAGTCAAACTTGGTCTGTCAAATAGTAATTTTTGCAACCTTGACACATTACCTTTATCATAGCTGTAGGTGATGACGTGGCAAGTGTGATGCCCTTCTTCCCGTTTATAGCTTCAGTTATTAGCTTAAGGACTTTCCAATTCATTTCAACAAGTTCCGCAGGCTGCTTCACGTTATTGTTTGCTGCATCCGGTAACGAGTTTAATACTACTGCTTCCTCACGAATCGTCTCGCTGACTCGATGAATCTTCTCCACTACATTTAGTTTTCCTTGGAAACAATTGATTCATTATCTCGTCTTTCGATTTCCTAAGGTCCACATATATAGCACGAGAAGCGTAAGTCCTCGGCATCGAATTAACGCAACTCACGACCAACAAAGGATCATCTACGCTCGCGAAAGCTTCTGCAACAACATCAATATTCAGGTTCATGTTACGACCCTTTCTTCTCCTTTGAAGATTTAGAGCAAAAGTTTTCGGAAGCAAATAAGATACATTGTTATATCCCAACAGCAAATCAAGTATAACGTTTGAACAATCTGGTACTTGCAGACAAATTAAACACATTATCATAACCAACTTCAATGCTAAAAGAGGATGAAAATAACGGCAATCAATATTCGATTTTTTAATCCACAATATAGTATCTTCTTTGTTGTACAGAATATGTTGGATTGTTTCCACAAGAAAAAACACAACATGCTCGGAAATCATGTTTTTCGAGGATGATAATGGTGGACTAGTAACATAACAAGATTTTGTTGTGAAAAAAAACGGTAACGATAAAGATTCCAGTAAAAGAAGACGATCGAGAAGATGAACAAAACTGTCAGGCGAAATGTAACCCGAAACTCGCCAGTTGGCTTTAAACGTATCGTCTAAAGCATTTCGAAGTGATTCAGTGACATAAGCATCGTTCAAGCTACCATATTTAATCTTCTCGACGAACAACTTCCACGCGGGAATTCGTTGAAGCTTATTAACGATTAGCTCAAGAAGATGTGCAGATTTGCGGGACCCGAGACATATCTTCATCAACCTCCCGATAGTCGAAAAGGTGATGTCACCCTTGACGTTAACGCTTTGAAGAATAATCTCGTCTAGTAAACTGACAGAGACATCTGTTTCTTTTAAGGAAACTAAATCATAAGACATCGATTTACGCCAGTCTAACGGAAACACGAGATCAAAATAACTTAAAGAAATATTCAAAAAAGTTTTCAGCTTTCTATCGTCGAGATTTGGAAGATTAAGATACTTGCAGTCTAAAAGAAACTTAGAAACCTCGAAAATATGAAGTAAAGATGTACTCCGATGAAACGCAGAACCTTTTGACTTTGACTTTCGAAGTGCGTCGAGATTTTCAAGTACCTTGAAACCAACGGAAAGTAACTCTGCCAATACGACCTGATCGCAAACACTAAATCCCGAATATCGATACTTGTAACTTTCCCGTCTTTACGAATAGCCTTTTGACCAGCAAACTTTATCCAATCGACGTTATCGTTAACCAACAAATAAACGATATTGCTTTCTACACAAAGTTTCCTCACCCCAAACAAATTCAAACAGAACGCAACACGACCCTCGTGTTCACCTAATTCTTCATCGTGAATTCTTGCGAGACTCTCGAATATATCGATAGCGTTCTGCTTCCACATATTCCAATAGAAAACGAGAGTTCTAACAGAAACACGGTTCCGAGAGATCTTATTTTCGCAATGTTTTTTATTGTCGGTTGGTAATTCGTCCTCCCACTCGTACTTTGACGAACTCTGACTAAAATGAGAATCCATAATCTTCCTAATAGAAAAAATTTCTCCCCGTAAACTATTGTGGGCTCGACAAGCGTGCAAATCTTTTTTCACCTCGGACAAGCTACTCGGTTGATCAGAGAGCACTTTGAGCTCGCAACAAACAAAATCGAAGAAAACGTTCGAATCCTTTTTCGCTAGCGACTTTACTTTCTCGCAAAACCTTTCCTTCTCGGAAAATTGCTTCAACGGCCAACCTCGGCTTCCGTTTCCCCATAAAGACTTAAGAAACATATGCCACAATAATAAAACTGACGCATCCTTAAAACGTCCCGCTTTCTCCAAAAGCTCGGCCTCTTTTAAAACATCACCCCACGACCTCGCCAGCTCAGCAGCATCAAGAAAATGACCCGCCTCTTCTTCCAACAACAAAAGGTCATCTAGACAGTTTATAGATTTCAAGAACGTGCGCTTAGATTCCATAGAACAAAAAGCTCTAACAAATTTCATCATCGATTTATGATCTTTACGTTCATGGAAATCATTAGCGCAACCCTCTAAAAATTGCTGTTCGATTTGTTCTAATTCTTTAGTTTGAACTTTATCGAGCTGTTTCCACTTTTCTATATACTGCAACCCTTTATCAAATAGTTTTCCATTTTTGCAAACCGACAAACAGTCCGAAAACTTGTCTCCTTTCGCGTAAGCTTCGGCAGCTTCCCCGTAACAACCTGCTAAAGTGAAACATTCTGCTGCTGCCTCCATTTTTCCACACTTGTACAAATAGATTTTTCCTGCACAAATAAACAAGTAGTTATTCTAAAAGAAAAATCATACAGTTAAGAAAAAATGACTGTCACATCTACAATTTTTTTGTTAACTTCCAGTTTTATTCATTATTTTTTACATAACTTTTTGTCCTACATGCATAAATAAAGGGCATAAATAAAGGGCAAAAGAGAACTTTACGTAATTATGTTCTTATCTACTTATGAACGTGGAAAATCAGTCAAAATTGGACAAAACTCGGTCATAATTGGTCAAAACACAATCAAAATTGGTCAACTCGGTCAAAATTGATCAAAGTCAGACTTGGTCAACTTGAGTTTTCTCCGAGTTACCGAGTACTCCCCAAGTAGCGATTTTTGCAACCTTGTTTAGAATCAATATGAAATAGTAACTTAACTGCTTCAAAAAGAAACAAATTTTGGTCTACCTTGTGTACTCGTAACCAACTTATTTAGACCTAGAACAAAATTTGATTATGAGAAACTTTACCACTTTACCACACATCGGCTGCCATATAAAGTTGGTTACCTTTAATCTGATTTTTTAAACTTTACCAAACTTTTTCTACAGAATTTATTCATAAAAAAAAAGGTTACCAGCTTTTTCATACTCCTCCAAATCACAATAACAGGAAGCAGCAGGCTCATGCCTCGCAATAGACTCGAACATTCCCGCAGCTTCTCTAAGATACCCGACAAAAGCTTCGTGATTCGTCCCCCTCATTTGATCGGCAGACGCTCTAAGACCAGAAGCTTTAGCCAGTTTCTCCCATATTGCATCTCCAGCTCTTTCGAAACACATTGTTGCCATCACAAAATTACTCTCATAAAACAGCTGAAAACACAAAAAAATCTTCTAATTCGTGAATAAAAAAGTATAGAAAACTCACAGACTATATTAAAATTGTAGTAATAACAGATCAAAATTCAACCTTTTTACCACGATCACGCCACTCCTGCGGGCTGCTAGCAACCCGCATTGCCTGTGCTACTGAATCGTCAAGTTTTCGAACCTGAACGAGTCCCCTCATTTTCCAATAGTCAAAAATTGGTTTCGAAAGCTCTTCTTTGTTTTCACATATCCAAAGCCTTTGCCTTGTTCGAGTTATAGCAACATATAACTGTTTCAGTTCGGAACATAAGACGCTATGTCGTGACTCACTGAAGTTCGGGAATGATTGCGGAAGTTTCTCATCGAGCCAATCGCGTTCCTTCATGTATTCATAAATAACTCTCCATTGATCTTTCAATGGTGATGTCCCAAAAAATTTGTATAGCAATACATCCTAAAAAAACATGGCAATCAAACATAAACAAAAAAAAAAAGTTGTGTTATCAGATACGGGTAGTGATATATCCACTATCGAATATGCATAAACATGTTGTACTGTACAACATGTTGATGCATAGTTACGGTGGATGTATAAAAAAGATGGTGATATATCAATGCCCATCAGATACTGACTTGAAATTCAAGACCTTTACACTCGACTATAGTGAGAACAAGAGCATTTTTTCCAACGTATTCCCAAATCTCGGTTTTTGCATCGTCATCACGAACCAATATCACTTGTTCAGCACCAAATCCAACGATTTCGCCCCCACTTCCGGTCCCACTTCCACCAAAGATCGTCACAATCGCATTTTCATCGTTTCCCGACTCCAGCAACACAGGAGCTTCACCAGAAATAAGACTAGTTTCGGGCTCCAAAATGTCAATTGAATGAGCAAAATAACGGTACAAAAGTTCGATGACACTTTGAGCTAAATCGAGCACCCCGTCATGAGTTCTAAAATTTTGTTTGAGTTGAAAAACCTCGGATACGATACCTTTCGCTTGCTTTCCGTTTGTTTGGGTGGCTAAAAACTCCTTATAAAACAGTGACCGAATATCTTGAAATCGAAAATCAATACCTCTTGCAATTGTTTGTGCAGTATCACCCGCAAAAACAAAGCCCTCATCAACGTTTTGACAAATATATTTAAAAAGTGACAGCTGTCGCATACTCAGATCTTGCACCTCATCGATGTAAACGTATACCATTCGGTCACCTTCGTAGGTCCCGTTTTTAAGCCGGTGATGAATGTTATTAACTAAATCGCCCAAATCGAAATCTCCACGTTCAGTTTTCATTTTCTCGTAGGCTTGAAATAAGTTGTATATCGTCTCTCGTTTCTTCTTCGTTAAAGTAGACGAACGATTACCGGACAATGAAACGTAACCCTCGAAGCTCATTTTGCCATCGCACGTTTTGCCAGCTTGCAAACCTCCTTTTATATGAGAAATAATTTCGGTGAACACTCGAGTGCGATCGAGTTTCTTTGTGAAATTTGTATTAAAGTGGGACCAGTAAAGCGAACAGAACCTATCGAACGTGACCTCCCGTTTTCTAATAAAAGTCTGCAACGCAACAGATTTTAAACTCAGATTATTACCGTGTGTACCTTCTCGTGCCTCTTGAAATCTTTCGAAGAACGAATTCCCTAATGTAGCATCCAACATCATTAAAAATTTATGAAACGTTATAACGAGAGGGTAACTTTTCACAGGGATATCAATAAATGTGTCAAGAATCTCGTCGAAATCTGACGTAATCATATCTGCTTCACTAAGATTGATTTCGGGTAACGAATTCCCACTGCTTGAAATACTGTAGAAAATAAGTAAAATAAATTATAAATACTCTTGAAGTGAAAATATTTTTTTGAAAGGCAATAATAATTTTATAAATTAAAAAGGACTAGCAAGAAGCTAGTAGTTACAACAATTCCAAATACTAACATCAACATTACACGAATCCGCGATTCTACCGACCTCGAAAATTACAGTAACTAATACCCGCCATCCAAATCAACACCACACAGGACCACTTAAGGGCAACACTAGTTAGAAACATGAAATTGGATGGAAAACAAACCACGGCAGCCACACAATACTACAACGATACTGGGATAACACCCGTCGATCCCACAATCTAACCAAGTGGTGGTATAGTGAAATGCAGAGATGCAGCGGAGAAAGAAACTACGATTGTAAAATCACGACCAATATCCACGACTTTATCCCGACCTAACCACCAATCAAAAAATCCACAATGAAGAATCACCGCGACACCAATCATCGAAATCACCGCGACACCACAACTTTATCTTGAAGTGAAAATATACATTGTTGTAAACGTTGGCCGACACATTGGTTTAGGGCTAGCCTAGCCTGAATCACCCAAAAACGTCTTAAAAGTCGGTCAACGCTACAGATTCGATCAAAGTAGAGCTGAGTCGTCCGATTCAGGTCTCATTCGGTCAAAAAATTATAATTTTAAATTTGTGTCATATCTCTTATTGAAATATTTATGTTTTATGTTTGATATAATTATGTGCAATGTATATATATATATATATATATATATATATATATATATATATATATATATGTTTAATTAATTTATTACTAAAAGTCAACATCGTCGACACCCGACTCGTCCCTCCTAGGTCCCGATCGACTCGTCCCCGACTCACGAGTTTTACAATCTCGAAAATATATAAGAAAAATATAAAGAAGAACTCAAAGGAAACATGTATTTGCACACTTTGTAAGTTGAGAAACATGTTGCTTCACAGCGTAACACAGTTTCGGGCTAACTGTCACAAACAGTTGGTGCAGAACAGTTGGTTTACTTTCTTCAAGATCATCATCTACTTCTTTCATCACATCAATCGGTTTGCTTTCTTCATATAATCCTTCAGAAGAAACACGAAAAAGCTGTTCTTTTTGGAACAATTTCATTGTCAAAATAGTTGTTTTCCCCGTACCCGATCGCCCAATTATAAACGAACTTTTGGAAAATAAAATTATGTTCATTTGTTCATCTGTGACTTGCATCGGTAGATCAATGTCTTTACCCGAAAGCAAATGGTTCACAACTCCAGACGATAACGAGTAGAACTTCATGAGCAACAAACTTTCACTCACTTTCGAGTTTTCAACGTAACTTCGACCATCACCTGCATTCACGTTCTCTTTGTCCTCATCTTCGTTGTCGCTTCGAGAACGGAAACGGGTCAGTTCCTGCGATGCGGGCCAAGTTCTAGGCACTTTCAAATTACTGAACAGAATGAATGAAACAAAACAATATGAGCACAACTTGTTGGACCCATTTGACCCATGACCTGACCCATTTCAAGATTACTTACCCATATTTTACCCTTTTTATAAATATTCCATCTCTTTTTTCAAAAGGTAAAAATTGGGTCCCAACCTGACCCGTTTGGACCCGTTTGACCCATGAACTGTTTCGACCCGTTACCCAACCTGAACCGTTTTGACCCATGACCCATTTCAACCCAAAACCGTTTTGACCAATTACCCAAACTGACCCAACCTGACCCGTTTGCCAGGCATCTGTCCAGGTAATTATATTACCGGCATGAAATATTCTGATTTGACCCATGTAACCATTATTATAATATAGAACGAAACTCGAATCAATAATTTTTTGAGTTATAGTTAAAACGCAAATGAGCATACCCCTCGAAATACTTTGCAGCGCAGCGATCAATATAATCGTCAGTGTAAGCAGCGAATATATTCTCAAGTCGATTTGCCAATTTCGGGATTTCGTCAAAAGGTAAGATATCCCAAACTTTCAAAACTTGTATATATTTAGATTCCTTAATGATGTCAATTGTGCAAATAACATAAAGCCCTTCAACCTTGAATCGTTTCAAAATATGCTGATGTCAAAGCAGAGGGGTATAAAATACTATTAAATTTTAGCAGGAAATACTATTAAATACGATACAATTTTACACAAGATATTTATTTATTTATAGAATGGATATACTTAAACCTTGCTACAACACTTATAGGCAGTGTACCTAATCGTACAGTAGTGTAGTTTTTAGTAAGTCCGGTTCGTTCCACAGGGAAATCTTTAAACAAAGCTTAACGCTATATTAGTTTACTTTTATAAAAATACAAATATAGATATAAGTAATATTATTATTATAAAGGGGGGTTTTTACCGTTTAATGACCAGTTTGTCGAATTTAAGATTTTAGTCACAGTTAAAACCTAATGTAAAATATAAAATAAATACAAGACTTAAATTAAAGCGTAAAGTAAATAACGATAATGAAATTGCGAATAATAAAAATGCGATAAAATAAAATTGCGATAATTAAAAAGTACGATAATTAAAAATGCGATTAAATAACAATAAATAAAAGTGCGATAATTAGAAGTGCAATTAAATATAAAATAAAGGAAATTAAATATGAAATAAAAGAATTATGCTTATTTAAACTTCCGTAATCATGATGTTTGACGTGTTGATTTTAGTTTTATGCCCATGGGTTAATTGTCCTTTGTCCTGGATTATTTAATATGTCCGTCTGGTTTTTGTCCATAACAGTCCATCAGTCATAAATATAAAATGCAAGTGTCCTCGTCAAATTATTATTATACCCGAAGTTAAATATTCCAACTAATTGGGGATTCGAATTGTAACAAGGTTTTAATACTTTGTTTAATGAATACACCAGGTTATCGACTGCGTGTAAACCAAGGTTTTACCACTTTGTTAACAATTACACCAATTACCCTTGAATGTAATTTCACCCCTGTTTTAATTATTCTAGTGGCTATTAATCCATTCCCGTGTCCGGTTAAATGAACGATTATTCGTACATATAAATACCCCGCCCATCGTGTCCGATCGAGTGTATATGGTAATTTATAGGGACGCCCAATTGTAAATCTTTATATTAACATTAACAAACTTTCATTTAGTTAAACAAATATAAAGCCCATTAATAGCCCATAGTCTAATTTCCACAAGTGTCGTTCTTTTGTCCAAACCCCAATTATGGTACAAAGCCCAATTACCCAATTTTAGTAATTAGCCCAACATCATGATTACTTCGTTTTAAATAAGCATAATAATAACTTAGCTACGAGACATTAATATAAAAAGGTTGAACATAACTTACAATGATTAAAAATAGCGTAGCGTTACACGGACAGAATTTCGACTTATACCCTTACAACATTCGCTAACATACCCTTATTATTAGGATTTAAAATTAAAATTAAAATTAAAATATAAATTATATATATATATATATCGTATATATTGAGAGAGATAGAGAAATAAGATATGAAATTTGATCAGAATTCGGTTTGCTTTATAGCCAGAGTTGGAATTTGGGGCTCCGCGACTCGCGGCAAAAACCCCTTCAATCTCCGCGAGTCGCGGAGATAGTATTTACAGCTCAGTCCTTGGAGTTTTCTCTGCCGACGGTTTTTTATATATAAATATAATATATATATAATTAATATAATTAATTATATATTATATTATATTTATATACATAGTTAACTTATAATTTTTAGTCCGTTGCGTCGAGTGTTAAGAGTTGACTCTGGTCCCGGTTCCGGATTTTCAAACGTCCTTGCGTACAATTTTATATTTTGTACTTTGCGTTTTGAATCTTGTACTCTTGTAATTTCGAGACGTTTCTTATCAATAATTGGAACCTTTTTGATTGTCTTTCGTACTTTTGAGCTTTTTGGTCGTTTGTGTCTTCAATTCGTCGAATCTGTCTTTTGTCTTCACCTTTTATTATTTAAACGAATATCACTTGTAAATAGAACAATTGCAACTAAAAGCTTGTCTTTCTTGAGGAATAATGCTATGAAATATATGTTCGTTTTTAGCATTATCAAATATTCCCACACTTGAGCGTTGCTTGTCCTCAAGCAATATTGTCTTGAAATACTAGAATCACTTCTTTATTCTTCACACTTTGTACATCAGTGATTTCTATACGGCGGTATAAACAATGGTAGTAACGATATGGTTTACAGTCCCACATGACTATAAAAATTCAGATCCATTAAGGAAATTGGATCTTTATGAAAACATTTGATCTTTTGAAAATTAAATCTAGTTTTTACCCTAGATAAGTTTTCTGGAATAACCCTTTACCGGTGTTTGCAAAATATTTTTGTGGGTTTGGTGGGTTTCAGATTTGAAAATTTTAGCTCAAAACTTGCGGTTTTGTGTCACCCACTTGCTAACCTTGTATTTGGAAAGCAACACGTCCAGTTTACTTGTCCCGTATATTACCTTTCAGTAAACTACCGTCCGGTTGTAAAGGAAAGCGTTGAACAAGCAACTGTTAAGGCAATGTCCCGTGACATGCTTTTGATTATGGTCTATAACGTGTCGGACGCAATTACTATCCTTGGTAGGAGCAATAGTAAAGCTCACCCTTATAATTTGTCGGTTTGGCACAAAGTCCTGTTTTTGACCATGTTATGCAACCACCGTTCTTACGGTTGACACCCGATTTAGTTCAGGTGACCTAATGAATTCCAGGTGAATTCCTAGGATTTTACGTTCAATGGTAATGAACGCATTGAAAATAGGGTTTTCAGAAAACAAATCGGTTTATAATTTTTGATCAAAATATTTTCTCGTTTAAGCTCGAGTTTAGATATCATCGAATTCCATGAGTTTGTAATTCTCAATCTTTAAGGTCAATCTCTAGGATTGAGTAATATCAGTCTTAAAAGCTGATTTTTAATCTTTAAGGAGATTATCCTTTCTGGGGATCTGATTCATTAGTCTTATCCAGCTAATTTGCATGGTGCCCCCCCATTGTACGAGATAAATCCTTCTCATGGTTAGGATAAATCTGACCACTTGGCGACCCTGTTTTATGCTGAGGTCCGTGGATTTCCTGCTGATTTTAGTGATGACTTTTCTAGATTTTTCGTCAACCTACAGCTGGTCTGGACGACAACTTCATGACCTAAATCAAGAAGCGCGTGTCTTTTTCGAAAGACTTTACTTCCTTTTAATGATGAAATTGATTCATCGTGTAGATCCATCTCTTCTTTTCTTTCATTGGGTAAAACAGTTTAGTTTAGTTCAAAGCAAAAGTATTTTCAGTTATTTGTTACAGATATATGTGACATATGTTAAGATAACTTGGTAAATTTTCCCACACTTGGCTTTTATTTTCCTTTTTATCGTCCTCTATTCCATTTTAAATGAATTTTAACATTTTAGTTTGTTTCTCAATTTATGTCCTTTCCGAGGTAACAATAATTTCGGTGTTAAAACCTAGTTTTATCGTTCATAAATATGTATAAACATGATTTTGAATTCATTTAATTGAAAATTTTGAAAAATTTTACTAGAATTGGGTAGTCAGTATATAAGACTAGGGCTGTTCTTTTTTTTCAGAGAGCACTAGATTCTAATACAACTACTGCTTTACTAGTATTTTTAATGGTAACCAAGTGTATAAAGTAAAAATTTTTAAAATCCGAAAGAATTTAACCCCTTCCCACACTTAAGATCTTGCAATGCCCTCATTTGCAAGAAATCAGTAACAATTTAAATTATTGAGGGTGATTAGTGTGAAAATGATTAAATTTTACCAAAGTTTCCAAATATATTGGCGTTTGTTTGCTGAATGATAAATGGTGCACATCATTTGTTCATTCCGTCTTGTTGTTATTTCACATATATTTTGCATCTTGTCGTCAAAATTAGTTGCTTTTGCTGAACTTAATGCCAGTCTTTGAAAATGCGTTGTTTTACCCTGTTGTGTACATAAGATAAACTGCAAACATATATACATATTTTTGAAGTTTGGTATATTACCCAACATTCAAAAATTATTAAAATCTAAGAATAAAAGTTAGATAATTATAAAAATGATTACAATATTAACAAAAATATTAAATGTATCAATAATTACAAATTACAAAATAAAAATAAAAAATAATAAGTAAACTAAGGATGATATTGGTACCAATAGGGGTTCCAGGCATAACCATAAGTGCTATAGAATGCTTCGGCAGGGTCATACGTAGGATATGGTGGCTGCATCTCTATCGACCAAGGAGGGAAGACGGGTTTCGGTGTAGGAATATAGTTTCTACCTATATGTTGGCAATGCGCTATGATCTGGTTCTGATGAACTTGCCAATCTTCAAATGCTCTCTGTCTAGCATTTTCGTATTCCTGAGAAGCTATAAACCTATGCATTTCTTGCATCTCATTCCCCCCTCCTACATTACCTTGTTCCTGGTTTCTCTCCACCTGTGGATGTCTACCATGGTATCGTACTGCGGCGTTATTTCGCCGCTTCAAAACTTTCGCACCATGGTATACATTTAAACCTATAGTGTCGCGGGGTTCCGGCACTTCTAGTAATAATCCCCCCCGACTTATATCCACACCGAGATATTCACCAATCAAAGTAATAAAAATACCACCTCCTATTATGCTATGTGGTCGCATCCCCCGAACCATAGCTGATAAATAATAACCCACACAATATGGTATACTTACAGCGCTCTGTGGGTCTCGAATACACATATGGTAAAACAAATCTTGTTCATTTACCTTTTCTTTGTTTTTACCCCTTTGTGTAATCGAATTAGCTAAAAACCTATGTATTACTCTTAATTCGGCTCTATCTATATCCAAATAAGAGTAGTTTCCCCCTTTGAAACGGTGATGGCTTGTCATTTGACTCCACACACCGTGTGTATCAAAATTCTCATCTATCTTTCTACCATTTAGTATCAATCCTCTACAATCGGCAGACGCTAATTCCTCAGGCGTATATATACGTAAAGCCTGAGCCATGTCCAGTAAAGACATGTGGCGCATCGAACCGCCTAACAAAAATCTAATAAAAGAACGATCGGTTAAACTAGCTACCCGATCATTCAACTCTATACTACATAACAACTCTTCACACCATACTTTATATACAGGTCTGCGTATGGTGAATAAACATATCCAGTCATTAAAAGAAGAATTACCATACCTCTGTACCAGTAATTCCCTAATTGGCCCGGCCAATTCTACAGCTTCCAAGGGTCCCCATTCTATGACCCTCGGTACCTCAACAACCTTGGAATGAAGAGTATGCAAACCCCGTTGATATTTTGGATAATCTATCCAAAGTCTGTCAAATCTCAGGTTCGGGTGCAACTCTTCCAAATGCATATCGGAAAAGGTCATGACTGGATGAGGTACATCCTGCTTGTAGTAGTTATCCACCTCCTGTTGTTCCAAATTCTCGGCAGGAGCATGGCGGGCTTGGGATGAAGATTCACCCCTTTCATTCTGCAAAACACATCAAACACAAATTTTGTGCATCCAAATATGCATTAGTGTCAGCAAAATCATCAATCAAAATAATTACAATGACATTATCAATTTATATCAAACTTAAGCTTATTTTCACATTTTTATCAAATCTACACTTTTTCAAATAAGCATATACGAAAATTTTCGCCAAGTTCATAAGCATTCAACTCAAATAACATGTCAAAATAATCATTACTAGCAATTAAACAAGTCTCAAATGGCATTATCTTTCAAAAATCAAGTTCATGAATTTTGGACTTGAAAAAGTCCACTTTAATTCTCAAAATCATGTTTAGGCTCAAAGTTTGGATCATTTAACTACCTAGACATGTTACACTACTCAATTTAGCAACAATTCATGACAAAAATCGGCCATAACCTGTTTATATCAAAAAGCCCCAAATTGCTCAAGAACACAAACCCTAGATTATTCAAAATTTGAAGTTTAAGGCTTCTAATCATGTTAAACAGCATCAATCTAGGTTATACAAGCATAATACATAAACAATTTAAGTCTAATTACACTAAAAAGCATCAAAATCAAATTGGAGAAAAAATAGCTCAAGAACACCAAATTCCGAATTAAATGGTGTTTAGGTGTAGAAATTTACCGTTTTTCTTGAGAAATTCTTAGATAGCATCCTTCTCAACATGATTTTAGCAAAAAATTTGGTGATTAACGGTTAAAAATTGAGATTTTTGGGGTGTTTTTGGGTGTATTTTCGGGTTCTTTTTTTCGCAGTATTTGGGTGTTTATGTGTGTGGGAGCTGATCAGTTCGTGCAGCTCTTTTATTTTTTTTCTGGATTTTGGTCCCTCCGCGACTCGCGGAGGTTTTGTACTTCAAACTCCGCGAGTCGCGGAGTTTGATATTTTTTTTTTTTTTTTTTTATAATCATTAACTTATTAAAACAATTTAGTAATTAATTTTAAAATTTTGTTTCCCTTGTTATTTAGGACGAGGTCGTTTCGGATCGATGTCCTAGTCCGTCCCTCGACAAAATTTTAAAATTTGTCTTTTTGTAGCGATTGTTTTAAAAGCTAAGATTTTTGGGTTTTTTAATTTTTTTGGCATACTTTAAATCAATAAGATTAAAAATAATGATAATAAAAGTTCTCGTCCCTCCCTCGGGTAAAGCAATTTCGGTTCAAAGACCTAGTCTTCAACTTACGACGAATTTTAAAAATCATATTCTTAACTTAATGAGATAAAGTAAATTTTTGTTTTTAAATTCACACAACTTAAATATAAAATTCAAAATTAAAAAAAAATAAAAATTCACACCAAACTCAAAATTTAAAATGCATAAAATTAAAATTTCATATTTTAAAAATTAAAAATTCACACCAAACTTAATTTAAAAATTCATATTATAAATTCATACCAAACTTATATTAATTTTTCAAATATTTACAATTTTAAATATATTGTTTTTACAAAATTTACAATATTAATTTAAGATTTAAATATTAAGATTAAAAACATGGTAAAAATAAAATTAAAAATCTTTTTGTCTTTTTATCCCACTTTAATCAATCAAATATTATCAAAAATATGCGCCCCTCTTTTCGGTAAAGTAATTTCGGTTCAAAGACCTAATTTAACTCATGACGAATTTTTGAAATATTTTGGGTTGATTGATTAAAGATATTTATACCTTAAGAATAAACGTTAAATTTCGCAGTGATGTAATAAATTTTTGAATGATATCCATAATTTCGGTCGCCAAACCTAATTTTATTCAATACCAATTTAATACTTTTTAGCGAACAAATTAGCGTTTATTATCAAAAGGTTAAAAATAAAAATAAAAATAAAAACTGTACAGACATACCTGTGAAATAGATTTCTTAGTTATATGATCTATTCCATTCATAAGATAGTCGGTTTAATTGGTTCTCCATGGCTGCATAGGCGTAACCTCGAGCATTCAGTGTCTTTTCTTCTAAACATATGAACGGTCCATCTCTGCATAAAGTAACAAATTCGGTATTTGAATAGGTTTGATTATTTGAACATTTACCTCCATGTGACCATTTTCCGCATTTGTGACATCTTTCTAGGTGTCGTGCTCTTCTTTTCGCTGCGGATTTTGATTTTCCTTTACCAAATTGTAACTTATTATCTTCGCATCTGGATCCTTTTCTAACTCCGTCCATTCTTTCTCTGATTACTGATACTAATTCGCTCGGGAGTATGTCATTATTTCTTTTAGTGATCAAAGCGTGTAGCATTAGACCATGGTTTAGTTCACAGGCAGTCTTCATTTCGTAAAAACCTAAAAAAATAAAAATTCAGAATGGGGGGAGAAGGCTAGTTCTTTAGGGTCTGCTAGGGAAAGACCATACGTGTTCCATTTTCGAGAACTACACGAAAACAGACAATCTAACTCTAACAGAAATACATATTATCCTTTAAAGACTTGATTCTCCCCACACTTAGTTAGCTGTGGTGTCGAAATTGTGATTAACTTCGTTGTCGACTTCCATCGGACCATGTATGTAATGTTTAACTCTGTGACCATTAACTTTAAATTCAATCCCATTTGAATTTATTAATTCTATCGTTCCGTATGGGAAAACTCTTTTGACTATGAATGGTCCAGACCATCTTGATTTCAATTTTCCAGGAAATAGCTTGAATCGTGAATTGAAAAGAAGAACTCTGTCTCCTTCTTTAAATTCTTTTGAACTTCTGATTCTTTTATCATGCCATTTCTTCGTTCTTTCTTTATAGATTAACGAATTTTCGTATGCTTCATGTCTTAATTCTTCTAATTCGTTTAATTGACTTAATCGTAGACGTCCGGCTTCATGTAAATCAAGATTACATGTCTTCAAAGCCCAAAATGCTTTGTGTTCAATTTCTACTGGAAGATGACATGCTTTTCCATAAACAAGTCTAAAAGGTGTGGTTCCAATTGGAGTTTTGTAGGCTGTTCTAAAAGCCCAGAGTGCATCCTCCAATTTAATGGACCATTCCTTTGAATTTGATCCTACGGTTTTCTCTAGAATACGTTTTAAAGCTCGGTTGGTATTTTCAACTTGTCCACTTGTTTGTGGATGATATGCGGTGGAGATTTTATGAGTTACTCCATATCTTTTAAGAACTTTCTCAAGTTGATTATTACAGAAATGAGTACCCCGATCACTTATTAAAGCTTTCGGTGTTCCAAACCTTGCAAAAAGACGTTTTAAAAAGTTGACTACAACTCGTGCATCGTTAGTTGGGAGAGCTTGTGCTTCCGCCCATTTAGATACATAATCAATGGCTACGAGTATATATAGATTATTATGAGATTTTGGAAATGGACCCATAAAGTCAATACCCCAAATGTCAAATACTTCACATACTTGGATGACATTTTGTGGCATTTCATCACGTTGACTTATTTTTCCGGCCCTTTGACATGCATCACAGGATTTGCAAAGAAGGTGTGCGTCTTTGTAAATTGTAGGCCAATAGAATCCAGCTTCATAAACTTTTCTTGCTGTTAGTTGAGGCCCATAATGCCCTCCTGTTGGTCCTGTGTGACAATGGTTTAAAATTTTACTAGCTTCATTTCCAAATACACATCGGCGTATTATTCCATCGGGACAACTTTTAAACAGATGTGGATCTTCCCAGAAATAGTGTTTTATATCACTGAAGAATTTCTTTCGTCTTTGGTACGATAATCCTTTTTCAAGGAATCCACAAACTAAGTAGTTTGCATAGTCTGCAAACCATGGGATTTCTTTATAATCTATCTTCAATAGATATTCATCAGGAAAGTTGTCTTTTATGGCCGATTCATTCAGAACTTCTAATTCGGGATTTTCAAGACGAGAAAGATGATCAGCGGCGAGATTTTCTGCTCCTCTTTTATCTCGGATTTCAATATCAAACTCTTGTAAGAGTAAGATCCAACGGATTAGTCTTGGTTTAGCATCTTGTTTTGAAAATAGGTATCTAAGAGCAGAATGGTCGGTATAGACCACCGTTTTTGCTAGAACGAGATATGATCGAAATTTGTCAAAAGCAAAGACAATAGCAAGGAGTTCTTTTTCAGTAGTTGTATAGTTCGTTTGTGCTCCTTGTAATGTCTTACTAGCATAATATATAGGTTGAAATCGTTTTTCAATCCTTTGTCCTAAAACGGCTCCCATTGCAAAATCACTTGCATCGCACATTAGTTCAAATGGTAGATTCCAATTTGGTGTTATCATGATCGGCGCATTAGTGAGTTTTTCTTTAAGAATATTAAAAGATTTGATACATTCATCTGAAAAGATGAATGGCGCATCCTTTTCTAGGAGTTTATTCATAGGAGTGGCAATTTTAGAAAAATCTTTTATAAAACGTCGGTAAAAACCGGCATGCCCTAGAAAACTCCTAACTCCTCTAACATTGGTGGGATGTGGAAGTTTAGCAATTACATCTACTTTAGCTCTATCCACTTCAATTCCTTCTTTTGAAATTTTGTGTCCAAGAACGATGCCTTCTTTAACCATGAAATGGAATTTCTCCCAATTAAGTACTAGATTTGATTTTTCGCATCTAATTAGCATTCGTTCCAGATTAACTAGACATGATTTAAATGTATCACCGAAGACTGAAAAGTCATCCATGAATACTTCCATGCATTCTTCTATCATGTCATGAAAAATCGCCATCATACACCTTTGGAAGGTTGCAGGGGCGTTACAAAGTCCAAATGGCATGCGTTTGTAAGCAAAAGTACCATAAGGGCACGTGAATGTGGTTTTCTCTTGGTCCTCGGGTGCTATTGGAATTTGAAAATATCCGGAAAATCCATCTAGAAAACAATAGTAACTATTTCCGGCTAATCTTTCCAACATTTGATCTATGAAAGGTAAGGGAAAGTGATCTTTTCTGGTGGCGTCATTTAATTTTCTATAATCAATACATAAACGCCATCCTGTTACAGTCCTAGTAGGAATAAGCTCATTTTTCTCATTTGTGATGACAGTCATGCCACCCTTCTTAGGCACGCATTGAACTGGGCTTACCCATGGACTATCAGAAATTGGATATATCAAACCTGCATCTAGCAGTTTAATAATCTCTTTCTTAACAACATCTTGCATATTAGGATTTAGTCTTCGTTGGCGTTGCACATACGTTTTATGACCTTCTTCCATAAGGATTTTATGTGTGCAATACGAAGGACTTATTCCTTTAATATCATGAATCTTCCATGCAATGGCTGGTTTATGAGCTTTCAACACAGAAATGAGTTGTGATTTTTCATTTTCAGTAAGAGAAGACGATATTATTACAGGTAATTCAGATTCACCATGTAAATAAGCGTATTCCAAATGGTTTGGAAGTGGCTTTAACTCTAATTTCGGAGGTTCTTCTATCGATGATTTATATCGATATCTGTCTTCTTCTTTTAGCATTTGAATTTCTTCTGTTGTTGGTTCATATCCATTAGCTATAAGTGTAGCTAACATTTCAGCTTCATCAATTGGTTCATTACCTTCTCCTAAAGAACATTCTCCTGTTCCTTGTAATTCTGGAAATTCTTCTAATAATTCTGCATGTGCATCTATAGTTTGAATATAATAACATGTATCATCTGCAGATTGCGGTTGTTGCATGGCTCTATCCACTGAAAAGGTAACACTCTCATCCTCTATACTTAGGGTCAGTTTCTTACCGAACACGTCTATCATTGCTTTAGCCGTGTTTAAGAATGGTCTTCCTAATATGAGAGGAACTTGAGAATCTTCTTCCATGTCTAAAACAACAAAATCTACTGGAAATACTAAAGTACCAACTTTAACTAGCATGTTCTCCATTATCCCTCTAGGATATTTTATTGATCTATCGGCTAGTTGTATGCTTATTCTGGTTGGTTTTAATTCTCCAAGGTCTAGTTTAGCGTATAGTGAATACGGCATTAGATTTATACTAGCACCTAAGTCTGCCAATGCTTCTATTGAACTAAGACTACCCAGAAAACATGGAATTGTGAAACTTCCTGGATCAGATAATTTTTCTGGTATCTTATTCAACAGCACTGCTGAACAATTACCATTCATAGTAACAGCCGAGAGTTCTTCCATTTTCTTTCTATTCGTGATTAGATCTTTCAAGAATTTAGCATATCTTGGCATTCCTGAAATCACATCAATGAAAGGAAGATTTACATTTATCTGTTTAAACATATCCAAGAATTTGGATTGCTCGGCTTCAAGTTTTTCTTTCTTCATTTTACTTGGATAAGGAAGTGGTGGTTGGTATGGTTTAACATAAGGTTTATCCTTAACTGTGTTATTTTCATTAACCTTTTCAACTACCGGTTCTTTTTTCTTATCTTGATCAGGTTGTGGTTCTTGTGGAGTAGGAATAGTTTCATCAGAAGTTACAGGTATTTTAGGTGGTTTAAGTGTTGTACCACTTCTTGTGATAATAGCTTTAGCTGTTTCATTCCGGGGGTTAGCATTTGTATCACTAGGTAGACTTCCCGGTTTTCTTTCACCTATTAACCTTGCTAGGTTACTTACTTCTTGTTCCAGATTTTGAATAGAAGCTTGTTGATTTCTAAATGCTTGAGCATTTTGTTCATTTGTTTGTTTTTGAGATGTGAAAAACTGTGTTTGAGTTTCAACTAGCTTCGTCATCATATCTTCTAAATTCGGTTTTTTATCATCGGTTTGTTGTGATGGTTTGTTTTGAAAATTCGGTCTTTGCTGATTATAAGTATTATTGGATACTTGTTGATTGTTAGGACCTTGTTGGTTGTTGTATGGAATATTTCGGTTATAATTCTGGTTTTGATTGTAAATCGGTCTTGGCGGTTGATAATTATTCTGATAATTATTTCCAGGCCTTTGGTTTATGTACGAAATATTCTCTCTTTGTTCCATTGTTAATTCAATACTGAGACAATCTTTTGTCAAATGTGGTCCTCCACACTGCTCACAACTAATTTGTATAGCATGAATATCTTTAATCATCTTTTCCATTCGTCTCTCGAAAGCATCTATCTTTGCGGAAATGGAATCTAAGTCATGGCTAGAATCGGCTCTAGCTGCTTTAGATGATCTAATGATATCTTTTTCTTGGTGCCACTCATGTGAGTGGGAAGCAGTGTTATCAATAATTTTGTAAGCATCAGTTTCGGTTTTCTTCATAATCGAACCACCAGCTGCTATATCTATGTCTTTTCTTGTAGTGATGTCGCATCCTCGGTAGAATATTTGTACTATTTGAGAGGTGTCTAAACCATGTTGCGGACATCCTCTTAACAACTTTCCATATCTTGTCCACGCCTCATATAGAGTTTCATTTGGCTTTTGTGTGAACGTAACAATTTCTGCTTGAAGTCTTACGGCTTTAGATGCAGGAAAGAATTGTTTAAGAAATTTGTCAACTAAAACATCCCATGTATCGATCGCCCCTTCAGGTAACGATTCCAACCAATCTTTGGCTTCTCCCTTTAAAGTCCAGGGAAATAACATGAGATATATCTGTTCATCCTCCACTTCTCGGATTTTAAATAGTGTGCAGATCCTATTAAAGGTACGTAGATGTTCATTTGGATCTTCCTTCGGCGCACCACTAAATTGGCATTGATTAGTCACCATGTGTAGAATTTGTCCTTTGATTTCATAATCTGACGCATTAATGTCTGGATGAGTAATTGCGTGACCTTGGCCAGTGCGTTTAGCTCTCATTCGGTCTTCCATACTTAAAGGTTCCAGATTCTCCATAATTGAATTTGTTGAATCGGTATCACTAAATGATTCTGATTTAATGGTTCGTTCCTCAACAATCTCTGTTTGAATGATTGGTGGTTCCGGAGGAAAGTTTAATGGTTCAGGATCTACGAACCGTTCCTGAATATTCTCTGGATTCTCAATTGTGAGGTTGGGTTCAAAAAATGGATTATCGGAAATTTGAACTGAAGTACTTGGTTGACTGGATGACGATTCTAAAGAAAAATCAACGGCGGTTATATTTGTTAAACGATGTCTTGATCGAGTTACAGGTGGTGAACGTACAAAAGGTGATGAACGTCTTGCTCGGTGCATTCACAGAATATCCTATTAGTTTTAAAAAGGAAAGAAAAATTATAATAAGTTATCCAATTAATAGACTTTTCTGATTTTGCCCACGTTTCGAATAGCCAAAAGATGCAGCAGAGGGGCAGGATTCGTTTGGTCTCAATATAATTGAGGACTGTTTGGCTCCAATAACCCGGTCCACGTACAAATCCAACTATTACTACGAACCAGAAAATTTTGATGTCTATCAATTTAACCACTTAAAATAAATTTTCGTAATTTTGAGAAATTTAGATAAGAAGTAGAATAAAAATCTATGTCCTAAAAACTAGAATGGCGAGAAATAAGAGAGAAAAAGAGTTCGTCGAAAAAGGTTGAAAATGAAAAAAAATGGTTGAAAAATAAAAGGTGACGGAAAAATAAAAGAAACTTAAAAATACTTAACTAACCTAACCTTATTACTACAACTAACTTAAAATTATAATCGCAAATTGAAATTACTAATTGGAATGATAATTGATACATAGTAAAAGGTCTAAAAATATTAAAGCTTACCAGGAAAAACTAAATCCCAAATGGAAATAACTTAAAAAGAAACTAAAACTTAAAAAGGCGTCGCAAAATTCTAAAGCACCTAAATCTTAGTCTAAAGAAAAAGTACTTAAGGAATTCTACGGCAAAGCCTAAAAATCTAGGAGTAAAAATGACTATAGCAAATACTATGTTTAAAATTAAATATGAGCTAAAAATACAAATATTACGCTACAACGATTAAAAAGGTACAAAATATAAAAATATACAAAAAGTTGTAAAAATTACAATTTTTATAAAAATATTATTTTTATATTATTTATTTTATAAAACTACTAATTTTACAATTTAATAAAACTAATTTAACTAAAATATATAAATAAAAAGTAAAAGTAAAAATAAAACTAATAATAATAATAATAATAATAATTAGGTTAAATAATAATTATAATTAATAATATCCCGTAATTAATGCAGTTTTAGGGTTTCTGTTCGCGTGTCAGAGTGGCTCCGCGAGTCGCGGCAATTAAAGAAGAAAACCCCGCGAGTCGCGGGGATCAGAAATTCAGCTGACAGGGTTGAGTTTTTACGCGTTTTCTTTATTTTTTTTTTATTTTATGTTTTCTGTTTTTTTAAATAAATAAAAGATTTTAAAATAAAACTTATATTTTTATAAACTAAAATAGAAATAAAGAAACTTATAAAACTTAAATATTTAACAAAATCTTAAAAATACTTATATTTTTGTTTTTTTTTTTCTATAATTAAAACGTATTTTTACAAAAACGAATTTTAATAAAAGTAGATAAAAATCCTTTTTTTTTTCTTTTTATATTAGCGTTGCGCTTCCGGCTTTTAAGATAAGTTCCCCGGCAGCGGCGCCAAAAATACTTGATGTCAAAGCAGAGGGGTATAAAATACTATTAAATTTTAGCAGGAAATACTATTAAATACGATACAATTTTACACAAGATATTTATTTATTTATAGAATGGATATACTTAAACCTTGCTACAACACTTATAGGCAGTGTACCTAATCGTACAGTAGTGTAGTTTTTAGTAAGTCCGGTTCGTTCCACAGGGAAATCTTTAAACAAAGCTTAACGCTATATTAGTTTACTTTTATAAAAATACAAATATAGATATAAGTAATATTATTATTATAAAGGGGGGTTTTTACCGTTTAATGACCGGTTTGTCGAATTTAAGATTTTAGTCACAGTTAAAACCTAATGTAAAATATAAAATAAATACAAGACTTAAATTAAAGCGTAAAGTAAATAACGATAATGAAATTGCGAATAATAAAAATGCGATAAAATAAAATTGCGATAATTAAAAAGTACGATAATTAAAAATGCGATTAAATAACAATAAATAAAAGTGCGATAATTAGAAGTGCAATTAAATATAAAATAAAGGAAATTAAATATGAAATAAAAGAATTATGCTTATTTAAACTTCCGTAATCATGATGTTTGACGTGTTGATTTTAGTTTTATGCCCATGGGTTAATTGTCCTTTGTCCTGGATTATTTAATATGTCCGTCTGGTTTTTGTCCATAACAGTCCATCAGTCATAAATATAAAATGCAAGTGTCCTCGTCAAATTATTATTATACCCGAAGTTAAATATTCCAACTAATTGGGGATTCGAATTGTAACAAGGTTTTAATACTTTGTTTAATGAATACACCAGGTTATCGACTGCGTGTAAACCAAGGTTTTACCACTTTGTTAACAATTACACCAATTACCCTTGAATGTAATTTCACCCCTGTTTTAATTATTCTAGTGGCTATTAATCCATTCCCGTGTCCGGTTAAATGAACGATTATTCGTACATATAAATACCCCGCCCATCGTGTCCGATCGAGTGTATATGGTAATTTATAGGGACGCCCAATTGTAAATCTTTATATTAACATTAACAAACTTTCATTTAGTTAAACAAATATAAAGCCCATTAATAGCCCATAGTCTAATTTCCACAAGTGTCGTTCTTTTGTCCAAACCCCAATTATGGTACAAAGCCCAATTACCCAATTTTAGTAATTAGCCCAACATCATGATTACTTCGTTTTAAATAAGCATAATAATAACTTAGCTACGAGACATTAATATAAAAAGGTTGAACATAACTTACAATGATTAAAAATAGCGTAGCGTTACACGGACAGAATTTCGACTTATACCCTTACAACATTCGCTAACATACCCTTATTATTAGGATTTAAAATTAAAATTAAAATTAAAATATAAATTATATATATATATATATATATATCGTATATATTGAGAGAGATAGAGAAATAAGATATGAAATTTGATCAGAATTCGGTTTGCTTTATAGCCAGAGTTGGAATTTGGGGCTCCGCGACTCGCGGCAAAAACCCCTTCAATCTCCGCGAGTCGCGGAGATAGTATTTACAGCTCAGTCCTTGGAGTTTTCTCTGCCGACGGTTTTTTATATATAAATATAATATATATATAATTAATATAATTAATTATATATTATATTATATTTATATACATAGTTAACTTATAATTTTTAGTCCGTTGCGTCGAGTGTTAAGAGTTGACTCTGGTCCCGGTTCCGGATTTTCAAACGTCCTTGCGTACAATTTTATATTTTGTACTTTGCGTTTTGAATCTTGTACTCTTGTAATTTCGAGACGTTTCTTATCAATAATTGGAACCTTTTTGATTGTCTTTCGTACTTTTGAGCTTTTTGGTCGTTTGCGTCTTCAATTCGTCGAATCTGTCTTTTGTCTTCACCTTTTATTATTTAAACGAATATCACTTGTAAATAGAACAATTGCAACTAAAAGCTTGTCTTTCTTGAGGAATAATGCTATGAAATATATGTTCGTTTTTAGCATTATCATATGCGAAGAATTTTGACAATTCAAGTCCACACTTTTGTTCTTTGGCCGCCAGCCACCAGAGAGTTTCAACAAAAGATTTAAAACTAGCTTCTTCAAACGAACACATGTTAACTTTGTAAACGATCTTCTGAAGTCATCACTGAAGAGAACCTGATGGCATAAAGTGCAACGAACATGAAAATCAAAGTAGCACATTTTATACTTGACAATGGAGACCCATAGCTTGAAAAACGGGTCCATTGGGTTAGTTTTTAACAGTGGGTCCATAATAAAACTATAAAATGGGTCCAAATTAGCCCATATAAAGCCTAAAAAGTATATATCAAGTCCAACGGGTCCTTAACGGGTCTTTATGAGATTTTAAAAATATTAATTTCTAGAGGTTTAATGAGTTGAAAAAACTTTCAAAAACGGGTCTCGACTCAACCCGACGCGACCCAACCCATTTAGACCTGACCCAATTCATTAAAACCAGGATCCGTTTCAACCCATGACCCGTTACGACCCAAACCCATTAGGGTCTCGCCTGACCTGTTTGCCAAGTAACACAAAGTTGAAAAATAGTATCAACAATACCTTCCATTTTTCATGTTTAAAAAGCACACTGTTCCCATTAACCAGATCATCGAGTTGCTCAAGCTCTTTCTTTGCAGCAATGATCGTCATCTTCAAACATTCATCAGCATCAACATCAAAAAAACAGAGTCGGCTCCTTGCGTTACAGACTAAATCTTTCCAAACGGAATCACTATTAATAAGAGTTCTTTCATTGCCCAGTATCCATAGTGCATGTCTAATAAATACAAGCATAACTTTTTTCAAAATAAATAAATAAATAAATAAATAAAGATCAATCGTTATAAAAGTGACGAGATTGATTACCGTGCTCTTGTCAAAGCAACATTAGTCCTTTGAAAACTATCGATAAAGCCAATAGACCCACGAGCATTAGACCTTACTGTCGATAAGACGATAATATCCTCTTCACCACCTTGAAAACCATCTATCGCTTTCACCTTTACTGAAAATCCATTACATTTTTCGTACTTGTGACCAATTTTATCCTGAATCGAAACAACTTGGGCAGCATACGGAGATACAACACCAACTGTAAGCTTTTTCTTCGATTCATTCCATGCTGATTACATAAAAAAAAGGTTAAAGTATAAAATTGAAAAGCAAAATTTACAAACATTATCTTTGGGTTCATGAAAGCGAAAATTACACCTGCTATAACCTAAAACTAGATTAAACAGCAGCAAAAGAAATATGGGTCTTGACCCAACCCATTTAACTCGTTTTATAGCCGACCCATTTCTACCCAAACCCATTTGAGCCTTGTCTAAACCAGACCCGTTTGCTAGGTATAATGACTACTATTCAAACCTTTATATAGATTTTGTACAATCTTAATCACAAGAGCCACCTCAACCATGTTTCTCCAGCTCCTTCCATCATCATCTTTTTCTTCTCGTCCACCGACAACGTTAATAAAAGAATACGAACCGGACATTGGACCCGAAAGATATCTTCTTTCATAACTTGGACATGTGACGTATTCTGCATCGAGGATCATATTATGATAAAAGTTCAAATTCGGGAACAAACTGATAGAAGGATGCATTCTGTACTGCACATTCAGAAGATGCTTAGAATGACCCAAACAACTCAATCTTTCAAATAAACTTCTTCCAAACCCAGATTCTTTACAAGCCTGTCCACATTCATTCAGCCCATCAACATCAAATATTTTAATAAAAGCAATAGAAAATAATAAATGTAAATATCTTATACAAAAAGCAAGGTTGTAAAAAGTCACGAGTTGAAGACGGGTCAGCCGGAACTTTGGGGGACGAGTCGGTAACGAGCCCGGCGTTGACCAACGTTGACTTATCGTACGGAGTAATAAATAAATTAAACAGATATATATTACACATAAATATATCAAAAAAATAACATAAGTATTTCAAACATAGATATATGGCACACAAACTAATTTTAAAAAATATATAATTTTGACCCAACTTTGACTTTGGCTACTTTGACCTAACTTTGACTTTGACCGACTTTGGCCGACTAAGGCCCAACTCAGCCGACCTGAATTTTTAGTGTTAACCGACCTTATAGAATTTTTCTATTTTTAAGGCGTTTTTGGGCGAGTCGAGACGGGCTAGTCCCCAAACCGACGTGTTGACCGACTAGGCCGACTTTTACAACAGTGACAAAAAGTAACACAAACGTACATCGCTTGTAACCATTGCAGGTAATTGGCGCTCGTCTCCAATGAGAATTGCATGTTTCATTCCAGTAAGTTGAAGAGGTATGGTCGATTCGGCCTCTTTTAACTGTGCAGCTTCATCGATCACCAAAACATTCAAAGGCTTCATTTCGACATGATGCAACTTGTACGAACTAGACGTTGTGCAAAATATTAGAGAAGCTTTCTCGTAACAGAAGTTCATTATCGCATATACGTTCAAAACACTTGGAAGTCCGAGACTTTCAAGTGACATCAGTAGAGTTCGTAGTAGCGATACTGAAACGGCTCGAACATAATTCATAGAAGACGAAGACGTATCGTCTGTTTTTACAAAATCGCCTTCCAACGGCTTAGATTCTAGAAGATTCTGAAGTTCTTTCGAAACTAAATTCTCTTTAAACAACAAGGATTAGAAAAAAGTTAGAATATCCAACAGACTGATCATATGATCGAAAGTAGATTCAGTCATAGCACTTTTCGGGATATGAGTACAGAATGTAACAAGACACCTTCTAAGTGGTATCGTCGAAGCAGTAAACCGATCTCGTAAAAACATAATAAACGATTTTACTTCCAACTTCTCGGTTTCACCTTCACTTTCGATTTTATCATCATTCGCAATTTCCTGTTCCTTGATCTTTTCATTTTCAACATAAACATGATATTGAGATACACAGTTTTCAAGTAAATCAATCATAGATCTCATACAATGTTTCCAACCAGTTAACGAACCAAGGCACTCGATAAGTTTCTTAACTCGATGCTCCAAATAAATTTCTTCGATCTCTTCACCAACTTTCAACATATCCTTGTTCCCAAACAACAGCAAATCGCCAACAGAACAAATACATTCACCGCTTGCAGTTGTAATTGTAAACGATTCTTTAACCAATCTTAGCACCCATGATGCTACTTGTACGATGGCAACGTTCGTTGGAGAACACGTAAGCGTTCTACAATTCATTTGCAGAAGAATAAAAAGCAACACACTTACAGTCGTTGTCTTCCCTGTTCCCGGTGGGCCCCATATTTGTTCCATGTACGAATTATGACAACATTCCGTCTTGCAAAGGGCCGCCATGATCGCCAATCTTTGAGATTCATTCAGCTTATCCAAAAGATCCGAGTTTATTCTTTGAGATAAAAGTCTATTGTGACCAAAAGAACAAATATTGCAGCTTTCTTTGACCTGTAAGTAATATAACCATATTAATAGTGATATTACCTCTTAAAATCTTTACTTAAATAAGAATACCTAGCGAACGGGTCAACTTGGGTCGAGGCCCGAACAAGTTTCGGTCGAAATGGGTCAAACAGGTCTGATTTTTTAACAGGTCTAAATTTTTTAGATGGGTCATATGACAACAACAACAACAAAACCCAATACCGCATGAGTGGTGTATGGGGAGGTGAGATGTAGACAATCCTTCCCCTATCCGCGAATAAAGACAAGTCATTTCTCCACCTAGAGTGAAACACTCTCAAAAGTAGAGAAAGTCATCCCTCTCTCTATTCAACGGATAAAGAGATTGCATCCGAAGATGGGTCATATGAGTTGGGTCTAAATGGGTCGGGTGGAGTTGGGTCAAGACCCGTTTCTCAAAGTTTCTTAAGCTCGCGAAAACTCTAGATTAATAAACTAAAAGACCCGTTAAGACCCACTAAAGACCCGTTGAACCTTTTGATTATTTGATAGGCTTCATAAGGGTCTATATTGGACCCATTCTTTACCTTTTTATGGACCCATTTGGTTAAATGCGTAACCCAATGGACCCATTTTTTCAAACTACGGGTCTCAATTGCCGGGTAAAGAAATAACCAACTAGGTAGGTTTATGTCTTACCATAGAATCAGAATAAAGAACCTCTTTAATGATATTCATGTTTTCATGCATATGCAAAGAATTCCATATTCTTTTCTGCGTCGTAATATTCATCAGAAAAGTAACAAACATCCCATCTTGAAACTCGATTTCCTGAGAACATTTAACTTTAAAATTTTTTGATGTTGTATCATCTACAATATCATCATCATCTGCGATTTCATTAACCAACGAAAACACCAATGTTCTTCCAACACGCTGCAAATCATCAGCCGATTCTGGTTTCCCATCTGATATAATAAGCAAATCGCCAGGTAACGTTCGATATGGTTCTTTGCCACGTTCGCTAAATCTGTTTTTCCAAGAACCAACCGTAACATCGTACAAAATTTTGCCATGACGTGTGGTTTCGTTGATCGAGAAAATTTCTGCGAATGGAGCTCGATACATGATCTCCATAGCAGAAGCCAGTTCGGCGTGTACTTCTTCTAGTAACGGATAAATAAAAGAACCGAGATAGTGGTCGCTAGACGAAAATGTAAGTGGTATAACCTCAACCTACAAAAAATGCATCAAGTTAACATAAAGAATTATAAAATTATGAATAGATATAAACCGAATGATCCAATTTGGTACACAGCAGCAAGACAATAACTAGCTAGTAATAAACAAGAGTTAGTATGATTAAAGAACAACTTGTAGTGTCAGTGCAGATTAAAAAGTTCATAATTTTAGGGCAATTTCAAATTACTTATGATAACAAATAACCAATGATCTTCATGTCACTAATCAAGTATACAGCCAACAACAATATGATTAATAAACATTCCAGTCCAAATAAATTAAATGTAAACTAAAATATGAAAGTAACACTTAACTTCATGATAATAAATTTGAATAGACTAAAGTTGATTTTCAGCTTTGTGATACTACCCTAAAAAATCCCATTTTAGATATGCACAAAATGTTAATGATACTAGGTTTGAGTTAAAAATTAAAATAGCACACTGTGATTTTAAAAAAATGTTGGATGTCAACATATATGATTTATTACATACATATAAAAAAGTCTTTAAAAAACTAATTGTAAAAACTGACAAAAAATTATAATAGATAAATAAATAAATTAGAAATAAACAATAAATAAATAAATATAAAAAGACCTGGTTTTTATAAAGATCCTCATTGAGGATGTCATCAAGAGACCATGAGAATATCAACTGTGAAAATTCATGATCATGACGCCCAGCAACTGCCTTCTTCTTCCCCTTATCATTAACTTCCATTATTACACCTATAAAATTACAGATGCATGCAAATATATAACCTTTTTAATAAAATGAAACGGAAAATGACTTTTTTTTTTGTTTAAGAATAAAAATTAAAATGGGGATAGTTACTTAACCTCAAAGGAAATGATCGTTGATGCAGTAGCAGAAACGCAGTGTCAATGATCAAAAGTCAAGAATCATGAATTTTTTTTTTTTTCTTAAAGGTGAAATTTTTATTAGTATTTGGTCCCAAAAAGGGGCAAAATATGAAGGATTTTATTAAAAACGGTAGACACAGAGCATTGTGTGTGTTGGAAAAGAATCAAGAAATACAGTTTTCAAAAATCTAGTCAATTTCAAGTCTCCTCAACTTCCTTATTCACTTTTTTATACAATACAATTATTCTAAATTTTAACTTTATTCATCATTTTTCTTTATACTTTTGTGAATCCATTCATGCACTGCCATTTGATGTCTTTTCATTTCGATGTACCCAATGGCTTAAGGCTTAAGGCTCATCCAAAGCTATTAAAGAGGCACGTAGAATCACGGGTTTATAAAAGAAAAATTGTTGAATGATATGTTATACTTGACGAATGTTATTAACTAAAATGTGAATATTATATAAATGTATATCTATATCTACATATTTATAATAGACTAAATCACCAAAATCATTCCTGTGTTTGTCAGTTTTAGTCGTTTCAGTCCCTATATTTACAAAGTTGTAGTTTTCATCCTTAAATGGATAAAAACGTCCCAAAATAGTCCTTCATACTAACTTTTGTTAACTGTCCGCTAAGTATACAACATGTGCCATAGTGGATGGGTTAGTTAATCAGTCAGTTATTTAACCTTTTGCATATTCTCAACAGTAAAAAAGAACAATAATTTGTGTGAAATTATAAATAAGAGCAAACAACAAAAGAGTAGTCTTTTTAAAATTTTAACTTTCATTTATTTGTGGTGTGTCTTTATATACTGCAGATGCTTATATGAGTTGGAGCAACACCTCGATCAGTTGGGTTCAGCAGACGAAAATAAACCCTCCTTTTGATAAACAAATGACTATAAAAAAAATACTTATACAAACGGTAATTGCTTCATCTTGCCGAAACGGGTCATTAAGATACTGGCTTTCATCGGGTCCCGGTGATTTCCAACTCTCTCCCGCAGGCTGACACCAATCAGCTCTATATGCAATGCTGATTGTAATCCAAGACCAATCACCTCCTAATTACAGTGGCATAAACGTAAATAAATCTTCAAATCCAATAAAACAACCACAATTGCAATCATGAAGAGTGTAAACTATCTTCCAAAAGTTCTTTCAAAAATGGAGGCCGAAGAAAACGGTGTGTATGCCGCCATTTGGTTGGATGAACAACAGAACAAGGGTTTGTAGCAAAATGACCGAACATGAATGTGGCGTTTGTTAAACGTGAAAATGAACTTTTGATGCCTCAATTTGATAAAATACTTAGTGGGTGTACAGCAAAAAGGGTGTTCGAGCTTGATGGTAATATGGTAAAAGAACAAAAGATTTAGGAATAAAAATTAGAGATGTGACGTTTGAGGAAGGGAAACATGCACAAAAATGATGTTGATTCTTAGTGGAGTTCTTGTTCTACCTGTTTTGAAGTGGGATGGTCAGGTTATAAGAAATGGTAAGAAATCTTTTTGAACTGTATATTTGGCATGTATGAAAATATTGCTTGCTAATTAAGAGGACAGTTCTGACCCATTTATATGTAATTGGGTTGGTTTGGGTCTACTTTTATCTCTGAAGACTCAAATAGGTAAAACCTGTTAAAATATTGATGGGTACAAGGGGTAAGTGGCCAAAGTGTGTTTTAATTATCCTTATATATTATATATACTCCTATATTATCCTAATATATACTACTATATTAGTTTATTTACAAATTTATAATCATTATGAAATTATAGAGATTATAGGAATAGGAATATAGATCATTTATTTTAGCAGGAGATATGCACGTGGTGTCCACATGACCACATGTTGTATATTTAATGAACAATTAACAACAGTTGATATCAGAGACTATTTTGGGACGTGTTTATGCATTTAAGGATGAAAACTGCAGCTTTATAAAAATAGGGACTAAAACGACTAAAACTGACAAATACAAGGATGATTTTAGTAATTTAGTCTTTATAATATAATGAGTTAGACAAATGTGTATATATACTAAGATTGTTGAATGATATGTTATGTTTACAAATGTGTATGTATAGATATACATACAATGTAAAACATAATCAAAGACACCTAAAGAATAAAATCAAATACACTAAAATGGCAAAAAAAAACATAATCAGTGTAAAACAATATCTATAGATACATGTTTCCCTCAGAAATAATGCTTACATCATAATCAAAAGCATACTAAGAACCTTACATATATACATTTTCCTATAATCCATATTTCTTCCATGGATACACACATGATCGATTATTATTACTTGAATGCGAACAAAAGTATATCTGAAACAACCCAACCCGTATTTAAATCGGCCCGTAAAATTTTTTCTTTAACACATTAATATTTAGGTCCCAATTATATTTCCGAAACGTCTCTAACACAAATAATAAGTTCAATAAACTTTTAAAACATTTATTACATAGTTTAAATATTCGAACGGGCAAACATATGACGACCCTCAATTTTTCATTTCTGTTCAAATATTAGGACTATATGTACTCGTAAACTTTGTTTAACAACTTTGTTTAAATATTAACTTTTGATCAATATATCCGTTATATAAAGTTTATGTATTTGTGTGTTATCTTTATTATACCGACTATATATATATATATATATATATATATATATATATATATATATATATATATATATATATATATATTAATACTTAAAAGTGATATTATATAAACTATAAAAATAAATACAAACTAATTGGAATAAATAAAAATTTATAAAAGATTAGGGTCTAATAAATAAATAAAATGTATTTAAGTAATATAACCCTAATATTAATAATAATAATAATAATAATAATAATAATAATAATAATAATAATAAAAAGAGAAATAATATATAAATAAATTGGATATACGGTATAAAAATATATATATATATATAAATACATGAAATAACAGAAAACAAATCGGCTGTTGTATGCAGCAAATAATTTACTTAGTCACCAAGTTTTCACAATCCTTGTTTAATCATAATTAGTGTTCTTGTTCTCCAAGTAGTCTAATGTAATTAGGAAACCTACAAGTCATATAAAAGCATCGTGATCCTTCAAGTTAATCACCACAATTAAACCTACAATTCTGTCGACTGATTTACCTGCTTTCTCTCCAGTTTTATTGTCGACTATCTCCTACTATTTCCCACCAGCTTTCTGTTGTCAAAACAACCTTCATCCAGTCGCATCCAGTCGACCAAAACCCTCACCAGTAGTGACCCGAACTTTTCCATGTTTATATATATTAAATGAAATTAATTTTTACATGATTAAATGTTTCCAACATGTTAAGCAATCAAACTTGTTAAGACTTGATTATTTGAAATGAGTTTCATGTAGACAATTGACCACCCAAGTTGACCGGCGATTCACGAACATTAAAACTTGTAAAAACGACATGACGATATATATATGGATATACATATAGTTAACATGAGATTATGATAAGTGAGTATCTCCATAAGTATATTAACAATGAGTTATATACATAAAAACAAGACTACTAACTTAAGGATTTCGAAACGAGACATATATGTAACGATTATCATTGTAAAGACATTTAAATGTATATATATATCATATTAAGATATATTAATATATCATAATATCATGATAAGATAATAATTTAACATCTCATTAGATATAATAAACAATGGGTTAACAACATTAAATGAGATTGTTAACTTAAAGGTTTCAAAACAACACTTACATGTAACGACTAACGATGACTTAACGACTCAGTTAAAATGTATATACATGTAGTGTATTTAGATGTATTAATATAATTTTGGAAGACTTCAAGACATATATCAAAACACTAATACTTAACGAAAATGGGTATAGTTACATTCCCATTCTTTTTTCATCAAGAATTCTAGTCGTATTCATACCCGTATTATACACAACTTCTAGACGTACTTACTGTGGGTATATACCAATAGAAACTAGCATGAGATACCATTCTTGAATATGTCATGTATGACTAATCAATTTTAACTTCTACCATGAACTAGTCAACTAACTAGAACTCCTTTTAACCCCACTCACCACTTACCACTCATCATTCACTCCATTTCACTTTTAATTCTCTTTCTAATCCTCTCTCAACACACATACACACACTCTTATGAACGAATTTTTCCAGTAGCTAATAATCATATTCATCAAAAATTACTTCAAGAATCAAGCTATAATCATCTTAGGAAGAACACTTCAAGAACACTTCGAAAATCCTTTCAAGTTTACTAGTTTACATCCAAGCTTTCTAATCCATTCCAAGTAATCATCTAAGATCAAGAAACCTTTGTTATTTACAGTAGGTTATCTTTCTTATTCAATGTAATAATCATATTCAAACTTTGATTCAATTTCTATAACTATAAACTATCTTAATTCGAGTAAAAATCTTACTTGAACTTGTTTTTGTGTCATGATCCTACTTCAAGAACTTTCAAGCCATCCAAGATCCTTTGAAGCTAGATCATTTCTTGTCACTTCCAGTAGGTTTACCTACTAAACTTAAGGTAGTAATTATTTTCATAACATCATTCGATTCATACATATAAAACTATCTTATTCGAAGATTTAAACTTGTAATCACTAGAACATTGTTTAGTTAATTCTAAACTTGTTCGCAAATAAAGTTAATCCTTCTAATTTGACTTTTAAAATCAACTAAACACATGTTCTATATCTATATGATATGATAACTTAATGATTTAAAACCTGAAAACACGAAAAACACCGTAAAACCGGACATACGCCGTCGTAGTAACACCGCGGGCTGTTTTGGGTTTGATAATTAAAAACTATGATAAACTTTGATTTAAAAGTTTTTCTTCTGGGAAAATGATTTTTCTTATGAACATGAAACTATATCCAAAAATCATGTTTAACATAAAGTGGAAGTATGTTTTTCAAAATGGTCATCAAGACGTCGTTCTTTCGACTGAAATGACTACCTCTTACAAAAATGACTTGTAACTTATATTTTCGACTATAAACCTATACTTTTTCTGTATAGATTCATTAAATAGAGTTCAATATAAAATCATAGCAATTTGATTCACTCAAAACGGATTTAAAAAGAAGAAGTTATGGGTAAAACAAGATTGGATATTTTTTGATTGTTGTAGCTACGGGAAATATTGTAACAATTCTATACAAATCATAACTTAAAAAATTTATATTGTATTATTCATGTATTCTAATATATATTATGTAATCTTGGGATACCATAGACACGTATACAATGTTTTGACATATCATATCAACCCATCTATATAATATATTTTGGAACAACCATAGACGCTCTATATGCAGTAATGTTGGAGTTAGCTATACAGGGTTGAGGTTGATTCCAAAATAATATATATAGTTTGAGTTGTGATCTAGCCTGAGGCTTGTATACACTGGGTCGTAGATTGATCCAAGATAATTTATATTTATTTCTGTACATCTAACTATGGACAACTAGTTGTAGGTTATTAACGAGGACAGCTGACTTAATAAGCTTAAAACATTATAACGTATTAAAAAATGTTGTAAATATATTTTGAGCATACTTTGATATATATGTACATATTTGTATAGGTTCGTGAATCGACCAGTGGCCAAGTCTTACTTCCCGACGAAGTAAAAATCTGTGAAAGTGAGTTATAGTCCCACTTTTAAAATCTAATATTTTGGGATGAGAATACATGCAGTTTTATAAATGTTTTACGAAATAGACACAAGTAAATGAAACTACATTATATGGTTGAATGATCGAAGCCGAATATGCCCCTTTTGCTTGGTAACCTAAGAATTAGTAAACCGATCTACTAATTGACGCGAATCCTAAAGATAGATCTATTGGGCCTAACGAACCCCATCCAAAGTACCGGATGCTTTAGTACTTCGAATTCCTTTATATCATGTCCGAAGGATTTCCCGAAATGATAGGGGATATTCTTATATGCATCTTGTTAATGTCGGTTACCAGGTGTTCACCATATGAATGATTTTTATCTCTATGTATGGGATGTATATTGAAATATGAAATCTTGTGGTCTATTATTGCGATTTGATAAATATATAGGTTAAACCTATAACTCACCAACATTTTTGTTGACGTTTTAAGCATGTTTATTCTCAGGTGATTATTAAGAGCTTCCGCTGTTGCATACTAAAATAAGGACAAGATTTGGAGTCCATGCTTGTATGATATTGTGTAAAAACTGCATTCAAGAAACTTATTTTTGATGTAATATATTTTTATTGTAAACCATTATGTAATGGTCGTGTGTAAACAGTATATTTTAGATTATCATTATTTGATAATCTACGTAATGCTTTTTAAACCTTTATCGATAAAATAAAGGTTATGCTTGTTTTAAAAAATGAATGCAGTCTTTGAAAAACGTCTCATATAGAGGTCAAAACCTCGCGACGAAATCAATTAATATGGAACGTTTATTTTTTTTTTTTTTGAAAGGCAAGTAAGTTTTATAATATTAATAAAAAATTACACGAACAAAAACTAGCAAGGCGCTAGATAACACACAGACTACACACAACACACGAAAAACATACAACAAACGAGAAAACACGAGATCACAACTCACGCACAAAAAGAGACGCACAACCAACAAAAACTCAACACAGAAGGAACCACATTGCTCGAAAGTCGCGACAGATGCAGGAACTATGTTTCCGAATCCGAGGACGCGCAGGAAGAGCAGCATGAGCAACAGGCAGATTCATCGTCGTCCTCTTCCGAATTTTTCATCACATTTTCAATAAAGTATCTTTCGTGCCAACGAAAGTTATCCCGACGTCGGTTACGTTTCATATATCTCCGTCCCCATACATGTTTAATGAAATGACTTTTGATCAACGGATGAATTTTCCTCACTTGAACACGAAACCGAGCAACCACGGTAGAAGGAGAAGCAATAGAACCCAACCCATATGAGGAGCCAAAGCCCATGTCGGGTTCAATAGGTTTTTCAGGCCCACTTAATGAAACAGATTCAAGCCCACCATTAATTTGAAAATTCATTGGGTTTACCAAAAGGTCATTACTGTCACGCGTGCAAACACCCCGTTCGATACCAGAGCCACTGTCAGAGCATTCTGCATCGAAAATCGAAGAACACGGTATCCCACCTTCACCCGACTCCGGCACCTCCTCGGAATTAAATCCGGTATGTTTCCAGCCGGAGAATCTTCAGGCGAATCCGACCTTATCTCACCCTCTTCAGCCTCATCTGTAATATCAGGGACATCAGGGACATAAACTCTATCCTCTGTATCAACGGAATCAGAAAACCTCGACATCGGAGCACCATCGGAATTAAAATCCGGTATGATATCAGTTGAGGAATCATCAGGCGAAGCCGAATTAATCTCACAATCTTCACCATCATTTGCAACAACTGCAGACCCACATTGAGACGAATCATCAACATCTTTATCAATTAACCCACCCTCACAGGTACCATAACTCACATCCCCAGATGAAGGATCCTTTTCCCCCATGCTAGATTCATTAGCAGGTTCATTTACAGAATTGTTGGCAGAATTGTTGGAGATGTCATGAGAATTCTTCAAGATATCTTCTGTTACATTTTCAACTCGGGAATTGTTAACTTCGACCAAAGACCATGAAAGTCGATCCTTGTTAAAACTGAATACAAGGTTGTGATTTCTCACCGATTCAGGTAGATTTATTTCAATACATCTACCTCTGACCATTATCTCTATACGATTATCCGTGGGCAGCCGAAACTCCTTGGATACGTGTTTAGTGCCAACAAGCGAGTCAGCGAAACTTTTACCTTCCCATTTAAGTCGGTTAGACGGACCACGGTTCCAAGGAGCCGGTGGAAAGTCTTCAACTTTCAGATTGAACTCGCAATCCTTACTCAAAGGCCGATTAACTAACTTCCTCTCTATAGCCTTGTACGCTCGAATCCATCTCCCATTGACTTGGATGGTGTTCAAGGCTTTTGAGAAAGAGTCAATATCTGTGATACCATCAAAACGAACATACCCGAAACGTTGGCCGCTCGACAATCTTTTTCGTGCAAAATACACATCTTTGAGATCACCGTATTTCTCGAAGACACTCCGGCAGTCATCTCGAGACCATGTGTCCGGAAAGTTGAAGATCAAGAACGAAATAACTCGATTAACACACGACTTGGAACACGAGTAGCCGCTTGGCTTCGACATGAAGATCAGCTCATCGTCGGCCCGGAGCCTTACCGAATAAGAAGACGACAATGAGTTTGAATGTCGCCGGAGGTTGGAGCTTGAGTGTCACCGGAGTTATTTTTTAAAATATAACTATTTTGACTTGATCCAATGCTATAAATTATACAGTACAATTAACTCTATTTATAAGACCCAGCAAATTTACGTAAAAGATATATGTAAGAATTTGGAAATTTAAGACCCACCAACTATTTGTATTTTGATATGAAGCTACCAAAGTCTCTCTTTCAAAACCCACCTTTCTCTTTGACTTGATATGCAAATTCCAGTTTCGATCTTTCAGTTTTCGAAGCTTCACTGTGAGCGTTTTGAAGTAGATTCCCGCAAAACCAAAAATCCGGTCAAACGGAATATTCCGACGACAGTTCCCGGAGGCGCGTGGCGGCTGTCCGGTGATCAGAAACAAGCCACTCGGTGGTTGGTGGTAGTATGGGGCGGAGAGGTGGTGCTTTTATGGTGAATGACGGTGGTTGAGGTGGTGCTTTTATGGAACGTTTATAATATGAACGGGATATTTCAGTTGGTATCAGAGCGTTGGTCTTAGAGAACCAGAAATTTGCATTAGTATGTCTTATCGAGTTTGTTAGGATACATTAATGAGTCTGGACTTCGACCGTGTTTTCTTTAAAAAAACTATTGCTTAACACTTTTGTTGGAAACTTTATATTATTAACATATAAATATTATGTGATATATTAACCTCTTAATGTGTTTGATATTGTGTGATAGATGTATACCTCTAGTACAAATCCCATTGATTCACCTAATAATAATGAAGAGTCGAATATATTTTGGGAAGATTCACAAATTCCCGAAGAGGAACCGGAAGAGGAGGAACCGGAAGAAGAGGAACCAGACGAGGATGAATCGGAAGAGGAGGAACCAGAAGAAGAAGAAGAGGTTCTGGAGGAAGAAATAGTGATACCTACAGTAAATCGTTTAAATAAAAGAAAATCCTCAACCAACGGACCAAAGTTAAAAATGGTCAATGGTGTTTCTGCCGAGGAAGCAAAATATTGGGAAGATTACCAATTTTTCGATGAATCGGATCTCGATGAGGATTCCGATGATGTTATAGAAATAACCTCGACCCAATTTAATATAGCAAAAGAAAATAATAAGGGAAAAGGTATAAAAATAGAGAAACCCGATTCTAACCCCGATGAGCTTTATATGTATCGGCAACATCCGTATTTCCTAAAATGTAACAATAACCTGGGAACCTCTAAACCACCAGATTTTTCTAAACCATTGTGGAAAATGACGCCTCGTATTAGAGGAACATCATATATCCCTGGAAAATTAGGAAAGCGAACCAAGTCCGAAGAAGAAGAAACCAGTGATTCAGATTAGGGAGTTGTAATCATGTTGTGTATTATATGTATTATAGTGTGCTTGTACTTTTATGTTCTATGTAAAAATTGCTTGTATTGTTTGTTAATTATCTTTTATGAATCTAATCCTTGTCTATTTTACAGTATAAAAACAAAATGGACGTTAAGGGTAGACAACCGAATATTTTAGAAGACCTACCAGAGGATACGATTGAGGAAATCTTGTCTAGAATTGGTCAGAGTTCATCAGTACATTTAGTTATGGCGAAATTAACTTGTCAAACATTTGAAAGACTTTCCAGAAATGCCTTAGTTTATAAAAGGCTTTCCTTTGATAGGTGGGGTATATCACATTGGGGAGACCATAAGTTACGCCGTGTTTTCTTTAAAGCATTAAATGCGGGGAGCCCAAATGCAATTTTACGCTACGGGTTAAGAACCTATTTTGACTCAACATATCCCAACATAGGATTTCGCGAGTTAGAAAGAGCTTCTAACATGCAACATAAAGAAGCATGTTATACTTACGGGTTAGTGATGTTCGCTTCTTACCAAAGTGAGAAAAAGAATATCGGGTTACAACTTTTAAATAAAACCTTTCCACAAGTGACGGATTCAGTAGTTGGGGTGAGAAACAAGGTTTTTAGATTATTACGGGGCTGTTGGACATTACGAAACCCTCGTCCTTTTGACGACATTACAACATGCTTCCTAGCCAATGGTCATAACGGTTATTTTCCACAAGACCAAGGATGGAATTGTAGTAGTTGAATTGTATATTAGCTACTAAGTATGAACTTAACGGGTAGGTAGTACCCGAATTTAAACTTATAAAACGCTAATATGAAGAAAAAGCTTTTATAAATAAGTTCATATTATGCTACGAAATACTATTGACTACTCTTAATATTCTGTATGATTAACTCGATTCAGTTGGCTATTTTGAAGGAAATGGCACCGACTACTCGACAAACCATGAATATGAGCGAAGAGGAATTTCGTACTTTTCTTGCTGCAAACATAGCTGCAGTACAAGCTGCGCTACATACCAACAATAACTCTGAATCTAGCAATGCAGCTAACGGCGTAAGAAATCGTGTAGGATGCACCTACAAAGAATTCACTGCCTGCAAACCTTTGGAATTTGATGGAACCGAAGGACCAATTGGATTGAAACGGTGGACCGAGAAAGTCGAATTGGTGTTTGCTATAAGTAAGTGTACTGAAGAGGACAAAGTTAAGTACACTACGCATACCTTCACAGGTACTGCGTTAACATGGTGGAACACCAATCTTGAACAGGTAGGACAAAATGCTGCTTACGCACTACCGTGGTTGGCATTCAAGCAATTGATGAACGAGCAGTACCTCCTAGAAACGAAGTCAATAAACTCAAAGCAGAACTTAGAGATTTACGAACACAAGGGTTCGACGTTACCACATATGAATGACGATTCACAGAGTTATGCCTGTTGTGTCTGGGAGCATTCGAAGATGAAGAAGAGAAGATCGACGCGTTTGTAAAAGGGTTACCAGTAAGGATTCAAGAAGATGTGAGTTCACACGAGCCCGCTTCTATACAGTAGGCAAGTCGAATGGCTCATAAACTCATAAATCAGATTGAGGGAAGAATTAAAGAGCAGGCGGCCGAAGAAGCCAACACGAAACAACTCAAGAGGAAGTGGGAGGAAAACGGTGACAAGAGTCACCAGTACAACGACAACAACAACAACAATTACAACAACAATCGCAACAACTATCCCAACAACCGCAACAACAATCGCAACAAACATCCCAACAACAACAACAACAACTACAACAACCGTTTCAACAACAATAACAATCCCAACAACAACCTCAATAACAACAACGGCAACAAAAACCAAAAACAGCCATGTCATAGGTGTGAAGAAAATCATCAGGGGTTTTACACGACATTTTGCAACAGGTGTAAAAGAAATGGTCATAGCGCAACAAAGTGTGAGGTCTACGGACCAAAGTTTAACAGAACTAAAGGAACAAATAATGTCGGAACAAGTAATGCCGAAACGAATAGTGTCGGAGCAAGTAATACCAACGCTGTTTGTTATAAATGTGGAAAACTGGGCCACATTATTAGAAATTGCCCGAATCAGGGGAATACTAATGGGCAGGGTCATGGAAGAGTTTTCAATATTAATGCGGCAGAAGCACAGGAAGACCCGGAGCTTGTTACGGGTACGTTTCTTATTGACTATAAATCTGCTTATGTTTTATTTGATTCGGGTGCGGATAAAAGCTATATGAGTAGAGAATTTTGTGCTAAATTAAGTTGCCCATTGACGCCTTTGGATAGTAAATTTTTACTCGAATTAGCAAACGGTAAATTAATTTCTGCAGATAATATATGTCGGGAGAGAGAAATTAAACTGGGGGATGAAACGTTTAAAATTGATTTAATACCAGTCGAGTTAGGGAGTTTTGATGTAATAATTGGCATGGACTGGTTGAAAAAGGTGAGAGCAGAGATCGTTTGTTACAAAAATTCGATTCGCATTATGCGTTAAAAAGGAAAACCTTTAATGATGTACGGAGAAAAGAGCAACGCGAAGTTAAATCTTATTAGTAGTTTGAAGGCGCAAAAACTAATAAGAAAAGGTTGTTACGTCATTCTAGCACACATCGAGGAAGTTAAACCTGAAGAAAAGAACATCAATGATGTTCCCGTCGCAAAAGAATTTCCCGATGTATTTCTGAAAGAATTACCGGGACTACCTCCGCACTGATCTATTGAATTTCAGATGGATCTTGTATCATGAGCTGCATCAATAGCTCGTGCTCCATACAGACTTGCACCCAGTGAGATGAAGGAACTCCAAAGCCAATTACAAGAACTTTTAGAGCGTGGTTTCATTCGACCAAGCACATCACCGTGGGGAGCTCCTGTTTTGTTTGTCAAGAAGAAGGATGGTACATTTAGGTTGTGTATCGACTACCGAGAGTTGAACAAACTTACCATTAAGAACCGCTACCCACTACCGAGAATCGATGACTTATTTGATCAACTACAAGGCTCATCGATTTATTCGAAGATCGATTTACGTTTTGGGTATCATCAAATGCGGGTGAAGGAGGATGATATTCCGAAGACTGCTTTTAGGACGCGTTACAGTCATTATGAGTTTATGGTTATGCCATTTGGTTTAACTAACGCACCGGCTGTGTTCATGGACCTCATGAACCGAGTGTGTGGGCTATACCTTGACAAGTTTGTCATTGTTTTCATCGATGACATACTTATTTACTCAAATAATGACCAAGAGCACGAAGAACATTTGAGAAAAGTGCTAGAGTTGTTAAGAAAGGAAAAATTGTACGCTAAGTTTTCAAAGTGTGCATTTTGGTTGGAAGAAGTTCAATTCCTCGGTCACATAGTGAACAAAGAAGGTATTCAGGTGGATCCAGCAAAGATTGAAACCATTGAAAAGTGGGAAACCCCGAAAACTCCGAAACACATACGCCAGTTTTTAGGACTAGCTGGTTACTACAGAAGGTTCATCCAAGACTTTTCCAGAATAGCAAAACCCTTAACTGCATTATCATTACCTGAAGGGAATGATGATTTTGTGATATATTGTGATGCCTCAAAGCAAGGTCTCGGTTGTGTATTAATGCAACGAACGAAAGTAATTGCTTATGCGTCTAGACAATTGAAGATTCACGAACAGAATTATACGACGCATGATTTGGAATTAGGCGCGGTTGTTTTTGCATTAAAGACTTGGAGGCACTACTTATATGGGGTCAAAAGTATTATATATACCGACCACAAAAGTCTTCAAAACATATTTAATCAAAAACAACTGAACATGAGGCAGCGCAGGTGGATTGAATTGTTGAATGATTACGATTTTGAGATTCGTTACCACCCAGAGAAGGCAAATGTGGTAGCCGACGCCTTGAGCAGAAAGGACAGAGAACCCATTCGTGTAAAATCTATGAATATAATGATTCACACTAACCTTACTACTCAAATAAAGGAGGCGCAACAAGGAGTTTTAAAAGAGGGAAACTTAAAGGATGAAATACCCAAAGGATCGGAGAAACATCTTAATATTCGGGAAGACGGAACCCGGAACCCGGTATAGGGCTGAAAGAATTTGGGTACCAAAATTTGGAGATATGAGAGAAATGGTACTTAGAAAAGCTCATAAAACCAGATACTCAATACATCCTGGAACGGGGAAGATGTACAAGGATCTCAAGAAACATTTTTGGTGGCCAGGTATGAAAGCTGACGTTGCTAAATACGTAGGAAAATATTTGACGTGTTCTAAGGTCAAAGCTGAGCATCAGAGACCATCAGGTCTACTTCAACAACCCGAAATCCCAGAATGGAAATGGGAAAACATTACCATGAATTTCATCACTAAATTACCAAGGACTGCAAGTGGTTTTGATACTATTTGGGTAATAGTTGATCGTCTCACCAAATCAGCACACTTCCTGCCAATAAGAGAAGATGACAAGACGGAGAAGTTAGCACGACTGTATTTAAAGGAAGTCGTCTCCAGACATGGAATACCAATCTCTATTATCTCTGATAGGGATGGCAGGTTTATTTCAAGATTCTGGCAGACATTACAGCAAGCATTAGGAACTCGTCTAGACATGAGTACTACCTATCATCCACAAACTGATGGGCAAAGCGAAAGGACGATACAAACGCTTGAAGACATGCTACGAGCATGTGTTATTGATTTCGGAAATAGTTGGGATCGACATCTACCGTTAGCAGAATTTTCCTACAACAACAGCTACCATTCAAGCATTGAGATGGCGCCGTTTGAAGCACTTTATGGTGGAAAGTGCAGGTCTCCGATTTGTTGGAGTGAAGTGGGGGATAGACAGATTACGGGTCCAGAGATAATACAAGAAACTACCGAGAAGATTATCCAAATTCAACAACGGTTGAAAACCGCCCAAAGTCGACAAAAGAGCTACACCGACATTAAAAGAAAAGATATAGAATTTGAAATTGGAGAGATGGTCATGCTTAAGGTTGCACCTTGGAAAGGCGTTGTTCGATTTGGTAAACGAGGGAAATTAAATCCAAGGTATATTGGACCATTCAAGATTATTGATCGTGTCGGACCAGTAGCTTACCGACTTGAGTTACCTCAACAACTCGCGGCTATACATAACACTTTCCACGTCTCGAATTTGAAGAAATATTTTGCTAAAGAAGATCTCACTATTCCATTAGACGAAATTCAAATCAACGAAAAACTTCAATTCATCGAGGAACCCGTCTAAATAATGGATCGTGAGGTTAAAAGACTTAAGCAAAACAAGATACCAATTATTAAGGTTCGATGAAATGCTCGTAGAGGACCCGAGTTCACCTGGGAATGAGAAGATCAGATGAAGAAGAAATACCCGCACTTATTTCCAGAAGATACGACAACACCTCCAACTGCTTAAAATTTCGGGACGAAATTTATTTAACGGGTAGGTACTGTAGTGACTTGAACTTTTCCATGTTTATATATATTAAATGAAATTAATTTTTACATGATTAAATGTTTCCAACATGTTAAGCAATCAAACTTGTTAAGACTTGATTATTTGAAATGAGTTTCATGAAGACAATTGACTACCCAAGTTGTCCGGCGATTCACGAACGTTAAAACTTGTAAAAACGACATGACGATATATATATGGATATAAATATAGTTAACATGAGATTATAATAAGTGAGTATCTTTATAAGTGTATTAACAATGAGTTATATACATAAAAACAAGACTACTAACTTAAGGATTTCGAAACGAGACATATATGTAACGATTATCGTTGTAACGACATTTAAATGTATATATATCATATTAAGATATATTAATATATCATAATATCATGATAAGATAATAATTTAACATCTCATTAGATATAATAAACAATGGGTTAACAACATTAAATGAGATTGTTAACTTAAAGGTTTCAAAACAACACTTACATGTAACGACTAACGATGACTTAACGACTCAGTTAAAATGTATATACATGTAGTGTATTTAGATGTATTAATATACTTTTGTAAGACTTCAAGACATATATCAAAACACTAATACTTAACGAAAATGGGTACAGTTACATTCCCATTCTTTTTTCATCAAGAATTCTAGTCGTATTCATACCCGTATTATACACAACTTCTAGACGTACTTACTGTGGGTATATACCAATAGGAACTAGCATGAGATTCCACTCTTGATTATGTCATGTATGACTAATCAATTTTAACTTCTACCATAAACTAGTCAACTAACTAGAACTCCTTTTAACCCCACTCACCACTCACCACTCACCACTTACCACTCATCATTCACTCCATTTCACTTCCAATTCTCTTTCTAATCCTCTCTCAACACACACACACACACACTTATGAACGAATTTTTCCAGTAGCTAATCATCATCTTCATCAAAAATTACTTCAAGAATCAAGCTATAATCATCTTAGGAAGAACACTTCAAGAACACTTCGAAAATCCTTTCAAGTTTACTAGTTTACATCCAAGCTTTCTAATCCATTCCAAGTAATCATCTAAGATCAAGAAACCTTTGTTATTTGCAGTAGGTTATCTTTCTTATTCAAGTTAATAATCATATTCAAACTTTGATTCAATTTCTATAGCTATAAACTATCTTAATTCGAGTAAAAATCTTACTTGAACTTGTTTTTGTGTCATGATCCTACTTCAAGAACTTTCAAGCCATCCAAGACCTTTGAAGCTAGATCATTTCTTTTCACTTCCAGTAGGTTTACCTACTAAACTTAAGGTAGTAATGATGTTCATAACATCATTCGATTCATACATATAAAACTATCTTATTCGAAGATTTAAACTTGTAATCACTAGAACATAGTTTAGTTAATTCTAAACTTGTTCGCAAATAAAGTTAATCCTTCTAACTTGACTTTTAAAATCAACTAAACACATGTTCTATATCTATATGATATGCTAACTTAATGATTTAAAACCTGGAAACACGAAAAATACCGTAAAATCAGACATACGCCGTCGTAGTAACACCGCGGGCTGTTTTGGGTTTGATAATTAAAAACTATGATAAACTTTGATTTAAAAGTTGTTCTTCTGGGAAAATGATTTTTCTTATGAACATGAAACTATATCCAAAAATCATCGTTAAACTCAAAGTGGAAGTATGTTTTTCAAAATGGTCATCAAGACGTCGTTCTTTCGACTGAAATGACTACCTCTTACAAAAACGACTTGTAACTTATATTTCCGACTATAAACCTGTACTTTTTCTGTATAGATTCATAAAATAGATTTCAATATGAAACCATAGCAATTTGATTCACTCAAAACGGATTTAAAACGAAGAAGTTATGGGTAAAACAAGATTGGATATTTTTTGATTGTTGTAGCTACGGGAAATATTGTAACAATTCTATACAAATCATAACTTAGCAAACTTATATTGTATTATTCATGTATTCTAATATATATTATGTAATCTTGGGATACCATAGACACGTATACAATGTTTTGACATATCATATCGACCCATCTATATAATATATTTTGGAACAACCATAGACACTCTATATGCAGTAATGTTGGAGTTAGCTATACAGGGTTGAGGTTGATTCGAAAATAATATATATAGTTTGAGTTGTGATCTAGCCTGAGGCTTGTATACACTGGGTCGTGGATTGATCCAAGATAATTTATATTTATTTCTGTACATCTAACTATGGACAACTAGTTGTAGGTTATTAACGAGGACAGCTGACTTAATAAGCTTAAAACATTATAACGTATTAAAAATTGTTGTAAATATATTTTGAGCATACTTTGATATATATGTACATATTTGTATAGGTTCGTGAATCGACCAGTGGCCAAGTCTTACTTCCCGACGAAGTAAAAATCTGTGAAAGTGAGTTATAGTCCCACTTTTAAAATCTAATATTTTGGAATGAGAATACATGCAGTTTTATAAATGTTTTACGAAATAGACACAAGTAAATGAAACTACATTATATGGTTGAATGATCGAAGCCGAATATGCCCCTTTTGCTTGGTAACCTAAGAATTAGTAAACCGATCTACTAATTGACGCGAATCCTAAAGATAGATCTATTAGGACTAACGAACCCCATCCAAAGTACCGGATGCTTTAGTACTTCGAATTCATTTATATCATGTCCGAAGGATTTTCCGGAATGATAGAGGATATTCTTATATGCATCTTGTTAATGTTGGTTACCAGGTATTCACCATATGAATGATTTTTATCTCTATGTATGGGATGTATATTGAAATATGAAATCTTGTATTCTATTATTGCGATTTGATAAATATATAGGTTAAACCTATAACTCACCAACATTTTTGTTGATATTTTAAGAATGTTTATTCTCAGGTGATTATTAAGAGCTTCCGCTGTTGCATACTAAAATAAGGACAAGATTTGGAGTCCATGCTTGTATGATATTGTGTAAAAACTGCATTCAAGAAACTTATTTTTGATGTAATATATTTTTATTGTAAACCATTATGTAATGGTCGTGTGTAAACAGTATATTTTAGATTATCATTATTTGATAATCTACGTAATGCTTTTTAAACCTTTATCGATAAAATAAAGGTTATGCTTGTTTTAAAAAATGAATGCAGTCTTTGAAAAACGTCTCATATAGAGGTCAAAACCTCGCGACGAAATCAATTAATATGGAACGTTTATAATCAATATGAACGGGATATTTTAGTTGGTATCAGAGCGTTGGTCTTAGAGAACCATAAATTTTCATTAGTGTGTCTTATCGAGTTTGTTAGGATACATTAGTGAGTCTGGACTTCGACCGTGTTTTCTTTAAAAAACGATTGCTTAACACTTTTGTTGGAAACTATATATTATTAACATGTAAATATTATGTGATATATTAACCTCTTAATGTGTTTGATATTGTGTGATAGATGTCTACCTCTAGTACAAATCCCATTGATTCACCTAATAATAATGAAGAGTCGAATATATTTTGGGAAGATTCACAAATTCCCGAAGAGGAACCGGAAGAGGAGGAACCGGAAGAAGAGGAACCAGACGAGGATGAATCGGAAGAGGAGGAACCAGAAGAAGAAGAAGAGGTTCCGGAGGAAGAAATAGTGATACCTACAGTAAATCGTTTAAATAAAAGAAAATCCTCAACCAACGGACCAAAGTTAAAAATGGTCAATGGTGTTTCTGCCGAGGAAGCAAAATATTGAGAAGATTACTAATTTTTCGATGAATCGGATCCCGATGAGGATTCTGATGATGTTATAGAAATCACCTCGACCCAATTTAATATAGCAAAAGAAAATAATAAGGGAAAAGGTATAACAATAGAGAAACCCGATTCTAACCCCGATGAGCTTTATATGTATCGGCAACATCCGTATTTCCTAAAGTGTAACAATAACCCGGGAACCTCTAAACCACCAGGTTTTTCTAAACCATTGTGGAAAACGACGCCTCGTATTAGAGGAACACCATATATCCCTGGAAAATTAGGAAAGCGAACCAAGTCCGAAGAAGAAGAAACCAGTGATTCAGATTAGGGAGTTGTAATCATGTTGTGTATTATATGTATTATAGTGTCCTTGTACTTTTATGTTCTATGTAAAAATTGCTTGTATTGTTTGTTAATTATCTTTTATAAATCTAATCCTTGTCTATTTTACAGTATAAAAACAAAATGGACGTTAAGGGTAGACAATCAAATATTTTAGAAGACCTACCAGAGGATATGATTGAGGAAATCTTGTCTAGAGTCGGTCAGAGTTCATCAGCACATTTAGTTATGACGAAATTAACTTGTCAAACATTTGAAAGACTTTCCAGAAATGCCTTAGTTTATAAAAGTCTTTCCTTTGATAGGTGGGGTATATCACATTGGGGAGACCGTAAGTTACGCCGTGTTTTCTTTAAAGCATTAAATGCGGGGAACCCAAATGCAATTTTACGCTACGGGTTAAGAACCTATTTTGACTCAACATATCCCAACATAGGATTTCGCGAGTTAGAAAGAGCTCCTAACATGCAACATAAAGAAGCATGTTATACTTACGGGTTAGTGATGTTCGCTTCTTACCAAAGTGAGAAAAAGAATATCGGGTTACAACTTTTAAATAAAACCTTTCCACAAGTGACGGATTCAGTAGTTGGGGTGAGAAACAAGGTTTTTAGATTATTACAAGGCTGTTGGACATTACGAAACCCTCGTCCTTTTGACGACATTACAACATGCTGCCTTGCCAATGGTCATAACGGTTATTTTCCACAAGACCAAGGATGGGAAGTCGTCTTAGTAAAACCAGAATGCATGACTTGTTTCTTGACTTATGAATTACGTGTCTTTATTTCCTTTGCTGAACAACTTGCGTATTAACTAGATTTATCTTCAAAATTATCATGTATCAAAGTGTAATATATTTCATGTTATATGTAATATAGCAAAGTTGTAAGTTTGAAGAATATTTGTATGTGATATATTATTATAATCAGTTTTTCATATGGAATTATAGTAGTTGATGTAGTGACCCGAACTTTTCCATGTTTATATATATTAATTGAGATTGATATTTACATGATTAAATGTTTCCAACATGTTAAGCAATCAAACTTGTTAAGACTTGATTAATTGAATTATGTTTCATATAGACAATTGACCACCCAAGTTGACCGGTGATTCACGAACGTTAAAACTTGTAAAAACTATATGATGACATATATATGGATATATATATAGTTAACATGATACTATGATAAGTAAACATATCATTAAGTATATTAATAATGAACTACATATGTAAAAACAAGACTACTAACTTAATGATTTTTAAACGAGACATATATGTAACGATTATCGTTGTAAAGACATTTAATGTATATATATATCATATTAAGAGATATTCATACATGATAATATCATGATAATATAATAATTTAAAATCTCATTTGATATTATAAACATTGGGTTAACAACATTTAACAAGATCGTTAACCTAAAGGTTTCAAAACAACACTTACATGTAACGACTAACGATGACTTAACGACTCAGTTAAAATGTATATACATGTAGTGTTTTAATATGTATTTATACACTTTTGAAAGACTTTAATACACTTATCAAAATACTTCTACTTAACAAAAATGCTTACAATTACATCCTCGTTCAGTTTCATCAACAATTCTACTCGTATACACCCGTATTCGTACTCGTACAATACACAGCTTTTAGATGTATGTACTATTGGTATATACACTCCAATGATCAGCTCTTAGCAGTCCATGTGAGTCACCTAACACATGTGGGAACCATCATTTGTCAACTAGCATGAAATATCTCATAAAATTATAAAAATATGAGTAATCATTCATGACTTATTTACATGAAAAATTTACATATCCTTTATATCTAATCCATACACCAATGACCAAAATCACCTATAAACACTTTCATTCTTCAATTTTCTTCATCTAATTAATCTCTCTCAAGTTCTATCTTCAAGTTCTAAGTGTTCTTCATAAATTCTACAAGTTCTAGTTACATAAAATCAAGAATACTTTCAAGTTTGCTAGCTCACTTCCAATCTTGTAAGGTGATCATCCAACCTCAAGAAATCTTTGTTTCTTACAGTAGGTTATCATTCTAATACAAGGTAATAATCATATTCAAACTTTGGTTCAATTTCTATAACTATAACAATCTTATTTCAAGTGATGATCTTACTTGAACTTGTTTTCGTGTCATGATTCTGCTTCAAGAACTTCGAGCCATCCAAGGATCCGTTGAAGCTAGATCCATTTTTCTCTTTTCCAGTAGGTTTATCCAAGGAACTTAAGGTAGTAATGATGTTCATAACATCATTCGATTCATACATATAAAGCTATCTTATTCGAAGGTTTAAACTTGTAATCACTAGAACATAGTTTAGTTAATTCTAAACTTGTTCGCAAACAAAAGTTAATCCTTCTAACTTGACTTTTAAAATCAACTAAACACATGATCTATATCTATATGATATGCTAACTTAATGATTTAAAACCTGAAAACACGAAAAACACCGTAAAATCGGATTTACGCCGTCGTAGTAACACCGCGGGCTGTTTTGGGTTAGTTAATTAAAAACTATGATAAACTTTGATTTAAAAGTTGTTATTCTGAGAAAATGATTTTTATTATGAACATGAAACTATATCCAAAAATTATGGTTAAACTCAAAGTGGAAGTATGTTTTCTAAAATGGTTATCTAGACGTCGTTCTTTCGACTAAAATGACTACCTTTACAAAAACGACTTGTAACTTATTTTTTCGACTATAAACCTATACTTTTTCTGTTTAGATTCATAAAATAGAGTTTAATATGAAACCATAGCAATTTGATTCACTCAAAACGGATTTAAAATGAAGAAGTTATGGGTAAAACAAGATTGGATAATTTTTCTCATTTTAGCTACGTGAAAATTGGTAACAAATCTATTCCAACCATAACTTAATCAACTTGTATTGTATATTATGTAATCTTGAGATACCATAGACACGTATATAATGTTTCGACCTATCATGTCGACACATCTATATATATTTCGGAACAACCATAGACACTTTATATGTGAATGTTGGAGTTAGCTATACAGGGTTGAGGTTGATTCCAAAATATATATAGTTTGAGTTGTGATCAATACTGAGATACGTATACACTGGGTCATGGATTGATTCAAGATAATATTTATCGATTTATTTCTGTACATTTAACTGTGGACAACTAGTTGTAGGTTACTAACGAGGACAGCTGACTTAATAAACTTAAAACATCAAAATATATTAAAAGTGTTGTAAATATATTTTGAACATACTTTGATATATATGTATATATTGTTATAGGTTCGTGAATCAACCAGTGGCCAAGTCTTACTTCCCGACGAAGTAAAAATCTGTGAAAGTGAGTTATAGTCCCACTTTTAAAATCTAATATTTTTGGGATGAGAATACATGCAGGTTTTATAAATGATTTACAAAATAGACACAAGTACGTGAAACTACATTCTATGGTTGAATTATCGAAATCGAATATGCCCCTTTTTATTAAGTCTGGTAATCTAAGAATTAGGGAACAGACACCCTAATTGACGCGAATCCTAAAGATAGATCTATTGGGCCTAACAAACCCCATCCAAAGTACCGGATGCTTTAGTACTTTGAAATTTATATCATATCCGAAGGGTGTCCCGGAATGATGGGGATATTCTTATATATGCATCTTGTTAATGTCGGTTACCAGGGGTTCACCATATGAATGACTTTTATCTCTATGTATGGGATGTGTATTGAAATATGAAATCTTGTGGTCTATTATTATGATTTGACATATATAGGTTAAACCTATAACTCACCAACATTTTTGTTGACGTTTTAAGCATGTTTATTCTCAGGTAATTATTAAGAGCTTTCGCTGTTGCATACTTAAATAAGGACGAGATTTGGAGTCCATGCTTGTATGATATTGTGTAAAAACTGCATTCAAGAAACTTATTTTGTTGTAACATATTTGTATTGTAAACCATTATGTAATGGTCATGTGTAAACAGGATATTTTAGATTATCATTATTTGATAATCTACGTAAAGCTTTTTAAACCGTTATTGATGAAATAAAGGTTATGGTTTGTTTTAAAATAAATGCAGTCTTTGAAAAACGTCTCATATAGAGGTCAAAACCTCGCAACGAAATCAATTAATATGGAACGTTTTTAATCAATAAGAACGGGACATTTCAGTTGGTATCCGAGCGTTGGTCTTAGAGAACCAGAATTTTGCATTAGTGTGTCTTATCGAGTTTGTTAGGATGCATTAGTGAGTCTGGACTTCGACCGTGTTTACTTGAAAAATGATTGCTTAACAAATTTTGTTGGAAACTATATATTTTTAACATGTGAATATTATGTGATATATTAATCTCTTAACGCGTTTGATATTATGTGATAGATGTCTACCTCTAGAACAAGTCCCATTGACTCACCTAATAATAATGAAGAGTCAAATGTAAATTGGAATGATTCGTGGACTGATTCACAAGTTCCCGAAGAGGAACCGGAAGGAGAGTTGGAACCGGAAGAAGAATCGGAACCGGAAGAAGAATCGAAACCAGATGAAGAAATAGAACCAGTGGGGGAAATAATAAAACGGTTAAGTAAAAGAAAATCCTCAACCAACCTACCAAGGTTAATTATGGTCAATGGTGTTTCCGCCAAGGAAGCAAAATATTGGGAGGATTACCAATTCTCCGATGAATCGGATTCCGACGAGAATTCCGATGATGTTATAGAAATTACCCCAACTGAATTTAAAAAGGCAAAAGAAAATAATAAGGGAAAGGGCATAAAAATAGAGAAATCTAATTCCAACCCTGATGAACTTTATATGTATCGTCAACCCCCGAAGTCCTTAAGTTGTAACAATGACCCGGGAACCTCTAAACCACCAGGTTTTTCTAAACCAATGTGGAAAACGGCGGCTCGTATTAGGGGAACATCATATATCCCTAGAAACTTGGCAAAACGAACCAAAACCGAAGAAGAAGAAACAAGCGAGTCGGAATAAGATAGTTGTATTCGTGTGGTATAATATATGTAATATAGTGTGCTTATGCTTTATGATATATGTAAAAATTGCTTGTATTAATAAGTATTTTTTTTATGAATCTAACTCTTGTCTATTTTACAGTATAAAAACACAAAATGGATAGACAACCCAATATTTTAAGAGACCTACCCGGAGACATGATTGATGAAATGTTGTCTAGAGTCGGTTAGAATTCTTCGGCATAACTATTTAAGGCGAGATCAGTTTGTAAGACATTCGAAGAACGTTCTAAGAATGCCTTGGTTTATAAAAGGCTTTCGTTCGAAAGATGGGGGATATCACATTGGGAAATCCATAAGTTACGATGTGTTTACTTTGACGCATATATTGCGGGGAACCCAAATGCTATTTTACGCAATGGGTTAAGAAATTATTTTGACTCAATATATCCGAATATTGGACTTCGTGATTTAGAAAAAGCGGCTAAAATGCAACATAAAGAAGCATGTTATGCTTACGGATTAGTAATGTTCACTTCTCACCAAAGTGAGAACAAGAACATCGGGCTACAACTATTAAACAAAACGTTCCCACAAGTGATGGAGTCGGTAATTGGGGTAAGAAATGAGGTTTTTAGATTGTTACGGGACTGTTGGACATTACGTAACCCTTGTCCCTTTGATGACGTTACAACACGCTGTCTTATCAACGGCCATAACGGTTATGTTCCACAAGACCAAGGATGGGAAGTAATCCTAGTAAAACCAGAATGCATGACTTGTTTCTGGACGTATGAATTACGTGTCTTTATTGCCTTTGCTGAACGACTTGTGTACTAGCTAGAATTATCTTCACAACCATCTTGTATCAAATTTATTGTGTGCTATATTTCATGCTATATGTAAAATAAGCGATATTGTAAGTTTGTAAAATATTGTGTAAAAGTTTGAACGCGAAATATTATTATAATCAGTTTTTCATATAGAATTGTAGTAGTTGAATTGTATATTTGCTACTAAGTATGAACTTAACGGGTAGGTACTACCCGAATTTAAACTTATAAAACGCTAATATGAAGAAAAAGCTTTTATAAATGAGTTCATATTATGATACGAAATACTATTAACTACTCTTAATATTCTGTATGATTAACTTGTTCCATTTGATTATTTTGAAGGAAATGGCACCGACTACTCGACACACCGTGAATATGAATGAAGAGGAATTCCGTACTTTTCTAGCTTCAAACATAGCCGCAGTACAGGCTGCGCTACATACCAACAATAACCTTGGATCTAGCAGTAAAGGAAATCGTGTAGGATGCACCTACAAAGAATTCACTGCCTGCAAACCTTTGGAATTTGATGGAACCGAAGGACCGATCGGATTGAAACGGTGGACCGAGAAGGTCGAATCGGTGTTTGCCATAAGTAAGTGTACTGAAGAGGATAAAGTGAAGTACGCTACGCATACCTTCACAGGTTCTGCGTTAACATGGTAGAATACCTATCTAGAGCAAGTGGGACAAGACGATGCGTACGCACTACCGTGGTCAGCATTCAAGCACTTGATGAACGAGAAGTACCGTCCCAGAACCGAGGTCAATAAGCTCAAGACAGAACTTAGAGGGTTACGAACCCAAGGATTTGATATTACCACATACAAAAGACGATTCACAGAATTGTGCCTATTATGTCCGGGAGCATTCGAAGATGAGGAAGAGAAGATCGACGCGTTTGTGAAAGGATTACCGGAAAGAATCCAAGAAGATATAAGTTCACACGAGCCCGCCTCCATACAACAGGCATGTAGAATGGCTCACAAACTAGTGAACCAGATTGAAGAAAGAATTAAAGAACAGACTGCTGAAGAGGCCAATGTGAAGCAAGTCAAAAGAAAGTGGGAGGAAAACGGTGATAAGAATCACCAATACAACAACAACAGCAATTACAATAATAATCGCAACAATTATCCCAACAATCGCAACTACAACAAACGGCCCAACAACAACAACAACAACAACAACAACAGCAACTACAACAATCATCCCAACAACAATAATAACCGCAACAACAACAACAATCAGAAGCAGCTATGCCAAAGGTGTGAAAAGTATCACTCGGGGTTCTGTACCAAATTTTGCAACAAGTGTAAAAGAAATGGTCATAGCGCGGTGAAGTGTGAGGTCTACGGACCAGGGGTTAATAGAACGAAAGAAACAAATGGTGTCGTAACGAGTAATGGCGGAGCAAGTAGTGTTGGAGCAAGTTATGCCAATGTAGTTTGTTATAAATGTGGAAAACTGGGCCACATTATTGGAAATTGCCCGAACCAGGAGAACACGAATGGACAAGGCCGCGGAAGAGTTTTCAATATTAATGCGACAGAGGCACAGGAAGACCCGGAGCTTGTTACGGGTACATTTCTTATTGACAATAAATCTGCTTACGTTTTATTTGATTCGGGTGCGGATAGAAGCTATATGAGTAGAGATTTTTGTGCTAAATTAAGTTGTCCATTGACGCCTTTGGATAGTAAATTTTTACTCGAATTAGCAAATGGTAAATTAATTTCAGCAGATAATATATGTCGGAATCGAGAAATTAAACTGGTTAGCGAAACATTTAAGATTGATTTGATACCAGTAAAGTTAGGGAGTTTTGATGTGATAATCGGTACGGACTGGTTGAAAGAAGTGAAAGCAGAGATCGTTTGTTACAAAAATGCAATTCGCATTATACGAGAAAAAGGAAAACCCTTAATGGTGTACGGAGAAAAGGGCAACACGAAGCTACATCTTATTAGTAATTTGAAGGCACAAAAACTAATAAGAAAAGGTTGCTATGCTGTTCTAGCACACGTCGAGAAAGTACAAACTGAAAAAAAGAGCATCAATGATGTTCCCATTGCAAAAGAATTTCCCGATGTATTTCCGAAAGAATTACCGGGATTACCCCCACATCGATCCGTTGAATTTCAAATAGATCTTGTACCAGGAGCTGCACCAAAAGCTCGTGCTCCTTACAGACTCGCACCCAGTGAGATGAAAGAACTGCAAAGCCAATTACAAGAACTTTTAGAGCGTGGTTTCATTCGACCACGCACATCACCATGGGGAGCTCCTGTTTTGTTTGTCAAGAAGAAAGATGGTACATTCAGGTTGTGTATCGACTACCGAGAGTTGAACAAACTTACCATCAAGAACCGCTACCCACTATCGAGAATCGACGACTTATTTGATCAACTACAAGGCTCGTCTATTTATTCAAAGATTGACTTACTTTCCGGGTATCATCAAATGCGGGTGAAAGAAGATGATATTCCAAAGACTGCTTTCAGAACACGTTACGGTCATTACGAGTTTATAGTCATGCCGTTTGGTTTAACTAATGCACCAGCTGTGTTCATGGACCTTATGAACCGAGTGTGTGGACCATACCTTGACAAGTTTGTCATTGTTTTCATTGATGACATACTTATTTACTCAAAGAATGACCAAGAACACGGTGAACATTTGAGAAAGGTGTTAGAAGTATTGAGGAAGGAAGAATTGTACGCTAAGTTTTCAAAGTGTGCATTTTGGTTGGAAGAAGTTCAATTCCTCGGTCACATAGTGAACAAAGAAGGTATTAAGGTGGATCCGGCAAAGATAGAAACTGTTGAAAAGTGGGAAACCCCGAAAACTCCGAAACACATATGCTAGTTTTTAGGACTAGCTGGTTACTACAGAAGGTTCATCCAAGACTTTTCCAGAATAGCAAAACCCTTGACTGCATTAACGCATAAAGGGAAGAAATTTGAATGGAATGATGAACAAGAGAAAGCGTTTCAGTTATTGAAGAAAAAGCTAACTACGGCACCTATATTGTCATTGCCTGAAGGGAATGATGATTTTGTGATTTATTGTGACGCATCAAAGCAAGGTCTCGGTTGTGTATTAATGCAACGAACGAAGGTGATTGCTTATGCGTCTAGACAATTGAAGATTCACGAACAAAATTATACGACGCATGATTTGGAATTAGGAGCGGTTGTTTTGCATTAAAGACTTGGAGGCACTACTTATATGGGGTCAAAAGTATTATATATACCGACCACAAAAGTCTTCAAAACATATTTAATCAGAAACAACTGAATATGAGGCAGCGTAGGTGGATTGAATTATTGAATGATTACGACTTTGAGATTCGTTACCACCCGGGGAAGGCAAATGTGGTAGTCGATGCCTTGAGCAGGAAGGACAGAGAACCCATTCGAGTAAAATCTATGAATATAATGATTCATAATAACCTTACTACTCAAATAAAGGAGGCGCAACAAGGAGTTTTAAAAGAGGGAAATTTAAAGGATGAAATACCCAAAGGATCGGAGAAGCATCTTAATATTCGGGAAGACGGAACCCGGTATAGGGCTGAAAGGATTTGGGTACCAAAATTTGGAGATATGAGAGAAATGGTACTTAGAGAAGCTCATAAAACCAGATACTCAATACATCCTGGAACGGGGAAGATGTACAAGGATCTCAAGAAACATTTTTGGTGGCCGGGTATGAAAGCCGATGTTGCTAAATACGTAGGAGAATGTTTGACGTGTTCTAAGGTCAAAGTTGAGCCTCAGAAACCATCAGGTCTACTTCAACAATCCGAAATCCCGGAATGGAAATGGGAAAACATTACCATGGATATCATCACTAAATTGCCAAGGACTGCAAGTGGTTTTGATACTATTTGGGTAATAGTTGATCGTCTCACCAAATCAGCACACTTCCTGCCAATAAGAGAAGATGACAAGATGGAGAAGTTAGCACTACTGTATTTGAAGGAAGTCGTCTCCAGACATGGAATACCAATCTCTATTATCTCTGATAGGGATGGGAGATTTATTTCAAGATTCTGGCAGACATTACAGCAAGCATTAGGAACTCATCTAGACATGAGTACTGCCTATCATCCACAAACTGATGGGCAGAGTGAAAGGACGATACAAACGCTTGAAGACATGCTACGAGCATGTGTTATTGATTTCGGAAACAGTTGGGATCGACATCTACCGTTAGCAGAATTTTCCTACAACAACAGCTACCATTCAAGCATTGAGATGGCGCCGTTTGAAGCACTTTATGGTAGAAAGTGCAGGTCTCCGATTTGTTGGAGTGAAGTGGGGGATAGACAGATTACGGGTCCGGAGATTATACAAGAAACTACCGAGAAGATCATCCAAATTCAACAACGGTTGAAAACCGCCCAAAGTCGACAAAAGAGCTACGCTGACATTAAAAGAAAAGATATAGTATTTGAAATTGGAGAGATGGTCATGCTTAAAGTTGCACCTTGGAAAGGCGTTGTTCGATTTGGTAAACGAGGGAAATTAAATCCAAGGTATATTGGACCATTCAAGATTATTGATCGTGTCAGACCAGTAGCTTACCGACTTGAGTTACCTCAACAACTCGCGGCTGTACATAACACTTTCCACGTCTCAAATTTGAAGAAATTTTTTGCTAAAGAAGATCTCACTATTCCGTTAGATGAAATCCAAATCAACGAAAAACTTCAATTCTTCGAAGAACCCGTCGAAATAAAGGATCGTGAGGTTAAAAGACTTAAGCAAAACAAGATACCAATTGTTAAGGTTTGATGGAATGCTCGTAGAGGACCCGAGTTCACCTGGAAGTGTGAAGATCAGATGAAGAAGAAATACCCGCATCTATTTCCAGAAGATTCGTCAACACCTTCAACAGCTTAAAATTTCAGGACGAAATTTATTTAACGGGTAGGTACTGTAGTGACCCGAACTTTTCCATGTTTATATATATTAATTGAGATTGATATTTACATGATTAAATGTTTCCAACATGTTAAGCAATCAAACTTGTTAAGACTTGATTAATTGAAATATGTTTCATATAGACAATTGACCACTCAAGTTGACCGGTGATTCACGAACGTTAAAACTTGTAAAAACTATATGATGACATATATATGGATATATATATAGTTAACATAATACTATGATAAGTAAACATATCATTAAGTATATTAACAATGAACTACATATGTAAAAACAAGACTAACTTAATGATTTTTAAACGAGACATATATGTAACGATTATCATTGTAAAGACATTTAATGTATATATATCATATTAAGAGATATTCATACATGATAATATCATGATAATATAATAATTTAAAATCTTATTTTATATTATAAACATTGGGTTAACAACATTTAACAAGATCGTTAACCTAAAGGTTTCAAAACAACACTTACATGTAACGACTAACGATGACTTAACGACTCAGTTAAAATGTATATACATGTAGTGTTTTAATATGTATTTATACACTTTTGAAAGAATTCAATACACTTATCAAAATACTTCTACTTAACAAAAATGCTTACAATTACATCCTCGTTCAGTTTCATCAACAATTCTACTCGTATACACCCGTATTCGTACTCGTACAATACACAGCTTTTAGATGTATGTACTATTGGTATATACACTCCAATGATCAGCTCTTAGCAGCCCATGTGAGTCACCTAACACATGTAGGAACCATCATTTGGCAACTAGCATGAAATATCTCATAAAATTACAAAAATATGAGTAATCATTCATGACTTATTTACATGAAAACAAAATTACATATCCTTTATATCTAATCCATACACCAACGACCAAAAACACCTACAAACACTTTCATTCTTCAATTTTCTTCATCTAATTGATATCTCTCAAGTTTTATCTTCAAGTTCTAAGTGTTCTTCATAAATTCTACAAGTTCTAGTTACATAAAATCAAGAATACTTTCAAGTTTGCTAGCTCACTTTCAATCTTGTAAGGTGATCATCCAACCTCAAGAAATCTTTGTTTCTTATAGTAGGTTATCATTCTAATACAAGGTAATAATCATATTCAAACTTTGGTTCAATTTCTATAACTATAACAATCTTATTTCAAGTGATGATCTTACTTGAACTTGTTTTCGTGTCATGATTCTGCTTCAAGAACTTCGAGCCATCCAAGGATCCGTTGAAGCTAGATCCATTTTTCTCTTTTCCAGTAGGTTTATCCAAGGAACTTAAGGTAGTAATGATGTTCATAACATCATTCGATTCATACATATAAAGCTATCTTATTCGAAGGTTTAAACTTGTAATCACTAGAACATAGTTTAGTTAATTCTAAACTTGTTCGCAAACAAAAGTTAATCCTTCTAACTTGACTTTTAAAATCAACTAAACACATGTTCTCTATCTATATGATATGCTAACTTAATGATTTAAAACCTGAAAACACGAAAAACACCGTAAAACCGGATTTACGCCGTCGTAGTAACACCGCGGGCTGTTTTGGGTTAGTTAATTAAAAACTATGATAAACTTTGATTTAAAAGTTGTTATTCTGAGAAAATGATTTTTATTATGAACATGAAACTATATCCAAAAATTATGGTTAAACTCAAAGTGGAAGTATGTTTTCTAAAATGGTCATCTAGACGTCGTTCTTTCGACTGAAATGACTACATTTACAAAAATGACTTGTAACTTATTTTTCCGACTATAAACCTATACTTTTTCTGTTTAGATTCATAAAATAGAGTTCAATATGAAACCATAGCAATTTGATTCACTCAAAACGGATTTAAAATGAAGAAGTTATGGGTAAAACAAGATTGGATAATTTTTCTCATTTTAGCTACGTGAAAATTGGTAACAAATCTATTCCAACCATAACTTAATCAACTTGTATTGTATATTATGTAATCTTGAGATACCATAGACACGTATACAATGTTTCGACCTATCATGTCGACATATCTATATATATTTCGGAACAACCATAGACACTCTATATGTGAATGTTGGAGTTAGCTATACAGGGTTGAGGTTGATTCCAAAATATATATAGTTTGAGTTGTGATCAATACTGAGATACGTATACACTGGGTCGTGGATTGATTCAAGATAATATTTATAGATTTATTTCTGTACATTTAACTGTGGACAACTAGTTGTAGGTTACTAACGAGGAGAGCTGACTTAATAAACTTAAAACATCAAAATATATTAAAAGTGTTGTAAATATATTTTGAACATACTTTGATATATATGTATATATTGTTATAGGTTCGTGAATCAACCAGTGGCCAAGTCTTACTTCCCGACGAAGTAAAAATCTGTGAAAGTGAGTTATAGTCCCACTTTTAAAATCTAATATTTTTGGGATGAGAATACATGCAGGTTTTATAAATGATTTACAAAATAGACACAAGTACGTGAAACTACATTCTATGGTTGAATTATCAAAATCGAATATGCCCCTTTTTATTAAGTCTGGTAATCTAAGAATTAGGGAACAGACACCCTAATTGACGCGAATCCTAAAGATAGATCTATTGGGCCTAACAAACCCCATCCAAAGTACCGGATGCTTTAGTACTTCGAAATTTATATCATATCCGAAGGGTGTCCCGGAATGATGGGGATATTCATATATATGCTTCTTGTTAATGTCGGTTACCAGGGGTTCACCATATGAATGACTTTTATCTCTATGTATGGGATGTGTATTGAAATATGAAATCTTGTGGTCTATTATTATGATTTGATATATATAGGTTAAACCTATAACTCACCAACATTTTTGTTGACGTTTTAAGCATGTTTATTCTCAGGTGATTATTAAGAGCTTCCGCTGTCGCATACTTAAATAAGGACGAGATTTGGAGTCCATGCTTGTATGATATTATGTAAAAACTACATTCAAGAAACTTATTTTGTTGTAACATATTTGTATTGTAAACCATTATGTAATGGTCATGTGTAAACAGGATATTTTAGATTATCATTATTTGATAATCTACGTAAAGCTTTTTAAACCTTTATTGATGAAATAAAGGTTATGGTTTGTTTTAAAATGAATGCAGTCTTTGAAAAACGTCTCATATAGAGGTCAAAACCTCGCAACGAAATCAATTAATATGGAACGTTTTTAATCAATAAGAACGGGACATTTCAGTTGAATTGTATATTAGCTACTAAGTATGAACTTAACGGGTAGGTAGTACCCGAATTTAAACTTATAAAACGCTAATATGAAGAAAAAACTTTTATAAATAAGTTCATATTATGCTACAAAATACTATTGACTACTCTTAATATTCTGTATGATTAACTCGATTCAGTTGGCTATTTTGAAGGAAATGGCACCGACTACTCGACAAATCATGAATATGAGCGAAGAGGAATTTCGTACTTTTCTTGCTGCAAATATAGCTGCAGTACAAGCTGCGCTACATACCAACAATAACTCTGAATCTAGCAATGCAGCTAACGGCGCAAGAAATCGTGTAGGATGCACCTACAAAGAATTCACTGCCTGCAAACCTTTGGAATTTGATGGAACCGAAGGACCAATTGGATTGAAACGGTGGACCGAGAAAGTCAAATTGGTGTTTGCCATAAGTGTACTGAAGAGGACAAAGTTAAGTACGCTACGCATACCTTCACAGGTACTGCGTTAACGTGGTGGAACACCTATCTTGAACAGGTAGGACAAAATGCTGCTTACGCACTACCGTGGTTGGCATTCAAGCAATTGATGAACGAGCAGTACCTCCTAGAAACGAAGTCAATAAACTCAAGGCAGAACTTAGAGATTTACGAACACAAGGGTTCGACGTTACCACATATGAACGACGATTCACAGAGTTGTGCCTGTTGTGTCCGGGAGCATTCGAAGATGAAGAAGAGAAGATCGACGCGTTTGTAAAAGGGTTACCAGTAAGGATTCAAGAAGATGTGAGTTCACACGAGCGCGCTTCTATACAAAAGGCAAGTCGAATGGCTCATAAACTCATAAATCAGATTGAGGGAAGAATTAAAGAGCAGGCGGTCGAAGAAGCCAACACGAAACAACTCAAGAGGAAGTGGGAGGAAAACGGTGACAAGAGTCACCAGTACAACGACAACAACAATTACAACAACAATCGCAACAACTATCCCAACAACCGCAACAACAATCGCAACAAACATCCCAAAAACAACAACTACAACAACCGTTTCAACAACAATAACAATCCCAACAACAACCTCAATAACAACAACGGCAACAAAAACCAAAAACAGCCATGTCATAGGTGTGAAGAAAATCATCAGGGGTTTTGCACGACATTTTGCAACAGGTGTAAAAGAAATGGTCATAGCGTGACAAAGTGTGAGGTCTACGGACCAAAGTTTAACAGAACTAAAGGAACAAATAATGTCGGAACAAGTAATGCCGAAACGAATAGTGTCGGAGCAAGTAATACCAACGCTGTTTGTTATAAATGTGGAAAACTGGGCCACATTATTAGAAATTGCCCGAATAAGGGGAATACTAATGGGCAGGGTCATGGAAGAGTTTTCAATATTAATGCGGCAGAAGCACAGGAAGACCCAGAGCTTGTTACGGGTACGTTTCTTATTGACTATAAATCTGCTTATGTTTTATTTGATTCGGGTGCGGATAAAAGCTATATGAGTAGAGAATTTTGTGCTAAATTAAGTTGCCCATTGACACCTTTGGATAGTAAATTTTTACTCGAATTAGCAAACGGTAAATTAATTTCTGCAGATAATATATGTCGGGAGAGAGAAATTAAACTGGGGGATGAAACGTTTAAAATTGATTTAATACCAGTCGAGTTAAGGAGTTTTGATGTAATAATTGGCATGGACTGGTTGAAAAAGGTGAGAGCAGAGATCATTTGTTACAAAAATTCGATTCGCATTATGCGTTAAAAAGGAAAACCTTTAATGGTGTACGGAGAAAAGAGCAACGCGAAGTTAAATCTTATTAGTAGTTTGAAGGCGCAAAAACTAATAAGAAAGGGTTGTTATGTCATTCTAGCACACATCGAGGAAGTTAAACCTGAAGAAAAGAACATCAATGATGTTCCCGTCGCAAAAGAATTTCCCGATGTATTTCCGAAAGAATTACTGGGACTACCTCCGCACCGATCTGTTGAATTTCAGATAGATCTTGTACCATGAGCTGCATCAATAGCTCGTGCTCCATACAGACTTGCACCCAGTGAGATGAAGGAACTCCAAAGCCAATTACAAGAACTTTTAGAGCGTGGTTTCATTCGACCAAGCACATCACCGTGGGGAGCTCCTGTTTTGTTTGTCAAGAAGAAGGATGGTACATTTAGGTTGTGTATCGACTACCGAGAGTTGAACAAACTTACCATTAAGAACTGCTACCTACTATCGAGAATCGACGACTTATTTGATCAACTACAAGGCTCGTCGGTTTATTCGAAGATCGATTTACGTTCCGGGTATCATCAAATGCGGGTGAAGGAGGATGATATTCCGAAGACTGCTTTTAGGACGCGTTACGGTCATTATGAGTTTATAGTTATGCCATTTGGTTTAACTAACGCACCAGCTGTGTTCATGGACCTCATGAACCGAGTGTGTGGGCCATACCTTGACAAGTTTGTCATTGTTTTCATCGATGACATACTTATTTACTCAAAGAATGACCAAGAGCACGAAGAACATTTGAGAAAAGTGCTAGAGTTGTTAAGAAAGGAAAAATTGTACGCTAAGTTTTCAAAGTGTGCATTTTGGTTGGAAGAAGTTCAATTCCTCGGTCACATAGTAAACAAAGAAGGTATTCAGATGGATCCAGCAAAGATTGAAACCGTTGAAAAGTGGGAAACCCCAAAAACTCCGAAACACATATGCCAGTTTTTAGGACTAGCTGGTTACTACAGAAGGTTCATCCAAGACTTTTCCAGAATAGCAAAACCCTTAACTGCATTAACGCATAAAGGGAGGAAATTTGAATGGAAGGATGAACAAGAAAAAGCGTTTCAATTGTTGAAGAAAAAGTTAACTACGGCACCAATATTGTCATTACCTGAAGGGAATGATGATTTTGTGATATATTGTGATGCCTCAAAGCAAGGTCTCGGTTGTGTATTAATGCAACGAACGAAAGTAATTGCTTATGCGTCTAGACAATTGAAGATTCACGAACAGAATTATACGACGCATGATTTGGAATTAGGCGCGGTTATTTTTGCATTAAAGACTTGGAGGCACTACTTATATGGGGTCAAAAGTATTATATATACCGACCACAAAAGTCTTCAACACATATTTAATCAAAAACAACTGAACATGAGGCAGCGCAGGTGGATTGAATTGTTGAATGATTACGACTTTGAGATTCGTTACCACCCAGGGAAGGCAAATGTGGTAGCCGACGCCTTGAGCAGAAAGGACAGAGAACTCATTCGTGTAAAATCTATGAATATAATGATTCACACTAATCTTACTACTCAAATAAAGGAGGCGCAACAAGGAGTTTTAAAAGAGGGAAACTTAAAGGATGAAATACCCAAAGGATCGGAGAAACATCTTAATATTCGGGAAGACGGAACCCAGTATAGGGCTGAAAGAATTTGGGTACCAAAATTTGGAGATATGAGAGAAATGGTACTTAGAAAAGCTCATAAAACCAGATACTCAATACATCCTGGAATGGGGAAGATGTACAAGGATCTCAAGAAACATTTTTGGTGGCCAGGTATGAAAGCCGACGTTGCTAAATACGTAGGAAAATATTTGACGTGTTCTAAGGTCAAAGCTGAGAATCAGAGACCATCAGGTCTACTTCAACAACCCGAAATCCAGGAATGGAAATGGGAAAACATTACCATGGATTTCATCACTAAATTACCAAGGACTGCAAGTGGTTTTGATACTATTTGGGTAATAGTTGATCGTCTCACCAAATCAGCACACTTCCTGCCAATAAGAGAAGATGACAAGACGGAGAAGTTAGCACGACTGTATTTAAAGGAAGTCGTCTCCAGACATGGAATACCAATCTCTATTATCTCTGATAGGGATGGCAGGTTTATTTCAAGATTCTGGCAGACATTACAGCAAGCATTAGGAACTCGTCTATACATGAGTACTGCCTATCATCCACAAACTGATGGGCAGAGTGAAAGGACGATACAAACGCTTGAAGACATGCTACGAGCATGTGTTATTGATTTCGGAAATAGTTGGGATCGACATCTACCGTTATCAGAATTTTCCTACAACAACAGCTACCATTCAAGCATTGAGATGGTGCCGTTTGAAGCACTTTATGGTAGAAAGTGCAGGTCTCCGATTTGTTAGAGTGAAGTGGGGGATAGACAGATTACGGGTCCGGAGATAATACAAGAAACTACCGAGAAGATTATCCAAATTCAACAACGGTTGAAAACCGCCCAAAGTCGACAAAAGAGCTACGCCGACATTAAAAGAAAAGATATAGAATTTGAAATTGGAGAGATGGTCATGCTTAAGGTTACACCTTGGAAAGGCGTTGTTCGATTTGGTAAACGAGGGAAATTAAATCCAAGGTATATTGGACCATTCAAGATTATTGATCGTGTCGGACCAGTAGCTTACCGACTTGAGTTACCTCAACAACTCGCGGCTGTACATAACACTTTCCACGTCTCGAATTTGAAGAAATGTTTTGCTAAAGAAGATCTCACTATTTCATTAGACGAAATTCAAATCAACGAAAAACTTCAATTCATCGAGGAACCCGTCGAAATAATGGATCGTGAGGTTAAAAGACTTAAGCAAAATAAGATACCAATTATTAAGGTTCGATGAAATGCACGTAGAGGACCCGAGTTCACCTGGGAATGAGAAGATCAGATGAAGAAATACCCGCACATATTTCCAAAAGATACGACAACACCTCCAACTGCTTAAAATTTCGGGATGAAATTTATTTAACGGGTAGGTACTGTAGTGACCCGAACTTTTCCATGTTTATATATATTAAATGAAATTGATTTTTACATGATTAAATGTTTCCAACATGTTAAGAAATCAAACTTGTTAAGACTTGATTATTTGAAATGAGTTTCATGTAGACAATTGACCACCCAAGTTGACCGGCGATTCACGAACGTTAAAACTTGTAAAAACGACATGACGATATATATATGGATATACATATAGTTAACATGAGATTATGATAAGTGAGTATCTCCATAAGTATATTAACAATGGGTTATATATATAAAAACAAGACTACTAACTTAAGGATTTCGAAACGAGACATATATGTAACGATTATCGTTGTAACGACATTTAAATGTATATATATCATATTAAGATATATTAATATATCATAATATCATGATAAGATAATAATTTAACATCTCATTAGATATAATAAACAATGGGTTAACAACATTAAATGAGATTGTTAACTTAAAGGTTTCAAAACAACACTTACATGTAACGACTAACGATGACTTAATGACTCAGTTAAAATGTATATACATGTAGTGTATTTAGATGTATTAATATACTTTTGGAAGACTTCAAGACATATATCAAAACACTAATACTTAACAAAAATGGGTACAGTTACATTCCCATTCTTTTTTCATCAAGAATTCTAGTCGTATTCATACCCGTATTATACACAGCTTCTAGACGTACTTACTGTGGGTATATACCAATAGGAACTAGCATGAGATTCCACTCTTGATTATGTCATGTATGACAAATAAATTTTAACTTCTACCATGAACTAGTCAACTAACTAGAACTCCTTTTAACCCCACTCACCACTCACCACTTACCACTCATCATTCACTCCATTTCACTTCCAATTCTCTTTCTAATCCTCTCTCAACACACACACACACTTATGAACGAATTTTTCTAGTAGCTAATCATCATCTTCATCAAAAATTACTTCAAGAATCAAGCTATAATCATCTTAGGAAGAACAATTCAAGAACACTTCGAAAATCCTTTCAAGTTTACTAGTTTACATCCAAGCTTTCTAATCCATTCCAAGTAATCATCTAAGATCAAGAAACCTTTGTTATTTACAGTAGGTTATATTTCTTATTCAAGGTAATAATCATATTCAAACTTTGATTCAATTTCTATAACTATAAACTATCTTAATTCGAGTAAAAATCTTACTTGAACTTGTTTTTGTGTCATGATCCTACTTCAAGAACTTTCAAGCCATCCAAGATCCTTTGAAGCAAGATCATTTCTTGTCACTTCCAGTAGGTTGACTACTAAACTTAAGGTAGTAATGATGTTCATAACATCATTCGATTCATACATATAAAACTATCTTATTCGAAGATTTAAACTTGTAATCACTAGAACATAGTTTAGTTAATTCTAAACTTGTTCGCAAATAAAGTTAATCCTTCTAACTTGACTTTTAAAATCAACTGAACACATGTTCTATATCTATATGATATGCTAACTTAATGATTTAAAACCTGGAAATACGAAAAACACCGTAAAATCAGACATACGACGTCGTAGTAACACCACGGGTTGTTTTGGATTTGATAATTAAAAACTATGATAAACTTTGATTTAAAAGTTGTTATTCTGGGAAAATGATTTTTCTTATGAACATGAAACTATATCCAAAAATCATGGTTAAACTCAAAGTGAAAGTATGTTTTTCAAAATGGTCATCAAGACGTCGTTCTTTCGACTGAAATGACTACCTCTTACAAAAACGACTTGTAACTTATATTTTCGAATATAAACCTATACCTTTTCTGTATAGATTCATAAAATAGAGTTCAATATGAAACCATAGCAATTTGATTCACTCAAAACGGATTTAAAACGAAGAAGTTATGGGTAAAACAAGATTGGATATTTTTTTATTGTTGTAGCTACGGGAAATATTGTAACAATTCTATACAAATCATAACTTAACAAACTTATATTGTATTATTCATGTATTCTAATATATATTATGTAATCTTGGGATACCATAGACACGTATACAATGTTTTGACATATCATATCGACCCATCTATATAATATATTTTGGAACAACAATAGACACTCTATATGCAGTAATGTTGGAGTTAGCTATACAGGGTTGAGGTTGATTCCAAAATAATATATATAGTTTGAGTTGTGATCTAGCCTGAGGCTTGTATACACTGGGTCATGGATTGATCCAAGATAATTTATATTTATTTCTGTACATCTAACTATGGACAACTAGTTGTAGGTTATTAACGAGGACAGCTGACTTAATAAGCTTAAAACATTATAACGTATTAAAAAATGTTGTAAATATATTTTGAGCATACTTTGATATACATGTACATATTTGTATAGGTTCGTGAATCAACTAGTGGCCAAGTCTTACTTCCCAACGAAGTAAAAATCTGTGAAAGTGAGTTATAGTCCCACTTTTAAAATTTAATATTTTAGGATGAGAATACATGCAGTTTTATAAATGTTTTACGAAATAGACACAAGTAAATGAAACTACATTATATGGTTGAATGATCGAAACCGAATATGCCCCTTTTGCTTGGTAACCTAAGAATTAGTAAACCGATCTACTAATTGACGTGAATCCTAAAGATAGATCTATTGGGCCTAACGAACCCCATCCAAAGTACCGGATGCTTTATTACTTCGAATTCGTTTATATCATGTCCGAAGGATTTCCCGGAATGATAGGGGATATTCTTATATGCATCTTGTTATTGTCGGTTACCAGGTGTTCACCATATGAATGATTTTTATCTCTATGTATGGGATGTATATTGAAATATGAAATGTTGTGGTCTATTATTGCGATTTGATAAATATATAGGTTAAACCTATAACTCACCAACATTTTTGTTGACGTTTTAAGCATGTTTATTCTCAGGTGATTATTAAGAGCTTCCGCTGTTGCATACTAAAATAAGGTCAAGATTTGGAGTCCATGCTTGTATGATATTGTGTAAAAACTGCATTCAAGAAACTTATTTTTGATGTAATATATACTTATTGTAAACCATTATGTAATGGTCGCGTGTAAACAGTATATTTTAGATTATCATTATTTGATAATCTACGTAATGCTTTTTAAACCTTTATCGATAAAATAAAGGTTATGCTTGTTTTAAAAAATGAATGCAGTCTTTGAAAAACGTCTCATATAGAGGTCAAAACCTCGCGACGAAATCAATTAATATGGAATGTTTATAATCAATATGAACGGGACATTTCATCACCAAACCCCATCTGCAAATCGCCATCACCTGCAATCCAGCCTGCTTTCCATCTAAAGTTTTGTCGATTAAAAACTGCTGTTGTACCTGCTATTCTATCGAACCAAACAGCCCAGGATTTTTTAGTACGTTTTCTTCTGTTCCTTGCTGCATTTTTCTGCTGGTTAGCTGCTGTTTCTGTGGTATCAAACGGGTCAAGAAAGTCTGGATTTGGGTCGTACTGCTACTGCTTATTTTTTGGTTTCTGTTGTGTTCAAAGAGGACCTAAACAGCCTCTTTTTGGGTCGTGTTTACCTGCTGTTGCTGCTGCTTGTTTTCTGTTTTCTGTACGTACCAAACCCATCATCATTCTTAATCATTAAACCCTAAGGTATAACTAATAAACCCTAGTTCATTCCTACATTAAATCTATTAAGTTATAGTTGTATGTATTATAAAAAAAGTTTATGATTTTATGAGGTAACTAGTAAGTGAATAAAGATTATGAATATGAAATATGATTTTGATCAAGTATTATAATTAATGGTTAATAAGATGATAATGAATCAAGTATGATAATGAATATCATGTATGAGTAACTAGATTGTGATAATGATAAAAGATGTATGATAAATAAACTAGTTGTTATAATAAAAAGTTATGATTTTATGTTAAAGATGTTATGGTAAAAAGGTTAAGTAGGTTTGATTAAGGTTGATTAGTTAAATAATAAAGGTTATGATCAAAGTAAAAAAATAATAATTAAAAGATGATAACAAGTATGATTATGGCTATTATGATTAGGGTTAATGAATGTAACTAGTAATTATGAAGAAAAGATATGATTTTATGTGAAAGGTTGTTAACTAGTTAGTAAAGAAAGATAAAGATTATGAATTGATTAAAAAGATTACTAGTTAGTATGTTAAAACTTATGATTTTATGTTTAGTAATGGGTAATGATAATAATAATACGTGTGCATGCATGCATGCATACGTACGTATGTGCATGTATACACTGTATGTATATGTGTGTGTGTATATGAAAATATATACATACGTGTATATGTATGTGTATATATGTATGTGTATGTACGTGTGTATGTATGTATGGAGGTGTATTATATAAGTAATAAGTATAGTAAAAATAATAAGAAAAGTAATAAGTATATGTATATGTACCATCTTACACTATTATATATGTAACACATACACCTACTATATATGTATCATATAGTATTGAATACATACATGAATAATAATAATACAGAATATATATGTATGTATCACATAGATATAATTATATACGTAACATATAATGATAACTTACACAATAGTTGAATAATTAATGTAATCAATAATGCTATTATTAGTATAACATGTACACATACCTATATAGTAACACTTATAACACTAAGTGTGACGACCCGGGAATTTCTGACTAAATTTAAACTTAATCTTTATATGATTTCGACACGATAAGCAAAATTTGTAAAGTGGAGTCTCAAAACTTTTGAACCGTTTTAATGTATTCATTTACCCTTTGACTATTTCCGACGATTCACGAACAATTATTTGTATATAAATATATATATATATTAATTAGAAATATAATTGGAATTAATATATGATTTATCTGTTAGAATTAAATATGTAGATAACTTACGATATAATGAAACGTGTTATTTAAAACGTGTTTATATACATAGATTCTTTTTAATTTAATTAGTAAATGATATTAAAACGTTGATCATTGATTATTATTAAATAAAGTTCAATGTAAACTTATGAGGATTTAAATAAATATAGAAATATAAAGATAATTGATGACGGCTAAGAATACCCCTTTATTCACACGTTTTATTAATTATATATATAAACACACATTACACGTATATATATAGATATCGCCATCAAATTCTTTGATCATTCCCCACATCCAATTATCATTCGATCCCATCCAATTCGTGCACTGTGATTTACAACTTGATAATATATTATATATTATATATGGTATAGTATGTGGTGAATTGAATTTGAATATTACTGTTGTTGATTGTTCACAATATTTAACTTATATATGTATCCAACGTACATTGCATTATCACTAATATGTTTTCAACTTTTGACTTGGGTTATCAAGTAACCCCACTTACATTCATACATCTCATTATTAGAACACTTTATATATATACACACCTCTATTATTGAAACAAGAATAAACAACCACCTCTATCTTTTCCTTCACATTTTTTTTTCTACTTGCCTGATTGTTGTATTTCGACCCAAAACCTCATCATCAAACTACAAACCACCATAGAACAACCTTCTACTGCTATTTTCTTTGTTCGGTACCAACAGGAAACCAGAACCACCACTTGTGATCTTCATGGTTTCTACTCGATTATAAATAACCTGTTTCTATTTATACGATCACCAAGTACACCCTTGTTGCTTTTATTTCTTTTCATGAAACACCCAACAGAACCCCACGCTACTACTGCATCCACTGCTGTTCTGACTCATTCTATCATTACCATAATTCCATCGTTAATAACCATCATCCTCTTCAGCCCAGTACACCATCATCTTCCACAACCAAACCGAACACTACCATAATCAGCCTGCAAACAACCGTCTCCATTACTACACCACAGTCAAACCAAGAAACGCCATCACCTTGTAATTTTCTTCTCCTCTCTTGTTCCTACTATTATTACTATGTCTCCTGTCTCACTAAAACTGTTACATCAGCTGCTGCTGCTATGCAGCCCATATGATGATTCTGCTGGCCATCAAATCCTCTCCATAACCATTAACGATTACTGCTACAGCTGTTGCAACTCTGGTAAGACCACAACAAAAACCTTTGATTTAAGCACATAACAAAACATATATATATATATATATATATATATATATATATATATATATATATATATATATATATATATATATATATATATATATATATATATATATATATATATATATATATATGTAAATATATATAAAAAAGGGTAAAAGTATGATTAATAGATATACAAGATGTCACTTAAACTAATTAATGTGAATGGATACAAATACATAATATATTACCTTCCTCTATGCTCCAAAGGTTGTTTACAAAAGAGATAGTTACAGGGTCCTGAAGTTATTACAGTGACAAAGCCCAAGCAACCTTGTTCCAATCACAAACAATTTTTCATGTTCTTCTATAACACAAATTCCATCTATTATACCTTACACTAACAACAACACATTGGCATATAATAAGTATTCGTACAAATTAACTTTTTCTTTGAAGCAACCTTACCCATAGTCTCATTATAATGAAACCACAAACTAATCTCATAAACTTTTAGAATGTAAAAACAGTTAGTAAACTCGAAAGCACAAAGACTTTAATTGTTAATTATAATCCGAACCAAATTGTGTCTGTAAGAGAAATCAAAACTTATCATATAAATATATATACCTGTTTGACTGAATCTTAACTTGGCAATCCTTCCTGATGAATAAAAAAGGACCATACCTGTTGTAATCGACGTAGACTTTGTAAACTCATCGAGTTTCAATCAGAACCCTATAAACAACTATCATCAGACCTGCAAATCCCATGTAGCTGTTACACGGTTACAGTCTCTAATTAGGGTTATTTTATTTTTCCGTTCAATCAAACCTTCTAACCAATCACCATCACCACCTATTTTAAAACATTCTGATTCATCATCAATTTCATATAAAATCTTTCCATCTTTAATGATCAGATTCAATTCAAAAGAAATAAAAATAAATAAATAAATAAATAATTAAAATACAGAATAAATCTATAAAGGAGTGAAGAGATTAAAAGAATAATAACAAATCAATTACCTGATCAATCGATGAAGGATGCTAAGATGATGATCTGGATACAATAAAGATTGGTGTTGATGAACGGGTATTCGTGTGGGATAATACTCGAACGAAGATGATGATGAACCAGTAATCTACTGTATACCGAAGAATTTCTGGATTAACTGGTCTGATTGATGAATTGAAGAACCCTAGATCGTATTCTTCCTCTTCCTCTGTCTCCGAATATATCGATCTGTTTTGGGAACCCTAATATAAAACGCGTACTCTTATCATTAAATATTATCATAATAATAATAATAATAATAATAATAATAATAATAATAATAATAATAATTATTATTATTATTATTATTATTATTATTATTATTATTATTATTATAATTATAATAATAATAATAATAATAATAATAATAATAATAATTATTATTATTATTATTATTATTATTATTATTATTATTATTAATAATAATATTATTATTAAGTACTAAGTATTAGTATCATTATTATTATTATTATTATTACTATCGTTATTTTTTATGACAAATAGATACTATACATATAAACACATATCTTTATTACACATAATTATATATTAAACATATTTTTATATAAATGATACATATAACAAATTATATGATATAATGCTAATTATATATGTATATATATACATTGATATAACTACAAACATTAATTACTTTTAATGTATATACAAAATAAATGTAGATAAAACATAAGTTAAGATATAATAAATAAAATATATATATTCTACTTGTAATCTAGTATAAATTTTATACAACTACTACACTAAATATATATATATATATATATATATATATATATATATATATATATATATATATATATATATATATATATATATATATATATATATATATATATATATATATATATATATATATATTTATATATTTATATATATATATACATATATAACTTTTTAAATAACAAATACATTACTAAATTAAATAAGGAATATATATAAACTAGTTGATTATTATTACATGTTAAGTATATATTAACACATATACTTGATATAGGTTCGTGAATCCGAGGCCAACCCTACATTTGTTCAATATCGTAATATGTATTTTTACTACAAAATACAGTATGGTGAGTTTCATTATTCCCTTTTTAAATGCTTTCGCAATATATATTTTTGGGACTGAGAATACATGCGCTGTTTTTATAACTGTTTTACGAAATAGACACAAGTAATTGAAACTACATTATATGGTTGAATGATCGAAATCGAATATGCCCCTTTTTATTAAGTCTGGTAATCTAAGAATTAGGGAACAGACACCCTAATTGACGCGAACTCTAAAGGGCCCAACAAGCCCCATCCAAAGTACCGGATGCTTTAGTACTTCGAAATTTATATCATGTCCGAAGGAGGATCCCGGAATGATGGGGATATTCTTATATGCATATTGTGAATGTCGGTTACCAGGTGTTCAATCCATATGAATGATTATTTTTGTCTCTATGCATGGGACGTATATTTATGAGAAATGAAAATATGAAATCTTGTGGTCTATTAAAATTATGAAATGATTATTTATGTTAAACTAATGAACTCACCAACCTTTTGGTTGACACTTGAAAGCATGTTTATTCTCAGGTATCAAAGAAGTCTTCCGCTGTGCAATTGCTCATTTTAAAGATATTACTTGGAGTCATTCATGACATGTTTCAAAAGACGTTGCATTCGAGTCGTTGAGTTCATCAAGATTATTATTAAGTCAATTATAGTTAGATATATTATAAAATTGTATGCACGCCGTCAAATTTCGATGTAATGAAAGATTGTCTTTTCAAAAACGAATGCAATGTTTGTAAAATGTATCATATAGAGGTCAAGTACCTCGCGATGTAATCAACTGTAGTGAATCGTTTATAATCGATATGGACTTCATCCGGATGGATTAGAACGGGTCTTCACAGTTGGTATCAGAGCGGAGGTCTTAGCGAACCAGGTCTTGCATTGGTATGTCTAACTGATAGTTGTTAGGATGCCTTAATGAGTCTGGACTTCGACCGTGTCTGCATGTCAAAAGTTTTGCTTACCATTTTTGTCAGAAATCACCTGCTTATCATCCTTAGAAAATTACCTGCTTATCATTCCTAGTCTAGACACATCTTACCGCAATGATTGCATGAATAGTGAATAGACAAAAATTCATATCTTAGCGTACCTGCTAATTCATATCTTAGCATATCTGTTACTGTAGACTTTGCCTGACAGCTTCCGTAGATTCCTCCATAACTTATGGGATTTTAGTATTATATATGCATATGTAAATTATGTATTGCAGGGTACTAATCTACATCCTATAATCTATTTCTTATCGAAAATCCTTCATCTGATTGTACGAGATGAATCCCTCAACCAGCTTAAATTCCTCGGATTCCGACAGCTATTCCGATATGGAGTTTCACCTAAGCTCCGAAAGCAGTGTCACCAAAATGAATCAACCAATCATCCATCCCCAATTCATCTGATGAGTTCGTAGTCGACTTAATCAGTGGAGACGCGAAGAAGGGGATCCTTTTCACCAACCGATTTCACTCTTGACAATGAACTTGAAGCGTTTACCGGCGAACCTGTTCGAGACACCATTTTCTCTCTCATTTCCAGAGTATCTCGTCATGATCATATACTATCTCAGATTCTAAACCTTATTCATCCGTTCGTTCCGACCGACAATCATTCTGGAATAATAGAAGAAGTCAACGAGCTTCGTGCTCAAGTAATCAATTTAGAAAATATGGTGCAAAACGTATCAACTTCAACAACATCACTGGCACCAACCGTATCATCAATAACAGCACCAGTACCATCAACAATTCATGCCTCAACATCTCATTCTGTACCGCGAGCATAATCACCGTTCTACGTATCGATCTACATCAATTATCTTCATTATTCATGGCAATTATGTAGTCTCTAAAGTCTTAGAGATTATTTATTCTAGCTCAAACCAAAAATCAAATAAGTTTAATATCATATTGACTCATTAAATTTATGATTACATTTGAAGAAAATATATATATATATATATATATATATATATATATATATATATATATATATATATATATATATATATATATATATATATATATATATATATATATGTTTTCATAAAGATTGTAATTAAAAATTCTTTCGTACAAACTGTTAATAATGAAAATATTTTAACGGGTAGGTAATACCCGAGGAATATTTAGATTTCACATTAATAAGTTACACAGTACATTCTTCGAACCTGATTCAACGGTCAATTACCATCCTACTTACATCTACAGATATACGAATCTGATTCACCACAGAATAACCATTTTCATTCAATTTCATATTTGGATTTTGACCTATCAGAATCCAACAAGTGGCATAATGAAGAAATAATGGACAAAAAAAAAAAACTCTCGGAAATTGAGTAAACGTTTAACACATAACTGTGCTAATTTCTTTAGTGTTATTATCACCCAAAATAACCTTGCTGTTCTTCTTCAAAATAGCAAATTTTGTCACAGCTCCAGCAAGACAACTTTGACTTTTCGTACGAAACAACCTATTTATAACGTTGATATATACGCGTGCTCTTTTATTGTTATCAGGGAACCTTTCATATTCCACCATATTACCATCAGCGTTTAATCATCTAAAAACACAATTCTCCTAAAACCACCTCGGATTAATAACCGATGATTCAGATATCATAGCATTAAATGCAGAGGAAACAGAAAAATGGTAGATGGTCTAAACGGCCAAAAGTTTGATGATAAAGAAAGGAGTGTTAGGAACGCTCGATAGAAAATTGGGTATTGAAAAATAGATTGAGCTACCCATGAAGGAGACCAAGGACAAATACAAGGACCAAACCCTATATTCAAAGGATTCCGGTAATTCTGGATCCGTTGAAATCTTTAGAGAATATCTTGCTCCGAAGTCATGTTAAAATCTTGCGGAAAATCTTTCTCCATCAACCATCGAACTTAGAAATTCCAAAATATCATCATCAATATCTTCGATATTTCTGAGGATATTTTCATAAATATTCTCGTCCGAAATTATATACTTCTTCGTGCTTCCTGTGTATCATTATATTGGAAACATTCAACAGAAAATTTAGTACCGAAAAGCATATTATGCGAAACTATGAAGAAATCCGTGGACAAATCACAAAGAATAAGTTTGATTTCAAAGAAAATAAATGATTCAATGTCTGCTGAAGTCTTTAGTAAATATCTTGCTCCTGACTCTAAACCCTTGCGGACAATAGTCTCCAACATCCTCTGATCTTAGATATTCAAAGATATTATCGTATCTTTCATTATAAATATCCTCCATATTTCTGAAGATATTTTCATAACTATTCTTATCTGAAATCATTAACCTCTTAGTGCTATCAGTGTTACATCATATAGAAACTGTAGTTTCTATATTCTGCTAACTTTCAAGCTTAAAATATGAATGTTATTGAAGTAATGTTGGGAACTGATGCATGAGTTAGTATAATATAATGACGCTTGGCCAACGTTATTATATTACAGTAAGTCATGCTGAGTTCTAATGGGACATAATGGTTCACAGTAGATCATACCACCATCATGTGTCATGTTACATAACTTTTTCATTCTAATTAACTTCTGAACATATCAAGAAAGTATATTCTTGATAGCTCTATTCTCAATGATTCTGGTAATTTGACGAATCAAATCGTGCTATTACGTTCTTTCTTGATTATAACATTAAATTCATTCGAAACTCCATACTTACAAATTCTGGACCATTACTCGTTTTACTAGAGATCGAGAGGAGATTAAAAAAGACGAAGAGCTTCGAAACATAGAGGAAGATATAAAACTCGACAACAACACTGAAATTATAATAATTGAAAATTAAAACATCACGATAATTAAAAATTAAAAGATTACAATCAAGCTACTCGTCGTCGTCAATTGTCATCTGCAAAGTAACGTTCACCAGTCATTTCACCATCCGTGAGGTACTCTGGAGACATCGGTATTTCTCTTGATGCTTCAACTGCTGCTTCAGCTGATTCATCGAGGTAACGATAACCCAACGTCTCTTCATCTTCAAGAATCGCATACAAAGAAATGTGTTTACCGCGATCTTCAATGGTATCTTTTATAAAGTACCATTGATCATTGGTACATAGAAAACTTGCCCTACAATCCGCATCATAATCATCTTTATAAAAGAACACAGACGTGAATTCACACGAAACTTTTTCCTTCAGAAAGGATAGCAAGTCTTGTAAACCAACATCACGAATGTCGATATCTTCAAACGAAATACTATCGCCCCACTTATATTCCTTCATTTGATTACGGAAATCACCTCCGTAATGAACATCGAATGAAACAATCATTGGGGGAAGTGTTAACATTTTGCAGTTTGGGAGTGTTTGATTTTGATTTTGAGAAAGGTGGAAATATAAAAGAAATATATGTTTGAGTGTATAAAGTGAAGTATATGGTTGGTGTTTATATAGTGTAAAAGTGACCGTTGGGATAGCCGTTGGAATTTTTTTTATTCTACTAACGGCGAAAAATTTGGGCAAGTTTTTGGGCGAAGGTGGACGATGCCCGTTGGGACCTCTCTCATGATAGTTTCATTCGTACTCTTCGACTAATCGAATCATTTTATTCATATACTCAATGATGATAAAACTCTATTAATCAACTCATATTCGTCATGAAAACATTTTATTGTTAACCATGACCATCTCACTCAAATTTCAGGACGAAATTTCTTTAACGGGTAGGTACTGTGACGACCCGGGAATTTCCGACAAAATTTCAACTTAATCTTTATATGATTTTGACACGATAAGCAAAATTTGTAAAGTGGAGTCTCAAAACTTTTGAACCGTTTTAATGTATTCATTTACCCTTTGACTATTTCTGACGATTCACGAACAATTATTTGTATATAAATATATATATATTAATTAGAAATATAATTGGAATTAATATATGATTTATCTGTTAGAATTAAATATGTAGATAACTTACGATATAATGAAACGTGTTATTTAAAACGTGTTTATATACATAGATTCTTTTTAATTTAATTAGTAAATGATATTAAAACGTTGATCATTGATTATTATTAAATAAAGTTCAATGTAAACTTATGAGGATTTAAATAAATATAGAAATATAAAGATAATTGATGACGACTAAGAATACCCCTTTATTCACACGTTTTATTAATTATATATATAAACACACATTACACGTATATATATAGATATCGCCATCAAATTCTTTGATCATTCCCCACATCCAATTATCATTCGATCCCATCCAATTCATGCACTGTGATTTACAACTTGATAATATATTATATATTATATATGGTATAGTATGTGGTGAATTGAATTTGAATATTACTGTTGTTGATTGTTCACAATATTTAACTTATATATGTATCCAACGTACATTGCATTATCACTAATATGTTTTCAACTTTTGACTTGGGTTATCAAGTAACCCCACTTACATTCATACATCTCATTATTAGAACACTTTATATATATACACACCTCTATTATTGAAACAAGAATAAACAACCACCTCTATCTTTTCCTTCACAATTTTTTTTTCTACTTGCCTGATTGTTGTATTTCGACCCAAAACCTCATCATCGAACTACAAACCACCATAGAACAACCTTCTACTGCTATTTTCTTTGTTCGGTACCAACATGAAACCAGAACCACCACTTGTGATCTTCATGGTTTCTACTCGATTATAAATAACCTGTTTCTATTTATACGATCACTAAGTACACCCTTGTTGCTTTTATTTCTTTTCATGAAACACCCAACAGAACCCCACGCTGCTACTGCATCCACTGCTATTCTGACTCATTCTATCATTACCATAATTCCATCGTTAATAACCATCATCCTCTTCAGCCCAGTACACCATCATCTTCCACAACCAAACCGAACACTACCACAATCAGCCTGCAAACAACCGTCTCCATTACTACACCACAGTCAAACCAAGAAACGTCATCACCTTGTAATTTTCTTCTCCTCTCTTGTTCCTACTATTGTTACTATGTCTCCTGTCTCACTAAAACTGTTACATCAGCTACTGCTGCTATGCAGCCCATATGATGATTCTGCTGGCCATCAAATCCTCTCCATAACCATTAACGATTACTGCTACAGCTGTTGCAACTCTGGTAAGACCACAACAAAAACCTTTGATTTAAGCACATAACAAAACATATATATATATATATATATATATATATATATATATATATATATATATATATATATATATACATATATATATATATATATATAAAGGGTAAAAGTATGATTAATAGATATACAAGATGTCACTTAAACTAATTAATGTGAATGGATACAAATACATAATATATTACATTCCTCTATGCTCCAAAGGTTGTTTACGAAAGAGATAGTTACAGGGTCCTGAAGTTATTACAGTGACAAAGCCCAAGCAACCTTGTTCCAATCACAAACAATTTTTCATGTTCTTCTATAACACAAATTCCATCTATTATACCTTACACTAACAACAACACATTGGCATATAATAAGTATTCGTACAAATTAACTTTTTCTTTGAAGCAACCTTACCCATAGTCTCATTATAATGAAACCACATACTAATCTCATAAACTTTTAGAATGTAAAAACAGTTAGTAAACTCGAAAGCATAAAGACTTTAATTGTTAATTATAATCCAAACCAAATTGTGTCTGTAAGAGAAATCAAAGCTTATCATATAAATATATATACCTGTTTGACTGAATCATAACTTGGCAATCCTTCCTGATGAATAAAAAAGGACCATACCTGTTGTAATCGACGTAGACTTTGTAAACTCATCGAGTTTCAATCAGAACCCTATAAACAACTATCATCAGACCTGCAAATCCCATGTAGCTGTTACACGGTTACAGTCTCTAATTAGGGTTATTTTATTTTTTCGTTCAATCAAACCTTCTAACCAATCACCATCACCACCTATTTTAAAACATTCTGATTCATCACCAATTTCATATAAAATCTTTCCATCTTTAATGATCAGATTCGATTCAAAAGAAATAAAAATAAATAAATAAATAAATAATTAAAATGCAGAATAAATCTATAAAGGAGTGAAGAGATTAAAAGAATAATAACAAATCAATTACCTGATCAATCGATGAAGGATGCTAAGATGATGATCCGGATACAATAAAGATTGGTGTTGATGAACGGGTATTCGTGTGGGATAATACTCGAACGAAGATGATGATGAACCAGTAATCTACTGTATACCGAAGAATTTCTGGATTAACTGGTCTGATTGATGAATTGAAGAACCCTAGATCGTATTCTTCCTCTTCCTCTGTCTCCGAATATATCGATCTGTTTTGGGAACCCTAATATAAAACGCGTACTCTTATCATTAAATATTATCATAATTATTATTATTATTATTATTATTTTTATTATTATTATTATTATTATTATTATTATTATTATTATTATTATTATTTTTTATAATTATAATAATAATAATTATTATTATTATTATTATTATTATTATTATTATTATTATTAATATTATTAATATTATTATTAAGTACTAAGTATTAGTATCATTATTATTATTATTACTATCATTATTTTTTATGACAAATAGATACTATACATATAAACACATATCTTTATTACACATAATTATATATTAAACATATTTTTATATAAATGATACATATAACAAATTATTGATATAATGCTAATTATATATGTATATATATACATTGATATAACTACAAACACTAATTACTTTTAATGTATATACAAAATAAATGTAGATAAAACATAAGTTAAGATATAATAAATAAAATATATATATTCTACTTGTAATCTAGTATAAATTTTATACAACTACTACACTATATATATATATATATATATATATATATATATATATATATATATATATATATATATATATATATATATATATATATATATATATATATATATATATATATATATATATATATATACATATATAACTTTTTAAATAACAAATACATTACTAAATTAACTAAGGAATATATATAAACTAGTTGATTATTATTACATGTTAAGTATATGTGTTAATATATATATATATATATATACTTGATATAGGTTCGTGAATCCGAGGCCAACCCTACATTTGTTCAATGTCGTAAAATGATTTTTTTCTACAAAATATAGTATGGTGAGTTTCATTATTCCCTTTTTAAATGCTTTCGCAATATATATTTTTGGAACTGAGAATACATGCGCTGTTTTTATAACTGTTTTACGAAATAGACATAAGTAATTGAAACTACATTATATGGTTGAATGATCGAAATCGAATATGCCCCTTTTTATTAAGTCTGGTAATCTAAGAATTAGGGAACAGACACCCTAATTGACGCAAACTCTAAATATAGATCTATCGGGCCCAACAAGCCCCATCCAAAGTACCGGATGCTTTAGTACTTCGAAATTTATATCATGTCCGAATGAGGATCCCGGAATGATGGGGATATTCTTATATGCATATTGTGAATGTCGGTTACCAGGTGTTCAATCCATATGAATGATTATTTTTGTCTCTATGCATGGGACGTATATTTATGAGAAATGAAAATATGAAATCTTGTGGTCTATTAAAATTATGAAATGATTATTTATGTTAAACTAATGAACTCACCAACCTTTTGGTTGACACTTGAAAGCATGTTTATTCTCAGGTATGAAAGAAGTCTTCCGCTGTGCAATTGCTCATTTTAAAGATATTACTTGGAGTCATTCATGACATGTTTCAAAAGACGTTGCATTCGAGTCGTTGAGTTCATCAAGATTATTATTAAGTCAATTATAGTTAGATATATTATAAAATTGTATGCACGCCGTCTGTCATAACCCGACCTTAACCATAAGGACGAATACAATAACATATGATTTCATCGCGAGGTATTGACCTCTATATGCGACATTTTTCAAAAACTGCATTCGTTTTTACAATACAAACCATAGCTTTTATTACAAATACAAGGTTTAAACAACTTAATAATGATTATCGTTTAGCGATAATCTTAGACTTACAAACTTTACATGTGATAATAACAATACGACCTCCAACATATTTTACATTACAAATCCTCCGATATGCAGTTTTATTTTTGACACAAATATGCATACTCAAGATCTTGCTTAAATTCAACATGTTGCAGCGGAAGCTTTTAGTTATCACCTGAGAATAAACATGCTTAAAACGTCAACATAAAGTTGGTGAGATATAGGTTTAATGCCGGCAGCGTTATAAATATAGACCACAAAATTTCATATATAAACGTTTTAATAAAAATATTCTAAGTTGTTGAGCACTTGATAACCATACTTAACATTTAATCAACGTCGCATATTCCCTTTATTATGAAATCTTACTACACCGTACCAAGTGTAGTCACCGAAACGAAGTACTGTGCAACCGTTGAATACTGGTCGTCCAGTCCGGTTGGGGTTGTCAGGCCCGATAGATCTATCAACAGGATTCGCGTTTACAATACCTCATGTAAATAATAGTTACCAAGTTACAGGGAAGTATGCCAGTGGTACAACTCAACGTAGAATATATATTTTTAATCACTTGTGTCCATAACGTAAATCATAAAATGCATGTATTCTCATCCCGAAATATTTAGAGTTTAAAAGTGGGACTATATACTCACTTTTGCCTTGAAGGTATTTCTCACGACTTGGTCTCCGATTGATATCACAAACCTAACCATATATATAATATATCAACATATTTTCTTTTCAAGTAATCGTTACATATATATATATATATATATATATATATATATATATATATATATATATATATATATATATATATATATATATATATATATATATATATATATATATATATATACTTTTAATACTTTTAATATTTTCTTAGTCCGTAGTTAGCAGTCCGATGTTAGTGGTCCACAATTAGTTGCTTAAATAAAATAAATAAAGACCCCATCGTATTCATATTGATCTGAATTAATCTTGACCCATGGTACCATGTTGTCAAATGACGTGTTGCGTACATAAAGTACCGTGTTTTCAAATGACGTGTTGCGTACAATCATGAGGTCTTATGATTAATCTTCTCGTGTTGTTTACGGGTGGTCCTGAAATATATAAAATTAAATCATAAGTAAATATATATTAAATATTATGTTAATTAGCCAAGATATGATTAATCCGATTTTGTCATAATATGATATATTACAGGTCTTTAAGTGTTTTTAAAAATCAAATTAGAAGGATCTATTTAGTTTGCGAACAAGTTTGAAATCACTCAAACTATGTTCTTGTTGTTAAAATTTTACAACACAAAATAAGACAGCTATATAAATATGAATCGAATAAGGTTATGAATAAGGTTACTACCTCAAGTTACTTGGACAAAGCTACTGGAAAAGGTAAGAAAAATCTTGGAATCAAAAGAGTGGTGGAGTGGGATTGAAAGATTGGAAGTAATCTCCTTGAAATCGGATGACTATATTGATACGTTCTTGAGTAGGTAAATGAGGAGAGATTAGGGAGTGAATTAACTTGAAAGAAAATTGGAAGTGAAATTGTATGTGTGTGTGTGCAAAATAGCATGATTATGGGATGGATATATAGGAGATTTAGTTTGTTTTCTTGCACAAAAGTCACACATGAGGTTAAATGGCTGGTTCCCACATGTAACATCATGTCTAATGGCTGATCATTGAAGTTTATTGTTGGTATATACCAATAGTAAATACGTATAGAAGCTGGGTATGATACGGTTACATATACCCTAGATATACTTGTAGAAATTTTGAGGAATCGGAACGAGAATTCAAATATGGACGGGTTTATAACTGTAAAAGAGGCTCAAAAATGGGCTTTTATTTTTGGGTCAAACCGGGCCAAAATAAAATTTTAAGACATTTTTAATAAAGCAATGTTAGCCCAAAAAAAAATTTCCAAGCTGACCTGGCAGCTCGACCCCAGCCAGGGGCTCTGCCCCTTGGACCCCGCTTATCGGGGGCGCTGCCCCCGAACCCCCGTCATAATCAAGATAAGTTCAAACAAGTGTTCACTCCACATAATCGTAAGTATATATGTCAAAGAACGTTACATATAGTTATAGTTTTGAAAACTTAAGTTAGTGGTCTCAAAGTATACTTATAACTCATTGTTGTTAGTTCACAATGAAATGTTAAACCATCCTTAAATCATGTTAAATATGTATAGATATGTACATATACATAATTGTATAATTATCGTGTGTTATATAGTTCGTGATATCATCAGTCAAATTGGACGGTCAAACGTTGTGTGAAACTCTTTTCAAAAACATAAGTCTCAACAGTTTGGATTGCTTATCATGTTGGTAAGGTTTATTTTATGTAAATATTAATCTCATAAGTATAAAACGATCGGAAAAATCCGGGTCGTTACACCGTCAACTTTCAATGTAATGAAAGACTGTCTTTTCAAAAACGAATGCAATGTTTGTAAAATGTATCATATAGAGGTCAAGTACCTCGCGAGGTAATCAACTGTAGTGAATTGTTTATAATCGATATGGACTTCGTCCGGATGGATTAGAACGGGTCTTCACACTAAGTATATTATCACTCATATAAATATAACTTTCTCGAAAACGGTCACTGTTAATATAGTTTACTATATTGATAAACAAACTTAATGTCTATTAGATATCAACTAATCAAACATTATATCTCTAGGTTGAGATCTTCGATTACACACTCCATTCATACTACTTGCGTGGATTTCGCTTGCTTGCTATTAAGGTGAACTTCATAGCAGCTTTTTAACTTTCTTTATTTACTTATTTTAAACTTTGGGGTGAGACACATGCTTGCTTTTAAACTGTTTTACGCTTAGACACAAGTACATGAAAACTTTCTTTTGATTAAGTTCAAACTGTGATGCATGCTTTGATTCATGCTAAATCCCTGCCATGATATCGTTAATTGCTACGTATAAATGCATACTTAGTTATTGTGAGTAGGCCTATTGAGAGCAACGTCTCTAACTATTTGACCACTGGTCTTTGGTTACATAATAATGATTTAACGACACGAACGAATAATGTGATCACGGGGTAACTTTGTTTAGTCTCGATATCATACACCTCAGCACTACTACCGAACTGATTGAACTTTATTATTAAATCTTGTGGTCTAAAACTATATATTAAACCTATGTTGTTCACACAACCTTTTTGGTTGACACTTTAAGCATGTTTTATCTCAGGTGAAGATTGCTAAAGACTTTGTGTGCTATATGGGCTTTGCTGCTTTTGGAGTTCGCATATTATCATTTACATTATGTATTAAAACAATTTAGTTTACATTTACATTTTGAATTCACAAATTGTAATAACTTATTACATTCCGCTGCGTTAATATATTAGTTTTTAATTAAAACGTCTCATATAGAGTCGTTCTCGCTTTACACTTGTGTTATGATATTAGTTAGTCACATATTACCCCCGGTTCTATTTAGGGGGTGTGACAGATTGGTATCAGAGCCAGGTTGTTATAGAGAACCAGGATTGCATATTATGTGTGCCTTATGTGTTAGTTAGGTGCCTTAGCAATCCATAGGACTATAACCTTTCCTGTTTTAGTTTCTGGTGTATTTTTCCCTTACATTTTATTCGTGCTTTTACGTCATCCTTAGAACCTACCTAATCATCTCTCTTTCTTTTCATTTAGGATGTCTCACAATAGCCCGATCATCATCTCCGACAACGAGTCCGATGGATCCTACTCCGAAAGATCTGTCCACACACCGGCTTATGGACCCATTTCCCCGCCATTTTCACCAACTCACCCAAACTATGTCCCTCCTAGTCCACCACACTACCCTCATTTGGAAGAAGCCCACACTAATGCTAACTATGATAGGGATGATGAAGAGGAAGAGTTTGTGGAGGAGATGATTGAAGAAGAAGAAGTTGAGGAAGAATCCAAGTCCGAGTCCTTTGTTCAAGGCAATGGCAACAATAGCGTACCGCGAAATCTTTCGACTATTCGTTCTCATCAAAGTTTTATAAGCTACCCGCCCCCTACATACAAGAGTACTGAAAGACCTGGGCTCATTAATATAGAAATGGTGAATGCTGACCTCATGAGCTACACCAACCGATTTCAAGAGTTTGCTCTCATGGCTACTCATGAGTATCTAGGGATCCAATGCTACATCAATGGATTACCTAATGAAGTCCGAAGAGATGTTATCTTGGAGAACCCTAGCACCATACAAGAAGCTGCTTGCATGACAAGCTATTTCATCGGCAAACATAAGGAGAAAGAAGGTGCAAAAAGGAAGAGAGAAGGAATGGAGCAAGAAAATTCAAAAAGCAAATTCAACAAGTTGTATAGAGGAAAACGTCCTTATTGCAGGAGATGTGAGAAACATCATGAAGGATGGTGTAAGGCCAAATGCACCAAGTGCGAGAAGGTGGGTCACGTAGCCAAGACTTGTAGAGTTGTTATCCCATCAATCAAAACTCCAGCAAATGCAACCGTTCCTACTTGCTATAACTGCGGAGGAGTAGGGCATTTCAAAAATCAATGTTTGGATAAGAAGAAGAATGAAGAGGCACAATGAAGAGTTTTTGGAAACCACTAGATGCATTTAAATTTTCATAGTATTCTTTATGTTACCATTTAGTACTTCTATAGTTTGGAAGATTTCGTTAAGTTTTTGTAATACTCTAGTTATTTTCTTTTAATGAATGATGTTACTTTCTTTTCTTTTATTTTCCATTGAATCATTCACCTCGATGAAGATACATATTGACTAGATGACATAGTAGTAACCGTATGGAGTGAGAAAAGTATGATTTAGAATAATATAATGACACTTGATCAACGTCATTATATTATGATAAGTCATACAGAAATCCTAATGGATCATGATGGGAATAAGATTTAATCAACCTTAGGACCACTGTGTACCATTACATACTCCTTATCACTATATTGTCGACTAAAAATATCAACCCTATATATTATAAATCCTTTACTTGTTAATTTTCCACGCCCGGTGCTGTACATATTGCATAGGTATCATACCGATTAGCTCCACCCGAAATGAAGGAATCATCCAGCCAACTCCAAGAGCTTTTGGAGAAAGGTTTCGTTCGTCTTAGCTTGCCTCTGTAAGGAGCACCCGTTCTATTTGTTAAAAAGAAAGATGGCACATTGAGAATGTGTATTGATTACCGAGAACTCAACAAGCTAACCATCAAGAATCGTTATCCTCTACCGTGCATTGATGACCTATTTGACCAAATACAAGGGTCAAGTATTTATTCGAAGATTGATCTTAGGTCGGGTTATCATCAATTGAGAGTCAAGGAAACTGATGTTTCTAAGACTGCTTTCCGAACTCGCTATGGACATTATGAGTTTCTTCTCATGCCTTTTGGTTTAACCAACGCTCCTGCTGTATTCATGGATCTTATGAACCGTGTATGCAAGCCTTATCTTGATAAATTTGTGATTGTTTTCATCGACGATATTCTAATCTATTCCAAGAACGAGAAAGAGCATGAGCAACATTTGCGATTGATTCTAGAGCTTTTAAAGAAGGAACAACTGTATGCCAAGTTCTCTAAATGCGAATTTTGGTTGCGAACCGTACAATTTCTCGGACATGTAGTTGATAGTAAAGGAATACATGTCGATCCGGCAAAAATTACTACTATTCGGAATTGGGAAGTACCTAAGAGTGCGAAACATATTCGCCAATTTTTAGGACTTGCTGGTTATTACCGAAGATTCATCAAAGATTTTTCTATTTTAGCCAAGCCTCTCACTAAGCTAACTCACAAGGGGAAAAAGTTTGAGTGGTCCGAAGAATAGGAATCTGCTTTTAAGGTTCTAAAGGATAAATTGACCACAGCCCCGATTCTATCATTACCCGATGGCAACGACGATTTTGTAGTCTATTGTGATGCCTCAAACCAAGGTTTCGGATGTGTCTTAATGCAACGTAACAAAGTTATAGCTTATGCATCTAGACAATTGAAGAAACATGAGAAGAACTATACCACGCATGACCTGGAGTTAGGAGCTGTGGTATTTGCATTGAAGATGTGGAGACATTATCTCTACGAGATTAAATTCACAGTGTTTACCGATCATAAAAGTCTTCAACATATCTTTGATCAAAAGCAACTGAACATGAGACAAAGGCGTTGGGTCGAGTTATTAAATGACTACGACTGTGAGCTTAAATATCATCCCGATAAGGCGAATGTAGTTGCTGATGCCCTTAGTAGAAAAGATCGTGTTAAACCGATCCGAGTCCGAGCTTTAAACATACGAATTCGTACGAATCTTACATCTCAAATCCGTGAAGCACAACTTGAGGCATTGAAGGAAGAGAATGCCCAACTCGAGGGACTTAAAGGTCTCGTGAAGCAACTTGAACTCAAGGGAAACGGAATAAGGTATTTCAATAACCGAATCTTGGTCCCAATTTTTGGAAATCTTCGAGAACTAGTCTTGGATGAAGCACATAAGACTAGGTATTCTATTCACCCGGGCTCTAGTAAAATGTATCACGATGTGAAAGAGTTTTATTGGTGGCCTAATCTTAAATCTGATATTGCCGATTATGTGAGCAAGTGCCTTACTTGTTTAAAAGTTAAGGCCGAGCATCAAAATCCATCTGGTTTACTTCAAAAGCCGGATATTCCGCAGTGGAAGTGGGAATGTATCACTATGGATTTCATCACCAAGTTGCCTAAGACTTCAAATGGCAATGATACTATATGGGTCATAGTGGATCATCTTACTAAGTCTGTACACTTCTTGCCAATCAAAGAAACCGACAAGATGGAGAAATTATCACAACTTTATATCAAAGAGATTGTCTCACGTCATGGAGTCCCTATTTCAATCATTTCAGATCGCGACAGTCGATTTATCTCTAGATTTTGGAAAATGTTACAATCTGCTCTTGGAACTCAACTCGACATGAGTACTGCTTATCATCCGCAAACCGATGGTCAAAGTGAACGAACCATTCAAACATTGGAAGATATGCTCCGTGCTTGTGTTATCGATTTTGGCAAAGGTTGGGATAGACACTTGCCTTTAGCCGAATTTTCTTACAACAACAGTTATCACTCGAGTATTAAGGCTGCACCTTTTGAAGCCATGTACGGACGAAAATGTAGATCTCCACTGAACTAGAGGATAGACAAATAACTGGTCCAGAAATCATTAATGAAATAACCGAAAAGATCGTTCAGATTAAGAAACGATTAGAAACTGCCCGCAGCTGACAAAAGAGCTATGCTGATATTCGTCGGAAAGATTTAGAATTCCAAGTTGGTGATAAAGTCATGTTGAAAGTATCCCCTTGGAAAGGAGTAGTTCGTTTTGGTAAACGAAGCAAACTAAGTCCGCGTTTTGTTGGACCTTTCATGGTTATCGAAAGAATTGGTCCCATGGCGTATCGATTAGAATTACCTGCCGAGCTTAGTAAGGTACACGACGTGTTTCATGTCTCAAATCTAAAAAAGTGTCTTGCTGATGACACACTCGTTGTTCCTTTGGATGACATTCGCATTGATGATAAGATGCACTTCATTGAAGAACCAATTGAGGTCGTTGATCAAACTGAGAAACGCTTGAAACAAAGTACTATACCTATTGTTAAAGTCCGTTGGAATTCACGACGAGGCCCCGAGTATACCTGGGAACGTGAAGACCAAATGAGGCGGAAATATCCCCATCTCTTCTCAACCGCAGATGCATCCGAGAAGTCCACCTAAAACTTCGGGACGAAGTTTTTATTAACGGGGAGGTACTATGACGACCCTCAATTTTTCATTTCTGTTCAAATATTAGGACTATATGTACTCGTAAAATTTGTTTAACAACTTTGTTTAAATATTAACTTTTGATTAATATATCCGTTATATAAAGTTTATGTATTTGTGTATTATCTTTATTATACCGACTATATATATATATATATATATATATATATATATATATATATATATATATATATATATATATATATATATATTAATACTTAAAAGTGATATTATATAAACTATAAAAATAAATACAAACTAATTGGAACAAATAAAAATTTATAAAAGATTAGGGTCTAATAAATAAATAAAATGTATTTAAGTAATATAACCCTAATATTAATAATAATAATAATAATAATACTAATAATAATAATAATAATAATAATAATAATAATAATAATAATAATAAAAGAGAAATAATATATATAAATAAATTGGATATACGGTATAAAAAAATATATAAATACATGAAATAACAGAAAACAAATCGGCTGTTGTATGCAGCAAATAATTTATTTAGTCACCAAGTTTTCACAATCCTTGTTTAACCATAATTAGTGTTCTTGTTCTCCAAGTAGTCTAATGTAATTAGGAAATCTACAAGTCCTATAAAAGCATCGTGATCCTTCAAGTTAATCACCACAATTAAACCTGCAATTCTGTCGACTGATTTACCTGCTTTCTCTCCAGTTTTATTGTCGACTATCTCCTGCTATTTCCCTCCAGCTTTCTGTCATCAAAACAACCTTCATCCAGTCGCATTCAGTTGACCAAAACCCTCACCAAACCCCATCTGCAAATTGCCATCACCTGTAATCCATCCTGCTTTCCATCTAAAGTTTTGTCGGTTAAAAACTGCTGCTGTACCTGCTATTCTGTCGAACCAAACAGCCCAGGATTTTTTAGTACGTTTTCTTCTGTTCCTTGCTGCATTTTTCTGCTGGTTAGCTGCTGTTTCTGTGGTATCAAACGGGTCAAGAAAGTCTGGATTTGGGTCGTACTGCTGCTGCTTGTTTTCTGGTTTCTGTTGTGATCAAAGAGGACCCAAATAGCCTCTTTTTGGGTCGTGTTTACCTGCTGTTGCTGCTGCTTGCTTTCTGTTTTCTGACCGTACCAAACCCATCATCATTCTTGATCATTAAACCCTAAGGTATAACTAATAAACCCTAGTTCATTCCTACATTAAATCTATTAAGTTATAGTTGTATGTATTATAAAAAAAGTTTATGATTTTATGAGGTAACTAGTAAGTGAATAAAGATTATGGATATGAAGTATGATTTTGATCAAGTATTATAATTAATGGTTAATAAGATGATAATGAATCAAGTATGATTATGAATATCATGTATGAGTAACTAGATTGTGATAATGATAAAAGATGTATGATAAATAAACTAGTTGTTATAATAAAAAGTTATGATTTTATGTTAAAGATGTTATGGTAAAAAGGTTAAGTAGGTTTGATTAAGGTTGATTAGTTAAATAATAAAGGTTATGATCAAAGTAAAAAAATAATAATTAAAAGATGATAACAAGTATGATTATGGCTATTATGATTAGGGTTAATGAATGTAACTAGTAATTATGAAGAAAAGATATGATTTTACGTGAAAGGTTGTTAACTAGTTAGTAAAGAAAGATAAAGATTATGAATTGATTAAAAAGATTACTAGTTAGTATGTTAAAACTTATGATTTTATGTTTAGTAATGGGTAATGATAATAATAATACGTGTGCATGCATGCATGCATACGTACGTATGTGCATGTATACACTGTATGTATATGTGTGTATGTATATGAAAATATATACATACGTGTATATGTATGTGTATATATGTATGTGTATGTTCATGTGTATGTATGTATGTATGGAGGTGTATTATATAAGTAATAAGTATAGTAAAAATAATAAGAAAAGTAATAAGTATATGTATATGTAACACATACACCTACTATATATGTATCATATAGTATTGAATACATACATGAATAATAATAATAAAGAATATATATGTATGTATCACATAGATATAATTATATATGTAACATATAATGATAACTTACACAATAGTTGAATAATTAATGTAATCAATAATGCTATTATTAGTATAACATGTACACATACCTATATAGTAACACTTATAACACTAAGTATATTATCACTCATATAAATATAACTTTCTCAAAAACGGTCACTGTTAATATAGTTTGCTATATTGATAAACAAACTTAATGTCTATTAGACATCAACTAATCGAACATTATATCTCTAGGTTGAGATCTTCGATTACACACTCCATTCATACTACTTGCGTGGATTTTGCTTGCTTGCTATTAAGGTGAACTTCATAGCCCCGCTTTTTAACTTTCTTTATTTACTTATTTTAAACTTTGGGGTGAGACACATGCTTGCTTTTAAACTGTTTTACGCTTAGACACAAGTACATGAAAACTTTCTTTTGATTAAGTTCAAACTGTGCTGCATGCTTTGATTCATGCTAAATCCCTGCCATGATATCGTTAATTGCTACGTATAAATGCAAACTTAGTTATTGTGAGTAGGCCTATTGAGAGCGACGTCTCTAACTATTTGACCACTGGTCTTTGGTTACATAATAATGATTTAACGACACGAATGAATAATGTGATCACGGGGTAACTTTGTTTAGTCTCGATATCATACACCTCAGCACTACTACCGAACTGATTAAACTTTATTATTAAATCTTGTGGTCTAAAACTATATATTAAACCTATGTTATTCACTCAACCTTTTTGGTTGACACTTTAAGCATGTTTTGTCTCAGGTGAAGATTGCTAAAGACTTTGTGTGCTATATGGGCTTTGCTGCTTTTGGAGTCCGCATATTATCATTTACATTATGCATTAAAACAATTTAGTTTACAGTTACATTTTGAATTCACAAATTGTAATAACTTAATACATTCCGCTGCGTTAATACATTGGTTTTTAATTAAAACGTCTCATATAGAGTCGTTCTCGCTTTACACTTGTGTTATGATATTGGTTAGTCACAGATTACCTCCGGTTCTATTAAGGGGGTGTGACAAAACACGACCCGACTATTTTAATTTCCAACAAAACCGAGCATGGTGATTGGGGATACGCTACTCAATCCTAATCAATACAAAAGCACATCTTCTAAAGCAACCTACGCGAGTCCACTAGTTCCCATGCTTACCCGTGTCACCGCCTCCATGCAAATCTATAAAAATGTAAACAACGAGAGGGTAAGCTAACGCTTAGTGAGTGAGAATATACTACATACATATACATGCATAAAATGGACACGCCACACGAATAATCAAATAGCACATACCGGAGCATCCAAGCATAAAGGCAAGCTAATCTAAGCATGTCGTGAAATGTCCCGTTCTTATTGATTAAAAACGTTCCATATTAATTGATTTCGTTGCGAGGTTTTGACCTCTATATGAGACGTTTTTCAAAGACTGCATTCATTTTAAAACAAACCATAACCTTTATTTCATCAATAAAGGTTTAAAAAGCTTTTACGTAGATTATCAAATAATGATAATCTAAAATATCCTGTTTACACACGACCATTACATAATGGTTTACAATACAAATATGTTACAACAAAATAAGTTTCTTGAATGCAGTTTTTACACAATATCATACAAGCATGGACTCCAAATCTCGTCCTTATTTAAGTATGCGACAGCGGAAGCTCTTAATAATCACCTGAGAATAAACATGCTTAAAACGTCAACAAAAATGTTGGTGAGTTATAGGTTTAACCTATATATATCAAATCGTAACAATAGACCACAAGATTTCATATTTCAATACACATCCCATACATAGAGATAAAAATCATTCATATGGTGAACACCTGGTAATCGACATTAACAAGATGCATATATAAGAATATCCCCATCATTCCGGGACACCCTTCGGATATGATATAAATTTCGAAGTACTAAAGCATCCGGTACTTTGGATGGGGTTTGTTAGGCCCAATAGATCTATCTTTAGGATTCGCGTCAATTAGGGTGTCTGTTCCCTAATTCTTAGATTACCAGACTTAATAAAAAGGGGCATATTCGATTTCGATAATTCAACCATAGAATGTAGTTTCACGTACTTGTGTCTATTTTGTAAATCATTTATAAAACCTGCATGTATTCTCATCCCAAAAATATTAGATTTTAAAAGTGGGACTATAACTCACTTTCACAGATTTTTACTTCGTCGGGAAGTAAGACTTGGCCACTGGTTGATTCACGAACCTATAACAATATATACATATATATCAAAGTATGTTCAAAATATATTTACAACACTTTTAATATATTTTGATGTTTTAAGTTTATTAAGTCAGCTGTCCTCGTTAGTAACCTACAACTAGTTGTCCACAGTTAGATGTACAGAAATAAATCGATAAATATTATCTTGAATCAATCCACGACCCAGTGTATACGTATCTCAGTATTGATCACAACTCAAACTATATATATTTTGGAATCAACCTCAACCCTGTATAGCTAACTCCAACATTCACATATAGAGTGTCTATGGTTGTTCCGAAATATATATAGATGTGTCGACATGATAGGTCAAAACATTGTATACGTGTCTATGGTATCTCAAGATTACATAATATACAATACAAGTTGATTAAGTTAAGTTATGTTTGGGCGATTTTCAACCGTTGTTGAATTTGGATGATCTTCTCGGTAGTTTCTTGTATAATCTCCGGACCCGTAATCTGTCTATCCCCCACTTCACTCCAACAAATCGGAGACCTGCACTTTCTACCATAAAGTGCTTCAAACGGCGACATCTCAATGCTTGAATGGTAGCTGTTGTTGTAGGAAAATTCTGCTAACGGTAGATGTCGATCCCAACTGTTTCCGAAATCAATAACACATGCTCGTAGCATGTCTTCAAGCGTCACATGCTCGTAGCATGTCTTCAAGCGTTTGTATTGTCCTTTCGCTCTGCCCATCAGTTTGTGGATGATAGGCAGTACTCATGTCTAGACGAGTTCCTAATGCTTGCTGTAATGTCTGCCAGAATCTTGAAATAAATCTGCCATCCCTATCAGAGATAATAGAGATTGGTGTTCTATGTCTGGAGACGACTTCCTCCAAATACAGTCGTGCTAACTTCTCCATCTTGTCATCTTCTCTTATTGGCAGGAAGTGTGCTGATTTGGTGAGACGATCAACTATTACCCAAATAGTATCAAAACCACTTGCAGTCCTTGGCAATTTAGTGATGAAATCCATGGTAATGTTTTCCCATTTCCATTCCGGGATTTTGGGTTGTTGAAGTAGACCTGATGGTTTCTGATGCTCAGCTTTGACCTTAGAACACGTCAAACATTCTCCTACGTATTTAGCAACATCGGCTTTCATACCCGGCCACCAAAAATATTTCTTGAGATCCTTGTACATCTTCCCCGTTCCAGGATGTATTGAGTATCTGGTTTTATGAGCTTCTCTAAGTACCATTTCTCTCATATCTCCAAATTTTGGTACCCAAATCCTTTCAGCCCTATACCGGGTCCCGTCTTCCCGAATATTAAGATGCTTCTCCGATCCTTTGGGTATTTCATCCTTTAAATTTCCCCCTTTTAAAACTCCTTGTTGCGCCTCCTTTATTTGAGTAGTAAGGTTATTATGAATCATTATATTCATAGATTTTACTCGAATGGGTTCTCTGTCCTTCCTGCTCAAGGCATCGGCTACCACATTTGCCTTCCCCGGGTGGTAACGAATCTCAAAGTCGTAATCATTCAACAATTCAATCCACCTACGCTGCCTCATATTCAGTTGTTTCTGATTAAATATGTGTTGAAGACTTTTGTGGTCGGTATATATAATACTTTTGACCCCATATAAGTAGTGCCTCCAAGTCTTTAATGCAAAAACAACCGCGCCTAATTCCAAATCATGCGTCGTATAATTTTGTTCGTGAATCTTCAATTGTCTAGACGCATAAGCAATCACCTTCGTTCGTTGCATTAATACACAACCGAGACCTTGATTTGATGCGTCACAATAAATCACAAAATCATCATTCCCTTCAGGCAATGACAATATAGGTGCCGTAGTTAGCTTTTTCTTCAATAACTGAAACGCTTTCTCTTGTTCATCATTCCATTCAAATTTCTTTCCTTTATGCGTTAATGCAGTCAAGGGTTTTGCTATTCTGGAAAAGTCTTGGATGAACCTTCTGTAGTAACCAGCTAGTCCTAAAAACTGGCGTATGTGTTTCGGAGTTTTCGGGGTTTCCCACTTTTCAACAGTTTCTATCCTTGCCGGATCCACCTTAATACCTTCTTTGTTCACTATGTGACCGAGGAATTGAACTTCTTCCAACCAAAATGCACACTTTGAAAACTTAGCGTACAATTCTTCCTTCCTCAATACTTCTAACACCTTTCTCAAATGTTCACCGTGTTCTTGGTCATTCTTTGAGTAAATAAGTATGTCATCAATGAAAACAATGACAAACTTGTCAAGGTATGGTCCACACACTCGGTTCATAAGGTCCATGAACACAGCTGGTGCATTAGTTAAACCAAACGGCATGACCATAAACTCGTAATGACCGTAACGTGTTCTGAAAGTAGTCTTTGGAATATCATCTTCTTTCACCCGCATTTGATGATACCCGAAACGTAAGTCAATCTTTGAATAAACAGACGAGCCTTGTAGTTGATCAAATAAGTCATCGATTCTCGGTAGTGGGTAGCGGTTCTTGATGGTAAGTTTGTTCAACTCTCGGTAGTCGATACACAACCTGAATGTACCATCTTTCTTCTTGACAAACAAAACAGGAGCTCCCCACGGTGATGTGCTTGGTCGAATGAAACCACGCTCTAAAAGTTCTTGTAATTAGCTTTGCAGTTCTTTCATCTCGCTGGGTGCGAGTCTGTAAGGAGCACGAGCTATTGGTGCAGCTCCTGGTACAAGATCTATTTGAAATTCAACAGATCGATGTGGGGGTAATCCCGGTAATTCTTTCGGAAATACATCGGGAAATTCTTTTGCAATGGGAACATCATTGATGCTCTTTTCTTCAGTTTGTACTTTCTCGACGTGTGCTAGAACAGCATAGCAACCTTTTCTTATTAGTTTTTGTGCCTTCAAATTACTAATAAGATGTAGCTTCGTGTTGCCCTTTTCTCCGTACACCATTAAGGGTTTTCCTTTTTCTCGTATAATGCGAATTGCATTTTTGTAACAAACGATCTCTGCTTTCACCTCTTTCAACCAGTCCATACCGATTATCACATCAAAACTCCCTAACTCTACTGGTATCAAATCAATCTTAAATGTTTCGCTAACCAGTTTAATTTCTCGATTCCGACATATATTATCTGCTGAAATTAATTTACCATTTGCTAATTCGAGTAAAAATTTACTATCCAAAGGCGTCAATGGACAACTTAATTTAGCACAAAAATCTCTACTCATATAGCTTCTATCCGCACCCGAATCAAATAAAACGTAAGCAGATTTATTGTCAATAAGAAACGTACCCGTAACAAGCTCCGGGTCTTCCTGTGCCTCTGCCGCATTAATATTGAAAACTCTTCCGCGGCCTTGTCCATTCGTGTTCTCCTGGTTCGGGCAATTTCTAATAATGTGGCCCGGTTTTCCACATTTATAACAAACTACATTGGCATAACTTGCTCCGACACTACTTGCTCCGCCATTACTCGTTCCGACACCATTTGTTCCTTTCGTTCTATTAACCCCTGGTCCGTAGACCTCACACTTCGCCGCGCTATGACCATTTCTTTTACACTTGTTGCAAAATTTGGTGCAGAACCCCGAGTGATACTTTTCACACCTTTGGCATAGCTGCTTCTGATTGTTGTTGTTGTTGCGGTTATTATTGTTGTTGGGATGATTGTTGTAGTTGCTGTTGTTGTTGTTGTTGTTGGGCCGTTTGTTGTAGTTGCGATTGATGTTGCGATTGTTGGGATAATTGTTGCGATTATTGTTGTAATTGCTGTTGTTGTTGTATTGGTGATTCTTATCACCGTTTTCCTCCCACTTTCTTTTGACTTGCTTCACATTGGCCTCTTCAGCAGTCTGTTCTTTAATTCTTTCTTCAATCTGGTTCACTAGTTTGTGAGCCATTCTACATGCCTGTTGTATGGAGGCGGGCTCGTGTGAACTTATATCTTCTTGGATTCTTTCCGGTAATCCTTTCACAAACGCGTCGATCTTCTCTTCCTCATCTTCGAATGCTCCCGGACACAATAGGCACAATTCTGTGAATCGTCTTTCGTACGTGGTAATATCAAATCCTTGGGTTCGTAACCCTCTAAGTTCTGTCTTGAGCTTATTGACCTCGGTTCTGAGACGGTACTTCTCGTTCATCAAGTGCTTGAATGCTGACCACGGTAGTGCGTACGCATCGTCTTGTCCCACTTGCTCTAGATAGGTATTCCACCATGTTAACGCAGAACCTGTGAAGGTATGCGTAGCGTACTTCACTTTGTCCTCTTCAGTACACTTACTTATGGCAAACACCGATTCGACCTTCTCGGTCCACCGTTTCAATCTGATCGGTCCTTCGGTTCCATCAAATTCCAAAGGTTTGCAGGCAGTGAATTCTTTGTAGGTGCATCCTACACGATTTCCTGTACTGCTAGATCCAAGGTTATTGTTGGTATGTAGCGCAGCCTGTACTGCAGCTATGTTTGAAGCTAGAAAAGTACGGAATTCCTCTTCATTCATATTCACGGTGTGTCGAGTAGTCGGTGCCATTTCCTTCAAAATAGTCAAATGGAACAAGTTAATCATACAGAATATTAAGAGTAGTTAATAGTATTTCGTAGCATAATATGAACTCATTTATAAAAGCTTTTTCTTCATATTAGCGTTTTATAAGTTTAAATTTGGGTAGTACCTACCAGTTAAGTTCATACTTAGTAGCTAATATACAATTCAACTACTACAATTCTATATGAAAAACTGATTATAATAATATTTCGCGTTCAAACTTTTATACAATATTTTACAAACTTACAATACCGCTTATTTTACATAAAGCATGAAATATAGCACACAATAACTTTGATACAAGATAGTTGTGAAGATAATTCTAGCTAGTACACAAGTCGTTCAGCAAAGGCAATAAAGACACGTAATTCATACGTCCAGAAACAAGTCATGCATTCTGGTTTTACTAGGACTACTTCCCATCCTTGGTCTTGTGGAACATAACCATTATGGCCGTTGATAAGACAGCGTGTTGTAACGTCATCAAAGGGACGAGGGTTACGTAATGTCCAACAGTCCCGTAACAATCTAAAAACCTCATTTCTTACCCCAATTACTGACTCCTTCACTTGTGGAAACGTTTTGTTTAATAGTTGTAGCCCGATGTTCTTGTTCTCACTTTGGTGAGAAGCGAACATTACTAATCCGTAAGCATAACATGCTTCTTTATGTTGCATGTTAGCCGCTTTTTCTAAATCACGAAGTCCAATATTCGGATATATTGAGTCAAAATAATTTCTTAACCCGTTGCGTAAAATAGCATTTGGGTTCCCCGCAATATATGCGTCAAAGTAAACACATCGTAACTTATGGGTTTCCCAATGTGATATCCCCCATCTTTCAAACGAAAGTCTCTTATAAACCAAGACATTCTTGGAACGTTCTTCGAATGTCTTACAAACTGATCTCGCCTTAAATAGTTGTGCCGAGGAATTCTGACCGACTCTAGACAAGATTTCATCAATCATGTCTCCGGGTAGGTCTCTTAAAATATTGGGTTGTCTATCCATTTTGTGTTTTTAAACTGTAAAATAGACAAGAGTTAGATTCATAAAAAAATACTTATTAATACAAGCAATTTTTACATATATCATAAAGCATAAGCACACTATATTACATATATTACACCACACGAATACAACTATCTTATTCCGACTCGCTCGTTTCTTCTTCTTCGATTTTGGTTCATTTTGCCAAGTTTCTAGGGATATATGATGTTCCCCTAATACTAGTTGTCGTTTTCCACAACGGTTTAGAAAAACCTGGTGGTTTAGAGGTTCCCGGGTCGTTGTTACAACTTAAGGACTTCGGGGGTTGACGATACATATAAAGTTCATCGGGGTTGGAATTAGATTTCTCTATTTTTATGCCCTTTCCCTTATTATTTTCTTTTGCCTTTTTAAATTCAGTTGGGGTAATTTATATAACATCATCGGAATTCTCGTCGGAATCCGATTCATCGGAGAATTGGTAATCCTCCCAATATTTTGCTTCCTTGGCGGAAACACCATTGACCATAATTAACCTTGGTCGGTTGGTTAAGGATTTTCTTTTACTTAACCGTTTTATTATTTCCCCCACCGGTTCTATTTCTTCATCCGGTTCCGATTCTTCTTCCGGTTCCGATTCTTCTTCCGGTTCCGACTCTTCTTCCGGTTCCTCTTCGGGAACTGGTGAATCAGTCCACGAATCATTCCAATTTACATTTGACTCTTCATTATTATTAGGTGAGTCAATGGGACTTGTTCTAGAGGTAGACATCTATCACATAATGTCAAACACGTTAAGAGATTAATATATCACATAATATTCATATGTTAAAAATATATAGTTTCCAACAAAAATGTTAAGCAATCATTTTTAAAGAAAACACGGTCGAAGTCCAGACTCACTAATGCATCCTAACAAACTCGATAAGACACACTAATGCAAATTTTCTGGTTCTCTAAGACCAACGCTCGGATACCAACTGAAATGTCCCGTTCTTATTGATTAAAAACGTTCCATATTAATTGATTTCGTTGCGAGGTTTTGACCTCTATATGAGACGTTTTTCAAAGACTGCATTCATTTTAAAACAAACCATAACCTTTATTTCATCAATAAAGGTTTAAAAAGCTTTTACGTAGATTATCAAATAATGATAATCTAAAATATCCTGTTTACACACGACCATTACATAATGGTTTACAATACAAATATGTTACAACAAAATAAGTTTCTTGAATGCAGTTTTTACACAATATCATACAAGCATGGACTCCAAATCTCGTCCTTATTTAAGTATGCGACAGCGGAAGCTCTTAATAATCACCTGAGAATAAACATGCTTAAAACGTCAACAAAAATGTTGGTGAGTTATAGGTTTAACCTATATATATCAAATCGTAACAATAGACCACAAGATTTCATATTTCAATACACATCCCATACATAGAGATAAAAATCATTCATATGGTGAACACCTGGTAATCGACATTAACAAGATGCATATATAAGAATATCCCCATCATTCCGGGACACCCTTCGGATATGATATAAATTTCGAAGTACTAAAGCATCCGGTACTTTGGATGGGGTTTGTTAGGCCCAATAGATCTATCTTTAGGATTCGCGTCAATTAGGGTGTCTGTTCCCTAATTCTTAGATTACCAGACTTAATAAAAAGGGGCATATTCGATTTCGATAATTCAACCATAGAATGTAGTTTCACGTACTTGTGTATATTTTGTAAATCATTTATAAAACCTACATGTATTCTCATCCCAAAAATATTAGATTTTAAAAGTGGGACTATAACTCACTTTCACAGATTTTTACTTCGTCGGGAAGTAAGACTTGGCCACTGGTTGATTCACGAACCTATAACAATATATACATATATATCAAAGTATGTTCAAAATATATTTACAACACTTTTAATATATTTTGATGTTTTAAGTTTATTAAGTCAGCTGTCCTCGTTAGTAACCTACAACTAGTTGTCCACAGTTAGATGTACAGAAATAAATCGATAAATATTATCTTGAATCAATCCACGACCCAGTGTATACGTATCTCAGTATTGATCACAACTCAAACTATATATATTTTGGAATCAACCTCAACCCTGTATAGCTAACTCCAACATTCACATATAGAGTGTCTATGGTTGTTCCGAAATATATATAGATGTGTCGACATGATAGGTCGAAACATTGTATACGTGTCTATGGTATCTCAAGATTACATAATATACAATACAAGTTGATTAAGTTATGGTTGGAATAGATTTGTTACCAATTTTCACGTAGCTAAAATGAGAAAAATTATCCAATCTTGTTTTACCCATAACTTCTTCATTTTAAATCCGTTTTGAGTGAATCCAATTGCTATGGTTTCATATTGAACTCTATTTTATGAATCTAAACAGAAAAAGTATAGGTTTATAGTTGTAAAAATAAGTTACAAGTCGTTTTTGTAAAGGTAGTCATTTCAGTCGAAAGAACGACGTCTAGATGACCATTTTATAAAATATACTTCCACTTTGAGTTTAACCATAATTTATGGATATAGTTTCATGTTCATAATAAAAATAAATTTCTCAGAATAACAACTTTTAAATCAAAGTTTATCATAGTTTTTAATTAGCTAACCCAAAACAGCCCGCGGTGTTACTACGACGGCGTAAATCCGGTTTTACGGTGTTTTTCGTGTTTCCAGGTTTTAAATCATTAAGTTAGCATATCATATAGATATAGAACATGTGTTTAGTTGATTTTAAAAGTCAAGTTAGAAGGATTAACTTTTGTTTGAGAACAAGTTTAGAATTAACTAAACTATGTTCTAGTGATTACAAGTTTAAACCTTCGAATAAGATAGCTTTATATGTATGAATCGAATGATGTTATGAACATCATTACTACCTTAAGTTCCTTGGATAAACCTACTGGAAAATAGAAAAATGGATCTAGCTTCAATGGATCCTTGGATGGCTCGAAGTTCTTGAAGCAGAATCATGACACGAAAACAAGTTCAAGTAAGATCATCACTTGAAATAAGATTGTTATAGTTATAGAAATTGAACCAAAGTTTGAATATGATTATTACCTTGTATTAGAATGATAACCTACTGTAAGAAACAAAGATTTCTTGAGGTTGGATGATCACCTTACAAGATTGGAAGTGAGCTAGCAAACTTGAAAGTATTCTTGATTTTATGAAACTAGAACTTTTGGAATTTATGAAGAACACTTAGAACTTGAAGATAGAACTTGAGAGAGATCAATTAGATGAAGAAAATTGAAGAATGAAAGTGTTTGTAGGTGTTTTTGGTTGTTGGTGTATGGATTAGATATAAAGGATATGTTATTTTGTTTTCATGTAAATAAGTCATGAATGATTACTCATATTTTTGTAATTTTATGAGATATTTCATGCTAGTTGCCAAATGATGGTTCCCACATGTGTTAGGTGACTCACAAGGGCTGCTAAGAGCTGATCATTGGAGTGTATATACTAATAGTACATACATCTAAAAGTTGTGTATTGTACGAGTACGAATACGGGTGCATACGAGTAGAATTGTTGATGAAGCTGAACGAGGATGTAATTGTAAGCATTTTTGTTAAGTAGAAGTATTTTGATAAGTGTATTGAAGTCTTTCAAAAGTGTATAAATACATATTAAAACACTACATGTATATACATTTTAACTGAGTCGTTAAGTCATCGTTAGTCGTTACATGTAAGTGTTGTTTTGAAACCTTTAGGTTAACGATCTTGTTAAATGTTGTTAATCCAATGTTTATAATATCAAATGAGATTTTAAATTATTATATTATCATGATATTATCATGTATGAATATCTCTTAATATGATATATATACATTAAATGTCTTTACAACGATAATCGTTACATATATGTCTCGTTTAAAAATCATTAAGTTAGTAGTCTTGTTTTTACATATGTAGTTCATTGTTAATATACTTAATGATATGTTTACTTATCATAGTATCATGTTAACTATATATATATATCCATATATATGTCATCATATAGTTTTTACAAGTTTTAACGTTCGTGAATCACCGGTCAACTTGGGTGGTCAATTGTCTATATGAAACATATTTCAATTAATCAAGTCTTAACAAGTTTGATTGCTTAACATGTTGGAAACATTTAATCATGTAAATATCAATCTCAATTAATATATATAAACATGGAAAAGTTCGGGTCACTACATGTCGTACGATCACTATACAACAAGCTAACAAAGTAAGTTCACCCACAACGATATGAACAATGCCATCAAGCTACACTCGGAGGGCTAGCTACATCACAACAATACGACGATATATATAACACTAAAGCGTAAAACGCCCAAGGTTAACCCCTTAACCCAAAACCAAAAGAAGATTGGCCGAACTACACGAGCCTTAGTAAATCCGCATCCACACGAGACTACTATCTTCAATATCACAACAACATTGAGGTTGGCCGAACTACACGATCCTTAGTGAATCCGCATCCACATGAGATCACTACCTCAATGAGATGACCGAACTACACGCGTCATCATGAATCCGCATCCACACGTGATCCACTTCCCAATATCAAAACCCATGGTCACAGGATTTTAAAATCCACTACATCGGGGTTATCTGTGATGACCCGGAGATTTCCGACCAAATTTAAACTTAATCTTTATATATTTTCGACACGATAAGCAAAGTCTGTAATGTTGAGTCTCAAAATTTTTGAACTGTTTCATATATTCAATTGACCTTCGAGCAGTTCCGACGATTCACGAATAATTAATTGTAACTTGATATGTGTGTATATATATATATATATAAATAATAATTAAAAATATAATTTTAAATATTGTATGTTGTTGGTAACAAAATTTATCTATGTAAAATAAAACAAAATATAATAATTATTATTTAAAAAATATCTATTTATATAAATAAAAGTATATTAAAAATAAATATTTAATGATTGAAATACTCGTTGGACGTTTCGATTATTATTTAGAGAAGTTTAATTCGAACTTATATTATTTTAAAATAACGGTGATTCGAAAATGAGTAATATAAATTTTAGGCTTATTAAAAATGTATTTAGGAACTATTTGTTGAATTCTAAAACTTTTCATATTTTACCTGGAATTGAGCGTGGACAGTGATGTAATTTTTATTTAGTAGTTAATAATCAAATTTTATACCATAATGAATAAAATAAATAAATATAATTATTGTAAAAATTTAAGAATTTTTCGAAGACTTTTAATCATCACTGATTTAACAACGGAACACGATATATACCTCATATGAACTGTCAGTAGAATATATAATAAGAAAGTATTGATGCACGTTCTAATTGAATTTAATATGGAAAGTGGATTGCACTGTTACTATTCCCCTTTTGACTTCATTTCATTCACTTCACTGAATTCCTTATATACATACATATTATATTACATATTACATTACATCTATATTATAACGCATTCATATTAATAGGCATCTTTTTTCTTCACTCTCTTCTTTGAGAACTTACTTCACCATAACTGCCATCTTGACCTCGCCACCCCACGACCACTTTAACCATCGATCACCTTGACACTTTTAAACCATCGCAACCATCCTCCACCCATTAAAACTATCACCACTTCTTCTCCATCAACCACACTTTTCCACCGTGAACTGTCACCACCCTAACACCATCTTGACTCGCCACTACCTTAAACTCCATGACCCATTTTCACCGCCACCTTGATCACCCACAACCCGTCACCACCGAGACCACCATCTTTAACCTTCGAAACAACCTCCACCACTTAAAACCGCCACCCTAAACCCACTTACTATTTTGTTTATGTTTATGATCGAGAACAATCATCACCTCTCTCTCCTCCCTCTCTATCCCTCTCTTACCGGGAATTACTCTAAACAACCACCCACTTAGCCACCATTTAATCATCACTTTTCGTTTAAGTTTATGTCCGATAAAAACCATGAAACCCATTTCTTCTTGTTGTTCCCCTTTGTGAAACACAAACCGCCACCACTATCGAGACCCAAAACAGTTTATTCGACCCATTTACTGATGCTACAGTATATGTGCCAATATATTACCTGTTCTGTGTAGGGTTACACGCGATTCACGTAAGTTCAAGGAGATGAGGATGCATACTGATGATTACGATGGTTGCAGGATTTTATTGCTTTGCTATACAGGTTTTATTTTGCGGTTAAACTGAGATGACGAATGATGGGTGGTGACTATGATTATGTTTATAATCATGATTTATGATATATGGTATGGATAATAAAACATAAACAATAAACTAATAATGATGATGGTGGGATGATGAAAAAGATAAAAGGATTACAAAAGACCCCACCAATATATTTTTTCTGTCGCTGTAATACCATGCTTCTATTCATTTAAAATAAGCCAAATCCCACCCCACAAGTCCCTGTTCAATTTACACTTAAATATATTTAGATTTGTGTGACTTGGAAGTAGAGTAATTGTTGATAGGCCGAGGTTTTCATGCAGGCTTCACAAAAATAAACAGGCCATATATATATATTTCTGTTAGATTTTGTTAAATGGTTTTATTCGTTGGGCCAAAAGCTTGCTTTAATTGTTCTTGGGCCAAATGATGGTGATCGTGATATGAAAAACATGAGAATAAAAATTAGGTTGATACACGAATAAATGGAGATGATGTCGAATGAAATGAATTAGGATATGAATGATGATGATGATGAGATCACGATTAGATGATGATAATGATAATGATAATACTTTAAGAGAATGATGATGATAGAATAGAGGTGTTAGTGATGATGATTATGAAATGACTGTGATAACGAATGATGATGGATTTGGTTTGGTCTCTGATCGAATTGATTTTAAGAAAGAAGAAAAACAGTTATCGGGCATTTTGTTTTAGAAACACATAGCGTAATGGTTAAGAATGTATTCGGGTTAGCGGGACGTCGCGGGTTCAAACCCGGACTTGGGCATTTTTTTAGGACATCATCTTTGAGGTAGATATTTAATTTATTTACTTATCATTATTATTATTCTTATCATTATTATCATTATCATTATAGTTATTAAAATAAATGTTAGTATTATTAGTAAAATCATTATTTTTATAATATTATTAGTAGTATTATTATCATTATCATTATCATTATTATTATTATTATTATTATTATTATTATTATTATTATTATTATTATTATTATTATTATTATTAATATTATTATTATTATGATTACTACTTTTATATTAACAATATTATTACAACAAATAAATATTTTTGTGTAAGAGTATATATATTACAACTACCATAATATTACATATAATTATATATATTAAGATTATTTATATAAATATTTACATATAACAAATTATTGATTTTAAATATAATATGAAACTATATAAATATTAACTATTTTAAATATATACAAATTAAATACATAAGATATCTAATTTAAGATATAATATATGAATATATTTGATTACAATTATATGTGTTAATAAATATATAAATGATATAGGTTCGTGAATCTGAGGCCAACCCTACACTTGTTCAATGATGTTATATGTATTTTTACTACGAAATACAGTATGGTGAGTTTCATTTGCTTTTTTACCCTTTATATTTTTGGGCTGAGAATACATGCGCAATTTTTATAAATGTTTTACGAAATAGACACAAGTAATTGAAACTACATTATATGGGTGAATGATAGAAGCCGAATATGACCCTTTTGCTTGGTAACCTAAGAATTAGTAAACCGATCTACTAATTGACGCGAATCCTAAAGATAGATCTATTGGGCTTAACGAACCCCATCCAAAGTACCGGATGCTTTAGTACTTCGATGTTGTTTTATCATGTCCGAAGGATTTCTCAGAATGATAGGGGATATTCTTATATGCATCTTGTTAATGTCGGTTACCAGGTGTTCACCGTATGAATGATTATTTTTTGTCTCTATGCATGGGACGTATTTTTATGAGAAATGGAATTGAAATTCTTGTGGTCTATTAAAATGATGGAAATGATTATTTATGTTAAACTAATGAACTCACCAACCTTTTGGTTGACACTTTAAAGCATGTTTATTCTCAGGTATGAAAGAAGTCTTCCGCTGTGCAATTGCTCATTTTAAAGATATTACTTGGAGTCATTCATGACATATTTCAAAAGACGTTGCATTCGAGTCGTTGAGTTCATCAAGATTATTATTAAGTCAATTATAGTAAGATATATTATCAAATGGTATGCATGCCGTCAACTTTCGATGTAATGAAAGATTGTCTTTTCAAAAACGAATGCAATGTTTGTAAAATGTATCATATAGAGGTCAAGTACCTCGCGATGTAATCAACTGTTGTGAATCGTTTATAATCGATATGGACTTCGTCCGGATGGATTAGGACGGGTCATTAGAGTTGGTATCAGAGCGGTGGTCTTAGCGAACCAAGTGTTGCATTAGTGTGTCTAACTGATAGCTGTTTAGATGCATTAGTGAGTCTGGACTTCAACCGTGTCTGCATGTCAAAAGTTTTGCTTATCATTTCGTGTCGAAAATTACCTGTTTATCATTCTTAGAGAATCACTTGCTTATCATCCTTAGTCTAGACACATCTTATTGCATTGATTGCATGACTAGTGTATAGACAAAATTCATATCTTAGCATATCTGCTAATTCATATCTTTGGGAATCTGTTATTGTAAACTTTGCCTGACATTTTCTGTAGATTCCTCCGTAACTTATGGAATTTTAGCATTATATATGCATATGTAAATTATGTATTGCAGGGTACTAATCTACATCCTATAATCTATTTCATATCGAAAATCTTTCATCTGATCGTACGAGATGGATTCCTCCACCAGTTCGAATTCCTCAGATTTCCGACAGCTATTCCGATATGGATTTCCACTCGAACTCCGAAAGTAGTGTAACCAGAATGGATCAACCAATCAGCCATCATCAATTCTGGATGAATTGGGGCTGAGTTCGTAGTCGACCTAATCAATGGAAACGAGAAGAATGCAATCCCTTCCACCAACCAAATTCACCTCTTGGTGAAGAACCTGAAGCACTTACCGGCGAACCTGGCCGAAACACCATATTTACCCTCATTGCCAGGATATCTCAACGATAATATGATATCCCAAATTCTGAATCTTATTCATCCGCTAGTCCGAACCGACAATCATCTCGGAGTAATACAAGAAGTCAACAAACGTCGCGCTCGAGTAATCAATTTGGAGAATATGGTGCAAAATTTACCAGCTTCAGCAACATTACCGGCACCAATAGTACCACTAACAACACAAGCCTCAACATTTCGATCTGTACCTCGGGCATAATCATCGTTCTACATGATGTTCTACATCATTTATCTTCGTTCGACATGATGATTATGTAATCTCTAATGTTTTAGAGATTATGTACTCTAGTTCTAACCATAAATCATATAAGTTTAATATCATATTGACTCATTAAATCCATGATTACCTCTGAAGAAAATATATATGTAAGTATATTTTCATAAAGATTGTAATTAAAAATTCTTTCGTACAAACTGTTAATGGTGAAAATATTTTAACGGGTAGGTAATACCCGAGGAATATTTAGATTTCACATTAACAAGTTACACTGTACATTCTTCGAATCTGATTCAACGGTCATTTACTATCCTACTTACATCTACCGATATACGAATCCGTTCACCACAGAATAACCATTTTCATTCAATTTCATATTTGGATTTTGATTTATTAGAATCCAACAAGCGGCATATTGAAGAACATTTGAGGAAATAAAAATTTGATAGAAACAAACAAATTAACTACGAAAAATTTTGTTAAGAAACCACGCTAACAAAATCCTAGCTAACTGTTCCTAGCTAACTGTTAATTCCTTATTACATTTTAATTATCGCAAATTAATTCTCGCAATTTTATTTATTGTCATTTAATTTATGTTATTTACTTTACGCACTTTATTTATCGTCATTTAATTTCTGTTATTTATTTTATGCACTTTAAATATCGGGACACATATACAAGGTTTTGACATATCATATCGACGCATATATATATATATATATATATATATATATATATATATATATATATATATATATATATATAATTTGGAATAACCATAGACACTCTATATGCAGTAATGATCAAGTTCTCTATACAGGGTTGAGGTTGATTCTATAATAATATATATAATTTGAGTTGTGATCGAGTCTGAGACATGTACACGGGTCACGATACGTATTAATTAATTCGAATATTGTATATTAAACTGTATATTAATTATTGAGTTAGTGACTGTGGACTGCTAACTGTAGACTACCAAGATTGGACAATTAAAATGAATTAAAATATTGATTATAACATATGAAACTAAACAATTCTTCAAGTTTGCCACTTGATTTCATCTTAAACCTCATTTATATCTTAACGATTACAATCTGCATTCAAACCTTTCATGATTCTTGAAAATACCTCAACCGAGAGGATGAACCAACCGCACTTCATCTACGGAAGAAGAGATTGACACATTTAGTTATGCATCTGAAAAACTCTCGGAAACTGAGTAAACGTTTAACACATAGTTGTGCTAATTCCTTTAGTGTTATTATTACCTAAAATAACTTGGTAATTCCTTTCAAAGTAGCAAATTTTGTCACAGCTCCAGCAAATCAACTTCGAATTTTAGTTCGAAACAACATTATTATCACCTTGATTTATATGTATACTCTTTTATTATTACTGGGGAATCTTTTATATTCCACCATATTACCAGCAGACGTACCAACAACCTCGTTGCTTCTTGGCTTAAATCTCTCGAATAAATCATTATATTTATTCATTGAAACCCTATCATTTACTCATCCCCATCTTGTAACAAGAATTGCCATACTAATTACCGGAAATCGGCAAATCTGTATTGTGAGTCTTGCAACGTTTCCACAACAACAGTTATATGTATCCATATAACATTTATCTCTTAGAACTATGATCTTTCATTCTGAAATTCTGAAAAGCACCCAGTCTGCGAATTAATACTCTGAATTTTGAAAAGTTGAATGAAGCAACAAAAACTGTAAACGACCTCAACAGCCAAAAGTTGATGATAAAGAATTATATGTTGGCAAAGCTCAGAAAAAGTTTGAAACTGAAAAACTGATTGAGCAAACTACGAAGGAGTCTCTAAACAAATCACAAGGACTAAACTTGTACATTAAAAATCCTGATGATTCTGTTTCTGATGAAATCTTTTAGCGAATACCTTGCTTCTGACTCCAAACTCTTGCGAACAAATTTATTCACCATCCTTCGATATTAGAAATTCCAAGATATCATCGTATCTTTCATTATAAATATCCTCCATATTTCTGAAGATATTTTCATAACTATTCTTATCTGAAATCATTAACCTCTTAGTGCTATCAGTGTTACATCTTATAGAAACTGTTAGTTTCTATATTCTGTAAACTTTCGAGCTTAAAATATGAATGTTATTGAAGTAGTGTTGGGAACTGAAGCATGAGTTAGTATAATATAATGACACTTGATCAACGTGATTATATTATAGTCAGTTATGCTGAGTTTCTAATGAAACGTGATGATTCACAGATCCTAACGTCATCATGTGCCATGTTACACGACTCTTGTATTCTATTTAACCTCAAAAATATCAAGAAAATATTTTCTTGATGATTCGGTCTTTTTCGGATATTCTGGTAATTTGACAAATCAAATCATGCTACTACCGTTCTTTTCTACCTTGTATAATTGGATAATTCAAAACTCCATACCTATGAATTCTGGACCATTACTTGTGAAAAGAAAACAAAAGCATGAGGCTCCGAAATAGAAAGGGGGTATATATCGCAGCAAATAAGAGAGAGCATTAACTGTGAATGACAATGATTATAGTAGATGGAAGCAGGGACTCCGAAATATAAGGGAGAATATAAAGCTCAATAACAACACAGTTGTTACAAACTGTGGATATTAATACGAATATTAATATAAAGACACGGGAGAATTAAAAACATTATAACTCCAAGGGCAAAGTAGAAGTAAACAGATTCCTCCGGTGGTAGATGAAAAAGGAGAATGATCGATACGAAAGTCAGAAATATATCCAGAATTAAAAATGGAAGAAGCATATTGACTGATGATCTGGAAGAATGAATTAAAGTATAGAAAATGGGAGTGGTGGAAAATAATGGAACGGAAGAAGTTCATTTATAGTGGAAATACCAGACAAAGCAATCGAGACAGATGACCGCATTTAATTATAGAGATCTTAATTTCCTTATTCGCCGAAGGATCAAATCTTTTAGATTTCAAAGATTTTCTTTAAATCCCTTGAATTCCGGAATTCAACCAAGGCAACGTCAAAAGTTAAGACGCGCCTTATTTTTTAAATTAAAACGTGACTACGTCAAAAGTTAAGTCATATTTTACTTTTCTTATTTCACTACTTAGTGACAGCTTCATTAGTACTCTTCGAAAAATCGAATTATTTTATCCATATTACTCAATAATGATAAAACTTTATTTATCAACTCATATTCGTCATGAAAACATTTTTATTGTTAGCCATGACGACCACACTCAAATTTCGGGACGAAATTTCTTTAACGGGTAGGTACTGTGATGACCCGGAGATTTTCGACCAAATTTAAACTTAATCTTTATATATTTCCGACACGATAAGCAAAGTCTGTAATGTTGAGTCTCAAAATTTTTGAACTGTTTCATATATTCAATTGACCTTCGACCAGTTCCGACGATTCACGAATAATTAATTGTAACATATCTAAAACATATCTAATTATATAAATAAAAGTATATTAAAAATAAATATTTAATGATTGAAATACTCGTTGGATGTTTCGATTATTATTTAGAGAATTTTAATTCGAACTTATATTATTTTAAAATAACGGTGATCCGAAAATGAGTAATATAAATTTTAGGCTTATTAAAAATGTATTTAGGAACTATTTGTTGAATTCTAAAACTTTTCATATTTTACCTGGAATTGAGCGCGGACAGTGATGTAATTTTTATTTAGTAGCTAATAATCAAATTTTATACCATAATGAATAAAATAAATAAATATAATTATTGTAAAAATTTAAGAATTTTTTGAAGACTTTTAATCATCACTGATTTAACAACGGAACACGATATATACCTCATATGAACTGTCGGTAGAATATATAATAAGAAAGTATTGATGCACATTCTAATTGAATTTAATATGGAAAGTGGATTGCACTGTTACTATTCCCTTTTTGACTTCATTTCATTCACTTCACTGAATTCCTTATATACATACATATTATATTACATATTACATTACATCTATATTATAACACATTCATATTAACATATTAATAGGCATCTTTTTTCTTCACTCTCTTCTTTGAGAACTTACTTCACCATAACTGCCATCTTGACCTCGCCACCCCACGGCCACTTTAACCATCGATCACCTTGACACTTTTAAACCATCGCAACCATCCTCCACCCATTTAAACTATCACCACTTCTTCTCCATCAACCACACTTTTCCACCGTGAACTGTCACCACCCTAACACCATCTTGACTCGCCACTACCTTAACTCCATGACCCATTTTCACCGCCACCTTCATCACCCACAACCCGTCACCACCGAGACCACCATCTTCAACCTTCGAAACAACCTCCACCACTTGAAACCGCCACCCTAAACCCACTTACTATTTTTTTTATGTTTATGATCGAGAACAATCATCACCTCTCTCTCTCCTCCCTCTCCCCCCCTCTCTCACCGGGAATTACTCTAAACAACCACCCACTTAGCCACCATTTAATCATCACTTTTCATTTATGTTTATGTCCGATAACAATCGTGAAACCCATTTCTTCTTATTGTTCCCCTTTGTGAAACCCAAACCGCCACCACTATCGAGACCCAAAACAGTTTATTCGACCCATTTACTGATGCTACAGTATATGTGCCAATATATTACGCATTCTATGTAGGGTTAAGGCAATTTACGTAAGTTCAAGGAGATGAGGATACATACTGATGAATACGATGGTTGCAGGATTTTATTGCTTTGTTCTACGGGTTTTATTTTGTGGTTAAACTGAGATGACGAATGATGGGTGGTGAATATGATTATGCTTATAATCATGATTTATGATATATGGTATGGATAATAAAACATAAACAATAAACAAAGAATGATGATGGTGGGATGATGAAAAAGATAAAAGGATTACAAAAGACCCCACCAATATATTTTTTCTGTCGCTGCAATACCATGCTTCTATTCGTTTAAAATAAGCCAAATCCCACCCCACAAGTCCCTGTTCGATTTACACTTAAATATATTTAGATTTGTGTGACTTGGAAGTAGAGTAATTGTTGATAGGCCGAGGTTTTCATGCGGGCTTCACAAAAACAAACAGGCCATATATATATTTCTGTTGGATTTTGTTAAATGGTTTTATTCGTTGAGCCAAAAGCTTGATATAATTGTTCTTGGGCCAAATGATGATGATCGTGATATGAAAAACATGACGATAAAAATTAGGTTGATACACGAATAAATGGTGATGATGTCGAATGAAATGAATTAGGATATGAATGATGATGATGATGAGATCACGATTAGATGATGATAATGATAATACTTTAAGAGAATGATGATGATAGAATAGAGGTGTTAGTGATGATGATTATGATATGACTGTGATAACGAATGATGATGGATTTGGTTTGGTCTCTGATCGAATTGATTTTAAAAAAGAAGAAAAACAGTTATCGGGCATTTTGTTTTAGAAACACATAGCGTAATGGTTAAGAATGTATTCGGGTTAGCGGGACGTCGCGGGTTCAAACCCGAATTTGAGCATTTTTTTTAGGACATCATCTTTGAGGTAGATATTTAATTTATTTACTTATCATTATTATTATTCTTATCATTATTATTATTATAGTTATTAAAATAAATGTTAGTATTATTAATAAAATCAATATTTTTATAATATTATTAGTAGTATTATTATCATTATCATTATCATTATCATTAATATTATTATTATTATTATTATTATTATTATTATTATTATTATTATTATTATTATTATTATTATTATTATTATTATTATTACTACTACTTTTATATTAACAATATTATTACAACAAATAAATATTTTTGTGTAAGAGTATATATATTACAACTACCATAATATTACATATAATTATATATATTAAGATTATTTATATAAATATTTACATATAACAAATTATTGATTTTAAATATAATATTAAACTATATAAATATTAACTATTTTAAATATATACAAATTAAATATATAAGATATCTAATTTAAGATATAATATATGAATTTATTTGATTACAATTATATGTGTTAATAAATATATAAATGATATAGGTTCGTGAATCTGAGGCCAACCCTACACTTGTTCAATGATGTTATATGTATTTTTACTACCAAATACAGTATGGTGAGTTTCATTTGCTTTTTTACCCTTTATATTTTTGGGCTGAGAATACATGCGCAATTTTTATAAATGTTTTACGAAATAGACACAAGTAATTGAAACTACATTATATGGGTGAATGATCGAAGCCGAATATGCCCCTTTTACTTGGTAACCTAAGAATTAGTAAACCGATCTACTAATTGACGCGAATCCTAAAGATAGATCTATTGGGCTTAACGAACCCCTTCCAAAGTACCGGATGCTTTAGTACTTCGATGTTGTTTTTATCATGTCCGAAGGATTTCCCGGAATGATAGGGGATATTCTTATATGCATCTTGTTAATGTCGGTTACCAGGTGTTCACCGTATGAATGATTATTTTTTGTCTCTATGCATGGGACGTATTTTTATGAGAAATGGAATTGAAATTCTTGTGGTCTATTAAAATGATGGAAATGATTATTTATGTTAAACTAATGAACTCACCAACCTTTTAATTGACACTTTAAAGCATGTTTATTCTCAGGTATGAAAGAAGTCTTCCGCTGTGCAATTGCTCATATTAAAAATATTACTTGGAGTCATTCATGACATATTTCAAAAGACGTTGCATTCGAGTCGTTGAGTTCAACAAGATTATTATTAAGTCAATTATAGTTAGATATATTATAAAATGGTATGCACGCCGTCAACTTTCGATGTAATGAAAGATTGTCTTTTCAAAAACGAATGCAATGTTCGTAAAATGTATCATATAGAGGTCAAGTACCTCGCGATGTAATCATCTGTTGTGAATCGTTTATAATCGATATGGACTTCATCCGGATGGATTAAGACGGGTCATTAGATTATCCACATCACAACTCATTATCAACCCTTCGCCATTGGGGTTATATGATCCACATCACACGCACATGTGATAATGTACACACAAAGTGTGCACCTCGTCAAAGGCGGTCAACCAAAACGCACAACCGTGCCAATTGGACCCATACCCAAGTCCATTAAATCTACCTATATGTGAAGTGAGCTCTATAGCCGAGAATCACTTCACCCGACCCGCACCCATCCTACACATACATATGCACATAGGATATTAACACTCACCTTGAAGTCTTGATGGATGCCAAACCAAAATCCGCAAACGCCAATGGAAAGTACCAATTCCATTCATCACATAACGAGTAACACAATTAGGGTGGATATTTAAATCAACCCAAATCGACAACTAGTGCAATTTCGACCCAATTGCAGTTCCAAGCTCAAACCATGCCCAAACTAACCAATAATCATTAACAATAGTGACAATGGTCCTAATACACCGATTAAACCCAATCATAGGTGTTAAACACCTATCTTGCCCAAAATGACACTTAAACTCTAATTTTGACCCATAAGAAATCAAAACATATTTAACTCGGGTTTATACTTCAACTTACTTCATTTTGAGTTTACAAACCTTATTAAATCGATAATTGGGTCATAATCATCACCAAACCCTAATCTTGACTCTAGTCAAAATTAGTCAACCACATGAACCCTAATGGTCTCCAAAACCTCAATAATCACTAATACTAGTTATTATTCACTCTTTGCAAGCCTCACATGTATAAACTTGCACACCAAACCCAAAACCCGCCAACATCAACAATAAACCCGAATCTTGGTGTTAATCTCCAATTAACAACTAATGGGGTTCAATCTATGAACATACAATCAAAAGCCCTAAATTTGAATGATGAACACAAAAACGAAATTCGGAGTTAGAGCTTACCACTAGTATCACCTTATAGCTAAGAACGAGGAGAACAAACTTGTCTTCTACACCAAAGATCGAATCCCGTTCCTTCTTTTTCAAATCTCACATACGCGAAAAGACCAAAATGCCCCTAAAAACCCTTAAAAACACAAAATTGGAACCAGCTCGTCAGAGGTGGCCGCGGCATACAACGCGGTCTGGGATCAGTTTTTCATGCCATCTGATCCTGATTTCAGTTCATTGCCGCGTCCTATTCTGTCGCGCCGCGACCTTGGCCGTGGTCTGGTGCCTGTCTTAACGTGCTTTCTGAAAACTGAAACTAGTTGTATGCCGCGCTGCGGCCCCTTCTGCCGTGCCGCGGCCCAAAGCGTGGTCTGATCATTACTCACATACATTAACTTTAACACACGAATACGCCTCAAATCTTTCATATACTAGTCGTACATACACGACACACCTACATATCAAATACGTGGAAAACGGGGTGTTATAACTCTCCCCCACTTAGATTCGATCACAACCTCGTGATCCTAATCACTTAACCACTCCGAACCTACACGACATGGTTCTCGAACAATCGTTCCAATCCGACTTCCAACACATCACTCATTAACCCGAAGTTTAATCCACCAACTAAATCCACACTTGCACGCATTCCGAGCCGCGCAATACACGCAACGTCCGAAATCTATAACGATCACTTAGAATACGCGGAATCGCCACGTATTCTTCCAACTCCTCTAGGCAATTCTTCTCAAAGAGTCACCATTAACAACCAAATCATCACCCGCGATTTGTTAAAATCACAATCCGAGCACAAGAACCTGCCCAATCCCTCATCTCGGGAAAACTCAACCAATCTCGTACCGAGATATCAACTCCTTAGCGTACCCTACCAAGTACAATGCTAAAAGTAAACACGTCCCAAAATAAAGTCAACCATCTAACCGATGAAGACCGAATGAAAGCGAATCCTTACGGATAACACTTACTTCTTAACATCCCTTGTAGCGCGCAGCACGACTAATACGCAACTACCGCAACACCATAAGCAAACGGCTAAAACCGATAGCGCCCAAAACGACTATGGTAACGCTAATCCCCCGGTGTTCAAAATCGACTATTGTCACACCCGTAACAACATGTGATCGAAACACGGCTATCGCATCACTATTCACACAACGTGATCCTTACGACCCCACTATCGGCGTATAAAACAACCAATAGTTCACACATCCAACAACATGAAGGCTGGCCGAAAACTACACGCACCTTAGTGAATCCGCACCACACGCGACTCACTACCTCCACCGCACAACAATCGGGATTGGCCGAACTACACGCACCCTAGTGAATCCGAACTACACGAGAATCACTATTCCAAAAAAAATGACCGCATCCACACGTGTCATTGTGAATCCGAACTACACGAGACTCACTTCCTCAATATAATGACCGCATCCACACGTGTCATTGTGAATCCGAACTACACGAGACTCACTTCCACAATAAGATGACCGAACTACACGCGTCACCGTGAATCCGCATCCACACGTGATCCACTTCCCAAATCTCAACACAGGAATGGTACTCTCATTCCCCATCGGTACTCGCATTTCTCGATAACGTTATACCATACCGATATAACTCTACTCCCATGGCGAAGTTAGCAGACCGAGTCAATGGCCATAACCCACCAATCACACACGTTCTTTAGGACTCATACCACGAGTAGTGTAACATCACGCACTGCTACACCATAGTGAATCCTAACGGATACCACTAACCATCATCACACGCTCTTTTGGCCTCAAACATCGAGTAGTGTAACATCGCGCACTGCTATACTATAGTGAATCCTAACGGAGATTCACTAACCATCACCCCGAACGAATATCCATTAGTGTACTTAACATCACGTAACACTAACTCCCAGGTGGTGTCTTAACACCGCGACTAACCCACCCAAGTAAAATCCATCATACACGTACGCGCATCATACGTATGCGTACACAATGCTAACACAATCGAGCGAGAACCGCCCATACCGCACATAGGCACAAAACAATAATTCTCTAAAAGAGAATCTGACACGCACATCCCTTAACCGAGGGATCTCACCCTGCTAGTCAAACACGTCCATTATCTCTCAACGAGATTTACCACATTACCACCTCGGTGATAATTTAAATCCAAAATCATAAGTACAATTCGACCGAAATTTCACTTTACCACAAATCGACCAAATCTAGGTCTCAACGCTAGCTCCGAATCCATACGAGCATCGTCTAATATCAATACACTATAACACCTTCGTGCGAGAGTACAACTCCCTCACTTGGAACTCCGTTCGATAACCACATCATCGAGATAAAGGTATCTCATGATATACACTTCACAATACCTTGCCCTATCCATGAGCATACAAAGGATTTTAACCTATCCTTAAACACTTCAAACGAAAAGTTTACCACAATTACACAAACTTTAATCTCGCAATCCTCCGATTGCTCTAGCTTGCCAAATTTTCACCTAGTCACTCATGTACCTAAGGGTTTCTCTCCGGTACCCTAAGTAAAATGTAACCGCAACATCATCGAAGTCGAATACCACGCTAGTAGGTATGAAAAATGCACCTAACATCGCGTCACGTAGACTCCATTACCAACGCACATCGAGATCAAACACTCGATCCTCAGGGTTTTATCCACCCGTCGAACCACATGGTTCACCAACTTCAACACGAAAGCAAACACGTGCTTAACGACCGAACACCAAAGCCTATACACATGGCTTGGTAGAAACATTTTCCGAATACTAAGGAATGCTTGGTTGCACCAAGTCTTACGCCCTTCATCCGCCAATCCATACGCCACCATAGGGTAATTCCATTAGGAATGTCACCCCTAACAATAATATGCACAACACGATGCAATTAACAAATCCGAACTCAATCAGTACATAATAAATAATCAAAGGACATTTTGTAACGACCCGCACTTTTTCGATCGTTCTATACTTATAAGATTAATATTTACATAAATTAAACCTTACCAACATGATAAGCAATCCAAATTGTCGAGACTTATGTTTTTCGAAAAGAGTTTTACACAACGTTTGACCGTCTAGTTTGACCGATGATATCACGAACTATACAATATATGATAATTATACGTTTGTGTATATATATGTATATATACATATTTAACATGACCTAAGAATGTTTTAATATCTCATTTTGTATTAATAACAATAAGTTATAAGTATATTTTGAAACTACTAACTTAAGTTTTCAAAACGATAACCATACGTAACGTTATTTGACTTAAATACTTATGACCTATAATGTTTATACATATATCGTATAAGTAATGTATTTAATCACTTTTAAAGACTTAAATACATAAAACAATATAAGTATATTTACAAAAGATAGCTATATTTGAATCCTCGTTCCGTTTTCTCAAAGATTTCTATACGTATACCTAGGGTATATGTACCCGTATCATACGCAGCTTCTAGATGTATTTACTATTGGTATATACCAATAAAAATCTGCTCCTTAGCAGCCTTAAATGATTAAGAAATATGTGGAACCAACCATTTGTCAAGTAGCATGAATTATTTAGCAAGAAAACAAAGTTAGGTATCTTTTTTTTCCTTTATAACCTAAAAACGTTTTTATGCATGCACACCATTTCTTCACCCCATTTTCTCATACTTACACTCCCATTTCTCTCTCAAAATACTCTTAACTTCATAATTGATCATCTCCAAGCATTTTCCCCATCATTTAGCTTCAAAAACAACCCTTAATCATCATAAGAAAAACCATACAAGAACACTTCAAGAATCCTTTCAAGAACACAAGTTTACTTCCAATCTTTCATCCAATTCCATCACTCTTTTGGTTCTAGGTTCTTACTCCTCTTTTACAGCAATCTTGTCCAAGTAACTTGAGGTAGTAACTTTGTTCATAACCTTATTCGATTCATATATATATAGCTATCTTATTTTATGGTATAAAATTTTAACAACAAGAACATAGTTTGAATGTTTTCAAACTTGTTTGCAAACTAAATAGATCCTTCTAACTTAACTTTTAAAATACTTCAAGACCTGTAATATAACTTAAATATATGCTAATTTAACAAGGTATAACTTGGTTTTTCAAAGAACACCTTAAAACTGAATCTACGGTGTCGGAGTGTAACCGGGGGCTGTTTTGGGTTGGATAATTAAAAACTATTTTGAACTTTGAATTGGAGGCTTATTTTCTGGAAAATTGATATTTACTATGAATATGTTAACACATAAAAATTTCATGATTTAACTCAAAGTATAAGTATTTTTAGAAAAATAATCATTTAAGGTTGTTTACATGATGGAAAATGATCAACTCCATAAGTTTCACTAAAGTTTGACCTATGACCTGTGATTTCGAATACAAACTAAGGTATTTACAGTTCATAGTCTTAAAGAGGGACTCGATCCAAGGAAGTGGCAAGTTGAATCAACAAAAACGGAGTTGTAACGAAGAAACTATGACCGAAACAAAATCGGATATCCAAGACTAGTTTAGCCACGAAAATAATTGGGAAAAATTAAATAAATCACATCTTTTTAAGTTAACATGATATTTTATATATATGTACTTATAATTCAATTTTATATGGTTCAGGATCACCCGTAAACAACACGAGAAGATTAATCATAAGATCCCATGATTGTACGCAACACGTCATTTGACAACACCGGTACTTTATGTACGCAACACGTCATTTGACAACACCGGTACCGTGGGTCAAGATTAATTTTGACCAATACATATACGATGGGGTTTTATTTATTTCGTTGGGGGTTTTATTTATTTCATTGCGGGTATATTAAACATCTAAAAATGAACCATTAAAATTGAATTACTAACAACAAACTGCTAACTACGGACTAAGGAATTATTCAAAGTATTAAAAGTATAACAAGTATATATATGTGACGTTTGTTTAAAAAGAAAAGGTATTGATATATTATATATGGATAGGTTCGTGATATCAACCGGAGACCAAGTCAAATTATATATATATCTTCAAGACGAAAGTGAGTATATAGTCCCACTTTTAAACTCTAAATATTTCGGGATGAGAATACATGTATTTTATGTTTTACGTTATGGACACAAGTAACTGAAAAATATATTCTACGTTGAGTTGTACCACTGGCATACTTCCCTGTAGCTTGGTAACTGTTATTTACAGCGGTATTGTAAACGCGAATCCTGTTGATAGATCTATCGGGCCTGACAACCCCAACCGGACTGGACGACCAGTATTCAACGGTTGCACAGTACTTCGTTTCGTGACTACACTTGGTACGGTGTAGTAAGATTTCATAATAAAGGGAATATGCGACGTGATTAAATGTTAAGTATGGTTACCAAGTGCTCAACCACTTAGAATATTTTTATTAAACTGTTTATATACGAAATCTTGTGGTCTATATATATATATTGCTGCCGGCATTAAACCTATATCTCACCAACTTTATGTTGACCTTTTAAAACATGTCTATTCTCAGGTGATTACTAAAGCTTCCGCTGCATTATGTTGAATTTGAGCAGGATCTTGCGTACGCATATTTGTGTCAAAAATAAAACTGCATACCCAAGGATTTGTGTTGTAAAATATGCTCGAAATCGTGTTGTTATCATTATATGTAAAGTTTGTAAGTCGAAGATTATCGCTAAACGATAATCATCTTTTTATTGTCTAAAGCTTGTAACAAAAATAATGGTTATGGTTTGTAATGTATAATATATGCAGTTTCTCTTTTAAAAATGTCGCATATAGAGGTCAATACCTCGCAATGAAATCATACGTTATCTAACACGTTCTTATGGTTAAGGACGGGTTATGACATGTGGTATCAGAGCGGTGGTCTTAGCGAACCAGGTTTGCATTAGTGTGTCTAAACCGATAAGTCGTTAGGATACATTAGTAAGTCTGGACTTTGACCGGGTCTGATTTAAAAACCATTGCTTATCATTGTTGGTTAAAATTTATATGTAAATATTATGTAGTACTAATGGGTTAGTTGTTGTGTGATAGATGTCGGGCTCAAAACTTGTCATCACATTCAGCTACTCCGAACCAGAATCTTCAGATGGTGTTCCAGTCATTAACCTATCTGATGACGAAAATAATATCTTTGGGGAAGACTCACAAATTCCGGATGAACCGACTATAGAGAACCCGGAAAGTGAACCCGAGGAGGAAAGTGAACCCGAGGAGGAAAGTGAACCCGAGGAGGAAAGTGAACCCGAGGAAGAAATACAGGAAATTACAAAAGACGAGTTTGAACTAGGAAAGAAACGAAAGGCTAATGAATTAGAAAATTCAAATCCCGAGTTTAGTAAGGATGATGTGGCACCAACTCCACTAGACACTACCACCCCTATTCCCGCTATTCCTATTCGTTCTATCCCGGCATCCAGTTCTTCAGTCCCACAGCCAAAATATAGGCAGACAGCCAGGATAAGCGTTAAGCGATTCTTTGAACCTAAACGTCCTAGAAAATAGACCAAACGATGCGCTGCCGTATTAAACCATGGGATCATATAATGTTTTGTATAATATTATTAGTGTGGTTTACTTAATGTTCGATGTAAGATAAGCATATGTAAAATAGTGAAGTGTGAAATGCAATAATTTTCCATGGTTAAGTATTATTTAGATGATAGTAATTGATTCTGTACTAAGCTATTAAGTATGGACATTAACGGGTAGGTACTACCCTAGATATAATTATAAAACGCTAATAAGAAGAAAAGGCTTTTATAATAATACCTGGTTCATATTATTAACAAGCTATAATGTACTATAAATACACACTACATCTATAATAATCCATGTGAATAATTATTTTCTTTCATTAGGAAATGGCGCGATTGAATCGAATGACGGAACAAGAAATCCAGGAACTCATCAATCAGCGAGTGAACGACAGAATGTTATGGGTCGAGGCTGCAAGAGGTGCTGCAGTCAACCCAAATCCTCGTGTGGGGTGCACTTACAAAACTTTTCAAGCTTGCAAGCCCTCATCATTCAGTGGAACAGAAGGACCGATCGGTTTAACCCGGTGGATAGAAAAGATGGAGACTGTGTTTAAAATAAGTGGTTGTGTTGAAAAGGACATGACCAAGTATGCATCGTGCACTTTACAAGATAGTGCACTCACGTGGTGGAAAAATTATGTGAAGGCTGTAGGAGGAGATGTAGCTTATGATACTCCTTGGGAAGAATTCAAAACAATGTTAATCAACGAGTATTGTCCAAGGAACGAGGTTAGGAAGTTGGAAGATGAATTACGAAGCCTGAAGGTTGTTGGTACTGAAATCACCAACTACAATCAGCGATTCATGGAATTAGTTTTGCTATGTCCTGAATTGGTTCCAACCGAAGAACGGAAGATTGAAATGTACAAAGATGGTTTGCCCAAAAAGGTCAAGGCAAACGTTACAGCATCGAAACCTAAGACAATTCATGAAGCTATAACCATGGCAAACGAGCTAATGGATCAGGTCATCATGGATAAGAAAGCATCCAATACTGATGTGAAGGTATCAGGTAACAAAAGAAAGTGGAATGGAAATTATGATCGAGGTAACCAACAACAATCTTTTAAGAAACAAGAAACCATACAAGGTGCAGGTAGTGGTTCAAGCTTTGGTTACAAAGGACAAAATCCTTTATGCAACCGATGCCACAAACATCACTCTGGCTACTGTAATGTGGTATGCAACAAATGTAATCGAAAGGGTCATCTTGCTGAAGATTGTAGGGCTCTCGTTACAAATACAAATGGTACCAAGACTCCTGCCACCAATGCAAATAGAACTGCTTTGGCTACCATTACTTGTTATGGGTGTGGAAAACAAGGTCACTATAAGAGCCAGTGTCCGAATCCAGAGAAGAATAATGGATCTGCACGTGGAAGAGCATTTGTTATTAATGCTAGAGAGGCGTGTGAAGACCCGGAGCTTGTTACGGGTACGTTTACCATTAATAACTTATCCGCATCTATTATATTTGATACTGGTGCCGATAGAAGTTACGTGAGTAGAGGCTTTTACGCTAAATTGAATTGTTCATCATTACCTCTAGATGCTAAGTACATGATTGAGTTAGCTAATGGTAAACTAATTAAAGCCGATAAAATTTGCCGTGATTGTAAAATAAATTTAGCCGGAGAAACATTTAAAATTGACTTAATACCCGTAGAATTAGGAAGTTTTGATGTAATAGTCGGCATGGACTGGATGTCCAAAGTAGGAGCTGAAGTTGTGTGTGCCAAGAAGGCAATTCGCATTCCTTGTAAGGATAGAATGCCGGTGATGATTTATGGAGAGAAGGGTAACTCAAAGCTAAAACTCATTAGTTATTTGAAAGCTCAAAAGTGCTTGAAGAAAGGGTGCTATGCTATCTTAGCACATGTTAATAAAGTTGAAAAGAAAGAAAAAGAGAAGTGCATCAACGACGTGCCTGTGGCAAGAGATTTTCCTGAAGTTTTTCCGGAAGAGTTGCCGGGATTACCTCCATTTAGATCTGTAGAATTTCAAATAGATTTAGTACCAGGAGCCGCACCAGTGGCTCGTGCTCCATATAGACTTGCACCGTCCGAGTTAAAAGAACTTCAGAGTCAGTTAAAAGAATTACTGGATCATGGATTCATACGACCAAGTACTTCACCGTGGGGAGCTCCGATTCTATTTGTTAAAAAGAAAGATGGATCTTTTAGGATGTGTATAGATTATCGTGAATTAAATAAGTTAACTATCAAAAATCGGTATCCACTACCGAGAATTGACGACTTATTTGATCAACTCCAGGGATCATGTGTTTATTCGAAAATCGACCTAAGATCGGGCTATCATCAACTACGTGTCAAAGAAGAGGACATTCCGAAAACTGCTTTTCGGACACGTTATGGTCATTACGAATTTTTGGTCATGCCGTTTGGATTGACGAATGCGCCAGCTGTATTCATGGACTTCATGAATCGAGTTTGTAGTCCGTATTTAGATAAGTTTGTTATCGTTTTCATTGATGACATTCTTATCTATTCCAAGAGTGAGCAAGAGCATGAGCAGCATTTAAGGTTGATATTAGAGTTGTTGAGAAAAGAACAGCTATACGCTAAATTTTCTAAGTGTGCTTTCTGGTTGAAAGAAGTGCAATTTCTTGGCCACGTTGTTAGTAGCAAAGGAATTCAGGTTGATCCAGCAAAAATTGAAGCCATTGAAAAATGGGAGACTCCTAAAACACCAATGCAGATACGCCAATTTTTGGGTTTAGCCGGTTATTATAGAAGGTTTATTCAAGATTTTTCCCGAATAGCTAAGCCGTTGACAGCATTAACGCAAAAAGGGAAGAAATACGAATGGACCTCGGAGCAGGAGAACGCATTTCAATTACTGAAGAAGAAGTTAACTACGGCGCCTATTTTATCGTTACCTGAAGGGAACGATGATTTTGAAATATATTGTGACGCTTCGCGACAAGGTTTTGGTTGTGTTCTTATGCAACGAAAGAAAGTTATTGCATACGCATCCCGACAATTAAAGATTCACGAGCGGAATTATACGACGCATGATCTAGAACTGGGAGCAGCCGTGTTTGCATTGAAGATATGGAGACACTACTTGTATGGGGTTAAATGCACTGTGTTTACTGATCATAAAAGCCTTCAACATATTTTCGATCAAAAACAGCTGAACATGAGGCAACGTAGGTGGGTTGAGTTAATAAATGACTATGATTGTGAAATTCGTTATCATCCCGGGAAAGCGAACGTGGTGGCCGACGCTCTAAGCAGAAAGGAACGAGAATCAATTCGAGTACGAGCGATGAACATAAAAATTCGCATGAATCTCAACTCACAAATCAAAGAAGTTCAATGAGAAGCACTTACTAAAGAAAATATAGGAAATGAAATAATGAAGAAGTATGAGAAGCAACTCGTTATGCGGGAAGATGGAATTCGATATTTTGCAAATCGTATTTGGGTACCGAAGTTGGGTGGATTAAGGAAGTTGATATTGAACGAGGCACATAAGACAAGATATTCGATACATCCTGGAGTTGGAAAGATGTACCAAGATCTTAAGACGCATTATTGGTGGCCTAATTTGAAGACAGACGTTGCAACATATGTTGGGGAATGTTTAACTTGTTCCAAAGTCAAAGCAGAACACCAGAAGCCGTCAGGGTTACTTCAACAACCAGAAATTCCAGAATGGAAATGGGACGGTATTACCATGGATTTCATCACGAAGTTACCAAAGACTGCCTGGGGATACGACACCATTTGGGTGATTGTTGATCGTCTCACCAAGTCTGCACATTTCTTGCCTATGAAGGAAACGGATAGAATGGAGAAACTATTACGATTGTATATAAAGGAAATTGTTTCAAGGCATGGAATACCTATTTCCATTATATCTGATCGTGATAGTAGATTTACCTCAAAGTTCTGGCAATCACTACAGGAGGCCCTAGGAACTCGTTTGGATATGAGCACCGCATATCATCCGCAAACCGACGGGCAGAGTGAAAGAACAATTCAGACTCTTGAAGACATGCTCAGGGCATGTGTGATCGATTTTGGAAACGGATGGGATAAATATTTACCATTAGCAGAATTCTCGTATAATAATAGTTATCATGCGAGCATTAAAGCTGCGCCATTCGAAGCATTGTACGGAAGGAAGTGTAGATCTCCTATCTGTTGGAATGAAGTAGGAGATCGAAAATTAACTGGTCCCGAGATCATACATGAAACTACTGAAAAGATAGTACAAATCAAGGAGAGATTGAAAACAGCCCGTAGTCGCCAAAAGAGCTACGCCGATGTCCGAAGGAAACCATTAGAGTTTCAGATCGGTGACATGGTTATGCTAAAGGTGTCACCTTGGAAAGGTGTAATACGTTTCGGTAAAAGAGGTAAACTGAACCCAAGATATGTAGGCCCGTTCAAGATCATCGAACGCATTGGACCGGTAGCTTATCGACTCGAGTTACTGCAACAACTCGCCGGAGTACATAATACATTTCACATCTCGAACCTTAAGAAGTGTCTTGCAAAGGAAGACCTCACCATTCCTCTTGAAGAAATCCATGTCGACGAGAAACTACAATTCGTCGAAGAACCAATCGAAATCATGGACCGTGAAGTTAAACAGCTCAAGCAGAGCAACATACCGATCGTTAAGGTTCGTTGGAATGCTCGAAGAGGTCCCGAGTTTACGTGGGAACGGGAGGATCAGATGAAACAAAAGTATCCACACTTGTTTCTCGATGACGCAAAATAGGTACAATTTTAAAATTTCGGGACGAAATTTATTTAACGGGGAGGTAATGTAACGACCCGCACTTTTTCGATCGTTCTATACTTATAAGATTAATATTTACATAAATTAAACCTTACCAACATGATAAGCAATCCAAATTGTCGAGACTTATGTTTTTCGAAAAGAGTTTTACACAACGTTTGACCGTCTAGTTTGACCGATGATATCACGAACTATACAATATATGATAATTATACGTTTGTGTATATATATGTATATATACATATTTAACATGACCTAAGAATGTTTTAATATCTCATTTTGTATTAATAACAATAAGTTATAAGTATATTTTGAAACTACTAACTTAAGTTTTCAAAACGATAACCATACGTAACGTTATTTGACTTAAATACTTATGACCTATAATGTTTATACATATATCGTATAAGTAATGTATTTAATCACTTTTAAAGACTTAAATACATAAAACAATATAAGTATATTTACAAAAGATAGCTATATTTGAATCCTCGTTCCGTTTTCTCAAAGATTTCTATACGTATACCTAGGGTATATGTACCCGTATCATACGCAGCTTCTAGATGTATTTACTATTGGTATATACCAATAAAAATCTGCTCCTTAGCAGCCTTAAATGATTAAGAAACATGTGGAACCAACCATTTGTCAAGTAGCATGAATTATTTAGCAAGAAAACAAAGTTAGGTATCTTTTTTTTCCTTTATAACCTAAAAACGTTTTTATGCATGCACACCATTTCTTCACCCCATTTTCTCATACTTACACTCCCATTTCTCTCTCAAAATACTCTTAACTTCATACTTGATCATCTCCAAGCATTTTCCCCATCATTTAGCTTCAAAAACAACCCTTAATCATCATAAGAAAAACCATACAAGAACACTTCAAGAATCCTTTCAAGAACACAAGTTTACTTCCAATCTTTCATCCAATTCCATCACTCTTTTGGTTCTAGGTTCTTACTCCTCTTTTACAGCAATCTTGTCCAAGTAACTTGAGGTAGTAACTTTGTTCATAACCTTATTCGATTCATATATATATAGCTATCTTATTTTATGGTATAAAATTTTAACAACAAGAACATAGTTTGAATGTTTTCAAACTTGTTTGCAAACTAAATAGATCCTTCTAACTTAACTTTTAAAATACTTCAAGACCTGTAATATAACTTAAATATATGCTAATTTAACAAGGTATAACTTGGTTTTTCAAAGAACACCTTAAAACTGAATCTACGGTGTCGGAGTGTAACCGGGGGCTGTTTTGGGTTGGATAATTAAAAACTATTTTGAACTTTGAATTGGAGGCTTATTTTCTGGAAAATTGATATTTACTATGAATATGTTAACACATAAAAATTTCATGATTTAACTCAAAGTATAAGTATTTTTAGAAAAATAATCATTTAAGGTTGTTTACATGATGGAAAATGATCAACTCCATAAGTTTCACTAAAGTTTGACCTATGACCTGTGATTTCGAATACAAACTAAGGTATTTACAGTTCATAGTCTTAAAGAGGGACTCGATCCAAGGAAGTGGCAAGTTGAATCAACGAAAACGGAGTTGTAACGAAGAAACTATGACCGAAACAAAATCGGATATCCAAGACTAGTTTAGCCACGAAAATAATTGGGAAAAATTAAATAAATCACATCTTTTTAAGTTAACATGATATTTTATATATATGTACTTATAATTCAATTTTATATGGTTCAGGATCACCCGTAAACAACACGAGAAGATTAATCATAAGATCCCATGATTGTATGCAACACGTCATTTGACAACACCGGTACTTTATGTACGCAACACGTCATTTGACAACACCGGTACCGTGGGTCAAGATTAATCTCGACCAATACATATACGATGGGGTTTTATTTATTTCGTTGGGGGTTTTATTTATTTCATTGCGGGTATATTAAACATCTAAAAATGAACCATTAAAATTGAATTACTAACAACAAACTGCTAACTACGGACTAAGGAATTATTCAAAGTATTAAAAGTATAACAAGTATATATATGTGACGTTTGTTTAAAAAGAAAAGGTATTGATATATTATATATGGATAGGTTCGTGATATCAACCGGAGACCAAGTCAAATTATATATATATCTTCAAGACGAAAGTGAGTATATAGTCCCACTTTTAAACTCTAAATATTTCGGGATGAGAATACATGTATTTTATGTTTTACGTTATGGACACAAGTAACTGAAAAATATATTCTACGTTGAGTTGTACCACTGGCATACTTCCCTGTAGCTTGGTAACTGTTATTTACAGCGGTATTGTAAACGCGAATCCTGTTGATAGATCTATCGGGCCTGACAACCCCAACCGGACTGGACGACCAGTATTCAACGGTTGCACAGTACTTCGTTTCGTGACTACACTTGGTACGGTGTAGTAAGATTTCATAATAAAGGGAATATGCGACGTGATTAAATGTTAAGTATGGTTACCAAGTGCTCAACCACTTAGAATATTTTTATTAAACTGTTTATATACGAAATCTTGTGGTCTATATATATATATATTGCTGCCGGCATTAAACCTATATCTCACCAACTTTATGTTGACCTTTTAAAACATGTCTATTCTCAGGTGATTACTAAAGCTTCCGCTGCATTATGTTGAATTTGAGCAGGATCTTGCGTACGCATATTTGTGTCAAAAATAAAACTGCATACCCAAGGATTTGTGTTGTAAAATATGCTCGAAATCGTGTTGTTATCATTATATGTAAAGTTTGTAAGTCGAAGATTATCGCTAAACGATAATCATCTTTTTATTGTCTAAAGCTTGTAACAAAAATAATGGTTATGGTTTGTAATGTATAATATATGCAGTTTCTCTTTTAAAAATGTCGCATATAGAGGTCAATACCTCGCAATGAAATCATACGTTATCTAACACGTTCTTATGGTTAAGGACGGGTTATGACACATTTTTTATTTAAAACGAAACGTACCTTAACGTCTCCTTGCCACACCCGTCCCCGCTAACTCGGGACATTCCGACTTACGATGTCCTTCCTCTTGGCAATTGAAGCACACCATGCCATCACCTTTTGGCACCGAACATTCCCAAGACTTGTGACCCCTCACGCCACAATTATAACACATAGACGCACTAGAATCAGACATACTCATCCGTATACCACTCGTGCTCACACTTGCGCCCTTAGTTCTCTTACTTGGAGCACCATACGAAACAACCCTTCTCTCACTTGAAGGTTCACCAATCTTTGATCGCGAACACCATTCAAAACCCCTAGCCACCGCGAATAACTCCGCAAACGACTTCGCTTGACCCCTGCTAATTTTATTCTTCAAGTCATCATTCAGGGTTCGATAGAAATCTTCCATCAATATACGATCATTCCCCATATACTCCGGGCAAAAATGAGCCTTCGCCATAAAGGTCGTCTTGAGAGTATTCAAGTCCATAGATCCTTGTTGCAAATTTCGCAACTCATCACGCAATTCCATCAAGTCGGCTCCAGTCCGGAACTCCTCGAAGAATTCCTCCTTAAATTCGTCCCACGATAACGCCATAAACGGCTCACCGCCGACAAGATCAATCTTACCATCCAACCAATCATTCGCCCTACCCCGCAACAAGCTAGTAGCGAGTCTTGTCATCTTCTCGGGAGGGCAATCAATAGTACGAAAACACCCTTCGACATCCGAGATCCATGTTGTACTTACCAAAGGATCCGGTTTCCCGTCATACATCGGGGGTTTAGTCCTCATGAAGCTCTTATGACAACGCTCCATTTCACCCCTACTTTGAATTTCGGAATACTTCCTATCCATTTCTTCTCGAAACGCTCCCATTTGCTCCGCAACGGCGGCCGCAACTCTAGCGTTAAACTCCTCGTCATTCGTCTCGATCTCGTTTCGCGTCGTCATTCTAAAGAATGAAAAAAACGATTAGTCCACGAACGTAAAAACCACACGCACAACACCGCCCCATCTTGCTAAACACTCGTCATACATCGCTTGTTAGACACGATTTGCACCCGTAATAAGGTTTGCAAGTCCTTAGTACGCGCACACACCGTATCAACTTGTTAGTACAACGACCGCTTCGCTCGATGATATAACCAACACAAACAAAAATTCTACGCGTTATAAATACACGCAAGAATTACATCACAACACAAGCCAAAATCCTAGTTAGTTCACCTACACGCTAAGGCACTAACTAAGTTCCCGTCCGACCCGTTCACCTACAAGTCCCGCAACAAAGAAGCACACACAAAAGTCTAAGTCTAGGCGCCTATCTCAAGTCGCCTAAATCCCTTAGACCATGCTCTGATACCACTTGAAACAATCCAACTTGTATTTAAACCGACCCGTAAAATTTTTTCTTTAACACATTAATATTTAGGTCCCAATTATATTTCCAAAACGTCTCTAACACAAATAATAAGTTCAATAAACTTTTAAAACATTTATTACATAGTTTAAATATCCGAACGGGCAAACACGACCCGACTATTTTAATTTCCAACAAAACCGAGCATGGTGATTGGGGATACGCTACCCAATCCTAATCAATACAAAAGCACGTCTTCTAAAGTAACCTACGCGAGTCCACTAGTTCACACGTTTACCCGTGCCACCGCCTCCATGCAAATCTATAAAAATGTAAACAACGAGAGGGTAAGCTAACGCTTAGTGAGTGAGAATATACTACATACATATATATGCATAAAATGGACACGCCAGACGAATAATCAAATAGCACATACCGGAACATCCAAACATAAAGGCAAGCTAATCTAAGCATGCCGTACGATCACTATACAACAAGCTAACAAAGTAAGTTCACCCACAATGATATGAACAATGCCATCAAGCTACACCCGGAGGGCTAGCTACATCACAACAATACGATGATATATATAACACTAAAGCGTAAAACGCCCAAGGTTAACCCCTTAACCCAAAACCAAAAGAAGATTGGCCGAACTACACGAGCCTTAGTAAATCCGCATCCACACGAGACTACTATCTTCAATATCACAACATCGAGGTTGGCCGAACTACACGAGCCTTGGTGAATCCGCATCCACACGAGATCACTACCTCAATGAGATGACCGAACTACACGCGTCATCATGAATCCGCATCCACACGTGATCCACTTCCCAATATCAAAACCCACGGTCACGTGATTTTAAAATCCACTACATAAGGGTTATCCACATCACAACTCATTATCAACCCTTAACCATTGGGGTTATATGATCCACATCACAAGCACATGTGATAACGTACACACAAAGTGTGCACCTCGCCAAAGGTGGTCAACCAAAACGCACAACCGTGCCAGTTGGACCCATATCCAAGTCCATTAAATCCACCTATATGTGAAGTGAGCTCTATAGCCGAGAATCACTTCACCCGACCCGCACCCATCCTACACATACATATGCACATAGGATATTAACACTCACCTTGAAGTCTTGATGGATGCCAAACTAAAATCCGCAAACGCCAATGGAAAGTACCTATTCCATTCATCACATAACGAGTAACACAATTAGGGTGGATATACAAATCAACCCAAATCGACAACTAGTGCAATTTCGACCCAATTGCACTTCCAAGCTCAAAACGCGCCCAAACTAACCAATAATCATTAACAATAGTGACAATGGTCCTAACACACCGATTAAACCCAATCATAGGTGTTAAACACTTACCTTGCCCAAAATGACACTTAAACCCTATTTTTGACCCATAAGAAGTCAAAACATATTTAACTCGGGTTTATACTTCAACTTACTTCATTTTGAGTTTACAAACCTTATTAAATCGACAATTGGGACATAATCATCATCAAACCCTAATCTTGACTCTAGTTTAAATTAGTCAACCACATGAACCCTAATGGTCTCCAAAACCTCAATAATCACTAATACTAGTGATTATTCACTCTTTGCAAGCCTCACATGTATAAACTTGCACACCAAACCCAAAACCCGCCAACATCAACAATAAACCCGAATCTTTGTGTTAATCTCCAATTAACAACTAATGGGGTTCCATCTATGAACATACAATCAAAAGCCCTAAATTTGAATGATTAACACAAAAACGAAATTCGGAGTTAGAGCTTACCACTAGTATCACCTTGTAGCTAAGAACGAGGAGAACAAACTTGTCTTCTACACCCAAGATCGAATCTCGTTCCTTCTTTTTCAAATCTCACTTTGAATCAAATGGGGTTTTGAAGTTTGAGAGGAAAATAGGAAAGAAAAGGAAAAAGAAATAAAGAAAATGAGATGAGTGGATGTGATTTAAGATCCCAAATCTGGCACATACGCGAAAAGACCAAAATCCCCCTAAAAACCCTTAAAACACGAAATTGGAACCAGCTCGTCAGAGGTGGCGCGCCGCGGCCCTCTTCCTCGCGCCGCGACATACAACGCGGTCTGGGATCAGTTTTTCATGCCATCTGATCCTGATTTCAGTTCATTGCCACGCCGCGGCATATTATGTCGCGCCGCGACCTTGGCCGTGGTCTGGTGCCTGTCTTAACGTGCTTTCTGAAAACTAAAACCAGTTGTATGCCGCGCCGCGGCCCCTTCTGCCGTGCCGCGGCCCAAAGCTGGTCTGATCATTACTCACATACATGAACTTTAACACACAAATACGCCTCAAATCTTTCATACACTAGTCGTACATACACGACACACCTCATATCAAATACGGGGAAAACGCGGTGTTACAATATCATGAACCAACAATAGCTAATGCTAATTCATCCCTATTTTATGCAACTTTCTTACTACTACCTTAGACTGATCAAAGTATATAAAAATTTAAAAGTTCAGTCATTGTAAAAAGTCTATAATGAATACTAACCTGGAAACAATGAAAGTAAATGAAATATAAGGAAACAACCCTTAGAATTTAATTGTAATAAATATTCAAAATACAAAATTAGCTCTGCAATAAACTTGTACAACATCAAAACCCACATAATTAACAATAAGAAATTGAAAACCAAAACAAAGTAAACAAAATTTATAAATAGAACAAAAAACTGCAAAAGACCTAAGATAAATAGATTTAACCATATACTTACTATCATATCATATTCAAACAAAATCTTCAAATCGGAGTACTTCGACAATGACTTTGACAATAACACCTCATTTTGTGTTGTCTCTGCATCAAACTGATTAAGTAAATGAAATAAAAGCGTACCATAAAATCAGTCGAGACTAACATCGTCATCACCATTCCTTCATTGACATCACCATAACATTTCTCAATGGATGAATAACTAAATGAAACAATAACATCATTCAATTCAAAAATATATGCAGACTAACATCGTTATCACCTAATTTTTTTTCTTTATAAAGGAATACCATCGTTAGTAAGATATAATTGATGGTCATTACACAAATATTTACAAATAAATTCTATCTGAAATAATATTTCAAGGGTTGTATCAAGAATTCCCATACCTTCAATGATGGTTACATCTTTCGCAAATTAGATCTAATAAATTCGTTGTTGCAAGGTACCAAAATGTGAATATGATAATAAGTGTCCTCTTTCTACTTCGAGATGAAGAAATAGTTGGGTGGGTAATTTCATGTTAAAATAAGCTCAGGTAAAAAAGGGTAACCTTTTAATACGAAATGAATATGCTTCATACCACCACCAAATATAAAGGACCAAAAACACCTCATCTTTTTAGTACATTCCAGCTTCCGTTGTACCTTTTTCATTTCATTTGTATGTGGCTAAGTCGCTAACATGAACGTGAAAAAACTTACTCCGTTTTAGCCATTTTCAGTCCATAAGCTAAATTAAAAAAATAACAATTCTTGACATGATATCAAAACAAACCTTAATGGTATTAACCTTAATGGTATTAGAACATATTAGCCATTTGTTTAAGTTCATCAAGATAATGCACTATATAAAGAGACAATAGAAACATACATTCAGTAAGAACTTTTAGATCACCATCTTGGGGATAAAATGGATCACCATCTTGGGGATAGAACTCCAAAACCGACAGTTAAGACAAAATCCTTAAAACTTGCATGAGTTGCCATAGTCCTGAAACAAATTCATTATCAAATATTAAATTTGTGGTACATGGGTAGACACCCTAAAGATATATGAACATATTTTTTCAAAAACCACATTTCAAAATCATAAAACTTGGTCATTGATCAGGAAAATAGAAAATAAACTCAGATGTGTATTGTGGTGCCTAACATTGTTCTTCAGAACCACAGTAGTAGGATTCCCATAACGCTCAGAGGCAAAATTTCTCAATGCTATGTCTCAATACCTTTGAACAAATGTCATCAAGTAGAATAATAAATAGTTCAAGAAACTGCAGGCAAAATATATAAGGGATTAAAGGCATACATAAAAATCATGATTTCTTTCCTGTTTTTTTGTGACAACAGGTTTTAAGACGTACTCCTTAACTTTCCTCACCTTTACCGCATAATAGTAGTATATCATAATGTTTGGTATCTGCAATAAACACACTAAAACATAAGCTAAAACTTAAAATCCATTGCTCAACGTAAAACTAAATTTTGATACTAATACAAAAATCATGTATTCATTCAGGCATTTCATCAAACACTTGATATGCCAACATAACTATAAACTTGTTTACATTAATTGAACTCGAGTGATTTTTTCATTTAAACTAACAATATCAAGATCTAAAAACAGAAAATAAAAAAAATAAAAAAGCCATATGAGACTAAAATTAAGAAATAATGTATCCAATCCAAGATAAGATTAAAAATACATGCTCAAGACAATCCCGATCTAATAGCGCATTCTGATTTAATCTGAAACAAAAATATACTGTAAGAAAAACGTGGAGATGTAGATAGCAACAAAAATATTAAAGACATAAAAGGTAGCTTACGTAATCACTTATGAATTGAAGAATAGTGATCAAATAAAAGTATACATCAATCTAGCAAAACCCTTTACCAAATTACCAATTACCAAATAATAAGAAAAACGAACCTGTTAAGAAACTTGGGCAAATCGCGATTGTATGAAGAAACCTTACAAATGGCGCTGAAGGATTTGTGATTTGTTATGGAAATTGTTGGATTTCTTGAGTTTTTTTTAGGGTTTTGATGTGGATGGCGGATGGCGGATGGCGTGGGGATGGGTGAAGAATGGGGATGTTAGTTTTATAAATCAGATAGTGGAATAGGGTTATACTCCGTGATTTAACAAATTTATTACTTAAGATTAATTAATTAGTAAAAAGTAAAAATTAAAATAAATTATGAAAATGATGTCATCAAGTGGTCCTAATTTTTTTGACACATGTCTCAAATTATTTTTTGAGATGTAGTTTTAATTAAAAAGTTATGTCACTTAAATGACAATTTATAAGCATTGTATACTATCCCTAACTTAAAATATGAATAACGTTATGTATTACTCCGTACTACTTTACTAGTGAGTTTGAAAGGATTTGTTTGTAAATTTTGCGTAAATCTAACATTTTCTCTTAAATTATATAGTGAATGTTATTTATTTGATTTTAATTTTTTCGTGTTAAATTACGACTCCAAATGTTACATTTAGGAAAAATCCAAATTTACACTTTATTTGATTTAATCCGATTGATTGATGATGGACACGTGTAATATTCTGGATTATTTAAATTTAATTAGTACTTTTAATCTCGTAATTAGATGGCCTAAGAGCTTAGGCCCTTAAGCTGCTGACACGTCAGATTTACACTACCGATTTAGATAGATAGATAGATAGATATTATAGTTTAGTGCTATTACTATTATACCCCTAAAATTCTATTTACCAGCATACACCATACACACATACACATTTCGAACTCCTCATTTGTAACTCCCAGTAACTCCCAACTCCCCATCTGTAACCTCACTAACTCCGATCCCCATTTCTATCAATTTTTTTTGTTCTGTCATTATTACGATTAATCTAATGATTTCGCCAAATTCAAACCATGTTAGTAGGGATGACAATGGTCATCCGATCCAGCGGATATCCATCCGATCTACCCGCTTCGTGTTGATACAGATGAACTTAAATGGATATGAATACGGATATGGATGAACCTAAATGGATATGTATATGGACATGGATGAAAAGTTTCATCCGTGGATAAATCCATTAACACCCGAAATACATATACAAATACAAAAATCTAAATATATGCTTACATATTTACTATTACTAATGCATTTACCGTTAAATTTACATTTAGCATTCAACACTATATTGAATTAACTGTGATATATTACAATAAAACACGTATATCTAACAAAATTAACGGAGAAATTACATATATAATTTTTCATTATCTATGTTTAATAGTAGATTCAACAAATGTGTTCTATCTTCGACAAAGATTACACATTGTAATGGATATATTTTGATTATGTCATATTATACGTATATTTTTCTTTACTACGTATTTGTTTTTATCACATATTAGGAAATATTATAACATCTTTTTAATATTCATTGAATATCCATTAACCCGTTTCATACAGTGGATATGGATATGGATGGATGAATAAAAACTAAATGGATATAGATATGGATATGGATATGGATATGGATGAACACGATATGGATATGGATACGGCATCCCTACATGTTAGGGTTTCGATATTCATGATGAATTCTTTTCAAAAAGTTAACAAATTAGGGTTTCCATTCATATAAAAAAAATTGCGTACAAAAAAACCCTAGAGCTATTAACCGTTTCACACAACCACCTCCCTAAATTCAAAATCGCATGATCATCGTCGTTTATCTCCTCAATCCACAAACCCTAAATTAACGATTGGCTGCTTGGTTAAGAATCTTCCAGTTGTATGGATCTCAGTGAAAGTTACACTTGTACTAATTAAACATGTGCTACACTTTATTTCAGGCCGTATAAATCTTTTTGCAGAAGGATGTCAAGGTTTTTATCAGAGGTTAGAAAAAATTGCCTTGTTATCATATGCTAATTTACTTTATTAATTCTGTAATAAAATGTTATGTTTTTATGTACAGAAAATAATAAAAAATTCGATCTCAGAAAGAAAGGCCAAGGACAGCACCAAACTTATGCATTAGGAATTAAAGAGGCATGTCAAATACTTATCTTTTTTTCTATATTCGCACAGACAAATAATTTTGTCTAATTGTTTAATTTTGTTCAGGAGATATTCATGTGTATATGAATTGTTCCCATTTTTTAGGTATGGGAAATTGATGCTAGCAAACATAAACCTGGTGTTGGGATTTAACAAGTTCATAAACACTAAAATCATATTAAGATTCATATTAAAGCGGAAGCATGTAACCCGATTTGAAACTTGTTTACTTTAACCAATTAAAATTAAATCCCAATAATAGATCATGTCATGAAATATACTTACAAACTAAAAGTGGGTTTAGATTTTTACCTCCTCAAGCTAGTTGAGGGTTTCTATAAAGATGATGAAGATGATGATGAAAGAGCTTCTAACTTGAAGCCTCAAGTGTGAAATACCCCAAGCCTTTTGTGCACCAACACCACCTTTAATTAGTTAGGATTTTTACACTTGAAATCAACTTGCAAAACTAAATTTTGAGCCCCCTTTTTCCTTGAAAAAATTCGGCCAAAATGGGAGGAGGAAGGAGAGTTTTTTTTGCAAGTATTATCTTTTGATGAAAGAATGTGCAAGCTTTTAATGGGTTAGGTAAAGTGCATATGTAGAAGCAAAAGACTCTTCCAAAAGAGCCAATCAAATTTCATGCAATACACCAACCTCCCATGCCCATTTAATTATATAAATTTAAATTTAAAATAAATATAAACTTATATAAAAGTATTATATATAATACTTGCACATTTTTATTTTATGTATACATTATATTTTATAAAACCAATTTATAAAATGTAACATAAAATAATTTATTATTTAACCTATAAATAATCAAATCCTCTATATATAAATTATTCCATAATTTATATATAAATTCATCAAGTAATTTCTCTTTAGAAACCTTTTTCTAAAATTCAAGTATCGCGTATTTATTTAATGATCCAACCGTTAAGATCAAATACGTATAAGGTGTCGGTAAGCTTGTTATTGGGTATGACCCGACTTGGATCATAACACATTAGCCACATTAATTTATTATGTCTCTCGGGCATATGAAATACCTTCAATCTCCCACTTGCACGAGAAACATAAGGAATTAATGTAAGTGACGGATACCACCTAACGACCGTCCATCACCCCAAATGTGTTATGACTTGGTGCCATTCAATAACATCATCCCTTTCGAGTTCCCAACTCGAATATGATTAGGTGAATCTTTCAATATATATCCTTTTGTCCTAGATGTCATGTTAAATCCAAAAGACATGGAGTGATCACTCTCTTATAGATTTAACTTTGTCAGGCCTTAGACATCTGACTCTCAACGAATAAGAGGGACAAATTCCATCTTGGCTACATACGTCCTAGACACTACACTTTGTACCATACCTGAAGCCTCCCTTATGAGCTACCTTTTCAGAATAGTGAAGGAAAGAATCAAGGCACGATATTCGGTGAATATCTGAACCCAATATGTATCTCAGGTCAGAGGATACAATGATATTCTCCTTTACTCAAGATTACATGTGATCAACCACAAAGGCTCCATATAGTAAATCTTGAGAGCGGGTCTTCCAATATTTGTGTCCCACAAATATCTATGAACCTTGGTTGCAACCTTGCCTCACATTCGCCATTTGAATGCTAACCAATCCAAGTTCATAATAGTCTAGACCTCACACTTGTTCCCACAAATGTGATCAACTACGGAATTCAGAATAATAGTTTATTCATGGATTAAAATATGCAAAATTGGAACATGACTCATAATTAAATTAATACCACAATTATATTAATGAGTTTGAACTAATTCGTTCCGTTACAATACATAAAATAGATCATTTCCAATCACTAGAATATCGAAGCCCTAATGCACAAACATGTCCCTCATGTTTTGGCCCATGTAAAAGCTTCGTGAGTGGATCCGCAACATTATGATCTGTGTGAACCTTGTGAATACATATCTTTCCCTTTTCAACCTCATCCCTGATGTAGTTGAATCTCCGCTCAATGTGACGAGTCTTTTGATGAGCACGAGGTTCCTTGATTTGAGCAATCGCACCCTCGTTGTCACAAAAGATCTCAAGAGGGTCCTGAATGGAAGGGACCACTCCTAAGTCGTCGATGAATTTCTTCATCCATGCAGCTTCCTGAGCTGCCAGTGAGGCGGCAATGTACTCCGACTCTGTAGTGGATAACGCAACAACATCCTGTTTCGAACTCTTCCATGAGACTGCACCACCATTTAACATGAAGACATAACCGGATTGTGATCGTGAGTCATCTCGATCAGTTTGGAAACTCGCATCCACGTAACCTTTTACAGCGAGTTCCTCCTCACCAGACCCATATATTAGAAACATATCCTTAGTTCTCCTAAGGTATTTCAATATACTTTTAACATCAATCCAATGACTGTTTCCTGTGTTGTTCTGGTATCTACTTGTCAAGCTTAGAGCGCATGACACATCCGGTCTAGTACATATCATTGCATACATGATAGACCCAATAGCAGATGCGTATGGGACTTTCTTCATTCTTTCTTGTTCATCTTTCGTGATAGGACACTGAGATGAACTGAGAATGGTTCCTCTTTGAATAGGTACCAAACCTTTCTTAGAGTTTTTCATCTTGAACCTTTTCAAGATTTTATCAATGTATGTACTTTGACTTAAACCTATCAATCTCTTGAATCTATTCCTATAGATCCCTATCCCCAATATGTATTGAGTTTCTCCAAGATCCTTAATGGAGAAGCAACTCTTTAGCCAAGTTTTGACTTCTTGCATTGTGGTAATATCATTCCCAAACAATAATATGTCATCCACATATAGCACAAGGAACATTATAGAGCTCCCACTAGCCTTCTTGTATACACAAGCTTCATCACCATTTTTAATGAAGCCAAATTTCTTTGCCTCTTCATTAAAACGATGATTCCACATTCTAGATGCTTGTTTCAATCCGTAGATTGATTTCTTTAACTTGCATACCTTTTTAGGATTTTTCGGATCAACAAAACCTTCGGGCTGTACCATATAGACATCTTCCTCAAGATATCCATTCAGAAAAGCGGTTTTGACATCCATTTGCCATATTTCATAGTCATAGTGAGCAGCAATGGCAAATAATATCCTAATAGACTTTAGCATTGCCACAGGCGAGAAAGTTTCATCATAATCAACCCCTTGAGTTTGAGTGAAACCTTTTGCTACAAGTCTAGCTTTGTATGTATCCAAGTTTCCATGTATGTCGGTTTTCTTCTTGAAAAGCCATTTGCAATCAACTAGCTTGAAGCTAGGAGGTTGCACAACAAGTTCCCAAACTTGATTTTCATACATGGATTGCATCTCGGCGTTCATGGCTTCCTGCCATTTATCTTTATCAATCCTTGATAAAGCTTCTTCGTAGTTTGTCGGTTCATCCAAATCAACCGTATAGCAACCATCCACGAGAAACCCATATCTCTCGGGAGGATTACTAATCCTACTAGATCTTCGAACGTCTTGTGTACCTTGATCATCCACTTGATCATTTTCAACATCCTCATGTTGAGTACTAGTGCCAACCAATTGTGTATCATCGGTTTGATCTTGTACCTCTACGAGATCTATCTTCCTTTCACCAATACCTTCCATAAGGAATTTGGTTTCAAGGAATTCCGCTTTTCGAGCAACAAATACCGTTTGCTCGGATGGATCATAGAAGTAATATCCCATGTCATCTTTGGGATATCCTATGAAGATACACTTTGTGGATCGAGCATGTAGCTTATTAGCTACATATCGCTTAGGATAAGCTTCACATCCCCATACTTTCAAGTATGAAAGAGAAGGAGGTTTTCCAAACCACATCTCATGAGGAGTTCGTTCCACTTTCTTGGTTGGGGCCATATTTAAAATACGAACCGCGGAGCTTAGACAATAACCCCAAAATGATAGAGGCAACGAGCTTCTTGCCATCATAGATCGAACCATATCCATTAGGGTTCGGTTCCTCCTTTCGGAAACTCCATTAAGTTGGGGTGTTCCGGGTGGAGTAAGTTGTGAGATAATCCCACAACTCTTAAGATGATCTTGGAAGGCATCGCTTAGGTATTCACCTCCTCTATCGGTACGTAGTACCTTAATTGTCTTATTGAGTTGATTTTGTACTTCGTTTTGATATTCTTTGAATGCTTCAAACGTTTCGTCCTTATGTCTCAATAAGTAGACATATCCGAAACGACTAAAGTCATCAATGAAAGTAACAAAGTATTTTTTACCATTCCTAGTCATGGGTTTAAAGGGTCCACATACATCCGAATGTATTAATCCCAATAAATCTTTAGTCCTCTCATAAGTCCCTTTGAAAGGTGCTTTAGTCATCTTGCCTTGTAAACAAGATTCACATACATCAAACGAATCCATTTCATTTGATTTCAAAAGTCCATTCTTTTAGAGTGTATGCATTCGGTTCTTGTTTATGTGACCAAGGCGACAATGCCATAAATAGGAATCACTCAAATCCCTTTTGAGTTTCTTGGTGCTAGTATGGTATATAGAGCTCGATGATGCGTCATCATGAACCAATTCATAAATTCCATTTGAAGGCGAAGCCTTGAAATAGAATACATTATCTTTAGAAACATGAATATCATCATCAATAAAATTAACAATGTAACCACATTGTTTTAAGCGAGAAATAGAAATAATGTTTCTACACAAATCCGGAGCATACAAAACATTTTCTAAAATAAGTTCCAATCCGCTTGGAAGCTTCAAAACAAAATCTCCTTGAGCTTTAACATGCACCTTTGCACCATTGCCCATATAGAGACTTGATGTTCCCGCCTTATGATCACTTCTTTTGAACCCCTGCAAAGAATTGCAAATATGAGTTCCACATCCCGTGTCTAATACCCATGTATTAGAAGAAGTAATATTAAGCTCAATATATATCATATATATATTACCTGAGGTTTGCCCCGCATCCCTCTTGTCCTTCAACTCCTTAAGATAGACCGGACAGTTTCGTTTCCAATGACCCATCTCACCGCAACCGAAACATGGGTCTTCTTTGGGGTTTGCCTTCTCGGCTACCTTTTGCTTCTTAGCCTTGTTGATGGTTGGAGTAACCATCTTCCCCTTCCCTTTGCCTTGATAGGTGGGTCCTTTTCTCTTAGCCACCTTTGGCTTAGAGGTGTTACCTTTGGACCCACCTTGATCGATTGCTAACACGGGTAAAGCCCTTTTACCCATGCTAGTTTCCGCCGTTCTAAGCATACCGTGAAGTTCACCTATGCTCTTATCCATCCCATTCATATTGTAATTAATTACAAATTGATCAAACCTTTTTGATAGGGAGTTAAGGATAAGATCGGTGGCTAACTCATTTGATATGTTTAGGTTAAGGCGGTTAGCACGATCAATAAGGCTCTTCATCTTAAGCACATAAGATGAAACCGATTGGGTATCGTCCATACGGCAAGCATGTAGCGCCCGAACGGTCTCGAAACGCTCGACACGCGCTTGTTGAAGGAACATCTCCTTCAATTGCGTTATCATGTCGTATGCACTATGATGCTCGAAATCCTTTTGGAGTTCGGGAATCATAGTCCCAAGCATTAGGCATGAGACTTGAAGGGAGTCGTGGCAATACTTATCGTAAGAGGCCATTGCCTCCACATCATTCTCATCCGGTTGATCGGGAATGGGGTCCTCAAGTACATACGCTTTATCCTCTTGTTTGAGGACAATCCGAAGATTGCGGAACCAATCCATAAAGTTTGTATGGTTGAGTTTGTCTTTCTCTAAGAGAGACCTTAATGATAGGTTGTTCATGTTAAGTGGTGCGTTTTGCATGTTGTTGTTGTTATTAGCGGCCATCTACAAAATTCAACAAAGTCCTTTTAAGTATCGATTTTAAATTCAATAAACAATACCCTTTTAATTTGTTTTATTAAATATTAGAATCCAACGGTAAAACAAATTTCGGTTAGGTGACCTTTATCCCGTCATTTGATTTAGCTAGGTAGTCATAATGACAATTGCAATCCTTTTGCAACTTCTAAGTTATGGGATCATGCAATCCTTTTGCATGGCATATTAATCCCATCAACGCCTATTTGTTCCTCATGCTTCGGTGACCCTAAGTTCATGATTCCCAAATCAAGTCGTCCTACTTGTGTAGACATGTAAATTTTAACAAACAAGTGGTTAGGTGACCTTTATCCCACTAGTGTGCGAAATTTACCTTATTCATATTAGTCCGCTCATGACGGTTAGGTGACCTTTATCCCGTCAAGAGTTTCTTAATATGTCTAAGTGTTTTCACAAAAGGATGGCGTTTAACTTGTTTACTTTGTTTTAGTAAAAGGGATTTAAGTTTTCTACATTCTAGTTTTAGAAAACAAAATGCTATACACCAACATGCATTTGGTGTGTAGTAAATTTTGAAAAACCCATTTTCATGTCCTTTTAGTAAAACCAATTACTAGTTATGAACCAATTTAATACTTTTTAAATAAACCATTTTATTTAGGTCTAATAACCAATTATTAGTGTCGTTATGTTATGTTTTATTATAACCATTTATAATGTATTAAGCAAGTTGTTAACATGTGATAATCTTGTAGCAACCAATCATACAAACATACACAAACATGCATAACAAAATATGTTCACAATCGGGAGCCATTTTGGTGGGCATTTGTTTAGCCAAAAAACAAATGTCACCGGTAAGGGTTAACAAAAGAAAGCAAGAGATTTTTAAACAAAATCTCCCACTTAATCTTGTAATCTTCAAAGCTCCATCTTGTAATCTTCATCGTGAATCTTCATTTTCTTTTTACAAAATTATATCCTAATACAATTTTTCTAGAAAATGAAATAACAACCTATTCTATTTTTACAAACAAATAGAATAAATTACATGAAAAATTACAAGATTACTTACAACTTATTACACACCAAAATTACAAAATTATTACAAATTAATACAAACCAAATGAATGAATATTACAACCATGAATAATAACCAAATCATTCAAACATTCAACCACACGGTCTAGGCTCGATTGTGAACAATAACATAACATCAAATCTTGGCCAAACTTGAAGTCCCAAACCCACTTTTGGGGTCCAAAAATTCTGCCAAACCAACAAACCCACCAAAACTCATGATTTTTACATTCTACTTTCATGCATGTTGGTAGATTGTAAAATAAATGAGTTTACTAGCCAAAAACAAGAAGCATATTAACAAGACTTTGGCTCTAGATACCATTGTTGGGATTTAACAAGTTCATAAACACTAAAATCATATTAAGATTCATATTAAAGCGGAAGCATGTAACCCGATTTGAAACTTGTTTACTTTAACCAATTAAAATTAAATCCCAATAATAGATCATGTCATGAAATATACTTACAAACTAAAAGTGGGTTTAGATTTTTACCTCCTCAAGCTAGTTGAGGGTTTCTATAAAGATGATGAAGATGATGATGAAAGAGCTTCTAACTTGAAGCCTCAAGTGTGAAATACCCCAAGCCTTTTGTGCACCAACACCACCTTTAATTAGTTAGGATTTTTACACTTGAAATCAACTTGCAAAACTAAATTTTGAGCCCCCTTTTTCCTTGAAAAAATTCGGCCAAAATGGGAGGAGGAAGGAGAGTTTTTTTTGCAAGTATTATCTTTTGATGAAAGAATGTGCAAGCTTTTAATGGGTTAGGTAAAGTGCATATGTAGAAGCAAAAGATTCTTCCAAAAGAGCCAATCAAATTTCATGCAATACACCAACCTCCCATGCCCATTTAATTATATAAATTTAAATTTAAAATAAATATAAACTTATATAAAAGTATTATATATAATACTTGCACATTTTTATTTTATGTATACATTATATTTTATAAAACCAATTTATAAAATGTAACATAAAATAATTTATTATTTAACCTATAAATAATTAAATCCTCTATATATAAATTATTCCATAATTTATATATAAATTCATCAAGTAATTTCTCTTTAGAAACCTTTTTCTAAAATTCAAGTGTCGCGTATTTATTTAATGATCCAACCGTTAAGATCAAATACGTATAAGGTGTCGGTAAGCTTGTTATTGGGTATGACCCGACTTGGATCATAACACATTAGCCACATTAATTTATTATGTCTCTCGGGCATATGAAATACCTTCACCTGGTGCCGTAGTTCATACTTTAGGTTGGCCATTGGATCACAAAACTTATGGAAGATTGTTTTTATACCACATGCAAGATAGACAAGTAAGCAAATTTATCATTTATATATTTTTGTACTTACCCGCTTCTAAGATTGCTGTAATGTTTTTATGTGGCATAAATGTATACAAGTTTTCATTGGATTAGTGTGTGCATTGAATTACCACGATCCCTTCTTTAGTCCTTATGACGAATTCCAGGTAACTTTTGAAAGCTACAACTGATTTATTTACTTTTATGTTTGAGTTCTTAGGGTAACTTAACCTTGCTAAATTACACAAATCATATTAAATTCATGATAAAATATAACACTTCGCTACTGTAGAAACTTAAAAGTCATCCAGCCATCAGGCCTCCTCTTGAGAATGGGACGGTTCTTCAATATGGTGCCCGTACATTAAACGAAGGCGGTTTTCAGGTGCATGCGAATTTTACCCTGCATTGTTGTAAAGTGTAATTTGATTAGGATTTAGTGCATTTATTTTTATATCTAAAGGACCATTTCAGAATAAAATAGTTGTATAATTTTTTCTTATTTTATACTCATCAACCTGTTCGATTATTGTTCGATTATTGTTCTTTACCTTTAATGCTGAACTGAAATTTCTTTTAGAGATCGGGATCGAATTAGTAATATCATCTTACTGCCTTAAATACAGATTTGAGGTATGTTCTTATGATTACATTTTATTGGTATGTGGTTTTGTGTTGTCAAAGCGATAATCTTATTTAATGATTCGAATATCTAAGTAGCCTTATATTCTTATTGGTAGTTCATTGATATATTTTAAATTATAATGGCTTTATGTTACCACAGAGTTCTATTCTCCGTTTTAGTTAGATGCGAATACTAATTGATCTAAATTGTAACTTGGGTATAAGTAGCTTACGAAGAATTAAATAACCAAAAGAGTTACAATGGTGTTCATACACTACTTTCCGCTTTCTGTTTGTATGTAATTATATATTCTACGAACGTATTAATTAATTAGATGTGAATTGTAATTCAATTGCTGCATTATCTTTTAAATACTACATGTTACATGAGTCCGACTTTGGTACATTTGATTAATTTGAGGGTTCAGATTATGTTATGTATGCTATTTTAATTTTACTGGCAAAACATCCCCTGGATATACATGTACGTATATTATTTATAATTAATTAGACTATATATTCAAATGTTGTCTTGAAGGTTATGTTTGAGTGATAGAATACTAAATTTATAATTGTTCAAGTGTTATATTGAAGGTTATATATGAGTGACGGATCGGGAAAGAAGACAATTTCATTGACCACATTATACACAAATTGGGTAGAAGTGTAAACCAATCTGTAAGCAGGTACATTCGGACTCATGTCATTGAATTGTTTGTTCATTAATTTTAATGCTAATGATCACCTTTTTTTACCCCCAGTCCAGTATTATATACCTATATCTAAAGGGGATAATTTTAACACACCCTTTTTTGATCATCACACACCTATTTTAACCTTTTACTCTTCTAATAATACTACATTTCTTTAAATTGGTGTGTGAGGATCAAAAAAGTGTGTGTGAGAATCATCCCCCATATCTAAAAGGCATAGGTTAAATGAATAGTACTATTCCTTTTTTCAATTTCACCAAACTTACCCCCCTAACTTTTATTAAAATACAAATTGAACCCTCACTTTACTAACTTTTTTTTTTACTAACATTCAATTTTCACAAACTTAACCCCCTAACTTTTATTAAAATACAAATCGAACCCCCACTTTACTAACTTTTTTTTTAAATAAAACTCGAACGCTAAAAGAAGCAACTTTTACAAAAGGAACAACCCTTCAATGTTAGATGTCGAAAAAAATTCTTTTTTACAAAATAGATTAAGACTTTTTTTTTAACTCGCATTCAAAACGGAGCCCCCGGCGCGAAGCGAGGGCTCCACAACTAGTTTGTTCTAAGAATATAGTATATTTAAAAATTAAAAATATGGCTTGGTACTGCAAGGTTGTGATCATTGTACAGATATGACATGTATCAATTTGAACCAACTTAAACATGTTGTCTGGCCTGCCCATTGAAACAACTCTACCATGAATTAACAGTTTGCGGTGTTTCTTCAAAAGCTTTTGCAACTTATATCATTTACATTTTACTAAAATTCCACTTCGTATAAGTAACTTCTGACTTCTCTATCGCAATGAAGCCAGTGGTGTATTGATCAATTTGACCCGTGTAGGAAGACTTCAATAGGTATGGAATCTTAGACTTGTATTGAGTTTTTTACATCATGCCTAAGTTTCAGATTTCAGCAATGCAATTTTGCAGAGTTTCTACTTAGTATAGTTGTTTTCTTCTTCCTCTCAGCAGTGCTACTTTTGCCTAATCGTGTTGCTCTTTTTATTATCTATAATTTTCATATGGTATTATACAATCTAATCGTGTTGCTCTTTTTAGGATGATGCTCATTGTTTCTAGAGACGATCCCAGGTAAAATGTAATTTTATTAGTGTAAAGTGAGCGATTATTGAGAAGTATATTAGTAACAATTGCAACTTTTAAGCTAGACCAAAAAATGTTGGTTTTAATGATCTACGAATATTGAATCTTACCCATTGTACCCGAAGTAACTTGACCACCATTATTACCATTGAACACAAGCCAATGATTAGGATTATGCGTTCATTAAGAAACCTCATTTTTGTCCTTGCAAAATTGATAAGAGATTTTAAGTAAAGTGAAAATCTACGCTTAAGATAAATTAAATGGTTGTTAATTTCATTTTTTTCTTTTCTTATTAATGTTATTAATGTGGTGGTTGTGCTAAAAAAGATATTACATGTATTTTGTTTAATTTATAACATCAACTAACATTATTTTGCTAATGCTTTGATAGATTTAAACATTATATTTGTTTTAAAAGTGTGCAGGTGAAATGGGCAACCATAGAAATATCTAGTCATGGTGCTTAAGAGAGTTGCAAAGTATTATTTTGGGTATATTGAAGTGATTATTCTCGATTCCGACTTTGTGAAATGTCGTCTAGCAAACAAGTATAAATGACTACCAAAACTTAGATGGATTTGGATATGTATTTTCTAAATTTAGCATTTACCTTCAATTATATTCATCTTGCAGTTCAATGTATTTGTTTTTGTAATTTGTTTTTTAAGTTTTAACCATTAATTTAATATTAACTATACATGTTTCTATAAGAAATTACAGAATTTTGTATCTATGCAATTCGATCAGTGATATGCAAGGAGATATTGCAGGTTTGACTTCTTAGGGTCAATAAAAAGAGAGTGCAAATGTAGATGTATTGTGATTTGCTGGGAAATTTGGAATGTGGATATATGGGTCAAAATTATAATTGCAGTAGATGTGAAGATGAGGATGAACTCTAATGACATGAATTGTAATGAGATGCTTTATGATGTAATTTATATTTTACTTTTTTTTTTCTCTTTTATGAGATCAGATGCATTATGATGTAAGTTTTTTGGCACATCAAATGTTGTGTTGTTTAAAAAAGTTAACTATTTAAATGGCCTCTTAGTCTAGAACTAACACGACTGAACTGTCATTGGATTTGAGAATACAAAGCTATACATCAACTAATCAATTGTTTGTCGCAAACTCCAATTTGATTCTCTGTTTACGGAAAAATAACCACTTTTAAATTAACATCCCTAAATTAAGATATTGTACATTTGCTATATCAAGTGTATGTAGCTTTTTAAGAACTACGATCTCATTAGTCATTACCACCGGGTCTTTTTTAGTATATTTGATATTTAACATCATTAACGTTTGTTTTTAAATGTCCTCTAACGCACGGGCTCATGCACGCATTTTTCCCAATCAATTAAATTGATTAATTTTCAATAACCGAACGATATTCTCTGTCAATATTTATTCCGTAATTATTTTTTCTCCAACAATTTCTAATCTACACAACCGGTCAAATCCCATTGATGACTAACGCGATTTTGTTAAATACGATGTGGAAATTTGATAATTTGATATATTTAGGATATGGTGGTATTTTGTGTTGTGTCATGAGTGCATGTGTTTTATATCTTTTGTAAAACTTAAAGATGTTTTGTTTGTGGACAGTGACATTCCATGGAACCATGACTTTGAGATTGAGAGCATAGCAATGAAAATGATTCAAGGTATCATATAGTTCAGAAAGTTAAAACTTTCTGGTAATAATAATATTTATCTTTATGCAAAAGTTAGATTCTAATCACATTTTGTTGTTTGTTAAAAACATAGTCATTTTTTTTTTTTTTAAATGTCATGGAGAAAATACATAAAAGTTAATGACATTATCTATAAATGATTTCAAGGACAAGGTTCTTAAAAACATTTAAGGTTGTTTCTATGAATGTTTTTAAATACGTCTAATAATGTGATTAGAATCTACCAAATACGCAAAAAAGATACTTCATAAACATAATTATGAAAATTTAGTATCATGTGGTGTTATGTCATTATTTATTTTGGTCCAATTTTTTTAGTGGGTCAGGCTCACAGTATATGAGCTCTGTTATTTGCCAATTGTATAGTATTTAATTATTTTATTGATGTTAAATAATTTTGAAGTTATAACATGTACGTTGCCACTTTGTTTGATTAATCTACCAAAATAACACACAACAGTTTTACATTAAGACAGTACAACCCATTTTTAAGATTTTCTTTGTTAGTCAGTAGGAATGTGTTTATATATAAAAAAAAAACTTGAACAACTTATGTTTATTTGATGCACAACGACACTCGTGAGACTCTACTTATCATAATGTCAAATGACTAGCTTAATGCCCACAAATTCGCGGGGCTACTTTATGGGAGTAAGCAAGTATTAATTACAAAGTACTTAATGTATCAATATGTAGTGACCCGAACTTTTCCATGTTTATATATATTAATTGAGATTGATATTTACATGATTAAATGTTTCTAACATGTTAAGCAATCAAACTTGTTAAGACTTGATTAATTGAAATAGGTTTCATATAGACAATTGACCACCCAAGTTGACCGGTGATTCACGAACGTTAAAACTTGTAAAAACTATATGATGACATATATATGGTTATATATATAGTTAACATGATATTATGATAAGTAAACATATCATTAAGTATATTAACAATGAACTACATATGTAAAAACAAGACTACTAACTTAATGATTTTGAAACGAGACATATATGTAACGATTATCGTTGTAACGACATTTAATGTATATATATCATATTAAGAGATATTCGTACATCATAATATCATGATAATATAATAATTTAAAATCTCTTTTGATATTATAAACATTGGGTTAACAACATTTAACAAGATCGTTAACCTAAAGGTTTCAAAACAACACTTACATGTAACGACTAACGATGACTTAACGACTCAGTTAAAATGTATATACATGTAGTGTTTTAATATGTATTTATACACTTTTCAAAGACTTCAATACACTTATCAAAATACTTCTACTTAACAAAAATGCTTACAATTACATCCTCGTTCAGTTTCATCAACAATTCTACTCGTATGCACCCGTATTCGTACTCGTACAATACACAGCTTTTAGATGTATGTACTATTAGTATATACACTCCAATGATCAGCTCTTAGCAGCCCATGTGAGTCACCTAACACATGTGGGAACCATCATTTGGCAACTAGCATGAAATATCTCATAAAATTATAAAAATATGAGTAATCATTCATGACTTATTTACATGAAAACAAAATTACATATCCTTTATATCTAATCCATACACCAACGACCAAAAACACCTACAAACACTTTCATTCTTCAATTTTCTTCATCTAATTGATCTCTCTCAAGTTCTATCTTCAAGTTCTAAGTGTTCTTCATAAATTCCAAAAGTTCTAGTTTCATAAAATCAAGAATACTTTCAAGTTTGCTAGCTCACTTCCAATCTTGTAAGGTGATCATCCAACCTCAAGAAATCTTTGTTTCTTACAGTAGGTTATCATTCTAATACAAGATAATAATCATATTCAAACTTTGGTTCAATTTCTATAACTATAACAATCTTATTTCAAGTGATGATCTTACTTGAACTTGTTTTCGTGTCATGATTCTGCTTCAAGAACTTCGAGCCATCCAAGGATCCATTGAAGCTAGATCCATTTTTCTCTTTTCCAGTAGGTTTATCCAAGGAACTTAAGGTAGTAATGATGTTCATAACATCATTCGATTCATACATATAAAGCTATCTTATTCGAAGGTTTAAACTTGTAATCACTAGAACATAGTTTAGTTAATTCTAAACTTGTTCGCAAATAAAAGTTAATCCTTCTAACTTGACTTTTAAAATCAACTAAACACATGTTCTATATCTATATGATATGCTAACTTAATGATTTAAAACCTGGAAACATGAAAAACACCGTAAAACCGGATTTACGCCGCCGTAGTAACACCACGGGCTGTTTTGGGTTAGTTAATTAAAAACTATGATAAACTTTGATTTAAAAGTTGTTATTCTGAGAAAATGATTTTTATTATGAACATGAAACTATATCCAAAAATTATGGTTAAACTCAAAGTGGAAGTATGTTTTCTAAAATGGTCATCTAGACGTCGTTCTTTCGACTGAAATGACTACCTTTACAAAAATGACTTGTAACTTATTTTTCCGACTATAAACCTATACTTTTTCTGTTTAGATTCATAAAATAGAGTTCAATATGAAACCATAGCAATTTGATTCACTCAAAACGGATTTAAAATGAAGAAGTTATGGGTAAAACAAGATTGGATAATTTTTCTCATTTTAGCTACGTGAAAATTGGTAACAAATCTATTCCAACCATAACTTAATCAACTTGTATTGTATATTATGTAATCTTGAGATACCATAGACACGTATACAATGTTTCGACCTATCATGTCGACACATCTATATATATTTCGGAACAACCATAGACACTCTATATGTGAATGTTGGAGTTAGCTATACAGGGTTGAGGTTGATTCCAAAATATATATAGTTTGAGTTGTGATCAATACTGAGATACGTATACACTGGGTCGTGGATTGATTCAAGATAATATTTATCGATTTATTTCTGTACATCTAACTGTGGACAACTAGTTGTAGGTTACTAACGATGACAGCTGACTTAATAAACTTAAAACATCAAAATATATTAAAAGTGTTGTAAATATATTTTGAACATACTTTGATATATATGTATATATTGTTATAGGTTCGTGAATCAACCAGTGGCCAAGTCTTACTTCTCGACGAAGTAAAAATATGTGAAAGTGAGTTATAGTCCCACTTTTAAAATCTAATATTTTTGGGATGAGAATACATGCAGGTTTTATAAATGATTTACAAAATAGACACAAGTACGTGAAACTACATTCTATGGTTGATTTATAGAAATCGAATATGCCCCTTTTTATTAAGTCTGGTAATCTAAGAATTAGGGAACAGACACCCTAATTGACGCGAATCCTAAAGATAGATCTATTGGGCCTAACAAACCCCATCCAAAGTACCGGATGCTTTAGTACTTCGAAATTTATATCATATCCGAAGGGTGTCCCGGAATGATGGGGATATTCTTATATATGCATCTTGTTAATGTCGGTTACCAGGTGTTCACCATATGAATGATTTTTATCTCTATGTATGAGATGTGTATTGAAATATGAAATCTTGTGGTCTATTATTATGATTTGATATATATAGGTTAAACCTATAACTCACCAACATTTTTGTTGACGTTTTAAGCATGCTTATTCTCAGGTGATTATTAAGAGCTTCCGCTGTCGCATACTTAAATAAGGACGAGATTTGGAGTCCATGCTTGTATGATATTGTGTAAAAACTGCATTCAAGAAACTTATTTTGTTGTAACATATTTGTATTGTAAACCATTATGTAATGGTCGTGTGTAAACAGGATATTTTAGATTATCATTATTTGATAATCTACGTAAAGCTTTTTAAACCTTTATTGATGAAATAAAGGTTATGGTTTGTTTTAAAATGAATGCAGTCTTTGAAAAACATCTCATATAGAGGTCAAAACCTCGCAACGAAATCAATTAATATGGAACGTTTTTAATCAATAAGAACGGGACATTTCAGTTGGTATCCGAGCGTTGGTGTTAGAGAACCAGAATTTTGCATTAGTGTGTCTTATCGAGTTTGTTAGGATGCATTAGTGAGTCTGGACTTGACCGTGTTTACTTGAAAAATGATTGCTTAACAAATTTTGTTGGAAACTATATATTTTTAACATGTGAATATTATGTGATATATTAATCTCTTAACGCGTTTGATATTATGTGATAGATGTCTACCTCTAGAACAAGTCCCATTGACTCACCTAATAATAATGAAGAGTCAAATGTATATTGGAATGATTCGTGGACTGATTATGTTATGTATGCTATTTTAATTTTACTGGCAAAACATCCCCTGGATATACATGTACGTATATTATTTATAATTAATTAGACTATATATTCAAATGTTGTCTTGAAGGTTATGTTTGAGTGATAGAATACTAAATTTATAATTGTTCAAGTGTTATATTGAAGGTTATATATGAGTGACGGATCGGGAAAGAAGACAATTTCATTGACCACATTGTACACAAATTGGGTAGAAGTGTAAACCAATCTGTAAGCAGGTACATTCGGACTCATGTCATTGAATTGTTTGTTCATTAATTTTAATGCTAATGATCACCTTTTTTTACCCCCAGTCCAGTATTATATACCTATATCTAAAGGGGATAATTTTAACACACCCTTTTTTGATCATCACACACCTATTTTAACCTTTTACTCTTCTAATAATACTACATTTCTTTAAATTGGTGTGTGAGGATCAAAAAAGTGTGTGTGAGAATCATCCCCCATATCTAAAAGGCATAGGTTAAATGAATAGTACTATTCCTTTTTTCAATTTCACCAAACTTACCCCCTAACTTTTATTAAAATACAAATTGAACCCTCACTTTACTAACTTTTTTTTTTACTAACATTCAATTTTCACAAACTTAACCCCCTAACTTTTATTAAAATACAAATCGAACCCTCACTTTACTAACTTTTTTTTAAAATAAAACTCGAACGCTAAAAGAAGCAACTTTTACAAAAGGAACAACCCTTCAATGTTAGATGTCGAAAAAAATTCTTTTTTACAAAATAGATTAAGACTTTTTTTTTAACTCGCATTCAAAACGGAGCCCCCGGCGCGAATATAGTATATTTAAAAATTAAAAATATGGCTTGGTACTGCAAGGTTGTGATCATTGTACAGATATGACATGTATCAATTTGAACCAACTTAAACATGTTGTCTGGCCTGCCCATTGAAACAACTCTACCATGAATTAACAGTTTGCGGTGTTTCTTCAAAAGCTTTTGCAACTTATATCATTTACATTTTACTAAAATTCCACTTCGTATAAGTAACTTCTGACTTCTCTATCGCAATGAAGCCAGTGGTGTATTGATCAATTTGACCCGTGTAGGAAGACTTCAATAGGTATGGAATCTTAGACTTGTATTGAGTTTTTTACATCATGCCTAAGTTTCAGATTTCAGCAATGCAATTTTGCAGAGTTTCTACTTAGTATAGTTGTTTTCTTCTTCCTCTCAGCAGTGCTACTTTTGCCTAATCGTGTTGCTCTTTTTATTATCTATAATTTTCATATGGTATTATACAATCTAATCGTGTTGCTCTTTTTAGGATGATGCTCATTGTTTCTAGAGACGATCCCAGGTAAAATGTAATTTTATTAGTGTAAAGTGAGCGATTATTGAGAAGTATATTAGTAACAATTGCAACTTTTAAGCTAGACCAAAAAATGTTGGTTTTAATGATCTACGAATATTGAATCTTACCCATTGTACCCGAAGTAACTTGACCACCATTATTACCATTGAACACAAGCCAATGATTAGGATTATGCGTTCATTAAGAAACCTCATTTTTGTCCTTGCAAAATTGATAAGAGATTTTAAGTAAAGTGAAAATCTACGCTTAAGATAAATTAAATGGTTGTTAATTTCATTTTTTTCTTTTCTTATTAATGTTATTAATGTGGTGGTTGTGCTAAAAAAGATATTACATGTATTTTGTTTAATTTATAACATCAACTAACATTATTTTGCTAATGCTTTGATAGATTTAAACATTATATTTGTTTTAAAAGTGTGCAGGTGAAATGGGCAACCATAGAAATATCTAGTCATGGTGCTTAAGAGAGTTGCAAAGTATTATTTTGGGTATATTGAAGTGATTATTCTCGATTCCGACTTTGTGAAATGTCGTCTAGCAAACAAGTATAAATGACTACCAAAACTTAGATGGATTTGGATATGTATTTTCTAAATTTAGCATTTACCTTCAATTATATTCATCTTGCAGTTCAATGTATTTGTTTTTGTAATTTGTTTTTTAAGTTTTAACCATTAATTTAATATTAACTATACATGTTTCTATAAGAAATTACAGAATTTTGTATCTATGCAATTCGATCAGTGATATGCAAGGAGATATTGCAGGTTTGACTTCTTAGGGTCAATAAAAAGAGAGTGCAAATGTAGATGTATTGTGATTTGCTGGGAAATTTGGAATGTGGATATATGGGTCAAAATTATAATTGCAGTAGATGTGAAGATGAGGATGAACTCTAATGACATGAATTGTAATGAGATGCTTTATGATGTAATTTATATTTTACTTTTTTTTTTCTCTTTTATGAGATCAGATGCATTATGATGTAAGTTTTTTGGCACATCAAATGTTGTGTTGTTTAAAAAAGTTAACTATTTAAATGGCCTCTTAGTCTAGAACTAACACGACTGAACTGTCATTGGATTTGAGAATACAAAGCTATACATCAACTAATCAATTGTTTGTCGCAAACTCCAATTTGATTCTCTGTTTACGGAAAAATAACCACTTTTAAATTAACATCCCTAAATTAAGATATTGTACATTTGCTATATCAAGTGTATGTAGCTTTTTAAGAACTACGATCTCATTAGTCATTACCACCGGGTCTTTTTTAGTATATTTGATATTTAACATCATTAACGTTTGTTTTTAAATGTCCTCTAACGCACGGGCTCATGCACGCATTTTTCCCAATCAATTAAATTGATTAATTTTCAATAACCGAACGATATTCTCTGTCAATATTTATTCCGTAATTATTTTTTCTCCAACAATTTCTAATCTACACAACCGGTCAAATCCCATTGATGACTAACGCGATTTTGTTAAATACGATGTGGAAATTTGATAATTTGATATATTTAGGATATGGTGGTATTTTGTGTTGTGTCATGAGTGCATGTGTTTTATATCTTTTGTAAAACTTAAAGATGTTTTGTTTGTGGACAGTGACATTCCATGGAACCATGACTTTGAGATTGAGAGCATAGCAATGAAAATGATTCAAGGTATCATATAGTTCAGAAAGTTAAAACTTTCTGGTAATAATAATATTTATCTTTATGCAAAAGTTAGATTCTAATCACATTTTGTTGTTTGTTAAAAACATAGTCATTTTTTTTTTTTTAAATGTCATGGAGAAAATACATAAAAGTTAATGACATTATCTATAAATGATTTCAAGGACAAGGTTCTTAAAAACATTTAAGGTTGTTTCTATGAATGTTTTTAAATACGTCTAATAATGTGATTAGAATCTACCAAATACGCAAAAAAGATACTTCATAAACATAATTATGAAAATTTAGTATCATGTGGTGTTATGTCATTATTTATTTTGGTCCAATTTTTTTAGTGGGTCAGGCTCACAGTATATGAGCTCTGTTATTTGCCAATTGTATAGTATTTAATTATTTTATTGATGTTAAATAATTTTGAAGTTATAACATGTACGTTGCCACTTTGTTTGATTAATCTACCAAAATAACACACAACAGTTTTACATTAAGACAGTACAACCCATTTTTAAGATTTTCTTTGTTAGTCAGTAGGAATGTGTTTATATATAAAAAAAAAACTTGAACAACTTATGTTTATTTGATGCACAACGACACTCGTGAGACTCTACTTATCATAATGTCAAATGACTAGCTTAATGCCCACAAATTCGCGGGGCTACTTTATGGGAGTAAGCAAGTATTAATTACAAAGTACTTAATGTATCAATATGTAGTGACCCGAACTTTTCCATGTTTATATATATTAATTGAGATTGATATTTACATGATTAAATGTTTCTAACATGTTAAGCAATCAAACTTGTTAAGACTTGATTAATTGAAATAGGTTTCATATAGACAATTGACCACCCAAGTTGACCGGTGATTCACGAACGTTAAAACTTGTAAAAACTATATGATGACATATATATGGTTATATATATAGTTAACATGATATTATGATAAGTAAACATATCATTAAGTATATTAACAATGAACTACATATGTAAAAACAAGACTACTAACTTAATGATTTTGAAACGAGACATATATGTAACGATTATCGTTGTAACGACATTTAATGTATATATATCATATTAAGAGATATTCGTACATCATAATATCATGATAATATAATAATTTAAAATCTCTTTTGATATTATAAACATTGGGTTAACAACATTTAACAAGATCGTTAACCTAAAGGTTTCAAAACAACACTTACATGTAACGACTAACGATGACTTAACGACTCAGTTAAAATGTATATACATGTAGTGTTTTAATATGTATTTATACACTTTTCAAAGACTTCAATACACTTATCAAAATACTTCTACTTAACAAAAATGCTTACAATTACATCCTCGTTCAGTTTCATCAACAATTCTACTCGTATGCACCCGTATTCGTACTCGTACAATACACAGCTTTTAGATGTATGTACTATTAGTATATACACTCCAATGATCAGCTCTTAGCAGCCCATGTGAGTCACCTAACACATGTGGGAACCATCATTTGGCAACTAGCATGAAATATCTCATAAAATTATAAAAATATGAGTAATCATTCATGACTTATTTACATGAAAACAAAATTACATATCCTTTATATCTAATCCATACACCAACGACCAAAAACACCTACAAACACTTTCATTCTTCAATTTTCTTCATCTAATTGATCTCTCTCAAGTTCTATCTTCAAGTTCTAAGTGTTCTTCATAAATTCCAAAAGTTCTAGTTTCATAAAATCAAGAATACTTTCAAGTTTGCTAGCTCACTTCCAATCTTGTAAGGTGATCATCCAACCTCAAGAAATCTTTGTTTCTTACAGTAGGTTATCATTCTAATACAAGATAATAATCATATTCAAACTTTGGTTCAATTTCTATAACTATAACAATCTTATTTCAAGTGATGATCTTACTTGAACTTGTTTTCGTGTCATGATTCTGCTTCAAGAACTTCGAGCCATCCAAGGATCCATTGAAGCTAGATCCATTTTTCTCTTTTCCAGTAGGTTTATCCAAGGAACTTAAGGTAGTAATGATGTTCATAACATCATTCGATTCATACATATAAAGCTATCTTATTCGAAGGTTTAAACTTGTAATCACTAGAACATAGTTTAGTTAATTCTAAACTTGTTCGCAAATAAAAGTTAATCCTTCTAACTTGACTTTTAAAATCAACTAAACACATGTTCTATATCTATATGATATGCTAACTTAATGATTTAAAACCTGGAAACATGAAAAACACTGTAAAACCGGATTTACGCCGCCGTAGTAACACCACGGGCTGTTTTGGGTTAGTTAATTAAAAACTATGATAAACTTTGATTTAAAAGTTGTTATTCTGAGAAAATGATTTTTATTATGAACATGAAACTATATCCAAAAATTATGGTTAAACTCAAAGTGGAAGTATGTTTTCTAAAATGGTCATCTAGACGTCGTTCTTTCGACTGAAATGACTACCTTTACAAAAATGACTTGTAACTTATTTTTCCGACTATAAACCTATACTTTTTCTGTTTAGATTCATAAAATAGAGTTCAATATGAAACCATAGCAATTTGATTCACTCAAAACGGATTTAAAATGAAGAAGTTATGGGTAAAACAAGATTGGATAATTTTTCTCATTTTAGCTACGTGAAAATTGGTAACAAATCTATTCCAACCATAACTTAATCAACTTGTATTGTATATTATGTAATCTTGAGATACCATAGACACGTATACAATGTTTCGACCTATCATGTCGACACATCTATATATATTTCGGAACAACCATAGACACTCTATATGTGAATGTTGGAGTTAGCTATACAGGGTTGAGGTTGATTCCAAAATATATATAGTTTGAGTTGTGATCAATACTGAGATACGTATACACTGGGTCGTGGATTGATTCAAGATAATATTTATCGATTTATTTCTGTACATCTAACTGTGGACAACTAGTTGTAGGTTACTAACGATGACAGCTGACTTAATAAACTTAAAACATCAAAATATATTAAAAGTGTTGTAAATATATTTTGAACATACTTTGATATATATGTATATATTGTTATAGGTTCGTGAATCAACCAGTGGCCAAGTCTTACTTCTCGACGAAGTAAAAATATGTGAAAGTGAGTTATAGTCCCACTTTTAAAATCTAATATTTTTGGGATGAGAATACATGCAGGTTTTATAAATGATTTACAAAATAGACACAAGTACGTGAAACTACATTCTATGGTTGATTTATAGAAATCGAATATGCCCCTTTTTATTAAGTCTGGTAATCTAAGAATTAGGGAACAGACACCCTAATTGACGCGAATCCTAAAGATAGATCTATTGGGCCTAACAAACCCCATCCAAAGTACCGGATGCTTTAGTACTTCGAAATTTATGTCATATCCGAAGGGTGTCCCGGAATGATGGGGATATTCTTATATATGCATCTTGTTAATGTCGGTTACCAGGTGTTCACCATATGAATGATTTTTATCTCTATGTATGAGATGTGTATTGAAATATGAAATCTTGTGGTCTATTATTATGATTTGATATATATAGGTTAAACCTATAACTCACCAACATTTTTGTTGACGTTTTAAGCATGCTTATTCTCAGGTGATTATTAAGAGCTTCCGCTGTCGCATACTTAAATAAGGACGAGATTTGGAGTCCATGCTTGTATGATATTGTGTAAAAACTGCATTCAAGAAACTTATTTTGTTGTAACATATTTGTATTGTAAACCATTATGTAATGGTCGTGTGTAAACAGGATATTTTAGATTATCATTATTTGATAATCTACGTAAAGCTTTTTAAACCTTTATTGATGAAATAAAGGTTATGGTTTGTTTTAAAATGAATGCAGTCTTTGAAAAACATCTCATATAGAGGTCAAAACCTCGCAACGAAATCAATTAATATGGAACGTTTTTAATCAATAAGAACGGGACATTTCAGTTGGTATCCGAGCGTTGGTGTTAGAGAACCAGAATTTTGCATTAGTGTGTCTTATCGAGTTTGTTAGGATGCATTAGTGAGTCTGGACTTGACCGTGTTTACTTGAAAAATGATTGCTTAACAAATTTTGTTGGAAACTATATATTTTTAACATGTGAATATTATGTGATATATTAATCTCTTAACGCGTTTGATATTATGTGATAGATGTCTACCTCTAGAACAAGTCCCATTGACTCACCTAATAATAATGAAGAGTCAAATGTATATTGGAATGATTCGTGGACTGATTATGTTATGTATGCTATTTTAATTTTACTGGCAAAACATCCCCTGGATATACATGTACGTATATTATTTATAATTAATTAGACTATATATTCAAATGTTGTCTTGAAGGTTATGTTTGAGTGATAGAATACTAAATTTATAATTGTTCAAGTGTTATATTGAAGGTTATATATGAGTGACGGATCGGGAAAGAAGACAATTTCATTGACCACATTATACACAAATTGGGTAGAAGTGTAAACCAATCTGTAAGCAGGTACATTCGGACTCATGTCATTGAATTGTTTGTTCATTAATTTTAATGCTAATGATCACCTTTTTTTACCCCCAGTCCAGTATTATATACCTATATCTAAAGGGGATAATTTTAACACACCCTTTTTTGATCATCACACACCTATTTTAACCTTTTACTCTTCTAATAATACTACATTTCTTTAAATTGGTGTGTGAGGATCAAAAAAGTGTGTGTGAGAATCATCCCCCATATCTAAAAGGCATAGGTTAAATGAATAGTACTATTCCTTTTTTCAATTTCACCAAACTTACCCCCTAACTTTTATTAAAATACAAATTGAACCCTCACTTTACTAACTTTTTTTTTTACTAACATTCAATTTTCACAAACTTAACCCCCTAACTTTTATTAAAATACAAATCGAACCCTCACTTTACTAACTTTTTTTTTAAATAAAACTCGAACGCTAAAAGAAGCAACTTTTACAAAAGGAACAACCCTTCAATGTTAGATGTCGAAAAAAATTCTTTTTTACAAAATAGATTAAGACTTTTTTTTTAACTCGCATTCAAAACGGAGCCCCCGGCGCGAATATAGTATATTTAAAAATTAAAAATATGGCTTGGTACTGCAAGGTTGTGATCATTGTACAGATATGACATGTATCAATTTGAACCAACTTAAACATGTTGTCTGGCCTGCCCATTGAAACAACTCTACCATGAATTAACAGTTTGCGGTGTTTCTTCAAAAGCTTTTGCAACTTATATCATTTACATTTTACTAAAATTCCACTTCGTATAAGTAACTTCTGACTTCTCTATCGCAATGAAGCCAGTGGTGTATTGATCAATTTGACCCGTGTAGGAAGACTTCAATAGGTATGGAATCTTAGACTTGTATTGAGTTTTTTACATCATGCCTAAGTTTCAGATTTCAGCAATGCAATTTTGCAGAGTTTCTACTTAGTATAGTTGTTTTCTTCTTCCTCTCAGCAGTGCTACTTTTGCCTAATCGTGTTGCTCTTTTTATTATCTATAATTTTCATATGGTATTATACAATCTAATCGTGTTGCTCTTTTTAGGATGATGCTCATTGTTTCTAGAGACGATCCCAGGTAAAATGTAATTTTATTAGTGTAAAGTGAGCGATTATTGAGAAGTATATTAGTAACAATTGCAACTTTTAAGCTAGACCAAAAAATGTTGGTTTTAATGATCTACGAATATTGAATCTTACCCATTGTACCCGAAGTAACTTGACCACCATTATTACCATTGAACACAAGCCAATGATTAGGATTATGCGTTCATTAAGAAACCTCATTTTTGTCCTTGCAAAATTGATAAGAGATTTTAAGTAAAGTGAAAATCTACGCTTAAGATAAATTAAATGGTTGTTAATTTCATTTTTTTCTTTTCTTATTAATGTTATTAATGTGGTGGTTGTGCTAAAAAAGATATTACATGTATTTTGTTTAATTTATAACATCAACTAACATTATTTTGCTAATGCTTTGATAGATTTAAACATTATATTTGTTTTAAAAGTGTGCAGGTGAAATGGGCAACCATAGAAATATCTAGTCATGGTGCTTAAGAGAGTTGCAAAGTATTATTTTGGGTATATTGAAGTGATTATTCTCGATTCCGACTTTGTGAAATGTCGTCTAGCAAACAAGTATAAATGACTACCAAAACTTAGATGGATTTGGATATGTATTTTCTAAATTTAGCATTTACCTTCAATTATATTCATCTTGCAGTTCAATGTATTTGTTTTTGTAATTTGTTTTTTAAGTTTTAACCATTAATTTAATATTAACTATACATGTTTCTATAAGAAATTACAGAATTTTGTATCTATGCAATTCGATCAGTGATATGCAAGGAGATATTGCAGGTTTGACTTCTTAGGGTCAATAAAAAGAGAGTGCAAATGTAGATGTATTGTGATTTGCTGGGAAATTTGGAATGTGGATATATGGGTCAAAATTATAATTGCAGTAGATGTGAAGATGAGGATGAACTCTAATGACATGAATTGTAATGAGATGCTTTATGATGTAATTTATATTTTACTTTTTTTTTTCTCTTTTATGAGATCAGATGCATTATGATGTAAGTTTTTTGGCACATCAAATGTTGTGTTGTTTAAAAAAGTTAACTATTTAAATGGCCTCTTAGTCTAGAACTAACACGACTGAACTGTCATTGGATTTGAGAATACAAAGCTATACATCAACTAATCAATTGTTTGTCGCAAACTCCAATTTGATTCTCTGTTTACGGAAAAATAACCACTTTTAAATTAACATCCCTAAATTAAGATATTGTACATTTGCTATATCAAGTGTATGTAGCTTTTTAAGAACTACGATCTCATTAGTCATTACCACCGGGTCTTTTTTAGTATATTTGATATTTAACATCATTAACGTTTGTTTTTAAATGTCCTCTAACGCACGGGCTCATGCACGCATTTTTCCCAATCAATTAAATTGATTAATTTTCAATAACCGAACGATATTCTCTGTCAATATTTATTCCGTAATTATTTTTTCTCCAACAATTTCTAATCTACACAACCGGTCAAATCCCATTGATGACTAACGCGATTTTGTTAAATACGATGTGGAAATTTGATAATTTGATATATTTAGGATATGGTGGTATTTTGTGTTGTGTCATGAGTGCATGTGTTTTATATCTTTTGTAAAACTTAAAGATGTTTTGTTTGTGGACAGTGACATTCCATGGAACCATGACTTTGAGATTGAGAGCATAGCAATGAAAATGATTCAAGGTATCATATAGTTCAGAAAGTTAAAACTTTCTGGTAATAATAATATTTATCTTTATGCAAAAGTTAGATTCTAATCACATTTTGTTGTTTGTTAACAACATAGTCATTTTTTTTTTTTTTAAATGTCATGGAGAAAATACATAAAAGTTAATGACATTATCTATAAATGATTTCAAGGACAAGGTTCTTAAAAACATTTAAGGTTGTTTCTATGAATGTTTTTAAATACGTCTAATAATGTGATTAGAATCTACCAAATACGCAAAAAGATACTTCATAAACATAATTATGAAAATTTAGTGTCATGTGGTGTTATGTCATTATTTATTTTGGTCCAATTTTTTTAGTGGGTCAGGCTCACAGTATATGAGCTCTGTTATTTGCCAATTGTATAGTATTTAATTATTTTATTGATGTTAAATAATTTTGAAGTTATAACATGTACGTTGCCATTTTGTTTGATTAATCTACCAAAATAACACACAACAGTTTTACATTAAGACAGTACAACCCATTTTTAAGATTTTCTTTGTTAGTCAGTAGGAATGTGTTTATATATAAAAAAAAAAAACTTGAACAACTTATGTTTATTTGATGCACAACGACACTCGTGAGACTCTACTTATCATAATGTCAAATGACTAGCTTAATGCCCACAAATTCGCGGGGCTACTTTATGGGAGTAAGCAAGTATTAATTACAAAGTATTTAATGTATCAATGTGTAGTGACCCGAACTTTTCCATGTTTATATATATTAATTGAGATTGATATTTACATGATTAAATGTTTCCAACATGTTAAGCAATCAAACTTGTTAAGACTTGATTAATTGAAATAGGTTTCATATAGACAATTGACCACCCAAGTTGACCGGTGATTCACGAACGTTAAAACTTGTAAAAACTATATGATGACATATATATGGTTATATATATAGTTAACATGATATTATGATAAGTAAACATATCATTAAGTATATTAACAATGAACTACATATGTAAAAACAAGACTACTAACTTAATGATTTTGAAACGAGACATATATGTAACGATTATCGTTGTAACGACATTTAATGTATATATATCATATTAAGAGATATTCGTACATCATAATATCATGATAATATAATAATTTAAAATCTCTTTTGATATTATAAACATTGGGTTAACAATATTTAACAAGATCGTTAACCTAAAGGTTTCAAAACAACACTTACATGTAACGACTAACGATGACTTAACGACTCAGTTAAAATGTATATACATGTAGTGTTTTAATATGTATTTATACACTTTTCAAAGACTTCAATACACTTATCAAAATACTTCTACTTAACAAAAATGCTTACAATTACATCCTCGTTCAGTTTCATCAACAATTCTACTCGTATGCACCCGTATTCGTACTCGTACAATACACAGCTTTTAGATGTATGTACTATTAGTATATACACTTCAATGATCAGCTCTTAGCAGCTCATGTGAGTCACCTAACACATGTGGGAACCATCATTTGGCAACTAGCATGAAATATCTCATAAAATTATAAAAATATGAGTAATCATTCATGACTTATTTACATGAAAACAAAATTACATATCCTTTATATCTAATCCATACACCAACGACCAAAAACACCTACAAACACTTTCATTCTTCAATTTTCTTCATCTAATTGATCTCTCTCAAGTTCTATCTTCAAGTTCTAAGTGTTCTTCATAAATTCCAAAAGTTCTAGTTTCATAAAATCAAGAATACTTTCAAGTTTGCTAGCTCACTTCCAATCTTGTAAGGTGATCATCCAACCTCAAGAAATCTTTGTTTCTTACAGTAGGTTATCATTCTAATACAAGATAATAATCATATTCAAACTTTGGTTCAATTTCTATAACTATAACAATCTTATTTCAAGTGATGATCTTACTTGAACTTGTTTTCGTGTCATGATTCTGCTTCAAGAACTTCGAGCCATCCAAGGATCCATTGAAGCTAGATCCATTTTTCTCTTTTCCAGTAGGTTTATCCAAGGAACTTAAGGTAGTAATGATGTTCATAACATCATTCGATTCATACATATAAAGCTATCTTATTCGAAGGTTTAAACTTGTAATCACTAGAACATAGTTTAGTTAATTCTAAACTTGTTCGCAAATAAAAGTTAATCCTTATAACTTGACTTTTAAAATCAACTAAACACATGTTCTATATCTATATGATATGCTAACTTAATGATTTAAAACCTGGAAACATGAAAAACACCGTAAAACCGGATTTACGCCGCCGTAGTAACACCACGGGCTGTTTTGGGTTAGTTAATTAAAAACTATGATAAACTTTGATTTAAAAGTTGTTATTCTGAGAAAATGATTTTTATTATGAACATGAAACTATATCCAAAAATTATGGTTAAACTCAAAGTGGAAGTATGTTTTCTAAAATGGTCATCTAGACGTCGTTCTTTCGACTGAAATGACTACCTTTACAAAAATGACTTGTAACTTATTTTTCCGACTATAAACCTATACTTTTTCTGTTTAGATTCATAAAATAGAGTTCAATATGAAACCATAGCAATTTGATTCACTCAAAACGGATTTAAAATGAAGAAGTTATGGGTAAAACAAGATTGGATAATTTTTCTCATTTTAGCTACGTGAAAATTGGTAACAAATCTATTCCAACCATAACTTAATCAACTTGTATTGTATATTATGTAATCTTGAGATACCATAGACACGTATACAATGTTTCGACCTATCATGTCGACACATCTATATATATTTCGGAACAACCATAGACACTCTATATGTGAATGTTGGAGTTAGCTATACAGGGTTGAGGTTGATTCCAAAATATATATAGTTTGAGTTGTGATCAATACTGAGATACGTATACACTGGGTCGTGGATTGATTCAAGATAATATTTATCGATTTATTTCTGTACATCTAACTGTGGACAACTAGTTGTAGGTTACTAACGATGACAGCTGACTTAATAAACTTAAAACATCAAAATATATTAAAAGTGTTGTAAATATATTTTGAACATACTTTGATATATATGTATATATTGTTATAGGTTCGTGAATCAACCAGTGGCCAAGTCTTACTTCTCGACGAAGTAAAAATCTGTGAAAGTGAGTTATAGTCCCACTTTTAAAATCTAATATTTTTGAGATGAGAATACATGCAGGTTTTATAAATGATTTACAAAATAGACACAAGTACGTGAAACTACATTCTATGGTTGATTTATCGAAATCGAATATGCCCCTTTTTATTAAGTCTGGTAATCTAAGAATTAGGGAACAGACACCCTAATTGACGCGAATCCTAAAGATAGATCTATTGGGCCTAACAAACCCCATCCAAAGTACCGGATGCTTTAGTACTTCGAAATTTATATCATATCCGAAGGGTGTCCCGGAATGATGGGGATATTCTTATATATGCATCTTGTTAATGTCGGTTACCAGGTGTTCACCATATGAATGATTTTTATCTCTATGTATGGGATGTGTATTGAAATATGAAATCTTGTGGTCTATTATTATGATTTGATATATATAGGTTAAACCTATAACTCACCAACATTTTTGTTGACGTTTTAAGCATGCTTATTCTCAGGTGATTATTAAGAGCTTCCGCTGTCGCATACTTAAATAAGGACGAGATTTGGAGTCCATGCTTGTATGATATTGTGTAAAAACTGCATTCAAGAAACTTATTTTGTTGTAACATATTTGTATTGTAAACCATTATGTAATGGTCGTGTGTAAACAGGATATTTTAGATTATCATTATTTGATAATCTACGTAAAGCTTTTTAAACCTTTATTGATGAAATAAAGGTTATGGTTTGTTTTAAAATGAATGCAGTCTTTGAAAAACGTCTCATATAGAGGTCAAAACCTCGCAACGAAATCAATTAATATGGAACGTTTTTAATCAATAAGAACGGGACATTTCAGTTGGTATCCGAGCGTTGGTGTTAGAGAACCAGAATTTTGCATTAGTGTGTCTTATCGAGTTTGTTAGGATGCATTAGTGAGTCTGGACTTCGACCGTGTTTACTTGAAAAATGATTGCTTAACAAATTTTGTTGGAAACTATATATTTTTAACATGTGAATATTATGTGATATATTAATCTCTTAACGCGTTTGATATTATGTGATAGATGTCTACCTCTAGAACAAGTCCCATTGACTCACCTAATAATAATGAAGAGTCAAATGTATATTGGAATGATTCGTGGACTGATTCACAAGTTCCCGAAGAGGAACCGGAAGAAGAGTCGGAATCGGAAGAAGAATCGGAACCGGAAGAAGAATCGGAACCGGATGAAAAAATAGAACCGGTGGGGGAAATAATAAAATGGTTAAGTAAAAGAAAATCCTCAACCAACCGACCAAAGTTAATTATGGTCAATGGTGTTTCCGCCAAGGAAGCAAAATATTGGGAGGATTACCATTTCTCCGATGAATCGGATTCCGACGAGAATTCCGATGATGTTATAGAAATTACCCCAACTGAATTTAAAAAGGCAAAAGAAAATAATAAGGGAAAGGGCATAAAAATAGAGAAATCTAATTCCAACCCCGATGAACTTTATATGTATCGTCAACCCCCGAAGTCCTTAAGTTGTAACAATGACCCGGGAACCTCTAAACCACCAGGTTTTTCTAAACCAATGTGGATAACGACGGCTCGTATTAGGGGAACATCATATATCCCTAGAAACTTGGCAAAACGAACCAAAATCGAAGAAGAAGAAACAAGCAAGTCGGAATAAGATAGTTGTATTCGTGTGGTGTAATATAAGTAATATAGTGTGCTTATGCTTTATGTAAAAATTGCTTGTATTAATAAGTATTTTTCTTATGAATCTAACTCTTGTCTATTTTACAGTATAAAAACACAAAATGGATAGACAACCCAATATTTTAAGAGACCTACCCGGAGACATGATTGATGAAATCTTGTCTAGAGTCGGTCAGAATTCTTCGGCACAACTATTTAAGGCGAGATCAGTTTGTAAGACATTCGAAGAACGTTCCAAGAATACCTTGGTTTATAAAAGGCTTTCGTTCGAAAGATGGGGGATATCACATTGGGAAATCCATAAGTTACGATGTGTTTACTTTGACGCATATATTGCGGGGAACCCAAATGCTATTTTACGCAATGGGTTAAGAAATTATTTTGACTCAATATATCCGAATATTGGACTTCGTGATTTAGAAAAAGCGGCTAACATGCAACATAAAGAAGCATGTTATGCTTACGGATTAGTAATGTTCGCTTCTCACCAAAGTGAGAACAAGAACATCGGGCTACAACTATTAAACAAAACATTCCCACAAGTGACGGAGTCGGTAATTGGGGTAAGAAATGAGGTTTTTAGATTGTTACGGGACTGTTGGATATTACGTAACCCTCGTCCCTTTGACGACGTTAGAACACGCTGTCTTATCAACGGCCATAACGGTTATGTTCCACAAGACCAAGGATGGGAAGTAATCCTAGTAAAACCAGAATGCATGACTTGTTTCTGGACGTATGAATTACGTGTCTTTATTGCCTTTGCTGAACGACTTGTGTACTAGCTAGAATTATCTTCACAACCATCTTGTATCAAATTTATTGTGTGCTATATTTCATGCTATATGTAAAATAAGCGGTATTGTAAGTTTGTAAAATATTGTGTAAAAGTTTGAACGCGAAATATTATTATAATCAGTTTTTCATATAGAATTGTAGTAGTTGAATTGTATATTAGCTACTAAGTATGAACTTAACGGGTAGGTACTACCCGAATTTAAACTTATAAAACGCTAATATGAAGAAAAAGCTTTTATAAATGAGTTCATATTATGCTACGAAATACTATTAACTACTCTTAATATTCTATATGATTAACTTGTTCCATTTGACTATTTTGAAGGAAATGGCACCGACTACTCGACACACCGTGAATATGAATGAAGAGGAATTCCGTACTTTTCTAGCTTCAAACATAGCCGCAGTACAAGCTGCGCTACATACCAACAATAACCTTGGATCTAGCAGTACAGGAAATCGTGTAGGATGCACCTACAAAGAATTCACTGCCTGCAAACCTTTGGAATTTGATGGAACCGAAGGACCGATCGGATTGAAACGGTGGACCGAGAAGGTCGAATCGGTGTTTGCCATAAGTAAGTGTACTGAAGAGGACAAAGTGAAGTACGCTACGCATACCTTCACAGGTTCTGCGTTAACATGGTGGAATACCTATCTAGAGCAAGTGGGACAAGACGATGCTTTCGCACTACCGTGGTCAGTATTCAAGCACTTGATGAACGAGAAGTACCGTCCCAGAACCGAGGTCAATAAGCTCAAGACAGAACTTAGAGGGTTACGAACCCAAGGATTTGATATTACCACGTACGAAAGATGATTCACAGAATTGTGCCTATTGTGTCCGGGAGCATTCGAAGACGAGGAGGAGAAGATCGACGCGTTTGTGAAAGGATTACCGGAAAGAATCCAAGAAGATATAAGTTCACACGAGCCTGCCTCCATACAACAGGCATGTAGAATGGCTCACAAACTAGTGAACCAGATTGAAGAAAGAATTAAAGAACAGACTGCTGAAGAGGCCAATGTGAAGCAAGTCAAAAGAAAGTGGGAGGAAAATGGTGATAAGAATCACCAATACAACAACAACAGCAATCGCAACAATTATCCCAACAATCGCAACATCAATCGCAACTACAACAAACGGCCCAACAACAACAACAACAACAACAATAACAGCAACTACAACAATCATCCCAACAACAATAATAACCGCAACAACAACAACAACAATCAGAAACAGCTATGCCAAAGGTGTGAAAAGTATCACTCGGGGTTCTGCACCAAATTTTGCAACAAGTGTAAAAGAAATGGTCATAGCGCGGTGAAGTGTGAGGTCTACGGACCAGGGGTTAATAGAACAAAAGGAACAAATGGTGTCGGAACGAGTAATGGCGGAGCAAGTAGTGTCGGAGCAAGCTATGCCAATGTAATTTGTTATAAATGTGGAAAATCGGGCCACATTATTAGAAATTGCCCGAACCAGGAGAACACGAATGGACAAGGCCGCGGAAGAGTTTTCAATATTAATGCGGCAGAGGCACAGGAAGACCCGGAGCTTGTTACGGGTACGTTTCTTATTGACAATAAATCTGCTTACGTTTTATTTGATTCGGGTGCGGATAGAAGCTATATGAGTAGAGATTTTTGTGCTAAATTAAGTTGTCCATTGACGCCTTTGGATAGTAAATTTTTACTCGAATTAGCAAATGGTAAATTAATTTCAGCAGATAATATATGTCGGAATCGAGAAATTAAACTGGTTAGCGAAACATTTAAGATTGATTTGATACCAGTAGAGTTAGGGAGTTTTGATGTGATAATCGGTATGGACTGGTTGAAAGAAGTGAAAGCAGAGATCGTTTGTTACAAAAATGCAATTCGCATTATACGAGAAAAAGGAAAACCCTTAATGGTGTACGGAGAAAAGGGCAACACGAAGCTACATCTTATTAGTAATTTGAAGGCACAAAAACTAATAAGAAAAGGTTGCTATGCTGTTCTAGCACACGTCGAGAAAGTACAAACTGAAGAAAAGAGCATCAATGATGTTCCCATTGCAAAAGAATTTCCCGATGTATTTCTGAAAGAATTACCGGGATTACCCCCACATCGATCCGTTGAATTTCAAATAGATCTTGTACCAGGAGCTGCACCAATAGCTCGTGCTCCTTACAGACTCGCACCCAGCGAGATGAAAGAACTGCAAAGCCAATTACAAGAACTTTTAGAGCGTGGTTTCATTCGACCAAGCACATCACCGTGGGGAGCTCCTGTTTTGTTTGTCAAGAAGAAAGATGGTACATTCAGGTTGTGTATCGACTACCGAGAGTTGAACAAACTTACCATCAAGAACCGCTACCCACTACCGAGAATCGACGACTTATTTGATCAACTACAAGGCTAGTGATAATGCTAAAAATGAACATATATTTCATAGCATTATTCCTCAAGAAAGACAAGCTTTTAGTTGCAATTGTTCTATTTACAAGTGATATTCGTTTAAATAATAAAAGGTGAAGACAAAAGACAGATTCGACGATTTGAAGACGCAAACGACCAAAAAGCTCAAAAGAACAAAAGACAATCAAAAAGGTTCCAATTATTGATAAGAAACGTCTCGAAATCACAAGAGTACAAGATTCAAAACGCAAAGTACAAGATATTAAATTGTACGCGAGGACGTTCGAAAATCCGGAACCGGGACCAGAGTCAACTCTTAACGCTCGACGCAACGGACTAAAAATTACAAGTTAACTATATATATAAATATAATATAATATATAATTAATTATATTAATTATATATATATTATATATATATATTTAAAACCGTCGGCAGCAGGAAACTCCAAGGGTGTAAAATGTAAATACCTCTCCGCGACTCGCGGAGTTTTAAGGGTATTTGGCCGCGAGTCGCGGAGCCCCAAAAATCAAGTCTGGCTATAAATCAACCCGAATTCTGATCAAAATCAACAATCTTTTTTCTCTCTTCCTCTTCATACATACGTAAATATATTTATATTTATAATTTATATTTTAATTTTAATTATAATTCTAATAATAAGGGTATGTTAGCGAATGTTGTAAGGGTGTAAGTCGAAATTCTGTCCGTGTAACGCTACGCTATTTTTAATCATTGTAAGTTATGTTCAACCTTTTTATATTAATGTCTCGTAGCTAAGTTATTATTATGCTTATTTAAAACGAAGTAATCATGATGTTGGGCTAATTACTAAAATTGGGTAATTGGGCTTTGTACCATAATTGGGGTTTGGATAAAAGAACGACACTTGTGGAAACTAGGCTATGGGCTATTAATGGGCTTTATATTTGTTTAACTAAATGAAAGTTTGTTAATGTTAATATAAAGATTTACAATTGGGCGTCCCTATAAATTACCATATACACTCGATCGGACACGATGGGCGGGGTATTTATATGTACGAATAATCGTTCATTTAACCGGACACGGGAATGGATTAATTGCCACTAGAATAATTAAAACGGGGGTGAAATTACATTCAAGGGTAATTGGTGTAATTGTTAACAAAGTAGTAAAACCTTGGTTTACACGCAGTCGATAACCTGGTGTATTCATTAAACAAAGTATTAAAACCTTGTTACAATTCGAATCCCCAATTAGTTGGAATATTTATCTTCGGGTATAATAATAATTTGACAAGGACACTTGCAATTTATATTTATGACTGATGGACTGTTATGGACAAAAACCAGACGGACATATTGAATAATCCAGGACAAAGGACAATTAACCCATGGGCATAAAACTAAAATCAACACGTCAAACATCATGATTACGGAAGTTTAAATAAGCATAATTCTTTTATTTCATATTTAATTTCCTTTATTTTATATTTAATTGCACTTCTAATTATCGCACTTTTATTTATTGTTATTTTATTTTATCGCACTTTTAATTATCGTACTTTTAATTATCGCAATTTAATTTTATCGCATTTTTATTATTCGCAATTTCATTATCGTTATTTACTTTACGCTTTAATTTAAAGTCTTGTATTGATTTTATATTTTACATTAGGTTTTAACTGCGACTAAAGTTTTAAAATCGACAAACCGGTCATTAAACGGTAAAAACCCCCCTTTATAATAATAATATTACTTATATATATATTTGTATTTTTATAAAAGTAAACTTATATAGCGTTGAGCTTTGTTTAAAGATTTCCCTGTGGAACGAACCGGACTTACTAAAAACTACACTACTGTACGATTAGGTACACTGCCTATAAGTGTTGTAGCAAGGTTTAAGTATATCCATTCTATAAATAAATAAATATCTTGTGTAAAATTGTATCGTATTTAATAGTATTTCCTAGTAAAATAATAACTATTTTATATACACCCCGCTGCACATCAAGTATTTTTGGCGCCGCTGCCGGGGACTTATCTTAAAAGCCGGAAGCGCAACGCTAATATAAAAAAAAAAAAAAAAAATTTTTAGTTACTTTTATTAAAAATTCGCTTTTGTAAAAATACGTTTTAAATATTCAAAAATATAAAAAGAAAAACAAAAATATAAGTATTTTTAGGATTTTGTTAAATATTTAAGTTTTATAAGTTTCTTTATTTTTATTTTAGTTTATAAAAATATAAGTTTTAATTTTAATATCTTTTATTTAATTTAAAAAACAGAAAACAAAATAAAAAAAAAAAAAAAAAATAAAGAAAAACGCGTAAAAACAAAACCTGTCAACAGAATTCCTGAACCCCGCGACTTGCGGGGTTTTCCTCTTTATTTGCCGCGACTCGCGGAGGGCTTCTGACACACGGACAAAACCCTAATTTCGCATTGATTACGGGGTTTTAATTATTATTATTATTATTAAAACCTAAATATTATTATTATTATTAAAACCTAAATATTATTATTATTATTATTAATTTTAGTTTTATTTTTACTTTTTACTTTATATATATATATTTTAGTTAAATTAGTTTATTAAAATTGTAAAATTAATAGTTTAGTAAAATAAATAATATAAAAATAATATTTTTATAAAAATTGTACTTTTTACAACTTTTTGTATATTTTTATATTTTGTCCCTTTTTAATCGTTGTAGCGTAATATTTGTATTTTTTAGCTCATATTTAATTTTAAACTTAGTTTTTGCTATAGTTATTTTTACTCCTAGATTTTTAGGCTTTGCCGTAGAATTCATTAAGTGCTTTTTCTTTAGACTAAGATTTAGGTGCTTTAGAATTTTGCGACGCCTTTTTAAGTTTTAGTTTCTTTTTAAGTTATTTCCATTTGGGATTTAGTTTTTCCTGTAAGCTTTAATATTTTTAGACACCTTTTACTATGTATCAATTATCATTCCAATTAGTAATATCAATTTGCGATTATAATTTTAAGTTAGTTGTAGTAATAAGGTTAGGTTAGTTAAGTATTTTTAAGTTTTGATAAGTTTCTTTTATTTTTCCTTCACCTTTTATTTTTCAACCATTTTTTTTTCTTTTTCGACCTTTTTCGACGCGCAATCTTTTTCTCTCTTATTTCTCGCTATTCTAGTTTTAGGACTTAGAATTTTTTTTTTTTTTTTTTTTTTTTTTTTTTTTTTTTTCTTTTTTTTCTACTTCTTATCTAAATTTCTTAAAATTACGAAAATTTATTTTAAGTGGTTAAATTGATAGACATCAAAATTTTCTGGTTCGTAGTAATAGTTGGATTTGTACGTGGACCGGGTTATTGGAGCCAAACAGTCCTCAATTATATTGAGACCAAACGAATCCTGCCCCTCTGCTGCATCTTTTGGCTATTCGAAACGTGGGCAAAATCAGAAAAGTCTATTGATTGGATAACTTATTATAATTTTTCTTTTCTTTTTAAAACTAATAGGATATTCAGTGAATGCACCGAGCAAGACGTTCACCACCTTTTGTACGTTCACCACCTGTAACTAGATCAAGACATCGTTTAACAAATATAACCGCCGTTGATTTTTCTTTAGAATCGTCATCCAGTCGACCAAGTACTTCAGTTCAAATTTCCGATAATCCATTTTTTGAAACAAACCTCACAATTGAGAATCCAGAAAATATTCAGGAACGGTTCATAGATCCTGAACCATTAAACTTTCCTCCGGAACCACCAATCATTCAAACAGAGATTGTTGAGGAACGAACTATTAAATCAGAATCATCTAGTGATACCGATTCAACAAATTCAATTATGGAGAATCTGGAACCTTTAAGTATGGAAGACCGAATGAGAGCTAAACGCACTGGCCAAGGTCACGCAATTACTCATCCAGACATTAATGCGCCAGATTATGAAATCAAAGGACAAATTCTACACATGGTGACTAATCAATGCCAATTTAGTGGTGCGCCGAAGGAAGATCCAAATGAACATCTACGTACCTTTAATAGGATCTGCACACTATTTAAAATTCGAGAAGTGGAGGATGAACAGATATATCTCATGTTATTTCCCTGGACTTTAAAGGGAGAAGCCAAAGATTGGTTGGAATCGTTACCTGAAGGGGCGATTGATACATGGGACGTTTTAGTTGACAAATTTCTTAAACAATTTTTTCCTGCATCTAAAGCCGTAAGACTTCAAGCAGAAATTGTTACGTTCACACAAAAGCCAAATGAAACTCTATATGAGGCGTGGACAAGATATGGAAAGTTATTAAGAGGATGTCCGCAACATGGTTTAGACACCTGTCAAATAGTACAAATATTCTACCGAGGATGCGACATCACTACAAGAAAAGACATAGATATAGCAGCTGGTGGTTCTATTATGAAGAAAACCGAAACTGATGCTTACAAAATTATTGATAACACTGCTTCCCACTCACATGAGTGGCACCAAGAAAAAGATATCATTAGATCATCTAAAGCAGCTAGAGCCGATTCTAGCCATGACTTAGATTCCATTTCAGCAAAGATAGATGCTTTCGAGAGACGAATGGAAAAAATGACTAAAGATATTCATGCTATACGAATTAGTTGTGAGCAGTGTGGAGGACCACATTTGACAAAAGATTGTCTCAGTATTGAATTAACAATGGAACAAAGAGAGAATATTTCATACATAAACCAAAGGCCTGGAAATAATTATCAGAATAATTATCAACCGCCAAGACCAATTTACAATCAAAACCAGAATTATAACCGAAATATTCCATACAACAACCAACAAGGTCCTAGCAATCAACAAGTATCCAATAATACTTATAATCAGCAAAGACCGAATTTTCAAAACAAACCAGCACAACAAACCGATGATAAAAAGCCGAATTTAGAAGATATGATGACGAAGCTAGTTGAAACTCAAACGCAGTTTTTCACATCTCAAAAACAAACCAATGAACAAAATGCTCAAGCATTTAGAAATCAACAAGCTTCTATTCAAAATCTAGAACAAGAAGTAAGTAACCTAGCAAGGTTAATAGGTGAAAGAAAACCGGGAAGTTTACCAAGCGATACAAATGCTAACCCCCGGAATGAAACAGCTAAAGCTATTACCACAAGAAGTGGTACAACACTTAAACCACCTGAAATACCTGTAACTTCTGATGAAACTATTCCTACTCCACAAGAACCACAACCTGATCAAGATAAGGAAAAAGAACCAGTAGTTGAAAAGGTTAATGAAGATAACACAGTTAAGGATAAACCTTATGTTAAACCATACCAACCACCACTTCCTTATCCGAGTAAAATGAAGAAGGAAAAACTTGAAGCCGAGCAATCCAAATTCTTGGATATGTTTAAACAGATAAATGTAAATCTTCCTTTCATTGATGTGATTTCAGGAATGCCAAGGTATGCTAAATTCTTGAAAGATCTAATCACGAATAGAAAGAAAATGGAAGAACTCTCGGCTGTAACTATGAATGCTAATTGTTCAGCAGTGCTGTTGAATAAGATACCAGAAAAACTATCTGATCCAGGAAGTTTCACAATTCCATGTTTTCTGGGTAGTCTTAGTTCAATAGAAGCATTGGCAGACTTAGGTGCTAGTATAAATCTAATGCCGTATTCACTATACGCTAAACTAGACCTTGGAGAATTGAAACCAACCAGAATAAGCATACAACTAGCCGATAGATCAATAAAATATCCTAGAGGGATAATGGAGAACATGCTAGTTAAAGTTGGTACTTTAGTATTTCCAGTAGATTTTGTTGTTTTGGACATGGAAGAAGATTCTCAAGTTCCTCTCATATTAGGAAGACCATTCTTAAACACGGCTAAAGCAATGATAGACGTGTTCGGTAAGAAACTGACCCTAAGTATAGAGGATGAGAGTGTTACCTTTTCAGTTGATAGAGCAATGCAACAACCACAATCTGCAGATGATACATGTTATTATATTCAAACTATAGATGCACATGCAGAATTATTAGAAGAATTTCCAGAATTACAAGGAACAGGAGAATGTTCTTTAGGAGAAGGTAATGAACCAATTGATGAAGCTGAAATGTTAGCTACACTTATAGCTAATGGATATGAACCAACAACAGAAGAAATTCAAATGCTAAAAGAAGAAGACAGATATCGATATAAATCATCGATAGAAGAACCTCCGAAATTAGAATTAAAGCCACTTCCAAACCATTTGGAATACGCTTATTTACATGGTGAATCTGAATTACCTGTAATAATATCGTCTTCTCTTACTGAAAATGAGAAATCACAACTCATTTCTGTGTTGAAAGCTCATAAACCAGCCATTGCATGGAAGATTCATGATATTAAAGGAATAAGTCCTTCGTATTGCACACATAAAATCCTTATGGAAGAAGGTCATAAAACGTATGTGCAACGCCAACGAAGACTAAATCCTAATATGCAAGATGTAGTTAAGAAAGAGATTATTAAACTGCTAGATGCAGGTTTGATATATCCAATTTCTGATAGTCCATGGGTAAGCCCAGTTCAATGCGTACCTAAGAAGGGTGGCATGACTGTCATCACAAATGAGAAAAATGAGCTTATTCCTACTAGGACTGTAACAGGATGGCGTGTATGTATTGATTATAGAAAATTAAATGACGCCACCAGAAAAGATCACTTTCCCTTACCTTTCATAGATCAAATGTTGGAAAGATTAGCCGGAAATAGTTACTATTGTTTTCTAGATGGATTTTCCGGATATTTTCAAATTCCAATAGCACCCGAGGACCAAGAGAAAACCACATTCACGTGCCCTTATGGTACTTTTGCTTACAAACGCATGCCATTTGGACTTTGTAACGCCCCTGCAACCTTTCAAAGGTGCATGATGGCGATTTTTCACGACATGATAGAAGAATGCATGGAAGTATTCATGGATGACTTTTCAATCTTCGGTGATACATTTAAATCATGTCTAGTTAATCTGGAACGAATGCTAATTAGATGCGAAAAATCAAATCTAGTACTTAATTGGGAGAAATGCCATTTCATGGTTAAAGAAGGCATCGTTCTTGGACATAAAATTTCAAAAGATGGAATTGAAGTGGATAGAGCTAAAGTAGATGTAATTGCTAAACTTCCACATCCCACCAATGTTAGAGGAGTTAGGAGTTTTCTAGGGCATGCCGGTTTTTACCGACGTTTCATAAAAGATTTTTCTAAAATTGCCACTCCTATGAATAAACTCCTAGAAAAGGATGCGCCATTCATCTTTTCAGATGAATGTATCAAATCTTTTAATATTCTTAAAGAAAAACTCACTAATGCGCCGATCATGATAACACCAAATTGGAATCTACCATTTGAACTAATGTGCGATGCAAGTGATTTTGCAATGGGAGCCGTTTTAGGACAAAGGATTGAAAAACGATTTCAACCTATATATTATGCTAGTAAGACGTTACAAGGAGCACAAACGAACTATACAACTACCGAAAAAGAACTCCTTGCTATTGTCTTTGCTTTTGACAAATTTCGATCATATCTCGTTCTAGCAAAAACGGTGGTCTATACCGACCATTCTGCTCTTAGATACCTATTTTCAAAACAAGATGCTAAACCAAGATTAATCCGTTGGATCTTACTCTTACAAGAGTTTGATATTGAAATCCGAGATAAAAGAGGAGCAGAAAATCTCGCCGCTGATCATCTTTCTCGTCTTGAAAATCCCGAATTAGAAGTTTTGAATGAATCAGCCATACAAGACAACTTTCCTGATGAATATCTATTGAAGATAGATTATAAAGAAATCCCATGGTTTGCAGACTATGCAAACTACTTAGTTTGTGGATTCCTTGAAAAAGGATTATCGTACCAAAGACGAAAGAAATTCTTCAGTGATATAAAACACTATTTCTGGGAAGATCCACATCTGTTTAAAAGTTGTCCCGATGGAATAATACGCCGATGTGTATTTGGAAATGAAGCTAGTAAAATTTTAAACCATTGTCACACAGGACCAACAGGAGGGCATTATGGGCCTCAACTAACAGCAAGAAAAGTTTTTGAAGCTGGATTCTATTGGCCTACAATTTACAAAGACGCACACCTTCTTTGCAAATCCTGTGATGCATGTCAAAGGGCCGGAAAAATAAGTCAACGTGATGAAATGCCACAAAATGTCATCCAAGTATGTGAAGTATTTGACATTTGGGGTATTGACTTTATGGGTCCATTTCCAAAATCTCATAATAATCTATATATACTCGTAGCCATTGATTATGTATCTAAATGGGCGGAAGCACAAGCTCTCCCAACTAACGATGCACGAGTTGTAGTCAACTTTTTAAAACGTCTTTTTGCAAGGTTTGGAACACCGAAAGCTTTAATAAGTGATCGGGGTACTCATTTCTGTAATAATCAACTTGAGAAAGTTCTTAAAAGATATGGAGTAACTCATAAAATCTCCACCGCATATCATCCACAAACAAGTGGACAAGTTGAAAATACCAACCGAGCTTTAAAACGTATTCTAGAGAAAACCGTAGGATCAAATCCAAAGGAATGGTCCATTAAATTGGAGGATGCACTCTGGGCTTTTAGAACAGCCTACAAAACTCCAATTGGAACCACACCTTTTAGACTTGTGTATGGAAAAGCATGTCATCTTCCAGTAGAAATTGAACACAAAGCATTTTGGGCTTTGAAGACATGTAATCTTAATTTACATGAAGCCGGACGTCTACGATTAAGTCAACTAAACGAATTAGAAGAATTAAGACATGAAGCATACGAAAATTCGTTAATCTATAAAGAAAGAACGAAGAAATGGCATGATAAAAGAATCAGAAGTTCAAAAGAATTTAAAGAAGGAGACAGAGTTCTTCTTTTCAATTCACGATTCAAGCTATTTCCTGGAAAATTGAAATCAAGATGGTCTGGACCATTCATAGTCAAAAGAGTTTTCCCATACGGAACGATAGAATTAATAAATTCAAATGGGATTGAATTTAAAGTTAATGGTCACAGAGTTAAACATTACATACATGGTCCGATGGAAGTCGACAACGAAGTTAATCACAATTTCGACACCACAGCTAACTAAGTGTGGGGAGAATCAAGTCTTTAAAGAATAATATGTATTTCTGTTAGAGTTAGATTGTCTGTTTTCGTGTAGTTCTCGAAAATGGAACACGTATGGTCTTTCCCTAGCAGACCCTAAAGAACTAGTCTTCTCCCCCCATTCTGAATTTTTATTTTTTTTAGGTTTTTACAAAATGAAGACTGCCTGTGAACTAAACCATGGTCTAATGCTACACGCTTTGATCACTAAACGTAATAATGACATACTCCCGAGTGAAATAGTATCAGTAATCAGAGAAAGAATGGACGGAGTTAGAAAAGGATCCAGATGCGAAGATAATAAGTTACAATTTGGTAAAGGAAAATCAAAATCCGCAGCGAAAAGAAGAGCACGACACCTGGAAAAATGTCACAAATGCGGAAAATGGTCACATGGAGGTAAATGTTCAAATAATCAAACCTATTCAAATACCGAATTTGTTACTTTATGCAGAGACGGACCGTTCATATGTTTAGAAGAAAAGACAATGAATGCTCGAGGTTACGCCTATGCAGCCATGGAAAACCAATTAAACCGACTATCTTATGAATATAATAGATCATATAACTAAGAAATCTATTTCACAGGTATGTCTGTATAGTTTTTATTTTTATTTTTATTTTTAACCTTTTGATAATAAACGCTAATTTGTTCGCTAAAAAGTATTAAATTGGTATTAAATAAAATTAGGTTTGGCGACCGAAATTATTGATATCGTTCAAAAATTTATTACATCACTGCGAAATTTAACGTTTATTCTTAAGGTATAAATATCTTTAATCAATCAACCCAAAATATTTCAAAAATTCGTCATGAGTTAAATTAGGTCTTGGAACCGAAATTACTTTACCGAAAAGAGGGGCGCATATTTTTGATAATATTTTATTGATTAAAGTGGGATAAAAAGACAAAAAGATTTTTAATTTATTTTTACCATGTTTTTAAAATTAATATTTAAATCTTAAATTAATATTGTAAACTTTGTAAAAACAATATATTTAAAATTGTAAATATTTAAAAAATTAATATAAGTTTGATATAAATTTATGAATTTTTAAATTAAGTTTGGTGTGAATTTTTAATTTTTAAAATATGAATTTTAATTTTATGCATTTTAAATTTTGAGTTTGGTGTGAATTTTTAATTTTAATTTTGAATTTTATATTTATGTTGTGTGAATTTAAAAACAAAAATTTACTTTATCTCATTAAGTTAAAAATATGATTTTTAAAATTCGTCGTAAGTTGAAGACTAGGTCTTTGAACCGAAATTGCTTTACCCGAGGGAGGGACGAGAACTTTTATTATCATTATTTTTAATCTTATTGATTTAAAGTATGCAAAAAACATTAAAAAACCCAAAAATCTTAGCTTTTAAAACAATCGCTAAAAAAAGACAAATTTTAAAATTTTGTCGAGGGACGGACTAGGACATCGATCCGAAACGACCTCGTCCTAAATAACAAGGGAAACAAAATTTTAAAATTAATTTCTTAAATTGTTTTATAAGTTAAAGATTATAAAAAAAAAAAAAAAAAAAAAAAAAAAAGGGTAAACTCCGCGACTCGCGGAGTTTGCAGTGCAAACCTCCGCGACTCGCGGAGGGACCAAATTACAGAAAAAAATAAAACAGCTGCACACGATCAGTTTACCTCCCCCACACAAAAACACCCAAATACAGCTCGAAAAAGAACCCGAAAATACACCCAAAAACACTCCAAAAATCTCAATTTTTAACCATTAATCACCAAATTTTTTGCTAAAATCATGTTGAGAAGGATGATATCTAGGAACTACTCAAGAAAAACGGTAAATTTCTACACCTAAACACCATTTAATTCGAATTTTAGTGTTCTTGAGCTAATTTTTCCCCAATTTGATTTTAATGCTTTTTAGTGTAATTAGACTTAAATTGTTTATGTATTATGCTTGTATAACCTAGATTGATGCTGTTTAACATGATTAGAAGCCTTAAACTTCAAATTTTGAATAATCTAGGGTTTGTGTTCTTGAGCAATTTGGGGCTTTTTGATATAAACAGGTTATGGCCGATTTTTGTCATGAATTGTTGCTAAATTGAGTAGTGTAACATGTCTAGGTAGTTAAATGATCCAAACTTTGAGCCTAAACATGATTTTGAGAATTAAAGTGGACTTTTTCAAGTCCAAAATTCATGAACTTGATTTTTGAAAGATAATGCCATTTGAGACTTGTTTATTTGCTAGTAATGATTATTTTGACATGTTATTTGAGTTGAATGCTTATGAACTTGGCGAAAATTTTCGTATATGCTTATTTGAAAAAGTGTAGATTTGATAAAAATGTGAAAATAAGCTTAAGTTTGATATAAATTGATAATGTCATTGTAATTATTTTGATTGATGATTTTGCTGACACTAATGCATATTTGGATGCACAAAATTTGTGTTTGATGTGTTTTGCAGAATGAAAGGGGTGAATCTTCATCCCAAGCCCGTCATGCTCCTGCTGAGAACTTGGAACAACAGGAGGTAGATAACTACTACAAGCAGGATGTACATCATCCAGTCATGACCTTTTCAGATATGCACTTGGAACAGTTGCACCCGAACCTGCGATTTGACAGACTTTGGATAGATTATCCAAAATATCAACGGGGTTTGCATACTCTTCATTCCAAGGTTGTTGAGGTACCGAGGGTCATAGAATGGGGACCCTTGGAAGCTGTAGAATTGGCCGGGCCAATTAGGGAATTACTGGTACAGAGGTATGGTAATTCTTCTTTTAATGACTGGATATGTTTATTCACCATACGCAGACCTGTATATAAAGTATGGTGTGAAGAGTTGTTATGTAGTATAGAGTTGAATGATCGGGTAGCTAGTTTAACCGATCGTTCTTTTATTAGATTTTTGTTAGGCGGTTCGATGCGCCACATGTCTTTACTGGACATGGCTCAGGCTTTACGTATATATACGCCTGAGGAGTTAGCGTCTGCCGATTGTAGAGGATTGATACTAAACGGTAGGAAAATAGATGAAAATTTTGATACACACGGTGTGTGGAGTCAAATGACAAGCCATCACCGTTTTAAAGGAGGAAACTACTCTTATTTGGATATAGATAGAGCCGAATTAAGAGTAATACATAGGTTTTTAGCTAATTCGATTACACAAAGGGGTAAAAACAAAGAAAAGGTAAATGAACAAGATTTGTTTTACCATATGTGTATTCGAGACCCACACAGCGCTGTAAGTATACCATATTGTGTGGGTTATTATTTATCAGCTATGGTTCGAGGGATGCGTCCACATAGCATAATAGGAGGTGGTATTTTTATTACTTTGATTGGTGAATATCTCGGTGTGGACATAAGTCGGGGGGGATTATTAGTAGAAGAGCCGGAACCCCGCGACACTATAGGTTTAAATGTATACCATGGTGCGAAAGTGTTGAAGCGGCGAAATAACGCCGCAGTACGATACAATGGTAGACATCCACAGGTAGAGAGAAACCAGGAACAAGGTAATGTAGGAGGGGGGAATGAGATGCAAGAAATGCATAGGTTTATAGCTTCTCAGGAATACGAAAATGCTAGACAGAGAGCATTTGAAGATTGGCAAGTTCATCAGAACCAGATCATAGCGCATTGCCAACATATAGGTAGAAACTATATTCCTACACCGAAACCCGTCTTCCCTCCTTGGTCGATAGAGATGCAGCCACCATATCCTACGTATGACCCTGCCGAAGCATTCTATAGCACTTATGGTTATGCGTGGAACCCCTATTGGTACCAATATCATCCTTAGTTTACTTTATATTTTTTGTATTATTTTGTAAATTGTAAATATTGATGCATTTAATATTTTTGTTAATATTGTAATCATTTTTATAATTTCTAACTTTTATTCTTAGATTTTAATAATTTTTGAATGTGGGGTAATAAACCAAACTTCAAAAATATGTATATATGTTTGCTGTTTATCTTATGTACACAACAGGGTAAAACAACGCATTTTCAAAGACTGGCATTAAGTTCAGCAAAAGCAACTAATTTTGACGACAAGATGCAAAATACATGTGAAATAACAACAAGACGGAATGAACAAATGATGTGCACCATTTATCATTCAGCAAACAAACGCCAATATATTTGGAAACTTTGGTAAAAATTTAATCATTTTCACACAAATCACCCTCAATAATTTAAATTGTTACTGATTTCTTGCAAATGAGGGCATTGCAAGATCTTAAGTGTGGGAAGGGGTTAAATTCTTTCGGATTTTAAAAATTTTTACTTTATACACTTGGTTACCATTAAAAATACTAGTAAAGCAGTAGTTGTATTAGAATCTAGTGCTCTCTGATAAAAAAGAACAGCCCTAGTCTTATATACTGACTACCCAATTCTAGTAAAAGTTTTCAAAATTTTCAATTAAATGAATTAAAATCATGTTTATACATATTTATGAACGATAAAACTAGGTTTTAACACCGAAATTATTGTTACCTCAAAAAGGACATAAATTGAGAAACAAACTAAAACGTCAAAATTCATTTAAAATGGAATAGAGGACGATAAAAAGAAAAATAAAAAGCCAAGTGTGGGAAAATTTACCAAGTTATTTTAAACATATGTCACATATATTTGTAACAAATAACTGAAAATACTTTTGCTTTGAACTAAACTAAACTGTTTTACCCGATGAAAGAAAAGAAGAGATGGATCTACACGATGAATCAATTCCATCATTAAAAGGAAGTAAAGTCTTCCGAAAAAGACACGCGCTTCTTGATTTAGGTCATGAAGTTGTCGTCCAGACCAGCTGTAGGTTGACGAAAAATCTAGAAAAGTCATCACTAAAATCAGCAGGAAATCCACGGACCTCAGCATTAAACAGGGTCGCCAAGTGGTCAGATTTATCCTAACCATGAGAAGGATTTATCTCGTACAATGGGGGGGCACCGTGTAAATTAGCTGGATAAGACTAATGAATCAGATCCCCAGAAAGGATAATCTCCTTAAAGATTAAAAATCAGCTTTTAAAACTGATATTACTCAATCCTAGAGATTGACCTTAAAGATTGAGAATTCAAACTCATGGAATTCAATGATATCTAAACTCGAGCTTGAACGAGAAAATATTTTGATCAAAAATACAAACCGATTTGTTTTCTGAAAACCCTATTTTCAATGCGTTCATTACCATTGAACGTAAAATCCTAGGAATTCACCTGGAATTCATTAGGTCACCTGAACTAAATCGGGTGTCAACCGTAAGAACGGTGGTTGCATAACATGGTCAAAGACAGGACCTTGTGCCAGACCGAAAAATTATAAGGGTGAGCTTTTACTATTGCTCCTACCAAGGATAGTAATTGCGTCCGACACATTATAGACCATAATCAAAAGCATGTCACGGGACATTGCCTTAAACAGTTGCTTGTTCAACGCTTTCCTTTACAACCGGACGGTAGTTTGCCGAAAGGTAATATACGGAACAAGTAAACTGGACGTGTTGCTTTCCAAATACAAGGTTAGCAAGTGGGTGACACAAAACCGCAAGTTTTGAGCTAAAATTTTCAAATCTGAAACCCACCAAACCCACAAAAATATTTTGCAAACACCGGTAAAGGGTTATTCCGGAAAACTTATCTAGGGTAAAAACTAGATTTAATTTTCAAAAGATCAAATGTTTTCATAAAGATCCAATTTCCTTAATGGATCTAAATTTTTATAGTCATGTGGGACTGTAAACCATATCGTTACTACCATTGTTTATACCGCCGTATAGAAATCACTGATGTAAGAATTTAATGAATAAAGAAGTGATTCTAGTATTTCAAGACAATATTGCTTGAGGACAAGCAACGCTCAAGTGTGGGAATATTTGATAATGCTAAAAACGAACATATATTTCATAACATTATTCCTCAAGAAAGACAAGCTTTTAGTTGCAATTGTTCTATTTACAAGTGATATTCGTTTAAATAATAAAAGGTGAAGACAAAAGACAGATTCGACGATTTGAAGACGCAAACGACCAAAAAGCTCAAAAGAACAAAAGACAATCAAAAAGGTTCCAATTATTGATAAGAAACGTCTCGAAATCACAAGAGTACAAGATTCAAAACGCAAAGTACAAGATATTAAATTGTACGCGAGGACGTTCGAAAATCCGGAACCGGGACCAGAGTCAACTCTTAACGCTCGACGCAACGGACTAAAAATTACAAGTTAACTATATATATAAATATAATATAATATATAATTAATTATATTAATTATATATATATTATATATATATATTTAAAACCGTCGGCAGCAGGAAACTCCAAGGGTGTAAAATGTAAATACCTCTCCGCGACTCGCGGAGTTTTAAGGGTATTTGGCCGCGAGTCGCGGAGCCCCAAAAATCAAGTCTGGCTATAAATCAACCCGAATTCTGATCAAAATCAACAATCTTTTTTTTCTCTTCCTCTTCATACATACGTAAATATATTTATATTTATAATTTATATTTTAATTTTAATTATAATTCTAATAATAAGGGTATGTTAGCGAATGTTGTAAGGGTGTAAGTCGAAATTCTGTCCGTGTAACGCTACGCTATTTTTAATCATTGTAAGTTATGTTCAACCTTTTTATATTAATGTCTCGTAGCTAAGTTATTATTATGCTTATTTAAAACGAAGTAATCATGATGTTGGGCTAATTACTAAAATTGGGTAATTGGGCTTTGTACCATAATTGGGGTTTGGATAAAAGAACGACACTTGTGGAAACTAGGCTATGGGCTATTAATGGGCTTTATATTTGTTTAACTAAATGAAAGTTTGTTAATGTTAATATAAAGATTTACAATTGGGCGTCCCTATAAATTACCATATACACTCGATCGGACACGATGGGCGGGGTATTTATATGTACGAATAATCGTTCATTTAACCGGACACGGGAATGGATTAATTGCCACTAGAATAATTAAAACGGGGGTGAAATTACATTCAAGGGTAATTGGTGTAATTGTTAACAAAGTAGTAAAACCTTGGTTTACACGCAGTCGATAACCTGGTGTATTCATTAAACAAAGTATTAAAACCTTGTTACAATTCGAATCCCCAATTAGTTGGAATATTTATCTTCGGGTATAATAATAATTTGACAAGGACACTTGCAATTTATATTTATGACTGATGGACTGTTATGGACAAAAACCAGACGGACATATTGAATAATCCAGGACAAAGGACAATTAACCCATGGGCATAAAACTAAAATCAACACGTCAAACATCATGATTACGGAAGTTTAAATAAGCATAATTCTTTTATTTCATATTTAATTTCCTTTATTTTATATTTAATTGCACTTCTAATTATCGCACTTTTATTTATTGTTATTTTATTTTATCGCACTTTTAATTATCGTACTTTTAATTATCGCAATTTAATTTTATCGCATTTTTATTATTCGCAATTTCATTATCGTTATTTACTTTACGCTTTAATTTAAAGTCTTGTATTGATTTTATATTTTACATTAGGTCTTAACTGCGACTAAAGTTTTAAAATCGACAAACCGGTCATTAAACGGTAAAAACCCCCCTTTATAATAATAATATTACTTATATATATATTTGTATTTTTATAAAAGTAAACTTATATAGCGTTGAGCTTTGTTTAAAGATTTCCCTGTGGAACGAACCGGACTTACTAAAAACTACACTACTGTACGATTAGGTACACTGCCTATAAGTGTTGTAGCAAGGTTTAAGTATATCCATTCTATAAATAAATAAATATCTTGTGTAAAATTGTATCGTATTTAATAGTATTTCCTAGTAAAATAATAACTATTTTATATACACCCCGCTGCACATCAGCTAGTCTGTTTATTCAAAGATTGACTTACGTTCCGGGTATCATCAAATGCGGGTGAAAGAAGATGATATTCCAAAGACTGCTTTCAGAACACGTTACGGTCATTACGAGTTTATGGTCATGCCGTTTGGTTTAACTAATGCACTAGCTGTGTTCATGGACCTTATGAACCGAGTGTGTGGACCATACCTTGACAAGTTTGTCATTGTTTTCATTGATGACATACTTATTTACTCAAAGAATGACCAAGAACACGGTGAACATTTGAGAAAGGTGTTAGAAGTATTGAGGAAGGAAGAATTGTACGCTAAGTTTTCAAAGTGTGCATTTTGGTTGGAAGAAGTTCAATTCCTCGGTCACATAGTGAACAAAGAAGGTATTAAGGTGGATCCGGCAAAGATAGAAACTGTTGAAAAGTGGGAAACCCCGAAAACTCCGAAACACATACGCCAGTTTTTAGGACTAGCTGGTTACTACAGAAGGTTCATCCAAGACTTTTCCAGAATAGCAAAACCCTTGACTGCATTAACGCATAAAGGGAAGAAATTTGAATGGAATGATGAACAAGAGAAAGCGTTTCAGTTATTGAAGAAAAAGCTAACTACGGCACCTATATTGTCATTGCCTGAAGGGAATGATGATTTTGTGATTTATTGTGATGCATCAAAGCAAGGTCTCGGTTGTGTATTAATGCAACGAACGAAGGTGATTGCTTATGCGTCTAGACAATTGAAGATTCACGAACAAAATTATACGACGCATGATTTGGAATTAGGCGCGGTTGTTTTTGCATTAAAGACTTGGAGGCACTACTTATATGGGGTCAAAAGTATTATATATACCGACCACAAAAGTCTTCAACACATATTTAATCAGAAACAACTGAATATGAGGCAGCGTAGGTGGATTGAATTATTGAATGATTACGACTTTGAGATTCGTTACCACCCGGGGAAGGCAAATGTGGTAGCCGATGCCTTGAGCAGGAAGGACAGAGAACCCATTCGAGTAAAATCTATGAATATAATGATTCATAATAACCTTACTACTCAAATAAAGGTTGCGCAACAAGGAGTTTTAAAAGAGGGAAATTTAAAGGATGAAATACCTAAAGGATCGGAGAAGCATCTTAATATTCGAGAAGACGGAACCCGGTATAGGGCTGAAAGGATTTGGGTACCAAAATTTGGAGATATGAGAGAAATGGTACTTATAGAAGCTCATAAAACCAGATACTCAATACATCCTGGAACGGGGAAGATGTACATGGATCTCAAGAAACATTTTTGGTGGCCGGGTATGAAAGCCGATGTTGCTAAATATGTAGGAGAATGTTTGACGTGTTCTAAGGTCAAAGCTGAGCATCAGAAACCATCAGGTCTACTTCAACAACCCGAAATCCCGGAATGGAAATGGGAAAACATTACCATGGATTTCATCACTAAATTGCCAAGGACTGCAAGTGGTTTTGATACTATTTGGGTAATAGTTGATCGTCTCACCAAATCAGCACACTTCTTGCCAATAAGAGAAGATGACAAGATGGAGAAGTTAGCACGACTGTATTTGAAGGAAGTCATCTCCAGACATGGAATACCAATCTCTATTATCTCTGATAGGGATGGCAGATTTATTTCAAGATTCTGGCAGACATTACAGCAAGCATTAGGAACTCGTCTAGACATTAGTACTGCCTATCATCCACAAACTGATGGGCAGAGCGAAAGGACGATACAAACGCTTGAAGACATGCTACGAGCATGTGTTATTGATTTCGGAAACAGTTGGGATCGACATCTACCATTAGCAGAATTTTCCTACAACAACAGCTACCATTCAAGCATTGAGATGGCACCGTTTGAAGCACTTTATGGTAGAAAGTGCAGGTCTCCGATTTGTTGGAGTGAAGTGGGGGATAGACAGATTACGGGTCCGGAGATTATACAAGAAACTACCGAGAAGATCATCCAAATTCAACAACGGTTGAAAACCGCCCAAAGTCGACAAAAGAGCTACGCTGACATTAAAAGAAAAGATATAGAATTTGAAATTGGAGAGATGGTCATGCTTAAAGTTGCACCTTGGAAAGGCGTTGTTCGATTTGGTAAACGAGGGAAATTAAATCCAAGGTATATTGGACCATTCAAGATTATTGATCGTGTCGGACCAGTAGCTTACCGACTTGAGTTACCTCAACAACTCGCGGCTGTACATAACACTTTCCACGTCTCGAATTTGAAGAAATGTTTTGCTAAAGAAGATCTCACTATTCCGTTAGATGAAATCTAAATCAACGAAAAACTTCAATTCGTCGAAGAACCCGTCGAAATAATGGATCGTGAGGTTAAAAGACTTAAGCAAAACAAGATACCAATTGTTAAGGTTCGATGGAATGCTCGTAGAGGACCCAAGTTCACCTGGGAGCGTGAAGATCAGATGAAGAAGAAATACCCGCATCTATTTCCAGAAGATTCGTCAACACCTTCAACAGCTTAAAATTTCGGGACGAAATTTATTTAACGGGTAGGTACTGTAGTGACCCGAAATTTTCCATGTTTATATATATTAATTGAGATTGATATTTACATGATTAAATGTTTCCAACATGTTAAGCAATCAAACTTGTTAAGACTTGATTAATTGAAATAGGTTTCATATAGACAATTGACCACCCAAGTTGACCGGTGATTCACGAACGTTAAAACTTGTAAAAACTATATGATGACATATATATGGTTATATATATAGTTAACATGATATTATGATAAGTAAACATATCATTAAGTATATTAACAATGAACTACATATGTAAAAACAAGACTACTAACTTAATGATTTTGAAACGAGACATATATGTAACGATTATCGTTGTAACGACATTTAATGTATATATATCATATTAAGAGATATTCGTACATCATAATATCATGATAATATAATAATTTAAAATCTCTTTTGATATTATAAATATTGGGTTAACAACATTTAACAAGATCGTTAACCTAAAGGTTTCAAAACAACACTTACATGTAACGACTAACGATGACTTAACGACTCAGTTAAAATGTATATACATGTAGTGTTTTAATATGTATTTATACACTTTTCAAAGACTTCAATACACTTATCAAAATACTTCTACTTAACAAAAATGCTTACAATTACATCCTCGTTCAGTTTCATCAACAATTCTACTCGTATGCACCCGTATTCGTACTCGTACAATACACAGCTTTTAGATGTATGTACTATTAGTATATACACTCCAATGATCAGCTCTTAGCAGCCCATGTGAGTCACCTAACACATGTGGGAACCATCATTTGGCAACTAGCATGAAATATCTCATAAAATTACAAAAATATGAGTAATCATTCATGACTTATTTACATGAAAACAAAATTACATATCCTTTATATCTAATCCATACACCAACGACCAAAAACACCTACAAACACTTTCATTCTTCAATTTTCTTCATCTAATTGATCTCTCTCAAGTTCTATCTTCAAGTTCTAAGTGTTCTTCATAAATTCCAAAAGTTCTAGTTTCATAAAATCAAGAATACTTTCAAGTTTGCTAGCTCACTTCCAATCTTGTAAGGTGATCATCCAACCTCAAGAAATCTTTGTTTCTTACAGTAGGTTATCATTCTAATACAAGGTAATAATCATATTCAAACTTTGGTTCAATTTCTATAACTATAACAATCTTATTTCAAGTGATGATCTTACTTGAACTTGTTTTCGTGTCATGATTCTGCTTCAAGAACTTCGAGCCATCCAAGGATCCATTGAAGCTAGATCCATTTTTCTCTTTTCCAGTAGGTTTATCCAAGGAACTTAAGGTAGTAATGATGTTCATAACATCATTCGATTCATACATATAAAGCTATCTTATTCGAAGGTTTAAACTTGTAATCACTAGAACATAGTTTAGTTAATTCTAAACTTGTTCGCAAATAAAAGTTAATCCTTATAAATTGACTTTTAAAATCAACTAAACACATGTTCTATATCTATATGATATGCTAACTTAATGATTTAAAACCTGGAAACATGAAAAACACCGTAAAACCGGATTTACGCCGCCGTAGTAACACCGCGGGCTGTTTTGGGTTAGTTAATTAAAAACTATGATAAACTTTGATTTAAAAGTTATTATTCTGAGAAAATGATTTTTATTATGAACATGAAACTATATCCAAAAATTATGGTTAAACTCAAAGTGGAAGTATGTTTTCTAAAATGGTCATCTAGACGTCGTTCTTTCGACTGAAATGACTACCTTTACAAAAATGACTTGTAACTTATTTTTCCGACTATAAACCTATAATTTTTCTGTTTAGATTCATAAAATAGAGTTCAATATGAAACCATAGCAATTTGATTCACTCAAAACGGATTTAAAATGAAGAAGTTATGGGTAAAACAAGATTGGATAATTTTTCTCATTTTAGCTACGTTAAAATTGGTAACAAATCTATTCCAACCATAACTTAATCAACTTGTATTGTATATTATGTAATCTTGAGATACCATAGACACGTATACAATGTTTCGACCTATCATGTCGATAGGTCGAAACATCTATATATATTTCGGAACAACCATAGACACTCTATATGTGAATGTTGGAGTTAGCTATACAGGGTTGAGGTTGATTCCAAAATATATATAGTTTGAGTTGTGATCAATACTGAGATACGTATACACTGGGTCGTGGATTGATTCAAGATAATATTTATCGATTTATTTCTGTACATCTAACTGTGGACAACTAGTTGTAGGTTACTAACGATGACAGCTGACTTAATAAACTTAAAACATCAAAATATATTAAAAGTGTTGTAAATATATTTTGAACATACTTTGATATATATGTATATATTGTTATAGGTTCGTGAATCAACCAGTGGCCAAGTCTTACTTCTCGACGAAGTAAAAATCTGTGAAAGTGAGTTATAGTCCCACTTTTAAAATCTAATATTTTTGGGATGAGAATACATGCAGGTTTTATAAATGATTTACAAAATAGACACAAGTACGTGAAACTACATTCTATGGTTGATTTATCGAAATCGAATATGCCCCTTTTTATTAAGTCTGGTAATCTAAGAATTAGGGAACAGACACCCTAATTGACGCAAATCCTAAAGATAGATCTATTGGGCCTAACAAACCCCATCCAAAGTACCGGATGCTTTAGTACTTCGAAATTTATATCATATCCGAAGGGTGTCCCGGAATGATGGGGATATTCTTATATATGCATCTTGTTAATGTCGGTTACCAGGTGTTCACCATATGAATGATTTTTATCTCTATGTATGGGATGTGTATTGAAATATGAAATCTTGTGGTCTATTATTATGATTTGATATATATAGGTTAAACCTATAACTCACCAACATTTTTGTTGACGTTTTAAGCATGCTTATTCTCAGGTGATTATTAAGAGCTTCCGCTGTCGCATACTTAAATAAGGACGAGATTTGGAGTCCATGCTTGTATTATATTGTGTAAAAACTGCATTCAAGAAACTTATTTTGTTGTAACATATTTGTATTGTAAACCATTATGTAATGGTCGTGTGTAAACATGATATTTTAGATTATCATTATTTGATAATCTACGTAAAGCTTTTTAAACCTTTATTGATGAAATAAAGGTTATGGTTTGTTTTAAAATGAATGCAGTCTTTGAAAAACGTCTCATATAGAGGTCAAAACCTCGCAACGAAATCAATTAATATGGAACGTTTTTAATCAATAAGAACGGGACATTTCACAATGTGTGTGTAAAACACACAAATGGAGGCTTTCGTCTTCCTCTTCGAGAACATACAGGTTTAGTGACTCTAGTGTAGCTTCAGATACAATTTATGTTTCCGGTAATAAATTAAAGCAAAAAGTACAGCAAGTAACTGAATTCACCTTATTGTCTTCTATGACGGAACATAGAAGAAGGAACATAGTTTTAACCACTTACGAATGCATTATATGACATATTATGTATGAGCACATCAATGTAATCAACAAAAATTGTGTTATACAACATATTTTTCTTGTTTTTCCTTTGTTCGTTCCAACTTAGATATTTCTGCATCTAAACCACATACATTAATCACACATAAACCAATATTAGTTTAAGTGACAATTTTGAGCCATTAGAAATCTAATTAGTCTGTTTCTCGCAAACAAATTTTGGTATAACGCGCGAATTCGTGAGATTTTGCAAGAAAAATTATTGTAATGGAGCAATGGATTTAAAGAACTGTGTATAGTATTATTTATTATAAACATATACATAGTATGTATGGTCAACTTGACGAATAATTTTTCATCCAAACCTTTCCTTATCAAGATTGAATTTGAGTGTCACTTTTTTTTTTTGTCACTTTTCACCATCATAAAACATATAAGCAGTTTAATATCAGCAAGCAATACAAATGATATTTTAGTAGCATCCAAATCCATCTTCTACATACAGTGCGATTACATCATATCATATATTTTAGTAAAGGTGGCAAAATGGGGCGGGTCAAACACTCAGACCGGGTCAAACACTCAGACCCAGAACACTTTTTTCAAAAATAGAGGTCTTTATCTTCTTTTCCATGGTTAAGGTTATTTTAATAACCAATAAACTTATTGTTATTGTATACAATCTCTAGACTCAGGGACTTTCGACCATTTTGACTATATTACGCTTACGACATTTTCTTAATTTACTTATTTAGTTGTGACTCCGTAAAATACATTCAATACTATACTTTTACAAAAATACTATATAAAAGTTACCAGAGTTATTACCATTGTAGATTTACAGACTTCCAAAACTTTTGCATTATTTAATTTACAACAACAACAATACCCAATCCCACATGTGTGGGGTATGGGAGAGGTGAGACGTAGACAATCCTTCCTCCAACCTAGAATAAAGAGAAGTCACTTCTCCAACCCGAGTGAAACACTCCAAGAGTGGAGAAAGTCCTCCCTCTCTATATTCGATGGATATAGAGATTGCTTCCAAGAGGACCTCAGGCCAAAAAAAAAAAGTAAAAAAAAAATGTATATCTAGAATAAAGAGAAGTCATTTCTCCAACCCGAGTGAAACACTCCAAGAGTGGAGAAAGTCCTCTCTCTCTATATTCGACGGATAGAGAGATTGCTTCCAAGAGGACCTCCGGCAAAAAAAAAAAAAAAATATGTGTGTGTGTGTGTATATATATATATATATATATATAAAGTAAATAAAAAAATGAGACGCCATGAAAATGGTAAGATCAAATTTTTATGGGTTTTAAATCATGCCAGAAATTCAATTTAGGCTCTAAGCGCAGTTAAGTCGCCAATAAATTGACGTTTGCTGCTGACTCACTTAATAGAGCCATTTTACATTATTTAATTTATAGTTTCTTATCTATATCAGTTGTGTTTCCCACCAAATTCATGTCAAATGTACCTCAACTTTACTACAGTTCTACCCAATCCCCACCTGAAATATTTTGACTCGTATGCTCACCCACCCACCTTGCCACATATTTATTTAGTATCAACAATATCAGCAAATGTACAGAAATTCTATATGCATAACCATCAGTGATTGCATGTGTTTGTGCATCAACAATGAACAGTCACATACCATCATGCATGTTATGTCCGTCATTAACAAAACGTGTACCCAGTTTCATGACCCGTCCTAATCCATGAGGGCGAATACATTACATTTGGTTACATCGTGAGGTACTTGACCTCTATATGATACATTTTACAAACATTGCATTCGTTTTTAAAAGACAAACTTTCATTTCATCGACAGTTGACGGCATGCATACCATTTCATAATATATCCAACTATAATTGACTTAGTAATAATCTTGATGAACTCAACAACTCGAATGCAACGTCTTTTGAAATATGTCATGAATGACTTCAAGTAATATCTCTAAATCGAGCAAATGCACAGGGAAGATTTCTTTCATACCTGAGAATAAACATGCTTTCAAGTGTCAACAAAAAGATTGGTGAGTTCATTAGTTTATCATAAATAATCATTTTTCAATAATATAATAGACCATAAGATACTCATAATTAGAAAACAATCTGTGCAGGTCTATTCCTGCTGTAAAATCATTCATATGAAGAACACTGGAACCTTTCAAACAACTCACCAACGGTAGCTAATGCGTAGTGCAATGACAAATTCATCTCACCGTGGTAGTTAATACAATATAATTCTTACAACGGGGGCTAATGCGTACGCAATGCAAAATCATCCCTCCGAGGGTAGCTGAAACGGGGGCTAATGCGTACGCAATGCAAAATCATCCCTCCGTTACCAACTACAAAGTCGACTATAATACAATACAATACATCTGGGGCTAGTGCGTGTGTGCAATGCAAAATCATCCCGCCGATGGTAGTTAAAATGGGAGCTAATGCGTACGCAATGCAAAATCATCTATCCGTTAACTACTAAATCGAACCTCTGAATCCAAATAATTCTATCATAGAATGTAGTTTTGAATATTTGTGTCTATTTCGTCAATCATTTATAAAAGCAGTTCATGTATTTTCAGTTCAAAAATATATCTCAAAAGCATTTAGGAAACAGTTATAAAAACAGCGCATGTGTGACAACTCAAAAATTTCTGACCAAATTTAAACTTTATCTTTATATTATTCCGACACGATAAGCAAAGTTTGTTAAGTTGAATCTCAAGAAGTGTAAACTGTATTCATACATTCATTTAACCTTGACCAAACCCTGACGATTCATGAACCATTATAATTGGATTGGAAAATATACGTATATATATATATATATATATATATATATATATATATATATATATATATATATATATTACAAAAATAAAATATTAACTTAGTCAAAAAAACGTCCTGATTTAAAATAATATATTTTGATAAACAACGAGTCACTGATTTATAGAAGCAAATGACCACAACGCTCAATTTTATAAGTTACATTTTTTATAAGGTAATTTATTGATGAGTAAGTCAAATTATTAATAAGGGTACACGTCGCGTAATGTAAAAGGCTAGTTTTCTAAACGTACGAAAGTGCGTTCGAAAAACCGAAAGTGGTACACGAGTCGAGTATCAACGTACGAGTCAACGGACCTAAAATTACAAGTCAACTATGTACATGAATATAATATAATATATATATAATTAATATAAATTATATATATATATATATATATATATATATATATATATATATATATATATATATATATATATATATATATATATATATATATATATATATATATATAATATGTCGACAAACAAGAAAACAAAAAAATGTGAGCTGGATTTTGGGGCCATGCGACCGCATGAGAAATAGGCATAAAACCCATGCGATCGCATGGCAGTCAGAATTCAGAAACATTCTATAAATTGGCCAGTTTGCTCAACACACACACGCATATTAATATCTATATTACTCCGCATTATATTTTATATTTATTATTTATATTATTATTATTATTAAGATTAATATTATTATTAATCTTATAGTTAGTAGTATTATTATTAGTATTATTATACATAAAATACTACGACGAGGTCATGAGCGAATTATTTTCAAACAAGCCTTCCGAGCGGGATAGAGCTAGGGAAACTATGGGTTATAACTGTGGAGGTTATGGGTAATGTTCGTGAGTATTGTTCGTAAGTCAAACTAGTATTTATCATCTCCGTTGCGTCTACGTACTTTTCTGCAATATTGAATCAGAATATTGATACGTAAGCATTTATATCTTATCTTTTATATATTAATAGTGTATCCATGTCTAGTGCTCGAGTATATATGTTTATGCATGCTTGTATGCATTAATTTTGTCGTTAGATAGTTTATGATGAATCACGAATTTGATACATATATTATTGATAAAAGGTATATGATATACATGTCATTGAAAAGCTGTCGAAAAATTAATAACTTTTCATTTAGAAATCGTATGTTTTCGATGAACGGATTAAAAGTTATGGTCAACTGAATTATAATTAACATTAATTGAAATTGCTTTTGAATCTGTAATTGATATTTAAACAACTTGTTTATAAGATTGATAAATTGGATTTTCAAATATTACTAATCGAGTAAATGAATTTCTATATAAGGCACGTCTCGTCTTGTTGAACAATTGTCAAAGTTGACTGTCTTATCATGTTTTAAAGCTTTATAAACACTATAATCTGATTTTTCAAGTATTGGAAAACTATATGAAAATCATGTTCGATTGCCATGATAATTCAAATATAATATAGCCCCTGAAATAAATAATATTTTGAGTTTGATAACTATAAATTCGTTCAATTATCAAGACTTATACTATGTTAATAAACATGTATAGATTTAAAGATCATATTGGGTCATGTTGACTTTTGAGATAACTTTTGTTAAACTTCTGCATGTCGGTCTCGAGCATTAGGATTGTGATACACTATGACCCAACCTAGTTTATTAGACATGTATTTACCAACATATGTTCTCTAGGTTGAGATCTACGGTTAATCTTGCATTCCGAGTTACGGTCACTTTTTGATGAATGACCTTATGTGCTGCTAAGGTGAGTTTCATTTGCTCCCTTTTTAAATGCTTTTGCAATATATATTTTTGGGCTGAGAATACATGCACTTTATTTTAAACAATGGACACAAGTACATACTAAATTCTATACTGATTTTGAACCGAAAATCCCTTAGCTTTGGTAACTAGTAACTGCCGGTTATAAGAACTGGTGGGCGCGAGTAGTAGTATATGGATCCATAGGGCTTGATATCCCCGTCCGAGCTAGAGCACTAGCCTTTTAATGGACGTATGCTATTTGAGAAGCGTACACATTGGTTTGCGTGTATTATTAAGATGATTATACAAAGGGTACAAATTATATATACGTTAAGTTTAGTTACCAGGGGTGCTCAATTTTGTAGAATATTTTGATAAACGTTTCTGGATGGAACAACTGAAATCTTGTGATCCACCTTTATATACAGATTATGCACAACATTAAAACTATGAACTCACCAACCTTTGTGTTGACACTTTTAAACATGTTTATTCTCAGGTTTCTTGAAGTCTTCCGCTGTTTGCTTATACGTTATACAAGCTATGTGCATGGAGTCATAGATGCTTTATTGAAGAAAACTTTGCATTCACAAAATCATCACCATGTATCTTATTTTGATTGCATTGTCAACGGATGTAGTATTGTAAACTATTATATACGGTGATTGTCTATACGTAGAAATCATCAGACGTCGAAAACCTTGGATTTATATATTCATTTATGGTGTGCCTTTTCAAAAGAATGCAATGTTTACAAAATGTATCATATAGAGATCAAAACCTCACTATGAAATCAATGAATGATGTATTCGTCCAAAGGGATTTGGAAGGATAGTCACATCATGTATTCTCAGTCCCAAAAATGTAAAGAGTAAAAGGGAATCAAATGAACTCACCTAATGTATTTTGTAGTAAAAATACATATGACTATACTGAACAATGCAGGGTTGGCCTTGGATTCACGAACCTATACCATTTGTGTGTATATATATATATATATATATATATATATATATATATATATATATATATATATATATATATTAAAACATATAATCGTAACTGAACAAATTTATTTATTATATCATAATTTATATATTATATATATTTAATTTGTGTATATATTCAAAATGATTAATATTATTATAGTTATATATAGGTATATCTGTTTAGTGTTATAGTAAAAATGCCTAAATTATTATATATGAGTATTTCTAAAATAATTTGTTAATATAGTTAATATATACTTATAATAATATTTTTAAAACTTTTATTTTTATCTTCATAATACTTTTAATAATAATGATATTGTTATTACTAATGATCATAATACTTTTTGCTTTAAAATGTTAAATTTAAATAAATGGTTAGTAATGATAATAAGTTTTAATAATAATAATAATAGCACTGTTAATAATAATAATAATAATAATAATAATAATAATAATAATAATAATAATAATAATAATAATAATAATAATAATAATAATAATAATAATAATAATAATGTTAAGATATTACTTATAACAATAATAATGATAATAATGATATTACAAATTTTAAATGTGTTACCATACTAATAGAAATGATACTAATATCAATATTAATGAAAAACAATACTTTTATTATTTTCATAATAATACGAGTTTTAACAAAAACAACAGATTTAAGGATAATATTACTTTTAGTAATAATGGTATTAATAATAATACTAGTACAAATAATAATAATAACTATAAAATTTTTACTACAATGATAAAAGTGATAATAATAATGATACAATAATAATAAATACTAATAATAATAATATTAATAATGATAGTACTAGTAGTTTTATATGACAATACTAGTAATAATAATATTATAAGTTATATTAACGATAATAATAATCATATAACTAATAATGATAACTAGCATAATAGCAACAATTAATAATAATTCAAATAATAATAATAACAATTAATAATAATAATAATCAAATTGAAATTTGAGAACTACCTCTAATATTAGGAATAAAAAGAAATGTCTCAGCTGGGTCTCGAACCCGAGACCACTCACTCACCCGCTAACAAACCAAACCATCACGCTACTTTTGTTTTTCTGATTAATTCACAGAACCATTAACTATAACCCGTTTTTTTTCTGTCTAAACTACTCCTTCTTCTAAATCAAAAATTCTAGTCGACCAGTGATTCAACGAAAATCATAACAGACACATTACCTAGTGAATTTTAATTTGAAACGTTCCTCAGTGTGTGATTTCATTAATTTAAAACAGGAAAATAAAAGAATTATCGAGCTGTAACATAAAAATTGTCTCGATGATCAACTCAAACATTGCTTTTGAAATTCACATGATTTTAGCTCGTTCTCTCTACATGAAACAGGTTATAAATGCCTCCTTGAAACCTCCTGTACCCTTAATTTAACTTAAAACATAAAAACAAAATTGAATTTTGTTATGAAAACATCTGCTGACTTTTTTTGAAATTAAGTTTGACTCACTAATTGGAACACGATAGAAATAATTGGGTCTTGAAAACTTGCAGATAGATTAAATGAAATATTTATGACATAACTGAATTAAAGGATTTCGAAATTGAACTCAAATTAAGGTTTTTCAAAATTTAAAGCACGAACAGGGTACAGATGCACCGAGTTCTTCAAAAATATAATTTTTTTTATTTAAATCGATAATTTGAAACTGTAATTTGGGATGTAATTGATAGTTGATAATAATGGTGAACAATGAAGTTTTTTCCGTCTAAAAGCCTGAGTGAATTGGTTTTATAATCAAAAAGTTGTTGTCAGGCTTTGTTCAATCAGGATCGTGAAGGAAAAAAAAAATATAAAGATATTATAAAGTAGATTAAGACATACAACTAATTTTGGATTTAACTGTGATAAGATTCGTTCACGTAATTGCTTTAGAGACAAAACAACAAATTCCTACATAGTTGAAATTGATGTGAAACAGAATTCGTACATATTTTTCTGTTTATAAATTATAAATAATATAAATATATTATTAATAATAATAATAATTCTAATTAATAAAAATTATTTCAATAATACTGATTAATAATAATAACAATGGCATTTCTAATATGATAAAATAATATATTGTATTATTTTCTAATAATAATATCTATAATATAATAATATTAATGATATTAGTAATAATAATAATTTTGATAAAGATAATAATAATAATAAGTAATAATAATAATTAAATTATTATTTAAATCATTCTTATAAAAATATTTACATTTATCATCTTTATATTTTTTTTTTACCATAACCTTTTAATTAATATAACATTCATACATTAACTTGTAATTACACATAATATGTTAACCTTACTTTTCATTAAGTATGTAATACTGGTTTTATATTAACATATTTGAATATTTATTTATTTTATATATATCACAATATACATATAATATTAATTATACATAGTGCTCATATATATAGATTCATTATAATATTATTTATCTATTTAATAACTTAATTATTTTATTTGTTATTTTACATTTTTAATTCAAATTAACTAGAGTGTATCTTATTAATTCAAAATATTATGTATACACTTAGATTTATATTTATATAAATATTTTTATATATTTACATATTTATTTATACATAATTGTTCGTGAATCGTCGGGAGTAGTCACAGGGTAAATGAATTCATGATAACAGTTCAAAATTTTTGAGATTCAATTAAATAGACTTTGCTTATCGTGTCGTATCGAATAAAGATTCAAGTTTAAATTTGGTCGGAAATTTCCGGGTCGTCACAGTACCTACCCGTTAAAGAAATTTCGTCCCGAAATTTGAGTGAGATCATCATGGCTAACAATAAGAATGTTTTCCTAACGAATATGAGCTGATAATTAGAGTTTTATTACTGTTGAGTAATATGGATAATATAATTTGATTACTCGAAGAGTACGAGTGAAGTTATCACAAAAGAGTGAAATAAAGAAGTAAAGATTTGTCTTAGCTTTTGACGTAGTCAGGTTGAATTTTGGAATTCAAGGGATTCAAAAGAAAATCTTGGAAGTCTGTTGATGTGCAGCGGGGTGTATATAAAATAGTTATTAATTTTAGCAGGAAATACTATTAAATACGATACATTTTTACACAAGATATTTATTTATTTAGAGAACGGATATACTTAAACCTTGCTACAACACTTATAGGCAGTGTACCTAATCATACAGTAGTGTAGTTTTTAGTAAGTCCGGTTCGTTCTACAGGGAATCTTTTTAAACAAAGCTTAACGCTATATTAGTTTACTTTTATAAAAATACAAATATATATATATATATAAGTAATATTATTATTATAAAGGGGAGTTTTTACCGTTTAATGACCGGTTTGTCGATTTTAAAACTTTAGTCGCAGTTAAAACCTAATGTAAAATATTAAATAAATAAAAGACTTAATTTAAAGCGTAAAATAAATAACGATAATGAAATTGCAATAAAAGTGCGATAAAATAAAATTGCGATAATTAAAAAGTACGATAATTAAAAGTGCGATTAAATAACAATAAATAAAAGAGCGATAATTAGAAGTGCAATTAAATATAAAATAAAGGAAATTAAATATGAAATAAAAGAATTATGCTTATTTAAACTTCCGTAATCATGATGTTTGACGTGTTGATTTTAGTTTTATGCCCATGGGTTAATTGTCCTTTGTCCTGGATTATTTAATATGTCCGTCTGGTTTTTGTCCATAACAGTCCATCAGTCATAAATATAAAGTGCGAGTGTCCTCGTCAAATTATCCTTATACCCGAAGTTAAATATTCCAACTATTTGGGGATTCGAATTGTAACAAGGTTTTAATACTTTGTTTAATGAATACACCAGGTTATCAACTGCGTGTAAACCAAGGTTTTACTACTTTGTTAGCAATTACACTAATTACCCTTGAATGTAATTTCACCCCTGTTTTAATTATTCTAGTGGCTATTAATCCATTCCCGTGTCCGGTTAAATGAACGATTATTCGTACATATAAATACCCCGCCCATCGTGTCCGATCGAGTGTATATGGTAATTTATAGGGACGCCCAATTGTAAATCTTTATATTAACATTAACAAACTATCATTTAGTTAAACAAATATAAAGCCCATTAATAGCTCATAGTCTAATTTCCACAAGTGTCGTTCTTTTGTTCAAACCCCAATTATGGTACAAAGCCCAATTACCCAATTTTAGTAATTAGCCCAACATCATGATTACTTCGGACTAAATAAGCATAATAATAACTTAGCTACGAGACATTAATATAAAAAGGTTGAACATAACTTACAATGATTAAAAATAGCGTAGCGTTACACGGACAGAATTTCGACTTACACCCTTATAATATTCGCTAACATACCCTTATTATTAGAATTATAATTAAATTTAAAATATAAATTATAAATATATATATATGTTTTACGTATATATGAGAGAAAAGAGAAAGATGGATATGTTTTTGGTGCACCAAAGCTCGATTTTTATAGGCATGTGGGCTGGAACTGGGGCTCATGCGATCGCATGGATTTTTGCCTTCCAGGCCATGCGATCGCATGGCCAGCTGGGGAGGCTCATTTTTGGTTGTTTTCTTCTACCGACGGTTTTATAAATAATATAATATATTAAATAATTATAAGAATTATTTAAATATTATATTATATTTATGTGCATAGTCGACTTGTAATTTTTAGTCCGTTGCGTCGAGCGTTGAGAGTTGACTCCGGTCCCGGTTCCGGATTTTCGAACGTCCTTGCGTACAATTTAATATCTTGTACTTTGCGTTTTGAATCTTGTACTCTTGTAATTTCGAGACGTTTCTTATCAATAATTGGAACCTCTTTGATTGTATTTTGTACTTTTGAGCTTTTTGGTCGTTTGCGTCTTCAATTCGTCGAATCTGTCTTTTGTCTTCACCTTTTATTATTTAAACGAATATCACTTGTAAATAGAACAATTGAAACTAAAAGCTTGTCTTTCTTGAGGAATAATGCTATGAAATATATGTTCGTTTTTAGCATTATCAAATATTCCCACACTTGAGCGTTGCTTGTCCTCAAGCAATATCGTCTTGAAATACTAGAATCACTTCTTTATTCTTCACACTTTGTACATCAGTGATTTTTATACGGCGGTATAAACAATGGTAGTAACGATATGGTTTACAGTCCCACATGACTATAAAAATTTAGATCCATTAAGGAAATTGGATCTTTATGAAAACATTTGATCTTTTGAAAATTAAATCTAGTTTTTACCCTAGATAAGTTTTCCGGAATAACCCTTTACCGGTGTTTGCAAAATATTTTTGTGGGTTTGGTGGGTTTCAGATTTGAAAATTTTAGCTCAAAACTTGCGGTTTTGTGTCACCCACTTGCTAACCTTGTATTTGGAAAGCAACACGTCCAGTTTACTTGTCCCGTATATTACCTTTCGATAAACTACCGTCCGGTTGTAAAGGAAAGCGTTGAACAAGCAACTGTTAAGGCAATGTCCCCTGACATGCTTTTAATTATGGTCTATAACGTGTCGGATGCAATTACTATCCTTGGTAGGAGCAATAGTAAAGCTCACCCTTATGATTTTTCGGTCTGGCACAAGGTCCTGTCTTTGACCACTATGCAACCACCGTTCTTACGGTTGACACCCGATTTGGTTCAGGTGACCTAATGAATTCCAGGTGAATTCCTAGGATTTTACGTTCAATGGTAATGAACGCATTGAAAATGGGTTTTCAGAAAACAAATCGGTTTTAATTTGATCAAAATATTTTCTCGTTCAAGCTCGAGTTTAGATATCATCGAATTCCATGAGTTTGTAATTCTCAATCTTTAAAGTCAATCTCTAGGATTGAGTAATATCAGGCTTAAAAGCTGATTTTTAATCTTTAAGGAGATTATCCTTTCTGGGGATCTGATTCATTAGTCTTATCAAGCTAATTTGCATGGTGCCCCCCCATTGTACGAGATAAATCCTTCTCATGGTTAGGATAAATCTGACCACTTGGCGACCCTATTTAATGCTGAGGTCCGTGGATTTCCTGCTAATTTTAGTGATGACTTTTCTAGATTTTTCGTCAACCTACAGCTGGTCTGGATGACAACTTCTTGACCTAAATCAAGAAGCGCGTGTCTTTTTCGGAAGACTTTACTTCCTTTTAATGATGGAATTGATTCATCGTGTAGATCCATCTCTTCTTTTCTTTCATCGGGTAAAATGGTTTAGTTTAGTCCAAAGCAAAAGTATTTTCAGTTATTTGTTACAGATATATGTGACATATGTTTAAGATAACTTGGTAAATTTTCCCACACTTGGCTTTTATTTTCCTCTTTATCGTCCTCTATTCCATTTTAAATGAATTTCAACATTTTGGTTTGTTTCTCAATTTATGTCCTTTCCGAGGTAACAATAATTTCGGTGTTAACACCTAGTTTTATCGTTCATAAATATGTATAAACATGATTTTGAGTTCATTTAATTGAAAATTTTGAAAAATTTTACTAGAATTGGGTAGTCAGTATATAAGACTAGGGCTGTTCTTTATTATCAGAGAGCACTAGATTCTAATACAACTACTACGTTACTAGTATTTTTAATGGTAACCAAGTGTATAAAGATAAAAATTTAAAAATCCGAAAGAATTTAACCCCTTCCCACACTTAAGATCCTGCAATGCCCTCATTTGCAAGAAATCAGTAATAATTTAAATTATTGAGGGTGATTTGTGTGAAAATGATTAAATTTTACCAAAGTTTCCAAATATATTGGCGTTTGTTTGCTGAATGATAAATGGTGCATAGCATTTGTTCATTTCGTCTGTTGTTACATCACATTTATTTGTCATCTTGTCGTCAAAATTAGTAGCTTTTGCTGAACTTAATGCCAGTCTTTGAAAATGCGCTGTTTTACCCTGTTTTGAACAATCGACAATATACATATATACAAGTATAATCATGCATGGCAATTTGAAATGGGACTTAATATCCCACTTTCAAATTCTAAATATGAAATATTAGTACACAATAATAATAAAATAATTAAAATTACACAAATTTATCCAATAACATAAGTTTAAACATGAAAAAGTCAAAAGATAAAAACATAATAATCATAAAAATAACCAAATGGAACTAAATCAGTTTGGATAGGGGTTCCAGTTCATCTCATCGGGTGGGTTCCATTGTTGGTTATAGGTGTTTTGATAGGCTTGGTTATAGTCATACCGGTTAAAGGGTGGTCGGATATCGGGGCTATGTGGCGGAAAATGAGCAGGTCGAGTAGGTACATAGTTATTTGGTACCTGATATGATAGCTGGCTCATGATTTGGTGATGATGAACTAACCAGCTATCATGTTGGCGTCGCCTATAATCCTCGTATACTCGCTCGGAGTTCCACTGCTCATACATACTATGTCTTGCCGCGTTCGTCATTGCTTCCTCATCTATACGAACGTGGACGTCAAGAATAGCATCTCGAAAGACATCCCTAATGTCTTCCGCCTCCTCCATTTCCTCGTCTGAGCCTCTCTCTACCTGAGGATGAGATCCCTCATAGGGTACTGCCTGGTTACGTCTACTTTTCAATACCTTAGCACCCACATAAACCTTCAATCCTAAGGGCTCAACCTGTTCTCTACAAATCTGTAATGGACCCCCTTGGTTCCTATCAACACCTAAATACTCTCCAATGAGAGTAACAAAAATACCCCCTCCTATTATACTCCCGTCCTGCATTCCCTCTACCATTTTAGATAAATAAAAAGCAACACAGTAAGGGATATTGACAAAGCTTCTAGGATCCCGAATACACTTTAGGTAGAATAAATCATATAAGGTAATTTTTTCTTTATTATGACCTCTTTGTGTAATCGAGTTAGCCAAAAATCTATGAATAATACGAAGCTCGGCTCTGTCAATATGTGTATAGGAGTGTCCTCCTGCTCGTGTAAAAACATCAAAATGTGACATACGCCTCCAAATGGCGTCAGCGTCAAAGTTACTATCTACCCGTTCACCATAATGAATCAAGTTTGTACAATCGGGTAATAGCAACTCACCAGGAGTATATATCTGTAAGGCCCTGGCCATGTCCAGCATGGACATTCTGTACATCCTACCGCCAAGGATAAACCTAAGAAATCTTCTATCATCTATCCTAACTATATTTGTATCAAGTGATACAGTACTCATCAACTCAACACACCATTCCTTATATACAGGTCTACGAATGGTGAAAAGACGTTCCCAATCTGTAAAAGAAGAACTGCCATACCTTTGAACTAAAAGCTGTCTAACACGGTCAGCTAGATGGACCGTTTCCAAAGGGGCCCAATCAATTACCCTTGGCACCTCTACATTTTTTGTTACCAATTTGAATTTGTTCCTTTGATATGTCTCGTAATCTCTCCATCTTCTATCAAATCTCAGATTAGGATGTAGAGTGTGCTCAGGAATTGTTGGGAATTCTACTGGCGGCCTCATTGGGAATACTATGAATTCATCAACAAACTGTACTGGATCATAATAAGGTATGTGCTGATCAGGCTGTTGTTGTTCCTGTTGCGGTTCTTGTTCGTGTTGCATTTCTGGTTCTTGTTCTGGTGCTGGTGCTGGTCGTCTAGATGATGATGCTCCTGAACCTCCAGTATCGGCTCTCTGTAAAACACATTAAACACAAAAATTGTGCATCCAATTATGCATTAGTGTTAGCAAAATAACAACTTAAAACAATCACTATAACATGTTAAATCAAAATTAAACTTATACACATTTTCACAATTTTTCACAATTCTACACTTTTCAAATAAGCACATATGAAAATGTATACAAAATTCATAATCATTTAACTCAAATAACATGTCAAAATATTCATTATTAATAATTAAACAAGTCTCAAATGGCAAATATATCAAATTAATCAAGTTCATGAATTTTGGACTTAAAAAGTCCACTTTAATCTCCAAAAATCATGTTTAGGATCATTGTTTGGATCATTTAAATATCTAAACATGTTACACTACTCAATTTAGCAATAATTCATGACAAAAATCGGCCATAACCTGTTTATATCAAAAAGCCCCAAATTGCTCAAGAACACAAACCCTAGATTTCTAAAAATTTTGAAGTTTTTGACTTCAAATCATGTTAAATAGCATCAATCTAGGTTATACATGCATAAAATACTAACAATTTAACACTAATTACACTAGAAATTAACAAAATTGCATTAGGTAAAAAATTGGTAATTATCACAAAAACTAGGAATTTATAGAGTTTAGGAGTGTAATTTTTACCAATTTGCTGAAGAATGAGAATCTAGGCATGATTAGAGCAAGAAAAATGACGAATTACGGTGGAAAAATGGTGAAAATTGGTGAATTTTTGGGTGAGTTTCGGGTGTATGTGTGTGTGTTGTGGTGAAGAACAGACTCGCTGAGAGTTTTTGATCTGGCCAGTTTTTCAGCCTCATGCGATCGCATGAGGTTAGTGTGTAAACCCCATGCGATCGCATGGGGTGCCGGCTACAGTGTTTTCAGCTTTTTTTTTTTTTTTTTTTTTATAAAACCTTATGCTTTATAAAACTTATAATTAATTAAATTTTTAAAAATTTTGTTTTCCTTTAGGAGCGAGGGCGTTTCGGATCGTTGTCCTAGTCTGTCCCTCGACAAAATTTTAAAATTTGTCAAATCAAAGCGCGGTTTTTAAAAGTAAAGATTTTTGGGTTTTTTAATGTTTTTGGCATACTTTAATTTAATAAGATTAAAAATAATGATAATAAAAGTTCTCGTCCCTCCCTCGGGTAAAGCAATTTCGGTTCAAAGACCTAGTCTTCAACTTACGACGAATTTTAAAAATCATATTTTTAACTTAATGAGACAAAGTAAATTTTTGTTTTTAAATTCACACAACTTAAATATAAAATTAAAAATTCACACCAAACTTAAAATTTGAAATGCATAAAATTAAAAATTCATATTTTAAAAATTAAAAATTCACACCAAATTTAATTTTAAAAATTCACATTATAAATTCACACCAAACTTATATTAATTTTTCAAATATTTACATTTTTTAAAAAATATTGTTTTTACAAAGTTTACAATATTAATTTAAGATTTAAATATTAATTTTAAAAACATGGTAAAAATAAAATTAAAAATCTTTTTGGCTTTTTATCCCACTTTAATCAATCAAATATTATCAAAAATATGCGCCCCTGTTTTCGGTAAAGTAATTTCGGTTCCAAGACCTAATTTAACTCATGACGAATTTTTGAAATATTTTGGGTTGATTGTTTAAAGATATTTATACCTTAAGAATAAACGTTAAATTTCGCAGTGATGTAATAAATTTTTGAATGATATCAATAATTTCGGTCGCCAAACCTAATTTTATTCAATACCAATTTAATACTTTTTAGCGAACAAATTAGCGTTTATTATCAAAAGGTTAAAAATAAAAATAAAAATAAAAACTGTACAGACATACCTGTGAAATAGATTTCTTAGTTATATGATCTATCCCATTCATAAGATAGTCGGTTTAATTGGTTTTCCATGGCTACATAGGAGTAACTTCGAGCATTCAGTGTCTTTTCTTCTAAACATATGAACGGTCCGTCTCTGCATAAAGTAATAAATTCGGTATTTGAATAGGTTTGATTATTTGAACATTTACCTCCATGTGACCATTTTCCGCATTTGTGACATCTTTCTAGGTGTCGTGCTCTTCTTTTCGCTGCGGATTTTGATTTTCCTTTACCAAATTGTAATTTATTATCTTCGCATCTGGATTCTTTTCTAACTCCGTCCATTCTTTCTCTGATTATTGATACTAATTCACTCGGTAGTATGTCATTATTATGTTTAGTGATCAAAGCGTGTAGCATTAGACCATGGTTTAGTTCACAGGCAGTCTTCATTTTGTAAAAACCTAAAAAAAATAAAAATTCAGAATGGGGGGAGAAGACTAGTTCTTTAGGGTCTGCTAGGGAAAGACCATTCGGGTTCCATTTTCGAGATTTACACGAAAACAGACAATCTAACTCTAACAGAAATACATATTATCCTTTAAAGACTTGATTCTCTCCACACTTAGTTAGCTGTGGTGTCGAAATTATGATTAACTTCGTTGTCGACTTCCATCGGACCATGTATGTAATGTTTAACTCTGTGACCATTAACTTTAAATTCAATCCCATTTGAATTTATCAATTCTATCGCTCCGTATGGGAAAACTCTTTTGACTATGAATGGTCCAGACCATCTTGATTTCAATTTTCCAGGAAATAGCTTGAATCGTGAATTGAAAAGAAGAACTCTGTCTCCTTCTTTAAATTCTTTTGAACTTCTGATTCTTTTATCATGCCATTTCTTCGTTCTTTCTTTATAGATTAACGAATTTTCGTATGCTTCATGTCTTAATTCTTCTAATTCGTTTAGTTGACTTAATCGTAGACGTCCAGCTTCATGTAAATCAAGATTACATGTCTTCAAAGCCCAAAATGCTTTGTGTTCAATTTCTACTGGAAGATGACATGCTTTTCCATAAACAAGTCTAAAAGGTGTGGTTCCAATTGGAGTTTTGTAGGCTGTTCTAAAAGCCCAGAGTGCATCCTCCAATTTAATGGACCATTCCTTCGGATTTGATCCTACGGTTTTCTCTAGAATACGTTTTAAAGCTCGGTTGGTATTTTCAACTTGTCCACTTGTTTGTGGATGATATGCGGTGGAGATTTTATGAGTTACTCCATATCTTTTAAGAACTTTCTCAAGTTGATTATTACAGAAATGAGTACCCCGATCACTTATTAAAGCTTTCGGTGTTCCAAACCTTGCAAAAAGACGTTTTAAAAAATTGACTACAACTCGTGCATCGTTAGTTGGGAGAGCTTGTGCTTCCGCCCATTTAGATACATAATCAATGGCTACGAGTATATATAGATTATTATGAGATTTTGGAAATGGACCCATAAAGTCAATACCCCAAATGTCAAATACTTCACATACTTGGATGACATTTTGTGGCATTTCATCACGTTGACTTATTTTTCCGGCCCTTTGACATGCATCACAGGATTTGCAAAGAAGGTGTGCGTCTTTGTAAATTGTAGGCCAATAGAATCCAGCATCATAAACTTTTCTTGCTGTTAGTTGAGGCCCATAATGCCCTCCAGTTGGTCCTGTGTGACAATGGTTTAATATTTTACTAGCTTCATCTCCAAATACACATCGGCGTATTATTCCATCGGGACAACTTTTAAACAGATGTGGATCTTCCCAAAAATAATGTTTTATATCACTGAAGAATTTCTTTCGTCTTTGGTACGATAATCCTTTTTCAAGGAATCCACAAACTAAGTAGTTTGCATAGTCTGCAAACCATGGGATTTCTTTATAATCTATCTTCAATAGATATTCATCAGGAAAGTTGTCTTGTATGGTCGATTCATTTAAAACTTCTAATTCGGGATTTTCAAGACGAGAAAGATGATCAGCGGCGAGATTTTCTGCTCCTCTTTTATCTCGGATTTCAATATCAAACTCTTGTAAGAGTAAGATCCAACGGATTAATCTTGGTTTAGCATCTTGTTTTGAAAATAGGTATCTAAGAGCAGAATGGTCGGTATAGACCACTGTTTTTGCTAGAACGAGATATGATCGAAATTTGTCAAAAGCAAAGACAATAGCAAGGAGTTCTTTTTCAGTAGTTGTATAGTTCGTTTGTGCTCCTTGTAACGTCTTACTAGCATAATATATAGGTTGAAATCGTTTTTCAATCCTTTGTCCTAAAACGGCTCCCATTGCAAAATCACTTGCATCGCACATTAGTTCAAATGGTAGATTCCAATTCGGTGTTATCATGATCGGCGCATTAGTAAGTTTCTCTTTAAGAATATTAAAAGATTTGACACACTCATCTGAAAAGATGAATGGAGCATCCTTTTCTAGGAGTTTATTCATAGGAGTGGCAATTTTAGAAAAATCTTTTATGAAACGTCGGTAAAAACCGGCATGCCCTAGAAAACTCCTAACTCCTCTAACATTGGTGGGATGTGGAAGTTTAGCAATTACATCTACTTTAGCTCTATCCACTTCAATTCCTTCTTTTGAAATTTTATGTCCAAGAACGATGCCTTCTTTAACCATGAAATGGCATTTTTCCCAATTAAGTACTAGATTTGATTGTTCGCATCTAAGAAGCATTCGTTCCAGATTAACTAGACATGATTCAAATGTATCACCGAAGACTGAAAAGTCATCCATGAATACTTCCATGCATTCTTCTATCATGTCGTGAAAAATCGCCATCATACACCTTTGAAAGGTTGCAGGGGCGTTACAAAGTCCAAATGGCATGCGTTTGTAAGCAAAAGTACCATAAGGGCACGTGAATGTGGTTTTCTCTTGGTCCTCGGGTGCTATTGGAATTTGAAAATATCCGGAAAATCCATCTAGAAAACAATAGTAACTATTTCCGGCTAATCTTTCCAACATTTGATCAATAAAAGGTAAGGGAAAGTGATCTTTTCTGGTGGCGTCATTTAATTTTCTATAATCAATACATACACGCCATCCTGTTACAGTCCTAGTAGGAATAAGCTCATTTTTCTCATTTGTAATGACAGTCATGCCACCCTTCTTAGGTACGCATTGAACTGGGCTTACCCATGGACTATCAGAAATTGGATAAATTAGACCTGCGTCTAGCAGTTTAATAATCTCTTTCTTAACTACATCTTGCATATTAGGATTTAGTCTTCGTTGACGTTGCACATACGTTTTATGACCTTCTTCCATAAGGATTTTATGTGTGCAATACGAAGGACTTATTCCTTTAATATCATGAATCTTCCATGCAATGGCTGGTTTATGACCTTTCAACACAGAAATGAGTTGTGATTTCTCATTTTCAGTAAGAGAAGACGATATTATTACAGGTAATTCAGATTCACCATGTAAATAAGCGTATTCCAAATGGTTTGGAAGTAGCTTTAACTCTAATTTCGGTGGTTCTTCTATCGATGATTTATATCGATATCTGTCTTCTTCTTTCAGCATTTGAATTTCTTCTGTTGTTGGTTCATATCCATTAGCTATAAGTGTAGCTAACATTTCAGCTTCATCAATTGGTTCATTACCTTCTCCTAAAGAACATTCTCCTGTTCCTTGTAATTCTGGAAATTCTTCTAATAATTCTGCATGTGCATCTATAGTTTGAATATAATAACATGTATCATCTGCAGATTGTGGTTGTTGCATTGCTCTATCAACTGAAAAGGTAACACTCTCATCCTCTATACTTAGGGTCAATTTCTTACCGAACACGTCTATCATTGCTTTAGCCGTGTTTAAGAATGGTCTTCCTAATATGAGAGGAACTTGAGAATCTTCTTCCATGTCTAAAACAACAAAATCTACTAGAAATACTAAAGTACCAACTTTAACTAGCATGTTCTCCATTATCCCTCTAGGATATTTTATTGATCTATCGGCTAGTTGTATGCTTATTCTGGTTGGTTTCAATTCTCCAAGGTCTAGTTTAGTGTATAGTGAATACGGCATTAGATTTATACTAGCACCTAAGTCTGCCAATGCTTCTATTGAACTAAGACTACCCAGAAAACATGGAATTGTGAAACTTCCTGGATCAGATAATTTTTCTGGTATCTTATTCAACAGCACTGCTGAACAATTAGCATTCATAGTAACAGCCGAGAGTTCTTCCATTTTCTTTCTATTTGAAATTAGATCTTTCAAGAATTTAGCATATCTAGGCATTCCTGAAATCACATCAATGAAAGGAAGATTTACATTTATCTGTTTAAACATATCCAAGAATTTGGATTGCTCGGCTTCAAGTTTCTCTTTCTTCATTTTACTCGGATAAGGAAGTGGTGGTTGATACGGTTTAACATAAGGTTTATCCTTAACTGTGTTATCTTCATTAACCTTTTCAACTACCGGTTCTTTTTCCTTATCTTGATCAGGTTATGGTTCTTGTGGAGTAGGAATAGCTTCATCAGAAGTTACAGGTATTTCAGATGGTTTAAGTGTTGTACCACTTCTTGTGGTAATGGCTTTAGCTGTTTCATTCCGGGGGTTAGCATTTGTATCACTGGGTACTTACTAGGTTACTTACTTCTTGTTCCAGATTTTGAATAGAAGCTTGTTGATTTCTAAATGCTTGAGCATTTTGTTCATTGGTTTGTTTTTGAGATGTGAAAAACTGCGTTTGAGTTTCAACTAGTTTCGTCATCATATCTTCTAAATTCGGCTTTTTATCATCGGTTTGTTGTGGTGGTTTGTTTTGAAAATTTGGTCTTTGCTGATTGTAAGTATTATTGGATACTTGTTGATTGCTAGGACCTTGTTGGTTGTTGTATGGAATATTTCTGTTATAATTCTGGTTTTGATTGTAAATCGGTCTTGGCGGTTGATAATTATTCTGATAATTATTTCCAGGCCTTTGGTTTATGTATGAAATATTCTCTCTTTGTTCCATTGTTAATTCAATACTGAGACAATCTTTTGTCAAATGTGGTCCTCCACACTGCTCACAACTAATTCGTATTGAGTGAATATCTTTAGTCATCTTTTCCATTCGTCTCTCCACAGCATCTATCTTTGCGGAAATGGAATCTAAGTCATGGCTAGAATCGGCTCTAGCTGCTTTAGATGATCTAACGATATCTTTTTCTTGGTGCCACTCATGTGAGTGGGAAGCAGTGTTATCAATAATTTTGTAAGCATCAGTTTCGGTTTTCTTCATAATAGAACCACCAGCTGCTATATCTATGTCTTTCCTTGTAGTGATGTCGCATCCTTGGTAGAATATTTGTACTATTTGACAGGTGTCTAAACCATGTTGCGGACATCCTCTTAACAACTTTCCATATCTTGTCCATGCCTCATATAGAGTTTCATTTGGCTTCTGTGTAAACGTAACAATTTCTGCTTGAAGTCTTACGGCTTTAGATGCAGGAAAGAATTGTTTAAGAAATTTGTCAACTAAAACATCCCATGTATCAATCGCCCCTTCAGGTAATGATTCCAACCAATCTTTGGCTTCTCCCTTTAAAGTCCAGGGAAATAACATGAGATATATCTGTTCATCCTCCACTTCTCGGATTTTAAATAGTGTGCAGATCCTATTAAAAGTACGTAGATGTTCATTTGGATCTTCCTTCGGCGCACCACTAAATTGGCATTGATTAGTCACCATGTGTAGAATTTGTCCTTTGATTTCATAATCTGGCGCATTAATGTCTGGATGAGTAATTGCGTGACCTTGGCCAGTGCGTTTAGCTCTCATTCGGTCTTCCATACTTAAAGGTTCCAGATTCTCCATAATTGAATTTGTTGAATCGGTATCACTAGATGATTCTGATTTAATGGTTCGTTCCTCAACAATCTCTGTTTGAATAATTGGTGGTTCCGGAGGAAAATTTAGTGGTTCAGGATCTACGAACCGTTCCTGAATATTCTTCGGATTCTCAATTGTGAGGTCGGGTTCAAAAAATGGATTATCGGAAATTTGAACTGAAGTACTTGGTTGACTGGATGACGATTCTAAAGAAAAATCAACGGCGGTTATATTTGCTAAATGTCTTGATCTAGTTACAGGTGGTGAACGTACAAAAGGTGGTGAACGTCTTGCTCGGTGCATTCACTGAATATCCTATTAGTTTTAAAAAGGAAAGAAAAATTATAATAAGTTATCCAATCAATAGACTTTTCTGATTTTGCCCACGTTTTGAATAGCCAAAAGATGCAGCAGAGGGGCAGGATTCGTTTGGTCTCAATATAATTGAGGACTGTTTGGCTCCAATAACCCGGTCCACGTACAAATCCAACTATTATTACGAACCAGAAAATTTTGATGTCTATCAATTTAACCACTCAAAATAAATTTTCGTAATTTTAAGAAATTTAGATAAGTAGTAGAATAAAAATCTATGTCCTAAAACTAGAATAGCGAGAAATAAGAAAGAAAAAGAGTTCGTCGAAAAAGGTAGAAAAAGAAAAATGGTTGAAAAAATAAAAGGTGACGGAAAAATAAAAGAAACTTATAAAACTTAAAAATACTTGACTAACCTAACCTTATTACTACAACTAACTTAAAATTATAATCGCAAATTGAAATTACTAATTGGAATGATAATTGATACATAGGTAAAAGTCGTCTAAAAATATTAAAGCTTACAAGAAAAACTAAATCCCAAATGGAATTAACTTAAAAAGAAACTAAAACTTAAAAAGGCGTCGCAAAATTTTAAAGTACCTAAATCTTAGTCTAAAGAAAAAGCACTTAAGGAATTCTACGGCAAAGCCTAAAAATTTAGAAGTAAAAATAACTATGGCAAAGACTATGAATTAAAACTAAATATGAGCAAAAAATACAAAAGTTACGCTAAAACGATTAAAAAGGGACAAAATATAAAAATATACAAAAAGTTGTAAAAAGTACAATTTTTATAAAAATATTATTTTTATATTATTTATTTTTATAAATGTATTAATTTTATAATTTATAAAACTAATTAAACTTAAAAATACAAATTAAATAAATAAAACTAAACTAATTAATATTAATTAATTAATAAACCCTAATTAGGGTTTTAATAATAATAATTAAAATATACTCCGTAATTAATGCAGTTGCAGAGTCAAACCTGGCGTGTCAGATGGGCTCATGCGATCGCATGAGTCCTCAGTTGCCCAGCCATGCGATCGCATGGGCTAGGGTTTCGGGCCATAGAGTGGGCTGCTACAGTACAGGCCGAATTAATTATATTTTTTTTTTCTGTTTTTGCTGTATAAAATATATTTATTAATTAAATAAAACTTATATTTTTACAAACTAAAAAAAAATGGAAATAAAGAAACTTTATAAAACTTAAATATTTATCAAACTCCTAAAAAATATTTATATTTTTGTTTTTTCTTTTTTTTTTTTTTGAATATTTAAAACGTATTTTTACAAAAACGAATTTTAATAAAAGTAAACTAAATTTTTTATTTTTTTTATATATTAGCGTTGCGCTTCCGGCTTTTAAGACTTCCCCGGCAGCGGCGCCAAAAATACTTGATGTGCAGCGGGGTGTATATAAAATAGTTATTAATTTTAGCAGGAAATACTATTAAATACGATACATTTTTACACAAGATATTTATTTATTTAGAGAACGGATATACTTAAACCTTGCTACAACACTTATAGGCAGTGTACCTAATCGTACAGTAGTGTAGTTTTTAGTAAGTCCGGTTAGTTCCACAGGGAATCTTTTTAAACAAAGCTTAACGCTATCTTAGTTTACTTTTATAAAAATACAAATATATATATAAGTAATATTATTATTATAAAGGGGAGTTTTTACCGTTTAATAACCGGTTTGTCGATTTTAAAACTTTAGTCGCAGTTAAAACCTAATGTAAAATATTAAATAAATAAAAGACTTAATTTAAAGCGTAAAATAAATAACGATAATGAAATTGCAATAAAAGTGCGATAAAATAAAATTGCGATAATTAAAAAGTACGATAATTAAAAGTGCGATTAAATAACAATAAATAAAAGAGCGATAATTAGAAGTGCAATTAAATATAAAATAAAGGAAATTAAATATGAAATAAAAGAATTATGCTTATTTAAACTTCCGTAATCATGATGTTTGACGTGTTGATTTTAGTTTTATGCCCATGGGTTAATTGTCCTTTGTCCTGGATTATTTAATATGTCCGTCTGGTTTTTGTCCATAACAGTCCATCAGTCATAAATATAAAGTGCGAGTGTCCTCGTCAAATTATCCTTATACCCGAAGTTAAATATTCCAACTATTTGGGGATTCGAATTGTAACAAGGTTTTAATACTTTGTTTAATGAATACACCAGGTTATCAACTGCGTGTAAACCAAGGTTTTACTACTTTGTTAGCAATTACACCAATTACCCTTGAATGTAATTTCACCCCTGTTTTAATTATTCTAGTGGCTATTAATCCATTCCCGTGTCCGGTTAAATAAACGATTATTCGTACATATAAATACCCCGCCCATCGTGTCCGATCGAGTGTATATGGTAATTTGTAACGACCCGGAAATTTCCGACCAAATTTAAACTCTAATCTCTATGTGGTTCCGACACGATAAGCAAAAACCCTAAAGTTGACCCGCACTTTTTCGATCATTCTATACTTATAAGATTAATATTTACATAAATTAAACCTTACCAACATGATAAGAAATCCAAATTTTCGAGATTTATATTTCCAAAAAGAGTTTTACACAATGTTTGACCGTCTAGTTTGACCGATGATATCACGAACTATACAATATATGATAATTATACGTTTGTGTATATATATGTATATATACATATTTAACATGATTTAAGAATGTTTTAATATCTCATTTTGTATTAATAACAATAAGTTATAAGTATATTTTGAAACTACTAACTTAAGTTTTCAAAACGATAACCATACGTAACGTTATTTGACTTAAATACTTATGACCTATAATGTTTATACATATATCGTATAAGTAATGTATTTAATCACTTTTAAAGACTTAAATACATAAAACAATATAAGTGTATTCACAAAAGATAGCTATATTTGAATCCTCATTCCATTTTTCACAAAATCTCTATACGTATATCTAGAGTATTTGTACTCGTATCATACCTAGCTTCTATACGTATTTACTATTGGTATATACACATCAAATCACCACCTAACCAGCCCTTGTTACTACCCTAGGTATAAGGTAATTGCTTTTGTATTATTGTTTGACAAATACATAAGATTACAAACTAAAATTTTGTCATGTTATCCTTAAAGATCACATTTTTAGGAGTATATATGTATCATCATTTTTGATTCATTTACTACTTCAATCTCCTAGCTAAAACACACACACTTATAACCCTTAAACACCTTCAACAATCCAGCAAAGTTCCATAAAGATATAGCTTCAAAAACCTTACTTAAACACCATAAGAAAACCATACAAAAACACTTCAAGAAATCCTTCCAAGAACACAAACTTACTTCCAATCTTTCATCCACTTCCATCACCCTTTTGGTTCTAGCTTTTTAATCCTCTTTTACAGCAACCTTATCCAAGGAACTTGAGGTAGAATCTATGTTCATAACCTTATTCGATTCATATATATATAGCTATCATATTTTGTGGTATAAAAGTTTAACAACAAGAACATAGTTTGAAAGTTTTCAAACTTGTTTGCAAACTAAATAGATCCTTCTAACTTAACTTTTAAAATACTTCAAGACCTATAATATAACTTATGTATATGCTAATTTAACAAGGTATAACTTGGTTTTTCAAAGAATACCTTAAAAACTGTTTTTACGACGTAGGAGTGCAACCGGGGACTGTTTTGGATTGGATAATTAAAAACCATCTTAAACTTTGAATGGAAGGTTTATGTTCTGGAAAAATGATTTTTAATATGAATATGATAACACATAAAAATTTCATGATTTAATTCAAAGTATAAGTATTTTTAGAAAAATAATCATTTAAGATTGTTTACATAAAGGAAAATGTTTAACTTCATATGTTTCACTAAACTTTCACTTATGCCGTATGATTTTGAATACAAACCAAGGTATTTACAGTTCATAGTCTTAAAGAAGAACTCGATCCAAGAAGATGGCAATTTGAATCAACGAAAACGGACTTGTAACGAAGAAACTATGACCGAAACAAAATTGGCTATCCTAGACATTTTCAACTTCGGGATTCATTGGAAAAATTTACATAAAATCACATACTTCTAAGATAACATGATATTTTATATATATGTACTCATAATTCAATTTCATATGGTTCAGGATCACCCGTAAGCAACACGAGAAGATTAATCATAAGATCCCATGTTTGTACGCAACACGTCATTTGACAACACCGGTACTTTATGTACGCAATACGTCATTTGACAACACCGGTACCGTGGGTCAAGATTAATCTCGACCAATACATATACGTTGGGGTTTTATTTATTTCGTTGGGGGTTTTATTTATTGCGGGTATATTAAACATCTAAAAATGAACCATTAAAAATTGAATTGCTAACCTCGGACAGCTAACTTCGGACTAAGGAAATATTCAAAGTATTAAAAGTATAACAAGTATATATATATATATAACGTTTGTTTTAAAATGAAAACATATTGATATATTATATATGGATAGGTTCGTGATATCAACCGGAAGACCGAGTCAAAATATATATATCATCAAGACAAGAGTGAGTATATAGTCCCACTTTTAAACTCTAAATATTTCGGGATGAGAATACATGTATTTTATGTTTTACATTATGGACACAAGTAACTGAAAAATATATTCTACGTTGAGTTGTACCACTGGCATACTTCCCTGTAGCTTGGTAACTAATATTTACAGCGGTATTGTAAACGCGAATCCTGTTGATAGATCTATCGGGCCTGACAACCCCAACCGGACTGGACGACCAGTATTCAACGGTTGCACAGTACTTCGTTTTGTGACTACACTTGGTACGGTGTAGTAAGATTTCATATTAAAGGGAATATGCGACGTGATTAAATGTTAAGTATGGTTACCAAGTGCTCAACCACTTAGAATATTTTTATTAAAATGTTTACATATGAAATCTTGTGGTCCATTGTTATAACGCTGCTAGCATCAAACCTATATATCTCACCAACTTTATGTTGACTTTTTAAAGCATGTTATTCTCAGGTATGAATTAAGTCTTCCGCTGTGCATTAGCTCGTACTAAGGATACTACTTGAGGCCATTAAGGACCTATATCATAAGGCGTTGCATTCGAGTCATTGAAGTTCATAGAGACTATTATTAAGTAAATTGCGGTTTAGGTCATTTGAATATTAACTATAGATTGCCTTTTAAGAATAAATGCAACGTTTGTAAAATGTATCATATAGAGGGCAAGTACCTCGCGATGTTATCAACTATTGTAATTCGTTTATAATCAATATGGACATCGTTCGGATGATTAGTTTCGGATCCTTTCAGTTGGTATCAGAGCGTTGGTCTTAGCGAACCAGGCCTTGCATTAGTGTGTCTAACTAGTAGTTGTTAGGATACATTAAGTGAGTCTGGACTTTGACCGTGTCTGCCTGTCAAAAATTTTGCTTATCAATCCTAGTCGGAAATCATCTGCTTATCATCCTTAGGGAACTGCCTGCTTATCATTCTTAAGTCTAGACACGTCTTACTGCATTTAGTGCATCAATAGTGTATAGACAAAATTCATATCCTAGCGTATCTGTTACTCTAGACATTGCCTGACGTATTTCAAAGATTCTCCGTAATTCATGGGATTTTGATATTATATATATACATATGTAAATTATGTATTGAAGAGTGCCAAACCCAACTCCTATAATCTATTCTAAACCAAAAATTCATTTCTCCGACCATACAAGATGGATTCTTCATCCAGCTCAAATTCCTCCGACTTCGATAGCTTCGCCGATATGGATTTCCATTCGAGCTCCGAGAACAGCGTTACCGGAATGGATCAACCAATTTCCCATCATCTATTCTGGATGAATTGGGGATGGGTTCGTAATATACTAAATTTCTGGAGGCAAGAAGAAGGTGATCCATTCCATCCACCAAATTGTCCTCTTAACGATGAACCTGAAGCACTTACCGGCGAACCTATTCGAAACACCATTTTCTCGCTCATTTCTAGAGTATCTCGTCATGATTACATACTATCCCATATTTCGAATCTTGTTCATTCGCTCGTTCCAACCGTCAATCATCCCGGTATAATAGAAGAAGTCAACGAACTCCGTGCTCGGGTAGTGGTTTTGGAGAATATGGTGCGAAGGTTACAAACACCAACAGCAGCACCAGCAGCATAATCCGTACTACCATCGTCAACGCCGACAGTACCTTTATCACCCCAATAACAACCGCGCCTTAAATCTCAACATCACAATCTGTATCTCGAATATCAACATCACACGACTCAATATCTGTACTTCGAGTATGATCTTCGTTCTATATATCGTTCTACATCGATTATCTTCGCTTTACGTATCGTATGACGATTATGTAATTTCTAAAGTCTTAGAGATTATGTAATCTAGAATTAACGATAAATCAAATGAGTTTAATATCTTATTGACTCATTAAATCTATGATTATCTCTGAAGAAAATATATATGCAAGTATATTTTCATAAAGATAGTAATTAAAAATTCCTTCGTACAAACTATTAATGATGAAAATATTTTAACGGGTGGGTAGTACCCGAGGAATATTTAGAATTCACATTAATAAGTTATATTGTACATTCTTGAATCTGATTCAACGGTTATCTATTATCTTACTTACAACCACCGATATTCGTATCCGCTCACCCCAGAATAACCATTTTCAATCAAATTTCATATTCGGATTTTGACCTACCAGAATCCAACAAGTGGCATAAAGAAGAAAACATTGGACAATTAAAATGAATTAAAATGTTGATTGTAACATATGAAACTAAACAATTCTTCAAGCTTGCCACTTGATTTTATCTTAAACCTCATTCGTAACTTGACGATTACAATTCGCATTCAAATCCTTTCATGATTCCTGAAAACACCTCGACCGAGAAGTTGAACCCGCCGCACCTCGCCTACGGAATGAAGATTTATACATACAGTTATACACCTGAAGAACTCTCGAACCCAAATTCATAATTTAACACATAACGTATTGAATCCTTTGCCATTTATTAGCAAGAACAACCCTACAATTCCTTTTCAAGAAGCTAATTTTGTCACAGCTCCACTTCGACTTTTCAGTGAGATTATTTCTATTATAATCATGATATTTATACCTTGTCCTTTCGCCGTCATTACCGGAAAACCTTTTATATCCCTCGACAACATCAACAGGTGCACCAGCAGATCGTTATCCTTTTGGTGAAATCAACAATCAGTATTTTGAAAATCTCGCGGAACTTCTTCCATCATATCTATAATGTCTATCCCTAAGAATTTCATAATCTGGACGTGAAGTTTCTGAAAAACACCCGGGACTATGAAATAGTTCTTGAAATGCTAACGAAGCAGCAAAAACTGTAAACGACTTTAACGGTCAAAAGTTTGATGACAAAGTATAGTAAGGTGGTAAAGCTGAGAAAAAAAAAATTTGGAACTAGAAAACGGATGAAGCAAAGTATGAAAGAGGCTGTGGATAAATCACAGGGATTGAACCTGCTGTCAAAGAATACAAACGATTCCGTACCTACTGAAACCGTCAGTAAGAACCCTACTCTTTATTCAAAACCTTGCCCGGATGATATTTTTCATCATCATCTTATCTTAGATATTATAAGATATCTTCATATCATTCGTTATACATATTTTTCATATTTCTGGAGATATTTTTACAACTATTCCTATCTGCGATCATTTATCTCTCCGTAACATCTGCGTTACAATATAAAAGAAACTGTGTAAATTTCTAAATTCTGAAACCTCCGAGATTAAAATATAAATAATTTGAAGTAGTGTTGGGAACTGATGCATGAATTAGTATAATATAATGAAACTTGATCAACTTCATTATATTACAGTAACTCATGTTAAGTTTCTAATGGAATGTGATGATTCACAATACCGTCATCATGTGCCATGTTACACGGCTCTTACATTCTATCAAGTCTCCAAACATATTAGAACGTATCACCTTGATAGTTCTATTTTTCCTGAATATTCGAGTAATTTAACGAATCAAGATCGTGCCATTACAATTTCATTCTAAAACCAATAGCTAGTTCATTCCAAATTTCCTACCTACGAATTTCGGACCATTGTTCGCTTGGCTCGAGGTTGGGAAGAAGAAACGAAGGGACAAAACCTCAGAATAGAAATAGGAACATAAACCACAGCAAATAAGAGAGAGCATTAACTGTGGATGACAATGATTTTAAGGGACGAGAGTAGGAACATCGAAATATAAGGGAAGGTATAAAACCTAACAACAACCCCGAAACTACAAATCGTGCATATCAATACGTATTGCAACGTAAAGGCACGGGAGAATTAAAAACATTATAATTCCAAGGAAAGGATAAAAGAGAATAGATTCTTCTGGTGATAGATGAAAAAGAAGAATGAAAGATATGAAAGTTAGAAATATAACAAGGATTAGAATGGGATGGAGCATATTAGCGAATGTCTTAAAGTAGGAACTAAAGAGAAAGAATAGAAGATGTGGGAAGAAAGAAAGGGAAGGAGGTAAATTTATAGTGAAATATTCGACAAAGAAATTAAAACAGATTGCTGCGTTAAATCAAAGAAGATCCTGATCGCCGCAAAACTAAATCTTATTACATAAGATTTTCTTTAAAACCCTTAAATCCCGAAAATCGATCATAATCACGTCATCGGTTACAACAAATCTATATTTACTCATTTCACTCTTTTGTGATAGCTTCGCTCGTGCGTCTCACATAACCAAATCGTTTTATCTAAATCTTTCAATGATGATAAAATTTCATTATTACCTCATATTCGTCATGAAAACATTCCTATTGTTGTTTATGACAACCTCTACCAAATTTCGAGGACGAAATTTCTTTAACGTATGGGTACTGTAACGACCCGGAAATTTCCGACCAAATTTAAACTCTAATCTCTATGTGGTTCCGACACGATAAGCAAAAACCCTAAAGTTGACCCGCACTTTTTCGATCATTCTATACTTATAAGATTAATATTTACATAAATTAAACCTTACCAACATGATAAGAAATCCAAATTTTCGAGATTTATATTTCCAAAAAGAGTTTTACACAATGTTTGACCGTCTAGTTTGACCGATGATATCACGAACTATACAATATATGATAATTATACGTTTGTGTATATATATGTATATATACATATTTAACATGATTTAAGAATGTTTTAATATCTCATTTTGTATTAATAACAATAAGTTATAAGTATATTTTAAAACTACTAACTTAAGTTTTCAAAACGATAACCATACGTAACGTTATTTGACTTAAATACTTATGACCTATAATGTTTATACATATATCGTATAAGTAATGTATTTAATCACTTTTAAAGACTTAAATACATAAAACAATATAAGTGTATTCACAAAAGATAGCTATATTTGAATCCTCATTCCATTTTTCACAAAATCTCTATACGTATATCTAGAGTATTTGTACTCGTATCATACCTAGCTTCTATACGTATTTACTATTGGTATATACACATCAAATCACCACCTAACCAGCCCTTGTTACTACCCTAGGTATAAGGTAATTGCTTTTGTATTATTGTTTGACAAATACATAAGATTACAAACTAAAATTTTGTCATGTTATCCTTAAAGATCACATTTTTAGGAGTATATATGTATCATCATTTTTGATTCATTTACTACTTCAATCTCCTAGCTAAAACACACACACTTATAACCCTTAAACACCTTCAACAATCCAGCAAAGTTCCATAAAGATATAGCTTCAAAAACCTTACTTAAACACCATAAGAAAACCATACAAAAACACTTCAAGAAATCCTTCCAAGAACACAAACTTACTTCCAATCTTTCATCCACTTCCATCACCCTTTTGGTTCTAGCTTTTTAATCCTCTTTTACAGCAACCTTATCCAAGGAACTTGAGGTAGAATCTATGTTCATAACCTTATTCGATTCATATATATATAGCTATCATATTTTGTGGTATAAAAGTTTAACAACAAGAACATAGTTTGAAAGTTTTCAAACTTGTTTGCAAACTAAATAGATCCTTCTAACTTAACTTTTAAAATACTTCAAGACCTATAATATAACTTATGTATATGCTAATTTAACAAGGTATAACTTGGTTTTTCAAAGAATACCTTAAAAACTGTTTTTACGACGTAGGAGTGCAACCGGGGACTGTTTTGGATTGGATAATTAAAAACCATCTTAAACTTTGAATGGAAGGTTTATGTTCTGGAAAAATGATTTTTAATATGAATATGATAACACATAAAAATTTCATGATTTAATTCAAAGTATAAGTATTTTTAGAAAAATAATCATTTAAGATTGTTTACATAAAGGAAAATGTTTAACTTCATATGTTTCACTAAACTTTCACTTATGCCGTATGATTTTGAATACAAACCAAGGTATTTACAGTTCATAGTCTTAAAGAAGAACTCGATCCAAGAAGATGGCAATTTGAATCAACGAAAACGGACTTGTAACGAAGAAACTATGACCGAAACAAAATTGGCTATCCTAGACATTTTCAACTTCGGGATTCATTGGAAAAATTTACATAAAATCACATACTTCTAAGATAACATGATATTTTATATATATGTACTCATAATTCAATTTCATATGGTTCAGGATCACCCGTAAGCAACACGAGAAGATTAATCATAAGATCCCATGTTTGTACGCAACACGTCATTTGACAACACCGGTACTTTATGTACGCAATACGTCATTTGACAACACCGGTACCGTGGGTCAAGATTAATCTCGACCAATACATATACGTTGGGGTTTTATTTATTTCGTTGGGGGTTTTATTTATTGCGGGTATATTAAACATCTAAAAATGAACCATTAAAAATTGAATTGCTAACCTCGGACAGCTAACTTCGGACTAAGGAAATATTCAAAGTATTAAAAGTATAACAAGTATATATATATATAACGTTTGTTTTAAAATGAAAACATATTGATATATTATATATGGATAGGTTCGTGATATCAACCGGAAGACCGAGTCAAAATATATATATCATCAAGACAAGAGTGAGTATATAGTCCCACTTTTAAACTCTAAATATTTCGGGATGAGAATACATGTATTTTATGTTTTACATTATGGACACAAGTAACTGAAAAATATATTCTACGTTGAGTTGTACCACTGGCATACTTCCCTGTAGCTTGGTAACTAATATTTACAGCGGTATTGTAAACGCGAATCCTGTTGATAGATCTATCGGGCCTGACAACCCCAACCGGACTGGACGACCAGTATTCAACGGTTGCACAGTACTTCGTTTTGTGACTACACTTGGTACGGTGTAGTAAGATTTCATATTAAAGGGAATATGCGACGTGATTAAATGTTAAGTATGGTTACCAAGTGCTCAACCACTTAGAATATTTTTATTAAAATGTTTACATATGAAATCTTGTGGTCCATTGTTATAACGCTGCTAGCATCAAACCTATATATCTCACCAACTTTATGTTGACTTTTTAAAGCATGTTATTCTCAGGTATGAATTAAGTCTTCCGCTGTGCATTAGCTCGTACTAAGGATACTACTTGAGGCCATTAAGGACCTATATCATAAGGCGTTGCATTCGAGTCATTGAAGTTCATAGAGACTATTATTAAGTAAATTGCGGTTTAGGTCATTTGAATATTAACTATAGATTGCCTTTTAAGAATAAATGCAACGTTTGTAAAATGTATCATATAGAGGGCAAGTACCTCGCGATGTTATCAACTATTGTAATTCGTTTATAATCAATATGGACATCGTTCGGATGATTAGTTTCGGATCCTTTCATAATTTATAGGGACGCCCAATTGTAAATCTTTATATTAACATTAACAAACTATCATTTAGTTAAACAAATATAAAGCCCATTAATAGCTCATAGTCTAATTTCCACAAGTGTCGTTCTTTTGTTCAAACCCCAATTATGGTACAAAGCCCAATTACCCAATTTTAGTAATTAGCCCAACATCATGATTACTTCGGACTAAATAGGCATAATAATAACTTAGCTACGAGACATTAATATAAAAAGGTTGAACATAACTTACAATGATTAAAAATAGTGTAGCGTTACACGGACAGAATTTCGACTTACACCCTTATAATATTCGCTAACATACCCTTATTATTAGAATTATAATTAAATTTAAAATATAAATTATAAATATATATATATATGTTTTACGTATATATGAGAGAAAATAGAAAGATGGATATGTTTTTGGTGCACCAAAGCTCGATTTTTATAGGCATGTGGGCTGGAACTGGGGCTCATGCGATCGCATGGATTTTTGCCTTCCAGGCCATGCGATCGCATGTTTTCTTCTGCCGACGGTTTTATAAATAATATAATATATTAAATAATTATAAGAATTATTTAAATATTATATTATATTTATGTGCATAGTTGACTTGTAATTTTTAGTCCGTTGCGTCGAGCGTTGAGAGTTGACTCCGGTCCCGGTTCCGGATTTTCGAACGTCCTTGCGTACAATTTAATATCTTGTACTTTGCGTTTTGAATCTTGTACTCTTGTAATTTCGAGACGTTTCTTATCAATAATTGGAACCTCTTTGATTGTATTTTGTACTTTTGAGCTTTTTGGTCGTTTGCGTCTTCAATTCGTCGAATCTGTCTTTTGTCTTCACCTTTTATTATTTAAACGAATATCACTTGTAAATAGAACAATTGAAACTAAAAGCTTGTCTTTCTTGAGGAATAATGCTATGAAATATATGTTCGTTTTTAGCATTATCATCTGTAAGATCTGATTCTTTGAGATTTAAGGAAATTAGGATCTCTTTAATTAAATGCGATAATCTGTTTCGACTTCAACGTCTGATACTCCTACTTATAAATGAACCTCTTTCGTTTCATTATTTCCCACAACTCTCAACTTTTATACTTCAATTCATATTTTCAAAATATTTGCCAAATTATCAGAAGTCACTGGAAAAGATGGAATTATCAAGAAAATATGTTCTTGATTTTGTTTAGAGATTTAGTAGAATGTAAGAGTCGTGTAACATGGCACATGATGACGTTATAATCTGTGAATCAACACTTCCCATTAGAAACTCAGCATGACTTACTGTAATATAATCACGTTGATCAAGTGTCATTATATTATACTAACTCATGCATCAATTTCCAACACTACTTCAAAACATTCAAATTTTAAATTCAAAGATTTACAGAATATAGAAACTAAAACAGTTTCCTTTTATGATGTAACACAGATAGCGCGAAGAGATAATTAATATTGGACGAGAATATTGATGAATGTATCTTTAGAAATATTGAGGATATTAATAATGAAAGATACGATAATATCTTAGAATTTTTGAATCAAATTGTGATGAAGAAATTCACTCACGATGATTTAGAGCGATTAAGGAGCAAGGTATTTGTTAAAGACTTCATCAGAAACAGAATCATCAGGATTCTTTTATGTACAAGTTTAGTTCTAGTGATTTGTTCAGAGTCTCCTTCATGGTTTGCTCAATCCGTTTTTCAGTATAAATTTTCCATTGAGTGTTTCCATCACTCCATTCTTTATTATCAAACTTTTGAATGTTAAGGCAGTCTTCAGTTTTCACCGCTTCCTCAGCTTTTTCAAAACTCGGAAAACTGATTCATAGGCTAAAGCACTTTTCAAAATTTCAGAATGGAAGATCGTAATTCTAAAAGATAAAGGTTATATGTATGCATATAACTGTTGATGTAGAACCGCTGCGAGATTCGAAATTACTAATTGCTGATTACCAGTGATTGATATGGCAATTCTCGTTACAAGACGTGGATGAGTATATGATAGGGTTTCGATAAAGATAGTGATTTTTCGGAAAGTAAAAGATTAATAGAGTTGCTGGTAAGTTTACTGCTAATGGGGTGGGATATAAACGATTCCCTGATAACGATGACGAAAGGTAACTTATATATATCACGGTTATAATAAGGCTAATCCGAATGAAAGTCGAAGTTGATTTGCTGGAGCTGTGACAAAATTGGCTAATTTGGAAAGGAATTGTAAAGTGATTTTCAGTAAAAACAATGCCAAAGGAGCTAGCACAGATACGTGTTAAACATTTACTCAAATTCCAAGAGTTTTTTAGGTGCATAACTCTATGCATAAATATTTTCTTCCGTAGATGACGTGTGGTTGGTTCATCCTCTCGATTGAGGTGTTTTCAAGAATCATGAAAGGTTTGAATGCAAATTGTAATCGTCAAGATACAAATGAGGTTAAGATGAAATCAAGTGGCAAACTTGAAGAATTGTCTAGTTTTATATGTTATAATCAATATTTTAATTCATTTTAATTGTCCAATCTTGGTAGTCCACAGTTAGCAGTCCACAGTTACTAACTCAATAATTCATATATAGTTTATAATATTCGAATTAATTAATATGTATCGTGACCCGTGTACATGTCTCAGACTCGATCACAACTCAAAGTATATATATTATTGTAGAATCAACCTCAACCCTGTATAGCTAACTCGATCATTACTGCATATAGAGTGTCTATGGTTATTCCAAATAATATATATAGATGCGTTGATATGATATGTCAAAACCTTGTATACGTGTCCTGATATTTAAAGTGCGTAAAATAAATAACAGAAATTAAATGACGATAAATAAAATTACGAGAATATAAATTGCGATAATTAAATTGCGATAAGTAAAATGTAATCAGTTAGCTAGGAACAGTTAGCGTGGATTCTTAACAAAAAATTTCATAGTTAATTTGTTTGTTTTTAATAAATTTTATTTTATCCAATGTTTTCTTCATTATGCCACTTGTTGGATTCTGATAGGTCAAAATCCAAATATGAAATTGAATGAAAATGGTTATTCTGTGGTGAACGGATTCGTATATCGGTGGATGTAAGTAGGATAGTAAACGACTGTTGAATCAGCTTCGAAGAATGTACAGTGTAACTTATTAATGTGAAATCTAAATATTCCTCGGGTATTACCTACCCGTTAAAATATTTTCTCCATTAACGGTTTGTACAAAAGAATTTTTAATTACAATCTTTATGAAAATATACTTACATATATATTTTCTACAGATATAATCATGGATTTAATGAGTTAATATGATATTAAACTCATTTGATTTATCGTTAGAACTAGAATATATAATCTCTAAAACATTAGAAATTATATAATCGTCATGTAGAACGAAGATAAATGATGTAGAATGATTCGTAGAACGATAATTAAGTTCGAGGTATGGATTGTGATGTTGAGACGTGTGATGTTGAAACTTGGGTTGTTGGTGGTACTGGTGTTGATGTTGATGGAGCTGGTACGTTTTGCACCATATTTTCCAAGGCTACAACTCGGGCGCGAAGCTCGTTGACTTCTGTTATTACTCCGGGATGATTGTCGATTGGAATGAGCGAATGAATAAGGTTTAGAATCTGAATTATGATATAGTCGTGGTGAGATACTCTGAGAGAGAAAATGGTGTTTCGAACAGGTTTGCCGGTAAACGCTTCAGGTTCATTGTCAAGAGGTGAATTTGGTTGGTGGAAGGGATCGCCTTCTTCGCGTCTCCATTGATTAAGTCGACTACGAACCCATCAGATGAATTGGGGATGGCTGATTGATTGATTCATTCTAGTGACACCGCTTTCGGAGCTTAGGTGAATATCCATGTCGAAATAGCTGTCGGAGTAACTATCGGAATAGCTATCGAAATCTGAGGGACTCGAACTGGTTGAGGGATTCATCTCGTACAATTAGATGAAGGATTTTTGATAAGAAATAGATTATAGGATGTAGATTAGTACCCTGCAATACATAATTTACATATGCATATATAATACAAAAATCCCATAAGTTACGGAGGAATCTACGGAATATATCAGGCAAAGTTTACAGTAACAGATACGCTAAGATATGAATTTTGTCTATACACTATTCATGCAATCCATGCAGTAAGATATGTCTAGATTAAGAATGATAAGCAAGTGATTCCCTAAGAATGATAAGCAGGTAATTTTCGACACGAAATGATAAGCAAAACTTCTGACATGCAGACACGGTCGAAGTCCAGACTCATTAATGCATCCTAACAACTACTAGTTAGACACACTAATGCAAGACCTGATTCGCTAAGACCACCGCTCTGATACTAAATTTCATGACCCGTCCTAATCAATCAGGACGAATACATTACATTTGGTTACATCGCGAGGTACTTGACATCTATATGATACATTTTACAAACATTGCATTCGTTTTTAAAAGACAAACTTTCATTTCATTGACAGTTGACGGCATGCATACCATTTCATAATATATCCAACTATAATTGACTTAGTAATAATCTTGATGAACTCAACGACTCGAATGCAACGTCTTTTGAAATATGTCATGAATGACTTCAAGTAATATCTCTAAATCGAGCAAATGCACAGCGGAAGATTTATCTTTCATACCTGAGAATAAACATGCTTTCAAGTGTCAACCAAAAGGTTGGTGAGTTCATTAGTTTATCATAAATAATCATTTTTCAATAATATAATAGACCACAAGATACTCATAATTAGAAAACAATCTGTGCAGGTCTATTCCTGCTGTAAAATCATTCATATGAAGAACACCAGAACCTTTCAAACAACTCACCAACTGTAGCTAATGCGTAGTGCAATGACAAATTCATCTCACCGTGGTAGTTAATACAATATAATTCTTACAACGGGGGCTGATGCGTACGCAATGCAAAATCATCCCTCCGAGGGTAGCTGAAACGGGGGCTAATGCGTACGCAATGCAAAATCATCCCTCCGTTACCAACTACAAAGTAGACTATAATACAATACAATACATCGGGGGCTAGTGCGTGCGTGCAATGCAAAATCATCCCGCTGATGGTAGTTAAAACGGGAGCTAATGCGTACGCAATGCAAAATCATCTCTCCGTTAACTACTAAATCGAACCTCTGAATCCAAATAATTCTATCATAGAATGTAGTTTTGAATATTTGTGTCTATTTCGTCAATCATTTATAAAAGCAGTTTATGTATTCTCAGTTCAAAAATATATCTCAAAAGCATTTAGAAAACAGTTATAAAAACAGCGCATGTATCCTCAGTCCCAAAAATGTAAAGAGTAAAAGGGAATCAAATGAACTCACCTAATGTATTTTGTAGTAAAAATACATATGACTGATGTTATGCGAGGTGTATATAAAATAGCTATTATATTTTAGCAGAAAATACTATTAAATACGATACAATTTTACACAAGATATTTATTTATTTAGAGAATGGATATACTTAAACCTTGCTACAACACTTATAGGCAGTGTACCTAATCGTACAGTAGTGTAGTTTTTAGTAAGTCCGGTTCGTTCCACAGGGAAAATCTTTAAACAAAGCTTAACGCTATATTAGTTTACTTTTGTAAAAATACAAATATATATATAAGTAATATTATTATTATAAAGGGGGGTTTTTACCGTTTAATGACCAGTTTGTCGATTTTAAAACTTTAGTCGCAGTTAAAACCAAATGTAAAATAATAAATAAATACAAGACTTAATTTAAAGCGTAAAGTAAATAACGATAATGAAATTGCGAATAATAAAAGTGCGATAAAATAAACTTGCGATAATTAAAAAGTACGATAATTAAAAGTGCAATTAAATATAATAACAATAAATAAAATGCGATAATTAGAAGTGCAATTAAATATAAAATAAAGGAAATTAAATATGAAATAAAAGAATTATGCTTATTTAAACTTCCGTAATCATGATGTTTGACGTGTTGATTTTAGTTTTATGCCCATGGGTTAATTGTCCTTTGTCCTGGATTATTTAATATGTCCCTCTGATTTTTGTCCATAACAGTCCATCAGTCATAAATATAAAGTGCGAGTGTCCTCGTCAAATTATCCTTATACCCGAAGTTAAATATTCCAACTAATTGGGGACTTAAACTGTAACAAGATTTTAATACTTTGTTTAATAATTACACCAGGATGTCGACTGAGTGTAACCCAAGGTTTTAATATTTTGTTATCAATTATACCAAGTGTCCTTGTACATAATTTCACCCCTGTTTTAATTATTCTAGTGGCTATTAATCCATTCCCGTGTCCGGTTAAATGAACGATTATTCGTACATATAAATACCCCGCCCATCGTGTCCGATCGAGTGTATATGGTAATTTATAGGGACGCCCAATTGTAAATCTTTATATTAACATTAACAAACTATCATTTAGTTAAATAAATATAAAGCCCATTAATAGCCCATAGTCTAATTTCCACAAGTGTCGTTCCTTTGTCCAAACCCCAATTATGGTACAAAGCCCAATTACCCAATTTTAGTAATTAGCCCAACATCATGATTACTTCTGATTAAATAAGCATAATAATAACTTAGCTACGAGACATTAAATTAAAAAGGTTGAACATAACTTACAATGATTAAAAATAGCGTAGCGTTACACGGACAGAATTTCGACTTACACCCTTACAATATTTGCTAACATACCCTTATTATTAGGATTAAAATTAAAATTAAAATTAAAATTAAAATATAAATATAAATATTTACGTATAGATATAGAGAGAGGATGGATATATGTTGGTTTTTGCGATTAGAATTCGTTTGCTTTTATAGGGAGTTTCAGAATTTGGGGCTCCGCGACTTGCGGCCCTTTTTGCCTTCAAACTCCGCGAGTCGCGGAGTTTGTAAATACAGCTCACTCCATTTTGGCTCTTTGTTTACCGACAGTTTATTATATAAATATAATATATATATATATAATTTATATAATTAATTATATATTATATTATATTTATATACATAGTTAACTTGTAATTTTTAGTCCGTTGCGTCGAGCGTTGAGAGTTGACTCTGGTCCCGGTTCCGAATTTTCGAACGTCCTTGCGTACAATTTAATATCTTGTACTTTGCGTTTTGAATCTTGTACTCTTGTAATTTCGAGACGTTTCTTATCAATAATTGGAACCTCTTTGATTGTCTTTTGTACTTTTGAGCTTTTTGGTCGTTTGCATCTTCAATTCGTCGAATCTGTCTTTTGTCTTCACCTTTTATTATTTAAATGAATGTAACTTGTAAATAGAATAATTGCAACTAAAAGCTTGTCTTTCTTGAGGAATAATGCTATGAAATATATGTTCGTTTTTAGCATTATCAAATATTCCCACACTTAAGCGTTGCTTGTCCTCAAGCAATATCGTCTTGAAATACTAGAATCACTTCTTTATTCTTCACACTTTGTACATCAGTGATTTCTATACGGCGGTATAAACAATGGTAGTAACGATATGGTTTACAGTCCCACATGACTATAAAAATTTAGATCCATTAAGGAAATTGGATCTTTATGAAAACATTTGATCTTTTGAAAATTAAATCTAGTTTTTACCCTAGATAAGTTTTCCGAAATAACCCTTTACCGGTGTTTGCAAAATATTTTTGTGGGTTTGGTGGGTTTCAGATTTGAAAATTTTAGCTCAAAACTTGCGGTTTTATGTCACCCACTTGCTAACCTTGTATTTGGAAAGCAACACGTCCAGTTTACTTGTCCCGTATATTACCTTTCGGTAAACTACCGTCCGGTTGTAAAGGAAAGCGTTGAACAAGCAACTGTTAAGGCAATGTCCCCTGACATGCTTTTAATTATGGTCTATAACGTGTCGGACGCAATTACTATCCTTGGTAGGAGCAATAGTAAAGCTCATCCTTATAATTTTTCGGTCTGGCACAAGGTCCTGTCTTTGACCATGCTATGCAACCACCGTTCTTACGGTTGACACCCGATTTGGTTCAGGTGACCTAATGAATTCCAGGTGAATTCCTAGGATTTTACGTTCAATGGTAATGAACGCATTGAAAATAGGGTTTTCAGAAAACAAATCGGTTGGTAATTTTGATCAAAATATTTTCTCGTTCAAGCTCGAGTTTAGATATCATTGAATTCCATGAGTTTGTAATTCTCAATCTTTAAGGTCAATCTCAAGGATTGAGTAATATCAGGCTTAAAAGCTGATTTTTAATCTTTAAGGAGATTATCCTTTCTGGGGATCTGATTCATTAGTCTTATCAAGCTAATTTGCATGGTGCCCCCCGTTGTACGAGATAAATCCTTCTCATGGTTAGGATAAATCTGACCACTTGGCGACCCTGTTTAACGCTGAGGTCCGTGGATTTCCTGCTGATTTTAGTGATGACTTTTCTAGATTTTTCGTCAACCTACAGCTGGTCTGGACGACAACTTCCTGACTTAAATCAAGAAGCGCGTTTCTTTTTCGGAAGACTTTACTTCCTTTTAATGATGGAATTGATTCATCGTGTAGATCCATCTCTCTTACGGTAAATCAGGTAAAACTTTTTAGTTTAGTCCAAAGCAAAAGTATTTTCAGTTATTTGTACAAAAATATGTGATATATGTTTTGAATAACTTGGAGAATTTTCCCACAATTGGCTTTTATTTTCCTTTTTATTGTCCTCTATTCCATTTTAAATGAATTTTAACATTTTGGTTTGTTTATCAATTTATGTCCTTTCCGAGGTTACAATAATTTCAGTGTTAAAACTTAGTTTTATCGTTCATAAATATGTATAAACATGATTTTGAGTTCATTTAATTGAAAATTTTGAAAAATTTTACTAGAATTGGGTAGTCAGTATATAAGACTAGGGCTGTTCTTTATTATCAGAGAGCACTAGATTCTAATACAACTACTGCTTTACTAGTATTTTTAATGGTAACCAAGTGTTTAAGATAAAAATTTTAAAATCCGAAAGAATTTAACCCCTTCCCACACTTAAGATCTTGCAATGCCCTCATTTGCAAGAAATCAGTAACAATTTAAATTATTGAGGGTGATTTGTGTGAAAATGATTAAATTTTTACCAAAGTTTCCAAATATATTGGGGTTTGTTTGCTGAATGATAAATGGTGCACATCATTTGTTCATTCCGTCTTGTTGTTATTTCACATATATTTTGCATCTTGTCGTCAAAATTAGTTGCTTTTGCTGAACTTAATACCAGTCTTTGAAAATGCGTTGTTTTACCCTGTTGTGTACATAAGATAAACTGCAAACATATATACATATTTTTGAAGTTTGGTATATTACCCCACATTCAAAAATTATTAAAATCTAAGAATAAAAGTTAGAAAATTATAAAAACTATTACAATATTAACATAAGTATTAAACGTATCAACATTACAAATTACAAAATAAATAAAACTAAGTAGACTAGGGGTGATACTGATACCAATAGGGGTTCCATGCATAACCATAGGTGCTATAGAATGCTTCGGCTGGGTTATATGTAGGATACGGTGGTTGCATCTCTATAGACCAGGGAGGGAATATGGGTTTTGGAGTAGGAATATAGTTTCTACCTATATGTTGGTAATAAGCTATGATTTGGTTTTGATGAACTTGCCAATCTTCAAATGCTCTTTGTCTAGCATTTTCGTACTCCTGTGCAGCTATAAACCTTTGCATTTCTTGCATTTCATTTCCCCCTCCTACATTACCTTGCTGTTGGTTTCTCTCAACCTGTGGATGTCTACCATGGTATTGTTGATGTTTGAGCAGAGTGGTATAAAATACTATTAATTTTAGCAGGAAATACTATTAAATACGATACAATTTTACACAAGATATTTATTTATTTATAGAATGGATATACTTAAACCTTGCTACAACACTTATAGGCAGTGTACCTAATCGTACAGTAGTGTAGTTTTTAGTAAGTCCGGTTCGTTCCACAGGGAAAATCTTTAAACAAAGCTTAACGCTATATTAGTTTACTTTTGTAAAAATACAAATATATATATAAGTAATATTATTATTATAAAGGGGGATTTTTACCGTTTAATGACCGGTTTGTCGATTTTAAAACTTTAGTCGCAGTTAAAACCAAATGTAAAATAATAAATACAAGACTTAATTTAAAGCGTAAAGTAAATAACGATAATGAAATTGCGATTAATAAAAATGCGATAAAATAAACTTGCGATAATTAAAAAGTACGATAATTAAAAGTGCAATTAAATACAATAACAATAAAAATGCGATAATTAGAAGTGCAATTAAATATAAAATAAAGGAAATTAAATATGAAATAAAAGAATTATGCTTATTTAAACTTCCGTAATCATGATGGTTGACGTGTTGATTTTAGTTTTATGCCCATGGGTTAATTGTCCTTTGTCCTGGATTATTTAATATGTCCGTCTGGTTTTTGTCCATAACAGTCCATCAGTCATAAATATAAAGTGCGAGTGTCCTCGTCAAATTATCCTTATACCCGAAGTTAAATATTCCAACTAATTGGGGACTTAAACTGTAACAAGATTTTAATACTTTGTTTAATAATTACACCAGGATGTCGACTGGGTGTAACCCAAGGTTTTAATATTTTGTTATCAATTATACCAAGTGTCCTTGTACATAATTTCACCCCTGTTTTAATTATTCTAGTGGCTATTAATCCATTCCCGTGTCCAGTTAAATGAACGATTATTCGTACATATAAATACCCCGCCCATCGTATCCGATCGAGTGTATATGGAAATTTATAGGGACGCCCAATTGTAAATCTTTATATTAACATTAACAAACTATCATTTAGTTAAACAAATATAAAGCCCATTAATAGCCCATAGTCTAATTTCCACAAGTGTCGTTCTTTTGTCCAAACCCCAATTATGGTACAAAGCCCAATTACCCAATTTTAGTAATTAGCCCAACATCATGATTACTTCGGATTAAATAAGCATAATAATAACTTAGCTACGAGACATTAAATTAAAAAGGTTGAACATAACTTACAATGATTAAAAATAGCGTAGCGTTACACGGACAGAATTTCGACTTACACCCTTACAACATTTGCTAACATACCCTTATTATTAGGATTAAAATTAAAATTAAAATTAAAATTAAAATTAAAATATAAATATAAATATTTACGTATATATTTAGAGAGGATGGATATATATGTTGGTTTTTGCGATCAGAATTCGTTTGCTTTTATAGGGAGTTTCAGAATTTGGGGCTCCGCGACTCGCGGCCCTTTTTGCCTTCAAACTCCGCGAGTCGCGGAGTTTGTAAATACAGCTCACTCCATTTTGGCTCTTTATTTTCCGACGGTTTATTATATAAATATAATATATATATAATTTATATAATTAATTATATATTATATTATATTTATATACATAGTTAACTTGTAATTTTTAGTCCGTTGCGTCGAGCATTGAGAGTTGACTCTGGTCCCGGTTCCGGATTTTCGAATGTCCTTGCGTACAATTTAATATCTTGTACTTTGCGTTTTGAATCTTGTACTCTTGTAATTTCGAGACGTTTCTTATCAATAATTGGAACCTCTTTGATTGTCTTTTGTACTTTTGAGCTTTTTGGTCGTTTGCGTCTTCAATTCGTCGAATCTGTCTTTTGTCTTCACCTTTTATTATTTAAACGAATATCACTTGTAAATAGAACAATTGCAACTAAAAGCTTGTCTTTCTTGAGGAATAATGCTATGAAATATATGTTCGTTTTTAGCATTATCAAATATTCCCACACTTAAGCGTTGCTTGTCCTCAAGCAATATCGTCTTGAAATACTAGAATCACTTCTTTATTCTTCACACTTTGTACATCAGTGATTTCTATACGGCGGTATAAACAATGGTAGTAACGATATGGTTTACAGTCCCACATGACTATAAAAATTTAGATCCATTAAGGAAATTAGATCTTTATGAAAACATTTGATCTTTTGAAAATTAAATCTAGTTTTTACCCTATATAAGTTTTCCGGAATAACCCTTTACCGGTGTTTGCAAAATATTTTTGTGGGTTTGGTGGGTTTCAGATTTGAAAATTTTAGCTCAAAACTTGCGGTTTTGTGTCACCCACTTGCTAACCTTGTATTTGGAAAGCAACACGTCCAGTTTACTTGTCCCGTATATTACCTTTCGGTAAACTACCGTCCGGTTGTAAAGGAAAGCGTTGAACAAGCAACTGTTAAGGCAATGTCCCCTGACATGCTTTTAATTATGGTCTATAACGTGTCGGACGCAATTACTATCCTTGGTAGGAGCAATAGTAAAGCTCACCCTTATGATTTTTCGGTCTGGCACAAGGTCCTGTCTTTGACCACTATGCAACCACCGTTCTTACGGTTGACACCCGATTTAGTTCAGGTGACCTAATGAATTCCAGGTGAATTCCTAGGATTTTATGTTCAATGGTAATGAACGCATTGAAAATAGGGTTTTCAGAAAACAAATCGGTTTGTAATTTTGATCAAAATATTTTCTCGTTCAAGCTCGAGTTTAGATATCGTTGAATTCCATGAGTTTGTAATTCTCAATCTTTAAGGTCAATCTCAAGGATTGAGTAATATCAGGCTTAAAAGCTGATTTTTAGTCTTTAAGGAGATTATCCTTTCTGGGGATCTGATTCATTAGTCTTATCAAGCTAATTTGCATGGTGCCCTCCCATTGTACGAGATAAATCCTTCTCATGGTTAGGATAAATCTGACCACTTGGCGACCCTGTTTAATGCTGAGGTCCGTGGATTTCCTGCTGATTTTAGTGATGACTTTTCTAGATTTTTCGTCAACCTACAGCTGGTCTAGACGACAACTTCCTGACTTAAATCAAGAAGCGCGTGTCTTTTTCGGAAGACTTTACTTCCTTTTAATGATGGAATTGATTCATCGTGTAGATCCATCTCTCTTACAGTAAATCTGGTAAAACTTTTTAGTTTAGTCCAAAGCAAAAGTATTTTCAGTTATTTGTACAAAAATATGTGATATATGTTTTGAATAACTTGGAGAATTTTCCCACACTTGGATTTTATTTTCCTTTTTATTGTCCTCTATTCCATTTTAAATGAATTTTAACATTTTAGTTTGTTTCTCAATTTATGTCCTTTCCGAGGTTACAATAATTTCGGTGTTAAAACCTAGTTTTATCGTTCATAAATATGTATAAACATGATTTTGAGTTCATTTAATTGAAAATTTTGAAAAATTTTACTAGAATTGGGTAGTCAGTATATAAGACTAGGGCTGTTCTTTATTATCAGAGAGCACTAGATTCTAATACAACTACTGCTTTACTAGTATTTTTAATGGTAACCAAGTGTTTAAGATAAAAATTATAAAATCCGAAAGAATTTAACCCCTTCCCACACTTAAGATTTTGCAATGCCCTCATTTGCAAGAAATCAGTAACAATTTAAATTATTGAGGGTGATTTGTGTGAAAATGATTAAATTTTTACCAAAGTTTCCAAATATATTGGCGTTTGTTTGCTGAATGATAAATGGTGCACATCATTTGTTCATTCCGTCTTGTTGTTATTTCACATATATTTTGCATCTTGTCGTCAAAATTAGTTGCTTTTGCTGAACTTAATGCCAGTCTTTAAAAATACGTTGTTTTACCCTGTTGTGTACATAAGATAAACTGCAAACATATATACATATTTTTGAAGTTTGGTATATTACCCCACATTCAAAAATTATTAAAATCTAAGAATAAAAGTTAGAAAATTATAAAAACTATTACAATATTAACATAAGTATTAAACGTATCAACATTACAAATTACAAAATAAATAAAACTAAGTAGACTAGGGATGATACTGATACCAATAGGGGTTCTATGCATAATCATAGGTGCTATAGAATGCTTCGGCTGGGTTATACGTAGGATACGGTGGTTGCATCTCTATAGACCAGGGAGGGAATATGGGTTTTGGAGTAGGAATATAGTTTCTACCTATATGTTGGCAATGAGCTATGATTTGGTTTTGATGAACTTGCCAATCTTCAAATGCTCTCTGTCTAGCATTTTCGTACTCCTGTGAAGCTATAAACCTTTGCATTTCTTGCATTTCATTTCCCCCTCCTACATTACCTTGCTGTTGGTTTCTCTCAACCTGTGGATGTCTACCATGGTATTGTACTGCGGTGTTATTTCGCCTCTTCAAAACTTTCGCACCATGGTATACATTTAAACCTATTGTATCACGGGGTTCTGGTTCTTCGACTAATAATCCCCCCCGACTTATATCCACACCGAGATATTCAGCAATCAAAGTAATAAAAATACCACCTCCTATTATGCTATGCGGTCTCATCCCCCTAACCATAGCTGATAAATAATAACCCACACAATAAGGTATACTTACAGCGCTTTGTGGGTCTCGAATACACATATGGTAAAACAAATCCTGTTCATTTACCTTTTCCTTGTTCTTACCTCTTTGTGTAATCGAATTAGCTAAAAACCTATGAATCACTCTTAATTCAGCTCTATCTATATCCAAATAAGAGTAATTTCCCCCTTTGAATCGGTGATGGCTTGTCATTTGACTCCATACACCATGTGTATCAAAATTTTCATCTATCTTTCTACCATTTAGTATCAACCCTCTACAATCGGCAGATGCTAACTCCTCAGGCGTATATATACGTAAAGCCTGAGCCATGTCTAGTAAAGACATGTGGCGCATCGAACCTCCTAACAAAAATCTAATAAAAGATCGATCGGTTAAACTAGCTACCCGATCATTTAATTCTATACTACACAACAATTCTTCACACCATACTTTATATACAGGTCTACGCATGGTGAATAAACGTACCCAGTCGTTAAAAGTAGAATTACCATACCTCTGTGCAAGTAATTCCCTAATTGGCCCAGCCAATTCTACAGCTTCTAATGGTCCCCATTCTATGACCCTAGGTACCTCAACAACTTTAGAATAAAGAGTATGCAAACCCCTTTGGTATTTTGGATAATCTATCCAAAGTCTGTCAAATCTCAGGTTCGGGTGCAAATCTTCCAAGTGCATATCAGAAAATTTCATGACTGGATGAGGTATATCTTGCTTGTAGTAGTTATCCACCTCCTGGTATTCCGCATTCTCAGTAGGAGCATTGCAAGCTTGGGATGAAGATTCACCCCTTTCAGTCTGCAAAACACATCAAACACAATTTTTGTGCATCCAAATATGCATTAGTGTCAGCAAAATCATCAATCAAAATAATTACAATGACATGATCAATTTATATCAAACTTAAGCTCATTTTCATATTTTCATCAAATCTACACTTTTTCAAATAAGCATATACGAAAATGTTCGCCAAGTTCATAAGCATTTAACTCAAATAACATGTCAAAATAATCATTACTAGCAATTAAATAAGTTTCAAATGGCATTATCTTTCAAAAATCAAGTTCATGAATTTTTAGACTTGAAAAAGTCCACTTTAATTCTCAAAATCATGTTTAGGCTCAAAGTTTGGATCATTTAACTACCTAAACATGTTACACTACTTAATTTAGCAACAATTCATGACAAAAATCGGCCATAACCTGTTTATATCAAAAAGCCCCAAATTTGCTCAAGAACACAAACCCTAGATTACTCAAAATTTGAAGTTTAAGGCTTCTAATCATGTTAAATAGCATCAATCTAGGTTATACAAGCATAATACATAAACAATTTAAGCATAATTACACTAAAAAGCATCAAAATCAAATTGGGGAAAAAATTGCTCAAGAACACTAATTTTCGGATTAAATGGTGTTTAGGTGTAGAAATTTACCGTTTTTCTTGAGTAATTCCTTGATAGCATCATTCTCAACATGATTTTAGTAAAAGATTTGATGATTAACGGTTAAAAATTGTGATTTTGGGGGTGTTTTCTCGTGTATTTTTGGGTTTTTGCGGCTGTTCTTCGCAGTATTTGGTGTGTGGGTTTTTCAACTGATCAGTTCTGCATTTTTATTTTTTTTATGATTTTTGGTCCCTCCGCGAGTCGCGGTATATTACCCTTCAAACTCCGCGAGTCGCGGAGTTTGTTATTTTTTTTATTTATTTATTTATTTATATCTTATACTAATTAAAACAATTAAGTAATTAATTTTAAAATTTTGTTTCCCTTGTTATTTAGGACGAGGTCGTTTCGGATCGTTGTCCTAGTCCGTCCTTCGACAAAATTTTAAAATTTGTCTTTTTGTAGCAATTGTTTTAAAAGCTAAGATTTTTGGGTTTTTTAATGTTTTTGACAAACTTTAATTCAATCAGATTAAAAATAATGATAATAAAAGTTCTCGTCCCTCCCTTGGGTAAAGCAATTTCGGTTCAAAGACCTAGTCTTCAACTTACGACGAATTTTAAAAATCATATTTTTAACTTAATGAGATAAAGTAAATTTTTGTTTTTAAATTCACACAATTTAAATATAAAATTCAAAATTAATATAAAAAATTCACACCAAACTTAAAATTTGAAATGCATAAAATTAAAAATTCATATTTTAAAAATTAAAAGTTCACACCAAACTTAATTTAAAAATTCATATTATAAATTCACACCAAACTTATATTAATTTTTCAAATATTTACAATTTTAAATATATTGTTTTTACAAAGTTTACAATATTAATTTAAGATTTATATATTAATTTTAAAAACGTGGTAAAAATAAAATTAAAAATCTTTTTGGCTTTTTATCCCACTTTAATCAATCAAATATTATCAAAAATATGCGCCCCTCTTTTCGGTAAAGTAATTTCGGTTCCAAGACCTAATTTAACTCATGACGAATTTTTGAAATATTTTGGGTTGATTGATTAAAGATATTTATACCTTAAGAATAAACGTTAAATTTCGCAGTGATGTAATAAATTTTTGAATGATATCAATAATTTCTGTAATGACCCGCACTTTTTCGATCGTTCTATACTTATAAGATTAATATTTACATAAATTAAACCTTACCAACATGATAAGCAATCCAAATTGTTGAGACTTATGTTTTTGAAATGAGTTTTACACAACGTTTGACCGTCTAGTTTGACCGATGATATCACGAACTATATAACATATGATAATTATACGTTTGTGTATATATATATGTATATATACATATTTAACATGATCTAAGGATGTTTTAATATCTCATTTTGTATTAATAACAATAAGTTATAAGTATATTTTGAAACTACTAACTTAAGTTTTCAAAACGATAACCATACGTAACGTTATTTGACATAAATACTTATAACATATAATGTTTATACATATATCGTATATGTAATGTATTTAATCACTTTTAAAGACTTAAATACATAAAACAATATAAGTATATTCACAAAAGATAGCTATATTTGAATTCTCATTCCATTTTTCACAAGATTTTCTATACGTATATCTAGAGTATATGTACTCGTATCATACCTAGCTTCTATACGTATTTACTATTGGTATATACACATCAAATCACCACCAACCAGCCCTTGTTCATGCCTTATGTATAAGGTAACTCTCTTGTTCATGCCTTATGTATAAGGTAACTACTTTTGATGTTTAGTATGACTAATTACATAAAAATACAACATGAAATTTTGTCCATGTTTTTCCATTAATCATGTTTTATGGCCTTAAATACATCTTCCATTTTCAAATTTTATTACCTCATTTCTTTAACCAAAAACACACTCTTAAGAAACTCCATAACCATTCAGCTAGTATCCATGAAGATCTAGCCATAAAAACATCACTTAAACACCATAAGAAAAACCTTACAAAAACACTTCAAGAATCCTTTCAAGAACACAAGTTTACTTCCAATCTTTCATCCAACTCCATTACTCTTTTGGTTCTAGGTTTTTACTCCTCTTTTACAGCAATCTTGTCCAAGTAACTTGAGGTAGTAACTTTGTTCATAACCTTATTCGATTCATATATATATAGCTATCTTATTTTATGGTATAAAATTTTAACAACAAGAACATAGTTTGAATGTTTTCAAACTTGTTTGCAAACTAAATAGATCCTTCTAACTTAACTTTTAAAATACTTCAAGACCTGTAATATATCATAAATATATTCTAATTTAACAAGGTATAACTTGGTTTTTCAAAGAACACCTTAAAAACTGTTTTTACGACGTCGGAGTGCAACCGGGGGCTGTTTTGGGTTGGATAATTAAAAACTATCTTGAACCTTGAATTGGAGGTTTATTTTCTGGAAAAATGATATTTACTATGAATATGATAACACATAAAAATTTCATGATTTAACTCAAAGTATAAGTATTTTTAGAAAAATAATCATTTAAGGTTGTTTACATGATGGAAAATGATTAACTTCATAAGTTTCACCAAAGTTTGACCTATGACCTGTGATTTCGAATACAAACTAAGGTATTTACAGTTCATATTCTTAAAGAAGGACTCGATCCAAGGAAGTGGCAAGTTGAATCAACGAAAACGGAGTTGTAACGAAGAAACTATGACCAAAACGAGATCGGATATCTAAGACTAGTTTAGCTACGAAAATAATTGGAGAAAATTAAATAAATCACATCTTTTTAAAATAACATGATATTTTATATATATGTACTCATAATTTAATTTTATATATGGTTCAGGATCACCCGTAAACAATACGAGAAGATTAATCATAAGATCCCATGATTGTACGCAACACGTCATTTGACAACACCGGTACTTTATGTACGCAACACGTCATTTGACAACACCGGTACCGTGGGTCAAGATTAATCTCGACCAATACATATACGATGGGGGTTTTTATTTATTTCATTGGGGGTTTATTAAACACCTAAAAATGAACCATTAAAATTGAATTACTAACATCGGACTGCTAACTACGGACTAAGAAATTATTAAAAGTATTAAAAGTATTATAAGTATATATATGTGACGTTTGTTTAAAAAGAAAAGGTATTGATATATTATATATGGATAGGTTCGTGATATCAATCGGAGACCAAGTCAAAATTACATATCTTCAAGACGAAAGTGAGTATATAGTCCCACTTTTAAACTCTAAGTATTTTGGGATGAGAATACATGTATTTTATGTTTTACGTTATGGACACAAGTAACTGAAAAATATATTCTACGTTGAGTTGTACCACTGGCATACTTCCCTGTAGCTTGGTAACTATTATTTACAGCGGTATTGTAAACGCGAATCCTGTTGATAGATCTATCGGGCCTGACAACCCCAACCGGACTGGACGACCAGTATTCAACGGTTGCACAGTACTTCGTTTCGTGACTACACTTGGTACGGTGTAGTAAGATTTCATAATAAAGGGAATATGCGACGTGATTAAATGTTAAGTATGGTTATCAAGTGCTCAACCACTTAGAATATTTTTATTAAAATGTTTATATATGAAATCTTGTGGTCTATATATTTATATCGTTGCCGGCATTAAACCTATATCTCACCAACTTTATGTTGACGTTTTAAACATGTCTATTCTCAGGTGATAACTAAAAGCTTCCGCTGCAACATGTTGAATTTAAACAAGATCTTGAGTATGCATATTTGTGTCAAAAATAAAACTGCATATCGGAGGATTTGTAATGTAAAATATGCTAGAAATCGTATTGTTATCATCACATGTAAAGTTTGTAAGTCTAAGATTATCGCTAAACGATAATCATCTTTTTATTGTCTAAAGCTTGTATTAAAATAAGAGTTATGGTTTGTAATGTAAAATAAATGCAGTTGTTCTTTTAAAAATGTCGCATATAGAGGTCAATACCTCGCAATGAAATCATACGTTATCTAACACGTTCTTATGGTTAAGGACGGGTTATGACATGTGGTATCAGAGCGATGGTCTTAGCGAACCAGGTTTGCATTAGTGTGTCTAACTGATAAGTCGTTAGGATACATTAGTAAGTCTGGACTTTGACCGGGTCTGATTTAAAAACCATTGCTTATCATTGTTGGTTAAAATTTATATGTAAATATTATGTAGTCCTAATGGGTTAGTTGTTATGTGATAGATGTCGGGCTCGAAACTTATTATCACATTCAGCGACTCCGAATCAGAATCTTCAGATGGCGTTTCAGTCATTAACCTATCCGATGACGAAAATAATATCTTTGAGGAAGACTCACAAATTCCGGATGAAGCAACTATAGGGAACCCGGAAAGTGAACCCGAGGAGGAAAGTGAACCCGAGGAGGAAAGTGAACCCGAGGAAGAAATACAGGAAGTTACGAAAGACAAGTTCGAATTAGGAAAGAAACGAAAGGCTAATGAATTAGAAAATTCAAATCCCGAGTTTAGTGAGGATGATGTGGCACCAACTCCACTAAACACTACCACCCCTATTCCCGCTATCCCTATTCGTTCTATCCCGGCATCTAGTTCTTCAGCCCCACCGTCAAAATATAGGCAGACAGCTAGGATAAGCGTTAGGCCATTCCTTGAACCTAAACGTCCTAGAAAATAGACCAAACGATGCGCTGCCGTATTAAACCATGGGATCATATAATGTTTTGTATAATATTATTAGAGTGGTTTGCTTAATGTTCGATGTAAGATAAGCATATGTAAAATAGTGAAGTATGAAATGTAATAATTTTCCATGGTTAAGTATTATTTAGATGGTAGTAATTGGTTCTGTACTAAGCTATTAAGTATGGACATTAACGGGTAGGTACTACCCTAGATATAATTATAAAATGCTAATAAGAAGAAAAGGCTTTTATAATAATACCTGGTTCATATTATTAATAAGCTATAATGTACTATAAATACACACTATATCTATAATAATCCATGTGAATAATTATTTTCTTTCATTAGGAAATGGCGCGATTGAATCGAATGACGGAACAAGAAGTCGAGGAATTCATCAACCAACGAGTGAACGACAGAATGTTATGGGTCGAGGCTGCAAGAGCTGCTGCAGTTAACCCAAATCCTTGTGTAGGATGCACCTACAAAACTTTTCAAGCTTGCAAGCCCTCATCATTCAGTGGAACAGAAGGACCGATCGGTTTAACCCGGTGGATAGAAAAGATGGAGACTGTGTTTAAAATCAGTGGTTGTGTTGAAAAGGACATGACCAAGTATGCATCGTGCACTTTACAAGATAGTGCACTCACGTGGTGGAAAAATTTTGTGAAGGCTGTAGGAGGAGATGTAGCTTATGATACTCCATGGGAAGAATTCAAAACAATGTTAATCAACGAGTATTGTCCAAGGAACGAGGTTAGGAAGTTGGAAGATGAATTACGAAGCCTGAAGGTTGTTGGTACTGAAATCACCAACTACAATCAGCGATTCATGGAATTAGTTTTGCTATGTCCTGAATTGGTTCCAACCGAAGAACGGAAGATTGAAATGTACAAAGATGGTTTGCCCACAAAGGTCAAGGCAAACGTTACAGCAACGAGACCTAAGACAATTCATGAAGCTATAACCATGGCAAACGAGCTAATGGATCAGGTCATCATGGATAAGAAAGTATCCAATACTGATATGAAGGAATCAGGTAACAAAAGAAAGTGGAATGGAAATTATGGTCGAGGTAACCAACAACAATCTTTTAAGAAACAAGAAACCACGCAAGGTGCGGGTAGTGGTTCAAGCTTTGGTTACAAAGGACAAAATCCGTTATGCAACCGATGCCACAAACATCATTTTGGTTACTGTAATGTGGTATGCAACAAATGTAATCGAAAGGGTCATCTTGCTGAAGATTGTAGGGCTCTCGTTACAAATACAAATGGTACCAAGACTCCTGCCACCAATGCAAATAGAACTGCTTTGGCTACCATTAATTGTTATGGGTGTGGAAAACAGGGTCATTATAAGAGCCAGTGTCCGAATCCAGAGAAGAATAATGGATCTGCACGAGGAAGAGCATTTGTTATTAATGCTAGAGAGGCGTATGAAGACCCGGAGCTTGTTACGGGTACGTTTACCATTAATAACTTATCCGCATCTATTATATTTGATACTGGTGCTGATAGAAGTTATGTGTGTAGAGACTTTCACGCTAAATTGAATTGTTCATCATTACCTCTAGATGCTAAGTACATGATTGAGTTAGCTAATGGTAAACTAATTAAAGCCGATAAAATTTGTCGTGATTGTAAAATAAATTTAGCCGGAGAAACGTTTAAAATTGACTTGATACCCGTAGAATTAGGAAGTTTTGATGTAATAGTCGGCATGGACTGGATGTCCAAAGTAGGAGCTGAAGTTGTGTGTGCCAAGAAGGCAATTCGCATTCCTTGTAAGGATAAAATGCCGGTGATGATTTATGGAGAGAAGGGTAACTCAAAGCTAAAACTCATTAGCTGTTTGAAAGCCAAGAAGTGTTTAGAAAAGGGATGTTATACTATTCTAGCACATGTTAATAAAGTTGAAAAGAAATAAAAAGAGAAGTGCATCAACGACGTTCCTGTGGCAAGAGATTTTCCTGAAGTTTTTCCGGAAGAGTTGCCGGGATTACCTCCATTTAGATCTGTAGAATTTCAAATAGATTTAGTACCAGGAGCTGCACCAGTTGCCCGTGCTCCATATAGACTTGCACCGTCCGAGTTAAAAGAACTTCAGAGTCAGTTAAAAGAATTACTGGATCGTGGATTCATACGACCAAGTACTTCACCGTGGGGAGCTCCGATTCTATTTGTTAAAAAGAAAGATTGATCTTTTAGGATGTGTATAGATTATCGTGAATTAAATAAGTTAACTATCAAGAATCGGTATCCACTACCGAGAATTGATGACTTATTTGATCAACTGCAAGGATCATGTGTTTATTCGAAAATCGACCTAAGATCGGGTTATCATCAATTACGTGTCAAAGAAGAGGACATTCCGAAAACTGCTTTTCGGACACGTTATGGTCATTACGAATTTTTGGTCATGCCGTTTGGATTGACGAATGCGCCAGCTGTATTCATGGACCTCATGAATCGAGTTTGTAGTCCATATTTAGATAAGTTTGTTATCGTTTTCATTGATGATATTCTTATCTATTCCAAGAGTGAGCAAGAGCATGAACAGCATTTAAGGTTGATATTAGAGTTGTTGAGAAAAGAACAGCTATATGCTAAATTTTCTAAATGTGCTTTCTGGTTGAAAGAAGTGCAATTTCTTGGCCACGTTGTTAGTAGCAAAGGAATTCAGGTTGATCCAGCAAAAATTGAAGCCATTGAAAAATGGGAGACTCCTAAGACACCAACGCAGATACGCCAATTTTTGGGTTTAGCCGGTTATTATAGAAGGTTTATTCAAGATTTTTCCCGAATAGCTAAGCCGTTGACAGCGTTAACGCAAAAAGGGAAGAAATATGAATGGACCTCTGAGCAGGAGAGTGCATTTCAATTACTGAAGAAGAAGTTAACTACGGCGCCTATTTTATCGTTACCAGAAGGGAACGATGATTTTGAAATATATTGTGACGCTTCGCGACAAGGTTTTGGTTGCGTTCTTATGCAACGGAAGAAAGTTATTGCATACGCATCCCGACAATTGAAGATTCACGAGCGGAATTATACGACGCATGATCTAGAACTGGGAGCAGTCGTGTTTGCATTGAAGATATGGAGACACTACTTGTATGGGGTTAAATGCACTGTGTTTACTGATCATAAAAGCCTTCAACATATTTTTGATCAGAAACAGCTGAACATGAGGCAACGTAGGTGGGTCGAGTTAATAAACGACTATGATTGTGAAATTCGTTATCATCCCGGGAAAGCGAATGTGGTGGCTGACGCATTAAGCAGAAAGGAACGAGAACCAATTCGAGTACGAGCGATGAACATAAAAATTCGCATGAATCTCAACTCACAAATCAAAGAAGTTCAACGAGAAGCACTTACTAAAGAAAATATAGGAAATGAAATAATGAAGAAGTATGAGAAGCAACTCGTTATACGGGAAGATGGAATTCGATATTTTGCAAATCGTATTTGGGTACCAAAGTTGGGAGGATTAAGGAAGTTGATATTGAATGAGGCACATAAGACAAGATACTCGATACATCCTGGAGTTGGAAAGATGTATCAAGATCTTAAGACACATTATTGGTGGCCTAATTTAAAGACAGACGTTGCAACATATGTTGGGGAGTGTTTAACTTGTTCCAAAGTCAAAGCAGAACACCAAAAGCCGTCAGGGCTACTTCAACAACCAGAAATCCCAGAATGGAAATGGGATGGTATTACCATGGATTTCATCACGAAGTTACCAAAGACTGCCTGGGGATACGATACCATTTGGGTAATTGTTGATCGTCTTACCAAATCTACACATTTCTTGCCTATAAAGGAAATGGATAGAATAGAGAAATTATTACGATTATATATAAAGGAAATAGTTTCAAGGCATGGAATACCTATTTCTATTATATCTGATCGTGATAGTAGATTTACCTCAAAGTTCTGGCAATCACTACAGGAGGCACTAGGAACTCGTTTGGATATGAGTACCGCATATCATCCGCAAACCGACGGGCAGAGTGAAAGAACAATTCAGACTCTTGAAGATATGCTCAGGGCATGTGTGATCGATTTTGGAAATGGATGGGATAAATATCTACCATTAGCAGAATTCTCGTATAATAATAGTTATCATGCGAGCATTAAAGCTGCGCCATTCGAAGCATTGTACGGAAGGAAGTGTAGATCTCCTATTTGTTGGAATGAAGTAGGAGATCGACAATTAACTGGTCCCGAGATCATACATGAAACTACTGAAAAGATAGTACAAATCAAGGAGAGATTGAAAACAGCCCGTAGTCGCCAAAAGAGCTACGCCGATGTCCGAAGGAAACCATTAGAGTTTCAGATCGGTGACATGGTTATGTTAAAGGTGTTACCATGGAAAGGTGTAATACGTTTTGGAAAAAGGGGTAAACTGAACCCAAGATATGTAGGCCCGTTCAAGATCATCGAACGCATTGGACCGGTAGCTTATCGACTCGAGTTACCGCAACAACTCGCCGGAGTACATAATACCTTTCACATCTCAAACCTTAAGAAGTGTCTTGCAAAGGAAGACCTCACCATTCCTCTTGAAGAAATCCATGTCGACGAGAAACTACAATTCATCGAAGAACCCATCGAAATCATGGATCGTGAAGTTAAACGGCTCAAGCAGAGCAACATACCGATCGTTAAGGTTCGTTGGAATGCTCGAAGGGGTCCCGAGTTTACTTGGAAACGAGAGGATCAGATGAAACAAAAGTATCCACACTTGTTTCTCGATGACGCAAAATAGGTACAATTTTAAAATTTCGGGACGAAATTTATTTAACGGGTAGGTACTGTAATGACCCGCACTTTTTCGATTGTTCTATACTTATAAGATTAATATTTACATAAATTAAACCTTACCAACATGATAAGCAATCCAAATTGTTGAGACTTATGTTTTTGAAATGAGTTTTACACAACGTTTGACCGTCTAGTTTGACCGATGATATCACGAACTATATAACATATGATAATTATACGTTTGTGTATATATATATGTATATATACATATTTAACATGATCTAAGGATGTTTTAATATCTCATTTTGTATTAATAACAATAAGTTATAAGTATATTTTGAAACTACTAACTTAAGTTTTCAAAACGATAACCATACGTAACGTTATTTGACATAAATACTTATAACATATAATGTTTATACATATATCGTATATGTAATGTATTTAATCACTTTTAAAGACTTAAATACATAAAACAATATAAGTATATTCACAAAAGATAGCTATATTTGAATTCTCATTCCATTTTTCACAAGATTTTCTATACGTATATCTAGAGTATATGTACTCGTATCATACCTAGCTTCTATACGTATTTACTATTGGTATATACACATCAAATCACCACCAACCAGCCCTTGTTCATGCCTTATGTATAAGGTAACTCTCTTGTTCATGCCTTATGTATAAGGTAACTACTTTTGATGTTTAGTATGACTAATTACATAAAAATACAACATGAAATTTTGTCCATGTTTTTCCATTAATCATGTTTTATGGCCTTAAATACATCTTCCATTTTCAAATTTTATTACCTCATTTCTTTAACCAAAAACACACTCTTAAGAAACTCCATAACCATTCAGCTAGTATCCATGAAGATCTAGCCATAAAAACATCACTTAAACACCATAAGAAAAACCTTACAAAAACATTTCAAGAATCCTTTCAAGAACACAAGTTTACTTCCAATCTTTCATCCAACTCCATTACTCTTTTGGTTCTAGGTTTTTACTCCTCTTTTACAGCAATCTTGTCCAAGTAACTTGAGGTAGTAACTTTGTTCATAACCTTATTCGATTCATATATATATTGCTATCTTATTTTATGGTATAAAATTTTAACAACAAGAACATAGTTTGAATGTTTTCAAACTTGTTTGCAAACTAAATAGATCCTTCTAACTTAACTTTTAAAATACTTCAAGACCTGTAATATATCATAAATATATTCTAATTTAACAAGGTATAACTTGGTTTTTCAAAGAACACCTTAAAAACTGTTTTTACGACGTCGGAGTGCAACCGGGGGCTGTTTTGGGTTGGATAATTAAAAACTATCTTGAACCTTGAATTGGAGGTTTATTTTCTGGAAAAATGATATTTACTATGAATATGATAACACATAAAAATTTCATGATTTAACTCAAAGTATAAGTATTTTTAGAAAAATAATCATTTAAGGTTGTTTACATGATGGAAAATGATTAACTTCATAAGTTTCACCAAAGTTTGACCTATGACCTGTGATTTCGAATACAAACTAAGGTATTTACAGTTCATATTCTTAAAGAAGGACTCGATCCAAGGAAGTGGCAAGTTGAATCAACGAAAACGGAGTTGTAACGAAGAAACTATGACCAAAACGAGATCGGATATCTAAGACTAGTTTAGCTACGAAAATAATTGGAGAAAATTAAATAAATCACATCTTTTTAAAATAACATGATATTTTATATATATGTACTCATAATTTAATTTTATATGGTTCAGGATCACCCGTAAACAATACGAGAAGATTAATCATAAGATCCCATGATTGTACGCAACACGTCATTTGACAACACCGGTACTTTATGTACGCAACACGTCATTTGACAACACCGGTACCGTGGGTCAAGATTAATCTCGACCAATACATATACGATGGGGGTTTTTATTTATTTCATTGGGGGTTTATTAAACACCTAAAAATGAACCATTAAAATTGAATTACTAACATCGGACTGCTAACTACGGACTAAGGAATTATTAAAAGTATTAAAAGTATTATAAGTATATATATGTGACGTTTGTTTAAAAAGAAAAGGTATTGATATATTATATATGGATAGGTTCGTGATATCAATCGGAGACCAAGTCAAAATTACATATCTTCAAGACGAAAGTGAGTATATAGTCCCACTTTTAAACTCTAAGTATTTCGGGATGAGAATACATGTATTTTATGTTTTACGTTATGGACACAAGTAACTGAAAAATATATTCTACGTTGAGTTGTACCACTGGCATACTTCCCTGTAGCTTGGTAACTATTATTTACAGCGGTATTGTAAACGCGAATCCTGTTGATAGATCTATCGGGCCTGACAACCCCAACCGGACTGGACGACCAGTATTCAACGGTTGCACAGTACTTCGTTTCGTGACTACACTTGGTACGGTGTAGTAAGATTTCATAATAAAGGGAATATGCGACGTGATTAAATGTTAAGTATGGTTATCAAGTGCTCAACCACTTAGAATATTTTTATTAAAATGTTTATATATGAAATCTTGTGGTCTATATATTTATATCGCTGCCGGCATTAAACCTATATCTCACCAACTTTATGTTGACGTTTTAAACATGTCTATTCTCAGGTGATAACTAAAAGCTTCCGCTGCAACATGTTGAATTTAAACAAGATCTTGAGTATGCATATTTGTGTCAAAAATAAAACTGCATATCGGAGGATTTGTAATGTAAAATATGCTAGAAATCGTATTGTTATCATCACATGTAAAGTTTGTAAGTCTAAGATTATCGCTAAATGATAATCATCTTTTTATTGTCTAAAGCTTGTATTAAAATAAGAGTTATGGTTTGTAATGTAAAATAAATGCAGTTGTTCTTTTAAAAATGTCGCATATAGAGGTCAATACCTCGCAATGAAATCATACGTTATCTAACACGTTCTTATGGTTAAGGACGGGTTATGACAATTTCGGTCGCCAAACCTAATTTTATTCAATACCAATTTAATACTTTATAGCGAACAAATTAGCGTTTATTATCAAAAGGTTAAAAATAAAAATAAAAATAAAGATTTTACAGACTTACCTGTGAAATAGATTTCTTAGTTATATGATCTATCCCATTCATAAGATAGTCGGTTTAATTGGTTTTCCATGGCTACATAGGCGTAACCTCGAGCATTCAGTGTTTTTTCTTCTAAACATACGAACGGTCCGTCTCTGCATAAAGTAACAAATTCGGTATTTGAATAGGTTTGATTATTTGAACATTTACCTCCATGTGACCATTTTCTGCATTTGTGACATCTTTCTAGGTGTCGTGCTCTTCTTTTCGCTGCGGATTTTGATTTTCCTTTACCAAATTGTAACTTATTATCTTCGCATCTGGATTCTTTTCTAACTCCGTCCAATCTTTCTCTGATTACTGATACTATTTCACGCGGAAGTGTGTCATTATTACGTTTAGTGATCAAAGCGTGTAGCATTAGACCATGGTTTAGTTCACAGGCAGTCTTCATTTTGTAAAAACCTAAAAAAAATAAAAATTCAGAATGGGGGGAGAAGACTAGTTCTTTAGGGTCTGCTAGGGAAAGACCATTCGGGTTCTATTTTCGAGAACTACACGAAAACAGACAATCTAACTCTAACAGAAATACATATTATCCTTTAAAGACTTGATTCTCCCCACACTTAGTTAGCTGTGGTGTCGAAATTGTGATTAACTTCGTTGTCGACTTCCATCGGACTATCTATGTAGTGTTTAACTCTGTGAACATTAACTTTAAATTCAATCCCATTTGAATTTATCAATTCTACTGTTCCGTATGGAAAAACTCTTTTAACTATGAATGGTCCAGACCATCTTGATTTCAATTTTCCAGGAAATAGCTTGAATCGTGAATTGAAAAGAAGAACTCTGTCTCCTTCTTTAAATTCTTTTGAACTTCTGATTCTTTTATCATGCCATTTCTTCGTTCTTTCTTTATAGATTAACGAATTTTTGTATGCTTCATGTCTTAATTCTTCTAATTCGTTTAGTTGACTTAATCGTAGACGTCCGGCTTCATGTAAATCAAGATTACATGTCTTCAAAGCCCAAAATGCTTTGTGTTCAATTTCTACTGGAAGATGACATGCTTTTCCATAAACAAGTCTAAAAGGTGTGGTTCCAATTGGAGTTTTGTAGGCTGTTCTAAAAGCCCAGAGTGCATCCTCCAATTTAATGGACCATTCCTTCGGATTTGATCCTACGGTTTTCTCTAGAATACGTTTTAAAGCTCGGTTGGTATTTTCAACTTGTCCACTTGTTTGTGGATGATATGCGGTGGAGATTTTATGAGTTACTCCATATCTTTTAAGAACTTTCTCAAGTTGATTATTACAGAAATGAGTACCCCGATCACTTATTAAAGCTTTCGGTGTTCCAAACCTTGCAAAAAGACGTTTTAAAAAGTTGACTACAACTCGTGCATCGTTAGTTGGGAGAGCTTGTGCTTCCGCCCATTTAGATACATAATCAATGGCTACGAGTATATATAGATTATTATGAGATTTTGGAAATGGACCCATAAAGTCAATACCCCAAATGTCAAATACTTCACATACTTGGATGACATTTTGTGGCATTTCATCACGTTGACTTATTTTTCCTGCCCTTTGACAAGCATCACAGGATTTGCAAAGAAGGTGTGCGTCTTTGTAAATTGTAGGCCAATAGAATCCAGCATCATAAACTTTTCTTGCTGTTAGTTGAGGCCCATAATGCCCTCCTGTTGGTCCTGTGTGACAATGGTTTAATATTTTACTAGCTTCATCTCCAAATACACATCGGCGTATTATTCCATCGGGACAACTTTTAAACAGATGTGGATCTTCCCAAAAATAGTGTTTTATATCACTGAAGAATTTCTTTCGTCTTTGGTACGATAATCCTTTTTCAAGGAATCCACAAACTAAGTAGTTTGCATAGTCTGCAAACCATGGAATTTCTTTATAATCTATCTTCAATAGATATTCGTCAGGAAAGTTGTCTTGTATGGCCGATTCATTTAGAACTTCTAATTCAGGATTTTCAAGACGAGAAAGATGATCTGCGGCGAGAGTTTCTGCTCCTCTTTTATCTCGGATTCCAATATCAAACTCTTGTAAGAGTAAGATCCAACGGATTAATCTTGGTTTAGCATCTTGTTTCGAAAATAGGTATCTAAGAGCAGAATAGTCGGTATAGACCACCGTTTTTGCTAGAACGAGATATGATCGAAATTTGTCAAAAGCAAAGACAATAGCAAGGAGTTCTTTTTCAGTAGTTGTATAGTTCATTTGTGCTCCTTGTAACATCTTACTAGCATAATATATAGGTTGAAATCGTTTTTCAATCCTTTGTCCTAAAACGGCTCCCATTGCAAAATCACTTGCATCGCACATTAGTTCAAATGGTAGATTCCAATTTGGTGTTATCATGATCGTCGCATTAGTGAGTTTCTCTTTAAGAATATTAAAAGATTTGATGCACTCATCTGAAAAGATGAATGGAGCATCTTTTTCTAGGAGTTTATTCATAGGAGTGGCAATTTTAGAAAAATCTTTTATGAAACGTCGGTAAAAACCGGCATGCCCTAGAAAACTCCTAACTCCTCTAACATTGGTGGGATCTGGAAGTTTAGCAATTACATCTACTTTAGCTCTATCCACTTCAATTCCTTCTTTTGAAATTTTATGACCAAGAACGATGCCTTCTTTAACCATGAAATGGCATTTCTCCCAATTAAGAACTAGATTTGATTGTTCGCATCTAATAAGCATTCGTTCCAGATTAGCTAAACATGATTCAAATGTATCACCGAAGACTGAAAAGTCATCCATGAAAACTTCCATGCATTCTTCTATCATGTCGTGAAAAATCGCCATCATACATCTTTGAAAGGTTGCAGGGGCGTGCAAAGTCCAAATGGCATGCGTTTGTAAGCAAAAGTACCATAAGGGCACGTGAATGTGGTTTTCTCTTGATCTTCGGGTGCTATTGGAATTTAAAAATATCCGGAAAATCCATCTAGAAAACAATAGTAACTATTTCCGGCTAATCTTTCCAACATTTGATCTATGAAAGGTAAGGGAAAGTGATCTTTTCTGGTGGCGTCATTTAATTTTCTATAATCAATACATACACGCCATCCTGTTACAGTCCTAGTAGGAATAAGCTCATTTTTTTCATTTGTAATGACAGTCATGCCACCCTTCTTAGGCACGCATTGAACTGGGCTAACCCATGGACTATCAGAAATTGGATAAATTAGACCTGCGTCTAGCAGTTTAATAATCTCTTTCTTAACTACATCTTGCATATTAGGATTTAGTCTTCGTTGGCGTTGCACATACGTTTTATGACCTTCTTCCATAAGGATTTTATGTGTGCAATACGAAGGACTTATTCCTTTAATATCATGAATCTTCTATGCAATGGCTGGTTTATGGGCTTTCAACACAGAAATGAGTTGTGATTTCTCATTTTCAGTAAGAGAAGACGATATTATTACAGGTAATTCAGATTCACCATGTAAATAAGCGTATTCCAAATGGTTTGGAAGTGGCTTTAACTCTAATTTTGGAGGTTCTTCTATCGATGATTTGTATCGATATCTGTCTTCTTCTTTTAGCATTTGAATTTCTTCTGTTGTTGGTTCATATCCATTAGCTATAAGTGTAGCTAACATTTCAGCTTCATCAATTGGTTCATTACCTTCTCCTAAAGAACATTCTCCTGTTCCTTGTAATTCTGGAAATTCTTCTAATAATTCTGCATGTGCATCTATAGTTTGAATATAATAACATGTATCATCTGCAGATTGTGGTTGTTGGATTGCTCTATCAACTGAAAAGGTAACACTCTCATCCTCTATACTTAGGGTCAATTTCTTACCGAACACGTCTATCATTGCTTTAGCCGTGTTTAAGAATGGTCTTCCTAATATAAGAGGAACTTGAGAATCTTCTTCCATGTCCAGAACAACAAAATCTACTGGAAATACTAAAGTACCAACTTTAACTAGCATGTTCTCCATTATCCCTCTAGGATATTTTATTGATCTATCGGCTAATTGTATGCTTATTCTGGTTGGTTTCAATTCTCCAAGGTCTAGTTTAGCGTATAGTGAATACGGCATTAGATTTATACTAGCACCTAAGTCTGCCAATGCTTCTATTGAATTAAGACTTCCCAGAAAATATGGAATTGTGAAACTTCCTGGATCAGATAATTTTTCTGGTATCTTATTCAACAGCACTGCTGAACAATTAGCATTCATGGTAACAGCCGAGAGTTCTTCCATTTTCTTTCTATTTGAGATCAGATCTTTCAAGAATTTAGCATATCTAGGCATTCCTGAAATCACATCAATGAAAGGAAGATTTACATTTATCTGTTTAAACATATTCAAGAATTTGGATTGCTCGGCTTCAAGTTTCTCTTTCTTCATTTTACTCGGGTAAGGAAGTGGTGGTTGGTATGGTTTAACATAAGGTTTAGCCTTAACTGTGTTATCTTCATTAACCTTTTCAACTACCGGTTCTTTTTCCTTATCTTGATCAGGTTGTGGTTCTTGTGGAGTAGGAATAGCTTCATCAGAAGTTACAGGTATTTCAGGTGGTTTAAGCGTTGTACCACTTCTTGTGATAATGGCTTTAGCTGTTTCATTCCGGGGGTTAGCATTTGTATCACTAGGTAGACTTCCCGGTTTTCTTTCACCTATTAACCTTGCTAGGTTACTTACTTCTTGTTCCAGATTTTGAATAGAAGCTTGTTGATTTCTAAATGCTTGAGCATTTTGTTCATTAATTTGTTTCTGAGATGTGAAAAATTGCGTTTGAGTTTCAACTAGCTTCGTCATCATATCTTTTAAATTCGGCTTTTTATCATCGGTTTGTTGTGGTGGTTTGTTTTGAAAATTAGGTCTTTGCTGATTGTAAGTATTATTGGATACTTGTTGATTGCTAGGACCTTGTTGGTTGTTGTATGGAATATTTCGGTTATAATTCTGGTTTTGATTGTAAATCGGTCTTGGCGGTTGATAATTATTCTGATAATTATTTCCAGGCCTTTGGTTTATGTATGAAATATTCTCTCTTTGTTCCATTGTTAATTCAATACTGAGACAATCTTTTGTCAAATGTGGTCCTCCACACTGCTCACAACTAATTCGTATTGAGTGAATATCTTTAGTCATCTTTTACATTCGTCTCTCCACAGCATCTATCTTTGTGAAAATGGAATCTAAGTCATGGCTAGAATCGGCTCTAGCTGTTTTAGATGATCTAATGATATCTTTTTCTTGGTGCCACTCATGTGAGTGGGAAGCAGTGTTATCAATAATTTTGTAAGCATCAGTTTCGGTTTTCTTCATAATAGAACCACCAGCTGCTATATCTATGTCTTTCCTTGTAGTGATGTCGCATCCTTGGTAGAATATTTGTACTATTTGACAGGTGTATAAACCATGTTGCGGACATCCTCTCAATAACTTTCCAAATCTTGTCCACGCCTCATATAGAGTTTCATTTGGCTTCTGTGTGAACGTAACAATTTCTGCTTGAAGTCTTACGGCTTTAGATGCAGGAAAGAATTGTTTAAGAAATTTTTCAACTAAAACGTCCCATGTATCAATCGCCCCTTCAGGTAACGATTCCAACCAATCTTTGGCTTCTCCCTTTAAAGTCCAGGGAAATAACATGAGATATATCTGTTCATCCTCCACTTCTCGGATTTTAAATAGTGTGCAGATCCTATTAAAGGTACGTAGATGTTCATTTGGATCTTCCTTCGGCGCACCACTAAATTGGCATTGATTAGTCACCATGTGTAGAATTTGTCCTTTGATTTCATAATCTGGCGCATTAATGTCTGGATGAGTAATTGCGTGACCTTGGCCAGTGCGTTTAGCTCTCATTCGGTCTTCCATACTTAAAGGTTCCAGATTCTCCATAATTGAATTTGTTGAATCGGAATCACTAGAGGATTCTGATTTAATAGTTCGTTCCTCAACAATCTCTGTTTGAATGATTGGTTGTTCCGGAGGAAAGTTTAGTGGTTCAGGATCTACGAATCGTCCCTGAATATTCTCCGGATTCTCAATTGTGAGGTCGGGTTCAAAAAATGGATTATCGGAAATTTGAACTGGAGTACTTGGTCGACTGGATGACGATTCTAAAGAAAAATCAACGGCAGTAATATTTGCTAAATGTCTTGATCTAGTTACAGGTGGTGAACGTACAAAAGGTGGTGAACGTCTTGCTCGGTGCATTCACTGAATATCCTATTAGTTTTTAAAAGGAAAGAAAAATTATAATAAGTTATCCAATCAATAGACTTTTCTGATTTTGCCCATGTTTCGAATAGCCAAAAGATGTAGCAGAGGGGCAGGATTCGTTTGGTCTCAATATAATTGAGGACTGTTTGGCTCCAATAACCCGGTCCACGTACAAATCCAACTATTACTACGAACCAGAAAATTTTGATGTCTATCAATTTAACTGATGTTATGCGAGGTGTATATGAAATAATGTATATTTTACTAGGAAAAACTATTAAATACGATACATTTTTACACAAGTTATTTATTTATTTACAGATGGGATATACCTAAACCTTGCTACAACACTATAGGCAGTGTACCTAATCGTAGAGTAGTATAGTTTTTAGTAAGTCCGGTTCGTTCCACAGGGAGACGACTTATTCTACACTATATTTTTAAACAATTATATTTGTACAAAATATATATAATTATATATAGTAATAATATAAAAAGGGGGTTTACCGTTTAATGACCTAATGAAAAATATAAATAACGATAATTTAAGTGCGATAATTAAAAGTGCAATAAATAAAATGATAGTAAATAAAAATGCGATAATTAAAAGTGCAATTAAATATGAAATAAAGGAATTATGCTTATTTAAACTTCCGTAATCATGATGTTTGACGTGTTGATTTTAGTTTATTCTCATGGGTTAATTGTCCTTTGTCCTGGATTATTTAATATGTCCGTCTGGTTTTTGTCCACAACAGTCCATCAGTCATAAATATAAAATGCGAGTGTCCTCGTCAAATTATCCTTATACCCGAAGTCAAATATTCCAACTAATTGGGGACTTAAATTGTAACAAGGTCTTAATACTTTGTTTAATAATTACACCAGGATATCGACTGCGTGTGACCCAAGGTTTTAATACTTTGTTAACAATTACGCCAAGTGTCCTTGTTCATAATTTACCCCTGTTTTAATAAGTCTATTAACTATTAATCCATTCCCGTGTCCGGTTAAATGAACGATTATTCGTACATATAAATATCCCGCCCATCGTGTCCGATCGAGTGTATATGGTTATTTATAGGTACGTCCAATTGTAAATCTTTATATTAAAATTAACAAACTATCATTTAGTTAAACAAATATAAAGCCCATTAATAGCCCATAGTCTAATTTCCACAAGTGTCGTTCTTTTGTCCAAACCCCAATTATGGTACAAAGCCCAATTACCCAATTTTAGTATTTTAGCCCAACATCATGATTACTTCGTCTTAAATAAGCATAATAATAACTTAAGTACGAGACATTAATTTAAAAAGGAGAACATAGCTTACATTGATTATTTATCGCGTGGTGTTACACGGACAGAGCTTCGACTTTAAAACCCGTAAAATAACCTTTGCATAACCCAAAACTAATCTAATATAAAACTACACTATACTATATATAATATATATATATATATATATATATTTATTTATTTATTATTATTACAGAGGAGTATTATTATTATTATGTTTTTTTATGGCCAAAACTCGTTGCCTTTTATAGATGTGGTCTGATCCTGAGGCCCATGCGATCGCATGGGTTCTCAGTGTTAATCTCATGCGATCGCATGGCCAGTCTGGCCATGCCCAATTGCTTTGTTTTCTAGCTTGTCGACGTTATATTTAATTATATAATATAATATATATAATTTTATATAATTATATATATATTATATTATATTCTTGTGCATAGTAGACTCATAATTTTTGGTCCGTTGCGTCGGGCATTGATAGTTGGCTCAGGTCCCGGTTCCGGATTTTTGAACGTCCTTTCGTATAATTTAATATCTTGTACTTTGCGTTCCGCAACTTGTACTTTTGTCATTTTTAGACGTTTCTCATCAATAAATTGAACCACTTGGATTTGTATCTTGTACATTTGAGCTTTTTGGTCATTTGCGTCTTCAAATCGTCGTTTTCGCCTTTTATCTTCGCACTTATTTAATAATAACGATTACAACTTACAATAGGACAATTACAACTAAATAATTTACATATTGGGAGGATATTGCTACTAAATATATGTTCATTTGGAGCACTATCAAATATCCCCACACTTGAACATTGCTTGTCCTCAAGCAATACAGAACTTGAAATTAAATTACACGAATCACTTCTTTATTCTTCACACTTTATACATTAGTGATTTTGATACGGCGGTATAAACAATGATAGTAACGATGTGGTTTACAGTCCCACATGACTATAAAAATTTAGATACTTAAGGAAATTGGATCTTTATGAAAACATTTGATCTTTTGAAAATTCATTCTAGCTTTTACCCTAGATAAGTTTTCCAGAATACCCCTTCACCGGTGTTTGCAAAATGTTTTTGTGGGTTTTGTGGGTTTCAGATTTGAAAATTTTAGCTCAAAACTTATGGTTTTGTGTCACCCACTTGCTAACCTTGTATTGGGAAAGCAACACGTCCAGTATACTTGTCCCGTATATTACCTTTCAAACTACCGTCCGGTTGTAAAGGAAAGCGATGAACAAGAAATTGTTAAGGCAATGTCTAATGACATGCATTTGTTCATGGTCTAAAATGTGTCGGATGCAATTACTATCCTTTGTAGGAGCAATAGTAAAGATCACCCTATAATTTTTTTCGGTCTGGCACAAGGTCCTGTCTTCGACCATGCTATGCAACCACCGTTCTTACGGTTGACACCCGAATTGGTTCAGGTGACCTAATGAATTCCAGGTGAATTCCTAGGATTTTACGTTCAATGGTAATGAACGCATTGAAAATGGGTTTTCAGAAAACAAATCGGTTTTAATTTGATCAAAATATTTTCTCGTTCAAGCTCGAGTTTAGATATCATCGAATTCCATGAGTTTGTAATTCTCAATCTTTAAAGTCAATCTCAAGGATTGAGTAATATCAGTCTTAAAAGCTGATTTTTAATCTTTAAGGAGATTATGCTTTCTGGGGGTCTGATTCATTAGTCTTATCAAGCTAATTTGCACGGCGCCCGCCCCATTTTACGAGACAGATCCTCTCATGGTTAGGATAAGTCTGACCACTTGGCGACCCTGTTTGATGCTGAGGTCCGTGGATTTCCTGCTGATTTTAGAGATGACTTTTCTAGGTTTTTCGTCAACCTATAGCTGGTCTGGACGACAACTTCATGACCTAAATCAAGAAGCGCGTGTCTTTTTCGGAAGACTTTACTTCCTTTTAATGATGGAATTGATTCATCGTGTAGATCCATCTTTTCTTTTATTTTTATTATAATATTGCGGGTAAAACAGTCAATTTAGTCCAAAACAAAAGCACCTGCAATAAACTTTACAGAAACATGTGATAGATAGTTTTTAATTGAATAACTTGGTACATTCTCCCCACACTTGGCTTTTTTCATGCGTCTTTTTATATCCTAATAAATAAATTCAAGCGTTTTAGTTGTTTCTCAATTTATGTCCTTTCCGAGGTAACGATAATTTCGGTATTAACACATAGTTTTCATCGTTCATAAATATGTATAAACATGATTTTGAATTCATTTAGTTGAAATTTTTTTTTAAAATTTTCACAAAATTTAGAAAATAAACCAAGTATAAACCCGAGAGAATTTATAACTCTTCCCCACACTTGAGATCATGCAATACCCTCATTTGCATGAAATCAGACTCTAATTATAAATTCATGAGGGTGATTAGTGTAGAAAAGTGATTGAAAATACCCAATTTGTAATTACAAAGCTCGTCGAATGATAGATGGCGCGCCTCTTCGTTCATCCCTTCTTGTTTTATCACACATGTTTTTTTTCTTCAAAAACGGTTGATTTTCTGAGCTGTTTGTTAATATTTGAAAATGCGTCTTTTAACCTAACTTATTATGCATGTTTATTAACGAGTTATGCACTAACCCGAACCCCTAATTTAACATTAAGTGGGGTTAGACTTCCCCACACTTAGCTGACGACATGTGAAGTCGGTAGAATAAGTTCCACGAATTAAAATAGTGAGCCAGTTATTTACATCTCGGGTGGTATAAAATATATCAATGGGTTTAAAGTTTAAACCCACCCGATCGTCACTACTTAATTCTTTTTTAAGTGTAGCTTTTAGTAAATGGATATGTCTCTTTTCTGGTTCTTGGTCAAATGGATCGATATACACCGACATACATACTATAGGGTGGAAAATTCCTAACATTTTCTTCCTTTTATTCTTGGGATCAAAGGTTTCACCTCTATTACCCAATTGGGTGAAATTCGAGGTGTCATTATCTATTACAGCCCGTAGTTTATCTTTAGTAGATGACTCGTCTATTGAGAATATTGGGTTGGAAGGTTGTGGAATGGTGAATTTCGGGATCGAAGTAGATTCTTCTTCTTTAACGGTACTTATCGGTTCCACCACTTTGGTCTCGGGGGTAAAATTTTCAACGTTATCGTTTTCCCAAGAGTACCAATTTGTCACCCTTACTTCTTCTTCATTCATTGATTGATCGATGATTTCGTCGGTAGAGGCTAATGTGTCGATATGTTGTGAAATTGGTAAGACTGAATAAAAAGTATCATCGGGATAGTTGGTGATTTCAGAGCTCTCGAATTCATCAAAATTCGATGATATGAGATTTTCTTGCACACGACTCCTCAGATCAACAGGTGTGTAATCTGATAGAGTTTCAGCTTGCCGATTTACAAACTCTCTCATTTGTTCATTTTGAGCATCAAGTTCTTCGAGTTTGATTTTCATATAATCTAAAGAATTTTCAGACACATAATTTTCCTCGTCATCTGATTGTTGAGTTTGGAAATATTCTTGGGAATAATCCCAATTTGAATTGTATTCCTCATAATCATTCCATTCAGGTTCCATGGGTGCGCAATTTTCCATAGGAACATAATAATAACATTCCCATGTTGAATGATAATCTCCACAGATTTCACAACCAGTTATTATTTCGTCATTCGTGATCCAAGATTGACCGAACGAATTTTTATCAACACTCGTTTGAGAGTATTGATTTAATTGATTTCGCATGTCATAAAGAGTTTCCAAAATATTCTCGAGATTTTCCATAATGCGCTTATTACCAAATTTTAGCTACAATGTGGTGCATTTACTAACTATCCTATTAGTTATAAAATAAAAAAAATTATATAAGTTATCAAATTAATAGACTTTTCTGCTTTTGCCCACATTTCGAATAGCCAATAGATGCAGCAGGGAGCCAGAACCCTTTAAATCGGAAGCTCACAACTCAGCCACTAACAAATCCAACTATTACTACGAAGCAGAAAATTTGGATGTCTATCAATTTAACCGCTTAAAATAATTTTTCGTTTTTGAAATTTTAGAGAAGAAATAGAAAATTCTATGTCCTAAAAACTAGATCGTCGAGAAATAAGAAAGAAAAAGAAGCGCGTCGAAAAACGTCGAAAAATAAAAATAAGGAAGAAAAACGTCGAAACTTAAAAGGTACTAAAATTTATAAACAGCGTCGCAAAATTCTAAAGCACCTAAATCTTAATCTAAAGAAAAGGCACTTAAGGGATTTTACGGCAAAACCTAAAAATCTAGAAATATAAAATAAGCTACGGCAAAATACTAGTCTTAAAACTAATTACGAACGATAAAAAAACAAATATTACGAATAAACGATAAAAATACAAAATGTAATTAAAATGATAAAAATATAAATTTTATAAAAATATTATTTTTATATTATATATTTTATAAAAGTATTAATTTTTTTATAATTATAAAACTAATTAAAACTTAAATTACAAATTAAATTAAAACTAAAACTAAATATTATTATAAATAACCCTAAATAATAATAATAATAAATAATACCCCGTAATAAATGCTGAAATATGGTTTCTGGCGTATCAGATCAGGCCATGCGATCGCATGGCTTTACAACACCCGGCTCATGCGATCGCATGGGTCTGGGTTCCAAGTTTTTTTTTTTTATTTATTGTTTTTTATTATTTTTCTAAAAATGATATATAAATATATGTATACAAATATATATTAAAAATATAGCGTTTCGCCGAGTCCCCGGCAGCGGCGCCAAAAACTTGATGTTATGCGAGGTGTATATGAAATAATGTATATTTTACTAGGAAAAACTATTAAATACGATACATTTTTACACAAGTTATTTATTTATTTACAGATGGGATATACCTAAACCTTGCTACAACACTATAGGCAGTGTACCTAATCGTAGAGTAGTATAGTTTTTAGTAAGTCCGGTTCGTTCCACAGGGAGACGACTTATTCTACACTATATTTTTAAACAATTATATTTGAACAAAATATATATAATTATATATAGTAATAATATAAAAAGGGGGTTTACCGTTTAATGACCGGTTTGTCGAATTTATATTTTAAGTCACAATTAAAACCTAATGAAAAATATAAATAACGATAATTTAAGTGCGATAATTAAAAGTGCAATAAATAAAATGATAGTAAATAAAAATGCGATAATTAAAAGTGCAATTAAATATGAAATAAAGGAATTATGCTTATTTAAACTTCCGTAATCATGATGTTTGACGTGTTGATTTTAGTTTATTCTCATGGGTTAATTGTCCTTTGTCCTGGATTATTTAATATGTCCGTCTGGTTTTTGTCCACAACAGTCCATCAGTCATAAATATAAAATGCGAGTGTCCTCGTCAAATTATCCTTATACCCGAAGTCAAATATTCCAACTAATTGGGGACTTAAACTGTAACAAGGTCTTAATACTTTGTTTAATAATTACACCAGGATATCGACTGCGTGTAACCCAAGGTTTTAATACTTTGTTAACAATTACGCCAAGTGTCCTTGTTCATAATTTACCCCTGTTTTAATAAGTCTATTAACTATTAATCCATTCCCGTGTCCGGTTAAATGAACGATTATTCGTACATATAAATATCCCGCCCATCGTGTCCGATCGAGTGTATATGGTTATTTATAGGTACGTCCAATTGTAAATCTTTATATTAAAATTAACAAACTATCATTTAGTTAAACAAATATAAAGCCCATTAATAGCCCATAGTCTAATTTCCACAAGTGTCGTTCTTTTGTCCAAACCCCAATTATGGTACAAAGCCCAATTACCCAATTTTAGTATTTTAGCCCAACATCATGATTACTTCGTCTTAAATAAGCATAATAATAACTTAAGTACGAGACATTAATTTAAAAAGGAGAACATAGCTTACATTGATTATTTATCGCGTAGTGTTACACGGACAGAGCTTCGACTTTAAAACCCGTAAAATAACCTTTGCATAACCCAAAACTAATCTAATATAAAACTACACTATACTATATATAATATATATATATATATATATATATATATATATATATATATATATATATATATATATATATATATATATATATATATATATTTATTATTATTACAGAGGAGTATTATTATTATTATGTTTTTTTATGGCCAAAACTCGTTGCCTTTTATAGATGTGGTCTGATCCTGAGGCCCATGCGATCGCATGGGTTCTCAGTGTTAATCTCATGCGATCGCATGGCCAGTCTGGCCATGCCCAATTGCTTTGTTTTCTAGCTTGTCGACGTTATATTTAATTATATAATATAATATATATAATTTTATATAATTATATATATATTATATTATATTCTTGTGCATAGTAGACTCATAATTTTTGGTCCGTTGCGTCGGGCGTTGATAGTTGGCTCAGGTCCCGGTTCCGGATTTTCGAACGTCCTTTCGTATAATTTAATATCTTGTACTTTGCGTTCCGCAACTTGTACTTTTGTCATTTTTAGACGTTTCTCACCAATAAATTGAACCACTTGGATTTGTATCTTGTACATTTGAGCTTTTTGGTCATTTGCGTCTTCAAATCGTCGTTTTCGCCTTTTATCTTCGCACTTATTTAATAATAACGATTACAACTTACAATAGGACAATTACAACTAAATAATTTACATATTGGGAGGATATTGCTACTAAATATATGTTCATTTGGAGAACTATCATTAACCACTTAAAATAAATTTTCGTAATTTTAAGAAATTTAGATAAGAAGTAGAATAAAAATCTATGTCCTAAAACTAGAATAGCGAGAAATAAGAAAGAAAAAGAGCGTGTCGAAAAAGGTCGAAAAAGAAAAATGGTTGAAAAATAAAAGGTGACGGAAAAATAAAAGAAACTTATTACACTTGACTAACCTAACCTTATTACTATAACTAACTTAAAATTATAATCGCAAATTGAGATTACTAATTGGAATGATAATTGATACATAGGTAAAATTCGTCTAAAAATATTAAAGCTTACAAGAAAAACTAAATCCCAAATGGAAATAACATAAAAAGAAACTAAAACTTAAAAAGGCGTCGCAAAATTCTAAAGTACCTGAATCTTAGTCTAAAGAAAAAGCACTTAAGGAATTCTACGGCAAAGCCTAAAAATCTAGAAGTAAAAATAACTATGGCAAAAACTAAGTTTAAAACTAAATATGAGCTAAAAATACAAATATTACGCTAAAACGATTAAAAAGGGACAAAATATAAAAATATACAAAAAGTTGTAAAAAGTACAATTTTTTTTAAAAAATATTATTTTTATATTAATTATTTATTAAAACTATTAATTTTACAATTTAATTAAACTAATTTAACTAAAATATAAATTAAATAAAAAGTAAAACTAAATATAATAATAATAATTAATTAGGGTTAATAATAATAATAATTAATAATTTCCCGTAATTAATGCTGAATTAGGGTTCTGTCGGTGTCAGAGTAGCTCCCCGGCAGCGGCGCCAAAAATACTTGATGTTATGCGAGGTGTATATAAAATAGCTATTATATTTTAGCAGAAAATACTATTAAATACGATACAATTTTACATAAGATATTTATTTATTTAGAGAATGGATATACTTAAACCTTGCTACAACACTTATAGGCAGTGTACCTAATCGTACAGTAGTGTAGTTTTTAGTAAGTCCGGTTCGTTCCACAGGGAAAATCTTTAAACAAAGCTTAACGCTATATTAGTTTACTTTTGTAAAAATACATATATATATATAAGTAATATTATTATTATAAAGGGGGATTTTTACCGTTTAATGACCGGTTTGTCGATTTTAAAACTTTAGTCGCAGTTAAAACCAAATGTAAAATAATAAATAAATACAAGACTTAATTTAAAGCGTAAAGTAAATAACGATAATGAAATTGCGAATAATAAAAGTGCGATAAAATAAACTTGCGATAATTAAAAAGTACGATAATTAAAAGTGCAATTAAATATAATAACAATAAATAAAATGCGATAATTAGAAGTGCAATTAAATATAAAATAAAGGAAATTAAATATGAAATAAAAGAATTATGCTTATTTAAACTTCCGTAATCATGATGTTTGACATGTTGATTTTAGTTTTATGCCCATGGGTTAATTGTCCTTTGTCCTGGATTATTTAATATGTCCGTCTGGTTTTTGTCCATAACAGTCCATCAGTCATAAATATAAAGTGCGAGTGTCCTCGTCAAATTATCCTTATACCCGAAGTTAAATATTCCAACTAATTGGGGACTTAAACTGTAACAAGATTTTAATACTTTGTTTAATAATTACACCAGGATGTCGACTGAGTGTAACCCAAGGTTTTAATATTTTGTTATCAATTATACCAAGTGTCCTTGTACATAATTTCACCCCTGTTTTAATTATTCTAGTGGCTATTAATCCATTCCCGTGTCCGGTTAAATGAACGATTATTCGTACATATAAATACCCCGCCCATCGTGTCCGATCGAGTGTATATGGTAATTTATAGGGACGCCCAATTGTAAATCTTTATATTAACATTAACAAACTATCATTTAGTTAAATAAATATAAAGCCCATTAATAGCCCATAGTCTAATTTCCACAAGTGTCGTTCCTTTGTCCAAACCCCAATTATGGTACAAAGCCCAATTACCCAATTTTAGTAATTAGCCCAACATCATGATTACTTCGGATTAAATAAGCATAATAATAACTTAGCTACGAGACATTAAATTAAAAAGGTTGAACATAACTTACAATGATTAAAAATAGCGTAGCGTTACACGGACATAATTTCGACTTACACCCTTACAATATTTGCTAACATACCCTTATTATTAGGATTAAAATTAAAATTAAAATATAAATATTTACGTATAGATATAGAGAGGATGGATATATGTTGGTTTTTGCGATCAGAATTCGTTTGCTTTTATAGGGATTTTCAGAATTTGGGGCTCCGCGACTCGCGGCCCTTTTTGCCTTCAAACTCCGCGAGTCGCGGAGTTTGTAAATACAGCTCACTCCATTTTGGCTCTTTGTTTACCGACGGTTTATTATATAAATATAATTTATATATAATTTATATAACTAATTATATATTATATTATATTTATATACATAGTTAACTTGTAATTTTTAGTCCGTTGCGTCGAGCGTTGAGAGTTGACTCTGGTCCCGGTTCCGGATTTTTGAACGTCCTTGCGTACAATTTAATATCTTGTACTTTGCGTTTTGAATCTTGTACTCTTGTAATTTCGAGACGTTTCTTATCAATAATTGGAACCTCTTTGATTGTTTTTTGTACTTTTGAGCTTTTTGGTCGTTTGCGTCTTCAATTCGTCGAATCTGTCTTTTGTCTTCACCTTTTATTATTTAAACGAATATAACTTGTAAATAGAACAATTGCAACTAAAAGCTTGTCTTTCTTGAGGAATAATGCTATGAAATATATGTTCGTTTTTAGCATTATCAATGACTATACTGAACAATGCAGGGTTGGCCTTGAATTCACGAACCTATACCATTTGTATATATATATATATATTAAAACATATAATCGTAACTGAACAAATTTATTTATTATATCATAATTTATATATTATATATATTTAATTTGTGTATATATTCAAAATGATTAATATTATTATAGTTATATATTGGTATATCTGTTTAGTGTTATAGTAAAATGCCTAAATTATTATATATGAGTATTTCTAAAATAATTTGTTAATATAGTTAATATATACTTATAATAATATTTTTAAAACTTTTATTTTTATCTTCATAATACTTTTAATAATAATGATATTGTTATTACTAATGATCATAATACTTTTTGTTTTAAAATGTTAACTTTAAATAAATGGTTAGTAATGATAATAAGTTTTAATAATAATAATAGCACTGTTAATAAATATAATAATAATAATAATAATGATAATAATAATAATAATAATAATAATAATAATAATAATAATAATAATAATAATAATAATAATAATGTTAAGATATTACTTATAACAATAATAATGATAATAATGATATTACAAATTTTAAATGTGTTACTATACTAATAGAAATGATACTAATATCAATATTAATTAAAAACAATACTTTTATTATTTTCATAATAATACTAGTTTTAACAAAAACGACAGATTTAAGGATAATATTACTTTTAATAATAATGGTATTAATAATAATACTAGTACAGATAATAATAATAACTATAAAATTTTTACTACAATGATAATAGTGATAATAATAATGATGCAATAATAATAAATACTAATAATAATAATAATATTAATAACGATAGTACTAGTAGTTTTATATGACAATACTAGTAATAATAATACTATAAGTTATATTAACGATAATAATAATCATATAACTAATAATGATAACTAGCATAATAACAACAATTAATAATAATTCAAATAATAATAATAACAATAAATAATAATAATAATAATCAAATTGAAATTTGAGAACTACCTCCAATATTAGGAATAAAAATAAATGTCTCAGCCGGGTCTCGAACCCGAGACCACTCGCTCACCTGCTAACAAACCAAACCATCACGCTACTTTTGTTTTTCTGATTAATTTATAGAACCATTAACTATAACCCGTTTTTTTCTGTCTAAACTACTCCTTCTAAATCAAAAATTCCAGTCGACCAGTGATTCAACGAAAATCATAACAGACACATAGTGTGTGATTTCATTAATTTAAAACAGGAAAATAAAAGAATTATCGAGCTGTAACAGAAAAATTGTCTCGATGATCAACTCAAACATTGATTTTGAAATTCACATGATTTTAGCTCATTCTCTCTACATGAAACAGGTTATAAACGCCTCCTTGAAACCTCCTGTACCCTTAATTTAACTTAAAACATAAAAATAAAATCGAATTTTGTTATGAACACATCTGTTGACTTTTTTTGAAATTAAGTTTGACTCACTAATTGGAACACGATAGAAATAATTGGGTCTTGAAAACTTGCAGATAGATTAAATGAAATATTTATGACATAACTGCATTAAAGGATTTCGAAATTGAATTCAAATTAAGGTTTTTCAAAATTTAAAGCACGAATAGGGTATAGAGGCACTGAGTTCTTCAAAAATATTTTTTTTTATTTAAATCGATAATTTGAAACTGTAATTTGGGATGTAATTGATAGTTGATAATAATGGTGAACAATGAAGTGTTTTTCATCTAAAAGCCTGAGTAAATTGGTTTTATAATCAAAAAGTTGTCGTCAGGCTTTGTTCAATCAGGATCGTGAAGGAAAAAAAAATATAAAGATATTATAAAGTAGATTAAGACATACAACTGATTTTGGATTTAACTGTGATAAGATTCGTTCATGTAATTGCTTTAGAGACAAAACAACAAATTCCTACATAGTTGAAATTGATGTGAAACAGAATTCGTACATATTTTTCTGTTTATAAATTATAAATAATATAAATATATTATTAATAATAATAATACTAATTAATAATAATTATTTCAATAATACTGATTAATAATAATAACAATAGCATTTCTAATATGATAAAATAATATATTGTATTATTTTCTAATAATAATATCTATAATATAATAATATTAATGATATTAGTAATAATAATAATTTTGATAAAGATAATAATAATAATAATAATAATAAGTAATAATAATAATTAAATTATTATTTCAATCATTCTTATAATAATATTTACATTTATCATCTTTATTTTTTTTTACCATAACCTTTTAATTAATATAACATTCATACATTAACTTGTAATTACACATAATATGTTAACCTTACTTTTCATTAAGTATGTAATACTAGTTTTATATTAACATATTTGAATATTTATTTATTTTATATATATCACAATATACATATAATATTAATTATACATAGTGGTCATATATATATATTTATATATAGATTCATTATAATATTATTTATCTATTTAGTAACTTAATTATTTTATTTGTTATTTTACATTTTTAATTCTAATTAACTAGAGTGTATCTTATTAATTCAAAATATTATGTATACACTTAGATTTATATTTATATAAATATTTATATATATTTACATATTTATTTATACATAATTGTTCGTGAATCATCGGGAGTAGTCACAGGGTAAATGAATTCATGATAACAGTTCAAATTTTTTGAGATTCAATTAAATAGACTTTGCTTATCGTTTTGTATCGAATAAAGATTCAAGTTTAAATTTGGTCGGAAATTTCCGGGTCGTCACACCCAGTGTATCACATTCCGATTTAAAGTCATCACCTACATGATATAAAAAGAATGAGTAAACTTTTATATCAATCGCATGTACGATACACATATACCAAAAAGTTATAACTTACCTTCTTAACTTATTTCAATTCAGGGCAAAGATATAACACACAGGGCTCAATAAAAAAATAGATTGATATTTATAAAAAATATTCATTTGTACTTCTAAATTTGTTAATTTAGATGGCTATAACCAAGTAAAATGTTGAATCTCATAAAACTGCAGTACTTGCAACGTAAGGATATCATAATAGAAAATACTAACTTCATGTATAAGTCGGGTGTCAAAATGGGCAAGTCTTCAATTGGGCCAACCAACATTTAATTATTTTTTTATTGTAGCTAACGAACATCGTATCATATTATTACAATCATAATGGGTTACATCAGTCATAATATAATCCATTTGATACATTTCCAGTTGATGACTACCACTTTTGTATAACCTGACTTCCCTATAAGCCGAGGATAATAGACACTCTAAATCTCTAATTAGTTTCTGCATAATCAAACAAAAGTTAGCAATAAGTTAAGTGAGTAGAAACAAAACGTGGTCTCATATAAAAAACAACATTGTTAATTTAACCCATCAAAACACATCACATTCATGACGGCCGTGAATATTTACATTTCAAACATGTTAGATTCACAGTTTTTGATCTTTATATTTGGTAATTTGTTAGTCAGACAAATATTTTAGAGGTTGATTGGAGACAAAATAACAAATGAAAAACCAAAGGTGCAAATGGGAATTCGCCATTATAAAATGAACATAAATATGCTTGCTAATCTTATACATAAAGATGTTAGAAACTCACCGACAATATAATATCACTTTCATTTTGAATCATCCAATTTTATCAATGATGAAGCTACATGTATATATACATAAGTATATATATATATATATATATATATATATATATATATATATATATATATATATATATATATATATATATATATATATATATATATATATATATATATATATATATATAACGACCCTGAATTTTCCAACGTATAATTATTAATATTTATTATTAATACTTGCGCTTTATTAAATGTATGCTTATACATTTTACTTGTTACCGTAATTGACTTTCCATGTCCCGACTTGTCTTTGTGACACACGTACTTTTCACGAATAATATTTAGAATATTATTTGCATTCATGATTAATTATTATTAATCATTTTTAATTAACTAATGTAAGTAGTTAATTACTTGGGCTTTTTATTTATTTGTTGGTTACTTGGACTTGGACTTTTATTATATGGACTTGAAAGCCCACCCTACTTTCTTAATGGACTAGTAAGCCCACTTTTACTACTAGTGATTTATTAAGGTAAACAAAGGATTAATTAAGTTAATGAGGAGACAAAATATGCAAGCATGCTAGTATCAACTTCCCATACATTTAACTTATTACTCATCCTAGCATACACCATCATCCAATACTTAAAAGTGAGCTTTTGACTTCCCTTTTTAACCCCCAAAAGTGACGGTTTGTGTAGCATGGGAGGAGAGCTCCATTTTTCAATTTTTTGTTACTTATTTGCAAGTATCATTTCATTTTCCACACACACATACTTGCACTACTCTTTTCTCTCATCTTTTTCTCTCAAACTTTGTAAGTAATAAACTTATTTTCTTTCTTTTCTTTCCTTTGAATTCGAGTTCCATCATCATCATTTACTAGTTACTTGTTGTTTGTTGTTGTTAAAGATCAAGTTCTCTAACTTGTATCTTCATGTAATCTTGTGACTTCCATCTTCGTTTGATGAGAAAACAAGAACAAGGATCTAAGTTCTATAACTTATGGTTCTACAATTAAGATGTTATAAAGATCTAAAACTCATAAGCCTTGAGAGCTTACTTGTGTTCATGTTTTGTAGACTTGAAGTTTATTTCCTTAAGATCCAAACTTTGATTTGAATCTTCTCAAGTATGAAACAAACATGAACATAATACTTGTAACTTTAGTTTATTTCTTCATTTTATTTATTTAAAGTTGTGATGTTGTTAATTTGGTCAAGTATTACTAGTTAAACTTGATCTCATATTTCTTGAAACTAAAGTTAAATTTTGTAAGTTCAAGAACATGAAAGTATAACTTTCTAGTTATAACTTCATACACTTATGTTAGATCTAAGTTTCTATAGCTTATGGTATTCTAATTTTGTCTCAAACAAGAGCTTATGAGCTTACATACATTTTACAAGATTAAAATCTAAGTTTCATAACTTATGGTTTTATTAAAGTAAAGATCCAAGTTCTATAACTTAGGATCTAACTTAAGAACACTAGATCTAGACTTTTTAGTCTAGGATCTTTAAGATCTAACTAAGATCTAGGTTCTATAACTTAAGATCTTGTTTATTTAGTTTACTTTCAAGTTTATAGCTTAATAATATTATTAGAACTCATGTATGTGTCGGATCTAAGATCTTGATGTAACTTTGGTTCATCAACCTTCATACAACCCTTAATTGAGTTGTGCTACATATCTTAGACATACACTAGTGTTATGATGGTCAAAACTTGGTAAAAATGATGCAAACACATCAACGAGTTGTACACTTGAAGCTATAAGCATCAAGGATGAGAACCGTGATGAGCATCAAGCACCAAAAACCTACTGGAACACTTTGCTTATTATAGGTCTGATCAGTAACTTGGGCTACTGGAAAGTTGATTTCTAGTTAGTTCGGTTCGAGTAGATGATTTTCCATTTAGGCCTCATCTTAATCCGAGTTACGGTTTAGGATTTATAGCCTTCCAAAAGTCACTACGCCCTTTTAACGTTGTGCTAAAATTTCTAACCTACTCACACTTAAACCATCACCACGGTCAAAAGAAGACGAGTTTGGTTCTGGAAATTGGTTAGAAACTAGAGGACTCACATACGGAGCCATGGCCACTGGTTTCACCTCATTTCAGTTTGTATAGAGGTCGTGGCGACTGAACGAAGTCAGCCTTTATTTCGAACTCTATTCTTGATTGAAACTTACTTTACCCTTTTTGATTAATGATGAATGATGATGATACTTAAGACCTAATTTACATACTTTTAAACCTTTGGGAACAATTTACTAACTTAGTAACTTTTGACTTAGGTTGAGGACCTTTCGAACCAACTACTTGCTTAATTATCTCGTACCGACTTTACTACCTTCCACTGTGAGTTATAGCATCCCTTTTTACTTTAACTATATTGGGAACTGAGAATACATGCGTGTTTTACGTTTTACATACTAGGCACGAGTACTTAAACTTTATATATGTGTTGTTTATACAACGGCATAAACTTTTCCCTTAGCTCGGTAACGTTTAGTCATTGGTCTTTGAACCAGTGAACGCGAATCTTAGATATGGATCCATAGGGTTTGACATCCCCACTCGGGCTAGTAGCGCTAGCATTTAACGGGTGTTTAATACTTCGTAAACATACGCACTCGCCAAGTGTACTTTTAGGGGGTGATATTATGTTAAGTTAGTTACCAAGTGCCCACGGTTGAACATATACTTTTCATACTGTTTTGAGACACTGAAATCTCGTGGCCTACTTTACATTACTGTCATACTTAAACTATAGCTCACCAATATTCGTGTTGACGTTTTTAAGCATGTTTTCTCAGGTGCTTAGATGTGATGACCCGGAAATTTCTGACCAAATTTAAACTTAATCTTTGTATGATTAACATTTCCGACACGATAAGCAAAGTCTGTAAAACTGAATTTCAAAATTTTTGAACTACTTTCATATATTCAAATACCTTTCGGTTATTCTTGACGATTCGCGAACAATTATATGTATATAGATACATATATATATATACTATAACTTGAAAACGTAACAATGTATTAATTGTTTGATACCGTACATTAAACTTATTGGTTTAAATATTTATTTGAATATATATGATAAGTTGGAATATTAATTATATGAATAACTTGCGACGTATATTTAAAACGTGCTTATAAATGTTGAAAATATATATTAACTTGGTCATAAAACGATTTGTTATTATATATATATTAACAAATAGCGAGACTATGATTTATAAAAGTAAATGAACAAAATACTCGAAAGTTTAAGATATACTTTGAGTGGTATAGTTTAGGGATAATTTAAGGCTATATTTTGACAAAGGTACGTGACACGAAACATAAAATGCAAGTTTTCTCAGTGTACGAAAGGACATTTGAAAAACCGGAACTGGGACATAAGTCGAGTGATGACGTACGACTTATCAGAACAAAAATTACAAGTCAACTATGCATGTGAATTTAATATAATATATAATTAATTATATAAATTAAATATATTATATATATAATATAAAATTATGTCGACAAACAAGAAGTTAAAAATTTGTGAGCTGTCCCAGGGTGCCAAGCGATCTCATGGCCTTGAAGCACAAATCCCATGCGATCGCATGGGGTACTTTTTCAGAAAAGGTTCTATAAATTGTTCAGTTTTCACACTTCTTTCTCTAATATTACTCCGTATTTATTTTATTTATTATTATTATTATTATTATTATTATTATTATTATTATTATTATTATTATTATTATTAAGATTAATATTATTAATTAGTATTATACATAAAATACTACGACGAGGTTATGAGCGTGTCACTTTCAAAATGGTTTTCAAGCGGGATAGAGCTAAGGAAATTATGGGTTATTGCCAAGGAGGTTATGGGTAATGTTCGGGGGTATATTTGTGAATCAAACCTAGTGTTTATCATCTCCGTTATGTCTACGTATTTTCCTACAATATTGAATCTCTATACTGATACGTAAGCACTCATATCTTATCTTTTATATATTAATTATGTATCCATGTCTAGTGCTCGAGTATATATATTTATATATGCTTGTATGCTAAATTTTGTCGTTAAACAGTTTATAATGAATCACTAATTAAATACATATACACTGGTAAAAGGCATATGATATACATGTTTTTGGAAAGCTGGCGAAAAATCAATAACTTTTCATTTAGATATCGAATAGTTTCGATGAACGGATTAAAAGATATGATCAACTGAATTATGATTGACGTTAATTGAAATTGCTTTTGAATCTGCAATTAAGATTTAAACAACTTGTTTACGAGATTGATAAAGTGAACTTTTAAATATTACCAACCGAGTAAATGAATCCTTATATAAGGTACGTCTCGTTTGTTGAACTATTGTCAAAATGGACTTTTTGAAACAACATTGGATAACTTTTGTATGTCGATATCGAGCATTAGGATTGTGATACACTATGACCTGACCTAGCTTGATAGACATTTATTGACCAACATATGTTCTCTAGGTTCAGATCTACGATTATTTGATATTCTGAGTTTCGGTCACATTACGATGAACAACTTTATGTGCTGCTAAGGTGAGTTTCATTTGCTCCCTTTTTAATTGCTTTTGCAATCTATATTTTTAGGCTGAGAATACATGCACTTTATTTTAAACGCAATGGATACAAGTACATACTTAATTCTACGCTGAGTTTAAACCGAAAATCCCTTAGCTTTGGTAACTAGTAACTGCTAGTACATAGGATATGGACTGGTGGGCGTGAATAACAGTATATGGATCCATAGGACTTGACATCCCCGTCCGAGCTAGAGCGCTAGCCTTTTAACGGACGTGTATTATTTGAGTTTAGGACACGTTGGTTTGCGTATATTAAAACGAATGGGGTATTTATCATTATAACGTTAAAGCTTAGTTACCAGGGTGCTCTGTTACGTAGAATCTATTGACAAACTTTTGATAAACGTTTCTGGATGAAACAACTGAAATCTTGTGATCCACTTTTATATACAGATTATGCGAAACACTAAAACTATGAACTCACCAACCTTTGTGTTGACACTTGTTAGCATGTTTATTCTCAGGTTTCCAAGAAGTCTTCCGCTGTTTGCTTATATGTTAGACAAGCTATATGCATGGAGTCGTACATGGCATATTTTTCAAGGAAACGTTGCATTCACCAAATCATCACCATGTATCTTACTTTGACTGCATTGTCAACGGAAGTACTATTGTAAACTATTATTTATTGTTGATGTTAAAGCTAAGGGGTATAAAATACTATTAAATTTTACAACGAAATACTATTAAATATGCTACAATTTTACACAAGATATTTATTTATTTATAGAATGGATATACTTAAACCTTGCTACAACACTTATAGGCAGTGTACCTAATCGTACAGTAGTGTAGTTTTTAGTAAGTCCGGTTCGTTCCACAGGGAATCTTTTAATCAAAGCTTAACGCTATATTTGTTTAATTTATAAAAATACAAATATATATATAAGTAATATTATTATTATAAAGGGGGGTTTTTACCGTTTAATGACCGGTTTATCGATTTTAAAAACTTTAGTCGCAGTTATAACCTGATGTAAAATAATAAAAATAAATAAAACTTAATTTAAAGCGTAAAGTAAATAACAATAATGAAATTGCGATAAATAAAAGTGCGATAAAATAAAATTGCTATAATTAAAAAGTACGATAATTAAAAGTGCAATTAAATACAATAACAATAAATAAAAGTGCGATAATTAGAAGTGCAATTAAATATAAAATAAAGGAAATTAAATATGAAATAAAAGAATTATGCTTATTTAAACTTCCATAATCATGATGTTTGACGTGTTGATTTTAGTTTTATGCCCATGGGTTAATTGTCCTTTGTCCTGGATTATTCAATATGTCCGTCTGGTTTTTGTCCATAACAGTCCATCAGTCATAAATATAAAGTGCGAGTATCCTCGTCAAATTATCCTTATACCCGAAGTTAAATATTCCAACTAATTGGGGACTTAAACTGTAACAAGATTTTAATACTTTGTTTAATAATTACACCAGGTTATCGACTGCGTGTAACCCAAGGTTTTAATACTTTGTTAACAATTATGCCAAGTGTCCTTGTACATAATTTCACCCCTGTTTTAATAATTCCATAGACTATTAATCCATTCCCGTGTCCGGTTAAATGAACGATATTCGTACATATAAATACCCCGCACATCGTGTCCGATCGAGTGTATATGGTTATTTATAGGGACGTCCAATTGTAAATCTTTATATTAAAATTAACAAATTATCATTTCGTTAAACAAATATAAAGCCCATTAATAGCCCATAGTCTAATTTCCACAAGTGTCGTTCTTTTGTCCAAACCCCAATTATGGTACAAAGCCCAATTACCCAATTTTAGTAATTAGCCCAACATCATGATTACTTCGTTTTAAATAAACATAATAATAACTTAGCTACGAGACATTAATGTAAAAAGGTTGAACATAACTTGCAATGATTAAAAATAGTGTAGCGTTACACGGACAGAATTTCGACTTACACCCTTACAACATTCGCTAACATACCCTTATTATTAGAAATTAAAATTAAAATTAAAATTAAAATATAAAATATAAATATAAATATTACGTATACATATATAGAGAGAGATTGATTTATGATATTAAAACTCGTCGAACTGCGTTGGCTTTTATAGGGAATTGAGTCCAGGGGAACTCCGCGACTTGCGGCCTTTTTCTTCTTCAAACTCCGCGAGTCGCGGAGATATCAAATCCAGCTCACAAAGCCTTGGCGCCTAGTTGTCGACGGATTATATAAATAAATATAATATATAAATAATTTTAGTAATTATTTAAATATTATATTATATTTATTTGCATAGTTGACTTGTAATTTTTAGTCCGTTGCATCGAGCGTTGAGAGTTGACTCTGGTCCCGGTTCCGGATTTTCGAACGTCCTTGCGTACAATTTAATATCTTGTACTTTGCGTTTTGAATCTTGTACTCTTGTAATTTCGAGACGTTTTTTATCAATAATTGGAACCTCTTTGATTGTACTTTGTACTTTTGAGCTTTTTGGTCGTTTGCGTCTTCAATTCGTCGAATCTGTCTTTTGTCTTCACCTTTTATTATTTAAACGAATATCACTTGTAAATAGAACAATTGCAACTAAAAGCTTGTCTTTCTTGAGGAATAATGCTATGAAATATATGTTCATTTTTAGCATTATCAATTATTCCCACACTTGAGCGTTGCTTGTCCTCAAGCAATATAGTCTTGAAATACTAGAATCACTTCTTTATTCTTCACATTTTGTACATCAGTGATTTCTTTACGGCGGTATAAACAATGGTAGTAACGATGTGGTTTACAGTCCCACATGACTATAAAAATTTAGATCCTTTAAGGAAATTGGATCTTTATGAAAACATTTGATCCTTTGAAAATTCAATCTAGCTTTTATCCTAGATAAGTTTTCCGGAATAACCCTTCACCGGTGTTTGCAAATTCTTTTTGTGGGTTTGGTGGGTTTCAGATTTGAAAACTTTAGCTCAAAACTTGTGGTTTTGTGTCACCCACTTGCTAACCTTGTATTAGGAAAGTAACACGTCCAGTATACTTGCTCCGAATATTACCTTTCGATAAACTACCGTCCGGTTGTAAAGGAAAGCGTTGAACAAGCAACTGTTAAGGCAATGTCCCCTGACATGCTTTTAATTATGGTCTATAACGTGTCGGACGCAATTACTATCCTTTGTAGGAGCAATAGTAAAGCTCACCCTTATAATTTGTTGGTCTGGCACAAGGTCCTGTCTTTGACCATGCTATGCAACCACCGTTCTTACGGTTGACACCCGATTTGGTTCAGGTGACCTAATGAATTCCAGGTGAATTCCTAGGATTTTACGTTCAATGGTAATGAACGCATTGAAAATAGGGTTTTCAGAAAACAAATCGGTTTGTAATTTTGATCAAAATATTTTCTCGTTCAAGCTCGAGTTTAGATATCATTGAATTCCATGAGTTTGTAATTCTCAATCTTTAAGGTCAATCTCAGGGATTGAGTAATATCAGGCTTAAAATTTTAGTCTTTAAGGAGATTATCCTTTCTGGGGATCTGATGTAGCGACCCGACCAAATCATATTTGACGGCGCCGTCTACTTAGGTCCCGTTACGTGGTCATAAGTCTTTAAGACAAAGTTTGACCAAAATATGTCGCCTTCATTTCAAAATAAAGATTGTTCCCAAAGTTTACAAGAATTGTTCAACCAATAGTTAAGTTACAACGTTATAATACGAATGAAATCTAGGCGACACGGTTTAAAGTAAAGTCAAAAGACGCTCCATGAAATGCACATATACTCGACATCCAATGCAAGTGTCAAATAATGAGCGGAAGCATGTATCATGTATCGTTCAAGGACCTGAGAAAAACATAGAAATCTGTCAACGAAAACGTTGGTGAAATCATAGGTTTAAGTAAGTAAGTACAAGTGAACCACAATATTTGCATCAATGAATTAATAGTAATACATTCCAAAAGTTTGTTTCACGAGCACCCAATTATCAATGCTTAACATTTCTCCCATTGAACCCCATCACTTAGTGCTAGAACATACACTGTTTCTCGAAAATATATTTCATTCGTAAACGGTAGCGAACCGTTTGAATGAGGGTTTGTCAAACCCATATGGATCCATACAACATAAGTTCTCGCTTACACCCGGCAAGTGTAACTAATGATAATCGAATTGAGGATTTTGTTCTAAACTCGTATGTAGAGTGTTTGTTTTCCTGTACTTGTGTTCACTTAGTAAAGAAATGTTTATGTTTTCTCATCCCAAATGTAAGTTCAAAAAGAGTAAAAGTGGGACTATGATCTCACCTTGAGTGCACGAGTAGTAAAGTACTTCGACAAGTAAACGTGTGCAAAGAACAATGCTAGTCTTGACCTAAACAATAGGTTGTATCAATAACGGTAAACACGATAGGTCAAAGATGTTCAATTAGTCCTATGGCTCGTTACGACTCAATAATGTAGCATGTGAATCAAGTTGTCATGTTTCATGCAAGATACAAGTATAAAAGCATGTTAGAACGATTGCACAACCATTTGGTTAAGTTTGATTAAAAGTCAAACTTGGTCAAAGTCAAAGTCAACGGGGTCGGGTCGGGTATCCGACAATTTTTCTAAGTTATATAATCATATATGAGCATGTTGGCCAAGTTTCATGTTAATCGGAGGTCCGTAGCATAGTAAACATTTTTATGTCAAATGACCAAGGTAACAGCCAGTTTTAGGCAAACGGGACGGCGTCCTGAGAAGCTAGACGGCGTCCCAATTTGCTAGACGGCGTCCCAAAATGAAGGTTGGGACGGCGTCCTGAGTTTCTGGACGGCGTCCTGGTTGGTTTGCAGGCCCTGTTTGCTGCAACTCTAAGTGCACGAACCAACAATCAAACCAACCCAAATTACAAACCGCAAATAATTAGAACATGTATTTTATACCACCGGAAAGGTAATTTGACGAGGAAAACACCTAGACACATTTCATCAAGCAATTCAACACTTACACACCCCAAAACCGCATTTAAACGTCCATAATCAAGGTTCAAGTTCCAAATATGCATTTCATGATTCGGGCAACCAATTTACATGTATGATATGCCGTTTCGAAGGTAATCATACACACATTGCAACAAAATTCTCGCCTACAATATTTCATAGCATTTGGTGCATCAAAAGTTCATCTAAAGCTTATCAAACCCTAATCCAAGTTCACAAAATCACTAATCATGTTCTTGGAATTTCCTTAATCAACCTATACATCAAAACGAAGCTAATGATACTAGGAACACAATTAGAACATGAACTTTTAACATCTAACAACATATGATCATCCAAAATTCAAGAACAACACACCAAAATTCAAGTTCATGCTAGTTACACTAAAACAACGAGATCGAGCATACAAATTACATACACGACATCACAATGAGCCATAGACACTAACTAACACCATTTCAAGTCAAAAACACGAATTTAGAGAAATCTAGAGTTTTAGAAATGTTACCCAAACGAGATGAAGTTGGTACCAAAATGAAGAGGATGAAGAGAGGATCACGAATATGTAATTTATTTTGTTGTAAGCCTCCTAGATCGGATTTAGATGATGATTGAATAAATTTTGTAAATGGGTGTGTGTTCTTGCTAGAGAGAAAGAGAGAGATGGAGATGATAATGAATGGGTGAAAGGGGTTTGACCCTTTGACCTAGTCAAGGGTTTGATCCCTTGTCAAGTTTAGTCCCTCAACTTTCGTTCGGGTGCGTGAATTACCTAAACGAGATAATTTAAAACGCTTATCAACGGGAGATGTTATAAACATATAACGGACTTTATATTAGTATAACGGAAAAGTAAATGGAAAAAGGCGGGATGTTACATTACCTACTCCTTAAAAGAAATTTCGTCCCGAAATTTAAGTAGGCGTAGTAGTCGTTGTTTCTTCCTCGAGATCTTGCGTTTCCGAATTCACGAATAGATGAGGATACTTCCTTTGCATTTGATCTTGTCTTTCCCAAGTAAACTCGGGTCCTCTTTTGGCATTCCAACGAACCTTGACAATCGGGATTCGGCTTTGTTTCAATGTCTTGACGGAGGTGTCCACAATTTCAACCGGTTCCTCCACAAAATGAAGTTTGTCATCAATAGTAAGTTCTTCGAGAGGGATGACGATATCGGGTTCGGCAAGACACTTTTTCAAGTTAGATACATGGAAGGTAGGATGAACGGAGTTCAATTGAGGCGGAAGATCTAAACGATACGCCACGGTTCCAATACGCTCCAAGATTTCGAAAGGACCAATATACCTTGGATTCAGCTTCCCGCGTTTCCCAAAACAGATTACACCTTTCCAAGGCGCGACTTTTAACATTACTCGGTCACCGACTTGAAATTCAAGATCGTTGCGTCGTTTGTCGGTATAGCTCTTTTGACGACTTCGGGCCGTCCTAAGCCTATCTCGGATTTGAACGATTTTCTCGGTGGTTTCGTGAATGAGTTCGGGTCCGGTAATTTGCACGTCGCCTACCTCGGCCCAACAAAGAGGTGAACGACATTTGCGGCCATATAGCGCTTCAAAAGGTGCGGCTTTAATACTCGCGTGATAACTATTGTTATAAGAGAACTCGGCGAGAGGTAAGTGCTTGTCCCAAGCTTTTCCGAAATCAACCACGCAAGCTCGTAACATGTCCTCTAAGGTTTGAATTGTACGTTCTCTTTGTCCATCGGTTTGAGGATGATATGCGGTGCTCATGTCTAAACGCGTTCCCAACGCTTCTTGCAATGTACGCCAAAATCTAGAAACGAAACGGCCATCTCGGTCGAAGATAATCGATAAAGGTACACCGTGTTGGGCTACGATCTCCTTAATGTAAAGTTGTGCAAGTTTCTCCATTTTGTCCGTTTCTTTCATGGCAAGGAAGTGTGCGGATTTGGTGAGACGGTCAACAATAACCCAAATGGTATCATAACCGCCCGTCGTTTTTGGTAGCTTGGTGATAAAATCCATCGTTATCCTTTCCCACTTCCATTGCGGGATCTCGGGTTGTTGAAGTAGTCCGGACGGTCTTTGGTGTTCGGCTTTGACTTTGGAACATGTCAAACACTTGGAAACATAAGTAGCTACGTCCCTTTTGATGTTCGGCCACCAATATAGTTGTTTAAGGTCGTGGTACATCTTATTGGCACCGGGGTGAATCGAGTATCGTGACTTATGGGCTTCATCTAAAATAAGGCTTCGTAGATCCCCATAACTAGGCACCCAAATTCTTCCGGCGAAATATCGGAGTCCGGTTTCTTTAACTTCGAATCGAGAGGTGAGGACGTTCAAGTGTTCGAGAGAGATGTTTTCATCCTTGAGAGCCTCATCTTGGGCTACCCGAATTTGGCTATTAAGGTTGGTGTGAATGGTGATGTTTAAAGCTCGGACACGGAGAGGCACCGCTCTTTCTTTTCGACTTAAGGCATCGGCTACTACATTTGCCTTCCCGGGATGGTAACGAAGCTCGCAATCGTAATCGTTTAAGGTTTCAATCCACCTTCGTTGTCTCATGTTTAGTTGCTTTTGATCGAAAATGTGTTGAAGGCTTTTGTGATCGGTGAAGATAGTACTCTTGGTTCCATAAAGATAGTGTCTCCACATTTTAAGTGTAAAGACAACGGCTCCGAGTTCGAGATCATGTGTCGTATAGTTTCGTTCATGAATTTTGAGTTGTCGAGAAGCATAAGCAATGACTTTCGTTCGTTGCATCAATACACACCCAAAACCATGTTTTGAGGCATCGCAATATACAACAAAGTCATCATTGCCTTCGGGAAGTGACAAGATAGGAGCGGTGGTTAGCTTCGTTTTCAAGATTTGGAATGCGGATTCATGTTCGGTCGCCCAAATGAATTTCTTTCCCTTGTGAGTCAATGCGGTTAGAGGACGTGCAACCAAAGAGAAATTTTCGATGAATCTACGATAGTACCCGGCGAGACCCAAAAATTGACGAATGTGAGTAGGAGTAGTAGGAGTCTCCCATTTGCTAATGGCTTCGATTTTCGTTGGATCGACTTTAATACCTTGGTCACTTACAACATGACCAAGAAATTGAACTTCCTTTAACCAAAATTCACACTTGGAGAATTTGGCATAGAGTTGTTCTTGTCTTAAAAGTTCAAGCACAAGTCGGAGATGTTGTTCGTGCTCTTCTTCATTTTTAGAATAGATCAATATGTCATCGATGAACACAATAACAAATTTATCGAGATACGGTTTGCACACGCGGTTCATAAGATCCATGAACACCGCCGGTGCGTTAGTGAGACCAAATGGCATGACAAGGAATTCATAACTACCGTAACGAGTCCGGAAAGCGGTTTTGGAGACATCTTCCCCCTTAACCCTTAATTGATGATAACCCGAGCGGAGGTCGATTTTCGAATATACACAAGACCCTTGTAGTTGATCAAAGAGGTCATCGATGCGAGGAAGAGGATATCGGTTCTTAACCGTCAATTTATTTAGTTCACGATAATCAATGCACATTCGTAGGGATCCGTCTTTCTTTTTAACAAACAAAATCGGAGCGCCCCAAGGTGAATGGCTAGGTTGGATAAAACCTCGATCAAGTAGTTCTTGGATTTGACTTTGCAATTCTTGCATTTCAGATGGAGCGAGTCTATATGGTGCACGTGCTACGGGTGCGGCTCCCGGAATAAGATCGATTTGGAATTCAACCGGTCGATGAGGCGGAAGACCCAGCAATTCGTCGGGAAATACATCGGAAAAGTCACTAACAATTGGCACATCATCGATATGCTTATCATCGGACTCGACTTTCTTAACGTGGGCAAGGATCGCAAAACAACCCTTACGGAGTAGTTTTCTAACTTTAAGGCACGAAACGAGGTTGAGTCTGGTGCAACTCTTATCGCCATAAACAATCAAAGGTTCACCATTCTCGATAGGAATTCGGATTGCGTTAAGATCACAAAGGATGTGAGATTTCGCTTTGACTAACCAATTCATACCGATTATTACATCAAAGCTTCCTAGTTCTATGGGTATCAAGTCAATTTCAAATTCTTTACCCAAAATGTTAATCGTACACCCCCGGTAATATGTGTCGGCACTTAATAGTTTCCCGTTAGCCACTTCAATGGTATAAGTGGTATCTAATGGAAGAGGTGGAGTGCTAAAAGAATGAGTCAAAGTCTTGGATACAAAGCATTTATCGGCACCCGAATCGAATAAGCAAAAGACATAAGAATTGTTGAGAAGAAACGTACCCGTGACTAGTTCAGTGTCATCCCGGGCTTCCTCGGTGTTGATGTTGAAAGCTCGGCCGCGCTTATTGGTGTTATCTTTCCTTTTCGGGCATGCATTTCTATAATGACCCGTTTGACCACATTCGTAACAAGTGCCCGTCTTTGGTGCATTGGGCCACTTTCGAGCAACGGGAGTGGCACTTTTACAATCGTTGGCCTTATGACCAACTCCTTGGCACCGGTGGCAAATTAACTTGCCACATTCACCAAAGTGATGTTTGTTGCATTTGTTGCAAAGAGGTAGATTCCCGGCATAACCCTTCTTGCCGTCGGAAGTGAAAGATTTCTTGACAAAGTTGTTGTTGCTTGATTGGGGAGCTTCCCATTTTCTTTTGTTGCCGCCCGATTTATCCTCGGCCTTAGGTGCTGGAACTACGATTTCGTCAACCGTTTCAATTAGTTGGCGAGCCATGTTCATAGCGGCTTGATGAGTAGTGGGTTTGGATGACATCACCCCTTGTTTGATGCTTTTTGGAAGACCGAGCATGTAGAGCTCAATCCTTTGAGATTCGGGGTTAACAAGATTAGGACACATCAAGGATAGTTCGGCGAAGCGTTGATTATAAGCTTTAAGATCGTTTCCGACCGCTTTCAAAGCTCTTAGTTCTTCCTCAAGCTTTCGGGTTTCTTCGCGCGGAAAATATTCAACAATCATCTTTTCCTTTAGATCGGCCCAAGAGAGGGCATGAGCTTCATCGGTACCCACCGATTGAACATAGGTGTTCCACCATGTTAGAGCAATTCCGGAGAAAGTGTGAGTGGAGTATTTGACCTTGTCTTGGTCCCGACAACCGCTTATGCTAAAGACGGCTTCCGTTTGCTCAAACCATCGGGTGAGCACGAACGGTCCCCCGGTTCCATCAAAAGTGTGAGGTTTGCACCCCATGAAAGCTTTATAGGAGCATCCCTCGTTTGAGTTTCCGGCTCCATTGTTGTTGTTGTTGTTGTGGTTGTTATTATTATTGTTGTTGGATGAGTGACCGGCCATGGCCGCATCTACGGCGGTGGCTATCATCCGTTCGAGAGCTTGTTCGGGAGTTTCATTGCGGCGTACACGACGAGGAGCCATTGTTCCTTCAAGACACAAGAATATCATTGATTAGTATTCTCAATAATACTAACCGTGATATAGAATAAAGATAAAGAGAAGTTTTTCCTCGACTCGCCTTAAATTCCTTATGTCATAATGTCGGAACGTTCATATGAGTCACCGTAATATAATCCCGGAAATTATATTACCCTGATTCATATGTGCATTCGACATCATTTCATATAGTCAAGGTGGCGTGTCAATCAAATTAAACAACGTGAGATTAAGATGAACTAAGAGTAGATATGAGTAGAAGCGTTCGAGTATAAATGCACAAGTAGTCAAGTAATTCCTACTTCGAGTCTATATGCCGGTTGTAGTCTAGACTCACCAATGTACCCTATGACTCGGGGTCGACACCAACGAACTCTAAATCCCTACAACCAACGCTCTGATACCATCTGTAGCGACAGATGGGGTAGAAACCCACCCAGTGCCTTTCCAGCTAACCGCTTGGTGACCACTGAGTGTACCTCAGACACTGATTTTACGGCCCGCATTTCTGCCAAACTGCCAACCCTCAAATTCCAAGGGATCGCAAGGGGTAAGAGCCAATGCTTCGTCACAGGTAACACTGTGAGAACCCCCTCTACGATTAACCCGCCAAAAAGCATAGTCCGTATGAGTGCCCGGCCTGACAGCCGGCGCGCGTGACTACCTTTACGGCTAAGGTTAAACTAGCTCTGATACCATCTGTAGCGACCCGACCAAATCATATTTGACGGCGCCGTCTACTTAGGTCCCGTTACGTGGTCATAAGTCTTTAAGACAAAGTTTGACCAAAATATGTCGCCTTCGTTTCAAAATAAAGATTGTTCCCAAAGTTTACAAGAATTGTTCAACCAATAGTTAAGTTACAACGTTATAATACGAATGAAATCTAGGCGACACGGTTTAAAGTAAAGTCAAAAGACGCTCCATGAAATGCACATATACTCGACATCCAATGCAAGTGTCAAATAATGAGCGGAAGCATGTATCATGTATCGTTCAAGGACCTGAGAAAAACATAGAAATCTGTCAACGAAAACGTTGGTGAAATCATAGGTTTAAGTAAGTAAGTACAAGTGAACCACAAGATTTGCATCAATGAATTAATAGTAATACATTCCAAAAGTTTGTTTCACGAGCACCCAATTATCAATGCTTAACATTTCTCCCATTGAACCCCATCACTTAGTGCTAGAACATACACTGTTTCTCGAAAATATATTTCATTCGTAAACGGTAGCGAACCGTTTGAATGAGGGTTTGTCAAACCCATATGGATCCATACAACATAAGTTCTCGCTTACACCCGGCAAGTGTAACTAATGATAATCGAATTGAGGATTTTGTTCTAAACTCGTATGTAGAATGTTTGTTTTCCTGTACTTGTGTTCACTTAGTAAAGAAATGTTTATGTTTTCTCATCCCAAATGTAAGTTCAAAAAGAGTAAAAGTGGGACTATGATCTCACCTTGAGTGCACGAGTAGTAAAGTACTTCGACAAGTAAACGTGTGCAAAGAACAATGCTAGTCTTGACCTAAACAATAGGTTGTATCAATAACGGTAAACACGATAGGTCAAAGATGTTCAATTAGTCCTATGGCTCGTTACGACTCAATAATGTAGCATGTGAATCAAGTTGTCATGTTTCATGCAAGATACAAGTATAAAAGCATGTTAGAACGATTGCACAACCATTTGGTTAAGTTTGATTAAAAGTCAAACTTGGTCAAAGTCAAAGTCAACGGGGTCGGGTCGGGTATCCGACAATTTTTCTAAGTTATATAATCATATATGAGCATGTTGGCCAAGTTTCATGTTAATCGGAGGTCCGTAGCATAGTAAACATTTTTATGTCAAATGACCAAGGTAACAGCCAGTTTTAGGCAAACGGGACGGCGTCCTGAGAAGCTAGACGGCGTCCCAATTTGCTAGACGGCGTCCCAAAATGAAGGTTGGGACGGCGTCCTGAGTTTCTGGACGGCGTCCTGGTTGGTTTGCAGGCCCTGTTTGCTGCAACTCTAAGTGCACGAACCAACAATCAAACCAACCCAAATTACAAACCGCAAATAATTAGAACATGTATTTTATACCACCGGAAAGGTAATTTGACGAGGAAAACACCTAGACACATTTCATCAAGCAATTCAACACTTACACACCCCAAAACCGCATTTAAACGTCCATAATCAAGGTTCAAGTTCCAAATATGCATTTCATGATTCGGGCAACCAATTTACATGTATGATATGCCGTTTCGAAGGTAATCATACACACATTGCAACAAAATTCTCGCCTACAATATTTCATAGCATTTGGTGCATCAAAAGTTCATCTAAAGCTTATCAAACCCTAATCCAAGTTCACAAAATCACTAATCATGTTCTTGGAATTTCCTTAATCAACCTATACATCAAAACGAAGCTAATGATACTAGGAACACAATTAGAACATGAACTTTTAACATCTAACAACATATGATCATCCAAAATTCAAGAACAACACACCAAAATTCAAGTTCATGCTAGTTACACTAAAACAACGAGATCGAGCATACAAATTACATACACGACATCACAATGAGCCATAGACACTAACTAACACCATTTCAAGTCAAAAACACGAATTTAGAGAAATCTAGAGTTTTAGAAATGTTACCCAAACGAGATGAAGTTGGTACCAAAATGAAGAGGATGAAGAGAGGATCACGAATATGTAATTTATTTTGTTGTAAGCCTCCTAGATCGGATTTAGATGATGATTGAATAAATTTTGTAAATGGGTGTGTGTTCTTGCTAGAGAGAAAGAGAGAGATGGAGATGATAATGAATGGGTGAAAGGGGTTTGACCCTTTGACCTAGTCAAGGGTTTGATCCCTTGTCAAGTTTAGTCCCTCAACTTTCGTTCGGGTACGTGAATTACCTAAACGAGATAATTTAAAACGCTTATCAACGGGAGATGTTATAAACATATAACGGACTTTATATTAGTATAACGGAAAAGTAAATGGAAAAAGGCGGGATGTTACATCTGATTCATTAGTCTTATCAAGCTAATTTGCATGGTGCCCTCCCATTGTACGAGATAAATCCTTCTCATGGTTAGGATAAATCTGACCACTTGACGACCCTGTTTAATACTGAGGTCCGTGGATTTCCTGCTGATTTTAGTGATGACTTTTCTAGATTTTTCGTCAACCTACAGCTGGTCTGGACGACAACTTCCTGACTTAAATCAAGAAGCGCGTGTCTTTTTCGGAAGACTTTACTTCCTTTTAATGATGGAATTGATTCATCGTGTAGATCCATCTTTCATTACAGTAAATCGGGTAAAACAGTTAATTTAGTCCAAAACAAAAGTATTTTCAATTATTTGTTACAGAAATATGTGACATATGTTTAAGATAACTTGGTAATTTTTTCCACACTTGACTTTTATTTTCCTTTTTATTGTCCTCTATTCCATTTTAAATGAATTTTAACATTTTGGTTTGTTTCTCAATTTATGTCCTTTTCGAGGTAACAATAATTTCGGTGTTAATACCTAATTTTATCATTCATAAATATGTATAAACATGATTTTGAGTTCATTTAATTGAAAATTTTGAAAAATTTTACTAGAATTGGGTAGTCAGTATATAAGACTAGAGCTGTTCTTTATTATCAGAGAGCACTAGATTCTAATACAACTACTGCTTTACTAGTATTTTTAATGGTAACCAAGTGTTTAAGATAAAAATTTTAAAAATCCGAAAGAATTTAACCCCTTCCCACACTTAAGATCTTGCAATGCCCTCATTTGCAAAATATCAGTAACAATTTAAATTATTGAGGGTGATTAGCGTAGAAATGATTAAATTTTACCAAAGTTTCCAGACATATTGTTGTTTGTGTTGAATGATAAATGGTGCACATCATTTGTTCATTCCGTGTTGTTGTTATTTCACATATATTTTGCATCTTGTCGTCAAAATTAGTTGCTTTTGCTGAACTTAATGCCAGCCTTTGAAAATGCGTTGTTTTACCCTGTTGTGTACATAATATAAACTGCAAACATATATACATATTTTTGAAGTTTGGTATATTACCCCACATTCAAAAATTATTAAAATCTAATAATAAAAGTTAGAAAATTATAAAAACTATTACAATATTAACATAAGTATTAAATGTATCAATATTACAAATTATAAAATAAATAAAACTAAGTAGACTAGGGATGATATTGATACCAGTAGGGGTTCCATGCATAACCGTATGTGTTATAGAATGCTTCGGCTGGGTTATACGTAGGATACGGTGGTTGGATCTCTATAGACCAGGGAGGAAATACGGGCGATGGAGTAGGAATATAGTTTCTACCTACATGTTGGCAATGAGCTATGATTTGGTTTTGATGAACTTGCCAATCTTCAAATGCTCAATGTCTAGCATTTTCATACTTTTGCGAAGCTATAAACCTTTGCATTTCTGTCATTTCATTTCCCCCTCCCACATTACCTGGCTGTTGGTTTCTCTCAACCTGTGGATGTCTACCATTATATTGTACTGCGGCGTTATTTCGCCTCTTCAAAACTTTAGCACCATGGTATATATTTAAACCAATTGTATCGTGGGGTTCTGGTTCTTCGATTAATAATCTCCCCCGACTTATATCCACACCGAGATATTCAGCAATCAAAGTAATAAATATACCACCTCCTATTATGCTATGCGGTCTCATCCCCCTAACCATAGCTGATAAATAATAACCCACACAATAAGGTATACTTACAGCGCTTTGTGGGTCTCGAATACACATGTGGTAAAACAAATCCTGTTCATTTACCTTTTCCTTATTCTTACCTCGTTGTGTAATCGAATTGGCTAAAAACCTATGAATTATTCTTAACTCTGCTCTATCTATATCCAAATAAGAGTAATTTCCCCCTTTAAATCGGTGATGGCTAGTCATTTGACTCCATACACCATGCGTATCAAAATTTTCATCAATTTTCCTACCGTTCAATATCAACCCTCTACAATCGGCAGATGCTAACTCCTCAGGCGTATATATACGTAAGGTCTGAGCCATGTCTAGTAGAGACATGTGGCGCATCGAACCTCCTAACAAAAATCTAATAAAAGATCGATCGGTTAAACTAGCTACCCGATCATTTATTTCTATACTACACAATAATTCTTCACACCATACTTTATATACAGGTCTACGCATGCTGAATAATCGTACCCAATCGTTAAAAGTAGAATTACCATACCTCTGTGTAAGTAATTCTCTAATTGGCCCGGCCAATTCTACAGTTTCTAATGGACCCCATTCTATTACCCTAGGTACTTCAACAACTTTAGAATGAAGAGTATGCAAGCCCCTTTGGTATTTTGGATAATCTATCCAAAGTCTGTCAAATCTCAAGTTCGGGTGCAAATCTTCCAAGTGCATATCAGAAAATGTCATAACTGGATGAGGTATATCTTGTTTGTAGTAGTTATCCACCTCCTGTTGTTCCGCATTCTCAGCAGGAGCATTACGAGCTTGGGATGAAGATTCACCCCTTTCAGTCTGCAAAATACATCAAACACAATTTTTGTGCATCCAAATATGCATTAGTGTCAGAAAAATCATTAATCAAAATAATTATAATGACATGTTCAATTTATATCAAACTTATGCTCATTTTCATATTTTTATCAAATCTACACTTTTTCAAATAAGCATATACAAAAATGTTCGTCAAGTTCATAAGCATTCAACTCAAATAACATGTCAAAATAATCAATATTAGCAATTAAACAAGTTTCAAATGGCATTATCTCTCAAAAATCAAGTTCATGAATTTTAGACTTGAAAAAGTCTACTTTAATTCTCAAAATCATGTTTAGGCTCAAAGTTTGGATCATTTAACTACCTAAACATGTTACACTACTTAATTTAGCAACAATTCAATACAAAAATCGGCCATAACCTGTTTATATCAAAAAGCCCCAAATTGCTCAAGAACATAAACCCTAGATTATTCAAAATTTGAAGTTTAAGGCTTCTAATCATGTTAAATAGCATCAATGTAGGTTATACAAGCATAATACATAAGCAATTTAAGCATAATTACACTAAAAAGCATCAAAATCGAATTGGGGAAAAAAAATTGCTCAAGAACACCAATTTTCGGATTAAATGGTGTTTAGGTGTAGAAATTTACCGTTTTTCTTGAGTAATTCCTTGATAGCATCCTTCTCAACATGATTTTTAGTAAAAGATTTGATGAAAAATGGTCAAAAATTGCGAATTTTGTGTGTGTTTTTCGGTATTTCCGGGTGTATTTTCGCTGTAAAATGGGGTGTGGTGTGGGTGCAACTGATCTGTTCGGCCTTTTATTTTTTTTCTGTATTTTCGGTCCTCCGCGAGTCGCGGCATTTGGCCCTTTCAAATACCGCGAGTCGCGGTGTTTGGTTTTTTTTTTTTTAATAAGCCTTAACTTATAAAATAAATTTAAAATTTTGTTTTCCTTTGTTTTAGGACGAGGTCGTTTCGGATCGATGTCCTAGTCAGTCCTTCGACAAAATTTTAAAATTTGTCCTTTTGTAGCGATTGTTTTAAAAGCTAAGATTTTTGGATTTTTTAATGTTTTTGGCATACTTTAATTCAATAAGATTAAAAATAATGATAATAAAAGTTCTCGTCCCTCCCTCGGGTAAAGCAATTTCGGTTCAAAGACCTAGTCTTCAACTTACGACGAATTTTACAAATCATATTTTTAACTTAGCGAAATAAAGTAAATTTTTTTGTTTTTAAATTCACACCACTTAAATTTAAAATGCATAAAATTAAAAATTTACACCAAACTTAATTAAAAATGCATAATATTAAAAATTCACACCAAACTTAATTTTAAAATGCATAAAATTAAAAATTCACACCAAACTTATATTATATTTTTGTTTTTATACATACAAACTTATATTAAAAAGATTAATTTTTCAAATATTTACAATTTTAAATATATTGATTTAAAAAGTTTACAATAATTTTTTTTTAATACTAATTTATTAATTTTAAAAACATGGTAAAAATAAAATTAAAAATCTTTTTGGTCTTTTATCCCACTTTAATCAATCAAATATTATCAAAAATATATGCACCTCTTTTCGGTAAAGTAATTTCGGTTCCATGACCTAATTTAACTCATGACGAATTTTTGAAATATTTTGGGTTGATTGATTAAAGATATTTATACCTTAAGAATAAACGTTAAATTTCGCAGTGATGTAATAAATTTTTGAATGATATCAATAATTTCGGTCGCCAAACCTAATTTTATTCAATACCAATTTAATACTTTATAGCGAACAAATTAGCGTTTATTATCAAAAGGTTAAAAATAAAAATAAAAATAAAGATTTTACAGACTTACCTGTGAAATAGATTTCTTAGTTATATGATCTATCCCATTCATAAGATAGTCGGTTTAATTGGTTTTCCATGGCTACATAGGCGTAACCTCGAGCATTCAGTGTTTTTTCTTCTAAACATACGAACGGTCCGTCTCTGCATAAAGTAACAAATTCGGTATTTGAATAGGTTTGATTATTTGAACATTTACCTCCATGTGACCATTTTCCGCATTTGTGACATCTTTCTAGGTGTTGTGCTCTTCTTTTCGCTGCGGATTTTGATTTTCCTTTATCAAATTGTAACTTATTATCTTCGCATCTGGATTCTTTTCTTACTCCGTCCAATCTTTCTCTGATTACTGATACTATTTCACTTGAAAGTATGTCATTATTACGTTTAGTGATCAAAGCGTGTAGCATTAGACCATGGTTTAGTTCACAGGAAGTCTTCATTTCGTAAAAACCTAAAAAAATAAAAATTCAGAATGGGGGGAGAAGACTAGTTCTTTAGGGTCTGCTAGGGAAAGACCATTCGGGTTCCATTTTCGAGAACTACACGAAAACAGAAAATCTAACTCTAACAGAAATACATAAAATCTTTTAAAAGACTTGATTCTCCCCACACTTAGTTAGCTGTGGTATCGAAATTGTGATTAACTTCGTTGTCGATTTCCATTGGACTATCTATGTAGTGTTTAACTCTGTGACTATTAACTTTAAATTCAATTCCATTTGAATTTATTAATTCTACTGTTCCGTATGGGAAAACTCTTTTGACTATGAATGGTCCAGACCATCTTGATTTTAATTTTCCAGGAAATAGCTTGAATCGTGAATTGAAAAGAAGAACTCTGTCTCCTTTTTTAAATTCTTTTAAACTTCTGATTCTTTTATCATGCCATTTCTTCGTTCTTTCTTTATAGATTAATGAATTTTCGTATGCTTCATGTCTTAATTCTTCTAATTCGTTTAGTTGACTTAACCGTAGACGTCCAGCTTCATGTAAATCAAGATTACATGTCTTCAAAGCCCAAAATGCTTTGTGTTCAATTTCTACTGGAAGATGACATGCTTTTCCATAAACGAGTCTAAAAGGTGTGGTTCCAATTGGAGTTTTGTAGGCTGTTCTAAAAGCCCAGAGTGCATCCTCCAATTTAATGGACCATTCCTTCGGATTTGATCCTACGTTTTTCTCTAGAATACGTTTTAAAGCTCGGTTGGTATTTTCAACTTGTCCACTTGTTTGTGGATGATATGCGGTGGAGATTTTATGAGTTACTCCATATCTTTTAAGAACTTTCTCAAGTTGATTATTACAGAAATGAGTTCCCCGATCACTTATTAAAGCTTTCGGTGTTCCAAACCTTGCAAAAAGACGTTTTAAAAAGTTGACTACAACTCGTGCATCGTTAGTTGGCAGAGCTTGTGCTTCCGCCCATTTAGATACATAATCAATGGCTACGAGAATATATAGATTATTATGAGATTTTGGAAATTGACCCATAAAGTCAATACCCCAAATGTCAAATACTTCACATACTTGAATGACATTTTGTGGCATTTCATCACGTTAACTTATTTTTTCAGCCCTTTGACAAGTATCACAGGATTTGCAAAGAAGGTGTGCGTCTTTGTAAATTGTAGGCCAATAGAATCCAGCATCATAAACTTTTCTTGGTGTTAGTTGAGGCCCATAGTGCCCTCCTGTTGGTCCTGTGTGACAATGGTTTAAGATTTTACTAGCTTCATCTCTGAATACACATCGGCGTATTATTCCATCTGGACAACTTTTAAACAGATGTGGATCTTCCCAAAAATAGTGTTTTATATCACTGAAGAATTTCTTTCGTTTTTGGTACGATAATCCTTTTTCAAGGAATCCACATACTAAGTAGTTTGCATAGTCTGCAAACCATGGTATTTCATTATAATCTATCTTCAATAGATATTCATCAGGAAAGTTGTCTTGTATGGCCGATTCATTTAGAACTTCTAATTCGGGATTTTCAAGACGAGAAAGATGATCAGCGGCGAGATTTTCTGCTCCTCTTTTATTTCGGATTTCAATATCGAACTCTTGTAAGAGTAAGATCCAACGGATTAATCTTGGTTTGGCATCTTGTTTCGAAAATAGGTATCTAAGAGCAGAATGGTCGGTATAAACCACCGTTTTTGCTAGAACGAGATATGAACGAAATTTGTCAAAAGCAAAGACAATAGCAACGAGTTCTTTTTCAGTAGTTGTGTAATTTGTTTGTGCTCCTTGTAACATCTTACTAGCATAATATATAGGTTGAAATCGTTTTTCAATCCTTTGTCCTAAAACGGCTCCCATTGCAAAATCACTTGCATCGCACAATAGTTCAAACGGTAGATTCCAATTTGGTGTTATCATGATCGGCGCATTAGTGAGTTTCTCTTTAAGAATATTAAAAGATTTGATACATTCATCTGAAAAGATGAATGGAGCATCTTTTTCTAGGAGTTTATTCATAGGAGTGGCAATTTTTGAAAAATCTTTTATGAAACGTCGGTAAAAACCGGCATGCCCTAGAAAACTCCTAACTCCTCTAACATTGGTGGGATGTAGAAGTTTAGCAATTACATCTACTTTAGCTCTATCCACTTCAATTCCTTCCTTTGAGATTTTATGTCCAAGAACGATGCCTTCTTTAACCATGAAATGGCATTTCTCCCAATTAAGTACTAGATTTGATTGTTCACATCTAATAAGCATTCGTTCAAGATTAACTAGACATGATTCAAATGTATCACCGAAGACTGAAAAGTCATCCATGAAAACTTCCATGTATTCTTCTATCATGTCGTGAAAAATCGCCATCATGCACCTTTGAAAGGTTGCAGGGGCGTTACAAAGTCCAAATGGCATGCGTTTGTAAGCAAAACTACCTTAAGGGCATGTGAATGTGGTTTTCTGTTGATCTTCGGGTGCTATTGGAATTTGAAAATATCCGGAAAAACCATCTAGAAAACAATAGTAACTATTTCCGGCTAATCTTTCCAACATTTGATCAATGAAAGGTAAGGGAAAGTGATCTTTTCTGGTGGCATTATTTAATTTTCTATAATCAATACATACACGCCATCCTGTTACAGTCCTAGTAGGAATAAGCTCATTTTTTTCATTTGTGATGACAGTCATGCCACCCTTCTTAGGCACGCATTGAACTGGGCTTACCCATGGACTATCAGAGATCGGATAAATTAAACCTGCATCTAGCAGTTTAATAATTTCTTTTTTAACAACATCGCATATTAGGATTTAGTCTTCGTTGGCGTTGCACATACGTTTTATGACCTTCTTCCATAAGGATTTTATGTGTGCAATACGAAGGACTTATTCCTTTTATATCATGAATCTTCCATGCAATAGCTGGTTTATGAGCTTTCAACACAGAAATAAGTTGTGATTTCTCATTTTTAGTAAGAGAAGACGATATTATTACAGGTAATTCAGATTCACCATGTAAATAAGCGTATTCCAAATGGTATGGAAGTGGCTTTAACTCTAATTTCGGAGGTTCTTCTATCGATGATTTGTATCGATATCTGTCTTCTTCTTTTAGCATTTGTAATTTCGGAGGTTCTTCTATCGATGATTTGTATCGATATCTGTCTTCTTCTTTTAGCATTTGAATTTCTTCTGTTGTTGGTTCATATCCATTAGCCATAAGTGTAGCTAACATTTCAGCTTCATTAATTGGTTCAGTTCCTTCTCCTAAAGAACATTCTCATGTTCCTTGTAATTCTGGAAATTCTTCCAACAATTCTGCATGTGAATCTATAGTTTGAATATAATAACATGTATCATCTGCAGATTGCGGTTGTTGCATTGCTCTATCAACTGAAAAGGTAACACTCTCATCCTCTATACTTAGGGTCAGTTTCTTACCAAACACGTCTATCATTGCTTTAACTGTGTTTAAGAATGGTCTTCCTAATATGAGAGGAACTTGAGAATCTTCTTCCATGTCCAGAACAACAAAATCTACTGGAAATACTAAAGTACCAACTTTAACTAGCATGTTCTCCATTATCCCTCTAGGATATTTTATTGATCGATCGGCTAGTTGTATACTTATTCTTGTTGGTTTCAATTCTCCAAGGTCTAGTTTAGCGTATAGTGAATACGGCATTAAATTTATACTAGCACCTAAGTCTGCCAATGCTTCGATTGAACTAAGACTACTCAGAAAATATGGAATTGTGAAACTTCCTGGATCAGATAATTTTTCTGGTATCTTATTCAACAGCACTGCTGAACATTTAGCATTCATAGTAACGGCCGAGAGTTCTTCCATTTTCTTTCTATTTGTGATTAGATCTTTCAGAAATTTAGCATATCTAGGCATTAATGAAATTACATCAATGAAAGGAAGATTTACATTTATTTGTTTAAACATATCCAAGAATTTGGATTGCTCGGCTTCAAGTTTCTCTTTTTTCATTTTACTCGGGTAAGGAAGTGGTGGTTGGTATGGTTTAACATAAGGTTTAGCCTTAACTGTGTTATCTTCATTAACCTTTTCAACTACCGGTTCTTTTTCCTTATCTTGTTCAGGTTGTGGTTCTTGTGGAATAGGAATAGCTTCTTCAGAATTTACAGGTATTTCAGGTGGTTTAAGTGTTGTACCACTTCTTGTGGTAATGGCTTTAGCTGTTTCATTCCGGGGGTTAGCATTTGTATCACTAGGTAAACTTCCCGGTTTTCTTTCACCTATTAACCTTGCTAGGTTACTTACTTCTCGTTCCAAATTTTGAATAGAAGCTTGTTGATTTCTAAATGCTTGAGCATTTTGTTCATTGGTTTGTTTTTGAGATGTGAAAAACTGCGTTTGAGTTTCAACTAGCTTCGTCATCATATCTTCTAAATTCGGCTTTTTATCATCGGTTTGTGGTGGTTTGTTTTGAAAATTAGGTCTTTGCTGGTTGTAAGTATTGTTGGATACTTGTTGATTACTAGGACCTTGTTGGTTGTTGTATGGAATATTTCAGTTATAATTCTGGTTTTGATTGTAAATCGGTCTTGGCGGTTGATAATTATTCTGATAATTATTTTCAGGCCTTTGGTTTAGATATGAAACATTCTCTCTTTGTTCCATTGTTAATTCAATACTGAGACAATCTTTTGTCAAATGTGGTCCTCCACACTGCTCACAACTAATTCGTATTGAGTGTATATCTTTAGTCATCTTTTCCATTCGTCTCTCGACAGCATCTATCTTTGCGAAAATGGAATCTAAGTCATGGCTATAATCGGCTCTAGCTGCTTTAGATGATCTAACGATATCTTTTTCTTGGTGCCACTCATGTGAGTGGGAAGCAGTGTTATCAATAATTTTATAAGCATCAGTTTCGGTTTTCTTCATAATAGAACCACCAGCTGCTATATCGATGTCTTTCCTTGTAGTGATGTCGCATCCTTGGTAGAATATTTGTACTATTTGACAGGTGTCTAAACCATGTTGCGGACATCCTCTTAATAATTTTCCAAATCTTGTCCACGCCTCATATAGAGTTTCATTTGGCTTCTGTGTGAACGTAACAATTTCTGCTTGAAGTCTTACGGCTTTAGATGCCGGAAAGAATTGTTTAAGAAATTTTTCAACTAAAACGTCCCATGTATCAATCGCCCCTTCAGGTAACGATTCCAACCAATCTTTGGCTTCTCCCTTTAAAGTCCAGGGAAATAACATGAGATATATCTGTTCATCCTCCACTTCTCTTATTTTAAATAGTGTGCAGATCCTATTAAAGGTACGAAGATGTTCGTTTGGATCTTCCTTCGGCGCACCACTAAATTGGCATTGATTAGTCACCATATGTAGAATTTGTCCTTTGATTTCATAATCTGGCGCATTAATGTCTGGATGAGTAATTGCGTGACCTTGGCCAGTGCGTTTAGCTCTCATTCGGTCTTCCATACTTAAAGGTTCCAGATTCTCCATAATTGAATTTGTTGAATCGGAATCACTAGAGGATTCTAATTTAATGGTTCGTTCCTCAACAATCTCTGTTTGAATTATTGGTGGTTCCGGAGGAAAAATTAATGGTTCAGGATCTATGAATCGTCCCTGAATATTCTCCGGATTCTCAGTTGTGAGATCGGATTCAAAAAATGGATTAACGGAAATTTAAATTGGAGTACTTGGTCGACTGGATGACGATTCTAAAGGAAAATCAACGGCGGTAATATTTGCTAGATGTCATGATCTAGTTACAGGTGGTGAACGTACAAAAGGTGGTGAACGTCTTACTCGGTGCATTCACTGAATATCCTATTAGTTTTTAAAAGGAAATAAAAATTATATAAGTTATCCAATTAATAGACTTTTCTGATTTTGCCCACGTTTCGAATAGCCAAAAGATGCAGCAGAGGGGCAGGATTCGTTTGGTCTCAATATAATTGAGGACTGTTTGGCTCCAATAACCCGGTCCACGTACAAATCCAACTATTACTACGAACCAGAAAATTTTGATGTCTATCAATTTAACCACTTAAAATAAATTTTCGTAATTTTAAGAAATTTAGATAAGAAGTAGAATAAAAATCTATGTCCTAATAACTAGAATGGCGAGAAATAAGAAAGAAAAAGAGTGCGTCGAAAAAGGTCGAAAAAGAAAAAAAATTGAAAAAGAAAAAAAAATGAAAGAAACAGAGAATGACTATAAAACTTAAAAACACTCGACTAACCCAACCTTATTACTATCACTAACTTAAAATTATAATCGCAAATTGAGATTACTAATTGGAATGATAATTGATACATAGGTAAAAGGCGTCAAAAAATATTAAAGCTTACAAGTAAAACTATATCCCAAGTGGAAATAACTTACAAAGGCACTAAAACTTAAAAAGGCGTCGCAAAATTCTAAAGCACTTAAATCTGAGTCTAAAGAAAAGGCACTTAAGGGATTTTACGGCAAAGCCTAAAAATCTAGAAGTAAAAATAACTATGGCAAAAACTATGTTTAAAACTAAATATGAGCGAAAAACACAAATATTACGCTAAAACAATTAAAAAGGGACAAAATATAAAAATATACTAAAAGTTGTAAAAATTACAATTTTATTTTTTTTATAAAAATATTTTTTTATATTATTTATTTTATAAAATTATTAAATTTATAACTTAATTAAACTAATTAAAACAAATAATAAATAAAAATAAATTAATTAATATAATATAAATAACCTAATTAGGTTTAAAGTTAATAATAATAATAATTACCCCGTATTAATTGCGATTAGGGTTTCTGGTCACGTGTGCCAGGGCGGCTCCGCGAGTCGAGGTTTCACGTGGCAAAAACCTCCGCGAGTCGCGGGGTTCGAAATTCCGGATGACAGGCTGTTTCGGTTGACACGTTTCGACGTAATTATATTATTTTTTTTTAAATTATATTTTTCTGTTTTTAATTAAAATATTTATATAAATTTAATAAAACTTATATTTTAAAAACTAGAATAGAAATAAAAATATGTTTCAATTTTATAAATAAAAATCTTAAAACTAGATTTATATATAAAAAATTTTTCGGTTTTTGATTTTATGTTTTAAATAAAAACAAAATATTTAAATAAAACTTATATTTTTATAAAATAAAAATAAAGAAACTTTATAAAACTTAAATATTTAACAAACTCTTAAAAATATTTATATTTTTGTTTTCTTTTTATGTTTTCGAATATTTAAAACGTATTTTTACAAAAGCGTCTTTTTATAAAAGTAAACTAAAAATAAAAATTTACTTTTTTTTTTTTAGCGTTGCGCTTTCGGCTTTTAAGCAAGAAATTGAGTTCCCCGGCAGCGGCGCCAAAAATACTTGATGTTAAAGCTAAGGGGTATAAAATACTATTAAATTTTACAACGAAATACTATTAAATATGCTACAAATTTACACAAGATATTTATTTATTTATAGAATGGATATACTTAAACCTTGCTACAACACTTATAGGCAGTGTACCTAATCGTACAGTAGTGTAGTTTTTAGTAAGTCCGGTTCGTTCCACAGGGAATCTTTTAATCAAAGCTTAACGCTATATTAGTTTAATTTATAAAAATACAAATATATATATAAGTAATATTATTATTATAAAGGGGGGTTTTTACCGTTTAATGACCGGTTTGTCGATTTTAAAAACTTTAGTCGCAGTTAAAACCTGATGTAAAATAATAAAAATAAATATAACTTAATTTAAAGCGTAAAGTAAACAACAATAATGAAATTGCGATAAATAAAAGTGCGATAAAATAAAATTGCGATAATTAAAAGGTACGATAATTAAAAGTGCAATTAAATACAATAAAAATAAATAAAAGTGCTATAATTAGAAGTGCAATTAAATATAAAATAAAGGAAATTAAATATGAAATAAAAGAATTATGCTTATTTAAACTTCCGTAATCATGATGTTTGACGTGTTGATTTTAGTTTTATGCCCATGGGTTAATTGTCCTTTGTCCTGGATTATTCAATATGTCCGTCTGGTTTTTGTCCATAACAGTCCATCAGACATAAATATAAAGTGCGAGTATCCTCGTCAAATTATCCTTATACCCGAAGTTAAATATTCCAACTAATTGGGGACTTAAACTGTAACAAGATTTTAATACTTTGTTTAATAATTACACCAGGTTATCGACTGCGTGTAACCCAAGGTTTTAATACTTTGTTAACAATTATGCCAAGTGTCCTTGTACATAATTTCACCCCTGTTTTAATAATTCCATAGACTATTAATCCGTTCCCGTGTCCGGTTAAATGAACGATTATTCGTACATATAAATACCCCGCCCATCGTGTCCGATCGAGTGTATATGGTTATTTATAGGGACGTCCAATTGTAAATCTTTATATTAAAATTAACAAATTATCATTTAGTTAAACAAATATAAAGCCCATTAATAGCCCATAGTCTAATTTCCACAAGTGTCGTTCTTTTGTCCAAACCCCAATTATGGTACAAAGCCCAATTACCCAATTTTAGTAATTAGCCCAACATCATGGTTACTTCGTTTTAAATAAGCATAATAATAACTTAGTTACGAGACATTAATGTAAAAAGGTTAAACATAACTTACAATGATTAAAAATAGCGTAGCGTTACACGGACAGAATTTCGACTTACACCCTTACAACATTCGCTAACATACCCTTATTATTAGAAATTAAAATTAAAATTAAAATTAAAATATAAAATATAAAATATAAATATAAATATTACGTATACATATATAGAGAGAGATTGATTTATGATATTAAAACTCGTCGAACTGCGTTGGCTTTTATAGGGAATTGAGTCCAGGGGAACTCCGCGACTTGCGGCCTTTTTCTTCTTCAAACTCCGCGAGTCGCGGAGATATCAAATCCAGCTCACAAAGCCTTGGCTCCTAGCTTGTCGACGGATTATATAAATATAATATATAAATAATTTTAGTAATTATTTAAATATTATATTATATTTATGTGCATAGTTGACTTGTAATTTTTAGTCCGTTGCGTCGAGCGTTGAGAGTTGACTCTGGTCCCGGTTCCGGATTTTCGAACGTCCTTGCGTACAATTTAATATCTTGTACTTTGCGTTTTGAATCTTGTACTCTTGTAATTTCGAGACGTTTCTTATCAATAATTGGAACCTCTTTGATTGTACTTTGTACTTTTGAGCTTTTTGGTCATTTGCGTCTTCAATTCATCGAATCTATCTTTTGTCTTCACCTTTTATTATTTAAACGAATATCACTTGTAAATAGAACAATTGCAACTAAAAGCTTGTCTTTCTTGAGGAATAATCTATGAAATATATGTTCGTTTTTAGCATTATCAACAGTGATTGTCTATATGTAGAAATCATCAGATGTCGAAAACCTTTGAATTAAATATTCATTTATGGTGTGCCTTTTCAAAAGAATGCAATGTTTACAAAACGTATCATATAGAGGTCAAATACCTCGCAATGAAATCGATGAATGACGTGTTCGTCCATATAGATTTGGAGCAATCATCACAGTTGGTATCAGGGCGTTGGTCCTAGCGAACCAGGTCTTGCATGAGTGTGTCTAACTGATAGTTGTTAAGATGCATTAGTAAGTCTGGACTTCGACCGTGTCTGCATGTTAAAAGTTTTGCTTATCATTTCTTGTCGGAAATTACATGCTTATCATTCTTAAATCTAGACACATTTTACTGCATTGATTGCATGAATAGTGTATAGACAAAATTCATATCTTAGCGTATCTGTTACTGTAAACTTTTCCTGACATCTTCCAAAAATTTCTCCGTGATTTATAGAATTTGGTATTATATATACATATGTAAATTATGTATTAAAGAATACCAAACTAAATTCTATAATCTAATTCATATCAAAAATCATGGATCCCGTATCTAGTTCAAATTCCTTAAACTCTGACAGCTATTTCGATATGGATATTCACCTGAATTCCGAAGACAGTGTAACCGGAATGGATCAACCAATTAGCCATCATCTATTCTGGATGAATTGGGGATGGATTCGTAATCTACTTAATCATTAGAGACAAGAAGAAGGCGATCCCTTCCATCCACCACATTCACCTCTTGGTGAAGAACCTGAAGCACTTACCGGCGAACCCGTTCGTAACACCATTTTCACCCTCATTTCCAGAACAGCTCTCAACGACTACGTAATATCCAATATTCTAAATCTTATTCATCCGCTTGTCCGAACCACCAATCATCCCAGTATAATAGAAGAAGTCAGCGAGCTTCGCGCTCGGGTAGTGGCTTTGGAGAATATGGTGCAAGGATTACAAACACCAGCAGCAGCAGCACCAGCAGCATAACTAGTACCACCATCATCAACACCAACAGTATCATTACCACCACCAATAACAACATCCCCATCACACGCCTCAACATCACAATCTGTACCTCGGATATCAACATCATACTCACCATAGATACCAAGGGGTACCAACAACAATAAATAATGAAGTATTGATTTCATTAGTGAAATACTCCGCGAAGATTATGTAATCTCTAATGTTTTAGAGATTAATCATTTCTAAGTCAAGCCGAAAATCAAATGAGCTTAATATGATATTAACTCATTAAATCTGTATTACATCTGAAGAAAATATACATACATATATTTTCATAAAGACAAGAATAAAAATTCTTTTGTACAAAGTATTAATTGTGAAATCTTTAACGGGTAGGTAATACCCGGGAAATATTTAAGTTCGCAATTAATATGTTACACTGTACATTCTTCAACTTTGATTCAAAAATCATTAACTATACTCACTATCTTCACAGTGATACACAATTATTTCATACAAATTCAATTACATATTCTGATATTGACGGATCAGAATTCAAGTCATAACTCTGAACCGGTGACGTCATTCTTAGATCTCTACATCTTTCAAAACTATACTTTGACTTCAAAACCGTGCAAGATCCTTTAGCGTTGTTTTTACCAAAAATAATCTTGCAATCTTTTTTCAAAGTATTCAGTTTTACTATACTTCCAACCAGTCAACCTCGAATTTTCAGATTAGCCTTATTATAACCTTGACATATACGTTTTTGTTACTGGGGAACCTTTCATGTTCCACCACATTAGCAGTAAATTTACCAACAACTTCATTTATCCTTGATCTTTCGAAAAATCCTTATACTCATTGAAACCCTATCATGTACTCGTCCACATCTTGTAACGATAATTGCCATACCAACTACCGGGAATTAGCAATCAGTATTTCGAATTTCGCAGCAATTTTACACCAACAGTTATATATAAACATATAATGTCTATCTCCTAGACTTACAGACTTTGAATGTGAAGTTTCTGAAAAACACCCTAAACTATGAACTAGTTCTCTGAAATTGGAACAATGCTGATGAAGCAGCAAAAAACTGTAAACGACCTTAACAGTCAAAAGTTTGATGATAAAGAATGGTAAGGTGGTAAAGCTGAGAAAAAGAGAAGATTTGGAACTGGAAAACGGATTGAACAGACCATGAAGGAGGCTGTGGACAAATCACAAGGACGAAATCTACCTTCAAAGGATCCAAATGATTCAGTGTCTGCTAAAATCGTTAGCAAACACCTTACTCCTCATTCTAAACCTTCACAGACAGATTTTCCGCATCATCCTCTGATATTAGAAATTCTAAGATATCATCGTATCTTTCATTATAAATATCCTCGATATTTCTGGAGATATCTTCATAACTATTCTTATCTGAAATCATTCATCTTTTCGCGCTATCTGTATTACATCATAAAAGAAACTATTTTAGTTTCTAAATTCTGAAACCTTCAAGTTTAAAATATGAATGTTTTGAAGTAGTGTTGGGAACTGAAGCATGAATTAGTATAATATAATGACACTTGATCAACGTGATTATATTACAGTAAATCATGCTGAGTTTTTAATGGAACGTGATAAAGGTTCACAGATCCCACCCTCATCATGAACCATGTTACATAACTCTTTCATTCTATATAATCTCTAAATATATCAAGAAAATATATTTCTTGATGATTCGGTCTTTTCCGGATATTCTGGTAATTTGATAAATCAAGATCGTGCCATTACAATTCCCTTCTTAGAACATTAACTATGTTCATCCAAAACTCCATACCTACGAATTCTAGACCATTATTCGCTTAACTTGAAGTCGGGAAGGAAAAATAAAAGCATGAAGCTCCGAAATATAATGGAGAATAAAAAGCCCGATAAAAACTCCGAAATTACAAACCGTGTATATCAATGCGTATAGCAATATAAAGACACGGGAGAATGAAAAACACTATAACCCCAAGGTAATAGTAGAAGAAAATAACCTCCTCTGGTAGCAGATGAAAAAGAAGAATGAAGGATACGATAGCCAAGAAAATATCAAGAATCAGAACTGGATTAAGCATTTTCAAAATCTATTAGGAAGTATGAAATAAGAAAGAAGTTTATAGGAGTGGTGAAAATAAATGAAACGGAAGAGGTCAATTTATAGTAAAATATCAGACATAGCAATCGAGGCAGATTACGCATTTAATTAAAGAAGATTTTAATCTCCTTAATTTCCGAAGAATCAAATCTTATTTAGATTATGAAGATTTTCTATTCCTTAAATTACGAAAATCAATCGTTAATATGTCAAGAGTTAAGACGAATCTCTATTCTTCATTTCACTCTTTTACGATAACTTCTCTCATACGCTTCGAATAATCGGATTGTTTTATCCATATTATTCAACGGTGATAAAACTCTATTTATCAACACATATACGTCATGAAAACATTTTTATTGTTAGTCATGACGACCTCACTCAAATTTCGGGACGAAATTTCTTTAACGGGTAGGTACTGTGATGACCCGAAAATTTCTGACCAAATTTAAACTTAATCTTTGTATGATTAACATTTCCGACACGATAAGCAAAGTCTGTAAAACTGAATCTCAAAATTTTTGAACTACTTTCATATATTCAAATACCTTTCGGTTATTCTTGACGATTCGCGAACAATTATATGTATATAGATACATATATATATACTATAACTTGAAAACGTAACAATGTATTAATTGTTTGATGCCGTACATTAAACTTATTGGTTTAAATATTTATTTGAATATATATGATAAGTTGGAATATTAATTATATGAATAACTTGCGACGTATATTTAAAACGTGTTTATAAATGTTGATAATATATATTAACTTGGTCATAAAACGATTTGTTATTATATATATATTAACAAATAGCGAGACGATGATTTATAAAATTAAATGACCAAAATACTCGAAAGTTTAAGATATACTTTGAGTGGTATAGTTTAGGGATAATTTAAGGCTATATTTTGACAAAGGTACGTGACACGAAACGTAAAATGCAAGTTTTCTCAGCGTACGAAAGGACATTTGAAAAACCGGAACTGGGACATAAGTCGAGTGATGACGTACGACTTATCAGAACAAAAATTACAAGTCAACTATGCATGTGAATTTAATATAATATATAATTAATTATATAAATTAAATATATTATATATATATAATATAAAATTATGTCGACAAACAAGAAGTTAAAAATTTGTGAGCTGTCCCAGGGTGCCATGCGATCTCATGGCCTTGAAGCACAAATTCCATGCGATCGCTTGGGGTACTTTTTCAGAAAAGGTTCTATAAATTGCTCAGTTTTCACACTTCTTTCTCTAATATTACTCCGTATTTATTTTATTTATTATTATTATTATTATTATTATTATTATTATTATTATTATTATTATTATTATTATTATTATTATTATTATTATTATTATTATTAAGATTAATATTATTAATTAGTATTATACATAAAATACTACGACGAGGTTATGAGCGCGTCACTTTCAAAATGGTTTTCAAGCGGGATAGAGCTAAGGAAATTATGGGTTATTGCCAAGGAGGTTATGGGTAATGTTCGGGGGTATATTTGTGAATCAAACCTAGTGTTTATCATCTCCGTTACGTCTACGTATTTTCCTACAATATTGAATCTCAATACTGATACGTAAGCACTCATATCTTATCTTTTATATATTAATTATGTATCCATGTCTAGTGCTCGAGTATATATATTTATATATGCTTGTATGCTAAATTTCATCGTTAAACAGTTTATAATGAATCACTAATTAAATACATATATTACTGGTAAAAGGTATATGATATACATGTTTTTGGAAAGCTGGCGAAAAATCAATAACTTTTCATTTAGATATCGAATAGTTTCGATGAACGGATTAAAAGATATGATCAACTGAATTATGATTGACGTTAATTGAAATTGCTTTTGAATCTGCAATTAAGATTTAAACAACTTGTTTACGAGATTGATAAAGTGAACTTTTAAATATTACCAACCGAGTAAATGAATCCTTATATAAGGTACGTCTCGTTTGTTGAACTATTGTCAAAATTGACTTTTTGAAACAACATTGGATAACTTTTGTATGTCAATATCGAGCTTTAGGATTGTGATACACTATAACCTGACCTAGCTTGATAGACATTTATTGACCAACATATGTTCTCTAAGTTGAGATCTACGATTATTTGATATTCCGAGTTTCGGTCACATTACGATGAACAACTTTATGTGCTGCTAAGGTGAGTTTCATTTGCTCCATTTTTAATTGCTTTTGTAATCTATATTTTTGGGCTGAGAATACATGCACTTTATTTTAAATGCAATGGATACAAGTACTTACTTAATTCTACGCTGAGTTTAAACCGAAAATCCCTTAGCTTTGGTAACTAGTAACTGCTAGTACATAGGATATGGACTGGTGGGCGCGAATAACAGTATATGGATCCATAGGGCTTGACATCCCCGTCCGAGCTAGAGCGCTAGCCTTTTAACGGACGTGTGTTATTTGAGTTTAGGACACGTTGGTTTGCGTGTATTAAAACGAATGGGGTATTTATCATTATAATGTTAAAGCTTAGTTACCAGGGTGCTCTGTTACGTAGAATCTATTGATAAACTTTTGATAAACGTTTCTGGATGAAACAACTGAAATCTTGTGATCCACTTTTATATACAGATTATGCGAAACACTAAAACTATGAACTCACCAACCTTTGTGTTGACACTTGTTAGCATGTTTATTCTCAGGTTTCCTAGAAGTCTTCCGCTGTTTGCTTATATGTTAGACAAGCTATGTGCATAGAGTCGTACATGGCATATTTTTCAAGGAAACGTTGCATTCACCAAATCATCACCATGTATCTTACTTTGACTGCATTGTCAACGGAAGTACTATTGTAAACTATTATTTACAGTGATTGTCTATATGTAGAAATCATCAGATGTCGAAAACCTTTGATTTAAATATTCATTATGGTGTGCCTTTTCAAAAGAATGCAATGTTTACAAAACGTATCATATAGAGGTCAAATACCTCGCAATGAAATCGATGAATGACGTGTTCTTCCATATGGATTTGGAACGATCGTCACATTAGAAGTTTGATGCTTCCGCTGTAGTTGTCATGCTGTGTAGACTCCCGCTGCGTTTATTAGAGATGTCTTCGCATGAAACATTTATATTGCATTCAAACTATGTTACTTTTGAAACAATGAATCTGTAATGACCATTGGGTCACGTATTATTATTATTGCCTTCTATTCTTAGAAGCACACTATCGGTTGTAAAACTTTTAATGTTGGTTATGACGTCACTCCATTTTACGAATGCAAACTTATTTTAAAACAGCATATAGTGTTTGACCTTGTAATGATCCTGTTGTTGATGATCCGCACACGTTAATTTTGTACGGGGCATCATATATATATATATATATATATATATATATATATATATATATATATATATATATATATATATATATATATATGAAAAAGAGACATGTAGACTTGTATTCTTTAACATTGACCCAGTTACTTGTTCAATTGGAACATGGGTCAATTGTTACCCATTCACAAGATTGATAGCCATCACTTGTACTTCACATCACATTGTTCCAGCATTTATACCGGTAGAAAAACATATAATTATTGCATTAAGAAAAACCAAGTCATACAAAATATTTGGATCGAAATTTGCTCAACCATGCCATTAACGAAATAGTCGACTCCAGAAGATTAAAAGATACGTTTGGTGGATCAAAATTTGCTCAATTAGTCAATCGAATTAAAAAACCCAATTTTATACCAACGTATTCAGATAAACCAATGAATACAATAATAATAATAATAAAAATAAATTGAAATAAATATCTGATTACTTTAGTATAGAATTTGGCGTTGTAGAACAAAACCATTCCATTAACGTAATAGTGACTGCAAGATTTTGATCAGGGATCTTTAGTGGATCGAGTCGCTGATGATTAAGAATGGATTGTTCAGCAGAAATCAACCCGCTATCCTTGATTGATACACTTTTTTGGGTTAGATTATTGAAAAAAGATGGAAGTAGAATGAAGGTTGTAGAGTTTTTGCCCTAATTCTGTGTGTTGCGACTCATGTAGCAACTCAATTGAAACCTCTAAATTTTTGAAAAAGGTTTTGTCTCCAAGGTATTATTGTAATCAAACAATTCAAGCTTAGATTTATGAGGTCATTAAGAAGATTAGGAAAAAATTAAGGGTATAGATCATTGATGATTAATTTAATGAGTGGTTAAGATTAATTTAGCTTCTTCAAAATGATCTATTTTAGCCTTTGTTATTATAATTATAATAAAATAATAATAATAATAATAATAATAATAATAATAATAATAATAATAATAATAATAATAATAATAATAATAATAATAATAATAATAATAATAAACAGAAGATTTTATATTTGGATTTAGTTTCATTAGGAAATCTAGTGAGAGAGACAAATCTAAAGTAAGGTAAATGTGGACCATTGGATCTCCATGTTAAAAACCTATCCTAAGGCTGTGGTTTATTCCTGATTGGATTTTGGGGACGGATATATATATATATATATATATATATATATATATATATGTGTGTGTGTGTGTGTGTGTGTGTGTGTGTGTGTGTGTGTGTGTATGTGGGCAGGATCAATGGGGAAGTAACCAATCGGGGGGAAGCGGGGGGAAGCAAATTTTTTTTTTTTCGTTTTTTTTTCCGGCATCAAGATCACACAAAAATATGAACATTTAGAATAGATACTTCGTGATGAATGTTATTATTTAGGCGAGAAAACGATCGACAAAAATAACATTCAAGATAATATTGTTCGTGAAGAATATGAACGTTTTTTTCTTCATGTTTTGTGAAGTAAAATTTAGCCCGATTTAGAGTTTAGGGTTTAGGGTTTATGGTTTAGAGTTTGGTGTTTTGGGTTTATTCCATAAACCCAAAACACCAAACCCTAAACCCTAAACTCTAAACCGTTCGTGTTAAAAACTCAATCTAAATCCTAAATCTAAACCCTAAATCTAAACCCTAAATTTCTAAACCCTAATATCTAAACCCCAATAGCTAAAACCTCAAAATACGCTCGAAAAATACGATAATTGTTATATATTACTTCTTCGAGCGTTTTCCCGCCAAAATAAAACATTTATCACAAAGTGTCTCTACTAAATGTTCATATTTTCATCTCATCTATAATGTTCGTGAACAAAGTTTTTTCAAAAAACGAAAAAAAAAATTTGCTTCCCCCCGCTTCCCCCCGATTGGTTACTTCCCTCTTGATCCTACCCATATATATATATATATATATATATATATATATATATATATATATATATATATATATATATATATATATATATATATATATATATATATATATATATATAATACTATCTTATAAATGGCTAATATGATGACATCATTAAACAACCTATTTCCTTCTTTAAAAAAAATTAAAATTAAAAAGAAAAAATTAGAAGCCATGATGATGATGTCATTAGTATTAAGATTAAATTATAATTTACTTTAATAAAATAAAATTAATACTTAAATTATAGAAGTATCTGATAAATACAAAACTATTACGCGTGCCTTCCTTCCTCAACTTTAGCCCTAAATAAAAAAGCCTCATGCCTTCCTTCTTGAAACTTTGAATTTTCTTGGAAATTTGGAATTTACTCTGCACGCTTCCCGCTTCCCTCATTATCATCGCAAGGTTCATTTCTCAATTCTTATCATCTTCTTCACCTTCAGGGCATCAATTTATTTGAACGAATACTTAATCCTTACTCCTAAATCTAAATTCATGGAGTTTTCATTAATCTGAAAACGTTTATGGTTTATTAAAGTCAATATTCCGATTTATAAAATAGGGTTGTGTTTCATGGTGAGATTTTGTTTGTTAATAGCATTTTTTTAAACATCAAATTTCATATTCTTTTGTGTTGTAAAAAATACAGGTGGTTAAAGAATATATAAATAGTCATCATCAAAGTGCATAGAAGGTGTTTGATAAAATGTCTAACAAGCGATTAGTCTAATTTAAGCGCAACTTACACGTTCGAGGTAAGATACCATTACCAGATTTTAAGTCACATGTCATGAAAATGAGTAGCGATTTAGTCTTTTAGTTAATTTAGTATAGGAATGATTGTCTACACCCACCTCTCCCATACCCCACTTTTGTGAGATTGGGTATTGTTGTTGTTGTTGATGTTTCAATGTTATCATTTTGGTGCGTTAAAATGGGTTGGGTCGACTCAAAAGCAATAAGGAAAAAAGATATTTTTCATGTATTTTGCAGAAGTTACACATGTTGAAAGTTTGCATACACATGTTGCTGAAAGTTTGCATTTGAATAGATTAAGGCTGCATGTTGTCATGTTACTTATAAAGTTGTAATGACAATATATTATTTGTAGCAATTATTTTGTTAGTCTTTTTTATAATTTCTTTTAACAATCTCATGAATTCACGGGTCCTTAAAATAGTATATATATATATATATATATATATATATATATATATATATATATTATTACGGGGGCAATAAAAAACCCATCAAGAACCCGTTTTTGTTTCCTATATATATATATATATATATATATATATATATATATATATATATATATATATATATATATATATATATATATATATATATATATATATATATATATTATTACCGGGGCAATAAAAAACCCATCAAGAACCCGTTTTTGTTTCCCTAATTAATACTATACGATTTCAACACCACGCAGCGGTCAGTCTATTTCTTAGTTTCTTTTTGAGATATATGCAATGCAATCGTATTCTGTATACATGTTTTGATTTAATTTGATTTTAAGCGGATGGATGAAATTACCTTACGCTAGGGTTTCAAATTTTTTTGCTCGTTCATGATAAAGCTGATTGTTAAAAATTTGAATAGTTGTTATGTTATGATGAATACAAAGTGTTGATATAATTTTTTCTATTTTATTTATAGAAGATATGGATAGATAACTTATTGTTGCTGATTTCAGTATAACACTGTAACAGTTTCATTAACAACGGTTTAGTTATTATTCAACCGATTTGTACAAGCAAACAACTGCGGTTGAGTCATCTCATGGCGTCCAAGAAGAAGGAATCAGAAGGTATTTCTCTTCTCTCTATGTACGGTGATGACGAAGATGATGATGATGACATGGAACAAAAAGAAGAAGATGTAGACTACTACTACGGACATGATGAAATGGCAGTTTCACCTAAAGCAGAGGTAATTTAATCTATATCTTTTTGTGTTTTTGTTTTGGATATTATTTTATGTAAGGTTTTGATTTATATTTTTTGCTTGAAGATAGACTATATGAATTAGTTGCGGATTTAAAATTTTTAGTATTCATCGAATAAGAAGTTAGCGAGTTAATGTGCATACTTACATAGTGATACTTGTGTGTATACATGGAAAGTCTTTATTTTGTCATCTTCTTGTTTAAGGAGGAGGGCTGACTTTGTTGCAATTACCGACACTAGTGTGCATACGTATGTATATACTGTTACATATATACGACCAAATTAGCCATATCCATAGGTTATGTTTTTGTGAATTGTCATGTTTGTTTTAATTTCTTGGTTTACTGAAAGAAGATGGTTTTGGTTGCAGGAAGGGGAAATACTAGCAACAGGTCAAGCTATATTTGGCTCAGAACTTCAATCTGTTGATGGTACACGTACTTCTAAAATTTTAATGTAACTCTTTCCATCGTTCTTTATAATTTAATGTCTGATCTACCAAAGGCCAACATATTATTTCATTCTATCAATCACGCAGTGTATTACTACTAATACATTGTCTTGTGTGGGCTCATTATGAAGTAATAAGTGCTACATAAAATTTTGTGAATTTAAATTTTGCTAATTTGACCTACGGAACATTTTTTTAGGTACTCAAATTGCAAAGTTGCGCTTAACATATTTAACAAAGAAGTCGTTTAGCTTAACAAGCGCTGTTCGAACGAAGAGCCAGCGCAACTCAGCAAAGTTGCGCTGTCTCAATGATAAACAAGGACCAGGTTGAGCCGTCTTAAAACAAAGTCAGTATTAAGGCTTATCAAGGCTTAAACTGTTTCTTAAAAGAATGCCTTGTCAAAGAGCCATCATTAACCTAGTGCTGCCTTAATATCATTGTTGCACTGACTTTTCGTTGAGCCAGCATCTAAGTCAACTTTGTTCAATCAGTTTTAAATGTCAAAACTACCTATGCATGATCTGTTTGACCATTTATCTACAATAGATGCTGCGAATCGAGCGCAAGGATCAAAACCAGATATGCTTAACTTATTCTTTTAGATCATACATTTCATATAACACTGAGTGTCAAAAACGTATTGAAATATTAATTGATCATTGTCATCTAAATTCCATTTGGAGAATGCTCCTTGGTCATACATACGATGTACTGTTAAGGATACTTGTGTTTAATTAATATATACTGCATGGTCACTTGTGAATAGAAGATGATTAAATTGGCTGAGTTTGAATCCAAATGGATACATTCTTGACCGAATTTTACAACACTGATGATAAAAACAGACATATCTTACACTTCAGATTAATTAGGAGCCATCAAATGCATAAATTACATCATTTTCTTGCCTCTGGATTTGGCCGAGTTTATAACAAGATATTATTTACCATATTTCTATAATTTTTCATGTGCAGGAACAGGAACAGGAGCAGTACGACTCCTGACGCCAAGTACACAATCAACTCCTCGTCAATCATCTGAACATGCTGATCAATCTCAACCCGATTCATTGGAATATAATAAAGGAAACGAATCAGAATCCGCACATCCTGAACCTATCAATACTACTGAAGATGATGTGCATTATGAGATCGATCCGTTAGACAATTTTCTTCCGCCGCCAACAACTATCAAGTGCTCTGATGAGCTACAAGTAAGTTTCTTATGATTGTCAGTCAGTATATATAAGTTCTCAGCAGTAAGAACATTTATCATATGTATTTTGCTGCAGGAGAAGATTATCAAGTTTATCTTGTTGAAAAAGAAAACTGGGAGAAGCTTTAATTCTGAAGTGCGTAACAGGAAAGATTATCGCAACCCGAGGGAGGGACGAGAACTTTTATTATCATTATTTTTAATCTTATTGAATTAAAGTATACCAAAAACAAAAAAAAACAAAAAACCCAAAAAAATCTTTACTTTTAAAAACCGCGCTTTAAATTGACAAATTTTAAAATTTTGTCGAGGGACGGACTAGGACATCGATCCGAAAAGCCCTCATCCTAAAAAGAAACAAAATTTTAATTTTTAAATTAATTTTATGTTTTATAAAGTTATAAGGTTTTATAAAAAAGAAATGAAAAAAATAAAATAAATGTGATGTAACAACAAGACAGAATGAACAAATGATGTGCACCATTTATCATTCAGCAAACAAACGCCAATATGTTTAGAAACTTTGATAAAATGTAATCATTTTTCTACGCTAATCACCCTCAATAATTTAAATTGTTACTGATTTCTTGCAAATGAGGGCATTGCAAGATCTTAAGTGTGGGAAGGGGTTAACTTCTTTCGAATTTTTAAAATTTTTAACTTATACACTTGGTTACCATTAAAAATACTAGTAACGCAGTAGTTGTATTAGAATCTAGTGCTCTCTGATAACAAAGAACAGCCCTAGTCTTATATACTAACTACCCACTTCTAGTAAAAATTTTCAAAATTTTCAATTAAATGAACTCAAAATCATGTTTATACATATTTATGAACAATAAAACTAGGTGTTAACACTGAAATTATTGTTACCTCGGAAAGGACATAAATTGAGAAACAAACCAAAATATTAGAATTCATTTAAAATGGAATAGAGGACAATAAAAAGGAAAATAAAAGCCAAGTGTGGGAAAATTTATCAAGTTATTTTAAACATATGTCACATATTTCTGTAACAAATAATTGAAGATACTTTTGCTTTGGATTAAAATAAAAAGTTTTACCCGATTTACTGTAAGAAAGATAGATCTACATGATGAATCAATTCCATCATTAAAAGGAAGTAAAGTCTTCCAAAAAAGAAACGCGCTTCTTGATTTAGGTCATGAAGTTGTCGTCCAGACCAGCTGTAGGTTGACGAAAAATCTAGAAAAGTCATCTCTAAAATCAGCAGGAAATCTACGGACCTCAGCATCAAACAGAGTCGTCAAGTGGTCAGATTTATCCTAACCATGAGAGGATCTGTCTTGTAAAATGGGGAGGACGCCGTGCAAATTAGCTGGATAAGACTAATGAATTAGATCCCCAGAAAGGATAATCTCCTTAAAGATCAAAAAAATCAGCTTTTAAGACTGATATTACTCAATCCTAGTGATTGACCTTAAAGATTGAGAATTACAAACTCATGGAATTCGATGATATCTAAACTCGAGCTTGAACGAGAAAATATTTTGATCAAAATTACAAACCGATTTGTTTTCTGAAAACCCATTTTCAATGCGTTCATTACCATTGAACGTAAAATCCTAGGAATTCACCTGGAATTCATTAGGTCACCTGAACCAAATCGGGTGTCAACCGTAAGAACGGTGGTTGCATAGCATGGTCGAAGACAGGACCTTGTGCCAGACCGAAAAATTATAAGGGTGAGCTTTACTATTGCTCCTACCAAGGATAGTAATTGCATCCGACAAGTTATAGACCATAATTAAAAGCATGTCAGGGGACATTGCCTTAACAGTTGCTTGTTCAAACGCTTTCCTTTACAACCGGACGGTAGTTTATCGAAAGGTAATATACGGAACAAGTAAACTGGACGTGTTGCTTTCCCAATACAAGGTTAGCAAGTGGGTGACACAAAACCGCAAGTTTTGAGCTAAAATTTTCAAATCTGAAACCCACCAAACCCACAAAAAGAATTTGCAAACACCGGTGAAGGGTCATTCCGGAAAACTTATCTAAGGTAAAAGCTAGATTGAATTTTCAAAAGATCAAATGTTTCATAAAGATCCAATTTCTTTAATGGATCTAAATTTTTATAGTCATGTGGGACTGTAAACCACAACGTTACTACTATTGTTTATACCGCCGTAAAGAAATCACTGATGTACAAAGTGTGAAGAATAAAGAAGTGATTCTAGTATATTTCAAGACTATATTGCTTGAGGACAAGCAACGCTCAAGTGTGGAAGTATTTGATAATGCTAAAAACGAACATATATTTCATAGCATTATCCCTCAAGAAAGACAAGCTTTTAGTTGCAATTGTTCTATTTACAAGTGATTTTCGTTTAAATAATAAAAGGTGAAGACAAAAGACAGATTCGACGAATTGAAGACGCAAACGACCAAAAAGCTAAAAAGTATAAAGTACAATCAAAGAGGTTCCAATTATTGATAAGAAACGTCTCAAAATTACAAGAGTACAAGATTCAAAACGCAAAGTACAAGATATTAAATTGTACGCAAGGACGTTCGAAAATTCGGAACCGGGACCAGAGTCAACTCTCAACGCTCGACGCAACGGACTAAAAATTACAAGTCAACTATGCACATGAATATAATATAATATATAATTAATTCTTAAAATTAATATATATATATTATATTATATTATAAATCCGTCGGCAGACTAAGATCCAAAATTGTGTTAGCTGGAATTAGGGGCTCCGCACTCACGGAGCTTTGAAGACCAAAAACCTCCGCACTCGCGGAGGTCAAACAGTAAACGTAGGGCCTATAAAAGGCCGAGCATTCAGCCGAATTTTTTGACACATCTTTTCCTTTTCATCATACGTAAACTTATATATATATATATATATATATATATATATATATATATATTTATATTTTAATTTTAATTTTAATCCTAATAATAAGGGTATGTTAGCGAATGTTGTAAGGGTGTAAATCAAAATTCTGTCCGTGTAACGCTACGCTATTTTTAATCATTGTAAGTTATGTTCAACCTTTTTACATTAATGTCTCGTAGCTAAGTTATTATTATGCTTATTTAAAATGAAGTAATCATGATGTTGGGCTAATTACTAAAATTGGGTAATTGGGCTTTGTACCATAATTGGGGTTTGGACAAAAGAACGACACTTGTGGAAATTAGACTATGGGCTATTAATGGGCTTTATATTTGTTTAACTAAATGATAGTTTGTTAATGTTAATATAAAGATTTACAATTGGGCGTCCCTATAAATAACCATTTACACTCGATCGGACACGATGGGCGGGGTATTTATATGTACAAATAATCGTTCATTTAACCGGACACGGAAATGGATTAATAGCCACTAGAATTATTAAAATAGGGGTGAAATTATGTACAAGGACACTTGGCATAATTGTTAACAAAGTATTAAAACCTTGGGTTACACTCAGTCAACATCCTGGTGTAATTATTAAACAAAGTAATAAAACCTTGTTACAGTTTAAGTCCCCAATTAGTTGGAATATTTGACTTCGGGTATAAGGATAATTTGACGAGGACACTCGCACTTTATATTTATGACTGATGGACTGTTATGGACAAAAACCAGACGGACATATTAAATAATCCAGGTTAAAGGACAATTAACCCATGTGCATAAAACTAAAATCAACACGTCAAACATCATGATTACGGAAGTTTAAATAAGCATAATTCTTTTATTTCATATTTAATTTCCTTTATTTTATATTTAATTGCACTTTTAATTATCGCACTTTTATTTATTGTCATTGTATTTAATTGCATTTTTAATTATTGTACTTTTTAGTTATCGCAATTTTATTTTATCGCACTTTTATTTATCGCAATTTCATTATCGTTATTTACTTTACGCTTTAAATTTAGTCTTTTATTTATTTAATATTTTACATTAGGTTTTAACTGCGACTAAAGTTTTAAAATCGACAAACCGGTCATTAAACGGTAAAAATCCCCCTTTATAATAATAATATTACTTATATATATATATTTGTATTTTTTATAAATTAAAACTAATATAGCGTTAAGCTTTGTTTAAAAGATTCTCTGTGGAACGAACCGGACTTACTAAAAACTACACTACTGTACGATTAGGTACACTGCCTATAAGTGTTGTAGCAAGGTTTAGGTATATCTATTCTATAAATAAATAAATATCTTGTGTAAAATTGTATCGTATTTAATAGTTTTTTTTAGTAAAATATAAGCTATTTCATATACACCTCTACGCACATCACCCAGGTTTCAGTCTGTTACATCTGTAAATGCATCAGGCAATTGATTTGCAAGTTCTTGTATATGCATTATCTTTTGAACTTATGTCTCGCATTCTTTTGTGCGAGGATCAAGATACTTTAATTGAGTTTCACACCATGAAACATCATTTTCTTTATTTTTCATTTCTCCCCTAATCTAGGGAACAATGTTTCATTAAAATGACAATCAGCAAAACGTGTTGTAAAAACGTCACCTGTCATAGGTTCAATATACCTTAAGATTGAAGATGTTTCATATCCAACATATATTCCCAACCTCCTTTGAGGACCCATTTTTGTACGTTGTGGTGTCGCAATTGGAACATACACTGCACAACCAAATGTTCTAAGGTGGGAAATATTTGGCTCTTGACCAAAAGCAAGTTGTAGGGGGAATAGTTATGACTTGCACTCGGTCTGATGCGAATCAATGCAGCAGCATGTAAAATTGCATGACCCCATATAGATACAGGGAGTTTTGTTCTCATTATCAATGGTCTAGCGATTAACTGTAAATGTTTAATCAGTGACTCGGCTAAACTATTTTGTGTATGCACATGAGCAACAGAATGTTCAACAACAATCACTATAGACATGCAATAGTCATTAAATGCTTGAGATTTAAATTCACCAGCATTATCAAGTCTCACCTTTTAATGGTGTAATCAGGAAAATGTGCTCTCAATTTAATAATTTGGGCAAGAAATTTTGCAAATGTCATATTACGACTTGATAACAGACAAACATGAGACCATCTGCTAGATGCGTCTATTAGAACTATGAAATATCTAAATGGTCCACATGGTGGATGAATTGGTCCACATATATCACCTTGAATTCTTTCAAGAAACATTGGTGATTCTTTCTCAACCTTAAGTGGTGAGGGTCTAGTTATGAATTTTCCAAGAGAGCAAGATGTACATGGAACCATTGTATCATGATGGATTTTTCTATCCCTTGGTGGATGTCCATGAGTACATTCAATAATTCTTTTCATCATTGTTGATCCTGGATGGCCTAATCTGTTATGCCATAAACTGAATACACCATGATCAATATATTTTTCATTAACTATCATATGTGTTTCTGGTACATTTATATGTGTATAATGTAATCCAGAACTAAGTCTTGGCAGTTTTTCAACCACATGACTCTTGTCAGTGATACTTAAATATTTCTCATTTTCTGTTGTCACTGACTGATAATCATACCCATTAAGGTATATGTCGGAGAAACTTAATAAATTTCTGCTTGACTTGGGAGAAAATAAGGCACCATTTATTAAAAATTTTGTACCATTTGGTAGTATGAAATTTGCCTTTCCTATCCCTTTTATCAAGTTAGCAGATCCCGATATCGTATGTATAGTTCCTTCCGTTGGTTTTAGATCAATAAAATATTTTTCGAATTTAAGTATAGTGTTTGTAGTTCCACTGTCTGCTATACAGAGATCTCCACCACTTGATTGATGTTGTATTCCAGCAAAATTCATATTGAACTTCATATATAAGAAATAAATAGTGAGTACATTAATATTACACAATATTTTACACGCAAATAGATAGTACTGAAATATTTAGCAAACATAATGACAAAGACAGACGATATTAAATCGTTTATTTTTTGAAAGACACACAACAATTTAAACATTCAAGAAATCTTCATATAAATCAGATGGTTTCTCAGTGACTGTTGGATTGAGGTTATCCACAAAGTTTACTTCATTTTCTTTATCTTTCAGCGAATCCTGATACATCTTAACAAGATGTTTAGATGTTCGGCAAGTATTAGCCCAGTGGCCCATTCTACCACATCTGTAGCAAGATTCTTCAGAATTTTTAGAAGAATTTTCTTCAACATCTTGTTTAGTGGGCTTGTTTTGTGGTTGGTATTTATATTTTCGTGGATTATTATTTCTTTGACCACCACGGCCACGACCACGACCACGACCACATCCACGCCCATTACCATTACCATAAGGATGGTTTCTACCATAGTTATGCCTTTTGGCATGATGATGGTGATGGTTATTATAACCACGATCTTGCCCGCGTCCTTGTCTCTGTTTATAATTATTTGCAGTATTTGTTTCAGGGATTGCAAGTGTACCAGTAGGACGGGATTGCTGATTTTTCATTAATAGCTCATCATTTTGCTCTGCAACTAAGAGATATGAATTAAGTTCAGGATATGTTTTGAACTTTAGTATTCTCAAATTTCTTTGCACTGTGATGTTTGCAGCATTCATTGTGGAGAAAGTTTTCTCCATCATGTCTGCATCACTTATTTCATGTTCACATAATTTAAGTTGTGAACATGTATTATACAGAGCTGAGCTGTATTCATTTACTTTCTTAAAGTCTTGGAACCTTAATGTTCTCCATTGTTCCATAGCAGATGGAAGTAAAATTTCTCTTTGATTATTGAATATGCTTTTGAGACCTTCCCATAAAACATGGGGATATTCTACAGTCACATAATTATTTTGTAAGCATTCATCAATATGTTGATGAATAAAGCAACATGCCGTTGCTTGTTCTTTTTCAGAACAAGTGTTGTATTCATTTATGGTTTCAAGAATGCACATTGATTTAAGATGCATTTTTTACTTTTATAACCCATGACATGTAGTTGTTTCCAATTGATTCTAAAGGAGTAAATTTAAGCTTTTCCAGATTCGACATTTTCTATTATCAAAAATTAAAACAAACAACATGATAAATTAGAGTCAATTTATATTCATAAGTATATAAACACTAAACATAAATTTAAGATAACATAATGATAAGTAGGCGACAGTGTCGACCATGTGTAAACAATCATAAATAAATGTTATATAACAGAAATATAAATATTAGTAAACATAAATGATAATTAGGCGACAGTGTCGATCATATATTTTTCAGGTGGTATAACCGACCATATATCATTTAGGTGGCAGAGCCAACCATATTTAGTATTGAGATTATCGTGCTGATAACGTGTTATAATTCAGTAGGCTTATAACTACCTTTAGTGGTTTGATTATGTTATAATTCAGTAAACTTATACCTTTAGTGGTTTGATTCTTGATTAAGAATACTAATAATGAAGTGTAAGAACAAAGATGATAATGGAGAGAAAGAAAGAAACACTTTGTAAGTGTGAGAAATGGTGCAAGTTTAATGCTTGCATTCATGGCTATTTATAGCAAAAATATCACAAGTTTAGGTAATACAATAATATTACTTTTGTGTATCAATAATTGACTATCCATTATATATATATATATATATATATATATATATATATATATATATATATATATATATATATATATATATATATATATATATATATATATATATATTATATTTATATATTCTATATTATAACAATCAGGAATAAACCACAGCCCTTATGATAGGTTTTTTAACATGGAGATCCAATGGTCCACATTTACCTTACTTTAGATTTGTCTCTCTCATATTATAGTTGAGTGCTATTACTATTATACCCCTAAAATTACATTTACCAGTATACACATTTCGAACTCCTCATTTGTAAAAAAAAAACAGCTGATTCTCTTTTAAGTAAAAAAAAAATGGAGATAAAAAGTAATTACCTTTAATTTGGAGTCACGTAGGGCAACAATGCCGGAGAATTCAGCGGTCAGTCTATTTCTTAGTTTCTTTTTGAGATATATGCAATGCAATCGTATTCTGTACACATGTTTTGATTTAATTTGATTTTAAGCGGATGGATGAAATTACCGTACGCTAGGGTTTCAAATTTTTTTGCTCGTTCATGATAAAGTTTCGTAGCTGATTGTTAAAATTTAGATAGTTCTTATGTTATGATGAATACAAAGTGTTGATATAATTTGTCAATTAGTGTATTTTATTTATAGAAGATATGGATAGATAGATAACTTATTGTTGCTGATTTCAGAAGGAATCAGAACTCAGAAGACATATACAACACTGTAACAGTTTCATTAACAACGGTTTAGTTATTATTCAACCGATTTGTACAAGCAAACAACTGCGGTTGAGTCATCTCATGGCGTCCAAGAAGAAGGAATCAGAAGGTATTTCTCTTCTCTCTATGTACGGTGATGACGAAGATGATGATGATGACATGGAAGAAAAAGAAGATGATGTAGACTACTACTACGGACATGATGAAATGGCAGTTTCACCTAAAGCAGAGGTAATTTAATCTATATCTTTTTGTGTTTTTGTTTTGGATATTATTTTATGTAAGGTTTTGATTTATATTTTTTGCTTGAAGATAGACTATATGAATTAGTTGCGGATTTAAAATTTTTAGTATTCATCGAATAAGAAGTTAGCGAGTTAATGTGCATACTTACATAGTGATACTCGTGTGTATACATGGAAAGTCTTTATTTTGTCATCTTCTTGTTTAAGGAGGAGGGCTGACTTTGTTGCAATTACCGACACTAGTGTGCATACGTATGTATATACTGTTACATATATAAGACCAAATTAGCCATATCCATAGGTTATGTTTTTGTGAATTGTCATGTTTGTTTTAATTTCTTGGTTTACTGAAAGAAGATGGTTTTGGTTGCAGGAAGGGGAAATACTAGCAACAGGTCAAGCTATATTTGGCTCAGAACTTCAATCTGTTGATGATGGTACGTACTTGTAAAATTTTAATGCAACTCTTTCCATCGTTCTTTATAATTTTAATGTCTGATCTACCAAAGGCCAACATATTATTTCATTCTATCAATCACGCAGTGTGTTACTAATACATTGTCTTGTGTGGGCTCATTATGAAGTAATAAGTGCTACATAAATTACATCATTTTAGATCATACATTTCATATAACACTTAGTGTCAAAAACGTATTGAAATATTAATTGATCATTGTCAATCTAAATTCCATTTGGAGAATGCTCCTTGGTCATACATACGGTGTGTACTGTTAAGGATACATGTGTTTAATTAATATATACTGCATGGTCACTTGTGAATAAAAGATGATTAAATTGGCTGAGTTTGAATCCAAATGGATACATTCTTGACCGAGTTTTACAACACTGATGATAAAAACAGACATATCTTACACTTCAGATTAATAATTAGGAGCCATCAAATGCATAAATTACATCATTTTCTTGCCTCTGGACTTGGCCAAGTTTATAACAAGATATTTATTTACCATATTTCTATAATTTTTCACGTGCAGGAACAGGAACAGGAACAGGAACAGTACGACTAGTGACACCAAGCACACAATCAACTCCTCGTCAATCATCTGAACATGCTGCTGATCAATCTCAACCCGATTCATTGGAATATAATAAAGGAAACGAATCAGAATCCGCACATCCTGAACCTATCAATACTACTGATGAAGATGATGTGCATTATGAGATCGATCCGTCAGACAATTTTCTCCCGCCGCCAACAACTATCAAGTGCTCTGATGAGCTACAAGTAAGTTTCTTATGATTGTCAGTCAGTATATATAAGTTCTCAGCAGTAAGAACATTTATCATATGTATTTTGCTGCAGGAGAAGATTATCAAGTTTATCTTGTTGAAAAAGAAAACTGGGAGAAGCTTTAATTCTGAAGTGCGTAACAGGAAAGATTATCGCAACCCGGACTTTTTACTACACGCAGTTACTTATCAGGACATCGATCAGATTGGATCTTGCTTTAGCACAGATGTTTTTGACCCCCATGGTTATGACAAAAGTGACTATTATGATGAGATAGGTTTGTATTTTTTATGATTTATTTCTTGCTACATTTTGTAATTTTTTTAATACTATGTCTTCATAACGCGATGGTTAATCTCATTTAAATATTTGTTTCAACAGAGGCTGATATGAAAAGGGAATTGGAAAGAAAAGAGCAAGAGAAAAAGAAAAATCAAAAGATTGATTTCCTTTCTGGTGGAACACAATCTGCAGTGGGCATTTCAATGCCAAACATCGTGCCAATTCCAGGTAAACATGCTGTTACTTTTTTCTCCTTATTATCTATTTTTTTTGGATTTTTAATGATTGGTGTTTGACTGTTTGTTATATATATTTACAGCTGTGCCACCGATAGGTGTTGGTAGATTAAGCCAGGGTTCAACTGCCGTTGATATTGGGACCCGGGAGGGTAGACCAAATAAGAAATCTAAATGGGATAAGGTATCATTTGTACTCGTTGCGGTTTATACATGTTTTTTTTTATGCAGTTGCAAATAAACATTTCGATTTGTTTTTTAAGGTAGATGGAGACAGAAGGCATCCATTAACCAGCAGTGGACAGGACTCTGTATCGAGTAGTGGGTCACATGCTGTGCTCATGTCCACTACTAATGCTAGGACTGGGTACACAGCCTTTGCGTGAGTTTTCAACTCTAATTAATAATAAATTATTATGAAAATTATTCTTATTATCTGTTTACAAGGAGTTGGAGTTCGATAATATGCAGCAACTCCCTGATTATACTTAAACAGATCACCCACAGTTAAATTAATATCTGATGGGATCTTTCTATTGTCGTCACTCATCATCATTACAATTTCTTTGTTGTGTATTCTTATTTTCTCTAATCAATCCATGTGGAAATTTACATTTACCTTTAACTAGGCTACAATACAGTTTAATAGTCCTCTAATAGTGCCCTACAATCTGATGAACACGAGCCGCGTTACCAAATACCAACCTGTTGGGGTGGTCCCAAAATTATCAAATATAATGACAGAAGGAAAGATATATTGACTACGTATAATAAATGGAAGTGTAAAGAAATTTGGAATGAAAAGGACTGCTACATTTTATTCAGATCTGCTACATGCTTTATATAGCCACAAAGTGCCAACAAATAGTACTACCCACTACTATCTCAACCAACCAAAGAAGTAGCTCCACACTCCAAAAGAATCGGTCACCTATAATACCAATTCCACCTAGCTATAACGTACTAAAAATTAAATTCTTAACTTATGCTAAACAATAATTAAAATACCAAATGAAACATTAAACCAGACTAATAACCAATTCTCTAAACTATCAAAATAACCCAACACAACCTTGCCACTCGTGCTACATCCTAGTACTCGTGTTTAAACAGTTTAGAACGTAAGTGAGGACACACAATCTGCTTATCCTTCTTTATAAGGTGGTAAATTGGATGCCTTGGTCTGGTTGGGCTATGGGCCAAAACAGGTGATTTTGGATATGGGTCAAAGCAGTCTAGCTTTCATTATAAAATTAGTGTATCAAATATAATTACATAAGATCTATCATTTCAAAACTAAACTAGGTTTTTGTTAATAGAATTAGGAGGTTATATGGAAGGTTTCAAAACTCGCAACCTAGGGAGGATTTGGAGTCATGACTTTGGACTAGGGAGTAATCTACTGGGTATATTAGTCACACTAAAATAATAAATTTCAAAAGTATGTGTAAATATTGATGCTGTATCTTTTTAAATACATCGTTGAATTCAGTTGTTTGTGGTTTTCTACAAATTGTTTAGCTTTTGATGATTTATAGCTGGATGTATTGTATTACAGGCAACAAAAACGAAGAGAGGCAGAGGAAAGAAGGTCAAGTGACAATAGATAAAGATGGCTTAAACTACTCGGTGGCTTGGGAAACTGAGGAGTTGAAGTATCCACTGGTTGTAGATTATAAGACTATGGTACACAAATCAGTATAAACCACACAGCTACTTGCTTCTACTTTCGTGGAACTTTGCAAATTGACAAACAACGTATCTAGTTTATGATGAAAATTTCGCATGTTCATTTGCTATTCTATATTTATGTTTAATAGTCAGATCTTGCTTTTTGTATGCACTTGATAGTACTTAAGTTCTTATAGGTGAATGGGTTTAACGATCTGGACTTACATTATATAACTAACCCGGAAATTTTCGACAAAATTTGAACAAAATCTTTGAGACGATTCATTTAAACTTCAACAGATTTCCGATGATTCACGAACAACTATTTGTAAATAGATACGTCATCAATCTAAATATATATATCAACTATCCTATATTTGTATATATACATATAAATTGTTTTTGTTATTATTGTTATTATTATTATTATTATTATGACCATTATCATAAAAATCATTATTATTATTATACAACAACAACATAAATTATTATCATTTTTATTATTATAGTTATCTTGTATAAAAATAATACAATTTATTATTATTATCGTTAACAATAATAAATTTAACATTTTATAGTTATTATTACCATTATTATTAATTATCATTAAAATTATCATTTTTATTATTAATATTGACATATTAATATTATTATCATTATTTTTATTATTATTTACATAATTATCATTAATAACATTATTACTTGTTATTATAATTATTCTTATTATTAGGATTATTATTATTAAAATAATTATTATTAATTTAATTTAATCAGTAATATTAAAATGGAAAATGATTGAAACCTAATTTAGGTCACCAATTTTTTTTATATATCGTGATTATTTTTTTAATCATTCTCTGATTAATTGAAATCCAGTCGACATACACAATTGCATTATAATTAAATCTAATAGAGTACCAATTGATCACACGTTATATATACTCACTGCAATTCATGAATCAAAATCAGAAAGAAAAAAAAGAGTTCGTTCCCTGTTATTGTTCATTTTTTTTTTAAACTCGAATTCGAATCGTTTTTCAAATTGTGTTAATGTCATGTTGTTGGTAATCATCCACTCAATCTATCTGCAAAATCCTAGGTTCCAATTCATTATATCAAGCTTTAATTCGCGAGTCAAAGTTTTAAAATCAAAAAGTCAACTCATTGTTCTTGATAAAATTCGAAGTTGTTTTAATGTTTCTGTTAAAATTGATGATTTAGAAAGTTTCTAAGAAAGGTTTGAAGTATAATTGATGTTGTAATCTTTGTCTAAAAACTATTTAAAAATCGAATTCGATTTTGAAGTTCAATTTTTTTTTCTTCTTCGTATAACAGCTACTGCTGTTCTTCAGTTTTATATATATATATATATATATATATATATATATATATATATATATATATATATATATATATATATATATATATATATATATATATATATATATTTTGTGTCGGTTAATTAAAATCACAATTATTAGATGTATCTGGTTCAGTTTAACATCCTAATTTCAATCGAAAACTAATTGATATGTTGAATTGGTTTCCTGTCAAACTGGGTTGGAGAAGAAAAGGATGAAAAACAGAAAACGGATAAATAAAATTTAGATAGGATTTAAATTAGAAAAGCTTAAACAGCGTGATGGTTTGATGTGTTGACCAGTTAGCGAGAGGTCACGGGTTCGAGCCCGGCTTGCGGCATTTTATTTTTAAAAGGCTTATTTGAGGTAGTTTTCTTTTTAAAAACTATTCTTATTATTATTATTATTATTATTATTATTATTATTATTATTATTATTATTATTATTATTATTATTATTATTATTATTATTATTCTTATTATTCTTATTATCATAAGTATTAGTATTATTATTAGTAGTATTACTATCATTATAATTAGTAATAATTTGTATTATTATTATTATTATTATTATTATTATTATTATTATTATTATTATTATTATTATTATTATTATTATTAGTATTATTATTAAAAGTATTATCGTAATCAAATATACCTTTTTATATATTATTATCGATATTATTACTATTACTAATGTTAAAGTTATTATAAACATTAATATTTAAAACATAGTTATAATTAAAAAGTATCACTTTAATTAAAGTTATCAATATTATCATTACTAATAAAACTATCATTTTATTAAAAATTAACATTATTATTAAAGTTATAATTAAAATTTCATTTAGGTTATTATTATTATTATCGTAAAAAGATACAACTTTATATTTATACTTATTAATATTATTTTACTAAATAAATACTCGTTGTATAAAAATATATTCAAAACCTACAACAGAACTATATTTGTATTTTTATAATGAACACTGCTTAATTAATTATAATAAATATATTTAATGTACTATTTTCAAATAACATATAAAAATAACACACACACACACACACATATATATATATATATATATATATATATATATATATATATATATATATATATATATATATATAATAAATAAATATATTACTATAAGTAATATATTATACACAAACTGGTTTGATTAACATTATATGTTCAATATACGTGTTAATATATAAATAATTGATATAGGTTCGTGAATCCGAGGTCAACTCCGTACTTGTTCAGTGTCATCCTTTGCATATTTACTACAAACTATCGTATCGTATTGTGAGTTCATCTGCACCCTTTTTATATATTTTTGGGCTAAGAATCCATGCGCAACTTTTATAACTGTTTTACGTTTAGACACAAGTACTCAAACTTTTATGCTATATACGTGCTTTGGCATGCTAAATCCCTGCCGTAATATCGTTAATTGCTGAGGTATAAGATGCAAGCTTAGTTATTGTGAGTAGCGCTACTGAGAGTGACGTCTCTGTTCATTTGACCGTTGGTCTTTGGATACATAATAATGATTCAACGACACTGACAGTACAAGGTGTCACGGGGTAACTTTTGTTTAGTCGCGATATTACAAACATCAACTCTTTCGATTGATATATTTGGTATCAATCAACTTTAAACTGAAATCTTGTGGTCTAATGCTATACTGAACTATTGATTTATGATAAACCTATGAACTCACTCAACTTCGTGTTGACTTTTTAAAGCATGTTTATTCTCAGGTACTTAAATATTGCTTCCGCTGTATATCTGCTGCTTTGATGATGATTGCTTGCTATACTTGGAGTCTTCATTACATATCATATCAATTAAAGACAATTAATATTTTAAATACAATGTAATCTATTTATCTTCCGCTGCAAAACTCAATAAAACGTCTCATATAGAGTCGTTCTCGTATATACAACTGTGATTTGATATAATTAGTCACAAATACCCCAGGCCCTATTTGGGGGTGTGACAGATTGGTATCAGAGCAGGCTGTTATAAAGAACCAGGATTGCATTTTATGTGTGCCTTACGTGTTAGCTAGGGTACCTTAGCAATCTTTAGGACTATAGCCTTTCCTTAGTTTTAATTGCTTATCTCTTATTATCTTGCTATCTGTTATCTATACTTTTACCGCTTGCCTTACGTCTTCATTAGAACGCTTGTAACCTCATTCTTTTAGGATGACTAGCATGAACCCTATCATTACAAACACCGAGAGCTGTCACTCATGATTATTGAAATTCTCGACATTCCTTTGTCATCTATCATGGTTTTGTGTATTACATACGTATTACATGATTCTTGAAATCTCTACTATTTATATTCATTACTTTCAAAATCTTTGCTTTTTCGTTATTTTTCATTGAACTTTCTTGACGGATGGTGTCTACGAAACTCTAGAATGAAAGGGTTTGGATTACCGATTTAAAGGATCCTATAGCTCAAGCCCCTAGACCTGAATAGGCCATTACGAATTGAAAATCTTTAATCGAAAGATTATCTGATTACATATTTATTATTTATAATCTCAACACGTCATGCTGTCATTATTACATAAATGGAGGACACATCATATCTTATCATATCTATCCCAATAGACTTTGTCTACCACTTTTCCTAAAATTCCTCCGTAAATTACGGAAATCTTTTTGTTATATATACTTATTCAAAGAGACGAATATATCATTCAATATCCAGCACTCATTTCATATCAAACCCTATTCCAAACACATAATATGGATTCCTCGAACTCCTCGAGCTCCAATGGCAGCGTAACCGGAACAAACGAACCAATCAGCCATCATCTATTCTGGATGAATTGGGGATGGGTTCGTAGCCGACTCAATCAATGGAGGCAAGAAGAAGGTGATCCCTTCCACCAACCAAATTCACCACTTAGTGAAGAACCTGAAGCACTTACCGGCGAACCAGTCCGAAACACTATTTTCTCTCTTCTTTCAAGGGTATCCCGTAACGAATATATAATATCGAAGATTTTAGATCTTATTCACCCCCTTGTTCCAACCGCCAATCATCCCGGAATAATAGAAGAAGTCAACGAGCTTCGCGCTCGAGTGGTAGCACTCGAGAGGTGGCACTCGAGAATACGGTGCGATATCTACAAGCATCAGCAGCATAACCAACATCACCACCAGTACCAACAGTACCATCAACATCACCACCAACATCATCAGCTTCATCAACAACAACATCCGCATCTCACTCAGTACCTCAAGCATCAACATCATACGCCCCATAGATACCAAGGAATATTAGTAATAATGAGTTAAGATGTATTGACTCATTCTTCCTGAAGAATTATATATGTATACTTCATATATGTATGATTTGGAACAATAATAAATCTTTTTGTACTAAGCTATTATGTGTAAATCTTAACTACTTGGTTAATTCATATCACTAATATGCTATGATGTATATCCTTCGTTAATAACTTAGCAATCGTTAATCACTGCTTCAACACAATAAACTCCATTTCATAATAAATCAAGTGTAACGACGAATGTATTGATTCATAACTTCATTAACGAAATATTTCGCGACAATTATGAAATCTCTAAGGTTTTGGAGATTATTCATTCTCGTTTCAACCGTAAATCAAATGAGTTTAATATTATATTAACTCATTAAATCCATGATTACATCTGAAGGAAAATATATATGTACGTATATTTTCATAAAAACTGTAATTAAAACTCTTTTGTACAAACTGTTAATTGTGAAAATATTTTAACGGGTAGGTAATACCCGAGAAATATTTATATCTCACATTAATATGTTACATTGTACATTCTTCAAAATTCTTGAAAACACCTTAGAACTATAACCAACGATTCAGATTCGTTAACTCTAATAATGCTGATGAAGCAGCAAAGGCCGTAGATGGTCTTAATGACCAGAAGCTTGATAATAAAGAATTGTGTGTTGGAAAAGCTTAAAAGAAAATCTGGTATTGAAAGACGGATTGAGCAAAACATGAAGGAAGCTGTGAACAAATCCCAAGGACTAAACCTATAACCAAAGAATCTAGATGTTTCGATTTCTGAAGGAAATCACAGAAGATCTTTTTACGCATTCTAAATCCTTACAGAAGAATTTCTTCATTATCCTTCGATTTTAGAAATTCTAAAATATCATCGTATCTTTCGTTATAAATATTCTCGATATTTCTGAAGATATCTTCATAAACAATTCTTGTCCGCAATTAATTATCTCTTTATGATATCTTTATTACATCATAAAGGAAAACTGTTTAAGTTTCTATATTCCGTAAAATTTAAATTCAAATTTTGAATGTTTTGAAGAAGTGTTGGGAATTGAAGCATGAGTTAGTATAATATAATGACGTCAGGCCAACGTGATTATATTACAGTAAGTCATGCTAAATTTTTAATGGAAGATGATGATTCATAGACTCTATAATCATCATTTGCCATGTTACACGACTCTTACATTCTACTTAACCTCTGAACATATCAAGAACATATATTCTTGATAGTTCTATCCTCAGTAATTATGGTAATTTAATAAATCAAATCATGATATTACGTTCCTTCCTGCTTAGAACTTTAGGTTCATTTGAAACTTCATACCTACGAAATCTGGACCCTTACTTGCTTTACAAAAGCATGAAGCTTCGACATATAAGGGAAAATATAAAGCCCGATAATAACACCGAAATTACAAACCGTGTATATCAATGCGTATAACAATATAAAGACACGGGAGAACTAAAAACACAATAAATCCTAGAGCATAATGGAAGTAAACAAACTCCTCTGGTGGGAGTTGGAAAAGAAGAAAGATTGTGACAATAACCAATATAAGGTCAAGAACAAGAACTGGATTAAGCATTTTCACAATCTTTTGGAAGTATGAATTGAGGAAGAAAGTATAGAAGTGGTGAAGATAATAAAATGGAAGAAGCTAATTTATAACGAAATTCCAGACACAGCAATCGAGGCAATTCACCGCATTTAATCAAAGAAAATTCTAATTTCCTTAATTACCGGAGAATCAAATCTTATAAAGATTTCGAAGATTTCTTTAAATCCCTTGAATACCGGAAATCAACTTTAGCTATGTCAAAAGTTAAAGCGAACATTTAATTTCCTCATTTCAATCTTTTATGATAGCTTCGTTTATACTATTCTTGTAATCGAATCGTTTCATCCATATTACCAATATTGATAAAACTCTATTTTTCAACTCATATCCATCATTCTTGTTGTAAACAATGACGATCTCTATCCAATTTCATGACTGTAATTTTTATGAACTCTTCTCTATTTTGTCTACTCTAATATTGTGGCATAAACGCTCAAGGTTTGAATAAGCTCACTATTATTCATAACCCATTTCATGTGTATTGAAATGCTTGTATAGCGTCATCATCTCTTTCTGAGAAAACCTAATCAATGACACTCTTGTTAAATCCTTTAGATAACCTCCGCATTAATAATGAAATGCACTTCATAGAAGAACCTATAGAATTTATTTCGTATGATTTAAAACGCTCGAAGCAAAACAATATTCTATGCGTTGGAAGTTACGCAAGGCCCCGAGCATACCTGGGAACGTGAAAACTAAGTAAAAAAAAAAAAATAAATAACCTCACCTGCTTACAAATGACACCAACTGATGGCAAAAACTAAAATTTCGGGACGAAATTTCTTTTAAAGGGTAGGTACTATAACAACCCGGAAATTTTCGGCAAAATTTGAACAAAATCTTTGAGACGATTCATTTAAACTTCAGCAGATTTCCAACGATTCACGAACAACTATTTGTAAATAGATACGTTATCAATCTAAATATATATATCAACTACCTTATATTTGTATATATACATATAAATTGTTTTTGTTATTATTGTTATTATTATGAACATTATCATAAAAATCATTATTATTATTATACAACAACATAAATTATTATCATTTTTATTATTATAGTTATCTTGTATAAAACTAATACAATTTATTATTATTATCGTTAATAATAATAAATTTAACATTTTATAGTTATTATTACCATTATTATTAATTATCATTAAAATTATCATTTTTATTATTAATATTGACATATTAATATTATTATCATTATTTTTATTATTATTTACATAATTATCATTAATAACATTATTACTTATTATTACAATTATTCTTATTATTAGGATTATTATTATTAATATATATATTATTATTTTAATTTAATCAGTAATATTAAAATGGAAAATGATTGAAACCTAATTTAGGTCACCAAATTTTTTTATATATCGTGATTATTTTTTTAATCATTCTCTGATTAATTGAAATCCAGTCGACATACACAATTGCATTATAATTAAATCTAATGGAGTACCAGTTGATCACACGTTATATATACTCACTGCAATTCATGAATCAAAATCAGAAAAAAAGTTCGTTCCCTGTTATTGTTCATTTTTTTTTAAAACTCGAATTCGAATCGTTTTTCAAATTGTGTTAATGTCATGTTGTTGGTAATCATCCACTCAATCTATCTGCAAAATCCTAGGTTCCAATTCATTATATCAAGCTTTAATTCGCGAGTCAAAGTTTTAAAATCAAAAAGTCAACTCATTGTTCCTGATAAAATTCGAAGTTGTTTTAATGTTTCTGTTAAAATTGATGATTTAGAAAGTTTTAAGAAAGGTTTGGAGTATAATTGATGTTGTAATCTTTGTCTAAAAACTATTTAAAAATCGATTTCGATTTTGAAGTTCAAATTTTTTTTCTTCTTCGAATAACAGCTACTGCAGTTCTTCAGTTTTATATTTTTTTTTTTGTCAGTTAATTAAAATCACAATTATTAGATGTATCTGGTTCAGTTTAACATCCTAATTTTAATCGAAAACTAATTGATATGTTGAATTGGTTTCCTGTCAAACTGGGTTGGAGAAGAAAAGGATGAAAAACAGAAAACGGGTAAATAAAATTTAGATAGGATTTAAATCAGAAAAGCTTAAATAGCGTGGTTGTTTGATGTGTTGACTAGTTAGCGAGAGGTCACGGGTTCGAGCCCGGCTTGCGGCATTTTATTTTTAAAAGGCTTATTTGAGGTAGTTTTCTTTTTTAAAAATTATTATTATTATTATTATTATTATTATTATTATTATTATTATTATTATTATTATTATTATTATTATTATTATTCTTATTAGTATTATTATAATAAGTATTAGTATTATTATTAGTAGTATTACTATCATTATAATTAGTAATAATTTGTATTATTATTATTAGTATTATTATTATTAAAAGTATTATCGTAATCAAATATACCTTTTTATATATTATTATCGATATTATTACTATTACTAATGTTAAAGTTATTATAAACATTAATATTTAAAACATAGTTATAATTAAAAAGTATCACTTTAATTAAAGTTATCAAAATTATCATTTCTAATAAAACTATCATTTTATTAAAAATTAACATTATTATTAAAGTTATAATTAAAATTTTATTTAGGTTATTATTATTATTATCGTAAAAAGATACCACTTTATATTTATACTTATTAATATTATTTTACTAAATAAATACTCGTTGTATAAAAATATATTCAAAACCTACAACAGAACTATATTTGTATTTTTATAATGAACACTGCTTAATTAATTATAATAAATATATTTAATGTACTATTTTCAAATAACATATAAAAATAACCTACATATATATATAAACATATATAATTGAAATAACAAATATATTACTATAAGTAATATATTATACACAAACTGGTTTGATTAACATTATATGTTCAATATACGTGTATATAAATAATTGATATAGGTTCGTGAATCCGAGGTCAACTATGTACTTGTTCAGTGCCATCCTATGCATATTTACTACAAACTATCGTATTGTATTGTGAGTTCATCTGCTCCCTTTTTATATATTTTTGGGCTGAGAATACATGCGCAACTTTTATAACTGTTTTACGTTTAGACACAAGTACTCAAACTTTTATGCTATATACATGCTTTGGCATGCTAAATCCCTGCCATAATATCGTTAATTGCTGAGGTATAAGATGCAAGCTTAGTTATTGTGAGTAGCGCTACTGAGAGTGACGTCTCTGTTCATTTGACCGTTGGTCTTTGGATACATAATAATGATTCAACGACACTGACAGTACAATGTGTCACGGGGTAATTTTTGTTTAGTCGCGATATTACAAACAACAACTCTTTCGATTGATATATTTGGTATCAATCAACTTTAAACTGAAATCTTGTGGTCTAATGCTATACTGAACTATTGATTTATGATAAACCTATGAACTCACTCAACTTCGTGTTGACTTTTTAAAGCATGTTTATTCTCAGGTACTTAAATATTGTTTCCGCTGTATATCTGCTGCTTTGATGATGATTGCTTGCTATGCTTGGAGTCTTCATTACATATCATATCAATTAAAGACAATTAATGTTCTAAATACAATGTAATCTATTTATCTTCCGCTGCAAAACTCAATAAAACGTCTTATATAGAGTCGTTCTCGTATATACAACTGTGATTTGATATAATTAGTCACAAATACCCCAGGCCCTATTTGGGGGTGTGATACATTCTTTCCATCGATGGTCCTTTAACGTCAACGACTAATGATGATAACTAGTTGTGGAGCCCTCGCTTCGTGTCCGGGCTCTGTTTTGAATGCGAGTTAAAAAAAAGTCTTGATCTATTTTGTAAAAAAGAATTTTTTTCGACATCTTTTGGTAGCATTGAAGGGTTGTTCCTTTTACGAAAGTTGCTTCTTTTATCGTTGGAGACAAAAAAAAATGTAGCACAGTAGTAGCGTGGTGGGTGTTATTATTCAGTATTTTTGGTGGTAGTGATTGGATAAATAATATTTTAGAATATAGGTATAAAATAAGGGGTTCGATTTGTGTTTTAATAGAAGTTAGGGGGTGAGGTGTGTGAAAAATGAAAAATTAAATAGTACTATTTATAACTAATAAGACAAATTTTGTCTATTAGTTATATTGGTAATATGCCCAGTAGGGATGACAATGGTCACCCGATCCGGTGGATATCCACCCGATCCACCCGCCTCGTGATGGATATGGATGAACCTAAATGGATATGGATACGGATATGGATGAACCTAAATGGATATAGATATGGACATGGATGAAAAGTTTCATCCATGGATATATCCATTACTACCCGAAATACGTATACAAATACATAAATATAGATATATTCTTATATATTTACTATTACAAGCTCATTTACCGTTACATTTACATTTTACTTTCAACCCTATAATGAAATAACTATAATATATTACAATAAAACATGTATATCTAACAAAATAAACTTACAAATTTCATATTTAATTTTTTATAATCAATGTTTTATAATAAGTTTAGCAAATTTTGTTATATCTTCGACAAAGATTACACATTTTTATGGATATAATTTTTAATGTCATTCTATATTTATTTTTGCTATACTACGTTTACGTTTTAATCGCATATTAAAAAATACTATAACATTTTTTTAATATCCATTGGATATCCATTAACGCGCTTAATCCATTGGATATGGATATGGATGGATGATCTGAAACTAAATGGATATGAATATGGATAAACAAAAATTAAATGGATATGGATATGGATATGGATACGGCATTACCCGATCCATATCTGATCAATTTCCATCCCTAATGCCCATAGATGATCCACATTATATTTTGCAAAATCACTAGAATGATCCGTTGTAATTACTAGATTCTTGTTAGTCATGTGTTATATAAAAAATTCTTGAATTAAAATAATTTGTTAAAAAATGGTGGTGCATTTTTTTAATTTTATTATGTCTGATTTTTAATGAGATAAATAAAAAGCAATTGTGCAATGTGCTTTAAAGGTAAGGGACTGAAAATGAAGAAATGTTAAAGCAATGGACCAATAACATAATTTCTATACCTAAGCCTCTCTCCAAATTGCATTCAACGTTTCCCATTTGTACGAACTTCAATTGAATGTTCGATTAAGATAATAAATATAGCAAAATCTGTGAAGATTGGTGGAATAAAGCAAAATCAGTCTTAGTTTATACTTTGATCATCACTATCGTATTTTTAAATCTTTGAATTTATACAATTACTAACTAACTAACAAAAAAAAAATAAAAAAAATTATTGTTTTTGTTTATCTCATTGAAGAACAAACTTCTTTTGGAGGCAAATCGGACTTATTTAATATGAAAAACCTATTGTTTAGGCGAATGCTGATGGGTGTTAGCGATGGGCGGTTTTTCATGGGCGTATTTTTGATGCGTAATTATGACTTTTAAAAACGCATTTTCACTCAAAGCTTTCTTGTCCAACAGATCTGAACGAACCGAACAGCAAACCCAGCAAAACAGAGTGTAAACACTCAAGAACAAGTAACCAAGATAGAGAATCCCAATCCTAACAATAAAGGCTAAGCAACCACAACTAGAATCAAGGAAACACTCCAAATCACCTCTACAACTGATAAAGCAAAACACTACAATTACAAAGAATGAAACGAAGATTTAAGAATCTAAACTCCTAATTGATAAAGATACCACCATAATCAGTAATCTAGAAACACTCCATACCCTTGATTATAGCTGATAAAGATTCCACCACAACTATAAACTCAGAAATGAAGATTTGGGATTTCACCACAATGTTTGAAAAAAACACACCACAAACACTGATAAAGAAACCACTCGTAGTCACCGGAATCAAAGATTCTTAAAGACGCAGAGTTTTAGTAAATAGATAAGTTCTATTAAACTTTTCATTCAATCATCAAATAAGTTTTACAATGATAATCAGCCTCTATTTATAGAGGAAACATTACAGCTATTTGTAAATAAGACAAAAACATAAAAAGGAAAAAGAGACAAAAAGGACAAGCATTTACAAATTAGCCAATAAGAAATAAAGACAAAATCTGAAAAAGCCTGCCACTTTGTAATGCTCCTTCCATGATTAAAAGCAGCCAATGATAGATGAGAATCTTCCTTGGACAGCCCAACATTCTAGAATCACCCACACATGTGTTAAGCACATGTCTTGAGCTGGTTATTGAATTAAAATAGTTTTAAATGTTTCTAAAGTATAAGTGCCCGTGGAAAATTGTCAAGCTGGCTGGTCTTAACATTCAGAAGTAGGGGATCATTAACTTCCAAAGCTGATTACTCATCAAAGATCAGTGCTCGTCCAACATTAGTTGTAAGAGCCGAGTGAACTGTAGAGACCCGTCCTAATCTATCTGGACGAAGTCCATATCGATTAAAACGATTCACAATAGTTGATTACATCGCGAGGTACTTGACCTCTATATGATACATTTTACAAACATTGCATTCGTTTTTAAAAGACAAACTTGCTTTACATCGAAAGTTGACGGCATGCATACCATTTCATAATATATCCAACTATAATTGACTTAGTAATAATCTTAATGAACTCGATGACTCGAATGCAACATCTTTTGAAATATGTCATGAATGACTCCAAGTAATATCTCTAATACGAGCAAGTGCACAGCGGAAGATTTCTTTCGTACCTGAGAATAAACATGCTTTCAAGTGTCAACCAAAAGGTTGGTGAGTTCATTAGTTTAACATAAATAATCATTTCCATCATTTTAATAGACCACAAGATTTTCATTTTCAGTTCTCATAAATATACGTCCCATGCATAGAGACAAAAATCATTCATATGGATTGAACACCTGGTAACCGACATTAACAAGATGCATATAAGAATATCCCCTATCATTCCAGGAAATCCATCGGACATGATAAAACAACATCGAAGTACTAAAGCATCCGCTACAACGGATGGGGTTTGTTGGGCCCAATAGATCTATCTTTAGGATTCGCGTCAATTAGTAGACTGGTTTACTAATTCTTAGGTTACCAAGCAAAAGGGGCATATTTGGCTTCGATCATTCAACCATATAATGTAGTTTCGATTACCTGTGTCTATTTCGTAAAACATTTATAAAAGCAGCGCATGTATTCTCAGTCCCAAAAATATATATTGCAAAAGCATTTAAAAAGGGAGCAAATGAAACTCACCTAATGTATTTTGTAGTAAAAATACATATGACGATATTTAACAATGCAGGGTTGGCCTCGGATTCACGAACCTATATCATTTGTATATTTATTAATATACATAATTGTAATCGAACAAATATATATATGAATTTATTCGTTATATCCTTTTTGCAGTAATAGTATATATATATATATATATATATATATATATATATATATATATGTTTCATATATTCATTTTGTATATAAAAATATTAATTTTTGTTATGTTATAGGTATTAAATATATCATTTGTATATATATTAAAACATATACTCGTAATCGAATAAATCTGTTTATTATTAGAAATGTATTTGTTATATTAATAATTTATAAATTTTTATCATTTATTTATATATTTACATTCTGTACATAATAACATTAATATAGCTAAGTTATGTAATATATTGTTGTATGTATAATCTTTATTTATACACTTATAATTTTAACAACGTCATTAAAAAACTTTAATAATAATGATATAGATAATAATAATAATAATAATAATAATAATAATAATAATAATAATAATAATAATGTTAAAAATAATAAGAATGATAGTTTTTATAGAATCTTAATACTTATATGATAATACTAATATTTAATATCAAATATTCATTCTAATACTAACAATAATGATACTTAATAATGTTAATAATAATGATAATATTTATAATAATAATTATGTTAATAATAATAATACTAACAACCCTAAAATGTTACTAATACTAATATTAATGAAAATAATAATAATTTTTATTATTTCTTAATAATAATAATTAATATATTCATAATTGTATCTAATGTTATAATAATGATAATAAATGATAACTTTTATAAATATCCTTATATTAGTAATTATAATAATAATAACAATAATTATAATACTAATGATAATTAACATACTTAGTAGTAATAACAATAATTAATAATCAATCATAATAATAACAACATTAACAATAATAATAATAATAATAATAATAATAATAATAATAATAATAATAATAATAATAATAATAATAATAATAATAATAATAATAATAATAATAATAATAATTCACAACCTAAAGAAGTAGGCCCTCTAAAAAGAATACGCTCCTGCCCGGACTTGAACCCACGACCTCCCGCTCAGTGACAACACCACCAACCACGATTCCACTTCTGTTTTTCTACTCTAAATCTATCTGAATTAATTATATCCCGAATTAACTGGTTCCCTTCCTTCTTCATCTTCACACAGCTAGTCCACCCGAAAACAGATCTCGGCCCAAGAACAGATTAAGGCCCAACAACAGTTTATGACCCAAATTTTGTTTCAATTTAAATCGAATAAGGGTTATTGGGTGGTGGGTTTCGGTAATTAAAAAAAATATAGAAAAGGCAAGTTGCAGTCGATCAATTTTTTATCATCGTTTCATCCTTATACATCATACTACGAATATCATCATCATCCCCTTATACTAACATCATCGTTATCCTACTGTCCCCTTATTTTCACTTTCGCCGCTTCAATGGAATCATCATCATCATTATCTTATTATTATTATAATCATCATCATCATCATTATCATTTATTTTCAATTCGCAACACTAATGGCCTAACCACTATATTACGGTTCTTTGCATTTGTTCTCAAATTTCAAACAGGCCTAAAGTCTCCATCGATTAATACATCATCTGTCCCTCTCATTTATGGGTGAAATATAAAAAGTGTTAAAACTTATCAAATAGTCCCTAAATACATTTTTAATAAACCTAAAATTTATAGAACTCATTTTCGTATCACCGTTTATTTTAAAATTACATAGGTTTGAATTTAACTTGCTTAATATCAATCGGAACATCAAACGAGTATTACGATCATTTAATATTTATTTTTAATATACTTTATTTATATACAGGTATATTTTAAATAATAATTATTATAATATCCTATTTTTATTTTTATTAATTCTTAATAACAACAACATATAATACTCCAAATTATATTTTGAATTATTATTTATATATATGTACACACATATCTATTTACAATTAATTGTTCGTGAATCGTTGGGAATAGTCGAAGGGTAATTGAATATATGAACATAGTTTCAAAATTTTCGAGACTCAATATTACAGACTTTGCTTATCATGTCGAAACCATATAAAGATTAAGTTTAAATTTGGTCGAAAATTTCCGGGTCGTCACATGAACTAGCTTCCATCGTGCTGAGTGCTTAGTTTGTATACTAAGTAAAACCTCATGCTGGTTGAACTCACTTTTATTTGCTGGCTCTAAAGATCACTAGTGCTGGTTGTACTAACAACTTATGCTAGTTCTTCTTGCTGGTTGAACTAACAACTTCTGCTGGTTAAACTAACATCAATTGCTGGTTGAACTAACATCAATTGCTGGTTCATTTGCTAGTCGAACTAACTTCATTTGAAGCTGCCTCTTAAGTAACCTTTTAAGTTGAAAGTTAATCATATGTTCTTTGAGCTGGCTCTTGTTGAGCTGGTTCAACTTGTTACTGGCTCTTCGTTAATCATTCATGTTGTGATGGTTCAACATGTTGTTGGCCCTTCGTTGAGCTGGTTCAACGTTGTGCTGGCTCAACTTGTTGCTGGCTCTTCTTTGAGCTGATTCAACGTTGTGCTGGCTCTTCTTCATAACAGCTCAATCTTAAGATGCACCACCTTGCTACCCATCAATGCTAAGTAAACATAACCAGATTAAACCCAACTGAATGAACTTAGTCTTCAACCCAGTTATAACCAGAACTTTATTTAACGCTGCCTTGACATTTATTTGTAACAACCCATTCTGGTTTGTCTTCCAAGCTGGTTAGCCATCGAACACGTCAAAACTTTATTCTTGCAAAACAAACACTTTAAAACATCCATTCAATCTGAGTAGATCGTATTTTAATCCAACTCAAACTAAAAGGACCCCAAAACACTTCGTTCATCATTCTGGTGGACGCCAAAGCTGCCCACATGGAATATTAACTTCTTGATGCTATCTCGATTGTTTTAAGCTGACCTTAGGACATTTGCTGAGTAAGGAGCTGACTTCAAAGCTGGTTCTACACATCGTAGGGAATTCAAAAGCATTACCAGCTGACGTGCTCATGAAATGACCCTTTAAAACAGAATATACTTGGGAATTAAACATGAACTGATTTGTGTTCAATAGTAACCCAAGTTTATCAATTATAAATCTAGAGCTCGTGGTCACACCCGCATCATCCTCCCCTTCTAATTTAGCCATTATCCTTATAAAACTTCACATGGTCAGCATCAGATCTAACAATTAACAGCACCATCCATTCAACCAGATTCTGTTCACTCTTCATCTTGCACCTTATCTTCCTGTCACCCCCTTTCTTAACATTTGATCTTTGGTGGCTGCTATTAACCTTATCATTCATAAACAACCGGCAACCACATGGTTCTGACATCATGATACCACTTTGATGAACAAGCCAAAAACTGGAATCTTCTTTAAATTCAGCAAGTGAAGAATATACTAAGCTTGAGATCTGACTACACAACTTGATATCGAAGTCTTTAATAATAACTACCAAATTAGAACTAGTAGATGTTGCAACCAGATCAGGTTCAAGAGAAGCAGTAGTCAAATCAGATCCAAATGAACTTCTACCCAAATCAGCTTCAACGACATCAACAATCAAATAAGACTCAAATGAATCATCACCCGAATCATATTCACCCATATCAGATTAAATTGAATTGGTAACCAAATCAGCAACAAAAAGAATAGTCTCCAAATTAGATTCATAAGACCCAACATTCAGATTAGCTTCATTCGAATCAGATTCAAAAGACTTGGTACCCACATCAGATTCGAAAGGAGTATCACTCGAATCATGTTCGGCAGAAATGATAGCTAAATTAGTATCAATAGGATCGTCCCATATCCCTTTTTCATCAAATGGGTAAGTAATCAAGTGATAATCAAGACAATCAACTTTATCAATGAACCATGGTCTTCCTACCATAGAATGATTAATATTCATATGATTGATATCACATGAAACATCATCAAAACAAGCATCTTCAATTGAACATAGTGCAGCTAGTGAATACCAATCTGTTACCTCATGAATTTAATTAGTACATTGAAGTGTAGGAGAATAAAATATCCCCATTGCAAGCTGATCAATGCTAATTTACTGCTCCTTTGAAACCAGCGCCATTGCAAGCTGATTAGTAGTGATCTGCTGCCCCTTTACAACCAGCGCCATTGCAAGCTGATCAAATGTGATCTGCTGCTGCTTTGCAACCAGCTCCATCGCAAGCTCTTGCATTGAACCAGATGGTGCTACATTGACATAGCTATCACCGTCTTCACTTAAGCTTGATTCCTCCTTGGGAGCTGCTATTGAGGGCAGCGTTTGAATCATCACAAACACAGTGCAATCAGCATCATCAATGTTTGCATCAGTTTCATCATAAACTGGTTGCACTTCTTTAGACTCAGTATCATAACAAACCAACTCCAGCTCTTCAAATTCAGATTTGTCATAAGCTGGTTCCACTTCAAACTCAGATTCTCCAATAGTTTCTTCAATTTCAGCTTGACCAAAATTTGGTTTGACTTTAATATCATATTCCATTAGATCATAAGTCTTGATGAAATTATTAGACTTTGTAATCAAGCTGCAATGATTCTTCATCTTCATTTGCTTCAGATTGTTCTTCGAATCATAAACGTTTTACACATAAGAATCTGGAACAAATCTTCTTCGCATACATTCTTTAAGCTTTGACCATGTCTTGATCTTCTTTTTGCCCAACATATGCCTTTCTCCTTTCAGGTCATCATACCATGAAGAAGCATATTTTTTCAACCTAATCACAGCAAGCTTCATCGCTTTTCTTTCATCATAACCCATGACTTGAATAAATTTGTCCATTGCTTGGAACCATTCAAGAAAGTCTTTTGGGTTTAAAGAACCCTCAAAATCGGGTGGGTAAAACTTTACATTTTTCAGATCAGCCTTGTGCTTCTTCTTTCTTTCATTAAATCTTTTATCACTTTCCAAAAGACTTGTAATCATACCCACTTGTTTCTAGAGAGCTTCAATAGATTTATCTATATGAACACTATGAGCTTGTTCTAATAACATTTGCTTGGAAACCTTTGAAACCATTTTGATTTTTGGGAGTACAAATCAGATCTGATTGAAAACTTCAGCAACAAACAAAACCCAGATCTAAAATAAAGCTTAACAGCTCTAAAACAGAGTATGAACTGAATACAGAGATTAAAACGATAAGAAAGCTTCGGATTAGTAACCTAAGCTCTGATACCACTTTGATGCGTAATTATGACTTTTAAAAATGCATTTTCACTCAAAGCTTTCTTCTCCAACAGATCTGAACGAACCGAACAGCAAACCCAGCAAAACAGAGTGTAAACACTCAAGAACAAATAACCAAGATAGAGAATCCCAACCCTAACTGATAAAGGCTAAGCCACCACAACTAGAATCAAAGAAACACTCCAAATCACCTCTACATCTGATAAAGCAAAGCACCACAGTTACAGAGAATGAAACGAAGATTTAAGAATCTAAACTCCTAATTGATAAAGAAACCACCACAATAAGCAATCTAGAAACACTCCACACCCTCGATTATAGCTGATAAAGATTCCACCACAACTATAAACTCAGAAATGAAGATTTGGGATTTCACCACAATGTTTGATAAAGAAATACCACAAACACTGATAAAGAAACCACTCGTAGTCACCGAAATCAAAGATTCTTAAAGACGCAGAGATTTTAGTAAATAGATAAGTTCTATCAAACTTTTCATTCAATCATCAACCAAGTTTTACAATGATAATCAGCCTCTATTTACAGAGGAAACATTACAGCTATTTGTAAATAAGACAAAAACATAAAAAGAAAAAAGAGACAAAAAGGACAAGCATTTACAAATTAGCCAATAAGAAATAAAGACAAAATTTGAAAAAGCCTGCCACTTTGTAATGCTCCTTCCATGATTAAAAGCAGCCAATGATAGATGAGAATCTTCCTTGGACAGCCCAACATTCTAGAATCACCCACACATGTGTTAAGCACATGTCTTGAGCTGGTTATTGAATTAAAATAGTTTTGAACGTTTCCAAAGTGTAAGTGTTCGTGGAAGATTGTCAAGCTGGCTGGTCTTAACATTCAGAACTAGGGGATCATTAATTTCCAAAGCTGATTAAGCATCAAAGATCAGTGCTCGTCCAACATTAGTTGTAAGAGCCGAGTGAACTAGCTTCCAGTACAACGTGAATGATCAACGAAGAGCCAGTAACAATTTGAACCAGCTCAATAAGAGCCAGCTCAAAGAACATATGATTAACTTTCAACTTAAAAGGTTACTTAAGAGGCAGCTTTAAATGAAGTTAGTTCGACCAGCAAATGAACCAGCAATTGATGTTAGTTCAACCAGCAATTGATGTTAGTTTAACCAGCAGAAGTTGTTAGTTCAACCAGCAAGAAGAACCAACATTAGTTGTAAGAGCTGAGTGAACTAGCTTCCATCGTGCTGAGTGCTTAGTTTGTATACTAAGTAAAACCTCATGTTGGTTGAACTCACTTTTATTTGCTGGCTCTAAAGATCACTAGTGCTGGTTGAACTAACAACTTATGCTGGTTCTTCTTGCTGCTTGAACTAACAACTTATGCTGGTTAAACTAACATCAATTGCTGGTTGAACTAACATCAATTGCTGGTTCATTTACTGGTCGAACTAACTTCATTTGAAGCTGCCTCTTAAGTAACCTTTTAAGTTGAAAGTTAATCATATGTTCTTTGAGCTGGCTCTTGTTGAGCTGGTTCAACTTGTTACTGGCTCTTCGTTGCTCATTCACATTGTGCTGGTTCAACATGTTGTTGCTGGCCCTTCGTTGAGCTGGTTCAACGTTGTGCTGGCTCAACTTGTTGCTGGCTCTTCTTTGAGCTGATTCAATATTGTGCTGGCTCTTCTTCATAACAGCTCAATCTTAAGATGCACCACCTTGCTACCCATCAATGCTAAGTAAACATAACCAGATTAAACCCAACTGAATGAACTTAGTCTTCAACCCAGTTATAACCAGAACTTCGTTTAACGCTACCTTGACATTAATTTGTAACAACCCATGCTGGTTTATCTTCCGAGCTGGTTAGCCATCGAACACGTCAAAACTTTATTCTTGCAAACCAAACACTTTAAAACATCCATTCAATCTGAGTAGATCGTATTTTAATCCAACTCAAACTAAAAGGATCCCAAAACACTTCGTTCATCATTCTGGTGGACGCCAAAGCTGCCCACATGGAATATTAACTTCTTGATGCTACCTCGATTGTTTTAAGCTGACCTTAGGACATTTTCTGAGTAAGGAGCTGACTTCAAAGCTGGTTCTACACACCGTAGGGAATTCAAAAGCATTACCAGCTGATGTGCTCATGAAATGACCCTTTAAAACAGAATATACTTGGGAATTAAACATGAACTGATTTGTGTTCAATAGTAACCCAAGTTTATCAATTTTAAATCTGGAGCTCGTGGTCACGCCCGCATCAATTTTACTGCATGGATAAGCAAGGAAACATCATACTTCAAGATGCCGTTGAGTATCGTAGTGCAAGAAGAACGTCTCCTTCACCTATGGAACAGCGTGGTGTTGGTCTCATACTAATCCCGTTCATTTGTGGTACGTCTTGTCATGTTGATTCCTCGATTGATGAACAACTCTCGTTACTGTCACTTCAGGCTCAAAAGTAAGACAGTTATAGAGACATGGACTTGATGATACAATATTTCATTGAGAGATACAGACACTACAACTATTGTTATTGACATAAAAATATTGTTAATCAGTTTTTTCTAATTACAGTTACAATGAGGGTGACGAAAGCCATTATTGTTGTAGTTAGTAGAGTAACGTTCAAAATCTGTCTCGATAAGCAGTGCCGTAAATAATCAAGTATGGTACTGTCCGCACTACAGTATCAATTGGTACTGTAAAGTTAACCCTAGATGACATCCCACTTCCTGCAAACCTGACCAAATATATGCTTGATTCACAGATAGAGAAGGATATCGTACAATGTGACCAAATTTATCCTAAATAAAGCCTGAACCAGTGCCTTCAACTTTTGCTTTTTGACCATCTACCATCACAACCACATCTGCAGTTTTTGAGTTATCAACAATTTCAAGGTCTTTGATGAAAACCACAGATGGTGATGTTTCCTAGAAGATCAAATGAATGTACGTTAGTAACATACAACACGAGTAGTAATTCACATACATAATTGCATTGACTTTAAAAAGTCAAAATTACAGTGAATTGCCAAAATCCATTACATTTAAACCATGACAGTATTCAAATTGAAACACTAAAGAATGACTGGTCAAAAGTTCATACACCTTTACATTGCCCAGAATGCAGGTTTCAATATGGCCAAATAACATGTTTATGAGATATTACAGTGACAAAGATATATATTTAGACTTAAAAATTGATCATTATTAAATTATCCTGCAGCAAATTATCTTTCACACTTTCTTTCTTTCCACTATTTTATTTATTACTATATTAAGTTATTGTGAATGAATATATTGTTTGTTTAAATTGTTATTAAAAGATTACATAATACTCCGTAACTTTTAGTTGTTGGAAAATCGTGTGTACTTTTAAATCAGATTAACGCAGCGGATAGTTAAAATAATAATCAATTATTATTTTATAAACCATTTACAAAATTAAATATTCATTTATTTAAATTTAATAAAATATGCACATGATTAACGATTCTAAAGATCTAGTTACACCATAATAATTGTCATGAATATAAATCACAAGATGAGTAAACTGAAATGTCCCGTTCATATTGATTATAAACGTTCCATATTAATTGATTTCGTTGCGAGGTTTTGACCTCTATATGAGACGTTTTTCAAATACTGCATTCATTTTTAAAACAACCATAACCTTTATTTTATCAATAAAGGTTTTAAAAGCATTACGTAGATTATCAAATAATGATAATCTAAAATATATTGTTTACACATGACCATTACATAATGGTTTACAATAGAAATATATTACATCGACATATGTTTCTTGAATGCAGTTTTTACACAATATCATACAAACATGGACTCCAAATCTTGTCCTTATTTTAGTATACAACAGCGGAAGCTCTTAGTATTCACCTGAGAATAAACATGCTTTAAACGTCAACAAAAATGTTGGTGAGTTATAGGTTTAACCTATATATATCAAATCGTAACAATAGACCACAAGATTTCATATTGCAATACACATCCCATACATAGAGATAAAAATCATTCATATGGTGAACACCTGGTAACCGACATTAACAAGATGCATATATAAGAATATCCCCATCATTCCGGGACACCCTTCGGATATGATATAAATTTTGAAGTACTAAAGCATCCGGTACTTTGGATGGGGTTTGTTAGGTCCAATAGATCTATCTTTAGGATTCACGTCAATTAGGGTGTCTGTTCCCTAATTCTTAGATTACCAGACTTAATAAAAAGGGGCATATTCGATTTCAATAATTCAACCATAGAATGTAGTTTCACGTACTTGTGTCTATTATGTAAATCATTTATAAAACCTGCATGTATTCTCATCCCAAAAATATTAGATTTTAAAAGTGGGACTATAACTCACTTTCACAGATATTTCCTTCCTAGGAAATAAGACTTGGCCACGGATCGATTCACGAACCTATACAAATATGTACATATCTATCAAAATATGATCAAAATATAATTACAACCATTTTTATTATGTTTTAAAGATTTGAGTGTATTAAGTCAGCTGTCCTCGTTAATAACCTACAACTAGTTGTCCACAGTTAGATGTACAGAAATAAATCGATATATATTATCTTGAATCAATCCACAACCCAGTGTATACACGTCTCAGGCTAGATCACAACTTAAAGTATATATATTTTTGGAATCAACCTCAACCCTGTATAGCTAACTCCAACATTACTGCATATAGAGTGTCTATGGTTGTTCCAAATAATATATATACATGGGTCGATATGATATGTCAAAACATTTGCATACGTGTCTATGGTATCCCAAAATTACATAATATATTAAAATACATGTATAATACAATATAAGTTAGCTAGGATATGATTTGTATAGATTTGTTAAACATTTCCCGTAGCTAAAAAGATCAAAAATATCCAATCTTATTTTACCCATAACTTCTTCATTTTAAATCCGTTTTAAGTGAATCAAATTGCTATGGTTTCATATTGAACTCTAATTTAAGAATCCAAACAGAAAAAGTATAGGTTTATAGTCAGAAATTTAAGTTACATGTCAATTACTAAAGAGGTAGTCATTTTCGTCGAAAGAACGACATCTTGATGACCATTTTGAAAAACATACTTTCACTTTGAGTTTAACCAAGATTTTTGGATATAGTTTCATGTTCATATGAAAAATCATTTTCCCAGAAGAACAACTTTTAAATCAAAGTTTATCATAGTTTTTAATTATTCAAACCAAAACAGCCCCCGGTTTCACTACGACGGCGTATATCCGATTTTATGGTGTTCATCGTGTTTCCAGGTTTTAAATCATTAAGTTAGCATATCATATAGATATAGAACATGTGTTTATTTGATTTTAAAAGTCAAGTTAGAAGGATTAACTTTTGTTTACGAACAAGTTTAGAATTAACTAAACTATGTTCTAGTGATTACAAGTTTAAACCTTCGAATAAGATAGCTTTATATGTATGAATTGAATGATGTTATGAACATCATTAATACCTCAAGTTTTCTGGATAAAACTACTAGAAATGAGAAAAATGGATCTAGCTTCAAAGGATCCTTGGATGGCTTGAAAGTTCTTGAAGCAGAATCATGACACGAAAACAGTTCAAGTAAGATTTTCACTCGAAATAAGATTGTTATAGTTGTAGAAATTGAATCAAAGTTTGAATATGAATATTACCTTGATTTAGAAAGATAACCTACTATAAATAACAAAGGTTCCTTGATCTTAGATGATTACTTAGAATGGATTAGAAAGCTTGGAAGTAGACTTGCAAACTTGGAAGTATTCTTGATTTTTATGAAACTATACTTATGGAATTTATGATGAACACATAGAACTTGAAGATGGAACTTGAGAGAGATAAATTAGATGAAGAAAATTGAAGAATGAAAGTGTTTGTAGGTGTTTTTGGTCGTTGGTATATGAATTAGATATAAAGGATATGTAATTTTGTTTTCTTGTAAATAAGTCATGAATGATTACTAATATTTTTGTAATTTTATGAGATATTTCATGCTAGTTGCCAAATGATAGTTCCCACATATGTTAGGTGACTCACATGGGCTACTAAGAGCTGATCATTAGAGTGTATATACCAATAGTACATACATCTAAAAGCTGTGTATTGTACGAGTATGAATACGGGTGCATACGAGTAGAATTGTTGATGAAACTGAACGAGGATGTAATTGTAAGCATTTTTGTTAAGTAGAAGTACTTTGATATGTGTCTTGAAGTCTTTCAAAAGTGTAAGAATACATATCAAAACACAACATGTATATACATTCTAATGGAGTCGTTAAGTCTTCGTTAGTCGTTACATGTAAGTGTTGTTTTGAAACCTTTAAGTTAACGATCTCGATTAATGTTGTTAACATAATGTTTATTATATCAAATGAGATGTTAAATTATTATGTTATCATGATATTATGATGTATGAATATCTCTTAATATGATATATACATTAAAATATTGTTACAACGATAATCGTTACATATAAGTCTCGTTTCGTAATTCTTGAGTTAGTAGTCTTGTTTTTATATATGTAGTTCATTGTTAACAAACTTAATGATATATTTAAATATCATTTTATCATGTTAAATATAGTGTATCAATATCTTAATATGATACATATGTATTTAGTAGACGTTATCATAACGATAATCGTTATATATATCATTTCGAGTTTCTTAACTTAGTAATCTCATTTATTATGTATATCACACATTGTTAATATACTTAGTGAGATACTTACTCATCATAATATCATGTAAACCATATATATATGTCTATATATACCACAACATGTAGTTTTTACAAATTTGTAACGTTCGTGAATCGCCCGTCAACTTGGGTGATCAATTTTCTATATGAAACTTATTTCATTTATTCAAGTCTTAACAAGTTTGATTGCTTAATATGTTGGAAACATTTATTCATGTAAATATAAATCTCAATTAAGATATATAAACATGGAAAAGTTCGGGTCACTACAGTACCTACCCGTTAAATAAATTTCGTCCTGAAATTTTAAGCTGTTGAAGGTGTTGACGAATCTTCTGGAAATAGATGCGGGTATTTCTTCTTCATATGATCTTCACGCTCCCAGGTGAACTCGGGTCCTCTACGAGCATTCCATCGATCCTTAACAATCGGTATCTTGTTTTGCTTAAGTCTCTTAACCTCACGATCCATTATTTCGACGGGTTCTTCAATGAATTGAAGTTTTTCATTGATTTGGATTTCGTCCAACAGAATAGTGAGATCTTCTTTAGCAAAACATTTCTTCAAATTCGAGACGTGGAAAGTGTTATGTACAGCCGCGAGTTGTTGAGGTAGCTCCAGTTGGTAAGCTACTGGTCCGACACGATCTATAATCTTGAATGGTCCAATGTACCTTGGATTTAGTTTCTCCCGTTTACCAAATCAAACAACGCCTTTCCAAGGTGAAACCTTAAGCATGACCATTTCTCTAATTTCAAACTCTATATCTTTTCTTTTACTGTCCGCGTAGCTCTTTTGTTGACTCTGGGCGGTTTTCAATCGTTGTTGAATTTGGATGATTTTCTCGGTAGTTTTTTGTATTATCTCCGGACCCGTAATCTGTCTATCCCCCACTTCATTCCAACAAATTGGAGACCTGCACTTTCTACCATAAAGTGCCTCAAACGGCGCCATCTCAATACTAGAATGATAACTGTTGTTGTAGAAAAATTCTGCTAACGGTAGGTGTCGATCCCAACTGTTTCCGAAATCAATAACACATGCTCGTAGCATGTCTTCAAGCGTTTGTATCGTCTTTTCGCTCTTCCCATCAGTTTGTGGATGATAGGCAGTACTCATGTCTAGACGAGTCCCCAATGCTTGTTGCAACGTCTGCCAGAACCTTGAAACAAATCTACCATCCCTATCAGAGATAATAGAGATGGGTATTCCATGTCTGGAGACAACCTCCTTCAAATACAATCGCGCCAACTTCTCCATTTTGTCATCTTCTCTCATTGGCAGGAAGTGTGCTGACTTGGTGAGATGATCAACTATTACCCAAATAGTATCATAACCACTTACAGTCCTTGGCAATTTAGTAATGAAATCCATGGTAATGTTTTCCCATTTCCATTCCGAGATTTCAGGTTGTTGTAGTAGACCTGATGGTTTCTGATGTTCAGCTTTGACCTTAGAACACGTCAAACATTCTCCTACATATTTAGCAATATCGGCTTTCATACCCGGCCACCAAAAGTGTTTCTTGAGATCTTTATACATCTTCCCTGCTCCGGGATGTATTGAATATCTGGTTTTATGTGCTTCCTTAAGTACCATTTCTCTCACATCTCCAAACCTTGGTACCCAAATTCTATCAGCCCTATATCGGGTTCCGTCTTCCCGAATATTAAGATGTTTCTCCGATCCTTTGGGTATCTCATTCTTCAACTTTCCTTCTTTTACAACCCCCTGTTGCGCCTCCTTTATTTGAGTAGTAAGGTTAGTACGAATAAATATATTCATAGCTTTTACCCGTATAGGTTCTCTGTCCTTTCTACTCAAAGCGTCAACTACCACATTCGCCTTCCCCGGGTGGTATCGAATCTCAAAATCATAATCATTCAACAGTTCAATCCACCTGCGTTGTCTCATATTCAGTTGCTTCTGATTAAATATATATTGGAGACTTTTGTGGTCGGTATATATAATACTTTTGACCCCATATAAATAATACCTCCAAGTCTTTAATGCAAAAACAACAGCACCCAATTCCAAATCGTGAGTCGTATAATTTTGCTCGTGAATCTTCAATTGTCTAGACGCATAAGCAATCACCTTCGTTCATTGCATTAATACACAACCGAGACCTTGCTTTGATGCGTCACAATAAATCACAAAATCATCATTCCCTTCAGGCAATGACAATATAGGTGCCGTAGTTAGCTTTTTCTTCAATAACTAAAACGCCTTCTCTTGTTCATCCTTCCATTCAAATTTCTTCCCTTTATGTGTTAATGCAGTCAAGGGTTTTGTTATTTTAGAGAAATCTTGGATGAATCTTCTGTAGTAACCAGCCAATCCTAAAAATTGACGTATATGCTTCGGAGTTTTTAGGGTTTTCCACTTTTCAACGGTTTCGATCTTTGTTGGGTCCACCTGGATACCTTCTTTGTTCACTATGTGACCGAGGAATTGAACTTCTTCCAACCAAAATGCACACTTTGAAAACTTAGGGTACAGTTTTTCTTTCCTCAATACTTCTAGCACTTTTCTCAAATGTTCTTCGTGCTCTTGATCATTCTTTGAGTAAATAAGTATGTCATCGATGAAAACAATGACAAACTTGTCAAGATATGGCTCACACACTCGGTTCATAAGGTCCATGAACACAGCTGGTGCGTTAGTCAATCCAAACGGCATAACCATAAACTCATAACGACCATAACGCGTCCTAAAAGCAGTTTTTGAAATATCATCCTCCTTTACTCACATTTGATGATATCCAGAACGTAAATCGATTTTTGAATAAACCGACGAGCCTTGTAGTTGATCAAATAAGTCGTCAATTCTCGGCAGTGGATAACGGTTTTTGATGGTAAATTTATTCAACTCTCTGTAGTCAATACACAACCTAAATGTACCATCCTTCTTCTTGACAAACAAAACAGGAGCTCCCCATGGTGATGTGCTTGGTTGAATGAAACCACGTTCTAATAGTTCTTGCAATTGGCTTTGCAGTTCTTTCATCTCGCTGGGTGCGAGTCTGTAGGGAGCACGAGCTATTGGTGCAGCTCCTGGTACAAGATCTATTTGAAATTCAACAGATCGATGTGGAGGTAGTCCCGGTAATTCTTTCGAAAATACATCAGGAAATTCTTTTGCGACGGGAACATCATTGATGCTCTTTTCTTCAGTTTGTACTTTCTCGACGTGTACTAGAACAGCATAGCAACCTTTTCTTATTAGTTTTTGTGCCTTCAAATTACTAATAAGATGTAGCTTCGTGTTGCCCTTTTCTCCGTACACCATTAAGGGTTCTCCTTCTTCTCGTACAATGCGAATTGCATTTTTGTAACATACGATCTCTGCTTTCATCTCCTTCAGCCAGTCCATGCCAACTATTACATCAAAACTCCCTAACTCTACTGGTATCAAATCAATCTTAAATATTTTGCTACCCAGTTTAATTTCTCGATTCCGGCATATATAATCTACTGAAATTAATTTACCGTTTGCTAATTCGAGTAAAAATTTACTATCCAATGGCGTCAATGGACAACTTAATTTAGCACAAAAATCTCTACTCATATAGCTTCTATCCGCACCCAAATCAAATAAAACGTAAGCAGATTTATTGTCAATAAGAAACGTACCCGTAACAAGTTCCGGGTCTTCCTGTGCCTCTGCCGCATTAATATTGAAAACTCTTCCGTGGCCTTGTCCATTCGTGTTCTCCTGGTTCGGGCAATTTCTAATAATGTGGCCCAATTTTCCACATTTATAACAAACTACATTGGCACAACTTGCTCCGACACTACTTGCTCCGCCATTTCTCGTTCCGACACCATTTGTTCCTTTCGTTCTGTTAACCCCTGGTCCGTAGACCTCACACTTCACCGCGCTATGACCATTTCTTTTACACTTGTTGCAAAATTTGGTGCAGAACCCCGAGTGATACTTTTCACACCTTTGGCATAGCTGCTTCTGATTGTTGTTGTTATTGTTGCCGTTGTTATTGTTGTTGGGATGATTGTTGTAGTTGTTGTTGTTGTGCCGTTTGTTGCAGTTGCGATTGATGTTGCGATTGTTGGGATAGTTGTTGTTGTATTGGTGACTCTTATCACCGTTTTCCTCCCACTTTCTTTTGACTAGCTTCACGTTGGCCTCTTCGGCCGCCTGTTCTTTAATTCTTCCCTCAATCTGGTTCACTAGTTTGTGAGCCATTCTACATGCCTTTTGTATGGAGGCAGGCTCATGTGAACTTATATCTTCTTGGATTCTCTCCAGTAACCCTTTCACAAACGCGTCGATCTTCTCTTCCTCATCTTCGAAAGCTCTCGGACACAATAGGCACAATTCTGTGAATCATCTTTGGTACGAAGTAATATCGAATCCCTGTGTTCGTAACCCTCTAAGTTCTGACTTGAGCTTATTGACCTCGGTTCTGGGACGGTACTTCTCGTTCATCAAGTGCTTGAATGCTGACCACGGTAGCGCGTAAGCAGCATCTTGTCCTACTTGCTCTAGATAGGTATTCCACCATGTTAACGCAATACCTGTGAAGGTATGTGTAGCATACTTCACTTTGTCTCCTTTCATCACACTTACTTATGGCAAACACCGATTCAACTTTCTCGGTCCACCGTTTCAATCCGATAGGTCCTTCGGTCCCATCAAATTCTGAAGGTTTGCAGGCAGTGAATTCCTTGTAGGAGCATCCTACATGATTTCTTGCGCCGTTAGCTGTATTGCTAGATTCAGAGTTATTGTTGGTATGTAGCGCGGCCTGTACTGCGGCTATGTTTGAAGCAAGAAAGGCACGAAATTCCTCTTCGCTCATATTCAAGGTGTGTCGAGTAGTCGGTGTCATTTCCTTCAAAATAGTCAAATGAAACAAGTTAATCATACAGAATATTAAGAGTAGTCAATAGTATCTCGTAGCATAATATGAACTCATTTATAAAAGCTTTTTCTTCATATTAGCGTTTTATAAGTTTAAATTCGGGTACTACCTACCCGTTAAGTTCATACTTAGTAGCTAATATACAATTCAACTACTACAATTCCATATGAAAAACTGATTATAATAATATATCACATACAAATATTCTTCAAACTTACAACTTCGATATATTACATATAACATGAAATATAGTACACTATGATACAGGACAGTTTTGAAGATAAATCTAGTTAATACGCAAGTTGTTCAGCAAAGGAAATAAAGACACGTAATTCATAAGTCCAGAAACAAGTCATGCATTCGGGTTTTACTAAGACGACTTCCCATCCTTGGTCTTGTAGAAAATAACCGTTATGACCATTGGCTAGGCAGCATGTTGTAATGTCGTCAAAAGGACGAGGGTTTCGTAATGTCCAACAGCCCTGTAATAATCTAAAAACCTTGTTTCTCACCCCAACTACTGAATCCATCAATTATGGGAAAGTTTTATTTAAAAGCTGCAATCCGATGTTCTTTTTCTCACTTTGGTAAGAAGCGAACATCACTAATCCGTAAGCATAACATGCTTCTTTACGTTGCATATTAGAAGCTCTTTCTAATTCACGAAATCCTATGTTGGGATATGTTGAGTCAAAATAGGTTCTTAACCCGTAGCGTAAAATTGCATTTGGGTTCCCCGCATTTAACGCTTTAAAGAAAACACGGCGTAACTTAAAGTCTCCCCAATGTGATATACCCCACCTATCAAAGGAAAGCCTTTTATAAACTAAGGCATTTCTGGAAAGTCTTTCAAATATTTGACAAGTTAATTTCGCCATAACTAAATGTGCTGATGAATTCTGACCGACTCTAGACAAGATTTCCTCAATCATATCCTCTGGTAGGTCTTCTAAAATATTCGGTTGTCTACCCTTAATGTCCATTTTGTTTTTTTACTGTAAAATAGACAAGGATTAGATTCGTAATAACAAATAATACAAGCAATTTTTACATAGAACATAAAAGTACAAGCACACTACAATACATTTATTACACAACATGCTCACACCCCTCTAATCTGAATCACTGGTTTCTTCTTCTTCGGACTTGGTTCTTTTTCCTAATTTTCTAGGGATATATGATGTTCCTCTAATATGAGCCGTCGTTTTTCACATTGGTTTAGAAAAACCTGGTGGTTTAGAGGTTCCCGGGTTATTGTCACGATATTGAAAATACGGGTGTTGACGGTACATATAAAGTTCATCGGGGTTGGAATCAGATTTCTCTATTTTGATGCCTTTTCCCTTATTATTTTCTTTTGCCTCATTAAATTTGGTCGGGGTAATTTCTATAACATCATCGGAATCCTCATCAGGATCCGATTCATCGGAAAATTGGTAATTTTCCCAATATTTTACTTCCTTAGCGGAAACACCATTGACCATTATTAACTTTGGTCCATTGGTTGAGGATTTTCTTTTATTCGACCGGTTTTCTGTGGTTCCTACTATTCCCCCTCCGGAACCTCTTCTTCTTCCGGTTCCTCTTCTTCTGGTTCCTTTTCTTCTGGTTTCTCTTCTTCCGGTTCCGTTTCCTCTTCTTCCGGTTCTTCAGGAACTTGTGAATCTTGCCAATATATATTCGACTCTTCGTTATTATTAGGTGAGTCAATGGGATTTGTGCTAGAGGTAGACATCTATCACACAATATCAAACATGTTAAGAAATTAATAAATCACATAATATTTACATGTTAATAATATATAGTTTCCAACAAAAATGTTAAGCAATCATTTTTAAAGAAAACACGGTCGAAGTCCAGACTCACTGATGTGTGCGAGGCGTACTAGGAAATAGCGTATATTTTACTAGAAAAATACTATTAAATACGATACAATTTTACACAAGATATTTATTTATTTATAGAATGGATATACCTAAACCTTGCTACAACACTTATAGGCAGTGTACCTAATCGTACAGTAGTGTAGTTTTTAGTAAGTCCGGTTCGTTCCACAGGGATACACTTAAACAAGCTTAACGCTATATTAGTTTTAATTTATAAAAATACAAATATATATATAAGTAATATTATTATTATAAAAGGGGGTTTATACCGTTTAATGACCGGTTTGTCGATTTTTAAAACTTTAGTCGCAGTTAAAACCTAATGTAAAATATTAAATAAATAAAAGACTTAATTTAAAGCGTAAAATAAATAACGATAATGAAATTGCAATAAATAAAAGTGCGATGAAATAAAATTGCGATAATTAAAAAGTGTGATAATTAAAAGTGCAATTAAATACAATGACAATAAATAAAAATGTGATAATTAGAAGTGCAATTAAATATAAAAATAAAGGAATTATGCTTATTTAAACTTCCGTAATCATGATGTTTGACGTGTTGATTTTAGTTTATTCCCATGGGTTAATTGTTCTTTGTCCTGGATTATTCAATATGTCCGTCCGGTTTTTATCCATAACAGTCCATCAGTCATAAATATAAAGTGCGAGTGTCCTCGTCAAATTATCCTTATATCCGAAGTCAAATATTCCAACTAATTGGGGACTTAAACTGTAACAAGGTCTTAATACTTTGTTATCAATTATGCCAAGTGTCCTTGTACATAATTTCACCCCTGTTTTAATAATTCCATAGACTATTAATCCATTCCCGTGTCCGGTTAAATGAACGATTATTCATACATATAAATATCCCGCCCATCGTGTCCGATCGAGTGTATATGGTTATTTATAGGGACGTCCAATTGTAAATCTTTATATTAAAATTAATAAACTATCATTTAGTTAAACAAATATAAAGCCCATTAATAGCCCATAGTCTAATTTCCACAAGTGTCGTTCTTTTGTCCAAACCCCAATTATGGTACAAAGTCCAATTACCCAATTTTAATATTTTTAGTCAAACATCACGATTACTTCGGCATTAAATAAGCATAATAATAACTTAGCTACGAGACATTAATGAAAATAACATAAACATAACTTACAGTGGGTGTTATTAGCGTAGTGGTACACGGACAGAGTTTCGACTTACAAAACCTTAAAACATTCGACTAATCGATCCTTATTATTATCACTAACTTAAAATTAAAATTACAAATTGAGATTACGATTTGGAGTGATACTTGATACATAAAAATGGGGAAAGAAAAATATATATAAAAAATAAAAGGTGTGTCAAAACCGTCGAATTGCATGGGCTTTTATAGAATTCTATGCTCCGCGAGTGCGGTTGATTTTACTCTTCAGAGCTCCGCGAGTGCAGAGCCCACAATTTCAGCTCACCAAATCAGGATCCTAAGCTGCCGACAATTTTTATTATAAATATAATATAAATATATAATTTATATAATTAATTATATATTATATTATATTATATTTATATACATAATTAATTTATAATTTCCGATCCGTTGCGTCGTACGTTGAAAGCTGGTTCATGTCTCGGTTCCGGATTTTCGAACGTCCTTTTGTATAATTTAATATCTTGTACTTTGCGTTTCATGTCTTGTACTCTTGTAATTTTTAAGCGTTCCTCATTAATAATTTGAACCACTTTGATTGTACTTTGTAATTTTGAGCTTTTTAGTCGTTTGCGTCTTCAATTCGTCGAATCTGTGTTTTGTCTTCACCTTTTAATTTTTAAACAAATATTCCTTGTAAATAGGACAACTCCAACTAAAAACTTGTCTTTCTTGAGGGATAATACTATGAAATATATGTTCGTTTTTAGCATTATCAAATATTCCCATACTTGAGCGTTGCTTGTCCTCAAGCAATATAGTCTTGAAATAAAAATACTAGAATCACTTCTTTATTCTTCACACTTTGTACATCAGTGATTTCTATACGGCGGTATAAACAATGGTAGTAACGTTGTGGTTTACAGTCCCACATGACTATAAAAATTTAGATCCATTAAGGAAATTGGATCTTTATGAAAACATTTGATCTTTTGAAAATTAAATCTAGCTTTTACCCTAGATAAGTTTTTCGGAATAACCCTTCACCGGTGTTTACAAATTGTTTTTGTGGGTTTGGTGGGTTTCAGATTTGAAAATTTTAGCTCAAAACTTACGATTTTGTGTCACCCACTTGCTAACCTTGTATTGGGAAAGCAACACGTCCAGTATACTTGCTCCGTATATTACCTTTCAATAAACTACCGTCCGGTTGTAAAGGAAAGCATTGAACAAGCAACTGTTAAGGCAATGTCCCCTGACATGCTTTTAATTATGGTCTATAACGTGTCGGATGCAATTACTATCCTTGATAGGAGCAATAGTAAAGCTCACCCTTATAATTTTTCGGTCTGGCACAAGGTCCTGTCTTTGACCATGCTATGCAACCACCATTCTTACGATTGACATCCGATTTGGTTCAGGTAACCTAATGAATTCCAGGTGAATTCCTAGGATTTTACGTTCAATGGTAATGAACGCATTAAAAATAGGATTTTCAGAAAACAAATCGGTTTGTAATTTTGATCAAAATATTTTCTCGTTCAAGCTCGAGTTTAGATATCATTGAATTCCATGAGTTTGTAATTCTCAATCTTTAAGGTCAATCTCAAGGATTGAGTAATATCAGTCTTAAATGCTGATTTTTGATCTTTAAGGAGATTATCCTTTCTGGGGATCTGATTCATTAGTCTTATCCAGCTAATTTGCACGGCGTCCTCCCCATTTTACAAGACAGATCCTCTCATGTCTAGGATAAGTCTGACCACTTGGCGACCCTATTTTATGCTGAGGTCCGTGGATTTCCTGCTGATTTTAGTGATGATTTTTCTAGATTTTTCGTCAACCTACAGCTGGTCTGGACGACAACTTCATGACCTAAATCAAGAAGCGCGTTTCTTTTTCGGAAGAATTTACTTCCTTTTAACGATGGAATTGATTCATCGTGTAGATCCATCTTTCTTTCAAATATATTATAATAAATCGGGTAAAACTGTTTAGTTTAGTCCAAAGCAAAAGTATCTTCAATTATTTGTTACAGAAATATGTGACATATGTTTAAGATAATTTGGTAAATTTTCCCACACTTGGCTTTTATTTTCTTTTATTTGCCTTTTTATTGTCCTCTATTCCATTTTAAATGAATTCTAACATTTTGGTTTGTTTCTCAATTTATGTCCTTTCCGAGGTAACAATAATTTCGATGTTAACACCTAGTTTTATCGTTCATAAATATATATAAACATGATTTTGAGTTCATTTAATTGAAAATTTTGAAAAATTTTACTAGAATTGGGTAGTCAGTATATAAGGCTAGGGATGTTCTTTGTTATCAGAGAGCACTAGATTCTAATACAACTACTACGTTACTAGTATTTTTAATGGTAACCAAGTGTTTAAGTTAAAAATTTTAAAAATCCGAAAAAATTTAACCCCATCCCACACTTAAGATCTTGCAATGCCCTCATTTGCAAGAAATCAGTAACAATTTAAATTATTGAGGGTGATTAGCGTAGAAAAATGATTAAATTTTACCAATGTTTCCAAACATATTGGCGTTTGTGTGCTGAATGATAAATGGTGGACATCATTTGTTCATTCCGTCTGTTGGTACATCACATTTGTTTTTCGTTTTGTCGTCAAAATTAATAGCTTTTGCTGAACTTAATGCCAGTCTTTGAAAATGCGCTGTTTTACCCTGTTTTGTACATGAGATAAACTACAAACACATATATACATATTTTTGAAGTTGGGTTTTCACACCACATTCAAAAATTATTAAAATCTAATAAAGTTAGAAAATTATTAAAGCTATTATAATAATAAAATAAGAAACAAGAAATAAGAAAATTAAGAATTAGTAACATTACAATAAAATAAACAAAAATAGAAAATTACGGATGAGGAGGATGGTTCCAATATGGGTCCCAAGCGTATCCATAGATGCTGTAAAATGCTTGGGCCGGGTCATATGTAGGATATGGTGGTCGGCTCTCTAAAGTCCAAGGAGAAAATTCGGGCATAACGGTAGGAATGTAGTTTCTACCTACGTGTGTACAATGACTTATGATTTGGCTTTGATCATACTGCCAATCTTGAAATGCTTTTTGTCTAGCCATTTCATACTCGTGTCAAGACATAAAAATTTGCATTTCCGTCATTGGATTACCCCCTCCCGGTTGACCTTGCTGTTGATCTCTCTCAACCTGTGGATGCCTGCCATCATAACGTGCTGCCGCGTTGTTTCGTTTTTTAAGACCTTAGCACCATGATAAACACGCAAATCTATTCTATCGCGGGGTTCTGGTTCTGCCATTAATATCCCCCCCCCCGACTTCTATCCACACCGAGATATTCAGCAATTAAAGTAATAAATATACCACCTCCTATTATGCTACCACGCCTCATACCCCTAACCATAGTCAATAAATAATAACCTACACAAAAAGGTATACTTACAGTGCTCTGTGGGTCTCGAATACACATGTGGTAAAACAAATCCTCTTCATTTACCTTTTCCTTATTCTTACCTCGTTGTGTAATCGAATTGGCTAAAAACCTATGGATTACTCTTAATTCAGCTCTATCAATATCAAGATAAGAGTATAATCTCCCCTGGAATCGGCGATGGCTAGTCATCCTACTCCATACGTCATTCGTATCAAAATTCTCATCCACCCTCCTACCATAAACTATTAACCTCTGACAATCATAAGATGCTAGCTCCTCGGGCGTATATATACGTAAAGCCCGAGCCATATCTAGTAAAGACATATGGCGCATCTCCCCTCCTAATAAAAATCTAAGAGAACTACAATCGGTTAAAGTATCTACCCGATCATTTATTTCAATAGTACATAACAACTCTATACACAGGTCTACGCATGTTGAATAAACATACCCAATCACTAAAAGTAGAATTACCATACCTTTGAGTAAGTAATTCCCTGATTGGCTCGGCCAATTCCACTACCTCTATTGGTTCCCAATCTATAACTCTGGGTACCTCAACATTATTAGACACAAGGTTGTGCAGGTTCTTTTGATATTTTGGATAGTCTATCCAATATCTATCAAATCTCAAATTCGGATGTAAATCTGCCTCATGAATGTTTGAATATGAAACAATTGGATGAGGCATATCTTGTCGGTATTGGTTATTAATTTCCTGTTGATCTGCATCTTCCGGAGGAGCATTGCGAGCCTGGGATGAAGATTCACCCCTTTCAGTCTGCAAAATATATCAAACACAATTTTTGTGCATCCAAATATGCATTAGTTTTAGCAAATTCATAAATCTAAACAATTACAATGACATGTTTAATCCATATTAAACTCTATACACATTTTCAAAATATTAACAATTCTACACTTTTACAAATATACTTTTACAAAAATGTATACAAAGTTCCTTCGCATTCATCTTTTAAAACATGTCAAAAACAATCATTATAACAATTAAATAAGTTCCTCATGGCATTCATATCAATTAAATCAAGTTCATGCAATTTTGGTTCAAAAAGTCCATTTTAATCTTCATAAATCATGTTTAGGATCAAAGTTTTGATCATTTAGCAACCTAAACATGTTACACTACTCAATTTAGCATAAACTAACAACAAAATTCGGCCATAACCTGTTTATATCAAAAAGCCTTAATTTTGCTCATGAACACAAACCCTAGATTATTTAAAAATTGAAGTTCAAAGCTTCTAATCATGTTAAATAGCATCAATTTAGGTTATACAAGCATAATACGCAAACAATTTAAGCATTATTACATTAGAAAGCATCAAAATCGAACTAGGCATGAAATTGTTCAAGAACACTAAAAATTCGGATTAAATGGTGTTTAGGTGTAGAAATTTACCGATTTCCTTGAGTAATTCCTTGATAATAGTCTCCTCATTGTAATTTTATGAAAGATTTGATGAAAAATGGTGAAAAATCACGAATTTGGGCGATTTTTGTGTGTGTTTTTCGTGGAAAATGGGTGTGGTGGTGAAGGGGACTGGTCTGTTCGACCAGATATGGTTCTTGTTTTTTTTACCTCCGCGAGTGCGGTGGTGGGGCCATTTAAACCTCCGCGAGTCGCGGTGGTTTTTTTTTTATAAAACCTTATACTAATAAAACATAAATTAAATTTAAAATTTTGTTTTTCCTTTTATTTAGGATGAGGTTGTTTCAGAACGATGTCCTAGTACGTCCCTCGACAAAATTTTAAAATTTCGTCATTTTAAAACATTGTTTTAAAAGCAAAGATTTTTGGGTTTTTTTTAAATGTTTTTAGCATACTTTAGTTCAATAAGATTAAAAATAATGATAATAAAATTTCCCGTCCCTTCCTCGAGTAAAGCAATTTCGGTTCAACGAACTAGTCTTCAACTCACGACGAATTTTAAAAATCATATTTTTAACTTAGCAAAATAAAGTAAATTTTTGTTTTTAAATTTACACCAAACTTAAATTTAAAATGCATAAAATTAAAAATTCATATTAAAAATTCACACCAAACTTAAATTATATTTTTGTTTTCATACAAATTTATATTAAAAATATTAATTTTTCAAATATTTACAATTTTAAATATATATTAATTTTAACAAGTTTACAATATTATTTTAATATTAATTTTAAAAACAAAGTAAAAATAAAATTAAAAATCTTTTTGGTCTTTTATCCCACTTTAATCAATCAAATATTATCAAAAATATACGCCCCCCTTTTCGGTAAAGTAATTTCGGTTCAACGACCTAATTTAACTCATGACGAATTTTTGAAATATTTTGGGTTGATTGATTAAAGATATTTATACTTTAAGAATAAACGGTAAATTTCGCAGTGATGTAATAAATTTTTGTATGATATCAATAATTTCGGCCGCAAGACCAAATTTTATCGAATACCAATTTAATACTTTATAGCGAACAAATTAGCGTTTATTATCAAAAGGTTAAAAATAAAAATAAAAATAAAAACTGTACAAACTTACCCGTGAAATAGATTTCTTAGTGATATGCTCTAGCTCACTCATAAGATAATCGGACTAATTGGTTTTCCATAGCTACATAGGCGTAACCTCGAGCATTCAACGTTTTTTCTTCTAAACATATGAACGGTCCATCTCTGCATAAAGTAACGAACTCGGTATTGGAATATGTCTGATTCGTCGAGCATTTTCTTTCGTGTGACCATTTTCCGCATTTGTGACATCTTTCAAGGTGTCGTGCTCTTCTTTTCACTGCGGATTTTGATTTTCCTTTTCCAAATTGTAAATTTTTATTTTCGTTTCTGGATTCTTTTCTTACTCCGTCCAATTTACCTCTAATTAATGATACTATTTCACTTGGAAGGGTGTCATTATTACGTTTAGTGATCAAAGCGTGTAGCATTAGACCATGGTTTAGTTCACATGAAGTCTTCATTTCGTAAAACCTAAAAAAAAATAAAAATTCAGAATGGGGGGAGGAAGACTAGTTCTTTAGGGTCTGCTAGGGAAAGACCATTCGGGTTCCATTTTCGAGAACTACACGAAAACAGAAAATCTAACTCTAACAGAAATACATATTATCCTTTAAAAGACTTGATTCTCCCCACACTTAGTTAGCTGTGGTGTCGAAATTGTGATTAACTTCGTTGTCAACTTTCATTGGACTATCTATGTAATGTTTAACTCTGTGACCATTAACCTTAAATTTAATTCCATTTGAATTTATTAATTCTACTGTTCCGTATGGGAAAACTCTTTTGACTATGAATGGTCCAGACCATCTTGATTTCAATTTTCCAGAAAATAGCTTGAATCGTGAATTGAAAAGAAGAACTCTGTCTCCTTCTTTAAATTCTTTTGAACTTCTGATTCTTTTATCATGCCATTTCTTCGTTCTTTCTTTATAGATTAACGAATTTTCGTATGCTTCATGTCTTAATTCTTCTAATTCGTTTAATTGACTTAACCGTAGACGTCCAGCTTCATGTAAATCAAGATTACATGTCTTCAAAGCCCAAAATGTTTTGTGTTCAATTTCTACTGGAAGATGACATGCTTTTCCGTAAACGAGTTTAAAAGGTGTGGTTCCAATTGGAGTTTTGTAGGCTGTTCTAAAAGCCCAGAGTGCATCCTCCAATTTAATGGACCATTCCTTCGGATTTGATCCTACGGTTTTCTCTAGAATACGTTTTAAAGCTCGGTTGGTATTTTCAACTTGTCTACTTGTCTGTGGATGATATGCGGTGGAGATTTTATGAGTTACTCCATATCTTTTGAGAACTTTCTCAAGTTGATTATTACAAAAATGAGTTCCCCGATCACTTATTAAAGCTTTCGGTGTTCCAAACCTTGCAAAAAGACGTTTTAAAAAGTTGACTACAACTCGTGCATCGTTAGTTGGGAGAGCTTGTGCTTCCGCCCATTTAGATACATAATCAATAGCAACGAGAATGTATAGATTATTATGAGATTTTGGAAATGGACCCATAAAGTCAATACCCCAAATGTCAAATACTTCACATACTTGAATGACATTTTGTGGCATTTCATCACGTTGACTTATTTTTCCGGCCCTTTGACAAGCATCACAGGATTTGCAAAGAAGGTGTGCGTCTTTGTAAATTGTAGGCCAATAGAATCCAGCATCGTAAACTTTTCTTGCTGATGAGTTGAGGCCCATAATGCCCTCCTGTTGGTCCTGTGTGACAATGGTTTAAAATTTGACTAGCTTCATCTCCGAATACACATCGGCGTATTATTCCATCGGGACAACTTTTAAACAAATGTGAATCTTCCCAGAAATAGTGTTTTATATCACTGAAGAATTTCTTTCGTTTTTGGTACGACAATTCTTTTTCAAGGAATCCACATACTAAGTAGTTTGCATAGTCTGCAAACCATGGAATTTCATTATAATCTATCTTCAATAGATATTCATCAGGAATGTTGTCTTGTATGGCCGATTCATTTAGAACTTCTAATTCAGGATTTTCAAGACGAGAAAGATGATCAGCGGCGAGATTTTCTGCTCCTCTTTTATCTCGAATTTCAATATCAAACTCTTGTAAGAGTAAGATCCAACGGATTAATCTTGGTTTGGTATCTTGTTTCGAAAATAGGTATCTAAGAGCAGAATGGTCGGTATAGACTACCGTTTTAGCTAGAACGAGATATGAACGAAATTTGTCAAAAGCAAAGACAATAGCAAGGAGTTCTTTTTCAGTAGTTGTGTGATTTGTTTGTGCTCCTTGTAACGTCTTACTAGCATAATATATAGGTTGAAATCGTTTTTCAATCCTTTGTCCTAAAACGGCTCCCATTGCAAAATCGCTTGCATCGCACATTAGTTCAAACGGTAAATTCCAATTTGGAGTTATCATGATCGGCGCATTAGTGAGTTTCTCTTTAAGAATATTAAAAGATTTGATGCATTCATCTGAAAAGATGAATGGAGCATCCTTTTCTAGGAGTTTATTCATAGGAGTGGCAATTTTAGAAAAATCTTTTATGAAACGTCGGTAAAAACCGGCATGCCCTAGAAAACTCCTAACTCCTCTAACATTGGTGGGATGTGGAAGTTTAGCAATTACATCTACTTTAGCTCTATCCACTTCAATTCCTTCCTTTAAAATTTTATGTCCAAGAACGATGCCTTCTTTAACCATGAAATGGCATTTCTCCCAATTAAGAACTAGATTTGATTGTTCACATCTAATAAGCATTCGTTCAAGATTAACTAAACATGATTCAAAATTATCACCGAAGACTGAAAAGTCATCCGTGAAAACTTTCATGCATTCTTCTATCATGTCGTGAAAAATCGCCATCATGTACCTTTGAAAGGTTGCAGGGGCGTTGCAAAGTCCAAATGACATGCGTTTGTAAGCAAAAGTACCATAAGGGCACGTGAATGTGGTTTTCTCTTGGTCTTAGGGTGCTATTGGAATTTGAAAATATCCGGAAAAACCATCAAGAAAACAATAGTAACTGTTTCCGGCTAATCTTTCCAACATTTGATCAATAAAAGGTAAGGGAAAGTGATCTTTTCTGGTGGCTTCATTTAATTTTCTATAATCAATAAAAACACGCCATCCTGTTACAGTCCTAGTAGGAATAAGCTCATTTTTCTCATTTGTAATGACAGTCATGCCACCTTTCTTAGGTACGCATTGAACTAGGCTTACCCATGGACTATCAGAGATTAGATAAATTAAACCTGCATCTAGCAGTTTAATAATTTATTTTTTAACAACATCTTACATATTAGGATTTAGTCTTCGTTGGCGTTGCACATACATTTTATGACCTTCTTCCATAAGGATTTTATGTGTGCAATACGAAGGACTTATTCCATTAATATCATGAATCTTCCATGCAATAGCTGGTTTATGAGCTTTCAACACAGAAATGAGTTGAGATTTTTCATTTTCAGTAAGAGAAGACGATATTATTACAGGTAATTCAGATTCACCATGTAAATAAGCATATTCCAAATGATTTGGAAGTGGCTTTAACTCTAATGTCGGTGGTTCTTCTATCGATATCTGTCTTCTTCTTTTAGCATTTGAATTTCTTCTGTTGTTGGTTCATATCCATTAGCCATAAGTGTAGCTAACATTTCAGTTTCATCAATTGGTTCAGTTCCTTCTCCTAAAGAACATTCTCCTGTTCCTTGTAATTCTGGAAATTCTTCTAACAATTCTGCATGTGATTCTATAGTTTGAATATAATAACATGTATCATCTACAGATTGCGGTTGTTGCATTGCTCTATCAACTGAAAAGGTAACACTCTCGTCCTCTATACTTAGGGTTAGTTTCTTACCAAACACGTCTATCATTGCTTTAGCCGTGTTTAAGAATGGTCTTCCTAATATGAGAGGAACTTGAGAATCTTCTTCCATGTCCAGAACAACAAAATCTACTAGAAATACTAAATTACCAACTTTAACTAGTATGTTCTCCATTATCCCTCTAGGATATTTTATTGATCGATCGGCTAGTTGTATGCTTATTCGTGTTGGTTTCAATTCTCCAAGGTCTAGTTTAGCGTATAGTGAATACGGCATTAGATTTATACTAGCACCTAAGTCTGCTAATGCTTCTATTGAACTAAGACTACCTAGAAAACATGGAATTGTGAAACTTCCTGGATCAGATAGTTTTTCTGGTATCTTATTCAACAGCACTGCTGAACAATTAACATTCATAGTAACAGCCGAGAGCTCTTCCATTTTCTTTCTATTTGTGATTAGATCTTTCAGAAATTTAGCATATCTAGGCATTCCTGAAATCACATCAATGAAAGGAAGATTGACATTTATTTGTTTAAACATATCCAAGAATTTGGATTGCTCGGCTTCAAGTCTCTCTTTTCTCATTTTACTCGGGTAAGGAAGTGGTGGTTGGTATGGTTTAACATAAGGTTTAGCCTTAACTGTGTTATCTTCATTAACCTTTTCAATAACCGGTTCTTTTTTCTTATCTTGTTCAGGTTGTGGTTCTTGTGGAGTAGGAATAGCTTCATCAGAAATTACAGGTATTTCAGGTGGTTTAAGTGTCATACCACTTCTTGTGGTAATGGCTTTAGCTGTTTCATTCCGGGGGTTAGCATTTGTATCACTAGGTAGACTTCCCGATTTTCTTTCACCTATTAACCTTGCTAGGTTACTTACTTCTTGTTCCAAATTTTGAATAGAAGCTTGTTGATTTCTAAATGCTTGAGCATTTTGTTCATTGGTTTGTTTCTGAGATGTGAAAAACTGCGTTTGAGATTCAACTAGCTTCGTCATCATATCTTCTAAATTTGGCTTTTTATCATCGGTTTGTGGTGGTTTGTTTTGAAAATTAGGTCTTTGCTGATTGTAAGTATTATTGGATACTTGTTGATTGCTAGGACCTTGTTGGTTGTTGTATGGAACATTTCGATTATAATTCTGGTTTTGATTGTAAATTGGTCTTGGCGGTTGATAATTATTCTGATAATTATTTCCAGGCCTTTGGTTTATGTATGAAACATTCTATAACGACCCGCCAAAATCGCTATTGACGCGGTACGTTATCTACGGTCCCACAGCGAGGTTTCGACCTCTATATGATACGTTTTGATAAAATATTGCTTTCATTTTTTTTTAAATACTTTCTATACATAGAAAGTTTACCAAAATATAGACATATCCCAAATATATATGACAACTTATACAAAATGACTAAATCATCAATTTATTTAATAACAGATTATAACAATAATATTTAAATGCAATGTCTTTTTGAAAATATGGCATAAAAGACTCCATGCAGCACCTTGAGCAAATAGCAAGCAGACAGCGGAAGCACTTTTGAAAAACCTGAGAATAAACATGCTAAAAGTGTCAACCAAAAGGTTGGTGAGTTCATAAGTTTATCGTAACAACCGTTATCGATAGTTTCAATAGACCACAAGATTTCATAATCATAAACATAATACACTCGCAAGTGTATGTAAAGCATTCTAAGTGGTTGAGCACTTGGTAACCATACTTAACATTTAATCAACGTCGCATATTCCCTTTATTATGAAATCTCACTACACCGTACCAAGTGTAGTCACCAAAACGAAGTACTGTGCAACCGTTGAATACTGGTCGTCCAGTCCGGTTGGGGTTGTCAGGCCTGATAGATCTATCAACAGGATTCGCGTTTACAATACCCATGTAAATAGTAGTTACCAAGCTACAGGGAAATATGCAGTGGTACAACTCAACGTAGAATATATTTTTAAGTACTTGTGTCTATTTTGTAAACATTTATAAAAGCAGCGCATGTATTCTCAGCCCAAAAATATATATTGCAAAAGCAATTAAAAAGGGAACAAATGAAACTCACCTGACAACTTCAGAAATAAATCACAGAGATGTGACCGAATATCGGAATGAAAGTAACCGTAGACCTCAACCTAGAGAACATATGTTGGTCAATAAGTGTCTAATAAGCTAGGTCGGTCCATAGGGTAAGTATAGTCCTATTGCTCAAGTCCGACTCATAAATTTAGCAAAGTTTAGCAAAAGTCAACAAAAGTCAACCGAAGTCAAAGTAAGTCAAATGTAAGTCAAACGCAAGTCAAACACAGTCAACATGGTCAAGACAAATAAACAATCTCATAATATTACCCAAGTTGGTCAAATAGTCAAACATAAGTCAAACTTAGGTTATCTATTTTTACTTATATAAAATATTATTTACATATATGTATTTTTTAGGTATTTTGCAGCTGATTTCGGGTCCCATCAACTTTGATATAATACCTTAGGTCATGACCATTGGAAAGTATATCATCCCACCTTTCTATAGACAGTTTATTTGACGAAAACGGAGTTACGGTTTAAAAGTTATGGCCTCACGAAAACAGCCTCCCGAAACATAAACTGCTGATAAAATGTAAACTGCTGATAAAATGCTAAGTGTTCAAAATCAGCAACGATTACCCATTTTAACGCTTATTTTAAACCTGTTTAGACTTAAACAAAATCATACATATAATATATCGTTTTAAAGCATGTCATAAATACTTTCAATGCCAATTAATAGTTTTTATCCAGACTTAACTGATTTCAACTTACGAGTCCACAAAGTAGACCCAAGAGTCATTTTTGACACTTTACCAAAACTAAAAGTCAGCCCCAACATCCTGTTTTCAGGCTCGTTTTAAACTAGTTTTGACTCGACAAAATCATACATATCTTATATCATTTTGAAGCATCTCATATCTACTGTCTGACCCAATTAATAGCTTTCGCCATAACTTAATCATTTATAATTTACGAGCCTACAAATTGAGCCCGAGAGTCATTTTGACAATTTCACTAAAATAATAAAAAAATTTCATTGACAACTCAAATTCCAAACCATAATACTTGAGCATGTAAAAATCATGTCATAAGTTTAAAAATGCTATTTTAGACGTGTTACATACCTTTGATCCTCAAAATTTCGCATATTGGTCAGAGTAGACGCGTATGACTCAAATGGGTCATAAATACCCATTTTGATCAAAACATGCCAAAATCATTTTTAAAATATTACAAACTTCAAACTTACTTAAATTGATATATCGGACGTGTCCTCGGTGCCCGTTACCCATTTTGACACTTTTTGGCTTAAACGGGTTAAATGTCCAAACGGACGGTTTAAATTACATGATTTATACATATACAAAATTATCACTTTAGAACACCCCACACTATATGAAATAGTTAATATAAGTGTATTAAGTTCATACAAAAAGTTTCAAGTCTCAAGTATTGATCATTATTTTTATAACCCGAAACATTTGCAAAAACACAAGTTTAAAACAAGGTTTACAGCAGCAACTTCTGTGATTTTTAGAAAAATCATCGCAACCCCAAATCAGTCACTGCTAATTGGAGATGCGGAATTTTTAAGTAGAGAATCTACCTAATTTTTATTATAGTCTGATTTGTCCCAGAATAGCCCCAGTTACAGAATACATTAAACTATGTTCGTGCAGTTTTCAGAAATCAAACAGCATTTTTATTAACATGTACCAAACTTTGAACGAGCGTAAAAGTCTAAAGAAAATTCGAATCGACCCGATTCTTGAGTCTAATATCAGTGGTTTTTCAAGTCCAACAACCCTATGAACTTATATTATCAGTTATATGTCATTTAGCATGCCAAAAACGTTCACCTTTATTCATACAAAAACATAACTTCAATCGTTCATAACTTAAGTTCTATAAATCGAAAACATATGATATCTAAACGAAAAGTTAATAATTTTTCAAGATCTTTTCAAATATTATTATGCCAAGAACAGATTGTAAACTCAACTTTTCCAGATTAGCAATATCAAATACGAATTTTCAAATCAAAATCAATTAATCACAATTTTTGATCTAGAAATCAAAATCGCGCAATATCTATATGAAAAATTAACTACTCTTCGATAGCAATTCAATTATGAACTTTGATTAACTGTATTTAACATGTAAGAATGAGTTCATATCAGTTCAAAAATGGAATTTCATTATAACTACTCAAATGATCAATTAAACACCATTTCATTTGTAAATATTCAAGGACTTGAGCACTAGACACTATATCTACCCTAATATGTATCAAAAACAAGAAAACTCAAAAATTAGAGTTTTTAAAACTTACCCTAATCAAGAAATTATTAGTATAGATGTGTAGAGCTCTTCGAGAGGAGTCCGAATATGTAAACGATTTTATGATCAAGTGATTTCTTGAAGGTGTTTTTGAGGAAAGAAGATCGATGAAGATGATGAATAGTAGATGGGTGTTCTTAAGAGAAAAATTTTGTACGTGGTTGTTTGATGAAATGAATCTGATGTAGATAATATAGATAAGACAGAGTCACGGGTAAATATCTATCTCAATAATAGATATCACGGGTATTAACTTTATAGTCACGGGTATAGATATATCATGGGTGTAATATTAAATAAACATGGGTTATAAATTTTTGTAGTCACGGGTTTAATAGTAAGGAAATATAGATATAATATATAGTCAAGGGTAATTATCAATGGCATTTACGGGTATCCCTAAAATATATATATTAGATTTTTATTAGATTTTTATCCGTTATCTAAAACCCAATGTATTTTGCCTTAACATGTTTCTGTGATTGATAAATTTTATATTTAAAAAAATACATCTATGTATATTGTTCGAAACCTTTTATATTTAATTCCAGTCAATTATTAAGATTATGTTTAAATATCACTATAATATTTAAATTGTATGATAGAGTAATTATAATGTTTATAAGTCATTATTACGTAAATTATGGGAGTAGTTGGCAAGTGGGTTACGAATTTTTATATCCATTATATAATATAAAATATTATAATAATAAACTGAATTATTAGTTTGAATTATTAAACCGAATTATTAATTTGAATTATTAATTCATTTATTAGTTTGAATTATTAGTGTATAAAACTATATATCTAGAAACGTTCGTATAATACGCGTATAAATACTTGTTGAATAAAAATATAAGTATCATCATCCTACTTAATTAAAATGATTTTCAAAACTCAATTGTTATATAACCTAATTATTAAAATTAATAATCATACATTTTGTTGTCTTAAAATTTATTTTTTTTTTCGTTTTCACTAACCGTAGTGTTTTCAAAAAAAATATAACCAATATTAATAGTAGTATATTATAAAAAAAAAATTACATATAAAATTGTAGATTTTAAGTAACGGTTGTAATATTTTTTTAACGGAAAGGTAACGGAAAAAATCGGGTTATTACACATTCTCTCTTTGTTCCATTATTAGTTCAATACTGAGACAATCTTTTGTCAAATGTGGTCCTCCACACTGCTCACAACTAATTCGTATTGAGTGGATATCCTTAGTCATCTTTTCCATTCATCTCTCGACAGCATCTATCTTTGCGGAAATGGAATCTAAGTCATGGCTAGAATCGGCTCTAGCTGCTTTAGATGATCTAACGATATCTTTTTCTTGGTGCCACTCATGTGAGTGGGAAGCAGTGTTATCAATAATTTTATAAGCATCAGTTTCTTTTTTCTTCATAATGGAACCACCAGCTGCTATGTCTATGTCTTTCCTTGTAGTGATGTCGCATCCTTGGTAGAATATTTGTACTATTTGACAAGTGTCTAAACCATGTTGCGGACATCCTCTCAATAATTTTCCAAATCTTGTCCATGCTTCATATAGAGTTTCATTTGGTTTCTGTGTGAACGTAACAATTTCTCCTTGAAGTCTTACGGCTTTAGATGCCGAAAAGAATTGTTTAAGAAATTTTTCAACTAAAACGTCCCATGTATCAATCTCCCCTTCAGGTAACGATTCTAACCAATCTTTGGCTTCTCCCTTTAAAGTCCAGGGAAATAACATGAGATATATCTGTTCATCCTCCACTTCTCTTATTTTAAATAGAGTGCAGATCCTATTAAAGGTACGAAGATGTTCATTTGGATCTTCCTTCGGCGCACCACTAAATTAGCATTGATTAGTTACCATGTGTAGAATTTGTCCTTTGAATTCATAATCTGGCGCATTAATGTCAGGTTGAGTAATTGCGTGACCTTGGCCAGTACGTTTAGCTCTCATTCGGTCTTCATACTTAAAGGTTCCAGATTCTCCATGATTGAATTTGTTGAATCTGAATCACTAGAGGATTCTGATTTAATGGTTGGTTCCTCAACAATCTCTGTTTGAATGATTGGTGGTTCCGAAGGAAAGATTAGTGGTTCAGGATCTCGAAATCGTCCCTGAATATTCTCCGGATTCTCAATTGTGAGGTCGGGTTCAAAAAATGGATTATCGGAAATTTGAATTGGAGTACTTGGTCGACTGGATGACGATTCTAAAGAAAAATCAACGGCGACAATATTTGCTAGATGTCTTGATCGAGTTACAGGTGGTGAACGTACAAAAGGTGGTGAACGTTTTGCTCGGTGCATTCACTGAATATCCTATTAGTTATAAAAATAAGAAAAATTATATAAGTTATCCAATTAATAGACTTTTCTGATTTTGCCCACGTTTCGAATAGCCAAAAGATGCAGCAGAGGGGCAGGATTCGTTTGGTCTCAATATAATTGAGTACTGTTTGGCACCAATAACCCGGTCCACGTACAAATCCAACTATTACTACGAACCAGAAAATTTTGATGTCTATCAATTTAACCGCTTAAAATAATTTTTCGTTTGAAATTTAAAGAAATATTAGATAAGAAATAGAGAAAATTCTAAGTCCTAAAAACTAGAATGGCGAGAAATAAGAGAGAAAAAGAGCGCGTCGAAAAACGTCAAAAAATAAAAAGGCGAAAAATAATAGGCGCCGAAAAATAAAAATAAGAAAGTAGCGCGTCTAAACTTAAAAAGGCACTAAAAACTAAAAATTAAAAGTTGCGTCTAAAAATATTAAAGTTTAAAAGAAAAACTATATCCCAAATGGCAATATCTTAAAAAGGTACTAAAAACTTAGAAAAGCGTCGCAATATTCTAAAGCACTTAAATCTTAGTCTAAAGAAAAAGCACTTAAGGGATTTTACGGCAAAGCCTAAAAATCTAGAAATAAAAATAACTATGGCAAATACTATATTTAAAACTAAGTACGAACGATAAAAAAAATTATGCTAAAACAAATAAAAAGATACAAAATATAAAAATAAACTTAAAGTTTATAAAATTATAATTTTTATAAAATTATAATTTTTATATTATTTATTTTATAAAAGTATTAATTTATATATTTATTTAAACTAATTAAACTTAAAAATATAAATTAATTAATAAAACTAAACTAAATAATAAAATACTAAAAACCTAATTAGGGTTTAATTATAATAAATAATAATACACCGTAATAAATGCGAAACTAGGGTTGATCAGGCGTGTCAGGGTACCTCCGCGAGTGCAGATGAACCCAGTTCAAATACTCCGCGAGTCGCGGAGGGTTCAGTTTCAGCTGAGAAGGGTTCGTTTTTTATGCAGGTCCGGATTTTTTTTTTTTATGTTTTGTTTTTTTAATTTTCTGTTAAAAAAATTGTTTTGTAATATAACTAAAACTTATATTTTAAATAAAAATCACTTATGAGTATTTTATAACTAAAAATACCTTTTTTTTATATTAGCGTCTCGCTTCGGCGTTAAGTGTTGTTCCCCGACAGTGGCGCCAAAAATACTTGATATGTGCGAGGCGTACTAGGAAATAGCGTATATTTTATTAGAAAAATACTATTAAATACGATACAATTTTACACAAGATATTTATTTATTTATAGAATGGATATACCTAAACTTTGCTACAACACTTATAGGCAGTGTACCTAATCGTACAGTAGTGTAGTTTTTAGTAAGTCCGGTTCGTTCCACAGGGATACACTTAAACAAGCTTAACGCTATATTAGTTTTAATTTATAAAAATACAAACATATATATAAGTAATATTATTATTATAAAAGGGGGTTTTTACCGTTTAATGACCGGTTTGTCGATTTTTAAAACTTTAGTCGCAGTTAAAACCTAATGTAAAATATTAAATAAATAAAAGACTTAATTTAAAGCGTAAAATAAATAACGGTAATGAAATTGCAATAAATAAAAGTGCGATGAAATAAAATTGCGATAATTAAAAAGTGCGATAATTAAAAGTGCAATTAAATACAATGACAATAAATAAAAATGTGATAATTAGAAGTGCAATTAAATATGAAAATAAAGGAATTATGCTTATTTAAACTTCCGTAATCATGATGTTTGACGTGTTGATTTTAGTTTATTCTCATGGGTTAATTGTTCTTTGTCCTGGATTATTCAATATGTCCGTCTGGTTTTTGTCCATAACAGTCCATCAGTCATAAATATAAAGTGCGAGTGTCCTCGTCAAATTATCCTTATATCCGAAGTCAAATATTCCAACTAATTGGGGACTTAAACTGTAACAAGGTCTTAATACTTTGTTATCAATTATACCAAGTGTCCTTGTACATAATTTCACCCCTGTTTTAATAATTCCATAGACTATTAATCCATTCCCGTGTCCGGTTAAATGAACGATTATTCGTACATATAAATATCCCGCCCATCGTGTCCGATCGAGTGTATATGGTTATTTATAGGGACGTCCAATTGTAAATCTTTATATTAAAATTAACAAACTATCATTTAGTTAAAAAAATATAAAGCCCATTAATAGCCCATAGTCTAATTTCCACAAGTGTTGTTCTTTTGTCCAAACCCCAATTATGGTACAAAGCCCAATTACCCAATTACCCAATTTTAATATTTTTAGTCAAACATCACGATTACTTCGGCATTAAATAAGCATAATAATAACTTAGCTACGAGACATTAATGAAAATAACATAAACATAACTTACAGTGGGTGTTATTAGCGTAGTGGTACACGGACAGAGTTTCGACTTACAAAACCTTAAAACATTCGACTAATCGATCCTTATTATTATCACTAACTTAAAATTAAAATTAAAAATTGAGATTACGATTTGGAGTGATACTTGATACATAAAAATGGGGAAAGAAAAATATATATAAAAAATAAAAGGTGTGTCAAAACCGTCGAATTGCATGGGCTTTTATAGAATTCTATGCTCCCGAGTGCGGTTGATTTTACTCTTCAGAGCTCCGCGAGTGCAGAGCCCACAATTTCAGCTCATCAAACCAGGATCCTAAGCTGTCGACGGTTTTTATTATAAATATAATATAAATATATAATTTATATAATTAATTATATATTATATTATATTTATATACATAATTAATTTATAATTTCCGATCCATTGCGTCGTACGTTGAAAGCGGGTTCATGTCTCGGTTCCGGATTTTCGAACGTCCTTTCGTATAATTTAATATCTTGTACTTTGCGTTTCGTGTCTTGTACTCTTGTAATTTTTAAGCGTTTCTCATTAATAATTTGAACCACTTTGATTGTACTTTGTAATTTTGAGCTTTTTGGTCGTTTGCGTCTTCAATTCGTCGAATCTATCTTTTGTCTTCACCTTTTAATTTTTAAACAAATATTCCTTGTAAATAGGACAAATGCAACTAAAAGCTTGTCTTTCTTAAGGGATAATGTTATGAAATATATGTTCGTTTTTAGCATTATCACTCACTAATGCATCCTAACAAACTCGATAAGACACACTAATGTAAATTTTCTGGTTCTCTAAGACCAACGCTCGGATACCAACTGAAATTTCCCGTTCATATTGATTATAAACGTTCCATATTAATTGATTTCGTTGCGAGGTTTTGACCTCTATATGAGACGTTTTTCAAAGACTGCATTCATTTTTAAAACAACCATAACCTTTATTTTATCAATAAAGGTTTTAAAAGCATTACGTAGATTATCAAATAATGATAATCTAAAATATACTGTTTACACATGACCATTACATAATGGTTTACAATAGAAATATATTACATCGACATATGTTTCTTGAATGCAGTTTTTACACAATATCATACAAACATGGACTCCAAATCTTGTTCTTATTTTAGTATACAACAGCGGAAGCTCTTAGTATTCACCTGAGAATAAACATGCTTTAAACGTCAACAAAAATGTTGGTGAGTTATAGGTTTAACCTATATATATCAAATCGTAACAATAGACCACAAGATTTCATATTTCAATACACATCCCATACATAGAGATAAAAATCATTCATATAGTGAATACCTGGTAACTGACATTAACAAGAAGCATATATAAGAATATCCCCATCATTCCGGGACACCCTTCAGATATGATATAAATTTCGAAGTACTAAAGCATCCGGTACTTTGGATGGGGTTTGTTAGGCCCAATAGATCTATCTTTAGGATTCGCGTCAATTAGGGTGTCTGTTCCCTAATTCTTAGATTGCCAGACTTAATAAAAAGGGGCATATTCGATTTTGATAATTCAACCATAGAATGTAGTTTCACATACTTGTGTCTATTTTGTAAATCATTTATAAAACATGCATGTATTCTCATCCCAAAAATATTAGATTTTAAAAGTGGGACTATAACTCACTTTCACAGATATTTCCTTCCTCGGAAATAAGACTTGGCCACGGATCGATTCACGAACCTATACAAATATGTACATATATATATATATATATATCAAAGTATGATCAAAATATAATTACAACCATTTTTATTATGTTTTAAAGATTTGAGTGTATTAAGTCAGCTGTCCTCGTTAATAACCTACAACTAGTTGTCCACAGTTAGATGTACAGAAATAAATAGATATATATTATCTTGAATCAATTCACGACCCAGTGTATACACGTCTTAGGCTAGATCACAACTTAAAGTATATATATTTTTGGAATCAACCTCAACCCTGTATAGCTAACTCCAACATTACTGCATATAGAGTGTCTATGGTTGTTCCAATTAATATATATACATGGGTCGATATGATATGTCAAAACATTTGCATACGTGTCTATGGTATCCCAAGATTACATAATATATTAGAATACATGTATAATACAATATAAGTTAGCTAGGATATGATTTGTATAGATTTGTTAAACATTTCCCGTAGCTAAAAAGATCAAAAATATCCAATCTTGTTTTACCCATAACTTCTTCATTTTAAATCCGTTTTGAGTGAATCAAATTGCTATGGTTTCATATTGAACTCTAATTTAAGAATCCAAACATAAAAAGTATAGGTTTATAGTCGGAAATTTAAGTTACATGTCAATTACTAAAGAGGTAGTCATTTCCGTCGAAAGAACGACATCTTGATGACCATTTTGAAAAACATACTTTCACTTTGAGTTTAACCAAGATTTTTGGATATAGTTTCATGTTCATATGGAAAATCATTTTCCCAGAAGAACAACTTTTAAATCAAAGTTTATCATAGTTTTTAATTATTCAAACCAAAACATCCCCCGGTTTCACTACGACGGCGTATATCCGATTTTATGGTGTTCATCGTGTTTCCAGGTTTTAAATCATTAAGTTAGCATATCATATAGATATAGAACATGTATTTAGTTGATTTTAAAAGTCAAGTTAGAAGGATTAACTTTTGTTTGCGAACAAGTTTAGAATTAACTAAACTATGTTCTAGTGATTACAAGTTTAAACCTTCAAATAAGATAGCTTTATATGTATGAATCGAATGATGTTATGAACATCATTACTACCTCAAGTTTTCTGGATAAAACTACTGAAAATGAGAAAAATGGATCTATGTAACATCCCGTTTTTTTCCGTACGTGTCTTAAGGTACTTATTTTATTGATTTAGAACATTATATATTGCTCGTATATGTGTTTAAACGCTTCAAAGTGTTAATTGTTATATTACGCATGAGAATGTATAGGTGTACGAGTATACACATGGTTTAGGTGAGGTATTAAGTCTTGTGGGGCTTAAAGTTGGAGTTTAGTGTATAAGAGAAGCGTGAACGAAGCTTAAAAGTCGTATAAATCGATATTTGGTTTTTCATAGTCGAAGTGGTCAGGTGACGGCTAATGCCGCGCCGCGGAGGCCTTTGTCGCGCCGCGACAAACAACGCTAACCAATTTCAAAAAAAGTATTAAGACAGCTCGAAAACTTAGTTAAATGCCGCGCCGCGGCATAGAAGGCCTCGCCGCGACACATAAAGAAAATCAAGATCAGAAGTTGGGTTAAGAAGGGTTCAGTTTCGTTCGATATGTCGCGCCGCGACATTTTGGGTCGCGCCGCGACCTGTCTGGGTTCAGACCCGATTTCCAGCTTGTAAAGTGGTTTGTTCAAGGGCAAAGCGGTCATTTCGCATATGGATCAGATTGTGGGATTTATTCTCAGCCACTTATCACTTCTATTTCATTTTCTTTTTCAATTTCTTCCATTTATTCTCTCAAAAACACAAAACTCTCTTGGATTAAAGTGGAGATTTGGAGTTCAAGACTTGTGATTCGATTTTTGGAGCAAGTATTAAAGTTGTTCCTTGTGACTCTAGCTACGTGGTGATAGTCTCGGTAAGTTCTAACTCTAAGTTTCGAGTTTTAATTGATTATGGCTAGGGTTTTGGTTAATAGAAGCTTGTATGACCCATTTGGGAGTAAAATGGGTGAATTTGGGTTAGGTTGTTGTAATGAAACCCTAATAGCCATAATCTAGGGTTTTGGCCTTGTGATTTGAAGTTGTAAGTGCCAATTGGTGTGTTAGTCACTAATGCACTTTAAGATTTATGAAAGAAGTGTAAATGGGTAAGTTTGACTTGATTATGAGTCTAAGTAATGTAAAATGGGTCAAAATGTACTAGTTGACCTAATTAGATGAAATGGGTATGGATTACCCTAAGTTTTGTGTTAATTGAAGTTAATAGACCTTGATTCACTAGTCTTAGTGATTTAAGTCGAGACTTGGCCATTGATGGGCGGTTGTGAGTAGTTGAGTCATTTAATGCAATTTGGGTCATTAAATTGCTCAAGTGGGAGTATTGTGGTTAATCCCACTAGTTGTTAAATTGAATGTGCACTTAATGATTTAGGTACATTGCGTTAAAGCTCGGAAGTACTAGATCATCATCCTTGTGACAAGGTGAGTGGAGTAATTATATATGTATATATATGACTTATTTATTTGTGGGGTAAGGGTTTAAAGTTCGTTGTTGACGATACCATACCCTAGAGTATATATGTGGGTTTAAAGTTCGTTGTTGACGATACCACATTAATATAAATGTATGGAATTTAAGTTCGATGTTGACGATGCCATACGACTATAGCAGTGACGTTGGATGAGGGTTTAAAGTTCGATGTTGACGATACCTCATATGTGGGTTTAAAGTTCGGTGTTGACGATACCACATTATTATAGGCGAATGGGTTTTAAGTTCGATGTTGACGATACCATTCGTTAGGCTAGCCTTGAGATTTTGAGTACTATAGATGTTGTGAACATCATCGTTATACTTGTATTTTAGCATATTGTATCGTTGCGTTATATGCTATTGTTATACTAGCCTTGTTGACGTGGTACTTAGCGTTATACATGTGAAAAGTATGCTAATTATGTAACTAGTATGTATGCGGATTTGGTAAGTGTTTGCAAGTAAGTAGGTTATATATATGTATGTATAATTGTTGCACTCACTAAGCCTTGCTTACCCTCTCGTTGTTTACCATTTTATAGGTTCCGGCTTGGACAAGGGTAAGGGCATACGTTTGGACTAGTGGTCTCCCGCTTATGTTGTTGGGGAGTGCTTGTGGTGTTGGCATTTGATGTTGGCCTAACGTTTTGGGTAGTTTAGTCCCAAACCATGCTCATGTGTCGTTTGGATTATAAACTATCATTTGTAGTAGGTCAAACTTGTATCACATTTATTAATGACCTTCGTGCCTTTTGTAAACACTAAACTTGATGTATGTTAACGAAACGTGTGAAATGGTTTACACATTTAATTGGCGCGTAAATGTGTATTATTATTATAAAAAGAAAAAGAAAAAAAAAATTATCGTATGGAATACGGGTTGGGTTGTTTCAAGTGGTATCAGAGCATGGTCTAAGGGATTTAGGCGACTTGAGATAGGTGCCTAGACTTAGACTTTATTGTGTATGCGCTTCATGCGGGACTTGTAGGAGGCGGGTCGGACCGGGGATCGGTTAGTGCTTAGGTTTATGTGAACTAACCTTGCACTAATTGTTTTGTGTTGTGTTTAGCAAATCATCAAGCGAGATAGACGTTGTACTAGCGAGTTAATGCGACGTGCTCGCGTAACAATGATTAGCTACCATTGTTACGGGTTCAAATCGTGTCAAACAAGCGATGTACGATGATTGTTGAGCAAGATGGGGTAGTGTGGTGTATATGTATATACTTATGTGTTAAGTCCTATCGATTCGTTGTTTAATCTTTTCCATCTTATAGAATGAAGATGAGAAACGGACATGATATTAACGGCGGAGGTACTAGTGAAGACGCCGGGTTCACGGCCAAAGTTGAGGCCATTATTAAAAGGCAAAGAGCGGAATTCCTTGAGGATGTCCGAAAGGTTTTTCAAGAATCGGTTGATGGGCAAGTAACCGAAATGATAAATGAGCGAATGAATGCCGCAATCGAGGAGGCATTAGAAGCTAGAAACATTCATCCTCGTGGTGAAGGGGGTGATGGTAATGGTGGTCATGGAAGGCGAGATTTCCACTACAAAAACTTCAAGGATGCTCAACCTCCGATGTTTAATGGAGTACGAGATCCGTTGAAAAGCACATGTTGGATTTCCGATATCGAGAGAGCTTTCCGTACCGCGGAATGTCCTCCCGAGAAGAAGGCAAGGTATGGTTCTAGCATGTTACGAGAAGAGGCGAATGTGACGACCCGGGAATTTCTGACCAAATTTAAACTTAATCTTTATGATTTCGAAACGATAAGCAAAGTCTATTAAACCGAGTCTCAGAATGTTGAAACTATTTTTCATAAATTTATTTGACCTTGACTATTTCCGACGATTCACGAACAATTGGATGTAAATAAATGTGTTTACATAAATGTGTATGTATATATATATATATATATATATATATATATATATATATATATATATATATATATATATATATATATATGACTTTCATATATAGTTAATATTATATGTAAATTGTAATAAATATAAAATATATGAATATTAACAATTCAAATACGATATAGGTATTACATAACGAATAATATAAAAGATTAATATATAAGATGTAAAATAATATATAGAATAATTAAGTTACTATTAAATTAAATATTTATAAATTCTATACATAAGTAGTATTATATATTGTAATACATAAAATTTATGATTGTAGTTACTTAATTTAGAATTATTTGATATTAGTGTTATTAATAAATTTTATTATTATTACTAACTAAATTTCAGGATTACAATTATCTATATGTATATATTTAATTAACTAATAATATTAATAAAGTTTAATTTATAAAATTCAGATTTCTAGATCGAATTTGTTACATGTACACATCAAAACTTTATTCGTTTTGTTTTGTTTCCAAATTGCTAGTATCATCTGCAGTAAATTGTACAAATCAATTGGAAAGTAGATATCTGATTATTATTATTTTTTCCTTTCTTTTTCTTTTTGGTTGAACAACTCTGTCCTTCTTGTCTAATTCTGTTAACCATTATTGTCACTTTTAATTTTTATATAAAAAAAACTGTACGATTGATTTTCTTGTGGATTTCCTTTTTGCTATAAACAACCAAATTAACTTGTGTAATTGGAAAGAAGTCATTGAGTGTTTCCATCATCATAATCACTATCAATTAAAACGTTCTCATTTTCCATCTACAAGCTAAAACTAACCGCCATCACTTCTATCTTCAAACTCATGAACCACAACCCATCTCCAACCCAAAAACCAAAACCCATCACACCACGTTCGTTTTTATCCTTGTAGCCGAAACCTATTTACATTCATATTCGTATTCTTCTTCTATACTACTCTTGTCTGCTTCTCCTTGAACACCAAAACCGCCAATATATTTTCTATTTTGTTTCTGCTTACGTTGAGCCACAAAACAACACAAACGAAACCAACCATGAACACAAATTCATCTCTTTGTTGCTCCTGCCTATCTTGAGTTTTATGGTTGCCATTCTAAACCAATAAAACACCACTAGTTGCAGCCACCATTACTTGAAATTGATTTAGACTATGAAGGTTACTGCTACTGTCTGGCCAGGATCACGACACCAAAACCATCGATATTATCTTGCTATAAACGAGCCAAGAACCACCTCCATTGCCCACTGTTTCGGCTACTTTGATTAATATGCTAGTGGAGCAAATATAAAAAAAAAAACAATCAATGGAGTACACTAGCATGAGAACAAAGTGTTGGTTATATATATATTTTCTTTCTTTGTCGACAACCATAATCAAATAAAACCCCAAAAAGCAATCGTGTGGGACGTTTAAAGTTAGTGACCGACACTTTCATAAGAGCTACACCCCACTCGTTTGTTATTTTATTTGGACGGTTGCTTTTATTTTAATTCATAAAGGTTCTAAATCGATACCTTTATTTGGTTTAATGCAACTTGGGCTGTTTACGATTCATGATTGATTTTTTTAAATGGAAGGAGGATCCCACCTAATATATGTTAATACGTCCACTTGTATCATTTCATAACCAAAGGTGCCGATTGCCATCTCTATGTTACAACTGCTCTTTTGTTTCTATCATGTCACGAAGCCAGCTCACCATTTATATATATATTTTTTGAACCGTCCCATTATATATATCACAACCAAAACAATCGGATTCTTAATTGTTTGTAATCGGGCCATGTACTTGTTGTAATTGCTGGGCTGAAAATTAGTTTTATGATGGGACCCAACAGAGATTCATATCTTGCAATTCAATTTCGATGGAGAGCTTCTGTTTTTGTTTGATATGTACTCCTGCCTCCTTTACTTTCTCAAGTGGGTTACCCCAAGTATATCGAGCAGTTTATTAGCTTTTTAAATTAATTGGGCTCATGCTATAGTTATTATAATTGGACCGTAAGTTTGGGGTTATTGGGCAAAGATCTTCTTTTGGGCCGAAGGTAAAGATGGCCATGATAACATAAGGCAGACGATAATGGTGATCGAAATGATATGATGATGATGTTTAGGTTGAATGATGATGATGATTATGATGCAGAAGAAAAATAGAAACATGGGTTAATAAACGATAGTTTGGTATAATTTCAGAAAAAGCAAGGACAGTGTTGTGGTTAGGTTGTTATCGGGTTAGCGGGATGTCGCGGGTTCAAACCCGGACTTGGGTTTTTTAAGACTACTTCGTTGAGGTAGTTATTTACTTAATTATTTATGATTATCATGATCTTATTATTATTATTATTATTATTATTATTATTATTATTATTATTATTATTATTATTATTGTTATTATTATTATTATTATTATTATTATTGTTATTATTATTATTATTATTATTATTATTATTATTATTATTATTTTATCACTTTATTATTATTATTATTATCATTATATTATTATATAACATTTTACCATTTTTTTTATTATTAGTATATCAAATAAATATTTTCTATATTAAAATACATTTATGACATAACACATAACTATACTAATATTTTTATAATAAATATTAATTAATAAGTTAAAGTATATAAAAGTATAAATATATGTAATGATGTTACAAATGAAACATTAAAATAACAACTATATCACTAATGATATGTAAATCTGTTGGATTACCATTATATGTATTAATATATATATAAATGATATAGGTTCGTGAATCCAAGGCCAACCCTGCGTTGTTCAATATAGTCATATGTATTTTTACTACAAAATACATTAGGTGAGTTCATTTGATTCCCTTTTACTCTTTACGTTTTGGGCTGAGAATACATGCAAATGCTTTATTAACTGTTTTACAATATTTATATGCGTGAGTTTCATTAATCCCTTTTTAAATGCTTTTGCAATATATATTTTTGGGACTGAGAATGCATGCGCTATCTTTTATAAATGTTTTACGATATAGACACAAGTAATCGAAACTACATTCTATGGTTGAATGATCGAAATCGAATATGCCCCTTTTTATTAAGTCTGGTAATCTAAGAATTAGGGAACAGACACCCTAATTGACGCGAACTCTAAAGATAGATCTATTGGGCCTAACAAACCCCATCCAAAGTACCGGATGCTTTAGTACTTCGAAATTTATATCATATCCGAAGGGTGTCCCGGAATGATGGGGATATTCTTATATATGCATCTTGTTAATGTCGGTTACCAGGTGTTCAATCCATATGAATGATATTTTTGTCTCTAGGTATGGGACGTATGTTTATGAGAAATGGAAATATGAAATCTTGTGGTCTATTAAAATTATGAAATGATTATTTATGATAAACTAATGAACTCACCAACCTTTTGGTTGACACTTTAAAGCATGTTTATTCTCAGGTACGAAAGAAATCTTCCGCTGTGCATTTGCTCATTTTAGAGATATTACTTGAAGTCATTCATGACATATTTCAAAAGACGTTGCATTCGAGTCATTGAGTTCATCAAGATTATTATTAAGTCAATTATATTTGGTTATATTATGAAATGGTATGCATGTCTGTCAACTATCGATGTAAATGAAAGATTGTCTTTTAAAAACGAATGCAATGTTTGTAAAATGTATCATATAGAGGTCAAGTACCTCGCGATGAAATCAACTGTTGGGAATCGTTTGTAATCGATATGGACTTCGTCCGGATGGACTAGGACGGGTCCTTTCAGTTGGTATCAGAGCGGTGGTCTTAGTGAACCGGGTCTTGCATTAGTGTGTCTAACTGATAGTCGTTAGGATGCATTAGTGAGTCTGGACTTCGACCGTGTCTGAATGTCAAAAGTTTTGCTTATCATTTTTATCGGAAATCATCTGCTTATCATCCTTAGGAAATTACATGCTCATTATCCTTAGTCTAGACATGTTTTACTGTATTGACTGCATGAATAGTGTATAGACAAAATTCATATCTTAGCGTATCTGACAGATCATATCTTAGCGTATCTGTTACTGTAGACCTTGCCTGATATCTCTCGCAAATTTCTCCTTAATTTAAGGGATCCTGGTATTATATATATCTATGTAAATTATGCATTTAGAATTCCATCCAACTATCAATTACTGTCACTAAACTTTTCATATCAAAAAAAAAAAAAAAAAAAAAAAAAATCTTTCCTGAGATCGCGTATGATGGCCTCTACGAATCGACCAAGTTCCTCCGACTCTGAAGACAGCGTGACAGGAGCACATCAATCAATCAACTATCGTGATTACTGGAGAAAATGGGGGTGGGTTCGTGACATACTCACCCTATGGAGAAGGGAAGAAGGTACTCCATATCATGAACCGAATCTACCACCTAACCTTGGAGTACTCGACCCGCTCACCGGCGAACCTGTTCGCAATACCGTTTATACCCTTTTTGCCAGAATTTTTCGTCTTGAGACTACCATTAATGGAACTAGAGAAGATATCCGATCTCTACCTCACACTGATAACCAACCAGGGTTAGTAGAAGAAGTTAAAGAACTTCGAGCTCGAGTGTTAACTTTAGAGAGCATGGTACACAATTTGCAAGCACCATCAGTATCACCCACACCAGTAACATCACCAACCTTAGCACCAACAGCATTAGTACCACCAACAACAACATCCGCACCACCAGCTTCGACATCTCATTCTATACCTCAAGTATAATCATCGTTCTACATATCGTTCTATCTATTTTATTTTCGTTCGACATGGCGATTATGTAATCTCTAATGTTTTAGAAATTACATATTCTTGTTCTAATGATAAATCAAATGAGATCAATATCACATTAACTCATTAAATTCATGATTACATCTGAAGAAAATATATACGTATATATGTTTTCATAAAGATTGTAATTAAAAATTCTTTTGTACAAACTGTTAATGGTGAAAATATTTTAACGGGTAGGTAATACCCGAGGAGTATTTAGATTTCACATTAATAAGTTACACTGTACATTCTTCGTAATTGATTCAACGATCATTTACTATCCTATTTACAACCACCGATTTACTTATCCGTTCACCAAAGAATAACTATTTACATTCAAATTCAATTTCATATTTGGATTTTGACCTATCAGAATCCAACAAGTGGCATAATGAAGAAATAATGGACACAATAAAGATTGATTAGAAACAGACTAATTAACAATATTAAATTTTATTAAGAAACCACGCTAACAAAATCCTAGTTAACTGTTCCTAGCTAACTGTTAATTCCGTATTACATTTTATTTATCGCAATTTATTTATCGCAATTTATTTTATCGCAACTTATATTCTCGCAATTTTATTTATTGTCATTTAATTTCTGTTATTTATTTTACGTACTTTAAATATCGGGACACGTATACAAGGTTTTGACATATCATATCGACACATCTATATATATTATTTGGAATCACCATAGACGCTCTATATGCAGTAATGATCGAGTTCTCTATACAGGATTGAGGTTGATTCTATAATAATACATATACTTTGAGTTGTGATCGAGTCTGAGACATGTACACGGGTCACGATACGTATTAATTAATTCAAATATTATATATTAAACTATATATGAATGATTGCACTGTCAACTGTGGACTATCGACTGTGGACTAATAACATTGGACAATTAAAATGAATTAAAATATTGAATATAACATATGAAACTAAACAATTCTTCAAGTTTGCCACTTGATTTCATCTTAAACCTCATTTGTATCTTGACGATTATAATCTGTGTTCAAACATTTCATGATTCTTGAAAACACCTCGATCGATAGGATGAACCAACCGCACTTCATCTATGGAAGAAAAGATTTATGTATATAATATTTCACCTGAGAAACTCTCGACAACTGAGTAAAAGTTTAACACGTAGCCGCGTCAGATCCTTTGGCATTTATTAGCAAAAATAATTTTTGCATTCCCTTTCCAAATTAGCAAATTTTGTCACAGCTCCAGCAAGACAACTTTGACTTTTCGTATGAAACAACCTTATTATAACGTTGATATATACGCGTGCTCTTTTATTGTTACTAGGGAACCTTTCATATTCTACCATATTACCATCAGCGTTTAATCATCTAAAAACACAATTTTCCTGAAACCACCTCGGATTAATAACCAATGATTCAGATATCATAGCATTAAATGCAGAGGAAACAGAAGAATGGTAGATGGTCTAAACGACCAAAAGTTTGATGATAAAGAAAGGAGTGTTAGGAACGCTCGATAGAAAATTGAGTATTGAAAAACAGATTGAGCTACCCATGAAGGAGACCAAGGACAAATACAAGGACCGTACCCTATATTCAAAGAATCCAGGTAATTCTGGATCCGTTGAAACCTTTAGAGAATATCTTGCTCCGAAGTCATGTTAAAATCTTGCGAAAATCTTTCTCCATCAAACATCGAACTTAGAAATTCCAAAATATCATCATCAATATCTTCGATATTTCTGAGGATATTTTCATAAATATTCTCGTTCGAAATTATATACCTCCTCGTGCTTCCTGTGTATCATTATATTGGAAACATTCAATAGAAAATTTAGCACCGAAAAGCAGATTATGCGAAACTATGAAGGAAGCCGTGGACAAATCACAAAGAATAAGTTTGACTTCAAAGAATCTAAATGATTCTGTTTCTGATGAAATCCTTAGCGAATACCTTGCTTCCGAATCTAAACCCTTACAGATAAATCTTCTTCATTATCTCTCAATATTAGAAATTCCAAGATATCATCATATCTTTCATTATAAATATCCTCCATATTTCTGAAGATACTTTCATAACTATTCTTATCTGAAATCATTAATCTCTTCGTGCTATCAGTGTTACATCATATAGAAACTGTTAGTTTCTATAATCTGTAAACTTTCGAGCTTAAAATATGAATGTTATTGAAGTAATGTTGGGAACTGATGCATGAATTAGTATAATATAATGACACTTGATCAACGTGATTATATTACAGTAAGTCATGCTGAGTTTCTAAATGAAACATGATGATTCACAGATTATAACGTCATCATGTGACATGTTACATAACTCTTTCATTCTGATTAACTTCTGAACATATCAATAAAATATGTTCTTGATAGTTCTATTCTCAGTAACTCTGGTAATTTGACAAATCAAATCGTGTTATTACGTTCTTTATTGTTTAGAACATTATATTCATTCGAAACTCCATACTTACGAATTCTGGACCATTACAAGAGGTGTCCAATCGTAAAAAGAAGAAACGAAGGGACAAAGCTCCAAAAGGAATAGAAATTGGAGTATAAATCGCAGCAAAGAGGAAGGAGTATTAACTGTGGATGACAATGATTATAGAAAACAGATATAGGGACATTGAAATATAAGGAAAGATATGAAGCCCGATAACAACACCTAAATTACAAACCGTGTATATCAATGTTTATCGCAACATAAAGACACGGGAGAATTATAAGTACTATAACCCAAAGGGCAAAGTAGAAATAAGCAGATTCCTCTGGTGGAAGTTGGAAAAGAAGAATAATTGTTGCGATAATAAGGATGAGGACAAGGATCAGAACTGGATTAAGCATTCTCAGAATCCTTTGGATATATGAAACAAGAAAGAAAGTATAGGAATGGTGAGAATAATGGAACGGAAGAGTTTAATTTATGATGGAAATATCAGACAGAGTAATCGAAGCAGATCACCGCATTTAATTCAAGAGATCTTAATTTCCTTTTTTCGCTGAAGAATCAGATCTTAAAGATCTTCAAGATTTTCTTTTAAATCCCTTGAATTCCGGAATTCAAACCTGACTACGTCAAAAGTTAAAAACAAATCCTTGTTTCTCATTTCATTCTTTTGTGAATAGCTTCATTCGTACTCTTCAAATAATCGAATTATTTTTATCTGTATTATTCAAATAATGATAAAACTCTATTTATCAGCTCATATTCGTCAGGAAAACATATTTATTGTTAGCCATGACAACCTCACTCAAATTTCGGGACGAAATTTCTTTAACGGGTAGGTACTGTGACGACCCGGGAATTTCTGACCAAATTTAAACTTAATCTTTATGATTTCGAAACGATAAGCAAAGTCTATTAAACCGAGTCTCAGAATGTTGAAACTATTTTTCATAAATTTATTTGACCTTGACTATTTCCGACGATTCACGAACAATTGGATGTAAATAAATGTGTTTACATAAATGTGTATGTATGTATATATATATATATATATATATATATATATATATATATATATATATATATATATATATATATATATATATATATATATGACTTTCATATATAGTTAATATTATATGTAAATTGTAATAAATATAAAATATATGAATATTAACAATTCAAATACGATATAGGTATTACATAATGAATAATATAAAAGATTAATATATAAGATGTAAAATAATATATAGAATAATTAAGTTACTATTAAATTAAATATATATAAATTCTATACATAAGTAATATTATATATTGTAATACATAAAATTTATGATTGTAGTTACTTAATTTAGAATTATTTGATATTAGTGTTATTAATAAATTTTATTATTATTACTAACTAAATTTCAGGATTACAATTATCTATATGTATATATTTAATTAACTAATAATATTAATAAAGTTTAATTTATAAAATTCAGATTTCTAGATCGAATTTGTTACATGTACACATCAAAACTTTATTCGTTTTGTTTTGTTTCCAAATTGCTAGTATCATCTGCAGTAAATTGTACAAATCAATTGGAAAGTAGATATCTGATTATTATTATTTTTTCCTTTCTTTTTCTTTTTGGTTGAACAACTCTGTCCTTCTTGTCTAATTCTGTTAACCATTATTGTCACTTTTAATTTTTATATAAAAAAAACTGTACGATTGATTTTCTTGTGGATTTCCTTTTTGCTATAAACAACCAAATTAACTTGTGTAATTGGAAAGAAGTCATTGAGTGTTTCCATCATCATAATCACTATCAATTAAAACGTTCTCATTTTCCATCTACAAGCTAAAACTAACCGCCATCACTTCTATCTTCAAACTCATGAACCACAACCCATCTCCAACCCAAAAACCAAAACCCATCACACCACGTTCGTTTTTATCCTTGTAGCCGAAACCTATTTACATTCATATTCGTATTCTTCTTCTATACTACTCTTGTCTGCTTCTCCTTGAACACCAAAACCGCCAATATATTTTCTATTTTGTTTCTGCTTACGTTGAGCCACAAAACAACACAAACGAAACCAACCATGAACACAAATTCATCTCTTTGTTGCTCCTGCCTATCTTGAGTTTTATGGTTGCCATTCTAAACCAATAAAACACCACTAGTTGCAGCCACCATTACTTGAAATTGATTTAGACTATGAAGGTTACTGCTACTGTCTGGCCAGGATCACGACACCAAAACCATCGATATTATCTTGCTATAAACGAGCCAAGAACCACCTCCATTGCCCACTGTTTCGGCTACTTTGATTAATATGCTAGTGGAGCAAATATAAAAAAAAAAAAACAATCAATGGAGTAAACTAGCATGAGAACAAAGTGTTGGTTATATATATATTTTCTTTCTTTGTCGACAACCATAATCAAATAAAACCCCAAAAAGCAATCGTGTGGGACGTTTAAAGTTAGTGACCGACACTTTCATAAGAGCTACACCCCACTCGTTTGTTATTTTATTTGGACGGTTGCTTTTATTTTAATTCATAAAGGTTCTAAACCGATACCTTTATTTGGTTTAATGCAACTTGGGCTGTTTACGATTCATGATTGATTTTTTTAAATGGAAGGAGGATCCCACCTAATATATGTTAATACGTCCACTTGTATCATTTCATAACCAAAGGTGCCGATTGCCATCTCTATGTTACAACTGCTCTTTTGTTTCTATCATTTCACGAAGCCAGCTCACCATTTATATATATATTTTTTGAACCGTCCCATTATATATATCACAACCAAAACAATCGGATTCTTAATTGTTTGTAATCGGGCCATGTACTTGTTGTAATTGCTGGGCTGAAAATTAGTTTTATGATGGGACCCAACAGAGATTCATATCTTGCAATTCAATTTCGATGGAGAGCTTCTGTTTTTGTTTGATATGTACTCCTGCCTCCTTTACTTTCTCAAGTGGGTTACCCCAAGTATATCGAGCAGTTTATTAGCTTTTTAAATTAATTGGGCTCATGCTATAGTTATTATAATTGGACCGTAAGTTTGGGGTTATTGGGCAAAGATCTTCTTTTGGGCCGAAGGTAAAGATGGCCATGATAACATAAGGCAGACGATAATGGTGATCGAAATGATATGATGATGATGTTTAGGTTGAATGATGATGATGATTATGATGCAGAAGAAAAATAGAAACATGGGTTAATAAACGATAGTTTGGTATAATTTCAGAAAAAGCAAGGACAGTGTTATGGTTAGGTTGTTATCGGGTTAGCGGGATGTCGCGGGTTCAAACCCGGACTTGGGTTTTTTAAGACTACTTCGTTGAGGTAGTTATTTACTTAATTATTTATGATTATCATGATCTTATTATTATTATTATTATTATTATTATTATTATTATTATTATTATTATTATTATTATTATTATTATTGTTATTATTATTATTATTATTATTATTATTATTATTATTATTATTTTATCACTTTATTATTATTATTATTATCATTATATTATTATATAACATTTTACCATTTTTTTTTATTATTAGTATATCAAATAAATATTTTCTATATTAAAATACATTTATGACATAACACATAACTATACTAATATTTTTATAATAAATATTAATTAATAAGTTAAAGTATATAAAAGTATAAATATATGTAATGATGTTACAAATGAAACATTAAAATAACAACTATATCACTAATGATATGTAAATCTGTTGGATTACCATTATATGTATTAATATATATATAAATGATATAGGTTCGTGAATCCAAGGCCAACCCTGCGTTGTTCAATATAGTCATATGTATTTTTACTACAAAATACATTAGGTGAGTTCATTTGATTCCCTTTTACTCTTTACGTTTTGGGCTGAGAATACATGCAAATGCTTTATTAACTGTTTTACAATATTTATATGCGTGAGTTTCATTAATCCCTTTTTAAATGCTTTTGCAATATATATTTTTGGGACTGAGAATGCATGCGCTATCTTTTATAAATATTTTACGATATAGACACAAGTAATCGAAACTACATTCTATGGTTGAATGATCGAAATCGAATATGCCCCTTTTTATTAAGTCTGGTAATCTAAGAATTAGGGAACAGACACCCTAATTGACGCGAACTCTAAAGATAGATCTATTGGGCCTAACAAACCCCATCCAAAGTACCAGATGCTTTAGTACTTCGAAATTTATATCATATCCGAAGGGTGTCCCGGAATGATGGGGATATTCTTATATATGCATCTTGTTAATGTCGGTTACCAGGTGTTCAATCCATATGAATGATATTTTTGTCTCTAGGTATGGGACGTATGTTTATGAGAAATGGAAATATGAAATCTTGTGGTCTATTAAAATTATGAAATGATTATTTATGATAAACTAATGAACTCACCAACCTTTTGGTTGACACTTTAAAGCATGTTTATTCTCAGGTACGAAAGAAATCTTCCGCTGTGCATTTGCTCATTTTAGAGATATTACTTGAAGTCATTCATGACATATTTCAAAAGACGTTGCATTCGAGTCATTGAGTTCATCAAGATTATTATTAAGTCAATTATATTTGGTTATATTATGAAATGGTATGCATGTCTGTCAACTATCGATGTAAATGAAAGATTGTCTTTTAAAAACGAATGCAATGTTTGTAAAATGTATCATATAGAGGTCAAGTACCTCGCGATGAAATCAACTGTTGGGAATCGTTTGTAATCGATATGGACTTCGTCCGGATGGACTAGGACGGGTCCTTTCAGCGAAGTTGTGGTGGGATGATAAAATCCAATTATATGGTGAGGAACAATGCATGAGCTTGACGTGGGAGGAGTTTAAGAAGGAATTCTTCAAAGAATACCGAACTTCTTCCTACCTCGATAGAATCCGGGACGAGTTGCACAATTTGCAACAAGGTTCAATGGACTTGGTTACTCTCAAGTCTACCTTCTTGGCAAAGACTCGTTTTTGCCCGGAATATGTTGGTGATGATCACAAGCTAATGAAGGATTTTTATCGTACTTTGAATGACGAGTTCAAGGGTAAGATTAGTCGGGGTATGGCTAAGACTTTTGAAGAGCTATACGAGTTGGCTCGAGGTTTTGAGCTAGAGGTTCCAAGAAAAAGCGATTTCACTTTTTCAAAAAGAAAGTTTGAAGGTTCGAGTCATTCGAATTTTTCAAATAAAAAGAACAAGAACAAAAAGGGTTCCGAAAGTGTCAATAGTGTGAAGAAGGGCGCTACCGGTGGTTTTGGGAACTTTGTCCCTACTTGCTACAATTGTGGGGTACGTAGACATATGGCTCGAGATTGTCCGAAGCCAAATTCAACAAACAAGCTCACTTGTTTTAATTGCAACAAAGAAGGACACCGAAAGTCAGAGTGTCCCGATTTGAACAACGATAATGTTAAAAGGTTAGAGAAGTCGGCGGGTACGGCTCGAGGGTGAAACTATTTGATGATGAATGACGAAGCCAAGCAATCCCACGATGTTGTCTCAGGTACTTTTATGGTTAACTCTAATCCGGCAAGGATTTTATTTGATAGCGGTGCAAATTTGTCGTTTGTGTCTCCAAAATTTGTGCCTAAACTTGATAGACCGTTAGCTAAGTTAAGTCGTTCGGTAGAAGTCGAAATAGCGGACGGCAAGACGGTGCTAGTGGTTGATATGTGCAAGAACTGTGACGTTGTTTTTGGTGCCGAAAACTTTAAAATTGATCTTATCCCTATGACGTTGGGCGATTTTGATATCGTTGTTGGCATGGATTGGCTCGATCGAAATAGAGCCGATATTGCATGCCATGATAAATTTATCCGCGTGAAGACCCCAAGTGGGGGAGAGTTAGTTATTCACGGCGATAAACGAAGAAGACTTGTGCCGATATGTTCTTTTGCACAGGCACGTCGTTTTCTTGTTAGTGGTGGCATGGCTTTTCTTGCCCATGTTGTTGATACTCGTGATGAGCCACCACCCATTCGTGAAATTCTGGTGGTTAGTGAATTCGAAGACGTTTTTTCGGACGAATTATCGGGTGTTCCGGCGGAAAGACAGGTTGAGTTTCGTATTGAGTTGGTTCCGGGAGCTACTCCCATTGCTAAAACTCCTTATCGTTTAGCACCAACGGAAATGCAAGAGTTGTTAAATCAAACCCAAGAGTTGCTCGAGAAGGGTTTTATTCGACCGAGTGCTTCGCCATGGGGCGCTCCGGTGTTATTTGTGAAGAAGAAAGATGGTAGTATGCGTATGTGCATTGATTACCGTGAGTTGAATAAAGTGACGATCAAGAATCGTTATCCATTACCTAGGATTGACGATTTATTTGATCAACTTCAAGGTGCAACGTATTTCTCTAAGATCGACCTACGGTCCGGCTATCACCAAATGCGGGTCCGTGAGGAAGACATAGAGAAGACGGCTTTTCGAACGCGTTACGGGCATTACGAGTTTGTAGTTATGCCCTTTGGTCTTACGAATGCACCGGCGGCATTCATGGATCTTATGAACCGAGTGTGCCAACCTATGTTGGACAAGTCGGTAATAGTGTTCATTGACGACATACTAGTCTACTCGAAAAGTATGAACGAACATGAACATCATTTGCGTGAAGTATTGAAGACGCTAAAAAAGGAGAAGTTGTATGCAAAGTTCTCCAAATGTGAATTTTGGCTAAGGGAAGTTCAATTCCTTGGTCATATTGTGAATGAGAATGGTATTCAAGTAGATCCGGGGAAGATCGAGACGGTGAAGAGTTGGGGGCGACCGATTACGCCTACGGAAATCCGAAGTTTTCTCGGATTGGCCGGTTATTATCGTCGGTTTATCCAAGACTTTTCTAAGATTGCTTCTCCATTGACGAAGTTGACGAGAAAGAACACGAGATTTAATTGGGAGAACGAGCAAGAAATTGCTTTTCAATTGTTAAAAGAGAAGTTGTGTCAAGCTCCGGTGTTAGTGTTGCCGGAAGGTGTAGAAGACATGACGGTCTATTGTGATGCGTCTTTAAATGGACTCGGGTGTGTTCTAATGCAAAGAGGTAAAGTCATCGCTTATGCCTCTCGACAATTAAAAGAACACAAAACGAGATATCCGACTCATGATCTTGAGTTGGCGACGGTAGTGCATGCGTTGAAAATTTGGTGCCATTACTTGTATGGTGTCAAGTGTACTATTTATTCGGATCATAAGAGTTTGAAACATCTCTTTAATCAACGAGATTTGAATTATCGCCAACGTAGGTGGATGGATGTGGTGAAAGACTACGATTGTGAAATACTTTATCATCCGGGTAAGGCGAATGTGGTCTCGGATGCGTTGAGTCGAAAGAGTCAACACCCGGCGATAAAAGTGGGGTCGTTACGTTTGATTATTACCAACGATTTTCTTGAAAAGCTTGGTGAGATTCAAATAGAGGCTTATGTTCACAACAAGCATACGGAGCGAATCGTGGGCCAAACGGAGTTTATTACTATGGGTCCGCGTGGTTTGTTATCCTTCCAAGGAAGGGTGTGGGTGCCTAAGATGGGTGATTACCGACGAGTGCTACTTGATGAAGCACATAAGTCAAAATACTCCATTCATCCGGGCGCGACGAAAATGTATCTTGACTTGAAGAAAGATTATTGGTGGCCGGGCATGAAGCGTGATGTTGTGAAGTATGTTGAGCAATGCGTCACGTGTTTGCAAGTAAAAGCCGAACACCAAAAGCCGTATGGTAAATTACAATCGTTAGAAATCCCGAAATGGAAATGGGAGCACATTACCATGGATTTCATTACAAAGTTACCTAAAACAGCGAGAACCCAATTCGATTCGATTTGGGTTATAGTTGACCGATTGACAAAAAGCGCTTTGTTTCTTCCCATTAAAGAAGCGATATCGTCGGAGACCTTGGCTAAGTTGTTTATCAAGGAAGTGGTCTCTCGACATGGGGTTCCTATATCTATTATTTCGGATCGAGATACCCGTTTTACATCTCGGTTTTGGGAAAAGTTTCATGAAGATATGGGTACGCAATTGAAGTTGAGCACGGCATATCATCCTCAAACGGACGGTCAAACCGAACGTACGAATCAAACTTTGGAAGATATGCTACGAGCGTGCATCATTGACTTCGGTGGTAGTTGGGATGAGCATTTGCCTTTGGTGGAATTCTCGTACAATAATAGTTATCATACTAGTATCGGGATTCCACCGTATGAGATGCTTTATGGGCGAAGGTGTCGAACTCTAATTTGTTGGGGTGAAGTGGGACAAAAGGAAATCGGGAGTACCGATTTGGTCTTAGATACGAATAGTAAGATTGCCGTGATTCGAGAGCATTTGAAAAAGGCTCAAGATAGGCAAAAGTCGTATGCCGACAAACGTAGACGAACGATCGAATTTCAAGAAGGTGACATGGTGATGCTTAAGGTTTCGCCATGGAAAGGTATTATTCGATTCCGGAAATGAGGAAAGTTAGCTCCTCGGTTTATTGGGCCATTCAAGGTTTTAGCTCGTGTTGGTGAAGTTGCATATCGATTGGAATTACCCGAAGAGCTTGCGGGGATCCATAATACATTTCATGTTTCCCATCTCCGTAAGTGTCTTGCGGATGATTCCTCATGGATGCCTCTAGACGAGATCGAGCTAAACAACAAGTTAGAATATGTCGAGGAACCAATTGCTATCCTTGACGAGAAGGTGAAATTGTTGAGAAATAAAGAGGTTAGGACTTTTAAAGTTCAATGGCGTCGTAGTAAAGGTTCTGAGTTTACTTGGGAGCCCGAAGAATTTGTGTTGGTTTATCTTCCCTCTTGTCATGCGGCTTGGATCGCGAGGACGCGCTCCGATTCAAGTGGGGGAGAGTTGTAACATCCCGTTTTTTTCCGTACGTGTCTTAAGGTACTTATTTTATTGATTTAGAACATTATATATTGCTCGTATATGTGTTTAAACGCTTCAAAGTGTTAATTGTTATATTACGCATGAGAATGTATAGGTGTACGAGTATACACATGGTTTAGGTGAGGTATTAAGTCTTGTGGGGCTTAAAGTTGGAGTTTAGTGTATAAGAGAAGCGTGAACGAAGCTTAAAAGTCGTATAAATCGATATTTGGTTTTTCATAGTCGAAGTGGTCAGGTGATGGCTAATGCCGCGCCGCGACACATAAAGCAAATCAAGATCAGAAGTTGGGTTAAGAAGGGTTCAGTTTCCTTCGATATGTCGCGCCGCGACATTTGGGGTCGCGGCTCGACCTGTCTGGGTTCAGACCCGATTTCCAGCTTGTAAAGGGGTTTGTTCAAGGGCAAAACGGTCATTTCGCATATGGATCAGATTGTGGGATTTATTCTCAGCCACTTATCACTTCTATTTCATTTTCTTTTTCAATTTCTTCCATTTATTCTCTCAAAAACACAAAACTCTCTTGGATTAAAGTGGAGATTTGGAGTTCAAGACTTGTGATTCGATCTTTGGAGCAAGTATTAAAGTTGTTCCTTGTGACTCTAGCTACGTGGTGATAGTCTCGGTAAGTTCTAACTCTAAGTTTCGAGTTTTAATTGATTATGGCTAGGGTTTTGGTTAATAGAAGCTTGTATGACCCATTTGGGAGTAAAATGGGTGAATTTGGGTTAGGTTGTTGTAATGAAACCCTAATAGCCATAATCTAGGGTTTTGGCCTTGTGATTTGAAGTTGTAAGTGCCAATTGGTGTGTTAGTCACTAATGCACTTTAAGATTTATGAAAGAAGTGTAAATGGGTAAGTTTGACTTGATTATGAGTCTAAGTAATGTAAAATGGGTCAAAATGTACTAGTTGACCTAATTAGATGAAATGGGTATGGATTACCCTAAGTTTTGTGTTAATTGAAGTTAATAGACCTTGATTCACTAGTATTAGTGATTTAAGTCGAGACTTGGCCATTGATGGGCGGTTGTGAGTAGTTGAGTCATTTAATGCAATTTGGGTCATTAAATTGCTCAAGTGGGAGTATTGTGGTTAATCACACTAGTTGTGAAATTGAATGTGCACTTAATGATTTAGGTACATTACGTTGAAGCTCGGAAGTACTAGATCATCATCCTTGTGACAAGGTGAGTGGAATAATTATATATGTATATATATGACTTATTTATTTGTGGGGTAAGGGTTTAAAGTTCGTTGTTGACGATACCATACCCTAGAGTATATATGTGGGTTTAAAGTTCGTTGTTGACGATACCAGATTAATATAAACGTATGGAATTTAAGTTCGATGTTGACGATGCCATACAACTATAGTAGTGACGTTGGATGAGGGTTTAAAGTTCGATGTTGACGATACCTCATATGTGGGTTTAAAGTTCGGTGTTGACGATACCACATTATTATAGGCGAATGGGTTTTAAGTTCGATGTTGACGATACCATTCGTTAGGCTAGCCTTGAGATTTTGAGTACTATAGATGTTGTGAACATCATCGTTATACTTGTATTTTAGCATATTGTATCGTTGTGTTATATGCTATTGTTATACTAGCCTTGTTGACGTGGTACTTAGCGTTATACATGTGAAAGGTATGCTAATTATGTAACTAGTATGTATGCGGATTTGGTAAGTGTTTTCAAGTAAGTAGGTTATATATATGTATGTATAATTGTTGCACTCACTAAGCCTTGCTTACCCTCTCGTTGTTTACCATTTTATAGGTTCCGGCTTGGACAAGGGTAAGGGCATACGTTTGGACTAGTGGTCTCCCGCTTATGTTGTCGGGGAGTGCTTGTGGTGTTGGCATTTGATGTTGGCCTAACGTTTTGGGTAGTTTAGTCCCAAACCATGCTCATGTGTCGTTTGGATTATAAACTATCATTTGTAGTAGGTCAAACTTGTATCACATTTATTAATGACCTTCGTGCCTTTTGTAAACACTAAACTTGATGTATGTTAACGAAACGTGTGAAATGGTTTACACATTTAATTGGCGCGTAAATGTGTATTATTATTATAAAAAAAAGAAAAAAAAATTATCGTATGGAATACGGGTTGGGTTGTTTCAATCTAGCTTCAAAGGATCCTTGGATGGCTTGAAAGTTCTTGAAGCAGAATCATGACACGAAAACAGTTCAAGTAAGATTTTCACTCGAAATAAGATTGTTATAGTTGTAGAAATTGAATCAAAGTTTGAATATGAATATTACCTTGAATTAGAAAGATAACCTACTGTAAATAACAAAGTTTCCTTGATCTTAGATGATTACTTGGAATGGATTAGAAAGCTTGGAAGTAGACTTGCAAACTTGGAAGTATTCTTGATTTTTATGAAACTATACTTATGGAATTTATGAAGAACACTTAGAACTTGAAGATGGAACTTGAGAGGGATCAATTAGATGAAGAAAATTGAAGAATGAAAGTGTTTGTAGGTGTTTTTAGTCATTGGTATATGGATTAGATATAAAGGATATGTAATTTTGTTTTCATGTAAATAAGTCATGAATGATTACTAATATTTTTGTAATTTTATGAGATATTTCATGCTAGTTGCCAAATGATGGTTCCCGCATGTGTTAGGTGACTCACATGGGCTGCTAAGAGCTAATCATTAGAGTGTATATACCAATAGTACATACATCTAAAAGCTGTGTATTGTACGAGTACGAATACGGGTGCATACGAGTAGAATTGTTGATAAAACTGAACGAGGATGTAATTGTAATCATTTTTGTTAAGTAGAAGTACTTTGATATGTGTCTTAAAGTCTTTCAAAAGTGTAAGAATACATATCAAAACACAACATGTATATACATTCTAATAGAGTCGTTAAGTCTTCGTTAGTCCTTACATGTAAGTGTTGTTTTGAAACCTTTAAGTTAACGATCTCAATTAATGTTGGTAACCCAATGTTTATTATATCAAATGAGATGTTAAATTATTATGTTATCATGATATTATGATGTATGAATATCTCTTAATATGATATATACATTAAAATATCGTTACAACAATAATCGTTACATATAAGTCTCGTTTCGTAATTCTTGAGTTAGTAGTCTTATTTTTACATATGTAGTTCATTGTTAACACACTTAATGATATATTTAAATATCATTTTATCATATTACATATAGTGTATCAATATCTTAATATGATACATATGTATTTAGTAGACGTTATCATAACGATAATCGTTATATATATCATTTCGAGTTTCTTAACTTATAATCTCATTTCTTATGTATATCACACATTGTTAATATATTTAGTGAGATAATTACTCATCATAATCTCATGTCAACCATATATATATGTCTATATATACCACAACATGTAGTTTTTACAAATTTGTAACGTTCGTGAATCGCCGGTCAACTTGGGTGATCGATTGTCTATATGAAACTTATTTCATTTAATCAAGTCTTAATAAGTTTGATTGCTTAACACGTTGGAAACATTTAGTCATGTAAATATCAATCTCAATTAAGATATATAAACATGGAAAAGTTCGGGTCACTACATAAACGATATACCTTTCTTGAAGAAACTGATGAACGGAGAGAAACCTACGATCAAAAGTATGACTGTCTCTTTGGATAGTCCACACTACACTTCAAACAACCGTCAATGGATGCTAGTCCAAACCCAAGCAACAAATTAATCAACCTTTAATTAATTGTGTTCAACAGCTAAAAATTAATAATACTCCGTGTATAATTTGGTTGTGTTTGTTTTCGAAAAGAACCAGAAGAAAATAAGAGGTGGAGTTAGCCTTTTTGTGTTTGTCGAAAAAAAGAAAACAAAATTATGGGATTTAGTTTGATTCGTTTTCTCTTGTAAACTACTAAAACCACAACCATATTAAAAACCATTTATATCATTAGCCATACATCTAATATATATAAGTTGTCAACTGACCTTTTTAATACGCGTTTTCCAAATAGTACAAGATACGGAGTATGGTAAACCAAAATTCGGTGGAATAAAATATTGCAAAATCTTGCAAATATTTGATTCCCTTTTACGTTTATAAAGTCGTATTTCTCAAATACTTTAAGGGTATGTTATGTAACTTATAATTAATAATTTCTATCATGTCGCTTTCATGTGAATAGTAAATTAATTAATTTCGTTTCATTTACTATCCATATGAATAGTAAATGAATTAATTTCGATTTACTATTTTGTTACTTGAGTAATATATATACATCATATATATATTTTATTTGACGTTTCGGTGTATATGTGTGTGATCCCGAAGGCTCAAATGAAGTTGGCCATATAGTTATATGTTGTACCTTGCACATTAATCCTACAGACTCCCACTTGTGCATGGTACAACATCAAGTAACTATACAAACAATGGTAAGCGTCTAGCAACACGTCATTGTCCCCAAATTCATGTGAGGGTAGTTTCTCGAAACTGTTTATGGTAAGTTTTAAATGTCATTCGCCCTTTTGTTTCAGATACTTTAGTTAAACTTGAGATATGGATCATCGGTCATTCTCATTTGTTTAACAATTTTATTTCTCAATCTTAGAATTGAATTAGATCACCAAATTAATTAAGTATCATCTTAATTACATATGGGTGCGGCCACACAAATATCTTATTCATTCATCGAGGAGCTCAAAAAGTATCTAACTACAAACATTTAGAGGAACAAATCCTATATTGCATACACGTGTCTATCACGAGCTTTACATTATACCCAATAATGGCCTTTATAACAGCCTTATTCAGGACATCGTTTAACCATATCAAAATACAATGCTACACTCATCAAGACGGGCGTGCATCTCAAGTCTAAGGACATAAAAACATAATCACTAAAAGATTTACTACTGACTACGATCCATGTATGGTTGGGTCATTTCAATATTTATCATCAATGAATACATATGAATTTTGGTCTCAACAAGTTAACTATTCATCATCAATGAATATAACTAAAATTTCACATTAATCTTAATTCATGTTATTCCCATAACATGACCGATTATAGAGATTTTGAATAATCAAAAATTATTCATGGATTAAACATGCTAATATAGAACACAATGATATAAATGAAAACGACCATATCAAGTATGTCAATTCATTAATATAAAACTGCTTAATGTTCCAAAAATATCCAAATATTACATTATAAATGAAAAAGATCAGTAGCATAACGAAGTCCAATACTACTAGCATGATCATCATGCTTGTTGTGCATCACGGGCTTCGTGAACGGGTCTGCCACATTATCATTTGTATGAACCTTTAAGAATACTAATATCATTCCTCTTAATGACTTAATGAATGTAGTCAAACTTGTGAAGAATGTGCCAGATACTTTTATGTACACGTGATTCTTTCAAAAGTATATTAATACTCGAACTATCACAGTACATATTATAGAAGATTAAATGTTGTGTACTACTCTGAGTATAACAACAAACTTCCTTATCCAGACAGCTTTCTGAGCAGCTTCTCAGTCAATAATGTATTCTGCTTTTGTTGTAGATTGTTCAATAGTGCTCTGCCTAGAGCTCTTCCAATCACCTGTCTTGCCCATCATGACAAAGAAACAACGTGACTGGATCGAGAATCATCTTGATCGGTTTGGAAACAAGAATCAATATAAAACTTAATACTTAACTCTTCTTCGAAACCACCGTAGACCTAGAACATATCATTAGTACTCTGCAAATACTAAAGAATATTATTAACAACAATCCAATATACTTCACCTAGATTATGTTGACAATGACTCGTCAAACTCAAAACTAATGAAACATCGAGTATAGTACATATCATGGCATACATAATGGATCATATAGCCGAAGCATATGTGATACATTTCATTTGTCTCATCTCATCTACTGTGATAAGACTTTTGAGACTTTCCCACGGTTATGCCCTTTTGCATTGGCAAAGCTCCATGCTTGGAGTTTTACATGCTAAATCTCTGCAAGATAATGTATGTACTTTGATTCAAACCAATAAGCCAATTGGATCTATTGTATAGATCCTCATTCCAATAATATAAGTAGCTTCATCAAGATCCTTTATGGAAATACATTTTCCAAGCCAAGACTTGACATCTTGCAAGTTGGAATGTTATTTCCAATAATTAATATGTCATCAACGTATAAGATCAATAAGACCATCTGTAGCGACCCGACAAAATCGTCATTGCCGGCGCCGTCTACTTAGGTCCCGTTACGTGGTCATAAGTCTTTAAAACAACGTTTGACCAAAAGTATGTCGCATTCATTTCAAAAGTAAGGATGTTTCAAGGTTTACAAAGTAGTTCGACAACTAGTTACATTACAATGTTAAGTACAATTGAAACATATGCGACACAACTTAAGAATAAGCCAAAAGACGCTCCACGTATGCATGTATACTCGACATCTAAGTAAGTATCAAAAAGTATAGTGCCGAAGCATGTATCACCTAGTATTCAAGGACCTGAGAAAAACATAGGAAAATCTGTCAACGAAAACGTTGGTGAAATCATAGGCGTATGTATAAAGTATGTTTTGAACCACAAGATTTTGTATAAACCGATTATCAAGCGTATACATCTCAAAAGATGTGTTTGTATCACGAGCATCCAATTATCAAAGCTTAACTGAATCTTACCTCTGCATATAGTTGATGTCCAGCGGGGTAGTATATAAAATAGTTTATATTTTACTAGGAAAAACTATTAAATACGATACAATTTTACACAAGATATTTATTTATTTATAGAATGGATATACTTAAACCTTGCTACAACACTTATAGGCAGTGTACCTAATCGTTCAGTAGTGTAGTTTTTAGTAAGTCCGGTTCGTTCCACAGGGAAATCTTTAAACAAAGCTCAACGCTATATTAGTTTACTTTTATAAAAATACAAATATATATATAAGTAATATTATTATTATAAAGGGGGGTTTTTACCGTTTAATGACCGGTTTGTCGATTTTAAGATTTTAGTCGCAGTTAAAACCTAATGTAAAATATAAAATAAATACAAGACTTAAAATTAAAGCGTAAAGTAAATAATGATAATGAAATTGCGAATAATAAAAGTGCGATAAACTTGCGATAATTAAAAAGTACGATAATTAAAAGTGCGATTAAACAACAATAAATAAAAGTGTGATAATTAGAAGTGCAATTAAATATAAAATAAAGGAAATTAAATATGAAATAAAAGAATTATGCTTATTTAAACTTCCATAATCATGATGTTTGACGTGTTGATTTTAGTTTTATGCCCATGGGTTAATTGTCCTTTGTCCTGGATTATTCAATATGTCCGTCTGGTTTTTGTCCATAACAGTCCATCAGTCATAAATATAAAGTGCGAGTGTCCTCATCAAATTATTCTTATACCCGAAGTTAAATATTCCAACTAATTGGGGATTCGAATTGTAACAAGGTTTTAATACTTTGTTTAATGAATACACCAGGTTATCGACTGCGTGTAAACCAAGGTTTTACTACTTTGTTAACAATTACACCAATTACCCTTGAATGTAATTTCACCCCTGTTTTAATTATTCTAGTGGCTATTAATCCATTCCCGTGTCCGGTTAAATGAACGATTATTCGTACATATAAATACCCCGCCCATCGTGTCCGATCGAGTGTATATGGTAATTTATAGGGACGCCCAATTGTAAATCTTTATATTAACATTAACAAAATTTCATTTAGTTAAACAAATATAAAGCCCATTAATAGCCCATAGTCTAATTTCCACAAGTGTCGTTCTTTTGTCCAAACCCCAATTATGGTACAAAGCCCAATTACCCAATTTTAGTAATTAGCCCAACATCATGATTACTTCGTTTTAAATAAGCATAATAATAACTTAGCTACGAGACATTAATATAAAAAGGTTGAACATAACTTACAATGATTAAAAATAGCGTAGCGTTACACGGACAGAATTTCGACTTACACCCTTACAACATTCGCTAACATACCCTTATTATTAGAATTATAATTAAAATTAAAATATAAATTATAAATATAAATATAAATTTTACGTATGAAGAGGAAGAAAAAGATGATGATTTTTGATCAGAATTCGGTTGGCTTTATAGCCAGAGTTGATTTTTGGGGCTCCGCGACTCGCGGCAAAAACCCCTTCAAACTCCGCGAGTCGCGGAGGTTAATTTTACAGCTCAGTCCTTGGAGTTTTCTCTGCCGACGGTTTTTAATATATATATATAATATATATATAATTAATATAATTAATTATATATTATATTATATTTATATACATAGTTAACTTGTAATTTTTAGTCCGTTGCGTCGAGCGTTAAGAGTTGACTCTGGTCCCGGTTCCGGATTTTCGAACGTCCTTGCGTACAATTTTATATTTTGTACTTTGCGTTTTGAATCTTGTACTCTTGTAATTTCGAGACGTTTCTTATCAATAATTGGAACCTTTTTGATTGTCTTTTGTACTTTTGAGCTTTTTGGTCGTTTGCGTCTTCAATTCGTCGAATCTGTCTTTTGTCTTCACCTTTTATTATTTAAACGAATATCACTTGTAAATAGAACAATTGCAACTAAAAGCTTGTCTTTCTTGAGGAATAATGCTATGAAATATATGTTCGTTTTTAGCATTATCAAATATTCCCACACTTGAGCGTTGCTTGTCCTCAAGCAATATCGTCTTGAAATACTAGAATCACTTCTTTATTCTTCACACTTTGTACATCAGTGATTTCTATACGGCGGTATAAACAATGGTAGTAACGATATGGTTTACAGTCCCACATGACTATAAAAATTTAGATCCATTAAGGAAATTGGATCTTTATGAAAACATTTGATCTTTTGAAAATTAAATCTAGTTTTTTTTACCCTAGATAAGTTTTCCGGAATAACCCTTTACCGGTGTTTGCAAAATATTTTTGTGGGTTTGGTGGGTTTCAGATTTGAAAATTTTAGCTCAAACTTGCGGTTTTGTGTCACCCACTTGCTAACCTTGTATTTGGAAAGCAACACGTCCAGTTTACTTGTCCCGTATATTACCTTTCGGTAAACTACCGTCCGGTTGTAAAGGAAAGCGTTGAACAAGCAACTGTTAAGGCAATGTCCCGTGACATGCTTTTGATTATGGTCTATAACGTGTCGGACGCAATTACTATCCTTGGTAGGAGCAATAGTAAAGCTCACCCTTATAATTTTTCGGTCTGGCACAAGGTCCTGTCTTTGACCACTATGCAACCACCGTTCTTACGGTTGACACCCGATTTAGTTCAGGTGACCTAATGAATTCCAGGTGAATTCCTAGGATTTTACGTTCAATGGTAATGAACGCATTGAAAATAGGGTTTTCAGAAAACAAATCGGTTTGTAATTTTTGATCAAAATATTTTCTCGTTTAAGCTCGAGTTTAGATATCATCGAATTCCATGAGTTTGTAATTCTCAATCTTTAAGGTCAATCTCTAGGATTGAGTAATATCAGTCTTAAAAGCTGATTTTTAATCTTTAAGGAGATTATCCTTTCTGGGGATCTGATTCATTAGTCTTATCCAGCTAATTTGCATGGTGCCCCCCCATTGTACGAGATAAATCCTTCTCATGGTTAGGATAAATCTGACCACATGGCGACCCTGTTTAATGCTGAGGTCCGTGGATTTCCTGCTGATTTTAGAGATGACTTTTCTAGATTTTTCGTCAACCTACAGCTGGTCTGGACGACAACTTCATGACCTAAATCAAGAAGCGCGTTTCTTTTTCGGAAGACTTTACTTCCTTTTAATGATGGAATTGATTCATCGTGTAGATCCATCTCTTCTTTTCTTTCATTGGGTAAAACAGTTTAGTTTAGTCCAAAGCAAAAGTATTTTCAGTTATTTGTTACAGATATATGTGACATATGTTTAAAATAATTTGGTAAATTTTCCCACACTTGGCTTTTTATTTTCCTTTTTATCATCCTCTATTCCATTTTTAAATGAATTTTAACATTTTGGTTTGTTTCTCAATTTATGTCCTTTCCGAGGTAACAATAATTTCGGTGTTAAAACCTAGTTTTATCGTTCATAAATATGTATAAACATGATTTCAATTCATTTAATTGAAAATTTTGAAAAATTTTACTAGAATTGGGTAGTCAGTATATAAGACTAGGGCTGTTCTTTTTTTATCAGAGAGCACTAGATTCTAATACAACTACTGCTTTACTAGTATTTTTAATGGTAACCAAGTGTTTAATATAAAAATTTTAAAATCCGAAAGAATTTAACCCCTTCCCACACTTAAGATCTTGCAATGCCCTCATTTGCAAGAAATCAGTAACAATTTAAATTATTGAGGGTGATTTGTGTGAAAATGATTAAATTTTTACCAAAGTTTCCAAATATATTGGCGTTTGTTTGCTGAATGATAAATGGTGCACATCATTTGTTCATTCCGTCTTGTTGTTATTTCACATATATTTTGCATCTTGTCGTCAAAATTAGTTGCTTTTGCTGAACTTAATGCCAGTCTTTGAAAATGCGTTGTTTTACCCTGTTGTGTACATAAGATAAACTGCAAACATATATACATATTTTTGAAGTTTGGTATATTACCCCACATTCAAAAAATTATTAAAATCTAAGAATAAAAGTTAGACAATTATAAAAATGATTACAATATTAACAAAAATATTAAATGTATCAATAATTACAAATTACAAAATAAAAAAAAATAATAAGTAAACTAAGGATGATATTGGTACCAATAGGGGTTCCAGGCATAACCATAAGTGCTATAGAATGCTTCGGCAGGGTCATACGTAGGATATGGTGGCTGCATCTCTATAGACCAAGGAGGGAAGACGGGTTTCGGTGTAGGAATATAGTTTCTACCTATATGTTGGCAATGAGCTATGATCTGGTTCTGATGAACTTGCCAATCTTCAAATGCTCTCTGTCTAGCATTTTCGTATTCCTGAGAAGCTATAAACCTATGCATTTCTTGCATCTCATTCCCCCCTCCTACATTACCTTGCTCCTGGTTTCTCTCCACCTGTGGATGTCTACCATGGTATCGTACTGCGGCGTTATTTCGCCTCTTCAAAACTTTCGCACCATGGTATACATTTAAACCTATAGTATCGCGGGGTTCTGGTTCTTCTATTAATAATCCCCCCCGACTTATATCCACACCGAGATATTCACCAATCAAAGTAATAAAAATTCCACCTCCTATTTTGCTATGTGGACGCATCCCCCGAACCATAGCTGATAAATAATAACCCACACAATATGGTATACTTACAGCGCTTTGTGGGTCTCGAATACACATATGGTAAAACAAATCTTGTTCATTTACTTTTTCTTTGTTCTTACCCCTTTGTGTAATCGAATTAGCTAAAAACCTATGTATCACTCTTAATTCGGCTCTATCTATATCCAAATAAGAGTAGTTTCCCCCTTTGAAACGGTGATGGCTTGTCATTTGACTCCACACACCGTGTGTATCAAAATTCTCATCTATTTTTCTACCGTTTAGTATCAATCCTCTACAATCGGCAGACGCTAACTCCTCAGGCGTATATATACGTAAAGCCTGAGCCATGTCCAGTAAAGACATGTGGCGCATCGAACCGCCTAACAAAAATCTAATAAAAGAACGATTGGTTAAACTAGCTACCCGATCATTCAACTCTATACTACATAACAACTCTTCACACCATACTTTATATACAGGTCTGCGTATGGTGAATAAACATATCCAGTCATTAAAAGAAGAATTACCATACCTCTGTACAAGTAATTCCCTAATTGGCCCGGCCAATTCTACAGCTTCTAAGGGTCCCCATTCTATGACCCTCGGTACCTCAACAACCTTAGAGTGAAGAGTATGCAAACCCCGTTGATATTTTGGATAATCTATCCAAAGTCTGTCAAATCTCAGGTTCGGGTGCAATTCTTCCAAGTGCATATCGGAAAAGGTCATGACTGGATGAGGTACATCCTGCTTGTAGTAGTTATCCACCTCCTGTTGTTCCAAATTCTCGGCAGGAGCATTGCGGGCTTGGGATGAAGATTCACCCCTTTCATTCTGCAAAACACATCAAACACAAATTTTGTGCATCCAAATATGCATTAGTGTCAGCAAAATCATCAATCAAAATAATTACAATGACATTATCAATTTATATCAAACTTAAGCTTATTTTCACATTTTTATCAAATCTACACTTTTTCAAATAAGCATATACGAAAATTTTCGCCAAGTTCATAAGCATTCAACTCAAATAACATGTCAAAATAATCATTACTAGCAATCAAACAAGTCTCAAATGGCATTATCTTTCAAAAATCAAGTTCATGAATTTTGGACTTGAAAAAGTCCACTTTAATTCTCAAAATCATGTTTAGGCTCAAAGTTTGGATCATTTAACTACCTAGACATGTTACACTACTCAATTTAGCAACAATTCATGACAAAAATCGGCCATAACCTGTTTATATCAAAAAGCCCCAAATTTGCTCAAGAACACAAACCCTAGATTACTCAAAATTTGAAGTTTAAGGCTTCTAATCATGTTAAACAGCATCAATCTAGGTTATACAAGCATAATACATAAACAATTTAAGCTTAATTACACTAAAAAGCATCAAAATCAAATTGGGGAAAAAATAGCTCAAGAACATCAAATTTCGAATTAAATGGTGTTTAGGTGTAGAAATTTACCGTTTTTCTTGAGTAATTCTTAGATAGCATCCTTCTCAACATGATTTTAGCAAAAAATTTGGTGATTAACGGTTAAAAATTGGGATTTTTGGGGGTGTTTTTCGGGTTCTTTTTTCGCAGTATTTTTCTGTTTTGTGTGTGGGGGAGTTGGGACTGATCTGTTGTTCAGTTATATTTTTTTTTCCGGTTTTTTAGTCTCTCCGCGACTCGCGGAGATTTAAGCTCCAAACTCCGCGAGTCGCGGAGTTTGGTATTTTTTTTTTTTTTTTTTATAATAATTAACTTTTGAAAACAATTAAGAAATTAATTTTAAAATTTTGTTTCCCTTGTTATTTAGGACGAGGTCGTTTCGGATCGATGTCCTAGTCCGTCCCTCGACAAAATTTTGAAATTTGTCTTTTAGTAGCGATTGTTTTAAAAGCTAAGATTTTTGGGTTTTTTAATTTTTTTGGCATACTTTAAATCAATAAGATTAAAAATAATGATAATAAAAGTTCTCGTCCCTCCCTCGGGTAAAGCAATTTCGGTTCAAAGACCTAGTCTTCAACTTACGACGAATTTTAAAAATCATATTCTTAACTTAATGAGATAAAGTAAATTTTTGTTTTTAAATTCACACAATATAAAATTCAAAATTAAAAATTAAAAATTCACACCAAACTTAAAATTTGAAATGCATAAAATTAAAATTTCATATTTTAAAAATTAAAAATTCACACCAAACTTAATTTAAAAATTCATAAATTCATATCAAACTTATATTAATTTTTCAAATATTTATAATTTTAAATATATTGTTTTTACAAAGTTTACAATATTAATTTAAGATTTAAATATTAATTTTAAAAATATGGTAAAAATAAAATTAAAAATCTTTTTGTCTTTTTATCCCACTTTAATCAATCAAATATTATCAAAAATATGCGCCCCTCTTTTCGGTAAATTAATTTCGGTTCCAAGACCTAATTTAACTCATGACGAATTTTTGAAATATTTTGGGTTGATTGATTAAAGATATTTATACCTTAAGAATAAACGTTAAATTTCGCAGTGATGTAATAAATTTTTGAATGATATCAATAATTTCGGTCGCCAAACCTAATTTTATTCAATACCAATTTAATACTTTTTAGCGAACAAATTAGCGTTTATTATCAAAAGGTTAAAAATAAAAATAAAAACTAAAAACTGTACAGACATACCTGTGAAATAGATTTCTTAGTTATATGATCTATTCCATTCATAAGATAGTCGGTTTAATTGGTTTTCCATGGCTACATAGGCATAACCTCGAGCATTCAGTGTCTTTTCTTCTAAACATATGAACGGTCCGTCTCTGCATAAAGTAACAAATTCGGTATTTGAATAGGTTTGATTATTTGAACATTTACCTCCATGTGACCATTTTCCGCATTTGTGACATCTTTCTAGGTGTCGTGCTCTTCTTTTCGCTGCGGATTTTGATTTTCCTTTACCAAATTGTAACTTATTATCTTCGCATCTGGATTCTTTTCTAACTCCGTCCATTCTTTCTCTGATTACTGATACTAATTCGCTCGGTAGTATGTCATTATTTCTTTTAGTGATCAAAGCGTGTAGCATTAGACCATGGTTTAGTTCACAGGCAGTCTTCATTTCGTAAAAACCTAAAAAAAAATAAAAATTCAGAATGGGGGGAGAAGACTAGTTCTTTAGGGTCTGCTAGGGAAAGACCATTCGGGTTCCATTTTCGAGAACTACACGAAAACAGACAATCTAAATCTAACAGAAATACATATTATCCTTTAAAACTTGATTCTCCCCACACTTAGTTAGCTGTGGTGTCGAAATTGTGATTAACTTCGTTGTCGACTTCCATCGGACCATGTATGTAATGTTTAACTCTGTGACCATTAACTTTAAATTCCATCCCATTTGAATTTATTAATTCTATCGTTCCGTATGGGAAAACTCTTTTGACTATGAATGGTCCAGACCATCTTGATTTCAATTTTCCAGGAAATAGCTTGAATCGTGAATTGAAAAGAAGAACTCTGTCTCCTTCTTTAAATTCTTTTGAACTTCTGATTCTTTTATCATGCCATTTCTTCGTTCTTTCTTTATAGATTAACGAATTTTCGTATGCTTCATGTCTTAATTCTTCTAATTCGTTTAGTTGACTTAATCGTAGACGTCCGGCTTCATGTAAATCAAGATTACATGTCTTCAAAGCCCAAAATGCTTTGTGTTCAATTTCTACTGGAAGATGACATGCTTTTCCATAAACAAGTCTAAAAGGTGTGGTTCCAATTGGAGTTTTGTAGGATGTTCTAAAAGCCCAGAGTGCATCCTCCAATTTAATGGACCATTCCTTCGGATTTGATCCTACGGTTTTCTCTAGAATACGTTTTAAAGCTCGGTTGGTATTTTCAACTTGTCCACTTGTTTGTGGATGATATGCTGTGGAGATTTTATGAGTTACTCCATATCTTTTAAGAACTTTCTCAAGTTGATTATTACAGAAATGAGTACCCCGATCACTTATTAAAGCTTTCGGTGTTCCAAACCTTGCAAAAAGACGTTTTAAAAAGTTGACTACAACTCGTGCATCGTTAGTTGGGAGAGCTTGTGCTTCCGCCCATTTAGATACATAATCAATGGCTACGAGTATATATAGATTATTATGAGATTTTGGAAATGGACCCATAAAGTCAATACCCCAAATGTCAAATACTTCACATACTTGGATGACATTTTGTGGCATTTCATCACGTTGACTTATTTTTCCGGCCCTTTGACAAGCATCACAGGATTTGCAAAGAAGGTGTGCGTCTTTGTAAATTGTAGGCCAATAGAATCCAGCTTCATAAACTTTTCTTGCTGTTAGTTGAGGCCCATAATGCCCTCCTGTTGGTCCTGTGTGACAATGGTTTAAAATTTTACTAGCTTCATCTCCAAATACACATCGGCGTATTATTCCATCGGGACAACTTTTAAACAGATGTGGATCTTCCCAGAAATAGTGTTTTATATCACTGAAGAATTTCTTTCGTCTTTGGTACGATAATCCTTTTTCAAGGAATCCACAAACTAAGTAGTTTGCATAGTCTGCAAACCATGGGATTTCTTTATAATCTATCTTCAATAGATATTCATCAGGAAAGTTGTCTTGTATGGCTGATTCATTTAGAACTTCTAATTCAGGATTTTCAAGACGAGAAAGATGATCAGCGGCGAGATTTTCTGCTCCTCTTTTATCTCGGATTTCAATATCAAACTCTTGTAAGAGTAAGATCCAACGGATTAATCTTGGTTTAGCATCTTGTTTTGAAAATAGGTATCTAAGAGCAGAATGGTCGGTATAGACCACCGTTTTTGCTAGAACGAGATATGATCGAAATTTGTCAAAAGCAAAGACAATAGCAAGGAGTTCTTTTTCAGTAGTTGTATAGTTCGTTTGTGCTCCTTGTAATGTCTTACTAGCATAATATATAGGTTGAAATCATTTTTCAATCCTTTGTCCTAAAACGGCTCCCATTGCAAAATCACTTGCATCGCACATTAGTTCAAATGGTAGATTCCAATTTGGTGTTATCATGATCGGCGCATTAGTGAGTTTTTCTTTAAGAATATTAAAAGATTTGATACACTCATCTGAAAAGATGAATGGAGCATCCTTTTCTAGGAGTTTATTCATAGGAGTGGCAATTTTAGAAAAATCTTTTATGAAACGTCGGTAAAAACCGGCATGCCCTAGAAAACTCCTAACTCCTCTAACATTTGTGGGATGTGGAAGTTTAGCAATTACATCTACTTTAGCTCTATCCACTTCAATTCCTTCTTTTGAAATTTTATGTCCAAGAACGATGCCTTCTTTAACCATGAAATGGCATTTCTCCCAATTAAGTACTAGATTTGATTTTTCGCATCTAATTAGCATTCGTTCCAGATTAACTAGACATGATTTAAATGTATCACCGAAGACTGAAAAGTCATCCATGAATACTTCCATGCATTCTTCTATCATGTCATGAAAAATCGCCATCATACACCTTTGAAAGGTTGCAGGGGCGTTACAAAGTCCAAATGGCATGCGTTTGTAAGCAAAAGTACCATAAGGGCACGTGAATGTGGTTTTCTCTTGATCTTCGGGTGCTATTGGAATTTGAAAATATCCGGAAAATCCATCTAGAAAGCAATAGTAACTATTTCCGGCTAATCTTTCCAACATTTGATCTATGAAAGGTAAGGGAAAGTGATCTTTTCTGGTGGCGTCATTTAATTTTCTATAATCAATACATACACGCCATCCTGTTACAGTCCTAGTAGGAATAAGCTCATTTTTCTCATTTGTGATGACAGTCATGCCACCCTTCTTAGGTACGCATTGAACTGGGCTTACCCATGGACTATCAGAGATTGGATAAATTAAACCTGTATCTAGCAGTTTAATAATCTCTTTCTTAACTACATCTTGCATATTAGGATTTAGTCTTCGTTGGCGTTGCACATACGTTTTATGACCTTCTTCCATAAGGATTTTATGTGTGCAATACGAAGGACTTATTCCTTTAATATCATGAATCTTCCATGCAATGGCTGGTTTATGAGCTTTCAACACAGAAATGAGTTGTGATTTCTCATTTTCAGTAAGAGAAGACGATATTATTACAGGTAATTCAGATTCACCATGTAAATAAGCGTATTCCAAATGGTTTGGAAGTGGCTTTAACTCTAATTTCGGAGGTTCTTCTATCGATGATTTATATCGATATCTGTCTTCTTCTTTTAGCATTTGAATTTCTTCTGTTGTTGGTTCATATCCATTAGCTATAAGTGTAGCTAACATTTCAGCTTCATCAATTGGTTCATTACCTTCTCCTAAAGAACATTCTCCTGTTCCTTGTAATTCTGGAAATTCTTCTAATAATTCTGCATGTGCATCTATAGTTTGAATATAATAACATGTATCATCTGCAGATTGTGGTTGTTGCATGGCTCTATCCACTGAAAAGGTAACACTCTCATCCTCTATACTTAGGGTCAGTTTCTTACCGAACACGTCTATCATTGCTTTAGCCGTGTTTAAGAATGGTCTTCCTAATATGAGAGGAACTTGAGAATCTTCTTCCATGTCTAAAACAACAAAATCTACTGGAAATACTAAAGTACCAACTTTAACTAGCATGTTCTCCATTATCCCTCTAGGATATTTTATTGATCTATCGGCTAGTTGTATGCTTATTCTGGTTGGTTTCAATTCTCCAAGGTCTAGTTTAGCGTATAGTGAATACGGCATTAGATTTATACTAGCACCTAAGTCTGCCAATGCTTCTATTGAACTAAGACTACCCAGAAAACATGGAATTTTGAAACTTCCTGGATCAGATAGTTTTTCTGGTATCTTATTCAACAGCACTGCTGAACAATTAGCATTCATAGTAACAGTCGAGAGTTCTTCCATTTTCTTTCTATTTGAGATTAGATCTTTCAAGAATTTAGCATATCTTGGCATTCCTGAAATCACATCAATGAAAGGAAGATTTACATTTATCTGTTTAAACATATCCAAGAATTTGGATTGCTCGGCTTCAAGTTTTTCTTTCTTCATTTTACTCGGGTAAGGAAGTGGTGGTTGGTATGGTTTAACATAAGGTTTATCCTTAACTGTGTTATTTTCATTAACCTTTTCAACTACCGGTTCTTTTTCCTTATCTTGATCAGGTTGTGGTTCTTGTGGAGTAGGAATGGTTTCATCAGAAGTTACAGGTATTTCAGGTGATTTAAGTGTTGTACCACTTCTTGTGGTAATAGCTTTAGCTGTTTCATTCCGGGGGTTAGCATTTGTATCGCTTGGTAAACTTCCCGGTTTTCTTTCACCTATTAACCTTGCTAGGTTACTTACTTCTTGTTCCAGATTTTGAATAGAAGCTTGTTGATTTCTAAATGCTTGAGCATTTTGTTCATTGGTTTGTTTCTGAGATGTGAAAAACTGCGTTTGAGTTTCAACTAGCTTCGTCATCATATCTTCTAAATTCGGCTTTTTATCATCGGTTTGTTGTGGTTTAATCGGAAAAATAGGTCTTTGCTGATTGTAAGTATTGTTAGATACTTGTTGATTGCTAGGACCTTGTTGGTTGTTGTATGGAACATTTCGGTTATAATTCTGGTTTTGATTGTAAATCGGTCTTGGCGGTTGATAATTATTCTGATAATTATTTCCAGGCCTTTGGTTTATGTATGAAATATTCTCTCTTTGTTCCATTGTTAATTCAATACTGAGACAATCTTTTGTCAAATGTGGTCCTCCACACTGCTCACAACTAATTCGTATTGAGTGAATATCCTTAGTCATCTTTTCCATTCGTCTTTCCACAGCATCTATCTTTGCGGAAATGGAATCTAAGTCATGGCTAGAATCGGCTCTAGCTGCTTTAGATGATCTAATGATATCTTTTTCTTGGTGCCACTCATGTGAGTGGGAAGCAGTGTTATCAATAATTTTGTAAGCATCAGTTTCGGTTTTCTTCATAATAGAACCACCAGCTGCTATATCTATGTCTTTCCTTGTAGTGATGTCGCATCCTCGGTAGAATATTTGTACTATTTGACAGGTGTCTAAACCATGTTGCGGACATCCTCTTAACAACTTTCCATATCTTGTCCACGCCTCATATAGAGTTTCATTTGGTTTCTGTGTGAACGTAACAATTTCTGCTTGAAGTCTTACGGCTTTAGATGCAGGAAAGAATTGTTTAAGAAATTTGTCAATTAAAACATCCCATGTATCGATCGCCCCTTCAGGTAACGATTCCAACCAATCTTTGGCTTCTCCCTTTAAAGTCCAGGGAAATAACATGAGATATATCTGTTCATCCTCCACTTCTCGGATTTTAAATAGTGTGCAGATCCTATTAAAGGTACGTAGATGTTCATTTGGATCTTCCTTCGGCGCACCACTAAATTGGCATTGATTAGTCACCATGTGTAAAATTTGTCCTTTGATTTCATAATCTGGCGCATTAATGTCTGGATGAGTAATTGCGTGACCTTGGCCAGTGCGTTTAGCTCTCATTCGGTCTTCCATACTTAAAGGTTCCAGATTCTCCATAATTGAATTTGTTGAATCGGTATCACTAGATGATTCTGTTTTAATGGTTCGTTCCTCAACAATCTCTGTTTGAATGATTGGTGGCTCCGGAGGAAAGTTTAATGGTTCAGGATCTACGAACCGTTCCTGAATATTTTCCGGATTCTCAATTGTGAGGTCGGGTTCAAAAAATGGATTATCGGAAATTTGAACTGAAGTACTTGGTCGACTGGATGACGATTCTAAAGAAAAATCAACGGCGGTTATATTTGTTAAACGTCTTGATCTAGTTACAGGTGGTGAACGTACAAAAGGTGATGAACGTCTTGCTCGGTGCATTCACTGAATATCCTATTAGTTTTAAAAAGGAAAGAAAAATTATAATAAGTTATCCAATTAATAGACTTTTCTGATTTTGCCCACGTTTCGAATAGCCAAAAGATGCAGCAGAGGGGCAGGATTCGTTTGGTCTCAATATAATTGAGTACTGTTTGGCTCCAATAACCCGGTCCACGTACAAATCCAACTATTACTACGAACCAGAAAATTTTGATGTCTATTAATTTAACCACTCAAAATAAATTTTCGTAATTTTAAGAAATTTAGATAAGAAGTAGAATAAAAATCTATGTCCTAAAACTAGAATAGCGAGAAATAAGAAAGAAAAAGAGTTCGTCGAAAAAGGTTGAAAAAGAAAAAAAATGGTTGAAAAATAAAAGGTGACGGAAAAATAAAAGAAACTTATAAAAACTTAAAAATACTTGACTAACCTAACCTTATTACTACAACTAACTTAAAATTATAATCGCAAATTGAAATTACTAATTGGAATGATAATTGGTACATAGTAAAAGGTCTAAAAATATTAAAGCTTACAGGAGAAACTAAATCCCAAATGGAAATAACTTAAAAAGAAACTAAAACTTAAAAAGGCGTCGCAAAATTCTAAAGCACCTAATACTTAGTCTAAAGAAAAAGCACTTAAGGAATTCTACGGCAAAGCCTAAAAATCTAGGAGTAAAAATAATTATAGCAAAAACTAAGTTTAAAATTAAATATGAGCTAAAAATACAAAAGTTATGCTACAACGATTAAAAAGGGACAAAATATAAAAATATACAAAAAGTTGTAAAAAGTACAATTTTTATAAAAATATTATTTTTATATTATTTATTTAATAAAACTACTAATTTTACAAATTAATAAAACTAATTAATACATAAATTAAATAAAAAGTAAAAATAAAAATAAAACTAAAACTAATAATAATAATAATAATTAGGTTTAAATAATAATTAATTAATAATTACCGTAATTAATGCAGGTTTAGGGCTTCCTGTCGCGTGTCAGATGGCCTCCGCGACTTGCGGTATTCAAGGCTTCAAACCCCGCGAGTCGCGGGGTTCAGAATTTCAGTTGACAGCTTAGAATTTTTACGCGTTTTTCTATTTTTTTTATTTATTTATTTTATTTTCTGTTTTTAATTAAATAAAAGATTTTAAAACTTATATTTTTATAAACTAAAAAAAAAAATAAAGAAACTTATAAAACTTAAATATTTAACAAAATCTTAAAAATACATATATTTTTGTTTTTCTTTTTATATTTTCGAATATTTAAAACGTATTTTTACAAAAGCGAATTTTAATAAAAGTAAACAAAAAATCTTTTTTTTTTTTATATTAGCGTTGCGCTTCCGGCTTTTAAGATAGTCCCCGGCAGCGGCGCCAAAAATACTTGATGTCCAGCGGGGTAGTATATAAAATAGTTTATATTTTACTAGGAAAAACTATTAAATACGATACAATTTTACACAAGATATTTATTTATTTATAGAATGGATATACTTAAACCTTGCTACAACACTTATAGGCAGTGTACCTAATCGTTCAGTAGTGTAGTTTTTAGTAAGTCCGGTTCGTTCCACAGGGAAATCTTTAAAAAAAGCTCAACGCTATATTAGTTTACTTTTATAAAAATACAAATATATATATAAGTAATATTATTATTATAAAGGGGGGTTTTTACCGTTTAATGACCGGTTTGTCGATTTTAAGATTTTAGTCGCAGTTAAAACCTAATGTAAAATATAAAATAAATACAAGACTTAAAATTAAAGCGTAAAGTAAATAATGATAATGAAATTGCGAATAATAAAAGTGCGATAAACTTGCGATAATTAAAAAGTACGATAATTAAAAGTGCGATTAAACAACAATAAATAAAAGTGTGATAATTAGAAGTGCAATTAAATATAAAATAAAGGAAATTAAATATGAAATAAAAGAATTATGCTTATTTAAACTTCCGTAATCATGATGTTTGACGTGTTGATTTTAGTTTTATGCCCATGGGTTAATTGTCCTTTGTCCTGGATTATTCAATATGTCCGTCTGGTTTTTGTCCATAACAGTCCATCAGTCATAAATATAAAGTGCGAGTGTCCTCATCAAATTATTCTTATACCCGAAGTTAAATATTCCAACTAATTGGGGATTCGAATTGTAACAAGGTTTTAATACTTTGTTTAATGAATACACCAGGTTATCGACTGCGTGTAAACCAAGGTTTTACTACTTTGTTAATAATTACACCAATTACCCTTGAATGTAATTTCACCCCTGTTTTAATTATTCTAGTGGCTATTAATCCATTCCCGTGTCCGGTTAAATGAACGATTATTCGTACATATAAATACCCCGCCCATCGTGTCCGATCGAGTGTATATGGTAATTTATAGGGACGCCCAATTGTAAATCTTTATATTAACATTAACAAACTTTCATTTAGTTAAACAAATATAAAGCCCATTAATAGCCCATAGTCTAATTTCCACAAGTGTCGTTCTTTTGTCCAAACCCCAATTATGGTACAAAGCCCAATTACCCAATTTTAGTAATTAGCCCAACATCATGATTACTTCGTTTTAAATAAGCATAATAATAACTTAGCTACGAGACATTAATATAAAAAGGTTGAACATAACTTACAATGATTAAAAATAGCGTAGCGTTACACGGACAGAATTTCGACTTACACCCTTACAACATTCGCTAACATACCCTTATTATTAGAATTATAATTAAAATTAAAATATAAATTATAAATATAAATATAAATTTTACGTATGAAGAGGAAGAAAAAGATGATGATTTTTGATCAGAATTCGGTTGGCTTTATAGCCAGAGTTGATTTTTGGGGCTCCGCGACTCGCGGCAAAAACCCCTTCAAACTCCGCGAGTCGCGGAGGTTAATTTTACAGCTCAGTCCTTGGAGTTTTCTCTGCCGACGGTTTTTAATATATATATATAATATATATATAATTAATATAATTAATTATATATTATATTATATTTATATACATAGTTAACTTGTAATTTTTAGTCCGTTGCGTCGAGCGTTAAGAGTTGACTCTGGTCCCGGTTCCGGATTTTCGAACGTCCTTGCGTACAATTTTATATTTTGTACTTTGCGTTTTGAATCTTGTACTCTTGTAATTTCGAGACGTTTCTTATCAATAATTGGAACCTTTTTGATTGTCTTTTGTACTTTTGAGCTTTTTGGTCGTTTGCGTCTTCAATTCGTCGAATCTGTCTTTTGTCTTCACCTTTTATTATTTAAACGAATATCACTTGTAAATAGAACAATTGCAACTAAAAGCTTGTCTTTCTTGAGGAATAATGCTATGAAATATATGTTCGTTTTTAGCATTATCAATAGTGTTAGAACCTACACTATTCTGATAAAATTATATTTCATTCGCTAACGGTAGCGAACCGTCCGAACGAGGGTTCGTTAAACCCGTATGGCCACACAACATAAGTTCACGCTTACACCCTACAAGTGTAACTGATGATAATTGGACTTGAGGATTTTTGTTCTAACTCGTATGTATCTTTGCTTTCGTATTTGTGTTTAAAGTATAAAAGTATAAATCGTTTATGTTTTCTCATCCCACGTATAAGTATGAAAGAGTAAAAGTGGGACTATGATCTCACCTTGAGTGCAAGCATATAAAAGTACTTCACAAGTAAACGTGTGCAAGAATGAAAGTTAGAATTGACCTAAACAAGTAGGTCGTATCAATAACGGTAAACACAATTGGTCAAAGTTGTTTAATTAGTCATATGGCTCGTTACGACTCAATTAATATAGCATGTGAGTCACATTGTCAAGTTTCATGCAAGGTACAAGTATTAAAGCATGTTAGAACGATTGCACAAGTATTCAGTTACGTTTGAATAAAAGTCAACTTTGGTCAAGTCAACGAAAAAGTCAACACGTTCGGGTCGGGTCCCTAACTATTTTTCTGAGGTTTTTATTCATATATAAGCATGTTAGAACAAGTTACATGTGAATCGGAGGTGCGTAGCATAGCAAACATTTTTTGAAAAAGTGTCATGGTGATCAGCCGCTGAACACGGCTTATGTTGCGCCGCGACATGGAATGGCCGCGCCGTGGCAATTAACTGGAGCTGGTGCCTGGCTAATTTCAAAAGTCTAAGTCCCAAACCAAATTTCATTCAAACATATTTAACGAACCGTAAACATCCAAGGCACGTATCTTATATCGTTGGAAAGATAATTTGACGAGGAACACAACTAAACACATTTTATCAATCAAAATTATCATTTGCAATAATCGAATTTCCAAATTGAATGATCAATTAATGCCCATCATTAATGCTTCAAATTCATAAATGCACATTTATGATTCGAGAATTAAATGCAAACATATGATACGTCGTTTCGTAGGTAATTATGCATACAATATAACTAAACACTTACAAACCACATTGCAAAGCATTCAATGCATCAAAAATCCATTTTACTTCTACCAAACCCTAACTCAAAATCATAAATTTAGCTATTATGTTTATGGAGTCTTTTTAAGTCAACCTACACATCAAATTGAAGCTAGTGATGCTAGTAACACATTTAATACATGGACTTTTAACATCTAATAACATTTAGGCAAATAAAACTCAAGATTAAACACACCCATCAAGTTCATGCTAGTTACTTAAAATAACAAGATCGAGCATATAAATCACATATTCATATTAGACTTGAGCCATAGACACTAATTAACACTTTTATAAGTCAAAATTATCAAGAACACAAAATCTAGTGATTTTAGAAAGTTACCCAAATGCAATAAAGTTGGTATGGATTCGAAGAGGAAGATGCAAGGATTCCGAATATGTAATTTGTTTTGGTTGATGCTTGCTAGATCGAAAATAGATGATGAATCTTTAAGTTGGTTGTTTGAGAGAGAAGTTGAAAGTAAGAGAGAAAGTGAAAGGTGAATGAATGGAGGAGGATGGAGTTGACTAGTTGACCTAGTCATCTCTTTGCCCTCTTGGCAAGTTTAGTCCCTCAAATTTGATTCGGGTGCGTGAAAAACCTAAACGAAATGTTTTAAAACGCGTATTAACGGGAGATGTTATAATTATATAACGGACTTTAAAATAGTATAACGGAAAAAAAGACGGGATGTTACAACTACTCTGCTCCCACTAGCTCTAATGTAGACTCAGGGCTTATCTTGGTTTTGAGAAAAATTAAACACTTTGATTTTCTCATTTAAACTTAAGATTCTAGCTCCTGGATGCTTGCTTTAATCCATAAATGGATTTTAGAAGCTTGCATACTTTATTAGGATGCTTAGGATTTATAAACCCTTCCGGCTGAACCATATATATGTCCTCGCTTAGGTCGCCATTTAAGAAAGCGGTTTTGACATCCATTAGCCATATTTTATTATCATGAAAAGTAACCATGGCAATAAGTATCCTAATTGTTTTAAGGCTCACGACTAGTGAAAAACTTTCATCATAACCTTTTGTCACAAATCGAACTTTAAAAGTGTTTACATTACCGTCCATATCAGTCTTTCTTTGAAGACCCATTTTTACCTCATTGTCTTACAATTGGGTAGAAGATCAATCAAGTCTCATACTTGATTATCCTTCATGGACTGCATATCTGTATTCATAGAATCTAGTCATTTTCAGATTCAGGATCTGATATGGCCTCACGCAGCTAGAGGGTTCATCATAATCCCTTAGTTGAGGTTTATCTGAATTAATCAGATAATTAAACCTCATAAGCCGATGAGTTCTACTAGATCTATAAAGTGCAGGTGTAACACATTCTGGCTCACCGACAGTGCGCTCAGTTTCAATGTGTGGATTGCTAGTGCTTACTGAAGGTATGTTACTTTAAAGTACTTGAATTTCTTCAAGATCTACTTTACTCCCACTGACTTCTTGTAAGAGAAGATCTCTTTCCAGGAATTCAGCAGACCGAGCAGAAAACACGTTGTCTTCAGCTTGGTAGTAAAAGTAGTAACCCATTGTTTCCTTTATGTATCGTACAAAATAACATTAGATAGTTCTGGGTTCTAATTTGTTTGAAGTGTCATGCTTCACGTACGCTTTACAACCCCAGACTTTCAGATAAGACAACTTGGGGTTCTTCCCATGCCATAACTCATATGGTGTCTTTTCTACCTTCATAGTTGGAATCACATTGAGTATGCCTGCAGCAGACTCTCATGCATATCCCTAAAAGACGATAGTAGAGAAATCAAACTTATCATAAATCAAACTATATCAAGTAAAGTTCGATTCCTCTTACTCAGACACACCATCGTGTTGTGGTGTGTAAGGTAGAGTGAACTATGAGACAATCCCACAATTCTTTAGGTGGTCCAAAAAACTCTTGACTCATAAACTTACTTACTTCATCAGAGCGAAGTGCTTTAATAGTCTTTCCAAGCTGATTATCTACTTCATTTTGGAATACTTTTGAATGTTAAAATATCTTTATATTTATGTTTCAACAAGTGAACATAATCATAGCTACTGTACTCATCAGTAAATGTAATGAAGTAAAATTAACTAAATCTATACATTGTTCTTAAAGGGCTACATACAACAGTATGTATTAGTCCTAAAAGATCTTTAGCTCTTTTACCTAAATCGGAGAAAGAAGCATTTGTCATCTTTTCACATAAACATGACTCGCATACATCAAATGACTCAGAGTCAATTGATTCCAAAAGTCCATTAGATTGGAGTTTTGAAATGCATTGTCTGTTTATATGACCAATATGACAATGTCATAGATAGGTCTTATTCAAGTCTTGCTTGAAGACTTTGGCGATGTAGGTATACATAGAATTCTCATTTGAAATTACACTATGCATATCAATTTCAAAATACCATCACGTGGATAGGTATTAAGATAAATATATTATCCTTAGAAGCTGAAATACCTAAGTGCGTAAATGCAAGTTCAAAACCAACATCTTTCAAACTATATTGCTCCTAGTATTGAGAGCATAATGCTATTGTTCCAACAAAACAATAAGACCACTTAGAGAAGTAAGTTCAGAGGTACCAATAGCTTTAACAAAAGCTTGATCCCCCTTGCCTACTTGCAAATCCAGTGTGTCTTTCTTCAGTCTATTGCTTCTTCTCATTCCCTTCATATTGTTACATGTGTGAAGGCCACAACCAGTTAACAAAGATATAGGAATCACTAGAAGAAGTATATAACTATATATGGAATATAACTGATTTGCTAGTCTCACCAGCGTTGCCTTTTCTCAGCTCAGATTGGAAGATAGGACAACTTCCTTCTCCAATTGCCAACCTTTCCACAATGGAAACATTCGGCGTCTTTTGTTGGGCTTTCCTTCTTGAAAGGTGGAATATTTTTCCTAGCAAATGATTTGTCATTTTCCTTCCACAAAGTATTCGGCTTATTCTTTTTCACCCTTCAATCCTATTTCTTCCTGATCATCGAACAACATTTGATAATCATTTTGCTGAGCGGCAGCAACTGCCACAACAGGAAGAAAGGATATGGGTTCTAAACTTTATTCAACTTTCAATTATGCTTGAGAATAATTCTGTGACGATCGCACCAAATCCATATGGACGAAAACGTCATTCATTGATTTCATTGCGAGGTATTTGACCTCTATATGATACGTTTTGTAAATATTGCATTCTTTTGAAAAGGCACACCATAAATGTATATTTAAATCAAAGGTTTTCGACATCTGATGATTTCTACATATAGACAATCACCGTATATAATAGTTTACAATAGTACTTCCATTGACAATGCAGTTAAAATAAGGTACATGGTGATGACTTGGTGAATGCAACGTTTTCTTGAAAAATATGCCATGTAAGACTCCATGCATATAGCTTGTCTATCATATAAGTAAATAGCGGAAGGCTTCTAGGGAACCTGAGAATAAACATGCTAACAAGTGTCAACATAAAGGTTGGTGAGTTCATAGTTTTAGTATTGTGCATAATCTGTATATAAAAGTGGATCACAAGATTTCCGTTGTTTCATCCATAAACGTTTATCAAAATGTTCTACAAAATTGAGCACCCTGGTAACTAAACTTAACGTATATATAATTTATACCCTTTGTATAATCATCTTAATAATACACGCAAACCAACGTGTACGCTTCTCAAATAGCATACGTCCGTTAAAAGGCTAGTGCTCTAGCTCGAACGGGGATATCAAGCCCTATGGATCCATATACTACTACTCGCGCCCACCAGTTCTTATAACCGGCAGTTACTAGTTACCAAAGCTAAGGGATTTTCGGTTCAAACTCGGTGTAGAATTTAGTATGTACTTGTATCCATTGCGTTTAAAATAAAGTGCATGTATTCTCAGCCCAAAAATATAGATTGCAAAAGCAATTGAAAAGGAAGCAAGTGAAACTCACGCATATAAATATTGTATATCGGTTAATAAAGCATTTGCATGTATTCTCAGCCCAAAAATGTAGAGAGTAAAAGGGGTCTTATGAAACTCACCTTAGCAGCACATATAGTTGTTCATCGTATTGTGATCGAAACTCGGAATATCAAATAATCGTAGTTCTCAACCTAGAGAACATATGTTGGTCAATAAATGTCTATCAAGCTAGGTCAGGTCATAGTGTATCACAATCCTAATGCTCGAGATCGACATACAAAAGTTATCCAAAGTCGTTTCAAAAGTCAATTTTGACAATAGTTTAACAAAACGAGACTTACCTTATATAAGGATTCATTTACTCGGTTGGTAATATTCAAAAATTCAATTTATCAATCTTATAAACAAGTTGTTTAAATCTTAATTGCAGATTCAAAAGCAATTCCAATTAACGTCAATCATAATTCAGTTGATCATATCTTTTAATCCGTTCATCAAAACTATTCGATATCTAAATGAAAAGTTATCGATTTTTCGTTAGCTTCCCAAAAACATGTATATCATATACCTTTTACCAGTAATATATGTATTTAATTTGTGATTGATTATAAACAGTTTAACGACGAAATTTAGTATACAAGCATGTATAAATATATATACACTCGAGCACTAGTATGTATACACTATTAATTTATAAAAGATAAAATATGAGTGCTTACGTATCAATATTGAGATTCAATATTGTAGAAAAGTACGTAGACGCAACAGAGATGATAAACACTAGGTTTGATTCACAAATATACCCCCGAATATTACCCATAACCTCCTTGGCAATAACCCATTATTTCCTTAGCTCTAGCTTGCTCGAAAACTCGTTTTGAAATCATTTGGTCATCACTCCGTCGTAATATTTTATGTATAAATAATACTAATAATAATAATCATAGGATTATTAATAATAATATTAATTTTAATAATAATAATAATAATAATAACATAAATAATAATAATAATAATAATAATAATAATAATAATAATAATAATAATAATAATAATAATAATAATAATAATAATAATAATAATAATATAAGTAGAGAGGATAGAGAAAAAGATGGATAAATTCGGCCAGAAACCTGGGCTATTTATAGAAGAATTCTGATTTCTGACCCTCATGCGATCGCATGGGTTTTGTGCCTATATGCCATGCGATCGCATGGCCCTCTGATCCAGCTCACAAACTTTTGTTTTCTTGTTTGTCGACATAATATTTAATTATATATATATATATATATATATATATATAATTTATATAATTAATTATATATTATATTAAATTCATGTGCATAGTTGACTTGTAATTTTTGTCCCGATAAGTCGTACGTCGTCACTCGACTTAAGTCCCAGTTCCGGTTTTTCGAACGCATTTTCGTACGCTGAGAAAACTAGTACTTTACATTTTGTGACACGTACCTTTGTCAAAAATTAGTCTTAAATTAATGTAAAATTAACCCACTCAAAGTGTAACTTAATCTTTTGAGTGTTTTGGTCATTTACTTTTATAAATCAAAGTTTCATTATTTAATCAAGTATATTCAAATCCAAAACGTTTTATATCTAGTTAAATATTATATTTAATCATATTATTAAATATATATTTTCAATATTGATAAACACGTTTTAAAATACACATCGCAAGTTATTCATGTATCCAATTCTAACAGTTAATATTCCTTATTATTGTATGTGTCCAAATTACGTTATTTAAACAAACAATTTACCATTTATTCAGGATACCGTTAAAATGAATGATTTCTCAAATCAACGTGGACCTCACCATAAAGACCCGTAATAATATCATAATCATTAAAAGACCTGATAAATATACTTTAATTCAATCGTTTAGCATTATCTTTTAACTCCATAGTTAAATATATCAATCAGATAATCAAACCAATTAGGTTAATGCACAGTATCATATGCGCAACACTTTGATACGTTTTCAAGTTATAGTATATACATATGTATCTATTTTCATATAATCGTTCGCGAATCGTTGAGAACAATCGAAGAGTATTTGAATAGTTCAAGAATTTTGAGATTTAACTTCATGAACTTTGTTTATCGTGTCGAAAACGTTAATCATACAAGATTAAGTTTAAATTTGGTCAGAATTTTCCGGGTCATCACAGTACCTACCCGTTAAAGAAATTTCGTCCCGAAATTTGAGTGAGGTCATCATGGCTAATAATAAAAATGTTTTCATGATGAATATGAGTCGATAAATAGAGTTTTATTACCGTTTGAATAATATGGATAAAACAATCTAATTACTCGAAGCATATGAGAGAAGTTATCGTAATCGAGTGAAATGGAGAATAGAGATGTGTCTTATCTCTTGACGTGGTAACGATTGATTTCCGGAATTTAAGGAATAGAAAATCTTCATAATCTAAATAAGATTTGATTCTTCGGGAATTAAGGAGATTTTGCGTAATCTGCCTCGATTGCTATGTCTGGTCTTTTGCTATAAATTCTTCTGTTTCATTATTTTCACCACTCCTACATCTTCTTCCTCGCTTCATACTTTCACAAGATTGTGAAAATGCTTCATCCAGTTCTGATTCTTGATATTATTCTGACTACCACCACAATCATCCTTCTATTCCAACTCCCACCGGAGGAATCTGTTTACTTTTACTTCGCTCTTGGGGTAGTGGTTTTCATAATCCTTCCTTGCATTTGTCTTTCCATAATTATTGACATCTACGGTTAATGATCTCTTCTATTTGCTGTGATTTATACTCCTCTTTATATTTAGAAGCTGTGTTATTGTTTTCTCTTCTCGACCTTAAGGTAAGCGGATAATGGTCCAGAATTCGTAGGTACGAAGTTTTGAATAAACATAGTTAATGTTCTGAGAAGGAATTCGTAATGGCACGATCTTGATTTGGTAAATTACCAAAATATTCGAAAAGATAGAACTATCAAGAAGATATGTTCTTAATATGTTTGGAAATTGGGTAGAATGTAAGAGTCGTGTAAATGGTACATGATAACGGTATGTTCTGTGAATCATCACATTCCATTAGAAACTCAACATGACTTACTGTAATATAATCACGTTGGCCTGACGTCATTATATTATACTAATTCATGCTTCAGTTCCCAACACTACTTCAAAACATTCATATTTTAAACTTGAATTTTTCAGGATTTAGAAACTAACACAGTTTCTTTTATGATGTAACACAGATAGCATGAAGGAATGAATAATTTCAGATAATCACGAAATTATCCTCAGAAATATTGAGGATATTTATAATGAAAGATACGATGATATCTTAGAATATTCAAGATAAGATGATGATGAAGAATATTATCCGTAAGGGTTTTAGAGTAAGGAGTAAGGTATTCGTTAATGACTTCAGCAGACACTGAATCATTTGTATTCTTTGAAGGCAGGTTCAGTCTTTGTGATTTATCCACAGCCTCCTTCATACTTTGCCCAATCCGTTTTCCAGTTCCAAACCTTCTCTTTTTCTCAGCTTTACCACCATACTATTCCTTATCGTCAAACTTTTGACTGTTAAGACCGTTTACAGTTTTTGCTACTTCATCAGCATTGTTCCAAAATTCGGAGAGCTAGTTTTGCAGTTTGGGTGTTTTTCAGAAACTTCACATTCGAAGTATGCGAGTCTAGGAGATAGACATTATATGTATATATATAACTGTTGGCGTAGAATTGTTGCGAGATTCAAAATACTGATTGCTAATTCCCAGTAATTGGTATGGCAATTCTTGTTACAAGATGCGGATGAGTACACGATAGAGTTTCAATGAGTATAAGGATTTTTCGGAAGATCATGGATAAATGAAGTTGTTGGTAAATTTACTGCTAATGTAGTGGAACATGAAAGGTTCCCCAGTATCAAGAACGTATAAGTCAAGGTTATAATAAGGCTAATCTGAAAAATCGAAGTTGACTGGTTGGAAGTGTGATAAAACTGGATACTTTGAAAAGGATTACAAGATTATTTTCGATATTAACAACGCTAAAGGATCTTGCGCAGTTTTGAAGTCAAAGTATAGCTTTGAAAGATGTAGAGATCTAAGAATGATGTCACTGGTTCAGTGTTATGACTTGGATTCTAATCTGTCAATATCCGAATATGTAATTGAATTTGTATGAAAACGATTGTATATCGTTGTGAAGATAGTGAGTATAGTTAATGATTTTTGAATCAAAATTGAAGAATGTACAGTGTAACATATTAATTGTGAACTTATATATTTCCCGAGTATTACCTACCCGTTAAAGATTTCACAATTAATATTTTGTACAAAAGAATTTTTATTACCGTCTTTATGAAAATATATGTATGTATATTTTCTTCAGATGTAATACAGATTTAATGAGTTAATATCATATTAAGCTCATTTGATTTTTGGCTTGAATTAGAAATGAATAATCTCTAAAACATTAGAGACTTCATAATCTTTGCGGAGTATTTCGCTAATGAAATTAATACTTCATTATTTATTCTTATTGCTATTCCTTGGTAAAGGATGTTGATTTTCGTGGAATTCTTGCAAACTTCGCAAGGTGCAAATGATGTTTTCTAGAGAGTTTCGAGTGCATCGAAGATGAAAGTGTAAAATCAACCATGTTATTGAATAATACACTTGGTTTATTATGAAATGGAATTCATTGAGTTGAAACAGAGATTGTAGTTAACGATGATTAAGTTGCTAATGAAGAATGTACTTCATAGCATATTATGAATTTAATCGAGTAATATTTACCCTTTTTCAATTCATACATAATAGCTTAGTACGAAAAGATTTATGATGGTTTTAAAATTTGTATATACAAGATATACATATAAATTCTTCAGGGGAAATGAGTTAATATTTCATAACTCATTGATACAATATACGCGTTATTGATTCGTAATGATGTCCACGGTGTTTTTCTTGAACTGGCGGAGCTTGTGATATTAGAGGTGCCGATGATTCTAATGATGTTGACAGCACCGACTGCTGGTGAGGCTAAGGGTATTGTTGATGTTGTGATATAACAAGTCTAGCTTATAAATCATACACCATTCCGATCAGGGTTTCAACTTTATCTGATTTATGGTTAAGGCTAGAATAGATAATCTCTAAGATTACAGATTATATAATCGTCGTAGGATATTTCTCCGATGAAGTTATGAATCCATACTTCATCGTTTGCTATTGTTGATACTCCTTGGTATCTATGGTGCGTATGATGTTGATGTTCGAGGTACAAATTGTGATGTTGAGGCGTGTGATGTGGATGTTGGTGGTGGTAATGGTACTGTTGGTGTTGTTGTCAATGGTACTAGTGCTGTTGGTGCTGAGGATGGTGATGTTACTGGTGTTGGTGATATTGCTGGTGTTTGTAAATTGTGTACCGTGCTCTCTAAAGTTGACACTCGAGCTCGAAGTTCTTTAACTTCTTCTACTAACCCTGGTTGGTTATTGGTGTGAGGTAGAGGTCGGATATCTCTTCTAGTTCCGTTAATGGTAGCTTCAAGAAGAAAAATTCTCGCAAAAAGAGTATAAACGATGTTGCGAACAGGTTCGCCGGTAAGCGGATCGAGTACTCCGACGTTAGGCGGTAAGTTCGGCTCGTGGTATGGAGTACCTTCTTCATTTCTCCATAGGGTAAGTATTTCGCGAACCCATCCCCATTTTCTAAATAAATCACGGTAGTTGATCGGTCGGTGCGGTCCCGTCACGCTGTCTTCGGAGTTGGAGAGACTTGGTCTATTCGAGGAGGCCATCTTACGTGTTCATAGAAAGTTATGAAATGATTCTTGGTATGAATTGAGGGTTAAATACTGGATGATACCTTCGTCTTCTCGCATACGTATATATAGTAAAAGGATTCCGTAATTTACGGAGGAAATTTCAAAAAATGCCAAATAAGATTCACCGTAGTAGATATGATAGGATATGATTTGTCTATACACCGTGTATGCAATAAATGCAAAAACACATGTCAAGACGTAAGATTGATAAACATGTAATTTCTGACAAAAGTTGATAAGCAAAACTTTTGACATGCAGACACAGTCAAAGCCCAGACTTACGAATGAATCCTAACATCTATCAGTTAGACACATTAATGCAAGACCTGATTCGCTAAGACCAACACTCTAATACCAACTGTGACGATCGCACCAAATCCATATGGACGAAAACGTCATTCATTGATTTCATTGCGAGGTATTTGACCTCTATATGATACGTTTTGTAAACATTGCATTCTTTTGAAAAGGCATACCATAAATGTATATTTAAATCAAAGGTTTTCGACATCTGATGATTTCTACATATAGACAATCACCGTATATAATAGTTTACAATAGTACTTCCGTTGACAATGCAGTTAAAATAAGGTACATGGTGATGACTTGGTGAATGCAACGTTTTCTTGAAAAATATGCCATGTAAGACTCCATGCATATAGCTTGTCTATCATATAAGCAAACAGTGGAAGGCTTCTAGGGAACCTGAGAATAAACATGCTAACAAGTGTCAACATAAAGGTTGGTGAGTTCATAGTTTTAGTATTGCGCATAATCTGTATATAAAAGTGGATCACAAGATTTCCGTTGTTTCATCCAGAAATGTTTATCAAAATGTTCTACAAAATTGAGCACCCTGGTAACTAAACTTAACGTATATATAATTTATACCCTTTGTATAATCATCTTAATAATACATGCAAACCAACGTGTACGCTTCTCAAATAGCATACGTCCGTTAAAAGGCTAGTGCTCTAGCTCGGACGGGGATATCAAGCCCTATGGATCCATATACTACTACTCGCGCCCACCAGTTCTTATAACCGGCAGTTACTAGTTACCAAAGCTAAGGGATTTTCGGTTCAAACTCGGTGTAGAATTTAGTATGTACTTGTATCCATTGCGTTTAAAATAAAGTGCATGTATTCTCAGCCCAAAAATATAGATTGCAAAAGCAATTGAAAAGGGAGCAAATGAAACTCACGCATATAAATATTGTATATCGGTTAATAAAGCATTTGCATGTATTCTCAGCCCAAAAATGTAGAGAGTAAAAGGGGTCTTATGAAACTCACCTTAGCAGCACATATAGTTGTTCATCGTATTGTGACCGAAACTCGGAATATCAAATAATCGTAGTTCTCAACCTAGAGAACATATGTTGGTCAATAAATGTCTATCAAGCTAGGTCAGGTCATAGTGTATCACAATCCTAATGCTCGAGATCGACATACAAAAGTTATCCAAAGTCGTTTCAAAAGTCAATTTTGACAATAGTTTAACAAAACGAGACTTACCTTATATAAGGATTCATTTACTCGGTTGGTAATATTCAAAAATTCAATTTATCAATCTTATAAACAAGTTGTTTAAATCTTAATTGCAGATTCAAAAGCAATTCCAATTAACGTCAATCATAATTCAGTTGATCATATCTTTTAATCCGTTCATCAAAACTATTCGATATCTAAATGAAAAGTTATCGATTTTTCGTTAGCTTCCCAAAAACATGTATATCATATACCTTTTACCAGTAATATATGTATTTAATTTGTGATTGATTATAAACAGTTTAACGACGAAATTTAGTATACAAGCATGTATAAATATATATACACTCGAGCACTAGTATGTATACACTATTAATTTATAAAAGATAAAATATGAGTGCTTACGTATCAATATTGAGATTCAATATTGTAGAAAAGTACGTAGACGCAACAGAGATGATAAACACTAGGTTTGATTCACAAATATACCCCCGAACATTACCCAAAACCTCCTTGGCAATAACCCATTATTTCCTTAGCTCTAGCTTGCTCGAAAACTCGTTTTGAAATCATTTGGTCATCACTCCGTCGTAATATTTTATGTATAAATAATACTAATAATAATAATCATAGGATTATTAATAATAATATTAATTTTAATAATAATAATAATAATAATAATAACATAAATAATAATAATAATAATAATAATAATAATAATAATAATAATAATAATAATAATAATAATAATAATTATAATAATAATAATAATAATAATAATAATAATAATAATAATAATATAAGTAGAGAGGATAGAGAAAAAGATGGATAAATTCGGCCAGAAACCTGGGCTATTTATAGAAGAATTCTGATTTCTGACCCAACACTACTTCAAAACATTCATAATTTAAACTCGAAAGTTTATAGAATATAGAAACTAATAGTTTCTTATATGATGTAACACTGATAGCGCAAAGAGATAAATGACTTCAGATAAGATTAGTTGTGAAAATATCTTCAGAAATATCGCGGATATTTATAATGAAAGATATGATAATATCTTAGAATTTCTAATATTGATGGATGATGATGAAGATTTGTCTGTAAAGGTTTAGAATAAAGAGTAAGGTATTCGTTAATGACTTTAGCAGGCACTGAATCATTTGGATTCTTTGAAGGCAGATTTAGTCTTTGTGATTTGTCCACAGCCTCCTTCATAGTCTGTTCAATCCGTTTTCCAGTTTCAAACCTTCTCTTTTTCTCAGTTTACCACCTTACTATTCTTTGTCATCAAACTTTTTACTGTTAAGATCGTTTACAGTTTTTGATGCTTCGTCAGCATTTCAAGAACTAGTTTGCAGTTTAGAATATTTTTCAGAACTTCACATTCAAAGTATGTAAGTCTAGGAGATGGACGTTTTACGTACACATATAACTGTTGGCGTAGACATGCTGCGAGATTTCAAAATACTGGTTACTGTTTTTCGATGATTCGTATGACAATTCTCGTTACAAGATGCGAATGAGTAAATGATGTGATTTCAATAAATATAATGATTTTTCGAAAAGTCAAAGATAATTGAAGTTGTTGGTAAGTTTATTACTAAGGTGGCGAGATATGAAAGGTCCCCAGTAACGATGATGAAAGGGCAACGTATCTATCGAGATTATAATAAGACTAGTCCGACTGAAAAGTCAAAGTTGACTTGCTGGAGCTGTGACAAAACTGTCTACTTTGAAAAGGAATTGAAAAGTCATTTTAGCTAATAAATGCCAAAGGGTCTGACACGGATACGCGTCGAACTATGACTTTGGCTTCGAGAGCTTTTTAGGTACATAAATGTGGGTAATATGTGGTTGGATCATCATCTCGATTGTTCATTGTTTGAAGTGTCTTCGAAAACTTCGGAGAGTTTGAACACAGTTTGTAATCGTTAATATACATATGATGTTCTAACATGGTTTTGAAGTCAAAGTATAGCTTTGAAAGATGTAGGAATCTAAGAGTGATGTCTTCTGTTAAATCATGACTTGGATTTTGATTTGTCAAAATCAGAATGCGTAATCAAATTTGAGTGAGAATGGTTGTTTTGATTTCTATATAAGAATGTATATTGTTGTGAGATTTTGGGAGTATAGTTGATGATTTGCTTAATCAGATTCGAAAAATGTAATATATTAATTGTGAATTTATATATCTCTCGGGTATTACCTACCCGTTAAAAAAAAATTTCACAATTAATATTTTGTACAACAGAATTTTATTACAGTCTTTATGAAAATATATATGTGCATATTTTCTTCAGATGTAATATAGATTTAATGAGTTAATATTAAATTAAACTCATTTGATTTACGGTTGAAACTAGAACTGAATAATCCCTAAAGACTTTAGAAATTACATAACTTTTACGGAGTATTTATTCAATAAAATTGAAATTATGAATTAATACTTCGTTATTTGTTGGTGTTTGTAACCCTTGCACCATATTCTCTAAAGCCACTACTCGAGAGCGAAGCTCGTTGACTTCTTCTATTACATCGGGTGATTGTCGGTTCGGACGAGCGGATAAATAAAATCTAGAATTTGATGTAGTATATAATCGTGACGAGATACTCTGAAAATGAGAGAGAAAATGGTATTTCGGATAGGTTCGCCGGTAAGTGCTTCAGGTTCATCGCCAAGAGGGCAATGTGGTGGATGGAAGGGATCACCTTCTTCTTGTCTCAAATTATTGAGGAGGCTACGAACCTATCCCCAATTCATTCATAATAGATGATGGCTAATTGGTTAATCCATTCCGGTCTCACTGCTTTCGGAGCTTGAGTGGGATTCCATATCGGAATTCGAGGGACTTGAACTAATGACGAATTCCATTTCGTTCGATTGAATAAAGAATTTTTTCGATATGAAATGATTTTTCGGCTATCAGATGGTATTCTAATTACATAGAATATCTATATATATAGCGCAAAAGATTTCATAGATTACGGAGGAAATTACGGGATATGTCAGGCAAAGTTTACAGTAACAGATACGCTAAGATATGGATTAGAAGATACGCTAAGATATGAATTTTGTCTATACACTATTCATGCAATCAATGCAGTAAGACGTGTCTAGACTAAGAATGATAAGCAGGCAATTTCCGACAAAAATGATAAGCAAAACTTTTGACATGCAGACACGGTCGAAGTCCAGGCTCATTAATGCATCCTAACGACTATCAGTCAGATACACTAATGCAGACCTGGTTCGCTAAGACCACCGCTCTGATACCAACTGAAAGGACCCGTTCATATACATTATAAATGATTCACAATAGTTGATTACATCGCGAGGTATTTTGACCTCTATATGATACATTTTACAAACATTGCATTCGTTTTTAAAATACAAACTTTCTTTACAACGAAAGTTGACAGAATGCACACCATTTCATAATACATCCAACTATAATTGACATAATAATAATCTTGATGAACTCAATGACTCGAATGCAACGTCTTTCCAAATATGCCATGAATGACTCCAAGTAATATCCTTAAAATGAGCTAATGCACAGCGGAAGATTTCTTTAATACCTGAGAATAAACATGCTTTAAAGTGTCAACCAAAAAGGTTGGTGAGTTCATAGGTTTATCATAATAATCATTTCAATATATTAATAGACCACAAGATTTCCGTTTATAAATATATGTACACTCGCAAGTGTATAAAAGTATTCTATAAGTTGTAGGCACCCGGTAACAAGCCTTAACGTTCATGTTTTACCCTCTGAAGTACACCAGATCAGGTGTGTTTAAAATAACCTCGAAGTACTAAAGCATCCCATAGTCAGGATGGGGTTTGTCAGGCCCAATAGATCTATCTTTAGGATTCGCGCCTACCGTACATAGACAAGTAGTTTAATGTTACCAAGCTAAGGGTATATTTCTGGTTTAAACCCACATAGAATTAGTTTTAGTACTTGTGCCTATTTCGTAAAACATTTATAAAACAGCGCATGTATTCTCAGCCCAAAAATATATATAAAAAGGGAGTAATGAAACTCACCATACTGTATTTCGTAGTAAAAATACATATAACGTCATTTAACAAGTGCAAGGTTGGCCTCGGATTCACGAACCTATATTAATTATATATATTTATATGTTGGTCGATATTTGTCTAACAATTTTTGGTCAAGTCATAGTGTACCACAATCCTAATGCTCGAGACTAATATGCAAAAGTCAACAAAAGTCAACTTGACCCAAAATGACTTCTAAAATTTATACGTGTTTATTATATAACTTAGCTATAGTCGTTTTATATATTTAAATATATTTATTAGATTTTATAATAATAAAAGTCATTTATTAATAAAACTTTATATTAACGTTTATATATGATAAAATATACTTTTATATATCTTAAGTAGTAAAATTTATAAAGTTCACTTAATATCGTAAAACTATAGTGGTAAGTATTATTAATGTAATTATATAACGCGTGGTAAAAAATATCTTTGTATCCCCTATTTATTTGATAAAATAATATTGATCATAATAATAATAAGTAAAAGTTGTATTATTTTGTAATAATAATTATTATTATTCTATAAAAAAAATAACAATATTTATATTTACTAAAAATGTTATTATGATAAAATGATAATACTAACATAATAGTAATAATGATATTTTATAATAACAATGATATTTCTATTAAAATAATAACGACGATAGTAATAATAATCATTTTAACAATAATACTAAAATTCAGTTGACTTTAACTTCAAATCCGTTCATCGAAACCATTCGATATCTAAATGAAAAGTTCTTAATTTTTCGCTAGCTTTCCAATGACATGCATATCATATACCCTATCTCAGTAGCATATGTATCTAATTCAGGATTCAACAAACCTATCTAAGGACAATATCGAATGTACAAGCATGCATAATCCTATATACTCGAGCACTAGTCAGGGATACACTATTGATATATAAAAGTTAAGTTATGAGTGCTCACGTATCAATATTGAGATTCAATATTGCAGGAAAGTACGTAGACGTAACGGAGATGATAAACACTAGATTGACCTCACGAGCATACCCATGAACCATACCCATCACCTCCATAGCTATAACCCATAATTTCCTTAGCTTCGACTCATTCAAAAAACTATTTTGAAATCACTCGGACATCACTCCGTCGTAATATTTTATGTATACTAATAATATCTTGAAATAATATAGAGCAAATATATATATATATATATATATATATATATATATATATATATATATATATATATATATATATATATATATATATATATATATGTAAATCGATTGAGAGAGTTTAGAGAAATATATTTTCAAATTTCTATGAAATAATGAAACCTATTGAATTCTATTTATAATAGATTTTTGAATTATTAAAGTGAATTATTAAAGTATGAATTATTAAAGTGAATTATTAAAGTATGAATTATTAAAGTGAATTATTAAAGTATGAATTATTAAAGTATGAATTATTAAAGTATGAATTATTAAAGTGAATTATTAAAGTATGAATTATTAAAGTGAATTATTAAAGTATGAATTATTAAAGTGAATTATTAAAGTATGAATTATTAAAGTGAATTATTAAAGTTAAAGTAAAGTAAAAGTAAAGTAAAGGTAAAGTTAAAGTATAGTAAAAATTTAAAAACTATGTATGTATAATACGTGTATAAATATATATAATATTAATTTAAATCGTTATATATATTTAATGAAATAAAATATAAATATCATTATATTTATTATACTGGTTAAGTAATGATTTGTCAAAAGTGATTCTAGATATTTATAAAAGTTATATACGTTTTAATAATAAAGTTCTTTTTAAACTGAAAACGTTTTTGTACGTTTGAAAATAGATTAATAGAATATTATGGAAACCAATTCTCCAATAGCTTTTGTCTAACTTTTGTAAATGACACTTTTTACTTTTATTTATAAATAGCTTTACAAATTATTCTGAATATCGTTAAGAGGAATAGATTTCTCAAATCATAGTGGACCTCTCAACAGAGACTTGTAATCATAATTCAATGTTTCTGATAATTCAATCATTTAATATATATATATATATATATTTTTTTTAATTTCGTCGATAATGATATTGAAACAAATACATTCATATAAAGCATTATACTTTTAAATGCTTTGTTGACATTTTCAATTTATAACATATACACATATACATACATATTCATATATGTTCATTTAATGGTTCGTGAATTATTGGAATTTGGTCGAGGTTTAAATGAATGTATAAACATAGTTTAAAATCCTTGAGATTTAACTTAACAAACATTGCTTATCGTGTCAGAATAATATAAAGATAAAGTTTAAATTTAGTCAGAAATTTCCGGGTCGTCACAGTACCTACCCGTTAAAGAAATTTCGTCCCCGAAATTTGATAGAGGTCGTTATGGCTAACAATGAGAATGTTATTATGACGATTATGAAGTTTTATCATGTCTAAGAAGTATGGATAAAATAATTCGATTACTCAAAGCGTATGAGGGAAGTTATCGTAAATGAAGGAAATAAGATTATAGTGATTCGTCATATCTTTTGACGTCATCACAATTGATCTCCGAATTTAAAGAAAATATTTGTAATCTATGTTGGATTTGATGCTTCGGTGATTAAGGAGATTATGATTCTCTTCGAATTAATACGATAATCCATCTTGATTTCTCTGTCGGGTATTTCACTATAAATCCACCTCCTTCGTTTCCTTACAACTCACACCTTCTATTCTTTCTCCCTCAACTCATATTTTAAAGTATTTGTCAATATGCTTCATCCAGTACTGATTCTCGATATACTCTTCACTTTCATATCTGTCGTTCTTCTTTTTCATCTGCCTCCGGAAGAATCTATTTACTTCTACTATACTCTCGGTTTTATAGTGTTTTTAGTTATTCCGTGTCTTTATATTGCTATATGCATCGATATATACGGTTTATAATTTTTGGGTGGTTGTTGGGTTTTATATCTTCCCTTATATTTCAAAGCCCCTGCTTTTGTCTTCTATAATCATTGACATCCAAGTTAATGCTCCCTTCTATTTGCTGCGATTTATACTCAAATTTCTATTTTGGAGTTTTGTCCTTTCGTTTCTTCTTCTTGCGATTAAGCAATGTTTGTAATGGTCCAGTATTCGCAGATATGAATTTCAGAATGAACATAGTTAATGTTCTAAGAAGGAAATGGTAATGGCACGATCTTGATTTGTTAATTTACCAGAATACCCTGAAAAGACCGAATCATCAAGAAAATATATTCTTGATATTTTTAGAGATTAAATAGAATACAAGAGTCGTGTAACATGGAACATGATGACGGCATGGTCTGTGAATCGTCATGTCCCATTAGAAATTCAGCATGACTTACTGTAATATAATCATGTTGATCAAGTGTCATTATATTATACTAACTCATGCTTCAGTTCCCAACACTACTTCAAAACATTCATAATTTAAACTCGAAAGTTTATAGAATATAGAAACTAATAGTTTCTTATATGATGTAACACTGATAGCGCAAAGAGATAAATGACTTCAGATAAGATTAGTTGTGAAAATATCTTCAGAAATATCGCGGATATTTATAATGAAAGATATGATAATATCTTAGAATTTCTAATATTGATGGATGATGATGAAGATTTGTCTGTAAAGGTTTAGAATAAAGAGTAAGGTATTCGTTAATGACTTTAGCAGGCACTGAATCATTTGGATTCTTTGAAGGCAGATTTAGTCTTTGTGATTTGTCCACAGCCTCCTTCATAGTCTGTTCAATCCGTTTTCCAGTTTCAAACCTTCTCTTTTTCTCAGTTTACCACCTTACTATTCTTTGTCATCAAACTTTTTACTGTTAAGATCGTTTACAGTTTTTGATGCTTCGTCAGCATTTCAAGAACTAGTTTGCAGTTTAGAATATTTTTCAGAACTTCACATTCAAAGTATGTAAGTCTAGGAGATGGACGTTTTACGTACACATATAACTGTTGGCGTAGACATGCTGCGAGATTTCAAAATACTGGTTACTGTTTTTCGATGATTCGTATGACAATTCTCGTTACAAGATGCGAATGAGTAAATGATGTGATTTCAATAAATATAATGATTTTTCGAAAAGTCAAAGATAATTGAAGTTGTTGGTAAGTTTATTACTAAGGTGGCGAGATATGAAAGGTCCCCAGTAACGATGATGAAAGGGCAACGTATCTATCGAGATTATAATAAGACTAGTCCGACTGAAAAGTCAAAGTTGACTTGCTGGAGCTGTGACAAAACTGTCTACTTTGAAAAGGAATTGAAAAGTCATTTTAGCTAATAAATGCCAAAGGGTCTGACACGGATACGCGTCGAACTATGACTTTGGCTTCGAGAGCTTTTTAGGTACATAAATGTGGGTAATATGTGGTTGGATCATCATCTCGATTGTTCATTGTTTGAAGTGTCTTCGAAAACTTCGGAGAGTTTGAACACAGTTTGTAATCGTTAATATACATATGATGTTCTAACACGGTTTTGAAGTCAAAGTATAGCTTTGAAAGATGTAGGAATCTAAGAGTGATGTCTTCTGTTAAATCATGACTTGGATTTTGATTTGTCAAAATCAGAATGCGTAATCAAATTTGAGTGAGAATGGTTGTTTTGATTTCTATACAAGAATGTATATTGTTGTGAGATTTTGGGAGTATAGTTGATGATTTGCTTAATCAGATTCGAAAAATGTAATATATTAATTGTGAATTTATATATCTCTCGGGTATTACCTACCCGTTAAAAAAAAATTTCACAATTAATATTTTGTACAACAGAATTTTATTACAGTCTTTATGAAAATATATATGTGCATATTTTCTTCAGATGTAATATAGATTTAATGAGTTAATATTAAATTAAACTCATTTGATTTACGGTTGAAACTAGAACTGAATAATCCCTAAAGACTTTAGAAATTACATAACTTTTACGGAGTATTTATTCAATAAAATTGAAATTATGAATTAATACTTCGTTATTTGTTGGTGTTTGTAACCCTTGCACCATATTCTCTAAAGCCACTACTCGAGAGCGAAGCTCGTTGACTTCTTCTATTACATCGGGTGATTGTCGGTTCGGACGAGCGGATAAATAAAATCTAGAATTTGATGTAGTGTATAATCGTGACGAGATACTCTGAAAATGAGAGAGAAAATGGTATTTCGGATAGGTTCGCCGGTAAGTGCTTCAGGTTCATCGCCAAGAGGGCAATGTGGTGGATGGAAGGGATCACCTTCTTCTTGTCTCAAATTATTGAGGAGGCTACGAACCTATCCCCAATTCATTCATAATAGATGATGGCTAATTGGTTAATCCATTCCGGTCGCACTGCTTTCGGAGCTTGAGTGGGATTCCATATCGGAATTCGAGGGACTTGAACTAATGACGAATTCCATTTCGTTCGATTGAATAAAGAATTTTTTCGATATGAAATGATTTTTCGGCTATCAGATGGTATTCTAATTACATAGAATATCTATATATATAGCGCAAAAGATTTCATAGATTACAGAGGAAATTACGGGATATGTCAGGCAAAGTTTACAGTAACAGATACGCTAAGATATGGATTAGCAGATACGCTAAGATATGAATTTTGTCTATACACTATTCATGCAATCAATGCAGTAAGACGTGTCTAGACTAAGAATGATAAGCAGGCAATTTCTGACAAAAATGATAAGCAAAACTTTTGACATGCAGACACGGTCGAAGTCCAGGCTCATTAATGCATCCTAACGACTATCAGTCAGATACACTAATGCAGACCTGGTTCGCTAAGACCACCGCTCTGATACCAACTGAAAGGACCCGTTCATATACATTATAAACGATTCACAATAGTTGATTACATCGCGAGGTATTTTGACCTCTATATGATACATTTTACAAACATTGCATTCGTTTTTAAAAGACAAACTTTCTTTACAACGAAAGTTGACAGAATGCACACCATTTCATAATACATCCAACTATAATTGACATAATAATAATCTTGATGAACTCAATGACTCGAATGCAACGTCTTTCAAAATATGCCATGAATGACTCCAAGTAATATCCTTAAAATGAGCTAATGCACAGCGGAAGATTTCTTTAATACCTGAGAATAAACATGCTTTAAAGTGTCAACCAAAAAGGTTGGTGAGTTCATAGGTTTATCATAATAATCATTTCAATATATTAATAGACCACAAGATTTCCGTTTATAAATATATGTACACTCGCAAGTGTATAAAAGTATTCTATAAGTTGTAGGCACCCGGTAACAAGCCTTAACGTTCATGTTTTACCCTCTGAAGTACACCAGATCAGGTGTGTTTAAAATAACCTCGAAGTACTAAAGCATCCCATAGTCAGGATGGGGTTTGTCAGGCCCAATAGATCTATCTTTAGGATTCGCGCCTACCGTACATAGACAAGTAGTTTAATGTTACCAAGCTAAGGGTATATTTCTGGTTTAAACCCACATAGAATTAGTTTTAGTACTTGTGCCTATTTCGTAAAACATTTATAAAACAGCGCATGTATTCTCAGCCCAAAAATATATATAAAAAGGGAGTAATGAAACTCACCATACTGTATTTCGTAGTAAAAATACATATAACGTCATTTAACAAGTGCAAGGTTGGCCTCGGATTCACGAACCTATATTAATTATATATATTTATATGTTGGTCGATATTTGTCTAACAATTTTTGGTCAAGTCATAGTGTACCACAATCCTAATGCTCGAGACTAATATGCAAAAGTCAACAAAAGTCAACTTGACCCAAAATGACTTCTAAAATTTATACGTGTTTATTATATAACTTAGCTATAGTCGTTTTATATATTTAAATATATTTATTAGATTTTATAATAATAAAAGTCATTTATTAATAAAACTTTATATTAACGTTTATATATGATAAAATATACTTTTATATATCTTAAGTAGTAAAATTTATAAAGTTCACTTAATATCGTAAAACTATAGTGGTAAGTATTATTAATGTAATTATATAACGCGTGGTAAAAAATATCTTTGTATCCCCTATTTATTTGATAAAATAATATTGATCATAATAATAATAAGTAAAAGTTGTATTATTTTGTAATAATAATTATTATTATTCTATAAAAAAAATAACAATATTTATATTTACTAAAAATGTTATTATGATAAAATGATAATACTAACATAATAGTAATAATGATATTTTATAATAACAATGATATTTCTATTAAAATAATAACGACGATAGTAATAATAATCATTTTAACAATAATACTAAAATTCAGTTGACTTTAACTTCAAATCCGTTCATCGAAACCATTCGATATCTAAATGAAAAGTTCTTAATTTTTCGCTAGCTTTCCAATGACATGCATATCATATACCCTATCTCAGTAGCATATGTATCTAATTCAGGATTCAACAAACCTATCTAAGGACAATATCGAATGTACAAGCATGCATAATCCTATATACTCGAGCACTAGTCAGGGATACACTATTGATATATAAAAGTTAAGTTATGAGTGCTCACGTATCAATATTGAGATTCAATATTGCAGGAAAGTACGTAGACGTAACGGAGATGATAAACACTAGATTGACCTCACGAGCATACCCATGAACCATACCCATCACCTCCATAGCTATAACCCATAATTTCCTTAGCTTCGACTCATTCAAAAAACTATTTTGAAATCACTCGGACATCACTCCGTCGTAATATTTTATGTATACTAATAATATCTTGAAATAATATAGAGCAAATATATATATATATATATATATATATATATATATATATATATATATATATATATATATATATATATATATATATATATATATATATATATATATATATATATGTAAATCGATTGAGAGAGTTTAGAGAAATATATTTTCAAATTTCTATAAAATAATGAAACCTATTGAATTCTATTTATAATAGATTTTTGAATTATTAAAGTGAATTATTAAAGTATGAATTATTAAAGTGAATTATTAAAGTATGAATTATTAAAGTGAATTATTAAAGTATGAATTATTAAAGTATAAATTATTAAAGTATGAATTATTAAAGTGAATTATTAAAGTATGAATTATTAAAGTGAATTATTAAAGTATGAATTATTAAAGTGAATTATTAAAGTATGAATTATTAAAGTGAATTATTAAAGTTAAAGTAAAGTAAAAGTAAAGTAAAGGTAAAGTTAAAGTATAGTAAAAATATAAAAACTATGTATGTATAATACGTGTATAAATATATATAATATTAATTTAAATCGTTATATATATTTAATGAAATAAAATATAAATATCGTTATATTTATTATACTGGTTAAGTAATGATTTGTCAAAAGTGATTCTAGATATTTATAAAAGTTATATACGTTTTAATAATAAAGTTCTTTTTAAACTGAAAACGTTTTTGTACGTTTGAAAATAGATTAATAGAATATTATGGAAACCAATTCTCCAATAGCTTTTGTCTAACTTTTGTAAATGACACTTTTTACTTTTATTTATAAATAGCTTTACAAATTATTCCGAATATCGTTAAGAGGAATAGATTTCTCAAATCATAGTGGACCTCTCAACAGAGACTTGTAATCATAATTCAATGTTTCTGATAATTCAATCATTTAATATATATATATATATATATATATATATATATATATATATATATATATATATATATATATATATATATATATATATATATATATATATATTTTAATTTCGTCGATAATGATATTGAAACAAATACATTCATATAAAGCATTATACTTTTAAATGCTTTGTTGACATTTTCAATTTATAACATATACACATATACATACATATTCATATATGTTCATTTAATGGTTCGTGAATTATTGGAATTTGGTCGAGGTTTAAATGAATGTATAAACATAGTTTAAAATCCTTGAGATTTAACTTAACAAACATTGCTTATCGTGTCAGAATAATATAAAGATAAAGTTTAAATTTAGTCGGAAATTTCCGGGTCGTCACAGAAAGCCTAAGATCCACATAGAGGTTCCATAGCCACATCTGTTGATCAGCTAGCAGTTATGGAGTCTATTGGTAGGTAGCGGGTACCAATTGCATTACAAGTACAACTCTTAGATCTTTATGGGACCTAGAGATATATGTAGTCCAACAAACCACTATTATCTAATGGCATGTTTGTCCCATCATTGCCTCGAACTCAGGTCTCACCGTGAATACGATTAAGTCGTCCAATTTGGAAACAGTGAAAATTCACGCTAGTCTCACTAGATCGAAAAGTTCACCTCGTGGCTATAATTCAGCCTAGTCTCACTAGATCAGAAAAATAATGAGGAGTGTTTGCAAGCTCATTGGATGGCATGACTTAAATTTGACGGGTATTTTGAAAAAAAATTTGTCAACGAATAATGCATGCACACAAGATTCGCTACACTATTAGTTAAAAAATATTTTAACCAATTGTATATGTCGATTATGTTTGTGATCTAATTTGTTATTTAATTTATAGGATATAAAAATAACAAATACACAAACGTGTATCGTTTTAAAACAGTTTTAAAAGATGTCGTCCATATATATATTATTTGACTTTCAAAATCATTTAACATTAAACTCGTTAGAGTTTAACTTATTTTAAAATCATCAATTTTAATCTTTGAAACTCGTTTAGAGTTTTATTTAATGTTTCCATAAAAAAAACATATGTAATTTAAATCTCAAAATTATTTAACTTTAAACTCGTTAGAGTTTAACTTTTTAAAAATCATCAATTTTAATATTTGAAACTCGTTACCGGTTTTATTTAATGTTTTCGTCAAAAAAACATTTAGCATATATTATAATAAACAATTAAATATAAATGCGTAAAATAAAACACAATCATGCATCACACACACATAGCCTAGCCCAAAACTCCTATGCTTGATCCCATGAGCCGACATAGGATCAAGAGGTCAAACTAAGGGTAATATCGTAGCTCCCACTTAATTCAAGAAATAAGTGAAAACTTGACAAACGCCATCGTTGTTAACTTGACCTGTTCGCCATCTTTTAAGTCAAACTTCACGTTGCATCTATATCTTCAATCTTCATCTTATTACATTTATTTAAAATTGAAAAGTACAACTAATCTAATACTTTTACAATTTAGAATAAACTTAAATACAATACTATGAAAATGTAAAATAAATATAATACAACTTTGGCTTCAAAATGGCCTTTCTAATAAAATAAATAATCAACATGACATAATATTGTCGTAATCAACAATCACAACAATCACATATAATCAAACACATAGGTCGGGGCATTACGGGCTATGTATGCAATCACAATTTTAATAACTACATTATTAAAACCTATATATGGCTTGTCCATGGTTATAATGCATGTGTATAACCATGGAATATAACAATCAACAATTATAATAAATATTCATGCCATAACAATTAAATCTACAATTTAAAATAATGATATTCTTTCAATCATATTTGTGCGTCATGAGGTTAAGTTTAAATCAATCGCGTTAACTTTAAAAACCAAAAAGGTTTCGACTTTTACCAATTCACCACAAAGCTAAATCTAAAGAAAATCACGCGACAATTAAGATGGTGTTAAAGCGGCTCTGATACCACTGTTGGAAAATCGTGTGTACTTTTAAATCAGATTAACGCAGCGAATAGTTAAAATAATAATCAATTATTATTTTATAAACCATTTACAAAATTAAATATTCATATATTTAAATTTAATAAAACATGCACATGATTAACGATTCCAAAGATCCAGTTACACCATAATAATTGTCATGAATATAAATCACAAGATGAGTAAACGATATACCTTTCTTGAAGAAACTAATGAACGGAGAGAAACCTACGATCAAAAGTATGACCGTCTCTTTGGATAGTCCACACTACACTTCAAACAACCGTCAATGGATGTTAGTCCAAACCCAAGCAACAAATTAATCAACCTTTGATTAATTGTGTTCAACAACTAAAAATTAATAATACTCCGTATATAATTTGGTTGTGTTTGTTTTCGAAAAGAACCAGAAGAAAATAAGAGGTGGAGTTAGCCTTTTTGTGTTTGTCGAAAAAAAGAAAACAAAATTATGGGATTTAGTTTGATTCGTTTTCTCTTGTAAACTACTAAAACCACAACCATATTAAAAACCATTTATATCATTAGCCATACATCTAATATATATAAGTTGTCAACTGACCTTTTTAATACGCGTTTTCCAAATAGTACAAGATACGGAGTATGGTAAACCAAAATTCGGTGGAATAAAATATTGCAAAATCTTGCAAATATTTGATTCCCTGTTTATAATGTCCTATTTCTCAAATACTTTAGGGGTATGTTATGTAACTTATAATTAATAATTTCTATCATGTCGTTTTCATGTGAATAGTAAATTAATTAATTTCGTTTCATTTACTATTCATATAAATAGTAAATGAATTAATTTCGATTTACTATTTTGTTACTTGAGTAATATATATACATCATATATATATTTTATTTGACGTCTCGGTATATATGTGTGTGACCCCGAAGGCTCAAATGAAGTTGGCCATATAGTTATATGTTGTACCTTGCACATTAATCCTACATTAGTTACACAATACATAGATTTAGATATGTGTTTATGATCAATAGATGGAAATTACAAAAATGAAGAATGCTCATATATTAGAAAAAGTGCATTTTGATCTTTTATTCTTCTATTTGGCCTTGAAGTACCAATAGAACTCACATTTTGATTAACCAATAGCACATGAAATAGATGTATGTAAGGAGTTGTATGACATAGTTTTGAAAGAAATCAATGTTTGACAAATTTAGGTGACAATAAATATGTATACTTCAAAGATATGTTGTGAAGAATGGTCCATATGTAAACACATGGCACCATTTGTTTCATCGTGCTATCTTCTATTTATGACTTATCAAAAGGGCAATTACTATACTATCTAAAAGATAAAATCTTGTAGCACTATTTATCAATAGTAATCAGAGGTATTTTCGTCATTTCACCTTTTTTTGGTCTCCAACGATAAAAGAAGCAACTTTCGTAAAAAAACCAACCCTTCAATGTTACCAAAAGATGTCGAAAAAGATTTTTTTTTATAAAAAATCAACTACCTTTTTTTTCCTCAACGATAAAAGAGGCAACTTTCATAAAAGGAACAGCCCTTCAATGCTACCAAAAGATGTCGAAAAACATTCTTTTTTACAAAATAGATCCACTAACTTAAAAAAAAAAAGAACGCTAAAATAAGCAACTTTCACAAAAGGAACAACCCTTCAATGTTAGATGTCGAAAAAAATTCTTTTTTACAAAATAGATCTTCAAAACGGAGCCCCCGGCGCGAAGCTTGAGCTCCACAACTAGTTAATAACAAAAGCTAAAAACAGCACAAACATATAAAATATGAATAATATGCTTTAAAGATCAGAACAATGTGATCCAATTACAGAACATCAAGTTCCCTTAAATATACTCCATCCAATTTCTTCAAAATGCTATATTCTCGAGTTTTTTTCGAGCTGAAAAGAATGGAAAAGAAAATAGATGAGAGTGTTTTACTATCTTTCCCATCCGTTCAAATATGAGCAGTGAGTGTTCTTAACAAAAACATAATGTACTATCCTTCCTAATTATCTACTATCCTTTCTTTTCCGCTTAAAATAAAAACTCGAGAATCACTATTATTTTTTCATCCGTCTCTTTTCTTTCCTTTCCATTAATAAAAAAAAACTCAAGAATGCAGCGTAAATAAAGACCCCTCAAATCAGAGAAAATTGTATGTTGCCCCTCAAAACGATGGTTTCAATTAGATCGACGGATATAATTCGTGAAGTGCCTGACTCAATATGTAACCCAACTATATCTTTAGATTTATTTATATTTTATTTATGTTATTTCACCAAAAGACCAAATTATAGACCCCTATCTTGACCCCTCAAATGGATAGGTTCAACTAGATCGACATATCTAAAACGCGTCGGCCGATACACATGTTTTTTTTTGCAACAATCTAAAACGCGTAGGGCCTGACTCGGTATGTAACTCACCTAGTTTTAAACAGGTATTTCTTACACATATCATTAGTTATTCTGAATACAAACAAATGCCCAGGAAAAATAATAACAAAAGGAAAACAGCAGCAGACCCTATGGTTGGAAACCATGTCTCTGTTTTCCCAAATAAAGTTTTTGTTAAATTTATCTTTTAGTAAAATTTGGGAGAGAATTCCTCACATGAAGTGTGATTATTTTATATATATGTATACAAATATTGAATTCTAAACTTAGAATTTATTAAAATTGGATTTTAAACTTTCAAATTTTCAAATTAAACCCCAACTAAAATTAATTAGTATTTAAATTTATTTAGTTTAAAATTTAATAAAATATTAATTAAATTATATTAAATTTTCACCTTTAATATAATATATGCGGATACGCACTTACGGTATTTAGTTATACTCCGAGGGGGTGTCCGCCCCGTCCAGACAAAAAAAAAAATAATAATAATAATAATAATAATAATAATAATAATAATAATAATAAATACTACACTAAAATTTTAATTTTAACTAAAACTAAATTTTTTTTTAATGTTTACCTCATGTTACTGGTTTCGCTCCATCTGTGGTTGGCTCCAAGTTCCGCCAATGTGGATACGGATATGATAGAATTTGATTCAAAGCTTTAATTATTAATGTAAATGTAAATAACATAAATTAATATAATTTCCTTAATATTAAAATTTATATTAGTTTATTTAAGTATAAATATTCACTAATTATTAGTATTTATGTAGAATAAATAAAATATTTCTTTTTTTTTTTGGCAAAAATAATTAGTTTAAGCCCTCTCCGCACGATGTATCTTCTCATTTTCACTGTTTGTGAAATTTATAATAAAATATTTCTGAATCTTGTTTATACCCGATCTTTAATACCAGTTTATATAATAATAAATGTATCAAATTTGGATAATAAAGTTAAACCTTTGCACGTTATATTTTTCGTTATTTCCACAGATGATATATAGGCGAAAAATCGCAAACACATAATGACCCAAAACTGCTAATTGAATTACGTAGTGGAGATCAAAGATGCTTTGTAACAAACACACTTTTCATCATCAAACAAGTGTGTTGTAGGCTTTACAAATATATTGAATTAAAAATTTAATTTATTTTTACTTTAATAATTGAATTGGTGTAATCAAACAATTAATGAATTGATTCCTTCGATCAGTCATACATTCCAAGACACTTTAATGCGTGATCTAGTTAGGAGCCGTTAAAGCTTTCTGGTATCATCAAAACGCGTAACACCGTTATCCTTCATTTATCCATTTTTTTCCTACTATTCGTATTAAGTTTGAAGATGAACACGTTATTTACAATAATATGATTCACATATTTGTTTTGTAATATAGATTTTATATTTTATTCATATTACTGTAATATTTAATAGCCTTCGTCTTGGAAACTTTTACCGTAAATTCAAAGTCATTGATTCAATATATTCACGTGTTCCTTTATTTATGAATTACACAATTTACATCCTCTCGTTAAAAAGTGAATCGTGAAAATGGTCAATGAGGACTGAAAAATGAAAATGGCCCAATGCTATTTTCTAACAACGATTTGAGCACAAGATAGCCCAGTGGGCCCCTGATATCCTTGCAGGATCGTGGTTGCTATAGTAGAAGGTTTTTTCATGTTTGAGCGGGAGTTTTCCGACCCCATAATCGGATGTACGCAACCCAGCAGAATTACTCCCTAACTGTTTCCAATTCCTGGTTGTTCCAACCCTTCTCTGACCACAACAAAATATCGTGGTGGCTAGAGAAGGGTTGAAAAACCGAAGGAATCCTGTTAGGCCACTTCCTATCAATCGCCACCAACATCGCCACCCATCGCCACCCTGTGACGATTGTAGGCAGCAGCTCGCCAGAATCTTCGTCCGTGTTTTCTGCAACGGTGCTCTAACGATAGGAAGTGGGTCCCACAGCTTTTGCTTTTGAATGTTTAGCTTTTGAATGTTCTGTTTTTTACTCAAACGGTTTGATTTTATACCGTTTGATTTTTTACTCAAACGGTTTGATTTTAACACACTGAAGAACCCTAATTTTAACGAACTTGTGAAAGGAAGAGGGTTGAAGAGCGGGTTTAAGGGTTTTATCTAATGGATGTTCTCGGCTCCCATTTTGACCAGAATTGATACAGCATAGTTTTAAGGCTAGTTGACAAAAGTAGTTCTTCGATTATTTTAGGTGGTCAAATTTAATTTAATAGTAAGTTGATAACTTGGTATAAAGACACACCATAAGGCCGTTAAAAAAATAATAATAAAAAAAAAAAAAAAAAAAAAGACACCATAATGGGCAGAATATAATTCAAAGTTTTTGAGCATCCTCTTTTGTGGCTGTTTTTGAGATTTTCATTTGTACTTGGTAATGTTTATCCAGATCTTTGATTAATGTCGTTTGCTCATGTTTAATTAATGTAATGTTTATTTTTATTTATTAATTTAGTAATATTATTTATATATAATATTTGTATTTAAATAATAGTTTAAATAAGTTAAAATTAGATTGTGGAGTTTATGATAGGGAGAGATTAGTTAAAGGAACATTAAAGGTTTTTGTGTTATATGACACTGATGTGAAGGAGAAAAGTTTTGTTAAAGAAGTGAACGATAGGGAGTGGTCTTAGGCAACGTATATCAGAGTACGTGGTTGAATTACTCACCCTCCTGAATAATCCGAACAGGGAAAACCCTACCACTACAACTACGATCTGAGCAAGATCACAATTTCATTTAACAGAGTTCAATTTCATTTTCACAAAGTAACAAAACATTCATCCCTTTAGGGTTGGAAGAAGGGTAAAAAATGATAACTGAGATAGTCGGATTAAACTCACCATCCCCAAATAATGTGGACGGAGGAAACTCATCCGTTAAGCCATATTTTAAGATAGTTACTTCATTGAGTTGTTTATAATACCTGATTACTTAGCAAATACTACTACTACCTGCTTTCTATTATGAATCACTATCAGCAGCTAATGATCTGATACATTTTAGCCGCTATTTGTCAACATTATTTGGGGATGGCGAGTCTAATCCGAGTATCTTGTTATCGTTTATCTGGCTAGATGTTGATTAATACACCCTACGAGTAAATAAAACAATAATAGCCAAGGCCAATCATTGATTCAATTTTTATGCACGCTCAATTAAACGTTGCTTTATCAAGCGCAACTTCACCTGATGTTTAAAACAATCGATCAAAAAACAAGAAAACCATACAGACATTATTCCCCGAGTTTTATCGTTGTACTGAAAAACAAATTACTCATCACGTGCAACGTACGGCCTAACACAAATATAACTAATTACAGCCTAAAGTTGAAAAAGAAATTGGGCAAGAACCAAGTTGATTTAGGTAAGCTGATGAAAACAGATGGCCCCAAAACATTAATCATGAACTGAACATCTGTTTGAATTAACTGTGGGTAGTGAATATAAAAAAATATAAGCAAGCCTTCACAAACATCGATCTACGAAAACGTAATCACTGAGAAACAGCCACATTTTATGACCAAGATACCATCAAGAAAACTACTTAAAAGACAAGATGGCTTACTCAGTCATCATGAGTCAACAAAAAACATGAGTAAGAAAATGTTAAGAAGCAGGCTTGCGTTGTAAGACCAAATCATCAGCGGAGTAATAATCAGCAATGAGCCGATACATGTACGAAGGGTTGTGGCCCCCACTGCATCAACACACGATTGGTCAGAAAACAATAACCATATTACATTATTACGAACATCATGGTAGCAACATGGAAGTACAGAAAAATGTTCGCATGATAAAGGAGTTGGAATCTGAATTCTAGAGGTCACAAGATAGGTGGATTGGAAAACGGGTCAAAGCATGCAAGTTTTTGGCAAGGTCAAAATGGGTTTCATAGTGATGACCCACTTAACACTTTTTTTTTGTCAATTATGGATCCGAATTATACTTTCACAATATGTTCGTTATGTTCACAATAATAATCTATATCTTTTAATAAAATATATATTTGAGTTTTACGCAAGGTTGTAAAAGTCGCGAGTCGGGGACGCATCGGTCGAGACCTAAAAAGGACGCGTCGGCAGAGTCGGGGACGCATCGGTCGTTGACCAACGTTGACTTTATTAAAAATTTCTTAAAATATATATTTATATATGTATAAAATAGTTGATTCTGTACCATAAATTTCTTAAATAAGAACTTTGAATTTAAATACAATCAAACTTCAAACTCAATTAATGTTACCGAGTACATAATCAGTAAGGACACAGAGAAAAATGTGGCCCAAAAAATGAAAACAAACCCTAATTTTAAAACATATCACATCTTGACGGAAATTTGACTGATTTTGACCGTTTTTGACCAACTTTGACCGTGTTTGACAGACTTTGACCGAACTTTTAGCTTTGACCGTCTTTTGAGTCGTTTTCAAAAGAAACGGGACGGAGAACCCAAAAAACGATGCATCGGCCGACGCGTCGGTCAAGTCGGCCGACTTTTACAACACTGGTTTTACGAGGTTAGTATGCATTGGAAATGGAAATGAACTTTAAAAGACTTTCAACCTGTTCAACCCAAACCTCTAAAAGATCATTTTTTAATTGGCCCGTTTCAAACCATTCACGCATGGATTGGTACGTATTTCCAGCTTTAGTGGTTTGGAAAACCATTCAGATTCGGTGTCTCAAGCTGATTGCAATATGAGGATGTAGATTTTAATGAACTAAATGACATTTCAAAATCATGTAATCATTTAAAATAAAGTTAAAAGTAAACTTACGTGTCGGTAATAAATAGACTAACAAGCTTTGGTGGCACATAGTCGAATGCAGGGTTCACCACATGAAGAAGAGGGGAGCCAGTGCCTGTAGCTGAATCCATACAGTCCGAAAACTCCCCAAAATCCAATAAATCAGACGGGGTCTTAAGTTCATTCAATAACACTTCTGGTTTATGAGGATACAGGGGACACAACTGTCATAAAATCCAACATCACTAAATCAGAGCCCATTACTATAATTTCTTTATTCATATGGGAATTGTTAGATATACAAGTACAAAAAAAAAAAAAATCTGGCCCATTTGACCTGTTTAACAAATCGCCTTTTCAGTTTAAAACCCGTCCCATTTGACCCGTCTACAAAACCTGACCCGTTACCCAATCCGACCTTTTTGACTCCGTTTAAAAACTGACCCATTTGACCCATTTTGACCCAAAACCAATTTGACCTGTTTAACAAATCACCTTTTCAGTTTAAAACCCGTCCCGTTTGACCCGTCTAAAAAAATCTGACCCGTTTCAACCGGCTACCCAACCTGACCCATTTGGATCCGTTTTAAAATCTGACCCGTTTGATCCATAACCCATTTCAACCCAAAACCATTTTGACCTATTACCCAAACTGACCCGTTTTCCAGGTATAATATATTATTGACTATGGATACATGCCTACCTTATGGATGCCAGCAAGAACAACAAAAGGAACTGCATGTCTTTGAGCAGCTAAGGCAACCATATTCAAACCAACAGGTGCAATTACTCCGCCGTTTGCCATGACGGCATGAGCCCCAACAATAACCTATTTACAAATTTATCATCAAACTCAAAGTTACAAGACTATTTGTTTGATGTTCGTGATAAAGAAATTATTGTGTTTTTTGCATACCATGTTCACACGAGAAATCATTGCAAATACAGCTGAATCAGTAATAACAGTTGTTTGTAGTCCCCTATCGACCAATTCCTTAGCAAGAATATGCCCTTCGTACCTATTTGTTATCTCAAATGTAAATAGCATATTAACAGAAAAGCGCAAAATGGATATTACATTTCTAACTTCTTAAAAAACTTCATAAGATGAAAATAACATAATGACCTTGGAGCACCTTCTGCTACAAAAACTCTAAATGATCTCTTTTTCTCCTTTGCAGCACAAAGAAATTCGATGACAGTTCTTGAACTTCCTAAAGTCAATATGACCTCACTGTATATATTATTCAATGTTAGAATCGAAATAATATATGTAAATTTTAAGACCAATACTTAAATTACTGCCTTTTGGGTTAGTCTATTTCATTATCTTTATGTCTTCTTGATCTTCACTGTACTATTTTACAGCACATCATTTGTACTATTTCACACATAACCTCTTTTTAACTTGTTTAAAATAGCAAGAAACAGAAAACTATAACCAAGTCAAAGTTGCGTATACAAGTCAAAGTTGCGTATACAAGTCAAAGAAAAGACATATAGGTTCGTAACATATTACTGTATTAATTCTTTTAAGAAAGTTATAGAGAGAATACTTATGATGAATATGCTCGACTGCTTGCTCAGCTATCAGCTCATGACAAGTGGTAATATCTTGAATAAGTTCATTAACTGCCTCAATAACATTATGCTTTAGCTTTCTACTGCTTGAATTTTTATCCGCGGCTGTGGTATAATAAAAACACAACCATCAACAAATTAAACGTATACAACTTAAGGACATAATCTATAATTAACTAACATTTGGTTTTTTCTTCAGAATCATCTGCAGAAGAACAAGAATGATGAATTGCAGCAGAATGAGGCACGTCATCTAAAACAGCCTGCAACGATGGAGCTCTGAGAGCGTTTCGAGCAGCCGCAGCAACAGAAGCCGCCGATAAAACCGGATAATCGTCTCGTTCGCCATCGTTTTCATCATCACTAACAACCGATAAACTCAACCCACCAATCGCAGATGTTGTAAGCGAAACATCCTCTTCCCTAATTATATGTAATACACGCCTCACAATATTGCCAACAGCAACTTCTACAAACACATTTCAAACAAAACTTTACACAACACATCGAAGACTTACAATTAAACCAACTTTTTATCACATTAAACAATTTCAACAAATGGTAAACAAAACACGTAACAAATTCTACTGTATTTAGCATGTTCAAACAGTAATCCGTGTGCAATAAACGTTTGATTCCTTCTATTGAATATACCCAGTGACCTCATCATGTAAAGGCCAAATTGCCCAAAAAGGTAACATAAAAGTCTCAAATTTCCAATAAAGGGTATATCGTTTTTTTTCTTTACCCAAAAGGGTGTCTAAAAAGGATCCTGATTTGAATAAAATACCAATAAAGGTAATATCCATCCACATGTGCTTACACTTAGACGCCACCTCATCGAATCTTATGAGGTGGCACCACGTCATCAAACTTTCCGGTGCCACGTAATCGAATTTTTCAGCCAAAATTTTCCAGCGAATTTTGTCTGGCAAAAATTCCAGTTTTCCGGCGACCACCTCATCGAAAAGATGATGACGTGGCGCCACCTCATCAGATTCAATGAGGTGGCGTCTATGTGGAAGCACATGTGGATGGATATTACCTTTATTGGTATATATTATTCAAATCAGAATTCTTTTCACGCACTAAATTCAACTCAGACACTCTTTTAGGCAAAGAAAAAAACGATATAACCTTTATTGGGAAATATTGACTTTCATGTTACCTTTTTAGGCAATAGGCAAATTGCCCTCATGTAAACAGTAATTTGCCCTCATGTAAACAGTAATTTCACTATGTATGTAATGCTGACAAAGGCAGCCATCAAGCCGCCACATCATACTAACCGCAACAACATCAGTTCAACAATTTTTACCAGTTATAAGAGCTCAGATATATATACAGTAACACCATCAAGAAGTTTATAATAAGGATAAGCAACTGGCACTTTGGTTAAGCTATTGATTTGATATGAAGTACTGTAAATATTTATTTATTTAGTTAATTAATATAAATAAAATAATAAAAAAGAAACTAACCAACGGGATTAGCAGCAACAAGTTTTTCACCAATAGCTTTAATGGCGTCAACAAGAGCAGCAGCTTGATTAGTATTAGGAAGACGCTGTTGCGAAATCACTGTACGGAGAAGCTCAGCAGTGAGCCTTGCTGTGGCTTTTGAGCCCTCAATTTTACTGCAACAATATGCATACAAACTAAAATCAATACATACATATACATATATTATATATAATAATATCAACAGTTGTATAATTTGTTGCAGATTTAAATTAGTACCGAAAAGTAGTACTCACCGTTTTTTAAGCTTGTTAAGGAAATCATTAACAAGTGCGTGTGTGTCCGGCATGATATCAATTAATTAATTAACAATTGAAATTAATTAATTATGTACCTGCAGATTGAAATTAGGGATTTTAGGATTTTAGGGTTACAGTAAGCGAAAAGCGCTAGCTGAGGGGAATATATAAAATTACAAACTTACAGTTATCGGATTTTTAAGAAACTAGAATTTTTATACGTATTATATACGGAGTAATGATATATATCGGATTTTTAACATTAACATATATATTTACATTTATGAGTCAAAAATTAAATAATTATTATTACATAAATTACCTGGCTCCTGGCTTATATTATAGTACCAAAGAAAGTAATTTGATTGAGACTTGAGAATTAAACAAATTATCAAAGGTTTAGATAGTTGGAGGCAACAATCCACACCATCGTAGCCTTCTTTGATTAGATTAAGTATAATGAAGAGGCACGCAATTCACAGCACGAACTTCTGTAAGCACGGGATACACTTGCGCAAAAGAGTGAATTTATTATGCGTCAATCACCAAAATACCCATTTTTTTGGTCTTTTCTGAGCTGGTACCCAAAAAAAAAAAAACCTTGACAAAATGCCCGCGCAAGGCGCAAGAGACCTTGCGACCTTGCGACTTGCGTCCTTGCGCCTTGCGTCCTTGTGTTAAAAAATTAGGTCAAATATAGAAATCAGACACCACATACACACACACACCCCGACACTCAGCTCTTGCGACCACTTTGCGACCGACGGCGATTACAAAGAACCTTGCACTTGCGACCCCCTTGCGCCTGCACCTTACGTCATATCGCCAACGCAAGAGTAGTCTTGCGTCATCAGTAATTAGGCGCAAGGACGCAAGACCAACCTTGCGCTTGGTTACTGATGACGTAACACGCAAGGTTTGAACCTTGCGTGTTTGTTTACGGGACGCAAGGTTTGTCCTTGGGTCCTTGCGCCGTCAGCTAACGTCTTATGGTCAACGCAAGAGTAGTCTTGCGTCATCATTTACGAGGCGCAAGGTTGGTCTTGCGTCCTTGCGCCTCGATGTGATGAGGACGCAAGATTTATCTTGCGTCCTTGCGCCTTTGGATTTAACTGAGGTTTTATTTTGAAAACTGTAGTTAATTATGTAATTTGTGTATAAAACTGTAAATGTTGTAAACTGTGAACAGGTCCGTAACTGTATTTTTGAAGGCGCAAAGGTGTGTAATCAGACCTTGCGTCACGTAATAGCCGTAGACGCAAGGTCCTTCTTGCGGCCTTGCGCCTCGTATTTAGAAGCAGGCGCAAGGTGATTCTTGCGTCTTTGCGCCTTTTTATTAAGCAGGCGCAAGGTTCTTCTTGCGTCCTTGCGCCTATTTTTGAAACATACGCAAGGTTCATCTTGCGACCTTGCGCCACAAAATTTTTATTATTCTTGTAACACTAGCTTGTGCATTCAATATTATAACATATGAAGTAACACACGAAACCACATCATAAAATACTAATTAAAAAATATTACAACAATGGAAGACATCACACCTTAATTTGTTCCTGAAAATAAACGTATTCTAGGAACTAATTACTACCTAAATTGTACGTTGGATAAAACTGAGATTGATAAGCTTGAGATGGTTCGACTGTCTCTTTCGCCTTCGAGGTTGTGTTTCTTGCCCGTTGAGAAGTTGATTCACCTGTTCGGTCATAAGCAGCTGGGCATGTTGATCGAGAATGACCTGGTTCTTTGCAACGACTACAAGTTCTTACTTTTTTTTGAAGTTTCTTCACCTTTTGAAGGAATGCGTTTTTTACCTTTAGGACGTCCAGGTTGTCTTTTCTTTAGAACTGGGAGGTGTACAAGTTGCAAAATTCCGGGAACCGGATCCGACCATTCAGACCGATGGGGGAGAGGAAGAATGTGTTCGGAATACGTATTTATGTATGTTTGAGTGCTGAACCAATGTGATACATAACAACTAATATCCTCCACTCCGAAGTGTCGTGCTGATGCAATCACATGACCGCAGGGTATGCCTGATAATTGCCATTGACCACATGAACAAGTTCTATCTTGTAGATTAACCAACCCATTTTTTCGTCCATCATGTACCTCTATTAGATCATTTGTCGAGTGGAAATGCTCGCCATCTTCTTGATTTGTCCGTCCTCTTAGCTAGCTTACGTTCAACATATGGAGTAACCGGTGAAGTAAGACTAACTGATTTGTTGCGATGTTTGAAATACCAATCCTGTATTGAACAACGAAAAAATTCGAACAACATGCAAACGGGTAGTTTACGAGCATGTCTTGATAGAGAGTTTATAGACTCTACACTGTTGCTTGTAAGGTATGAATACCTAATATGAGTAGATTGACTTCTGGACCATCTATTGATACCATCCTCACATAGAACTTTATAAGACGCTTTCAATCTCCTTCGAAATACATCCAGATGATCATGAAAATCCGACGCACGGTACGCCTTAACCATTTTCCAAAAGTGCCATTCGAAGAATTTCATCTTGTTGGATTTAGTTTTGATGTTCATGAATAAATGACGTGCACAATGAGCGTGAAACGCTTCCGGAAACACGTTTGCAATGCCGTGTGCTATTGAAGCAGCACGATCAGAAATAAAAGTAATCTCTGACATACGATCAACCATACCATAACTCATTAAATGATCTCTTAGGTTACCAAAAAACCATGACCAAACACTGTTTGTCTCGCCTTCACCAATTCCATAAGCCAATGGCAAAATTCCATTATTGCCATCCATCGCAACAGCAACTAAATTAGTACCCAGGTACCCACCCTTTAAATGTGCAGCATCGACGATGATTATCGGGCGGACATGTTGCACAAATGATCGAATCTGCATGAAATTTTCACAGTAAATCAAATATTATTAATAAAGACCTCATACACCATACGCAAGGCGCAAGGTTTTTATTGCGTCATTGCGTATTAGTTGGCGCAAGGTGACCCTTGCGCCTTTGCGTATGGTGTACATATTAAAAGGTGGTTTTTGCTAAAATATATTTACTTACAACTACTCCAATGGACATGTAACACATCACAAATTTATTTTCTTTATCGGTAACCAAATTGGTGATGGTCCCCGGGTTGTGGATCTTAAGGTTATGAAGGTAAATGAGAAGCATTCTAAAGGAGTCATCACTACTGCCACGTAACATCTCTATTGCTTGACACTTGGCCCTCCATGCTTGATTGTATGATACGCTCACTCTAAACCGATTAGCTACATCATCACGTATATCTTTTGGTTTATACTCTCGATTAGCAGCCTTGAACGAATCCATAAGAATACTACTCAACACCTTTTTAGTAGCATGTTTATTGTTTCCCATAATTTGTGTGCGTGAGCAAGTGTGTACGTCATGCAACTTTTTAACCATAAAGTTTTCAGTGTGTCTTATTTTGTATGCACTACATTTCCACTCACAATTTGGCAACACACATTTAGCGGTGTACCGAGATTTGTCTGACTTTACAGGCTTTATTTGAAAGTTTTCTTCAAGGCATTTTGTAAATAGCTGGTTTAGGAATTCTTCCTTGTTCGAAAATGTTTGACGAACTTTGACCAAATCAGATACCTGATACGTGGTTGGAATTGGGGTCGTAAATTCTGGGTTTTCTTCATCTTGCTGACTGTGTAGAGTTGGCATATTCCAGAATACATCTTGTTTTTCTTCATCTTCTTCATCTTCATCTTCCTCGTCACTTGCTTCATCCGATTCACTAGACCCAACAACAGGTATAAACGGGTTCTCTATTTTTTTTATTTTACACACGTTCTCGGCGCCATGGTTGAAGAAGTCAAATTCTTCTGTGTTTGGAGGTGGTATTTCAGCCTGTTTTTCTTCCGAATAGTGTGTTTCGAGGTTTGTTTCGGAATTGTGTATTTCATCCTGTTCTTTTTGCAGATGGTGAGTTTGTTTGTTTGGTTGAGACTCGAGAATCCGGAGGTTTTGTTGGAGATGGTGTGTTTGTGGATTTTGTTGGGGCTGGTGTGTTTGTGAATTTTGTCCGGGTTGAAGCATTCTAACTTTGTCGACAACATAAATATCAATAGGCTCGTTTGTGACAGCGTGTTTTAAAAACTCAAAAAAATCTTCATGATCATCAGTAATATCAAAAATATGATTATTATCAATATATCTTAGCGAAACAGGTGCATTAGGTGGCAATTCAATTTTTTTGAGAATTTTCCTTAACAATACTCTTCGATTTATTGGTTTTTGTGGAGCAAGTGGTAGTTTTAATCTGGTTCTAAAACAGTCAAGAGGCAGATACATAGGTATGTTGTTAACAAATTCAAAATTACCCCCACAACATACATGAACAACAAATGCTTCATCATTACTACAGCTCATTAAGACACAAATTAGTGAAAAAATAGATAAAAGTTGGTACCTTAACGATGCTCTAATGACTTGATCTTTTTGAAAATGAAGTAAAATAAAATTATTAATCTGGAGTTCTAGCCTCATTAAATAGACAGGTACATAATCTTATCCGTAAAGGTACAAAGAATCCAAAAAAATCTTATCCAGAAATCAGGAAAAATCCATTCTGATAAGGCGCAAGGTGCAAGGACGCAAGGACGCAAGCCCTTATCATTGCGCCTTGCGTTTACACGCAAAGGCGCAAGCCGCAAGGTCGCAAGGTCTAAAGATACTTGCGCCTTGCGCGGGCAAATTCTCAAAAAAAAAAAAAAGGAGGTTCCAGCTCAGAAAAGGCCAAAAAAATGGGTATTTTGGTGATTGACCCATTTATTATTGGGCTGAACAATACAAAACTTTAAGCCCAATCTAACATTTTCGCATTTTATTATATGGGAAGTTTGATTTTAGGGTTAGGCTACAAAATAGCTATATAACTTTATTATTATTTTAATGTAGGTTATATACTCAGAAAAATATCAGTGTAAGTTATATACTTTCAAAAAGTGTTCTAATGTAGGCTACATGGTGACCGGTTACTCGCGTGTGCAGTCCCTGAAGCTGATGGACGTTAACAAAGTTGAGATTTAGGATACAATTTCTTCATAAAGTTGTTCTAATTCCATCACCTAACACTCGATAACTAAAATCAAGACCTAAATGTTCGAGAAACGATCCAATTGAATTGTTGACCGTAATCTCATAAACTTCGACTTTTCAATCTGATATTCCGAGATAAATTTTAACACGATCTGATACAACACGAAGCTTGAAGGAGTAATCGAAACCTGTAACTCTAATCAATTTGATCTATGAATGCTTCTTGTTAATGTCTGTTAGCTTTATGGACTGCACAGGCGGGTATTCAGTCATCAATAGCCTACATTAGAACACTTTTTGAAAGTATATAACATACACTCGTATTTTTCTGGGTGTATAGCCTACATTGGAACAAAAATAAAAGTATATAGCTATTTGGTAGCCATAACCCTTGATTTTAATCACCACTTCATAGTTCTATTTAGACGTCTTCCAGATTCATGTAAGACACCGCGTGAAGTGGGGTTCAATTGATGGTCCGAGACACCATGTTGATCGTGTTCGTTATAACTACTTAACAACCAACAGTGCAGAGTCCATGAACGCACTGTCGGTTCATGCAAGGGAGCCCCCCTGTTACAATGCTACTTGAGTTTTTTAGAGCATCGGTACAACAATGGTTTTAGGAACATTGAAACATTGTTGCTGCTTAAACAACACCTGTCAGACCATATGCTAAAGCACAATTTGGGTGAAAGAAATAATAGGTCTCGAGTTTGGATGGTTAAAATGTCATCACAAACTATCTTAGGGATAATGGATGGAAAAAATGATGGGACTGTCAATTTAGAAACAAGAACTTGTAGACGGAAACAATGGCAGTTTGTCCAGACTACACTGTGGGCACATAATGGCAGTGGCAAGATATTTCAACCTACGTGACGTTACTGGTCACGTAAAGAGTTACCACAGAGACATACCACGCTGCATACGAAGAGTGTATTTACCCACTAGACCATAATTCTGAATAGGTGGATCCAGGGAACCTTGAATCTGTCAGTGCACCAACACTTGCTAAAAGACAAGATGGTAGCCCAAAATGGGAATACGCGTATTCCCTCGAAAGGAAAAGAGAGTATAAACATCTTAGAGACACTGTAGTCGTTGCTTGGAACCTGATCATAGTAGATCGATTTGCCCGACTAGCTATGACCTATTAACTTAACCAACTCAAATAGAGAAGCCAATGGTAAAATCAAGCAGGAAGGGTAAAGAAAAAACGTCAACTTCAACCCCAACCCAATATTACTGAACTCATAATTTGTGTGATGAATAAAGTTACAACGATATGAGTTACTTCGTTGTGTGTCGTTGTAACAACCCAAACCAAACCACGAACGACCCGCGTTAAAATCTCAAAATAAATTTTTTTTTTTGCTGGGACAGCATATGGCGCGGCGCGCCATATGGCCGCGCGGTGCGCCAAACTGGTCTGTCCCAAAAGTCATGAAATGCGAAAATGATCGGCCACTTCCTGACATAATTAGACAATACGCTTTTAACAACATATTCAAACATGCAAAACTAACACAATTCAAACATAAATTAAGTTTTACAAAGCGGGGCCCACTTTGGCCGTTTTACGAGTTTAATACATAACGTGAGTTTCGACCACCAAAAAGTTTAAGTACCAAATGACACGATGAGCATAGTGTTTGGGATTAAACTACCCAAGTCATGGTCAAAATCCAAAAGCTAACACATCCAAGAGGCGTCCCTTAACAAGCGGGATCTCTAATCCAACCGTATGCCCTTACCCTTATCCACGCCGGAACCTATAAAATGGTAAATAACGAGAGGGTAAGCTAACACTGAGTGAGTAGAATAAATATATACATGCATATAAGACTTACCTACTCGCATCCACGATATCATATAACGCATACAAACGCATAACGCCTCAATAAACAAGCTAGTACCATCAAATCGTACAACTAGCAACATCAATAGCATAATATTCATAATAATAATTTAATGCTAACGTCAACTGAAATGACCCGTTCATATACATTATAAACGATTCACAATAGTTGATTACATTGCGAGGTATTTGACCTCTATATGATACATTTTACAAACATTGCATTCGTTTTTAAAAGACAAAATTTCTTTACATCGAAAATTGACAGGCATGCATACCATTTCATAATATCCACTATCCAACTATAAATTGATTTAATAATAATCTTTGATGAACTCAATGACTCGAATGCAACGTTCTTCGAAATATGCTATGAAAGACTCCAAGTAATATCTTTAAAATGAGTAAATGCACAGCGGAAGATTTCTTTAACACCTGAGAATAAACATGCTTTAAAGTGTCAACCAAAAGGTTGGTGAGTTCATTAGTTTATCATAATCATTTATTTCCATCATTTTAATAGACCACAAGAATTTCATTTCCAGTTCTCATAAATATACGTCCCATGCATAGAGACAAAAATAATCATTCATATGGTGAACACCTGGTAACCGACATTAACTAGATACATATAAGAATATCCCCTATCATTCCGGGATCCTCCTTCGGACATGATATAAATTTCGAAGTACTAAAGCATCCTGTACTTTGGATGGGGTTTGTTAGGCCCAATAGATCTATCTTTAGGATTCGCGTCAATTAGGGTGTCTGTTCCCTAATTCTTAGATTACCAGACTTTAATAAAAAGGGGCATATTCGATTTCGATAATTCAACCATAGAATGTAGTTTCAATTACTTGTGTCTATTTCGTCAAACATTTATAAAAGCGCATGTATTCTCAGTCCCAAAAATATAAAGGGTAAAAAGGCAAATGAAACTTACCATACTGTATTTCGTAGTAAAAATACATATAACGTCATTGAACAAGTGCAAGGTTGGCCTCGGATTCACGAAACTAAATTAATTATATATAATTATGTGTTGGTCAATATTTGTCTAACAAATTAGGCCAAGTCATAGTGTACCACAATCCTAATGCTCGAGACTAATATGCAAAAGTCAACAAAAGTAAATTTGACTCAAAATTATTTCCAAAAATCTATACATGATTAATATATAGTTTAAATATCGTCGTTTTATATTTTTAAATATTTTTAAAAGATTTATTAGAGTAAATAATATAATTTATTTATTAATAAATAAAATTTTATATTAAATTTATATAATATAATATACTTTTATATATATTAAGTAATAAAATTTATAGGGTTCATTTAATATCATAAAGATAATATGATAGGTATTATTAAAGTAAGTTATTACACGTAGTAAAATATGTTTGTATCACATATTTATTTGATAAAATAATATCTATAATGATAGTAAGTAAAAGTTGTATTATTTTGTAATAATAATAATTATTATAAAAATATCAATATTTATAATTACTAAGATGACATTATGATAAAACGATAATTCTAATTATGATAACTTTAATATTTACGATAATTTTTAATATTATCTTTAAAATAATAATTCTATTTAAAATAATAATAATAATGATATTTTATAGTAACAATGACATTTCTATTAAAATGATAATTTTTGTTAAAATGATAGTTTTAATACTAACGATATTTTTAATAATAATAGTAATGATAAAAATAATAAGAACGATAATTTTATCTAAATCAATATCTTATAATATTTTAATTTCATCATGATACTCTTACTCATTATTTCCTAATCGTTTCGTTTAATAGCTTTTAATCGTCTTTTATATCGTGTTCATAATAATGATAATAATAGTAATCAAAATAATTAGGTGTTACAAATATTTGTTTTAATTACACTAATATTAATAATGATAGTTATTATAACATTTTTAACGATAATACTAATAATTATCTTAATGATAATATAGTAATAATAATAATAACAATGACAATATCCATTTTTAAATAATGATATATATATTAATAATGATAATAATAATAATAATACTAATAATAATAATAATAATAATAATAATAATAATAATAATAATAATAATAATAATAATAATAATAATAATAATAATAATTGGATAATAATAATAATAATAATACTAATTATAACTTTAACGATAATAACGATAGTAATAATAAAAAAATAACAATTTTTAATGATAAATCCCTTTTATTGATAAAGATAATAATAATGATAATAATAAGATAAAACTAGAACGACGACAAAAACGACGATAATAATAATCATTTTTAATAATAATATCGAAAATTCAATTGATTATAACTTCTAATCCGTTCATCGAAACCATTCGATATCTAAAGGAAAAGTCCTTAATTTTTCGCTAGCTTTCCAAGGACATGCATATCTTATACCTTATCTTAACCGCAAGTGTAACTAATTCAATATTCAACCTAACCTGTCTAAGGACAATATCAAAAGTACAAGCATGCATAATCCTAAATACTCGAGCACTAGTCAGGGATACACTATTAGTATGTAAAAGTTAAATTATGAGTACTCACGTATCAATATTGAGATTCAATATTGCAGGAAAGGTACGTAGACGCAACGGAAATGATAAACACTATATTGACCTCACGAGCATACCCATGAACCATACTCAATCACCTCCATAGCTATAACCCATAATTTCCTTAATCCTATCCTACTCGAAAAACAATTTCGAAATCACTCGGACAGCACTCTGTCGTAATATTTTATGTATACTAATAATATCTTGAAATAATACGGAGTAAATATATATATGTAAATCGATTGAGAGAGTTTAGAGAAAAATATTTTCAAGTTTTTATGAAATAATGAAACCTATTGAATTCTATTTATAATAGATTTTTGAATTATTAAAGTGAATTATTAAAGTATGAATTATTAAAGTAAATTATTAAAGTATGAATTATTAAAGTATGAATTATTAAAGTGAATTATTAAAGTATAAATTATTAAAGTGAATTATTAAAGTATGAATTATTAAAGTGAATTATTAAAGTTAAAGTAAAGTAAAAATAAAGTAAAGGTAAAGTTTAAGTATAGTAAAAGTATAAAACTATGTACGTATAATACGCGTATAAATATATATAATATTAATTTAAATCGTTATATATATTTAATAAAATAAAATTTAAATATCGTTATCTTTATCATACTAGTTAAGTAATGAGTTGTCAAAAGTGGTTCTAGATATTTATAAAAGTTATATACATTTTAATAATAAAGTTCTTTTTAAACTAAAAACGTTTTTGTACGTTTGAAACTAAATAGATCAATCGAGTCTTTATGAGATTCAATCTTCCACTATCCTTTGTCTAGTTCTCAATGATTGACAATTTGTTCTTATTTATAAATCACTTTACCATTTTCCAAATATTATTAAAACGGAAAGATTTCTCAAATCAACGTGGGCCTTTCAACATAGACTTGTAATCATAATTCAATATATCTGATAATTCAATCATTTGATCTTATCTTCTAATTCCATTGATAAATATTTTGAAACAGATACAATCATATAAAGTATTTAATCTAATATTTTGTTTACGTTTCAAGTTATAATATATATACACATATACATATATAATCATATTCGTTTAATGGTTCGTGAATCGTTGGAACATGGTCGAGGTTGAATGAATGTATGAACATAGTTTAAAATTCTTTCAATTTAACTTAACAAATATTGCTTATCGTGTCGAAAACATATAAAGATTAAAGTTTAAATTTGGTTGGAAATTTCCGGGTTGTCACAGTACCTACCCGTTAAAGAAATTTCGTCCCGAAATTTGAGTGGAAAGGTCGTGAATGATAATAAGTATGTTTTCATGATGCATACGGGCTGAAAATTAGAGTTTTATCATCATCGAATAATTTGGATAAACAATCCATTTATATGAAGAGTACGAATGAAGCTAACATAGAAGAGTGAAATGAGTAAGTGTAGATTCATCTTATCATTTGACGTAGATATGATTGATTCCCAGATTTCAAGGGATTTGAAGAAAATCTTCTTAATAAGATTTGACTCTCCGGTAATCAAGGGAATTAGGATCCGCTTTAAATGCGATCGTCCATTTTAATTGTTCTGTTTGAGATTTTCTTATAAATTCACCTCCTTCGTTTCCTTACAACTCACACCTTCTGTTGATGCATTTTATGCAAGTTCCTAGACATCTACCCGCATCCATTGCAGGTACAACAGTTTACAGGCCACCATGATTGCTCGTTATTATCCTATCCGTGTTTGTATGTGGTTACAGGAACTGCAGGAACGAGATTTAGATGTTTAACTATGTTAGACTTAGTCAGACGTACGAGTGAAGCCTCACTAGTACAGCTGACAGGCTCATACGCACGGTTGATGCTGAGCTAAGTCACAATTACAACCTAAATGAGAAGACACGAGTGAGTGATCACCCGTACGACTGATGAAGCCAACTCGTACGTGTGATGAATGAATCGTATAGGTGAGTCAACAGCAGGGGTATATAAAGTCTTATGTTCTTCATTTTAGGTTAAGCCTCTCATTTGTTACACACACTCAGATCTAGTGAGCTCCTCCGATTCTCTCTCAGTCCAAATCACCCAGGTGGTGAATAATAGCTCTAGGTGTTGATCTAATCACACTTGATTTAGTTGTGGTTTGACTAAATTAATCAAAAAAAACATAACCTATTCACTAGAGGGTTTGATTCACTTATTCTGCCATTGTGTGAGTTAAATCTGTTGATTTCTAAGTTCCTAGTCATGTTTCATCACCTTCTATTCTTTCCCCCTCAACTCATATTTTAAAGTATTCATCAATATGCTCCATCCAGTTCTGATTCTCGATATACTTCTAACTTTCATATCGGTCATTCTTCTTTTTCATCTACCGCCGGAAGAATCTATTTACTTCTACTATACTCTTGGGTTTATAGTGTTTCTAGTTCTCCCGTGTCTTTATATTGCTATATGCATCGATATATATGGTTTATAATTTCTGGTTTGTCGTTGGGATTTATATGTTCCCTTATATTTCAAAATATCTGCTTCTGTCTTCTATAATCATTATCATTCACAGTTAATGCTCTCTTTTATTTGCTGCAATTTATACCCCAATTTCTATTTCGGAGTTTTGTCCTTTCGTTTCTTCTTCTTGCGATTAAGCACCGCTTGTAATGGTCCAGAATTCACAGATATGAATTTCGGAATGAACATTGTTAATGTTCTAGGAAGGAAATTGTGATGGCACGATCTTGACTTGTCAAATTACTAGAATACCTTGAAAAAGGCCGAATCATCAAGAAATATTTTCTTGATATTTTAGAGGTTAAATAGAATACAAGAGTCGTATAACATGGCACATGATGATGTTATGATCTGTGAATCATCACGTTCCATTTAGAAACTCATCATGACTTACTGTAATATAATCACATTGATCAAGTGTCATTATATTATACTAATTCATGCCTCAGTTCTCAACATTACTTCAAAATATTCCTATATTAAACTTGAGTGTTTCAGAATTTTGAAACTAAAATAGTTTCTTTTATGATGTAATACAAATAGCGCGAAGAGGTAAATGATTTCAAATAAGAAAAATTAAGAAAATATCTTCAGAAATATGGAGGATATTTATAATGAAAGATATGATGATATTTTAGAATTTCTAATATCAGAGGATGATGAAGAATATTGTCCGCAGGGGTTTAGAGTCAGGAGCAAGGTATTCGTTAATGACTTCAGCAGGTACTGAATCATTTGGATCCTTTGAAGTCAGGTTCAGTCTTTGTAATTTGTCCACAGCCTCCTTCCTACTTTGCTCAATCCATTTTCCAGTTCCAAAACTTCTCTTTTTCTGCGCTTTGCCAACACACTTCATCATTATCATCCAGCTTTTACCGTTTAAAGTCGTTTATAGTTTTTGCTGCTTCATCATCATTTTTTTTTTTCAATTTTCGGAGAACCAATTCGTAGTTCGGAGTGTTTTTTAGAAACTTCACATTCAAATTAAGTCCAGAAGATAGACGTTATATATACACATATAACTGTTGGCGTAGACATCCTGCGAGATTTCAAAATACTGATTGCTAATTCCCAATGATTCGTATGGCAATTCTCATTACAAGATGCGAATGAGTAAATGATGGGGTTTCAATGAATAATTATAATGACTTTTTGGAGAGGCTAAAGTCAAAGGGTAATGAAGTTGTTGGTATATCTGCTAATAATGTGGTGGAATGTAAAAGGTTCCCTGGTAACGAAGGTGTATATCTCAAGGTTATAATAAGGTTAGTCTGACTGAAAAGTTGAAGTTGACTTGCTGGAGCTGTGACAAAACTGGCTACTTTGAATAGGAGTCGCAAAGTTATTTTTGCTAATAAATGCCAAAGAATCTGACGCGGATACGTTGTTTAAACTTTTACTTTGGTTTCAAGAGTTTTTCGGGTACATAACTGTGGGTAACATGTGGTTGGATTATCATCTCGATTGCTCATCATTCGAAGTGTCTTCAGAAATTTTCGAAGGGTTTGAACATAGATTGTAATCATTAACATACATTTGATGTTCTAACACAGTTTTGAAGTCAAAATATAGCTTGTGAAAGATGTAAGGATCTAAGAGTGATGATTTTGGTCATATCTCAAGTTGAATTTTGAGATTTCAAAATCAGAATATGTAATTAAATTTTGAATGAGTATGGTTGTTTTGATTTTTATAAAAGAATGTATATTGTTGTGAAAGTAGGGAGTATAATGGATGATTTGCTGAATCAGATTCGAAGAATGTAACATATTAATTGTGAATTTATATATATCTCTCGGGTATTACCTACCCGTTAAAAAAAAAATTTCACAATTAATATTTTGTACAAAAGAATTTTATTACAGTCTTTATGAAAATATATATATGTATATTTTCTTCAGATGTAACATAGATTTAATGAGTTAATGTTAAATTAAACTCATTTGATTTACGGTTGAAACTAGAATTGAATAATCCCTAAAGGCTTTAAAAAGTACATAACTTTTACGCAGTATTTCTTTAATGACATTGAAATTATGAATCAATACTTCGTTATTTGTTGATGTATGATGTTCGGTTCGTGGAATTCTTGTGAATTTCACAAAGTACGAATGATGTTATCTGAAAAGTTTCGGGTACATCGATGATGAAAGTGTAAAATCAAATATATACTTGATTTATTATGAATTGGAATTTTTTGAATTGCGACAGAGATTGTAGTTAACGCTGGTTAAGTTACGGCCGAAGGATGTACATTATTGCATATTTGTAATATGAATTAACTGAGTAGTTAAGATTCACACACAATAGCTTAGCACGGAAAGATTTATTTCAATATATATATATATATATATATATATATATATATATATATATATATATATAATATACATATAATTTCTTCAGAGGGAATGAGTTAATTCTTCATAACTCGTTGATACAATATACACGTTATTGATTCGTAATGATGTCCACAGTGATTCTTGAACTGACGGAGTTTGTGATGTTATCGGTGTTGTTGATTCGGATGTTGACTGTACTGACGATGCTGGTAACGCTGACGGTACTGTTGATGCTGTTGGTAAAGCAAGTTTAGCTTGTTAATCACACACCATTTTTGTCAGGGTTTCTACTCTTCCTTCTATCATTTTGGTTCGCTTAACTGATTTATGGTTAGGGCTAGATTAGATAATCTCTAAGACTTTAGAGATTACATAATCGCCACGGAATGTTTCTCCAATGAAGTTATGAATTAATACTTCGTCAGTTATTGTTGTTGGTACTCCTTGTATCTATGGTGCGTATGACGTTGATGCTCGTGGGACAGATTGTGAAGTTGAGGTTTACGACGCGATTGTGGTTAGAGGTGGTAATGGTACTGTTGGCGTTGATGATGGTGGTACTGGTTATGCTGCTGATGCTGCTGCTGGTGTTTGTAATCTCTGCACCATATTCTCCAAAGCCACTACCCGAGCGCGAAGCTCGTTGACTTCTTCTATTACACCGGGGTGATTGTCGGTTCGGACGAGCGGATAAATAAAATCTAAAATTTGATGTAATATATAATCGTGATGAGATACTCTGGAAATGAGCGAGAAAATGGTGTTTCGGACAGGTTCACCGGTAAGTGCTTCAGGTTCTTCGTCAAGAGGGCAATGTGGTGGATGGAAGGGATCACCTTCTTCTTGTCTCCAATGATTGAGGAGGTTACGAACCCATCCCCAATTCATCCAGAATAGGTGATGATTGATTGGTTGATCTATTCCGGTCACACTACTTTCGGAGCTTGAATGGGATTCCATTTCGGAATCTGAGTGACTTGAACTGATGACGAATTCCATTTCGTACGATTGGATAAAGGATTTTTTTTCCGATATGAAATGATTTTGGCTAACGGATGGTATTCTAATTACATAGTATATATATATATATATATATATATATATATATATAGATCAAAAGATTTCGTAGATTACAGAGGACTTTGCGGGATATGTCAGGCAAAGTTTAAAGTAACAGATACGATAAGATATGATTTAGCAGATATGCTAAGATATGAATTTTTGTCTATACACTATTCATACAATCAATGCAGCAAGACGTGTCTTAGACTAAAAATGATAAGCAGGTAATTTCCTGAGGATGATAAGTAGTTAATTTTTGACACAAAATGATAAGCAAAACTTTTGACATGCAGACACGGTCGAAGTCCAGACTCACTAATGCATCCTATCGACTTATCAGTTTGACACATTAATGCAGACCTGGTTCGCTAAGACCACCGCTCTGATACCAACTGAAATGACCCGTTCATATACATTATAAATGATTCACAATAGTTGATTACATTGCGAGGTATTTGACCTCTATATGATACATTTTACAAACATTGCATTCGTTTTTAAAAGACAAAATTTCTTTACATCGAAAATTGACAGGCATGCATACCATTTCATAATATCCACTATCCAACTATAAATTGATTTAATAATAATCTTTGATGAACTCAATGACTCGAATGCAACGTTCTTCGAAATATGCTATGAAAGACTCCAAGTAATATCTTTAAAATGAGTAAATGCACAGCGAAAGATTTCTTTAACACCTGAGAATAAACATGCTTTAAAGTGTCAACCAAAAGGTTGGTGAGTTCATTAGTTTATCATAATCATTTATTTCCATCATTTTAATAGACCACAAGAATTTCATTTCCAGTTCTCATAAATATACGTCACATGCATAGAGACAAAAATAATCATTCATATGGTGAACACCTGGTAACCGACATTAACTAGATACATATAAGAATATCTCCTATCATTCCGGGATCCTCCTTCGGACATGATATAAATTTTGAAGTACTAAAGCATCCGGTACTTTGGATGGGGTTTGTTAGGCCCAATAGATCTATCTTTAGGATTCGCGTCAATTAGGGTGTCTGTTCCCTAATTCTTAGATTACCAGACTTTAATAAAAAGGGGCATATTCGATTTCGATAATTCAACCATAGAATGTAGTTTCAATTACTTGTGTCTATTTCGTCAAACATTTATAAAAGCGCATGTATTCTCAGTCCCAAAAATTTAAAGGGTAAAAAGGTAAATGAAACTCACCATACTGTATTTCGTAGTAAAAATACATATAACGTCATTGAACAAGTGCAAGGTTGGCCTCGGATTCACGAACCTAAATTAATTATATATAATTATGTGTTGGTCAATATTTGTCTAACAAATTAGGCCAAGTCATAGTGTACCACAATCCTAATGCTCGAGACTAATATGCAAAAGTCAACAAAAGTAAATTTGACTCAAAATAATTTCCAAAAATCTATACATGATTAATATATAGTTTAAATATCGTCGTTTTATATTTTTAAATATTTTTAAAAGATTTATTAGAGTAAATAATATAATTTATTTATTAATAAATAAAATTTTATATTAAATTTATATAATATAATATACTTTTATATATATTAAGTAATAAAATTTATAGGGTTCATTTAATATCATAAAGATAATATGATAGGTATTATTAAAGTAAGTTATTACACGTAGTAAAATATGTTTGTATCACATATTTATTTGATAAAATAATATCTATAATGATAGTAAGTAAAAGTTGTATTATTTTGTAATAATAATAATTATTATAAAAATATCAATATTTATAATTACTAAGATGACATTATGATAAAACGATAATTCTAATTATGATAACTTTAATATTTACGATAATTTTTAATATTATCTTTAAAATAATAATTCTATTTAAAATAATAATAATAATGATATTTTATAGTAACAATGACATTTCTATTAAAATGATAATTTTTGTTAAAATGATAGTTTTAATACTAACGATATTTTTAATAATAATAGTAATGATAAAAATAATAAGAACGATAATTTTATCTAAATCAATATCTTATAATATTTTAATTTCATCATGATACTCTTACTCATTATTTCTTAATCGTTTCGTTTAATAGCTTTTAATCGTCTTTTATACCGTGTTCATAATAATGATAATAATAGTAATCAAAATAATTAGGTGTTACAAATATTTGTTTTAATTACACTAATATTAATAATGATAGTTATTATAACATTTTTAACGATAATACTAATAATTATCTTAATGATAATATAGTAATAATAATAATAACAATGACAATATCCATTTTTAAATAATGATATATATATTAATAATGATAATAATAATAATAATACTAATAATAATAATAATAATAATAATAATAATAATAATAATAATTGGATAATAATAATAATAATAATACTAATTATAACTTTAACGATAATAACGATAGTAATAATAAAAAAATAACAATTTTTAATGATAAATCCCTTTTATTGATAAAGATAATAATAATGATAATAATAAGATAAAACTAGAACGACGATAAAAACGACGATAATAATAATCATTTTTAATAAAAATATCGAAAATTCAATTGATTATAACTTCTAATCCGTTCATCGAAACCATTCGATATCTAAAGGAAAAGTCCTTAATTTTTCGCTAGCTTTCCAAGGACATGCATATCTTATACCTTATCTCAACCGCAAGTGTAACTAATTCAATATTCAACCTAACCTGTCTAAGGGCAATATCAAAAGTACAAGCATGCATAATCCTAAATACTCGAGCACTAGTCAGGGATACACTATTAGTATGTAAAAGTTAAATTATGAGTACTCACGTATCAATATTGAGATTCAATATTGCTGGAAAGGTACGTAGACGCAACGAAAATGATAAACACTATATTGACCTCACGAGCATACCCATGAACCATACTCAATCACCTCCATAGCTATAACCCATAATTTCCTTAATCCTATCCTACTCGAAAAACAATTTCGAAATCACTCGGACAGCACTCCGTCGTAATATTTTATGTATACTAATAATATCTTGAAATAATACGGAGTAAATATATATATGTAAATCGATTGAGAGAGTTTAGAGAAAAATATTTTCAAGTTTCTATGAAATAATGAAACCTATTGAATTCTATTTATAATAGATTTTTGAATTATTAAAGTGAATTATTAAAGTATGAATTATTAAAGTGAATTATTAAAGTATGAATTATTAAAGTATGAATTGTTAAAGTGAATTATTAAAGTATGAATTATTAAAGTAAATTATTAAAGTTAAAGTAAAGTAAAAATAAAGTAAAGGTAAAGTTTAAATATAGTAAAAGTATAAAACTATGTACGTATAATACGCCTATAAATATATATAATATTAATTTAAATCGTTATATATATTTAATAAAATAAAATTTAAATATCGTTATCTTTATCATACTAGTTAAGTAATGAGTTGTCAAAAGTGGTTCTAGATATTTATAAAAGTTATATACGTTTTAATAATAAAGTTCTTTTTAAACTGAAAACGTTTTTGTACGTTTGAAACTAAATAGATCAATCGAGTCTTTATGAGATTCAATCTTCCACTATCCTTTGTCTAGTTCTCAATGATTGACAATTTGTTCTTATTTATAAATCACTTTACCATTTTCCGAATATTATTAAAACGGAAAGATTTCTCAAATCAACGTGGGCCTTTCAACCGAGACTTGTAATCATAATTCAATATATCTGATAATTCAATCATTTGATCTTATCTTCTAATTCCATTGATAAATATTTTCAAACATATAAAGTATTTAATCTAATATTTTGTTTACATTTCAAGTTATAATATATATACACATATACATATATAATCATATTCGTTTAATGGTTCGTGAATCGTTGGAACATGGTCGAGGTTGAATGAATGTATGAACATAGTTTAAAATTCTTGCAATTTAACTTAACAAATATTGCTTATCATGTCGAAAACATATAAAGATTAAAGTTTAAATTTGGTTGAAAATTTCCGGGTTGTCACATCAACAACTATAAACCATGGTTAACCAATATCTTCGCAAGGGAATGACTTCGCGAAACAAGTCATCGATGTTCATAACAACCGTTAGCTCCCAAAAACGGCTATGGTATGCTAACCCCCCGAGGTGTTCCAAAAACGGCTATGGATCATGTGAAGACCTGTCCTAATCCATCCGGACGAAGTCCGTATCGATTATAAAGGATTCGCAACAGTTGATTACATCGCGAGGTACTTGACCTCTATATGATACATTTACAAACATTGCATTCGTTTTTGAAAAGACAATCTTTCATTACATCGAAAGTTGACGGCATGCATACCATTTCATAATACATCTAACTATAATTGACTTAATAATAATCTTGATAAACTCAACGACTCGAATGCAACGTCTTTTGAAATATGCCATGAATGACTCCAAGTAATGTCTCTAATATGAGCTAATGCACAGCGGAAGATTTCTTTCATACCTGAGAATAAACATGCTTTAAAGTGTCAACCAAAAGGTTGGTGAGTTCATTAGTTTAACATAAATAATCATTTCATAATTTTAATAGACCACAAGATTTCATATTTCCATTTCTCATAAACATATGTCCCATGCATAGAGATAAAAATATCATTCATATGGATTGAACACCTGGTAACCGACATTCACAATTTGCATATAAGAATATCCCCATCATTCCGGGATCTTCCTTCGGACATGATATGAATTTCGAAGTACTAAAGCATCCGGTACTTTGGATGGGGCTTGTTGGGCCCGATAGATCTATCTTTAGGATTCGCGTCAATTAGGGTGTCTGTTCCCAAATTCTTAGATTACCAGACTAAAAAGGGCATATTCGATTTCGATCATTCAACCATATAATGTAGTTTCGATTACTTGTGTCTATTTCGTAAAATATTTATAAAAATTGCGCATGTATTCTCAGCCCAAAAATATAAAGGGTAAAAAGGTAAATGAAACTCACCATAATGTATTTTGTAGTAAAAATACATATGACAATATTGAACAATGCAGGGTTGTCCTCGGATTCACGAACCTATATCATTTGTATATCTATTAAAACATATTTTCGTAATCGAGCAATTATATATTTTGTTATTAATAATATACTTTTTATACTATATGTTATTTTAATATATTTAGTTTATATAATTTATATAACTATTACTTATTAATAATAAAAACTGTATATTAAGGTTTAGTATATATTTTTATATATTAATTGATATGATTTAACTAATATCTTTTTAATAATAAAAGTGTAGCGTAATGTATTTTTATATATAAAAGTATATATTTATGATAATATTGATAGTTTTTAATGATAACAAAGTAATAATTTTAATAAGAATGATAATAATGATAATAAGTTTAATAATAATAATAATACTAATAACTATATTAATAATAATAATGATAATATTTATAAAAATTCATATGTCACTAATAATAATAATACTAAAAGTGTTACTAATACTAATTTTAATCATAGTATTTATGTTCTCATGATAATACATATATTAGTTGTTAAAACAAATATGATAATAACCATAATAATAATAACAATATTCTTATTTATAACTATAATCATAATAATAATAATGATAACTAATAATATTTAATAATACTTATAATCATGTTAACAATACCAATTATAATTCTTTTAATAATTATAATACTAGTAGTATTACTAATATCTAATAATAATAAAAATAATAATAATAACAATAATAATAATAATAATAAAGAAAAATGATGATAATAATAATAATAATAATAATAATAATAATAATAATAATAATAATAATAATAAAACTAAATAAATAAAAAAAATGAACTACCTTAAAAGAATGAGTTTCCAAAAGAAGACAGTCCATGCCCGAGCTCGAACCCGAGACCTCTCGTTCACTCACCAACACACTCAACCAACAGAACCAATCCGTTTATCTGTTTTATAACCCGTTTGAATTTCATTTAACTCCTATCTGTTTCATTATCTTTTTATCTTCTTCAACGTAGTAAATTGGTATGACCAGGGATCTATTCAAACATAATCATAATAATTGAATTTTATTGGATTTAAAATCTAGACAGAAGTTTTCCGTAAGTGTTAGAATTAATTAAAACAAGAAATAAAATAAAATAAAATAAAAAATGAAGTTGAAACTGGATACAGAAAAACCCGTATGAACTCCAAATCAATTTGGAAATTTTAATATGTTTTATCCCCCGATCACAACATGAAAAATGTTTCAAATCCCCTCTAGAAACTATCTGTACCCTTAATTTGACTCAAAACGTCCAAACAATTTCGAATTTCCCTATGATCAGCTCGTTTGACTTTTTGGAACATATACTTTGACTCGAAAATTCTGCATCGATGTTAAAAATTGAGGCTTGAGCTTTTGCAGATAATTTTATTAGAAGATTTAAAACACATCTGCATTTACACATTTTAAAAATTCATTCGTTTTCAAAGTTTTTGATAAATGAAATAAAAACAGAGAGCTTACGCTGTGTTCTTCAAACTTTGATTTGATTTTTGCTGTTTTTGCAAGAATTGTAATAATAAGGTGTTATATACAGTTTAACAGATATAATTGCAATTGGTTTAACTCAATTCACGTTTGTATTATAGTTGGATTGCTCGACAGATAAAATATTCTGTCAGAATATCAATTAGAAAAAATAAAGTCGACTTTATCTGTTTTGTTTGTTAATGAACGGATTGGAATCGATTAGTATGAGTTCAAACACATATAACAAATTAGAAAACAGCTTGATAGCTAAGTGTAACAGAATTGGATTCTTTTTCTAGATTTATTTTATATAAAATTGATATTATTAATAATAATAATCTTATTAAATATCACTAATAAAATACTGAATTAATAATATTACAATACTATTAACAATAATTATCTTAATAATATTAATATTTAAAATAATATTACTACTAGTTATAGTAATGTTTATAATGATATTGTTAATGATAATGTTACTAAATTATTTTATAATAACAATAATAATGATAATATATATAGTAATAATAATTCTTAATGATATAACTAACAATTATCATAGTTGTATAACAATAATAATGTTGATAAAGAAAATAATGACAAATAATCATAATAACTTAAAATTAAAATTTTACTATTAATTTTAATGATAAATTAAATGTATTAACTTATACGTTATATTAAATAATTGTATATTGATATTAACATTACTATAATAATATTGATATAAAAATTTGTACATATAGAATTGCATATATATATATATATATATATATATATATATATATATATATATATATATATATATATATATATATATATATATATTAAACTAATCTATTAATAATACAGATATCAAAATTGATAATGATTGTAATATAATAACATTAATATAACAATTAATATAACAATTATATTCAACTTGTAATTAAATTTAATATAAAAATATTACATATGCCCTTTTTAAGATATATATACATATATACATAACAACATATTTTGAGCATTTAATTTATATCTTACAACAATATAATAATAATTATCCATAGAATTTATATTTGTTTCATTAATATTTATATATTTTATATTTATTACTATATACATACAATATCAGTTATATATAAAAAGTCCTATATACATATATAGAAATCAGTTTAATTATTTTATATCTTATTTTACATATTTAACTTTATTGTTTTTATTATATTTTATTCTTTCCAATTATTATTATATATATACTTACATTTATATTTACATATTTATTTACACACAATTGTTCGTGAATCGTCGGGAATCGTCAAAGGTTTATATTATTATCTGAACAAAGTTTAAAAGTTTTTTAGACTCAAAATTACAGACTTTGCTTATCGTATCTAAATCAAATAAGATTCAGGTTTAAATTTGGTCGGAAATTCCCGGGTCATCACAGTACCTACCCGTTAAAGAAATTTCGTCCCGAAATTTGATCGAGGTTGTCATGGCTAACTATAAAAATGTTTTCATGACAAATATGAGTTGATAAATAGAGTTTTATCATCATTGAGTAATATGGATAAAACCATTTGATTTTGTGAAGAGTACGAGTGAAGCTATCACCAAAGAGTGAAATGAGTAGGTATAGATTCATCATATCTTTTGACGTAGATAGGATTGATTTCCAAATTCAAGAGATTTGGAGAAAATCTTCGTAATAAGATTTGATTCTTTGGTAATCAAGGGAATTAGGATCCACTTTAAATGCGATCATCTGTTTTGATTGCTCTGTTAGATATTTTACTATAAATCCACCCCCGTCGTTTCCTTACAACTCACACCTTCTATTCTTTCTCCCTCAACTCATACTTTAAAACATTCGTCCATATGCTCCATCCTGTTCTGATCCTTGATATACTCCTAACCTTCCTATCTGTCATTCTTCTCTTTCATCTACTACCGGAGGATTTTATTTACTTCTAATATTATCTTGGGGTTATAGTGTTATTCATTCTCCCGTATCTTTATATTGTTATCCGTATTAATATCCACGGTTTGTAATCTCCATGTTGTTATTGGGCTTTATATTTTTTCTTATATTTTGTAGCTCTTTTCCTTTTTATTCTCTTCTCGACCTCTAGTAAAGCGAGTAATGGTCCAGAATTCGTAGATATGGAGTTTTGAATGAACTCCATGTTCTAAGCAAGAAAGAACGTGATCGCACGATTTGATTTGTCAAATTACCAGAATCACTGAGAATAGAACTATCAAGAACATATTTTCTTGATATGTTCAGAAGTTAAACAGAATGAAAGAGTTATGTAACATGACACATGATGATGTTATAATCTGTGATTCATCATGTTCCATTTAGAAACTCAGCATGACTTACTGTAATATAATCACATTGATCAAGTGTCATTATATTATACTAACTCATGCTTCGGTCCCCAACATTACTTCAATAACATTCATATTTTAAGCTCGAAAGTTTACAGAATATAGAAACTAATAGTTTCTATTTGATGTAACACTGATAGCACGAAGAGATTAATGATTTCAGATAAGAATAGTTATGAAAATATCTTCAGAAATATAGAGGATATTTATAATGAAAGATACGATGATATCTTGGAATTTCTAATATCGAAGGGTGGTGAAGAAAATTTATCCGCAAGAGTTTGGAGTCAGAAGCAAGGTATTCGCTAAAGATTTCATCAGAAACAGAATCATCAGGATTCTTAATGTACAAGCTTAGTTCTTGTGATTTGTTCAAAGACTCCTTCGTAGTTTGCTCAATCAGTTTTCCAGTTCTAACTTTTCTGAGCTTTTCCAACATACTATTCTTTATCATCAAACTTCCAATGATTAAGGGCGTTTATGGTTGTCTATGGTTTCTACTGCTTCATTCAGCTTTTTCAACATTCAGAGTATTGATTTGTGACTGAGTGCTTTTCAGAATTTCAGAATGAGAGATCATAATTCTAAGAGATAAATGTCATACATATAACGGTTGATGTAGATATGCTGTGAGTTTTCAAAGTACTGATTGCTGATTCCCGGTAATTGGTATGGCAGTTCTCGTTACAAGATGCGGATGAGTATATGATAGGGTTTCAATGAATAAATATAATGATTTATCAGAGAGATTTAAGCCAAGAAGCAACGAGGTTGCTGGTACGTCTGCTGGTAATATGGTGGAATATAAAAGAATTCTCCGGTATCAAAAGGGTAATCGTATATATCAGGATTTATAGTAAGGCTACTTCGAATGAAAAGTCGAAGTTGACCTGCTGGAGTTATGACAAAATTGGCTACTTTGAAAAGGGATCGCAAAGTTATTTTTGCTAATAAATGCCAAAGGATCTGACGCGGCTACGTGTTAAACTTTTACTCAATTGTCGAGAGTTTCTTAGGTGCATAGCTATATGCATAAATCTTTTCTTCCGTAGATGAAGTGCGGTTGATTCATCCTATCGATTGAGGTGTTTTCAAGAATCATGAAAGGTTTGAACGCAGATCCTAATCGTCAAGATACTAATGAAGTTTAGAATGAAATCAAGTGGCAAACTTGAAGAATTGTTTAGTTTCATATGTTATAATCAATATTTTAATTCATTTTAATTGTCCAATGTTGATAGTCCTCAGTTGATAGTCCACAGTTAGCAGTGTACAAATAATAATTCATATATAGTTTACTATATAATATTCGAATTAATTAATACATATCGTGACCCGTGTACATGTCTCAGACTCAATCACAACTCAAACTATATATATTATTGTAGAATCAACCTCAACCCTGTATAGCTAACTCCCACATTACTGTATATAGAGTGTCTATGGTTATTCCAAATAATATATATAGATGGGTCGATATGATATGTCAAAACCTTGTATACGTGTCCCGATATTTAAAGTGCGTAAAATAAATAACAGAATTTAAATGACGATAAATAAAGTACGTAAAGTAAATAACAGAAATTAAATAACGATAAATAAAATTGCGATAATTAAATTGCGATAAATAAACTGCGATAAATAAAATGTAATCAGTTAGCAAGGAACAGTTAACTGGAAATAATTAGCGTGGATTCTTAACAAAATTTCTCATAGTTAATTTGTTTGTTTGTAACAAATTTTATTTTGTCCAATGTTTTCTTCATTATGCCACTTGTTGGATTCTGATTAGTCAAAATCCAAATATGAAATTGAATGAAAATGGTTATTCTGTGGTGAACGGATTCGTATATCTGTAGATGTAAGTAGAATAGTAAATGACTGTTGAATCATATTCGAAGAATGTACAGTGTAATTTATTAATGTGAAATTTGAATATTCCTCGGGTATTACCTACCCGTTAAAATATTTTCACGATTAACACTTTGTACGAAAGAATTTTTAATTACAATCTTTATGAAAACATATATACATATATATTTTCTTCAGATGTAATCATGGATTCATTGAGTTAATATGATATTAAACTCATTTGGTTTACCGTTAGAACTAGAATATATAATCTCTAAAACATTAGAGATTTCATAATCGCCATGTCGAACAAAGATAAATGATGTAAAATGATACGTAGAATGATGATTATGCTCGGGGTACATAATGAGATGTTGAGGCGTGTGATGTTGAAGCTTGGGTTGTTGGTGGTACTGGTATTGATGTTGATGGTACTGTTGGTGCCAGTGATGTTGCTGAAGCTGGTAAATTTTGCACCATATTTTTCCAAGACTATAACTCGGGCGCGAAGTTCGCTGACTTCTTGTATTACTCCGGGATGATTGTCAGTCGGAACGAATGGATGAATAAGGTTTAGAATTTTAGATAGAATCTAATCGTGGTGAGATATTCGGGAAATGAGGGTGAAAATGGTGTTTCGGTGTAGTTCGTTGGTAAGTGCTTCAGGTTCTTCACCAAGAGGTGAATTTGGTTGATGGAAAGGATTGCCTTCTTCTCATCTCCATTAATTAAGTCGACTATGAACTCATCATATGAATTGGGGATGGTTGGTTAGTTGATTCATTCTGGTGACGCTGCTTTCGGAGCTTAGGTGAACGTCCACGTCGTAATAGTTGTCGGAATAACTATCGGAATAGCTATCGGAATTCGAGGGACTCGAACTGGTTGAAGGATTCATCCCGTATAATCAGATGAATAATTTCGATAAGAAATAGATTATAGGATGTAGATTAGTACCTTGCAATACATAATTTACATATGCATATATAATACTAAAATCCCATAAGTTACGGAGGAATCTACGAAATCTGTCAGGCAGAGTAACAACAACAGATATGCTAAGATATGAATTTATCTATACACTGTCTATGCGATAGCGGCAGTAAGACGTGTCTAGACTTTAAGGATGATAAACAAGTAATTTTCGACACGAAATGATAAGCAAAACTTTTGACATGTAGACACGGTCGAAGTCCAGACTCACTAATGCATCCTAACGACTTATCAGTTATACACACTAATGCAGACCTAGTTCGCTAAGACCACCGCTCTGATACCAACTGTGAAGACCCGTCCTAATCCATCCGGACGAAGTCCGTATCGATTATAAACGATTCGCAATAGTTGATTACATCGCGAGGTACTTGACCTCTATATGATACATTTACAAACATTGCATTCGTTTTTGAAAAGACAATCTTTCATTACATCGAAAGTTGACGGCATGCATACCATTTCATAATACATCTAACTATAATTGACTTAATAATAATCTTGATGAACTTAACGATTCGAATGCAACGTCTTTTGAAATATGCCATGAATGACTCCAAGTAATGTCTCTAATATGAGATAATGCACAGCGGAAGATTTCTTTCATACCTGAGAATAAACATGCTTTAAAGTGTCAACCAAAAGGTTTGTGAGTTCATTAGTTTAACATAAATAATCATTTCATAATTTTAATAGACCACAAGATTTCATATTTCCATTTCTCATAAACATATGTCCCATGCATAGAGAAAAAAATATCATTCACATGGATTGAACACCTGGTAACCGATATTCACAATTTGCATATAAGAAAATCCCCATCATTCTGGGATCCTCCTTCGGACATGATATGAATTTCAAAGTACTAAAGCATCCGTTACTTTGGATGGGGCTTGTTGGGCCCGATAGATCTATCTTTAGGATTCGCGTCAATTAGGGTGTCTGTTCCCAAATTCTTAGATTACCAGACTAAAAGGGGCATATTCGATTTCGATCATTCAACCATATAATGTAGTTTCGATTACTTGTGTCTATTTCGTAAAACATTTATAAAAATTGCGCATGTATTCTCAGCCCAAAAATATAAAGGGTAAAAAGGTAAATGAAACTCACCATAATGTATTTTGTAGTAAAAATACATATGACAATATTGAACAATGCAGGGTTGTCCTCGGATTCACGAACCTATATCATTTGTATATCTATAAAAACATATTTTCGTAATCGAGCAATTATATATTTTGTTATTAATAATATACTTTTTATACTATATGTTATTTTAATATATTTAGTTTATATGATTTATATAACTATTACTTATTAATAATAAAAACTGTATATTAAGGTTTAGTATATATTTTTATATATTAATTGATATGATTTAACTAATATCTTTTTAATAATAAAAGTGTAGCGTAATGTATTTTTATATATAAAAGTATCTATTTATGATAATATTGATAGTTTTTAATGATAACAAAGTAATAATTTTAATAAGAATGATAATAATGATAATAAGTTTAATAATAATAATACTAATAACTATATTAATAATAATAATGATAATATTTATAATAATACATATGTCACTAATAATAATAATACTAAAAGTGTTACTAATACTAATTTTAATCATAGTATTTATGTTCTCATGATAATACATATATTAGTTGTTAAAACAAATATGATAATAACCATAATAATAATAACAATATTCTTATTTATAACTATAATCATAATAATAATAATGATAACTAATAATATTTAATAATACTTATAATCATGTTAACAATACCAATTATAATTCTTTTAATAATTATAATACTAGTAATATTACTAATATCTAATAATAATAATAATAATAATAATAATAATAATAACAACAATAATAATAATAATAATATTAATAACAATAAAGAAAAATGATAATAATAATAATAATAATAATAATAATAATAATAATAATAATAATAATAATAATAATAATAATAATAAAACTAAATAAATAAAAAAAATGAACTACCTTAAAAGAATGAGTTTCCAAAAGAAGACAGTCAATGCCCGAGCTCGAACCCGAGACCTCTCGTTCACTCACCAACACACTCAACCAACAGAACCAATCCGTTTATCTGTTTTATAACCCGTTTGAATTTCATTTAACTCCTATCTGTTTCATTATCTTTTTATCTTCTTCAACGTAGTAAATTGGTATGACCAGGGATCTATTCAAACATAATCATAATAATTGAATTTTATTGGATTTAATATCTAGACAGAAGTTTTCTGTAAGTGTTGGAATTAATTAAAACAAGAAATAAAATAAAATAAAATAAAAAAAATGAAGTTGAAACTGGATACAGAAAAACCCGTATGAACTCCAAATCAATTTGGAAATTTTAATATGTTTTAGCCCCCGATCACAACATGAAAAATGTTTCAAATCCCCTCTAGAAACTATCTGTACCCTCAATTTGACTCAAAACGTCCAAACAATTTTGAATTTCCCTATGATCAGCTCGTTTAACTTTTTGGAACATATACTTTGACTCGAAAATTCTGCATCGATGTTAAAAATTGAGGCTTGAGCTTTTGCAGATAATTTTGTTAGAAGATTTAAAACACATCTGCATTTACACATTTTAAAAATTCATTCGTTTTCAAAGTTTTTGATAAATGAAATAAAAACAGAGAGCTTACGCTGTGTTCTTCAAACTTTGATTTGATTTTTGCTGTTTTTGCAAGAATTGTAATAATAAGGTGTTATATACAGTTTAACAGATATAATTGCAATTGGTTTAACTCAATTCACGTTTGTATTATAGTTGGATTGCTCGACAGATAAAATATTCTGTCAGAATATCAACTAAAAAAAATAAAGTCGACTTTATCTGTTTTGTTTGTTAATGAATGGATTGGAATCGATTAGTATGAGTTCAAACACATATAACAAATTAGAAAACAGCTTGATAGCTAAGTGTAACAGAATTGGATTCTTTTTCTAGATTTATTTTATATAAAATTGATTTTATTAATAATAATAATCTTATTAAATATCACTAATAAAATACTGAATTAATAATATTACAATACTATTAACAATAATTATCTTAATAATATTAATATTTAAAATAATATTACTAATAGTTATAGTAATGTTTATAATGATATTGTTACTAAATTGTTTTATAATAACAATAATAATGATAATATATATAGTAATAAAAATTCTTAATGATATAACTAACAATTATCATAGTTGTATAACAATAATAATGCTGATAAAGAAAATAATGACAAATAATCATAATAACTTAAAATTAAAATTTTACTATTAATTTTAATGATAAATTAAATGTATTAACTTATACGTTATATTAAATAATTGTATATTGATATTAACATTACTATAATAATATTGATATAACAATTTATACATATCGAATTGCATATATATATATATATATATATATATATATATATATATATATATATATATATATATATATATATATATATATATATTAAACTAATCTATTAATAATACAGGTATCAAAATTGATAATGAAAGTAATATAATAACATTAATATAACAATTATATTCAACTTGTAATTAAATTTAATATAATAATATTACATATGCCCTTTTTAAGATATATATACATATATACATAACAACATATTTTGAGCATTTAATTTATATCTTACAATAATATAATAATAATTATCCATAGAATTTATATTTGTTTCGTTAATATTTATATATTTTATATTTATTACTATATACATACAATATCAGTTATATATAAAAAGTCCTATATACATATATAGAAATCAGTTTAATTATTTTATATCTTATTTTACATATTTAACTTTATTGTTTTTATTATATTTTATTCTTTCCAATTATTATTATATATATACTTACATTTATATTTACATATTTATTTACACACAATTGTTCGTGAATCGTCGGGAATCGTCAAAGGTTTATATTATTATCTGAACAAAGTTCAAAAGTTTTTGAGACTCAAAATTACAGACTTTGCTTATCGTATCTAAATCAAATAAGATTCAGGTTTAAATTTGGTCGGAAATTCCCGGGTCATCACACATCACCCCCAAGTGTTCCCAAAAACGGCTATTGCATCACTTGATCAATGTGTGAGTAAAACACGGCTATTACTCACAATCACGTACACAAACACGGCTATGTGCACAATAACTCGGATAATAACGTGGGAGTAAAACACGGCTATTACTCGCCACTATATGCACAAACACGACATTGTGCATAAATATAAAACGTGGACAAAACGGCTATGTCTCACAACCATGGTCACAAAACGGCTATGTGACACCATTAATACGGCACGTAAATCCTATACATACATATATAGATTTTCCACTCACCTCAAAGTCTTGATGAGAGATAGACAGGCTCGGAAATCTTCAATGTAACGTACCTATTACATTATACATAATATCAATCACAAACTCAAGTTGGTCAACCAACTCAAACTCCATTCTATAGTCATTTTGACCCATGGTGCAATCTCGACCCATTTGCACCCTTAACCCTAATATTTGGGTCAATCATAACCAAAACCCTAACATTTGCCAAATTAGGTCTTAAAACACTTTTCAACACAAGTTCTATGCATCTTAAACATACACTAACTATCTTAGGTCCATTATGACCCATTTGACCACTTAAAAGTCAATACACCCATTTCGGGTCACCCACTAACCCACTTAACACCCATTTACATATATATATAAGTGTGTTAGTACTTTAACTAACCAATTTAGGCTCATAAACATAGTTTACTACTTTGAAAACCCTAGTTAATCATCTTTGGGTCTACATGACCCAAATTCACCCAAAACACCCAATTTACTAACAAATGGGTTTTAGGTTCATCACTTACCCCAAACCCTAACCCATAATCAAATTAAAATTAAGAAATCAAGATTAGAGCATACCACTACCACTAAAACTTAGCTAGAGGGTAGATGAACAACTTTAAAGCTTGCACTTAGACCCGATTCAACCTTCTTCTTCCTTATTTTGAGCTCTCTCACTCAAGAAAAACCCTCTCTCTCTAAAATTGAATGGATGAGGTTGATGTAGGTGGAAATGAAGTTAATGAGGGCCCAACAACTGGTTTAGGGCCTTAAAGTCGGACCCCATGTGATTTTACCAATTTACCCCCAAAATATCTAATTTTAAAGGGAAGTGAGCTGTCACAGCATATCGGCGCGGCGCGCCAAAAGGCTGCGCGGCGCTCCAGTCGCCCAGTCCAAATTCTGCCTTTTATTTAAAATATGAAACGAACACCCACTCAACCCATACCGTATTTACACATATGTACGATGAAATAATAGGGTCTTACAACTCTCCCCCACTTATTCGGATTGCATCCTCGCAATCCAAGCCGCATGACAAGAGGGAAGATAAACCAACACGAACTCTTCGGGCTCCCAAGTAAACTCGGAACCTTTACTACGACGCCATTGAACTTTAAAGGTCCTAACCTCTTTATGTCTCAACCTTTTTGACCTTCTCATCGAGTATGACAATCGGTTCCTCAATATACTCTAACTTATTATTTAGCTCAATCTCGTCTAATGGTATCCAAGATGAATCATCCGCGAGACACTTACGGAGATGGGAAACATGAAATGTATTATGGATCCCCGCAAGCTCTTCGGGTAATTCCAAACGATACGTGACTTCACCAACCCGAGCTAAAACCTTAAATAGTCCAATAAACCGAGGAGCTAACTTTCCCCGTTTTCTAAACCGAATAATGCCTTTCCATGGCGAAACCTTAAGCATCACCATGTCATCTTCTTGAAATTCGATCATTCGTCTACGCTTGTTGGCATACGACTTTTGTCAATCTTGCGCCTTTTTCAAATGATCCCGAATCATATCAATCTTGCTATTCGTTTCTAAGACCAAATCGGTACTCCCGATTTCCTTTTGGCCAATTTCACCCCAACAAATCGGAGTTCGACACCTCTGCCCATAAAGCATCTCGTAAGGTGGCATCCCGATACTAGTATGATAACTATTATTGTACGAGAATTCCACCAAAGGTAAGTGCTCGTCCCAACTACCACCAAAATCAATAATACACGCCCGTAACATATCCTCCAAAGTTTGATTCGTACGTTCGGTTTGACCGTCCGTTTGAGGATGATACGTCGTGCTCAATTTCAATTGTGTACCCATATCTTCGTGAAACTTTTCCCAAAACCGAGATGTAAAACGAGTATCTCTATCCGAAACAATAGATATAGGAACCCCGTGTCTCGATACTACTTCCTTGACAAACAACTTAGCCAAGGCCTCCGACGATTTTGCTTCTCTAATGGGAAGAAACAAGGCACTTTTCGTCAATCGATCAACTATTACCCAAATCGAATCAAATTGGGTTCTCGCCGTCTTAGGTAACTTTGTAATGAAATCCATGGTAATGTGCTCCCATTTCCACTTCGGGATTTCTAACGGTTGTAACTTACCATACGGCTTTTGGTGCTCGGCCTTAACTTGCAAACACGTGACGCATTGCTCGACGTACTTCACAACATCACGTTTCATGCCCGACCACCAATAATCCTTCCTCAAATCATGATACATTTTCGTCGCGCCCGGATGAATGGAATACTTTGACTTATGTGCTTCATCAAGTAGCACTCGCCGGTAATCCCCCATCTTAGGCACCCACACTCTTTCTTGAAAAGACAACAAACCACGCGAACCCATAGTAATGAATTCCGATTGCCCCACAAATCGTTCTGCATGCTTGTTGTGAACGTAAGCCTCTATTTGAGTCACACCAAGTTTTTCAAGAAAATCGTTAGTAATAATCATACGTAACAATCCCAATCGTAACGCCGGGTGGTGACTCTTTCGACTTAACGCATCCGCGACCACATTCGCCTTGCCCGGATGATAAAGTATTTCACAATCATAATCTTTTACCACATCCATCCACCTACGTTGACGATAATTCAAATCTCGCCGATTAAAGAGATGTTTCAAGCTCTTATGATCCGAATAAATCGTACACTTAACACCATACAAGTAATGGCGCCAAATTTTCAACGCATGCACAACCGACGCCAACTCAAGATCATGAGTCGGATATCTCGTTTCGTGTTCCTTTAGTTGTCGAGAGGCATAAGCGATGACTTTACCTCTTTGCATTAGAACACACCCGAGCCCATTTAACGAAGCATCACAATAGACCGTCATGTCTTCCACTCCTTCCGGCAACACTAACACCGGAGCTTGACACAATTTCTCCTTTAGCAATTGAAAAGCAATTTCTTGCTCGTTCTCCCAAACAAACCTCGCGTTCTTCCTCGTAAATTTCGTCAACGAAGAAGCGATCTTAGAAAAGTCTTGGATAAACCGACGATAATAACCGGCCAGTCCGAGAAAACTTCGGACCTCCGTAGGCGTAGTCGGTTGTCTCCAGCTCTTCACCGTCTCTATCTTCCCCGGGTCTACTTGAATACCGTCCTTGTTCACAATGTGGCCAAGGAATTGAACCTCCCTTAGCCAAAATTCACATTTGGAGAACTTAGCATACAACTTCTCCTTTCGTAAAGTCTTCAACACCTCACACAAATGGCGTTCATGTTCGTTCATACTTTTCGAGTAGACTAGTATGTCGTCAATGAACACAATCACCGACTTGTCCAACATAGGTTGGCACACTCAGTTCATAAGGTCCATGAATGCCGTCGGTGCATTCGTAAGACCGAAAGGCATAACTACAAACTCAAAATGCCCATAACGCGTTCGAAAAGCCATTTTCTCGATGTCTTCCTCACGGACCCGCATTTGGTGATATCCGGATCGTAGGTCGATTTTAGAGAAATACGTTGCACCTTGGAGTTGGTCAAACAAATCGTCAATCCGAGGTAATGGATAACGATTCTTGATCGTCACTTTATTCAACTCCCGATAATCGATGCACATCCGCATGCTACCATCCTTCTTTTTCACGAATAAAACCGGAGCGCCCTATGGCGAAGCACTCGGTCAAATAAAACCCTTCTCAAGTAACTCTTGGGTTTGATTTAACAACTCTTGCATTTCCTTCGGCGCTAAACGATAAGGAGTTTTAGCAATGGGAATAGCTCCCGGAACCAACTCAATGCGAAATTCAACTTGTCTTTTCGCCGGAACACCCGGTAACTCGCCCGAAAAAATGTCTTCGAATTCACTAATAACCGGAATTTCACGAATGGGTGATGACTCATCACGAGTATCAACAACATGGGCAAGTGATAATGCTAAAAACGAACATATATTTCATAGCATTATTCCTCAAGAAAGACAAGCTTTTAGTTGCAGTTGTCCTATTTACAAGTGATATTCGTTTAAATAATAAAAGGTGAAGACAAAAGACAGATTCGACGAATTGAAGACGCAAACGACCAAAAAGCTCAAAAGTACAAAGTACAATCAAAGAGGTTCCAATTATTGATAAGAAACGTCTCAAAATTACAAGAGTACAAGATTCAAAACGCAAAGTACAAGATATTAAATTATACGCAAGGACGTTCGAAAATCTGGAACCGGGACCAGAGTCAACTCTATACGCTCGATGCAACGGACTAAAAATTAAAAGTCAACGGAGTACAAGAATATAATATAATATATATATATAATTAAATTTAATTATATATATTATATTATATAATAAATAAATAAGCAGCCCACGTTTTTGTAGACTTTTGAGCCTCCCCAGCTGGCCATGCGATCGCATGAGCCTGAAGGGCAAAGCTCATGCGATCGCATGAGCACCTTTTCCAGGCCACATGCCCTATAAAAACGAGCGTTTGGTTCATCAATATATCCATCAATCTCTCTATCAAACGTATTATATATATATATATATATATATATATATATATATATATATATATATATATATATATATATATATATATATATATATATATATATATATATATATATATATATATATATATATATATATATTATAATTTTAATTTTAATTTTAATTTCTAATAATAAGGGTATGTTAGCGCATATTGTAAGGGTGTAAGTCGAAATTCTGTCCGTGTAACGCTACGCTATTTTTAATCGTTGTAAGTTATGTTCAACCTTTTTAATTTAATGTCTCGTAGCTAAGTTATTATTATGTTTATTTAAAACGAAGTAATCATGATGTTGGGCTAAAAATATTAAAATTGGGTAATTGAGTTTTGTACCATAATTGGGGTTTGGACAAAAGAACGACACTTGTGGAAATTAGACTATGGGCTATTAATGGGCTTTATATTTGTTTAACTAAATGATAGTTTGTTAATTTCAATATAAAGATTTACAATTGGACGTCCCTATAAATAACCATATACACTCAATCGGGCACGATGGGCGGGATATTTATATGTACGAATAATCGTTCATTTAACCGAACACGAGAATGGATTAATAGCCACTAGAATTATTAAAACAGGGGTGAAATTATGTACAAGGACACTTGGCATAATTAATAACAAAGTATTAAAACCTTGGGTTACACGCAGTCGATAACCTGGTGTAATTATTAAACAAAGTATTAAAACCTCGTTACAGTTTAAGTCCCCAATTAGTTGGAATATTTGACTTCGGATATAAGGATAATTTGACGAGGATACTCGCACTTTATATTTATGACTGATGGACTGTTATGGACAAAAACCAGACAGACATATTAAATAATCCAGGACAAAGGACAATTAACCCATGGGCATAAAACTAAAATCAACACGTCAAACATCATGATTACGGAAGTTTAAATAAGCATAATTCTTTTATTTCATATTTAATTTCCTTTATTTTATATTTAATTGCACTTCTAATTATCGCACTTTTATTTATTGTCATTGTATTTAATTGCACTTTTAATTATCGTACTTTTTAATTATCGCAATTTTATTTTATCGCACTTTTATTTATCGCAATTTCCTTATCGTTATTTAATTTACGCTTTAAATTAAGTTATATTTATTTTTATTATTTTACATTAGGTTTTAACTGCGACTAAAGTTTTTAAAATCGACAAACCGGTCATTAAACGGTAAAAACTCCCCTTTTATAATAATAATATTACTTATTTATATATTTGTATTTTTATAAATTAAAACTAATATAGCGTTAAGCTTTGTTTAAAGATTCCCTGTGGAACGAACCGGACTTACTAAAAACTACACTACTGTACGATTAGGTACACTGCCTATAAGTGTTGTAGCAAGGTTTAAGTATATCCATTCTTTAAATAAATAAATATCTTGTTTAAAATTGTATCGTATTTAATAGTATTTCCTAGTAAAATATACACTATTTCATATACGCCTCGCATAACATCAAGTATTTTTGGCGCCGCTGCCGGGGATTCGAAATCTAGCTTAAAAGCTGGAAGCGCAACGCTAAATAAAAAAAAAAGATTTTTATTTTTAGTTTACTTTTATAAAAAATACGTTTTAAATATTCAAAAATATAAAAACAAAAACAAAAATATAAATATTTTTAAGAATTTGTTAAATATATAAGTTTTATAAAGTTTCTTTATTTTTATTTTAGTTTGTAAAAATATAAATTTTATTTAAATATTTTGTAATTATATAAATATTTAAAACAGAATTTAAAACAGAAAAAAAATAATAAACTCTCGAGCCTGCTACTGTAGTAGCCCGTAACCTGGCCCAAAATCCAAGCTCATGCGATCGCATGAGCCCGAAGGCATAAACTCATGCGATCGCATGAGATCGTCTGACACGCCACAGTTTACCCTAATTCAGCATTTATTACGGGTATTATTTATTATTATTAATTTAAAACCCTAATTAGGGTTTAGTATTTTATTAGTTAATTTAGTTTGGTTATTTAATTTGTATTTAAAGTTTTAATTAGTTTTAAAAATATATAAAAATTAATACTTTTATAAAATAAATAATATAAAAATAATATTTTTATAAAAATTGTACTTTTTACAACTTTTAGTATATTTTTATATTTTGTCCCTTTTTAATTATTTTAGCGTAATATTTGTATTTTATCACTCGTACTTAGTTTTAAACTTAGTTTTTGCCATAGTTATTTTTATTTCTAGATTTTTAGGCTTTGCCGTAAAATCCTTTAAGTGCTTTTTCTTTAGACTAAGATTTAGGTGCTTTATAATTTTGCGACGCCGTTCTTCGCGCTACTTTCTTATTTCTTATTTTTTATTTTTTGACGCCTTTTACCAATGTATCAATTATCACTCCAATTAGTAATCTCAATTTGCAATTTTAATTTTAAGTTAGTGATAGTAATAAGGTTGGGTTAGTCGAGTTTTTTAAAGTTTTATAGTCACTCTTTTTCTTTCTTATTTTTCGACGCCTTTTATTTTTCAACCCTTTTCTTTTTCGCCCTTTTTCGACGCGCTCTTTTTCTCTCTTATTTCTCGCCATTCTAGTTTTTAGGACATAGATTTTTATTCTACTTCTTATCTAAACTTCTTAAAATTACGAAAATTTATTTTAAGTGGTTAAATTGATAGACATCAAAATTTTCTGGTTCGTAGTAATAGTTGAATTTGTACGTGGACCGGGTTATTGGAGCCAAACAATACTCAATTATATTGAGACCAAACGAATCCTGCCCCTCTGCTGCATCTTTTGGCTATTCGAAACGTGGGCAAAATCAGAAAAGTCTATTAATTGGATAACTTATATAATTTTTCTTTCTTTTTAAAAACTAATAGGATATTCAGTGAATGCACCGAGCAAAACGTTCACCACCTTTTGTACGTTCACCACCTGTAACTCGATCAAGACATCTAGCAAATATTGTCGCCGTTGATTTTTCTTTAGAATCATCATCCAGTCGACCAAGTACTCCAATTCAAATTTACGATAATCCATTTTTTGAACCCGACCTCACAATTGAGAATCCGGAGAATATTCAAGGACAATTCATAGATCCTGAACCATTAATTTTTCCTCCGGAACCACCAATCATTCAAACAGAGATTGTTGAGGAACCAACCATTAAATCAGAATCCTCTAGTAATTCAGATTCAACAAATTCAATCATGGAGAATCTGGAACCTTTAAGTATGGAACACCGAATGCGAGCTAAACGCACTGGCCAAGGTCACGCAATTACTCATCCAGACATTAATGCGCCAGATTATGAAATCAAAGGACAAATTCTACATATGGTAACTAATCAATGCCAATTTAGTGGTGCGCCGAAGGAAGATCCAAATGAACATCTTCGTACCTTTAATAGGATCTGCACACTATTTAAAATCCGAGAAGTTGAGGATGAACAGATATATCTCATGTTATTTCCCTGGACTTTAAAGGGAGAAGCCAAAGATTGGTTGGAATCGTTACCTGAAGGGGCGATTGATACATGGGACGTTTTAGTTGAAAATTTTCTTAAACAATTCTTTCCAGCATCTAAAGCCGTAATACTTCAAGGAGTAATTGTTAGGTTCACACAGAAACCAAACGAAACTCTATATGAGGCATTGACAAGATTTGAAAAGTTATTGAGAGGATGTCCGCAACATGGTTTAGACACCTGTCAAATAGTACAAATATTCTACCAAGGATGTGACATCACTACAAGGAAAGACATCGATATAGCAGCTGGTGGTTCTATTATGAAGAAAACTGAAACTGATGCTTATAAAATTATTGATAACATTGCTTCCCACTCACATGAGTGGCACCAAGAAAAAGATATCGTTAGATCATCTAAAGCAGCTAGATCCGATTCTAGCCATGACTTAGATTCCATTTTCGCAAAGATAGATGTTGTCGAGAGACGAATGGAAAAGATGACTAAGGATATATACTCAATATGAATTAGTTGTGAGCAGTGTGGAGGACCACATTTGACAAAAGATTGTCTTAGTATTGAGCTAACAATGGAACAAAGAGAGAATATTTCATACATAAACCAAAGGCCTGGAAATAATTATCAGAATAATTATCAACCGCCAAGACCGATTTACAATCAAAACCAGAATTATAATCGCAATGTTCCATACAACAACCAACAAGGTCCAAGTAATCAACAAGTATCCAACAATACTTACAATCAGCAAAGACCTAATTTTCAAAACAAACCACCACAACCCGATGATAAAAAGCCAAATTTAGAAGATATGATGACGAAGCTAGTTGAATCTCAAACACAGTTTTTCACATCTCAAAAACAAACCAATGAACAAAATGCTCAAGCATTTAGAAATCAACAAGCTTCTATTCAAAATCTGGAACAAGAAGTAAGTAACCTAGCAAGGTTGATAGGTGAAAGAAAACCGAAAAGTTTACCTAGTGATACAAATGCTAACCCCCGGAATGAAACAGCTAAAGCCATTACCACAAGAAGTGGTACAACACTTAAACCACCTGAAATACCTGTAACTTCTGATGAAGCTATTCCTACTCCACAAGAACTACAACCTGAACAAGATAAGGAAAAAGAACCGGTAGTTGAAAAGGTTAATGAAGATAACACAGTTAAGGCTAAACCTTATGTTAAACCATACCAACCACCACTTCCTTACCCGAGTAAAATGAAAAAAGAGAAACTTGAAGCCGAGCAATCCAAATTCTTGGATATGTTTAAACAAATAAATGTAAATCTTCCTTTCATTGATGTAATTTCAGGAATGCCTAGATATGCTAAATTTCTGAAAGATCTAATATCGAATAGAAAGAAAATGGAAGAACTCTCGGCCGTTACTATGAATGCTAATTTTTCAGCAGTGTTATTGAATAAGATACCAGAAAAACTATCAGATCCAGGAAGTTTTACAATTCCATGTTTTCTGGGTAGTCTTAGTTCAATAGAAGCATTGGCAGACTTAGGTGCTAGTATAAATTTAATGCCTTATTCACTATACGCTAAACTAAACCTTGGAGAATTGAAACCAACAAGAATAAGCATACAACTAGCCGATCGATCAATAAAATATCCTAGAGGGATAATGGAGAACATGCTAGTTAAAGTTGGTACTTTAGTATTTCCAGTAGATTTTGTTGTTCTGGACATGGAAGAAGATTCTCAAGTTCCTCTCATATTAGGAAGACCATTCTTAAACACGGCTAAAGCAATGATAGATGTGTTTGGTAAGAAACTGACCCTAAGTATAGAGGACGAGAGTGTTACCTTTTCAGTTGATAGAGCAATGCAACAACCACAATCTGCAGATGATACATGTTATTATATTCAAACTATAGAATCACATGCAGAATTGTTAGAAGAATTTTCAGAATTACAAGGAACAGGAGAATGTTCTTTAGGAGAAGGAACTGAATCAATTGATGAAACTGAAATGTTAGCTACACTAATAGCTAATGGATATGAACCAACAACAGAAGAAATTCAAATGCTAAAAGAAGAAGACAGATATCGATATAAATCATCAATAGAAGAACCACCGACATTAGAGTTAAAGCCACTTCCAAACCATTTAGAATATGCTTATTTACATGGTGAATCTGAATTACCTGTAATAATATCGTCTTCTCTTACTGAAAATGAGAAATCTCAACTCATTTCTGTGTTGAAAGCTCATAAACCAGCCATTGCATGAAAGATTCATGATATAAAAGGAATAAGTCCTTCAAATTGCACACATAAAATCCTTATGGAAGAAGGTCATAAAACGTATGTGCAACGCCAACGAAGACTAAATCCTAATATGCAAGATGTAGTTAAGAAAGAAATTATTAAACTGCTTGATGCAAGTTTAATTTATCCAATTTCTGATAGTCCATGGGTAAGCCCAGTTCAATGCGTGCCTAAGAAGGGTGGCATGACTGTCATCGCAAATGAGAAAAATGAGCTTATTCCTACTAGGACTGTAACAGGATGGCGTGTATGTATTGATTATAGAAAATTAAATGACGCCACCAGAAAAGATAACTTTCCCTTACCTTTCATTGATCAAATGTTGGAAAGGTTAGCCGGAAACAGTTACTATTGTTTTCTTGATGGTTTTTCCGGATACTTTCAAATTCCAATAGCACCCGAGGACCAAGAGAAAACCACATTCACGTGCCCTTATGGTACTTTTGCTTACAAACGCATGCCATTTGGACTTTGCAACGCCCCTGCAACCTTTCAAAGGTGCATGATGGTGATTTTTCACGACATGATAGAAGAATGCATGGAAGTTTTCATGGATGACTTTTCAGTTTTCGGTGATACTTTTGAATCATGTCTAGTTAATCTGGAACGAATGCTTATTAGATGCGAACAATCAAATCTAGTTCTTAATTGGGAGAAATGCCATTTCATGGTTAAAGAAGGCATCGTTCTTGGACATAAAATCTCAAAGGAAGGAATTAAAGTGGATAGAGCTAAAATAGATGTAATTGCTAAACTTCCACATCCTACCAATGTTAGAGGAGTTAGGAGTTTTCTAGGGCATGCCGGTTTTTACCGACGTTTCATAAAAGATTTTTCTAAAATTGCCACTCCTATGAATAAACTCTTAGAAAAGGATGCTCCATTCATCTTTTCAGATGAATGTATCAAATCTTTTAATATTCTTAAAGAAAAACTCACTAATGCGCCGATCATGATAACTCCAAATTGGAATCTACCGTTTGAACTAATGTGCGATGCAAGTGATTTTGCAATGGGAGCCGTTTTAGGACAAAGGATTGAAAAACGATTTCAACCTATTTATTATGCTAGTAAGACGTTACAAGGAGCACAAACAAATTACACAACTACTGAAAAAGAACTCCTTGCTATTGTCTTTGCTTTTGATAAATTTTGTTTATATCTCGTTCTAGCAAAAACGGTGGTCTATACAGACCATTCTGCTCTTAGATACCTATTTTCGAAACAAGACGCTAAACCAAGATTACTCCGTTGGATCTTACTCTTACAAGAGTTCGATATTGAAATCCGAGATAAAAGAGGAGCAGAAAATCTCGCCGCTGATCATCTTTCTCGTCTTGAAAATCCTGAATTAGAAGTTCTAAATGAATCGGCCATACAAGACAACTTTCCTGATGAATATCTATTGAAGATAGATTATAATGAAATTCCATGGTTTGCAGACTATGCAAACTACTTAGTATGTGGATTCCTTGAAAAAGGATTATCGTACCAAAAATGAAAGAAATTCTTCAGTGATATAAAACACTATTTCTGGGAAGATCCACATTTGTTTAAAATTTGTCCAGATGGAATAATACGCCGATGTGTATTCGGAGATGAAGCCAATCAAATCTTAAACCATTGTCACACAGGACCAACAGGAGGGCATTATGGGCCTCAACTCACAGCAAGAAAAGTTTATGATGCTGGATTCTATTGGCATACAATTTACAAAGACGCACACCTTCTTTGCAAATCCTGTGATGCTTGTCAAAGGGCCGGAAAAATAAGTCAACGTGATGAAATGCCACAAAATGTCATTCAAGTACGCGAAGTATTTGACATTTGGGGTATTGACTTTATGGGTCCATTTCCAAAATCTCATAATAATTTACACATTCTCGTTGCCATTGATTATGTATCTAAATGGGCGGAAGCACAAGCTCTCCCAACTAATGATGCACGAGTTGTAGTCAACTTTTTAAAACATCTTTTTGCAAGGTTTGGAACACCGAAAGCTTTAATAAGTGATCGGGGAACTCATTTTTGTAATAATCAACTTGAGAAAGTTCTTAAAAGATATGGAGTAACTCATAAAATCTCCACTGCATATCATCCACAAACAAGTGGACAAGTTGAAAATACCAACCGAGCTTTAAAACGTATTCTAGAGAAAACCGTAGGATCAAATCCGAAGGAATGGTCCATAAAATTGGAGGATGCACTCTGGGCTTTTAGAACAGCCTACAAAACTCCAATTGGAACCACACCTTTTAGACTCGTTTACGGAAAAGTATGTCATCTTCCAGTAGAAATTGAACACAAAGCATTTTGGGCTTTGAAGACATGTAATCTTGATTTACATGAAGCTGGACGTCTACGGTTAAGTCAACTAAACGAATTAGAAGAATTAAGACATGAAGCATACGAAAATTCGTTAATCTATAAGGAAAGAACGAAGAAATGGCATGATAAAAGAATCAGAAGTTCAAAAGAATTTAAAGAAGGAGACAGAGTTCTTCTTTTCAATTCACGATTCAAGCTATTTCCCGGAAAATTGAAATCAAGATGGTCTGGACCATTCATAGTCAAAAGAGTTTTCCCATATGGAACAGTAGAATTAATAAATTCAAATGGGATTGAATTTAAGGTTAATGGTCACAGAGTTAAACACTACATAGATAGTCCGATGGAAGTTGACAACGAAGTTAATCACAATTTCGATACCACAGCTAATTAAGTGTGAGGAGAATCAAGTCTTTAAAGGATAATATGTATTTATTTTAGAGTTAGATTTTCTGTTTTCGTGTAGTTCTCGAAAATGGAACCCGAATGGTCTTTCCCTAGCAGACGCTAAAGAACTAGTCTTCTCCCCCCATTCTGAATTTTTATTTTTTTTAGGTTTTTCGAAATGAAGACTTCATGTGAATTAAACCATGGTCTAATGCTACACGCTTTGATCACTAAACGTAATAATGACACACTTCCAAGTGAAATCGTATCATTAATCAGAGGTAAATTGGACGGAGTAAGAAAAGAATCCAGATGCGAAGATAATAAGTTACAATTTGGTAAAGGAAAATCAAAATCCGCAGCGAAAAGAAGAACACGACACCTTGAAAAATGTCACAAATGCGGAAAATGGTCACACGAAGGTAAATGTTCAAATAATCAAACCTATTCAAATACCGAATTTGTTACTTTATGCAGAGACGGGCCGTTCATATGTTTAGAAGAAAAAACATTAAATGCTCGAGGTTACGCCTATGTAGCCATGGAAAACCAATTTGTCCGACTATCTTATGAGTGGGCTAGAGCATATCACTAAGAAATATATTTCACAGGTAAGTTTGTACAGTTTTTATTTTTTTTTTTTATTTTTTAGCCTTTTGATAATAAACGCTAATTTGTTCGCTATAAAGTATTAAATTGGTATTCGATGAAAATAGGTCTTGCGACCGAAATTGTTGATATCATACAAAAAATTTTTTTACATCACTGCGAAATTTAACGTTTATTCTTAAGGTATAAATATCTTTAATCAATCAACCCAAAATATTTCAAAAATTCGTCATGAGTTAAATTAGATCATGGAACCGAAATTATTTTACCGAAAAGAGGGGCGTGTATTTTTGATAATATTTGATTGATTAAAGTGGGATAAAAGCCAAAAAGATTTTTAATTTTATTTTTACCATGTTTTTAAAATTAACATATAAATCTTAAATTGATATTGTAAACTTTTTAAATCAATATATTTAAGTTTGTAAATATTTGAGAAATTAATATTTTTAATATAAGTTTGTATGTATAAAAACAAAAATATAATTTAAGTTTGGTGTGAATTTTTAAAATATGAATTTTTAATTTTATGCATTTTAAATTTAAGTTTGGTGTGAATTTAAAAAACAAAAATTTACTTTATTTCGCTAAGTTAAAAATATGATTTTTTAAAATTCGTCGTAAGTTGAAGACTAGGTCGTTGAACCGAAATTGCTTTACCCGAGGGAGGGACGAGAACTTTTATTATCATTATTTTTAATCTTATTGAATTAAAGTATGCCAAAAACATAAAAAAAAAAAAACCCAAAAATCTTTACTTTTAAAAACCGCGCTTTAAATTGACAAATTTTAAAATTTTGTCGAGGGACGGACTAGGACAACGATCCGAAACACCCTCGCTCCTAAAGGAAAACAAATTTTTAAAATTTTATTAATTTTATGTTTTATAAAGTATAAGGTTTTAATATAAAAAAAAAAGGGTGAAAGCACTGTAGCCGGCACCCCATGCGATCGCATGGGGTTTACACACCAACCTCATGCGATCGCATGAGGCTGGATTTCTGGCCAGATCAAAACTCTCAGCGAGCTGTTCTGTCTCCATACCACAACACACACACATATACGAAACTCTCTCAAAATATCACCAAATTTCATCATTTTTCCACCGTAATTCATCAAATTTTTCGCTCTAATCATGCCTAGATTCTCATTCTTCAGCAAAAAGGTAAAAATTACACCCCTAACCTCTATAAATTCCTAGTTTTTGTGATAATTACCAATATTTTACCTAATGCAATTTTGTTAATTTCTAGTGTAATTAGTGTTAAATTGTTAGTATTTTATGCATGTATAACCTAGATTGATGCTATTTAACATGATTTGAAGCCAAAAACTTCAAAATTTTTAGAAATCTAGGGTTTGTGTTCCTGAGCAATTTGGGGCTTTTTGATATAAACAGGTTATGCCCGATTTTTGTCATGAATTATTGCTTAATTGAGTAGTGTAACATGTTTAGGTAGTTAAATGATCCAAACATTGATCCTAAACATGATTTTTAAAGATTAAATTGGACTTTTTAGGCGAAAATTTATGAACTTGATTAATTTGATATAATTGCCATTTGAGACTTGTTTAATTGTTAGTAATGACTATTTTGACATGTTATTTGAGTTAAATGCTTATGAACTTTGTCTACATTTCCATATGTGCTTATTTGAAAAAGTATAGAATTGTAAAAATTGTGAAAATGTGTGTAAGTTAAATTTTGATTTAACATGTTATTATGATTGTTTTAAGTTGTTATTTTGCTAACACTAATGCATATTTGGATGCACAAATTTTGTGTTTAATGTGTTTTGCAGAAAGCCGATACTGGAGGTTCAGGAGCATCATCATCTATACGACATGCTCCAGCACCAGAACCAGAACCAGAAATGCAACACGAGCCAGAACCCGAACAAGAACCACAACAGGAACCACAACAACAGCCTGATCAACACGTACCTTATTATGATCCGGTACAGTTTGTTAATGAATTCAAAGTATTCCCGATGAGGCCGCCAGTAGAATTCCCAACAATTCCTGAGCACACTTTGCATCCTAATCTGAGATTTGATAGAAGATGGAGAGATTACGAGACATATCAAAGGAACAAATTCAAATTGGTAACAAAAAATGTAGAGGTGCCAAGGGTAATCGATTGGGATCCTTTGAAGAGAGTTCAGCTAGCTAATAGAGTCAGACTGCTACTGATTCAGAGGTACGGGAACTCTTCTTTTACAGATTGGGAACGTCTTTTCACCATTCGTAGGCCTGTATATAAGGAATGGTGTGTTGAGTTGATGAGTACTGTATCACTTGATACAAATATAGTTAGAATAGATGATAGAAGATTTCTAAAGTTTATCCTTGGCGGTAAGATGTACAGAATGTCCATGCTAGACATGGCCAGGGCTTTACAGATATATACTCCTGGAGAGTTGCTACTACCCGATTGTACAAATTTGATTCATTATGGTGAAAGGGTAGATAGCAACTTTGACGCTGACGCCATTTGGAGGCGTATGTCACATTTTGATGTTTTTACACGAGCGGGAGGACACTCCTATACACATATTGACAGAGCCGAGCTTCGTATCATTCATAGATTTTTGGCTAACTCGATTACACAGAGAGGTCACAATAAGGAAAAAATGACCTTACATGATTTATTCTACCTAAAGTGTATTCGGGATCCTAGAAGCTTTGTCAATATCCCTTACTGTGTTGGTTTTTATTTATCTAAAATGGTAGAAGGAATGCAGGACGGGAGTATAATAGGAGGAGGTATTTTTATTACTCTCATTGGAGAGTATTTAGGTGTTGATAGGAACCAAGGGGGTCCATTACAGCTTTGTAGAGAACAGGTTGAGCCTTTAGGATTGAAAGTTTATGTGGGTGCTAAGGTATTGAAAAGTAGACGCAACCAGGCAGTACCCTATGAGGGCCCTCATCCTCAGGTAGAGAGAGGCTCAGATGAGGAAATGGAGGAAGCGGAAGACATTAGGGATGTATTTCGAGATGCTATTCTTGACGTCCACGTTCGTATAGATGAGGAAGCAATGACGAGCGCGGCCAGACATAGTATGTACGAGCAGTGGAACTCCGAGCGAGTATACGAGGATTATAGGCAACGCCAACACGATAGCTGGTTAGTTCATCAGCACCAAATCATGAGCTAGCTATCATATCAGGTACCAAATAATTACGTGCCTACTCGACCTGCTCATTTTCCGCCACACAGCCCCGACATCCGACCACCCTTTAACCGGTATGACTATAACCAAGCCTATCAGGACACCTATAACCAACAATGGAACCCACCTGACGAGATGAACTGGAACCCCTATCCAGACTGATTTAGTTCCATTTGATTATTTTTATGATTTTTATATTTTTATCTTTTTAATTATTCATGTTTAAACTTATGTTATTGGATATATTTATGTAATTTTTATCATTTTTATACCACAACACACACACGTATACGAAACTCTCTCAAAATATCACCAAATTTCATCATTTTTCCACCGTAATTTATCAAATTTTTCGCTCTAATCATGCCTAGATTCTCATTCTTCAGCAAAAAGGTAAAAATTACACCCCTAAACTCTATAAATTCCTAGTTTTTGTGATAATTACCAATATTTTACCTAATGCAATTTTGTTAATTTCTAGTGTAATTAGTGTTAAATTGTTAGTATTTTATGCATGTATAACCTAGATTGATGCTATTTACATGATTTGAAGCCAAAAACTTCAAAAATTTTAGAAATCTAGGGTTTGTGTTCTTGAGCAATTTGGGGCTTTTTGATATAAACAGGTTATGCCCGATTTTTGTCATGAATTATTGCTTAATTGAGTAGTGTAACATGTTTAGGTAGTTAAATGATCCAAACATTGATCCTAAACATGATTTTTAAAGATTAAAGTGGACTTTTTAGGCGAAAATTTATGAACTTGATTAATTTGATATAATTGCCATTTGAGACTTGTTTAATTATTAGTAATGACTATTTTGACATGTTATTTGAGTTAAATGCTTATGAACTTTGTCTACATTTCCATATGTGCTTATTTGAAAAAGTATAGAATTGTAAAAATTGTGAAAATGTGTATAAGTTAAATTTTGATTTAACATGTTATTATGATTGTTTTAAGTTGTTATTTTGCTAACACTAATGCATATTTGGATGCACAAATTTTGTGTTTAATGTGTTTTGCAGAAAGCCGATACTGGAGGTTCAGGAGCATCATCATCTATACGACATGCTCCAGCACCAGAACCAGAACCAGAAATGCAACACGAGCCAGAACCCGAACAAGAACCACAACAGGAACCGCAACAACAGCCTGATCAACACGTACCTTATTATGATCCGGTAAAGTTTGTTAATGAATTCATAGTATTCCCGATGAGGCCGCCAGTAAAATTCCCAACAATTCCTGAGCACACTTTGCATCCTAATCTGAGATTTGATAGAAGATGGAGAGATTACGAGACATATCAAAGGAACAAATTCAAATTGGTAACAAAAAACGTAGAGGTGCCAAGGGTAATCGATTGGGATCCTTTGGAGAGAGTTCAGCTAGCAAATAGAGTCAGACTGCTACTGATTCAGAGGTACGGGAACTCTTCTTTTACAGATTGGGAACGTCTTTTCACCATTCGTAGGCCTGTATATAAGGAATGGTGTGTTGAGTTGATGAGTACTGTATCACTTGATACAAATATAGTTAGAATAGAGATAGAAGATTTCTTAGGTTTATCCTAGGCGGTAGGATGTACAGAATATCCATGCTGGACATGGCTAGGGCTTTACAGATATATACTCCTGGAGAGTTGCTACTACCCGATTGTACAAATTTGATTCATTATGGTGAAAGGGTAGATAGCAACTTTGGCGCTGACGCCATTTGGAGGCGTATGTCACATTTTGATGTTTTTACACGAGTGGGAGGACACTCCTATACACATATTGACAGAGCCGAGCTTCGTATCATTCATAGATTTTTGGCTAACTCGATTACACAGAGAGATCACAATAAGGAAAAAATGACCTTACATGATTTATTCTACCTAAAGTGTATTCGGGATCCTAGAAGCTTTGTCAATATCCCTTACTGTGTTGGTTTTTATTTATCTAAAATGGTAGAAGGAATGCAGGACGGGAGTATAATAGGAGGAGGTATTTTTGTTACTCTCATTGGAGAGTATTTAGGTGTTGATAGGAACCAAGGGGGTCCATTACAGCTTTGTAGAGAACAGGTTGAGCCTTTAGGATTGAAAGTTTATGTGGGTGCTAAGGTATTGAAAAGTAGACGCAACCAGGCAGTACCCTATGAGAGCCCTTATCCTCAGGTAGAGAGAGGCTCAGACGAGGAAATGAAGGAAGCGGAAGACATTAGGGATGTCTTTCGAGATGCTATTCTTGACGTCCACGTTCGTATAGATGAGGAAGCAATGACGAGCGCGGCCAGACATAGTATGTACGAGCAGTGGAACTCCGAGCGAGTATACGAGGATTATAGGCGACGCCAAAACGATAGCTGGTTAGTTCATCAGCACCAAATCATGAGCCAGCTATCATATCAGGTACCAAATAATTACGTGCCTACTTGACCTGCTCATTTTCCGCCACACAGCCCCGACATCCGACCACCCTTTAACCGGTATGACTATAACCAAGCCTATCAGGACACCTATAACCAACAATGGAACCCACCTGACGAGATGAACTGGAACCCCTATCCAGATTGATTTAGTTCCATTTGGTTATTTTTATGATTTTTATATTTTTATCTTTTTAATTATTCATGTTTAAACTTATGTTATTAGATATATTTATGTAATTTTTATCATTTTTATACCACAACACACACACATATACGAAACTCTCTCAAAATATCACCAAATTTCATCATTTTTCCACCGTAATTCATCAAATTTTTCGTTCTAATCATGCCTAGATTCTCATTCTTCAGCAAAAAGGTAAAAATTACACCCCTAAACTCTATAAATTCCTAGTTTTTGTGATAATTACCAATATTTTACCTAATGCAATTTTGTTAATTTCTAGTGTAATTAGTGTTAAATTGTGAGTATTTTATGCATGTATAACCTAGATTGATGCTATTTAACATGATTTGAAGCCAAAAACTTCAAAATTTTTAGAAATCTAGGGTTTGTGTTCTTGAACAATTTGGGGCTTTTTGATATAAACAGGTTATGCCCGATTTTTATCATGAATTATTGCATAATTGAGTAGTGTAACATATTTAGGTAGTTAAATGATCCAAACATTGATCCTAAACATGATTTTTAAAGATTAAAGTGGACTTTTTAGGCGAAAATTCATGAACTTGATTAATTTGATATAATTGCTATTTGAGACTTGTTTAATTATTAGTAATGACTATTTTGACATGTTATTTGAGTTAAATGCTTATGAACTTTGTCTACATTTCCATATGTGCTTATTTGAAAAAGTATAGAATTGTAAAATTTGTGAAAATGTGTATGAGTTAAATTTTAATTTAACATGTTATTATGATTGTTTTAAGTTGTTATTTTGCTAACACTAATGCATATTTGGATGCACAAATTTTGTGTTTAATGTGTTTTGCAGAAAGCCGATACTGGAGGTTCAGGAGCATCATCATCTAGACGACCTGCTCCAGCACCAGAACCAGAACCAGAACCAGAAATGCAACACGAGCCAGAACCCGAACAAGAACTACAACAGGAACCACAACAACAGCCTGATCAACACGTACCTTATTATGATCCGGTACATTTTGTTAATGAATTCATAGTATTCCCGATGAGGCTGCCCGTAGAATTTCCAACAATTCCTGAGCACACTTTGCATCCTAATCTGAGATTTGATAGAAGATGGAGAGATTACGAGACATATCCAAGGAACAAATTCAAATTAGTAACAAAAAACGTAGAGGTGCCAAGGGTAATCGATTGGGATCCTTTGGAGAGAGTTCAGCTAGCTAATAGAGTCAGACTGCTACTGATTCAGAGGTACGAGAACTCTTCTTTTACAGATTGGGAACGTCTTTTCACCATTCGTAGGCCTGTATATAAGGAATGGTGTGTTGAGTTGATGAGTACTGTATCACTTGATACAAATATAGTTAGAATAGATGATAGAAGATTTCTTAGGTTTATCCTTGGCGGTAGGATGTACAAAATATCCATGCTGGACATGGCCAGGGCTTTACAGATATATACTCCTGGAGAGTTGCTACTACCCGATTGTACAAATTTGATTCATTATGGTGAAAGGGTAGATAGCAACTTTGACGCTGACGCCATTTGGAGGCGTATGTCACATTTTGATGTTTTTACACGAGCGGGAGGACACTCCTATACACATATTGACAGAGCCGAGCTTCGTATCATTCATAGATTTTTGGCTAACTCGATTACACAGAGAGGTCACAATAAGGAAAAAATGACCTTACATGATTTATTCTACCTAAAGTGTATTCGGGATCCTAGAAGCTTTGTCAATATCCCTTACTGTGTTGGTTTTTATTTATCTAAAATGGTAGAAGGAATGCAGGACGGGAGTATAATAGGAGGAGGTATTTTTGTTACTCTCATTGGAGAGTATTTAGGTGTTGATAGGAACCAAGGGGGTCCATTACAGCTTTATAGAGAACAGGTTGAGCCTTTAGGATTGAAAGTTTATGTGGGTGCTAAGGTATTGAAAAGTAGACGCAACCAGGCAGTACCCTATGAGGGCCCTCATTCTCAGGTAGAGAGAGGCTCAGATGAGGAAATGGAGGAAGCGGAAGACATTAGGGATGTCTTTCGAGATGCTATTCTTGACGTCCACGTTCGTATAGATGAGGAAGCAATGACGAGCGCGGCCAGACATAGTATGTACGAGCAGTGGAACTCCGAGCGAGTATACGAGGATTATAGGCGACGCCAACACGATAGCTGGTTAGTTCATCAGCACCAAATCATGAGCCAGCTATCATATCAGGTACCAAATAATTACGTGCCTACTCGACCTGCTCATTTTCCGCCACACAGCCCCGACATCCGACCACCCTTTAACCGGTATGACTATAACCAAGCCTATCAGGACACCTATAACCAACAATGGAACCCACCTGACGAGATGAACTGGAACCCCTATCCAGACTGATTTAGTTCCATTTGGTTATTTTTATGATTTTTATATTTTTATCTTTTTAATTATTCATGTTTAAACTTATGTTATTGGATATATTTATGTAATTTTTATCATTTTTATTATTATTGTGTACTAATATTTTACCTTTAGGATTTGAAAGTGGGATATTAAGTCCCATTTCAAATTGCCATGCATGTTTATATTTGTATGTATGTATATTGTCGATTGTACAAAACAGGGTAAAACAGCGCATTTTCAAAGACTGGCATTAAGTTCAGCAAAAGCTACTAATTTTGAATACAAGATGAAAAATAAATGTGATGTAACAACAAGACGGAATGAACAAATGATGTGCACCATTTTTCATTCAGCAAACAAATGCCAATATGTTTGGAAACTTTGGTAAAATTTAATCATTTTTCTACGCTATTTACCATCAATAATTTAAATTGTTACTGATTTCTTGCAAATGAGGGCATTGCAAGATCTTAAGTGTGGGAAGGGGTTAAATTCTTTCGGATTTTAAAAATTTTTTGATTTAAACACTTGGTTACCATTAAAAATACTAGTAACGCAGTAGTTGTATTAGAATCTAGTGCTCTCTGATAACAAAGAGCAGCCCTAGTCATATATACTGACTACCCAATTCTAGTAAAATTTTTCAAAATTTTCAATTAAAAGAACTCAAAATCTTGTTTATACATATTTATGAACGATAAAACTAGGTGTTAACACCGAAATTATTGTTACCTCGGAAAGGACATAAATTGAGAAACAAACCAAAATGTTAGAATTCATTTAAAATGGAATAGAGGACAATAAAAAGGCAAATAAAATAAAATAAAAGCCAAGTGTGGGAAAATTTACCAAGTTATTTAAAACATAAGTCACATATTTTTGTAACAAATAACTGAAGATACTTTTGTTTTGGACGATTTTAATCAGTTTTACCCGATTTACTGTAATATATTTGAAAGAAAGATGGATCTACACGATGAATCAATTCCATCGTTAAAAGAAAGTAAAGTCTTCCGAAAAAGAAACGCGCTTCTTGATTTAGGTCATGAAGTTGTCGTCCAGACCAGCTGTAGGTTGACGAAAAATCTAGAAAAGTCATCACTAAAATCATCAGGAAATCCATGGACCTCAGCATCAAACAGGGTCGCCAAGTGGTCAGACTTATCCTAACCATGAGAGGATCTGTCTTGTAAAATGGGGAGGACGCCGTGCAAATTAGCTTCATAAGACTAATGAATCAGATTCACAGAAAGGATAATCTCCTTAAAGATCAAAAATCAGCTTTTAAGACTAATATTACTCAATCCTTGAGATTGAACTTAAAGATTGAGAATTACAAACTCATGGAATTCAATGATATCTAAACTCGAGCTTGAACGAGAAAATATTTTGATCAAAATTTCAAACCGATTTGTTTTCTGAAAATCCATTTTCAATGCGTTCATTACCATTGAACGTAAAATCCTAGAAATTCACCTGGAATTCATTAGGTCACCTGAACCAAATCGGGTGTCAACCGTAAGAACGGTGGTTGCATAGCATGGTCAAAGACAGGACCTTGTGCCAGACCGGAAAATTATAAGGGTGAGCTTTACTATTGCTCCTACAAAGGATAGTAATTGCGTCCGACACGTTATAGACCATAATTAAAAGCATGTCAGGGGACATTGCCTTAACAGTTGCTTGTTCAACGCTTTCCTTTACAACCAGGAGGTAGTTTATCGAAAGGTAATATTCGGAACAAGTATACTGGACGTATTGCTTTCCCAATACAAGGTTAGCAAGTGGGTGACACAAAACCGCAAGTTTTGAGCTAAAATTTTCAAATCTGAAACCCACTAAACCCACAAAAACAATTTGCAAACACCGGTGAAGGGTTATTCCGGAAAACTTATCTAGGGTAAAAAACTAGATTTAATTTTCAAAAGATCAAATGTTTTCATAAAGATCTAATTTCCTTAAAGGATCTAAATTTTATAGTCATGTGGGACTGTAAACCACAACGTTACTACCATTGTTTATACCGCCGTAAAGAAATCACTGATGTACAAAGTGTGAAAAATAAAGAAGTGATTCTAGTATTTCAAGACTATATTGCTTGAGGACAAGCAACACTCAAGTGTGGGAATATTTGATAATGCTAAAACCGAACATATATTTCATAGCATTATTCCTCAAGAAAGACAAGCTTTTAGTTGCAGTTGTCCTATTTACAAGTGATATTCGTTTAAATAATAAAAGGTGAAAACAAAAGACAGATTCGACGAATTGAAGACGCAAACGACCAAAAAGCTCAAAAGTACAAAGTACAATCAAAGAGGTTCCAATTATTGATAAGAAACGTCTCAAAATTACAAGAGTACAAGATTCAAAACGCAAAGTACAAGATATTAAATTATACGCAAGGACGTTCAAAAATCCGGAACCGGGACCAGAGTCAACTCTCAACGCTCGACGCAACGGACTAAAAATTACAAGTCAACGGAGTACAAGAATATAATATAATATATATATAATTAAATTTAATTATATATATTATATAATATAATAAATAAATAAGCAGCTCACGTTTTTGTAGACTTTTGAGCCTCCCCAGCTGGCTATGCGATCGCATGAGCCTGAAGGGCAAAGCTCATGCGATCGCATGAGCACTTTTTCCAGCCCACATGCCCTATAAAAACGAGTGTTTGGTTCATCAATATATCCATCAATCTCTCTATCAAACGTATTATATATATATATATATATATATATATATATATATATATATATATATATATATATATATATATATATATATATATATATATATATATATATAATTTTAATTTTAATTTTAATTTCTAATAATAAGGGTATGTTAGCGCATATTGTAAGGGTGTAAGTCGAAATTCTGTCCGTGTAACGCTACGCTATTTTTAATCATTGTAAGTTATGTTCAACCTTTTTAATTTAATGTCTCGTAGCTAAGTTATTATTATGCTTATTTAAAACGAAGTAATCATGATGTTGGGCTAAAAATATTAAAATTGGGTAATTGGGTTTTGTACCATAATTGGGGTTTGGACAAAAGAACGACACTTGTGGAAATTAGACTATGGGCTATTAATAGGCTTTATATTTGTTTAACTAAATGATAGTTTGTTAATTTTAATATAAAGATTTACAATTGGACGTCCCTATAAATAACCATATACACTCAATCGGACACGATGGGCGGGATATTTATATGTACGAATAATCGTTCATTTAACCGGACACGGGAATGGATTAATAGCCACTAGAATTATTAAAACAGGGGTGAAATTATGTACAAGGACACTTGGCATAATTAATAACAAAGTATTAAAACCTTGGGTTACACGCAGTCGATAACCTGGTGTAATTATTAAACAAAGTATTAAAACCTCGTTACAGTTTAAGTCCCCAATTAGTTGGAATATTTGACTTCGGATATAAGGATAATTTGACGAGGATACTCGCACTTTATATTTATGACTGATGGACTGTTATGGACAAAAACCAGACAGACATATTAAATAATCCAGGACAAAGGACAATTAACCCATGGGCATAAAACTAAAATCAACACGTCAAACATCATGATTACAGAAGTTTAAATAAGCATAATTCTTTTATTTCATATTTAATTTCCTTTATTTTATATTTAATTGCACTTCTAATTATCGCACTTTTATTTATTGTCATTGTATTTAATTGCACTTTTAATTATCGTACTTTTTAATTATCGCAATTTTATTTTATCGCACTTTTATTTATCGCAATTTCCTTATCGTTATTTAATTTACGCTTTAAATTAAGTTATATTTATTTTTATTATTTTACATTAGGTTTTAACTGCGACTAAAGTTTTTAAAATCGACAAACCGGTCATTAAACGGTACAAATCCCCCTTTTATAATAATAATATTACTTATTTATATATTTGTATTTTTATAAATTAAAACTAATATAGCGTTAAGCTTTGTTTAAAGATTCCCTGTGGAACGAACCGGACTTACTAAAAACTACACTACTGTACGATTAGGTATACTGCCTATAAGTGTTGTAGCAAGGTATAAGTATATCCATTCTTTAAATAAATAAATATCTTGTGTAAAATTGTATCGTATTTAATAGTATTTCCTAGTAAAATATACACTATTTCATATACGCCTCGCATAACATCAGCAAGAAAAGCCATGCCACCACTATCGAGGAGACGACGTTCCCGTGCAAAAGTGCATATCGGCACAAGTCTTCTACACTTATCACCGTGAATAATTAACTCTCCCCCACTTGGGGCCTTTACACGAATAAATTTTTCATGGCATGCAATATCGGCTCTATTATGATCGAGCCAATCCATACCAACAACGATATCGAAATCTCCCAAAGTCATCGGGATAAGATCGATCTTAAAGTTTTCGGCACCAAAAACGACATCGCAATTTTTGCACACATCAACCACTAGCACCGTCTTGCCGTCCGCTATTTCGACTTCTACCGGATGACTTAATTTAGCTAACGGTATATTAAGTCTAGGCACAAATTTTGGAGATACAAACGGGACATTCCGGCCTCTTGTGCCCCTCCTTCCCACAATTAAAACACGTGACCGACTTGGTCAAACAATCACGGGCGTAATGACCCGACTTTCCACAACTATAACAAGTAGGCGCAAAAGTATTTGAACCACCCTTCTTCACACTTCCGACGCTTTCGGACCCCTTCTTGTTCTTTTTGTGGGAAAAGCTCGATTGACTCGAATTCTCGAACTTCCTCTTTCCAAAAGTAAAACTACTCTTTCTCAACACAAGCGCTTCAAAACCCTTTGCCATATTGAACAATTCATCAAAGCTCTTCACCACGTTCACACTAATTTTCTCTTGATAGTTATCATTCAATATTCGATAGAAATCTTCTTTCAACATTTTATCATTCCCGACATACTCCGGGCAAAATTGGGTCTTGGACAAAAACACGGATTTGAGAGTGTTCAAATCCATCGACCCTTGCCTCAAGGAACGTAGTTCATCCTTAAGCCTTGTAAGATCGGCCGAAGTTCGGTATTCATCGAAAAACTCCGCCTTGAATTCATCCCATGTGAACTCCATGCATTGTTTTTCGCCATAAAGTCGGATCTTCACGTCCCACCATAATTTAGCATCACCTCTTAACATGCTACAACCATATCTTCGTCTTTTTATCAAGAGGGCATTCACACGTACGAAAAGCCCCCTCCATGTCGGAGATCCAACGGGCACTCTTAAGTGGGTCCCGTTCACCATCGAAGGTGGGAGGTTGAGAGTCCTTGAAATTCTTATAGAAGAAGTCCCGTCTTCCCACATTATCCTCTTGAAGAACGACCTTCACTTGCTCCTTGACTACATTGACTAATTGCTCGTCAATCGTATCTAGAAATATTTTCTTAACATCCTCGAGGAACTCCGCCTTTTGACGTTTAAAGAAGGCCTCAACTTTGGTCGTGAACTCAACGTCCTCACTCGTACTTCCGTCATTGGTGTCGTGTCCATTTCTCATCTTCATTCTATAAAACGGGAAAAGATTTAAACAACAAAACGAAAGGAATTAACACATATGTATATACATATACACCACACTACTCCATCTTGCTCGACAATCTTCGTACATTACTTGTTTGACACGATTTGCACTCGTAACAACGGTAGCTAATCATTGTTACGCGAGCACGTCGCATTAACTTGCTAGTACCACGTCCATCTCGCTTGATGATTGCTAAACACAACACAAAACCATTAGCACAAGGTTAGTTCACATAAACCAAAGTACTAACAATTCCCGATTAGACCCAAAGTCCTACAAGTCCCGCATAAAGCGTACACACAATAAAGTCTAAGTCTAGGCACCTATCTCAAGTCGCCTAAATCCCTTAGACCATGCTCTGATACCACTTGTAACAACCCAAACCAAACCACGAACGACCCGCGTTAAAATCTCAAATTTTTTTTTTTTTTTGCTGGGACAGCATATGGCGCGGCCGCGCGGCGCGCCAAACTGGTCTGTCCCAAAAGTCATGAAATGCGAAAAAGATCGGCCACTTCCCGACATAATTAGACAATACGCTTTTAACAACATATTCAAACATGTAAAAGTAACACAATTCAAACATAAAATAAGTTTTACAAAGCGGGGCCCACTTTGGCCGTTTTACGAGTTTAATACGTAACGTGAGTTTCGACCACCAAAAAGTTTAAGTACCAAACAACACGATGAGCATGGTGTTTGGGATTAAACTACCCAAGTCATGGTCAAACTCCAAAAGCTAACACATCCAAGAGGCGTCCCTTAACAAGCGGGATCTCTAATCCAACCGTATGCCCTTACCCTTATCCACGCCGGAACCTATAAAACGGTAAACAACGAGAGGGTAAGCTAACGCTTAGTGAGTAGAATAAATATATGCATGCATATAAGACTTACCTACTCGCATCCACAATATCATATAACGCATACAAACGCATAACGCCTCAATAAACAAGCTAGTACCATCAAATCGTACAACTAGCAACATCAATAGCATAATATTCATAATAATAATTTAATGCTAACGTCAACAACTATAAACCATGGTTAACCAATATCTTCGCAAGGGAATGACTTCGCAAAACAAGTCATCGATGTTCATAACAACCGTTAGCTCCCAAAAACGGCTATGGTATGCTAACCCCCCGAGGTGTTCCAAAAATGGCTATGGCATCACCCCCAAGTGTTCCCAAAAACGGCTATGGCATCACTTGATCAACGTGTGAGTAAAACACGGCTATTACTCACAATCACGTACACAAACACGGCTATGTGCACAATAACTCGGATAATAACGTGGGAGTAAAACACGGCTATTACTCGCCACTATATGCACAAACACGGCTATGTGCATAAATATAAAACGTGGACAAAACGGCTATGCCTCACAACCATGGTCACAAAACGGCTATGTGACACCATTAATACGGCACGTAAATCTTATACATACATATATAGATTTTCCACTCACCTCAAAGTCTTGATGAGAGATAGACAAGCTTGGAAATCTTCAATGTAACGTACCTATTACATTATACATAATATCAATCACAAACTCAAGTTGGTCAACCAACTCAAACTCCATTCTATAGTCATTTTGACCCATGGTGCAATCTCGACCCATTTGCACCCTTAACCCTAATATTTGGGTCAATCATAACCAAAACCCTAACATTTGTCAAATTAGGTCTTAAAACACTTTTCAACACAAGGTCTATGCATCTTAAACATACACTAACTATCTTAGGTCCATTATGACCCATTTGACCACTTAAAAGTCAATACACCCATTTCGGGTCACCCACTAACCCACTTAACACCCATTTACATATATATAAGTGTGCTAGTACTTTAACTAACCAATTTAGGCTCATAAACATAGTTTACTACTTTGAAAACCCTAGTTAATCATCTTTGGGTCTACCTGACCCAAATTCACCCAAAACACCCAATTTACTAACAAATGGGTTTTAGGTTCATCACTTACCCCAAACCCCAACCCATAATCAAATTAAAATTAAGAAATCAAGATTAGAGCATACCACTACCACCAAAACATAGCTAGAGGGTAGATGAACAACTTTAAAGCTTGCACTTAGACCCGATTCAACTTTCTTCTTCCTTATTTTGAGCTCTCTCACTCTAGAAAAACCCTCTCTCTCTAAAATTGAATGGATGAGGTTGATGTAGGTGGAAAAGGAGTTAATGAGGGTCCAACAACTAGTTTAGGGCCTTAAAGTCGGACCCCATGTGATTTTACCAATTTACCCCCAAAATATCTAATTTTAAAGGGAAGTGAGCTGTCACAGCATGTCGGCGCGGTGCGCCAAAAGGCTGCGCGGCGCGCCAGTCGCCCAGTCTAGATTCTGCCTTTTATTTAAAATATGAAACGAACACCCACTCAACCCATACCGTATTTACACATATGTACGATGAAATAATAGGGTCTTACAGTCGTGTTGTGTAATTTGGCATGTAATAATTTTATGCTTCAAGACTTTATGTGCGTTTCTATTGTTTTGTTTTGAAATAAATCCTTATGTGTGAAAATCCCGATTTCAACATCATAAATTTGAAAGTTTATTGCATTCGAACAACACCTTCAACGAACACAGTTCTATTTCTGTTCGAACCTTGAGTTAGAACGATGTAGTGTTCGAACACAATGAAAGGTGTTCGAACACAGTTAACGAGTACGAGCCATTTTTGTCGATTACGAAGTCGTTTATCTTATTCGAACAAGTAACACTGTGTTCAAACATTAGCTTGTTTATATTTTTTAAAAAGTGTAAAATGTAATAAAATTTTGAAAAACGGTATTTGAGCTAAAATTTTTTTATATTATATATATAATTGTAAATATAAATAACCTAAATTTATAAAATCATTAACCTGCTGAAATTTTGAGATAGGTTGTTGGAAAAATTAACCTACTAAAACTTCGACAACACGCATCATGCACATGTCATCACGCATCATGCGTGGTGCGTGGAGAGGGACATTTTTGCAGTTACCATTATTTGACGACTTAATATTAAACACTTTCCGGAACGAGGACATTTTAATCAATTTCCTTAAAATATATACATAACATTAACAAAAATCAGTGTATTATTTAAAGAGAGGTGTTTAAACGAAAACCGGTTTTGGGTTAACCTAAAATAAAAATATCAAAATCATAACCAAACCAAAACCGATTTGTACAATCGGTTGAAATCAAATACCAATGCATGCCGAAATAACCCATAGCCAATCTATGGGCCCAAATGTGTTTGGATCTAGCGGTTTATTGGATACGTTAAATGTATATTGAACTATGTATTAAGCTTCACCTCACTATCTCACACAATTCTATAATAAGTCTGACGACTTTCAGGTCTTCAACTTAAATTAAAACACTAGAAGATAGTAATTTTTCATCAACCACATTTTTTAAAATGTCGCGTATCATATTCCAAAGTCCAACTTGGTGCCGTAATTGAGGGAAAGAACAAGAAGGCGATAGAGGATTCCAAGTCGGGTTTTAAGCTTAGAAATTGCAATGAAGATTTGAATTATGATGAAGCGATTCAAAAGTTGTTCATGGGTTTTCAAGATAGTTACAAGGTGAGTCCTTAAGAGTAGCAAGTGCTCCTTCGAAGAATGATTTTTTCCAAAAATTGGCGGATCAAAGATTTATTCCGCCTTCGTTGGGTACTTCGATGGGCGACGGTTCTTTTAACGTTCTATCTTCCAAAATCAAAAATAGATCCAGCAAATTTATAAGGCGGGAGATCAACGACGGTAAAATGGTTAATTGTGAACCCTTGGCTTTGTTTTGCGTTTTTGTTATTAGGGTCTTACCGACTTTTAATAAAAGTTCTCGTTGTTTTTTGGAAAAAAAAAATTATAGTTTCTCTCAGGATTTCATGAATCATAATCTTACTTTGGTCAACATACCTTTTATAAGCAACGTTTTTAATTTGATGTTAACTCATATAAAACTATAACCATCACATGACTATGAATCCAACAGGTCTAATTCTGTCTCCTTTAATTCAAAGCCTGGAGGATGAAGTCAAAAAGGATGGGACCCAATTTCTTTAACATTTTTCATTCTTCAGCCACCAATATATTATCTTGACTTTACGTATACATTGTTTAATAAATTTGTTTATATACAGTTAAGTTATTATACTGCATATCTTATCTTATCTATATATTATGGTTATGGTTATCTAGTGACAACAATATCAATATCAACATCAACAGGGAGTGAAAATTCTGAAGTTGATGCACGATCAACAATTCAACATAAAAAATCTCTAGCCATGCTACAATCAGAATGGCTAAAAAAACGTTTTTAAAAAAAAATAAAATAAAAAATAAAGAAAGAGAATATATCAACATGAAACCTCTTTAAGCCATCACTAATACTTTATTACACTAATACTTTTTTAATTGTACTTCAAAGAGAGCCATCTGAACCATACATTTAGTCTATTAGACCATCTCTATCGTCCTTTGACAACGGCGTTTGTTGTCTAGGTGGCAACCAAGCAACGTGAAACAGCTCCAGTATTGATGCGTTGTATTGAGGCGTTTTGCGATGTTGGTTGGAAAGCAACGAGCCATGTTGCTTGAATTTTATTGATTTCTTATTAATTTAAAAATATTATTTTTATCTATTTTTATTACTTATCTAATTATTATATTTTAACACATTATCATAATACTCCTAACTCACACCAAAAACCAACACCACCAATACCCCACACTACACCCTAATCATCAAAAAAGTGCAAAAAACAACCAACACCGCACACCACTACAAATAGTCTTACGGAATACTTCGAATCAGCCTCGAACCATTTGTACAAAAATTAAGTAACATTAATAACTATGCCTATGCTCACTAAAACCAACAAATAGATAATTGATTAATAATCAAACTATGTCAACTAAAAGAAACTTCCATTTAACCTGAACTACTATCACATAAGGAAATCGATAGGTCTAAATTAACACTACACTTATTCGTTGAGCTGTCATCTACATTAGGCCTTGAGTAAACTTCGCTGATTTCGCTAGTTGAAGAACCAGTACTACTTCGTTGTGTCGTGTGTTGATGTAATGATAGTGTCAACATTAATCGATCTTCATCTTCAAGTTCAACACTTCCCAAGCTGTCCAACTTCCGTCTTTTATATGATCCGATATTTCCTTCATCTTTTTCGGACACCTGAAATTTTTTTTTTTAAAGAATGTTATCAAAATTTTATTCAAGGTTGCCTGGCAACTTGTATGCAATTACTGAGGGCAAAGCCGGGTTGTTGCTCGGTGCATCATCTTAAATTAAATGTTTGGTTCAAAGTTATGTTGCTTTAGAATCATCATCATCATCATCATCATCATCATCATCATCTTATATTATATTTATATTATATTTATATTATATTATATTATATTAATTATTAAATAATAACTAAATATTAAATAAATGGGCTTTAGGAAAAGGTCAAAGATTTTAGGTGTTTCATGCTAGCACATTTCAACCCTTGCAAATCAAGGTTTGTATGTAATCTTTCTTTGTTGTATCACACTCTATTGTACTAGTATAGCTCTTCTAATTAAACTTCCAATATATGATAACTTTAAGAAAAAAGAAATTATGGCTACTTATACATACACACATTATAATTACTCTATCACATGAAAAACCTCAATTTCATAAAAGTGAAAATTGTTTGTTTCTTGATAAATATACAATTTGTATCTTTTTTTTTTTTATTATCATAAAGGTGAATTGCATCAACTTATTAATTATTATTATTGATATGTTGTGTGGAAATATGTAATAGTTACAACTTCTTTTTATAATAAGGATATATCATACGTTAACCTTACCTATATACAACTCACCTCTATTTTCAAAAATAGCCGAAATTCGAGATCAAACCAAGTTCATTGTCAACCAAATCAAAATCAACTTGGACAGAAGACACCTTTAATAACATAACATCATATATCAAAAACCAACAAAAATCAATGAGTGCCTAATTTCCTACCAAACCCCTTAATATTATTGAAAATCTTCACCCAAAAAGGTGTATCCAAATTTTATTTTCCGCACCAAACAAAACCGACCATGACCACAAATAACTTTTTATAAGACTAGGTAAGTTACATTTTTAGTTTCCTTTTATTTATTATAAAATAAAATTATTATATATATAAGAGACAGAATAAAAATTGTTTTTCATTTTAGCTTTATGCCATACACATCAACAATGTGAGTTCATGGATATAAAAGATTCGTGTTGTATATTTATAAATATACAAATATATATACTCCGTATATGTTTTGACAAGACAATGTGGTAAGTACAAAATTCTTTCTTAGAAGTAGTTTGGGTGTAAAAACAAAGACCAGAAAAAGTATCAATGTCCAAGCAACCAAACAGGTTTTTTTATAGCAACAGCAGCATATTCTCTGCCTTTGAAAGCTACATATGCATGCCATGAAATCATCCTACTTTGTTTACTAGAGTTTAAAAGCTGCTATTCATATGTACATTACAGTACAACTCACTCATGCATTTTGGTACAACATACTCATGCCTATAAATTATGTGTGTTACAAAGATATATAAAAGTGCAAGCTACATTCATATCAGGATCATAATTATATTCTAGAGATGCTTGTACAGGCTAAATTATAACTATAATTAATTATTTTCTTTTAAATGAAAATATAATTAAATTAAATTAAATATAAAAATATAAGATATATATATATATATATATATATATATATATATATATATATATATATATATATATATATATATATATATATATAGTGGTAGGATCAAGAGAAAAGTAACCATTTGGGGGAAGCGGGGGGAAGCAAAATTTTTTTTTTTTTTTTCGTTTTTTGAAAAAACTTTGTTCACGAACATTATAGATGAGATGAAAATATGAACATTTAGTAGAGACACTTTGTGATAAATGTTTTTATTTTGGCGGGAAAACGCTCGAAGAAGTAATGTATAACAATTATCGTGTTTTTCGAGCGTATTTTGAGGTTTTAGCTATTGGGGTTTAGATATTAGGGTTTAGATATTAGTGTTTATAGGGTTTAGATATTAGGGTTTAGAAATTTAGGGTTTAGATTTAGGATTTAGATTGAGTTTTTAACACGAACGGTTTAGAGTTTAGGGTTTAGGGTTTGGTGTTTTGGGTTTATTCCACAAACCCAAAACACCAAACCCTAAACCCTAAACCCTAAACTCTAAATCGGGCTAAATTTTACTTCACAAAACATGAAAAAAAACGTTCATATTCTTCACGAACAATATTATCTTGAATGTTATTTTTGTCGATCGTTTTCCAGCCTAAATAATAACATTCATCACGAAGTGTCTCTTCTAAATGTTCATATTTTCGTGTGATCTTGATGCCGAAATTTTTTTTTTTCAAAAAAAAACGAAAAAAAAATTATTTTTTGCTTCCCCCCGATTGGTTACTTCCCCATTGATCCTGCCCCTATATATATATATATATATATATATATATATATATATATATATATATATATATATATATATATATATATATATATATATATATATATGTTATATTTTTTTGTTGTTGGAAAAATTAAACTTTATAATTAGGGAAATTTTCATCTAAAATAAAAGAACATATCAAAGCAATACAAAATGTAATGCAATACATCACACAAACCAAACAAACAATATGAAGGAACAATGGTGATTTTAAAATTTGATGGCGTCCTATACAATTTGAGTAATACTTTGTAAATAAATTTCTAAATAATGATTATTTTTTAAAAAAAACTATTAATTTAAAAATATATGGGATCCTATCTTTTAACTTAGTGGTATCTTATACAATTTACATAATATTTGTAAAAAAAAAATCACAATAGTGGAGTTCTTGGACCCACACCCATCTTCTCCACGGCCAAGGAACCTTTTTGGTTCCAAAATGTAGTTGCCATAAAAAATTAAAAGAATTTCTAATCTGATTCCAAAATAAGATCAGTTTCTAATAGATGCAAATATCCCTTTTACCTTAATTAACAGTGTTTATCTGTTGTGTGGAATTTGACCGTGTTTAACATATTTCACTTTCAACTATTAGTGCATTTGCCAAAGACTTGTACACAACTTATAAGTCATAACTACAAACTCGACAAACATAGTATATATGATCAGTAAAAGTATATAGATGGCGGATTATGAATCATAGTCACGAGTGTCATTAGTTAAAAATGCAAAAAAATTACGTCATCCAATGGTGTCACTAAAAAAAATTCACACATTTCAATTGTGTCACTGGTTAAGAGCCCAAAATATTTCCACTAGATAATTATTTCACTGGTAGCACGTGCTACCACTGCTAAGCTAATACATCTGCCCCATGAGTATATAGTCTTTGTGTGTTTCGATGTACAATCAGGTTTTAAAGTATATTTAGTTTCGGTATATATCGTAACACTATTACTCCATAGAAGGTAATAAATGCTCTCAAATACAACCATACTAATATTCAATGCATAATATATCTTGATATAGGTAGCTAGCTAGGCATTTACATAAACTTTTTCTTTTAAGGTTTTCTATGTTGAAGCTACATCAGAAAGTAAATAATTTTTAGTCACGTGTCTTAACCGGGTTATCTCATGATCATGTTGAAGCTACATAAAAAGTACAACATTTTTAGTCACGCATCCTAACCGGATTATCTCATGATCATTTCTAACCCTAGTGATCTAGGTTCGAATGTGAGGCCTCTTGTGAAAATACAACGACCCCAACCCCTAGATTATTAGGTGATAACGTACTATAGCTAGGCATTCACAAGGAATATAAACACTCATAGGTAGACATGTAGTCATATTAGCCTATTCTATTAATCTATATGTATTATTATGTATTACTAATAACCCATATATATATATATATATATATATATATATATATATATATAATTAGAGAGAGAGAGAGAGAGAGAGAGAGAGAGAGAGAGAGTACCTTTAGCAAGTCAGATTGTGGATGAAGAGCATTTACATGGGTAAAAGAAGGATACAGCAGAAAATGTGTGAATGAAAGAGGAGGAGGAGGAGGCTGATGCCATGTGAGATTCCCTGCAGCTTCATCTTGCTCACTTTTTGCTTCAGTTTCCCACCACCCTTGCATACCATTTCTTGTACCCAATCTTCCTCTATAATAAAACACATAAAACAAATCATATGAAAAACTATATGTAAATTCAACAAGCAAATAAAATACATGTATATACACATACACTACCAATTAATTGTGAATAGTTTTTCACTCTATAAGGCGTCACAAATTAATAACACAAGCTTCAAATTTTGAACTTTTTTTGTAGTAATAATAACTACTATCTCAATATATTATTTTTTGTATACTATTTGTTCAATTTGTATGCCATTCATAAAACACTATTGTTTAGGCCTTTTTCTATAAGGTTCAAGACAAATCACTAGTGTAATATTGTGCTCAAAATAAAAATAATGTGGCTATTTAGTGAATATATTTTATTTTTTATATTAATATAAAAAATAAAGGGATTTAACCTTTTGGAAGGGAGAGTATAATAGAAGTGAGGATGTGAATCTTGAAAGGTAGGCTTCAAGTGATGCTCATGATCAAGAGATCCATCATGAAGATCCTCATGAGATTGTCTTCTGTGTGATCCAATGTAATTGGGATCTTCATCTTCTGATATAAGTTTTCATAAATCATGATCATTATAAGTTACCATAAGTAACACCAAAACAGTGTCCCCACATAATACAATAAACAGAAACAAACAAAAAGTTAGGATATGAGAAAAAGATATGAAACTCTTTCCTTTTTAAAAAAGTGCAAAGTTAATTGTGTGTGTTATGACTTATAACTATACTTGTAAGAATCCTATTTTTTAATAATAATAAATAAATGTAACATGGGATTTTAATCTATAGAAATAACTCTGGTAAGGGAATGTTTGGAAACTTCAAAGATTTTCCATTGTTAGAAGTAGGACAAGGTTGATATTTTTCATTCTATTTTGGTCAACCAAACCACATTTTAGGAGAAGCAGATAGTAAATGTATATGTATATATATAGTACTCCGTATAACATTATTATGATTATTAGTGTCACAATTTGGACTAAGGTTCCTATTAAATTATCACTAATTAAAGACTCTTTTAATACAAAAAATCTACTTACATAATCTAATACACAAATTTAAGAGAAATTATTAGTGTCACAAAATATTTTAAGAGAAATTAAGAAGTATACCTTGTTTAAGACAAATCTAATACAAATCTAATACACAAAAAATCTACTTAAATTATTAGTGTCACAAAATATTTTAAGAGAAATTAAGAAGTATACCTTGTTTATGGTCATCACTCCTCATGCTTCTATACATCTGTTAATTAACAAGTTCCGTTAATACAACTAAAAACAAACATGCTCACTTGTAAAAATAGTTTTTGTTCCCTTTAAAAGTTTTTATAAAAAAAGGTGAACCTGAAGATGACTTTTGACATGGGAAATAGTGAGTCCTCTAATATCCATCATCTGAAGAACAAGCTTGGGTGTAGCTTCTACATACATAACACCATCATCATCCAAAAAATCAACCATATATTACAGAGAAATACTTTTTTGATCATACGAGTAAAAAAAAAAAAAAAAAAAAAAAAATTAAGTAACAAAAAAAGACTTACTATCAGGACCACCAAGTGTGTGAATTGCATGAACAAAAGATTGATGAAGATCTGGAGTCCATCTTAGTCTTGGAACCTTTGATCTTATATATTGTCTCACTGCTCCATTCCTTCCACAACTTCCCATCTTCTATTAATCTTTTCAAAATTAAAAAGGTTTTCTTAAAAAAAATCTTTTTATTTTTAAAAAAATACTAGTACAAAATACAAAATTTCAACACTTGGATGTACTATTTAATAATCTTCAAGAACCATTCAAAACTCTTCCCTTTTCACCTTTGCAATCACCTTGAAACTGTCATATAAAGATTTATAGAGAGAGAGAAAAAGCAGTAATTAATTTGATACAGGGTCCAGTCAAGCTATATTACCTTCTGCAAAGAAAAGTTCTTCAGAAACTTACATATATATACATATATACATATAGATAGATAGGTATAGTTGGAGTATATATTTATATAAATAATAAATAAATAAATAATACAAAAATATTTATGCTGTTTGACTCTCTGGATTTGAATAGTAGGGATGGAGTTGTAAGATAATAGGCCTACTACCCTTTCGTCATGATAACAAAAGGCCACGATTTTTAATTTTTGTTTTTATATCTTTAATTAAATCAAACAAACAAAGAATAATCATTCACTGTGAAATCATTTTTTACTTCTGTCATTTACCTAATTACCTGCTACCTGTTAGCTGCAGATAAAGAAAATTATACGTAGTATGATCAGTAGTTTTGTAGTTTTTCGGGTAAAACCTTATTTACTCGATTATTGATTAATTACTTTCGTGTTAACGTTTTACCCGCAGATATATATATATATAAACTGATAATAATATTGAAAAAATTACAACCTGTGGTTAGCAAATATTTCAAGACAGTCCCTAAACTATTTTTTGCGCAGACAATCCTATCATGATTTTTAATTGCGTTTGCAGTCTCTGACCCTGACGTTCGTTAAAAAATCCCGTTAATTTCCTCCACGTGAGACACACGCGAAGGCATTTTAGTCTTTTTTTCATATCTTTTCACGTGTGTCTCACGTGGAAGAACTTAACTAGCGTTTTTAACGAACGTAGGGTCAAAGACTGCATACGTAACAACGAAAAGCCATGAGGACTGTCCACACAAAACAATTACTTTAGGGACTGCCTGTAAAATCAACGCAAACCACATGATCGGTGCACGTAATTTTGTCTACAAATATTTATGTGTACGTCATTCGAGTATTTGTAAAACCATCACAAGATAGCTTAGTGATTTGAGCCCTGATATTTTTTGTAAAAGATTTCAAGTTTGAATCTTGTGGTGGTCATAGAAAGATTGAAAAGGGCCACATAGCAGTATGGTTTGGCCATGTACATTAGAGTATGGGGTCGGATCATAGAAGAGTATTTTTTTAACGACAACAACAACAACTGAACTTTTATTAGAATACGATCCTTAGCAAGCGCTCAAGGATTACAAAGGCATATATAGCCATAAATTCCAATTAGAAATTAAATGACCTCTATTTTTCAACTATCGAAAAAACAAAGATCTAACAAAATCAATTTAGTTACAAAAAACGCCAAAGGTTCATTAAAAACAATTTAGTTACAAAAATGCCAAAGAACCCAAAGCAAGGTCACAACGATCCTAATAATCCGCTCCTTCTTTACCATAGCAATTCGAAAACACTCAATTCAACTTAAAAATGAACTGCAGGAACAATATTGTGGCATGTTACAATCTAACCAATTTTCACCTGGCCCAAATGAAATGTCCCGTTCATATTGATTATAAACGTTCCATATTAATTGATTTCGTCGCGAGGTTTTGACCTCTATATGAGACGTTTTTCAAAGACTGCATTCATTTTTTAAAACAAGCATAACCTTTATTTTATCGATAAAGGTTTAAAAAGTATTACGTAGATTATCAAATAATGATAATCTAAAATATACTGTTTACACATGACCATTACATAATGGTTTACAATAAGAATATATTACATCAAAACTAAGTTTCTTGAATGCAGTTTTTACACAATATCATACAAGCATGGACTCCAAATCTTGTCCTTATTTTAGTATGCAACAGCGGAAGCTCTTAATAATCACCTGAGAATAAACATGCTTAAAACGTCAACAAAAATGTTGGTGAGTTATAGGTTTAACCTATATATTATCAAATCATAATAATAGACCACAAGATTTCATATTTCAATACATCCCATACATAGAGATAAAAATCATTCATATGGTGAACACCTGGTAACCGACATTAACAAGATGCATATAGAATATCCCCATCATTCCGGGACACCCATCGGACATGATAATTTCGAAGTACTAAAGCATTCCAAATTCCAGAATGGGGCTTGTTGGGCCCGATAGATCTATCTTTAGGATTCGCATCAATTTGGGGGTCTGTTCCCAAATTCTTAGGCTACCAAGCTAAAAGGGACATATTCGGCTTCAATCATTCACCCATATAATGTAGTTTCATTTACTTGTGTCTATTTCGTAAAACATTTATAAAGTTGCATGTATTCTCATCCCAAAATATTAGATTTTAAAAGTGGGACTATAACTCACTTTCACAGATTTTTACTTCGTCGGGAAGTAAGACTTGGCCACTGGTCGATTCACGAACCTATAACAAATATGTACATATATATCAAAGTATGTTCAAAATATATTTACAACACTTTTTAATACGTTTTAATGTTTTAAGCTTATTAAGTCAGCTGTCCTCGTTAATAACCTACAACTAGTTGTCCATAGTTAGATGTACAGAAATAAATCAATATATATTATCTTGGATCAATCCACGACCCAGTGTATACACGTCTCAGGCTAGATCACAACTCAAAGCATATATATTTTTAGAATCAACCTCAACCATGTATAGCTAACTCCAACATTACTGCATATAGAGTGTCTATGGTTGTTCCAAATAATATATATACATGGGTCGATATGATATGTCAAAACATTTGCATACGTGTCTATGGTATCCCAAGATTACATAATATATTAGAATACATGCATAATACAATATAAGTTAGCTATGATATGATTTGTATAGAATTGTTACAATATTTTCCGTAGCTACAACAATCAAAAAATATCCAATCTTGTTTTACCCATAACTTCTTCGTTTTAAATCCGTTTTGAGTGAATCAAATTGCTATAGTTTCATATTAAACTCTATTTTATGAATCTAAATAGAAAAAGTATAGGTTTATAGTCGGAAATATAAGTTACAAGTCGTTTTTGTAAGAGGTAGTCATTTCAGTCGAAAGAACGACGTCTTGATGACCATTTTGAAAAACATACTTCTACTTTGAGTTTAACCATGATTTTTGGATATAGTTTCATGTTCATAAGAAAAATCATTTTCCCAGAAGAACAACTTTTAAATCAAAGTTTATCATAGTTTTTAATTATCAAACCCAAAACAGCCCGCGGTGTTACTACCACGGCGTATGTCCGGTTTTACGGTGTTTTTCGTGTTTTTCGGTTTTAAATCATTAAGTTAGCATATCATATAGATATAGAATATGTGTTTAGTTGATTTTAAAAGTCAAGTTAGAAGGATTAACTTTATTTGCGAACAAGTTTAGAATTAACTAAACTATGTTCTAGTGATTACGTTTTCAAATCTTCGAATAAGATAGTTATTTATATATGAATCGAATGATGTTACGAACATCATTACTACCTCAAGTATAGTAGGTAAACCTACTAGAAATGACAAAAATAATCGTGAGCTTGAATGGATCTTTGATGGCTTGGAAGTTCTTAAAGCAGAATCATGACACGAAAACAATTTCAAGTAAGATTATTACTCGAATCAAGATAGTTTATAGTTATAGAAATCGAATCAAAGTTTGGATATGAGTATTACCATGAATAAGAAAGATAATCTACTGTAATTAACAAAGGTTTCTTGATCTTAGATGATTACTTGGAATGGATTTGCAAGATTAAAAGTAAACTAGCAAACTTGAAAGGATTTTCGAAGTGTTCTTGAAGTATTCTTCCTATGATGATTATAGCTTGATTCTTGAAGTAATTTTTGATGAAGATGATGATTAGTTTACTGGAAATTTCGTTCCTAAGTGTGTGTGTGTGTTTAGAGAGAATTAGAAAGAGAATTGGAAGTGAAATGGATTGATTGGTGAGTGGTGAATGATGAGTGGTGAGTGGGGGTTAAAAGGAGCTCTAGTTAGTTGACTAGTTCATGGTAGAAGTTAAATTTGATTAGTCATGCATGACATAATCAAGAGTGGAATCCCATGCTAGTTCCTATTGGTATATACTCATAGTAAGTACGTCTAGCAGCTGTGTATAATACGGGTACGAATACTGAATGACTACGAGTAGAATTGTTGATGAAAAATGAATGGAAATGTAATTGTAAGCATTTTTGCTAAGTAGAAGTACTTTGATATGTGTCTAGCAGCTCGACCCCAGCCAGGGGCTCTGCCCATTGGACCCCGCCAGGGGTTGCCACCCCTTGGACCCCGCTATCGGGGGCACTGCCCCCGAACCCCCGTCATAATCAAGATAAGTTCAAACAATTGTGCACTCCACACTTTCCCCAAACTTGTTCGATATTTAACAAGGTTATTTTGGTTAACAATTTAATCCCATTACAATTAAATCATATTGGTGACACAAATCACCAATAATGAATATATCTTGATATGATATATATACTTTAAAATGTCGTTACAACGATAATCGTTACATATATGTCCATATATATATATCAACATATAGTTTTTACAAGTTTTAACGTTCGTGAATCGCCGGTCAACTTGGGTGGTCAATTGTCTACATGAAACTCATTTCAAATAATCAAGTCTTAACAAGTGATAATGCTAAAAACGAACATATATTTCATAGCATTATTCCTCAAGAAAGACAAGCTTTTAGTTGCAATTGTTCTATTTACAAGTGATATTCGTTTAAATAATAAAAGGTGAAGACAAAAGACAGATTCGATGAATTGAAGACGCAAACGACCAAAAAGCTCAAAAGTACAAAAGACAATCAAAAAGGTTCCAATTATTGATAAGAAACGTCTCGAAATTACAAAAGTAAAAAATTCAAAACGCAAAGTACAAAATATAAAATTGTACGCAAGGACGTTCGAAAATCCGGAACCGGGACCAGAGTCAACTCTTAACGCTCGACGCAACGGACTAAAAATTACAAGTTAACTATGTATATAAATATAATATAATATATAATTAATTATATTAATTATATATATATTATATTTATAAATAAAAACCGTCGGCAGAGAAAGACTCCAAAGTGTGAGCTGGAATTTCAAACTCCGCGACTCGCGGAGTTTGAAGGCCAAAATGGCCGCGAGTCGCGGAGCCCCCAGTTTTAAAACTCCCTATAAAGCAAACCGAATTCTGATCATTTTCATCCATCTTTTTCTTCTTCTTATCATACGTAAATTATATATATATATTTATAATTTATATTTTAATTTTAATTATAATTCTAATAATAAGGGTATGTTAGCGAATATTGTAAGGGTGTAAGTCGAATTTCTGTCCGTGTAACGCTACGCTATTTTTAATCATTGTAAGTTATGTTCAACCTTTTTATATTAATGTCTCGTAGCTAATTTATTATTATGCTTATTTAAAACGAAGTAATCATGATGTTGGGCTAATTACTAAAATTGGGTAATTGGGCTTAGTACCATAATTGGGGTTTGGACAAAAGAACGACACTTGTGGAAATTAGACTATGGGCTATTAATGGGCTATTAATGGGCTTTATATTTGTTTAACTAAATGAAAGTTTGTTAATGTTAATATAAAGATTTACAATTGGGCGTCCCTATAAATTACCATATACACTCGATCGGACACGATGGGCGGGGTATTTATATGTACGAATAATCGTTCATTTAACCGGACACGGGAATGGATTAATAGCCACTAGAATAATTAAAACAGGGGTGAAATTACATTCAAGGGTAATTGGTGTAATTGCTAACAAAGTAGTAAAACCTTGGTTTACACGCAGTTGATAACCTGGTGTATTCATTAAACAAAGTATTAAAACCTTGTTACAATTCGAATCCCCAATTAGTTGGAATATTTAACTTCGGGTATAAGGATAATTTGACGAGGACACTCGCACTTTATATTTATGACTGATGGACTGTTATGGACAAAAACCAGACGGACATATTAAATAATCCAGGACAAAGGACAATTAACCCATGGGCATAAAACTAAAATCAACACGTCAAACATCATGATTACGGAAGTTTAAATAAGCATAATTCTTTTATTTCATATTTAATTTCCTTTATTTTATATTTAATTGCACTTCTAATTATCGCATTTTTATTGTTATTATATTTAATTGCACTTTTAATTATCGTACTTTTTAATTATCGCAAGTTTATTTTATCGCACTTTTATTATTCGTAATTTCATTTATCGTTATTTACTTCATGCTTTAATTTAAGTCTTGTATTTATTTTTAATATTTTACATTTGGTTTTAACTGCGACTAAAGTTTTAAAATCGACAAACCGGTCATTAAACGGTAAAAACCCCCCTTTATAATAATAATATTACTTATATATATATATTTGTATTTTTATAAAAATAAACTAATATAGCGTTGAGCTTTGTTTAAAAAAAAGATTCCCTGTGGAACGAACCGGACTTACTAAAAACTACACTACTGTACGATTAGGTACACTGCCTATAAGTGTTGTAGCAAGGTTTAAGTATATCCATTCTATAAATAAATAAATATCTTGTGTAAAATTGTATCGTATTTAATAGTTTTTTCTAGTAAAATATAAACTATTTCGTATACCTTAGCTTTGACATCAAGTATTTTTGGCGCCGCTGCCGGGGAAACTCTTAAACGCCGGAAGCGCAACGCTAATATTAAAAAAAAAAGAGATTTTTAGTTAACTTTTATTAAAATTCGTTTTTGTAAAAATACGTTTTAATTATTCAAAAATATAAAAAGAAAAATAAAAATATAAGTATTTTTAAGATTTTGTTAAATATTTAAGTTTTATAAGTTTCTTTATTTTTATTTTAGTTTATAAAAATATAAGTTTTATTTAAATATCTTTTATTTATATAAAAACAGAAAACAGAAAATAAAAAAAAAATAAATAAAGAAAAACGCGTCGAATTTAATAAGCTGTCATCTGAATTTCTGAACCCCGCGACTCGCGGGGTTTTCTTTATAAATTACTGCAACTCGCGGAGTTTCTCTGACACCGACAGAAACCCTAAACTGCATTTATTACGGATTATTATTAATTATAATTATTATTAACCCTAATTATTATTAATATTATAATTAAGTTTTATTTTAATTTAAGTTTTATTTAATTTATATTTTAGTTTATTAAGTTTAATTAAATTGTAAAATTAATAGTTTAATAAAATAAATAATATAAAAATAATATTTTTATAAAAATTGTAATTTTTACAACTTTTTGTATATTTTTATAGTTTGTCCCTTTTTAATCGTTGTAGCATAACTTTTATATTTTTAGCTCATATTTAGTTTTAAACTTAGTTTTTGCTATAGTCATTTTTACTCCTAGATTTTTAGGCTTTGCCGTAGAATTCCTTAAGTGCTTTTTCTTTAGACTAAGATTTAGATACTTTAGAATTTTGCGACACCTTTTTAAGTTTTAGTTTCTTTTTAAGTTATTTCCATTTGGGATTTAGTTTTTCTTGTAAGCTTTAATATTTTTAGACACCTTTTACTATGTATCAATTATCATTCCAATTAGTAATTTCAATTTGCGATTATAATTTTAAGTTAGTTGTAGTAATAAGGTTAGGTTAGTCAAGTATTTTTAAGTTTTATAAGTTTCTTTTATTTTTCCGTCACCTTTTATTTTTCAACCATTTTTCTTTTTCGATTTTTTTTTTCGACGAACTCTTTTTCTTTCTTATTTCTCGCTATTCTAGTTTTAGGACATAGATTTTTATTCTACTTCTTATCTAAACTTCTTAAAATTACGAAAATTTATTTTAAGTGGTTAAATTAATAGACATCAAAATTTTCTGGTTCGTAGTAATAGTTGGATTTGTACGTGGACCGGGTTATTGGAGCCAAACAGTCCTCAATTATATTGAGACCAAACGAATCCTGCCCCTCTGCTGCATCTTTTGGCTATTCGAAACGTGGGCAAAATCAGAAAAGTCTATTAATTGGATAACTTATTATAATTTTTCTTCCTTTTTAAAACTAATAGGATATTCAGTGAATGCACCGAGCAAAACGTTCACCACCTTTTGTACGTTCACCACCTGTAACTAGATCAAGACATTTAGCAAATATAACCGCCGTTGATTTTTCTTTAGAATCGTCATCCAGTCGACCAAGTACTTCAGTTCAAATTTCCGATAATCCATTTTTTGAACCCGACCTCACAATTGAGAATCCGGAGAATATTCAGGAACGGTTCGTAGATCCTGAACCACTAAACTTTCCTCCGGAGCCACCAATCATTCAAACAGAAATTGTTGAGGAACGAACCATTAAATCAGAATCATCTAGTGATACCGATTCAACAAATTCAATTATGGAGAATCTGGAACCTTTAAGTATGGAAGACCGAATGAGAGCTAAACGCACTGGCCAAGGTCACGCAATTACTCATCCAGACATTAATGCGCCAGATTATGAAATCAAAGGACAAATTCTACACATGGTGACTAATCAATGCCAATTTAGTGGTGCACCGAAGGTAGATCCAAATGAACATCTACGTACCTTTAATAGGATCTGCACACTATTTAAAATCCGAGAAGTGGAGGATGAACAGATATATCTCATGTTATTTCCCTGGACTTTAAAGGGAGAAGCCAAAGATTGGTTGGAATCGTTACCTGAAGGGGCGATCGATACATGGGATGTTTTAGTTGACAAATTTCTTAAACAATTCTTTCCTGCATCTAAAGCCGTAAGACTTCAAGCAGAAATTGTTACGTTTACACAGAAGCCAAATGAAACTCTATATGAGGCATGGACAAGATATGGAAAGTTGTTAAGAGGATGTCCGCAACATGGTTTAGACACCTGTCAAATAGTACAAATATTCTACCAAGGATGCGACATCACTACAAGAAAAGATATAGATATAGCAGCTGGTGGTTCTATTATGAAGAAAACCGAAACTGATGCTTACAAAATTATTGATAACACTGCTTCCCACTCACATGAGTGGCACCAAGAAAAAGATATCATTAGATCATCTAAAGCAGCTAGAGCCGATTCTAGCCATGACTTAGATTCCATTTCCGCAAAGATAGATGCTGTGGAGAGACGAATGGAAAAGATGACTAAAGATATTCACTCAATACGAATTAGTTGTGAGCAGTGTGGAGGACCACATTTGACAAAAGATTGTCTCAGTATTGAATTAACAATGGAACAAAGAGAGAATATTTCATACATAAACCAAAGGCCTGGAAATAATTATCAGAATAATTATCAACCGCCAAGACCGATTTACAATCAAAACCAAAATTATAACCGAAATATTCCATACAACAACCAACAAGGTCCTAGCAATCAACAAGTATCCAATAATACTTACAACCAGCAAAGACCGAATTTTCAAAACAAACCACCACAACAAACCGATGATAAAAAGCCGAATTTAGAAGATATGATGACAAAGCTAGTTGAAACTCAAACGCAGTTTTTCACATCTCAGAAACAAACCAATGAACAAAATGCTCAAGCATTTAGAAATCAACAAGCTTCTATTCAAAATCTGGAACAAGAAGTGAGTAACCTAGCAAGGTTAATAGGTGAAAGAAAACCGGGAAGTCTACCTAGTGATACAAATGCTAATCCCCGGAATGAAACAGCTAAAGCCATTACCACAAGAAGTGGTACAACACTTAAACCACCTGAAATACCTGTAACTTCTGATGAAGCCATTCCTACTCCACAAGAACCACAACCTGATCAAGATAAGGAAAAAGAACCGGTAGTTGAAAAGATTAATGAAGATAACACAACTAAGGATAAACCTTATGTTAAACCATATCAACCACCACTTCCTTACCCGAGTAAAATGAAGAAAGAAAAACTTGAAGCCGAGCAATCCAAATTCTTGGATATGTTTAAACAGATAAATGTAAATCTTCCTTTCATTGATGTGATTTCAGGAATGCCAAGATATGCTAAATTCTTGAAAGATCTAATCTCAAATAGAAAGAAAATGGAAGAACTCTCGGCTGTTACTATGAATGCTAATTGTTCAGCAGTGCTGTTGAATAAGATACCAGAAAAACTATCTGATCCAGGAAGTTTCACAATTCCATGTTTTCTGGGTAGTCTTAGTTCAACAGAAGCATTAGCAGATTTAGGTGCTAGTATAAATTTAATGCCGTATTCACTATACGCTAAACTAGACCTTGGAGAATTAAAACCAACCAGAATAAGCATACAACTAGCCGATAGATCAATAAAATATCCTAGAGGGATAATGGAGAACATGCTAGTTAAAGTTGGTACTTTAGTATTCCCAGTAGATTTTGTTGTTCTGGACATGGAAGAAGATTCTCAAGTTCCTCTCATATTAGGAAGACCATTCTTAAACACGGCTAAAGCAATGATAGACGTGTTCGGTAAGAAACTGACCCTAAGTATAGAGGATGAGAGTGTTACCTTTTCAGTTGATAGAGCAATGCAACAACCACAATCTGCAGATGATACATGTTATTATATTCAAACTATAGATGCACATGAAGAATTATTAGAAGAATTTCCAGAATTACAAGGAACAGGAGAATGCTCTTTAGGAGAAGGTAATGAACCAATTGATGAAGCTGAAATGTTAGCTACACTTATAGCTAATGGATATGAACCAACAACAGAAGAAATTCAAATGCTAAAAGAAGAAGACAGATATCGATATAAATCATCGATAGAAGAACCCCCGAAATTAGAGTTAAAGCCACTTCCAAACCATTTGGAATATGCTTATTTACATGGTGAATCTGAATTACCTGTAATAATATCGTCTTCTCTTACTGAAAATGAGAAATCACAACTCATTTCTGTGTTGAAAGCTCATAAACCAGCCATTGCATGGAAGATTCATGATATTAAAGGAATAAGTCTTTCGTATTGCACACATAAAATCCTTATGGAAGAAGGTCATAAAACGTATGTGCAACGCCAACGAAGACTAAATCCTAATATGCAAGATGTAGTTAAGAAAGAGATTATAAAACTGCTAGATGCAGGTTTAATTTATCCGATCTCTGATAGTCCATGGGTAAGCCCAGTTCAATGCGTGCCTAAGAAGGGTGGCATGACTGTCATTACAAATGAGAAAAATGAGCTTATTCCTACTAGGACTGTAACAGGATGGCGTGTGTGTATTGATTATAGAAAATTAAATGACGCCACCAGAAAAGATCACTTTCCCTTACCTTTCATAGATCAAATGTTGGAAAGATTAGCCAGAAATAGTTACTATTGTTTTCTAGATGGATTTTCCGGATATTTTCAAATTCCAATAGCACCCGAAGATCAAGAGAAAACCACATTCACGTGCCCTTATGGTACTTTTGCTTACAAACGCATGCCATTTGGACTTTGTAACGCCCCTGCAACCTTTCAAAGGTGTATGATGGCGATTTTTCACGACATGATAGAAGAATGCATGGAAGTATTCATGGATGACTTTTCAGTCTTCAGTGATACATTTAAATCATGTCTAGTTAATCTGGAACGAATGCTAATTAGATGCGAAAAATCAAATCTAGTTCTTAATTGGGAGAAATGCCATTTCATGGTTAAAGAAGGCATCGTTCTTGGACATAAAATTTCAAAAGAAGGAATTGAAGTGGATAGAGCTAAAGTAGATGTAATTGCTAAACTTCCACATCCCACCAATGTTAGAGGAGTTAGGAGTTTTCTAGGGCATGTCGGTTTTTACCGACGTTTCATAAAAGATTTTTCTAAAATTGCCACTCCTATGAATAAACTCCTAGAAAAGGATGCTCCATTCATCTTTTCAGATGAGTGTATCAAATCTTTTAATATTCTTAAAGAGAAACTCACTAATGCGCCGATCATGATAACACCAAATTGGAATCTACCATTTGAACTAATGTGCGATGCAAGTGATTTTGCAATGGGAACCGTTTTAGGACAAAGGATTGAAAAACGATTTCAACCTATATATTATGCTAGTAAGACGTTACAAGGAGCACAAACGAACTATACAACTACTGAAAAAGAACTCCTTGCTATTGTCTTTGCTTTTGACAAATTTCGATCATATCTCGTTCTAGCAAAAACGGTGGTCTATACCGACCATTCTGCTCTTAGATACCTATTTTCAAAACAAGATGCTAAACCAAGATTAATCCGTTGGATCTTACTCTTACAAGAGTTTGATATTGAAATCCGAGATAAAAGAGGAGCAGAAAATCTCGCCGCTGATCATCTTTCTCGTCTTGAAAATCCCGAATTAGAAGTTCTAAATGAATCAGCCATACAAGACAACTTTCCTGATGAATATCTATTGAAGATAGATTATAAAGAAATCCCATGGTTTGCAGACTATGCAAACTACTTAGTTTGTGGATTCCTTGAAAAAGGATTATCGTACCAAAGATGAAAGAAATTCTTCAGTGATATAAAACACTATTTCTGGGAAGATCCACATCTGTTTAAAAGTTGTCCCGATGGAATAATACGCCGATGTATATTTGGAGATGAAGCTAGTAAAATATTAAACCATTGTCACACAGGACCAACATGAGGGCATTATGGGCCTCAACTAAGAAAAGTTTATGATGCTGGATTCTATTGGCCAACAATTTACAAAGACGCACACCTTCTTTGCAAATCCTGTGATGCATGTCAAAGGGCCGGAAAAATAAGTCAACGTGATGAAATGCCACAAAATGTCATCCAAGAATGTGAAGTATTTGACATTTGGGGTATTGACTTTATGGGTCCATTTCCAAAATCTCATAATAATCTATATATACTCGTAGCCATTGATTATGTATCTAAATGGGCGGAAGCACAAGCTCTCCCAACTAACGATGCACGAGTTGTAGTCAACTTTTTAAAACGTCTTTTTGCAAGGTTTGGAACACCGAAAGCTTTAATAAGTGATCGGGGTACTCATTTCTGTAATAATCAACTTGAGAAAGTTCTTAAAAGATATGGAGTAACTCATAAAATCTCCACCGCATATCATCCACAAACAAGTGGACAAGTTGAAAATACCAACCGAGCTTTAAAACGTATTCTAGAGAAAACCGTAGGATCAAATACAAAGGAATGGTCCATTAAATTGGAGGATGCACTCTGGGCTTTTAGAACAGCCTATAAAACTCCAATTGGAACCACACCTTTTAGACTTGTTTATGGAAAAGCATGTCATCTTCCAGTAGAAATTGAACACAAAGCATTTTGGGCTTTGAAGACATGTAATCTTGATTTACATGAAGCCGGACGTCTACGATTAAGTCAACTAAACGAATTAGAAGAATTAAGACATGAAGCATACGATAATTCGTTAATCTATAAAGAAAGAACGAAGAAATGGCATGATAAAAGAATCAGAAGTTCAAAAGAATTTAAAGAAGGAGACAGAGTTCTTCTTTTCAATTCACGATTCAAGCTATTTCCTGGAAAATTGAAATCAAGATGGTCTGGACCATTCATAGTCAAAAGAGTTTTCCCATACGGAACAATAGAATTAATAAATTCAAATGGGATTGAATTTAAAGTTAATGGTCACAGAGTTAAACATTACATACATGGTCCGATGGAAGTCGACAACGAAGTTAATCACAATTTCGACACCACAGCTAACTAAGTGTGGGGAGAATCAAGTCTTTAAAGGATAATATGTATTTCTGATAGAGTTAGATTGTCTGTTTTCGTGTAGTTCTCGAAAATGGAACCCGAATGGTCTTTCCCTAGCAGACCCTAGAGAACTAGTCTTCTCCCCCCATTCTGAATTTTTATTTTTTTTAGGTTTTTACGAAATGAAGACTGCCTGTGAACTAAACCATGGTCTAATGCATCACTAAACGTAATAATGACATACTACCGAGTGAATTAGTATCAGTAATCAGAGAAAGAATGGACGGAGTTAGAAAAGAATCCAGATGCGAAGATAATAAGTTACAATTTGGTAAAGGAAAATCAAAATCCGCAGCGAAAAGAAGAGCACGACACCTAGAAAGATGTCACAAATGCGGAAAATGGTCACATGGAGGTAAATGTTCAAATAATCAAACCTATTCAAATACCGAATTTGTTACTTTATGCAGAGACGGACCGTTCATATGTTTAGAAGAAAAGACACTGAATGCTCGAGGTTACGCCTATGTAGCCATGGAAAACCAATTAAACCGACTATCTTATGAATGGGATAGATCATATAACTAAGAAATCTATTTCACAGGTATGTCTGTACAGTTTTTATTTTTATTTTTATTTTTAACCTTTTGTTAATAAACGCTAATTTGTTCGCTAAAAAGTATTAAATTGGTATTAAATAAAATTAGGTTTGGCGACCGAAATTATTGATATCATTCAAAAATTTATTACATCACTGCGAAATTTAACGTTTATTCTTAAGGTATAAATATCTTTAATCAATCAACCCAAAATATTTCAAAAATTCGTCATGAGTTAAATTAGGTCTTGGAACCGAAATTACTTTACCGAAAAGAGGGGCGCATATTTTTGATAATATTTGATTGATTAAAGTGGGATAAAAAGACAAAAAGATTTTTAATTTTATTTTTATCATGTTTTTAAAATTAATATATAAATCTTAAATTAATATTGTAAACTTTGTAAAAACAATATTTTTAAAATTGTAAATATTTGAAAAATTAATATAAGTTTGGTATGAATTTATGAATTTTTAAATTAAGTTTGGTGTGAATTTTTAATTTTTAAAATATGAATTTTTAATTTTATGCATTTCAAATTTTAAGTTTGGTGTAAAATTTTAATATTAATTTTGAATTTTATATTTAAGTTATGTGAATTTAAAAACAAAAATTTACTTTATCTCATTAAGTTAAAAATATGATTTTTAAAATTCGTCGTAAGTTGAAGACTAGGTCTTTGAACCGAAATTGCTTTACCCGAGGGAGGGACGAGAACTTTTATTATCATTATTTTTAATCTTATTGATTTAAAGTATGCCAAAAACATTAAAAAACCCAAAAATCTTAGCTTTTAAAACAATCGCTACAAAAAGACAAATTTTAAAATTTTGTCGAAGGACGGACTAGGACATCGATCCGAAACGACCTCGTCCTAAATAACAAAGGAAACAAAATTTTAAAATTAATTAATTAATTGTTTTAATAAGTTATTAAAAAAAAAAAATATCAAACTCCGCGACTCGCGGAGTTTGAAGGGTTATTCACCGCGAGTCGCGGAGGAACCGGATTACAGAAAAAAAATAAAGAGCTGCAACAGCTCAGTTTCACACTCCACAACTCAAACAAACTGCGAAAACCCACGAAAAAACCCGTGAAAAAACCCCAAAAATCACAATTTTTAACCGTTAATCACCAAATCTTTTACTAAAATCATGTTTAGAAGGATGCTATCTAGGAATTACTCAAGAAAAACGGTAAATTTCTACACCTAAACACCATTTAATCTGAAATTTGGTGTTCTTGAGCAATTTTTTCCCCAATTTGATTTTGATGCTTTTTAGTGTAATTATGCTTAAATTGTTTATGTATTATGCTTGTATAACCTAGATTGATGCTGTTTAATATGATTAGAAGCCTTAAACTTCAAATTTTGAGTAATCTAGGGTTTGTGTTCTTGAGCAAATTTGGGGCTTTTTGATATAAACAGGTTATGGCCGATTTTTGTCATGAATTGTTGCTAAATTGAGTAGTGTAACATGTCTAGGTAGTTAAATGATCCAAACTTTGAGCCTAAACATGATTTTGAGAATTAAAGTGGACTTTTTCAAGTCTAAAATTCATGAACTTGATTTTTGAAGGATAATGCCATTTGAGACTTGTTTAATTGCTAGTAATGATTATTTTGACATGTTATTTGAGTTGAATGCTTATGAACTTGGCGAACATTTTCGTATATGCTTATTTGAAAAAGTGTAGATTTGATGAAAATATGAAAATGAGCTTAAGTTTGATATAAATTGATAATGTCATTGTAATTATTTTGATTGATGATTTTGCTGACACTAATGCATATTTGGATGCACAAAAAATTGTGTTTGATGTGTTTTGCAGACTGAAAGGGGTGAATCTTCATCCCAAGCCCGCAATGCTCCTGCTGAGAATTTGGAACAACAGGAGGTGGATAACTACTACAAGCAGGATATACCTCATCCAGTCATGACCTTTTCTGATATGCACTTGGAAGAGTTGCACCCGAACCTGAGATTTGACAGACTTTGGATAGATTATCCAAAATACCAAAGGGGTTTGCATACTCTTCATTCTAAGGTTGTTGAGGTACCGAGGGTCATAGAATGGGGACCCTTAGAAGCTGTAGAATTGGCCGGGCCAATTAGGGAATTACTTGTACAGAGGTATGGTAATTCTACTTTTAATGACTGGGTACGTTTATTCACCATGCGTAGACCTGTATATAAAGTATGGTGTGAAGAATTGTTGTGTAGTATAGAGTTGAATGATCGGGTAGCTAGTTTAACCGATCGTTCTTTTATTAGATTTTTGTTAGGCGGTTCGATGCGCCACATGTCTTTACTAGACATGGCTCAGGCTTTACGTATATATACGCCTGAGGAGTTAGCATCTGCCGATTGTAGAGGGTTGATACTAAACGGTAGAAAGATAGATGAAAATTTTGATACACATGGTGTGTGGAGTCAAATGACAAGCCATCACCGTTTCAAAGGGGGAAATTACTCTTATTTGGATATAGATAGAGCCGAATTAAGAGTGATTCATAGGTTTTTAGCCAATTCGATTACACAAAGGGGTAAGAACAAGGAAAAAGTAAATGAACAGGATTTGTTTTACCATATGTGTATTCGAGACCCACAAAGCGCTGTAAGTATACCATATTGTGTGGGTTATTATCAGCTATGGTTCGGGGGATGCGACCGCATAGCATAATAGGAGGTGGTATTTTTATTACTTTGATTGGTGAATATCTCGGTGTGGATATAAGTCGGGGGGGATTATTAGTAGAAGAACCAGAACCCCGCGATACTATAGGTTTAAATGTATACCATGGTGCGAAAGTTTTGAAGAGGCGAAATAACGCCGCAGTACGATACCATGGTAGACATCCACAGGTGGAGAGAAACCAACAGCAAGGTAATGTAGGAGGGGGGAATGAGATGCAAGAAATGCAAAGTTTTATAGCTTCTCAGGAATATGAAAATGCTAGACAGAGAGCATTTGAAGATTGGCAAGTTCATCAGAACCAAATCATAGCTCATTGCCAACATATAGGTAGAAACTATATTCCTACACCGAAACCCATCTTCCCTCCCTGGTCTATAGAGATGCAGCCACCGTATCCTACGTATGACCCTGCCGAATCATTCTATAGCACCTATGGTTATGCCTGGAACCCCTATTGGTACCAGTATCATCCCTAGTATACTTAGTTTTATTTATTTTGTAATTTGTAATTATTGATACGTTTAATACTTTTGTTAATATTGTAATCATTTTTATAATTATCTAACTTTTATTCTTAGAATTTAATAATTTTTGAATGTGGGGTAATATACCAAACTTCAAAAATATGTATATATGTTTGCAGTTTATCTTATGTACACAACAGGGTAAAACAACGCATTTTCAAAGACTGGCATTAAGTTCAGCAAAAGCAACTAATTTTGACGATAAGATGCAAAATATATGTGAAATAACAACAAGACGGAATGAACAAATGATGTGCACCATTTATCATTCAGCAAACAAACGCCAATATATTTGGAAACTTTGGTAAAAATTTAATCATTATCACACTAATCACCCTCAATAATTTAAATTGTTACTGATTTCTTGCAAATGAGGGCATTGCAAGATCTTAAGTGTGGGAAGGGGTTAAATTCTTTCGGATTTTAAAATCTTTATCTTAAACACTTGGTTACCATTAAAAATACTAGTAAAGCAGTAGTTGTATTAGAATCTAGTGCTCTCTGATAAAAAAAGAACAGCCCTAGTCTTATATACTAACTACCCAATTCTAGTAAAATTTTTCAAAATTTTCAATTAAATGAACTCGAAATCATGTTTATACATATTTATGAACGATAAAACTAGGTTTTAACACCGAAATTATTGTTACCTCGGAAAGAACATAAATTGAGAAACAAACCAAAATGTTAAAATTCATTTAAAATGGAATAGAGGACGATAAAAAGGAAAATAAAAGCCAAGTGTGGGAAAATTTACCAAGTTATCTTAAACATATGTCACATATATCTGTAACAAATAACTGAAAATACTTTTGCTTTGGACTAAACTAAACTGTTTTACCCAATGAAAGAAAAGAAGAGATGAATCTACACGATGAATCAATTCCATCATTAAAAGGAAGTAAAGTCTTCCGAAAAAGAAACGCGCTTCTTGATTTAGGTCATGAAGTTGTCGTTCAGACCAGCTGTAGGTTGACGAAAAATCTAGAAAAGTCATCACTAAAATCAGCAGGAAATCCACGGACCTCAGCATTAAACAGGGTCGCCATGTGGTCAGATTTATCCTAACCATGAGAAGGATTTATCTTGTAAAATAGGGGGGGCACCATGCAAATTAGCTGGATAAGACTAATGAATCAGATCCCCAGAAAGGATAATCTCCTTAAAGATTAAAAATCAGCTTTTAAGACTGATATTACTCAATCCTAGAGATTGACCTTAAAGATTGAGAATTACAAACTCATGGAATTCAATGATATCTAAACTCGAGCTTGAACGAGAAAATATTTTGATCAAAATTACAAACCGATTTGTTTTCTGAAAACCCTATTTTTAATGCGTTCATTACCATTGAACGTAAAATCCTAGGAATTCACCTGGAATTCATTAGGTCACCTGAACTAAATCGGGTGTCAATCGTAAGAACGGTGGTTGCATAGCATGGTCAAAGACAGGACCTTGTGCCAGATCGAAAAATTATAAGGGTGAGCTTTACTATTGCTCCTACCAAGGATAGTAATTGCGTCCGACACGTTATAGACCATAATTAAAAGCATGTCAGGGGACATTGCCTTAACAGTTGCTTGTTCAACGCTTTCCTTTACAACCGGACGGTAGTTTACCGAAAAGTAATATACGGGACAAGTGAACTGGACGTGTTGCTTTCCAAATACAAGGTTAGCAAGTGGGTGACACAAAACCGCAAGTTTTGAGCTAAAATTTTCAAATCTGAAACCCACCAAACCCACAAAAATATTTTGCAAACACCGGTAAAGGGTTATTCCGGAAAACTTATCTAGGGTAAAAACTAGGTTTAATTTTCAAAAGATCAAATGTTTTCATAAAGATCCAATTTCCTTAATGGATCTAAATTTTTATAGTCATGTGGGAATGTAAACCATATCGTTACTACCATTGTTTATACCGCCGTATAGAAAATCACTGATGTACAAAGTGTGAAGAATAAAGAAGTGATTCTAGTATTTCAAGACGATATTGCTTGAGGACAAGTAACACTCAAGTGTGGGAATATTTGATAATGCTAAAAACGAACATATATTTCATAGCATTATTCCTCAAGAAAGACAAGCTTTTAGTTGCAATTGTTCTATTTACAAGTGATATTCGTTTAAATAATAAAAGGTGAAGACAAAAGACAGATTCGACGAATTGAAGACGCAAACGACCAAAAAGCTCAAAAGTACAAAAGACAATCAAAAAGGTTCCAATTATTGATAAGAAACGTCTCGAAATTACAAAAGTAAAAAATTCAAAACGCAAAGTACAAAATATAAAATTGTACGCAAGGACGTTCGAAAATCCGGAACCGGGACCAGAGTCAACTCTTAACGCTCGACGCAACGGACTAAAAATTACAAGTTAACTATGTATATAAATATAATATAATATATAATTAATTATATTAATTATATATATATTATATTTATAAATAAAAACCGTCGGCAGAGAAAGACTCCAAAGTGTGAGCTGGAATTTCAAACTCCGCGACTCGCGGAGTTTGAAGGCCAAAATGGCCGCGAGTCGCGGAGCCCCCAGTTTTAAAACTCCCTATAAAGCAAACCGAATTCTGATCATTTTCATCCATCTTTTTCTTCTTCTTATCATACGTAAATTATATATATATATTTATAATTTATATTTTAATTTTAATTATAATTCTAATAATAAGGGTATGTTAGCGAATATTGTAAGGGTGTAAGTCGAATTTCTGTCCGTGTAACGCTATGCTATTTTTAATCATTGTAAGTTATGTTCAACCTTTTTATATTAATGTCTCGTAGCTAAGTTATTATTATGCTTATTTAAAACGAAGTAATCATGATGTTGGGCTAATTACTAAAATTGGGTAATTGGGCTTTGTACCATAATTGGGGTTTGGACAAAAGAACGACACTTGTGGAAATTAGACTATGGGCTATTAATGGGCTATTAATGGGCTTTATATTTGTTTAACTAATTGAAAGTTTGTTAATGTTAATATAAAGATTTACAATTGGGCGTCCCTATAAATTACCATATACACTCGATCGGACACGATGGGCGGGGTATTTATATGTACGAATAATCGTTCATTTAACCGGACACGGGAATGGATTAATAGCCACTAGAATAATTAAAACAGGGGTGAAATTACATTCAAGGGTAATTGGTGTAATTGCTAACAAAGTAGTAAAACCTTGGTTTACACGCAGTTGATAACCTGGTGTATTCATTAAACAAAGTATTAAAACCTTGTTACAATTCGAATCCCCAATTAGTTGGAATATTTAACTTCGGGTATAAGGATAATTTGACGAGGACACTCGCACTTTATATTTATGACTGATGGACTGTTATGGACAAAAACCAGACGGACATATTAAATAATCCAGGACAAAGGACAATTAACCCATGGGCATAAAACTAAAATCAACACGTCAAACATCATGATTACGGAAGTTTAAATAAGCATAATTCTTTTATTTCATATTTAATTTCCTTTATTTTATATTTAATTGCACTTCTAATTATCGCATTTTTATTGTTATTATATTTAATTGCACTTTTAATTATCGTACTTTTTAATTATCGCAAGTTTATTTTATCGCACTTTTATTATTCGTAATTTCATTTATCGTTATTTACTTCATGCTTTAATTTAAGTCTTGTATTTATTTTTAATATTTTACATTTGGTTTTAACTGCGACTAAAGTTTTAAAATCGACAAACCGGTCATTAAACGCTAAAAACCCCCCTTTATAATAATAATATTACTTATATATATATTTGTATTTTTATAAAAATAAACTAATATAGCGTTGAGCTTTGTTTAAAAAAAAAGATTCCCTGTGGAACGAACCGGACTTACTAAAAACTACACTACTGTACGATTAGGTACACTGCCTATAAGTGTTGTAGCAAGGTTTAAGTATATCCATTCTATAAATAAATAAATATCTTGTGTAAAATTGTATCGTATTTAATAGTTTTTCCTAGTAAAATATAAACTATTTCGTATACCTTAGCTTTGACATCAACAAGTTTGATTGCTTAACATGTTGGAAACATTTAATCATGCAAATATAGTTTTCATTTAATATATAATCATAGAAAAGTTCGGGTCACTACAGTACCTACCCGTTAAATAAATTTCGTCCCGAAATTTCAAGCTGTTGGAAGTGTTGACGCATCTTCTGAAAATAAGTGCGGGTATTTCTTCTTCATCTGATCTTCTCGTTCCCAGGTGAACTCAGGTCCTCTACGAGCATTCCATCGAACCTTATCAATTGGTATCTTGTTTTGCTTAAGTCTTTTAACCCCACGATCTATTATTTCGACGGGTTCTTCGATAAATTGAAGTTTTTCGTTGATTTGGATTTCGTCTAACGGAATAGTGAGATCTTCTTTAGCAAAACATTTCTTCAAATTCGAGACGTGGAAAGTGTTATGTACAGTCGCGAGTTGTTGAGGTAACTCAAGTCGGTAAGCTACTGGTCCGACGCGATCAATAACCTTGAATGGTCCAATATACCTTGGGTTTAATTTCCCTCGTTTACCAAATCGAACAACACCTTTCCAAGGTGCAACTTTAAGCATGACCATCTCTCCAATTTCAAATTCTATATCTTTTCTTTTAATGTCAGCGTAGCTCTTTTGTCTACTTTGGGCGGTTTTCAACCGGTGTTGAATTTGGATGATCTTCTCGGTAGTTTCTTGTATTATCTCTGGACCCGTAATCTGTCTATCCCTTACTTCACTCCAACAAATCGGAGACCTGCACTTTTTACCATAAAGTGCTTCAAACGGCGCCATCTCAATTCTTGAATGGTAGCTATTGTTGTAGGAAAATTCTGCTAACGGTAAGTGTCGATCCCAACTGTTTTCGAAATCAATAACACATGCTCGTAGCATGTCTTCAAGTGTTTGTATCGTCCTTTTGCTCTGCCCATCAGTTTGTGGATGATAGGCAGTACTCATGTCTAGACGAGTTCCTAATGCTTGCTGTAATGTCTGCCAGAATCTTGAAATAAATCTGCCATCCCTATCAGAGATAATAGAGATTGGTATTCCATGTCTGGAGACGACTTCCTTCAAATACAATCGTGCTAACTTCTCCATCTTGTCATCTTCTCTTATTGGCAGGAAGTGTGCTGATTTGGTGAGATGATCAACTATTACCCAAATAGTATCAAAACCACTTGCAGTCCTTGGCAATTTAGTGATGAAATCCATGGTAATATTTTCCCATTTCCATTCCGGAATTTCGGGTTGTTGAAGTAGACCTGATGGTTTCTGATGCCTCGCTTTGACCTTAGAACACGTCAAACACTCTCCTACGTATTTAGCAACATCGGCTTTCATACCCGACCACCAAAAATGTTTTTTGAGATCCTTGTACATCTTCCCCGTTCCAGGATGTATTTAGTATCTGGTTTTATGAGCTTCTCTAAGTACCATTTCTCTCATATCTTCAAATTTTGGTACCCAAATTCTTTCAGCCCTATACCGGGTTCCGTCTTCCCAAATATTAAGATGCTTCTCCGATCCTTTGGGTATTTCATCCTTTAAATTTCCCTCTTTTAAAACTCATTGTTGCGCCTCCTTTATTTGAGTAGTAAGATTATTGTGAATCATTATATTCATAGCTTTTACTCGAATGGGTTCTCCGTCCTTTCTGCTCAAGGCGTTGATAGTGTTCCAAATGAACATATATTTAGTAGCAATATCGTTCCAATATGTAAAGTTTTTAAATGTAATTTCCTTATTTTTAGTTGTAATAGTTAAATAAATAAGTGCGAAGACGAAAGACGCAAATCGCTCGAAAATGAAGATTTAAAGACAAAAACGAAGATTTGAAAGACCAAAACGTCCAAAAAAGCTCAAATGTACAAGATACAATTCAAAAGGTTCAATTTATTGATGAAGAACGTCTAAAAATGACAAGAGTACAAGTTACAAAACGCAACGTACACGATATAAAATTGTACGAAAGGACGTTCGAAAATCCGGAACCGGGACATGAGTCAACTCTCAACGCTCGACGCAACGGTGTAAAAATTACAAGTCAACTATGCATAAGAATAAAATATAATATTTAAATAATTCATAATAAGAATAATATTAAATAATAAAAAGTTGTTAATTGAGCATAGTTCAGGGGTCGTAAGCGAAAATTCAATTTAACATTTTGCCTATAAAAGGCAACGTATTACGATCAATTAACACACACCTTTTTCTATCTTTTTCTTATTTATCAATATCAATTATCAATATCTATATTCTATATCTCTATCATAATGTTAACTTAATAAGATATAACAATAATCTTAATTTTAATTTTAAATTATGATAATAATAAGATTTATGATAGAGATCGTTTGAGTGTGTAAGTCGAAATTCTGTCCGTGTAACGCTACGTTATTTTTAATCATTGTAAGTTATGTTCAACCTTTTTACATTAATGTCTCGTAGCTAAGTTATTATTATGCTTATTTAAAACGAAGTAATCATGATGTTGGGCTAATTACTAAAATTGGGTAATTGGGCTTTGTACCATAATTAAGGTTTGGGCAAAAGACCGACACTTGTGGAAATTGAACTATTGACTATTAATAGATGGGGGGTATTGTCTAATTGAGTGACAACTCATTGGAGTCTGTCGAACCTATCTTCAAATTAATTAACCTAATAATTAATAATGATTATGGTTGTCCTATTTAGTGATGTTCATATGGAATCTGTTATAATCATTTAATTAATCAATTGGGTTGGGTAATTGATTATTCATTCTGATCAAGTGGATGAAGTAATATTCATAAACTAATTAAAACAGGGGTGGATTACATACAGTGATAACTGGTGTAATTGTTGACAGAAGTGATAACTGCGTCACAGTTTAAATCCTTAATCAGTTGGAATATTTGACTTCGGGTATAAGGGTAATTTGACGAGGATACTCGCACTTTATATTTATGACCGATGGACTATTATGGACAAAAACCAGATAGACGTATCAAATAAACCAGGACAAAGGACAATTAACCCATGGTAATAAATTAAAATCAACACGTCAAACATCATGATTACGGAAGTTTAAATAAGCATAATTCTTTTATTATATTTCTCATCGTATCTTTATTTACTGTCATTTTATTACTCGCAATTTTATTTACTGTCATTTTATTTATTGTCATTATTTTACGCACTTTAATTATCGTCATTTATCTTTACGCTTAAAATATAGAATCGACAAACCGGTCATTAAACGGTAAAACTCCCCTTTTATAATAATATTACTACTTATATAATTATATATATTTTGTATAAATATAGTTAAAAATATAGTAAGTATCACCAGCTCCCTGTGGAACGAACCGGACTTACTAAAAACTACACTACTCTACGATTAGGTACACTGCATATAGTGTTGTAGCAAGGTTTAGGTATATCCCATCCGTAAATTAATAAAACTTGTGTCATATTTTGTAGTATTTTGTATTAAAAATAATACTATTTCGTACCCTCACGCTACATCATCAAGTTTTTGGCGCCGCTGCCGGGGAGCGCTAAAACGCTATATTTTTAATTATAATAATATTGAAATAAAATATAATAATATAATAATATTGAAATAGAATATAATAATATAATAATATTGAAATAGAATATAATAATATAATAATATTTTAGAATCAAATTTGATACGTAAAGTTTTAAAAAGTCGTATTTAATAAATACTTCAGGGGTATATTATGTAACTTATAATTAATAATTTCTATCATGTCGCTTTCATGTGAATAGTAAATTAATTAATTTATTTTCATTTACTATTCATGAATAGTAAATGAATTAAAAAAAAGTTTTGAAAAAAAATTATAATTATAAAAAAATTATTAATTTGTAAAAAAAAAGCGTTATTTTAAAAAAAAAAATCGTTTTTTTTTAAGAAAAAAAATTTCGTTTTTAAAAAAAAAAAAAAAAAATTTGTGTAAAAAAAAAATCGTTTTTTTTTAAAGAAAAAAAAATTCGTTTTAAAAAAAAAATTGTAAAAAAAAAATTGTTTTTTTTTTTAAAAAATTTTTAAAAAAAAAAGTTTTTAAAAAAAATTTATATAAAAAAAAAATCCTTAAAAAACGAAATATAAAAAAAAAAAAAAAATTAAAAAAAAAGTTTTTTTTTTATTACCTTTAGATTTTTAGACTCTAGTTACAATTTTTAGTATTAAGTTTAGTTTTGTCATAGTTATTTTTATTTCTAGAATTTTTAGGTTTGCCGTAAAATCCCTTAAGTGCTTATTCCTTAGACTAAGATTTATGTGCTTTAGAATTTTGCGACGCCGTTTTTCGCGCTACTTTCTTATTTTTATTTTTCGACGCCTATTTTTCGACCTTTTATTTTTCGACCTTTTTCGACGCGCAATCTTTTTCTTTCTTATTTCTCGCTATTCTAGTTTTAGGATAAGATTTTTATTCTACTTCTTATCTAAATTTCTGAAAATTACGAAAATTTATTTTAAGTGGTTAAATTGATAGACATCAAAATTTTCTGGTTCGTAGTAATAGTTGGATTTGTACGTGGACCGGGTTATTGGAGCCAAACAGTCCTCAATTATATTGAGACCAAACGAATCCTGCCCCTCTGCTGCATCTTTTGGCTATTCGAAACGTGGGCAAAATCAGAAAAGTCTATTAATTGGACAACTTATATAAGTTTTTCTATTTTTATAACTAATAGGATATTCGGTGAATGCACCGAGCAAAACGTTCACCACCTTTCATACATTCACTACCTGTAACTCGATCAAGACATCTAGCCAATATTATCGCCGTTGATTTTTCTTTAGAATCATCATCTAGACGACCAAGTACTCCAACTCAAATTTCCGATAATCCAATTTTTAAACCCTAAATATAAAGGCTCTCACAACCAAGAACCCGGAGGATATTTAAGGACAATTCCAAGATCCTGAACCACTAATCATTCCTCCTGAACCACAAACCGTTAAATCAGAATCTTCTAGTGATTCGTATTCAACAAATTCAATTATGGAAGTAACGGAACCTCTAAGTATGGAAGATCGAATGAGAGCCACACGCACGGGCCAAGGTCACGCCATTATTCAGCCAGATATTAGAGCATCAGATTTTGAAATCAAAGGACAAATCCTACACATGATCACCAATCAGTGCCAATTTGGTGGTACAACAAAAGAAGATCCAAACGAACATCTTCAAACTTTTAATCGGATTTGTAATCTCTTTAAAATCCGAGAAGTTGAGGATGAAACTATTTATCTTATGTTGTTCCCATGGACTTTAAAGGGAGAAGCCAAAGATTGGTTAGAATCATTACCTGAAGGAACGATTGACACATGGGATGTTTTAGTTGAGAAATTTCTTCAAAAATTCTTTCCGGCATCTAAAGCCGTGAGACTTCAAGGAGAAATTGTTACGTTCACACAAAAGTCAAATGAAACTCTATATGAGGCGTGGACAAGATTTGGAAAGTTGTTGAGAGGATGTCCTCAACACGGTTTAGACACTTATCAAATAGTACAAATATTCTACCAAGGTGTCAACGTTGCTACACGAAAAGACATCGACATAACAGCTGGTGGTTCCATTATGAAGAAAACCGCAACTGAAGCTTACAAAATTATTGATAACACAGCCTCCCACTCTCATGAGTGGCACCAAGAGAAAGATATATATCTCTCATCTAAAGCGGCTAGAGCCGATTCTAGCCATAACTTTGATTCCGTTTCCGCAAAAATAGATGCTTTCGAGAGACGAATGGAAAAGATGAATAAAGATATTCACGCAATACGAATCAATTGTGAGCAATGCGGTGGACCACACTTAATGAAAGACTGTCACATTGAACAAACGATGGAACAACGTGAGAATGTTGTCTACATGAACCAAAGGCTGGAAAATAGTTATCAGAATAATTATCAACCGCCAAGGCCAAACTTCAATCGAAATCAAAACATTCTTTACAATCCAAAAGGACCCGACAATAACTCGTATAACCAACAAGGTCCGAATAACCAACCAACTCAAAACAACACTTTCAATCAACAAAGACTTGGCTTGTATAAACCACCACAACAAACCGACGAGAAGAAGTCAAATCTGGAAGAAGTGGTATTTAAGCTAGTTGAATCTCAAACACAATTTATTGAAACTCAAACCCAAATGAATGAGAGGTTTGATCAGTCATTTAGAACTCAACAAGCTTCCATTTTGAATCTAGAAAAACAAGTAGGTACTCTTGTTAGATTGATGAGTGAAAGGGAACAAGGAAAGCTACCGAGTAATAATGAAGTAAATCCCCGGAATGAAAATGTTAACATGATATCAACAAATTCTGAAAAACCAATACCAGAAGATGGGAAAGTTTTAGATGTAAGTAACAATGAAGAAGTTACACCACCACCACCACCCGAGTATGTAAAGCCAGTGGTGGCACCATACCGACCACCCATCCCGTTTCCAAGAAAAGGAGTTGAGTATGAGCAAGTAATAGGTAATAAAGTTTGTGATACTTCTGGAAAGAAGAAGAAGAAGAATAAAAAAGTGCAAGAAACAAAAACAGTAGAAGTAAACCCGGTGAAGACAGTTCCACCAAATCCTCCACCTAGGGTAGGTGATCCGGTGGAATTTATTGTTCCTTGTCTACTTAGTGACTGTGTCATGTATGATGCACTAGCAGATTTAGGTTCAAGTGTGAGTGTTATGCCTCTTTCATTATATAAGCGATTAGGTGTAGGTGAGTTAACTCCAACGGATATGAGTGTTCGACTCCTTGATCAAACCATTAAGCACCCAGTTGGAATTGCTGACAACCTACCCGTTCAAGTAGGTAATTTAACCTTTCTAGTCGAATTCATTGTCATTGAAATAGAAGAGGACTCAAACGTTCCTCTAATTTTAGGTCGACCATTCTTAGCGTCCACCGGGGCATTATTTGATGTAAGAAAGGGTAGAATGACACTTAGTAATGATGAGAAATCGATCACCTTTATGATTCGACAGTCTAAATATCCACAAACCAAAACCGTTGAACCGACAAAAACGATTGGTAAGAACCATGTTGTTTTACCAACTCCAACGGTAATGCTTAACAATAATAGAACGCCTAAGTGTGGGGAAAATGAAGTAACACCTAATGATGACTTGATAATAAAGAACCCCATAGTTGATACGAAATTAAATAACCCCGTTATTAACAGTTCAATGAAGAAACTTTTTAAACGGGTTATTGATGCTAAAAGTAAGGGAAACTTTAAGTTATATAACCGGTTAGTATCCAATCTGTCGCCTAAAGAAAAGGCGAAGCTAGTTGAATTTGTGGATATTATGGAAAAAGCTGGTCACTGGCTTAAAGCAAAAGTCACAGATATGCAAGTTGATTATGGTCCAAGAGAAATTGACGATGAAGTTAATCACAATTTCGACACCACATCTACCTAAGTGTGAGGAGATTCAAATATTCTAAAAAGAAATTGCTGTTTAGAGTTAGTTGTTCTGTTCTCGTGTAGTTCTGAGAATGGAATTCGATTGGTCTTTTCCGCTAGCAGACACTAAAGAACTAGTTTTCTTCCCCCATTCTGATTGTTTTTTATTTTGTAGGTTTTATATGAAATTAATATGCTTTTTAAATTTAAGTTTTGTGTGAATTTAAAAACAAAATTTACTTTATTTCATTAAGTAAAAAAATGATTTCTAAAATTCGTCGTGAGTTGAAGATTAGGTAGTTGAACCGAAATTACTTTAACCGAGGGCGGGACGAGAAATTTTGTTATCATTATTTTTAATTTAATTGATTTAAAGTATGCCAAAAAAAAAAAAATATTAGATTTTATAAATTTTTGAACGTGGGGTAATATACCCAACTTCAAAATTATGTATGTTTGTATTTTATGTTATATACAAAACAGGGTAAAATAACGCACTTTCAAAGACTGTCATTAAGTTTAGAAAAAGGTACTAATTTTGACGACAAGAAACAAAATATCAAATGTGAAATAACAACAATATGTTTGCAAACTCGGTATTTTTAATCATTTTTATACACTAATCACCCTCATGAATTTAAATTTTTACTGATTTCTTGCAAATGAGGGCATTGCAAGATCTTAAGTGTGGGGAAGGGTTATAAATTCTTTCGGGTTTGCACTTGGTTTATTTGCCAAATTTTGTGAAAATTTGAAAAATTTTCAATTAAATGAAGTCAAAATTATGTTTATACATATTTATGAACGGTGAAAACTAGGTGTTAATACCGAAATTATCGTTACCTCGGAAAGGGCATAAATTGAGAAACAACCTAAAACGCTTGAATTCATTTAAAATGGAATAAAGGAGAATAAAAAGGCAAAGAAAGAAACTAAGTGTGGGGAGAATGTACCAAGTTATTCAATTAAAAACTATCTATCACATGTTTCTGTAAAGTTATTGCAGGTACTTTTACTTTGGACGATACTAATCAGTTTTACCCGGTTTACTGTAATATATTTTAAAGAAAGATGGATCTACACGATGAATCAATTCCATCATTAAAAGGAAGTAAAGTCTTCCGAAAAAGACACGCGCTTCTTGATTTAGGTCAAGAAGTTGTCGTCCAGACCAGCTGTAGGTTGACGAAAAATCTAGAAAAGTCATCTCTAAAATCAGCAGGAAATCCACGGACCTCAGCATCAAACAGGGTCGCCAAGTGGTCAGATTTATCCTAACCATGAGAAGGATTTATCTCGTACAATGGGGAGGCACCGTGCAAATTAGCTTGATACAATTCAAAAAGGTTCAATTTATTGATGAAGAACGTCTAAAAATGACAAGAGTACAAGTTACAAAACGCAAAGTACACGATATAAAATTGTACGAAAGGACGTTCGAAAATCCGGAACGGGGACATGAGTCAACTCTCAACGCTCGACGCAACGGTGTAAAAATTACAAGTCAACTATGCACAAGAATAAAATATAATATTTAAATAATTCATAATAAGAATAATATTAAATAATAAAAAGTTGTTAATTGAGCATAGTTCAGGGGTCGTAAGCGAAAATTCAATTTAACATTTTGCCTATAAAAGGCAACGTATTACGATCAATTAACACACACCTTTTTCTATCTTTTTCTTATTTATCAATATCAATTATCAATATCTATATTCTATATCTCTATCATAATGTTAACTTAATAAGATATAACAATAATCTTAATTTTAATTTTAAATTATGATAATAATAAGATTTATGATAGAGATCGTTTGAGTGTGTAAGTCGAAATTCTGTCCGTGTAACGCTACGTTATTTTTAATCATTGTAAGTTATGTTCAACCTTTTTACATTAATGTCTCGTAGCTAAGTTATTATTATGCTTATTTAAAACGAAGTAATCATGATGTTGGGCTAATTACTAAAATTGGGTAATTGGGCTTTGTACCATAATTAAGGTTTGGGCAAAAGACCGACACTTGTGGAAATTGAACTATTGACTATTAATAGATGGGGGGTATTGTCTAATTGAGTGACAACTCATTGGAGTCTGTCGAACCTATCTTCAAATTAATTAACCTAATAATTAATAATGATTATGGTTGTCCTATTTAGTGATGTTCATATGGAATCTGTTATAATCATTTAATTAATCAATTGGGTTGGGTAATTGATTATTCATTCTGATCAAGTGGATGAAGTAATATTCATAAACTAATTAAAACAGGGGTGGATTACATACAGTGATAACTGGTGTAATTGTTGACAGAAGTGATAACTGCGTCACAGTTTAAATCCTTAATCAGTTGGAATATTTGACTTCGGGTATAAGGGTAATTTGACGAGGATACTCGCACTTTATATTTATGATCGATGGACTATTATGGACAAAAACCAGATAGACGTATCAAATAAACCAGGACAAAGGACAATTAACCCATGGTAATAAATTAAAATCAACACGTCAAACATCATGATTACGGAAGTTTAAATAAGCATAATTCTTTTATTATATTTCTCATCGTATCTTTATTTACTGTCATTTTATTACTCGCAATTTTATTTACTGTCATTTTATTTATTGTCATTATTTTACGCACTTTAATTATCGTCATTTATCTTTACGCTTAAAATATAGAATTGACAAACCGGTCATTAAACGGTAAAACCCCCCTTTTATAATAATATTACTACTTATATAATTATATATATTTTGTATAAATATAGTTAAAAATATAGTAAGTATCACCAGCTCCCTGTGGAACGAACCGGACTTACTAAAAACTACACTACTCTACGATTAGGTACACTGCCTATAGTGTTGTAGCAAGGTTTAGGTATATCCCATCCGTAAATTAATAAAACTTGTGTCATATTTTGTAGTATTTTGTATTAAAAATAATACTATTTCGTACCCTCACGCTACATCATCAGGCGTCGTCTACCACATTTGCCTTCCCCGGGTGGTAACGAATCTCAAAGTCGTAATCATTTAACAATTCAATCCACCTGCGCTGCCTCATGTTCAGTTGTTTTTGATTAAATATGTGTTGAAGACTTTTGTGGTCGGTATATATAATACTTTTGACCCCATATAAGTAGTGCCTCCAAGTCTTTAATGCAAAAACAACCGCGCCTAATTTCAAATCATTGCGTCGTATAATTCTTTTCGTGAATCTTCAATTGTCAAGACGCATAAGCAACTACTTTCGTTCGTTGCATTAATACACAACCGATACCTTGCTTTGAGGCGTCACAATATATCACAAAATCATCATTCCCTTCAGGTAATGACAAGATAGGTGCCGTAGTTAACTTTTTCTTTAACAATTGAAACGCTTTCTCTTGTTCATCTTTCCATTCAAATTTCTTCCCTTTATGCGTTAATGCAGTCAAGGGTTTTGCTATTTTGGAAAAATCTTGGATGAATCTTCTGTAGTAACCAGCTAGTCCTAAAAATTGGCGTATATGCTTCGGAGTTTTCGGGGTTTCCCACTTTTCAACGGTTTCAATCTTTGTCGGATCTACTTGAATACCTTCTTTGTTCACTATGTGATCGAGGAATTGAACTTCTTCCAACCAAAATGCACACTTTGAAAACTTAGCGTACAGTTTTTCTTTCCTCAACAACTCTAGCACTTTTCTCAAATGTTCTTCGTGCTCTTGGTCATTCTTTGAGTAAATAAGTATGTCATCGATGAAAACAATGACAAACTTGTCAATGTATGGTCCACACACTCGGTTCATGAGGTTCATGAACACAGATGGTGCGTTAGTCAACCCAAATGGCATAACCATAAATTCATAATGACCGTAACGCATCCTAAAAGCAGTCTTTGGAATATCATCCTCCTTCACCCGCATTTGATGATACCCAGAACGTAAATAAATCTTCGAATAAACCGACGAGCCTTGTAGTTGATCAAATAAGTCGTCGATTCTCGGTAGTGGGTAGCGGTTCTTGATGGTAAGTTTGTTCAACTCTCGGTAGTCGATACACAACCTAAATGTACCATCCTTCTTCTTGACAAACAAAACAGGAGCTCCCCACAGTGATGTGCTTGGTCGAATGAAACCACACTCTAAAAGTTCTTGTAATTGGCTCTGAAGTTCCTTCATTTCGCTGGGTGCAAGTCTGTATGGAGCACGAGCTATTGGTGCAGCTCCTGGTACAAGGTATATTTGAAATTCAACGGATCGATGTGGGGGTAATCCCGATAATTCTTTCGGAAATACATCAGGAAATTCTTTTGCGACGGGAACATCACTGATGTTCTTTTCTTCAGGTTTAACTTCCTTGATGTGTGCTAGAATGACGTAACAACCTTTTCTTATTAGTTTTTGCGCCTTCAAACTACTAATAAGATTTAATTTCGCATTGTTCTTTTCTCCGTACACCATTAAAGGTTTTTCCTTTTCACGCATAATGCGAATCGCATTTTTGTAACAAACGACATCTGCTCTCACCTTCTTCAACCATTCCATGCCAATTATTACATCAAAACTCCCTAACTCGTCTGGTATTAAATCAATCTTAAACGTTTCATTACCCTTTCTCTATCCCGACATATATTATCTGCTGAAATTAATTTACCGTTTGCTAATTCGAGTAAAAATTTACTATCCAAAGGCGTCAATGGGCAACTTAACTTAGCACAAAAATCTCTACTCATATAGCTTCTATCCGCACCCGAATCAAATAAAACATAAGCAGATTTATTATCAATAAGAAACGTACCCGTAACAAGCTCCGGGTCTTCCTGCGCTTCTGCTGTATTAATATTGAAAACTCTTCCGCGGCCCTGCCCATTAGTATTCCCCTGATTCGGGCGATTACTTCTAATGTGGCCCGGTTTTCCACATCCATAACAAACAAAGGCGGCATTACTTGTTTCGCCACTATTTGTTCCTTTAGTTTTGTTAAACTTTGGTCCGTAGACCTCACACTTTTTCGCACCATGGCCAGTTCTTTTACACTTGGTGCACAATGTCGTGCAGAACCCATTCTGGTGGTACTCTTCACACCTTTGGCATTTTTGGTTTTTGTTACCGTTGTTGTTATTGAGGTTGTTGTTGGGATTGTTATTGTTGTTGGAACGGTTGTTGTAGTTGTTGTTGTTGTTGAGACGTTTGTTGTAGTTATTGTTAAGATTGCGGTTATTGTTGCGATTGTTGTTGCGGTTGTGGTTGTAATTGTTGTTGTATTGGTGACCCTTGTCACTGGTTTCTTCCCACTTTCTCTTGAGTTGTTTCGTGTTGGCTTCTTCGGCTGCCTGCTCTTTAATTCTTCCCTCAATCTGATTTATGAGTTTATGAGCCATTCTACTTGCCTTTTGTATGGAAGCGGGCTCGTGTGAACTCACATCTTCTTGAATTCTTACTGGTAACCCTTTTACAAATGCGTCGATCTTCTCTTCTTCATCTTCGGACGCTCCCGAACACAATAGGCACAACTCTGTGAATCGTCATTCATACGTGGTAACATCGAACCCTTGTGTTCGTAACTCTCTAAGTTCTGCCTCGAGTTTTTAATTATCAAGCCCAAAACAGCCCGCGGTGTTACTACGACGGCGTATGTCCGGTTTTACAGTGTTTTTCATGTTTTCCGGTTTTAAATCATTAAGTTAGCATATCATATAGATATAGAACATGTGTTTAGTTGATTTTAAAAGTCAAGTTAGAAGGATTAACTTTGTTTGCGAACAAGTTTAGAATTAACTAAACTATGTTCTAGTGATTACGTTTTCAAATCTTCGAATAAGATAGTTATTTATATATGAATCGAATGATGTTATGAACATCATTACTACCTCAAGTATAGTAGGTAAACCTACAGGAAATGACAAAAATAATCTTGAGCTTGAATGGATCTTTGATTGCTTGAAAGTTCTTGAAACAGAATTGATAATGCTAAAAACAAACATATATTTCATAGCATTATTCCTCAAGAAAGACAAGCTTTTAGTTGCAATTGTTTTATTTACAAGTGATATTCGTTTAAATAATAAAAGGTGAAGACAAAAGACAGGTTCAACGAATTGAAGACGCAAACGACCAAAAAGCTCAAAAGTACAAAAGACAATCAAAGAGGTTCCAATTATTGATAAGAAACGTCTCGAAATTACAAGAGTACAAGATTCAAAACGCAAAGTACAAAATATAAAATTGTACGCAAGGACGTTCGAAAATCCGGAACCGGGACCAGAGTCAACTCTCAACGCTCGACGCAACGGACTAAAAATTACAAGTCAACTATGCACATAAATATAATATAATATTTAAATAATTCTTATAATTATTTATATATTTTAATAAATAATAAAAACCGTCGGCAAGAAAGACTCCAAAGGGACTGAGCTGTAATTTCATTCTCCGCGACTCGCGGAGTTTGAAGGCAAAAATGCCGCGAGTCGCGGAGCCCCAAAAGTTGACTTTTCCTATAAAAGCAACCGAATTCTGATCGCAAATCATCATCTTTTTCTTCTTCTCTCATATATACGTAAAATATATATATATAATTTATATTTTAATTTTAATTTTAATTATAATTCTAATAATAAGGATATGTTAGCGAATGTTGTAAGGGTGTAAGTCGAAATTCTGTCTGTGTAACGCTACGCTATTTTTAATCATTGTAAGTTATGTTCAACCTTTTTATATTAATGTCTCGTAGCTAAGTTATTATTATGCTTATTTAAAATGAAGTAATCATGATGTTGGGCTAATTACTAAAATTGGGTAATTGGGCTTTGTACCATAATTGGGGTTTGGACAAAAGAACGACACTTGTGAAAATTAGACTATGAGCTATTAATGGGCTTTATATTTGTTTAACTAAATGATAGTTTGTTAATGTTAATATAAAGATTTACAATTGGGCGTCCCTATAAATTACCATATACACTCAATCGGACACGATGGGCGGGGTATTTATATGTACGAATAATCGTTCATTTAACCGGACACGGGAATGGATTAATAGCCACTAGAATAATTAAAACAGGGGTGAAATTATGTACAAAGGACACTTGGTATAATTGATAACAAAATATTAAAACCTTGGGTTACACTCAGTCGACATCCTGGTGTAATTATTAAACAAAGTATTAAAATCTTGTTACAGTTTAAGTCCCCAATTAGTTGGAATATTTAACTTCGGGTATAAGGATAATTTGACGAGGACACTCGCACTTTATATTTATGACTGATGGACTGTTATGGACAAAAACCAGACGGACATATTAAATAATCCAGGACAAAGTACAATTAACCCATGGGCATAAAACTAAAATCAACACGTCAAACATCATGATTACGGAAGTTTAAATAAGCATAATTCTTTTATTTCATATTTAATTTCCTTTATTTTATATTTAATTGCACTTCTAATTATCGCATTTTTATTGTTATTGTATTTAATCGCACTTTTAATTATCGTACTTTTTAATTATCGCAAGTTTATTTTATCGCACTTTTATTATTCGCAATTTCATTTATCGTTATTTACTTCATGCTTTAATTTAAGTCTTGTATTTATTTTTAATATTTTACATTTGGTTTTAACTGCGACTAAAGTTTTAAAATCGACAAACCGGTCATTAAACGGTAAAAAAAAAACCCCCCTTTATAATAATAATATTACTTATATATATATTTGTATTTTTATAAAAGTAAACTAATATAGCGTTGAGCTTTGTTTAAAAAAGATTCCCTGTGGAACGAACCGGACTTACTAAAAACTACACTACTGTACGATTAGGTACACTGTCTATAAGTATTGTAGCAAGGTTTAAGTATATCTATTCTATAAATAAATAAATATCTTGTGTAAAATTGTATCGTATTTAATAGTGTTTCGTTGTAAAATTTAATAGTATTATATACCACTCCGCTACTACATCAAGAATCATGACACGAAAACAATTTCAAGTAAGATTATTACTCGAATCAAGATAGTTTATAGTTATAGAAATCGAATCAAAGTTTGAATATGAGTATTACCTTGAATAAGAAAGATAATCTACTGTAATTAACAAAGGTTTCTTGATCTTAGATGATTACTTGGAATGGATTTGCAAGATTAAAAGTAAACTAGCAAACTTGAAAGGATTTTCGAAGTGTTCTTGAAGTGTTCTTCCTATGATGATTATAGCTTGATTCTTGAAGTAATTTTTGATGAAGATGATGATTAGTTTACTGGAAATTTCGTTCCTAAGTGTGTGTGTGTGTGTGTTTAGAGAGAATTAGAAAGAGAATTGGAAGTGAAATGGATTGATTGGTGAGTGGTGAATGATGAGTGGTGAGTGGGGGTTAAAAGGAGCTCTAGTTAGTTGACTAGTTCATGGTAGAAGTTAAATTTGATTAGTCATGCATGACATAATCAAGAGTGGAATCCCATGCTAGTTCCTATTGGTATATACTCATAGTAAGTACGTCTAGCAGCTGTGTATAATACGGGTACGAATACTGAATGACTACGAGTAGAATTGTTGATGAAAAATGAATGGAAATGTAATTGTAAGCATTTTTGCTAAGTAGAAGTACTTTGATATGTGTCTAGCAGCTCGACCCCAGCCAGGGGCTCTGCCCCTTGGACCCCGCCAGGGGTTGCCACCCCTTGGACCCCGCTATCGGGGGTGCTGCCCCCGAACCCCCGTCATAATCAAGATAAGTTCAAACAATTGTGCACTCCACACTTTCCCCAAACTTGTTCGATATTTAACAAGGTTATTTTGGTTAACAATTTAATCCCAGTACAATTAAATCATATTGGTGACACAAATCACCAATAATGAATATATCTTGATATGATATATATACTTTAAAATGTCGTTACAACGATAATCGTTGCATATATGTCCATATATATATCAACATATAGTTTTTACAAGTTTTAACGTTCGTGAATCGCCGGTCAACTTGGGTGGTCAATTGTCTACATGAAACTCATTTCAAATAATCAAGTCTTAACAAGTTTGATTGCTTAACATGTTGGAAACATTTAATCATGCAAATATAGTTTTAATTTAATATATAATCATGGAATAATCATGGAAAAGTTCGGGTCACTACACCAAAGATCCTTTGCCATCGAGCAAGAAAAGAATAAATGGTCAATAGTTTTCGTCCCATTCGAACAATTCGGGCACATAATGGAACGATTATCAATCCCTCTCGTAGGAAGGTTCCAACGAAGAGGAAGAGTGTCCAATCTGAAACGCCACAAAAAGATATTAACTTTTCTTGGTAAGAACTTGAACCAAAGCATTTCCAAGGGAAGAGAAAAGAGTAATATGCGGTCTGAGACGACCCGTCCTAATCCATAAGGACGAATACAATAACTTATGATTACATTGCAAGGTATTTGACCTCTATATGATATATTTTACAAACATTGCATTCGTTTTGAAAAGACAAACTTTCATTTCATCGTAAGTTGACAAACATGCATACCATTTCATAATATCCAAACTATAAATGACTTAATCTGTCATTTATTTAATAATAATCTTTATAGAACTCAATGACTTGAATGCAACGTCATTCAAAATATGCCATGAATGACTCCAAGTAATATCTTTAAAATGAGCAAATGCACAGCGGAAGATTTCTTTAATACCTGAGAATAAACATGCTTTCAAGTGTCAACCAAAAGGTTAGTGAGTTCATTAGTTTATCATAATAATCATTTCCATAATTTTTAATAGACCACAAGATTTAATTTTCATAGTTAACTGCAGGAACACTCATCTGCAAAAAAATTATAATACATGAACACTCATCTGTATAAAATTCATTCATATGGTGAACACCTGGTAACCGACATTAACAAATGCATATAGAATATCCCCAAATATACAGGTACACTAATATGTATATAAAATCGAAGTACTAAAGCATCCATAACCTGAATGGGGTTTGTTAGGCCCATAGATCTATCTTCAGGATTCACGTAAATTAGGGGGTCTGTTCCCTAATTCTTAGGCTACCAAGCTAAAAGGGTGATAATCAATTTCGATAATTCAACCATAGAATGTAGTTTCGATTACTTGTGTCTATTTCGTAAAACAGTGGTAAAAACAGTGCATGTATTCTCAGTCCCAAAAATATATATTGCCAAAGCATTTAAAAAGGGTGCAAATGAAACTCATCATACTGTATTTCGTAGTAAAAATACATATGACATCATTGAACAAGTGCAGGATTGGCCTCAGATTCACGAACCTATTTTAAGTATATATATTTATACATCGGTCAATATTTGTCTAACAATTTAGGTCAATTCGTAGTGTATCACAATCCTAATGCTCGAGATTATCATGCAAAAGTCATAAAAGTCATCTAATCCAAAAATGGCTTTCAAAATTTATACTGATTTATTATATAACTTAAATATAGTCGTTTTATATATTCAAATATATTTATTAGATTTTATTAGATTAAATAATATAAATCATTTATTAATAAATAAAAATTTATATTAAAATTTATATATGATAAAAAAATATACTATTATATATCTTAAGTATTAAAATTTATAAAGTTCACTTAATATCATAAAATATAGTGGTATGTATTATTAATGTAATTATATTACGTGTGGTAAAAAAATATCTTTATATCACATATTCATTTGATAAAATATATTGATAATAATAAATAAAATTGTATTATTTTGTAATAATAATAATAATTATTATTATTCTACTAATAACAATATTTATATTTACTAGTGATGATATCAATTATGATAAAACGATAACTCTAATCATGATAATCTTAATAATAATGATACTTTTTAATAATAATAATATTTTTATATAACACTAATAATTCTATTTAAAATGATAATTTTTAATAATAATCCTAAAATAATAATAATAATGATATTTTATAATAACAATGACATTTCTATTAAAAATGATAATTTTAATAAAAATGATAATTTTAATATTAATGATACTTTTAATTAATAATAATGATAAAAAGAATAAAAACAATATTTTTATCTAGATCAATATCTTACATTATTTTAATTTCATCATGATACTTGTACTCATTATTTTCTAATCGATTCGTTTAATAGCTTTTAGTCCTCTTTTATATTATATCCATAATAATGATACTAATATTAGTTTTAATGATAATAATACTAATAATAATAAAGATTATAATACTATTAATGATAATACTAATAATTACTTTAATGATGATGATGATGATAATAATAATAATAATAATAATAATAATAATAATAATAATAATAATAATAATAATAATAATAATAACAATAACAATAATATTGATAATTCTAATAATAATCTTAATAATAATAACGATAGTAATGCTAATAATAATGACAATTTTTAATGCTAATACTTATAACTATAATGATGATGATGATGATGATAATAATAATAATAATAATAATAATAATAATAATAATAATTAGATCATAATTATAATGACGATAATAACGATGATAGTAATAATAATCATTTTAGTAATTCAGTTGCCTATATCTTTTAATTCGTTCATCAAAACTATTCGATATCCAAATGAAAAGTTATTGATTTTTCACCAGCTTTCCAACGACATGCATATCATATACCTTATCTCAGTAGCATGTATATTAAACTCATGATCTAACATAAACTATTTAACGACGAAATTAAACATACAAGCATGCATAATCATATATACTCGAGTATTAGTCAGGGATACATTACTAATATATAAAAGTCAAGTTATGAGTGCTCACGTATCAATATTGTGATTCAATATTGTAGGAAAGTATGGGCAACGGAGATGATAAACACTAGGTTGACCTCACGAGCTATACCTTCAAACCATACCCATAACCTCCATAGCTATAACCCATAATTTCCTTAGTCCTATCCCGCTCGAAAAACCCGTTTGAAGATACGCGAGCAAAACTTTGTCGTAGTATTTTATGTAATAATAATACTAATAATAATTCTAATACTACTACTAATAATAATATAATTAATCATAATAATAATAATAATAATAATAATAATAATAATAATAATAATAATAATAATAATATTATTATTATTATTATTATTATTATAAATATATATATAGATACGAGAGATTGGGAGATAGTAAACAAAATGAATCAGAAATCAGGAAACGTTCGATTTATAAGCAATGTAACCACCTACCCCCCTCCATGCGATCGCATGGAGTTTGAGGGTGATGCCCATGCGATCGCATGACACCCTGGTACAACTAAGATCGACTAAATTTCCTTGCCGACACTAGTTTATTATTATATATATATAATATATTTAATTTATATAATTAATTATATATTGTATTATATTTATGTGTATAGTTAACTTATGATTTTAGTTCCGATGACTCGTACGTTGTAACTTGACTTACGTCCCATTTCCGGTTTCTCGAACGCATTTTTGTACGCTTAGAAAAATAGTATTTTATGTTTCGTGTAATGTACCTTTATACATGACAAGACTCAAATCAATGAAAATTATCCCACTCAAAATATAACTTATTCATTTGAGTGTTTTGGTCATTTGCTTCTTTAAATCAACTCTTCGTCATTTATCAAAGTATATTTAATAATTATTGTCAAAACATTTTATGATTAAGTAAATTTTATATTTTAGCATTTTGTAAAATATATATATTTTCATTTAGAAACATAAATTTTAACATGTTATATATGTTTGAAATATTTATCTAATAATATAATATTTAGTTTTTCACAACTAATTTATATTTCAAGGCCGTTCTATAGTTTAAGACCATTTAAATATTTAACAATGGTTATGTCACATAACGTCCACATAATTGAAATTATTATATCATATAACGTTTTCATTTTAAACTTAACTAAGTATAGTTCATTTATGTACTAGTGTTTATTTTAACTTCTTAAACGTACTAATTATCATACCTACATATCAATCGAATCACCTAAGCGGGTGTTACTATTGTTTACTTAACTAATTTGAAATCATATATATTTAATATACATAAACACGTTTTAAATACACGATGCAAGTTATTTATATATATATATGGTTCTAACAACTAACATTCCGACTTATTGTATAAATTCAAATTCATTCTTTAAAAGGTTTCATCTATATCATAAACGTTTTCAATAATATGAAAACTGAATAATTATCTTATCAAAGACACGAGGCAATCATTGTATTGAAAGTTAAGCAGGAATCTCTACTAACCTTTGTTCAGTTATTGTTAATTGACATATTTGTTCTTACTTGTAAATCACTTTACCATTTTCCGAATATTGTTAAAATGGAAAGATTTCTCAAATCAGTGTGGACCTCACAACAGAGACCCGTAATCATATCATAATGTATCTGATAATTTAATCATTTGATATTATCTTTTAATTTCCGTCGACAAACATATATTGAAACTAATATGTTTATGTAAAGTATTATTTATCAAATACTTTGTTAACGTTTTCAAGTCATATAATTTCATAACTTATTTTCATATCAATCAACCGTTAAATGTATATATTCATACATACGTATTTACACATAATTGTTCGTGAATCATCAAGAGCAGTCGAAGGTAAATGAATACATGAACACAATTCAAAGTTTTTGAGATTTAAACATTTTAGACTGTGCTTATCGTGTCGGAAACATTAAATCATTTGAAGATAAAGTTTAAATTTGGTCGGAAATTTCCGGGTCGTCACAGTACCTACCCGCTAAAGAAATTTCGTCCCAAAATTTGATTGGAATGGTCATGGCTGACAATAAGTATGTTTTCATGACGCATACGAGCTGAAAATTAGAGTTTTATCATCAGCGAGTAATATGGATAAAACAATTTGCTTAAATGAAGCGTACGAGTGAAGTTATCATAAAAGAGTGAAATGAGTAAGTGTAGATTCGTCATATCTTTTGATGTAGATAGGATTGATTTCCGGAATTCAAGGGATTTGGAGAAAATCTTTGTAATAAGATTTGATTCTTCGGTAATCAAGGAAATTATGATCCGCTTTAAATGCGATCATCTGTTTTGATTGCTCTGTCGGATATTTTACTATAAATCCACCCTTTTCGTTTCCTTATTTCCACAACTCACACCTTTTATTCTTTCTCCCCCAACTCATACTTTAAAGTATTCGTCAATATGCTTCATCCAGTTCTGATTCTTGATATACTCCTAACTTCCATATCTGTCATTCTCCTTTTTCATCTGCCTCTAGAAGAATCTATTTACTTCTACTATACTCTTGGATTTATAGTGTTTTTAATTCTCCCGTGTCTTTATGTTGCTATATGCATCGATATCTATGGTTTGTAGTTTCTGGGTTGTTGTTGGGTTTTATATTCTCTCTTATATTTCAAAGTCCCTGCTTCTGTCTTCTATAATCACTGTCGTCCACAGTTAACCGCCATTGATTTTTCTTTAGAATCGTCATCCAGTCAACCAGGTACTTCAGTTCAAATTTCCGATAATCCATTTTTTGAACCCGACCTCACAATTGAGAATCCGGAGAATATTCAGGAACGGTTCGTAGATCCTGAACCATTAAACTTTCCTCCGGAACCACCAATCATTCAAACAGAGATTGTTGAGGAACGAACCATTAAATCAGAATCCTCTAGTGATTCCGATTCAATAAATTCAATTATGGAGAATCTGGAACCTTTAAGTATGGAAGACCGAATGAGAGCTAAACGCACTGGCCAAGGTCACGCAATTACTCATCCAGACATTAATGCGCCAGATTATGAAATCAAAGGACAAATTCTACACATGGTGACTAATCAATGCCAATTTAGTGGTGCGCCGAAGGAAGATCCAAATGAACATCTACGTACCTTTAATAGGATCTGCACACTATTTAAAATCCGCGAAGTGGAGGATGAACAGATATATCTCATGTTATTTCCCTGGACTTTAAAGGGAGAAGCCAAAGATTGGTTGGAATCGTTACCTGAAGGGGCGATTGATACATGGGATGTTTTAGTTGACAAATTTCTTAAACAATTCTTTCCTGCATCTAAAGCCGTAAGACTTCAAGCAGAAATTGTTACGTTCACACAGAAACCGAATGAAACTCTATATGAGGCATGGACAAGATATGGAAAGTTGTTAAGAGGATGTCCGCAACATGGTTTAGACACCTGTCAAATAGTACAAATATTCTACCAAGGATGCGACATCACTACAAGGAAAGACATAGATATAGCAGCTGGTGGTTCTATTATGAAGAAAACCGAAACTGATGCTTACAAAATTATTGATAACACTGCTTCCCACTCACATGAGTGGCACCAAGAAAAAGATATCATTAGATCATCTAAAGCAGCTAGAGCCGATTCTAGCCATGACTTAGATTCCATTTCCGCAAAGATAGATGCTGTGGGGAGACGAATGGAAAAGATGACTAAGGATATTCACTCAATACGAATTAGTTGTGAGCAGTGTGGAGGACCACATTTGACAAAAGATTGTCTCAGTATTGAATTAACAATGGAACAAAGAGAGAATATTTCATACATAAACCAAAGGCCTGGAAATAATTATCAGAATAATTATCAACCGCCAAGACCGATTTACAATCAAAACCAGAATTATAACCGAAATATTCCATACAACAACCAACAAGGTCCTAGCAATCAACAAGTATCCAATAATACTTACAATCAGCAAAGACCGAATTTTCAAAACAAACCACCACAACAAACCGATGATAAAAAGCCGAATTTAGAAGATATGATGACAAAGCTAGTTGAAACTCAAACACAGTTTTTCACATCTCAGAAACAAACCAATGAACAAAATGCTCAAGCATTTAGAAATCAACAAGCTTCTATTCAAAATCTGGAACAAGAAGTAAGTAACCTAGCAAGGTTAATAGGTGAAAGAAAACCGGGAAGTCTACCTAGTGATACAAACGCTAACCCCCGGAATGAAACAGCTAAAACCATTACCACAAGAAGTGGTACAACACTTAAACCACCTGAAATACCTGTAACTTCTAATGAAGCCATTCCTACTCCACAAGAACCACAACCTGATCAAGATAAGGAAAAAGAACCGGTAGTTGAAAAGATTAATAAAGATAACACAGCTAAGGCTAAACCTTATGTTAAACCATATCAACCACCACTTCCTTATCCGAGTAAAATGAAGAAAGAAAAACTTGAAGCCGAGCAATCCAAATTCTTGGATATGTTTAAACAGATAAATGTAAATCTTCCTTTCATTGATGTGATTTCAGGAATGCCTAGATATGCTAAATTCTTGAAAGATCTAATCTCAAATAGAAAGAAAATGGAAGAACTCTCGGCTGTTACTATGAATACTAATTGTTCAGCAGTGTTGTTGAATAAGATACCAGAAAAACTATCTGATCCAGGAAGTTTCACAATTCCATGTTTTCTGGGTAGTCTTAGTTCAATAGAAGCATTGGCAGACTTAGGTGCTAGTATAAATCTAATGCCGTATTCACTATACGCTAAACTAGACCTTGGAGAATTGAAACCAACCAGAATAAGCATACAACTAGCCGATCGATCAGTAAAATATCCTAGAGGGATAATGGAGAACATGCTAGTTAAAGTTGGTACTTTAGTATTTCCAGTAGATTTTGTTGTTTTGGACATGGAAGAAGATTCTCAAGTTCCTCTCATATTAGGAAGACCATTCTTAAACACGGCTAAAGCAATGATAGACGTGTTCGGTAAGAAACTGACCCTAAGTATAGAGGACGAGAGTGTTACCTTTTCAGTTGATAGAGCAATGCAACAACCACAATCTGCAGATGATACATGTTATTATATTCAAACTATAGATGCACATGCAGAATTATTAGAAGAATTTCCAGAATTACAAGGAACAGGAGAATGTTCTTTAGGAGAAGGTAATGAACCAATTGATGAAGCTGAAATGTTAGCTACACTTATGGCTAATGGATATGAACCAACAACAGAAGAAATTCAAATGCTAAAAGAAGAAGACAGATATCGATACAAATCATCGATAGAAGAACCTCCGAAATTAGAGTTAAAGCCACTTCCAAACCATTTGGAATACGCTTATTTACATGGTGAATCTGAATTACCTGTAATAATATCGTCTTCTCTTACTGAAAATGAGAAATCACAACTCATTTCTGTGTTGAAAGCTCATAAATCAGCCATTGCATGGAAGATTCATGATATTAAAGGAATAAGTCCTTCGTATTGCACACATAAAATCCTTATGGAAGAAGGTCATAAAACGTATGTGCAACGCCAACGAAGACTAAATCCTAATATGCAAGATGTAGTTAAGAAAGAGATTATTAAACTGCTAGATGCAGGTTTAATTTATCCAATCTCTGATAGTCCATGGGTAAGCCCAGTTCAATGCGTGCCTAAGAAGGGTGGCATGACTGTCATTACAAATGAGAAAAATGAGCTTATTCCTACTAGAACTGTAACAGGATGGCGTGTGTGTATTGATTATAGAAAATTAAATGACGCCACCAGAAAAGATCACTTTCCCTTACCTTTTATTGATCAAATGTTGGAAAGATTAGCCGGAAATAGTTACTATTGTTTTCTAGATGGATTTTCCGGATATTTTCAAATTCCAATAGCACCCGAAGATCAAGAGAAAACCACGTTCACATGCCCTTATGGTACTTTTGCTTACAAACGCATGCCATTTGGACTTTGCAACGCCCCTGCAACCTTTCAAAGGTGCATGATGGCGATTTTTCACGACATGATAGAAGAATGCATGGAAGTTTTCATGGATGACTTTTCAGTCTTCGGTGATACATTTGAATCATGTCTAGCTAATCTTGAACGAATGCTTCTTAGATGCGAACAATCAAATCTAGTACTTAATTGGGAGAAATGCCATTTCATGGTTAAAGAAGGCATCGTTCTTGGACATAAAATTTCAAAAGAAGGAATTGAGGTGGATAGAGCTAAAGTAGATGTAATTGCTAAACTTTTACATCCCACCAATGTTAGAGGAGTTAGGAGTTTTCTAGGGCATGCCGGTTTTTACCGACGTTTCATAAAAGATTTTTCTAAAATTGCCACTCCTATGAATAAACTCATAGAAAAGGATGCGCCATTCATCTTTTCAGATGAGTGTATCAAATCTTTTAATATTCTTAAAGAGAAACTCACTAATGCGCCGATCATGATAACACGAAATTGGAATCTACCATTTGAACTAATGTGCGATGCAAGTGATTTTGCAATGGGAGCCGTTTTAGGACAAAGGATTGAAAAACGATTTCAACCTATATATTATGCTAGTAAGACGTTACAAGGAGCACAAACGAACTATACAACTACTGAAAAAGAACTCCTTGCTATTGTCTTTGCTTTTGACAAATTTCGATCATATCTCGTTCTAGCAAAAACGGTGGTCTATACCGACCATTCTGCTCTTAGATACTTATTTTCAAAACAAGATGCTAAACCAAGATTAATCCGTTGGATCTTACTCTTACAAGAGTTTGATATTGAAATCCGAGATAAAAGAGGAGCAGAAAATCTCGCCGCTGATCATCTTTCTCGTCTTGAAAATCCCGAATTAGAAGTTCTAAATGAATCAGCCATACAAGACAACTTTCCTGATGAATATCTATTGAAGATAGATTATAAAGAAATCCCATGGTTTGCAGACTATGCAAATTATTTAGTATATGGATTCCTTGAAAAAGGATTATCGTACCAAAGACGAAAGAAATTCTTCAGTGATATAAAACACTATTTTTGGGAAGATCCACATCTGTTTAAAAGTTGTCCCGATGGAATAATACGCCGATGTGTATTTGGAGATGAAGCTAGTAAAATATTAAACCATTGTCACACAGGACCAACAGGAGGGCATTATGGGCCTCAACTAACAGCAAGAAAAGTTTATGAAGCTGGATTCTATTGGCCTACAATTTACAAAGACGCACTCCTTCTTTGCAAATCCTGTGATGCATGTCAAAGGGCCGGAAAAATAAATCAACGTGATGAAATGCCATAAAATGTCATCCAAGTATGTGAAGTATTTGACATTTGGGGTATTGACTTTATGGGTCCATTTCCAAAATCTCATAATAATCTATATATACTCGTAGCCATTGATTATGTATCTAAATGGGCGGAAGCACAAGCTCTCCCAACTAACGATGCACGAGTTGTAGTCAACTTTTTAAAACGTCTTTTTGCAAGGTTTGGAACACCGAAAGCTTTAATAAGTGATCGGGGTGCTCATTTCTGTAATAATCAACTTGAGAAAGTTCTTAAAAGATATGGAGTAACTCATAAAATCTCCACCGCATATCATCCACAAACAAGTGGACAAGTTGAAAATACCAACCGAGCTTTAAAACGTATTCTAGAGAAAACCGTAGGATCAAATCCGAAGGAATGGTCCATTAAATTAGAGGATGCACTCTGGGCTTTTAGAACAGCCTACAAAACTCCAATTGGAACCACACCTTTTAGACTTGTTTATGGAAAAGCATGTCATCTTCCAGTAGAAATTGAACACAAAGCATTTTGGGCTTTGAAGACATGTAATCTTGATTTACATGAAGCCGGACGTCTACGATTAAGTCAACTAAACGAATTAGAAGAATTAAGACATGAAGCATACGAAAATTCGTTAATCTATAAAGAAAGAACGAAGAAATGGCATGATAAAAGAATCAGAAGTTCAAAAGAATTTAAAGAAGGAGACAGAGTTCTTCTTTTTAATTCACGATTCAAGCTATTTCCTGGAAAATTGAAATCACGATGGTCTGGACCATTCATAGTCAAAAGAGTTTTCCCATACGGAACGATAGAATTAATAAATTCAAATGGGATTGAATTTAAAGTTAATGGTCACAGAGTTAAACATTACATACATGGTCCGATGGAAGTCGACAACGAAGTTAATCACAATTTCGACACCACAGCTAACTAAGTGTGGGGAGAATCAAGTCTTTAAAGGATAATATGTATTTCTGTTAGAGTTAGATTGTCTGTTTTCGTGTAGTTCTAGAAAATGGAACCCGAATGGTCTTTCCCTAGCAGACCCTAAAGAACTAGTCTTCTCCCCCCATTCTGAATTTTTTTTTTTTTTTTAGGTTCTTACAAAATGAAAACTGCCTGTGAACTAAACCATGGTCTAATGCTACACGCTTTGATCACTAAACGTAATAATGACATACTACCGAGTGAATTAGTATCAGTAATCAGAGAAAGAATGGACGGAGTTAGAAAAGAATCCAGATGCGAAGATAATAAATTACAATTTGGTAAAGGAAAATCAAAATCCGCAGCGAAAAGAAGAGCACGACACCTAGAAAGATGTCACAAATGCGGAAAATGGTCACATGGAGGTAAATGTTCAAATAATCAAACCTATTCAAATACCGAATTTGTTACTTTATGCAGAGACGGACCGTTCATATGTTTAGAAGAAAAGACACTGAATGCTCGAGGTTACGCCTATGTAGCCATGGAAAACCAATTAAACCGACTATCTTATGAATGGGATAGATCATATAACTAAGAAATCTATTTCACAGGTATGTCTGTACAGTTTTTATTTTTATTTTTATTTTTAACCTTTTGATAATAAACGCTAATTTGTTCGCTAAAAAGTATTAAATTGGTATTGAATAAAATTAGGTTTGGCGACCGAAATTATTGATATCATTCAAAAATTTATTACATCACTGCGAAATTTAACGTTTATTCTTAAGGTATAAATATCTTTAATCAATCAACCCAAAATATTTCAAAAATTCGTCATGAGTTAAATTAGGTCTTGGAACCGAAATTACTTTACCGAAAAGAGGGGCGCATATTTTTGATAATATTTGATTGATTAAAGTGGGATAAAAAGCCAAAAAGATTTTTAATTTTATTTTTACCATATTTTTAAAATTAATATATAAATCTTAAATTAATATTGTAAACTTTGTAAAAAAAATATATTTAAAATTGTAAATATTTGAAAAATTAATATAAGTTTGGTGTGAATTTATAATATGAATTTTTAAATTAAGTTTGGTGTGAATTTTTAATATTAATTTTGAATTTTATATTTAAATTGTGTGAATTTAAAAACAAAAATTTACTTTATCTCATTAAGTTAAAAATATGATTTTTAAAATTCGTCGTAAGTTGAAGACTAGGTCATTAAACCGAAATTACTTTACCCGAGGGAGGGACGAGAACTTTTATTATCATTATTTTTAATTTTATTGATTTAAAGTATGCCAAAAAAATTAAAAAAATCCAAAAATCTAAGCTTTTAAAACAATTGCTTGAAAATGACAAATTTTAAAATTTTGTCGAGGGACGGACTAGGGCATCGTTCCGAAACGCCCTCATTCTTAAAAGAAACAAATTTTTAAAATTAATTAATATTTGTTTTATAAGTTAAAGGTTTTATAAAAAAAAAAATAGTATGTATATATTTGTTTGTAGTTTATCTTACAAGACAGGGTAAAACAACGCGTTTTCAAAGACTGGCATTAAGTTCAGCAAAAGCAAGTAATTTTGACGACAAGATGCAAAATATGTGTGAAATAACAAACAAGACGGAATAAACAAATGACGTGCACCATTTATCATTCAACAAACAAACAACAATATGTTTGAAACTTTGGTAAAATTTAATCACTTTTCTACGCTTATCACCCTCAATAATTTAAATTGTTACTGATTTCTTGCAAATGAGGGCATTGCAAGATCTTAAGTGTGGGAAGGGGTTAAATTCTTTCGGATTTTAAAAATTTTTATTTTAAACACTTGGTTACCATTAAAAATACTAGTAACGCAGTAGTTGTATTAGAATCTAGTGCTCTCCGATAACAAGGAACAGCCCTAGTCTTATATACTGACTACCCACTTCTAGTAAATTTTTCAAAATTTTCAACAAAATGAATTCAAAATCATGTTTATACATATTTATGAACGATGAAAACTAGGTCATTGAGCCGAAATTATCGTTACCTCGGAAAGGACATAAGTTGAGAAACAACCAAAATGTTAGAATTCATTTAAGAATGGAATAGAGGAGAAAAAGGCAAAGAAAAACATAAATAAAAGCCAAGTGTGGGAAAACTTTACCAAACTATTCAAAACATATATCACATATTTTTGTACAAATTTTTGAAAATACTTTTGTTTTGGAACGATAATCAACTGTTTTATCCGATGAAAGAAAAGAAGAGATAGATCTACACGATGAATCAATTCCATCATTAAAAGGAAGTAAAGTCTTCCGAAAAAGACACGCGCTTCTTGATTTAGGTCATGAAGTTGTCGTCCAGACCAGCTGTAGGTTGACGAAAAATCTAGAAAAGTCATCACTAAAATCGGCTGGAAATCCACGGACCTCAGCATCAAACAGGGTCGCCAGGTGGTCAGATTTATCCTAACCATGAGAAGGATTTATCTCGTACAATGGGGGGCACCGTGCAAATTAGCTGGATAAGACTAATGAATCAGATCCCCAGAAAGGATAATCTCCTTAAAAGATCAAAAATCAGCTTTTAAGACTGATATTACTCAATCCTTGAGATTGACCTTAAAGATTGAGAATTCAAACTCATGGAATTCGATGATGTCTAAACTCGAGCTTGAACGAGAAAATATTTTGATCAAAATACAAACTGATTTATTTTCTGAAAACCCATTTTCAATGCGTTCATTACCATTGAACGTAAAATCCTAGGAATTCACCTGGAATTCATTAGGTCACCTGAACCAAATCGGGTGTCAACCGTAAGAACGGTGGTTGCATAGCATGGTCGGAGACAGGACCTTGTGCCAGACCGAAAAAATTATAGGATGATCTTTACTATTGCTCCTACCAAGGATAGTTCTAGCATCCGACACGTTAATAAGACCATAATCATTTGCATGTCACGGGACATTGCCTTAACAGTTTCTTGTTCATCGCTTTCCTTTACAACCCGACGTTAGTTTACCGAAAGGTAATATACGGAACAAGTAAACTGGATGTGTGCTTTCCGATACCGGGATAGCAGTGGATTACACGAGCCTAAAAGTTTTTAGCCAAAATATTGATCCACAAATATATTTTGCAACATCGATGATGGCTCAAATCAGAAAACTTATCTAGGGTAAAAACTAGATTTAATTTTCAAAAGATCAAATGTTTTCATAAAGATCCAATTTCCTTAATGGATCTAAATTTTTATAGTCATGTGGGACTGTAAACCATATCGTTACTACCATTGTTTATACCGCCATATAGAAATCACTGATGTACAAAGTGTGAAGAATAAAGAAGTGATTCTAGTATTTCAAGACGATATTGCTTGAGGACAAGCAACGCTCAAGTGTGGGAATATTTGATAATGCTAAAAACGAACATATATTTCATAGCATTATTCCTCAAGAAAGACAAGCTTTTAGTTGCAATTGTTCTATTTACAAGTGATATTCGTTTAAATAATAAAAGGTGAAGACAAAAGACAGGTTCGACGAATTGAAGACGCAAACGACCAAAAAACTCAAAAGTACAAAAGATAATCAAAGAGGTTCCAATTATTGATAAGAAACGTCTCGAAATTACAAGAGTACAAGATTCAAAACGCAAAGTACAAAATATAAAATTGTACGCAAGGACGTTCGAAAATCCGGAACCGGGACCAGAGTCAACTCTCAACGCTCGACGCAACGGACTAAAAATTACAAGTCAACTATGCACATAAATATAATATAATATTTAAATAATTCTTATAATTATTTATATATTATAATAAATAATAAAAACCGTCGGCAAGAAAGACTCCAAAGGGACTGAGCTGTAATTTCATTCTCCGCGACTCGCGGAGTTTGAAGGCAAAAATGCCGCGAGTCGCGGAGCCCCAAAAGTCGACTTTTCCTATAAAAGCAACCGAATTCTGATCGCAAATCATCATCTTTTTCTTCTTCTCTCATATATACGTAAAATATATATATATATAATTTATATTTTAATTTTAATTTTAATTATAATTCTAATAATAAGGATATGTTAGCGAATGTTGTAAGGGTGTAAGTCGAAATTCTGTCCGTGTAATGCTACGCTATTTTTAATCATTGTAAGTTATGTTCAACCTTTTTATATTAATGTCTCGTAGCTAAGTTATTATTATGCTTATTTAAAACGAAGTAATCATGATGTTGGGCTAATTACTAAAATTGGGTAATTGGGCTTTGTACCATAATTGGGGTTTGGACAAAAGAACGACACTTGTGGAAATTAGACTATGAGCTATTAATGGGCTTTATATTTGTCACACCCCCAAATTAGGGCCTAGGGTATTTGTGACTAATTATATCAAATCACAGTTGTATAAACGAGAACGACTCTATATGAGACGTTTTGAATAAAACATTTATTAATAAAACAGCGGAAGCATTAAAAGTTTTACATCAAATTTAAACTGAAATAATAATAATAGTCTTAATGCAAAGTAAATGTAATGAAATGAAGACTCCATGTAGCAGCATTCAATTCATCAGGTAGCAATCATGACAATCATCTTATTCGTCACCTGAGACAAAACATGCTTAAAGTGTCAACCAAAAAGGTTGGTGAGTTCATTAGTTTATCAAAATCAATCATTTCCGTTATAATAATAGGCCACAAGATTTCAGTTTCATAAATATCCGTACACTAGCAAGTGTATAAAAGCATTCTATAAGTTGTAGGCACCCGGTAACAAGCCTTAACGTTCATGTTTTACCCTCTGAAGTACACCAGATCAGGTGTGTTTAAAATAACCTCGAAGTACTAAAGCATCCCATAGTCAGGATGGGGTTTGTCAGACCCAATAGATCTATCTTTAGGATTCGCGCCTACCGTACATAGACAAGTAGTTTAATGTTACCAAACTAAGGGTATATTTCTGGTTTAAACCCACATAGAATTAGTTTTAGTACTTGTGCCTATTTCGTAAAACATTTATAAATCAGCGCATGTATTCTCAGCCCAAAAATATATATAAAAAGGGAGCAAATGAAACTCACCTTAAATAGCAGTTGAAGTATTCCTCGCAAGAAAGGAAAGTAAAGCAAGTAAGTGACCGAGATATCAACTAGAAGTAGTTCTTTAAGAGAGAAATGAGAGATTAAGGTGTAAGTTTGAAATGAGAAATGTATGTGGTATTTATAGTTGAAAATGTTAGGTAAAAAAAAAATTAAAATAAAATAAGTAAATCTTAAAAGTTAAAATAAGAAAAATTATTTTGTATTTTTATTAAAAGTAAATCTTAAAAGTTAAAATAAGAAAAAGTAGTTTGTATTTTTATTAAAAGTAAAATCTTAAAAGTTAAAATAAGAAAAAGTAGTTTGTATTTTTATTAAAAGTAAAATCTTAAAAGTTAAAATAAGAAAAAATATTTTGTATTTTTATTAAAAGTAAATCTTAAAAGTTAAAATAAGAAAAAGTAGTTTGTATTTTTATTAAAAGTAAAATCATAAAAGTTAAAATAAGAAAAAGTAGTTTGTATTTTTATTAAAAGTAAAATCTTAAAAGTTAAAATAAGAAAAAGTATTTTGTATTTTTATTAAAAGTAAATTTTAAAAGTTAAAATAAAAAAAGTAGTTTGTATTTTTGTATTTATTTATTATAAGTAGATATAGTTTTGATTTTTTTTTTGTATAAAATTCTAAAAAAAAATTTGTTTAATATATTTCTAAGAACATTTAACATTTTATTTCTATATTTGTTTAATTATTAAATACGAATTTTATATAAAAATTATTATTATATTTAGTTTTTATAAAAATTAAAATTTATGATTATTAATTTATAGTTTTTATTATTTTTATAAATGTTATAATATTATGTATTATTTAGTTAATTATATATTCTATTAACTAAATAACAAAAGTAATATAAATATTATATATATATTCATTGATGTAATTATGTTATATTATATATCATAATCTTATTTATAATATTTATAATTATATTATTTATTTTAAGCGTACGTTTATTCGGTCAACGTTAAATTTATTCGTATATAACAACTCTAGGTATTTTAGTAAAATCGGAAGTCGAAAAGTGAGGGTTGTTATAGTACCTACCCGTTAAAAGAAATTTCGTCCCGAAATTTAGTTTTTGCCATCAATCAGCGTTGTTCGTACCTAAACGAGGATATTTACATTTTATCTGGTCTTCACGTTCCCAGGTAGGTTCGGGGCCTTTCGTGAATTCCAACGGATAGAATATTGTTCTGTTTCATGCATTTAAATAATACGAACCCTAATTTCTTACAGGTTCTTCTATAAAGTGCATTTTATCATTAATGCGGAGGTTATCTAAAGGATTAATAAGAGTGTCATTTGACTAGGTTATCCTCAAAAGGGATGATGGTGTTATACGAGCATTTTAGTAAACTGAACACATGAAATGTGTTATGAATAGTATTGAGCTTATTTAAAACTTTGAGTGTTTATGTCACAATATTAGGGTAGACAAAACAGAGAGTAGTTCATGAAAATTATTGTCATGAAGTTTGATAGAGATCATCATTGTTTACAACAAGAATATTGTAATGATGAATATAAGTTGAAAAAATAAAGTTTTATCACTACTGAATAATATGGATAAAACGATTTGATTATAGGAAGCGTATAAACGAAGCTATTGTAAAAGAGTGAATGAGAAATTAAATGTTCGCCTTAACTTTTGACGTAGTCACGATTGATTTTTGAAATTCAAGGGATTAAAGGAAATCTTCGTAATCCATAAGATTTGATTCTCCGGTAATTAAGGAATTTGAAATTTTCTTTGATTAAATGAGGTGAATTGCTTCAATTGCTGTGTTTGGAATTTTGCTATAAATTAGCTTCTTCCGTTTCATTATCTTCACCACTTCTATACTTTCTTCCTCAATTCATACTTCCAAAGATTGTGAGAATGCTCCATCCAGTTCTTATCCTGGATATTTTTCTGACTATCATTTCAGTCATTCTTCTTTTTCATTTACCACTAGAGGAATTTGTTTTCTTCTACTATTACCTTGGGGTTATAGTGTTTTTAATTCTCCCATGTCTTTACGTTGCAATACGTATTGATATACACGGTTTGTAATTTCGGTATCGTTATCGGGTTACATATTTTCCCTTATATGTCGGAGCTCTTTGCCTTTTTATTCTCCTCTCGACTCTAAGTAAAGCGAGTAATGGTCCAGAATTTGTAGGTATGAAGTTTCGAATGGACCTACTGTTCTAAGCGTAATATCACGATTTGATTTGGTAAATTACCAAAATTACTGAGGATAGAACTATCAAGAATATATTTGCTTGATATGTTCAGAGATTAAGTAGAATGTAAGAGTCGTGTAACATGGCAAATGATGATTATAAAGTCTATGAATCATCATCTTCCATTAAAAATTTAGCATGACTTACTGTAATATAATCATGTTGGCCTGACGTCATTATATTATACTAACTCATGCTTCAATTCTCAACACTACTTCAAATCATTCAAAATTTGAATTTAAATTTTACGGAATATAGAAACTTAAACAGTTTTCCTTTATGATGTAATAAATATATTGCAAAGAGATAATTAATTGCGGACAAGAATCGTTATGAAGATATCTTTAGAAATATCGAGGATATTTATAACGAAAGATATGATGATATTTTAGAATTTCTAAAATCGATGGATAATGAAGAAATTCTTCTGTAAGGATTTAGAATGCGTAAAAAGATCTTCTGTGATTTCCTTCAGAAATTGAATCATCTAGATTCTTTAGTTATAGGTTTAGTCCTTGAAATTTGTCCTTGGTCTCCTTCATGTTTTGCTCAATCCGTCTTTCAATGCCAGATATTCTTTTGAGCTTTTCCAACACACAATTCTTTATTATCAAGCTTCTGGTCATTAAGGCCATCTACAGCTTTTGCTGCTTCATCAGCATTCTCAAGGTTAACTGATCTGAATCATTGATTATCAATCTGATATGTTTTCAAGGATTTTGAAGAATGTACAATGTAATATATTAATGTGAATGTTAGATATTTCTTGGGTATTACCTACCCGTTAAAATATTTTCACAATTAACAGTTTGTAGAAAAGAATTTTTAAATACAATCTTTATGAAAATATACATACATATATATTTTCTTCAGATGTAATTATGGATTTAATAAGTTAATATAATATTAAACTCATTTGATTTACGGTTGAAACGAGAATAAATAATCCCCAAAACTTTAGAGATTACATAATCGTCGCGGAATATTTCTTTAATGAAGTTATGAATCAATACTTCATCGTTCATTGTTATTAATATACCTCAGTAAATGATGTTGATGCTCGTGGATTTCTTGTGAAATTCATAAGGCACAAATGATGTTTTCGAGAAATTTTTGAGTACATCGAAAAATAGGAGTGTAAAATCACACATGCATTTGAATAATACACTTAGTTTATTATGAAATGGAGTTTATTGTACTGAAGCAGTGATTAATGATTGTTAAGTCATTAACGAAGGATGTACATCATAGCGTATTAGTGATATGAATTAACCAAGTAGTACATACTAGTTAAGATTCACACGTAATAGTTTAGTACGAAAAGATTTATTATTGTTCTAAACCATATATATATAAAGTATACATATATAATTCTTCAGGAAGAATGAGTCAATACATCTTAACTCATTATTACTAATATTCCTTAGTATCTATGGGCGTATGATGTCGATGTTTGAGGTACCGATTATGATGTTGAGACGTGGGATGCTGATGTTGTTGTTGGTGAAGCTGATGCTGTTGGTGGTGATGCTGATAGTACTGGTGGTGCTGGTGCTGGTGCTGGTGCTGCTGTTGGTGCTGCTTGTGGTACTTGGTTAGTAAGTGTGAGCCTAGCTACCAAATCGCGCACTATTTCCTCCAGGGTTTCTACTTTACGCTCGAGTCTATGGATTTGTTCTACCCATTCCTCTGTAAGGTTTGTGAATTCTTGATATTTAGTTCGAAGTCTTCTAACTTCTTCTAATAACCCTTTCTGGTTAGAATTCGAGAGTAGAGGACGAATATTGTCGTTGGTTACATCGAGACGACCTTCGAGGCGGAAAATCCTTGCGAAAAGAGTGAAAACGATATTGCGAACAGGTTCGCCAGTAAGAGGATCGAGTACTCCGACGTTTGGTGGTAAGTTTGGCTCGTGATAAGGAGTACCTTCTTCATTTCTCCATAGGGTGAGTATTTCGCGAACCCATCCCCATTTTCTAAAGAAATCACGGTAATTGATCGGTGGGTGTGCTCCTGTCACGCTATCTTTGGAGCTAGAAGAACTTGAGGAATTAGGTGAGAAATCCATATTATGTGTTTGGAATAGGGTTTGATATGAAATGGGTGTTGAATATTGAATGATATATTCATCTCCTTGAATACGTATATATAGCAGAAAGATTTCCGTAATTTACGGAGGAAATTTAGGAAAAGTGTTAGACAAGGTCTATTGGGAATAGATATGCTAAGATATGATTTGTCTATACTCTAATAATGGCAGTATGACGTGTCGAGATTATAAAATGATAAGTATGTAATCTAATAATCTTTCGATTAAAGACTTTCAATTCGTATACTGTGATAACCCAATGACATTTCCCGGTTCGCAAATCGATGCATAAAGGCATAAGGCATATAGGTTCGTGATATAACAGGGAGTTATATACGTTTGAGTATGAATTATAGGAGTTTCAAAAATCTTGGATAATATTTTATGTAATACATATGTAATACACAAAACCAGGATAGATGACTAGGTGAGTTGTTCTTAATAAGTTCACCACTTATTAAGTGCGTAAGTGACTAAGTGTTGTATGATCACTATAGTCAGGTTTGATATTGTGCACCATACCCAAACATCTATGCCACCGCCGAGTCACTTGAATGATCAATTGTTACCGGTTGGCCCAGGAATTCTCGACCAAAATCTAAGTTTGGCATTCGAAATCCACAAGCGTCCCATAGTGGTACCAAAGATCACCCTAGGCCTTAAGTAGCGTTGACGTTCGAGTAATTTCACATGATCGTGTATGTTATAATCTTAAGATTTAAGTATAGTTTCTAAGGTATAGTGTAGCATTTATCAATTAAAGGCAACAATTAAAGGCACTATGGTCAAGGAAAGTTGTAGTCCTACATTGCTAAGGTACCTAATTGTATAAGGCACACATAAAATGCAATCCTGGTTCTCTACAACAACCTGCTCTGATACCAATCTGTCACACCCCCAAATTAGGGCCTAGGGTATTTGTGACTAATTATATCAAATCACAGTTGTATAAACGAGAACGACTCTATATGAGACGTTTTGAATAAAACATTTATTAATAAAACAGCGGAAGCATTAAAAGTTTTACATCAAATTTAAACTGAAATAATAATAATAGTCTTAATGCAAAGTAAATGTAATGAAATGAAGACTCCATGTAGCAGCATTCAATTCATCAGGTAGCAATCATGACAATCATCTTATTCGTCACCTGAGACAAAACATGCTTAAAGTGTCAACCAAAAAGGTTGGTGATTTCATTAGTTTATCAAAATCAATCATTTCCGTTATAATAATAGGCCACAAGATTTCAGTTTCATAAATATCCGTACACTAGCAAGTGTATAAAAGCATTCTATAAGTTGTAGGCACCCGGTAACAAGCCTTAACGTTCATGTTTTACCCTCTGAAGTACACCAGATCAGGTGTGTTTAAAATAACCTCGAAGTACTAAAGCATCCCATAGTCAGGATGGGGTTTGTCAGACCCAATAGATCTATCTTTAGGATTCGCGCCTACCGTACATAGACAAGTAGTTTAATGTTACCAAGCTAAGGGTATATTTCTGGTTTAAACCCACATAGAATTAGTTTTAGTACTTGTGCCTATTTCGTAAAACATTTATAAATCAGCGCATGTATTCTCAGCCCAAAAATATATATAAAAAGGGAGCAAATGAAACTCACCTTAAATAGCAGTTGAAGTATTCCTCGCAAGAAAGGAAAGTAAAGCAAGTAAGTGACCGAGATATCAACTAGAAGTAGTTCTTTAAGAGAGAAATGAGAGATTAAGGTGTAAGTTTGAAATGAGAAATGTATGTGGTATTTATAGTTGAAAATGTTAGGTAAAAAAAAATTAAAATAAAATAAGTAAATCTTAAAAGTTAAAATAAGAAAAATTATTTTGTATTTTTATTAAAAGTAAATCTTAAAAGTTAAAATAAGAAAAAGTAGTTTGTATTTTTATTAAAAGTAAAATCTTAAAAGTTAAAATAAGAAAAAGTAGTTTGTATTTTTATTAAAAGTAAAATCTTAAAAGTTAAAATAAGAAAAAATATTTTGTATTTTTATTAAAAGTAAATCTTAAAAGTTAAAATAAGAAAAAGTAGTTTGTATTTTTATTAAAAGTAAAATCATAAAAGTTAAAATAAGAAAAAGTAGTTTGTATTTTTATTAAAAGTAAAATCTTAAAAGTTAAAATAAGAAAAAGTATTTTGTATTTTTATTAAAAGTAAATTTTAAAAGTTAAAATAAAAAAAAGTAGTTTGTATTTTTGTATTTATTTATTATAAGTAGATATAGTTTTGATTTTTTTTTTTGTATAAAATTCTAAAAAAAAATTTGTTTAATATATTTCTAAGAACATTTAACATTTTATTTCTATATTTGTTTAATTATTAAATACGAATTTTATATAAAAATTATTATTATATTTAGTTTTTATAAAAATTAAAATTTATGATTATTAATTTATAGTTTTTATTATTTTTATAAATGTTATAATATTATGTATTATTTAGTTAATTATATATTCTATTAACTAAATAACAAAAGTAATATAAATATTATATATATATTCATTGATGTAATTATGTTATATTATATATCATAATCTTATTTATAATATTTATAATTATATTATTTATTTTAAGCGTACGTTTATTCGGTCAACGTTAAATTTATTCGTATATAACAACTCTAGGTATTTTAGTAAAATCGGAAGTCGAAAAGTGAGGGTTGTTATAATATTTGTTTAACTAAATGATAGTTTGTTAATGTTAATATAAAGATTTACAATTGGGCGTCCCTATAAATTACCATATACACTCAATCGGACACGATGGGCGGGGTATTTATATGTACGAATAATCGTTCATTTAACCGGACACGGGAATGGATTAATAGCCACTAGAATAATTAAAACAGGGGTGAAATTATGTACAAAGGACACTTGGTATAATTGATAACAAAATATTAAAACCTTGGGTTACACTCAGTCTACATCCTGGTGTAATTATTAAACAAAGTATTAAAATCTTGTTACAGTTTAAGTCCCTGATGATGTAGCGTGAGGGTACGAAATAGTATTATTTTTAATACAAAATACTACAAAATATGACACAAGTTTTATTAATTTACGGATGGGATATACCTAAACCTTGCTACAACACTATAGGCAGTGTACCTAATCGTAGAGTAGTGTAGTTTTTAGTAAGTCCGGTTCGTTCCACAGGGAGCTGGTGAAGTTAACGCTATATTATTAAGTTTATTTGTAAAAATATATATATAAATAAGTAGTAGTATTATTATAAAATGGGGGTTTTACCGTTTAATGACCGGTTTGTCGATTTTAAGCGTAAAAATAAATGACAAAAATTAAAGTGCGTAAAATAAATTGCGATAAATAAAATGACAGAAAATAAAATTGCGAGTAATAAAATGACAGTAAATAAAGATACGATGAGAAATATAATAAAAGAATTATGCTTATTTAAACTTCCGTAATCATGATGTTTGACGTGTTGATTTTAATTTATTACCATGGGTTAATTGTCCTTTGTCCTGGTTTATTTGATACATCTATCTGGTTTTTGTCCATAATAGTCCATCGGTCATAAATATAAAGTGCGAGTATCCTCGTCAAATTACCCTTATACCCGAAGTCAAATATTCCAACTGATTAAGGATTTAAACTGTGACGCAGTTATCACTTCTGTCAACAATTACACCAGTTATCACTGTATGTAATCCACCCCTGTTTTAATTAGTTTATGAATATTAATTCATCCACTTGATCAGAATGAATAATCAATTACCCAACCCAATTGATTAATTAAATGATTATAACAGATTCCATATGAACGTCACTAAATAGGACAACCATAATCATTATTAATTATTAGGTTAATTAATTTGAAGATAGGTTCGACAGACTCCAATGAGTTGTCACTCAATTAGACAATACCCCCCATCTATTAATAGTCAATAATTCAATTTCCACAAGTGTCGGTCTTTTGCCCAAACCTTAATTATGGTACAAAGCCCAATAACCCCATCTTAATATTTTAGCCTAACATCACGATTACTTCGGCTCAAATAAGCATAATAATAACTTAGTTACGAGACATTAATGTAAAAAGGTTGAACATAACTTACAATGATTAAAAATAGCGTAGCGTTACACGGACAGAATTTCGACTTACACACTCAAACGATCTCTATCATAAATCTTATTATTATCATAATTTAAAGTTAAAATTAAGATTATTGTTATATCTTATTAAGTTAACATTATGATAGAGATATAGAATATAGATATTGATAATTGATAGATAGAAAAATAAGAAAAAGATAGAAGAAAAAAAAAAGATCGAACGAAAAAAATCTCGGAGAAGTTCCCTCAATTCATCATTACATAGATCGTTATATAGAAATTGAATTTTCATTTACGACCCCTGAACTATGCTCAATTAACAACTTTTTATTATTTAATATTATTCTTATTATGAATTATTTAAATATTATATTTTATTCTTGTGCATAGTTGACTCGTAATTTTTACACCGTTGCGTCGAGCGTTGAGAGTTGGTTCATGCCTCGGTTCTGGATTTTCGAACGTCCTTTCGTATAATTTAATATCTTGTACTTTGCGTTTTGTAACTTGTACTCTTGTCATTTTTAGACGTTCTTCATCAATAATTTGAACCTTTTTGACTGTATCTTGTACTTTTGAGCTTTTTGGACGTTTTGGTCTTTCAAATCTTCGTTTTTGTCTTTAAATCTTCATTTTCGAGCGATTTGCGTCTTTCGTCTTCGCACTTATTTATTTAACTATTACAACTAAAAATAAGGAAATTACATTTAAAAACTTTACATATTGGAACGATATTGCTACTAAATATATGTTCATTTGGAGCACTATCAAATATCCCCACACTTGAGCGTTGCTTGTCCTCAAGCAATACAGAACTTGAAATAAAAACATACATGAATCACTTTTTTATTCATCACATTTTGTACATCAGTGATTTTGATATAGCGGTATAAACAATGACAGTAATGATGGTTAAAGGTGGGTGTGTCATCCACAGTTGCCTCGGGTTTAGGTCAACGACACTTGCAATCAAATAGCCGATTTACTTTCGGTTTCCAAAGCAAAGTGCACATTTGAAAGGTGGTTTACAGTCCCACATGACTATTAAAATTTAGATCCTTTAGGAAATAGGATCTTTATGAAAACATTTGATCTTTTGAAAATTCAATCTAGCTTTTACCCTAGATAAGTTTTCTGATTTGATCCACCATTGGTGTTGCAAAATATATTTGTGGATCAATATTTTGGCTAAAAACATTTAGGTTCGTGTAATCCACTGCTATCCCGGTATCGGAAAGCACACATCCAGTTTACTTGTTCCGTATATTACCTTTCGGTAAACTACCGTCCGGTTGTAAAGGAAAGCGATGAACAAGAAACTGTTAAGGCAATGTCCCGTGACATGCAGATGATTATGGTCTTTTAACGTGTCGGATGCTAGAACTATCCTTGGTAGGAGCGATAGTAAAGATCATCCTATAATTTTTCGGTCTGGCACAAGGTCCTGTCTCCGACCATGCTATGCAACCACCGTTCTTACGGTTGACACCCGATTTGGTTCAGGTGACCTAATGAATTCCAGGTGAATTCTCAGGATTTTACGTTCAATGGTAATGAACGCATTGAAAATGGGTTTTCAGAAAACAAATCGGTTTGTATTTTTTATCAAAATATTTTCTCGTTCAAGCTCGAGTTTAGATATCATTGAATTCCATGAGTTTGAATTCTCAATCTTTAAGGTCAATCTCTAGGATTGAGTAATATCAGTCTTAAAAGCTGATTTTTAATCTTTAAGGAGATTATCCTTTCTGGGGATCTGATTCATTAGTCTTATCAAGCTAATTTGCATGGTGCCTCCCCATTGTACGAGATAAATCCTTCTCATGGTTAGGATAAATCTGACCACATGGCGACCCTGTTTGATGCTGAGGTCCGTGGATTTCCTGCTGATTTTAGAGATGACTTTTCTAGATTTTTCGTCAACCTACAGCTGGTCTAGACGACAACTTCATGACCTAAATCAAGAAGCGCGTTTCTTTTTCGGAAGACTTTACTTCCTTTTAATGATGGAATTGATTCATCGTGTAGATCCATCTTTCTTACAGTAAATCGGGTAAAACTGATTAAAATCGTCCAAAGCAAAAGTACCTGCAATAATCTTGTACAAAAATATGTGATATATGTTTTAAGTTGAATAACTTGGTACATTCTTCCCACACTTAGTTTCTTTCTTTGCCTTTTTATTTTCTTCTATTTCATTTTAAATGAATTCAACTTTTTTAAGTTGTTTCTCAATTTATGTCCTTTTCGAGGTAACGATAATTTCGGTATTAACACCTAGTTTTCATCGTTCATAAATATGTATAAACATGATTTTGAGTTCATTTAGTTGAAAATTTTTCAAATTTTTACAAAATTTGGCAAATAAACTAAGTGCAAACCCGAGAGAATTTATAACCCTTCCCCACACTTGAGATCATGCAATGCCCTCATTTGCATGAAATCAGACTATAATTATAAATTCATGAGGGTGATTAGTGTAGAAAAGTGATTAAAAATACCCAGTTTGTAAGCATATTATTTTACATCACATTTGATATTTTGCTTCTTGTCGTCAAAATCAGTAGCTATTGCTGAACTTAATGTTAGTCTTTGAAAGTGCGTTGTTCTACCCTGTTTTGTACATAATATAAAATACAAACATATATATACATATTTTTGAAGTTGGGTATATTACCCCACGTTCAAAAATTTATAAAGTCTAATATCTTTTTGGCATACTTTAGATCAATAAAATTAAAAATAATGATAACAAAATTTGCCGTCCCACCCTCGGGTAAAGTAATTTCGGCTCAACGGCCTAGTCTTCAACTCACGACGAATTTTAGAAATCATTTTTAAACTTAATGAATTAAAGTAAATTTTGTTTTTAAAATCACACAAAACTTAAATTTAAAAGGCATATTAATTAAAACCTAAAAAATAAAAATTCAGAATGGAGGGAGAAAACTAGTTCTTTAGTGTCTGCTAGCGGAAAAGACCAATCGAATTCCATTCTCGGAACTACACGAGAACAGAACAACTAACTACAAACAGCATTTTCTTTTTAGAATATTTGAATCTCCTCACACTTAGGTAGATGTGGTGTCGAAATTGTGATTAACTTCATCGTTAATTTCTCTTGGTCCATAATCAACTTGCATATCCGTGACTTTTTCTTTAAGCCATTGGTCGGATTCCTGTGTAATATCCACAATTTCAACTAGTTTCTCCTTTTCTTTAGGTGATAGATTGGATACTAACCGGTTACATAACTTAAAGTTCCCCTTGGTTCTAGCATCGCGAATCCGTTTAATAAGTTTCTTCATTGAACTATTAATAACGGGATTATTTAATTTCGTATCAACAACGGGGTTCTTTGTTATCATGTCATCATTAGGTGTTACTTCATTTTCCCCACACTTAGGCGTTTCATTATTGCTAAGTATTACCGTTGGAGTTGGTAAAAGCACATGGTTCTTACCAATTGTTTTTACTGGTTCAACGGTTTTGGCTGGTGGAGATTTAGACTTTCGAATCATAAAGGTGATCGATTTGTCACCACTTTTAAGTGTCATTCTTCCATTTCCTACATCAAATAACGCCTTGGTGGACGCTAAGAATGGCCGACCTAAAATTAGAGGAATGTTTGGGTCCTCTTCTATGTCAATGACAATAAATTCGACTAGAAAGGTTAAATTGCCTACTTGAACGGGTAGTTTGTCAGCAATTCCAACTGGGTGCTTAATGGTTTGATCAAAGAGTCGAACACTCATATCCGTTGGACTTAACTCACCTACACCTAATCTCTTATATAAGGAAAGAGGCATAACACTCACACTCGCACCTAAATCTGCTAGTGCATCATACATGACACAATCACTAAGTAGACAAGGAACAATAAATTCACCCGGATCACCTACCCTAGGTGGAGGTTTTGGTGGAACTGTCTTCACCGGGTTTATATTTACGGCTTTTGTTTCTTGCACTTTCTTATTCTTTTTCTTCTTCTTCTTTCCAGAGGTATCACAATCTTTATTACCTATCACTTGCTCATACTCAACTCCTTTTCTTGGAAACGGGATGGGTGGTTTGTATGGTGCCACCACTGGCTTTACATACTCGGGTGGTGGTGGTGTAACTTCTTCATTGTTACTCTCATCTAAAACCCTCCCATCTTCTGATGCTGGTTTTTCAGAATTCGTTGACACCATATTAACATTCTCATTCCGAGGATTTACTTCAGTATTACTCGGTAGCTTTCCTTGTTCCCTCTCACTCATCATGCTAGCAAGAGTACCTACGTGTTTTTCTAGATTCAAAATGGAAGCTTGTTGAGTTCTTAATGACTGATCAAACCTCTCGTTCGTTTGGGTTTGAGATGTAATGAATTGTGTTTGAGATTCAATCAGCTTTGCCATCATTTCTTCTAGATTTGGCTTTTTCTCTTCGGGTTGTTGTGGTGGTTTATACAAGCTAGGTCTTTGTTGATTGAAAGTGTTGTTTTGAGTTGGTTGGTTATTCGGACCTTGTTGGTTATACGAGTTATTGTCGGGTCCTTTTGGATTGTAAAGAATGTTTTGATTTCGATTGAAGTTTGGCCTTGGCGGTTGATAATTATTTTGATAATTATTTCCCGGCCTTTGGTTCATATAGGAAACATTCTCTCGTTGTTCCATCGTTGGTTCAATGTGACAATCTTTCAATAAGTGTGGTCCACCGCATTGCTCACAACTGATTCGTATTGCGTGAATATCTTTATTCATCTTTTCCATTCGTCTTTCGAAAGCATCTATTTTTGCTGAAACGGAATCAAAGTCATGGCTAGAATCGGCTCTAGCCGCTTTAGATGAACGAACAATATCTTTTTCTTGGTGCCACTCATGCGAGTGGGAGGCTGTGTTATCAATAATTTTGTAAGCTTCAGTTGCGGTTTTCTTCATAATGGAACCACCAGCGGTTATGTCGATGTCTTTTCGTGTGGCGATGTCTACGCCTTTATAGAAGATTTGTACTATTTGAAAAGTATCTAATCCGTGTTGAGGACATCCTCTCAACATCCTTCCGAATCTTGTCCACGCCTCATATAATGTTTCATTTGGCTTTTGCGTGAACGTAACAATTTCTCCTTGAAGTCTCACGGCTTTGGATGCCGGAAAGAATCGTTTAAGAAATTTTTCAACTAAAACATCCCATGTGTCAATCGCCCCTTCAGGTAACGATTCTAACCAATCTTTGGCTTCTCCCTTTAAAGTCCAGGGAAACAACATGAGATAGATCTGCTCATCTTCCACTTCTCGGATTTTGAATAGTGTACAAATTCTATTAAACGTACGAAGATGTTCGTTTGGGTCTTCATTCGGTGCACCACTGAATTGGCATTGGTTAGTTACCATGTGTAGGATTTGTCCTTTAATTTCATAATCTGGAGCATTAACTTCTGGTTTAATAATGGCGTGACCTTGGCCCGTGCGTGTAACTCTCATTCGGTCTTCCATACTTAGAGGTTCTAGATTTTTCATGATTGGAAGTGTTGTATCTGAATCACTAGAGGTTTCTGATTTAATGGTTTCTTCCTCAACAATCTCTGTTTGAATGATTGGTGGTTCCGGAGGAAAGTTTAATGGTTCGGGATCTACAAACCGTTCCTGAATATTTTCCGAATTCTCAATTGTGAGGTCGGGTTCAAAAAATGGATTATCGGAAATTTGAACTGAAGTACTTGGGCGACTGGATGACGATTCTAAAGAAAAATCAACGGCGGTTATATTTGCTAAATGTCTTGATCTAGTTACAGGTGGTGAACGTATGACCGGCGGCGAACGTCTTGCTCGGTGCATTCACTGAATATCCTATTAGTTTTTAAAAAGGAAAGAAAAATTATAATAAGTTATCCAATTAATAGACTTTTCTGATTTTGCCCACGTTTCGAATAGCCAAAAGATGCAGCAGAGGGGCAGGATTCGTTTGGTCTCAATATAATTGAGTACTGTTTGGCTCCAATAACCCGGTCCACGTACAAATCCAACTATTACTACGAACCAGAAAATTTTGATGTCTATCAATTTAACCACTTAAAATAAATTTTCGTAATTTTAAGAAATTTAGAGAAGAAGTAGAAAAAAATTCTAAGTCCTAAAAACTAGAATGGCGAGAAATAAGAAAGAAATAGATTGCGCGTCGAAAAATGTCGAAAAATAAAAGGTCGAAAAATAGGCGTCGAAAAATAAAAATAAGAAAGTAGTGCGAAATACGGCGTCGTAAAATTCTAAAGCACCTAAAACTTAGTCTAAGGAATAAGCACTTAAGGGATTTTACGGCAAAGCCTAAAAATTCTAGAAGTAAAAATAACTATGGCAAAACTAAACTTAATACTAAAAGTTGCGACTATAGTCTAAAAATCTAAAGGTAATAAAACTAAAAAAAAAACATTTTTTTTTTATAGACAAAATTTTAAAAATAGATATATTTTTTTTTTTTTTTTTTTTAATAATTTTTTTTTTTTTTTTTTTTTTTACGTTTTTTTTTTTTTTTTTTACGTTTTTGTTTTTTTGTTTTTTTTTTTTTTTACGTTTTTTTTTTTTTTTACGTTTTTGTTTTTTTTTTTTTTTTTTTTTTTTTTTCGTTTTTTTTTTTAAATTTTTTAAAAAAAAACGATTTTTTTTTTTTTTTTACAAATTTTTTTTTTTAAAACGATTTTTTTTTTCTTTTAAAAAAAAAACGATTTTTTTTTTTTTTTTTTTTACACAAATTTTTTTTTTTTTTTTTTTTTTAAAACGAAATTTTTTTTTTTTTTTTTTTTTTTTTTTTTTAAAAACGATTTTTTTTTTTTTTTTTTTTTTTTTTTACAAATTAATAATTTTTTTATAATTATAATTTTTTTTTAAAACTTTTTTTTTTTAATTCATTTACTATTCATGAATAGTAAATGAAAATAAATTAATTAATTTACTATTCACATGAAAGCGACATGATAGCAATTATTAATTATAAGTTACATAATATACCCCTGAAGTATTTAATAAATACGACTTTTTTTTTTAAAAATTTACGTAAAGATTCTTAAATATTTTTATATTATTATATTCTATTTCAATATTATTATATTATTATATTCTATTTCAATATTATTATATTATTATATTTTATTTCAATATTATTATAATTAAAAATATAGCGTTTTAGCGCTCCCCGGCAGCGGCGCCAAAAACTTGATGATGTAGCGTGAGGGTACGAAATAGTATTATTTTTAATACAAAATACTACAAAATATGACACAAGTTTTATTAATTTACGGATGGGATATACCTAAACCTTGCTACAACACTATAGGCAGTGTACCTAATCGTAGAGTAGTGTAGTTTTTAGTAAGTCCGGTTCGTTCCACAGGGAGCTGGTGAAGTTAACGCTATATTATTAAGTTTATTTGTAAAAATATATATATAAATAAGTAGTAGTATTATTATAAAATGGGGGTTTTACCGTTTAATGACCGGTTTGTCGATTTTAAGCGTAAAAATAAATGACAAAAATTAAAGTGCGTAAAATAAATTGCGATAAATAAAATGACAGAAAATAAAATTGCGAGTAATAAAATGACAGTAAATAAAGATACGATGAGAAATATAATAAAAGAATTATGCTTATTTAAACTTCCGTAATCATGATGTTTGACGTGTTGATTTTAATTTATTACCATGGGTTAATTGTCCTTTGTCCTGGTTTATTTGATACATCTATCTGGTTTTTGTCCATAATAGTCCATCGGTCATAAATATAAAGTGCGAGTATCCTCGTCAAATTACCCTTATACCCGAAGTCAAATATTCCAACTGATTAAGGATTTAAACTGTGACGCAGTTATCACTTCTGTCAACAATTACACCAGTTATCACTGTATGTAATCCACCCCTGTTTTAATTAGTTTATGAATATTAATTCATCCACTTGATCAGAATGAATAATCAATTACCCAACCCAATTGATTAATTAAATGATTATAACAGATTCCATATGAACGTCACTAAATAGGACAACCATAATCATTATTAATTATTAGGTTAATTAATTTGAAGATAGGTTCGACAGACTCCAATGAGTTGTCACTCAATTAGACAATACCCCCCATCTATTAATAGTCAATAATTCAATTTCCACAAGTGTCGGTCTTTTGCCCAAACCTTAATTATGGTACAAAGCCCAATAACCCCATCTTAATATTTTAGCCTAACATCACGATTACTTCGGCTCAAATAAGCATAATAATAACTTAGTTACGAGACATTAATGTAAAAAGGTTGAACATAACTTACAATGATTAAAAATAGCGTAGCGTTACACGGACAGAATTTCGACTTACACACTCAAACGATCTCTATCATAAATCTTATTATTATCATAATTTAAAGTTAAAATTAAGATTATTGTTATATCTTATTAAGTTAACATTATGATAGAGATATAGAATATAGATATTGATAATTGATAGATAGAAAAATAAGAAAAAGATAGAAGAAAAAAAAAAGATCGAACGAAAAAAATCTCGGAGAAGTTCCCTCAATTCATCATTACATAGATCGTTATATAGAAATTGAATTTTCATTTACGACCCCTGAACTATGCTCAATTAACAACTTTTTATTATTTAATATTATTCTTATTATGAATTATTTAAATATTATATTTTATTCTTGTGCATAGTTGACTCGTAATTTTTACACCGTTGCGTCGAGCGTTGAGAGTTGGTTCATGCCTCGGTTCTGGATTTTCGAACGTCCTTTCGTATAATTTAATATCTTGTACTTTGCGTTTTGTAACTTGTACTCTTGTCATTTTTAGACGTTCTTCATCAATAATTTGAACCTTTTTGACTGTATCTTGTACTTTTGAGCTTTTTGGACGTTTTGGTCTTTCAAATCTTCGTTTTTGTCTTTAAATCTTCATTTTCGAGCGATTTGCGTCTTTCGTCTTCGCACTTATTTATTTAACTATTACAACTAAAAATAAGGAAATTACATTTAAAAACTTTACATATTGGAACGATATTGCTACTAAATATATGTTCATTTGGAGCACTATCAGTCCCCAATTAGTTGGAATATTTAACTTCGGGTATAAGGATAATTTGATGAGGACACTCGCACTTTATATTTATGACTGATGGACTGTTATGGACAAAAACCAGACGGACATATTAAATAATCCAGGATAAAGGACAATTAACCCATGGGCATAAAACTAAAATCAACACGTCAAACATCATGATTACGGAAGTTTAAATAAGCATAATTCTTTTATTTCATATTTAATTTCCTTTATTTTATATTTAATTGCACTTCTAATTATCGCATTTTTATTGTTATTGTATTTAATCGCACTTTTAATTATCGTACTTTTTAATTATCGTAAGTTTATTTTATCGCACTTTTATTATTCGCAATTTCATTTATCGTTATTTACTTCATGCTTTAATTTAAGTCTTGTATTTATTTTTAATATTTTACATTTGGTTTTAACTGCGACTAAAGTTTTAAAATCGACAAACCGGTCATTAAACGGTAAAAAAAAAAACCCCCCTTTATAATAATAATATTACTTATATATATATTTGTATTTTTATAAAAGTAAACTAATATAGCGTTGAGCTTTGTTTAAAAAAGATTCCCTGTGGAACGAACCGGACTTACTAAAAACTACACTACTGTACGATTAGGTACACTGCCTATAAGTGTTGTAGCAAGGTTTAAGTATATCCATTCTATAAATAAATAAATATCTTGTGTAAAATTGTATCGTATTTAATAGTGTTTCGTTGTAAAATTTAATAGTATTATATACCACTCCGCTACTACATCAAGAATCATGACACGAAAACAATTTCAAGTAAGATTATTACTCGAATCAAGATAGTTTATAGTTATAGAAATCGAATCAAAGTTTGAATATGAGTATTACCTTGAATAAGAAAGATAATCTACTGTAATTAACAAAGGTTTCTTGATCTTAGATGATTACTTGGAATGGATTTGCAAGATTAAAAGTAAACTAGCAAACTTGAAAGGATTTTCGAAGTGTTCTTGAAGTGTTCTTCCTATGATGATTATAGCTTGATTCTTGAAGTAATTTTTGATGAAGATGATGATTAGTTTACTGGAAATTTCGTTCCTAAGTGTGTGTGTGTGTGTGTTTAGAGAGAATTAGAAAGAGAATTGGAAGTGAAATGGATTGATTGGTGAGTGGTGAATGATGAGTGGTGAGTGGGGGTTAAAAGGAGCTCTAGTTAGTTGACTATTTCATGGTAGAAGTTAAATTTGATTAGTCATGCATGACATAATCAAGAGTGGAATCCCATGCTAGTTCCTATTGGTATATACTCATAGTAAGTACGTCTAGCAGCTGTGTATAATACGGGTACGAATACTGAATGACTACGAGTAGAATTGTTGATGAAAAATGAATGGAAATGTAATTGTAAGCATTTTTGCTAAGTAGAAGTACTTTGATATGTGTCTAGCAGCTCGACCCCAGCCAGGGGCTCTGCCCCTTGGACCCCGCCAGGGGTTGCCACCCCTTGGACCCCGCTATCGGGGGTGCTGCCCCCGAACCCCCGTCATAATCAAGATAAGTTCAAACAATTGTGCACTCCACACTTTCCCCAAACTTGTTCGATATTTAACAAGGTTATTTTGGTTAACAATTTAATCCCAGTACAATTAAATCATATTGGTGACACAAATCACCAATAATGAATATATCTTGATATGATATATATACTTTAAAATGTCGTTACAACGATAATCGTTACATATATGTCCATATATATATCAACATATAGTTTTTACAAGTTTTAACGTTCGTGAATCGCCGGTCAACTTGGGTGGTCAATTGTCTACATGAAACTCATTTCAAATAATCAAGTCTTAACAAGTTTGATTGCTTAACATGTTGGAAACATTTAATCATTCAAATATAGTTTTAATTTAATATATAATCATGGAATAATCATGGAAAAGTTCGGGTCACTACACCAAAGATCCTTTGCCATCGAGCAAGAAAAGAATAAATGGTCAATAGTTTTCGTCCCATTCGAACAATTCGGGCACATAATGGAACGATTATCAATCCCTCTCGTAGGAAGGTTCCAACGAAGAGGAAGAGTGTCCAATCTGAAACGCCACAAAAAGATATTAACTTTTCTTGGTAAGAACTTGAACCAAAGCATTTCCAAGGGAAGAGAAAAGAGTAATATGCGGTCTGAGACGACCCGTCCTAATCCATAAGGACGAATATAATAACTTATGATTACATTGCAAGGTATTTGACCTCTATATGATATATTTTACAAACATTGCATTCGTTTTGAAAAGACAAACTTTCATTTCATCGTAAGTTGACAAACATGCATACCATTTCATAATATCCAAACTATAAATGACTTAATCTGTCATTTATTTAATTATAATCTTTATAGAACTCAATGACTTGAATGCAACGTCATTCGAAATATGCCATGAATGACTCCAAGTAATATCTTTAAAATGAGCAAATGCACAGCGGAAGATTTCTTTAATACCTGAGAATAAACATGGTTTCAAGTGTCAACCAAAAGGTTAGTGAGTTCATTAGTTTATCATAATAATCATTTCCATAATTTTTAATAGACCACAAGATTTAATTTTCATAGTTAACTGCAGGAACACTCATCTGCAAAAAAATTATAATACAGGAACACTCATCTGTATAAAATTCATTCATATGGTGAACACCTGGTAACCGACATTAACAAATGCATATAGAATATCCCCAAATATACAGGTACACTAATATGTATATAAAATCGAAGTACTAAAGCATCCATAACCTGAATGGGGTTTGTTAGGCCCATAGATCTATCTTCAGGATTCACGTAAATTAGGGGGTCTGTTCCCTAATTCTTAGGCTACCAAGCTAAAAGGGTGATAATCAATTTCGATAATTCAACCATAGAATGTAGTTTCGATTACTTGTGTCTATTTCGTAAAACAGTGGTAAAAACAGTGCATGTATTCTTAGTCCCAAAAATATATATTGCCAAAGCATTTAAAAAGGGTGCAAATGAAACTCACCATACTGTATTTCGTAGTAAAAATACATATGACATCATTGAACAAGTGCAGGATTGGCCTCAGATTCACGAACCTATTTTAAGTATATATATTTATACATCGGTCAATATTTGTCTAACAATTTAGGTCAATTCGTAGTGTATCACAATCCTAATGCTCGAGATTATCATGCAAAAGTCATAAAAGTCATCTAATCCAAAAATGGCTTTCAAAATTTATACTGATTTATTATATAACTTAAATATAGTCGTTTTATATATTCAAATATATTTATTAGATTTTATTAGATTAAATAATATAAATCATTTATTAATAAATAAAAATTTATATTAAAATTTATATATGATAAAAAAATATACTATTATATATCTTAAGTATTAAAATTTATAAAGTTCACTTAATATCATAAAATATAGTGGTATGTATTATTAATGTAATTATATTACGTGTGGTAAAAAAATATCTTTATATCACATATTCATTTGATAAAATATATTGATAATAATAAATAAAATTGTATTATTTTGTAATAATAATAATAATTATTATTATTCTACTAATAACAATATTTATATTTACTAGTGATGATATCAATTATGATAAAACGATAACTCTAATCATGATAATCTTAATAATAACGATACTTTTTAATAATAATAATATTTTTATATAACACTAATAATTCTATTTAAAATGATAATTTTTAATAATAATCCTAAAATAATAATAATAATGATATTTTATAATAACAATGACATTTCTATTAAAAATGATAATTTTAATAAAAATGATAATTTTAATATTAATGATACTTTTAATTAATAATAATGATAAAAAGAATAAAAACAATATTTTTATCTAGATCAATATCTTACATTATTTTAATTTCATCATGATACTTGTACTCATTATTTTCTAATCGATTCGTTTAATAGCTTTTAGTCCTCTTTTATATTATATCCATAATAATGATACTAATATTAGTTTTAATGATAATAATACTAATAATAATAAAGATTATAATACTATTAATGATAATACTAATAATTACTTTAATGATGATGATGATGATAATAATAATAATAATAATAATAATAATAATAATAATAATAATAATAATAATAATAATAATAATAATAATAATAATAACAATAACAATAATAATGATAATTCTAATAATAATCTTAATAATAATAACGATAGTAATGCTAATAATAATGACAATTTTTAATGCTAATACTTATAACTATAATAATGATGATGATGATGATGATAATAATAATAATAATAATAATAATAATAATAATAATAATAATAATAATAATTAGATCATAATTATAATGACGATAATAACGACGATAGTAATAATAATCATTTTAGTAATTCAGTTGCCTATATCTTTTAATTCGTTCATCGAAACTATTCGATATCCAAATGAAAAGTTATTGATTTTTCACCAGCTTTCCAACGACATGCATACCATATACCTTATCTCAGTAGCATGTATATTAAACTCATGATCTAACATAAACTATTTAACGACAAAATTAAACATACAAGCATGCATAATCATATATACTCGAGTATTAGTCAGGGATACATTACTAATATATAAAAGTCAAGTTATGAGTGCTCACGTATCAATATTGTGATTCAATATTGTAGGAAAGTATGGGCAACGGAGATGATAAACACTAGGTTGACCTCACGAGTTATACCCTCAAACCATACCCATAACCTCCATAGCTATAACCCATAATTTCCTTAGTCCTATCCCGCTCGAAAAACCCGTTTGAAGATACGCGAGCAAAACTTTGTCGTAGTATTTTATGTAATAATAATACTAATAATAATTCTAATACTACTACTAATAATAATATAATTAATCATAATAATAATAATAATAATAATAATAATAATAATAATAATAATAATAATAATAATAATAATATTATTATTATTATTATTATTATTATTATTATTATAATTATTATTATTATTATTATAAATATATATATATAGATACGAGAGATTGGGAGATAGTAAACAAAATGAATCAGAAATCAGGAAACGTTCGATTTATAAGCAATGTAACCACCTACCCCCCTCCATGCGATCGCATGGAGTTTGAGGGTGATGCCCATGCGATCGCATGACACCCTGGTACAACTAAGATCGACTAAATTTCCTTGCCGACACTAGTTTATTATTATATATATATATAATATATTTAATTTATATAATTAATTATATATTGTATTATATTTATGTGTATAGTTAACTTATGATTTTAGTTCCGATGACTCGTACGTTGTAACTTGACTTACGTCCCATTTCCGGTTTCTCGAACGCATTTTCGTACGCTTAGAAAAATAGTATTTTATGTTTCGTGTAATGTACCTTTATACATGACAAGACTCAAATCAATGAAAATTATCCCACTCAAAATGTAACTTATTCATTTGAGTGTTTTGGTCATTTGCTTCTTTAAATCAACTCTTCGTCATTTATCAAAGTATATTTAATAATTATTGTCAAAACATTTTATGATTAAGTAAATTTTATATTTTAGCATTTTGTAAAATATATATATTTTCATTTAGAAACATAAATTTTAACATGTTATATATGTTTGAAATATTTATCTAATAATATAATATTTAGTTTTTCACAACTAATTTATATTTCAAGGCCGTTCTATAGTTTAAGACCATTTAAATATTTAACAATGGTTATGTCACATAACGTCCACATAATTGAAATTATTATATCATATAACGTTTTCATTTTAAACTTAACTAAGTATAGTTCATTTATGTACTAGTGTTTATTTTAACTTCTTAAACGTACTAATTATCATACCTACATATCAATCGAATCACCTAAGCGGGTGTTACTATTGTTTACTTAACTAATTTGAAATCATATATATTTAATATACATAAACACGTTTTAAATACACGATGCAAGTTATTTATATATATATATATGGTTCTAACAACTAACATTCCGACTTATTGTATAAATTCAAATTCATTCTTTAAAAGGTTTCATCTATATCATAAACGTTTTCAATAATATGAAAACTGAATAATTATCTTATCAAAGACACGAGGCAATCATTGTATTGAAAGTTAAGCAGGAATCTCTACTAACCTTTGTTCAGTTATTGTTAATTGACATATTTGTTCTTACTTGTAAATCACTTTACCATTTTCCGAATATTGTTAAAATGGAAAGATTTCTCAAATCAGTGTGGACCTCACAACAGAGACCCGTAATCATATCATAATGTATCTGATAATTTAATCATTTGATATTATCTTTTAATTTCCGTCGATAAACATATATTGAAACTAATATGTTTATGTAAAGTATTATTTATCAAATACTTTGTTAATGTTTTCAAGTCATATAATTTCATAACTTATTTTCATATCAATCAACCGTTAAATGTATATATTCATACATACGTATTTACACATAATTGTTCGTGAATCATCAAGAGCAGTCGAAGGTAAATGAATACATGAACACAATTCAAAGTTTTTGAGATTTAAACATTTTAGACTGTGCTTATCGTGTCAGAAACATTAAATCATTTGAAGATAAAGTTTAAATTTGGTCAGAAATTTCCGGGTCGTCACAGTACCTACCCGCTAAAGAAATTTCGTCCCAAAATTTGATTGGAATGGTCATGGCTGACAATAAGTATGTTTTCATGACGCATACGAGCTGAAAATTAGAGTTTTATCATCAGCGAGTAATATGGATAAAACAATTTGCTTAAATGAAGCGTACGAGTGAAGTTATCATAAAAGAGTGAAATGAGTAAGTGTAGATTCGTCATATCTTTTGATGTAGATAGGATTGATTTCCGGAATTCAAGGGATTTGGAGAAAATCTTTGTAATAAGATTTGATTCTTCGGTAATCAAGGAAATTATGATCCGCTTTAAATGCGATCATCTGTTTTGATTGCTCTGTCGAATATTTTACTATAAATCCACCCTCTTCGTTTCCTTATTTCCACAACTCACACCTTTTATTCTTTCTCCCCCAACTCATACTTTAAAGTATTCGTCAATATGCTTCATCCAGTTCTGATTCTTGATATACTCCTAACTTCCATATCTGTCATTCTCCTTTTTCATCTGCCTCTAGAAGAATCTATTTACTTCTACTATACTCTTGGATTTATAGTGTTTTTAATTCTCCCGTGTCTTTATGTTGCTATATGCATCGATATCTATAGTTTGTAATTTCTGGGTTGTTGTTGGGTTTTATATTCTCTCTTATATTTCAAAGTCCCTGCTTCTGTCTTCTATAATCACTGTCGTCCACAGTTAATACTCTCTCCTATTTACTGCGATTTATACCTCAATTTCTATTTTAGAGCTTCATTCTTTTGTTTTCTCTTCTTGTCATTAAGCACCGCATGTAATGGTCCAGAATTTGTAGATATGAATTTCAGAATGAACATAGTTAATGTTCTAAGAAGGAAATCGTAATGGCACGATCATAATTTGTCAAATTACCAGAATATCCCAGAAAATAGAACTATCAAGAAGATATGTTCTTAATATGTTTGGAGATTCGGTAGAATGTAAGAGTCATGTAACATAGCACATGATGATGTCATGATCTGTGAATCATCATGTTCCATTTAGAAACTCAGCATGACTTACTGTAATATAATCACGTTGATCAAGTGTCATTATATTATACTAATTCATGCTTCAGTTCCCAATACTACTTCAAAAACATTCATATTTTAAATTCGAATTTTTCAGAATTTAGAAACTAAAACAGTTTCTTTTATGATGTAATGCAGATAGTGCGAAGAGATGAATTATTTCAGATAAGAATAGTCATGAAAATATCTTCAAAAATATTGAGGATATTTATAATGAAAGATACGATGATATCTTAGAATATCTAAGATCAGAGGATGATGAAGAATATTGTCCGCAATGGGTTTAGAGTCAGGAGCAAGGTATTTGATAACAACTTCAGCAGGCACTGAATCATTTGGATTCTTTGAAGGCCGGTTTAGTCTTTGTGATTTGTCCACAGCCTCCTTCATGGTTTGCTCAATCCGTGTTCCAGTTCTAAACCTTCTCTTTTTCTGAGCTTTTCCAACATCTTATTCTTTATTATCAAACTCTCAACTATTGAGGTCGTTTACAGTTTTTGCTGCTTCATCAACATTTTTAAGATTTCGAGAACTAGTTCGTAGTTTAGGGTTTTTTCCCAGAAACTTCACATTCGAAGTATGTAAGTCTAGGAGATAGATGTTATATGTACATATATACTTGTTGGCGTAGACATGCTGTGAGATTTCAAAATACTGATTGCTGATTTCCAGTAATTGTCATGACAATTCTTTTTATAAGATGCGGATGAGTAAATGATGAGGTTTCGATAAATATAATGATTTTTCGGGAAGTCAAAGATCAGTGAAGTTGTTGGTAAGTTTATTGCTAATGTGGTGGACATAAAAGGTTCCTCGATAACGTTGGCGAAAGGGCAACGTATAAATCGAGGTTATAATAAGACTGTTTCGACTGAGAAGTCGAAGTTGACTTGCTGAAGCTGTGACAAAACTGTATATTTTGAAACGGGATTGAAAAGTTATTTTAGCTAATAAATGCCAAAGGGTCTGATATGGATACGTGTTAAACTATGACTTTAGTTTCAGAAGTTTTTTAGGCACATAACTGTGGGTAATATGTGGTTGGATCATCATCTCGATGATTCATTATTTGAAGTGTCTTCAGGAATTTCGAGGGATTTGATCATAGATTGTAATCGTTAATATTCATATGATGTTCTAGAATTTTGAATGATACAAATACTTTTCTGGGTTCTATGAATAGAAATGATGTTCTAGCACAGCTTTGAAGTCAAAGTATAGCTTTAAAAGATGTAAGAATTCTAAGAGTGATGTCTTCTGTTAAGTCTTGACTTAGATTTTGATTTGTCAAAATCAGATTATGCAATCAAATTTGGATGAGAATGGTTATTTTGACTTCTATGAAAGAATGTATGTCATTGTGAAGGTAGTGAGTATAGTTGATGATTGTTGAATCAGAATCGAAGAATGTGTCATATTAATTGTGAATTTATATATTTCTCGGGTATTACCTACCCGTTAAAAAAAAAATTCACAAGTAATATTTTGTACAAGAGAATTTTATTACAGTCTTTATGAAAATATGTATATATTTTCTTCAGATGTAATACAGATTTAATGAGTTAATATTAAATTAAACTCATTTGATTTTCGGATGGAACTAGAAATGAATAATTCTTAAAACATTAGAGATTACATAATCTCCACAGAGTATTTCTCTATTATGATCAATAATTTATTATTTATTCTTATTGATATTCCCTTGGTGACGGATGTTGATGCTTGAGGAATTCTTGTGAACTTCGTAAGGTACGAATAATATTGTTTAGAAAATTTTGAGCACATCGGAGATGATAGTGTAAAATCAAATATATAATTGAATAATACACTTGGTTTATTATGAAACGGAATTCATGGAGTTGAAACAGAGATTGTGGTTAACGATGGTTAATTCGTTAATCAAAGGATTATAGCATATTAGTAATATGAATTTAATTGAGTAGTATCTACCCTTTTTCAATTCGTACATAATAGTTTAGTACGAAAAGGTTTATGATGGTTTCAAAATTTATATATATAAGATATACATATAAATTCTTCAGAGAAAATGAGTTAATACTTCATAACTCATTGATACAATATAGTCGTTGTTGATTCATAATGATGTCCACGGTGATTCTTGAACTGACGAAGCTTGTGATGTTATAGGTGTTGTTGGCACTGACGGTACTGGTGATGCTGACGGTACTGGTGATGCTGTTGATAAAACAAGTCTAGCTTATAATTCGTGCACCATTCATTGTCAGGGTTTTTACTCTCCCTTTTTATTATCTCGTTTCACACATCTGATTTCTGGTTAAGGCTAGAATAGATAATCTCTAAGACTTTGGAGATTACATAATCGCCACAGAATGTTTCTCCAATGATGTAATAGATTAATACTTCATCTGTTATTGTTGTTGGTACAACCTGGTATCTATGGTGCGTACGCCGTTGATGCTCAAGGTACGAATTGTGAGGTTGAAGTGTGGGATGCGGATGTTGTTGTTGGTGGTAGTGATGGTACTGTTGGTGTTGCTAATGGTGGTATTGTTGCTGCCGGTTCTGCTGCTGGTGCTTGTAACCTTTGCACCACATTCTCCAAAGCCACTACCCGAGCGCGAAGCTCGTTGACTTCTTCTATTACACCGAAATGATCGGTGGTTCGAACGAGCGGGTGAATAAGATCTAGGATTTGAGATAATATATAATCGTGATGAGACACTCTAGAAATGAGAGAGAAAATGGTGTCTCGAACAGGTTCGCCGGTAAGTGCTTCAGGTTCTTCGCCAAGAGGGCAATGTGGTGGATGGAAGGATCACCTTCTTCTTGTCTCCAATGATTGAGGAGGATACGAACCCATCCCCAATTCATCCAGAATAGATGATGGCTGATTGGTTGATCCATTCCGGTCACACTGCTTTCGGAGCTCGAGTGAAACTCCATATCGGAATTCGAGGGACTTGAACTAGTGGAGAGTTTCATTTCGTACAATTGAATAAAGGATTTTTCGATATGAAATGATTTTCGGCTATCGGATGGTATTCTAATTACATAAAATATCTATATATATATAGAGTAAAAGATCTCGTAGATTACGGAGGAATTTACGAAATATGTCAAGCAAAGTTTACAGTAACAGATACGCTAAGATATGAATTAGCAGATACGCTAAGGTATGAATTTTGTCTATACACTATTCATGCAATCAATGCAGTAAGATGTGTCTAGACTAAGAATGATAAATATGTAATTTCTGACAGGATATGATAAGCAAAACTTTTTGACACGTAGCTAAGGTCGAAGTCCAGACTCACTAATGCATCCTAATAACTATCAGCTAAACACACTAATGCAAGACTTGGTTCGCTAAGACCACCGCTCTGATACCACATGAGATGACCCGTCCTAATCCATAAGGACGAATACAATAACATATGATTACATTGCGAGGTATTTTCTAACGACCCATCCTAATCCATCTGGACAAATACATTACATTTGGTTACATCGCCAGGTACTTGACCTCTATATGATACATTTTACAAACATTGCATTCATTTTCAAAAGACAAACTTTCTTTACATTGAAAGTTGACGGCATGCATACCATTTCATAATATATTCAACTATAATTGACTTAATAATAATCTTGATGAAATCAACGACTCGAATGCAACGTCTTTTAAAATATGTTGTGATGCCCCGTACAAAACCATCGTGTACGAATCATCAACAACAGGATCATTACAAGGTCAAACACTATATGCGGTTTCAAAATAAGTTTGCATTCATGAATATAGGTGACGTCTTAACCAACATCAAATGTTTAACAACCAAAAGTATGCTTCTAAGAATAGCAAGCAATAATAGTACGTGACCCATAGGTCATTACAAATACATCGTTTCAAAAGTAATATAGTTTGAATGCAAAATAAACGTTTCATGTAGTGACATCTCTAATAAGCGCAACAGGAGTCTACAAAGCATGACAACTACAGCGGAATCAAGCAAACCTTAAGCACTTGAGAAAAACATGCTTAAAAATGTCAACACAAAGGTTGGTGAGCTATAGTTTAAGTATAACAGTAATGTAAGGTAGGCCACGAGATTTCAGTGCTTCAACAGCGTTTCAAAACAGTATGAAAAGTATATGTATAACCGTGGGCACTTGGTAACTAACTTAACGTAAATAACACCCCCTAAAAGTACACTTGGCGAGTACGTAAGTTTACGAAGTATTAAACACCCATTAAATGCTAGCGCTACTAGCCCGAGTGGGGATGTCAAACCCTATGGATCCATATCTAAGATTCGCGTTCACCGGTTCAAAGATCAATGACTAAATGTTACCGATCTAAGGGGAAAGTTTATGCCGTTGTATAACCCACACATATAATAAGTTTAAGTACTCGTGCCTAGTATGTAAAACGTAAAATGCGCATGTATTCTCAGTTCTCAAAATAGTTAAAGTAAAAAGGGATGCTATAACTCGCAGTGGAAAGTAGTAAAAGTCGATACGCGAAAATAGTAAGCAAGTAGTTTGGTCCGGAAGGTCCTCAACCTAAGTAAAAAGTTACTAAGTCAGTAAATCGTTCCCAAAGGTTTAAAAGTATGTAAATTAGGTCTTAAGTACCATCATCATTCATCATTAAACAAAAAGTGTAAAGTAAGTTTTAAGTCAAGACTAGGGTTTGAAATAAAGGCTGATTTCGTTCAGTCTCCACAACCTCTATACAAACTGAAATGAGGTGAGACCAGTGGCCATGGCTCCGTATATGAGTCCCATAGAGGCTGACCATTTTCCAGGACCAAACTCGTCTTCGTTTGACCGTGGTGATGGTTTAAGTGTGAGTAGGTCAAAAATTTCAGCACAACGTTAATAGGGTGTAGTGACTTTCGGGAGGCCATAGATCCTAAACCGTAATTCGGATTAAGACGAGGTCTAAACGGGAAATCATCTAATCGAACCGAACTAACTGAAAATCGACTTTCCAGTAGCCCAGGTAGTCTGATCAGTTCCAGAAACAGTAAGCAAAGGTGTTCCGGTGGGTTCTTGGTGCTTGATACTCATCACGGTTCTCATCCTTGATGCGTATAGCTTCAAGTGTACAACTCGTTGATGGGTTTGTATCATCTTAACCAATATTTGACCATCATAACACTAGTGTAAGTCTAAGATAAGTAGCACAACTCATTTAAGTGTTGTAAGTAGTTTGATGAACCAAAGTTACATCAAGATCTTAGATCCGACACATACATGAGTTATAAAAGTAATATTAAGCTACAAACTTGAAAATAAACTAAATAATCAAGATCATAAGTTGTAGAACTTAGATCTTAGCTAGATCTTAAAGATCCTAGACTAGAAAGTCTAGATCTAGTGTTCTTAAGTTAGATCCTAAGTTACAAAACTTGGATCTACACTTTAATGAAACCATAAGTTATGAAACTTAGATTTTCAACTTGAAAAATGTATGTAAGCTTGTAAGCACTTATTTACAACAAAATTAGAAGTCCATAAGTTATATAAACTTAGATCCAACATAAGTATATGAAGTTATAACTAGAAAGTTATACTTCCATGTTCTTGAACTTATAAAGTTAACTTTTAGTTCCAAGAAATATGAGATCAAGATTAACTAGTAATACATGACCAAATTGACAACATCACAACTTTAAAGTACATAAAATGAAGAGATAAACTAAATCTACAAGTAATAAGTTCATGGTTGTTCATACTTAGAAAGATTTAAGACAAGGCTTTGATCTTTTAAGAAAGTAAAACTTAAGTTTACAAATATGAACACAAGTATGATTTTAAAACTCATGAACTTTAAATCTTTAAAACATTAAGTGTAGAACCATTAAATAGAAAGTTTAGATTCTTGTTCTTGGTTCTTTACAAACAAAAGATGGAAGTAACCAAGATTACATGAAGATACAAGTTAGAGAACTTGATCTTTAACAACAATAAACAACAAGTAAGTAAACAACAAATAAAGACAAGTAATTAGATGATGATGGTGACGGTTTTTATGAAGGAAAAAGAGAGGAAAATAAAGCTTGTTACTTACAAAGTTTTGAGAGAAGAATGAGAGAAAAAGTTGAGAGAAAGTGTAAGTATGTGTGTGTGAAGAAATGAGGAAGTAATACTTGTAAATAAGTAATCAAAATTTGAAAATGGAACCCTCTCCCCTCTCCACAAAAGCCGACGGCCAAAGGGCCAAATGGGGCAAGTCAAGCCTCAACTTTCTAACATGGGGAGATGGTGTTAGCTTGAAATGGTATTAAAGCAAAGTTGTATGGGAAAATGGTGTAAGTATGCATGTAACTAGATTCCTCATGTCACTAATTAATCTAAGTTAAGCCTTAATGTAATACTTGTATAAAAGTGGGCTAACTAGTCCATTAAGAGAGTAGGGTGGGCTTCCAAGTCCATGTACATTAATAAAGGCCCAAGTCCAAGTATGTATGCAACAAATAAAATAAAAGCCCAAGTAATTAACTACTAACATTAGTTAATTAAAAATGATTAATAATAATTAATCATGAACGTAAATAATATTTGAAAATATTATTCGTGAAAAGTACGTGTGTCACAAAGACAAGTCGGGCCATGAAAAGTTAAATACGGTAACAGGTAACACGTATAAGAACACGTTTATTAAAACACAAGCATTAATAATAAATATTAATAAATATACGTTGGAAAATCCAGGGTCGTTACATTACCCACCTGTTAAAGAAAATTTCATTCCGAAATTTTAAGCTGAGGTAGATGGAGGAGTTGGGAAAAGGTGAGGATACTTCTGCATCATTTAATCCTCTCGTTCCCAAGTAAACTCAGGTCCTCGTTTGGCATTCCATCGTACTCAGACGATCAGAATCTTGTTTTGTTTTAAAGTTTTGACCTCACAGTCCATAATTTCGACAGGCTCTTCCACGAAGTGGAGTTTGTCATCAATTGTAAGTTCCTACAATGGTAGGACATGTTCCGGTTCAGCAAGACACTTCTTCAAATTCGATACATGAAAAGTAGGATGAACTGAGCTCAATTGAGTTGGAAGATCCAAACGGTAAGCAACGGGTCCAACATGCTCCAAGATTTCAAAAGGACCAATGTATCGCGGGTTTAACTTCCCACGTTTTCCAAAACGGATCACACCTTTCCAAGGCGCGACCTTCAACATTACACGGGCACCCACGTTGAATTCAAAATCCTTACGTTTAAGGTCGGCATAACTCTTTTGGCGATCACGGGCCGTCTTGAGTCTCGCTTGAATTTGGACAATCTTCTCAGTTGTTTCATGGCCTATCTCGGGTCCGGTGATTTGCGTTTCGCCTTCTTCGGCCCAACAAATAGGAGATCGGCACTTACGGCCATACAATGCTTCAAAAGGTGCGGCATTAATACTCGAGTGATAACTGTTGTTGTAAGAGAATTCGGCTAGCGGCAAATGCCTTTCCTAAGCCTTTCCAAAATCAATAACACATGCACGCAACATGTCTTCTAAAGTCTGAATCGTGCGTTCGCTTTGCCCGTCGGTCTGTGGGTGATACGCAGTACTCATGTCGAGACGAGTTCCCAAGGCTTCTTACAAAGAACGCCAAAATCTGGAAGCAAAACGGGGATCGCGATCTGAGATGATCGATAAGGGCACACCATGATGAGATACAACCTCTTTTATGTATAGTTGAGCGAGTCTTTCCATCGTATCCGTTTCCTTCATGGCTAAGAAGTGTGCAGATTTAGTAAGACGGTCAACAATAACCCATATGGTATCGTATCCGCCCACCGTCTTTGGTAACTTCGTAATGAAATCCATTGTTATCCTTTCCCACTTCCATTGCGGGATTTCCGGTTGTTGAAGTAACCCAGAGGGCTTTTGATGTTCGGCCTTAACTTTCGAGCAAGTCAAACACTTACCAACATAAGTTGCAACTTCCTTCTTAAGATTTGGCCACCAATGCTATTCCTTAAGATTGTGGTACATTTTACCGACTCCTGGATGAATCGAATATCTTGACTTGTGGGCTTCATCTAGTATAAGGTTCTGTAGGTCTCCATAACGGGTACCCAAATTCTTCCGGCATAGCATCGAAGTCCAGTCTCCTTAACTTCAAATCGAGAAACGAGAATGTTCAAGTATTCATGAGATATATTCTCCTCCTTGAGAGCCTCATCTTGGGCTGCTCGGATCTGGCTATTGAGGTTCAAATGAATGGTGATGTTCAGTGCCCGAACACGAAGAGGTGCCATCCTCTCCTTTCGGCTCAAAGCGTCAGCTATGACATTGGCCTTTCCAGGGTGATAACGAAGTTCACAATCATAGTCATTCAGTGTTTCCATCCATCGACACTATCTCATATTCAGTTGCTTCTGATCAAATATGTGTTGGAGGCTTTTATGATCGATGAAAATAGTGCTTTTTGTTCCATAAAAGTAGTGTCTCCACAGTTTTAATGCAAAGACAACGGCTCCAATCTCGAGATCGTGCGTAGTGTAATTTCACTCGTGAATCTTCATTTGACGAGAGGCGTAAGTGATAACCTTTGTTCGTTGCATCAGTACACAACAAAAACCACTTTTCGAAGCATCGCAATAAACGACGAAATTGTCACTGCCTTCAGGAAGTGATAAGATAGGTGCGGTGGTTAACTTTTTTTTCAAGGTTTGAAATGCTGATTCCTGTTCGGGTTCCCAAATGAACTTCTTCCCTTTGTGAGTCAGCGCGGTCAAAGGACGCGCAATCAGAGAGAAACCTTCAATAAATCTTCGGTATTAACCGACGAGGCCTAAAAATTGGCGGATGTGAGTTGGAGTAGTGGGGGGTCTCCCACTTGCTGATAGCTTCAATCTTTGCGGGATCAACTTTGATACCTTGATCACTCACAACATGACCCAGAAATTGGACTTCCTTCAACCAAAACTCACACTTGGAGAATTTGGCATAAAATTGCTCTTGTCTCAAGAATTCAAGCACTAGACGAAGATGTTGTTCATGTTCTTCTTCGCTTTTGGAGTAGATGAGGATATCATCTATGAAGACGATAACGAACTTATCCAGGTATGGCTTGCAGACACGATTCATGAGGTCCATAAATACAGCAGGTGCGTTGGTTAAACCGAATGGCATCACGAGAAACTCATAATGACCATAACGAGTCCTGAATGCAGTCTTCATTACATCGCTCTCTTTCACCCTTAATTGGTGATAACCGGATCGCAAATCGATCTTAGAGTAAACGATCGATCCTTGCAGTTGATCAAAAAGATCGTCAATTCTGGGAAGAGGATACCGATTCTTAATCGTCATTTTGTTGAGTTCACGGTAGTCGATACATACGGGATGATCCGTCCTTCTTCTTCACAAATAAAACAGGTGCGCCCCAAGGCGAGAAACTTGGTTGGATAAATCCACGGTCTAGCAGTTCTTGTAGTTGACTCTACAACTCTTGCATTTCGGAAGGTGCGAGTCGATAAGGTACGAAAGCTACAGGTGCAGCCCCTGGCACTAAATTGATATGAAACTCTACTGCTCTTAGTGGCGGTAATCCATGCAATTCCTCTGGAAAGACGTCGGGAAATTCGTTCACAATTCTTACATCATCCACGCTCTTCACCTCGGTTTCTAACGTTTTCACATGTGCCAAAACAGCAAGACGTCCTTTCTTCATGATCTTTTGGGCTTTCATGCAGCTAATGAGATTCAGTTTCGAGCTACATCTCTCTCTGTAAATAATTAGTGGCTCACCGTCTCCGTGTGGTATACGAAGAGCTTTATCTCCACAGATAATTTCAGCCCTTATCTTGGTCAACCAGTCCATACCTACAATAACATCAAAGCTTCCCAACTTAATGGGTATCAAGTCAATCTCGAAATCCACACCAGCTATGTTGATAATAGCTCCTCGGCTAATTTGGTCAACTTTCTCAAGTTTTCCATTGGCTACCTCTACAAGCACACTCTCCTCGAATAAATATATATATTATTATTAATGATATAATTATTTATATTAATAACTTATATTCAAAAATATTAGATCTTGTTATGTTATATAGTTATATATATATACACACACACACACACACACACACACACACACACACACACATATATATATATATATATATATATATATATATATATATATATATATATATATATATATATAACCTTTGTTTGTTAAAATTAGTAATTATAATACTACCAAAATATTATTTGTAATGGTAAACATGATAATAATGATAATACTTAATGTTACTAATACTAATATTAATGATAATTATAATAGTTTATATTATTTTCATATTAACAATAATAATAATAATCCTAATCATAATAATACTTATATCAATATTAATAACACTATCAATACTTAATGATGTTTATTAATAATAACTAAAATGGTAATATTAAAAATCATATTATTAATATTAACATAATAATAACGATAATTAATAATGATCATAATATCAATAATAATACTAATAATGTTTATGCTACTTTTAATTATTATGATAATAATAATAAATATAATCATAATAATGATACTTATACTAATAATAAGGATATTAATAATAATGAATAATAACAATAATAGAACTTATAATGATAATTATAACACTAATAATAATGATAATACTAGTATTGATACTAATAATAATATTATATCTTATAATACAAGTATTAGTTTTTAATGAACAAATAATAAATTTTATGATTTTTATAGAAATTATAATAATATTCATAATATTCATAAACATAATGATAACAATGATAATAATACTATACATAATAATAATTTCAACCAATAACAATAACAATAACAATCTACAATAATAATAATAATAATAATAATAATAATAATAATAATAATAATAATAATAATAATAATAATAATAATAATAATAATAATAATAATAATAATAATAATAAAAGATCACAACCTTTGAAGAAACAGATTCCAAAAAAATACGCCACCGCCGGGGTTCGAACCCGAGACCTCTCGGTTTAACCCAACACCTTGCACCATTACGCTGCCCATTACTTTTCGGATTAATCCCCTCTCTAAAAATATATAAACTGTAAATATATTTCGTTTATACAATCATCTTCTTCAGATTACATGCTCGACCAGGGAACCCACTCTCAACCCAATAACTAATTTATGTTTGAAATTAAATTGTAAATGGTCTGTAATGAATTTCGGTTCAATTAAATCAAAAAAAAAAAAATCCTGCTGTGCCGTCGTTGAAGAACACTCTTCAACTCAAAATCAAATTCGCAAATTAAGAAAGTTTTAGACTATATGTATAACATGAAAAAGATAGTAAACCGTTCCCAGAAACTTTACAAATAATTAATTTAACTTGAATCGTCACGGATAATTCGAATTCGATTCAAGAACAAAGTTTGACTTTTTGTTTTAACAACTTTGACTTCGAAATTCTTACTTGATACAAAAAAATTGGCAAATGAAACTTCCCAGAAAGTTTGCATGAAAGATTTCTAACAGAATGGCATTTATAGATTTTGAAATGAAGCTCGAATTCGAATTTTTGCTAAAATAATCAAGAACAGAGTTACTCGAGCTTTTTCTTCATTTTTTCTGTATAAATAAATTAGGTAAAAGTGTGTAGTTGTTATAATTGATAATGGTACTGAATGAAACGAATGAGTTAATCAATTTTATTGAACTACCAATTGTTTTATAATGTAAATTGGATCGACAGTTTTAATCAAGCAGAATAAAAAAATAAATAAAATAAAAAGCAGATTAAGACTTGCAAAGGATTTTTGGATACATCTGTCTTGATTTCGAATATTAACACGGGTTTGGTGGCAAGAACAAATCAGAGTACAGTTGGATTGAGATACAAAACAACTTTTGATTCCCTAATCGTACGCAAGATCTTATATATTGATAATTAATTAAAATTTTAATAATAATTTTAATAATATAATTAATAATGATAAATATAATATTATCAATTATTAAATAATACTAAAATGTAATAAATTGTACTATTTTCTAGTAACTATAATAATGATAATAAAATGATCATAATACTAATCTTATTAGTTATGTTAATATTATTAATGATTATAATATCAATAATAATATAATAGCTTTTTCATATCAAATTTTAATATATGATTATTTTAGATATAATACAATTAAAAATACGAATATTAATATCAATATTAACACTAATAATATTGATAAAGACAATAATATGATAATATTAATACTAACAATAATGATAATCTAAAATAGTTTTAATTCCTAATGATGTTAATAATAATAATTTTTATTAATGATACTAAAGTAACATTAGTTATAATGATATTAATATTATTAATGGTATTAATAATGATAATAATATGAGAGCTTATACTTTTCAAATTTTATACATATATATATGTTTATATTTGAAATAATAATATTACCAATACAAATATTAATATTAATAATAATAATAATAATAATAATAATAATGAAAGTAATGATAATAATATCAATTATATTCAAATTTGTAATTTAATATTGTACCATTTATTATTTATGTAATATTATATTATATAATGACATTTTCCGAATAGTTAATATTTGTATATATTTAACAGATATCATAGTTTTATAATAACCTATACATATTTATATATATTAAAGTACTTATTTATTCTACTTATTATTTTACATTTAAATTTCTAGTTATTTAAAAATCTACTTTATTAAATCAAAATATTATATATTCTTATATTTATATTTTTACCTATTTATTTACAAATAATTGTTCGTGAATCGTCGGAGATGGTCAAAGGTCAATTGAATATTTCAAACAGTTCAAAATTTTTGAGACTCAGTCGAACAGACTTTACTTATCGTGTCAAAATCATATAAGAATTAAGTTTAAATTTGGTTGAAAATTTCTGGGTCGTCACAGTACCTACCCGTTAAAGAAATTTCGTCCTGAAATTTGAGTGGAATGGTCATGGATGACAATATGTATGTTTTTATGACGCATACGAGCTAGAAATTTAGAGTTTTATCATCATTAAGGTAATATGGATAAACAATTTGATTACTCGAAGAGTACGAGTGAAGCTATCTCAAAAGAGTGAAATGAATAAATGCAGATTCATCTTGTCTAGTGACGTAGTCACTGCTGATTTCCGGAAATCAAGGAATTTAGAGAAAATCTTCGTAATAAGATTTGGTTCTTCGATAGTTACAGAAATTAGGATCATCTTTGGTTAAATGCGATAATCTGTTTTGATTGATCTGTCGGATATTTCACTATAAATCCACCCTCTTAATTTCCTTTATATTATGGAGTTTCATCCTTTTGTTTTCTCTTCTTGACTTTAAGCCAACCGAATAATGGTCCAGAATTCGTAGGTATGAAGTTTCGAATGAACATGACTAATGTTCTAAGAGAGAGATGGTAATAGCACGATCTTGCTTGGTTAAATTACCAGAATTCAAGAGAAAAGATAGAACTATCAGGAAAATATGTTATTGATATGTTTATAGATTAGATAGAACGTAAGAGTCATGTAACATGGTACATGATGACGTTATGGTCTGTGAATCATCACGTTTCATTAGAAACTCAGCATGACTTACTGTAATATAATCACGTTGATCAAGTGTCATTATATTATACTAACTCATGCATGAATTTCCAACACTACTTCAAAATCATTCATAATTCAATTTCGAATTTTCCAGAAATTTAGAAACTAAAGTAGTTTCCTTTATGATGTAATATAGATAGCACGAAGAGATAAATAATTTCGGACGAGAATATTTATGAAAATATCCTCAGAAATATCGAAGATATTTATGATGATATTTTGGAATTTCTAAGTTTGAAGGTTGATGAAAAAAAAATTTCTGCAAGATTTTAACATGACCTTGGAGCAAGATATTCTCTAAAGATTTCATCGGATCCAGAATTACCTGGATCCTTTGAATATAGGGTTTGGTCCTTGTATTTGGCCTTGGTCTCCTTTATGGTTTGCTCAATCTGTTTTTCAGTACCAAATTTTCCGAGCTTTGCCAACATACTATTCTTTATCATCAAACTTTCGACTGTTAAAGTCGTGTACAGTTTTTGCTGCTGTATTCAGCTTTTTCAGAATTTGGAGTATTGATTTGTAGACTGGGTGCTTTTCAGAATTTCAGAATGAAAGATCATAATTCTAAGAGATAAATGTTATATGTATACATATAACTGTTGATGTAGGCATGTTGCAAGATTCAAAATACTGATTGCTGAATTCTGGTAATTGGTATGACAATTTTTGTTATAAGATGCGGATGAATATATAATAGGGTTTCAATAAAGATGATGATTTTTCTGAAAGTTAAGGATCAACAAAATTGTTGGTAAGTTTACTGCTAATGTAGTGGGATATAAACGGTTCTTCGGTAACGAAAGCGAGAAGACAACGTATATATCAAGGTTATAATAAGGTTACTTCAGATGAAAAGTCAAAGTTGTCTTGCTGGAGCTGTGACAAAAGTCGCTAATTTGAAAAAGAATTGCAATGTTAATTTCGGTAATAACAATGCCAAAGGAGTTATCATAGATACGTGTTAAACGTTTACTCAGGTTCTGAGAGTTTTTTAGGTGCATAACTATATGCATCAATCTTTCCTTCCATAGCTGAAGTGTGGTTGGTTCATCCTCTCGATTGAGGTGTTTTCAAGAATCATGAAAGGTTTGAACGCAGATTGTAATTGTCAAGATACAAATGAGGTTTGAGATGAAATCAAGTGGCAAACTTGAAGAAATGTTTAGTTTCATATGTTATAATTAATATTTTAATTCATTTTAATTGTCCAATGTTGGTAGTCCATAGTTAAAAGTCCACAGTTAGCAATTCAATAATTCATATATAATTTAATATATAATATTTGAAATAATTAATACGTATCGTGACCCGTGTACATGTCTCAGACTCGATCACAACTCAAAGTATATATATTATTGTAGAATCAACCTCAACCCTGTATAGCTAACTCTATCATTACTGCATATAGAGTGTCTATGGTTATTCCAAATAATATATATAGATGCGTCGATATGATATGTCAAAACATTGTATACGTGTCCCAATATTTAAAATGCGTAAATAACAGTATTTAAATGACGATAAATAAAGTGCGTAAAATAAATAACAGAAATTAAATGACAATAAATAAAATTGCGAGAAATTGCGATAAATAAAATGTAATCAGTTAGCTAGGAACAGTTAGCTGGAAACAGTTAACGTGGATTCTTAACAGAATTTCTCATAGTTAATTTGTTTGTTTCTAATAAATTTTAATTTGTCGAGTGTTTTCTTCATTATGCCACTTGTTGAATTCTAATAAGTCAAAATCTAAATATAAAATTGAATGAAAATGGTTATTCTGCGGTGAATGGATACGTATATCGGTGGTTGTAAGCAGGATAGTAAATGACTGTTGAATTAGATTTGAAAGAATGTACAGTGTACTTATTAATGTGAAATCTAAATGTTCCTTGGGTATTACTGTGACGACCCGGAAATTTCTGACCAAATCTAAACTTTATCTTTAAATGATTTAATGTTTTTGACACGATAAGCAAAGTCTGTAATGTTGAGTCTCAAGTTTTGGAACTATATTCATGTAATCAATTATTCTTCGATGTTCTCAACGATTCGCGAACAATTATATGTATGTATATATATATATTATAAAATGTACAAGTAAAAAACGACTTAGCTACAGTAAAACAATATTTGCTACAGTAAAAACGACTTTACTACAGTAAAACACTATTTGCTACAGTAAAAACGACTTGCTACAGTTCTACAGTACACTATTGCTACAGTAAAACACTGTTCGCTACAGTAAAACACTATATTCTACAGCACACTATTGCTGTCATAACCCGTCCTTAACCATAAGAACGTGTTAGATAACGTATGATTTCATTGCGAGGTATTGACCTCTATATGCGACATTTTTTAAAAGAAACTGCATATATTATACATTACAAACCACAACCGTTATTTTTGTTACAAGCTTTAGACAATAAAAAGATGATTATCGTTTAGCGATAATCTTCGACTTACAAACTTTACAAATGATGATAACAACACGGTTTCTAGCATATTTTACAACACAACATCTCGGATATGCAGTTTTATTTTTGACACAAATATGCGTACGCAAGATCCTGCTTAGATCCAACATGATGCAGCGGAAGCTTTAGAAATCACCTGAGAATAGACATGTTTTAAAAAGGTCAACATAAAGTTGGTGAGATATAGGTTTAATGCCGGCAGCAATATATATATAGACCACAAGATTTCGTATATAAATAGTTTAATAAAAGTATTCTAAGTGGTTGAGCACTTGGTAACCATACTTAACATTTAATCACGTCGCATATTCCCTTTAATATGAAATCTTACTACACCGTACCAAGTGTAGTCACAAAACGAAGTACTGTGCAACCGTTGAATACTGGTCGTCCAGTCCGGTTGGGGTTGTCAGGCCCGATAGATCTATCAACAGGATTCGCGTTTACAATACCGCTGTAAATATTAGTTACCAAGCTACAGGGAAGTATGCCAGTGGTACAACTCAACGTAGAATGTATTTTTCAGTTACTTGTGTCCATAATGTAAAACATAAAATACATGTATTCTCATCCCAAAATATTTAGAGTTTAAAAGTGGGACTATATACTCACTCTTGTCTTGATGATATATATAATTTGACTCGGTCTTCCGGTTGATATCACGAACCTATCCATATATAATATATCAATATGTTTTCATTTTAAAACAAACGTTATATATATATATATACTTGTTATACTTTTAATATTTTGAATATTTCCTTAGTCCGTAGTTAGCATTCCGATGTTAGTAATTCAATTTTAATGGTTCATTTTTAGATGTTTAATATACCCGCAATTAAATAAATAAAACCCCCAACGAAATAAATAAAACCCCATCGTATATGTATTGGTCGAGATTAATCTTGACCCATGGTACCGGTGTTGTCAAATGACGTGTTGCGTACATAAAGTACCGGTGTTGTCAAATGACGTGTTGCGTACAATCATGGGATCTTATGATTAATCTTCTCGTGTTGTTTACGGGTGATCCTGAACCATATAAAATTGAATTATAAGTACATATATATAAATTATCATGTTAACTTAAAAAGATGTGATTTATTTAATTTTTTCCCAATTATTTTCGTGGCTAAACTAGTCTTGGATATCCGATTTTGTTTCGGTCATAGTTTCTTCGTTACAACTCCGTTTTCGTTGATTCAACTTGCCATCTCCTTGGATCGAGTCCCTCTTTAAGACTATGAACTGTAAATACCTTAGTTTGTATTCAAAATCACACGGCATAGGTCAAACTTTAGTGAAACTTATGAAGTTAAACATTTTTGTTACAACAAAATCATTTAATGACCATTTTTCCAAAAATACTTATACTTTGAAAAACCAAGTTTTACCTTGTTAAATTAACATATAAATAAGTTATATTACATGTCTTGAAGTATTTTAAAAGTTAAGTTAGAAGGATCTATTTAGTTTGCAAACAAGTTTGAAAACATTCAAACTATGTTCTTGTTGTTAAACTTGTATACCACAAAATATGATAGCTATATATATATGAATCGAATAAGGTTATGAACATAGATTCTACCTCAAGTTCCTTGGATGAAGTTGCTGTAAAAGAGAAGTAAGAAGCTAGAATCAAAAGGGTGCTAGAGGTGGATGAAAGATTGGAAGTAAGTTGGTGTAAAAGGGTACTCGTATCATACCTAGAGTATTTGACTCTAATCAAAAGAGTATTTTTAACCAACAGTGATAAGCAATGTTTTTTTTTTTTTTTTTTTTTAAATCAGACCCGGTCAAAGTCCAGACTTTACTAATGTATCCTAACGACTTCTTGGTTAGACACACTAATGCAAACCTGGTTCGCTAAGACCAACGCTCTGATACCACATGTCATAACCCGTCCTTAACCATAAAAACGTGTTAGATAACGTATGATTTCATTGCGAGGTATTGACCTCTATATGCGACATTTTTTAAAAGAAACTGCATATATTATACATTACAAACCACAACCGTTATTTTTGTTACAAGCTTTAGACAATAAAAAGATGATTATCGTTTAGCGATAATCTTCGACTTACAAACTTTACAAATGATGATAACAACACGGTTTCTAGCATATTTTACAACACAACATCTCGGATATGCAGTTTTATTTTTGACACAAATATGCGTACGCAAGATCCTGCTTAGATCCAACATGATGCAGCGGAAGCTTTAGAAATCACCTGAGAATAGACATGTTTTAAAAAGGTCAACATAAAGTTGGTGAGATATAGGTTTAATGCCGGCAGCAATATATATATAGACCACAAGATTTCGTATATAAATAGTTTAATAAAAGTATTCTAAGTGGTTGAGCACTTGGTAACCATACTTAACATTTAATCACGTCGCATATTCCCTTTAATATGAAATCTTACTACACCGTACCAAGTGTAGTCACAAAACGAAGTACTGTGCAACCGTTGAATACTGGTCGTCCAGTCCGGTTGGGGTTGTCAGGCCCGATAGATCTATCAACAGGATTCGCGTTTACAATACCGCTGTAAATATTAGTTACCAAGCTACAGGGAAGTATGCCAGTGGTACAACTCAACGTAGAATGTATTTTTCAGTTACTTGTGTCCATAATGTAAAACATAAAATACATGTATTCTCATCCCAAAATATTTAGAGTTTAAAAGTGGGACTATATACTCACTCTTGTCTTGATGATATATATAATTTGACTCGGTCTTCCGGTTGATATCACGAACCTATCCATATATAATATATCAATATGTTTTCATTTTAAAACAAACGTTATATATATATATACTTGTTATACTTTTAATATTTTGAATATTTCCTTAGTCCGTAGTTAGCATTCCGATGTTAGTAATTCAATTTTAATGGTTCATTTTTAGATGTTTAATATACCCGCAATTAAATAAATAAAACCCCCAACGAAATAAATAAAACCCCATCGTATATGTATTGGTCGAGATTAATCTTGACCCATGGTACCGGTGTTGTCAAATGACGTGTTGCGTACATAAAGTACCGGTGTTGTCAAATGACGTGTTGCGTACAATCATGGGATCTTATGATTAATCTTCTCGTGTTGTTTACGGGTGATCCTGAACCATATAAAATTGAATTATAAGTACATATATATAAATTATCATGTTAACTTAAAAAGATGTGATTTATTTAATTTTTTCCCAATTATTTTCGTGGCTAAACTAGTCTTGGATATCCGATTTTGTTTCGGTCATAGTTTCTTCGTTACAACTCCGTTTTCGTTGATTCAACTTGCCATCTCCTTGGATCGAGTCCCTCTTTAAGACTATGAACTGTAAATACCTTAGTTTGTATTCAAAATCACACGGCATAGGTCAAACTTTAGTGAAACTTATGAAGTTAAACATTTTTGTTACAACAAAATCATTTAATGACCATTTTTCCAAAAATACTTATACTTTGAAAAACCAAGTTTTACCTTGTTAAATTAACATATAAATAAGTTATATTACATGTCTTGAAGTATTTTAAAAGTTAAGTTAGAAGGATCTATTTAGTTTGCAAACAAGTTTGAAAACATTCAAACTATGTTCTTGTTGTTAAACTTGTATACCACAAAATATGATAGCTATATATATATGAATCGAATAAGGTTATGAACATAGATTCTACCTCAAGTTCCTTGGATGAAGTTGCTGTAAAAGAGAAGTAAGAAGCTAGAATTAAAAGGGTGCTAGAGGTGGATGAAAGATTGGAAGTAAGTTGGTGTTCTTGGAAGGTTTTCTTGAAGTGTCTTTGTATGGTTTTCTTATGGTGTTTATGTAAGGTTTTTGAAGCTAGATCTTCTTGGTAAGTTACTGAATTGTTATGGAGTTCAAAGATGAAGAAAGAGTGTGTGTTTTTAGCTAGAGAATTGAAGTGAAAATGAATCAAAGTGAGGATACATGATGATCCTTTAAAAACGTGGCCAAGGAGTATCAAGACAAAATTTCAAGTGATAATTTTATGTATCTAGTCCTAATTGCTTCCAAGTTCAATTACCTAGCCCTCATGGCATGAATAATGGCTGGTTAGGTGGTGATTTTGATGTGTATTTACTATTAGTAAATACGTATAGGAGCTTGGTATGATACGAGTACAAATACTCTAGGTATACGTATAGAAATTTTGTGAAAAATGGAATGAGGATTCAAATATAGCTATCTTTTGTGAATACACTTATATGGTTTTATGTATTTAAGTCTTTAAAAGTGATTAAATACATTACTTATACAATATATGTATAAACATTATATGTCTTAAGTATTTATGTCAAATAACGTTACGTATAGTTATCGTTTTGAAAACTTAAGTTAGTAGTTTCAAAATACACATATAACTTGTTGTTATTAATACAAAATGAGATATTAAAACATTTATTAATCATGTTAAATATGTATATATACATTTATATACACAAACGTATAATTATCATATATTGTATAGTTCGTGATATCATCGGTCAAACTAGACGGTCAAACATTGTGTAGAACTCTTTTCGGAAATATAAATCTCGACAATTTGGATTGCTTATCATGTTGGCAAGGTTTAATTTATGTAAATATTAATCTTATAAGTATAGTATGATCGAAAAAGTGCGGGTCGTTACATTACCTCCCCGTTAAATAAATTTCGTCCCGAAATTTTAAAATTGTACCTATTTTGCGTCATCGAGAAACAAGTGTGGATACTTTTGCTTCATCTGATCCTCTCGTTCCCACGTAAACTCGGGACCTCTTCTAGCATCCCAACGAACCTTAACAATCGGTATATTGCTCTGTTTGAGCTGTTTAACTTCACGGTCCATGATTTCAATTGGTTCTTCGACGAATTGTAGTTTCTCGTCGACATGGATTTCTTCAAGAGGAATGGTGAGGTCTTCCTTTGCAAGACACTTCTTAAGGTTTGAGACGTGAAAGGTATTATGTACTCCAGCGAGTTGTTGCGGTAACTCGAGCCGATAAGCTACCGGTCCAATGCGTTCGATGATCTTAAACGGGCCTACGTACCTTGGGTTCAGTTTACCCCTTTTTCCAAAACGTATCACACCTTTCCAAGGTGACACCTTTAGCATAACCATGTCCCCGACCTGAAACTCTAATGGTTTCCTTCGGACATCGGCGTAGCTCTTTTGGCGACTACGGGCTGTTTTCAATCTCTCCTTGATTTGTACTATCTTCTCGGTCGTTTCGTGTATGATCTCGGGACCAGTTAAATGTCGATCTCCTACTTCATTCCAACAGATAGGAGATCTACACTTCCTTCCGTACAATGCTTCGAATGGCGCAGCTCCAATGCTCGCATGATAACTATTATTATACGAGAATTCTGCTAACGGTAGATATTTATCCCATCCGTTTCCAAAATCGATCACACATGCCCTGAGCATGTCTTCGAGAGTCTGAATCGTTCTCTCACTCTGTCCATCGGTTTGTGGATGATATGCGGTACTCATATCCAAACGAGTTCCTAGTGCCTCCTGTAGTGATTGCCAAAACTTTGAGGTAAATCTACTATCACGATCGGATATAATGGAAATAGGTATCCCATGCCTTGAAACAACTTCCTTTATATACAATCGTAATAGTTTCTCCATTCTATCCGTTTCCTTTATAGGCAAGAAATGTGCAGACTTGGTGAGACGATCAACAATCACCCAAATGGTGTCGTATCCCCAGGCAGTCTTTGGTAACTTCGTGATGAAATCCATGGTAATACCATCCCATTTCCATTCTGGGATTTCTGGTTGTTGAAGTAACCCTGACGGCTTTTGATGTTCTGCTTTGACTTTGGAACAAGTCAAACATTCCCCAACATATGTTGCAACGTCGGTCTTTAAGTTAGGCCACCAATAACGTGTCTTAAGATCTTGATACATCTTTCCAACTCCAGGATGTATCGAGTATCTTGTCTTATGTGCCTCGTTCAATATCAACTTCCTTAATCCTCCCAACTTTGGTACCCAAATACGATTTGCAAAATATCTAATTCCGTCTTCCCGTATAACGAGTTGCTTCTCATACTTCTTCATTATTTCATTCTTTATGTTTTCTTTATTGAGTGCTTCTTGTTGAACTTCTTTGATTTGCGAGTTGAGGTTCATGCGAATTTTTATGTTCATTGCTCGAACTCGAATCGGTTCTCGTTCCTTTCTGCTTAAAGCATCGGCCACCACGTTCGCCTTTCCGGGATGATAACGAATTTCACAATCATAGTCGTTTATTAACTTGACCCACCTACGTTGCCTCATGTTCAATTGTTTCTGATCAAAAATATGTTGAAGGCTTTTATGATCAGTAAACACAGTGAATTTAACCCCATACAAGTAGTGTCTCCACATCTTCAATGCAAACACGACTGCTCCCAATTCTAGATCATGCGTCGTATAATTTCGCTCATGAATCTTCAATTGTCGGGATGCAAATGCAATAACTTTCTTCCGTTGCATAAGAACACAACCAAAACCTTGTCGCGAAGCGTCACAATATATTTCAAAATCATCGTTCCCTTCTGGTAACGATAAAATAGGCGCCGTAGTTAACTTCTTCTTCAGTATTTGAAATGCGTTCTCCTGCTCCGAGGTCCATTCGTATTTCTTCCCTTTTTGCGTTAATGCTGTCAACGGCTTAGCTATTCGGGAAAAATCTTGAATAAACCTTCTATAATAACCGGCTAAACCCAAAAATTGGCGTATCTGCATTGGTGTTTTAGGAGTCTCCCATTTTTCAATGGCTTCAATTTTTGCTGGATCAACCTGAATTCCTTTGCTACTAACAACGTGGCCAAGAAATTGCACTTCTTTCAACCAGAAAGCACACTTAGAAAATTTAGCGTATAGCTGTTCTTTTCTCAACAACTCTAATATCAACCTTAAATGCTGCTCATGCTCTTGCTCACTCTTGGAATAGATAAGAATGTCATCAATGAAAACGATAACAAACTTATCTAAATACGGACTACAAACTCGATTCATGAGGTCCATGAATACAGCTGGCGCATTCGTCAATCCAAACGGCATGACCAAAAATTCGTAATGACCATAACGTGTCCGAAAATCTGTTTTCGGAATGTCCTCTTCTTTGACACGTAGTTGATGATAGCCCGATCTTAGGTCGATTTTCGAATAAACACATGATCCCTGGAGTTGATCAAATAAGTCGTCAATTCTCGGTAGTGGATACCGATTTTTGATAGTTAACTTATTTAATTCACGATAATCTATACACATCCTAAAAGATCCATCTTTCTTTTTAACAAATAGAATCGGAGCTCCCCACGGTGAAGTACTTGGTCGTATGAATCCATGATCCAGTAATTCTTTTAACTGACTCTGAAGTTCTTTTAACTCGGACGGTGCAAGTCTATATGGAGCACGAGCCACTGGTGCAGCTCCTGGTACTAAATCTATTTGAAATTCTACCGATCTAAATGGAGGTAATCCCGGCAATTCTTCCGGAAAAACTTCAGGAAAATCTCTTGCCACAGGCACGTCGTTGATGCACTTTTCTTCCTTTTCGACTTTATTAACATGTGCTAAAATAGCGTAACATCCCTTTTCTAAACACTTCTTGGCTTTCAAACAGCTAATGAGTTTTAGCTTTGAATTACCCTTCTCTCCATAAATCATCACCGGTATTTTATCCTTACCAGGAATACGAATTGCCTTCTTGGCACAAACAACTTCCGCTCCTATTTTGGACATCCAGTCCATGCCGACTATTACATCAAAACCTCCTAATTCTACGGGTATTAAGTCGATTTTAAACGTTTCTCCGGCTAGATTTATTTCACAATCACGACAAATTTTATCGGCTTTAATTAGTTTACCATTAGCTAACTCAATCAAGTACTTAGCATCTAGAGGTAATGATGAACAATTCAATTTAGTGTAAAAATTTATACACACGTAACTTCTATCGGCGCCAGTATCAAATAAAATTGATGCTGATAAGTTATTAATGGTAAACGTACCCGTAACAAGCTCCGGGTCTTCTCGTGCCTCTCTAGCATTAATAACAAACGCTCTTCCACGTGCAGGGCTGCCATTCTGATTCGGGCACTGGCTCTTATAATGACCTTGTTTTCCACACCCAAAACAAGTAATGTTAGCCAAAGCAGTTCTATTTGCGTTGGTGGCAGTAGTCTTGTTACCATTTGCATTTGTAACGAGAGCCTTACAATCTTCAGCAAGATGTCCCTGTCTATTGCATTTAGTGCACAACACACTACAGTAACCAAAATGATGTTTGTGACAACGGTTGCATAAAGGACTTTGTCCTTTGTAACCAAAGCCTGAACCACTACCCGCACCTTTCGGGGTTTCTGGTTTCTTAAAAGATTGCTGTTGGTAACCTCGATCATAATTTCCGTTCCACTTCCTTTTGTTACTCGATACCTTCACCTCAGTAGTGAATGCTTTCTTATCCAGAATGACCTGATCCATTAACTCGTTCGCCATGGTTATGGCTTCATGAATTGTCTTAGGTTTCGACGCCGTAACATTTGCCTTGACCTTGCTGGGCAAACCACCTTTGTACATTTCAATCTTCCGTGCTTCGGTTGGAACCAATTCAGGACATAGTAAAACCAATTCCATGAATCGCTGATTGTAGTTGGTGATTTCAGTACCAACCACCTTCAAATTTCGTAACTCATCTTCTAACTTAATAACCTCATTCCTTGGACAATACTCGTTGATTAACATCGCTTTGAATTCTTCCCATGGAGTATTATAAGCTACATCTCCTCCTACCGCCTTCACATAATTCTTCCACCATGTGAGTGCACTATCTTGTAAAGTGCACGATGCAAACTTGGTCATGTCTTTTTCATCACAACCACTGATTTTGAACACAGTCTCCATCTTTTCTATCCATCGGGTTAAACCGATCGGTCCTTCCGTTCCACTGAATGATGAAGGTTTGCAAGCTTGGAAAGTCTTGTAAGTACATCCTACATGAGGATTTGGATTAACTGCAGCAGCTCTTGCAGCTTCGACCCATAACATTCTATCGTTCACTCGTTGATTGATGAGTTCCTCGAGTTCTTGTTCTGTCATTCGATTCAATCGCGCCATTTCCTAATGAAAAAAAATAATTATTCACATGGATTATTATAGATGTAGTGTGTATTTATAGTACATTATAGCTTGTTAATAATATGAACCAGGTATTATTATAAAAGCCTTTTCTTCTTATTAGCGTTTTATAATTATATCTAGGGTAGTACCTACCCGTTAATGTTCATACTTAATAGCTTAGTACAGAACCAATTACTACAATCTAAATAATACTTAACCATGGAAAATTATTGCATTTCATACTTCGCTATTTTACATATGCTTATCTTACATCGAACATTAAACAAACCACACTAATAATATTATACAAAACATTATTTGACTCCATGGTTTAATTCGGCAGCGCATCGTTTGGTCTATTTCCCAAAACATTTATGTCCAGGGAATCCCCCAACGCGAATCCTAGCTGTCTCCCTACGTTTTGGCTGAGGAGCCGAAGAACTAGATGCGGGGATAGCACTAATAGGAATAGCGGGAATAGGGGTGGTAGTGTTGAGTGGAATTGGTGCCACATCATTCTCATTAAACTCGGGATTTGAATTTTCTAATTCATTCGCTTTTCGTTTCTTTCCTTGATCGAATTTTTCTTTCGTAATTTCTAGTATTTCTTCCTCGGGTTCACTTTCTTCTTCGGGTTCACTTTCCTCTTCGGGTTCACTTTCCTCCTCGGGTTCACTTTCCGATATTTCTATAGTTGGTTCATCCGGAAATTGTGAGTCTTCCCCAAAAATACTACTTTCGTCATCGGATATGTTAATGACTGAAACACAATCTGAAGGTTCTGATTCGGAGTCGCTGAATGTGATAATAAGTTTCGAGCCCGACATCTATCACACAACAACTAACCCATTAGTACTTACATAATATTTACACATAAATTTTAACCAACAGTGATAAGCAATGTTTTTTTTTTTTTTTTTTTTTTTAAATCAGACCCGGTCAAAGTCCAGACTTTACTAATGTATCCTAACGACTTCTTGGTTAGACACACTAATGCAAACCTGGTTCGCTAAGACCAACGCTCTGATACCACATGTCATAACCCGTCCTTAACCATAAAAACGTGTTAGATAACGTATGATTTCATTGCGAGGTATTGACCTCTATATGCGACATTTTTTAAAAGAAACTGCATATATTATACATTACAAACCACAACCGTTATTTTTGTTACAAGCTTTAGACAATAAAAAGATGATTATCGTTTAGCGATAATCTTCGACTTACAAACTTTACAAATGATGATAACAACACGGTTTCTAGCATATTTTACAACACAACATCTCGGATATGCAGTTTTATTTTTGACACAAATATGCGTACGCAAGATCCTGCTTAGATCCAACATGATGCAGCGGAAGCTTTAGAAATCACCTGAGAATAGACATGTTTTAAAAAGGTCAACATAAAGTTGGTGAGATATAGGTTTAATGCCGGCAGCAATATATATATAGACCACAAGATTTCGTATATAAATAGTTTAATAAAAGTATTCTAAGTGGTTGAGCACTTGGTAACCATACTTAACATTTAATCACGTCGCATATTCCCTTTAATATGAAATCTTACTACACCGTACCAAGTGTAGTCACAAAACGAAGTACTGTGCAACCGTTGAATACTGGTCGTCCAGTCCGGTTGGGGTTGTCAGGCCCGATAGATCTATCAACAGGATTCGCGTTTACAATACCGCTGTAAATATTAGTTACCAAGCTACAGGGAAGTATGCCAGTGGTACAACTCAACGTAGAATGTATTTTTCAGTTACTTGTGTCCATAATGTAAAACATAAAATACATGTATTCTCATCCCAAAATATTTAGAGTTTAAAAGTGGGACTATATACTCACTCTTGTCTTGATGATATATATAATTTGACTCGGTCTTCCGGTTGATATCACGAACCTATCCATATATAATATATCAATATGTTTTCATTTTAAAACAAACGTTATATATATATATACTTGTTATACTTTTAATATTTTGAATATTTCCTTAGTCCGTAGTTAGCATTCCGATGTTAGTAATTCAATTTTAATGGTTCATTTTTAGATGTTTAATATACCCGCAATTAAATAAATAAAACCCCCAACGAAATAAATAAAACCCCATCGTATATGTATTGGTCGAGATTAATCTTGACCCATGGTACCGGTGTTGTCAAATGACGTGTTGCGTACATAAAGTACCGGTGTTGTCAAATGACGTGTTGCGTACAATCATGGGATCTTATGATTAATCTTCTCGTGTTGTTTACGGGTGATCCTGAACCATATAAAATTGAATTATAAGTACATATATATAAATTATCATGTTAACTTAAAAAGATGTGATTTATTTAATTTTTTCCCAATTATTTTCGTGGCTAAACTAGTCTTGGATATCCGATTTTGTTTCGGTCATAGTTTCTTCGTTACAACTCCGTTTTCGTTGATTCAACTTGCCATCTCCTTGGACCGAGTCCCTCTTTAAGACTATGAACTGTAAATACCTTAGTTTGTATTCAAAATCACACGGCATAGGTCAAACTTTAGTGAAACTTATGAAGTTAAACATTTTTGTTACAACAAAATCATTTAATGACCATTTTTCCAAAAATACTTATACTTTGAAAAACCAAGTTTTACCTTGTTAAATTAACATATAAATAAGTTATATTACATGTCTTGAAGTATTTTAAAAGTTAAGTTAGAAGGATCTATTTAGTTTGCAAACAAGTTTGAAAACATTCAAACTATGTTCTTGTTGTTAAACTTGTATACCACAAAATATGATAGCTATATATATATGAATCGAATAAGGTTATGAACATAGATTCTACCTCAAGTTCCTTGGATGAAGTTGCTGTAAAAGAGAAGTAAGAAGCTAGAATCAAAAGGGTGCTAGAGGTGGATGAAAGATTGGAAGTAAGTTGGTGTTCTTGGAAGGTTTTCTTGAAGTGTCTTTGTATGGTTTTCTTATGGTGTTTATGTAAGGTTTTTGAAGCTAGATCTTCTTGGTAAGTTACTGAATTGTTATGGAGTTCAAAGATGAAGAAAGAGTGTGTGTTTTTAGCTAGAGAATTGAAGTGAAAATGAATCAAAGTGAGGATACATGATGATCCTTTAAAAACGTGGCCAAGGAGTATCAAGACAAAATTTCAAGTGATAATTTTATGTATCTAGTCCTAATTGCTTCCAAGTTCAATTACCTAGCCCTCATGGCATGAATAATGGCTGGTTAGGTGGTGATTTTGATGTGTATTTACTATTAGTAAATACGTATAGGAGCTTGGTATGATACGAGTACAAATACTCTAGGTATACGTATAGAAATTTTGTGAAAAATGGAATGAGGATTCAAATATAGCTATCTTTTGTGAATACACTTATATGGTTTTATGTATTTAAGTCTTTAAAAGTGATTAAATACATTACTTATACAATATATGTATAAACATTATATGTCTTAAGTATTTATGTCAAATAACGTTACGTATAGTTATCGTTTTGAAAACTTAAGTTAGTAGTTTCAAAATACACATATAACTTGTTGTTATTAATACAAAATGAGATATTAAAACATTTATTAATCATGTTAAATATGTATATATACATTTATATACACAAACGTATAATTATCATATATTGTATAGTTCGTGATATCATCGGTCAAACTAGACGGTCAAACATTGTGTAGAACTCTTTTCGGAAATATAAATCTCGACAATTTGGATTGCTTATCATGTTGGCAAGGTTTAATTTATGTAAATATTAATCTTATAAGTATAGTATGATCGAAAAAGTGCGGGTCGTTACAATTGCTACAGTAAACACTATTTGCTACAGTAACACACTATTTGCTGCAGTAAACACTATTTGCTACAGTACACTATTGCTAAGTAAAACACTATTTGATGTCGACGAACTACGAAACAAAAACAGATGTGAGCTGGACACTGAGCCCATGAGATCGCATGGGTTTATGCCTTCCCAGCCATGCGATCGCATGGCTATGGGGGACAGGCCAAATGCTATAAAGTTCAACGTTTTTCTGATTTCTGATTCATTTTATTCTTCTATCTCTCTATCTCTCGTATCTATATATTATTATTATTATTATTATTATTATTATTATTATTATTATTATTATTATTATTATTATTATTATTATTATTATTATTATTATTATTATTATTATTATTATTATTATTATTAAGATTAATATTATTATTAATAGTATTATACATAAAATACTACGACGAAGTTATGTCCAAACGATTTCAAAAAATGGTTTTCAAGCGGGATAAAGCTAAGGAAACTATGGGTTATAGCTATGGAGGTTATGGGTAATGTTCGTGGGTATTGTTTGCAAATCCAACCTAGTGTTTATCACCTCTGTTACGTCTACGTACTTTTCTGCAATATTGAATCACAATATTGATACGTGAGCATTCATATCTTATCTTTTATATATTAATAGTGCATCCCTGACTAGTGCTCGAGTATATATGTTTATGCACGCTTGTATGCTAAATTTCATAGTTAAACAGTTTATGATGAATCACGAATTAAATATATATATATTACTGATAAAAGGTATATGATATGCATGTTTTTGGAAAGCTGGCGAAAAATCAATAACTTTTCATTTAGAAATCCTGTAATTTCGATGAACGAATCAAAAGATATGGTCAACTGAATTATGATTGACGTTAATTGGAATTGCTTTTGAATCTGCAATTAATATTTAAACAACTTGTTTGTAAGATTGATAAATTGAATTTTTGAATATTACCAGCCGAGTAAATGAATCCTTATATAAGGCACATCTCGTTGTGTTGAACTATTGTCAAAATTGACTTTTTGAAACGACTTTGGATAACTTTTGTATGTCGATATCGAGCATTAGGATTGGGATACACTATGACCTAACCTAGGTTGATAGACATTTATTGACCAACATATGTTCTCTAGGTTGAGATCTACGGTTATTTGGTAATCCGAGTTTCCGTCACATTTTGGTGAACGACTTTATATGCTGCTAAGGTGAGTCTCATTTGCTCCCTTTTTAATTGCTTTTGCAATCTATATTTTTGGGCTGAGAATACATGCACTTTATATTAAACACAATGGATACAAGTACATACTAAATTCTACACCGAGTTTGAACCGAAAATCCCTTAGCTTTGGTAACTAGTAACTGCCGGTTATAAGAACTGGTGGGCGCGAGTAGTTGTATATGGATCCATAGGGCTTGACATCCCCGTCTGTTTCAGGTATAGAAACCCTAGCCTGAACTATAAAACAGACGTATGCTATTTGAGTTTAGTACACGTTGGTTTGCGTGTATTGTACATGTTGGTTGCATGTATGTTAAAACAGGGGTACTTATTATAACGTTAAAGCTTAGTTACCAGGGTGCTCAATCTTGTAGAATATTTTGATAAACATTTCTGGATGAAACAACTGAAATATTGTGATCTACCTTTATGTACAGATTATGCAAAACATTAAAACTATGAACTCACCAACCTTTGTGTTGACACTTGTTAGCATGTTTATTCTCAGGTTCCCTAGAAGTCTTCCGCTGTTTGCTTATATGTTAGACAAGCTATGTGCATGGAGTCTTACATGGCATGTTTTTCAAGGAAACGTTGAATTCACCAAATCATCACCATGTATCTTATTTTGACTGCATTGTCAACGGAAGTACTATTGTAAACTATTATATTACGGTGATTGTCTATATGTAGAAATCATCAGATGTCGAAAACCTTTGATTTAAATATTCATTTATGGTGTGCCTTTTCAAAAGAATGCAATATTTACAAAACGTATCATATATAGGTCAAATACCTCGCAATGAAATCGATGAATGACGTGTTTGTCCATATGGATTTGGAGCGATCATCACAGTTGGTATCAGAGCGTTGGTCCTAGTGAACCAGGTCTTGCATTAGTATGTCTAACTGATAGTTGTTAGGATACATTCGTAAGTCTGGACTTCGACAGCGTCTGCATGTCAAAAGTTTTGCTTATCATTTCTTGTCGGAAATTACCTGTCTATCATCTTAAGTCTAAACGCGTCTTATTGCATTGATTGCATAGATAGTATAGACAAAATTCATAACTTGGCATATCTATTACAGTAAACTTTGCCTGACATCTTCCGTAAAATCCTCCGTAACTTATGGGATTCTGGTATTATAAATACATATGTAAACTATGTATTGAGGAGTACCAAATTAGTCCTATAATCTATTTCATTCCAAAAATCTTTTTTTGATTACACAAAATGGATCCTGTATCTAGTTCAAATTCCTTAGATTCCGACAGCTATTCCGATATGGATTTCCATTCGAGCTCCGAAAGCAGCGTAACCGAAATGGATCAACCAATTAGCCATCATCTATTCTGGATGAATTGGGGATGGGTTCATAATCTACTTAATCATTGAAGACAAGAAGAAGGCGATCCCTTCCATCCACCACATTCACCTCTTGGCGAAGAACCTGAAGCACTTACCGGCGAACCCGTTCGTAACACCATTTTCACCCTCATTTCCAGAACAGCTCACAACGACTACGTAATATCCAATATTCTAAATCTTATTCATTCACTTGTCTGAACCACCAATCATCTCAGTATAATAGAAGAAGTCAACGAGCTTCGTGCTCGGGTAGTGGCTTTGGAGAATATGGTGCAAGGATTACAAACACCAGCAGCAGTACCAGCAGCATAACCAGTACCGCCATCATCAACACCAACAGTATCATTACCACCACCAACAACCACATCCGCATCCCACACCTCAATATCACATCTAAAAAAAAAACTGTACTTCGGATATCAACATCATACTCACCATAGGTACCAAGGAGTACCAACAACAATAAATGATGAAGTATTGATTCATAACTTCATCGGAGAAATATCCTACGGCGATTATATAATCTATAATCTTAGAGATTATCTATTCTAGCACTAACCATAAATCAGATGAGTGAACCAAAATGATAGAAGGAAGAGTAGAAACCCTGACAAGAATGGTGCGTAAGGTACAAGCTAGACTTGTTTTACCAACAGCATCAACAGTACCCTTAGCCTCACCAGAACAGTTAGTGCTATCAACATCGCCTCTCACATCACAAGCTCTGCCAGTTCAAGAAAGTACCGTGGACATCAATAAGAGTCAACAACGAGTATATTGTATCAATGAGTTATGAAGTATTAACTCAATTCCTCTAAAGAATTTATATGTATATCTTATATATATAAATTTTAAAACTATCATAAATTATTTTTTACTAAGCTATTATGTATGAATTGAAAAAAAGGGTAAATATTACTCGGTTAAATTCATATTACTAATATGCTATGATGTACATCCTTTGTTAACAACTTAACCTTCATTAACTACAATCTCTATTTCAACTTAATGAATTCCATTTCATAATAAACCAAGTGTATTATTCAATTACATAATTGATTTTAAATTTTCATTTTCGATGTACTCGAAACTTTCCAGAAAATGTCATCTGTGCCTTGTAAGGTTCACAAAAAATTCCACGAGTACCAACATCCTTCACGGAGGAATATCAATAAGAATAAATAATGAAGTATTGATTACATTAGCGAAATACTCCGCAAAGATTATGTAATCTCTAATATTTTAGAGATTATTTATTTCTAAGTCAAGCCGAAAATCAAATGAGCTTAATATGATATTAACTCATTAAATCTGTATTACATCTGAAGAAAATATACATACATATATTTTAATAAAGACTTTAATGAAAAATTCTTTGGTACAAAATATTACTTGTGAAATCTTTAACGGGTAGGTAATACCCGGAAAATATTTAAGTTCACAATTAATATGCTAGACTGTACAACTTTGATTCAAAATTTTTTAACAAAGCTCACAACGATATACAATCTTTTTCATATAAATTCAATTACATATTCTGATATTAACGGATTAGAATCCAAGTCATAACTCTGAACCGGTGACATCATTCTTAGATCCTTACATCTTTCGAAGCAATACTTTGACTTCAAAACTGTGCAAGATCCTTCAACATTGTTTTTAACGAAAATAATCTTGCAATCCCTTTTCAAAGTATCCACTTTTATCACACTTCCAACCAGTTAACTTCGACTTTTCAAGATTAACCTTTTTGTAACTTTGACATATACGTTTTTGTTACTGGGGAACCTTTTATGTTCCACCACATTAGCAGTAAATTTACCAACAACTTCGTTGATCCTTGACCCTCCGAAAAATCATTATAATCATTGAAACCCTATCATATACTCGTCTACATCTTCTAACGATAATTGCCATATCAACTACCGGGAATTAGCAATCAGTATTTCGAATTTCGCAGCAATTCTACGCCAACAGTTATATATATATATACATATAATGTCTATCTTCTAGACTTACATACTTCGAATGTGAAGTTTCTGAAAAACATCCCAAACTATGAACTAGTTCTCTGAAATTGGAACAATGCTGATGAAGCAGCAAAAACTGTAAACGACCTTAACAGTCAAAAGTTTGATGATAAAGAATAGTATGGTGGTAAAGCTGATAAAAAGAGAAGGTTTAGAACTGGAAAACGGATTGAGCAAAGTATGAAGGAGGTTGTGGATAAATCACAAAGACTGAACCTGCCTTCAAAGAATCCAAATGATTCAGTGTCTGCTGAAGTCATTAACGAATACCTTGCTCCTTACTCTAAAACCTTTGCGGACAATATTCTTCATCATCATCTTATCTTAAATATTCTAAGATATTATCGTATCTTCCATTATAAATATCCTCCATATTTCTGAAGATATTTTTTCTAAACCATTCTTATCTGAAATCATTACCTCTTCGTGCTATCTGTATTACATCATAAAAGAAACTATTTTAGTTTCTAAATTCTGAAAGCTTCAAGTTTAAAATATGAATGTTTTGAAGTAGTGTTGGGAACTGAAGCATGAATTAGTATAATATAATGACACTTGATCAACGTGATTATATTACAGTAAGTCATGCTGAGTTTCTAATGGAACGTGATAAAGGTTCACAGATCATACCCTCATCATGAACCATGTTACATAACTCTTTCATATCAAGAAAATATTTTTCTTGATGATTCGGTCTTTTTCGGATATTCTGGTAATTTGACAAATTAAAATCATACCATTACAATTTCTTTCTTAGAACATTAACTATGTTTATTTCGAAATGTATAGCTACGAATTCTGGACCATTATTCGCTTGACTTATGGTCGGGAAGAGAAAATGAAAGAATGAAGCTCCGAAATATAATGGAAAATATAAAGCCCGATAACAACCCCGAAAATTACAAACCATGTATATCGATGCGTATAGCAATATAAAGACACGGGAGAATGAAAAACACTATAACCCCAAGGTAATAGTAGAAGAAAATAACTTCCTCTGGTGGCAGATGAAAAAGAAGAATGAAGGATACGATAGCCAAGAAAATATCAAGAATCAGAACTGAATTAAGCATTTTCACAATCTATTAGGAAGTATGAAATAAGGAAGAAGCTTATAGGAGTGGTGAAAATAAATGAAACGGAAGAGGTCAATTTATAGTGAAATATCAGACATAGTAATCGAGGCAGATTACGCATTTAATTAAAGAAGATCTTAATCTCCTTAATTCCTGAAGAATCAAATCTTATTTAGAATATGAAGATTTTCTATTCCTTAAATTCCAGAAAATCAATCGTTACTACGTCAAAAATTAAGACGAATCTCTATTCCTTCATTTCACTCACTTACGATAATTTCTCTCATACGCTTCGAGTAATTGGATTGTTTTATCCATATTATTCAAAAGTGATAAAATTCTATTTATCAACTCATATTCGTCATGAAAACATTTTTATTGTTAGCCATGACAACCTCACTCAAATTTCGGGACAAAATTTCTTTAACGGGTAGGTACTGTGACGACCCGGAAATTTCTGACCAAATTTAAACTTTATCTTTAAATGATTTAATGTTTTTGACACGATAAGCAAAGTCTGTAATGTTGAGTCTCAAGTTTTGGAACTATATTCATGTAATCAATTATTCTTCGATTGTTCTCAACGATTCGCGAACAATTATATGTATGTATATATATATTATAAGATGTACAAGTAAAAAATGACTTTGCTACAGTAAAACACTATTTGCTACAGTAAAAATGACTTTACTACAGTAAAACACTGTTTGCTACAGTAAAATACTATTTGCTACAGTAACACAATTGCTACTGTAAACACTATTTGCTACAAAAAACACTATTTGCTACAGTACACTATTTGCTACAGTAACACACTATTTGATGTCGACGAACTACGAAACAAAAACAGATGTGAGCTGGACACTGAGCCCATGCGATCGCATGGGTTTATGCCTTCCCTGCCATGCGATCGCATGGCTATGGGGGACATGCCAAATGCTATAAAGTTCGACGTTTTTCTGATTTCTGATTCATTTTATTCTTCTATCTTTCTATCTCTCGTATATATATATATATATATATATATATATTATTATTATTTTTATTATTATTATTATTATTATTATTATTATTATTATTATTATTATTAAAATTATTATTATTATTATTAAGATTAATATTATTATTAATAGTATTATACATAAAATACTACGACGAGGTTATGTCCAAATGATATTAAAAATAGTTTTCAAGCGGGATAAAACTAAGGAAACTATGGGTTATAGCTATGAAGGTTATGGGTATTGTTTGCAAATCAAACCTAGTGTTTATCACCTCTGTTACGTCTACGTACTTTTCTGCAATATTGAATCACAATATTGATACGTGAGCATTCATATCTTATCTTTTATATATTAATAGTGCATCCCTGACTAGTGCTCGAGTATATATGTTTATGCATGCTTGTATGCTAAATTTCATCGTTAAACAGTTTATGATGAATCACGAATTAAATACATATATTACTGATAAAAGGTATATGATATGCATGTTTTTGATAAGCTGGCAAAAAATCAATAACTTTTCATTTAGAAATCGCGTAATTTCGATGAACGAATCAAAAGATATGGTCAACTGAATTATGATTGACGTTAATTAGAATTACTTTTGAATCTGCAATTAATATTTAAACAACTTGTTTGTAAGATTGATAAATTGGATTTTTGAATATTACCAGCCGAGTAAATGAATCCTTATATAAGGCACATCTCGTTGTGTTGAACTATTGTCAAAATTGACTTTTTGAAACGACTTTGGATAAATTTTGTATGTCGATATCGAGCATTAGGATTGGGATACACTATGACCTGACCTAGCTTGATAGACATTTATTGACCAACATATGTTCTCTAGGTTGAGATCTACGGTTATTTGGTAATCCGAGTTTCCGTCACATTTTGGTGAACGACTTTTTATGCTGCTAAGGTGAGTTTCATTTTCTCCCTTTTTAATTGCTTTTGCAATCTATATTTTTGGGCTGAGAATACATGCACTTTATTTTAAACACAATGGATACAAGTACATACTAAATTCTACACCGAGTTTGAATCGAAAATCCCTTAGCTTTGGTAACTAGTAACTGCCGGTTATAAGAACTGGTGGGCGCGAGTAGTTGTATATGGATCCATAGGGCTTGATATCCCCATCTGTTCCAGGTATAGAAACCCTAGCCTGAACTATAAAACAGATGTATGCTATTTGAGTTTAGTACACGTTGGTTTACGTGTATTGTACATGTTGGTTGCATGTATGTTAAAACAGGGGTACTTATTATAACGTTAAAGCTTAGTTACCAGGGTGCTCAATCTTGTAGAATATTTTGATAAATGTTTCTGGATGAAACAACTGAAATCTTGTGATCCACTTTTATGTATAGATTATGCAAAACATTAAAACTATGAACTCACCAACCTTTGTGTTGATATTTGTTAGCATGTTTATTCTCAAGTTCCCTAGAAGTCTTCCGCTGTTTGCTTATATGTTAGACAAGCTATGTGCATGGAGACTTACATGGCATGTTTTTCAAGGAAACGTTGCATTCACCAAATCATCACCATGTATCTTATTTTGACTGCATTGTCAACGGAAGTACTATTGTAAACTATTATATTACGGTGATTGTCTATATGTAGAAATCATCAGATGTCGAAAACCTTTGATTTAAATATTCATTTATGGTGTGCCTTTTCAAAAGAATGCAATATTTACAAAACGTATCATATATAGGTCAAATACCTTGCAATGAAATCGATGAATGACGTGTTCGTCCATATAGATTTGGAGCGATCGTCACAATTACCTACCCGTTAAAATATTTTCACCATTAACAGTTTGTACCAAAGAATTTTTAATTACAATCTTTATGAAAAAATATATATACCTATATTTTTTTTCTTCAGATGTAATCATGGATTTAATGAGTCAATATGATATTAAACTCATTTGATTTACCGTTAGAACAAGAATATATAATCTCTAAAACATTAGAGATTACCTAATCGCCATGTCGAACGAAGATAAATGATGTAGAACGATTCGCAGATTGATGATTATGCTCGAGGTATATAATGAGATGTTGAGGTGTGTGATGTTGAACTTGGGTTGTTGGTGGTACTGGTATTGATGTTGGTGCTGGTGATGTTGCTGGAGATGGTAAATTTTGCATCATATTCTCCAAAGTCACTACTTGAGCGCGAAATTCGTTGACTTCTTCTATTATTCCGGGATGATTGTCGATTGGAACGAGTGGATGAATAAAGTTTAGAATTGTGAATAGAATATAATCGTGGCGAGGTACTCTGGAATGAGTGTGAAAATAGTGTTTCAAATGAGTTCGCCGGTAAGTGCTTCTGGTTCTTCGCCAAGAGTGGAATGTGGTGGATGAAAGGATTGCTTCCTTTTTGTCTCCATTGGTTTAGTCGACTACGAACCCATCAGATGAATTGGGGATAGATGATTGGTTGATTCATTCTGGTGACACTGCTTTCGGAGCTTAGGTGAAACTCCATATCGGAATAGCTGTCGAAATACGAGGAATTAAAACTGGTTGAGAGATCCATCACGTATGATCAGATGAAAGATTTTTGAATATGAAATAGATTATAGGATGTAGATTAGTACCCTGTAATACATGATTTACATATGCATATATAATACTAAAATCCCATAATTATTGAGGAATCTGCGGAAGCTGTCTGGCAAAGGTAACAATAACAGATACGCTAAGATATGAATTTATCTATACACTATCTATACAATAGAGGCAGTAAGACGTGTCTAGACTTTAAGGATGATAAGCAGGTAATTTTCGACATGAAATGATAAGCAAAACGTTTGACATGCAGACACGGTCGAAGTCCAGACTCACTAATGCATCTTAACAACTACTAGTTAGACACACTAATGCAAGACCTGGTTCGCTAAGACCACCGCTCTGATACTAACTCTAATGACCCATCCTAATCCATCTAGACAAATACATTACATTTGGTTATATCGCGAGGTACTTGACCTCTATATGATACATTTTACAAACATTGCATTCGTTTTCAAAAGACAAACGTTCTTTACATCAAAAGTTGACGGCATGCATACCATTTCATAATATATCCAACTATAATTGACTTAATAATAATCTTGATGAACTCAACGACTCGAATGCAACGTCTTTTGAAATATGTCATGAATGACTCCAAGTAATATCTTTAAAATGAGCAAATGCACAGCGGAAGATTTCTTTCATACCTGAGAATAAACATGCTTTCAAGTGTCAACCAAACGGTTGGTGAGTTCATTAGTTTATCATAAATAATCATTTTTCAATAATATAATAGACCACTAAGATTTTCATTTCCATTTCTCATAAATACACATCTCATATCAGGCATTTCACAAACTGCATAGAGAAAAAAATCATTCATATGGTGAACACCTGGTAACCGACCTTAACAAGATGCATATAGAATATCCCCATCATTCCGGGACACCCATCGAACATGATAAAATCGAAGTACTAAAGCATTACAAATTCCAGAATGGGGCTTGTTGGGCCCAATAGATCTATCTTTAGGATTCGCGTCAATTAGGGGGTCTGTTCCCTAATTCTTAGGCTACCAAGTTTAAAAGGGGCATATTCGACTTCGATCCATTCAACCATATAATGTAGTTTCAATTACTTGTGTCTATTTCGTAAAACATTTATAAAACAGCGCATGTATTCTCAGTCCCAAAAATATATGTTGCAAAAGCATTTAAAAAGGGAGCAAATGAAACTCAAAATACTGTATTTTGTAGTAAAAATACATATGATGACATTGAACTATGCAGGGTTGGCCTTGGATTCACGAACCTGTATCATTGGTATATACATTAACACATATTCTTGTAATCAAATAAATATATATATTATTATTAATGATATAATTATTTATATTAATAACTTATATTCAAAAATATTAGATCTTGTTTGAAATAAAGTTTAGGGTAATAATAATAATAATAATAATAATAATAATAATAATAATAATAATAATAATAATAATAATAATAATAATAATAATAATAATAATAATAATAATAATAATTATAAAAGATCACAACCTTTGAAGAAACAGATTCCAAAAAAATACGCCACCACCGGGGTTCGAACCCGAGACCTCTCGGTTTAACCCAACACCTTGCACCATTATGCTGACCATTACTTTTCGGATTAATCCCCTCTCTAAAAATATATAAACTGTAAATATATTTCGTTTATACAATCATCTTCTTCAGATTACATGCTCGACCAGGGAACCCACTCTCAACCCAATAACTAATTTATGTTTGAAATAAAGTTTGAAATTAAATTGTAAATGGTCTGTAACGAATTTCGGTTCAATTAAATCAAAAAAAATAAAAAATCCTGCTGTGCCGTCGTTGAAGAACACTCTTCAACTCAAAATCAAATTCGCAAATTAAGAAAGTTTTAGACTATATGTATAACATGAAAAAGATAGTAAACCGTTCCCAGAAACTTTACAAATCATTAATTTAACTTGAATCGTCACGGATAATTCGAATTCGATTCAAGAACAAAGTTTGACTTTTTGTTTTAACAACTTTGACTTCGAAATTCTTACTTGATACAAAAAAATTGGCAAATGAAACTTCCCAGAAAGTTTGCATGAAAGATTTCTAACAGGATGGCATTTATAGATTTTGAAATGTAGCTCGAATTCGAATTTTTGCTAAAAATAATCAAGAACAGAGTTACTCGAGCTTTTTCTTCATTTTTTCTGTATAAATAAATTAGGTAAAAGTGTGTAGTTGTTATAATTGATAATGGTACTGAATGAAATGAATGAGTTAATCAATTTTATTGAACTACCAATTATTTTATAATGTAAATTGGATCGACAGTTTTAATCAAGCAGAATAAAAAAAATAAATAAAATAAAAAGCAGATTAAGACTTGCAAACGATTTTTGGATACATCTGTCTTGATTTCGAATCTTAACACGGGTTTGGAGACAAGAACAAATCAGAGTACAGTTGGATTGAGATACAAAACAACTTTTGATTCCCTAATCGTACGCAAGATCTTATATATTGATAATTAATTAAAATTTTAATAATAATTTTAATAATATAATTAATAATGATAAATATAATATTATCAATTATCAAATAATACTAAAATGTAATAAATTGTACTATTTTCTAGTAACTATAATAATGATAATAAAATGATCATAATACTAATCTTATTAGTTATGTTAATATTATTAATGATTATAATATCAATAATAATATAATAACTTTTTCATATCAAATTTTAATATATGATTATTTTAGATATAATACAATTAACAATACGAATATTAATATCAATATTAACAATAATAATATTGATAAAGACAATAATATGATAATATTAATACTAACAATAATGATAATCTAAAATAGTTTTAATTCCTAATGATGTTAATAATAATAATTTTTATTAATGATACTAAAGTAACATTAGTTATAATGATATTAATATTATTAATGGTATTAATAATGATAATAATATGAGAGCTTATACTTTTCAAATTTTATACATATATATATGTTTATATTTGAAATAATAATATTACTAATACAAATATTAATAATAATAATAATAATAATAATAATAATAATAATAATAATAATAATAATAATAATAATGAAAGTAATGATAATAATATCAATTATATTCAAACTTGTAATTTAATATTGTACCATTTATTATTTATGTAATATTATATTATATAATGACATTTTCCGAATAGTTAATATTTGTATATATTTAACAGATATCATAGTTTTATAATAACCTATATATATTTATATATATTATAGTACTTATTTATTCTACTTATTATTTTACATTTAAATTTCAAGTTATTTAAAAATCTACTTTATTAAATCAAAATATTATATATTCTTATATTTTTACCTATTTATTTATAAATAATTGTTCGTGAATCGTCGGAGATGGTCAAAGGTCAATTGAATATTTCAAACAGTTCAAAATTTTTGAGACTCAGTCGAACAGACTTTACTTATCGTGTCGAAATCATATAAGAATTAAGTTTAAATTTGGTTGAAAATTTCCGGGTCGTCACAGTACCTACCCGTTAAAGAAATTTCGTCCCGAAATTTGAGTGGAATGGTCATGGATGACAATATGTATGTTTTTATGACGCATACGAGCTAGAAATTTAGAGTTTTATCATCATTAAGGTAATATGGATAAACAATTTGATTACTCGAAGAGTACGAGTGAAGCTATCACAAAAGAGTGAAATGAATAAATGCAGATTCGTCTTGTCTGGTGACGTAGTCATAGTTGATTTTCGAAAATCAAGGAATTTAGAGAAAATCTTCGTAATAAGATTTGGTTCTTCGATAGTTACGGAAATTAGGATCATCTTTGGTTAAATGCGATAATCTGCTTTGATTGATCTGTGGATATTTCACTATAAATCCACCCTCTTCATTTCCTTTATATTATGGAGTTTCATCCTTTTGTTTTCTCTTCTTGACTTTAAGTCAACCGAATAATGGTCCAGAATTCGTAGGTATGAAGTTTCGAATGAACATGACTAATGTTCTAAGAGAGAGATGGTAATAGCACGATCTTGCTTGGTTAAATTACCAGAATTCAAGAGAAAAGATAGAACTATCAGGAAAATATGTTATTGATATGTTTATAGATTAGATAGAATGTAAGAGTCGTGTAACATGGCACATGATGACGTTATGGTCTGTGAATCATCACGTTTCATTAGAAACTCAGCATGACTTACTGTAATATAATCACGTTGATCAAGTGTCATTATATTATACTAACTCATGCATGAATTTCCAACACTACTTCAAAATCATTCATAATTCAATTTCGAATTTTCCAGAAATTTAGAAACTAAAGTAGTTTCCTTTATGATGTAATATAGATAGCACGAAGAGATAAATAATTTCGGACGAGAATATTTATGAAAATATCCTCAGAAATATCGAAGATATTTATGATGATATTTTGGAATTTCTAAGTTTGAAGGTTGATGAACAAAAATTTTCCGCAAGATTTTAACATGACCTTGGAGCAAGATATTCTCTAAAGATTTCATTGGATCCAGAATTACCTGGATCCTTTGAATATAGGGTTTGGTCCTCGTATTTGGCCTTGGTCTCCTTTATGGTTTGCTCAATCTGTTTTTCAGTACCAAATTTTCCGAGCTTTGCCAACATACTATTCTTTATCATCAAACTTCTGACTGTTAAAGTCGTGTACAGTTTTTGCTACTGTATTCAGCTTTTTCAGAATTTGGAGTATTGATTTGTAGACTGAGTGCTTTTCAGAATTTCAGAATGAAAGATCATAATTCTAAGAGATAAATGTTATATGTATACATATAACTGTTGATGTAGGCATGTTGCGAGATTCAAAATACTGATTGCTGAATTCTGGTAATTGGTATGACAATTTTTGTTATAAGATGCGGATGAATATATAATAGGGTTTCAATAAAGATGATGATTTTTCGGAAAGTTAAGGATCAACAAAATTGTTGGTAAGTTTACTGCTAATGTAGTGGGATATAAACGGTTCTTCGGTAACGAAAGCGAGAAGACAACGTATATATCAAGGTTATAATAAGGCTACTTCAGATGAAAAGTCAAAGTTGTCTTGCTGGAGCTGTGACAAAATTCGCTAATTTGAAAAAAGAATTGCAATGTTAATTTCGGTAATAACAATGCCAAAGGAGTTATGATAGATATGTGTTAAATGTTTACTCAGGTTCTGAGAGTTTTTCAGGTTCATAACTATATGCATCAATCTTTCCTTCCATAGCTGAAGTGCGGTTGGTTCATCCTCTCGATTGAGGTGTTTTCAAGAATCATGAAAGGTTTGAACGCATATTGTAATCGTCAAGATACAAATGAGGTTTGAGATGAAATCAAGTGGCAAACTTGAAGAAATGTTTAGTTTCATATGTTATAATCAATATTTTAATTCATTTTAATTGTCCAATGTTGGTAGTCCACAGTTAAAAGTCCACAGTTAGCAATTCAATAATTCATATATAATTTAATATATAATATTTGAATTAATTAATACGTATCGTGACCCGTGTACATGTCCCAGACTCGATCACAACTCAAAGTATATATATTATTGTAGAATCAACCTCAACCCTGTATAGCTAACTCTATCATTACTGCATATAGAGTGTCTATGGTTATTCCAAATAATATATATAGATGCGTCGATATGATATGTCAAAACATTGTATACGTTTCCCGATATTTAAAATACGTAAATAACAGTATTTAAATGACGATAAATAAAGTGCGTAAAATAAATAACAGAAATTAAATGACAATAAATAAATTTGCGAGAAATTGCGATAAATATAATGTAATCAGTTAGCTAGGAACAGTTAGCTGGAAACAGTTAGCGTGGATTCTTAACAGAATTTCTCATAGTTAATTTGTTTGTTTCTAACAAATTTTAATTTGTCGAGTGTTTTCTTCATTATGCCACTTGTTGAATTCTGATAAGTCAAAATCTAAATATAAAATTGAATGAAAATGGTTATTCTGCGGTGAACGGATACGTATATCGGTGGTTGTAAGCAGGATAGTAAATGACTGTTGAATTAGATTTGAAAGAATGTACAGTGTACTTATTAATGTGAAATCTAAATGTTCCTCGGGTATTACCTACCCGTTAAAATATTTTCACTATTAACAATTTGTACCAAAGAATTTTTAATTACAATCTTTATGAAAAAATATATATACCTGTATTTTTTTTCTTCAGATGTAATCATGGATTTAATGAGTCAATATGATATTAAACTCATTTGATTTACCGTTAGAACAAGAATATATAATCTCTAAAACATTAGAGATTACCTAATCGCCATGTCGAACGAAGAGAAATGATGTAGAACGATTCGCAGATTGATGATTATGCTAGAGGTATATAATGAGATGTTGAGGTATGTGATGTTGAACTTGGGTTGTTGGTGGTACTGGTATTGATGTTGGTGCTGGTGATGTTGCTGAAGCTGGTAAATTTTGCATCATATTCTCCAAAGTCACTACTCAAGCGCAAAATTTGTTGACTTCTTCTATTATTCCGGGATGATTGTCGGTTGGAACGAGCGGATGAATAAGGTTTAGAATTGTGGATAGAATATAATCGTGGCGAGATACTCTGGAATGAGTGTGAAAATAGTGTTTCGAAAGAGTTCGCCGGTAAGTGCTTCAGGTTCTTCGCCAAGAGTGGAATGTGGTGGATGAAAGGATCGCTTTCTTCTTGTCTCCATTAGTTTAGTCGACTACGAACCCATCAGATGAATTGGGGATGGGTGATTGGTTGATTCATTCTGGTGACACTGCTTTCGGAGCTTAGGTGAAACTCCATATCGGAATAGCTGTCGGAATCCGAGGAATTCGAACTGGTTGAGAGATCCATCACGTACGATCAGATGAAAGATTTTCGAATATGAAATAGATTATAGCATGTAGATTAGTACCCTGCAATACATGATTTACATATGCATATATAATACTAAAATCCCATAATTACTGAGGAATCTACGGAAGCTGTCTGGCAAAGGTAACAATAACAGATATGCTAAGATATGAATTTATCTATACATTATCTATACAATAGAGGCAGTAAGACATGTCTAGACTTTAAGGATGATAAGCAGGTAATTTTCGACATGAAATGATAAGCAAAACTTTTGACATACAGACACGGTCGAAGTCCAGACTCACTAATGCATCTTAACAACTACTAGTTAGACACACTAATGCAAGACCTGGTTCGCTAAGACCACCGCTCTGATACTAACTCTAATGACCCGTCCTAATCCATCTGGATAAATACATTACATTTGGTTACATCACGAGGTACTTGACCTCTATATGATACATTTTACAAATATTGCATTCGTTTTCAAAAGACAAACGTTCTTTACATCGAAAGTTGACGGCATGCATACCATTTTATAATATATCCAACTATAATTGGCTTAATAATAATCTTGATGAACTCAACGACTCGAATGCAACATCTTTTGAAATATGTCATGAATGACTCCAAGTAATATCTTTAAAATGAACAAATGCACAGCGGAAGATTTCTTTCATACCTGAGAATAAACATGCTTTCAAGTGTCAACCAAACGGTTGGTGAGCTCATTAGTTTATCATAAATAATCATTTTTCAATAATATAATAGACCACAAGATTTTCATTTCAATTTCTCATAAATACACATCTCATATCAGGCATTTCGCAAAACTGCATTGACATAAAAATCATTCATATGGTGAACACCTGGTAACCGACCTTAACAAGATGCATACAGAATATCCCCATCATTCCGGGACACCCATCGGACATGATAAAATCGAAGTACTAAAGCATTCCAAATTCCAGAATGGGGCTTGTTGGGCCCAATAGATATATCTTTAGGATTCGCGTCAATTAGGGGGTCTGTTCCCTAATTCTTAGGCTACCAAGTTTAAAAGGGGCATATTCGACTTCGATCCATTCAACCATATAATGTAGTTTCAATTACTTGTGTCTATTTTGTAAAACATTTATAAAACAGCGCATGTATTCTCAGTCCCAAAAATATATGTTGCAAAAACATTTAAAAAGGGAGCAAATGAAACTCACAATACTGTATTTTGTAGTAAAAATACATATGACGACATTGAACTATGCAGGGTTGGCCTTGGATTCACGAACCTGTATCATTGGTATATACATTAACACATATTCTTGTAATCGAATAAATATATATATTATTATTAATGATATAATTATTTATATTAATAACTTATATTCAAAAATATTAGATCTTGTTATGTTATATATATTTATATATATATATATATATATATATATATATATATATATATATATATATATATATATATATATATATATATATATATATATATATATATATATATATATATATATATATATATAACCTTTGTTTGTTAAAATTAGTAATTATAATAATACCAAAATATTATTTGTAATGGTAAACATGATAATAATGATAATACTTAATGTTACTAATACTAATATTAATGATAATTATAATAGTTTGTATTATTTTCATATTATCAATAATAATAATAATCCTAATCATAATAATACTTATATCAATATTAATAACACTATCAATACTTAATGATGTTTATTAATAATAACTAAAATGGTAATATTAAAAATCATATTATTAATATTAACATAATAATAACGATAATTAATAATGATCATAATATCAATAATAATACTAATAATGTTTATGCTACTTTTAATTAGTATGATAATAATAATAATTATAATCATAATAATGATACTTATACTAATAATAAGGATATTAATAATAATGAATAATAACAATAATAGAACTTATAATGATAATTATAACACTAATAATAATGATAATACTAGTATTGATACTAATAATAATATTATATCTTATAAAATGATACAAGTATTAGTTTTTAATGAACAAATAATAAATTTTATGATTTTTTATACAAATTATAATAGTATTCATAATATTCATAAACATAATAATAACAATGATAATAATACTAATAATACTACTAATACATAATAATAATTTCAACCAATAACAATAATAACAATAACAATAACAATCAACAATCAACAACAATAATAATAATAATAATAATAATAATAATAATAATAATAATAATAATAATAATAATAATAATAATAATAATAATAATAATAACAATAATAATAATATTAATAATGATAATTATTATTATAAAATATAACAACCTTTGAAGAAACAGATTCCAAAAAAATACGCCACCGCCGGGGTTCAAACCCGAAACCTCTCGGTTTAACCCAACACCTTGCACCATTACGCTGCCCATTACTTTTCTGATTAATCCCCTCTCTAAAAATATATAAACTGGAAATATATTTCGTTTATACTATCATCTTCTTCAGATTACATGCTCGACCAGGGAACCCACTCTCAACCCAATAACTAATTTATGTTTGAAATAAAGTTTGAAATTAAATTGTAAATGGTCTGTAACGAATTTCGGTTCAATTAAATAAAAAAAAAATCCTGCTGTGCCGTCGTTGAAGAACACTCTTCAACTCAAAATCAAATTCGCAAATTAAGAAAGTTTTAAACTATATGTATAACATGAAAAAGATAGTAAACCGTTCCCAGAAACTTTACAAATCATTAATTTAACTTAAATCGTCACGGATAATTCGAATTCGATTCAAGAACAAAGTTTGACTTTTTGTTTTAACAACTTTGACTTTGAAATTCTTACTTGATACAAAAAAATTGGCAAATGAAACTTCCCAGAAAGTTTGCATGAAAGATTTCTAACAGAATGGCATTTATAGATTTTGAAATGAAGCTCGAATTCGAATTTTTGCTAAAATAATCAAGAACAGAGTTACTCAAGCTTTTTCTTCATTTTTTCTATATAAATAAATTAGGTAAAAGTGTGTAGTTATTATAATTGATAATGGTACTGAATGAAATGAATGAGTTAATCAATTTTATTGAACTACCAATTGTTTTATAATGTAAAATGGATCGACAGTTTTAATCAAGCAGAATAAAAAAAATAAATAAAATAAAAAGCAGATTAAGACTTGCAAAGGATTTTTGGATACATCTGTCTTGATTTCGAATCTTAACACGGGTTTGGAGACAAGAACAAATCAGAGTACAGTTGGATTGAGATACAAAACAACTTTTGATTCCCTAATCGTACGCAAGATCTTATATATTGATAATTAATTAAAATTTTAATAATAATTTTAATAATATAATTAATAATTAATAATGATAAATATAATATTATCAATTAAAAAAATAATAATAAAATGTAATAAATTGTACTATTTTCTAGTAACTATAATAATGATAATAAAATGATCATAATACTAATCTTATTAGTTATGTTAATATTATTAATGATTATAATATCAATAATAATATAATAACTTTTTCATATCAAATTTTAATATATGATTATTTTAGATATAATACAATTAACAATACGAATATTAATATCAATATTAACAATAATATTGATAAAGACAATAATATGATAATATTAATACTAACAATAATGATAATCTAAAATAGTTTTAATTCCTAATGATGTTAATAATAATATTTTTTATTAATGATACTAAAGTAACATTAGTTATAATGATATTAATATTATTAATGGTATTAATAATGATAATAATATGCAAGCTTATACTTTTCAAATTTTATACATATATATATGTTTATATTTGAAATAATAATATTACTAATACAAATATTAATAATAATAATAATAATAATAATAATAATAATAATAATAATAATAATAATAATAATAATAATAATGAAAGTAATGATAATAATATCAATTATATTCAAACTTGTAATTTAATATTGGACCATTTATTATTTATGTAATATTATATTATATAATGACATTTTTTGAATAGTTAATATTTGTATATATTTAACAGATATCATAGTTTTATAATAACCTATACATATTTATATATATTACAGTACTTATTTATTCTACTTATTATTTTACATTTAAATTTCAAGTTATTTAAAAATCTACTTTATTAAATCAAAATATTATATATTCTTATATTTATATTTTTACTTATTTATTTACAAATAATTGTTCGTGAATCGTCGGATATGGTCAAAGGTCAATTGAATATTTCAAACAGTTCAAAATTTTTGAGACTCAGTCGAACAGACTTTACTTATCGTGTCGAAATCATATAAGAATTAAGTTTAAATTTGGTTGAAAATTTCCGGATCGTCACATATTTGACCTCTATATGATACATTTTACAAATATTGCATTCGTTTTGAAAAGACAAACTTTCATTTCATCGTAAGTTGACAAACATGCATGCCATTTCATAATATCCAAACTATAAATGACTTAATCTGTCATTTATTTAATAATAATATTTATTGAACTCAATGACTTGAATGCAACGTCTTTTGAAATATGCCATGAATGACTCCAAGTAATATCTTTAAAATGAGCAAATGCACAGCGGAAGATTTCTTTAATACCTGAGAATAAACATGCTTTCAAGTATCAACCAAAAGGTTGGTCAGTTCATTAGTTTATCATAATAATCATTTCCATAATTTTTAATAGACCACAAGATTTAATTTTCATAGTTAACTACAGGAACACTCATCTGCAAAAAAATTATAATGCAGGAACACTCATCTGTATAAAATTCATTCATATGGTGAACACCTGATAATCGACATTAACAAATGCATATAGAATATCCCCAAATATACAGGTACACTCATCTGTATATAAAATCGAAGTACTAAAGCATCCATAACCTGGATGGGGTTTGTTAGGCCCATAGATCTATCTTCAGGATTCGCGTCAATTAGGGGGTCTGTTCCCTAATTCTTAGGCTACCAAGCTAAAAGGGTGATATTCAATTTCGATAATCCAACCATAGAATGTAGTTTCGATTACTTGTGTCTATTTCGTAAAATAGAGGTAAAAACAGTGCATGTATTCTCAATCCCAAAAATATATATTGCCAAAGCATTTAAAAGGGAGCAAATGAAACTCACCATACTGTATTTCGTAGTAAAAATACATATGACATCATTGAACAAGTGCAGGATTGGCCTCGGATTCACGAACCTATTTTAAGTATATATATATATTTATACATCGGTCAATATTTGTCTAACAATTTAGGTCAAGTCGTACTGTATCACAATCATAATGCTCGAGATTATCATGCAAAAGTCATAAAGTCATCTAATCCAAAAATGGCTTTCAAAATTTATACTGATTTATTATATAACTTAAATATAGTCATTTTATATATTCAAATATATTTATTAGATTTTATTAGATTAAATAATATAAATCATTTATTAATAAATAAAAATTTATATTAAAATTTATATATGATAAAAAAATATACTATTATATATCTTAAGTATTAAAATTTATAAAGTTCACTTAATATCATAAAATATAGTGGTATGTATTATTAATGTAATTATATTACGTGTGGTAAAAAAAATATCTTTATATCACATATTCAGTTGATAAAATATATTGATAATAATAATAATAATAAATAAAATGGTATTATTTTGTACTAATAATAATAATTATTATTATTCTACTAATAACAATATTTATATTTACTAGTGATGATATCAATTATGATAAAAAGATAACTCTAATCATGATAATCTTAATAATAATGATACTTTTTAATAATAATAATATTTTTATATAAAAATAATAATTCTATTTAAAATGAAAATTTTTAATAATAATCCTAAAATAATAATAATAATGATATTTTATAATAACAATGATATTTCTATTAAAAATGATAATTTTAATAAAATGATAATTTTAATATTAATGATACTTTTAATTAATAATAATGATAAAAAAGAATAAAAACGATAGTTTTATCTAGATCAATATCTTACATTATTTTAATTTCATCATGATACTTGTACTCATTATTTCCTAATCGATTTGTTTAATAGCTTTTAGTCCTCTTTTATATTATATCCATAATAATGATACTAATATTAGTTTTAATGATAATAATACTAATAATAATAAAAATTATATTACTATTAATGATAATACTAATAACTACTTTAATGATAATAATAATAATAATAATAATAGTTCACAACATTTTATATTAGTTAAAACTAACACGTTCCAATAATAAAATGAGTTTTACGAGACCGAGCCCATATCGGCCGTTTTACGACTTTCGTACAAAATACAAGTTTTCAACCACATGATTTTTAACACAAAATAAAACTGAGCATGGCGATTGGGGATACGCTACCCAATCCTAATCAAATCCAAAAGCAAGCCTTCTAAAGCAACTACGCGAGCCACTAGTTCCCACGCTTACCCGAGCCACCTCATCCAAGCATATCTATAAAAATGTAAACAACGAGAGGGTAAGCTAACGCTTAGTGAGTGAAAATATACTACATACATATATATGCATAAAATGGACACGCCACATAAATAAACAAATACCGCATACCGGAGCATCCAAGCATAAAGACAAGCTAATCTAAGCATACCGTACGATCACTAAGCAATAAGCTAAATATGCATCAACAAACATAAGTTCACTAACGACGATGTGAACAACGCCAAGAAGCTACACCCGGAGGGTTAGCTACATCACGACAATACAAAATATATATATATATATATATATATATATATATATATATATATATATATATATATATATATATATATATATATATATATATATATATATATAACAATATATAAACGAATAAGGTTAACCCCCTTAACCCATTACCGAATACCAAACACCACAATGAAGATTGGCCGAACTACACGAGCCTTAGTAATTCGAAACCACACGAGATTACTATCTTCAACAAGATAACATCGAGGTTAGCCGAACTACACGAGCCTTAGTAATCCGAAACCACACGAGATTACTACCTCAATAAGATGACCGAACTACACGAGTCACCATGAATCCGAACTACACGAGATTCGTCCTTGATAAGATGACCGAACTACACGCGTCATCGTGAATCCGAACTACACGCGATTCACTTCTCCAACTCAAACCCACGGTCATGGGATTATAAAATCCACCACATCGGGGTTATCCACATCACGACAATATCAACCCTTCGCCATTGGGGTTATAACATCCAAATCACAACCACGTGTGATAACGTACACACAAACGTGTACCTCGCCAAAGGTGGTCAACCAAAACGCACAACCGTGCCAATTGGACTCATACAAAAGTCCATCAAATCCACCTATATGTGAAGTGAGCTCTATAGTCGAGAATCACTTCACCCGACCCGCACCCATCCTACACATACATATGCACATAGGATATTAACACTAACCTTGTCGCCTTGATGAACGCTTTCGAATAATTCGCAACTCGCCTAAGGAATGTACCTATTCCATTATCATAAATACCACAACACAATTAGGATGGATTTACAAACCAACCCAATTCGACACTTAGTGCAATTTCGACCCAATTGCATTTCCAAGCACAAACCGTGCCCAAACTAACCAATAATCACTAACACAAGTGATAATGGTCCTAATATGCCAATTAAACCCGAACACAAGTGTTAAACACTTATCGTTCTCAAAATCGCCCATAAACCCTAATTTTGACCCATAAAGTCAAAATCTCACCAATTACTAGTTTTGACACCAAAACATATTTAACTCGGTTTTATACTTCAACTTAATCCATTTTAAGTTTATAAACCTCATCGAATCGACATTCGGGTCATAATCATCAACAAACCCTAACTTTGACTCTAGTCAAAATTAGTCAACCACAAGAACCCTAAAGGTCTCCAATACATCAATAATCACTAATACTAGTGATTATACACCATTCTCAAGTCTTAAACATGGTTAAATCATTAACCAACCCAAAATTCGCCTTTAACACTTATAAACCCGAATCTTGGTGTTAATCTTCAATTAACAACTAAATGGGTTCCATCTATGAATCATACAATCAAAAGCCCCAAATTTGAATGATGAACACAAAAACGAAATTCAGAGTTAGAGCTTACCACTAGTATCACCGCGTAGCTAAGAATGTGGACAACAAACTTGTCTACTACGCCAAAGAACAAAACCCGCTTCTTCCTTCCCAAAAATCCCTTTGAATCAAATGGGTGTTTGAGTTCTTGAGAGAAATATGAAAAGAAAAGGAAAAAGAAATGAATAAATGAAATGGGTGGAGGAGGTTAAGTCCTCAAATCTGGCTCAAACGCGAAAAGATCGAAATGCCCTTTTAAAAACTCTAAAATAACAAAAGGGGTCTGCCAGCAACATATGGCGCGGCGCGCCATGACCCCGCGCGGCGCGCGACTGGGCAGAATCAGAATCCAGGTCTTACAACTCTCCCCCACTTAAACTCGATCACGTCCTCGTGATCTTCACCACTTAACCAATCTGGACCTACTCAATGGTCCTCAATCATAAGTCCCAATCCGAACTTTCCTAGACAATTCTTCCCAATGAATCACCTTTAACAACTAAAATTGCCACCCGCGATTTATCAAAACCACTATCCGAGCACTAAAACATGCTCTTTTCCACATATCGGGAAAAACTCAACCAATCTCGTACCGAGATATCAATTCCTTAGCGTACCTTTACCAAGGACAACGCTAAAAGCGACCATGTCTCAACCTAAAGTCAACAATCCGAACGTTGAGGATCGAACCACATTAATCCTTACGGATTACACTTACCACTAAACATCCTTTGTAGTGCACAATACAACCAATACGCCACTATCCTAACATCATAAGCAACGGCTAAAACTAAAAGCGCCCAAAACGACTATGGCAACGCTAATCCTAAGGTGTACAAAATCGACTATTGTCACACCCGTAACAACATGTGAGCGAAACACGGCTATCACATCACTAATCACACAACACGGTCCTCACGACCCCACCATCGGTGTATAAATAACCGATAGTTCCCGTAACATGGTCCTTGCGACCCCAGCATTGGTGCATCAAACAACCAATAGATCAAACATCATGGTCCTTACGACCCCACTATCGGTGTATAAAACAACCGATAGATCAAGCCACACGGTCCTTACGACCCCACCATCGGTGTATAAAACAACCGATAGATCACACAACACGAAGGCTGGCCGAAAACACACACGCCTTAGTGAATCCGAACTACACGCGACTCACTACCTTCACCGCAACAACATTCGGGATTGGCCGAACTACACGCGCCTTAGTGAATCCGAACTACACGAGAGTCACTATCCCAAAAGAATGACCGAACTACATGAGTCATTTGTGAATCCGAACTACACGAGACTCACTCCTCAATACAATGACCGAAATCACACGAGTCATTGGTGAATTCGAACTACACGCGATTCACTTCCACAATAAGATGACCGAAACTACACGCGTCATCGTGAATCCGCAAACACACGCGATCCACAATCTCAACACAGGAATGGTACTCGCATTTCCCACTGGTACTCGCATTTCCCGATAATGTTATACCATGCTGATATAACACTACTCCCAATCTCAACACCGGATGAAGTCAGCGGACCCCATCAACGGTCATGCTTCACCGATATAACACCACGCCCATGATGAAGTCAACGGACCCCGAAGGTCATGCTTCACCAATCACGTACTCTCATGATGAAGTCAGCAGACCCTGAAGGTCATGCTTCACCAATCAACGCCCTTTTGGCCTCGAACAACGAGTAGCGTAACATCGCGCCCTGCTACGCCATAGTGAATCCTAACGGATACCACTAACCATTCACACAATCGAGCAAGCACCGCCTACATCAAACATAGGTACAAAACAATAATTCTCTAGAAGAGAATCCGATACGCACATCCCTTAACCGAAGGATTTCACCTTGCTCGCCAAACACGTCCATTATCTCTCAACGAGATTTACCACATTACCACCTCGGTGATAATCTACGAATCCAAAAATTATAAGTACAATTTTAACCAAAGTTGTACTCCACCACAAATCGACCAAAACTAGGTCTCAACACTAGTTTCGGATCTACCATAAGCATTATCCGAAATCTCACCCTAAGGCCTCCTCGTACGGGAGTGTAACTCCCCCACTTGGAACTATGTTCCATATCCACAACTCGTACAACCGTACAATGCTACCAAAGGTAGACTTTACAAACATTTGGGTTCACACGACCCATCTCCACATCTTGCTCCAACCTTGAGCACATGAAGGATTTCAATCAATCCTTAAATACTTCGAACGAAAAGTGTACCACGATTACACAAACCATACCCTCGCAATCATCCAATTGCTTTAGTTTGTCAAATTCCACCTAGTCACTCATGTACTTAAGGGTTTCACTTCGGTACCCTAAGTACAATGTAACTACAACATAATCGGAGTCGAACACCACGCTATTAGGTATAAAAGAGGCGCCTAATGTCGCGTCACGTAGACTCATTTACCAACATACATCGAGATCCAAAACACTTGATTTCAAGGGTTTCATCCCACCCACCGAACCTCATGGTTCATCAACTTCAACACACAAGCGAACACGCGCTTAAAAACCGAACACCAAAACCCATTTCCATGGATTGGTATAAACATTTCCCAAATACTAAGGAATGCTTGGTTGCACCAAGTCTTACGCCCTTCGCCCGACAATCAAATGTCACCATAGGGTACTTCCATTAGGAACGTCACCCATAACAACAACATGCACAACACAATGCATTTAATAAACTCAAACTCAACGGCGCATAATAAATAATCAAAGGGCATATTTATTAAAATGAAACGTACCTTAACGTCTCCTTTCCGCACACATCCCCGCTAACTTGGGACATTCCGACTTACGATGCCCTTCCTCTTGACAATTGAAACACACCATGCCATCACCCTTTGGTACCGCACATTCCCAAGACTTGTGACCCCTCATGCCACAATTGTAACATCTAGACGCACTAGAATCCGATATACCCGTCTGTGTACCACCTGTGCTCACACTCGGACCCTTAGTCCTCTTACTCAGAGCACCATACGAAACAACCCTTCTCTCACTTGCAGGTTCACTCTTCTTGGATCGTGAATACGAATCGAAACCTCTAGCCAAGGCGAATAACTCTGCAAACAATTTCGCTTGACCCCGGCTAATTTTATTCTTCAAGTCATCATTCAAGGTCCGATAGAAATCTTGCATCAACAAATGATCATTCCCCAAATACTCCGGGCAAAAACGAGTCTTCGCCATAAAGGTCGTCTTGAGAGTATTCAAATCCATAGAACCCTGTTGCAAATTTCGCAACTCATTTTGCATTTTCGACAAATTGGCTGAAGTTATGAACTCCTCGAAGAATTTCTTCTTAAACTCATCCCATGATAATGCCATAAACGGTTCACCACCGACAAGATCAATCTTACCATCCAACCAATCCTTTGCTCTACCCCGCAACAAGCTCGTAGCGAGCCTTGTCCTCTTCTAGGGAGGACATTCAATCGTTCGAAAACACCCTTCGACATCTGAGATCCAAGTGGTGCTTACCAAGGGATCCAGTTTCCCATCGTACATCAGAGGTTTAGTCCTCATGAAACTCTTAAGACAACGCTCCATTTCATTGCTTCTCCGAAATTCGGAATACCTCCTATCCATTCTTTCTTCCAACGCACCCATTTGCTCCGCAACGGCGGCCGCAAATCTAGCGTTAAACTCCAAATCGTTCGTCTCGATCCCGTTTCCCGTCGCCATTCTAAGGAATGCAAAGCGATTAGATCACGAACGTATAAAGCACACACACAATACCGCCCCATCTTGCTAAACACTCGTCGTACATCACTTGCTAGACACGATTTGCACCCGTAATAAGGTTTGCAAGTCCTTATTACGCACACACGCCGTTATAACTCGTTTGTACAACGACCGCCTCGCTCGATGATATAAACAAACACAAACAAAATTCTACGCGATATGCACATACGCGAGAATTATTATCACAACACAATTAATAAATTAATAATATCCGCATTACTAATATAAATGTTAGTCCACCTACAAACAAGGCACTAACTATAACCTATTCCGACCCGTAATCCTACAAGTCCCGCAACAAATAAGCACACACAAAAGTCTAAGTCTAGGCACCTATCTCAAGTCACCTAAATCCCTTAGACCATGCTCTGATACCACTTGTAACAACCCAACCCATATGCAATCGAAATATGCAAATTAAAAAAAAATATTGTTGTACAGCACAGTGGCGCGGCGTGCCACTGACCTGCGCGGCGCGCCAAAACGGCCTGTCCAACTTTTCCTTTTTTGCGAAAAAGATCTCTTGCTTCCCGACACTTTTAGACCAAACGCTTTTCACAACATTTTATATTAGTTAAAACTAACACGTTCCAATAATAAAATGAGTTTTACGAGACCGGCCCACATCGGCCGTTTTACGACTTTTGTACAAAATACAAGTTTTCAACCACATGGTTTTTAACACAAAATAAAGCCGAGCATGGCGATTGGGGATACGCTACCCAATCCTAATCAAATCCAAAAGCAAGCCTTCTAAAGCAACTACTCGAGCCACTAGTTCCCACGCATACCCGAGCCACCTCATCCAAGCATATCTATAAAAATGTAAACAACGAGAGGGTAAGGTAACGCTTAGTGAGTGAAAATATACTACATACATATATATGCATAAAATGGACACGCCACATAAATAAACAAATGCCGCATACCGGAGCATCCAAGCATAAAGGTACGCTAATCTAAACATACCGTACGATCACTAAGCAACAAGCTAAATATACATCAACAAACATAAGTTCACCAACGACGATGTGAACAACGCCAAGAAGCTACACCCGGAGGGTTAGCTACATCACGACAATACAAATATATATATATATATATATATATATATATATATATATATATATATATATATATATATATATATATAACAATATATAAACAAATAAGGTTAACCCCCTTAACCCATTACCGAATACCAAACACCACAATGAAGATTGGCCGAACTACACGAGCCTTAGTAATCCAAAACCATACGAGATTATTATCTTCAACAAGACAACATCGAGGTTGGCCGAACTACACGAGCCTTAGTAATCCGAAACCACACGAGATTACTACCTCAATAAGATGACAGAACTACACGAGTCACCATGAATCCGAACTACACGAGATTCGTCCTTGATAAGATGACCGAACTACACGCGTAATCGTGAATCCGAACTACACGCGATTCATTTCTCCAACTCAAACCCACAGTCACGGGATTATAAAATCCACCACATCGGGGTTATCCACATTACTACAATATCAACCCTTCGCCATTGGGGTTATAACATCCAAATCACAACCACGTGTGATAACGTACACACAAACGTGTACCTCGCCAAAGGTGGTCAACCAAAACGTACAACCGTGCCAATTGGACTCATACAAAAGTCCATCAAATCTTACTATATGTGAAGTGAGCTCTATAGCCGAGAATCACTTCACCCGACCCGCACCCATCCTACACATACATATGCACATTGGATATTAACACTCACCTTGTCGCCTTGATGAACGCTTCCGAATAATCCGCAACTCGCCGAAGGAATGTACCTATTCCATTATCATAAATACCACAACACAATTAGGATGGATTTACAAACCAACCCAATTCGACACTTAGTGCAATTTCGACCCAATTGCATTTCCAAGCACAAACCGTGCCCAAACTAACCAATAATCACTAACACAAGTGATAATGGTCCTAATATGCCAATTAAACCCGAACACAAGTGTTAAACACTTATCGTTCTCAAAATCTCCCATAAACCCTAATTTTGACCCATAAAGTCAAAATCTCACCAATTACAAGTTTTGACACCAAAGCATATTTAACTCGGTTTTATACTTCAACTTAATCCATTTTAAGTTTATAAACCTCATCGAATCGACATTCGGGTCATAATCATCAACAAAACCTAACTTTGACTCTAGTCAAAATTAGTCAACCACAAGAACCCTAAAGGTCTCCAATACATCAATAATCACTAATACTAGTGATTATACACCATTCTCAAGTCTTAAACATGGTTAAATCATTAACCAACCCAAAACCCACCTTTAACACTTATAAACCCGAATCTTGGTGTTAATCTTCAATTAACAACTAAATGGGTTCCATCTATGAATCATACAATCAAAAGCCCCAAATTTGAATGATGAACACAAAAACGAAATTCGGAGTTAGAGCTTACCACTAGTATCACCGCGTAGCTAAGAACGAGCAGAACAAACTTGTATACTACGCCAAAGATCAAAACCCGCTTCTTCCTTTCCAAAAATCCCTTTGAATTAAATGGGTGTTTGAGTTCTTGAGAGAAATATGAAAAGAAAAGGAAAAAGAAATGAATAAATGAAATGGGTGGAGGAGGTTAAGTCCTCAAATCTGGCTCAAACGCGAAAAGACCGAAATGCCCTTTTAAAAACTCTAAAATAACAAAAGGGGTCTGCCAGCGGCATATGGCGCGGCGCGCCATGACCCCGCGTGGCGCGCGACTTGGCAGAATCAGAATCAAGTCTTACAGTAATAATAATCATTTTAGTAATAATACTAATATTATTGATAATTCAGTTGCCTATATCTTTTAATTCATTCATCGAAACTATTCGATATCTAAATGAAAAGTTATTAATTTTTCACCAGCTTTCCAACGACATGCATATCATATACCTTATCTCAGTAGCATGTATATTAAACTCATGATCTCACATAAACTATTTAACGATGAAATTAAACATACAAGCATGCATAATCATATATACTCGAGCATTAGTCAGGGATACATTACTAATATATAAAAGTCAAGTTATGAGTGCTCACGTATCAATATTGTGATTCAATATTGCAGGAAAGTATGGGCAACGGAGATGATAAACACTAGGTTGACCTCACGAGCTATACCCCCAAACCATACCCATAACCTCCATAGCTATAACCCATAATTTTCTTAGTCCTATCCCGCTCGAAAAACCCGTTTGAAAATACGCGAGCAAAACTTTGTCGTAGTATTTTATGTAATAATAATACTAATAATAATTCTAATACTACTAATAATAATAATATAATTAATAATAATAATATAATAATAATAATAATAATAATAATAATAATTATAATTATAATAATAATTATAATATAAATATAAATATATATATATATATATATATATATATATATATATATATATATATATATATATATATATATATATAGATACGAGAGATTGAGAGATAGTAAACAAAATGAATCAGAAATCAAGAAACGTTCGATTTATAAGTAATGTAACCACCTACCCCCCTCCATGCGATCGCATGGAGTTTGAAGGAGATGTTCATGCGATCGCATGGCACCCTGGTACAGCTAAGATCGACTAAATTTCCTTACCGACACTCATTTATTATTATTATTATATATAATATATTAAATTTATATAATTAATTATATATTATATTATATTTACGTGTATTGTTAACTTATGATTTTAGTTCCGATGACTCGTACGTTGTAACTCGACTTACGTCCCGTTTCCGGTTTCTCGAACGCATTTTCGTACGCTTAGAAAACTAGTATTTTATGTTTCGTGTAATGTACCTTTATACATGACAAGACTCAAATCAATGAAAATTATCCCACTCAAAATGTAACTTATTCATTTGAGTGTTTTGATCATTTACTTCTTTAAATTAACTCTTCGTCATTTATCAAAGTATATTTAATAATTATTGTCAAAACGTTTTATGATTAAGTAAATTTTATATTTTAGCATTTTGTAAAATATATATATTTTCATTTAGAAACATAAATTTTAACAAGTTATATATGTTTGAAATATTTATCTAATAATATAATATTTAGTTTTTCACAACTAATTTATATTTCAAGGCCGTTCTATAGTTTAAGACCATTTAAATATTTAACAATGGTTATGTCACATAACGTCCACATAATTGAAATTATTATATCATATAACGTTTTCATTTTAAACTTAACTAACTATAGTACATTTATGTACTAGTGTTTATTTTAACTTCTTAAACGTACTAATTATCATACCTACATATCAATCGAATCACCTAAGCGGGTGTTACTATTGTTTACTTAACTAATTTGAAATCATATATATTTAATAAACATAAACACATTTTAAATACACGATGCAAGTTATATATATATATATATATATATATATATATATATATATATATATATATATATATATATATATATATATATATATATATATGGTTCTGACAACTAAAATTCCGACTTATTGTATAAATTCAAATTCATTCTTTAAAAGGTTTCATCTATATCATAAACGTTTTCAATAATATGAAAACTGAATAATTATCTTATCAAAGACACGAGGCAATCATTGCATTGAAAGTTAAGCAAGAATCTCTACTAACCTTTGTTCAGTTATTGTTAATTGACATATTTGTTCTTACTTGTAAATCACTTTACCATTTTCTAAATATTGTTAAAATGGAAAGATTTCTCAAATCAGCGTGGACCTCACAACAGAGACCCATAATCATATCATAATGTATCTGATAATTTAATCATTTGATATTATGTTTTAATTTCCGTCGATAAACATATATTGAAACTAATATGTTTATGTAAAGTATTATTTATCAAATACTTTGTTAATGTTTTCAAGTCATATAATTTCATAATTTATTTTCATATCAATCAACCGTTAAATGTATATATTCATACATACATATTTACACATGATTGTTCGTGAATCATCGAGAGCAGTCAAAGGTAAATGAATACATGAACACAATTCAAAGTTTTTGAGATTTCAACATTTTAGACTATGCATATCGTGTCAGAAACATTAAATCATTTGAAGATAAAGTTTAAATTTGGTCGGAAATTTCTGGGTCGTCACACGGTCGATATACTCCCTAGCCGATTTAACCGAGAACAAACCATTCGAAGCTAAAGTATACGTCCAATAATCATCATGATCATTAAGATGGACATAATCAATCTCCTCACGAAGCTTATCAAGAAGCTGAGAATTGCGAGCACCAATAGAATCTCTCGACCATGTCCAAACCCAATTGCCATCTAACCATTTATTAGCAATGTAATAGGTTTTGTTACATCAAGCTAATACAAATGATTGAAACGTGAGAAAAGGCAGGAATACTATTAAATGTGAATATTAATATTTAATGAATTAGAATTTAGCACAAAAAAAAAAACGTAAATTAAAATTAATATAGATCTAATGATATAAAGTAGCACAATATACATATCATGCTATTATATTTGAGTAGATCATACGATCTTCCTAAATAGAAACAATTGGTACTCATCTAATGCAACCATACATATAAAATCAATATACACGAACAAATTGGATATAATCAATATTGATCAATATATCAATGAAAACAAACACTTAAGCAACAAACAGTAACCAATTAGACTATGTTAATGGTTTGGATATTGGATAACCGTATGTAATCAGTGTATTCATCTAATTATACCTGATATATATATGTACACACATATACATATACTTTAGCTTTAATTTTCTTTATATATGTACAGTTTTACTCGAACTATTGAATTACTGCTAGTTTAGATAAATGTGGTTTGGTTTCACTTAATTCGCATGTTTGTAGTTTGATTACTTTTTTTGTTTGGGGATTAATATATCCACCATCTTTTTCGATATATCCATCATAACTGTGCATTAAAAAATTGTACTGTGCAACATGATAATGTGTATTCATGGTGGAAATTAAAAAGGATGGTGGTATGCTATCACCATTTTTGTTTTGTTGATATTAAGTTTTGATTATTCATGAGCTAGTTTTGGTTATATGTTGAATGTAATGCAATGTATTTAAGTCTAAGTCACGAGCTAGGGGGTTGAAATAAATAACTTGAATTGTTAATTAAATGAGGCTCGATTAGCCCAAATCAATCCGCATTCATTAAAGGGTGCCAAATCATAGATGGTTTCTAATTGCGAACGAGATTGTAGATGCTTTCAAAATGTGTAAGAAGAAATTGTTGCTTTTCAAAGTCGACTTTGAAAAAACTTTTGATTGCATTAATTTATATTTCATAGATGTTGTCTTGGAGCAAATAAATTTTGGACCAACATGGTGAAAGTGGAGTAGGGGAACCTATTATGATCTTACAGTTGATATGGGGTTGTCTTGCTTTGGGTCGTACCTCAGTCCTTATAGGAAGTATTTCCTCTAATGAATTCTCCCTTGGAAAGAGGTATTTGCCAAGGATACCCTCTATCTACTTTCTTATTCATTATTCTTGCAGAGGCTCTAAGATTGGCGTTATGGGATGCCTTAATTTGGGTACTTTTTAAAGGTGCTTCAGTTGGCTCAAATAAAGTTAGTGTTAGACACTTACAATATGCCGACAACGTATTATTATTTAGTGATTGGTCAAGTGGTAACGTTCTCAACACGATTAGATTCATCAAAAGCTTTGGTGATGCTCGAGTTTGTGCCTAAATCTTCAAAAAATCTAAGTTTATGGAATAAATGTTGAACGCTCGGAAGTTAGGCAAATTGCAAATGAAATTAATAGTTCATCCAGTATACTTCCGTTTGTGTACCTTAGATTACTGATCAATCCTCAATTAGCGATGTTACTTAATTACGGATTGAGTGTAATAAGATTATAATGGAGGATGGAATGTTTGATGATTATTTTGGGCCCCGATGATCGTCTTTCACTTTAACTATCAAGTGATCAACCACCCCGACCCGGTCTTGATTGTTAATTAGCATAATTCACCTTTGCGCGATGTAAAAATCCCTTGGGCAAGATCACAAGTGGAAATTACAAAGGCCTGGGCAAAATGGCAGAGAATCAACAACCCATAAATGAGAGGCCATGCTCCCTATTTATAGTATTCGAGATATCCGCGGTCTGCGAATTAACTAACCATCCGCGGAAATTCAGCGGATTAAACCACAGTCTCTTATTAACGCGAAAACATAACTGCTGCACTTTATTTTCAGCGAATATTGCATATCTTGGCTTTAGGGTCCGCGTAATTCTACTCTTGGCCTGTAGCAAATAAAATATACATATACAACGCTATGTATATGATCAAGTCCCCCCAGTTTATTATGATACATTTTCGCGAAGCAAATGTATCATGATAAACTCTAAAAATAAAGAAGTGCTTATTAAAATATTTCACAAGCAATATTTTATAATTTTTACCGTGCATTTATTACCGTTGTTTTTATTAGGCACAACGCCTAATTACAATGGTAACTTTCGCCATTCTGTCAAATCAATACGCTGTAACGGTTAGAAATTTAACGTTTACACGTTGCGGTAATTTCAGCCGTTTAAATGTAATGATTACCCTTTCCACTTGCTCGCCCTAATTCCAATTATAAATAGCTGAATAATCCGCATAAAAGCTTTACGCTTTCTCGCTCGATTTCATTTTCAATCAAATTCATCTAATCACAATCGTACCAAGCAATTAACGAATCCAACCTTTAATTTCTTCAATTCCAACTTCCGATTTATTTTCCTTATTACAAATTGCGTCGTCTTCATCTATGCATACTCCTGGGGGTTATGTTTCCTATATGACGGAATCAAAACTCCGAACCCTACAAGAGTGGTATCCGCCACTTGCCCAATTTGTTCCTACCGCACCCGTAGCTGAACAACGTGCTGACACTCCCTCTAAGGGGATGATTTCTGTTTATGAGGCTGCCATCTCACAGGGCAACCTACGATTTCCACTGAAGCAATTCTTTCGCAGTGTATGTGAGTATTATAAGATTGCTGTGGCACAATTGCATCCGAATGCGGTTAATAAAATTGTGCTGTTCGAGATGTACTGCAATGCCACCAACGTATAACCGCTGCTAAACGTGTTAGGACGTGTAACAGTCTGATTTTATACGATGTGGGATGGTTTTCATTCCGCAGCAAACTGGGTACAATGATTTCGCCAAAAGACTCAATCGGCAACTGACGCGGTTCTGTCTTTTATATTAACGACACCGCGAATGCGGACAGCAACATACCAAAAACATGGTGTACAGAACTTGATCCCAATCTCAATGAGAAACCTGTACTTGATGATCTTGAGCATGATATTCTCAAGACACTCAAAAACGTAGGCCTAATTCTGCAAGCTTATTCGAATCTACCGCTGTACATCGGCAGAGTTTCAATTCAATGGCCATGGAGCGACTATGACGCGCTTTTGGTTGACCAGGCAAAAAATGGTATTTTGCTTAAACTTATCGCATAATACTTTTCATACTTTTCGCAGTATATTTTTGCTTCACATAACACTATGTTTATATTTTCGCAGTGATTGCTCCTGACCTTGTCATGAGGTCTTCCGATATCAGCAGGATCAGCCCTGCTCGTCGCCTAAAAAATGGTGACGGCGAGATTATACTTATTGATGAGCTAATCATCAATACATGTTATATTACTGGTGGCGAGGACCGCGGCAAATGAAAAGTTGTGGAAGGTTCCCCCACTCCACGCAAAAGACGACTACAGTCTCTTTCTGAACAAGAAACAAGTAAGCGATTGCTAAGTTTGCAGTATTCATTCATTATGCGCTTTGTTATTTTTGCATAGATTCACTACATTTGTTTATCTGGTAATAGTTGTTCTTCCAGAGTCATCCGCTGAAACCACCCTACTCTACAACATCAGAGGAAGCATTCCTACAGATGTTCTTGAAGAGTCTGATCGCGAAAATTTATCACTTCCTTCGGATGCAGAAGCATCTAATCGAGAAGAGGAAGGAGAAGATGATGCGGAAGAAACCGCAGCAGTAGAACTGGCCAATAAATTATACCGCAAACTTTACAAATTTATCCCAAAGGATACAAAAGAGCACTACCGTAATTTATCATATCCTAAAGCTGCAAGGCAACGATTGCATAATTGCTATAACGCAATTTGTCTTACTATAGACAGTATGGAGCGTTACACCGAAATGTCTGATGAATATGATAATGTTGTGAAGATTGCCAACGCTAGCGAGAGAAAAGCACAAAGGGCGGAGGCGCGGTTAAAGAAGGCTGCGGAAGAGAACGCCATTCTCAAAAAGAGGGCAGAAACTGCGGAACAAAATTTCGCACAGCTGGTCAAGTATCTCCCAACTTTCGCAGATAAAGTGATGGACTCCAATCCAGTCACTGAAAAATTTCAAGCGTATGCCCAAGCAGCAAAACTTGCTACCCACTGTGAGTGGTATGATTTATTATGCAAGCTTGGCGATCTTTCTCAACCTCTACCTTCTGACATGGCGAAAGAAATATGCGCCACAGATGATGCTTGCGAAGCACTCGAGAGAGCGAAGAAGGAGGTCGAGAAAGTTAGCATACCTGCCCTGGAGGAACTTAGTCAGCGCGAGGGCGTTTCATTCACAGATATTGAAGCATTAGAGCTTTAAATTTGGCTTAGCTAGCTTTTGAATGTATTCTCGCAATCTTGAATTGTGTTTTTTGTAACAACCCGCGTTGTTTACACGCTTAATATTAATGACTTACTAACAATTTGCAGTTGCAACTTATTTTATTTATATAGCGCTTTACATTATCATATATTCATAATTCAGACTTGCCCTTTGTAATTTCCGCATTCCCTATTGTGCACATAACAAAGCGTCCTTTATACGAAACAATATTTTAATCATTATGAATCTTCTAAGTCCGACAAATCGATCCTTATTCAAATTTAGCATTGCGAAGCATCTAAGTATTGGCAAGATCAAATACTTAGGAAATTTTATCCTTTCGCAATTAGTAACACAAGTGGGCAATTTCATCACTTTGTTTTTAACAAATTATTTCGCAATGCATTTATGCATTATAGTAACATTTAAGTAGGTCATGTTTAGCGAAAACCATGCCACCTTACTTAAAGTATCCACAGAACAAACATTAACTTAGTGTTATAAAAGATAAGTAATTGTATTCTGCGAAATTATCACTACGTGTGGCCACACGCAATGCATTCGCTTTATTAAAGAAACAACTACTAACACTGAAATTAACTTTGCCTCATTCATTATTGTTTCGCATTACAAGGTTCAAAAATAAACGCATCAATCATATTCGCATTATTATATCATACATTGATGAAGTTTGCCTTAGCATCTCATTATAACTTTTAAGATTTCGCACTTATTCAGGATTAACTGAATGTCCTTCAAGACCCATATTCGCATTTGCCATGATCATAGCGCAGAATGGCTCCATCTCCGCAGAAATTAGCGTGCCAATTCCTTTATTTGCAGAAAATTTAACCATGCCATGTATAGTAGAAGGAATAGCGCCAAACATGCGCAGAGCAGTACGCCCCAGTATTATATTGAATCGCGATTGATTTCGCATTATGTACAAATTCAATAAAGCTTGGTGCCTTAGCGACTCATCGCTGTCATCAACTAGCTCCATTTGCAATTCCAACTGGCCAACAGGGCAGGATGACTCTCCTGAGAAACCAGCAAGTGAAACCGCAGTAGGTTTCATCAAAGCTTGAATGTTCACGGGCAACTTGCTAAAACATTGTTCGTACATGACATCGACACTGCTACCAGTATCCACATGTACCTTCATTATCATTATACCAGTGTTCGCAATGCGGCATGAAACCACCACAGGTTTATCAACATCCACGGTTAAGCTTGCAGGAGGAAAAGTAATGGAGGGGCACCTCTAACTTACAATCTGTTCAGAAATTTGAAGTACTGACAGTTCGCCCTGCACTTCCACCACATTAATTACTTGAATTCCGCGCTGATTTTCTTTCTTATTCACCATCTATACCCCCAGATTTCTCACTGCGGGAGCCTTTCGCTCAACCGCATTTGATGCATTTGAGGTGTTAGCTTCTGTAGGCATTATAATCGCATTTGCAGTGTTCTGTGCTATTAAATGGTCCAGCTTGCCTTGCTCGTATGCTTCTGTAATGAATTCCTCCAAATCTCTATAGCGATTAGTGTCATGACCATAATCATCATGGAAAACACAAAACTTTGACCTATCACGCCTGCTATTCTCTCCCAAAGGCTGCGGATCAGGGAAAGACTTAGCGACTCTTTCTTGTAACAAAATTTCCTTAGGCGTTTTTGTTAGCATCTGAATAATATTGAAAGATTCATTGTTCCACTATCGCGTAGAATAGCGATCACGACGGCCATACCCATGGTTATCATTTTGCCCTTGAAACCTATCATTTCGCGGGTATGCACCGCCGCTGTTTTTCTGCGGAAAACTTGGTCCACGATAATTGTCACTGTTACCATCACGAAAATAATCATTGTCATCTCGCCAACTTTTGTCTCTACCCCACCCATATGCAGGGGTTATAGTGCTATCCTCTCTACCGCGGAGATAATCATATGTTTCCTGTTGAACTTTAGCAAAAGTGTGCGGGACATCTCTTCGCAGTCTTCGCACCAGAGTTGGATGTCGCTGCGGATTAATAGCATGCAAAAATCCAGAGATTTTTTGATCTTCATGCAGGCTTGGAATCTTTTGACATTCGTAGATGTACCGCGTAAGTAACGCATTCAAGGTTTCCTTGTTGCCTTATTTATTATCGTGACATTCGATATGTGTCTTTTTCTGCGGTAGTAGATTATGGAATTGTAACAAAAAATTTTCGCGAAGATCAACAAAGCCAATAATACTGCGAGATTGCAGACTATGAAACCACTTCCTTGCTGACCCTTGCAAAGCCATGGGGAACACTCTACACGCAACTGGTTCATCCCAATTATAGGTGCTTACCACCCCTTCAAAGCGTTGCAGAAAATCTAAGGGATCGGTTAAACCTGAATAAACTCCCAGAGTTGCCGGCACGATCGGCGGAGAAACAATTGGATTGTCAGAAATATGCTGGGCAAACTAGTCCGCAGCAGTAGTGATTTCTGTTGCCTTCTTTGTGTGAGTATCTGTGTTCTCTGCACAAAACTTGGTAATCATGTCTTGCAAAAAATTTGGCTGATCAAACTTATGTTGCATTGATTTTGGCGCAATGCTTCTGAAAGCATCCGCCAAAAAATTTTGAACATTTTCTCTGCTGGCAGCATCATATGCTTCACCTTCTTCTCCATAACGAGGGAAATGTGTTGGTGGGCGTTTTTGCTTAATATGTAGAACTTTAACAAATTCTTCCACACTATCCGAATCATCAGAAAATTCGCTTTCCTCTCTTGGCGCCTTAGCCATTTTTGAGTTATATGCAGAATTCAAATTAACGCGCTCTTCTGCATTATCACTATCACTATCGTTTCACTCAATAACTAGGCGATCGACCTGTGATCCTGAATCATTTAACGGCCATAGGTAAGTTCGCGGTATGCGGGACTCGCGACTACATTTAGCATCTTTCTTAGCCTGTTCAATGGCGGTGCCACCAATTTTTTCAGTTCGCAGACTAGATTTTCCAGCCAAATCCCTCATTCGCTTTCCTTCAGTTATTGTTTCATCGCGATTTTGCAGCAAAGTTCTGTGCGCAATCATTTTCTCAGCAGCAATTTCTGGCTGCGAATCACTAGCGTTGTTTACAGTGGATGTTTTAGCAATCGGTTCCTGAACCGATTTTCCAGCGGTTATACTAGCATTTGTTTGCAACGGAAATATTACGACATTCTGCGAATCGCCGGGCAGTTCATCAGAATTCGTAGAAATGCCAGTTTGCTTTGCATTTGTCATCGTGACTGTTAAGCAGATCAACTGATTGCGTATTCAAAAATTACCTGTAAATCATCACAACAAAAACACGATTGAAATTAAACCGACAAATTAGTTGTTTGATGGCTCGAAACAAAAAAATTTCAGTTTAATTTGTAAAACGTGTCCCACGGATAGCGCCAATTGATCAATCCTTAATTAGCGATGTTACTTAATTACGGATTGAGTGCAATAAGATTATAATGGAGGATGGAATGTTTGATGATTATTTTGGGCCCCGATGATCGTCTTTCACTTTAACTATCAAGTGATCAACCACCCAGACCCGGTCTTGATTGTTAATTAGCATAATTCACCTTTGCGCGATCTAAAAATCCATTGGGCAAGATCACAAGTGGAAATTACAAAGGCCTGGGCAAAATATCATAGAATCAACAACCCATAAATGAGAGGCCATACTCCCTATTTATAGTATTCGAGATATCCGCGGTCTGCGAATTACCTAATCATCCGTGAAAATTCAGCGGATTAAACCGCAGTCTCTTATTAACGCGGAAACGTAACTGCTGCACTTTATTTTCAGCGAATATTGCATATCTTGGCTTTAGGGTCCGCGTAATTCTACTCTTGGCCTGTAGCAAATAAAATATACATATACAACGCTATGTATATGATCAATTACGAACAAGGAAAATTATGAATACTCTCAATGCAAGGGAAGGGGTTATCAACCATTTCCTATCAAGGCTATCTTCACGGTAGGCAAAGGTTCTTTCGGTTGGTGGTATACTAACCTTTGTGAAACCTGTATTAGGAAGTCTTTCACTTTACTATTTATCGTTATTCAAAGCTCTGAGTGTATAGTTCAAGGTCTTGAATCCATTAGGAGAAAATTCCTTTTGAACACTTGTGATCGGAATGACATCACATGGATTAGTTTGTAGAATACATTATTTCTAAGGTCTTGTGGTGGTTGTAGATGCACGAATAATACCTTATTTATAAGGTCTTGTGGTGGGTTGGATATCAATAGCCAAAAAGCAAAAGATTTTAGCTTATTACGTAAGTTATAGTGGAGGGATAAGAATGAAAAGGATGATTTACGGAAAAAGGCTATACGTTCAATACACTGATCTATAAAAGGGGGTTTAACTGAAAACTGTCGAAATCAACCTTTATCGTACATTTGGAATTCATTCGATCATGTCGTGCATAAGTACACAAGGATGGTATTCCCTTTACTTTTTCTTTTATTTGCATAATTGGAAATGGTTGCGCTACCATGTACTGGGAGGACACTTGGTTGCCAAACTCACTAGCTAGCCATGGTGTATTATTCCCTAGACTATTTACACTATATTCCTACCCTAATGCTTGCGTTTCGGAACGTGTGAATCGCAACGGGACTGGTTAAGTTGGGTAGCGGAGTTGGAGGGCTGGAATAAGGGGGAGGTCACGTGATAAACCCAAAAAAATCGATGATTTAATTCTGGCTGCACCTGTCCTTTCTGATGGTCGGATGGATGGTCTTGGGCTCTAAACTCGAATGAATTGTCCTAAAGAAGATAAATGTTTTGCGCCTCAGCTATGATAGGCTACCCATGAGAACTAGTATGGTAGTCCGAGACATTAATTTAATTTCAAATTTTTGCCCTTTCTGTAACTCTGTCGCAGAAGATCGTGAGCACTTGTCTTCATCATGAAGGTACATCATCCCGCTTTGGAGGAGTATTTTTAGTTGGTGGAACATACCATATAACCATTAAACCATGAAGTGCATAATCTAATCAGTGATTCTTCGGGTCACAAGGACTCAAGAAGCTAGAGGAGATCCATCTTACTACATGTTTCACATTGTTGTTGCTAATATGGAAATGGAGAAGACTTAATTACGCCAATCGTCCTTAAAGTTTACTATTAATTTCACTATGGGCCTTAAAGTTATTTTTTTTCATGCTAACCCTTAATGTTTTGATTTAGTTTCATATTCATCCCTATAACTAACTAGCCCATGTGACTTAGCGGAGATGACTTAACGCCAGTTAATTCTTGGGACGAATATGAAACCAAATTAAAACACTAAGGATTATAATGAAAAAAATAACTTAATGACTCAGTAAAATTAATGGTAAACTTTATGAAAAGTTTTCGTGATTAAGTTTTTTTAATAGACAATAAATAAAGTAATTGAAGCTATCATTCTTCCTTTTTTAGTGGGAAAAAATAAGAAGAATGAAAGAGATGGAAAAGTGGGTTATATGTAGTGACGCGAACTTTTCCGAACCTTTCTATGATTATATGTTTAATGAAAACTATATTTACATGATTAAATGTTTCCAACATGTTAAGCAATCAAACTTGTTAAGACTTTGTTAATTGAAACAGAAATTTTGTAAACGTCTGATTACCCAGTTTGACCAATGATTCACGAACGCTATAAGTTGTATATGACATGATGATACATAAATGAATAAATATATATGTTTAACATGATATAATGATCATCAAGTATCTCATTAAAATTAGTAACAATAAGTTATATACTTAAAAAGGAGACTATTGACGTATGAAACTCGAAACGATACATATAACGATTATCATTATAACCACGTCTTACTAAATATATATGAAGCATATTAATACATTGTTATATAATATATAACATGATAATATGATAATTAAATATATCATTAAGTGTATTAACAATGAACTACATAAGTAAAAACAAGACTACTAACTTAAGGATTTCGAAACGAGACATATATGTAACGATTATCGTTGTAACGACATTTAAATGTATATATCATATTAACATATATTAATATATCATAATATCATGATAATATAATAATTTAAAATCTCATTTGATATTATAAACTTTGGGTTAACAATATTTAACAAGATCGTTAACCTAAAGGTCTCAAAACAACACTTACATGTAACGACTAACGATGACTTAACGACTCAGTTAAAATGTATATACATGTAGTGTTTTAATATTTATTCATACACTTTTGAAAGACTTCAAGACACTTATCAAAATACTTCTACTTAACAAAAATTCTTACAATTACATCCTCGTTCTGTTTCATCAACAATTCTACTCGTATGCACCCGTATTCGTACTCGTACAATACACAGCTTTTAGATGTATGTACTATTGGTATATACACTTCAATGATCAGCTCTTAGCAGCCCATGTCAGTCACCTAACACATGTGGGAACCATCATTTGGAAACTAGCATGAAATATCTCATAAAATTACAAAAATATGAGTAATCATTCATGACTTATTTACATGAAAACAAAATTACATATCCTTTATATCTAATCCATACACCAATGACTAAAAACACCTACAAATACTTTCATTCTTCAATTTTCTTCATCTAATTGATCTCTCTCAAGTTCTAACTTCAAGTTCTAAGTGTTCTTCATAAATTCTACAAGTTCTAGTTACATAAAATCAAGAATACTTTCAAGTTTGCTAGCTCACTTCTAATCTTGTAAGGTGATCATCCAACCTCAAGAAATCTTTGTTTCTTACAGTAGGTTATCATTCTAATACAAGGTAATAATCATATTCAAACTTTGGTTCAATTTCTATAACTATAACAATCTTATTTCAAGTGATGATCTTACTTGAACTTGTTTTCGTGTCATGATTCTGCTTCAAGAACTTCGAGCCATCCAAGGATCCGTTGAAGCTAGATCCATTTTTCTCTTTTCCAGTAGGTTTATCCAAGGAACTTAAGGTAGTAGTGATGTTGATAACATCATTCGATTCATACATAAAAAGCTATCATATCCGAAGTGGTAAACTAGTAATCACTAGTACAAAGTTTAGTTAATTCTAAACTTGTTCGCAAATAAAGTTAATCCTTCTAACTACACTTTTAAAATCAACTATACACATGATCTATATCTATATGATATGCTAACTTAATGATTTAAAACCCAGAAACACGATAAACACCATAAAACCGGATTTACGCCGTCGTAGTTACAACCTGGGGCTGTTTTGGTTTGGATAATTAAAAACTATGAAAAACTTTGATTTAAAAGCTATACTTCCGGGAAAATGATTTTTCTTATGAACATGAAACCATATCCAAAAATCATGGTTAAACTCAAAGTGAAAGTATGTTTTTCAAAACAGTCATCAAGATGTCGTTCTTTCGACAGAAATGACTACCTCTTTCAAAAACAACTTGTAACTTATATTTCCGACTATAAACTTATACCTTTTCTGTTTAGTTTCATAAAGTCAAGTTCAATATGAAACCGTGGCCGCTTAAATCACTCAAAACGGATTAGAAACGAAGAAATGGCGAGCAAAACAAAATTGGTAAAAACTACTCATTTTAGCTACGTGAAAATTGGTAACAAATCTATTCCAACCAAAACTTAATCAACTTGTATTGTATATTATGTAATCTTGAGATACCATAGACACGTATACAATGTTTCGACCTATCATGTCGACACATCTATATATATTTCGGAACAACCATAGACACTCTATATGTGAATGTTGGAGTTAGCTATACAGGGTTGAGGTTGATTCCAAAATATATATAGTTTGAGTTGTGATCAATACTGAGATATGTATACAGTGGGTCGTGGATTTATTCAAGATAATATATATCGATTTATTTCTGTACATCTAACTGTGGACAACTAGTTGTAGGTTACTAACGAGGACAGCTGACTTAATAAACTTAAAACATCAAAATGTATTAAAATTGTTGTAAATATATTTTGAACATACTTTGATATATTTGTACATATTTGTTATAGGTTCGTGAATCAACCAGTGGCCAAGTCTTACTTCCCGACGAAGTAAAAAATCTGTGAAAGTGAGTTATAGTCCCACTTTTAAAATCTAGTATTTTTGGGATGAGAATACATGCAGGTTTTATAAATGATTTACAAAATAGACACAAGTATGTGAAACTACATTCTATGGTTGAATTATCGAAATCGAATATGCCCCTTTTTATTAAGTCTGGTAATCTAAGAATTAGGGAACAGACACCCTAATTGACGCGAATCCTAAAGATAGATCTATTGGGCCTAACAAACCCCATCCAAAGTACCGGATGCTTTAGTACTTCGAAATTTATAACATATTCGAAGGGTGTCCCGGAATGATGGGGATATTCTTAAATATGCATCTTGTTAATGTCGGTTACCAGGTGTTCACCATATGAATGATTTTTATCTCTATGTATGGGATGTGTATTGAAATATGAAATCTTGTGGTCTATTATTATGATTTGATAATATATAGGTTAAACCTATAACTCACCAACATTTTTGTTGACGTTTTAAGCATGTTTATTCTCAGGTGATTATTAACAGCTTCCGCTGTCGCATACTTAAATAAGGACGAGATTTAGAGTCCATGCTTGTACGATATTGTGTAAAAACTGCACTCAAGAAACTTATTTCGTTGTAACATATTTGTATTGTAAACCATTATGTAATGGTCGCGTGTAAACAGGATATTTTAGATTATCATTATTTGATAATCTACGTAAAGCTTTTTAAACCTTTATTGATGAAATAAAGGTTATAGTTTGTTTTAAAATAAATGCAGTCTTTGAAAAACGTCTCATATAGAGGTCAAAACCTCGCAATGAAATCAATTAATATGGAACGTTTTTAATCAATAAGAACGGGATATTTCAGTTGGTATCTGAGCGTTGGTCTTAGAGAACCAGAATTTTGCATTAATGTGTCTTATCGAGTTTGTTAGGATGCATTAGTGAGTCTGGACTTCGACCGTGTTTACTTGAAAAATGATTGCTTAACAAATTTTGTTGGAAACTATATATTTTTAACATGTGAATATTATGTGATATATTAATCTCTTAACATGTTTGATATTATGTGATAGATGTCTACTTCTAGAACAAGTCCCATTGACTTACCTAATAATAATGAAGAGTCAAATGTAAATTGGAATGATTCGTGGACTGATTCACAAGTTCCCGAAGAGGAAACGGAAGAAGAGTCGGAATCCGAAGAAGAATCAGAACCGGAAGAAGAAATAGAACCAGTGGGGGAAATAATAAAATGGTTAAGTAGAAGAAAATCCTCAACCAACCGACCAAAGTTAATTATGGTCAATGGTGTTTCCGCCAAGGAAGCAAAGTATTGGGAGGATTACCAATTCTCCGATGAATCGGATCCCGACAAGGATTCCGATGATGTTATAGAAATTACCCCAACACAATTTAATAAGGCAAAAGAGAACAATAAGGGAAAGGGCATAAAAATAGAGAAATTTGATTCCAAACCCGATGAACTTTATATGTATCATCAACACCCGTATTTCTTAAGTTGTGACAATAACCCGGGAACCTCTAAACCACCAGGTTTTTCTAAACCAATGTGGAAAATGACGGGTCGTATTAGGGGAACATCATATTGAAATGTCCCGTTCTTATTGATTAAAAACGTTCCATATTAATTGATTTCGTTGCGAGGTTTTGACCTCTATATGAGATGTTTTTCAAAGACTGCATTCATTTTAAAATAAACCATAACCTTTATTTCATCAATAAAGGTTTAAAAAGCTCTACGTAGATTATCAAATAATGATAATCTAAAATATCCTGTTTACACACAACCATTACATAATGGTTTACAATACAAATATGTTACAACAAAATAAGTTTCTTGAATGCAGTTTTTACACAATATCATACAAGCATGGACTCCAAATCTTGTCCTTATTTAAGTATGCGACAGCGGAAGCTCTTAATAATCACCTGAGAATAAACATGCTTAAAACGTCAACAAAAATGTTGGTGAGTTATAGGTTTAACCTATATATATCAAATCATAATAATAGACCACAAGATTTCATATTTCAATACACATCCCATACATAGAGATAAAAATCATTCATATGGTGAACACCTGGTAACCGACATTAACAAGATGCATATATAAGAATATCCCCATCATTCCGGGACACCCTTCGGATATGATATAAATTTCGAAGTACTAAAGCATCCGGTACTTTGGATGGGGTTTGTTAAGCCCAATATATCTATCTTTAGGATTCGCGTCAATTAGGGTGTCTGTTCCCTAATTCTTAGATTACCAGACTTAATAAAAAAGGGGCATATTCGATTTCGATAATTCAACCATAGAATGTAGTTTCACGTACTTGTGTCTATTTTGTAAATCATTTATAAAACCTGCATGTATTCTCATCCCAAAAATATTAGATTTTAAAAGTGGGACTATAACTCACTTTCACAGATTTTTACTTCGTCGGGAAGTAAGACTTGGCCACTGTTTGATTCACGAACCTATAACAATATATACATATATATCAAAGTATGTTCAAAATATATTTACAACACTTTTAATATATTTTGATGTTTTAAGTTTATTAAGTCAGCTGTCCTCGTTAGTAACCTACAACTAGTTATCCACAGTTAGATGTACAGAAATAAATCGATAAATATTATCTTGAATCAATCCACGACCCAGTGTATACGTATCTCAGTATTGATCACAACTCAAACTATATATATTTTGGAATCAACCTCAACCCTGTATAGCTAACTCCAACATTCACATATAGAGTGTCTATGGTTGTTCCGAAATATATATAGATGTGTCGACATGATAGGTCGAAACATTGTATACGTGTCTATGGTATCTCAAGATTACATAATATACAATACAAGTTGATTAAGTTATGGTTGGAATAGATTTGTTACAAATTTTCACGTAGCTAAAATGAGAAAAATTATCCAATCTTGTTTTACCCATAACTTCTTCATTTTAAATCCGTTTTGAGTGAATCGAATTGCTATGGTTTCATATTGAACTCTATTTTATGAATCTAAACAGGAAAAGTATAGGTTTATAGTCAGAAAAATAAGTTACAAGTTGTTTTTGTAAAGGTAGTCATTTCAGTCGAAAGAACGACGTCTAGATGACCATTTTAGAAAACATACTTCCACTTTGAGTTTAACCATAATTTTTGGATATAGTTTTATGTTCATAATAAAAATCATTTTCTCAGAATAACAACTTTTAAATCAAAGTTTATCATAGTTTTTAATTAACTAACCCAAAACAGCCCGCGGTGTTACTACGACGGCGTAAATCCGGTTTTACGGTGTTTTTCGTGTCTCCAGGTTTTAAATCATTAAGTTAGCATATCATATAGATATAGAACATGTGTTTAGTTGATTTTAAAAGTCAAGTTAGAAGGATTAACTTTTGTTTGCGAACAAGTTTAGAATTAACTAAACTATGTTCTAGTGATTACAAGTTTAAACCTTCGAATAAGATAGCTTTATATGTATGAATTGAATGATGTTATGAACATCATTACTACCTTAAGTTCCTTGGATAAACCTACTGGAAAAGTGAAAAATGGATCTAGCTTCAATGGATCCTTGGATGGCTCGAAGTTCTTGAAGCAGAATCATGACACGAAAACAAGTTCAAGTAAGATCATCACTTGAAATAAGATTGTTATAGTTATAGAAATTGAACCAAAGTTTGAATATGATTATTACCTTGTATTAGAATGATAACCTACTGTAAGAAACAAAGATTTCTTGAGGTTGGATGATCACCTTACAAGATTGGAAGTGAGCTAGCAAACTTGAAAGTATTCTTGATTTTATGAAACTAGAACTTTTGGAATTTATGAAGAACACTTAGAACTTGAAGATAGAACTTGAGAGAGATCAATTAGATGAAGAAAATTGAAGAATGAAAGTGTTTGTAGGTGTTTTTGGTCGTTGGTGTATGGATTAGATATAAAGGATATGTAATTTTGTTTTCTTGTAAATAAGTCATGAATGATTACTCATATTTTTGTAATTTTATGAGATATTTCATGCTAGTTGCCAAATGATGGTTCCCACATGTGTTAGGTGACTCACATGGGCTGCTAAGAGCTGATCATTGGAGTGTATATACCAATAGTACATACATCTAAAAGCTGTGTATTGTACGAGTACGAATACGGGTGCATACGAGTAGAATTGTTGATGAAACTGAACGAGGATGTAATTGTAAGCATTTTTGTTAAGTAGAAGTATTTTGATAAGTGTATTGAAGTCTTTCAAAAGTGTATAAATACATATTAAAACACTACATGTATATACATTTTAACTGAGTCGTTAAGTCATCGTTAGTCGTTACATGTAAGTGTTGTTTTGAAACCTTTAGGTTAACGATCTTGTTAAATGTTGTTAACCCAATGTTTATAATATCAAATGAGATTTTAAATTATTATATTATCATGATATTATCATGTATGAATATCTCTTAATATGATATATATCCATTAAATGTCTTTACAACGATAATCGTTACATATATGTCTCGTTTAAAAATCATTAAGTTAGTAGTCTTGTTTTTACATATGTAGTTCATTGTTAATATACTTAATGATATGTTTACTTATCACAGTATCATGTTAAATATATATATATCCATATATATGTCATCATATAGTTTTTACAAGTTTTAACGTTCGTGAATCACCGGTCAACTTGGGTGGTCAATTGTCTATATGAAACATATTTCAATTAATCAAGTCTTAACAAGTTTGATTGCTTAACATGTTGGAAACATTTAATCATGTAAATATCAATCTCAATTAATATATATAAACATGGAAAAGTTCGGGTCACTACAGTACCTACCCGTTAAATAAATTTCGTCCCGAAATTTTAAACAGTTGAAGGTGTTGACGAATCTTCTAGAAATAGATGCGGGTATTTCTTCTTCATCTGATCTTCACGCTCCCAGGTGAACTCGGGTCCTCTACGAGCATTCCATCGAACCTTAACAATTGGTATCTTGTTTTGCTTAAGTCTTTTAACCTCACGATCCATTATTTCGACGGGTTCTTCGATGAATTGAAGTTTTTTCGTTGATTTGGATTTCATCTAATGGAATAGTGAGATCTTCTTTAGCAAAACATTTCTTCAAATTCGAGACGTGGAAAGTGTTATGTACAGCCGCGAGTTGTTGAGGTAACTCAAGTCGGTAAGCTACTGGTCCGACACGATCAATAATCTTGAATGGTCCAATATACCTTGGATTTAATTTCCCTCGTTTACCAAATCGAACAACGCCTTTCCAAGGTGCAACTTTAAGCATGACCATCTCTCCAATTTCAAATTCTATATCTTTTCTTTTAATGTCAGCGTAGCTCTTTTGTCGACTTTGGGCGGTTTTCAACCGTTGTTGAATTTGGATGATCTTCTCGGTAGTTTCTTGTATAATCTCCGGACCCGTAATCTGTCTATCCCCCACTTCACTCCAACAAATCGGAGACCTGCACTTTCTACCATAAAGTGCTTCAAACGGCGCCATCTCAATGCTTGAATGGTAGCTGTTGTTGTAGGAAAATTCTGCTAATGGTAGATGTCGATCCCAACTATTTCCGAAATAAATAACACATGCTCGTAGCATGTCTTCAAGCGTTTGTATCGTCCTTTCACTCTGCCCATCAGTTTGTGGATGATAGGCAGTACTCATGTCTAGACGAGTTCCTAATGCTTGCTGTAATGTCTGCCAGAATCTTGAAATAAATCTGCCATCCCTATCAGAGATAATAGAGATTGGTATTCCATGTCTGGAGATGACTTCCTTCAAATACAGTCGTGCTAACTTCTCCATCTTGTCATCTTCTCTTATTGGCAGGAAGTGTGCTGATTTGGTGAGACGATCAACTATTACCCAAATAGTATCAAAACCACTTGCAGTCCTTGGCAATTTAGTGATGAAATCCATGGTAATGTTTTTCCATTTCCATTCCGGGATTTTGGGTTGTTGAAGTAGACCTGATGGTTTCTGATGCTCAGCTTTGACCTTAGAACACGTCAAACATTCTCCTACATATTTAGCAACATCGGCTTTCATACCCGGCCACCAAAAATGTTTCTTGAGATCCTTGTACATCTTCCCCGTTCCAGGATGTATTGAGTATATGGTTTTATGAGCTTCTCTAAGTACCATTTCTCTCATATCTCCAAATTTTGGTACCCAAATCCTTTCAGCACTATACCGGGTTCTGTCTTCCCGAATATTAAGATGCTTCTCCGATCCTTTGGGTATTTCATCCTTTAAATTTCCCTTTTTTAAAACTCCTTGTTGCGCCTCCTTTATTTGAGTAGTAAGGTTATTATGAATCATTATATTCATAGATTTTACTCGAATGGGTTCTCTGTCCTTCCTGCTCAAGGCATCGGCTACCACATTTGCCTTCCCCGGGTGGTAACGAATCTCAAAGTCGTAATCATTCAATAATTCAATCCACCTACGCTGCCTCATATTCAGTTGTTTCTGATTAAATATGTGTTGAAGACTTTTGTGGTCGGTATATATAATACTTTTGACCCCATATAAGTAGTGCCTCCAAGTCTTTAATGCAAAAACAACCGCGCCTAATTCCAAATCATGCGTCGTATAATTTTGCTCGTGAATCTTCAATTGTCTAGACGCATAAGCAATCACCTTCGTTCGTTGCATTAATACACAACCGAGACCTTGCTTTGATGCGTCACAATAAATCACAAAATCATCATTCCCTTCAGGCAATGACAATATAGGTGCCGTAGTTAGCTTTTTCTTCAATAACTGAAACGCTTTCTCTTGTTCATCCTTCCATTCAAATTTCTTCCCTTTATGCGTTAATGCAGTCAAGGGTTTTGCTATTCTGGAAAAGTCTTGGATGAACCTTCTGTAGTAACCAGCTAGTCCTAAATACTGGCGTATGTGTTTCGGAGTTTTCGGGGTTTCCCACTTTTCAACAGTTTCTATCTTTTCCGGATCCACCTTAATACCTTCTTTGTTCACTATGTGACCGAGGAATTGAACTTCTTCCAACCAAAATGCACACTTTGAAAACTTAGCGTACAATTCTTCCTTCCTCAATACTTCTAACACCTTTCTCAAATGTTCACCGTGTTCTTGGTCATTCTTTGAGTAAATAAGTATGTCATCAGTGAAAACAATGACAAACTTGTCAAGGTATGGTCCACACACTCGGTTCATAAGGTCCATGAACACAGCTGGTGCATTAGTTAAACCAAACGGCATGACCATAAACTCGTAATGACCGTAACGTGTTCTGAAAGCAGTCTTTGGAATATCATCTTCTTTCACCCGCATTTGATGATACCCGGAACGTAAGTCAATCTTTGAATAAATAGACGAGCCTTGTAGTTGATCAAATAAGTCATCAATTCGTGGTAGTGGGTAGCGGTTCTTGATGGTAAGTTTGTTCAACTCTCGGTAGTTGATACACAACCTGAATGTACCATCTTTCTTCTTGACAAACAAAACAGGAGCTCCCCACGGTGATGTGCTTGGTCGAATGAAACCACACTCTAAAAGTTCTTGTAATTGGCTTTGCAGTTCTTTCATCTCGCTGGGTGCGAGTCTGTAAGGAGCACGAGCTATTGGTGCAGCTCCTGGTACAAGATCTATTTGAAATTCAACGGATCGATGTGGGGGTAATCCCGGTAATTCTTTCGGAAATACATCGGGAAATGCTTTTGCAATGGGAACATCATTGATGCTCTTTTCTTCAGTTTGTACTTTCTCGACATGTGCTAGAACAGCATAGCAACCTTTTCTTATTAGTTTTTGTGCCTTCAAATTACTAATAAGATGTAGCTTCGTGTTGCCCTTTTCTCCGTACACCATTAAGGGTTTTCCTTTTTCTCGTATAATGCGAATTGCATTTTTGTAACAAACGATCTCTGCTTTCACTTCTTTCAACCAGTCCATACCGATTATCACATCAAAACTCCCTAACTCTACTGGTATCAAATCAATCTTAAATGTTTCGCTAACCAGTTTAATTTCTCGATTCCGACATATATTATCTGCTGAAATTAATTTACCATTTGCTAATTCGAGTAAAAATTTACTATCCAAAGGCGTCAATGGACAACTTAATTTAGCACAAAAATCTCTACTCATATAGCTTCTATCCGCACCCGAATCAAATAAAACGTAAGCAGATTTATTGTCAATAAGAAACGTACCCGTAACAAGCTCCGGGTCTTCCTGTGCCTCTGCCGCATTAATATTGAAAACTCTTCCGCGGCCTTGTCCATTCGTGTTCTCCTGGTTCGGGCAATTTCTAATAATGTGGCCCGGTTTTCCACATTTATAACAAACTACATTGGCATAGCTTGCTCCGACACTACTTGCTCCACCATTACTCGTTCCGACACCATTTGTTCCTTTCGTTCTATTAACCCCTGGTCCGTAGACCTCACACTTCGCCGCGCTATGACCATTTCTTTTACACTTGTTGCAAAATTTGGTGCAGAACCCCGAGTGATACTTTTCACACCTTTGGCATAGCTGCTTCTGATTGTTGTTGTTGTTGCGGTTATTATTGTTATTGGGATGATTGTTGTAGTTGCTGTTGTTGTTGTTGTTGTTGTTGTTGTTGTTGTTGTTGTTGGGCCGTTTGTTGTAGTTGCGATTGATGTTGCGATTGTTGGGATAGTTGTTGCGATTATTGTTGTAATTGCTGTTGTTGTTATATTGGTGATTCTTATCACCGTTTTCCTCCCACTTTCTTTTGACTTGCTTCACATTGGCCTCTTCAGCAGTCTGTTCTTTAATTCTTTCTTCAATCTGGTTCACTAGTTTGTGAGCCATTCTACATGCCTGTTGTATGGAGGCGGGCTCGTGTGAACTTATATCTTCTTGGATTCTTTCCGGTAATCCTTTCACAAACGCGTCGATCTTCTCTTCCTCATCTTCGAACGCTCCCGGACACAATAGGCATAATTCTGTGAATCGTCTTTCATACGTGGTAATATCAAATCCTTGGGTTCGTAACCCTCTAAGTTCTGTCTTGAGCTTATTGACCTCGGTTCTGGGACGGTACTTCTCGTTCATCAAGTGCTTGAATGCTGACCACGGTAGTGCGTACGCATCGTCTTGTCCCACTTGCTCTAGATAGGTATTCCACCATGTTAACGCAGAACCTGTGAAGGTATGCGTAGCGTACTTCACTTTGTCCTCTTCAGTACACTTACTTATGGCAAACACCGATTTGACCTTCTCGGTCCACCGTTTCAATCCGATAGGTCCTTCGGTTCCATCAAATTCCAAAGGTTTGCAGGCAGTGAATTCTTTGTAGGTGCATCCTACACGATTTCCTGTACTGCCAGATCCAAGGTTATTGTTGGTATGTAGCGCAGCCTGTACTGCGGCTATGTTTGAAGCTAGAAAAGTACGGAATTCCTCTTCATTCATATTCACGGTGTGTCGAGTAGTCGGTGCCATTTCCTTCAAAATAGTCAAATAGAACAAGTTAATCATACAGAATATCAAGAGTAGTTAATAGTATTTCGTAGCATAATATGAACTCATTTATAAAAGCTTTTTCTTCATATTAGCGTTTTATAAGTTTAAATTCGGGTAGTACCTACCCGTTAAGTTCATACTTAGTAGCTAATATACAATTCAACTACTACAATTCTATATGAAAAACTGATTATAATAATATTTCACGTTCAAACTTTTATACAATATTTTACAAACTTACAATACCGCTTATTTTACATATAGCATGAAATATAGCACACAATAAATTTGATACAAGATGGTTGTGAAGATAATTCTAGCTAGTACACAAGTCGTTCAGCAAAGGCAATAAAGACACGTAATTCATACGTCCAGAAACAAGTCATGCATTCTGGTTTTACTAGGATTACTTCCCATCCTTGGTCTTGTGGAACATAACCGTTATGGCCGTTGATAAGACAGCGTGTTGTAACATCGTCAAAGGGACGAGGGTTACGTAATGTCCAACAGTCCCGTAACAATCTAAAAACCTCATTTCTTACCCCAATTACCGACTCCGTCACTTGTGGGAACGTTTTGTTTAATAGTTGTAGGCCGATGTTCTTGTTCTCACTTTGGTGAGAAGCGAACATTACTAATCCGTAAGCATAACATGCTTCTTTATGTTGCATGTTAGCCGCTTTTTCTAAATCACGAAGTCCAATATTCGGATATATTGAGTCAAAATAATTTCTTAACCCATTGCGTAAAATAGCATTTGGGTTCCCCGCAATATATGCGTCAAAGTAAACACATCGTAACTTATGGATTTCCCAATGTGATATCCCCCATCTTTCGAACGAAAGCCTTTTATAAACCAAGGCATTCTTGGAACGTTCTTCGAATGTCTTACAAACTGATCTCGCCTTAAATAGTTGTGCCGAAGAATTCTGACCGACTCTAGACAAGATTTCATCAATCATGTCTCCGGGTAGGTCTCTTAAAATATTGGGTTGTCTATCCATTTTGTGTTTTTATACTGTAAAATAGACAAGAGTTAGGTTCATAAAAAAATATACTTATTAATACAAGCAATTTTTACATATATCATAAAGCATAAGCACACTATATTACATATATGACACCACACAAATACAGCTATCTTATTCCGACTCGCTTGTTTCTTCTTCTTCAGTTTTGGTTCGTTTTGCCAAGTTTCTAGGGATATATGATGTTCCCCTAATACGAGCCGTCGTTATCCACATTGGTTTAGAAAAACCTGGTGGTTTAGAGGTTCCCGGGTCATTGTTACAACTTAAGGACTTCGGGGGTTGACGATACATATAAAGTTCATCGGGGTTGGAATTAGATTTCTCTATTTTTATGCCCTTTCCCTTATTATTTTCTTTTGCCTTTTTAAATTCAGTTGGGGTAATTTCTATAACATCATCGGAATTCTCGTCGGAATCCGATTCATCGGAGAATTGGTAATCCTCCCAATATTTTGCTTCCTTGGCGGAAACACCATTGACCATAATTAACCTTGGTCGGTTGGTTGAGGATTTTCCTTTACTTAACCGTTTTATTATTTCCCCCACCGGTTCTATTTCTTCATCCGGTTCCGATTCTTCTTCCGGTTCCGATTCTTCTTCTGGTTCCGACTCTTCTTCCGGTTCCTCTTCGGGAACTTGTGAATCAGTCCACGAATCATTCCAATTTACATTTGACTCTTCATTATTATTAGGTGAGTCAATGGGACTTGTTCTAGAGGTAGACATCTATCACATAATATCAAACGCGTTAAGAGATTAATATATCACATAATATTCACATGTTAAAAATATATAGTTTCCAACAAAATTTGTTAAGCAATCATTTTTCAAGTAAACACGGTCGAAGTCCAGACTCACTAATGCATCCTAACAAACTCGATAAGACACACTAATGCAAAATTCTGGTTCTCTAAGACCAACGCTCGGATACCAACTGAAATGTCCCGTTCTTATTGATTAAAAACGTTCCATATTAATTGATTTCGTTGCGAGGTTTTGACCTTTATATGAGACGTTTTTCAAAGACTGCATTCATTTTAAAACAAACCATAACCTTTATTTCATCAATAAAGGTTTAAAAAGCTCTACGTAGATTATCAAATAATGATAATCTAAAATATCCTGTTTACACACAACCATTACATAATGGTTTACAATACAAATATGTTACAACAAAATAAGTTTCTTGAATGCAGTTTTTACACAATATCATACAAGCATGGACTCCAAATCTTGTCCTTATTTAAGTATGCGACAGCGGAAGCTCTTAATAATCACCTGAGAATAAACATGCTTAAAACGTCAACAAAAATGTTGGTGAGTTATAGGTTTAACCTATATATATCAAATCATAATAATAGACCACAAGATTTCATATTTCAATACACATCCCATACATAGAGATAAAAATCATTCATATGGTGAACACCTGGTAACCGACATTAACAAGATGCATATATAAGAATATCCCCATCATTCCGGGACACCCTTCGGATATGATATAAATTTCGAAGTACTAAAGCATCCGGTACTTTGGATGGGGTTTGTTAAGCCCAATAGATCTATCTTTAGGATTCGCGTCAATTAGGGTGTCTGTTCCCTAATTCTTAGATTACCAGACTTAATAAAAAAGGGGCATATTCGATTTCGATAATTCAACCATAGAATGTAGTTTCACGTACTTGTGTCTATTTTGTAAATCATTTATAAAACCTGCATGTATTCTCATCCCAAAAATATTAGATTTAAAAAGTGGGACTATAACTCACTTTCACAGATTTTTACTTCGTCGGGAAGTAAGACTTGGCCACTGGTTGATTCACGAACCTATAACAATATATACATATATATCAAAGTATGTTCAAAATATATTTACAACACTTTTAATATATTTTGATGTTTTAAGTTTATTAAGTCAGCTGTCCTCGTTAGTAACCTACAACTAGTTGTCCACAGTTAGATGTACAGAAATAAATCGATAAATATTATCTTGAATCAATCCACGACCCAGTGTATACGTATCTCAGTATTGATCACAACTCAAACTATATATATTTTGGAATCAACCTCAACCCTGTATAGCTAACTCCAACATTCACATATAGAGTGTCTATGGTTGTTCCGAAATATATATAGATGTGTCGACATGATAGGTCGAAACATTGTATACGTGTCTATGGTATCTCAAGATTACATAATATACAATACAAGTTGATTAAGTTATGGTTAGAATAGATTTGTTACAAATTTTCACGTAGCTAAAATGAGAAAAATTATCCAATCTTGTTTTACCCATAACTTCTTCATTTTAAATCCGTTTTGAGTGAATCGAATTGCTATGGTTTCATATTGAACTCTATTTTATGAATCTAAACAGAAAAAGTATAGGTTTATAGTCGGAAAAATAAGTTACAAGTTGTTTTTGTAAAGGTAGTCATTTTAGTCGAAAGAACGACGTCTACATGACCATTTTAGAAAACATACTTCCACTTTGAGTTTAACCATAATTTTTGGATATAGTTTTATGTTCATAATAAAAATCATTTTCTCAGAATAACAACTTTTAAATCAAAGTTTATCATAGTTTTTAATTAACTAACCCAAAACAGCCCGCGGTGTTACTACGACGGCGTAAATCCGGTTTTACGGTGTTTTTCGTGTCTCCAGGTTTTAAATCATTAAGTTAGCATATCATATAGATATAGAACATGTGTTTAGTTGATTTTAAAAGTCAAGTTAGAAGGATTAACTTTTGTTTGCGAACAAGTTTAGAATTAACTAAACTATGTTCTAGTGATTACAAGTTTAAACCTTCGAATAAGATAGCTTTATATGTATGAATTGAATGATGTTATGAACATCATTACTACCTTAAGTTCCTTGGATAAACCTACTGGAAAAGTGAAAAATGGATCTAGCTTCAACGGATCCTTGGATGGCTCGAAGTTCTTGAAGCAGAATCATGACACGAAAACAAGTTCAAGTAAGATCATCACTTGAAATAAGATTGTTATAGTTATAGAAATTGAACCAAAGTTTGAATATGATTATTACCTTGTATTAGAATGATAACCTACTGTAAGAAACAAAGATTTCTCGAGGTTGGATGATCACCTTACAAGATTGGAAGTGAGCTAGCAAACTTGAAAGTATTCTTGATTTTATGAAACTAGAACTTTTGGAATTTATGAAGAACACTTAGAACTTGAAGATAGAACTTGAGAGAGATCAATTAGATGAAGAAAATTGAAGAATGAAAGTGTTTGTAGGTGTTTTTGGTCGTTGGTGTATGGATTAGATATAAAGGATATGTAATTTTGTTTTCTTGTAAATAAGTCATGAATGATTACTCATATTTTTGTAATTTTATGAGATATTTCATGCTAGTTGCCAAATGATGGTTCCCACATGTGTTAGGTGACTCACATGGGCTGCTAAGAGCTGATCATTGGAGTGTATATACCAATAGTACATACATCTAAAAGCTGTGTATTGTACGAGTACGAATACGGGTGCATACGAGTAGAATTGTTGATGAAACTGAACGAGGATGTAATTGTAAGCATTTTTGTTAAGTAGAAGTATTTTGATAAGTGTATTGAAGTCTTTCAAAAGTGTATAAATACATATTAAAACACTACATGTATATACATTTTAACTGAGTCGTTAAGTCATCGTTAGTCGTTACATGTAAGTGTTGTTTTGAAACCTTTAGGTTAACGATCTTGTTAAATGTTGTTAACCCAATGTTTATAATATCAAATGAGATTTTAAATTATTATATTATCATGATATTATCATGTATTAATATCTCTTAATATGATATATATCCATTAAATGTCTTTACAACGATAATCGTTACATATATGTCTCGTTTAAAAATCATTAAGTTAGTAGTCTTGTTTTTACATATGTAGTTCATTGTTAATATACTTAATGATATGTTTACTTATCATAGTATCATGTTAAATATATATATATATATATCCATATATATGTCATCATATAGTTTTTACAAGTTTTAACGTTCGTGAATCACCGGTCAACTTGGGTGGTCAATTGTCTATATGAAACATATTTCAATTAATCAAGTCTTAACAAGTTTGATTGCTTAACATGTTGGAAACATTTAATCATGTAAATATCAATCTCAATTAATATATATAAACATGGAAAAGTTCGGGTCACTACACATATATCCCTAGAAACTTGGCAAAACGAACCAAAACCGAAGAAGAAGAAATGAGCGAGTCGGAATAAGATAGTTGTATTCATGTGGTGTAATATATGTAATATAGTCTGCTTATGCTTTATGATATATGTAAAAATTGCTTGTATTAATAATTATTTTTTTTTTATGAATCTAACTCTTGTCTATTTTACAGTATAAAAACACAAAATGGATAGACAACCCAATATTTTAAGAGACCTACCCGGAGACATGATTGATGAAATCTTGTCTAGAGTCGGTCAGAATTCCTCGGCACAACTATTTAAGGCGAAATCAGTTTGTAAAACATTCGAAGAACGTTCCAATAATGCCTTGGTTTATAAAAGGCTTTCGTTCGAAAGATGGGGGATATCACATTGGGAAATCCATAAATTACGATGTGTTTACTTTGACGCATATATTACGGGGAACCCAAATGCTATTTTACGCAACGGGTTAAGAAATTATTTTGACTCAATATATCCGAATATAGGACTTCGTGATTTAGAAAAAGCGGCTACCATGCAACATAAAGAAGCATGTTATGCTTACGGATTAGTAATGTTCGCTTCTCACCAAAGTGAGAACAAGAACATCGGGCTACAACTATTAAACAAAACGTTCCCACAAGTGACGGAGTCGGTAATTGGGGTAAGAAATGAGGTTTTTAGATTGTTACGGGACTGTTGGACATTACGTAACCCTCATCCCTTTGACGACGTTGCAACACGCTGTCTTATCAACGGCCATAACGGTTATGTTCCACAAGACCAAGGATGGGAAGTAGTCCTAGTAAAACCAGAATGCATGACTTGTTTCTGGACGTATGAATTACGTGTCTTTATTGCCTTTGTTGAACGACTTGTGTACTAGCTAGAATTATCTTCACAACCATCTTGTATCAAATTTATTGTGTGCTATATTTCATGCTATATGTAAAATAAGCGGTATTGTAAGTTTGAAAAATATTGTGTAAAAGTTTGAACGCGAAATATTATTATAATCAGTTTTTCATATAGAATTGTAGTAGTTGAATTGTATATTAGCTACTAAGTATGAACTTAACGGGTAGGTACTACCTGAATTTAAACTTATAAAACGCTAATATGAAGAAAAAGCTGTTATAAATGAGTTCATATTATGCTACGAGATACTATTGACTATTCTTAATATTCTGTATGATTAACTTGTTTCATTTGACTATTTTGAAGGAAATGGCACCAACTACTCGACACACCTTGAATATGAGTGAAGAGGAATTTCGTGCCTTTCTTGCTTCAAACATAGCCGCAGTACAGGCTGCGCTACATACCAACAATAACCTTGGATCTAGCAGTACAGGAAATCGTGTAGGATGCACCTACAAAGAATTCACTGCCTGCAACCTTTGGAATTTGATGGAACCGAAGGACCGATTGGATTGAAACGGTGGACCGAGAAGGTCGAATCGGTGTTTGCCATAAGTAAGTGTACTGAAGAGGACAAAGTGAAGTACGCTACGCATACCTTCACAGGTACTGCGTTAACATGGTGGAATACCTATCTAGAGCAAGTGGGACAAGATGATGCTTACGCACTACCATGGTCAGCATTCAAGCACTTGATGAACGAGAAGTACCGTCCCAGAACTGAGGTCAATAAGCTCAAGACAGAACTTAGAGGGTTACGAACCCAAGGATTTGATATTACCACGTATGAAAGACGATTCACAGAATTGTGCCTATTGTGTCCGGGAGCGTTCGAAGATGAGGAAGAGAAGATCGACGCGTTTGTGAAAGGATTATCGGAAAGAATCCAAGAAGATATAAGTTCACACGAGCCCGCCTCCATACAACAGGCATGTAGAATGGCTCACAAACTAGTGAACCAGATTGAGGAAAGAATTAAAGAACAGGCGGCTGAAGAGGCCAATGTGAAGCAAGTCAAAAGAAAGTGGGAGGAAAACGGTGATAAGAATCACCAATACAACAACAACAGCAATTACAACAATAATCGCAACAACTATCCCAACAATCGCAACATCAATCGCAACTACAACAAACGGCCCAACAACAACAACAACAACAACAACAGCAACTACAACAATCATCCTAACAACAATAACAACCGCAACAACAACAATAATCAGAAGCAGCTATGCCAAAGGTGTGAAAAGTATCACTTGGGGTTCTGCACCAAATTTTGCAACAAGTGTAAAAGAAATGGTCATAGCGCAGTGAAGTGTGAGGTCTACGGACCAGGGGTTAACAGAACGAAAGGAACAAATGGTGTCGGAACGAGTAATGGTGGAGCAAGTAGTGTCGGAGCAAGTTATGCCAATGTAGTTTGTTATAAATGTGGAAAACCGGGCCACATTATTAGAAATTGCCCGAACCAAGAGAACACGAATGGACAAGGCCGCGGAAGAGTTTTCAATATTAATGCGGTAGAGGCACAGGATGACCCGAAGCTTGTTACGGGTACGTTTCTTATTGACAATAAATCTGCTTACGTTTTATTTGATTCGGGTGCGGATAGAAGCTATATGAGTAGAGATTTTTGTGCTAAATTAAGTTGTCCATTGACGCCGTTGGATAGTAAATTTTTACTCGAATTAGCAAACGGTAAATTAATTTCAGCAGATTATATATGCCGGAATCGAGAAATTAAACTGGGTAGCGAAATATTTAAGATTGATTTGATACCAGTAGAGTTAGGGAGTTTTGATGTAATAGTTGGCATGGACTGGCTGAAGAAGGTGACAGCAGAGATTGTATGTTATAAAAATGCAATTCGCATTGTACGAGAAGAAGGAGAACCCTTAATGGTGTACGGAGAAAAGGGCAACACGAAGCTACATCTTATTAGTAATTTGAAGGCACAAAAACTAATAAGAAAAGGTTGCTATACTGTTCTAGCACATGTCGAGAAAGTACAAACTGAAGAAAAGAACATCAATGATGTTTTTGTCGCAAAAGAATTTCCCGATGTATTTCCGAAAGAATTACCGGGACTACCTCCACATCGATCTGTTGAATTTCAAATAGATCTTGTACCAGGAACTGCACCAATAGCTCGTGCTCCTTACAGACTCGTAACCAGCGAGATGAAAGAACTGCAAAGCCAACTGCAAGAACTATTAGAACGTGGTTTCATTCGACAAAGCACATCACTATAGGGAGCTCCTGTTTTGTTTGTCAAGAAGAAAGATGGTACATTTAGGTTGTGTATTGACTACAGAGAGTTGAACAAACTTACCATCAAAAACCGTTATCCACTGCCGAGAATTGACGACTTATTTGATCAACTACAAGGCTCGTCGGTTTATTCGAAGATCGATTTACGTTCTGGATATCATCAAATGCGAGTAAAGGAGGATGATATTCCAAAAACTGCTTTTAGGACGCGTTATGGTCATTACAAGTTTATGGTTATGCCGTTTGGATTGACTAACGTACCAGCTGTGTTCATGGACCTTATGAACCGAGTGTGTAGGACATATCTTGACAAGTTTGTCATTGTTTTCATCGATGACATACTTATTTACTCAAAGAATGATCAAGAGCACGAAGAACATTTGAGAAAAGTGCTAGAAGTATTGAGGAAAGAAAAACTGTACGCTAAGTTTTCAAAGTGTGCATTTTGGTTGGAAGAAGTTCAATTCCTCGGTCATATAGTGAACAAAGAAGGTATCCAGGTGGACCCGGCAAAGATCGAAACCTTTGAAAAGTGGGAAACCCCAAAAACTCCGAAGCATATACGTCAATTTTTAGGATTGGCTGGTTACTACAGAAGATTCATCTAAGATTTCTCCAAAATAGCAAAACCCATGACTGCATTAACGCATAAAGGGAAGAAATTTGAATGGAAGGATGAACAAGAGAAGGCGTTTCAATTATTGAAGAAAAAGCTAACTACGACACCTATATTGTCATTGCCTGAAGGGAATGATGATTTTGTGATATATTGTGACGCCTCAAAGCAAGGTCTCGGTTGTGTATTAATGCAACGAACGAAGGTAATTGCTTATGCGTCTAGACAATTGAAGATTCACGAGCAAAATTATATGACGCATGATTTGGAATTAGGCGCGGTTGTTTTTGCATTAAAGACTTGGAGGCACTACTTATATGGGGTCAAAAGTATTATATATACCGACCACAAAAGTCTTCAACTCATATTTAATCAGAAACAACTAAACATGAGGCAGCGTAGGTGGATTGAATTGTTGAGATTCGTTACCACCCGGGGAAGGCAAATGTGGTAGCCGACGCCTTGAGTAGAAAGGACAGAGAACCCATTCGAGTAAAATCTATGAATATAATGATTCACAATAACCTTACTACTCAAATAAAGGAGGCGCAACAAGGAGTTTTAAAAGAGGAAAATTTAAAGAATGAAATACCCAAAGGATCAGAGAAGCATCTTAATATCCGGGAAGATGGAACCCGGTATAGGGCTGAAAGGATTTGGGTACCAAAATTTGGAGATATGAGAGAAATGGTACTTAGAGAAGCTCATAAAACCAGATACTCAATACATCCTGGAACGGGGAAGATGTACAAGGATCTCAAGAAATATTTTTGGTGGCCAGGTATGAAAGCCGATGTTGCTAAATACGTAGGGGAATGTTTGACGTGTTCTAAGGTCAAAGCGGAGCATCATAAACCATCAGGTCTACTTCAACAACCCGAAATCCCAGAATGGAAATGGGAAAACATTACCATGGATTTCATCACTAAATTGCCGAGGACTGCTAGTGGTTTTGACACTATTTGGGTAATAGTTGATCGTCTCACCAAATCAGCACACTTCCTTCCAATAAGAGAAGATGACAAGATGGAGAAGTTAGCACGACTGTATTTGAAGGAAGTCGTCTCCAGACATGGAATACCAATCTCTATTATCTCTGATAAGGATGGCAGATTTATTTCAAGATTCTGGCAGAAATTACAGCAAGCATTAGGAACTCGTCTAGACATGAGTACTGCCTATCATCCACAAACTGATGGGCAGAGTGAAAGGACGATACAAACGCTTGAAGACATGCTATGAGCATGTGTTATTGATTTTGGAAACAGTTGGGATCGACATCTTCCGTTAGCAGAATTTTCCTACAACAATAGCTACCATTCAAGCATTGAGATGGCTCCGTTTGAAGCACTTTATGGTAGAAAGTGCAGGTCTCCGATTTTTTAGAGTGAAGTGGGGGATAGACAGATTACGGGTTCGGAGATAATACAAGAAACTACTGAGAAGATCATCCAAATTCAACAACGGTTGAAAATCGCCCAAAGTCGACAAAAGAGCTACGCCGACATTAAAAGAAAAGATATAGAATTCGAAATTGGAGAGATGGTCATGCTTAAGGTTTCACCTTGGAAAGGTTTTGTTCAATTTGGTAAACGAGGGAAATTAAATCCAAGGTATATTGGACCATTCAAGATTATTGATCGTGTCGGACCAGTAGCTTACCGACTTGAGTTATCTCAACAACTCGCGACTGTACATAACACTTTCTACGTCTCGAATTTGAAGAAATGTTTTGCTGAAGAAGTTCTCACTATTCCGTTGGACGAAATCCAAATCAATGAAAAACTTCAATTCATTGAAGAACCCGTTGAAATAATGGATCGTGAGGTTAAGAGACTTAAACAAAATAAGATACCGGTTGTTAAGGTTCGATGGAATGCTTGTAGAGGACCCGAGTTCACCTGGGAACGAGAATATCAGATGAAGAAGAAGTACCCGCACTTATTTCCAGAAGATGAGCCAACACCTCGAATCGCTTAAAATTTCGGGACGACATTTATTTAACGGGTAGGTACTGTAGTGACCCGAACTTTTCCGAACCTTTCTATGATTATATGTTTAATGAAAACTATATTTACATGATTAAATGTTTCCAACATGTTAAGCAATCAAACTTGTTAAGACTTGGTTAATTGAAACGAAAATTTTGTAAACGTCTGATTACCTAGTTTGACCAATGATTCACGAACGCTATAAGTTGTATATGACATGATGATACATAAATGAATAAATATATATGTTTAACATGATATAATGATCATCAAGTATCTCATTAAAATTAGTAACAATAAGTTATATACTTAAAAAGGAGACTATTGACGTATGAAACTCGAAACGATACATATAACGATTATCGTTATAACCACGTCTTACTAAATATATATGAAGCATATTAATACATTGTTATATTATATATAACATGATAATATGATAATTAAATATATCATTAAGTGTATTAACAATGAACTACATAAGTAAAAACAAGACTACTAACTTAAGAATTTCGAAACGAGACATATATGTAATGATTATCGTTGTAATGACATTTAAATGTATATATCATATTAAGATATATTAATATATCATAATATCATGATAATATAATAATTTAAAATCTCATTTGATATTATAAACTTTGGGTTAACAACATTTAACAAGATCGTTAACCTAAAGGTCTCAAAACAACACTTACATGTAACGACTAACGATGACTTAACGACTCAGTTAAAATGTATATACATGTAGTGTTTTAATATGTATTAATACACTTTTGAAAGACTTCAAGACACTTATCAAAATACTTCTACTTAACAAAAATGCTTACAATTACATCCTCGTTCAGTTTCATCAACAATTCTACTCGTATGCACCCGTATTCGTACTCGTACAATACACAGCTTTTAGATGTATGTACTATTGGTATATACACTCTAATGATCAGCTCTTAGCAGCCCATGTGAGTCACCTAACACATGTGAGAACCATCATTTGGCAACTAGCATGAAATATCTCATAAAATTACAAAAATATGAGTAATCATTCATGACTTATTTACATGAAAACAAAATTACATATCCTTTATATCTAATCCATACACCAACGACCAAAAACACCTACAAATACTTTCATTCTTCAATTTTCTTCATCTAATTGATCTCTCTCAAGTTCTAACTTCAAGTTCTAAGTGTTCTTCATAAATTCTACAAGTTCTAGTTACATAAAATCAAGAATACTTTCAAGTTTGCTAGCTCACTTCCAATCTTGTAAGGTGATCATCCAACCTCAAGAAATCTTTGTTTCTTACAGTATGTTATCATTCTAATACAAGGTAATAATCATATTCAAACTTTGGTTCAATTTCTATAACTATAACAATCTTATTTCAAGTGATGATCTTACTTGAACTTGTTTTCGTGTCATGATTCTGCTTCAAGAACTTCGAGCCATCCAAGGATCCGTTGAAGCTAGATCCATTTTTCTATTTTCCAGTAGTTTTATCCAAGGAACTTAAGGTAGTAGTGATGTTCATAACATCATTCGATTCATACATAAAAAGCTATCATATTCGAAGTGGTAAACTAGTAATCACTAGAACATAGTTTAGTTAATTCTAAACTTGTTCGCAAATAAAGTTAATCCTTCTAACTACACTTTTAAAATCAACTATACACATGATCTATATCTATATGATATGCTAACTTAATGATTTAAAACCCGAAAACACGATAAACACCATAAAACCGGATTTACGCCGTCGTAGTTACAACCGGGGGCTGTTTTGGTTTGGATAATTAAAAACTATGAAAAACTTTGATTTAAAAGCTATACTTCTGGGAAAATGATTTTTCTTATGAACATGAAACCATATCCAAAAATCATGGTTAAACTCAAAGTGAAAGTATGTTTTTCAAAACAGTCATCAAGATGTCGTTCTTTCGACGGAAATGACTACCTCTTTCAAAAACGACTTGTAACTTGTATTTCCGACTATAAACCTATACCTTTTCTGTTTAGTTTCATAAAGTCAAGTTCAATACGAAACCGTGGCCGCTTAAATCACTCAAAACGGATTAGAAACGAAGAAATGGCGAGCAAAACAAAATTGGTAAAAACTACTCATTTTAGCTACGTGAAAATTGGTAACAAATCTATTCCAACCATAACTTAATCAACTTGTATTGTATATTATGTAATCTTGAGATACCATAGATACGTATACAATGTTTCGACCTATCATGTCGACACATCTATATATATTTCGGAACAACCATAGACACTCTATATGTGAATGTTGGAGTTAGCTATACAGGGTTGAGGTTGATTTCAAAATATATATAGTTTGAGTTGTGATCAATACTGAGATATATATACACTGGGTCGTGGATTGATTCAAGATAATATATATATCGATTTATTTCTGTACATCTAACTGTGGACAACTAGTTGTAGGTTACTAACGAGGACAGCTGACTTAATAAACTTAAAACATCAAAATGTATTAAAATTGTTGTAAATATATTTTGAACATACTTTGATATATATGTACATATTTGTTATAGGTTCGTGAATCGACCAGTGGCCAAGTCTTACTTCCCGACGAAGTAAAAAATCTGTGAAAGTGAGTTATAGTCCCACTTTTAAAATATAATATTTTTGGGATGAGAATACATGCAGGTTTTATAAATGATTTACAAAATAGACACAAGTACGTGAAACTACATTCTATGGTTGAATTATCGAAATCGAATATGCCCCTTTTTATTAAGTCTGGTAATCTAAGAATTAGGGAACAGACACCCTAATTGACGCGAATCCTAAAGATAGATCTATTGGGCCTAACAAACCCCATCCAAAGTACCGGATGCTTTAGTACTTCGAAATTTATATCATATCCGAATGGTGTCCCGGAATGATGGGGATATTCTTAAATATGCATCTTGTTGATGTCGGTTACCAGGTGTTCATTATATGAATGATTTTTATCTCTATGTATGGAATGTGTATTGAAATATGAAATCTTGTGGTCTATTATTATGATTTAATAATATATAGGTTAAACCTATTACTCACCAACATTTTTGTTGACGTTTTAAGCATGTTTATTCTCAGGCGATTATTAACAGCTTCCGCTGTCGCATACTTAAATAAGGACGAGATTTGGTGTCCATGCTTGTATGATATTGTGTAAAAACTGCATTCAAGAAACTTATTTCGTTGTAACATATTTGTATTGTAAACCATTATGTAATGGTCACGTGTAAACAGGATATTTTAGATTATCATTATTTGATAATCTACGTAAAGCTTTTTAAACCTTTATTGATGAAATAAAGGTTATGGTTTGTTTTAAAATGAATGCAGTCTTTGAAAAACGTCTCATATAGAGGTCAAAACGTCGCAACGAAATCAATTAATATGGAACGTTTTTAATCAATAAGAACGGGACATTTCATTATAAATTAAAGGTTTTAGCTTTAATTAGCTTAAAGTTTTTCTATCCAATAATCAGGCGAATTTTTTAGAACAACAAACACTCTTTCTGTCTATGACGGAACTCGAAGTCACAACCTCAAGGTTGATGAGCGTGCTTACACCGCTAGGATAAAAGCCTTTTTGGTCAAATAATAAGCGGATTAAGAAGGAAAAGAAATCATGTGTTTTGTAATGACCAATAACCTTAATAAAGTCTTATGTAATTTTATTTTCTATTATTTAGCATTCTCCTTTGATACTTACTTATCTTTACCGCGTTAGTTATTATTTTTCCAACTCAAAAATATAACATTACTTACATTTTTTTTTTCTTTTCCTTTTCCATCCCATTACTTTCTAACAAAAAAAAACTTTAACTAACATAATGTAAATGTTAAAAACTACTGTATCATAACTTCGAGTATTTACTCGACGTGTATAAAAATTAACTGAGACTGATTTTAAAATTAATACAGTAGTTTTTAACATTTACATTGTATTAGTCATGTTTTTTTTTTTTTTTTTTTTTTTTTTTTTTTTTTTTTTTTAAGAAAATAATGGGATGGAAAAAGAAAGAGAAAAAATAGTGTGTTTGTTGTTTTAAAAAGATTCGTTGATTATTGGATGAAAAAACTTAAAGCGTAAAAATCTTTAATTTATAACCTAATTTTCATTTCTTTCATTCTTTTTATTTCTTTTCCACTAAAAAAGAAAGAGTGATAGCTTTAATTGCTTTCTTTTTTTTTTTAAATAACTTAATTACGTTAATCTTTTCAAAAGTTTACTATTAATTTCACTATAGGTCATAAAGTTATTTTTTCATGATAACCCTTAATGTTTTGATTTGGTTTCATATTTGTCCCTAGAACTAACTAGCGTTAAGTCATCTCCGTTAAGTCACTTGAGCCAATTAGTTTTAGGGATGAATATGAAATCAAATCAAAACATTAAGGGTTAGTACGAAAAAATAACTTTGAGGCCTAAAGTGAAATTAATAGTAAACTTTAGGGACGTTTGGCGCAATTAAGTCAGTGAAGAAATAAGTTAATTTGTGGGTCAGTTGAGCATCGAATTTCGATTCTAAATGAGGATGTAATAGCTATTTTGAAGGTACTCTCGCATCTTTTTTTTTTTTTTTAACCTGGGTATCCAAACTGTCAACTTAACTAATCCCAGAGCGACTACTCGCTACGCGAGCAGCCCGGAGTCATTGCAGGCGAACCTCCGTGGCCATGAGTGGATAACTGTGGGTGCCTGGAATTGAACCCATGACCTCCACTATGGAAGGTCAGGGTCATAACCATTCAACCACCACACTCATGGTTGGTACTCTCGCATCTACGAGTGTCAAAAGGAGGGCAATTCATCACAGGTGCCTTTGAGCATTGGGGTTCGAGTCCCATAAGTATTTTGGTTTAGTTAAAAGCTATACTATAAAGGTGTATTAGTGTTTTGTTTTCTTTCGAATGTAATAAATGGAGAGCTATTTATAAGCTCTCACATCTTGAGAGCTTATTAGGCCACATACAATGGTTTAAGGTTTTAACACACATTTTATCCGCCATATCAGCGTTACATCAGCACAAACACTTTAACAATCTTTTTCATATTCCTTTCACTAAACCCTCATTATCATAAACTTCATTTCAAACTTTAATCAATTTAAAATTATTATTTAAATATAATAAATAAATACAAATAACATTTTACTAAATATTTTAAAAAATGTTACATAAAAATAAACTTATTAATACTGGATAATACTCCGTAAATTTAAGATATATTTATATTTATATGTTTTTAACATTAATTCATTACCCACCCACCCACAACCCACAATTGATTCATCTTCTTCCCAAATACACCTAAACAATTTCCATTTCAGATTCATGTATCCATCTCTGATTCTCTACAATTATACATAATCTTATCTCTAACTTAAAAAAAAAAAAAGGAAAAAAAATGATAAAGAAATAGGGATGTTCAGGTAAAAAAAAAAAGGTGAAATAGGCTCCACATTGACTCGTTAGAGCCGTTGCAGGCTCCACTGGCGGTCACGTTGGCGATTTGCTGGTGGTGGTCGTGAGAGGGTGGCGACGGTTAACGGTGGTGGGTGGCGATCGATTGCAACCGACCTTATAAACTATAACAAGGAGTTTAATTGAATGAAATTGTAAGCTCTTCAATAAATAAATGAGGTCCGATTTTTAATCAATTGTAATTATTTACTGTATATTTTTAAACTATTTTAATTTAATTTTTGTACTTTTCTATAATAAAAAAAACAAAATAAAATAATACTCTCTACTCTATTTTACAAATCTAGTAATCCCTCCGTCTCAATCCAATTGGCTCCCGATTTAAGGAAAAATGACTTATGTATGTATTTTTTGTTTATTTCTTAGTTTAATCCCTTACTTTTTACTTTTTATTTTATCATATTGCATACATTAAGGGTATATCGAACCTATCATTATTATTCTTATTTATTTATAAAATTAAAAAATTAATTTGAAATATCTTAAAAAAATAATGGACAATAAATTATGGACGCATGGAGTATATTTTATTAGATTAATTAATATTTATACATATAAGTATTAATTAACATTTATACGTAAACTTAGTATATTATATTAGATTAATTGATACTTATAAGTATTAATTCGTATACATATATAATACGTAGTATATATTAAAAAAAATATATTTAGTAAATGATACTCCGTAAATGATATAGGAGTAATAATTACGTACGGCAAATTGAAGCAGGAGAATAATTTTCTTACATCCCTTCAACCTATTTATTATTATTTATTCTCTTCTACAGGTCCGTATTAAGTAAAATCAATTGTACGTGTTGGTGCATTTCAAACTTCTGTACCCAATATATTTTTACTTCTCAATTTATACATTTTTTTAAAATAATCATGCTTAGACCACTCTCAACGGCTCGTGTTGAGGCCGCCGTTAAGAGTGTTGTTAAAGGGCGCCGATATTAGCAAAGGAAAATGCCTCCGCCGTTGAGTGACCGTGTTCCCTTTTTCCTTCGCATGACAATTTGCATCACGGTTCAATTCTCCAATTTTCAAAATTTCTAGCTGTTTGATTATTACAACGGCTACTTTTTCCTTATTTCTTTTTTTCCTTATTTATTTATTCATTTTCAATCCTATATATACACACATTCAACATTTAACAAATACACACTACACTTATATCTCCATATACAATACACTCCATATTACAACATACACCACAAAATGAATAATATTAATACTTTTGATTACGATTTCGAAGATGTCGTATAAGTAGCTAGTGCGTATTATCTGGAACACCAACTCGAACTTATTGATTTCTTAGATGCCGATGATGAAGAAAATCAAGAACCTATTCTGAGAAATCCAAGAAGATTTTTTTATAGAGATCGGGCTGGAAGAGCTACACTATTGTGGAACGATTACTTTTCCGACACACCAACGTTCCCTGAAGATAAATTTCGAAGGCTATTTCGAATGAGCAGACGACTGTTTAACCGTATATCCGCAGGTATACTCAGTTATTCTCAAGAACCTCTTCCTTCATACTTTAAATATTTTCATCAAAGACGGGATGCAACCGGTTTACTCGGGTTTACTGTGTATAAAAAAATCACATCTGCTATACGTCAATTAGCATACGGTGTTGCTCCCGATGCTTTTGATGAGTATTTGCATATTGGTGAAACCACATCATATATGTGTTAGAATATTTTTGCAGAAGTGTGATTATATTCGACAGAATATTTAAGAAAACCGAATGTCCATAATGTTCAACGTTTAATTACACATCATGAGCAAATACATGGTTTTCCGGGCATGCTCGGTAGTCTAAATTGTATGCATTGGGCTTGGAAAAATTGTCCAGTCACTTGGAAAGGTCAATACATACGAGGCGATCATGGTTACCCAACGATAATGTTGGAAGCGGTCGCCTCGTATGATTTGTGGATTTGACACGCTTACTTTGGACCAGCTGGTTCAAATAATGATATCAATGTGTTAAACCAATCCGATTTATTTAAAGAGTTACTTAAAGATAGAGCTCCAACGTGTAACTATACGGTGAATGAGAAACATTTTACAAAAGGCTATTATTTAGTGGACGGAATTTATCCGGATTGGGCGACACTTGTGAAATCGTTCAAAAGTACAGTTGAACCAAAAACATCTAAATTCAAAAGGTACCAAGAGGCAGCAAGAAAGGATATCGAACGAGCTTTCGGTGTACTTCAAGGTCGTTTTGCAATCATATAAAGTGCTGCAAGGCAATTCTATATCGAGAAAATCCAATGCATTATGTATACATGTCTGATTTTACACAACATGATAACTGAAGATAATAGTCGAGCTTTTTGTGGGTTAGAGGAGGATTATCAGCCAGTTCGTCGTGTTTTATCAATACGAGAAAGGTTCGATACGCATTTGCAAATGGACACAGAATTACACGATTATACCATTCATCGTTTTCACTGAGATATGCTTATCGAGCACATTTGGAGTTTAACCTAATGCACGTATTAGATATAACCCAGAAGCAGGACCTTCGATAATGCACGAGCATGTCAACGTCAATAACGAAGCAGAAACTTCGGGAATTAACCAAGACGAAGAGGAGGACGAAGACGGAGATGAGGACGCGGACGAGGACGAAGACGCGGACAAGGACGAAGACGAGGACGAAGACGATGAGTAGTTTTATTTTGTAATGTTTTATTTTTATTATTTAGGACTTTGTAATATTTTTTATTTTATTTTAGGACTTTTTAATGTTTTTATTTTTTATTTTTATGAAATTGTAATGCTTTTTTTTTCTTTCTATTTTTAGTTATTTGTAATATTTTTTTATTAATAAAATGTTTATTTTTATTATTTTAAATGATATATATAAGTTAATAAAATAAACGTTTACTATAAAAAATAGAGGTGGGACCAAGTGATGAGTATGCCATGGATATTAGCAGTTAGTGGTTGGTTAGTGATGAGAAGAAGGTATTGATGTGGCGCTGATGTGACAGTCAGTGATCCCATGACAGTATGTCGTGGATGAAAATGGTCTTAGTGCCAATATATTTCCGTATCATGCTTAATGCTAATGTTATTTTAAACTAATAAATAGAAAAAGTATTATCAATTAAATTATGAGGAACCGTATATTTGTCACTCCATCCAATTTATATTATTAGTTTTCAGACAAAAAAAATACAAGGCTTAAATTTTTAATAATTACACTTATTTTTGTTTATTTTACAGTTTTGCTCATAATTTTTTTCTATCTTGTGGTCTTATATGAAAAGTTAAAGGTATTAAGAAACATTACCTTATTATTCCTATATATTATAAAATTAGACTCTTAATTTTAAAAAACTCAAAATAGAATACTAGCTATTAATATGAGATAGACGGAGTAATTTTTAGACTACCAATAAAAGATAAACTAACCAAAGTCAGTTACATCTACAACAACAAAATCAATTAAGACTATCTCCAATGGTGATGGAAAAAAGACACGTGCGGTGAGGTGTTGGCGTTCATGTAACACCCTATTTTTTTTTATATATATATCACAGCGGAAGACTGAATTACATAAATACCCTTAGATAACATTTACAAACCATAGTTATCAGTTTAGCTTAGTTAACGTTATTACAATATTCCAAAACGTTGGTGTTACGTGAAAATATTATAAAACCAGAAAACATCAGAGTTAAGCACGTAGTTAAACATGTCTTCAACCCAACAGCAACACCTTTCCTAACCAGCTGTACCTAAACCTGCAAGGGGGAGAAATGTGGGGGGAATTAGCCCATAGCTAAGTGAATGGATACTATCTAACAGACCAAGCATAAGCAACTGAACATGCAAGAGATCACAGATATGCTAACGTCCTGAACTAGCATATAATAACTGACAATATGAGGATCGGCGGCTTGTACGAGCACACGACGTAGTTGATCAAGCTACAGTCTACCGATAGTCCGCTTTACTGATTTCACTGCATAACCGTCCAGACGCAACACATGCGTCCTTCTATGCTATACTGAACAATCAGTAACTCATGACCCGACCAGGCTACCACAGTCGACCTCACATCAACCCTACCTTGCCGCCTCGGTAGGTTCCTAACCTTGCCGCCTCGGTTGGTGTCCAACTAATAATGTGCACATAAGATCACAGATAAATAGTCATGCAATCGTTCTAACTAGCATGGCTATATCTAACTACGCATGGTAATCGTAATGAACATAATCATAGTGATAAAGAGTCTGAACAAGTAGCGTGTCAGCTACTTAATACTCTATCCGGAGATAGACCCACTCACCGATTACCCGCAACTGAAGGTTCTCAGAGGTCTAATCTTTCTGAGCCTTCACCTTTTTGTTTATCACCTGTGAATCATCACATAATATCTCAAGTAAGTATTATATCCAAGTATTAATACACAACTTTACATTCAATTGAAAATATTCACATAACAGGCAAGGTTTTCGAGCAACATGGGGTTCTCGAGCAAATTCGAGTTTTTCGAGCGAATTCGAGTTTTCGAACATATTCGAGTTTTTCGAGCAGAAGGTTCTCGAGCAACTTGAGTTTTTCGAGCAATCGAGTTTTTCGAGCAGAAGGTTCTCGAGCAACTAGAGTTTTTCGAGCAATAATATGTTTTCGAGCAAAAGGTTCTCGAGCACTGTTTTCGAGCGAGTCTCGAGCACTATTTTCGAGCGAGTTTTTCGAGCAGCTTCATCTTCACCATCAGCTTCGCTGATTTGGTGATTTTAAGCCAAAAAAACTCGATTTCAAGGTTTATAGTCCAAATTCAAGCATAAAGAAACATACCAATCATACATAAACACTTTTGCTAACTATAAACATCAAAATCTAGCATTTACAATCAAGATTTGGGATTAATTCATCCCAAAATACTCACTTTATCATAAACTCAAGTTCTAACACACAATTCATCATTTTTAACAAGTTCTTGCTCAATTCACAGCATAATTAGATCATATAAACTATATAGCAACTATTTCTAACATCAATTAAACATAACAAACACAAATCATGAAGATTGAAGCTTAATTTCATCAAAAATCCATTTTACACCGAAAAACCAATTTCTATAAATTAAAGCACGAATTCAAGCAAGCTAACCTGGATAAATGCTTATAAGAATGATAAGATTCAGATCCTAAAGCTTCTTAATTCAATTTGTGACTTGGATTCAATTAGGGTTTTGAGATGATGAAAGTTAGGTACGGGTCTTGTTCTTGCACAAATTGGGAAATAAATGGAAGTATCCAGATATTAGTTACTTAAGTGGGTTATAAACCCACACCCCATAACACACGGGTATTTATCAGTTATCTGATATCTTTCGTACTTAATTTGGCAATCTTAACGGAGTCCAAATTCAACAAACGAACCATTTCTGTGACCCTTGTCACAAACTGGTCTTAACCAACTAATCAATTAATAATAAATATATTATTAAAATAAAAGCATATTTTAACCACAAATATAAACCTAAGGGCAATTAAGTAATCTTACTTCTAACCCCGGTTTCAGTCTGTTACAAATCCACCCCCTTAAAGAGATTCCGTCCTCGGAATCTGGTCTTGGTCAATCAGATGAGGGTAACGGGTTTTTATCAACTCTTCTGTCTCCCACGTCATGTTAGCCCCTAAACTGTGCTTCCATTCTATCAAAACCATCGGGATTTCTTTCCTTCTTAACTTAGTAACCTTTCTGTCGACCACTCGGATAGGTTCCTCAACCAACTTGTTACTCAAATAAACTTTCAAATCTACTAGCGGTACGATTTGTGTCTCGTCATCGACTTTACACTTACGCAAATAACACACATTGAAGGTATTATGAATACCAGCTAGCTCAGAAGGAAGATCTAACACAACTGTCTGGTCATTAACTCTCTGAATAATCTTGAACGGTCCAATAAATCTCGGAGCTAACTTTCCTCGCTTACCAAACCTGATAACACCCTTTCACGGCGAAACTTTCAAGTAAACACGAACACCTACCTCAAAGTTTATTGGACGTCTACGTGGATCAGCATACATCTTTTGTCTATCCCTGGCAGCTTTTAACTTTTCTCGCGCGATAGCAACTTTTTCGGCTGTCATTTGAACAATCTAGGGACCAGCAAACTGTTTCTCTCCAGCTTCTAACCAACAAGTCGGAGTTCTGCAACGACGGCCGTACAACATTTCGTAAGGTGGCATCCCTATGCTCGAATGATAAGAATTATTATACGCGAATTCAACCAACGGCAAATGTGTATCCCACGAACCACCATATTCTAATATACATGCTCTAAACATATCCTCTAGCATCTGTATCGTTCGTTCACTCTGACCATCTGTCTGAGGATGATAAGCAGTACTTAGATTCACACATGTACCTAGATTCTGTTGTAGACTATTCTAGAAGTTCGACACAAATCTAGAATCTCTGTCTGACACAATCGATAATGGCACACCATGCCGACTAATTATCTCTTTCACATATAAATCAGCAAGTTCGCTTAATGATGCTGTCTCACGAGTAGCAAGAAAATGAGCACTCTTGGTCAAACGATCAACTACTACCCAAATCATATCGTGTTTTCTCTGAGTTCTAGGTAATTTTGTCACAAAATCCATCGTGATATGCTTCCATTTCCACTCTGGAATATGTAACTGACGCAACGAACCATACGGTTTCTGGTGTTCTGCCTTCACTTGCACGCAAATATGACACTTTTCAACAAAACGAGCAATGTCTGATTTCATGGTCGGCCACCAATACATAGATTTAAGGTCATGATACATCTTATTACTGCCTGGATGTACTGTCAATCTAGATTTATGAGCTTCAGTTATGATCAAATTCCTCAAGTCTCCAAGCCTGGCACCCAAATACAGTTATTTAAAGTCTTAAGTCCACGAGAATCATCAATTAGGTTAAATTTTCGTTTAGTCATAAGTTCAGATTTAATATGTTCATCCTCCAAAGCACAGGCTTGAACTGTTCGTAGTTGATCAATCAAATATGAAGTTATACTCAAACGCAGAAATTTCACATTCTCATCAGACTTTTTACGACTTAACGCATCTGCTACGACATTTGCTTTACCCGGATGGTACTTTATTTCACAATCATAGTCTTTGATAAGTTCTATCCACCGTCTCTGTCGCATATTCAGTTCTTTCTGAGTGAAAATATGCTGTAGGCTCTTATGATCTGTACATATTACACACTTTGTATCATATAAGTAATGTCTCCAAAGCTTCAACGCAAATACCACTGCAGCCATTTCTAAATCATGAACCAGATAGTTACGTTCATGTGTCTTTAACTGACGAGAAGCGTACGCGATAACTTTATCTCTCTGCATCAGTACACATCCCAACCCGGCAAATGACGCATCACAATAAACCACAAAGTCATCTGAACCCTCTGGCAATGCTAACACTGGAGCCTGACACAACAACTGTTTCAGAGTCTGAAAAGCCTGTTCCTGTTGATCTCCCCATCGGAAACTTACATCCTTTCTAGTCAATTTGGTCATCGGACCCGCTATTTTAGAAAAATCTTTTATAAATCGGCGATAATAACCCGCAAGACCAAAGAAACTCTTAACTTCTGTCGGCGTCTTCGGCGAATTCCAACCCATTACCGCTTCTATTTTTGACGGATCCACTTTAATACCTGCCTCACAGATAACATGACCCAGAAATTGCACCTCTCGAAGCCAAAACTCACACTTCGAGAACTTAGCGTATAACTGCTCTTTCTTTAACAACTCTAACATAATCGAAGATGTATCGCATGATCAGCTTCTGTCTTTGAATATACCAATATATCATCGATAAACACAATAACAAACTGATCTAAATATGGTTTACAAACCCTGTTCATCAGATCCATGAAGACTGCTGGAGCATTCGTCAACCCGAATGGCATAACCAAGAACTCGTAATGCCCATATCTAGTTCTGAACACTGTCTTTGGTATATCTGATTCTGCAACCCGAACCTGATGATAACCGGATCTAAGATCTATTTTCGAGAAATACGATGCACCCTGCAGCTGATCGAACAGATCATCGATTCTAGGCAGAGGATACTTGTTCTTAACTGTTCTCTTGTTCAATTCTCGATAATCTATACACATTCTCAGCGAACCATCTTTCTTCTTTACAAACAACACTGGTGCACCCCACGGCGAAGAACTTGGTCTTATAAAACCTCTGTCTAACAGTTCTTGTATCTGAGACATCATCTCTCTGATTTCAGAAGGTGCTAACCTATAAGAAGCCTTAGCTACTGGAGTTGTTCCCGGAACTAACTCAATCTTATATTCTACTTCTCTTACCGGCGGCAACCCCGGTAATTCGTCAGGAAACACCTCAAGAAATTCCGAAACCACAGGAATATCAATAACAGATTTCTTCTCTATCTTAGCATCAATAACATAAGCCATAAAAGACTCACATCCCTTAGAAAGTGACTTCCTCGCCTTCATCATAGAAATCAATGGAAAACTAAACCCACTTCGTTCCCCTCGGGCCACAATACGGGTTCCATCGATCAAACGGAAAGTCACAATCTTCTTATCACACTTAATATGGGCTTATGTAGGCTCATCCAGTTCATCCCTAATACTACATCAAAACTAGGGATAGGCAACACTAAACAGGACATAGCAAGCGGTCTACCATCAATTTCTATACTAGCTCCATACACATACGTTGTGACTAGAACCGTCTTACCATCAGCTACCTCTACTCTAACAGGCTCAGGCAGCACAGTAGCAGGTAACCCTAATTTAGTACAGAAATATATAGACATAAATGTCCTATTTGCACCCGAATCAAACAATATTCTAGCAGGTATTGAGTTGATCAAGAACATACCGGTTATGACGTCATCATTATTAGTAGCAGCCTCAACTGTCATCTGAAAGGCCCTGGCTTCCGCAGTCGGTGGGTTCTTTCTCTTATGTCCACTTGAGGCTGTGGAACCCCCGACAGATGTCGAACGCGCCCCTGACCCTACCCCGGAACTTGCGCCCTTTGACGCCTGACAACTTGCTGAACGATGACCCGGCTGATGACAACTCCAACAAACATTTTCTCTGAAGGAACACTCCTGAGATTCATGACCTACCATACCACATCTTAAACATCTTCTCGTTGCCTCAGAACACTGACCACTATGTGAAGACTTACAACCTTTACACCAATCTTTCTTTCCAGAACCTGAACCTGATCCACCTTGGTTACCCTTACCCTTTTGTCTAAACCCAAACGATTTCTTAGACTTCGAACCTGATTGACTGGTAGCCTGACTACCCTGTGGTACCACATTTCCCCAATTCATACCCCTAGCTGCTCTTACATCACTTTCCACCATCTTTGCCATCACAAAAGCTTGAGACAATGTCGGTGCTGACCTCACAAAGGTCCTATACTCTGGCAAGATCATGTTTACAAAGTGCTGAATTCGGGATTGTTCATCCGGCACCCATTGTTGCACAAATCTTAGCTTGTCCATGTACTTCTCAATCACCTCGTCAATTGACATCTGCGGTGTCATCCGTATTTCTAGGAACTCCATCTTAATTTTATTCATGTCAAACACATTACAATACTGTTCACATACATTCGCATAAAACTGTTCCCAAGTAATCATCTTAACTTGCTCTGGAGGGACACCAGCTATCACAGAATCCCACCACACCATTGCTCTATCTTTCAACAACCTGCTTGCATAAATCACCTTTAACTCAGGCTCACACTGACATGCATCAAACGCCTTTTCAACCTCCTGTAACCAATTGAGAGTCACGGCTGGGTCATTACTTCCTGAGAAAGGAGATGGTCCACAATCCCTGAACTGTTTAAAGGTACATCTTTTTGGTGGCTGATATTGTTGTTGGAATTGCTGTTGTGGGAATGGTTGTTGGTATGTAGGTGGCTGAACTTGGTTCATCATCATGGGATGTTGGTATTGGTAATAGTTCTATGGTGGCATGATATGCTGAGGGAATTGGTTCTGTAATGGGTATTGGTATTGGTTCTGGTTTATCTGTGGTACAACATGCGACTGTGCAGTGGCAAAACCTGGCGGTGTATCCTCATTACCCGACTGTCTAGCTAACTCAAGCTCAGCAATCCTTTCCTGAGCTTCCTTAAACTTACTTTCAAGCTCATGTACATAATCAGCATCATATACTTCTACCTCATCCTCCACATCAGGAGCACTGAAGGTTCCGGGGTGGATCGGGTTTGTAGCGTTCGCATCCCTGTTGTCTGCCATCTGTGCTACAAAACACTCGCACAAAAGCTTAGTGGATAACTGTTAGCTTACTAAACACTAACATGCACAACATCCTATATTCACTTAGCCCCACCCCACGGACATGTTTGACTTAATTCAAGGTTTAGGAACAAATACGCGCACGTACTTGCTGCTAAACCACGCTCTGATACCAACTTGTAACACCCTGATTTTTTTTTATATATATCACAGCAGAAGACTGAATTACATAAATACCCTTAGATAACATTTACAAACCATAGTTATCAGTTTAGCTTAGTTAACATTATTACAATATTTCAAAACGTTGGTGTTACGTGAAAATATGATAAAACCAGAAAACATCAGAGTTAAGCACGTACTCAAACATGTCTTCAACCCAACAGCAACACCTTTCCTAACCAGCAGTACCTAAACCTGCAAGGGGGAGAAATGTGGGGGGAATTAGCACACAGCTAAGTGAATGGATACTATCTAACAGACCAAGCATAAGCAACTGAACATGCAAGAGATCACAGATATGCTAACGTCCTGAACTAGCATATAATAACTGACAATATGAGGATCGGCAACTTGTACGAGCACATGATGTAGTTGATCAAGCTACAGTCTACCGATAGTCCCCTTTATTGATTTCACTGCATAACCGTCCAGACGCAACACATGCGTCCTTCTATGCTATATTGAACAATCAGTAACTCGTGACCCGACCAGGCTACCACAGTCGACCTCACATCAACCCTACCTTTCCGCCTCGGTGGGTTCCCAACCTTGTCACCTCGGTTGGTGTCCAACTAATAGTGTGCACATAAGTTCACAGATAAATAGTCATGCAATCGTTCTAACTTGCATGGCAATATCTAACTACGCATGGTAATCGTAATGAACATAATCATAGTGATAAAGAGTTTGAACAAGTAGCGTGTCGCTACTTAATACTCTATCCGGAGATAGACCCACTCACCGATTACCCGCAACTGAAGGTTCTCAGAGGTCTAATCTTTCTGAGCCTTCACCTTTTTGTTTATCACATGTGAATCATCACATAATATCTCAAGTTAGTATTATATCCAAGTATTAATACACAACTTTACATTCAATTGAAAATATTCACATAACAGGCAAGGTTTTCGAGCAACATGGGGATCTCGAGCAAATTCGAGTTTTTCGAGCGAATTCGAGTTTTCGAACATATTCGAGTTTTTCGAGCAGAAGGTTCTCGAGCAACTTGAGTTTTTCGAGCAATCGAGTTTTTCGAGCAGAAGGTTCTCGAGCAACTCGAGTTTTTCGAGCAATAATATGTTTTCGAGCAAAAGGTTCTCGAGCACTATTTTCGAGCGAGTCTCGAGCACTGTTTTCGAGCAGCTTCATCTTCACCATCAGCTTCGCTGATTTGGTGATTTTAAGCCAAAAAAACTCGATTTCAAGGTTTATAGTCCAAATTCAAGCATAAAGAAACATACCAATCATACATAAACACTTTCCCCAACTATAAACATCAAAATCTAGCATTTACAATCAAGATTTGGGATTAATTCATCCCAAAATACTCACTTTATCATAAACTCAAGTTCTAACACACAATTCATCATTTTAACAAGTTCTTGCTCAATTCACAGCATAATTAGATCATATAAACTATATAGCAACTATTTCTAACATCAATTAAACATAACAAACACAAATCATGAAGATTCAAGCTTAATTTCATCAAAAACCCATTTTACACCCAAAACCCAATTTCTATAAATTAAAGCACGAATTCAAGCAAGCTAACCTGGATAAATGCTTATAAGAATGATAAGATTCAGATCCTAAAGCTTCTTAATTCAATTTGTGACTTGGATTCAATTAGGGTTTTGAGATGATGAAAGTTAGGTACGGGTCTTGTTCTTGCACAAATTGGGAAATAAATGGAAGTATCCAGATATTAGTTACTTAAGTGGGTTATAAACCCACACCCCATAACACACGGGTATTTATCAGTTATATGATATCTTTCGTACTTAATTTGGCAATCCTAACGGAGTCCAAATTCAACAAACGAACCATTTCTGTGACCCGTGTCACAAACTGGTCTTAACCAACTAATCAATTAATAATAAACATATCATTAAAATAAAAGCATATTTTAACCACAAATATAAACCTAAGGGCAATTAAGTAATCTTACTTCTAACCCCGGTTTCAGTCTGTTACAGTTCACGTGGCAGACGTGTTAATAAAGTGGAAAGTAATGAGGTGGTGTGTTGAGTGGCGCATTAGAGATAAAGGTGGGTATTTTAATATTTTTTCAATTTCTTATTCTATAATTTATTTTAGTTTTTATTTTCTTTAAATAAATAGATTTAAGTAATCCATAAAATAAAATAAGTATATAATTACTCTTAATATTATCATTATTATTCTTATTATATATATATATATAATAATAATAATAATAATAATAATAATAATAATAATAATAATGATATATACTCGTGTTACTCACAAAAACTTAGGTCAAGAATCTGTGTGCATTTGCAAGTTGAAGCCCAAATTTTTATACCCCTTTCTTCTTTAATTTCCATTCTATTTGATTGCATTACATTTTCCATTTATGTTTCTATTTTTAATTCTAATTCATTTCCATTTCTATTTCTATTTCATTTATAACGTACTTGCGATCGGAGCCAACAATATCATGCCACGTCGCTAAAACGCTATCCCCTTCTCTGTGCCACCATCACGCACGCAGAAAAAGCTACCCTCCAACATGCTTCGTTACAGGCGTGTTGGGTCGAATTTTGATTTTAACACGCGCGTTGGAAATGATCTAAGGGTGTATTTGTTTACTTTTTAATTAAATAATTCAGTGTTGAATTTTAATGTTGAATCTTTCATCATTTAGCGCGTTTATTTTTGACCTCCTAATGACATATGAAGTTAAATGGTTCAACATTCATTGTTGAACTATTAAGAGTTGAAACACACTTTTAACCATTAAGCACATAAATTTTCGAACATCCTCTTCTATATCTAACACAACAAAATCATTAGAAATGTGAGAATGCAAACCCAAATGGGTACGTCCTCGATGATACCTAACAGAAAACTCATAGATTGTTCTGCAATCCGAATTCCAATCCTAGTAGGTGATAGCTCACTGAAACCCGGTTTCAGGTAAAGCGATTATATAGTCAAATTAATACTAGCACCTAAATCGGCTAGTGTATCATAAACAATATTATTACTCATCAAACAAGGAATTATAAATGTACCCGATTCTCCTAGTTTGGGAGGCAATTTTCGCTTCTCAAGAGTAGCTGAGCATTCTACGTGTATGGACGTAGTAGATACATCCTTAATATTCCCCTTCCTCGAGATCAAGTCCTTAATAAATTTCTCATAATTGGGCATTCCCGCATGGACATTAACGATAGGGACATTGACACATATCTTCCTGATCATCATCGAAAATTTTCCCTTATTGAGCATTAACTTTGTCATTCTTTACCCTTTGGGTGGAAACAAAATTGGCTCCTTGGGTTTGGGAGGTACATGCATCTCCTCTGAAACAACTTCATTACTCTTCTTCTTATCCAGCATAATAACATCATACTAAACATTAGAAGACTTTGAAGTCTCCTTGTTAGTAACAAGACCACTCTGTGTGGTAACACCGTTTACATGCACGCATAATGTTGAAGGATAAGAAATCTGAGGCTTATAAACATGTGGCATAGGAGGAGATTGTGCAGTACTTGCTGGAATATTAATCTGTATCTCATTCTCTACGTTCACTTTCTTTTCATCATCCCCCAAGACAACCTCATAACAGAAATTAGGAGCCTCGGTAATCTCCACACTCTTCACACTCTTCAAACTCTCCATCCCATTGACATCTTCAAACTCTTCCTCATCCTCCTCACACCGAAGAGTATAAATCGGAAATAACTTGGGTGCAGGAAAACCGTCTCATACCCCCAAAAATTTGAAATGGCATTAACGTTCGCGTGACTAGAGAATTGTGGTTCTTTATTCTTCGATACACTCTGACTGACAGTAGCATTCACATGATTATTTCGGGTTGACCCATTGTTAGGATTAACTTGGGTATTTGACGGAAGAGTACCTGGTGGTCTCTCCAATAGTAATTACCCACATCACGTTCCAAGTATTAGATTAAAGCTTGTTGATTCCTCACCTATCGCTTCACCAACTCCTCATTCTCAGTTGAACAGCTCAAAAAATCTATTAACATTTCTTCGATTGATGGATTCTTCTCAGCTTGATTTTGGCTTGGTTGTGGTTGTGGTAAGGGTTGGTAATTTTCTTACATCCGGACGAATACAATACATTTGGTTACATCAGGTACTTGACCTCTATATGATACATTTTACAAACATTGCATTCGTTTTTAAAAAGACAAACTTTCATTACATCGAAAGTTGACGGCATGCATACCATTTCATAATATATCCAAACTATAAATGACTTGATAATGATCTTGATGAACTTAACGACTCAAATGCAACGTCTTTTGAAATATGTCATGAATGACTCCAAGTAATATCCTTAAAATGAGCAAATGCACAGCGGAAGATTTCTTTCATACCTGAGAATAAACATGCTTTCAAGTGTTAACCAAAAGGTTGGTGAGTTCATTAGTTTATCATAAAACAATAAAATTCGTCATTTTGATAGACCACAAGATTTAAATGCTGCATGGTACAAATGGGCTCGAATCCTATACCCACCTGTAATGTACATGCAATATCTTTTAAATAAAGTACACCTTTCTGGTGTACGAAATCATCTTTCATAAATCTTAGTAACCGTACACATATCTCGTGAACAAAAATAACATACACATAACCTGTGTATAAAATCATTCTCTCGATACATAACATTCACTTTTCATTGCTTTCATAGCTTGGCTTGGTAACTGACCTTAACATATAATGCGCATAAATAATATCTCCAAAACAGAATATCTCGTCTGTATAATAATCATATAAACTTCGAAGTACTAAACACCACGCCCACTAGCCCTTCCGTCTAGTGAACATTCTAGGTGGGCGTGTTAAACCCGGTAGCTACCTTTAGGATTCGCGTCAATTAGGCGTGCACTAATTCTCAAAATTAGTGATGTTTCCTAATTCTTAGGTTACCAAGCAACAATAATCAGGGGAACAATATTCATATCAATTGTGGCAATTATCACGTCTACATAATTCAATGGTGGCAATTATCACGTCCACATAATTCATTTGAGGAATGTTTTGCTTGTGTCTATCTCGTCAAACATTTATAAAAGCATTTCATGTATTCGCAGTTCAAAATGTATTTCAAAAGCATTTAATAAAGCAGTTGTAAAAATAGCGCATGTATTCTCAGTCCCAAAAATGTAAAGAGTAAAAGGGAGCAAATGAAACTCACTATTCTGTATTTTGTAGTAAAAATACATATGACGATATTGAACAATGCAGGGTTGGCCTTGAATTCACGAACCTATATCATTTGTATATATATTAAAATATATACTTGTAATCGAACAAATATATATATTATTATTAGTGATATAGTTTTTATATTAAGACTTATATATTTTATTTTATTTTTAATTAAGTTTATTCATTTAATATATTTTAATAAATAAGATATTAATATAGTTTAAGTATGTGTATTAAGTATACTTCTATTTGTTTATTAAATTATTAGTTATGATAAAATCAATATTAGTAATAATAATGTTATTTTATAAAAATAATGATAAAGTGATAATAATAATGTTAATAAAAATAATGATATTAATAATGATAATAATACTAAATTGTATCATAATTATAATAAATATGATAAGAATAGTTATAATAATTTTACTAATTCTATTAAATCATATTTTGATTAAAATTCTAGTGATTTTCATAATAATAATATTTATATCAAAATTTCTATATTTAATTTTAATAATATTATGAAAACCTTTATCTTCATAGTAATGATAATTATAATCTTCGTAGTTATTAACTATGGCTTCTCATAACCTTAATTTGTATAAAAATTATAATTTACATGTATTCATATAATTATAACAATTTTCTATAATCATTAATATAACAACTTTTATTATATACCTGTTTTATTAACCTGTTACTAACCCTGAAATCATATTAATAACACTAACAATAATAATATAATGATAATAATACTAATAATAACAATTATAATAATAATCATAATCATAACAATAATAATAATAATTAATAACGATACTAATATTAGTTAGTAATAATAATAGTAATAATAATAAAAATAATAATAATAATAATAATAATAGAAATAAAAATTAAAAGAGTTATACCCTTAAAGGCTTCAAGTAAAAAGAAATGCTCAAGACGGGACTCGAACCCGTAACCACCCGCTCACCCGCAAACAGCCCCAGCCATCTGAACCATGATGTTTTTCTGAATTTATCATCGACCCATTTATATTTAAACCTTTTTCAGTTTTCTGATTATGTTCCGCATCTTCTTCAATCGAATCAACAATGAATCGTTCTAACATTTTTCAGATTATCACAACAGTGATTTACATACATTAACGTAATTCTTAGTAATCCCTATCAATGTTTATTTTGATGGAAAACCCAAATTAAAACGTGATTATACGGCTACTGCAGTTACGATAAAAGAAAACATAAATAAATTTTGGATTTTAAATTTGAAGACGTTCCAGGCAAAGATTTCAACATGAAAAAGGTTTCAAATTCACCCTAGAAAGTTTCGATTACCTCAATTTAAACTAAAACATCAATTTGACTTCGAATTTGGCCATGAACAACCCGTTTGACTTTTTGAAACAAAAGTTTGACTCTTAAAATTGAAACTCAATAAGATGAATTTTATTTTGAAAATTTGCAGATAGCTTGAATAGGTAATTACTAACCCTCCTGCATTTTTAGATTGTGAAAATTCGTTCAAATTTGAGGTATTGGCTAAAAGGTATTGCGAACAGGGGTTTTGAGCCGTTAATGGCTTTTTTTTTTCAATACCAGTTTGCTGATGATAAATTATTTAGAGTGATTATCACATGAGCATCTATAATTTATTCAAATTGATTGCTGAAGTGGACGTATAACCAAACTTCAAACCGATTATATTCAATCAGAGAAAAAATTGAAAAGGGAAAACGATGGGTACAAATTAGGTGGGCTTCTCAGTGTTTATATTATCTGTATTATTAATTATTGAATATAAATATATCAATATTTATATTAATACTGTTAATAATAATATAAATAATAATAATAGTAATAATGTAAATAATAATAATAATAATAATAATAGTAATAATTATATAAAAAAATGGTACTAACAATATTATTAATGATAATAATAATAATATTACTAATTATACTAATGCTAATATTATTAATGTTAATAATAATATTAGTAATAATAATACTACACTCATTTATATATAACAAGTTCGTATCTATAGATTGTATATAATATTAATAACACTAATATTAATATTAAAAGTAATAACAGTATTATTATAATAACTATTTATATGATTGAATCTAATATATTACTTATATTATATAATATCATAATTGGATATTTAATATTTATATATTTTAAATATGATACAATATATTAGTTAGTAATAGAAATCTTTTATATATATATATATATATATATATATATATATATATATATATATATATATATATATATATATATATATATATATATATATATGTATATATATATATGTATATATATATATATACATATATATATATATATACATACATATATATATATATATATATATATATATATAGATATATATATATAGATTCATAATAATATTGTATATCTATTTATATATATTCATTGTAATGATAACTTTTATATTGTGTATTGTTTTTACATAATTAACTTAAATGATTGTATTTTATTATTTCAATTTATTATATAAACTTATATCTATATATATCTATGTACATCAATCATTCGTGAATCGTCGGAATTGGTCAAAGGGTAATTGCATATATGAAATCAGTTCAAGGTTTTTAGACTGAACATTATAGACTTTGCTTAACTTGTCAAAATCATATAAATATTAAGTTTAAATTTAGTCGGAAATTTCCGGGTCGTCACAGTACCTACCCGTTAAAGAAATTTTGTCCCGAGATTTGAGTGAAATCGTCATGGCTGACAATAAGTATGTTTTTTTATGACGTATATGGCTAGAAATTAGAGTTTTATCATCTTCGAGTAATATAGATAAAACAATTTGTTTATGCGAAGCGTACGAGTGAAGCTATCACAAAAGATTGAGATAGAGATTTGACTTTTGACGTAGTCAGGGTTGAATTCCGGAATTCAAGGGATTTGAAGAAAATCTTCGAAATCCGAAAGATTTGATTCTTCGGCGAATAAGGAAATTAAGATCTCTATAATTAAATACGGTGATCTGCCTCGATTACTCTGTCTGATATTTCCATTATAAATTAAACTTTCTCCATTCCATTATTTTCACAACTCTCATCTTTTATACTTCAATTCATATTTCCTTTCTATTTTGGAGTTCCATACTTTTGTCTTCTCTTCCCGACTTTAAGTCAAATGAATAATGGTCCAGAATTTGTAAGTATGAAGTTTCGAATGAACATGACTAATGTTCTAAGAAAGAAACGGTAATAGCACGATTTTGATTAGTTAAATTACCACTATTCAAAAGAAAAGATAGAACTATCAGGATATTATGTTCTTGATACGTTTAGGGATTAGGTAGAATGTAAAAGTCGTGTAACATGGCACATGATGACGTTATAATCTGCGTATCATCACGTTCCATTAGAAACTCAGCATGACTTACTGTAATATAATCACGTTGATCAAGTGTCATTATATTATACTAACTCATGCATCAATTTCCAACACTACTTCAAAACATTCATAATTCAAATTTGAATTTTTCAGAATTTAGAAACTAAAGCAGTTTCCTTTCTGATGTAACACTGATAGCGTGAAGAGATAAATGATGTCGGACAAGAGTATTTATGAAGATATCTTCAGAAATATCGAAGATATTTATGATGATATTTTGGAATTTCTAAGTTCGAAAGTTGATGAAGAAAAATTTTCCGCAAGATTTTAACATGACTTCGGAGCAAGATATTCTTTAAAGATTTTATTGGATCCAGAATTACCTAATTTTTTGAATATAGGGTTTGGTCCTTGTATTTTTCCTTGGTCTCCTTCAGGGTTAGCTCAATCCAGTTTTTCAGTACTAAATTTTCTATCGAGCATTCCCAACCTTCCATTCTTTGTTATCAACTTTTGGCCGTTTAGACTATCTACAATTTTGCTAGAGATGTGACAAAATTGGCTAATTTGGAGAGGGATTGTAAAGTTATTTTTAGTAATAACAACGCCAAAGAAGATTGTACAGATACGTGTTAAACGTTTACTCAGGTTCCGAGTGTTTTCAGGTGCATAACTATATGCATCAATCTTTTCTTCTGTAGATGAAGTGCGGTTGGTTCATCCTATCGATTGAGATGTTTTCAAGAATCATGAAAGGTTTGAACGCAGATTGTAATTGTCAAGATACAAATGAGGTTTAAGATGAGATCAAGTGGTAAACTTGAAGAAATGTTTAGTTTCATATGTTATAATCAATATTTTAATTCACTTTAATTGTCCAATATTATTAGTCCACAGTCGATAGTCCACAGTTAACAGTCCAATAATTCATATATAGCTTAATATATAATATTCGAATTAATTAATACGTATCGTGACCCGTGTACATGTCTCAGAGTCGATCACAAATCAAAGTATATATATTATTATAGAATCAACTCAACCCTGTATAGCTAACTCTCGCATTACTGCATATAGAGTGTCTATGGTTATTCCAAATAATATATATAGATGCGTCGATATGATATGTCAAAACCTTGTATACGTGTCCCGATATTTAAAGTGCGTAGAATAAATAACAGAAATTAAATGACGATAAATAAAGTGCGTAAAGTAAATAACAGAAATTAAATGACGATAAATAAAATTGCGATAATTAAATTGCGATAAATAAACTGCGATAAATAAAACGTAATCAGTTAGCTAGGAACAGTTAGTTAGAATTTTTGTTAGCGTGGATTCTTAATAGAATTTCTCATAGTTAATTTGTTTGTTTCTAACAAATTTTATTTTGTCAAATGTTTTCTTCATTATGCCACTTGTTGGATTCTGATAGATCAAAATCCAAATATGAAATTGAATGAAATTGGTTATTCTGCGGTGAACGGATACGTATATATGTGGATGTAAGTAGGATAGTAAATGACTATTGAATCAGATTCGAAGAATGTACAGTGTAACTTATTAATGTGAAATCTAAATATTTCCAGGGTATTACCTACCCGTTAAAATATTTTCACCATTAACAGTTTGTACAAAAGAATTTTTAACTACAATCTTTATGAAAATATACTTACATATATATTTTCCTCATATGTAATCATGGATTTAATGAGTTAATATAATATTAATCTCATTTGATTTACCGTTAGAACAAGAGTATATAATCTCTAAAATATTAGAGATTACATAATCGCCATGTCGAACGAAGATAAATAATGTAGAACGTCAAGTAGAACGATGATTATACTTCGAGGTATAGAATGAGATGTTGAGGCATGGATTGTTGATGGTACTGGTGCTGTTACTGATGGTACTGTTGGTGCCATTGATGTTGCTAAAGCTGGTAAATTTTACACCATATTCTCCAAATTGATTACTCGAGCGCGAATTTCGCTAACTTCTTCTATTATTTCGGGATGATTGTCGCTCGGAACGAGCGGATGAATAAGGTTTAGAATTGTGGATAGAATATAATCATGTCGAACTACTCTGGAAATGAGGCTGAAAATGGTGTTTCGGATAGATTCGCGGTAACTGCTTCAGGTTCTTCGACAAGAGGGAAATTTGGTTGGTGGAAATGAATTGCCTTCTTCTCGTTTCCGTTGATTAAGTCGACTACGAACTCATCAGATGAATTGGGGATGACTGATTGATTGATTCATTCTGGGGACACCGCTTTCGGAGCTTAGGTGAATATCCATATCGGAATAACTGTCGGAATAACTATCGGAATGGCTATCGAAATATGAGGGACTCGAACTGGTTGAAGGATTCATCTCGTACGATCAGATGAAGGATTTTCGATAAGAAATAGATTATAGGATATAGATTAGTACCCTGCAATACATAATTTACATATGCATATATAATACTAAAATCCCATAAGTTACGGAGGAATCTACGGAAGCTGTTAGGCAAAGGTAACAATAACATGTATGCTAAGATATGAATTTATCTATACACTATCTATGCAATAGAGGCAGTACGACATGTCTAGACTAAAAATGATAAGCAGGTAATTTCCTAAGGATGATAAGCAGATGATTTCCGACTAGAAATGATAAGCAAAACTTTTTGACATGCAGACACGGTCGAAGTCCAGACCCACTAATGCATCTAAACAACTATCAGTTAGACACACTAATGCAAGACCTGGTTCGCTAAGACTACCGCTATGGTACCAACTGAAAGGACCCGTCCTAATCCATCCGGACGAATACAATACATTTGGTTACATCGCGAGGTACTTGACCTCTATATGATACATTTTACAAACATTGCATTCGTTTTTAAAAAAGACAAACTTTCATTACATCAAAAGCTGACGGCATGCATACCATTTCATAATATATCCAAACTATAAACGACTTGATAATGATCTTGATGAACTTAACGACTCGAATGCAACGTCTTTTGAAATATGTCATAAATGACTCCAAGTAATATCCTTAAAATGAGCAAATGCACAGCGGAAGATTTCTTTCATACCTGATAATAAACATGCTTTCAAGTGTCAACCAAAAGGTTGGTGAGTTCATTAGTTTATCATAAAACAATAAAATTCATCATTTTAATAGACCACAAGATTTAAATGCTGCATGGTACAAATGGGCCCGAATCCTATACCCACCTATAATGTACATGCGATATCTTTTAAATACAGTACACCTTTCTCGTGTACGAAATCATCTTTCATAAATCTTAGTAACCGTACACATATCTCGTGCACAAAAATAACATACATATAACCTGTGTATAAAATCATTCTCTCGATACATAACATTCACTTTTCATTGCTTTCATAGCTTGGCTTGGTAACCGACCTTAACATATAATGCGCATAAATAATATACCCAAAACAGAACATCTCGTCTGTATAATAATTATATAAACTTCGAAGTACTAAACACGACGCCCACTTGCCCTTCCATCTAGTGAGCATTCTGGGTGGGGGTGTTAAACCTGGTAGCTACCTTTAGGATTCGCATCAATTAGGCGTGCACTAATTCTCAAAATTAGTGATGTTCCCTAATTCTTAGGTTACCAAGAAATAATAATCAGGGGAACAATATTCATATCAATTGTGGCAATTATCACGTCCACATAATTAATTTGAGGAATGTTTTGCTTGTGTCTATCTCGTCAAACATTTATAAAAGCATTTCATGTATTCGCAGTCTAAAATATATTTCAAAAGCATTTAATAAAGCAGTTGTAAAAATAGCGCATGTATTCTCAGTCCCAAAAATGTAAAGAGTAAAAGAGAACAAATGAAACTCACTATTCTGTATTTTGTAGTAAAAATACATATGACGATATTGAACAATGCAGGGTTGGCCTTGAATTCACGAACCTATATCATTTGTATATATATTAAAACATATACTTGTAATCGAACAAATATATATATTATTATTAGTGATATAGTTTTTATATTAATACTTATATATTTTATTTTATTTTTAATTAAGTTTATTCATTTAACATATTTTAATAAATAAGATATTAATATAGTTTTAGTATGTGTATTAAGTATACTTCTATTTGTTTGTTAAATTATTAGTTATGATAACATCAATATCAATATTAGTAATAATAATGTTATTTTATAAAAATAATGATAAAAGTGATAATAATAAAGTTAATAAAAATAATGATAATAATAATGATAATAATACTAAATTGTATCATAATTTTAATAAATATGATAAGAATAGTTATAATAATTTTACTAATTCCATTAAATCATATTTTGATTAAAATTCTAGTGATTTTCATAATAATAATATTTATATCAAAATTTCTATATTTAATTTTAATAATATTATGAAAACCTTTATCTTCATAGTCATGATAATTATAATCTTCGTAGTTATTAACTATGACTTCTCATAACCTTAATTTGTATAAAAATTATAATTTACATGTATTCATATAATTATAACAATTTTCTATAATCTTTAATATAACAACTTTTATTATATACCTATTTTATTAACCTGTTTACTAACCCTGAAATCATATTAATAACACTAACAATAATAATATAATGATAATAATACTAATAATAACAATAATAATAACAATCATAATCATAACAATAATAATAATTAATAATGATACTAATATTAGTTAGTAATAATAATAGTAATAATAATAATAAAAATAATAATAATAATAATAATAGAAATAAAAATTAAAAGAGTTATACCCTTAAAGGCTTCAAGTAAAAAGAAATGCTCAAGACGGGACTCGAACCCGTGATCACCCGCTCACCCGCAAACAGCCCCAGCCATCTGAACCATGATGTTTTTCTGAATTTATCATCGACCCATTTATATTTAAACCTTTTCAGTTTTCTGATTATGTTCCACATCTTCTTCAATCGAATCAGCAATGAATCATTCTAACATTTTTCAGATTATCACAACAGTGATTTACATACATTAGCGTAATTCTAAGTAATCCCTATCAATGTTTATTTTGATGGAAAACCCAAATTAAAAAGTGATTATACTGCTACTGCAGTTACGATAAAAGATAACATAAATAAATTTTGGATTTTAAATTTGAAGACGTTTCAGGCAAAGATTTCAACACAAAAAAGGCTTCAAATTCACCCTAGAAACTTTCTATAACCTCAATTTAAACTAAAACTTCAATTTGACTTCGAATTTGGCCATGAACAACCCGTTTGACTTTTTGAAACAAAAGTTTGACTCTTAAAATTGAAACTCAATAAGATGAATTTGATTTTGAAAATTTACAGATAGCTTGAATAGGTAATTCCTAACCCTCCTGCATTTTTAGATTGTGAAAATTCGTTCGAATTCGAGGTATTGGCTAAAAGGTATTGCGAACAGGGGTTTTGAGCCGTTAATGGCTTTTTTTTTTTTTTTTTTTGAATACCAGTTTGCAGATGATAAATTATTTAGAGTGATTATCACATGATGTAGCATCTATAATTTATTCAAATTGATTGATGAAGTGGACGTATAACCAAACTTCAGACCGATTATATTCAATCAGAGAAAAAAATGAAAAGGGAAAACGATGGGTACAAATTAGGTTTGCTTCTTAGTGTTTATATTATCCGCATTATTAATTATTGAATATAAATATATCAATATTTATATTAATACTGTTAATAATAATATAAATAATAATAATAGTTATAATGTAAATAATAATAATAATAATAGTAATAATTATATAAAAAAATGGTACTAACAATATTATTAATGATAATAATAATAATATTACTAATTATAATAATGCTAATATTATTAATGTTAATAATAATATTAGTAATAATAATACTACACTCATTTATATATAACAAGTTCGTATCTATAGATTGTATATAATATTAGTAACACTAATATTAATATTAATATTAAAAGTAATAACAATATTATTATAATAACTATTTATATGATTGAATGTAATATATTACTTATATTATATAATATCATAATTGGATATTTAGTATTTATATATTTTACATATGATACAATATATTAGTTAGTAATAGAAATCTTTTATATATATATATATATATATATATATATATATATATATATATATATATATATATATATATATATATATATATATATATATATATATATATATATATATATATATATATATATATATATATAGATTCATAATAATATTTTATATCTATTTATATATATTCATTGTAATGATAACTTTTATATTGTGTATTGTTTTTACATAATTGACTTAAATGATTGTATTTTATTATTTCAATTTATTATATAAACTTATATCTATATATATCTATGTACATCAATCATTCGTGAATCATCGAAATTGGTCAAAGGGTAATTGCATATATGAAATCAGTTCAAGGTTTTTAGACTCAACATTATAGACTTTGCTTAACTTTTCGAAATCATATAAATATTAAGTTTAAATTTAGTCGGAAATTTTCGGCTCGTCACACATTCCTTTGGTATGGAAAATTTTTCGGATTTTGATATTCGCATGGGTATTTATTAGAATTTGAACCTCCACCTCTTTGAAAAAATGTATTTCCTCCATTATACCCAATAAAATTAGCTTGAGCTTCCGTCACTATGGGTTTATCTTTAATATCACAATCTTTTGTAAGATGAGGAGCCTTACAAATTTCACAACCCACTTGCATAGCTTCAACCATCGCATTTAGCTTCTCGATCTCCCTACCAAACTTCTTTGAACTGATTAGACAAGGATCATAACATAACACCACTACCGTCATCATCCTCGGGAATAGTAGCCACAACTCTATTTATCGGAGTGTCTCTCGATGGTGCCCATTTAAATGTGTGAACGGACATGTCTTCCAACAATTGTTACGCTTGAACCAGGGTCATATACATAAATACTCCTCCCACTGAAGAGTCTAGAATAACCCTAGTATTCTCATTAAATCTACGATAAAAGGTATGAATAATCTCCCCTTAGTTTCAATCCTTGTTGCGGATGTTACTTAAGCACGGCTTCAACCTTTCCTATGCATCGCACAAAGACTCGTCACACTTTTGAGCAAAAGAGTTGATATCAATCTTCAATCGTTCACTTTTGCTGGCGGGAAATATTTTTTGATGAATTTATTCAGTAGTTGGTTGAATGTAGTGATGGAACCAGACGATATTGACTTCAACCATGCTTTAGCATCCCGAGTCAAAGAATATGGAAAGGTCCTCAGTTTGAACGCATCCACACTAAAACCATTATGTTTACATAAATCGCAAAGTTCATGTAATTGCTCAAGATGTTTAATCGGATTATCGTGACTCTTTCTTTCAAACAGATTCTCCAGGAGCATATGCATAAACTGCTTCTTAATATCCGAGTTCTATGCCATGATGACATGCTTTCTAATGGTGTAAGACCCTAATATTTATTGTACATAGAGTAAGAATGATGTACGTAAAGTGTGTGAAGCGTGGTGTAAGTTTAAAGGGTGACAGACTGTTCGGAGCATCGTGCGCGCCGCGTATAGATATGGGCGCGCGTCGCACACACCACCTGCGACAGAATTTCTGTCTTTTTCAAATTAGATTTAAATGAGGGTCTTTTTGGTCTTTTCACTTGAGGACAGATCTTAGGCCATATCAGTTGGTTTGGATCTAATTTTGGATCACTTTCACATCCATTCAACACTCTCATCCATTCTTAGAGAGAGAGAGAGAGAGAGAGAGATTTCTAGAGAGAGATTTGGGGTTTTGGAGAAGAAGAAGCTTGAATCGATCAAAAGCTCGAGTGTTAAAGTTGTTCATCTCGTTCCTAGCTATGTTTTGGTTTTTGTGGTAAGTTCTAACTCCGAATTTCATTTTTTGATTTGATATTCAAAGTTAGGGTTTGAACTTGGTTTGTTGAGAAACCTTTAAACTCATGAAGTGAGTTTAGTGTTGTTAGTAATTGGGTTATTGTTGTTGTTGTTGGTGGGTTTTGGGTTGGAAACTGACTTGACCATGATTTGGGACTTGTAATTGGGTTTAATCACTAGGTTTAGTGATTATGGAAGTGTTGGAACCCATTTGGGGGTATTTGGTTGATTAATTTTGAAATAAGTCAAAATTAGGGTTTATGGGTGATTTTGAGAATGATAAGTGTTTAACACTTACGATTGGGTTAATTTGGCATATTAGGACCATTGTCACTATTGTTTGTGATTATTGGTTAGTTTGGGGACGTTTTGTGCTTGGAGGTGCAATTGGTCAAAATTGCGCTAAGTGTCGTTTTGAGTTGGTTTGTAAATCCACTCTAAGTGTGTTACTTGTATTGTGATAATGGAATAGATACATTCCATTGGCGAGTTGTGGATTATTCGGTAGCATTCATCAAGACAACAAGGTGAGTGTTAATATCCTATGTGCATATGTATGTGTAGGATGGGTGCGGGTTGGGTGAAGTGATTCTCGGTTATAGAGCTTACTTCATATATAGGTGAATTTGATGGGCTTGTGTAATAAGTCTAATTGGCACGGTTGTGCATTTTGGTTGATCACCTTTGGCGAGGTGCACGCTTCATGTGTACGTTATCACATGGACTTGTGATATGGAGTTATATAATCTCGATGTAGTGGGATTGGTTTTGAGTTACGGTTGAGTAACCCCGATGATGTCGTTTTTGATGAGGTAGCGAATCTCGGGTAGTGCGGATTCATGATGACTCGGGTTGTTCGGTCATCTTATTGATGAGGTAGTGAATCTCGGGTTGTACAAATTCACTAAGGCACGGGTAGTACGGCCGTACTCGGTTGTTGAAGTAGTGAAGGAAGTGAATCTCGGGTTGTGCGAATTCACTAAGGCTCGGGTTGTTTGGCCAACCTTCATGAGTTAAAGGTTAAGGGGTTGACCTTGTTGTATTATCAAAAGTATTTTGTATATGCGTATATATACTTATTGTATGTCGTAGCTAATGTTACGAATTTGGCTTGGTGGCACGTTAGGTATAACATTGCTTAGTTATGCTCGGATTGCGGTATGTGTTTACTATTTGTGTGTTGGCGATGCGTATTCATTTTATGCATATATATATATGTAGTATATTCTCACTCACTAAGCGTTAGCTTACCCTCTCGTTGTTTACATTTTTATAGATTCGCATGGAGACGGTGGCTCGGGTAAGCGTGAGGACTAGTGGACTCGCGTAGTTTGCTTTAGAAGACTTGCTTTTGGATTGATTAGGATTGGGTAGCGTATCCCCAATCACAATGCTCGGTCTTTATTTTGTGTTAAAATCATGTGGTCGAAAATTGTATTTTGTACTTAATTCGTTAAACGGGCCGATGAGAGCCCGGTGTCGTAAAACTTGTTTATTATAAAAACGTGTTAGTTTTACTTACTATAATGTGTTGTGAAAACCGTTTCGTCTAAAAGTTTCGGGAAGTGGGAGATCATTAAGCCAAAATTGAAAAATCCGGACAGAACTGATCAGCCTCTGTGCGCGCCGCGCACAGAGAGGGTTGCGCACCACGCACCCTAGCTGGGTATAAAAAAATATATATTGCGTATTCGGTTGGATAACGGGTTGGTTCATTACAAGTGGTATCAGAGCATGGTCTAAGGGATTTAGGTGACTTGAGATAGGTGCCTAGACTTAGACTTTTATGTGTGCTTAATTGTTGCGGGACTTGTAGGAGTACGGGTCGGAATTGGAATTTGGTTAGTGCCTTAATTTATAGGTGGACTAACTTTTATATTAATATGTGGATATTATTAATATATTATTGTGTTGTGCTTGTGTTTAAGTTTGCGTTTACGAATATCATCAAGCAAGATGGTCGTGGTACTAATGAGTGGATGCGATGTGTTCGCATATTAATGACTAGCTATCATTAATACGGGTACAAATCGTGTCTAACAAGTGATGTAAGACAATTGTTGAGCAAGATGGGGCGAGGTTGCGTGTGTGATTTTACGCGTTCGTTGTTTAGTCGCTGCTTTCTGTAGAATGAATACGAGGAACGGGACTTCAAGAGTAAATTGAAGCGACGACGATGAGCTTAATGCTAGAGTTGCGGCCGCCGTTGCGGAGCAAATGGGTGCGTTGGAAGAAAAAATGGATAGGAAGTATTCCGAATTTCGAAGTAGTGGAGAAATGGAGCGTTGTCATAAGAGCTTCATGAGGACTAAACCTACGATGTATGATGGGAAACCGCATCCTTTGATAAGTACAACATGGATCTCGGATGTCGAGGGGTGTTTTCACACTATTGAATGCCCTCCCGAGAAGAGGACAAGACTCGCTACTAGTTTGTTGCGGGGTAGGGCAAAGGATTGGTTGGATGTTAAGATTGATATTGTTGGTGGTGAGTCATTTATGGGGTTATCGTGGGACGATTTTAAGAAGGAATTCTTCGAGGAGTTCCGGACTCGAGCCGATTTGTCGAATTTGCGTAACGAGTTGCGAAATTTGCAACAAGGATCTATGGACTTGAATACTCTCAAGACGACCATTATGGCGAAGGCTCTTTTTTCCCCGGAGTATATTTGGAATGATCGTATGTTGATGGAAGATTTCTATCGAACTTTGAATGATGACTTGCAGAGCAAAATTAGCGTTGGTCAAGTGAAATCATTTGCGGAGTTATTCGCCATGGCTAGGGGTTTCGAATCGTATTTGCGATTGAAGGTTAGTGAACCTTCAAGTAAGAGAATGATTGATTCGTATGGTGCTCCAAGTAAGAAAACTAAGGGTGCAAGTGCGAGTATGGGTAATGTGGAGAAAGGCATGAGGAGTTTTCGTGCACCTAGATGTTTCAATTGTGGTGTTAGGGACAACAAGTTATGGGAGTGCACAATGCCGAGAAGTGATGATGGAATGTGATACTATTATCATAAGGAGGGACATCGCAAGCCGGATTGTCCCGAGTTAGCGGCGGCTAATGCCGCAAGGAGACGTTAAGGTACGTTTCGTTTTAATAAATATGTCCTTTGATTATTTATTATGTGCCGATTGAGTTCGGGTTTGTTAAATGCGTTGTGTTGTGCATATTATTGTGATGGGTGACATTCCTTATGGAATTACCCTACGGTGGTGTTGGGATTGACGGATGAAGGGAGTAAGACTTGGTGCAACCAAGCATTTCTTAGTGTTTGGGAAATGTTTCTACCAAGCCATGAGAATGGGCTTTGGTATTCGGTTGTGCGCCGCGCACAAAAAGGGTTGCGCGCCGCGCACAGAGAGGGTTGCGCGCCACGCACCCTAGCTGGGTATTAAAAAAAATTGCGTATTCGGTTGGATAACGGGTTGGGTCGTTACAAATGGGTGGTGGGAAAGCGGTAGTGTTGTTCATCTTAATAATAATTTTGGATTGGCCATCTTTTCTTCTTTTTCACTTAGTCTCAGTGTCCGAAAAATAATAATACTATAGAGCTTGAAAATCCTCTAACATTAACTATTCTTTCTTCAGTTTGTTGTGCTAGCGATAAAGCTTCTCCGGGTCTGAAAATGTGTTTACTAATTCTGACGAGTTAGAATGTAAATTCATAAGCTTCAACCAAATATGCAATCTCAACACAATAAACAAAAGTGTTTACGAAAACAAAAAATAAAAAATAAAGCTAGTAACTTCTGTGGAAATTAAATTACCACAAAAGGATCGAATAACTAAAAGTAAATTAAACTCCTAAATAAACACCGTTCCCGACAGCAGTCCTAAAATATGTGTTAAATCTAACCTATAAATTAAACTAGAAATACTACTGACAATTAACCAACTAGTAGGCAACTATCCAAATTGTAATAATAGACTAATGATATATTCGGTTCGTTGCACATGGAGCAGATGTAATTAAGAGTTAAGATTTGAATTGTATTAAACTAAAATAGCTCGTAAAGTAAGTAGAACAAGAAATCAATGGCGAAAAGTGTATCCACTTAGAATTAGTTCCCCTGGCTAGGACTGTTTTATTAAACCCATTATAACAATTGTAAATGTAGTGACGCTGCAATTATCTGTCGATTATCATAGTTTCTTAATAAGTATTTAACCTAGGATCTTTCACTAAACTAGATACCAGTTAATTCACCATCAAGTTAAATAAAAATGTGATTTATTCTATTTTTACTCTTATTAACCAAGGCTACACCGGTGTCCCGATTATAACCACACGACGGTAAGATTTAGATGCAAACCAATAACCAATTATATTCCTACACTGCTATCCTGCATGTATTCACACAATTTTCTAGATCACTCATGCTGTTGAAACACAATTAATATATTGTCAACTAACTATTGTTAATTACTCAAAACTTACATGACTGGATCAAATCGAACAACTCAAACAATAATGTATCATTTTATTAAGCACACAATTAAACAAATTCAAACTTCTCAAGATTATAATCTAACTTCGGTTGTTTTCGTATCCCTTTTACAACCTCAAATTTATCTCATCAAATTAATAGTTAAATAACTAATCGTCTAATTATACTGGTGTCCCACATATAATAAACAATTATCTAAATTATTCACGTTCGATAATCTAGCAAAGCTGATTAATTTGATTAACTGTCTTTAACTAACCACCAAGATTTGGGGTTGTTGTCGTAAAACTTGTTTATTATAAAAACGTGTTATTTTTACTTACTATAATGTGTTGTGAAAACTGTTTCATCTAAAAGTATCGGGAAGTGGGAGATCATTAAGCCAAAAATGGAAAATCTGGAAAGAACTGATCAGGCTCTGTGCGCGCCGGCACAGAGAGGGTTGTGCACCGCGCACCCTAGCTGGGTATAAAAAAATATATATATTGCGTATTCGGTTGGATAACGGGTTGGGTCGTTACAAGTGGTATCAGAGCATGGTCTAAGGGATTTAGGTGACTTGAGATAGGTGCTTAGACTTAGACTTTTATGTGTGCTTAATTGTTGCGGGAATTGTAGGAGTACGGGTCGGAATTGGAATTTGGTTGGTGCCTTAATTTGGTTATTAATATATTATTGTTTTGTGTTTGTGTTTAAGTTTACGTTTGCGAATATCATCAAGCAAGATGGTTGTGGTACTAACGAGTGGATGTGACGTGTTCGCATATTAATGACTAGCTATCGTTAATACGGGTACAAATCGTGTCTAACAAGTGATGTAAGACGATTGTTGAGCAAGATGGTGCGAGGTTGCGTGTGTGATTTTACGCATTCGTTGTTTAGTCGTTGCTTTCTGTAGAATGAATACGAGGAACGGGACTTCAAGAGTAAATCGAAGCGACGACGATGAGTTTAATGCTAGAGTTGCGGCCGCTGTTGCGGAGCAAATGGGTACGTTGGAAGAAAAAATGGATAGGAAGTATTCCGAATTTCGAAGTAGTGGAGAAATGGAGCGTTGTCATAAGAGCTTCATGAGGACTAAACTTCCGATGTATGATGGGAAACCGGATCCTTTGATAAGCACAACATGGATCTCGGATGTCGAGGGGTGTTTTCGCACTATTGAATGCCCTCCCGAGAAGAGGACAAGACTGGCTACTAGTTTGTTGCGGGGTAGGGCAAAGGATTGGTTGGATGTTAAGATTGATATTGTTGGTGGTGTGCCATTTATGGGGTTATCGTGGGACGATTTTAAGAAGGAATTCTTTGAGGAGTTCCGGACTCGAGCCGATTTGTCGGATTTGCGTAACGAGTTGCGAAATTTGCAACAAGGATCTATGGACTTGAATACTCTCAGGCCTTTACTCTTATTCCTAATCCCAGAATGCTTTCTTTCATCAAAGTCACGACGAAGGCTCATTTTTGCCCGGAGTATATAAGGAATGATCGTATGTTGATGGAAGATTTCTATCCGACTTTGAATGATGACTTGCAGAGCAAAATTAGCGTTGGTCAAGTGAAACCGTTTGCGGAGTTATTCGCCATGGCTAGGGGTTTCGAATCGTATTTGCGATTGAAGGTTAGTGAACCTTCAAGTAAGAGAATGATTGATTCGTATGGTGCTCCAAGTAAGAAAACTAAGGGTGCAAGTGCGAGTATGGGTAATGTGGAGAAAGGCATGATGAGTTCTCGTGCACCTAGATGTTTCAATTGTGGTGTTAGGGGCAACAAGTTATGGGAGTGCACAATTCCGAGAAGTGATGACGGAATGTGCTACTATTATCATAAGGAGGGACATTGCAAGCCAGATTGTCCCGAGTTAGCGGTGGCTAATGCCGCAAGGAGATGTTAAGGTACGTTTCGTTTTAATAAATATGTCCTTTGATTATTTATTATGTGCCGATTGAGTTCGGGTTTGTTAAATGCGTTGTGTTGTGCATATTATTGTGATGGGTGACATTCCTTATGGAATTACCCTACAGTGGCGTTGGGATTGACGGATGAAGGGCGTAAGACTTGGTGCAACCAAGCATTTCTTAGTGTTTGGGAAATATTTCTACCAAGCCATGAGAATGGGCTTTGGTGTTCGGTTGTGCGCCGCGCACAGAGAGGGTTGCGCTCCGCGCACAGAGAGGGTTTAAAAAAAAAATTGCGTATTCGGTTGGATAACGGGTTGGGTCGTTACAAATGGGTGGTGGGAAAGCGGCAGTGTTGTTCATCTTAATAATATTTTTGGATTGGCCATCTTTTCTTCTTTTTCACTTAGTCTCAGTGTCAGAAAAATAATAATACGATAGAGCTTGAAAATCCTCTAACATTAACTATTCTTTCTTCAGTTTGTTGTGCTAGCGATAAAGCTTCTCTGGGTCTGAAAATGTGTTTACTAATTCTGACGAGTTAGAATGTAAATTCATAAGCTTCAACCTAATATGCAATCTCAACACAATAAACAAAAGTGTTTACGAAAACAAAAAATAAAAAATAAAGCTAGTAATTAAGAGTTAAGATTTGAATTGTATTAAACTAAAATAGCTCGTAAAGTAAGTAGAACAAGAAATCAATGGCGAAAAGTGTATCCACTTAGAATTAGTTCCCCTGGCTAGGACTGTTTTATTAAACCCATTATAACAATTGTAAATGTAGTGACGCTGCAATTATCTGTCGATTATCATAGTTTCTTAATAAGTATTTAACCTAGGATCTTTCACTAAACTAGATACCAGTTAATTCACCATCAAGTTAAATAAAAATGTGATTTATTCTATTTTTACTCTTATTAACCAAGGCTACACCGGTGTTCCGATTATAACCACACGACGGTAAGATTTAGACGCAAACCAATAACCAATTATATTCCCACACTGCTATCCTGCATGTATTCACACAATTTTCTAGATCACTCATGCTGTTGAAACACAATTAATATATTGTAAACTAACTATTGTTAATTACTCAAAACTTACATGACTAGATCAAACCGAACAACTCAAACAATAATGTATCATTTTATTAAGCACACAATTAAACAAATTCAAACTTCTCAAGATTATAATCTAACTTCGGTTGTTTTCGTGTCCCTTTTACAACCTCAAATTTATCTCATCAATTTAATAGTTAAATAACTAATCGTCTAATTATACTGGTGTCCCACATATAATAAACGATTATCTAAATTATTCACTTTCAATAATCTAGCAAAGCTGATTAATTTGATTAACTGTCTTTAACTAACCACCAAACTCAATTATAAAACTAGTTAAAAAACCTAGAAAATAGTTGTTCATCAGTTAAACATATTCTAAGCAGTTTAATAAATTATAATAACCAAAAGATAGCAATCCATTACCGGGGTTCAATCATCCAAGAAGATACAAGATATTTAACTATTCATAATTGTAGAAGAGAAACAAACACAAAGATAAAGAATACAAAACTAAAATGCCGACCATTTAAAAAAAAAATAGCGGAAGACTTAATTATTAAAATCACAAATTTCATTTAAAGTTTACCCAACGGTGTTACATTATTACAAAATATAGTTTATAAAAATCCACATCAGAGTCTGGTCGTCAAACATGTCTTCTTACACCAGCACTCAGCTCAACTAGCAGTACCTAAACCTGCAAGGGTGAAAATGTGGGGGAATAGCATAACGCTAAGTGAATTGAATCTTTCTAATAGACATAGCTTAAGCCCCAAACATGTAATCAACATCACTCACATGGTATCTACCAACTAGCGTACAAGTAAAGACAATACGAAGATCGGCGGCTTGTACGGGCACACGACACTAGTTGATCGGGCTAGAGTCCACTGATAATCCTTCCTGTTGAATCAGTATACAGATAACAGGATATGAACCCAACCTCGCTTGGATCATTTGACCACATACGGACTACAACCTCCCTATGAACGGTTTAAAATCCCCAACCTCCCTAGGAACGACTAGTGTCAAGCACAGTGCGCACATAATTATCACACAATCACAGTAAGCATGCAATCATCAAACTAGAATGACAACCATTAACTAAACATGGCAATAATATCACAATAAAGCATGGTAATAGAGTAAGCTACAATAACATGACATACTACTTAAACTCTATCCGGAAATAGACATACTCACCGATTACCAGCAAGAGCTCAGTTATTTAACTCTGAGCTTCTTCCTTGTTCTTATCACCTGAGAACCATATCAATTAAGTTAATATAGTGTTCCAATCAGTATTAGACGCACGGGCAGCATAACGGCTAAAAACGAACACTTTTCATAAAATTTCCCAAACTGCCTATATCGGTAGTCTGTCATAAACAGTCGGTCGACTGTCTAGATAAACGGCCGACTGACTAGAGACACAGTGCCAAATGTCTTTCAAAAGACAAACGGTCGAATGACTAGAAAAAAGGTCGACTGACTAGAAAAACGGTCTACTGACTCGAGAGAGTCAGTCGACTGACCCGATACAGTCGGTCGACTATGTTCTTGAGCTGCTGCTTACGGGTTTCGAGCTAAAATCACCAAATCTCGATCATGGACTTTTTTTTACCTCAAAACCAAACATATGTTGTTTATAAAACATTTAGGAACATAAACCCACAATATTTTCACACAAACAATAACAAATTTGGACAAATTGACACCAAAATCCACTTTCAACAAAACCTAACTTAAAACCCAACATAAACACTGATTTGGACATGAAATCACACGATTCTTACGTTTTTAGATTCATAATGAAACAAGGAATAGATTTCTAACACAAGGACCAAATTGAGATTGGATGATTAGGGCTATCAAAGAGGTGAAATGTTAGGTACGGGGGAGTGTTTGGTGACGTTTCTGGGAGAAATGAGAAATACATTCTTAAGTGTGTTAAAACACATACCCCACGACATACGTGTACTTACCAGTTATCTGATATCTTACGTACTTCATTAGGCGACCCTAACGGATTTCAAATTAAATAAACAAACATGTTCTGTGACCTTTGTCACAAGATGGTTTCAACCACTTATCAAATAACACAAAACATTTAATTAAAAATAAAAGCATATAAAACTACTAATATAAACCTAAGGGCAAAGTAGTCATCTTACGTCTAGTTCAGGTTTTTGTCTGTTACAATAACCATAGTATTAATAAAAGGAAGAAGAATAAAAGTTATCAATGATTAATTTTAACCAAACTTGACCCATATGTTAAACCTCAAGAACAATAGTGAAAAACCCTTAAAAATTCGTAGGTGCAACGCCAAAAATCCGTAGATAAAAATGTTGAGTCCCTTAAGTAGTTAAGGAATTAATTATGACAAAACATGATCAATAACACTAAGTGTAATCTGCAGCCAACATAAGTTTGCTCAAAATATTCCAAGTCTAGAAACAATAGTGTATATCGTGTCTTAGTTTGTTATGGTGCTGCCTTACCTATCTGCACAAGATAGTTATTTGAGAAGGTTTCTTCAAAAACAGCAGAAGGATGATGCTGATCTAACAGAAGACTATAGAAGAACCAGCAACCAGTACAAAGCACTTAGACAAATTATGCTCCATTGCAAGCATAATCATTTCCTGTGTTGTCTACATCAAAGCGTGCTTTTCAACTGACATCGAAGATGAAGGATATAAGGACACAATTCGGAGGCTGACAAGTGACCTTACAAGACAACAGTGGAATGTAGAAGTTTAACCCATGCGCAATTCATGGTTAATACTTTGTCAACGCCTTGAGAACACGAAATTCTATTTATTTATTCAAATAATATATCCATCCACATTGGGTTATTCCTGAATTAGTTCCAGAAGAAGTAAGGAAGCTACGTGCTCTCTGCAACAGTTATCTGCTGAAGTACAAACATTCTTTGGACCAACGTATAGATTCAATACTTGGTTAATAGACTCTATATAAATAGTTGAATCTACAAATTTAATACTTAGTGGTGTGGGATTTAAATTGACCGAGTCTGTAAAATCTTGTATATGCTTTCAGTGTGTCTGAGCTATCAGGCGTAATATGCATCAACCTATTACCTATTCCACTCGAAGATAATAGTTATTCATTGAGTATATATCAATAAAAAGAATAAGTTGAAAATTACTTGGACTTGTATGTGTTTAAATATTTTTCTAATTTATAGTCATTTGTTGAAACACTTTTGATTGCCAAAAGAATTGTATTCACCCCTACAATACTTTCTGTTGTAAATCGGGGTCAACAAAAAAGTTTACCTAATTAAGGGATTAATCAATGTATTTATAGGTGATAAAAACTACTCCGGGCCAACACAGACTTCGTGACCACAAGGCATAGGCTCGCGATCGCGGGCTTTGCTTCTTCTGTTATCATGACTGTAACAAATGAACTCGCGACTACAACTTTGTCTTCCATCTGACTTTGATCTTCTATGATACTTCTCGCAACATCAACCAAATCTCCGCGACCATTATAATTTTCACGACAGTAAACCCCAAAACCGCGGTTGCAAGAATTTCTCTGAAGGAAAATTCTTCATTACTCGTCAGGATTCTTCATTTTAACATTTTCTGAGCTAAAATATTGATGAAGTCCATAACAAACCTCCAGTAAACTACTTTATCTTCTAAATCATCACTTTAATCACATAAAATTGATAGAACTTGAAAACCATACGAAACTATAGTGTTGAGAACCCAATATTGCGAATATAAATGTGTACAATTGGAGCAATATCAACCACCATTTGCATAGGAGACTTATATTTTTTGCCTTTTAACTATCGATTCCAAGACCTCCTTTAGATTTATCCATGAGACATTTTCTCCAACTTATCCACATTTTTTTATAAAATGTATTCGAGAAGAATTTTCTCCTTAAATCTTCAAATGAATCAGTTACCTTTGACGGAGCTTTAAATAACGAAATGTAGAACGGTGGAAAACTACTCAAGACACTCTTAGTTAGAGTTAACCTTCCCCCAAGAGTGAATCTTAGCTTTCTAAGTGTAATACCATGTCAGAATCCACTAACGGTGTATTAACTCTGGTCCCACAGTTAACGGCCACGCCCTCTATATGAGACGTTTTCTGAAAAGCATTCGCATTAAATTCAACTGACAAAGTCATTAAATGTAAAATAATTCTGAAAACATTTGACATTAAATGACCAACGTAAGTATTCTCAAAAAGTAATTAAAGTAAATCGTTTTCAATGCGAATGTAAGTTCTTGAAATAAGTCATATCAAAAGCATGCTGGATGACATTCCAGAACTAGCAGCAATCAAGCATGACAACTTAGCAACGCAGAAGCAATACCTCTATGGAATTGAGAAAAAAAAGGTCAACGAAAACGTTGAGTGAATCTACAGGTTTAGTAAAACATTTTATAAGTTAGACCACGAGATTTCTAAAGTAAAGCATCGTAAAAATTATACATTAGCATGAGCACTTGATTATAAAACTTTAACCCTGCGGATAGCTAAAGCACTACACATCTTCCTTTTGCCCTTTCTAAGCATAAACTGATCAAGTGTAAAAGTTACAATAGAATAAGCACCTGGTAGGTTGAAGCGAGGTTTGTCAAATCTAACGATACCGTCCCTATAAGTCGAGCTTACTAAATGTAATTAATATAATCAAGCTAAGAGATTTCTGATCTGAACTCATTTGTATATCATTTAGTTACTTGTGCCTAATATGTAAAACATTTGAAAAAGCATGTTATGTCATCCCATGTAAAAAGTAGTAGGGACTGTAGACTCACCTTAGTAAAAGCACTGAAAAATCTCTTAGTAATAACCGTACGGTAGTCGGACAGTCACGACCGATAAACGCAACCTAGTCAAATAGGTCATCTTAAGTAAATACATAGGTCACACTATGTCAACCCATAGTGTACGCATAGTCCTAGTGCTCAGACTGACTCAATACGCAAGTAAAAATCAACTAGTCCAAGCAAGTCAATAAAAGTCAACCAAAGTCAAACCAAAAGTCAACTCATCAAAGTGGTCAACTAAAGTCAAAAATCTCAGTAGGTCATGAAATCTTGGTCAACATGTCAATCCTTAGTCAACTAACACATTATAACCAAAAGTTCGTCAATTTACATGCACGCAGTTTATCGCATGACATCGAAAATACGCACATCTTAGAAACAACGAGCACACATCATAGCACATAAATCATGATAACATGGAAAACTCCAGATCAAAAGTAGACTCAAAAAAGATTTCAAAAAGTCCAGCCAGGGCCTCATACGATTTCTACAAGTTAGGTTTCAGAAAGGGTCTATTTACAGTTTACCAAAATCAGTTTCTGCACGCGCATCAGTTTTAGAAACATTCTCATTTAAAATTGAAAATAGCTTTTAATGAAAGGAACATTGGAGCTTACTCCAGACACTTCAATGTTTTAGTGGTAAAATAACTAAAGACTTTCATGTAGCCAATTTGTAAAGTTAATTCAATAAAGTCAGACCTTCAGTTTTTGAACAACAATCAGACATGTCATTTGACTTAACGTAAAATACATAGCAAATCACATTTTTAGAAGTTAGCATACAAATGTAACATGCTTAGGAACATATAAATAACCATATTCCAGAAGATCAAAGTCTAATCAACTTATAATTCATGTTAGGTCATTTCTCGTGACTACGAAAACAGTTTCAGATCATTAGAAAACACAAATCTTCGTTTTGACACACCGAGAGCATTACAAAAGCTTTTTATACAATTCTTAAGTCCAACTCATATGATTTTTAATACGGAATACAATGGTTATCAGTTCAATAACTAAGTCACAGAGCACATAACTCAGAAAAATCGTACATCATGCAAAACCCTAACGAAACTTCGATTAATCATAACTTGAGCATACAATGACGAAATCAAACAAAATCAAAGTCCAAATTTATTAATTTTTCGATACCTATACATCTAGATACAATACAAGATCAGTACAATAATTGATTTGATCAGATCCATAACAAACAAATTCGTGACACATGCAAACGAATACAATCGAGCAATTTAACGACTAACGACAACTCTAATCGCATTTAATTGAGCACTAGATATGATTACACTATGAAAAACAAAAAAATGATCTAATAAAATTAGGGTTGTCAATTATACCTTAAAAACACAAATTTCTAGTACGTACGAGTGGAGATCGATGCGAGAAACAACGTTTATGTTGAAGATTTCTTCTAATTTTGAGTTTTGATGGCTATGGTGGTGATGATGGTGATCGACGATGAGCAAGATGGAGAGGGAGAGGGAGAGGGAGAGCAATCAGTCGACCAAAATAGGGTTTAGGGTTATGTGTGTGTGTGATTACTTCTATTTATAGTCTAGTATTTAGGACCTAATTTAGTCACTAGTCAATTATAAACCCAAAAGTAAGTCCAAATAGGGGTGTTGGGTGAGGGTTCGACCGAATGGCCCTTTAAGGGGTGTTCTGGACTCGTTTTTCTTAATTTCTTGTACGCGCGTGGTCCGTTTCGAGTGTCGTTAACCGTACCGGGTCCGCGGAACGTTAACTAGTCGTTGAAACGCAATCACCGGGTTTAATTTATTAAATAAATAATAAATTAAATAAATTTTTCTTAAAGTCAATAATTATTAAAAATAATCATTTTATCGTTTTTCTGAGTTCCTTAAACTGAAAAGCTTTCTAGGCGATTATCTTAATCGTATCGTTTTCTAGGTATTTCGTTATCCGAAACAAGTTCACTAATTAACATAACCACATTAATTCAAGTAATCCACTAGGATCAAGTAAGCATTTAAATTAATTAAACACATAAAAGTACTATGCAAATACCTTTAAATGTTTAACGGTCAAGTAACGATATTAACAGAAAAAATAGGGTTGTTACATTACCCATCTGTTATTAAAAATTTCATCCCGAAATTTTAGTGCACGTCCGCCATAGTCGTCTCCTCAGGAAACAGTTGCGGATACTTTTGTCTCATCTGATCTTCACGCTCCCACGTGAATTCTGGTCCTCTCCGGGCGTTCCATCGATATTTAACTATCGGGATTCTACTTTACTTTAGCTGTTTGATCTCACAATCCATAATCTCTACTGGTTCTTCAATAAAATGAAGCTTGGGATCAACTTGTATTTCCTCCAAAGGAATTACTTGACTTTCGTCCGATAAGCATTTCTTCAAGTTAGAAACATGGAAAGTGTCGTGAACTTCGCTGAGTTCTTTCGGTAGTTTCAATATGTACGCTACCGGTCCAATTCTCTCGGTAATCCCAAACGGTCCAATATATCTCGGACTTAGCTTGCCTCGCTTACCAAAATGCACTACACCCTTCCAGGGTGTTACTTTGAGCATAACCTTGTCTCCAACCTGAAATTCCAAATCTCGCCTTCTAACGTCGGCATAACTCTTTTGACGACTTCGAACCGTCTTCAGTCCCCTTGAATCTGTACGATCTTCTCAGTCGTTTCGTGTATGATCTCAAGACCAGTTAATTGACTATCCCCTAGTTCAGTCCAACATACGGGTGATCTGCACTTTCAGCCATAAAGTGCTTCGAACGGCGTGACCTTTATGCTTGCGTGATAACTGTTATTGTACGAGAATTCTACTAGTGGAAAATGTTTATCCCATCCATTGCCAAAATCGATAACACATGCTCTCAACATGTCTTCTAATGTTTAGATGGTTCTCTCGCTCTGTTCATCGGTTTGTGGGTGATACGCTGTACTTATGTCTAAAGGAGTTCCTATGGTATCTTGCAATGATTGACAGAACCTAGATGTAAATATACAATCTCTGTTTGAAATAATAGTTATCGGCACTCCATGTCTAGAAATCACTTCCTTGATGTAAATCTGTGCCAACTTCTCCATCTTATCCGTCTCCTTAATTGGTAAAAAATGAGCAGACTTAGTGAGACGATCCACAACAACCCAAATGGTTTCGTAACCTCCCACAGTTTTCGGCAGTTTTGTGATAAAATCCACGGTAATACATTCCCACTTCCATTGGGGAATCTCTGGCTGTGTTAGCAGTCCTGACAGTTTCTGATGCTCAGCCTTGACCTTAGCGCAAGTCAAGCACTTTTAGACGTAGGTAGCGATGTCAGCTTTCATGTTAGGCCACTAGTATAGTGCCTTAAGATCTTGATACATTTTGTCAGATCCAGGGTGAATAGAATTCCTTGTCTTGTGTGCCTCATCTAGCACTAGTTCCCTTAATTCACCAAGCTTCGGTACCCAAATTCTGTCTATAAAGTATCGGGTTCCATCTTCTCGAACGACGAATTTCTTATCTAGTCCTCTAAGTGACTCAGTAGCAATATTCCATTCTTTCAATGCCTTGAGTTGTGCATCACGTATCTGAGAAGTAAGGTTCATTCAGACAGTCATGTTCAGCGCTCTAAATTGGAGAGGTTTAGCCTTCTCTTTCCTATTCAAAGCATCGATAACAACATTAGCCTTTTCAGGGTGATAGCGGATCTGGCAATCGTAGTCATTCAATAACTCTACCCAACGTCTCAGCCTCATGTTGAGCTGCTTCTGATCGAAGATATGCTGTAAACTCTTGTGATCGGTGAAAACAGTAAACTTAGTGCCATACAAATAATGTCTCCACATCTTCAGTGCAAAGACCACAACACCAAGTTCCAAATCATGCGTAGTGTAGTTCTGTTCATGTACCTCTAATTGTTGTGATCCATAGGCAATTACTTTCCTCCTTTGCATCAATACGCAACCAAAACCCTGTCGTGAAGCATCACAGTAAATCATGAAGTCTTCATTTCCTTCGTGCAAATACAAAATTGGAGCAGTAGTCAACTTCTTCTTGAGTAACTGAAATGCAGACTCATGTTGCTCAGTCCATTCATGCTTCTTACCCTTGTGAGTCAATGTTGTCAACGGTCGGGCAATAGTAGAAAATCCCTCAATGAATCTTCTATAATAACCGGCGAGACCTAAAAATTGTCGAATCGGTGTTGGCGACTTAGGCGTCTCCCATTTTTTAACCGTTTCTAGCTTCGCAGGATCAACTTGAATACCATTGACACCTATGATATGACCCAAAATTGAACTTCTTGAAGCCAGAAATCACACTTCGAAAATTTTGCGTAGAACTGCTCTTTCCTGAGCATCTCAAATATCAAATGGAGATGTTATTCACGTTCCTTCTAGTCCTTGGAATATACCAGAATATCATCAATAAACACAATAACAAACTAGTCCAGATATGCCTTACACACACGGTTCATGAGATCCATGAACACAGTCGGTGCATTCGTCAATCCAAACAGCATTACGGTAAATTCATGATGTCCATAGCGTGTTCTAAAAGCTGTCTTCGGTATATCTGTCTCCTTTACTCTCATTTGATGGTAACCTGACCTCAGATCAATCTTAGAGTAACATTCGGATCCTTGCAACTGATCAAACAAATCATCAATTCTCGGTAACAGATATCTATTCTTGATAGTCAGCTTGTTCAGTTCCCTGTAATCGATACAGAGTCTCATTGATCCATCCTCTTTCTTAACAAAAAGTACTGGAGCTCCTCATGGTAAAGAACTCGGTCGAATGAATCCCTTGTCTAAAAGCTCTCGTAATTGACTAGACAGCTAGTGCAATTCTGAAGGTGCAAGTTTATATGATGCGCATGCTACAGTGCCGCTCCAGGCATTAAGTCAATCTGGAATTCGACGTCCCTATGTGGTGGTAATCTGGGCAGCTCATCCATAAATACATCGGAAAAGTCTCTAACGATCAGCACATCTTCGAGTTTCTTGGCTTCCGATTCAGTTTTACTCACATGAACCAGCATAGCAAGACAGCCCTTTCTTATGTGTTTCTGTGTCTTCAAACAATTAATGAAGTGTAATGGTGTATTGCTTCGCTCTCCATACACCATCAAAGATTCATCTTTGGTGATAGGTTTGCGAATCGCTTTCTCGTAGCAAACGATGTCAGCTCTATTCGCAGCTAACCAGTCCATTCCAACCACGAGGTCAAAACTTCCTAGCTTAATCGGTGTCACATCTATTCTAAAAGACGTTCCAGCCAAAATCAAAGTACAATCATGATACACCTTATCGGATCTCATTAGATTACCATTTCCTAGTTCTATAGAGTATAAGTTTTCTAATGACGATACAGGATTATTAAGATTATGGCAAAATCTCTAGGCACAAAGCTTCTATTAGCTCCAGAATCAAAAAGTACATAAGCATGTTGATTATCGAGTAAAAACGTACCCGTGACTAACTTAGGATCATCACGAGCTTCACTGGAATTGATGTTGAAAGCTCTTCCTCTAGCAGGCTCAGTAGTCTTAGTTGTAGTAGGACAATCCTTCCTAAAGTGGCCAGTTTTCCCGCATGCATAGCAAACATTAGTACTAGCTTTACATTCCGCGGCTAGGTGTCCATTCTTGTTACACTTATCAAACCCCTTTATGCAATCTCCCAGGTGATGCCTATTGCATTTAGCAAACAACGAAAATCTTCCCTTATAACCAGAGTTAGTACTCGGAGTAGTGGTGTTACCCTTGGCGGTATCCTGTTTCTTGTAAGGCTGCTGGTTGTAGTTCTTTCCAGAGTTGTTGTTGTTGTTGTTGTTGTTGTTGTTGTTGTTGTTGTTGTTGTTGTTGTTGTTGTTGTTGTTGTTGTTGTTGTTGTTGTTGTTGTTGTTGTTGTTATTATTCCACTTCCTCTTATTGTCGAAAGTCTTAGTCTCAGTTGTTGCAGGAGCCGTTCCTCACTGTTCAACTTGATCCATCAACTCATGAGCCATCTCACCGGCCTCTTGAACAGGTGAACAGTCCTTGGCTTCGAAGTAGTCACACCGCTCTGGATGTTCTCGGTTAACCCTTTAACATATAAGGTGATTTTTTGGCGTTTGGGAGTAACCATAATCGGGCACATAAGAGCAAGTTCGAAGAATCTTGATATCGGCTAAAAAGTCGCGTTTTCACCTCGGTATTAAGGCTCAAAAACAATAAAGTTTCAAACCTTATCCCCAAAATACTTGCTTCGTCAGTTAAAATTGAAGAACAAGTGATTACGAAGACGGTGCAAAAAGAATCAAGAGAATCGAAGCTAAAACGAAGATTCTAGAGCGAAAACGGTGAAAGACAAGAAATCAAGTTTCGATCCAGTGAATCGCAAGCCAAACGGCTTGGAAAATGGGCTGCCAAACGGCCTGCCAGTATGGTAAACGGCCTGCCACATGCTCAAGGCAAACGGGCTTAGCAAACGGTGACCAAGACAAACGGGCCCTGCAAACGGCTTGCCAAACGGCCTGCCAGCTGTTTGCAGGCAAAATTCAAGCTTATTTAAAGGGTCTTTGTCATCCATTTCAACACACACTTTAATTCACTTATTTTTCTCTCTTTCTACAATATTAGTCATACTTTCAAGGTCTTCAACTCCGTGCGGGAAACCTAGTACCCGGGGAAGAACGCCGAAGATTGTATTAGGAGGGGTCTGGAGTTTGAAGTTGTCACTTTTGTATTCAGAACTCGTTTAACTACTGGTACTTCTATCCTTTGTCTTTATATAATGCTTTCCATTATTATGCCTTGTGATATTGTTGCCATAATTAGCAAGTAGTTATCTTTAGTGTATGTTATGATGTAGTTAGTTATAATGCCGAAATAATATTATGACTTGTGTATGTTGTCGAGATGCTTTTCGATTATGCTTTAAACTCAATCGCTTTTCCAACTATTAGAACGTAGTTATTGGCTCTGTTATTGGGAAGTCGCGAATGTAGTGACCCGAACTTTTCCATGTTTATATATATTAAATGAAATTGTTATTTACATGATTAAGTGTTTCCAACATGTTAAGCAATCAAACTTGTTAAGACTTGATTAATTGAAATAGGTTTCATATAGACAATGACCACCCAAGTTGACCGGTGATTCACGAACGTTAAAACTTGTAAAATCTATATGATGACATATATATGGATATATATATATATAGCTAACATGATATTATGATAAGTAAGTATCTCATTAGGTATTTTAACAATCAGTTATAGACATAAAAATGAGACTATTGAATTAAGAAACTTGAAAACAGTATATATAACGATTATCGTTATAACAAGGTTTTACTAATTACATATGAATCATATTAAGATATTGTTACACTATATATAAACATGATAAATGATAAGTAAACATATCATTAAGTATTTTAACAATGAACTACATATGTAAAAACAAGACTACTAACTTAAGGGTTTCGAAACGAGTCATATATGTAACGATTATCGTTGTAACGACATTTAACTATAAATATATCATACTAAGATACATTAATATATCACAATATCAGGATAATGTAATAATTTAACATCTCTTTAGATATATAAACAATGCGTTAACAACATTTAACAAGATCGTTAACCTAAAGGTTTCAAAACAACACTTACATGTAACGACTAAAGATGACTTAACGACTCAGTTAAAATATATATACATGTAGTGTTTTAATATGTATTCTTACACTTTTGAAAGACTTCAAGACACTTATCAAAGTACTTCTACTTAACAAAAATGCTTACAATTACATCCTAATTCATTTTCATCAACAATTCTACTCGTATGCAACCGTATTCGTACTCGTACAATACCCAGCTTCTAAAAGTATGTACTATTGGTATATACACTCCAATGATCAGCTCTTGGCAGCCCATGTGAGTCACCTAACCATGTAGGAACAATCATTTAACATCTAGCATGAAATATCTCACAAAATTACAAACTAATGGAGCCTATATAGAAGTACCAATTTCACGTGAACTAGCTCACTCACAAACACATTCATTTTGCAACTTACATGCATCAAACTACTCTCTCTCAAGTGTTCTTCCTTTGTTCTAAGTTTTCGTCATCATCTTCATCAAAATCTAGCTCAATCTAGTTCATAAATCCATACATAAACCAAGTTATAAAACAACTACTCAAGAACACACCAACAACACTTCCAAGTTTGCTAGCTTACTCTCAAGAAACCTTTCTTATTTATAGTAAGATATCTTTCTAATACAAGGTAATACTCATATTAAAACTTTGATTCAATTTCTATAACTTTAAAAATCTTATTTCGAGTAGAAATCTTACTTGAACTTGTTTTCGTGTCATGATTCTACTTCAAGAACTTTCAAGCCATCCAAGGATCCTTTGAAGCTAGATCTATTTTTCTCATTTTCAGTAGGTTTATCCACAAAACCTGAGGTAGTAATGATGTTCATAACATCATTTGATTCATATATATAAAACTACCTTATTCGAAGGTTTAAACTTGTAATCACTAGAACATAGTTTAGTTAATTCTAAACTTGTTCGCAAACAAAAGTTAATCCTTCTAACTTGACTTTTAAAATCAACTAAACACATGTTCTATATCTATATAATATGCTAACTTAATGATTTAAAACCTGAAAACACGAAAAACACCGTAAAACCGGATATACGCCGTCGTAGTAACACCGCGGGCTGTTTTGGGTTAGTTAATTAAAAACTATGATAAACTTTGATTTAAAAGCTGTTCTTCTGGGAAAATTATTTTTCTTATGAACATGAAACTATATCTAAAAATCATGGTTAAACTCAAAGTGGAAGTATGTTTTCCAAAATGGTCATCTAGACGTCGTTCTTTCGACTGAAATGACTACCTTTACAAAAACGACTTGTAACCTGTATTTACAACTATAAACTTATACTTTTTATGTTTAGATTCATAAACTTAAGTTCAATATGAAACCATAGCAACTTGAATCACTCAAAACGGATTTAAAACGAAGAAGTTATGGGTAAAACAAGATTGGATAATTTTTCTTGTTGTAGCTACGTGAAAATTGGTAACAAATCTATATTAATCATATCCTAACTAACTCATATTGTATTATACATATATTCTAATATATTATGTAATCTTGGGATACCATAGACACGAATACAATGTTTTGACATATCATATCGACCCATCTATATATATATTTCGGAACAACCATAGACACTCTATATGCAGTAATGTTGGAGTTAGCTATACAGGGTTGAGGTTGATTCCAAAATATTATATATACTTTGAGTTAGCTATCGTGGATTGATTCGAGATAATATATATTGCTTTATTTTCTGTACATCTAACTGTGGACAACTAGTTGTAGGTTACTAACGAGGACAGCTGACTTAATAAACTTAAAATTGCAAAACGTATTTAAAATGTTGTAATTATATTTTTGAACATACTTTGATATATATGTACATATTTGTTATAGGTTCGTGAATCGACCAGTGGCCAAGTCTTACTTCCCACTTTTAAAATCTAATATTTTGGGATGAGAATACATGCAGTTTTATAAATGTTTTACAAAATAGACACAAGTAAATGAAACTACATTCTATGGCTAGATTATTAAACCGAATATGCCCCTTTTTAGTCTGGTAATCTAAGAATTAGGGAACAGACACCCTAATTGACGCGAATCCTAAAGATAGATCTATTGGGCCCAACGAGCCCCATCCAAAGTACCAGATGCTTTAGTACTTCGTATTCATCATGTCTGAAGGGAGTCTCGGAATGATAGGGGATATTCTATATGCATCTTATTAAGGTCGGTTACCAGGTGTTCACCATATGAATGATTTTTATCTCTATGTATGGGATGTTTATTGAAATATGAAATTTTGTGGTTTATTATTATGATTTGATAAATATATAGGTTAAACCTATAACTCACCAATATTTTTGTTGACGTTTAAAGCATGTTTATTCTCAGGTGATTATTAAGAGCTTCCGCTGTTGCATGCTATTATATGGACAAGATTTGGTGTCAGTATGCTTGTATAATATTGTTTAAAACTGCATTCGAGATTTATTTTGTTGTAACATATTAATATTTGTAAACTAATATGTATTGGTAGTGTGTAAGTGTGATATTTATTAGATTATCATTTCTGGATAATCTAAGTGGTGACTTTTAACCTTGTCGATAAAATAAAGGTTATGGTGTGTTTTAAAAACGAATGCAGTCTTTGAAAAACGTCTCACACAGAGGTCAAAACCTCACAACGAAATCAATTAATATGGAACATTTATAATCAATATGAACGGGACATTTCAGTTGGTATTCGAGCGTTGGTCTTAGAGAACCAGAAATTTGCATTAGTGTGTCTTATCGAGTTTGTTAGGATACATTAGTGAGTCTGGACTTCGACCGTGTTTTCTTTAAAAACGATTACTTAACACTTTTGTTGGAAACTATATATTATTAACATGTAATTATTATGTGATTTATTAACCTCTTAATGTGTTTGATATTGTGTGATAGATGTCTACCACTAGTACAAATCCCATCAACTCACATAATAATAATGAAGAGTCGAATATACTTTGGGAAGATTCACAAATTCCCGAAGAATAACCGGAAGAGGAGGAACCGGAAGAAGAGGAACCAGAAGAGGAGGAACCTGAAGAGGAGGAACCCGAAGAAGAAGAGGTTCCGGAGGAAGAAATATTGATACCTACTGTAAATTGGTAAATAAATAAAAATCCTCAACCAACGGACCAAAGTCAATAATGGTCAATGGTGTTTCCGCCGAGGAAGCAAAATATTGGGAAGATTACCAATTTTTCGATGAATCGGATTCCGATGAGAATTCCGATGATGTTATAGAAATTACCTCGACCCAATTTAATAAAGCAAAAGAAAATAATAAGGGAAAAGGTATAAAAATAGAGAAACGTGATTCCAACCCCGATGAACTTCATATGTATCGGCAACGTCCGTATTTCCTAAAATGTAACAATAACCCGGGAACCTCTAAACCACCAGGTTTTTCTAAACCATTGTGGAAAACGACAGCTCGTATTAGAGGAACATCATATATCTCTAGAAAATTAGGAAAACGAACCAAGTCCGAAGAAGAAGAAACCAGTGATTCAGTTTAGATGATTGTAATCATGTTGTGTATTATATTTATTGTAGTATGCTTGTACTTTTATGTTCTATGTAAAAATTGCTTGTATTGTTTGTTAATTATTTTTTTACGAATCTAATCCTTATCTATTTTACAATATAAAAACAAAATGGACGTTAAAGGTAGAAAACCGAATATTTTAGAAGACCTACCAGAGGATATGATTAAGAAAATCTTGTCTAGAGTCGGTCAGAATTCATCAGCACATTTAGTTATGGCGAAATTAACTTGTCAAACATTTGAAAGACTTTCCAGAAATGCCTTAGTTTACAAAAGACTTTCCTTTGATAGGTGGGGTATATCACATTGGGGAGACTGTAAGTTACGCCGTGTTTTCTTTAAAGCGTTAAATGCGGGGAACCCAAATGCAATTTTTCACTACGGGTTAAGAACCTATTTTGACTCAACATATCCCAACATAGGATTTCGTGAATTAGAAAGAGCTTCTAACATGCAACTTAAAGAAGCATGTTATGCTTACGGGTTAGTGATGTTCGCTTCTCACCAAAGTGAGAAAAAGAACATCGGATTTCAACTATTAAATGAAACATTCCCAGAAGTGACGGACTCAGTAGTTGGGGTAAGAAACAAGGTTTTTAGATTGCTACGAGGCTGTTGGGCATTACCAAACCCTCATCCTTTTGACGACATTACAACATGCTGCCTAGCCAATGGTCATAACGGTTACTTTCCACAAGACCAAGGATGAGAAGTAGTTTTAGTAAAACCAGAATGCATGACCTGTTTCTGGACTTATGAATTACGTGTCTTTATTGCCTTTGCTGAACAACTTGTGTATTAATTAGAATTACCTTTATAGCTACTGTGTAGCAAGTTATTATGTGGTATATTTCATCCTATATGTATAATAGTGGTATTGTATGTTTGTAAAATATTGTATAAAAGTTTGAACGCGAAATATTATTGTAATAAGTTTTTCATATAGAATCGTAGTAGTTGAATTGTATAATAGCTATTAAGTATGAACTTAACGGGTAGGTACTGCCCGAATTAAAACTATAAAATGCTAATATGAAGAAAAAGCTTTTATAAATAAGTTCATATTATGCTACGAAATACTATTGACTACTTTTAAATTCTATATGAGTAACTCAATCCTTTTAGCTATTTTTGAAGGAAATGGCACCGACGACTCGTCAGAACTTGAAAATGAGCGAGGAAGACTTCCGTGTTTTCCTTGCAGCAAACATAGCCGTAGTACAGGCTGCGATGCAAATTAACAATAACTCTGGATCTAGCAGTGGAACTAATTCCACAAGAAATAGTGTAGGATGCTCCTACAAAGAATTCACTGCCTGTAAACCTTTGGAATTTGATGGAATCGAAGGACCAATTGGATTAAAATGGTGGACCAAGAAGGTCGAATCGGTGTTTGCCATAAGTAAGTTTACTGAAGAGGACAAAGTTAAGTACGCTACGCATACCTTCACAGGTACTGCGTTAACGTGGTGGAACACCTATCTTGAACAGATATGACAAAATGCTGCTTACGCACTACCATGGTCGGCATTCAAGCAATTGATGAACGAGCAGTACCGTCCTAGAGACGAAGTCAATAAGCTCAAGGTAGAACTTAGAGAGTTACAAACACAAGTATTCGACATTACCACATATGAACGACGATTCACAGAGTTGTGCCTATTGTGTCCGGGAGCGTTCGAAAATGAAGAAGAGAAGATCGACGCGTTTGTAAAAGGGTTACCTGTAAGGATTCATAAAATCATAAATCAGATTGAGGGGAGAATTAAAGAACATGCGGCCAAAGAAGCCAACACGAAACAACTCAAGAGGAAGTGGGAGGAAAACGGTGACAAGAGTCACCAGTACAACAACAATAACAATTACAACCACAACCGCAACAACAATTGCAACAATAACCGCAATCCTAACAATAACTACAACAAACGTCCCAACAATAACAACTACAAAAACCATTTCAACAACAACAACAATCCCAATAACAACCTCAATAACAACAAACAACAGAAACAACCATGCTTCAGGTGTGCAGAGTACCATCCGAATGCATTTTGCACAACAGTTTGCACTAAGTGTAAGAGAAGAGGTCATGGCGCGGCAAAATGTGAGGTTTACGGACCAAAGAACAACAAAAATAAAGAAACAAATAAGGTCGGAACAAATAACGCCGACGTAGTTTGTTATAAATGTGGAAAACTGGACCACATTATTAGAAATTGCCCAAACCAAGGGAATACTAATGGGCAAGGCCGCGGAAGAGTTTTCAATATTAATGCGACAGAATCGCAGGAAGACCCGGAGCTTGTTACGGGTACGTTTCTTATTGACAATACATCTGCTTATGTTTTATTTGATTCGGGTGCGGATAGAAGCTATATGAGTAGAGATTTTTGTGCTAAATTAAGTTGTCCACTGACGCCTTTGGATAGTAAATTTTTACTCGAATTAGAAAACGGTAAATTAATTTCAGCAGATAATATATGTCGGGGAAGAGAAATAAAACTGGGGGATGAAACGTTTAAAATTGATTTAATACCAGTCGAGTTAGGGAGTTTTGATGTAATAATTGGCATGGACTGGTTGAAAAAGGTGAGAGCAGAGGTCGTTTGTTACAAAAATGCGATTCGCATTATGCGTGAAAAAGGAAAACCTTTAATGGTGTACGGAGAAAAGAACATCGCAAAATTAAATCTTATTAGTAGTTTGAAGGCACAAAAACTAATAATAAAAGGTTGTTATGTCATTCTAGCACACATCAAGGAAGTTAAACCCGAAGAAAAGAACATCAGCGATGTTCCCGTCGCAAAAGAATTTTACGATGTATTTTCGAAAAAATTACCGGGATTACCCCCACATCGATCCGTTGAATTTCAAATAGACCTTGTACCAGAAGCTGCACCAATAGCTCGTGCTCCATACAGACTCGCACCCAGCGAAATGAAAGAATTACAAAGTCAGTTACAAGAACTTTTAGAGCGTGGTTTCATTCGACCAAGCACATCACCGTGGGGAGCACCTGTTTTGTTTGTCAAGAAGAAAGATGGTACATTTAGGTTGTGTATCGACTACCGAGAGTTGAACAAACTTACAATCAAGAACCGCTACCCACTACCGAGAATCGACGACTTATTTGATCAACTACAAGGCTCGTCGGTTTATTCAATGATTGATTTACATTCTAGGTATCATCAAATGAGGGTGAAGGAGGATGATATTCCAAAGACTGCTTTTAGGATGCGTTATGGTCATTACGAGTTTATGGTTATGCCGTTTGGGTTGACTAATGCAACAGCTGTGTTCATGAACCTCATGAACCGAGTGTGTGGACCATACCTTGATAAGTTTTTCATTGTTTTCATCGATGACATACTTATTTAATTAAAGAATGACCAAGAGCACGAAGAACATTTGAGAAAAGTGCTAGAGTTGTTAAGAAGAGAAAAACTGTATGCTAAGTTTTCAAAGTGTGCATTTTGGTTGGAAGAAGTTCAATTCCTCGATCATATAGTGAACAAAGAAGGTATTCAGGTGGATCCAGCAAAGATTGAAACAGTTGAAAAGTGGAAAACCCCAAAAACTCCGAAGCATATACGCCAATTTTTAGGAGTAGCTGGTTACTACAGAAGATTCATCCAAGATTTTTCCAAAATAGCAAAACCCTTGACTGCATTCACGCATAAAGGGAAGAAATTTGAATGGAAAGATGAACAAGAGGAAGCGTTTCAATTGTTGAAGAAAAAGTTAACTGCGGCACCTATATTGTCATTACCTGAAGGGAATGATGATTTTGTGATATATTGTGACGCCTCAAAGCAAGGTATCGGTTGTGTATTAATGCAACGAACGAAAGTAATTGTCTATGCATCTAGACAATTGAAGATTCACGAGCAGAATTATACGACGCATGATTAGGAATTAGGCGCGGTTGTTTTTGCATTAAAGACTTGGAGGCACTACTTATTGAAGGTATTTCGTATGCCCAAGAGACATATTAAATTAATGTGGCTAATATGTTATGATCCAAGTCGGGTCATACCCAATAACAAGCTTACCGACACCTTATATGTATTTAATATTAACGATTGGATCGTTAAATAAATACGCGATACTTGGATTTTAGAAAATGGGTTTTCTAAAATATAATCACTTGAGATAAATTATTTGGATAATTTATATATGATATGGATTTAATTGTTTATAGGTTTAAATAATTACATTGTGTTATATTTTATAAATGGGTTTATAAAATATGCAAGTAACTTAATAAAATGCATGGTTTTATAACTAGTTTTATAAAAAAATTCATTTTTTAAAAAATCCCCCATGGTGAACGGTTTTGGGAGGACCAAGACACCACCCATGCTTGTTTTATTTAGTTACTTTAATAGCACACTTCCTAAGGAACATGCTTAACACAAGAACCAAGTATTTGACTCATTTTTTTGAAGGAAACTAGCTTGAAATCTCTCTTTTCTTCCTCCTGGGGCTGCTGACCGAATTTTACACACACAAAAGAGAGATTCTTTGCTTATTAATCTAAGTGATCAAGTGTCAAAAATCCTAACTAAACAAAGGTGGTGTTGGTGCACAAAAGGCTTGTGGGTATTACACACTTGAGGCTTCAAGTTAGAGGCTTTCATTCATCATCTTCATCATCATCTTGCACTCTTTAAAATAGCCCTCAAACTCACTTGAGGAGGTATATATCTTACTTCCTTGTTCTTATATGTAAGCATATATTCAAGACTTGATATTAACATGGAATTCAATTTAAATGGTTAAACATATAAACTTGTTTTCTTGATAATCATGCTTCCGCTTTCTTTAACTATCATAAAATGGATTTGTGATTATGTTGACATTAAAACTTGTTGTTATGTTGAATTCCATCAATGGTATCTAGAGCCGAAGTCTATGAAATATGCTTCTTATATGTGGTCTTTAAAACCCACCAAGTTTGCATTCTATTAACATGCATGAAAGTAGAATGTAAAAATGTTCGGGTTTGGGTGGGTTATGGTTTTGGCCGAATTTGTAGGGGTTCCAAAAGTGGTTTTGGACTTGCCATTTGGTTAATATTTGATGATATATTGATGTTCACAATCATAGCCATGACCTTGTGTTTGAATAAATTCTTGTTTGGTTGATTAATTATTCATTTGGTATGTAATATTAATTCATTCATTTGGTTTGTAATATTTATTCATTTGGTTATGTAATTTATGTAATTTATTTTATATTTGGTATGTAAAATAGATTAGGTTGCATTTCATTTTCTAGACAAAATGTATTAGGATATATTTTGTAATAAGATGAAGATACAAGATGAAGACTTGGAAGAACACAAGAAAAAGCATTTGGATGCAAGATTAAGTGGGAGATTTAAAATCTCCTACTTTGTGTTATAACCCCTTAACCGGTGGCATTTGTTTTCGGCTAAACAAATGTCTACCAAATTGGCTTGATTGTGAACATATTTGTTTTGCATGCATGGTTGTTTATTGTGTTTGTTTGTTTGGTTGCTACAAATAAATCACATATTAACAACAAGCAAAATGACAATTTAATTGGTTAAATTAGACATTATTAACGACATGCAAAACGACAATTTAATTGGTTAAATTAAAAGTGGCATAAGGACATTAAAAAACGGTTATTAAGAACATGAATATAATCACATATATAAAATGGTTTATATCATGTAATTGGCATAATTACAGGACATGAAAATGGTTTTTCATAAGTACCATACACTAAATGCATGTTGGTGTATGACGTAAAAGTTTTCTTAAACTAGAAATAATGAAAACATAAAATCCCTTATTAACAAGGTAAACAAGTTAAACGCCATCCTTTTGTGTGACACTTAGGCGTATTAGGGAACTCATGATGGGATAAAGGTCACCTAACCATTATGAGCAAACTAATATGATTAAGGTGAATTTCGCACACTTGTGGGATAAAGGTCACCTAACCACTTGTATGTTAAATTTACACGTTTACACAAGTAGGACGACTTGATCTGGGAATCATGAACTTAGGGTCACCAAAGCATGAGGAACAAATAGGCGTTGATGGGATAAATATGCCATGCAAAAGGATTGCATGATCCCATAACTTAGAAGTTGCAAAAGGATTGCAATTGTCATATAATGACTACCTAGCTAAATCAAATGACGGGATAAAGGTCACCTAACCGAAATTTAGTTTACCGTTGGATTCTAAAATTTAATAAATATCAATTGAATTTAAAGGGTATTGATTGTTAAATTAAAATTGATACTTAAACAACTTTGTTAAATTTTGTAGATGGCCGCCAATAACAACAACATTCTAAACACACAATCAACTTTAACAACCTATCGTTGAGGTCAATCCTCAAAAAGGAAAAACTTAACCATACAAACTTCATGGATTGGTTTCGCAATCTAAGAATTGTCCTCAAACTAGAGGATAGGGCGTATGTGTTGGAAGACCCCATTCCCGATTAACCGGACGAGGATGATACGGAAGACATGGCTTATTGGGATAAGTATTGCACCGATTCAGTGCAAGTCTCTTGCCTTATGCTTGGGACTATGATACCCGAACTCCAAAAGGACTTCGAGCATCATAGTACATATGACATGATCACACAATTGAAGGAGATGTTCCTTCAACAAGCTCGTGTCGAGCGCTTCAAAACGGTTCGAGCACTTCATGCATGTCGGATGGACGACTCCCAATCCGTTTCATCTTATGTCCTTAAGATGAAAAGCCTAATTGATCGAGCGAACCGTCTAAATTACAATGTGTCTAATGAATTAGCCACGGACCTTATCCTTAATTCTTTGTCAAAAAGGTTTGACACATTCGTAATGAATTACAATATGAATGGTTGGGATAAGAGCATTGACAAATTACATGCCATGCTTAAGACGGCCGAAGCAAGCATGGGTAAAAGGGCTTCACCCGTGCTTATGATCAATGAAGGCGGGTCCAAAAACAATAACATTTCTAAGCCAAAAGTGGCTAAGAGGAAAGGACCCGCCTAACAAGGCAAGGGCAAGGGAAAGGGAAAGGGGGAGATGGTTAGCCCAACCAATAATTACAAGAAGCAAAAGGTTGCCGGTAAAGCTAACCCCAAGGAAGATCCGTGCTTTGGTTACGGTGAAATGTGTAACTGGAAACGCAACTGCCCGGTCTACCTAAAGGAGTTGAAAGAAAAGAGGGATGCAGGGCAAACCTCAGGTAATGTATATGTAGTATACATTGAGCTTAGTATTACTTCTTCTAATACATGGGTATTAGACACAGGATGTGGAACTCATATTTGCAATTCTTTGCAGGGGTTCATAAGAAGTAATCAAGATGCGGGAACAACAAGTCTCTTCATGGATAATGGAGCAAGGGTGCAAGTGAAAGCTCAAGGAGACTTTGTTTTGAAGTTTCCAAGTAGTTTGGAGCTTATTTTGAAAAATGTTTTGTATGCACCCGATTTATCTCGAAACATTATTTCTATTTCCCGTTTAAGACAATGTGGTTTTGATTTCAATTTTATTGATGATGATATCCATGTTTCTTTAGATAATGTGTTCTATTTTAAGACTTCGCCTTTGAATGGTATTTATGAATTGGTTCATGATGACACATCATACAATAGCTCAATGTTCCATGCAAACACCAAGAAACTCAAAAGGGATTTGAGTGATTCCTACTTATGGAATTGTCGCCTTGGTCACATAAACAAGAATCGAATGCATACACTTCAAAAGAAGGGACTTTTGAAATCAAATGAACTAGAATCGTTTGATGTATGTGAATCTTGTTTACAAGGCAAAATGACTAAAGCACCTTTCAAAGGGACCTATGAAAGGGCTAAAGACTTATTAGGATTAATACATTCGGATGTATGTGGACCTTTTAAGCCCATGACTAGAAAAGGTGAAAGATACTTCGTCACTTTCATTGATGACTTCAGTCATTTCGGATATGTCTATTTATTAAGGCACAAGGACGAAACTTTTGAAGCATTCAAAAAATATCAAAACGAAGTACAAAATTAACTCAACAAGACAATCAAGGTACTTCGTACCGATAGAGGAGGTGAATACCTAAGCGATGCTTTCCAAAATCATCTTAAAGGTTGTGGGATTATCTCTCAACTCACTCCTCCTGGAACACCCTAACTTAATGGAGTTTCCGAAAGGAGGAACCGAACCCTAATGGATATGGTTCGATCTATGATGGCTAGAAGCTCGTTACCTCTATCATTTTGGGGTTATTGTCTATCCTCCGCGGCTCGTATTCTAAATATGGCCCCAACCAAGAAAGTGGAACGAACTCCTCATGAGATGTGGTTTGGAAAACCTCCATCTCTATTATACTTAAAGATATGGGGATGTGAAGCTTATCCTAAGCGTTACGTCCCTAATAAGTTGAATGCTCGATCTACGAAGTGTATCTTCATAGGATATCCTAAGGATGATATGGGATATTATTTCTATGATCCTTCCGAGCAGAATGTATTTGTTGCTCGGAAGGCTGATTTATTTGAAACTAAGTTCCTAATGGAAGGTAATAGTGAAAGGAAGATAGATCTTGAAGAGGTTCAAGATCAAGTAGATGATACATAATTGGTTGACACTAGCACTCAACATGAAAATGTTGAGAATGATCAAATGGATGATCAAAGTATACATGACGTTCGCAGATCTGGTAGGATTAGTAATCCTCCTGAGAGATATGGGTTTCTCATGGATGGTTGCTATGTGGTTGATTTGGATTAACCAATAAACTACCAAGATGCTTTATCAAGGATTGATAAAGATAAATGGCAGGAAGCCATGAACGCTGAGATGCAATCCATGTATGACAACAAAATTTGGGAACTTGTTGCATAACCTACTGGCTCAAGGCTAGTTGATTGTAAATGGCTTTTCAAAATGAAAACTGACATACATGGAAACTTGGATACATATAAAGCTAGACTTGTAGCAAAAGGTTTCACTCAAACTCAAGGGGTTGACTATGATGAAACTTTTTCGCCTGTGGCAATGCTAAAGTCTATTAGGATATTACTTGCCATTGCTGCTCATTATGATTATGAAATATGGCAAATGGATGTCAAGACCGCTTTCCTAAATGGATATCTTGAGGAAGATGTCTATATGGTACAGCCTGAAGGTTTTGTTGATCCGAAATATTCTAAAAAGGTATGCAAGTTAAAGAAGTCAATCTACAGATTGAAACAAGCATCTAGAATGTGGAACCATCGTTGTAATGAGGAGGCACAGAAATTTGGCTTCATTAAAAATGGTGATGAAGCTTGTGTATAAAAGAAAGCTAGTGGGAGCACTATCATGTTCCTTGTATTATATGTGGATGATATATTATTATTTGGGAACGATATTCCGGCAATGCAAGGTGTTAAAACTTGGTTAAGTAAATGATTTTTCATTAAGGATCTTGGAGAAGCACAATACGTTTTGGGGATTGGGATCTACAGAGATAGATCCAAGAAACTGATAGGTTTGAATCAAAGTGCATACATTGAAAAGATCTTGAAAATGTTCAAGATGGAGTTTAACAACCGGTCCTAATCCTCCTGGACGGAGTCATCAACAGTTGGTCCCATTGCGATGATCGACTTCAAGTAATGTCCTTAACATGAGCAAATGCACAGCGGAAGACTTACTTTATACCTGAGAATAACATGTTTTAAAAAGTCAACATAAAGTTGGTGAGATATATAGGTTTGATGCTAGCAGCGTTATAACTATGGACCACAAGATTTCATATGTAAACATTTAATAAAAATATTCTAAGTGGTTGAGCACTTGGTAACCATACTTAACATTTAATCACGTCGCATATTCCCTTTATTATGAAATCTTACTACACTGTACCAAGTATAGTCACGAAACGAAGTACTGTGCAACCGTTGAATACTGGTCGTCCAGTCCGGTTGGGGTTGTCAGGCCCGATAGATCTATCAACAGGATTCGCGTTTACAATACCGCTGTAAATAATAGTTACCAAGCTACAGGGAAGTATGCCAGTGGTATAACTCAACGTAGAATATATTTTTGATCACTTGTGTCCATAACGTAAATCATTTATAAAAACAGCGCATGTATTCTCAGCCCAAAAATATTTAGAGTTTAAAAGGGACTATATACTCACCTAATGTATTTTGTAGTAAAAATACATATAACATCTTTGAACAAGTATAGGGTTGGCCTCGGATTCACGAACCTATATCATTTATATATATATTAACACATATACACGTAACCGAATAATTTATTTATTAATTGATATTTTTGTAACATATATGTTTCATTACTAACTTAGTTATCTATATTTATCTATATACTTTTAAATAATTAATTAGTATTTATTTTAAAAAAAAATATCAATATAGTTATGTTATATGTAATAAATATATTTTTCTTATAATATTTATTTAGTAAAATAATAATAATAATATTAATATTGATAATGAAAATAATAACTTTGATAATAACATAATAATGTAGATAAATTTGTATAAAAATCATTTTAATGAAAATAATGATAACGATAGTAATAATGATAATAATAATGATATTAATAGAATTAACAATGTAACTACCTTAGAAAGCCCATTTAAAAAGATTCGTACCAAGAAGGAATTGAACCCGTGACCTCTCGCTAAACCGAATCAACACTTAACCATTCGTCCAATTATGTTTTTCTGAGATTATCTCATATCATTATATTTTATCCCCAATCCTGGCCCGACTACACAAGCATGGCCCATCAGACAACTTGATCTCGGCCCAACCCTAAATTACTCGACCCGATAACACCTTTCGGCCCATTTAATGTAACAAGGGACTCGGCCCAACAGTTTTTAAAAAATAAAACTCCATAGCCTGGTTTCGAACCCGCGACCACCCACTCGCACACTAACACTCTCTGCCATTACTCCATGCTTGTTTTTCTGATTTAATACCCATTTAGTATTTATATAACCCGTACTGTTTAGTTATTATCTTCTTCCTCATGAAGAACAATCAGGGAAACAAAAAGGGATGGTCATAAACAAATTATAATTTGATTTAAAGCTTAGAATTAATTTATAAATAACCTGAGATATTTTATTTTATTTTTTTGTTAAATCCAGCGAAAAAATTAAAAAAAAAATTAAAAAAAAAAAAAAAAAAAAAAAACAAGCAGCGAGCTGCTGTTACGGTTTTCTTAAAAAAAATTGATTTTTAATTCGTGAACGTTTTACGCAAAGTTTATAATACAAAGTACGATTCAAATCACCTCTATAAACTATAAAAATTATCAATTTAATCAGAAACATCAAAACCATTTCGAATTTTAGGATGAACGATTGCTTTGACTTTTTAAAATATAACTTTGACTTCGAAATTCAAGATGAATATGAAGAATTGGAGTCTGAAAACTTACTAACAGTTTAAGTGGACGATTTTTAACAGCATGACATTTCTAGATTTTTAAAATTAATTATGGAGTCAAGCTTTTGGCAAAATGACCAAGAACAGAGGAGAAAAACTTGATTTATGTTTTTAATTTCCCATTACAGTTAGATGTAATCTGTATATAACGATGATAATTGAGTAATTGGAGTTAGTACATGTGATATATTTGGTTTTTGTTTGGTAATGAAAGTTGAGGTCGATGACTCCCCATTTATAGACATGGAGTACCAAATCATGTAGCAAATGATAAATAATAAAAAAAAATTAAGTCTGATGGTTACCCTTACCAGATTTTGTACGAATTATAAATTGGGATTTTACCTTTAACAAGATTTCGGACAGAAAATATATTTTTGATAGTGATGTTACAAGGAATACGCATTTTTTTTTTTTTTTGTATATGTCCATATTTATCTTCATATTTATATATTAATCTGTGCTATATATATGTATACGTATTTATATAGATCACTGTAATTTAACTAATAATAATAGTTTTTAATGTATTAAGGTTGATAATATTATTAACATTTACATTTACAAAATACTAATATCAATAATAATAATAGTTTTAATTATAATAATATTCAAAATATTAATAATATTAATAATAAAATTTATAATAATAAAAACACCAAACTAATATTAAAAATATTACTAATAATAATGATATTTAATAATAATAAAAATGATAATAATTAATGATGATAGTCATAATATTATATTATTCATAATGATTGTTTATATTATTAATGATAATAATATTACTACACCAATTATTTTAACTTATAATTTCAATTTAATATATTACACTTCATACCATTTATTTATGTATCAAATAATAACATATAATATTTATACCCTATAGATTTATTATAATAATTATTTGTAGAATCCATACACATTTATATACAGCTAGTTATTTACAAACAATTGTTCGTGAATCGTCGGGAATGGTCAAAGGGTAATTGATTATCCGAATATAGATTTTAGACTTTCTAGACTTAACATTAGGGTTTTTGCTTATCGAGTCGGAAATATATAGAGTTTAGGGTTTAAATTTGGTCGGAAATTTCCGGGTCATTACAGTACCCACCCGTTAAAGAAATTTCGTCCCCGAAATTTGAGTGAGGTCGTCATAGCTAACAATAAAATTGTTTTTATGACGAATATGAGGTATTAATAGAGTTTTATCATTATTAAGAGATATTGATAAAACGATTCGATCATGTGAAGCGTACGAGTGAAGATATCACAAAAGAGCGAAATGAGTAATTAAATATATTTGTTTCAATCGATAACGTAATTACTATTAACTTCCGGGATTTAAGGGATTTTAAGAAAATCTTGCGTAAGAAGATTTGATTCCTCGGCGCTCAGGATCTTCTTTGATTTAATGCGGCAAATCGGTTTTGATTTCTTTGTCGGATATTTTACTTATAAAACTACCTCCTTCGTTCCCTTATTTCCATATCCCACATCTTCTACTCTTTCTCCTTAATTCTTATTTAAAGATATTTGCCAATATGCTCCATCCTATTCTAATCCTTGATATTTTTTTAATTTTCACATCTGTCGTCCTTCTTTTTCATCTACTACCAGAAGAATCTATTTACTTCTACTATATTCTTGCGTTGATAGTGCTTCTAGTTCTCCCATGTCTTTATTTATCTATCGGCATTGATATACATGGTTTGTAAATCCTGGGTGGTTGTTGAGTGTGGTATCTCCCCTTATACTTTGATGCTCTTGTTTCTGTTTTCTATAATCATTGTCATTCATAAGTAATACTCTCTTCTTTTTGCTGCGATTTATATCCCAATTTCTATTTTGGGGCTTTGTCCCTTCGTTTCTTCTTCCCGTCCTTGAGTCAAGCGAGCAATGGTCCGGAATTCGTAGGTATGAGATTTGGAATGAACATAGCTAATGTTCTAAGAAGAAAGGGTATTGGCATGATTTTGATTCGTTAAATTTCCAGAATACCCTGGAAAAGATAGAACTATCAAGACAATATGTTCCTGATAGGTTTAAAGATTAAATAGAATGTATGAGCCATGTAGCATGACACATGATGACGGTACTGTGAATCATCACATTCCATTAGAAACTTAACATGACTTACTGTAATATAATGAAGTTGATCAAGTTTCATTATATTATACTAATTCATGTATCAGTTCCCAACACTACTTCAAAACATTCATATTTTAAATTTGAAGATTTCAGAATATAGAAACTAACACAGTTTCTTTTATGTTGTAACGCAGATATTACGGAGAGATAAAGGATCCCAGATAAGAATAGTTGTGAAAATATCTCCAGAAATATGGAGAATATGTATAACGGAAGATTTGAAGATATCTTATAATATCTAAGATAAGATGATGATGAAGAATATCTTTTGAGAAGGTCTAGAATAAGGGGTAGGGTTCTTACTAACGGTTTCAGCAGGTACTGAATCATTTGGATTCTTTGAGGGCAGGTTCAGTCTTTGTATTTGTTCTTTGTTTTCCTTAACGGTTAGCTCAATCCATTTTCCAGTACCAAATTTTCTATCGAACGTTCCTATCACTCCCTGCTTTATCATTAAACTTTTGGCCATTTAGGCCATCTACAATTTTACTGTTTCCTCTGCATTTAATGCAGCCATATCTGAATCGTCGGCTATCAATCCGAGATGTTTTCGGGCGAATTGTGTTTTTAGTTGATTAAACTCTTATGGTAGTAAAAAGGTTTTCCGATAACGACGGCGCAAGGACAAGGTGTATATATCGAGGTTATAATAAGACTGGTCTTACTGAAAAGTCGAAGTTAACTTGCTGGAGCTGTGACAAAATTGGCTAATTTGGAAAGGAATTGCAAAGTTATTTTGGGTAACACTAATGGAATTAACACTGCTGCGTTGTTAAACGTTGACTCAGTCTCCGAGAGTTTTCAAGGGCATATTTATATGCAAGAATCTTTTCTTCCAGAGATGAGGTGCGGTTGGTTCATTCTCTTGATCGAAATGTTTTCAAGAATTATGAAAGGTTTGAACGCGAATTGTAATTGTCGAGGTACAAATGAGGTTTAGAATGAAATCAAGTGGCAAACTTGAAGAATTGTTTAGTTTCATATGTTATAAATAACATTTTAATTCATTTTAATTGTCCAAAGTTAGCAGTCTAATAATCCGATTGTCCAATGGTCCAATAAATTCATATATAAATTAAATATATAATATTCGAATAAATTAATACGTATCGTGACCCGTGTACCGGTCTCAGTGTCGATCACAACTCAAACCATATATATATTTTGGAATCAACTCCAACCCTGTATAGCCAACACCCACCTTCACATATAGAGTGTCTACGGTTGTTCCGAAATATATATATAGATGGGTCGATATGATAAGTCGAAACCTTGTATACGTGTCCCGTTATTTAAAGTGCGTAAATATAAATAACAGAATAAAAATGACGATGAATAAAATTGCAAGAATGTAAATTGCGATAATGTAAATTGCGATAAAATGTAATCAGTTAGCTGGGAACAGTTAGCCGGAACAGTTAGCGTGTAATCCTATCACAATTTCAATTAATTAATTCGTTTTTGTTTCTAACACTTTTTATTTTTGTCCAATGTTTTCTTCGTTATGCCACTTGTTGGATTATGATAGGTCAAAATTCAAATATAAAATTTGAATAGAAATGGTTATACTATGGTGAACGGATACGTATATCGGATAGTGAATGATCGTTGAATCAGATTCGAAGAATGTACAGGGTAACTTATTAATGTGAATTCTAAATATTCCTCGGGTACTACCCACCCGTTAAAATATTTTCATCATTAACAGTTTGTACGAGAGAATTTTTAATTACAATCTTTATGAAAATATACTTGCATATATATTTTCATCGGATGTAATCATGGATTTAATGAGTCAAAAACTCATCTGATTTATCGTTAATACTAGATTACATAATCTCTAAAACTTTAGAAATTACATAATCACCATGTCGAACGAGGGAAAATGAGGTAGAATGATACGTAAAGCGAAGATAGTCGATGTAGATCGATGTGTAGAACAAAGTTCATACTCGAAGTACAGATGGTGATATTGAGGCATGTAATGTTGATATTCGAGGTACAGATTGTGATGTTGAGAGTTACGGCGCGGTTATGGTTTAGGGATGATAAGAGTACTGTCGACGTCGATGATGGTGGTACTGATTATGCTGCTGGTGCTGCTGCTGGTGTTCGTAACCTTCGCACCAGGTTCTCCAAAGTCGTCACACGAGCGCGTAGTTCGTTAACTTCTTCTAGTACTACGGGATGATTGACGGTTGAGACGAGCGGTTGAGTAAGATTCGAAATATAGGATAATATATAATCGTGACGGGATACTCTAGAAATGAGAGGATAAATGGTTTCTCGAACAGATTCGCCGGTATGTGCTTCAGGTTCATCTCCAAGAGGGCAATTTGGTGGATGGAGAAGATCTTCGATGTGAAATGATTTTCGGATATCGGATGATATTCTAGCTATATAGAATATCTATATATATAATACTAAAGATTTCGTAAACTACTGAGGAACCTACGGCATATGTCAGGCAAGTCTACAGATGCGCTACGATATGAATTATCAGATACGCTAAGATATGAATTTTGTCTATACACTATCGACGCAGTAAATGCAGTAAGATGTGTCTAGACTTATGAACGATAAGCAGGCAATTTCCTAAGGATGATAAGCAGGTGATTTCCGACTAGAAATGATAAGCAAAACTTTTGACATGCAGACACGGTCAAAGTCCAGACCTACTAATGCATCTAATCAACTAACAGTTAGACACACTAATGCAAGACCTGGTTCGCTAAGACCAACGCTCTAATACCAACTTTAACAACCGGTCCTAATCCTCCTGGACGGAGTCATCAACAGTTGGTCCCATTGCGATGATCGACTTCAAGTAATGTCCTTAACATGAGCAAATGCACAGCGGAAGACTTACTTTATACCTGAGAATAACATGTTTTAAAAAGTCAACATAAAGTTGGTGAGATATATAGGTTTGATGCTAGCAGCGTTATAACTATGGACCACAAGATTTCATATGTAAACATTTAATAAAAATATTCTAAGTGGTTGAGCACTTGGTAACCATACTTAACATTTAATCACGTCGCATATTCCCTTTATTATGAAATCTTACTACACTGTACCAAGTATAGTCACGAAACGAAGTACTGTGCAACCGTTGAATACTGGTCGTCCAGTCCGGTTGGGGTTGTCAGGCCCGATAGATCTATCAACAGGATTCGCGTTTACAATACCGCTGTAAATAATAGTTACCAAGCTACAGGGAAGTATGCCAGTGGTATAACTCAACGTAGAATATATTTTTGATCACTTGTGTCCATAACGTAAATCATTTATAAAAACAGCGCATGTATTCTCAGCCCAAAAATATTTAGAGTTTAAAAGGGACTATATACTCACCTAATGTATTTTGTAGTAAAAATACATATAACATCTTTGAACAAGTATAGGGTTGGCCTCGGATTCACGAACCTATATCATTTATATATATATTAACACATATACACGTAACCGAATAATTTATTTATTAATTGATATTTTTGTAACATATATGTTTCATTACTAACTTAGTTATCTATATTTATCTATATACTTTTAAATAATTAATTAGTATTTATTTTAAAAAAAAATATCAATATAGTTATGTTATATGTAATAAATATATTTTTCTTATAATATTTATTTAGTAAAATAATAATAATAATATTAATATTGATAATGAAAATAATAACTTTGATAATAACATAATAATGTAGATAAATTTGTATAAAAATCATTTTAATGAAAATAATGATAACGATAGTAATAATGATAATAATAATGATATTAATAGAATTAACAATGTAACTACCTTAGAAAGCCCATTTAAAAAGATTTGTACCAAGAAGGAATTGAACCCGTGACCTCTCGCTAAACCGAATCAACACTTAACCATTCGTCCAATTATGTTTTTCTGAGATTATCTCATATCATTATATTTTATCCCCAATCCTGGCCCGACTACACAAGCATGGCCCATCAGACAACTTGATCTCGGCCCAACCCTAAATTACTCGACCCGATAACACCTTTCGGCCCATTTAATGTAACAAGGGACTCGGCCCAACAGTTTTTAAAAAATAAAACTCCATAGCCTGGTTTCGAACCCGCGACCACCCACTCGCACACTAACACTCTCTGCCATTACTCCATGCTTGTTTTTCTGATTTAATACCCATTTAGTATTTATATAACCCGTACTGTTTAGTTATTATCTTCTTCCTCATGAAGAACAATCAGGGAAACAAAAAGGGATGGTCATAAACAAATTATAATTTGATTTAAAGCTTAGAATTAATTTATAAATAACCTGAGATATTTTATTTTATTTTTTTGTTAAATCCAGCGAAAAAATTAAAAAAAAAATTAAAAAAAAAAAAAAAAAACAAGCAGCGAGCTGCTGTTACGGTTTTCTTAAAAAAAAATTGATTTTTAATTCGTGAACGTTTTACGCAAAGTTTATAATACAAAGTACGATTCAAATCACCTCTATAAACTATAAAAATTATCAATTTAATCAGAAACATCAAAACCATTTCGAATTTTAGGATGAACGATTGCTTTGACTTTTTAAAATATAACTTTGACTTCGAAATTCAAGATGAATATGAAGAATTGGAGTCTGAAAACTTACTAACAGTTTAAGTGGACGATTTTTAACAGCATGACATTTCTAGATTTTTAAAATTAATTATGGAGTCAAGCTTTTGGCAAAATGACCAAGAACAGAGGAGAAAAACTTGATTTATGTTTTTAATTTCCCATTACAGTTAGATGTAATCTGTATATAACGATGATAATTGAGTAATTGGAGTTAGTACATGTGATATATTTGGTTTTTGTTTGGTAATGAAAGTTGAGGTCGATGACTCCCCATTTATAGACATGGAGTACCAAATCATGTAGCAAATGATAAATAATAAAAAAAAATTAAGTCTGATGGTTACCCTTACCAGATTTTGTACGCATTATAAATTGGGATTTTACCTTTAACAAGATTTCGGACAGAAAATATATTTTTGATAGTGATGTTACAAGGAATACGCATTTTTTTTTTTTTTTGTATATGTCCATATTTATCTTCATATTTATATATTAATCTGTGCTATATATATGTATACGTATTTATATAGATCACTGTAATTTAACTAATAATAATAGTTTTTAATGTATTAAGGTTGATAATATTATTAACATTTACATTTACAAAATACTAATATCAATAATAATAATAGTTTTAATTATAATAATATTCAAAATATTAATAATATTAATAATAAAATTTATAATAATAAAAACACCAAACTAATATTAAAAATATTACTAATAATAATGATATTTAATAATAATAAAAATGATAATAATTAATGATGATAGTCATAATATTATATTATTCATAATGATTGTTTATATTATTAATGATAATAATATTACTACACCAATTATTTTAACTTATAATTTCAATTTAATATATTACACTTCATACCATTTATTTATGTATCAAATAATAACATATAATATTTATACCCTATAGATTTATTATAATAATTATTTGTAGAATCCATACACATTTATATACAGCTAGTTATTTACAAACAATTGTTCGTGAATCGTCGGGAATGGTCAAAGGGTAATTGATTATCCGAATATAGATTTTAGACTTTCTAGACTTAACATTAGGGTTTTTGCTTATCGTGTCGGAAATATATAGAGTTTAGGGTTTAAATTTGGTGAAATTTCCGGGTCATTACATGGAGAACTCTAAGAAAGGTTTGGTACCTATTCAAAGAGGAACGCTTCTCAGTTCATCTCAGTGCCCTACCATGAAAGATGAACAAGAGAGAATGAAGAAAGTCCCATATGCGTCTACCATTGGGTCAATCATGTATGCAATGATATGCACTAGACCGGATGTGTCATGCGCTCTTAGCCTGACAAGTAGATACCAGAATAACCCAGGAAACAGTCATTGGATTGCTGTCAAAAGTATATTGAAATACCTTAGGAGGACTAAGGATATGTTTCTAATTTATGGGTCTGGTGAGGAGGAACTCGCTGTAAAAGGTTACGTAGACGCGAGTTTCCAAACTGATCGAGATGATTCTCGATCACAGTCCAGTTATGTCTTCACGTTAAATGGAGGTGCGGTCTCTTGGAAGAGTTCAAAACAGGATGTTGTTGCATTATCCACTATAGAGTCAGAGTACATTTCTGCCTCATTGGCAGCTCAGGAAGCTGCATGGATGAAGAAATTCATCGACGACTTAGGAGTAGTCCCTTCCATTTAGGACCCTCTTGAGATCTTTTGTGACAACGAGGGTGTGATTACTTAAATCAAGGAACCTCGTTCTCACCAAAAGACCCGTCACATTGAGCGGAGATTCAACTACATAAGGGATGAAGTTGAAAATGGAAAGATATGTATTCGCAAAGTAAACACAGAACTTAATATAGCGGATCCACTCACGAAGCTCTTAAATGGTGCAAAACATCAAGGGCATGTTAGTGCATTAGGGCTTCGATATTCTAGTGATTGGTTGTGATCTGTTTTATGTATTGTAACGGAATGAAGTGGTTCAAACTCATTAATATAATTATGGTGTTAATTTATTAATCTCGAGTCAGGTTCCTATTTTGCATATTTTATCCATGAATAAGTAATTATTCTAAATTCCATAGTCGATCACATTTGTGGGAGCAAGTGTGAGGTTTAGACTATTATGAACTTGGATTGGTATACATTCACGGGATGAATGTGGGGCAAGGCTGCAACCAAGGTTCATAGATATTTGTGGGATACAAATATTGGAAGACCCGCCCTCAAGATTTACTAAATGGAGCCTTTGTGGTTGATCACATGTAATCTTGAGTAAAGGCAAATATCATTGTATCCTCTGACCTGAGATACATACTGGGTTCAGATATTTACCAAGTATTGTGCCTTGATTCTTTCTTTCGCTATTCTGAAATATGGTAGTTCATAAGGAAGAGCTCAGGTATAATACAAAGTATATATCTAGGACGTATGTAGTCAAGATGGAATTTGTCCCTCTTATTCGTTGAGAGTTAGATGTCTAAGGCCTGATAAAGTTAAATCTAGAAGAGAGTGTGATGGAATTCAACATAACAACAAATTCATATGTGTATATAATCACAAAACCGATTTCATGAATATTAAGACAAGCGGAAGCATTATGTTATTTATAAACAAGTGTATATGTTAAACCCTTTTAAGTGAATTCCATTATGTGTTATCAAGCCTTGAACATATACTTACAAACTAAAAGAGGGAATAAGAATTTACCTCCTCAATATAGATTGAGGGCTGAAAATGGACAGCAGAATGTGGATGAAGATGATGCGAAAATGGAGCTTTAAAGCAATGAAACCTCAAGAGATTATACCCCAAACTTATGACCAACACCCTAGCCTTTAGTTAGGATTTAATTAGACACTTAATGTGAGCTTGAAAATCAAACTTGGAACCTCCTTTGATGTATAAAACCTCACGATTTTGGACAGCAGCAGGATGCTGAAATCAGTTTTTTTTTCAAGCTTTGAAACACTAGTTACACTTGAGAGAATAAGTCTTGCTTTGGTCCAAGAGTTCCCCATGCTTATATGGACCTTTTATGTTCTTAAAAGTAACAATAACATGGCATGCCTATGAGTCTTGGAGACCCAAAATCTGCCACCATATATTTTATATAATAATGTCTTTACATATATATAAACTTGATATATATATATATATATATATATATATATATATATATATATATAAAACATGTATATTTTTATGTTACTTTCATATTTTATAAACCTTTTATAAAATATAACACAATATAATCATTTAAAACTTATAAACAATTATATATAAATTATCCAAATAATTTATCTCAAGTGATAACATTTTAGAAAACCGATTTTTCTAAAATCCAAGTGTCGTGTATTTACTTAATGATTTAATCGTTAAGCTTGAATACGTTTAGGGTGTCGGTAAGCTTGTTATTGGGTATGACCCGACTTGGATCATAACATATTAGCCACATTAAATTAATATGCCTCTCGGGCATACGAAAAACCTTCAATCTCCCACTTGCACGAGAAACATAAGAAATTAATGCAAGTGATGGATACCACCTAACGACCGTCCATCACCCCCAATATGTTATGACTTTGTGCCATTCAATAACATCATCCTTTTCGAGTTCCCATATCGAATATGAATAGGTGAATCTTTTCATTATGTCCTTTCGTCATAGATGTCATGTTAAACCCAAGAGACACAGAATGATCACTCTCTTTTAGATTTAACTTTATCAGGCCTTAGACATCTGACTCTCAACAAATAAGAGGGACAAATTCCATCTTGACTGCATACGTCCTAAATATGTACCTTGCATTATGCCTGAGCTCTTCCTTGTGAACTACCATATTTCAGAATAGCGAAGGAAAGAATCAAGGCACGATACTTGGTAAATATCCGAACTCAATATGTATCTCAGGTCAGAGGATACAATGATATTCGCCTTTACTCAAGATTACATGTGATCAACAACAAAGGCTCCATTTAGTAAATCTTGAGGGCGGGTCTTTCAATATTTGTATCCCACAAATATCTATGAACCTTGGTTGCAACCTTGCCCTACATTCATCCCGTGAATGTATACCAATCCAAGTTCATAATAGTCTAAACCTCACACTTGTTCCCACAAATGTGATCGACTACGAAATTTAGAATAATTACTTATTCATGGATAAAATATGCAAAATAGGAACTTGACTCAAAATAAATTAATACCATAATTATATTGATGAGTTTGAACAATTTCATTCCGTTATAATACTTAAAACAGATCACAACCAATCACTAGAATATCGATGCCCTAATGCGCTAACATGCCCTTGATGTTTCGCACCATGTAAGAGCTTCGTGAGTGGATCCGCTATATTAAGATCTGTGTGAACTTTGCGAATACATATCTTTCCCTTTTCAACTTCATCCCTTATGTAGTTGAATCTCCGCTCAATGTGACGGGTCTTTTGGTGAGCACGAGGTTCCTTGATTTGAGCAATCGCACCCTCGTTGTCACAAAAGATCTCAAGAGGGTCCTGAATGGAAGGGACTACTCCTAAGTCGTCGATGAATTTCTTCATCCATGCAGCTTCCTGAGCTGCCAATGAGGCGGCAATGTACTCCGACTCTGTAGTGGATAATGCAACAACATCCTGTTTTGAACTCTTCCAAGAGACCGCACCTCCATTTAATGTGAAGACATAACCGGATTGTGATCGAGAATCATCACGATCAGTTTGGAAACTCGCGTCCACGTAACCTCTTACAACGAGTTCCTCCTCACCAGACCTATATATTAGAAACATATCCTTAGTCCTCCTAAGGTATTTCAATATACTTTTAACAGTAATCCAATGACTGTTTCCTGGGTTATTCTGGTATCTGCTTGACAGGCTAAGAGCGCATGACACATCCGGTCTAGTGCATATCATTGCATACATGATTGACCCAATGGCAGACGCATATGGGACTTTCTTCATTTTCTCTTGTTCATCTTTCGTGGTGGGGCACTGAGATGAACTAAGGAGCGTTCCTCTTTGAATAGGTACCAAACCTTTCTTAGAGTTTTCCATCTTGAACCTTTTCAAGATCTTTTCAATGTATGCACTTTGATTCAAACCTATCAATTTCTTGGATCTATCCCTGTAGATCCTAATCCCCAAAATGTATTGTGCTTCTTCAAGATCCTTAATGGAGAAGCAACTTTTTAGCCAAGTCATAATACCTTGCATTGTCGGAATATCGTTTCCAAATAACAATATATCATCCACATATAATACAAGGAACATGATAGTGCTCCCACTAGCTTTCTTGTATACACAAGCTTCATCACCATTTTTAATGAAGCCAAACTTCTTGGCTTCCTCATTAAAACGATGATTCCACATTCTAGATGCTTGTTTCAATCCGTAGATTGACTTCTTTAACTTACATACTTTGTTAGGATGTTTCGGATCGACAAAACCTTCAGGATGAACCATATAGACATCTTCCTCAAGATATCCATTTAGGAAAGTGGTCTTGACATCCATTTGCCATATTTCATAATCATAATGAGCAGCAATGGCAAATAATATCCTAATAGACTTTAGCATTGCCACAGGCGAAAAGGTTTCATCATAGTCAACCCCTTGAGTTTGAGTGAAACCTTTTGCTACAAGTCTAGCTTTATATGTATTTAAGTTTCCATGCATGTCGGTTTTCATCTTGAAAATCCATTTACAATCAACTAACTTGGAGTTAGCAGGTTGTACAACTAGTTCCCAAACTTGGTTGTCATACATGGATTGCATCTCAGCGTTCATGGCTTCCTGCCATTTATCTTTATCAATCCTTGATAAAGCATCTTGGTAGTTTGTTGGTTCGTCCAAATCAACCACATAGCAACCATCCATGAGAAACCCATATCTCTCAGGAGGATTACTAATCCTACCAGATCTGCGAATGTCTTGTATACTTTGATCATCCATTTGATCATTCTCAACATTTTCATGTTGAGTGCTAGTGTTAACCAATTGTGTATCATCTACTTGATCTTGAACCTCTTCAAGATCTATCTTCCTTTCACTATTTCCTTCCAATAGGAATTTAGTTTCAAGGAATTCAGCCTTTCAAGCAACAAATACATTTTGCTCGGTTGGATCATAGAAATAGTATCCCATATCATCCTTGGGATATCCTATGAGGATACACTTCGTGGATCGAGCATTCAACTTATTAGGGACATAATGCTTAGGATAAGCTTCACATCCCCATACCTTTAAGTATGATAGAGATGGAGGTTTTCCAAACCACATCTCATGAGGAGTTCGTTCCACTTTCTTGGTTGGGGCCATATTTAAAATACGAGCCACGGAGCATAGACAATAACCCCAAAATGATAGAGGTAACGTGCTTCTAGCCATCATAGATCGAACCATATCCATTAGGGTTCGGTTCCTCCTTTCGGAAACCCCATTAAGTTGGGGTGTTCCTGGTGGAGTAAGTTGTGAGATAATCCCACAACTCCTAAGATGATCTTGGAAGGCATCGCTTAGGTATTCACCTCCTCTATCGGTACGAAGTACCTTGATTGTCTTGTTGAGTTAATTTTGTACTTCGTTTTGATATTCTTTGAATGCTTCAAAAGGTTCATCCTTATGTCTTAATAAGTAGACATATCCGAAATGACTAAAGTCATCAATGAAAGTAACAAAGTATCTTTCACCATTCCTAGTCATGGGTGTAAAGGGTCCACATACATCCGAATGTATTAATCCCAATAAATCTTTAGCCCTTTCATAGGTCCCTTTGAACGGTGCTTTAGTCATTTTGCCTTGTAAACAAGATTCACATACATCAAGCGAGTCCATCTCATTTGATTTCAAGAGTCCATTCTTTTGAAGTGTACGCATTCGGTTCTTGTTTATGTGACCAAGGCGACAATGCCATAAGTAGGAATCACTCAAATCCCTTTTGAGTTTCTTGGTGCTAGTATGGTATATTGAGCTACTAGATGATGTATCATCATGAACCAATTCATAAATTCCATTTGAAGGCGAAGCCTTAAAATAGAATACATTATCTAAATAAACGTGGATATCATTATTAACAAAATTAAGATAAAAACCACATTATTTTAAACGGGAAACTGAAATAATGTTTCGACATAAATCCGGTGCATACAAAACATTGTTCAAAATAAGTTCCAAACCGCTTGGAAGCTTTAATACAAAGTCTCCTTGAGCCTTCACTTGCACTTTGGCTCCATTACCCATAAAGAGACTTGATGTTCCCGTTTGTTTGTTACTTCTTTTGAACCCCTGCAAAGAATTGCAAATGTGAGTTCCACATCCAGTGTCTAATACCCAGGTATTAGAAGAAGTAATACTAAGCTCTATATATACCATATATATATATTACCTGAGGTTTGCCCCGCATCCCTCTTTTCCTTCAACTCCTTAAGGTAGACCGGGCATTTGCGTTTCCAGTGACCCATTTCACCGCAACCGAAGCACGGGTTTTCCTTGGGGTTTGCTTGTCCGGCAACCTTTTGCTTCTTGTTCTTGTTTTTGGTTGGGGTAACCATCCTCCCCTTTCCCTTACCTTGATGGGCGGGTCCTTTCCTCTTAGCCGCCTTTGGCTTGGAGGTGTTGTTACCTTTGGACCCACCATCATTGATCATTAGCACGGGTGAAGCCCTCTTACCCATGCTAGTTTCTGCCGTCCTAAGCATGCCATGAAGTTCGCCAATAGTCTTATCCATCCCATTCATATTGTAATTAATTACAAATTGGTCAAACCTCTTTGACAAGGAGTTTAGGATAAGATCCGTGGCTAGCTCATTAGATATGTTGAGATTAATACGGTTTGCGCGATCAATGAGACTTTTCATCTTAAGGACATAAGATGAAACGGATTGGGAGTCGTCCATACGACATGCATGAAGTGCTCGAACGGTCTCGAAGCGCTCGACACGTGCTTGTTGAAGGAACATCTCCTTCAACTGCGTGATCATGTCGTATGCAGTATGATGCTCGAAATCCTTTTGGAGTTCGGGTATCATAGTCCCAAGCATTAGGCAAGCGACTTGCACCGAATCGGCGCAATACTTATCCCAATAAGCCATGCCTTCCGTATCATCCTCGTCGGGTTGATCGGGAATGGGGTCTTCCAACACATACGCCTTATCCTCAAGTTTGAGGACAATCCTAAGATTACGGAACCAATCCATAAAGTTCGTATGGTTGAGTTTGTCTTTCTCGAGGAGAGACCTTAACGATAGGTTGTTCAAGTTAATAGGTGCGTTTTGCATGTTGTTATTGTTGGCGGCCATCTACAAAATTTAACAAAGTTCATTTAAGTATCGATTTTAAATTTAATAAACAATACCCTTTTAAATTTTAATTGACTTATTAAATATTAGAATCCAACGGTAAATCAAATTTCGATTAGGTGACCTTTATCCCGTTATTTGATTTAGCTAGGTAGTCATTTATATGACAATTGCAATCCTTTTGCAACTTCTAAATTATGGGATCATGCAATCCTTTTGCATGGCATATTTATCCCATCAACGCCTATTTGTTCCTCATGCTTCGGTGACCCTAAGTTCATGATTCCCAAATCAAGTCGTCCTACTTGTGTAAACATGTAAAATTAACATACAAGTGGTTAGGTTACCTTTATCCCACAAGCATGCGAATTTTACCTTAACTATATTAGTTAGCTCATAACGGTTAGGTGACCTTTATCCCGTTATGAGTTCCCTACTATGTTTAAGTGTCCTACAAAAGGATGGCGTTAAACTTGTTTGCCTTGTTTTAGTTTTAAAGGGATTTTCGGCTTTCTTTATTCTAGTTTAAGAAAACATATATGCCATACACCAACATGCATTTAGTGTATGGTTTATTTGAAATCCATTTTCAAGTCTAGTAATTTTAGCCAATTACTTGATATAAACCATTTTATATATATGATCCTTATCATGTTCTTAATAACCGTTTATTAATGTCCTTTTAGCCGTTTTTAATTTAACCATTTAAATTGACGTTTTTTAATAATTTTAACCAATTAAATTGTAGTTGTGCTTGTTGTTAACTTGTGTGATAACTTGTTGTAGTAACATACACAATCCACAATCATACAAGAAATAAAACAACCACGCATGCAAACAAATGTGTTCACAATCAAGCCGATTTGGTAGACATTTGTTTAGCCGAAAACAAATGTCACCGGTTAAGGGTTATAACACTAAGTAGGAGATTTCAAAATCTCCCACTTAATCTTGCATCCAAATGCATCTTCCAAGTCTTCATCTTGTATCTTCATTTTTACAAAAAATATATCCTAATACATTTTGTCTAAAATGAAATTACAACCTAATCTATTTTACATACCAAATATAAAATAAATTACATAACCAAATGAATGAATATTACAACCAAATGAATGAATTAATTATTACATACCAAATGAATAATACAAATCATTCAAACACACATGCATTCAATCACAAGGTCTTGGCTATGATTGTGAACAACAACATATGAACAAAATATGAACCAAATGGCAAACCAAAACCATATTTGGAGCCCCAAACAATTCGGCACATAGATTAACCCACCCAAAACCAATAATATTTGCATTCTATTTTCATGCATGTACATAAAATGCAAAGTTATGGTGAGTTCAAAAAACCATCTCGAAGCATATTTCAAGACTTCGGCTCTAGATACCATTGATGGAATTCAACATAACAACAAATTCATATGTGTATATAATCACAAAACCGATTTCATGAATATTAAGACAAGCGGAAGCATTATGTTATTTATAAACAAGTGTATATGTTAAACCCTTTTAAGTGAATTCCATTATGTGTTATTAAGCCTTGAACATATACTTACAAACTAAAAGAGGGAATAAGAATTTACTCCTCAATATAGATTGAGGGCTGAAAATGGACAGCAGAATGTGGATGAAGATGATGCAAAAATGGAGCTTCAAAGCAATGAAACCTCAAGAGATTATACCCCAAACTTATGACCAACACCCTAGCCTTTAGTTAGGATTTAATTAGACACTTAATGTGAGCTTGAAAATTAAACTTGGAACCTCCTTTGATGTATAAAACGTCACGGTTTTGGACAGCAGCAGGATGCTGAAATCAGTTTTTTTTTTCAAGCTTTGAAACACTAGTTACACTTAAGAGAATAAGTCTTGCTTTGGTCCAAGAGTTCCCCATGCTTATATGGACCTTTTATGTTCTTAAAAGTAACAATAACATGGCATGCCTATGAGTCTTGGAGACCCAAAATCTGCCACCATATATTTTATATAATAATGTCTTTACATATATATAAACTTGATATATATATATATATATATATATATATATATATATATATATATATATATAAAACATGTATATTTTTATGTTACTTTCATATTTTATAAACCTTTTATAAAATATAACACAATATAATCATTTAAAACTTATAAACAATTATATATAAATTATCCAAATAATTTATCTCAAGTGATAACATTTTAGAAAACCGATTTTTCTAAAATCCAAGTGTCGCGTATTTACTTAATGATTTAATCGTTAAGCTTGAATACATTTAGGGTGTCGGTAAGCTTGTTATTGAGTATGACCCGACTTGGATCATAACATATTAGCCACATTAAATTAATATGCCTCTCGGGCATACGAAAAACTGGATTTAACATGACATCTAGGATGAAAGGATATAATGAAAGATTCACCTAATCTTATTCGAGATGGGAACTCGAAAGGGATGATGTTATTGAATGGCACATAGTAATAACATATTGGGGGTGATGGACGATCGTTAGGTGGTATCCGTGACTTGCATTAATTTCTTATGTTTCTCGTGCAAGTGGGAGATCGAAGGTATTTCGTATACCCGAGAGACATATTAAATTAATGTGGCTAATATGTTATGATCCAAGTCGGGTCATACCCAATAACAAGCTTACCGACACTTTATATGTATTTAATCTTAACGATTGGATTGTTAAATAAATACGCGACACTTGGATTTTAGAAAATGGGTTTTCTAAAATATAATCACTTGAGATAAATTATTTGGATAATTTATATATGATATAGATTTAATTGTTTATAGGTTTAAATAATTACATTGTGTTATATTTTATAAATGGGTTTATAAAATATGCAAGTAACTTAATAAAATGCATGGTTTTATAACTAGTTTTTATAAAAAATACATTTTTTAAAAAACCCCCCCCATGGTGGATGGTTTTAGGAGGACCAAGACACCACCCATGCTTGTTTTATTTAGTTACTTTAATAGCACACTTCCTAAGGAACATGCTTAACACAAGAACCAAGTATTTGACTCATTTTTTTTTTTTGAAGGAAACTAGCTTGAAAACTCTCTTTTCTTCCTCTTGGGGCTGCTGGCCGAATTTTTCATACAAAAAAGAGAGAGTCTTTGCTTGTTAATCTAAGTGATCAAGTGTCAAAAATCCTAACTAAACAAAGGTGGTGTTGGTGCACAAAAGGCTTGTGGGTATTACACACTTGAGGCTTCAAGTTAGAGGCTTTCATTCATCATCTTCATCATCATCTTGCACTCTTGAAAACAGCCCTCAAACTCACTTGAGGAGGTATATATCTTACTTCCTTGTTCTTATATGTAATCATATATTCAAGACTTGATATTAACTTGGAATTCAATTTAAATGGTTAAACATATAAACTTGTTTTCTTGATAATCTTGCTTCTGCTTTCTTTAACTATCATAAAATGGCTTTGTGATTATGTTGACATTAAAACTTGTTGTTATGTTGAATTCCATCACTTATATGGGGTCAAAAGTATTATATATACCGACCACAAAAGTCTTCAACACATATTTAATCAGAAACAACTGAACATGAGGCAGCGCAGGTGGATTGAATTGTTGAATGATTACGACTTTAAGAATCGTTACCACCCAGGGAAGGCAAATGTGGTAGCCGACGCCTTGAGCAGAAAGGACAGAGAACCCATTCGAGTAAAAGCTATGAATATAATGATTCACAATAACCTTACTACTCAAATTAAGGAGGCACAATAAGGAGTTTTAAAAGAAGGAAATTTAAAGGATAAAATACCCAAAGGATCGGAGAAGCATCTTAATATTCGGGAAGACAGAACCCGGTATAGGGCTGAAAGAATTTGGGAACCAAAATTTGGAGATATGAGAGAAATGGTACTTAGAGAAGCTCAAAAAACCAGATACTCAATACATCTTGGAACGGGGAAGATGTACAAGGATCTCAAGAAACATTTTTGGTGGCCGGGTATGAAAGCCGATGTTGCTAAATATGTAGGAGAATGTTTGACGTGTTCTAAGGTCAAAGTGGAGCATCAGAAACCATCAGGTCTACTTCAACAACCCGAAATCCCGGAATGGAAATGGGAAAACATTACCATGGATTTCATCACTAAATTGCCAAGGACTGCAAGTGGTTTTGATACTATTTGGGTAATAGTTGATCGTCTCACCAAATCAGCACACTTCCTACCAATAAGAGAAGATGACAAGATGGAGAAGTTAGCATGACTATATTTGAAGGAAGTCATCTCCAGACATGGAGTACCAATCTCTATTATCTCTGATAGGGATGGCAGATTTATTTCAAGATTCTGGCAGACATTACAGCAAGCATTAGGAACTCGTCTAGACATGAGTACTGCCTATCATCTACAAACTGATGGGCAGAGTGAAAGGACGATACAAACGTTTGAAGACATGCTACGAGCATGTGTTATTGATTTCGGAAACAGTTGGGATCGACATCTACCGTTAGCAGAATTTTCCTACAACAACAGCTACCATTCAAGCATTGAGATGGCACCGTTTGAAGCACTTTATGGTAGAAAGTGCAGGTCTCTGATTTGTTAGAGTGAAGTGGGGGATAGATAGATTATGGGCCCGGAGATAATACAAGAAAGTACTGAGAAGATCATCTAAATTCAACAACGGTTGAAAATCGCCCAAAGTCGACAAAAGAGCTACGCTGACATTAAAAGAAAAGATATAGAATTTGAAATTGGAGAGATGGTCATGCTTAAAGTTGCACCTTGGAAATGCGTTGTTCGATTTGGTAAACGAGGGAAATTAAATCCAAGGTATATTGGACCATTCAAGATTATTGATCGTGTCTGACCAGTAGCTTACCGACTTGAGTTACCTCAACAACTCGCGGCTGTACATAACACTTTCGACGTCTCGAATTTGAAGAAATATGTTGCTAAAGAAAATCTCACTATTCCATTAGACGAAATCCAAATCAACGAAAAACATCAATTCATTGAAGAACCCGTCGAAATAATGGATCGTGAGGTTAAAAGACTTAAGCAAAACAAGATACCAATTGTTAAGGTTCGATGGAATGCTCGTAAAGGACCCGAGTTCACCTGGGAACAAGAAGATCAGATGAAGAAGAAATACCCGCACTTATTTGCAGAAGATACATCAACACCTCCAACTGCTTAAAATTTCGGGACGAAATTTATTTAACGGGTAGGTACTGTAGTGACCCGAACTTTTCCATGTTTATATATATTAAATGAAATTTTTATTTACATGATTAAGTGTTTTCAACATGTTAAGAAATCAAACTTGTTAAGACTTGATTAATTGAAATAGGTTTCATATAGACAATTGACCACCCAAGTTGACCGGTGATTCACGAACGTTAAAACTTGTAAAAACTATATGATGACATATATATGGATATATATATAGTTAACATGATATTATGATAATTAAGTATCTCGTTAGGTATTTTAACAATGATTTATAGACATAAAAATGAGACTATTGAATTAAGAAACTTGAAAACGGTATATATAACGATTATCGTTATAACAACGTTTTACTAATTACATATGAATCATTTTAAGATATTGTTATGCTATATATAAACATGATAAATGATAAGTAAACATATCATTAAGTATTTTAACAATGAACTACATATGTAAAAACAAGACTACTAACTTAAGGGTTTCGAAACGAGTCATATATGTAACGATTATCGTTGTAACGACATTTAACTGTAAATATATCATACTAAGATACATTAATATATCATAATATCATGATAATGTAATAATTTAACATCTCTTTAGATATAATAAACAATGGGTTAACAACATTTAACAAGATCGTTAACCTAAAGGTTTCAAAACAACACTTACATGTAACGACTAACGATGACTTAACGACTCAGTTAAAATGTATATACATGTAGTGTTTTAATATGTATTCTTACACTTTTGAAAGACTTCAAGACACTTATCAAAGTACTTCTACTTAACAAAAATGCTTACAATTACATCCTCATTCATTTTCATCAACAATTCTACTCGTATGCAACCGTATTCGTACTCATACAATACTCAGCTTCTAAAAGTATGTACTATTGATATATACACTCCAATGATCAGCTCTTAGCAGCCCATGTGAGTCACCTAACCATGTGGGAACCATAATTTAACATCTAGCATGAAATATCTCACAAAATTACAAACTAATGGAGCTTATATGGAAGTACCAATTTCACGTAAACTAGCTCACTGACAAACACATTCATTTTGCAACTTACATGCATCAAACTACTCTCTATCAAGTTTTCTTCCTTTATTCTAAGTGTTCTTCATCATCTTCATCAAAATCTAGCTCAATCTAGTTCATAAATCCATACATAAACCAAGTTATAAGACAACTACTCAAGAACAAACCAACAACACTTCCAAGTTTGCTAGCTTACTCTCAAGAAACCTTTCTTATTTATAGTAAGATATCTTTCTAATACAAGGTAATACTCATATTAAAACTTTGATTCAATTTCTATAACTTTAACAATCTTATTTCGAGTGGAAATCTTACTTGAACTTGTTTTCGTGTCATGATTCTACTTCAAGAACTTTCAAGCCATCCAAGGATCCTTTGAAGCTAGATCTATTTTTCTCATTTATAGTAGGTTTATCCACAAAAACTGAGGTAGTAATGATGTTCATAACATCATTTGATTCATATATATAAAACTACCTTATTCGAAGGATTAAACTTGTAATCACTAGAACATAGTTTAGTTAATTCTAAAGTTTTTCGCAAACAAAAGTTAATCCTTCTAACTTGACTTTTAAAATCAACTAAACACATTTTATATATCTATATGATATGCTAACTTAATGATTTAAAACCTGAAAACACGAAAAACACCGTAAAACCGGATACACGCCGTCGTAGTAACACCGTGGGCTGTTTTGGGTTAGTTAATTAAAAACTATGATAAACTTTGATTTAAAAGTTGTTCTTCTGGGAAAATTATTTTTCTTATGAACATGAAACTATATCTAAAAATCATGGTTAAACTCAAAGTGGAAGTATGTTTTCCAAAATGGTCATCTAGACGTCGTTCTTTCGACTGAAATGACTACCTTTACAAAAACGACTTGTAACCTGTATTTACAACTATAAACTCATACTTTTTATGTTTATATTCATAAACTTAAGTTCAATATGAAACCATAGCAACTTGAATCACTCAAAACGGATTTAAAACGAAGAAGTTATGGGTAAAACAAGATTGGATAATTTTTCTTGTTGTAGCTACGTGAAAATTGGTAACAAATCTATATTAATCATATCCTAACTAACTCATATTGTATTATACATATATTCTAATATATTATGTAATCTTGGGATACCATAGACACGAATACAATGTTTTGACATATCATATCGACCCATCTATATATATATTTCGGAACAACCATAGACACTATATATGCAGTAATGTTGGAGTTAGCTATACAGGGTTGAGGTTAATTCCAAAATATTAGCTATACGAGGTCGTGGATTGATTCAAGATAATATATATTACTTTATTTTCTGTACATCTAACTGTGGACAACTAGTTGTAGGTTACTAACGAGGACAGCTGACTTAATAAACTTAAAACAACAAAACGTATTAAAAATGTTGTAATTATATTTTTGAACATACTTTGATATATATGTACATATTTGTTATAGGTTCGTGAATCGACCAGTGGCCAAGTCTTACTTCCCGACGAAGTAAAAAATCTGTGAAAGTGAGTTATAGTCCCACTTTTAAAATCTAATATTTTGGGATGAGAATACATGCAGTTTTATAAATGTTTTACAAAATAGATACAAGTAAATGAAACTACATTCTATGGCTGGATTATTAAACCGAATATGTGAAATGTCCCGTTCTTATTGATTAAAAACGTTCCATATTAATTGATTTCGTTGCGAGGTTTTGACCTCTATATGAGACGTTTTTCAAAGACTGCATTCATTTTTAAAACAAACCATAACCTTTATTTCATAAATAAAGGTTTAAAAAGCTTTACGTAGATTATCAAATAATGATAATCTAAAATATCCTGTTTACACACGACCATTACATAATGGTTTACAATACAAATATGTTACATCGAAATAAGTTTCTTGAATGCAGTTTTTACACAATATCATACAAACATGGACTCCAAATCTTGTCCTTATTTTAGTATGCAACAGCGGAAGCTCTTAATATTCACCTGAGAATAAACATGCTTTAAACGTCAACAAAAATGTTGGTGAGTTATAGGTTTAACCTATATATATCAAATCGTAACAATAGACCACAAGATTTCATATTTCAATACACATCCCATACATAGAGATAAAAATCATTCATATGGTGAACACCTGGTAACCGACATTAACAAGATGCATATATAAGAATATCCCCATCATTCCGGGACACCCTTCGGATATGATATAAATTTCGAAGTACTAAAGCATCCGGTACTTTGGATGGGGTTTGTTAAGCCCAATAGATCTATCTTTAGGATTCGCGTCAATTAGGGTGTCTGTTCCCTAATTCTTAGATTACCAGACTTAATAAAAAGGGGCATATTCGATTTCGATAATTCAACCATAGAATGTAGTTTCACGTACTTGTGTCTATTTTGTAAATCATTTATAAAACCTGCATGTATTCTCATCCCAAAAATATTAGATTTTAAAAGTGGGACTATAACTCACTTTCACAGATTTTTACTTCGTCGAGAAGTAAGACTTGGCCACTGTTGATTCACGAACCTATAACAATATATACATATATATTAAAGTATGTTCAAAATATATTTACAACACTTTTAATATATTTTGATGTTTTAAGTTTATTAAGTCAGCTGTCCTCGTTAGTAACCTACAACTAGTTGTCCACAGTTAGATGTACAGAAATAAATCAATAAATATTATCTTGAATCAATCCACGACCCAGTGTATACGTATCTCAGTATTGATCACAACTCAAACTATATATATTTTAGAATCAACCTCAACCCTGTATAGCTAACTCCAACATTCACATATAGAGTGTCTATGGTTGTTCCGAAATATATATAGATGTGTCGACATGATAGGTCGAAACATTGTATACGTGTCTATGGTATCTCAAGATTACATAATATACAATACAAGTTGATTAAGTTATGGTTGGAATAGATTTGTTACCAATTTTCACGTAGCTAAAATGAGAAAAATTATCCAATCTTGTTTTACCCATAACTTCTTCATTTTAAATCCGTTTTGAATGAATCAAATTGCTATGGTTTCATATTGAACTGTATTTTATGAATCTAAACAGAAAAAGTATAGGTTTATAGTCGGAAAAATAAGTTACAAGTCATTTTTGTAAAGGTAGTCATTTCAGTCGAAAGAACGACGTCTAGATGACCATTTTAGAAAACATACTTCCACTTTGAGTTTAACCATAATTTTTGGATATAGTTTCATGTTCATAATAAAAATCATTTTCTCAGAATAACAACTTTTAAATCAAAGTTTATCATAGTTTTTAATTAACTAACCCAAAACAGCCCGCGGTGTTACTACGACGGCGTAAATCCGGTTTTACGGTGTTTTTCGTGTTTCCAGGTTTTAAATCATTAAGTTAGCATATCATATAGATATAGAACATGTGTTTAGTTAATTTTAAAAGTCAAGTTAGAAGGATTAACTTTTGTTTGCGAACAAGTTTAGAATTAACTAAACTATGTTCTAGTGATTACGAGTTTAAACCTTCGAATAAGATAGTTTTATATATATGAATCGAATGATGTTATGAACATCATTACTACCTCAAGTTTAGTAGGTAAACCTACTGGAAGTGACAAGAAATGATCTAGCTTCAAAGGATCTTGGATGGCTTGAAAGTTCTTGAAGTAGGATCATGACACAAAAACAAGTTCAAGTAAGATTTTTGCTCGAATTAAGATAGTTTATAGTTATAGAAATTGAATCAAAGTTTGAATATGAATATTACCTTGAATAAGAAAGATAACCTACTGTATATAACAAAGGTTTATTGATCTTAGATGATTACTTGGAATGGATTAGAAAGCTTGGAAGTAAATTAGTAAACTTGAAGGGATTTTTGAAGTATTCTTGAAGTGTTCTTCCTATGATGATTATAGCTTGATTCTTGAAGTGATTTTTGATGAAGATGATGATTAACTACTGGAAAAATACGTTCATAATAGTGTGGGTGTGTTGAGAGAGAATTAGAAAGAGATTTGGAAGTGAAATGGAGTGAATGATGAGTGTTAATTGGTGAGTGGTGAGTGGGGTTAAAAGGAGTTCTAGTTAGTTGACTAGCTCATGGTAGAAGTTAAAATTGATTAGTCATACATGACATAATCAAGAGTGGAATCCCATGCTAGTTCCTATTGGTATATACCCATAGTAAGTACGTTTTGAAGCTGTGTATAATACGGGTAAGAATACGACTAGAATTCTTGATGAAAGAAAAGAATGGGAAAGTAACTGTAACCATTTTCGTTAAGTATGAGTGTTTTGATATATGTCTTGAAGTCTTCCAAAAGTATTTTAATACATCTAAATACACTACATGTATATACATTTTAACGGAGTCGTTAAGTCATCGTTAGTCGTTACATGTAAGTGTTGTTTTGAAACCTTTAAGTTAACGATCTCAATTAATGTTGTTAACCCATTGTTTATTATATCTAATGAGATGTTAAATTATTATATTATCATGATATTATGATATATTAATATATCTTAATATGATATATATACATTTAAATGTCGTTACAACGATAATCGTTACATATATGTCTCGTTTCGAAATCCTTAAGTTAGTAGTCTTGTTTATATGTATATAACTCATTGTTAATATACTTATGGAGATACTTACTTATCATAATCTCATGTTAACCATATGTATATCCATATATATATCGTCAAGTCGTTTTTACAAGTTTTAATGTTCGTGAATCGCCGGTCAACTTGGGTGGTCAATTGTCTATATGAAACATATTTCAATTAATCAAGTCTTAACAAGTTTGATTGCTTAACATGTTGGAAACATTTAATCATGTAAATATCAATCTCAATTAATATATATAAACATGGAAAAGTTCGGGTCACTACAGTACCTACCCGTTAAATAAATTTCGTCCCGAAATTTTAAGCTGTTGAAGGTGTTGACGAATCTTCTGGAAATAGATGCGGGTATTTCTTCTTCATCTGATCTTCACGCTCCCAGGTGAACTCGGGTCCTCTACGAGCATTCCATCGAACCTTAACAATTGGTATCTTGTTTTGCTTAAGTCTTTTAACCTCACGATCCATTATTTCGACGGGTTCTTCGATGAATTGGAGTTTTTCATTGATTTGGATTTCATCTAACGGAATAGTGAGATCTTCTTTAGCAAAACATTTCTTCAAATTCGAGACGTGGAAAGTGTTATGTACAGCCGCGAGTTGTTGAGGTAACTCAAGTCGGTAAGCTACTGGTCCGACACGATCAATAATCTTGAATGGTCCAATATACCTTGGATTTAATTTCCCTCGTTTACCAAATCGAACAACGCCTTTCCAAGGTGCAACTTTAAGCATGACCATCTCTCCAATTTCAAATTCTATATCTTTTCTTTTAATGTCAGCGTAGCTCTTTTGTCGACTTTGGGCGGTTTTCAACCGTTGTTGAATTTGGATGATCTTCTCGGTAGTTTCTTGTATAATCTCCGGACCCGTAATCTGTCTATCCCCCACTTCACTCCAACAAATCGGAGACCTGCACTTTCTACCATAAAGTGCTTCAAACGGCGCCATCTCAATGCTTGAATGGTAGCTGTTGTTGTAGGAAAATTCTGCTAACGGTAGATGTCGATCCCAACTGTTTCCGAAATCAATAACACATGCTCGTAGCATGTCTTCAAGCGTTTGTATCGTCCTTTCGCTCTGCCCATCAGTTTGTGGATGATAGGCAGTACTCATGTCTAGACGAGTTCCTAATGCTTGCTGTAATGTCTGCCAGAATCTTGAAATAAATCTGCCATCCCTATCAGAGATAATAGAGATTGGTATTCCATGTCTGGAGACGACTTCCTTCAAATACAGTCGTGCTAACTTCTCCATCTTGTCATCTTCTCTTATTGGTAGGAAGTGTGCTGATTTGGTGAGACGATCAACTATTACCCAAATAGTATCAGAACCACTTGCAGTCCTTGGCAATTTAGTGATGAAATCCATGGTAATGTTTTCCCATTTCCATTCCGGGATTTCGGGTTGTTGAAGTAGACCTGATGGTTTCTGATGCTCAGCTTTGACCTTAGAACACGTCAAACATTCTCCTACATATTTAGCAACATCGGCTTTCATACCCGGCCACCAAAAATGTTTCTTGAGATCCTTGTACATCTTCCCCGTTCCAGGATGTATTGAGTATCTGGTTTTATGAGCTTCTCTAAGTACCATTTCTCTCATATCTCCAAATCTTGGTACCCAAATCCTTTCAGCCCTATACCGGGTTCCGTCTTCCCGAATATTAAGATGCTTCTCCGATCCTTTGGGTATTTCATCCTTTAAATTTCCTTCTTTTAAAACTCCTTGTTGCGCCTCCTTTATTTGAGTAGTAAGGTTATTATGAATCATTATATTCATAGATTTTACTCGAATGGGTTCTCTGTCCTTCCTGCTCAAGGCATCGGCTACCACATTTGCCTTTCCCGGGTGGTAACGAATCTCAAAGTCGTAATCATTCAATAATTCAATCCACCTACGCTACCTCATATTCAGTTGTTTCTGATTAAATATGTGTTGAAGACTTTTGTGGTCGGTATATATAATACTTTTGACCCCATATAAGTAGTGCCTCCAAGTCTTTAATGCAAAAACAACCGCGCCTAATTCCAAATCATGCGTCGTATAATTTTGTTCGTGAATCTTCAATTGTCTAGACGCATAAGCAATCACCTTCGTTCGTTGCATTAATACACAACCGAGACCTTGCTTTGATGCATCACAATAAATCACAAAATCATCATTCCCTTCAGGCAATGACAATATAGGTGCCGTAGTTAGCTTTTTCTTCAATAACTGAAACGCTTTCTCTTGTTCATCATTCCATTCAAATTTCTTCCCTTTATGCGTTAATGCAGTCAAGGGTTTTGCTATTCTGGAAAAGTCTTGGATGAACCTTCTGTAGTAACCAGCTAGTCCTAAAAACTGGCGTATGTGTTTCGGAGTTTTCGGGGTTTCCCACTTTTCAACAGTTTCTATCTTTGCCGGATCCACCTTAATACCTTCTTTGTTCACTATGTGACCGAGGAATTGAACTTCTTCCAACCAAAATGCACACTTTGAAAACTTAGCGTACAATTCTTCCTTCCTCAATACTTCTAACACCTTTCTCAAATGTTCACCGTGTTCTTGGTCATTCTTTGAGTAAATAAGTATGTCATCAATGAAAACAATGACAAACTTGTCAAGGTATGGTCCACACACTCGGTTCATAAGGTCCATGAACACAGCTGGTGCATTAGTTAAACCAAACGGCATGACCATAAACTCGTAATGACCGTAACGTGTTCTGAAAGCAGTCTTTGGAATATCATCTTCTTTCACCCGCATTTGATGATACCCGGAACGTAAGTCAATCTTTGAATAAACAGACGAGCCTTGTAGTTGATCAAATAAGTCGTCGATTCTCGGTAGTTGGTAGCGGTTCTTGATGGTAAGTTTGTTCAACTCTCGGCAGTCGATACACAACCTGAATGTACCATCTTTCTTCTTGACAAACAAAACAGGAGCTCCCCACGGTGATGTGCTTGGTCGAATGAAACCACGCTCTAAAAGTTCTTGTAATTGGCTTTGCAGTTCTTTCATCTCGCTGGGTGCGAGTCTGTAAGGAGCACGAGCTATTGGTGCAGCTCCTGGTACAAGATCTATTTGAAATTCAACGGATCGATGTGGGGGTAATCCCGGTAATTCTTTCGGAAATACATCGGGAAATTCTTTTGCAATGGGAACATCATTGATGCTCTTTTCTTCAGTTTGTACTTTCTCGACGTGTGCTAGAACAGCATAGCAACCTTTTCTTATTAGTTTTTGTGACTTCAAATTACTAATAAGATGTAGCTTCGTGTTGCCCTTTTCTCCGTACACCATTAAGGGTTTTCCTTTTTCTCGTATAATGCGAATTGCATTTTTGTAACAAACGATCTCCGCTTTCACTTCTTTCAACCAGTCCATACCGATTATCACATCAAAACTCCCTAACTCTACTGGTATCAAATCAATCTTAAATGTTTCGCTAACCAGTTTAATTTCTCGATTCCGACATATATTATCTGCTGAAATTAATTTACCATTTGCTAATTCGAGTAAAAATTTACTATCCAAAGGCGTCAATGGACAACTTAATTTAGCACAAAAATCTCTACTCATATAGCTTCTATCCGCACCCGAATCAAATAAAACGTAAGCAGATTTATTGTCAATAAGAAACGTACCCGTAACAAGCTCCGGGTCTTCCTGTGCCTCTACCGCATTAATATTGAAAACTCTTCCACGGCCTTGTCCATTCGTGTTCTCCTGGTTCGGGAAATTTCTAATAATGTGGCCTGGTTTTCCACATTTATAACAAACTACATTGGCATAACTTGCTCCGACACTACTTGCTCCGCCATTACTCGTTCCGACACCATTTGTTCCTTTCGTTCTATTAACCCCTGGTCCGTAGACCTCACACTTCGCCGCGCTATGACCATTTCTTTTACACTTGTTGCAAAATTTGGTGCAGAACCCCGAGTGATTCTTTTCACACCTTTGGCATAGCTGCTTCTGATTGTTGTTGTTGTTGCGGTTATTATTGTTGTTGGGATGATTGTTGTAGTTGCTGTTGTTGTTGTTGTTGTTGTTGTTGTTGTTGTTGTTGTTGTTGGGCCGTTTGTTGTAGTTGCGATTGATGTTGCGATTGTTGGGATAATTGTTGCGATTATTGTTGTAATTGCTGTTGTTGTTGTATTGGTGATTCTTATCACCGTTTTCCTCCCACTTTCTTTTGACTTGCTTCACATTGGCCTCTTCAGCAGTCTGTTCTTTAATTCTTTCTTCAATCTGGTTCACTAGTTTGTGAGCCATTCTACATGCCTGTTGTATGGAGGCGGGCTCGTGTGAACTTATATCTTCTTGGATTCTTTCTGGTAATCCTTTCACAAACGCGTCGATCTTCTCTTCCTCATCTTCGAATGCTCCCGGACACAATAGGCACAATTCTGTGAATCGTCTTTCATACGTGGTAATATCAAATACTTGGGTTCGTAACCCTCTAAGTTCTGTCTTGAGCTTATTGACCTCGGTTCTGGGACGGTACTTCTCGTTCATCAAGTGCTTGAATGCTGACCACGGTAGTGCGTACGCATCATCTTGTCCCACTTGCTCTAGATAGGTATTCCACCATGTTAACGCAGAACCTGTGAAGGTATGCGTAGCGTACTTCACTTTGTCCTCTTCAGTACACTTACTTATGGCAAACACCGATTCAACCTTCTCGGTCCACCGTTTCAATCCGATCGGTCCTTCGGTTCCATCAAATTCCAAAGGTTTGCAGGCAGTGAATTCTTTGTAGGTGCATCCTACACGATTTCCTGTACTGCCAGATCCAAGGTTATTGTTGGTATATAGCGCAGCCTGTACTGCGGCTATGTTTGAAGCTAGAAAAGTACGGAATTCCTCTTCATTCATATTCACGGTGTGTCGAGTAGTCGGTGCCATTTCCTTCAAAATAGTTAAATGGAACAAGTTAATCATACAGAATATTAAGAGTAGTTAATAGTATTTCGTAGCATAATATGAACTCATTTATAAAAGCTTTTTCTTCATATTAGCGTTTTATAAGTTTAAATTCGGGTAGTACCTACCCGTTAAGTTCATACTTAGTAGCTAATATACAATTCAACTACTACAATTCTATATGAAAAACTGATTGTAATAATATTTCGCGTTCAAACTTTTATACAATATTTTACAAACTTGCAATACCGCTTATTTTACATAAAGCATGAAATATAGCACACAATAACTTTGATACAACATAGTTGTGAAGACAATTCTAGCTAGTACACAAGTCGTTCAGCAAAGGCAATAAAGACACGTAATTCATACGTCCAGAAACAAGTCATGCATTCTGGTTTTACTAGGATTACTTGCCATCCTTGGTCTTGTGGAACATAACCGTTATGGCCGTTGATAAGACAGCGTGTTGTAACGTCGTCAAAGGGACGAGGGTTACGTAATGACCAACAGTCTCGTAATAACCTAAAAACCTCATTTCTTACCCCAATTACCGACTCCGTCACTTGAGGGAACGTTTTGTTTAATAGTTGTAGCCCGATGTTCTTGTTCTCACTTTGGTGAGAAGCGAACATTACTAACCCGTAAGCATAACATGCTTCTTTATGTTGCATGTTAGCCGCTTTTTCTAAATCACGAAGTCCTATATTTGGATATACTGAGTCAAAATAATTTCTTAACCCGTTGCGTAAAATAGCATTTGGGTTCCCCGCAATATATGCGTCAAAGTAAACACATCGTAACTTATGGATTTCCCAATGTGATATCCCCCATCTTCCGAACGAAAGCCTTTTATAAACCAAATCATTCTTGGAGCGTTCTTCGAATGTCTTACAAACTGATCTCGCCTTAAATAGTTGTGCCGAGGAATTCTGACCGACTCTAGACAAGATTTCATCAATCATGTCTCCGGGTAGGTCTCTTAAAATATTGGGTTGTCTATCCATTTTGTGTTTTTATACTGTAAAATAGACAAGAGTTAGATTCATAAAAAAATACTTATTAATACAAGCAATTTTTACATATATCATAAAGCATAAGCACACTATATTACATATATTACACCACACGAATACAACTATCTTATTCCGACTCGCTTGTTTCTTCTTCTTTGGTTTTGGTTCGTTTTCCCAAGTTTCTAGGGATATATGATGTTCCCCTAATACGAGCCGTTATTTTCCACATTGGTTTAGAAAAACCTGGTGGTTTAGAGGTTCCCGGGTCATTGTTACAACTTAAGGACTTCGGGGGTTGACGATACATATAAAGTTCATCGGGGTTGGAATTAGATTTCTCTATTTTTATGCCCTTTCCCTTATTATTTTCTTTTTCCTTTTTAAATTCAGTTGGGGTAATTTCTATAACATCATCGGAATTCTCGTCGGAATCCGATTCATCGGAGAATTGGTAGTCCTCCCAATATTTTGCTTCCTTAGCGGAAACACCATTGACCATAATTAACCTTGGTCGGTTGGTTGAGGATTTTCTTTTACTTAACCGTTTTATTATTTCCCCCACCGGTTCTATTTCTTCATCCGGTTCCGATTCTTTTCCGGTTCCGATTCTTCTTCTGGTTCCGACTCTTCTTCCGGTTCCTCTTCGGGAACTTGTGAATCAGTCCACGAATCATTCCAATTTACATTTGACTCTTCATTATTATTAGGTGAGTCAATGGGACTTGTTCTAGAGGTAGACATCTATCACATAATATCAAACGCGTTAAGAGATTAATATATCACATAATATTCACATGTTAAAAATATATAGTTTCCAACAAAATTTGTTAAGCAATCATTTTTCAAGTAAACACGGTCGAAGTCCAGACTCACTAATGCATCCTAACAAACTACATAAGACACACTAATGCAAAATTCTGGTTCTCTAAGACCAACGCTCTGATACCAACTGAAATGTCCCGTTCTTATTGATTAAAAACGTTCCATATTAATTGATTTCGTTGCGAGGTTTTGACCTCTATATGAGACGTTTTTCAAAGACTGCATTCATTTTTAAAACAAACCATAACCTTTATTTCATAAATAAAGGTTTAAAAAGCTTTACGTAGATTATCAAATAATGATAATCTAAAATATCCTGTTTACACACGACCATTACATAATGGTTTACAATACAAATATGTTACATCGAAATAAGTTTCTTGAATGCAGTTTTTACACAATATCATACAAACATGGACTCCAAATCTTGTCCTTATTTTAGTATGCAACAGCGGAAGCTCTTAATATTCACCTGAGAATAAACATGCTTTAAACGTCAACAAAAATGTTGGTGAGTTATAGGTTTAACCTATATATATCAAATCGTAACAATAGACCACAAGATTTCATATTTCAATACACATCCCATACATAGAGATAAAAATCATTCATATGGTGAACACCTGGTAACCGACATTAACAAGATGCATATATAAGAATATCCCCATCATTCCGGGACACCCTTCGGATATGATATAAATTTCGAAGTACTAAAGCATCCGGTACTTTGGATGGGGTTTGTTAAGCCCAATAGATCTATCTTTAGGATTCGCGTCAATTAGGGTGTCTGTTCCCTAATTCTTAGATTACCAGACTTAATAAAAAGGGGCATATTCGATTTCGATAATTCAACCATAGAATGTAGTTTCACGTACTTGTGTCTATTTTGTAAATCATTTATAAAACCTGCATGTATTCTCATCCCAAAAATATTAGATTTTAAAAGTGGGACTATAACTCACTTTCACAGATTTTTACTTCGTCGAGAAGTAAGACTTGGCCACTGTTGATTCACGAACCTATAACAATATATACATATATATTAAAGTATGTTCAAAATATATTTACAACACTTTTAATATATTTTGATGTTTTAAGTTTATTAAGTCAGCTGTCCTCGTTAGTAACCTACAACTAGTTGTCCACAGTTAGATGTACAGAAATAAATCAATAAATATTATCTTGAATCAATCCACGACCCAGTGTATACGTATCTCAGTATTGATCACAACTCAAACTATATATATTTTAGAATCAACCTCAACCCTGTATAGCTAACTCCAACATTCACATATAGAGTGTCTATGGTTGTTCCGAAATATATATAGATGTGTCGACATGATAGGTCGAAACATTGTATACGTGTCTATGGTATCTCAAGATTACATAATATACAATACAAGTTGATTAAGTTATGGTTGGAATAGATTTGTTACCAATTTTCACGTAGCTAAAATGAGAAAAATTATCCAATCTTGTTTTACCCATAACTTCTTCATTTTAAATCCGTTTTGAATGAATCAAATTGCTATGGTTTCATATTGAACTGTATTTTATGAATCTAAACAGAAAAAGTATAGGTATATAGTCGGAAAAATAAGTTACAAGTCATTTTTGTAAAGGTAGTCATTTCAGTCGAAAGAACGACGTCTAGATGACCATTTTAGAAAACATACTTCCACTTTGAGTTTAACCATAATTTTTGGATATAGTTTCATGTTCATAATAAAAATCATTTTCTCAGAATAACAACTTTTAAATCAAAGTTTATCATAGTTTTTAATTAACTAACCCAAAACAGCCCGCGGTGTTACTACGACGGCGTAAATCCGGTTTTACGGTGTTTTTCGTGTTTCCAGGTTTTAAATCATTAAGTTAGCATATCATATAGATATAGAACATGTGTTTAGTTAATTTTAAAAGTCAAGTTAGAAGGATTAACTTTTGTTTGCGAACAAGTTTAGAATTAACTAAACTATGTTCTAGTGATTACGAGTTTAAACCTTCGAATAAGATAGTTTTATATATATGAATCGAATGATGTTATGAACATCATTACTACCTCAAGTTTAGTAGGTAAACCTACTGGAAGTGACAAGAAATGATCTAGCTTCAAAGGATCTTGGATGGCTTGAAAGTTCTTGAAGTAGGATCATGACACAAAAACAAGTTCAAGTAAGATTTTTGCTCGAATTAAGATAGTTTATAGTTATAGAAATTGAATCAAAGTTTGAATATGAATATTACCTTGAATAAGAAAGATAACCTACTGTATATAACAAAGGTTTATTGATCTTAGATGATTACTTGGAATGGATTAGAAAGCTTGGAAGTAAATTAGTAAACTTGAAGGGATTTTTGAAGTATTCTTGAAGTGTTCTTCCTATGATGATTATAGCTTGATTCTTGAAGTGATTTTTGATGAAGATGATGATTAACTACTGGAAAAATACGTTCATAATAGTGTGGGTGTGTTGAGAGAGAATTAGAAAGAGATTTGGAAGTGAAATGGAGTGAATGATGAGTGTTAATTGGTGAGTGGTGAGTGGGGTTAAAAGGAGTTCTAGTTAGTTGACTAGCTCATGGTAGAAGTTAAAATTGATTAGTCATACATGACATAATCAAGAGTGGAATCCCATGCTAGTTCCTATTGGTATATACCCATAGTAAGTACGTTTTGAAGCTGTGTATAATACGGGTAAGAATACGACTAGAATTCTTGATGAAAGAAAAGAATGGGAAAGTAACTGTAACCATTTTCGTTAAGTATGAGTGTTTTGATATATGTCTTGAAGTCTTCCAAAAGTATTTTAATACATCTAAATACACTACATGTATATACATTTTAACGGAGTCGTTAAGTCATCGTTAGTCGTTACATGTAAGTGTTGTTTTGAAACCTTTAAGTTAACGATCTCAATTAATGTTGTTAACCCATTGTTTATTATATCTAATGAGATGTTAAATTATTATATTATCATGATATTATGATATATTAATATATCTTAATATGATATATATACATTTAAATGTCGTTACAACGATAATCGTTACATATATGTCTCGTTTCGAAATCCTTAAGTTAGTAGTCTTGTTTATATGTATATAACTCATTGTTAATATACTTATGGAGATACTTACTTATCATAATCTCATGTCAACCATATGTATATCCATATATATATCGTCAAGTCGTTTTTACAAGTTTTAATGTTCGTGAATCGCCGGTCAACTTGGGTGGTCAATTGTCTATATGAAACATATTTCAATTAATCAAGTCTTAACAAGTTTGATTGCTTAACATGTTGGAAACATTTAATCATGTAAATATCAATCTCAATTAATATATATAAACATGGAAAAGTTCGGGTCACTACAATATGCCCCTTTTTAGTCTGGTAATCTAAGAATTAGGGAACAGACACCCTAATTGACGCGAATCCTACAGATAGATCTATTGGGCCCAACGAGCCCCATCCAAAGTACCGGATGCTTTAGTACTTCGAATTCATCATGTCCGAAGGGAGTCCTGGAATGATAGGGGATATTCTATATGCATCTTATTAAGGTCGGTTACTAGGTGTTCACCATATGAATGATTTTTATCTCTATGTATGGGATGTTTATTGAAATATGAAATCTTGTGGTCTATTATTACGATTTGATAAATATATAGGTTAAGCCTATAACTCACCAACATTTTTTTTGACGTTTAAAGCATGTTTATTCTCAGGTGATTATTAAGAGCTTCCGCTGTTGCATGCTATTATATGGACAAGATTTGGTGTCAGCATGCTTGTATAATATTGTTTAAAACTGCATTCGAGATTTATTTTGTTGTAACATATTAATATTTGTAAACTAATATGTATTGGTAGTGTGTAAGTGTGACTTTTGTTAGATTATCATTTCTGGATAATCTAAGTGGTGACTTTTAACCTTGTCGATAAAATAAAGGTTATGGTGTGTTTTAAAAATGAATGCAGTCTTTGAAAAACGTCTCATATAGAGGTCAAAACCTCGCAACGAAATCAATTAATATGGAACGTTTATAATCAATATGAACGGGACATTTCAGCGAACCCCGATTCAGAGTACACTATATGTGTCACCCCTTGGTAAGAGAAGTCTATCAGATACAACGTAAGTTTGACTGAGGCACACCGTTTGTAGTAAGTCCACCGAGCCGTAGATTCTGATTGAGGACTCTTTCGTAGTGAAACATCTAACTAGACCCCTAGTACATTGTCGGTCCTAGACCATGCTAGTGTAGTCACTAAGCATATAAACTTCGTACATGCATGCTGAAGCACAGCGGTTGTTGTAAGCTGTACATCTGCTAAGTAAGGCCATGGAACCCGGTCAGTACTGATTAGTACACTTCACCATAACTGTAACAACCCAACCCGTTAATCGACCAAAAACGCAGCATAAAAAAAAATTAAAACTGAGCTGTCCAGATGGGGTGCGCGACGCGCACCCAAACCTGTGCGCGGCGCGCACAGGGCCTGGAAGCCCGCAGTCCACTTTTTCCAATTTTCGCAAAAAGATCTCTTGCTTCCCGACACTTTTAGACCAAACGCTCTTCACAACAATTTATATTAGTTAAAACTAACACGTTCCAATAATAAAATGAGTTTTACGAGACCGGGCCCACATCGGCCGTTTTACGACTTTCGTACAAAATACAAGTTTTCAACTACATGATTTTTAACACAAAATAAAGACCGAGCATGACGATTGGGGATACGCTACCCAATCCTAATCAATCCAAAAGCAAGATCTTCTAAAGCAACTATGCGAGTACACTAGTTCCCGCTTACCCGAGCCACCGCATCCATGCAATCTATAAAAATGTAAACAACGAGAGGGTAAGCTAATGCTTAGTGAGTGAAAATATACTACATACATATATATGCATAAAATGGACACGCCACACAAATAATCAAATACCGCATACCGAAACATCCAAGCATAAAGGCAAGCTAGTCTAAGCATACCGTACGATCACTAAGCAACGAGCTAAAGATACAACAACAAACATAAGTTCACCAACGACGATGTGAACAATGCCAAATAGCTACACCCGGAGGGTTAGCTACATCACAACAATATATATATATATATATATATATATATATATATATATATATATATATATATATATATATATATATATATATATATAAACGTCCAAGGTTAACCCCTTAACCCAATACCGAGAACCAAATACCACAATGAAGATTGGCCGAACAACCCGAGCCTTAGTGAATTAGCACAACCCGATATTCACTTCTTCACCAATTCAACAACCGAGGTTGGCTGAACTACCCGAGCCTTAGTGAATTCGCACAACCCGAGATTCACTACCTCATCAACAAGATGACCGAACAACCAGAGTCATCATGAATCCGCACTACCCGAGATTCACTACTCAAAATATTATGAATACGAGCAAACCGAAATTCATTTCCCACTCCATAACCCACGTCGTCGGGATTATAACTCCAAATCATAATCCATGTGATATCGTACACACAAGTGTGCAACTCGCCAACAGTGGTCAACCAAAACGTACAACCATGCCAATTGGACCTATTACACAAGTCCATAAAAATCCACCTATACATGAAGTGAGCTCTATAACCGAGAACCACTTCACCCGACCCGCACCCATCCTACACATACATATGCACATAGGATATTAACACTCACCTTGTCGCCTTGATGAATGCTTCCAAGTAATCTGCAACTCATCAATGGAAAGTACCTATTCCATTATCACAATTACAACAACACACTTAGAGATGATTTACAAACCAACTCAATTCGACACTTAGTGCAAATTCGACCAATTGCACTTACAAGCACAATCCGCGCCCAAACTAACAAATAATCACTAACACTAGTGACAATGGTCCTAATATGCCAATTTAACCCAATCATAAGTGTTAAACACTTATCAATCTCAAAATCACTCAAAAACCCTAATTTTGACTCAATTCCAAAATTTGTCTTTCAAACACACAAAAAGGGTTCTAATACTTCCATAATCACTAAACCTAGTGATTAAACCCAATTAAAAGTCCTAATCATAACCAATTTGTTCACCAACCCAAAATCCACCAATAATAACAATAAACCCGATTACAAGCAACACTAAACTCACTTCATGAGTTTAAATGGGTTTATCAACAATTTAAGTTCAAACCCTAACTTGAATATCAAAATCAAACAATGAAATTCGGAGTTAGAACTTACCACAACAACCAAAACGAAGCTAGGAACGAGGTGAACAACTTTAAAACCCGAGACTTTGATCAATTCAAGCTCCTTCCTCTCCAAAACCCCAATTCTCTCACTAAAATTCTCCCTCTCTCTCTAAGATACTTGAGAGTGATGAATGGATGTGAAAATGATCCAAAAGTAGATCCAAACCAGCTGATAAGGCCTGAGATCCGGCCTCAATTGAAAAGACCAAAAAGCCCTTCATTAAACTTAAAATAGAAAAAGGCATAATTCTGTCGCTGAGCATGTGCGCGGCGCGCACACCTGTCTGGGCAGATTCTGACCTTTGTTTAATTACACAATGCTTCCTGCACTCTATGTAGAATAATTACACTTCCGTACAATAAATATTCGGGTTTAATAATAACGCGGTCTCAAGCATTTCACCCCGCTTGAGGGATTCTTGCTTAATTAAGGAACTGTTTATTTAAACACATAAAGGATTGGACCGTTAGGATAACCAAACGTGTTCATGGAAGTCAAAACTTGACTTGGCCATGGTTTTCTTTATGGTTGAGCTCTTTTTAGGGGCCTAACTATCTTTTAAACCCAATCATTAACGAAAGCATCGAAGCTCATCACGTCTCTCGGATATGGAAAACCCTGTATTCTATTATACTTAAGAAATTTTATACCTTTGTGGAATGTTAATACGTCACCCAACCAAGTCGCTCAATTGGATGAGCCGTCTGAACGTGTATGCCTGTAGTGAGACTGCACGGGCGTCGGGGGTAAAGGACGTTGCTGTCTATTTAGAATCTTCAAGCCTATCGCATTACCCAGTGACATGTCTTATGACAGGGGCATTTAGGACTAGTGTAATGAATACAAGGTCACTGCCTATTCATGAGCCAGCATTCCATAATCTCGACAAAGTAACTAACAAAATCATAGCATGCGCTTGTTTTAACCTTATCTAAATTACAAATTTTATCGTATTTACTTTACTTTATCTCATAACTAGAAAACCCAAAATTAGGTAATAAACCACTACTCCTGCACCTTAGAATTATCTTAAGATTTAAATATAGGTTCGATTCTACTGATATCTCAAAAATACGACTCTAGGTCATACTTCCCTTACTCATAATAAGGAGTAGTAAGATTTAGGCCCCGCTAAATATAATTTAAAACTATTGCTCCCTCTATTGGTAGTTGATTCTGATGCCTTGTGGCCTAACGACATCGCATAAACAAAACTGCCGGTTTCGGCCATATCAAATCTCCTATTGTAGCTGGCTAAATCAGTACTGACCAATTTCAAGTTCTGGAGTTTAACAATCTCATTATACGAACAATACTCTTCTATCATCCTCTATTTCAAATCCTCCTAAGTAGTTTCAAAAGCTTGATCCATACCTACAGACTTCGCATACGTATTCCACCATGTTAAAGCGCCATCTGACAACTTACAAGATGCAAACTTGGTTCTATCAGCATCTCTACAGCCGCTGATACGAAAAACAGACTCAAGCTTCTCGAACCAATGAGTCAGACCGACTGGGCCTTTAGTTGCATTGAATGTGTGGGGCTCGCAGCTCGTGAAAGCCTTATACGTGCACCCTCCTTGATTAGTGTTAATATTGACATTGATGGGTTGCTGTTCTTCGGTGTTGGTAGTGTTGGTGATATCCTGGCTGGTCTGGTTCTGTTGGTTGTTGTTGGTTCCTTTCCAGAGTTCAGCCACAGCTTCGGTTACACCTTCGGAAATCCAACGACGAACATTAGCTTGGGTAACACTCTTGGGCGGCATTATCTTTCGGGTCAAGATAACACACTAGGTTAGCGTCAATGAAATCAGTATGTAAAAATATACTAGCAACGGGTAGTGATGCATAGTAAATAATATTGAATCGCAGAGATTCTAGTAGTGCCAGTAGTAAGTAGTAGTGGTGCATAGTGCTTAGTAGTAATAGTAGCGGTCATAGTATACAGTAGTAGTATCAACATTAAGTAACAACATGAAGTGATAACAATAGCGAAAATAAACAATTCACAGCAGCTATTTATAACTTATCATGCATTACAGAATAACAGTAAACCAAATAATTTAAGTAGCAAAATTATTCATTCATTTCTCATGCATTAACAAAGAAGCAAAATATCCCTCAAGTCATACGTAAAAATCGTAAAAGAAAAACCACGTCTAGCAATGTATGTGCGAGCACCAAGTAATAAACAATAATGTAAAATAGTATCTAGTGGAACAAGTTCAATTAGCATCTCTATTTCGGTTTCTGTAGTTCCTTCAACATGTACTCGACGATCCCTTCTAGGTTCTCAACTCTCGATCTAAGGTCATCGGTATTGTTGTCATTAGTAGCAGCAGTGAATGTGTTAGGTTGGGAAGTAGAAGCATCATAGGGATGGAAACGATGGCACATCTTATGTGATTGGCTGTCATAATGAAAGCTCTTCCAAAATGGGTTATTGGCTCGGGCGGGTCCCTTTGGTATCCTACGGTGGCCTCTCGGTCCATAGGGGTTTTTCAAAATCAGGGATCCTGATAGGAGATTCGGTGCCAGTAGGTGATTTAGGTAGTTCGGGTTCAGATTTGAATTCGGGTTCGGGTTCCGGATCCTCCTTGGGATCCTCCCGAGGTTCCTCTTCCGGTTCTTCTTCCAGTTTTTCCTCCGGTTCAGACTCCATCTCAGATTCGGACTCATCCACGAACTCAAGTATAGTGTTTCCCTGCGCTTGCACAGTTTCCTCGGATTTCGTGTCGGAGTAGGTAAGAATAATGGGATTAGAAGAAAGTCATCTAGCACTCAAGAAAAACATAAAGTTAGTACACTAGTAATTATATCATTAAGATATCAAATAAGATAACAAGTAGTGTAACTATAGTCCATGTAACTTAACTAGTCTATGGTTACGGTCTAGACTCAAAAGGTTTCCTAAACTCCGATAGTCTAATGCAGCCTAAGCCTAGGTCATCATTTAGCTCTGATACCATATGTATTACCCCGTCAGAATCCACTAATGGCGTATTAACTCTGGTCCCACAGTTAACGATCACGCCCTCTATATGAGACGTTTTCGGAAAATCATTCGCATTAAATTCAACTGACAAAGTCATTAAATGTAAATAATTCCGAAAACATTTAACATTAAATGACCAACTTAAATATTCTCAAAAAGTAATTTAAGTAAATCGTTTTCAATGCGAATGTTAGTTCTTGAAATAAGTCATATCAAAAGCATGCTGGATGACATTCCAGAACTAGCAGCAATCAAGCATGACAACTTAGCAACGCGGAAGAAATACCTCTATGGACCTGAGATAAAAACATTCAAAAGGTCAACGAAAACGTTGAGTGAATTTACATGTTTAGTAAAAAATTTCGTAAGTTAGACCACGAGATTTCTGAAATAAAGCATCGTAAAAATTATACATTAGAATGAGCACTTGATTATAAAACTTTAACCCTGCGGATAGCTAAAGCGCTACACGCCTTCCTTTTACCCTTTCTAAGCATAAACCGATCAAGTGTACAAGTTACAACAGAATAATCACCTCGTAGGTTGAAGCGAGGTTGTCAAACCTAACGGTACCTGATAGTGCTCCAAATGAACATATAATTAGGCACAATATCCTTCCAATATGTAAAGCTTTTAGTTGTAATTGTTCTATTTTTATGTAATATTCGTTTAAATAAATAAGTGCGAAGACAAAAGAAGAAAACGATGATTTGAAGACGCAAATGACCAAAAAGCTAAAAAGTACAAAGTACAATTCAAGTGGTTCAAAATATAGATGAGAAACATCTCAAAATTACAAAAGTACAAGTCGCAAAATGCAAAGTACAAGATATTAAATAGTACGCAAGGACGTTCGAAAATCCGAAACCGGGACATAAACCAACTATCAACGCGCGATGCAACGGAACAAAAATGACAAGTCAACTATGCATATAAATATAATATAATATATAAATAATTCTTAAAATTATATATATATTATATTATATATAATAAAACGTCGGCAAAACTAGAAAACAAAGTAATGTATGCTGGCCAGCCTGTCCATGCGATCGCATGGAAATAACAAAGGGAACCCATGCGATCGCATGGATCCCAAAATCAGCTCACATCTATAAAAGGCCGTGAATTGACGAGTAAGATATACCTTTTTCTTCTTCTTCCTCTGTAATCATAATTATATTTTTAATTATAATTTTAATTTTAAATTAAGTTCAATAATAATTGGGTTATTGTAAGGAATGTTTTACGGGTTTTAAGTCGGAACTCTGTCCGTGTAACGCTACACAATTAATCACCACTGTAAGCTATGTTCTTCCTTTTTAAATTAATGTCTCGTAACTAAGTTATTATTATGCTTATTTGAGCCAAAGTAATCGTGATGTTAGACTAAATATTAAGACAGGGTTATTAGATTTTGTACCATAATTAAGGTTTGGACAAAAGACCAACACTTGTGGACATTGGACTATGACTATTAATAAATAGGGGTATTGTCTAATTGAGCGACAACTCATTGGAACCTGTCGAACCAATCTTCAAATTAGTTATTCTAATAATTATTAAAATGATTATGTATGTCCTATTTAGTGACGTTTATACGACATCTTTTACGATCATTGAATTAATTATTTGGGTTGGGTAATTGATTATTCATTCTGATCAAGTGGGTAAATTAATATTCATATCTCATTAAAACGGGGGTGGATTACATACAAGGATAATTGGTGTAATTGTTAACAAAGTAATAAAACCTTGGATTACACGCAGTCGATAACCTGGTGTAATCATTAAACAAAGTATTAAAACCTTGTTACAGTTCAAATCCGTAATTAGTTGGAATATTTGACTTCGATAATAAGGTTAATTTGACGAGCATTTTATAATTATGACCGATGGACTATTATGGACAAAAACCAGATAGGTATCAAATAAATCCAGGACAACGGACAATTAACCCATATAAATAAATTAAAATTAAAACGTCAAACATCATGATTACGGAAGTTTAAATAAGCATAATTCTTTTATTGTATTTCTCATCATACTTTTAATTACTGTTATTTTATTATTCGTAATTTTATATTTCGTCATTGTTATTTATTTTACCCATTTTAATTATCGTCATTTATCTTTACGCTTTATTTAAAATCGACAAACCGGTCATTAAACGGTAAACCCCCCCTTTTATAATAATATTAATATATATAATTATATATATTTTATTTAAATATAGTTGTTAAAAATATAGCGTTAAACTCAGCTAGCTTCATGTGGAATGAACCGGACTTACTAAAAACTACACTACTCTACGATTAGGTACACTACCTATAAGTGTTGTAGCAAGGTTTAGGAATATTCCATAAATAAATAAATAAAACTTGTGTAATTTGTATCGTATTTTGTAAAAAAATATAACTATTTTGTATACACCTCCGCTCGCACATCAAGTTTTTGGCGCCGCTGCCGGGGAATAAACAACGCCGAAAGCACATCAAATTTTTGGCGCCGCTGCCGGGGAATAAACAACGCTAAAAGCAAAACGTTATAAAAAAAAGATTTTTATTAAGTTTTAAATTTTTGTAAAAATACGTTTTTAAAAATTAAAAATACAAAAATATAAAAAGAAAAACAACATATATATATTTTTAAGAGTATGTTTAAAATATAAAGTTTTTCTATTTCTATTTTAGTTTTTAAAATTAAGTATTCATTTTATATAAATAAATTAAAAACAGAAAAATAAAAAAAAACATTTTCTATAAACTAAAAAGAGAAAAAGTAAATTAAAACGTAAAAAAATAAAATAATAATAATAATAATAATCGGGCCACTACACTGTAGCAGCCCAACTTCTGAACTGGATCCGAGGACCATGCGATCGCATGGTATTGTAACACTCAGCTCATGCGATCGCATGAGCTGATTTGACAGGCCTGGTACCTTAGCTGAACGAATTAGGGTTAAGATTTTATTTTTATTATTATTAATTAATTAAGATTAGGGTTTAATTTAATATTAGTTAGTTTTAGATTTAAATTAATTTGTAATTTAATGTGTTAATTAGTTTTATAAATATTTAAACTTATTACTTTTATAAAATAAATAATATAAAAATAATATTTTTTTAAAAAAAAATTGTATTTTTATAAATTTAAGTTTCTTTTTATTTTTATATTTTTTTAATCGTTTATTCGTAATTGTGTATTTTTCGTTCGTAATTAGTTTTAAGAAATAGTTTTTGCCATAGTTTACTTTTATTTCTAGATTTTTAGGCTTTGCCGTAAAATCCCTTAAATGCTTTTCCTTTAGATTAAGATTTATGTGCTTTAGAATTTTGCGACGCCGTTTTAAGATTTTAGTACTTTTTAAGTTATTGCCATTTTGGATTTAGAATTCCTTTTAATCTTTAATACCTTTAGATGAAAGTTTTAATTTTTAGTTTTTAGAATTTTAAGTTTCGACGCTTTACTTTCTTTTTATTATTTTTTCTTTCGACGCTTATTTTCTTACTTTTGTTTTTCAACCTTTTGTTTTTCGACGCTTATTTTTCGACCTTTTATTTTTCGACGGTTTTCGACGCGCTCTTTTTCTTTCTTATTTCTCGACGCTCTAGTTTTTAGGACATAGAATTTTCTTTATTTTCTTTAAACTTCGACGAAAAAAAATTATTTTAAGCGGTTAAATTGATAGACATCCTAAATTTTCTGGTTCGTAGTAATAGTTGGTTTTGTTAGTGGCGAGTTGTGGGCTTCCGATTTAAAGGGTCCTGGCTACCTGCTGCATCTATTGGCTATTCGAAACGTGGGCAAAATCAGAAAAGTCTATTAATTTGATAACTTATATAATTTTTATATTTATAACTAATAGGATATTCAGTGAATGCACCGAGCAAAACGTTCACCACCTTAAATACGTTCACCACCTGTAACTCGATCAATACATCTAGCCAATATTATCGCCGTTGATTTTTCTTTAGAATCATCATCTAGTCGACCAAGTACTCCAACTCAAATTTCCGATAATCCAAATTTTGAACCCGACTTCAAAATTGAAAACCCGGAGGATATTCAAGGACAATTCAGAGATCCTGAACCACTAATCATTCCTCCAGAACCACAAATTATTCAACCAGAGATTGTCGAGGAAGAAACCATTAAATTAGAATCTTCTAGTGATTCAGATTCAACAAATTCAATTATGGAAGTAACAGAACCTCTAAGTATGGAAGACCGAATGAGAGCCACACGCACTGGCCAAGATCACGCCATTATTAAGCCAGACATTAATGCGCCAGATTATGATATCAAAGGAAAAATCCTACACATGGTAACTAATCAATGCCAATATAGTGGTACGCCAAAAGAAGATCCAAACGAACATCTTCGCACTTTTAATAGGATCTGTACTCTATTTAAAATCAGAGAAGTTGAGGATGAACAGATCTATCTCATGTTGTTTCCCTGGACTTTAAAGGGAGAAGCCAAAGATTGGTTAGAATCGTTACCTGAAGGAGCGATTGACACATGGGATGTCTTAGTTGAAAAATTTCTTAAACAATTCTTTTCGGCATCTAAAGCTGTGACACCGCTGATTTTTTTTTTTTATATAAATACGTGGCGGAAGCATTAACGTTAATTAAACCATTATAATAATATAAACATATCATAATTACATAACCCAAAACAGTTGACAGCTAGCATTTAACTAATACATATGGTGTCACGTGACGTTTCAACAAAAGTTTAGTTTTATAGGAAAAGACACATCAGAGTTGGCTCCTGTCAAACATAACATCAGCATGCCCCGTCTTCTCCCCAAAAGCATCATCTCTACAAAAGCTAATAACCTGCAGGGAGGAGATGGAGGGGAATTAGCACGAAGCTAAGTGAGTACGACTAACCACAGGCAATAGTATACTGAACAGTTATACTAATCATGTCACAAAGAGCTAACACACAAACATCACCCAAGTGCCGTCTACAGAGACTCTGGCGGCTCGGCCAAACCATTAACCACCAGTTGATCGGGCTGGGGCTTACCAGAAGTTCCTCCACCACCGTATGTATATACATAATCCACACGCGACGGACGCGTCATTCACATATATATACACCACGGTTGTCTAGGCTACCACAGAGGAACCCAACCCGCAGGTTGATCTCTCCTACCGAGGCTACCACACAATAGGGACGCACTGGGCTCCAGCAGACAAGCATCAACTAACATGCAGTCATCACAGCATACTAACTAACTATATCAATAAGTACAACTAACTAGCATGGCAGTCATAATATAACATGCTACTCTATACTGTATTCCCCAGTCAGTCCCACTCACCGATTACCAGCAAACGAGAAGGTGTTCAGCTATCTAATCACTGAACCTTCTCTTTCTCCTTTTCTCCTGAGAAATACATATACACGAGTTAGTTTATGTCCATAAACACCAAATAACACAAATATAGAAATTTTGTCAGAAAATCTGTCCGCTAAAATTTTTCTGTTTAACACTTATGCACTTTTGAAATTTACATCAAAATCTCAAAATACAAACGGACAGCATAACGGCTAGAAATCAACACTTAGTAAAAATTTCACTGTCTAAGACCATCGGTCGATCGTCAGAGACTATCGGCCGATCGTCACTACTCCATCGGCCGGTGGACTACACCATCGGTCGATCGTTAAATTTTCAACTGTTCGTCGAAGGACTTCCACCATCGGTCGATCGTCTAGTCCGTCGACCGATCGTCTCACTCCATCGGTCGATGGTCAGAGACCATCGACCGAGGGTAGTTCATCTGCAGTAGCAGCTACCAAAGTGACGGGTTTCAACCAAATTCATCCAATTCTTGCTCTAGAGCTCGATTTTTACCTCAAAACTGACCAAATCTAAGACACTATACATCAAGAAACATAAACCCACAAGATTTGGACTCAAACAACATCAAATTCAACTCTTTTGACCCAAATTACCCACTTTGTAAAAACTATCACAAAAACCCAATTTTCTTGAAGATTAAAGCATGAAAAGCTATGAATCTTACCTTGTTAGAATCAGTAAATCACAAGGAACACGAAAATGTAAACGATTCGAGCTCTAGATCAAAGATTAGAATTAGGGTTTGATTGTAGGTGAAAGGGAGGGTACGGGAGTGTTTGGGATTTTTCTAGAAATGGGAAGAAGAACACAGCCCACTAGTCACTTAATTGGGTTTAATTCCCACACTGTGTGACACACGGGTATTTATCAGTTATCTGATATCTTTCGTACATCATTTGGCAACCCAAATGATGTCCAAATTAGATAAACAAACCTGTTCTGTGACCCTTGTCACAAATTGCTCCTAACCACATCATTATTTAATAATAAATATTAAATAAAAATAAAAGCACATAGTAACTCAATACTAACTTAAGGGTACTTTAGTAATCTTACATCTAGGCCCAATTGAGGATGTTACAAAAGCTGTGAGACTTCAAGGAGAAATTGTTACGTTCACGCAAAAGCCAAATGAAACATTATATGAGGCATGGACAAGATTTGGAAAGTTGTTGAGAGGATGTCCGCAATATGGTTTAGACACTTATCAAATAGTACAAATATTCTACCAAGGATGCGATATCACTACACGAAAAGACATCGACATAGCAGCTGGTGGTTCCATTATGAAGAAAACCGCAACTGAAGCTCACAAAATTATTGATAACACAGCCTCTCACTCGCATGAGTGGCACCAGGAAAAAGATATTTTTCGTTCATCTAAAGCGGCTAGAGCCAATTCTAGCCATGACTTTGATTCCGTTTCCGCAAAGATAGATGCTTTCGAAAGACGAATGGAAAAGATGACTAAAGATATTCACGCAATACGAATCAGTTGTGAGCAATGCGGTGGACCACACTTAACGAAAGATTGTCACATTGAGCAAACAATGGAACAACGTGAGAATGTTTCCTACATGAACCAAAGGCTGGGAAATAATTATCAAAATAATTATCAACCTCCAAGGCCAAACTTTAATCGAAATCAAAACATCTTTACAATCCAAATGGACCCAACAATAACTTGTACAACCAACAAGGTATGAATAACCAACCAACTCAAAACAACATTTTCAATCAACAAAGACCTAGCTTGTATAAACCACCACAACAAACTGAAGAGAACAAGTCAAATCTAGAAGAAATGATGGCAAAGCTAATGAAATCTCAAACACAATTTATAACATCTCAAACCCAAACAAATGAGAGGTTTGATCAATCACTAAGAACTCAACAAGCTTCCATTTTGAATCTAGAAAAACACGTAGGTACTCTTGCTAGCATGATGAGTGAGAGGGAACAAAGAAAGCTACCGAGTAATACTGAAGTAAATCCTCGGAATGAGAATGTTAATATGGTTTCAACGAATACTGAAAAATCAGCACAAGAAGATGGGAAGGTTTTAGATGTGAGTAACAATGAAGAAGTTACAACACCACCACCACCAACCGAGTATGTAAAGCCAGTGGTGGCACCATACAGACCACCCATCCCATTTCTGAGAAAAGGAGTTGAGTATGAGCAAGTAATAGGTAATAAAGTTTGTGATACCTCTGGAAAGAAGAAGAAGAATAAGAAAGTACAAGAAACAAAAATCGTAAAGATAAATCCAGTGAAGACAGTTCCACCAAAACCTCCACCCAGGTTGGGTGATCCAGGTGAATTTATTGTTCCTTGTCTACTTAGTGATTGTGTCATGTATGATGCACTAGCAGATTTAGGTGCGAGTGTGAGTGTTATGCCTCTTTCATTATATAAGAGATTAGGAGTAGGTAAGTTTAGTCCAACGGAAATGAATGTTCGACTCTTTGATCAAACAATTAGGCACCCAGTTGGAATTGCTGACAACCTACCCGTTCAAGTGGGTAATTTAACCTTCCTAGTGGAATTTATTGTCATTGACATAGAAGAGGACTCAAACATTCCTCTAATTTTAGGTCGACCATTCTTAGCATCCACCAGGGCGTTATTTGATGTAAGAGAGGGTAGAATGACACTTAGTGATGGTGACAAATTAGTCTCCTTTGTGATTCGAAAGACTAAATCTCCACCAACCAAAAACGTTGAACCAACAAAAATGATTGGTAAGAACCATGTTATTTTACCAACTCCAACGGTAGTGCTTAGCAATAATAAAAAGCCTAAGTGTGGGGAAGATGAAGTAACACCTAATGATGACCTGATAACAAAGAACCCCATTGTTGATACGAAATTAAATGACCCCGTTATTAATAGATCAATGAAGAAACTTATTAAATGGATTCGCGATGCTAGAACCAAGGGGAACTTTAAGTTATGTAACCGGTTAGTATCCAATCTATCGCCTAAAGAAAAGGCAAAACTAGTTGAATTTGTGGATATTACACAGGAATCCGACCAATGGCTTAAAGCAAAAGTCACAGATATGCAAGTTAATTATGGTCCAAAAGAAATTGACGATGAAGTTAATCACAATTTCGACACCACGGCTACCTAAGTGTGGGAAGGTTCAAATGTTCTAAAGAGAAAACGTTGTCTAGAGTTAGTTGTTCTGTTTTCGTGTAGTTCCGAGAATAGAATCCGATTGGTCTTTTCCACTAGCAGACACTAAAGAACTAGTTTTCTCCCCCCATTCCGAATTTTTGTTTTGTAGGTTTTGTATGAAATTTATATGCATTTTTAAATTTAATTTTTGTGTGATTTTAAAAAACAAAAATTACTTTATTTCATTAAGTTTAAAAAATGATTTTTAAAATTCATCGTAAGTTGAAGACTAGGTCATGGAACCGAAATTGCTTTACTCGAGGGCGGGGCGAAAAATTTTGTTATCATTATTTTTAATTTTATTGATCTAAAGTATACCAAAAAAATTAAAAAACAAAAAATCTTTATTTTTAAAACAATCGCTTTAAAAGCGACAAATTTTAAATTTTGTTGAGGGACGGACTAGGTAAACAAACCGAAACTACCTAAAGTAAAAGGAAACAAAATTTTAAAAAATTATTTATTTAAATTGTTTTAATAAATAAAGGTTTTATAAATATATATATATATATATATATATATATATATATATATATATATATATATATATATATATATATATATATATATATATATATATATATATATATATATACATATATATACATATACATATATATATATATATATATATATATATACATATATATATATATATATATATATATATATATATATATATATACATATACATATATATATATATTATGTTTGTAGTTTATCTTATGTACAAAACAGGGTAAAACAATGCATTTTTAAAGACTGACATTAAAGTTCAGCAAAAGCTACTAATTTTAATGACAAGACGTAAAATATCAAATGTGATATAAAACAATATGTTTGCAAACTCAGTATTTTTAATCATTTTTCTACACTAATCACCCGCATGAGTTTAAATTTTTACTGATTTCTTGCAAATGAGGGAATTGCATGATCTCAAGTGTGGGGAAGGGTTATAAATTCTCTCGGGTTTACACTTAGTTTAATTGCCAAATTTTGTGAAAATTCGAAAAATTTTCAACTAAATGAATTCAAAATTATGTTTATACCTATTTATGAACGATAAAACTAGGTGTTAATACCGAAATTATTGTTACCTCGGAGAGAACATAAATGGAGAAACAACCCAAAATGTTAGAATTCATTTAAAATGGAATAGAGGAGAATAAAAAGGCAAAGAAAAAAATAAATAAAAGCTAAGTGTGGGAAGAATTTACCAAGTTATTTAAAACACATATCACATATGTTTGTACAAGATTATTACAGGTACTTTTGCTTTGGACAAAACTAATCAGTTTTACCCAATTTACTGTAATATATTTGAAAGAAAGATGGATCTACATGATGAATCAATTCAATCATTAAAAGGAAGTAAAGTCTTCCGAAAAAGACACGCGCTTCTTGATTTAAGTCAAGAAGTTGTCGTCCAGACCAGCTGTAGGTTGACGAAAAATCTAGAAAAGTCATCTCTAAAATCAGCAGGAAATCCACGGACCTCAACATCAAACAGGGTCGTCAAGTGGTCAGACTTATCCTAACCATGAGAGGATCTGTCTCGTAAAATGGGGAGGGCGCCGTGCAAATTAACTTGATAAGACTAATGAATCAGACCCCCAGAAAGGATAATCTCCTTAAAGATTAAAAATCAGCTTTTAAGCCTGATATTACTCAATCCTTGAGATTGACTTTAAAGATTGAGAATTACAAACTCATGGAATTCGATGATATCTAAACTCAAGCTTGAATGAGAAAATATTTTGATCAAATTAAAACCGATTTGTTTTCTGAAAACCTATTTTCAATGTTTTCATTACCATTGAACGTAAAATCCTAAGAATTCACCGGAATTCATTAGGTCACCTGAACCAAATCGGGTGTCAACCTTAAGAACGGTGGTTGCATATCATGGTCGAAGACAGGACCTTGTGCCAGACCGAAAAACTATAGGGTGATCTTTACTATTGCTCCTACAAAGGATAGTAATTGCATCCGACACAATATAGACCATAATCAAAAGCATGTCACGGGACATTGCCTTAACAGTTGCTTGTTCAACGCTTTCCTTTACAACCAGACGGTAGTTTACCGAAAGGTAATATACGGAACAAGTATACTGGATGTGTTACTTTCCCAATACAAGGTTAGCAAGTGGGTGACACAAAATCATAAGTTTTGAGCTAAAATTTTCAAATCTGAAACCCACCAAACCCACAAAAACAATTTACAAACACCGATGAAGGGTTATTCCAGAAAACTTATCTAGGGTAAAAGCTAGAATGAATTTTCAAAAGATCAAATGTTTTCATAAAGATCCAATTTCCTTAAAGGATCTAAATTTTCATAGTCATTTGGGACTGTAAACCACATTGTTACTATCATTGTTTATACCGCCGTATCAAAATCACTTATTTATAAAGTGTGAGAATAAAAAAAGTGATTCGAGTGAAGTGTGATTTTATTTTAAGTTCTGTATTCCTTGAGGACAAGCAACGCTTAAATGTGGGGATATTTGATAGTGCTCCAAATGAACATATAATTAGGCACAATATCCTTCCAATATGTAAAGCTTTTAGTTGTAATTGTTCTATTTTTATGTAATATTCGTTTAAATAAATAATTGCGAAGACAAAAGAAGAAAACGACGATTTGAAGACGCAAATGACCAAAAAGCTAAAAAGTACAAAGTACAATCCAAGTGGTTCGAAATATTGATGAGAAACGTCTCAAAATTACAAAAGTACAAGTCGCAAAATGAAAAGTTCAAGATATTAAATAGTACGCAAGGACGTCCGAAAATCCGGAACCGGGACATAAACCAACTATCAACGCGCGATGCAACGGAGCAAAAATGACAAGTCAATTATGCACATAAATATAATATAATATATAAATAATTCTTAAAATTATATATATATTATATTATATATAATAAAACGTCGGCAAAACTAGAAAACAAAGTAATGTATGCTGGCCAGCCTGTCCATACGATCGCATGGAAATAACAAAGGGAACCCATGCGATCGCATGGATCCCAAAATCAGCTCACATCTATAAAAGGCCAGCAAATTGACTAGTAAGATATACGTTTTTCTTCTTCTTCCTCTGTAATCATAATTATATTTTTAATTATAATTTTAATTTTAAATTAAGTTTAATAATAATTGGGTTATTGTAAGGAATGTTTTACGGGTTTTAAGTCGGAACTCTGTCCGTGTAACGCTACGCAATTAATCACCACTGTAAGCTATGTTCTTCCTTTTTAAATTAATGTCTCGTAACTAAGTTATTATTATGCTTATTTGAGCCAAAGTAATCGTGATGTTAGACTAAATATTAAGACAGGGTTATTAGATTTTGTACCATAATTAAGGTTTGGACAAAAGACTGACACTTGTGGACATTGGACTATGACTATTAATAAATAGGGGTATTGTCTAATTGAGCGACAACTCATTGGAACCTGTCAAACCTATCTTCAAATTAGTTAATCTAATAATTATTAAAATGATTATGTATGTCCTATTTAGTGACGTTTATACAATATCTTTTACGATCATTTAATTAATTATTTGGGTTGGGTAATTGATTATTCATTCTGATCAAGTGGGTAAATTAATATTCATATCTCATTAAAACAGGGGTGGATTACATACAAGGATAATTGATGTAATTGTTAACAAAGTAATAAAACCTTGGATTACACGCAGTTGATAACCTGGTGTAATCATTAAACAAAGTATTAAAACCTTGTTACAGTTCGAATCCCTAATTAGTTGGAATATTTGACTTCGGGAATAAGGTTAATTTGACGAGCATTTTAAGAATTATGACCGATGGACTATTATGGACAAAAACCAGATAGGTATCAAATAAATCCAGGACAAAGGACAATTAACCCAGATAAATAAATTAAAATCATAACGTCAAACATCATGATTACGGAAGTTTAAATAAGCATAATTCTTTTATTGTATTTCTCATCATACTTTTAATTACTGTCATTTTATTATTGGCAATTTTATATTTCGTCATTGTTATTTATTTTACGCATTTTAATTATCGTCATTTATCTTTACGCTTTATTTAAAATCGACAAACCGGTCATTAAACGGTAAACCCCCCTTTTATAATAATATTAATATATATAATTATATATATTTTATTTAAATATAGTTGTTAAAAATATAGCGTTAAACTCAGCTTGCTCCCTGTGGAACGAACCGGACTTACTAAAAACTACACTACTCTACGATTAGGTACAATGCCTATAAGTGTTGTAGCAAGGTTTATGTATCTTCCATAAATAAATAAATAAAACTTGTGTAATTTGAATCGTATTTTGTAAAAAAAATATAACTATTTTTTATACACCTCCGCTCGCACATCAGTACCGTCCCTATAAGTCGAGCTTACTAAAAGTAATTAATATAATAAAGCTAAGGTATTTCTGATCTGAACTCATAAGTATATCGTTTATTTACTCGTGCCTAATATGTAAAACATTTGAAAAATCATGTTATCTCATCCCATGTAAAAAGTAGTAGGGACTGTAGACTCACCTTAGCAAAATCACTGAAAAATCTCTTAGTAACAACCGTACGGTAGTCGGACAATCACGACCGATAAACGCAACCTAGTCAAATAGGTCATCTTAAGTAAATACATAGGTCACACTATGTCAACGTATAGTGTACACATAGTCTTAGTGCTCAGACTGACTCAATAAGCAAGTAAAAGTCAACTAGTCCAAGCAAGTGAACAAAATTCAACCAAAGTCAAACCAAAAGTCAACTCATCAAAGTGGTCAACTAAAGTCAAACATATCAGTAGGTCATTAAATCTTGGTCAACATGTCAATCCTAAGTCAACTAACACGTTATAACCCAAAGTTCGTCAATTTACATGCACGCAGTTTATCGCATGGCATCGAAAATACGCACATCTTAGAAACAATGAACACAAATCATAGCACATAAATCATGACAACATGGAAAACTCCAGATCACAAGTAGACTCAAAAAAGATTCCAAAAAGTCCATTCAGGGCCTCATACGATGTCTACAAGTCAGTTTTCAGAAAGGGTCTAATTACAGTTTACCAAATCAGTTTCTGCATGCGCATCGGTTTTAGAAACATTCTCATTTAAAATAGAAAATAGCTTTTAATGAACGGTCAATTGGAGCTTACTCCAGACACTTCAAAGTTTTAGTGGTAAAATAACCAAATACTTTCATGTAGCCAATTTGTAAAGTTAATTCAATAAATTCAGACCTTCAGTTTTTAAACAACAATCAGACATGTCATTTGGCTTAACGTAAAACACATAGCAAATCACATTTTCAGAAGTTAGCATACAAATATAATATGCTTAGGAACATATAAAAAATCATATTACAGAATATCAAAGTCTCAATCAACTTATAATTCATGTTAGGTCATTTCTCGTGAATACGAAAACAGTTTCAGCTCATTAGAAAACACAAATCTTCGTTTTGACACACCGAGAGCATTACAAAAGCTTTTGATGAAATTCTTAAGTCCAAATCGCATGATTTTTAATAAGGAATACAATGGTTATCATTTCAATAACTAAATCATAAAGCACATAACTCAGAAAATTCGTACATCATGCAAAACCCTAACGAAACTTCGATTAATCATAACTTGAGCATACAATAACGAAATCAAAGAAAATCAAAGTCCAAATTTATTAATTTTTCAATAGCTATCCATCTTGATACAATAAAAGATCAGTACAATAATTTATTTGATCAGATCCATAACAAACAAATTCGTGACACATGCAAACGATAAAAAATCGAGCAATTTAACGACTAACGACAACTCTAATCGTATTTAATTAAGCACTAGACATTATTACAATATGAAATTGAACAAAAAACTTATCTAATAAAATTAGGGTTATCAATTATACCTTAAAACACAAATTGCTAGTACGTACGCGTAGAGAACGATGCGAGGAACAACGTTTATGTTGAAGGTTTCTTCTAATTTTGAGTTTTGATGGCTATGGCGGTGATGATGGTGATCGATGATGAGTAAGAGGGAGAGGGAGAGCAATCAGTCAACCAAAATAGGGTTTAGGGTTATGTGTGTGTGATTACTTCTATTTATAGTCTAGTCTTTAGGACGTAATTTAATCACTAGTCAATTATAAACCCAAAATTAAGTCCAAATAGGGATGTTGGGTGAGGGTTCGGCCAAATGGCCCTTTAAGGGGTGTTCTGGGCTTGTTTTTAATTGCTTGTATGCACGTGGTCTGTTTCGAGTGTCGTTAACCGTACCGGGTCTCCGGAACGTTAACTAGTCGTTAAAACGCAATCACCGGGTTTAATTCATTAAATAAATAATAAATTAAATAAGTTTTTCTTAAAGTCAATAATTATTAAAAATAATTATTTTATCGTTTTTCTGAGTTCCGTAAACTGAAAAGCTTTCTAGGCGATTATCTTAATCGTGTCATTTTCTAGGTATTTCGTTATCCGAAACAAGTTCACTAATTAATATAACCATAGTAATTCAATTAATCCACTAGGATCAAGTATTCATTTAAATCAATTAAACACATAAAAGTTCTATGTAAATACTGTTAAATATTTAACGGACAAGTAACGATAGTAACGGAAAAAGTAGGGTTGTTACACTAAGCATTTAACCTAGAAATGAACTAATTAGAGACATTTGATTAGGCTCCAGATTTTGACATAGTCTCACCAACATGTAGACCATGGTAAGTAGAAGGCATGGACTAGGAAGAGCAGGCTCAATCATTTGAAAAAATTGCAATTTCAGTGTTAGAGACATTAAGACCAGAGAGCTTACTTTTGGAGATGTTCGGGCATAACCCTGAAACTTCACTAAAACTGCCAAGACTATTTATCGACCACTCCTCCAATATCAGAGCATTATCAACGTATTGTAGATGTGTTATTGATAACCCTTAACCAATCGTAACCCCTTTAAACATATTACAGTTGACATCATCTGTTATTGCAACATTAAGGGCTTCAGTTACAATAAACAATAAAAATGGCGACAATGGATCGCCTTGCCTTTAACCTTTCTCAAGTAAAAATTATGGTGTTGGACTCCCATTTATCAATATTGATGTAGGTCACGACGATAGGAATCCCCATATCCATTTGCTCACTTACCTTTAAAATTCATTTGCCTCATAATATCTTTAATAATCGACCACTTCACATTGTCAAATGTTTTCTCGAAATATAAGAACGATTTGCAACCTTATTTTTTAATCGAACGCACCATATCACTTGCCACTAGGACCCTGTCAAGAAATTACCTATCTCCAATAAATACCGTTTGACAAGGGATAATTAGCTTTACTATAACCCTTCTTAATATGTTAGCCAACAATTTAGCAATTATCTTATAGATACAACATATAAGAGTAATAGACCGGAAGTCACGAAAGCTATTCGGATTCTTGAATTTAGGAATAAGTGCAACAAACGCGCTATTGAACCCCTTTGAGAGGTTACCGAACTTCGCTAATTCAATAACACGGTTGAAAACATCTTGCTAAATGGTATCCCAGAAATTTTGATGAATTGGAAAATAAAGCCATTGACAACGCACTAAAAGTCAGGTTTTTAACCGCGTTATACTACCCATTTAAAAAAATTTATCAAATAAAATCCTAAAAAGTACCTTTATTGGCTTATTTTCTCGAGATATGAAAAGTGAATCTAATGGCGCAAGAATTGAAGAAAAAACGAACTTATAACGAAGAAACCAGAGCTAAAACAGCAAACAATCAAGAAACGCACCCTAAACAAGAATTCAAAGACAAAAACTAAGCGGTACCACCAACATGGGTACCAGGACACCTATGTACCGGTCGGTGAGGGAGCAAACCATATCGATATCGACACCCTTGGTGGGTGTCGGGTCCAAGGACCACACCAAAATCGAGGGGTGCTAGTACCGGGGTCGAAAGAGGAGAGCAAAATTGACACCCTTTGGTGTCGGTATCGAGAGCATAAAGCACGATACCGTAGGATTTTTTTTCCAAGATTCCATTTTTAATATTGATTTTTTCCTGAGACTTACACACATGTCGTTATCCCGACACCTATTTCAAGTGCTAAACTACAAATATCATGAGAGACTTGGGGTGCAATTTTGAAGACTTCCATCCTTATAAATAACTCACATTCAACAAATAAATCCATCACAAAATATTCATTCAACACACACATTATTTAGCATCTTATTTGTAATTAATTACCAATCCCTTTGATTAGTAATTAAGGAGGTTAAGCTAGGAAGTGCACTAGATGGTCAGATATTTGTTCAAACGTTATCTTAGGTTTTAATTCAAGCAATTGTTTCGTTATTTATGTCGAGCATGTTTTCATTTGTTTATTTTTATCTTTATTTTGCTTGTGATTTAAGTATTATGCTAGAATAAATATCTGAGTGGTTGCTATGATAGTTGTATATGTTGCAGTAGTTAAATTATTAAATGGTACTTATTGGGGGAGAATGCTGGTTTATGCTTAACGGTAATATTAATCTTAACCAACGGTAATAAGTGTTTTGATGATGACACACACATAACCAAAAGTGATGATAGACATCTTGACATAAATATCCAATTTCACGAATCCACACTTACTCTAGCAAATGACCAAACCAAATAAAGCTTAGAGAGAAAACATTAGGAAAACAAAAAACAATACAAAACTCATATAGTGCACGGTTTGGATTCACGGTCGACCGCAGGTCAGACCGTGGGGTGTCATGTACCATGGTTTATGAGAAACCAGATACACGGTTGACACTACGGCTGACCATGGTTCAACCGCAGTTGTTCTGTCCAAAATTCTTTACCAAATAATGTTTGACCACTTGGAGCATCTATAATTTACGAAATGTGTTTCAACATACTTAGAATAGTTGCCCATTTCATATCAAAAACAGTTTTGGTCAATAGAACGCTAATCTTGGTTAATCACACCTAATGACATCTAAATGACGTTTTAGCCTTGATTAAGGATAACACATAAGTGTTACAAAATAATCTGTGCTCCTAAAATGTATCTAGACATACTTAGGATGTTCATCAAGTCCCAACCAAGAGTTTCTCTTCCCTTGTACGTGTGTTGAACATTAATGTATTCCTATACATTAATCGTACAAAGTGCCATATTGCAAGTAACCTTACATTGCCTTAGTGTATTGCTATGTCATCACCATGTGTTTGATCTTAGGTTGATCACTAGTGAATTCTTGCTATCATTACATGATTATTACTTGACTATGTACTACTTGCCTACTTTCTTATACTCATGTAATATGTATGAATAATAATATGATCTTTGTCTTGCTATATGCTATAAGTTGGGAAACCACAAATGTATGCTTAGCCTACTCCAATGCCTAAGTGTAACTTGGTTGATAACAATTGAAGGTTCATATTTAAATGTTCTTGTATGCTTAAAAGCTTATTAAAACACACACACATTGAAATATCACAAGAAACATTTTTAAGTCTAGCAACATGTCTAAGTATGGTTTAGTATTGATTAATATGATGTCTTTCTTATAATGAGCTTAATTGAACTTACAGGTTTCACTTAGTAAGATATCATAAACACACCTAATTAATCTATGTGCAAGCTTAAAGATGAATTATAAATGCTTAGTGATTAATTAGGAAAATATTGATAATAACATGTTGACTAACCAATAGCACTTTAGCATGTGTGTTGAATATAAACAAATGACTAGTCAATAACACTTAAACATATGTGTTAAATACAAACAAATGATTATGACAAATCTGAGATTACCTCAAATGATTATCAAGAAATGTATCCAAAAAATGTAGACTTGCCTCTTTGGGTATGACAAGTCACTATCAATGTAATACATCCAAGAGGAATCAAGCACTTAATGCATATAGTACTTGAATAAGATGTTGGGTATCTTTTGCAAGTATTAAACGAAGTAAAGAAACCAAAAGAATTAGGTTTGAATGGATTCAAATGGCCATACAACGACTAGGTGAAAGTGACCAGGCAGCGTGTGGTCGACCCACGGTCGACCGTGACAAGAGATGTGGCAACGACTAGTTTTTTGTCTCTCGCTATAAATAGCAAGACTTGGAGAGTATTAAATGGGGACTCTCTTGCATTCTTTAACTTTAAATATACCAGAGAATCACAAGACTTTCATTCATATATGTTTGTGATTAACAAGAGAGAGATTCTATAATCTCATAGATTGTAGAATTAATGTAAACTTACTTTCAAATTACTATCTTTGTGAGTTTACTTAGTGTGATATTATCCTTTGAATTGTCTTAGGAATATCATCACTAAAGGAAGTAAATCTTGTACTTTGTAATAGAAGCAAAAGCTAGCTTATGGATCATCTTCCTTAAAGGGAACTAGTAGGTTGATTAATTCCATTGGGAAATAATACTTGTCTAAGGTGAAGACAAGTTGATGTAAGTTAGAAGTAATCTTTCGAAGGGATTGAAAGATTAGATGTGTTGTCTACAAGGGGTACAAGATTTGAAAATCGGCTCTCCATCGGGTTTGGAGAAAAGCCTTGGTGAAGCAAACTCTCAATAAGAAGTATCAAGGAGTGGATTAAGGTGGATTAGTTAACATCCACCCGAAACACTATAAATCCTTGTGCTTATGCTCTTTACTTTACTTTAAATATCTCTTTAAAAATAAACACTATGCATATTGAGTTTGAGTTGATTAAGTTTATCAAAGTTGATTAAATCTTGTTAATCATCAAAAAAATTTTAAAAAACATATTAAGTAACTATTCACCCCCCCTAGTTACTTACAGTACTATTATGCCAGTTAGCCTTTAGGTAAAAATGAATGATTACTCTTAGGTCCTGATATGACCAAAACGGACGGTTACAGTTTTGTCAGGCTGTGATGCGTTCGTGCGATATACATCTTTTACCCTCTAAATTTATATTTGATTTAAACACTAGAATCAAGCACACACAACTAACGAGCACTTAGAACCCGGTTATTATAGCACTTTAATGTAAGTATTCTTATCAAGTTCATCCCAAGAGACACGGTGTAAGTCGGATATTTGAAACTATCAATTGTCCTAGGGTTTGTTTGATTGGGGGGTTTCGATTGATATCAACTAACAACTAAAACTTGCACAATTAAACAAACCTAAATTTAACAATTAAACTAGTAACAAGAAACGAGTAATGAAGTATTAATACTTAAAACAAATTAACTAAGACGTGTTCACTTATCTAATCATCTCTATGCTTGGCTTGCCCCATTTTTCCTATATTGCTATCTCATTAGTTGTTGAACTATTAAATATTTAGCATCACTACTAAACCTCAAATCAAATGATACTCCACGAATTCACATAAGCTTTATATCTTAAGATCGAGTTAAGCATGATTTGGTCATTGAGATTGAGCTTAGGTTGAAATCACTTAAAGCCCCCAACTATCAAAATCACTTAAGATAATCGACATTACTATGTTGACTAGAGGCCAATTGAAAACCAACCTAGATCAAGAACAAAATCACTTGCAATTCCTAAGCTAGTTATCTAGATCACCTAAGGTGTTGAAGCACATATTGATTCACTTCTCAAATCACTAAGAGAGCTACACAACATATGTAATCAAAGTCAAGCCAAAAACAAACTCATAGCAATGGATCTTTAGCTAACTCAACAACACAAAATCATGTAATTCATTCAAACAACAATAATCAATTGATTTGGGGAAACCACTAGCATTAGAGGTTCATAGATAAGCAAACACAAGAGATTTAGCCAATCATAGCTAAAATTAAACTAATAATAAGCATAGAAATGTAAATCATCATCATCTTCAAGTTATTACAAGTAATCAATGCAAAATATGAAAAGTAAAGTGAACATTACAACCCAAAATGTAAAGAAGATGAAGATCTAAGCTAAACAATGATGAATCTTGAGCTAGCTTTCTTGAATCCACCCTTAAACACCAATGGATGATGAAATTAGGGTTTTGTATGTGAAATTCGGACCTTAAGCAGCTGCTCCCAAAGATGCATATGAAAAATGACCTAATCTCGTTCCTTTTATAGTGCTGAAAATCTAGCTGAAACATCGTCAGGAGCGCCGCTTTTACTTCAGGAGCGGCAATTTTGGCTTGGTGAGGAGCGGCGCTTTTGACTTTGGAACGCCGCTTTTGGCTTTGAACAGGAGTGACGCTTTTGTTGAGGAGCGACACTTTTGGCTGATCAGGAGCGACACTTTTGACATGTAGAATGGCGCTTCTGCTCACTGATGAAAAATGGAGACAAATCGTGCATAATAGCGCCGCTTTTCCTTCTAGAGCGGCGCTTTTGGGCCTTCAGGAGCGGCGCTCCTTTACAGGAGCGGCGCTTTTGGAGCTGTTTCCTGCACTTGTCATTTTCTTAGCCAAATTTGCCCATGATTTGGTCAATTTTACACGAAATCAACTCCTTAGCCCTTAATTTACCAATTAGCTCAATAACACACTAAATAGGCTCCGAGAAAGTCAAAAACCGAGGGAAGTGAGGTAGATATCGTGAAATAAAACATATATAAATGGAGCGATATCAAACCCCCTACATTTGAATCTTTGCTTGTCCTCAAGCAAACAATCGACAAAACAAGCTTTAGAGAAAGAGAAAAAATAAGTGAACAATGCCAAAGCGCAAGAAGGTTAACCTTAAAATGATACCTTTCATGAATATGCACTAGGCGGTAATAGCGTTCTCCAAAAACTTGCACTTGCTAGGACCAAGCACAATAATCCTATTCTTTCTACTAATGCAAGCTTAACTTAAGCTCCAAATAATATCTTCAAATCTTCAATCCTCAAACACTAACATAAACACAATTCAAGCCTAAGTCTACCCGAACCAATCATGCCCCCGGTCAAAGTCAACTTCATCTACGAGAAAGTCGTCAAACACCAATCACAATAGTATCCAATCATTACAAACTCGAACTTGACCTCCTTGAACTTGACTAAATATGTAGGATTCACGGGATAGCCATAAACTCATCAAAGAAATCGATCATATCAAATACAAGTCTACTCAAAAAAACTCAAAGTGTACCCAAAAGATGTAAAATGCACCCCGAAATGAATAAGGGCCATGAAAATTCCACACATCAACACTAATCATGAAATTGCATCGTGTAAAGAATACGCTTTCAAAAAGAATGCTCATCTCATCAACCCGCAATGGCTATCCCTCTTCCACCTCCATGCCCCCAAAACACCTATTTTTCGTCAATTCCAAGAATGATCGTTAATTCTAAATATATATCGTCAATTCCAATTGATAATCGTCAATTCCAAGAATAAGGTTAAGGTGCGTGTGCCAAAGGTAAGGGACTGGGTACCCCACCTTTATTTGGTTACCCCGGCACGGGGTAACCGGCACTCATCAAGCTTTCTATCACAACTCTATGGTTTCTCTCATAGTAGGGCGAAAGCATTAACGAAGGTTCGTTGAATTACGGCCCCACGTGGCTAAATAAAAGAGTCCGCCAATTCCAAATTTTTGAAGCACCAGGAAGACTTTAACTTCCTTTCAAATAATCGAGCTTGACTTGGGAGACTTTACTCTGAAGCTTGGAACAAACATAACTTGGAAGACTTTACTTCCAAGTTTGGAAGACTTCACTTCCAAAATGAGATAATTCTTATCTACTTCCCACATAACAAGCTTTTATGCTTATTTTAAGAAAAGGTAGGAAGTAGTTATTACCTTTCCGTTAATTGCAAGCGCAAGGGTGCCATAGCTTTTGGCTATGGGTTGTGTTGTCTAGCAACACTAGCACGAAGCCATTGCTCCTAAAAAGGATAGCACTTTATGAAGCTCAAGGCTGCTCTTCCCACGGTATGATACATCAGTTGAAACATTGTGAAATGATGGGACAACCAATGTCAATATGAAATGGTGTTGATTAGGAAGTCTCCCACACCTAGTAGAACGAAATTCGAGAGTCTTGAGTCCCTACAATGGATGGATTCGATTCATCCGGAAGTGTTAAAGCATAAAGCTTAAAACACTTGGTTTTGGTGCACATGCATGAAAGACTTTAACTTTCAAGCATAAATTTAATTTTTATCAAAATTTTATCATTTCCGCTCAAAATCATAAGAAAAGTGAAAGACTTTACTTTCACTTGGTGAATCACAAGAATGAAGCAAAAGGAAGACTTTACTTCCTTAAGTTTTGAAAATCAAGGAAAAGACTTTACTTTTCCCAAAAAGTTTAAAAATTTTACAAGTTTCAACCATTTTAGTGTTTATGATATGAATTAGTGTAATGGTTAAATACTTGTTCCAAAAATTGTTCGACAATGCAAGTTTTAATCTTTAGAGAGTATATGTGACTAGTTTACCTGAAAAAGTTTAAAAATGGCCCAAAATTTTAACTCTCCCCCCTACATTTAGCGTATGCAATGCCCTCATTGCATTAAAGCAGTAGAATAAGTGAATATGATGGACATTTTTAAATAGAAAAGATGAGAGGGAAGAAAGTAAAAAACTGATGAAGATCAAACGATCTTTGTTGTTACCATTCGAGTATTACTTAGTCACCAAAGGAATGCAAGTCGATGAGCTTGATGCCTGAACTTAATTCCAGGCTTGGATCAATCATCAATAAGGTGTATCCTGCCACTAAGAACCACACCAAGTAAGAACATACAAACAACCACAAGAATATCCAACACACGCCCATGTTAAATTATTAAAATCATAAAGATGTTCATGTGTGAGAGTACCAATATGAGTCTACTACCTCACACCGAATCAACCATTTAAAGTTTCACACACACAAACATCAAATTTAGTTAAGTTACATGCCAATTTCAAAAGATAGATTATTCAGAAACCATAATGAAAATTTATTACCAAATTCCCTTGAGTATCGGCTTGACATCTACACGCCCCTCCGAATGCATTCTTGTTATCCCAACCGCTCCATGGGCACCTCCTCCGATTCATTGAAATTCACCTTTAAGAACTTTGCGATGCGGGTCACGTAATGACTACCAACACTTGGCAATTCCGATTTCTCACCACTTGCGTCGAATAGATAACTTGCGATAAGGTTGGGAATGTGAATGTGCTTCTTCTTGTGGATATCATGAATCAATCAAATATCAAACATTGTCATCTTATCAACGTCCACGGTTCGGTGAAAGACCGAGTGAGCGAGGAACCTTTGGGTGCACCTAAGTATGGGGCTTTTGAGCGTACTTGGGACTAGATTGTCGGGAGTTGGCTTGACATGACTAATTTCGCTCCATGCTTGCTTGGGATCAAACTCATTCGGGTTGTAGGTCTCACATTTTTCCAAGTATGCAAAGGTTGAATCTGGATCAGAATCAGTGTAGAGACCTAGGAATGCTATGAATTGGGCCACGCTCATTTTCCATTCTTCACCCCCTAGCCTGAACCTGAGGTAGTTGCAGATCCATGGAGAGGCGACCTTGAAATCAACCCTAAGAGTTGCTAAGAACTCATGGGTTAGCAATGGATAAACACTCTCCTTCATGTAAAGGAGCATCTCCCATGGGCGCATAACCTGATTATCCTGTTCAATGGTGAATGTTTCCTGAATTTGATGACCTAACCCCGCTAATTCGATCTCAGTCTAATAGATGTACCTTGCTGGACACACTGGCGTGTGAGTCCTACTAATCACTTGGTCTTGAGTTTTTTCATCCATTAAAATCACTTGCAACCACTTATGAACATTGGTTGATGTAAAACTAACCTCTCCTTTAGAAGTAGTTCCCTGCAATAGATTCAACAAATAATACGCGCCAAAAATGTTTTCATAACATTAGCAACCATCAAATATATCGCATACAAACAATGGTGGGGGAATGTGCCCCCTACATTTATACTCAAGATAAGGCTTCACAACATTCAATCATATGCAACATGGTCTATTTGCAAAAAGTTAACTCTAGTCAAAATCAAAAGTCAAATCAAGCTTAAAACTAGGAGCATGCATTTTAGTATAGCAATTAGCCAAATCAACAAGCATAATAATTAACAAGTAAGGTTCAATTTCAATCACACCCCAATTGGCCAAACTTAGTCAAAAATCAAGAATCCTAAATTCAAGTTAACCGCATACAAGCATGAAAGTTGGTTTCTTCTTGATCTAGATATAACATAGAAGCATAAAATGACCAATTTCATCATTACATTCTCAATTAAATAGCATCTTTGAAGAACCCCCAAATTGAGAAGAACCCTAGAAATTCAAAGTGTAAATTTTCAAAATCAAGCATGCAAATCATTTTAGGAATCATGATAATAACAAGGATTCATCACCAATTTAGCATAAACATCATCAATTTCTTATAGATCTAAAAATGAGAAGAAACAAGAACATAGCAAGAAACATGCAATTAATTGAAGAAAAGTGATAATGAAGCATGAATCTTACTTTACTCATGTTAGATGATGATTAAAAATGCAAGTAATCTCCACAAAAGATGATAATTTGATGCAGGGGGCCAAAGTAGCTGAGATTTGGTCACAATATGAGAGAATAAATGAAGTGGGTGGAGAAAATGAAGTGTTTGAGTCGTATTTAAAAGTTGACAGCCCAGGTACAGGAGCGTCGCACCTGAAGTAGGAGCGCCGTTCCTGCAGTACCAAAAGCGCCACTTTTTAAATTAGAACATTACTCTAGAGAAAGAAAATCCCCCTTTTCATAAGAAAAGCGTCGTTCTTGGCTACTGTCCATTTTTGGTCTAGAATCACAGGTTAAAGCGTCGCTATTGAAGTAGAAGCGTCGCTCTTAGAAAACCAAAAGCGCCGCTCCTTGGACAAAAGCCCGCTTTTGTACCTGAATCAGTTTTGCAGTTTCAAAATTCATTTCAACTCATTCAAAATCTATTTTTGACGTTTTCTGAATTTTACCAAAATGCATGAAATGCAACTATATGCAAATGCAACTTATAAAAACATAATATCATACAAGTCTAAATGAAATGCAATCCTAAATGCACAAATATACACAAACGTGATTGTTTTAATCATGGGTCTATCACTTGACCCGTTTTAGCGCAAAGGTGTCATTTTGGGTAGAGCTTGATGTCATCAAGCTCAATAGCATTGATGTCATCTCTATAAACCTTCAATTTATGACCATTAGCCTTGAAAGTGTTCCCATTCCCATATAACTCTACATAACCTGTAGGATAAGCTTTCTTAACAATGTACGGACCCGTCCATCTAGATTTTAACTTATCGGGTGAGAACTTAAAGCGGGAGTTGTAGACTAAGACCTTATCGTTGGGATCAAATTCTTTGGGGCCTTTGAGTCGAGCATCGTGCCAACGCTTAGTTTTCTCTTTGTATAGTAAAGAGTTGTCATATGCATCTAACCTAAGCTCCTCTAATTCATGCAATTGTGTCACCCATTTTTCCTTAGCTCTTTCTAAGTCTAGGTTTATCTCCTTAATTTCCCAAAATGCCTTGTGCTCAACTTCAACCGGAATATGACATGCCTTCCCATATACTAGACGAAATGGTGTAGTTCCTATGGGGGGTCTTGTAAGCGGTTCTAAATGCCCACAATGATTCATCTTGTTTGGCTGACCAAATCTTAGGGTTATTACTAACCGTCTTCTCCAAAATCCTTTTTAAGGCCCGATTAGTATTCTCAACTTGACCGCTAGTTGGGGGATGGTAAGGGGTAGAAAAATGATGGTTTACACCATATTTTTCCATGACTCCCTCCATAAGACTATTAGCAAAATGTGTCCCTCGATCGGAGATCAATGCCTTCGGCACACCAAACCTAACAAACAACCCTTTTAAAAACTTAACAACTACTCTCGCATCATTTGTTGGAAAGGCTTTAGCCTTGGCCCATTTAGAGAAATAATATACCGCCACCAAAATGTAAACACACTTATTCGAGTTCGGGAATGGTCCCATGAAATCTAAACCCCATACGTCAAACACCTTGCATATTTGAATGCCGGTTTGAGGCGTCTCATCCCTTTTGGGGATGGATCCCGACCTTTGGCATGAATCACATCGCTTAACTAAATCATGTGCATCCTTGAAGATAGTAAGCCAATAAAATCCCGAATCGAACACCTTTTTCGAAGTGTGATTCGGACCAAAGTGACCTCCCATTGGCCCATTATGACAACTTCTTAAAATATCCCGGGCCTCTTGCCCATAAACGCATCTCCAAATCACTTGATCCGCCCCAATGCGGAACAAGTGTGGTTCATCCCAAAAATAATATCGTAAATTGTTGAAAAACTTTTTCTTTTGTTGATAGGACAAACCTTTTCGTAAAATATTTCACGCCAAGTAGTTTGCATAGTCGGAAAACCCTGGGACTTCATCAACTAGGTCAATTCTCATTAAGTGTTCATCCGGGAATGTGTCCCGAAGCTTGGTCTCATCTAAAGGTTGGAGTCCTGGATTGTCTAACCTTGACAAATGATCGGCCGCCACATTTTTGGCTCCCTTTTGATCCCTAATTTCTATATCAAACTCTTGCAAAAGTAGTACCCAACGAATCAAAAGATGCTTTGTATCTTGCTATTGAAAAAGGTACTTTAGCGCGGAGGATCCGTGTAGACGGTTGCCTTTAAAAGTACAAGATAAGATCGAAACTTATCAAAAGCAAATACAACTGCAAGAAGCTCCTTCTCGGTAGTGGTGTAATTCAATTTGGACCCGTTTAGGGTTTTGCTTGCATAGTAAATCAGTGTAAAGTATTGGTTAACTCTTTAACCAAGAACCGCACCTAGTGCATAATTGCTCGCATCGCACATCAATTCAAAGTCTTTGTCCCATTTGGAGAGATAAGAATAGGTGGGTTAACTGACTTTTCCTTCAACAAATTGCATGCCTCGATGCACTCATAATCAAACAAGAAAGGTTGATCCTTTTCTAACAATTTGGTCATAGGGCGGGCGATTTTTGAAAAATCTTTTATGAATCGTGTATAAAACCCATCATGCCCAAGAAAACTTCAGATAGCTTTTACATCTTATGGTCTAGGTAAGTCCTTTATCACACTAATTTTAGCCTTGTCAACCTCAATTCCCGCCTTAGAAATTTTATGTCCTAAAACTATCCCCTCATTAACTATAAAGTGACATTTTTCCCAATTAAGAACCAAATTTGCATTTTCACAACGTGTTAACATTTTATCAAGATTTTTAAGACAATGGTCGAATGAATCTCCGAATACCAAAAAATCATCCATGAAAACTTCCATAGTATCCTCAACCATATCCGAAAAACTTGCAAACATACATCGTTGGAATGTCCCCAGGGCATTGCATAGCCCAAAAGGCATCCTCCGGTACGCAAATCCCGAAAACCCATCAAGAAAGCCATAGAATTCTCTCCCGCTCAAACGTTCAATCATTTGATTGATGTAAGGGAGTGGGAAATGGTCTTTTCATGTTGCATCATTTAGACGTCTATAATCAATGCATATGCGCCATCCCGTGATGGTTTGGGTTGGGACAAGCTCATTTTGGTCGTTTAAGATCACCATGGTCCCACCCTTTTTGGGCACCACTTGGACGGGACTCACCCATGGCGAGTTAGATATTGGATAAATAAGCCCCGCGTCCAAAAGTTTGATCACTTCCTTCTTGATAACCTCTTTCATGTTTGGGTTAAGTCTTCATTTTCGTGGGATAACCAGTTTATAGTTCTCCTCTATGAGGATTTTGTGCGTGCAATATGATGGATTGAATCCCGGGATATCTGTGGTCTTCCATGCTATGGCCTTATGGTGGGACTTAAGTAATGAGACAAGTCAGGTCTTTTGGTCTTGGGTGAGTTTTGAAGAAATAATCACCGGAAGTTGGTTTTCTTCCTTAAGATATGCATATCCAAGATTATCGGGGAGTTCTTTAAGCTCAAGAGTCAGAGGCTCCTCCCATGAAGATTTGATTCGGAATCTATATTCATGAGGGATGGACTCAAATGACTCTTCCCGAATGGTCTCATCTTTACTTTTAAAATCATCAACATTAACATTCATTAATTCCTTAAAATCGGCCTCTAAATCCATAATCTCATTATCATAAGTTTGGTTGAACTCTGAAGTATCAACCTTTAAAAGTTTTTCAAGTTCATCATGCACATAAAAGGATAATGTGGTCAAAGGCATAGCACTCATCATCATCGGTGTTACTCGGTTGCTTCATAGCTTCCCGGATATTGATGGTCACACGCTCTTCGCCAACTCTAATATTACGTTGGTTGCGTTGTACTAAGATGATGGTGTCAGCGGTTGCCAAAAATGGTCTACCTAAGATGAGGGGGACTTGAAGGTCCTCCTTCATCTCTATGATAACAAAATCGACCGGGAACACCGGGGTGTCAATGCTAACTAAGATGTCTTCGGTGATGCCAATAGCAGTATCAAACGAATGGTTGGACAATCTTATCTTAATCTGAGTTGGTTTAGGAGGTCCAAGACCAAGCCTCTCGCAAAGTGAATGGGGCATTAGGTTAATGCTTGCACCCAAGTCGGCTAGTGCATTGAACACTTCCAATTCATCGAACTTACAAGGGAAAACAAATTTTCACGGATCTCCTAACTTCTTAGGAATCCTTGGCCTTGATCCAAGAATCTTGTTGCACTCCTCTTCGATAAAGAAAGATGTTTCGTCATGATATTTACCCCTTTGAGATATTAGCTCCTTGATGAACCGACCGTAATTCGGCATTCCTTTAAGCACATTGGTGATAGGTAGGGTAACCGAGACGTTTTTCATCATTTCTTGAAACTTTTTTTATTGAGCCACCAACTTGTCCTTCTTTAAAGCTTTTGGATATGGCACCGGTCTCGTAATCTTTGAAGACTCATCACCCTTTTTCTTACCCGATTCATCATTACCCGTACCCTCGGTTGAGTTGACCTTTTCTTTACCCTTCTCCTTACTAATCCCGGTATCCTCTTCAATAAAATTTGGAAGTGGTTCATGGGTTATAAAGGCTTGTGGTTGAGGATCTTCACCTCCTTTAGTGGTTAAACCGCTTCGAGTGGTTATGGCGTTGACATTTTCATTTTGGTTTAGGTTATTAGGGTTTTGGTTGGTGCTTTCGATAGGAATCACTCTTGAGTTATTATGTTGTTGGTTTTGATTGTGTTGACGGTTGTTGTTGTAATTATTAATCGGGTTGACTTGAGTGTTTGAAGGTAAAGTTCCTTGTGGTCTTTCGACAACTTGGGTTGAAAGTCGTCCAACGGCACTCTCAAGGTTTTGGATTGAGGCTTATTGGTTTCGGATTTGGTGCTTTAAGAATTCATTCTCTTTCATTAGAAAAGCTTCGGTTGATTCTACCTTCTTGATGTAGTTTTGCATGATTTCTTCCAAGCTCTTCGAAGGTTGGGATTGTTGATTGTTTTGTTGAGGTTGTTGATTTTAACCTTGGTTATTTTGTGATTGACTATAACCTTGGTTGTTTTGATAATTTGAATTTGCTTGATTGTTGTAAGGTTGGTTGTTGTAAGGTTGTTGGTTTTGGTATTGGAAGTTGTTGTTTCGGTTTTGGTTATAGTTGTTGTAACCTTGATTTTGATTTTGGTTTGTGAATCCGGGTGGTGTATTGGTTTGGTTGGTGAATGATACTTGTTTTTGATTAGGATTGTAGTTGCTTTGGTTAGATGTTCCTCCCCGTTGATAGTTTTGATTACTCACGTAGTTCACATGAGCATCCGAATTCATGGGAATATCATCTAGATCAACATAATTGCATTGAGTGATTTGAGGACAATTTTTCATGAGATGTGGACCCTCGCATCGTTGACAACCTACTTGCATTGCAACGACCGTTTGTTGAATCTTCTTCAATTCTTTCCCAAATGTTTGAAAATGATTGTTCAAGCTTACAAGCATCATTTGCCCATTTTCACTCTCGACTTGTGCTACACTTTTCCTTGTCAAATCCCGCGATGAAGGTGCCCATTCATACGTGTTGACCGAGATGTCCTCTAACATGATTTTGGCCGCATTTGGTGATTTATACATAAATACCCCACCGGATGAAGAATCAAGATATTACTTCGTAAAAGTATTACAACCCCGATAGAATGTGTTGATATACTCCTTTTTCGTTAAACCATGCGGTGGGCAAGCTCTTAGTAGCTTCTTGAATCGAACTCGTGCATCATACAAACTCTCATCACCCCGTTGTGTGAACCCATTAATCTCCATTCTAAGCCACTCTACTTTTGACAGTGGAAAGAAATGATTGATAAAATCGTTTGTTAATTCTTGAAAAGACTTTATGGAATCGGATGGTAAACTTCGCATCCAAGCTTTTGCGTCTCCTTGAAGTGTGAAGGGGAATGCCCTTAACTTAAAATCGTTATCGGTGACGTTTTTGGTTTTGTAAATATCACAAAGATCATTAAAGTGTTAAATATGTTCGAACGGATTTTCATCTATCAACCCATGAAAGTATGTATCCTTGATCAACGTGAAAAAGTTACCCTCGATCTTCCAATTATCCTCTTCAATTGGTGGTTTTGTAATAGCCGATGCTATCATTGTTGGTGCAACCAATCTAGCGTTCCACATTGGTGTGTCGTTTGGATCATTCCATAATTCTTGATTAACTGGAGGACCATTAGGATTGCCCTCTTCATCGTGAATCGGATTACCGTTTGGATCCATCTCTTCTAAACAAAATGGCAAAGCTTCGAAATTCTTTCTTAATACCCTTTCTTCTCTACGATTATAAACCCCGTGCACGTGTCTTTCCGGATCTGAAATTGGATGTGTGAATTCTTGATCCTTGTGAGACTTTGTTTTGATACACCAAAGGTACCTATCCTTCTGCACAACACAAACACAGGCGGTTTTCCAAACAAAAATAATAATATAAAATGCGAAAAGTAACTTCCGTAAGGGTGAACCCCTATGAAAGGATCGAACAATTAAAAGTTTAAACCAAATAACCAACTAAGCTAACTGCATCCCCGATAGCGGCGCCAAGAAAGTGTGATGTGTTCGTGCGATATACATCTTTTACCCTCTAAATTTATATTTGATTTAAACACTACAATCAAGTACACACAACTAACGAGCACTTAGAACCCGGTTATTATAGAACTTTAATGTAAGTATTCTTATCAAATTAGTCCCAAGAGACACGGTGTAAGTCGGATATTTGAAACTATCAATTGTCCTAGGGTTTGTTTGATTGGGGGGTTTCGATTGATATCAACTAACAACTAAAACTTGCACAATTAAACAAACCTAAATTTAACAATTAAACTAGTAACAACAAACGAGTAATGATGTATTAAGACTTAAAACAAATTAACTAAGACGTGTTCACTTATCTGATCCTTTATATGCTTGGCTTGCCCCATTTTGCCTATATTGCTATCTCATTAGTTGTTGAACTATTAAATATTTAGCATCGCTACTAAACCTCAAATCAAATGATACTCCATGAATTCACATAAGCTTTATATCTTAAGATCGAGTTAAACATGATCTGGTCATTGAGATTGAGCTTAGGTTGAAATCACTTAAAACCCCCAACTATCAGAATCACTTAAGACAATCGGCATTACTATGTTGACTAGAGACCAATTGAAAACTAACCTAGATCAAGAACACAATCAATTGCAATTCCTAAGCTAGTTGTCTAGATCACCTAAGGTGTTGAAGCACATATTGATTCACTTCTCAAATTAATGATACGCATATCCGCATAACAATGCGAATTACGCATCCAAAGCCCTGAATCGCACACTAATTGCCATGTACAACATATGGCACGGTTATAACTGCACTCTATGCGCCTATACCATCTGATGTGAGTTGTGTATACTTGCATAAGGGTCCAGTATATTCTAGAAGAATGTACGGTATAATTCATTCGGATTCTTTTCCTTAAATAACGTTAGTTAGTTAGGATGAGATCACAATTAATTATGGATGAGATTCTATCGAAACCGTAATTCACGAGCCTATAAATACATAGCTTACAAACCCTAAAAACATATTCGATTATTCATACGTAACAAAAAGTACACATCATCATCGTACGAACAAGCTTCATACGATCTAAAACGTAAAGACTTTCAGGTATGTCTCGAAATATAAAACCTTCATGTCTTTCGACCACTCAACCCCGTATGCTGGGTTGTTGGTAGACTGTCAAATCGGTCACCCTGTCGGAATCGAAACGATACCGATGTGGGTTATCCACGACTAAGTGTAGGAGGTTCGAATATTGTTGGTCCTTAAACCCTATCATGCACTCAAGCGTAGGTTCATCTTGACCTCGTGAAAATATGTTTGATCATTTGGCGCCATCCGTAGGACCGGTTATTTGAACAAATAAGATTGGAATTTATGTTGTGTATACTTTATTATATATCTTCTTTCTGTAAAGCTTTTTTGTTTAATTAATCGGTCACTTTCAGGTTTTCAAAATTATCTGCAAGAATGGGTGGAGGAAGTAAGAATGCCAAAAATAAAGGGGCGATCAGATTATCCGGTAAGTCCAGGGTTTCAAACACCTACATCGACTGTTATGAATACACCACCGACGCCACCTGCACTAGTCAAAGGCATATCAAAGCCTCCATCGACATCAAACGTCGAAACGGGATCTGTTGCATCAGAAACAATCCTAAAAGAACCATCTAAGAATTGTTGGCACTCTCCTGATGGAAGCGTGTCAGAAACATGAACTTGCTTAAAACCATTCAAGGATCTACCTCCAAAAAATCTGAGCTTCGGTTCTCCAAGCGAAACCGTTCAACCAGGTTTCAAAGTTAAAACCACCTGTGTGGGCACCATACCAATCATCACCTCGGTTGAACCTGAAACTCCTATTGAAAGGGTTACTACCGAGAGTGCTCAAGAAAGAATCAGGCAGATGGGTCTGAGAAATCCAGATGGTTCATATATTATGCTGACACCACAACGAGGGTCAACGACGTATGCGTCTTCGCAACCAATCCCAAATATTGCAAGCAACCAATATAGCGGGACGCAATATGTCTCGACTCAGTCAAACAGCTTTATATCTCAGTTGCAGCAAGTCGCGCCACCGCATTTGGCACCAGCTTTCAATGAACCAGTGCGAGTACAAGAATTTATGAGCAATTGGTTCGCAGTGATGCAGGGACAAAAGGCTAAGCAAAGTCTTGAGCTAGCTCCCACAACGGAAAATTTTATGCCACATATTGCAAATCACCCCTTCATAGTAGCACCTGTGTTACCTTTAACATTGGGAAGTTACGATGGATTGTCAGATCCAGATGATTTTTTTGCAAAAATTTGAAGGAACGGTAAGAACGCACAGTTGGGGTGATGTAGTCGCATGCCATGTGTTACCAATAGTGCTACAAGGAGTAGCAAGGGAATGGTTCAATAACTTACCAGCCTAAAATGTTACAGGTTTTACGGACTTTTGCTAAAGATTTCTATTAAATTTTCACAATCTGTTCGCCCGCAAAATAACACATGTCGAATGCCACGACATTAAGCAAAAATCAAAAGAAAGTTTGGGAGAAGTCATAGACAGGTACACCAAGGAGGTGGCCAAAATACAATACCTGCCAGAAATCCAGAAGGTGTCCGGCTTTATACACTGTATAGATAAGGACAGACTTTTATCCTTATGGTAGCGGTTATGCCGAAGAGTGCCAGATACTTTCGCAGAAGCTATAAAAGAAACGCATGATTATATGCGTGCACAAGAAGACATAAAGCAAAATTGCGGAAATACCTCTTCAAACATGGATATTGATGACGATTACTATCGAGTGCAAGGAAGAGGATCAGAATCTGGCAAGCGTTATGGTGGTAGTGGGCCACCTCGAAGCAGTAATTACAATGGCGATAAATATCGCAAGTTTAATAATAACAAGGGGGAGGAAGTCAATGGTTTAAAAACAACCATATTGACAATGTTGCATTGATAAAAGACCTCACGAAAACACCAAAAGAAATATTAGCTACAGAGGCAGTATGTAAAAGTTTCGATCCCCCAATACCTTTGTCAAAAATGAGAATAGAGATAAAAGCAAATTTTGCGACTTTCATGACGATTACGGTCATGAAACCAATGAATGTCGGCATCTAATTGAAAAGGTAGTTGCTGAACTTAAAAGAGGAAGATTGCAACACTTGAAGAAAGGTGGAAAAACATCAAGTGAGAAGCCAAAAGGAGAAAAAGAGTATCCATGGCAAAGAAAGAATGATGAAAAGGAAACAGATAAAACCATTAACATGGTGACCAGTGGACGAGCAAATCAGAGATGCAAATTAGAATTGTCAGAAGAATGGGAAAACACTCCAATCCTATTCCCGGCCATAGCGCAAGAACCCTCAGATGCGCCTATCACAATAAAAGGGCGCGTCAAAAGCTGTGGGTACATCATAAAGTGATTGCACGTAGACACTGGTTGTGGTGTTGATATAATGTATGAACATTTTTTCCGGTTGCTGCCTGGAGCGGTACGAGCCAAGCTGATAGCTCCTAGTACCGCATTATCAGGGTTTTCTGGAGAGTCCGCATGGCCAATAGGGATCATCGAGTTAGAATTAGAGCTGGTAGATGATGATAATAAGGAGTTAGTAAGAAGTACATCAGTAGAATTTGCTGTAGTAAGGTCTTACTCGAAATATAATGCGCTTTTAGGGCATACAACTTTGCAAAAGTTGGCAGCTATTCCTTCCACAGCGCATGGTCTTATAAAATTTCCATTATTATAAAGCGCGTGCCAATAATCCTACGTGTCGATTTCTCATTAAACTTGCACACGTGTCAATTTCTAAATTAAACTGAATTGAATAATCATACGTGTTATTTTCTCAATTAAATTGAATTAAATAATAATAACTTCATAAAATAACTCCCTAAATTAAGAGTATGTATTTTTTTAATATTCTGTTTATTAAAATATTACGTTTGTAAAAGTTGAATCATAACCACAATATAATCTGGATAATCAAAGCATTATTATTATAAATATATGAAATATAAAATATATATATTATTTAGTTCGATGTTAATAAAAAAAATACTTGCAACAACCATAGGATAACCGTAGAAAAATAATTACCTGAATATTTTCAACTATTTACGAACAAAACGCAATAAACCGTATTCGAAACGGAGCTTCGATGCACTACCAACGGAGCATTTTTTGGCAATAAATATGAAAGTGATTTGAATTTATAGTTTAAGTCCTTATATATAATATTTATGAACACGCAAATATAACTATTATAATATTAGTTATACCTGATGACTCTCCGAGCACAATTATTTTGCTGAAATGACTAACAACTTTTACAAATATTAAACTCGCGGGTTACACTTTTTTTTAAAAAATAATTGTATATAACAATTCTAAGTATTAAGTAGTACTATATAATTTATATATTAGAAAGATACTAATGGTGAGAAAAAAATTGTAAAATTAAGTTACTAACACCACTCAAAATCACTGTTAACATTTGTCAACACCATGTGCTCTTAAACTCAAAAGAACTTTTAAATTCGTCAACATCATGTGCTCTTAAACTCAAAAGGAATTTTTAAAATTTATCAACAACACCGGCTCTTAAACTCAAAAGAATTTTTAAAATTTGTCAATACCATGGGCTCTAAGATAATTCTTATAATTTTCCTATTTTTTTTTGTTATCGCTAATTACATACCAATATGAACTGTAATTCACATTTTTTGCACGGTTTTTTACACACTCGTGCAACGCACGGGCTCAAAAACTAGTATATATATATATATATATATATATATATATATATATATATATATATATATATATATATATATATATATATATATTAACATGATATTATGATAAGTAAGTATCTCATTAAGTATATTAATAATGAGTTATAAAAATAAAATGAGACTACTAATTAAGAAATTTGAAACGATATATATAACAATTATCGGTGTAACAACGTTTTAATTAAAATAAATACATATGTATCATATTAAGATATATTAATACACTATGTTTAACATGATAAACGCTAATTAAGTATATCATTGAGTGTATTAAAAATGAACTACATATGTAAAACAAGATTACTAACTTAAAGGATCGAAACGACATATATATGTAACAATTAACGACGAAATAACTCCTTAATTAATATGTATGTATATATATCGTATTAATATGTATTACTACACTTTTGAAAGACTTATATACAGATATCAAAATACTTATACTCAACAAAGATTACTATACTTGTATTCGCATTCGAATTTTTCAAGAATTCTACTCGTATTCATACGGTATTTGTACTCGTATTGTATGCAACTTTTAGATGTATTTACTATTTATCTATACCAATACAAATCTACTCCTTATCAACCCTAAATGATTAAGGAACATATGGAACCAACCTTTTGGCAACTAGCTAGAATTATTACGCTAAAAATGAAATTACAACTTGCATATATGCTAGCCATCATTCACATTTTCATGCACACACATACACTTTCATATTGCAACTTTCTTTCATCCATTTGATCTCTCTCTTGTTCTCTCATTATGTTCTAAGTGTTCTTTATCATCTTCATCAAAATCTACATCAATCTAGCTCATAAATCCAACCTTTAATCATCATACAAAACAACTACTCTAGAACACTTCAAGAACACTTTCAAGTTTACTAGATTACTTTCACGCTTTCAAATCCATTCCAAGTAATCATCTAAGATCAAGAAAACTTTGTTATTTACAGTAGGTTATCTTTCTAATTCAAGGTAATATTCATATTCAAACTTTGATTCGATTTCTATAATTATAACTATCTTAATTCAAGTAGTAATCTTACTTGAACTTGTTTTCGTGTCATGATTCTACTTCAAGAACTTCCAAGCCATCAAAGATCCTTTGAAGCTTAAGTTTATTTCTCATCATTTCCAGTAGGTTTACCTACTACACTTGAGGTAGTAAATATGTTCATAACATCATTCGATTCATATATATATATATATATATATATATATATATATATATATATATATATATATATATATATATATATATATATATATATATATATATCTTATTCGAAGAATATAACTCGTAATCACTAGAACATAGTTTAGTTGATTCTAAACGTGTTCGCAAACAAAGTTAATCCTTCTAACTTGACTTTTAAAAACAACTTAACACATATTTTATATCTATATGATATGCTAACTTAATGATTTAAAACTTGGAAACACGAAAAGCACTGTAAAACTGGACATACGACGTCGTAGTAAAATCGGGGGCTGTTTTGGGTTGGATAATTAAAAACTATGATAATATTTGATTTAAAAGCTGTTCTTCTGGGAAAATGATATTTCATATGAACATGATATTATATCCAAAAATCATGGTTAAACTCAAAGTAGAAGTATGTTTTTCAAAATGGTCATCAAGATGTCGTTCTTTCGACGGAAATGATTACCTCTTTCAAAAATAACTTGTAACCGGTAACTCCGACTATAAACCACCACTTTTTCAGTTTGGTTTAACAAATTTCAGGTCGTTACGAAACCATAGCAATTTGATTCACTTAAAACGGATTTATAATGAAGAAGTTATGAGCAAAACAATATTGGTTAAAAATGGCTAAAATGAATACGGGATTAGTTTGATAAAATCTATACTAACCATATCTTAGCTAACTTTTCTTGTATTATACATGTATTCTAACATGTCATGGTTACACAATACGTCGAATAAATCAAAAACACCACATGCACAATACGTCGAGATAACTTCAAAGACAATAGCGTTATTGTGGGTCATGATTGAGTCTTATACAACACGTGTATACTATGCACTACTAATTGTGGATTACTAACGTTGGACTGCTAACTTAACAACTGAAATCGTCAACACGTAAATAAAAATATGATGTGAATGTATTTCTATCATACTTTGATATATATGTATATATTTGTTATAGGGTCGTGAATCAATCCATGGCCAAGTCTAATTTTCGATGAATTGAAAATCTGTGAAAGTGAGTTATAGTCCCACTTTTAATATCTAATATTTTTGGGATGAGAATACATGCAGTTTTATAAATGTTTTACAAAATAGACACAAGTACTTGAAACTACATTCTATGGTTGGATTAATAAATCGAATATCGCCCCTTTTAGCTTGGTAGCCTAAGAATTGGTGTTTATTATAATTGTCACCAATTGACGCGAATCCTAAAGATATATCTATTGGGCCCAACAAGCCCCATCCGGGTTACGGATTCTTTAGTACTTCGATTTATCATATCCGATGAGACTCCCAGAATGATGGGGATATTCTATTTGCATCTTATTAAGGTCGGTTGTAACAACCCGCCAAAATCTCTATTGACGCGGTACGTTATTCATTGATTTCATAGTGAGGTTTTGACCTCTATATGATACGTTTTGTAAACATTGCATTCTTTTGAAAAGGCACACCATAAATGAATATCTAATTCCATGGTTTTTGACATCTGATGATTTCTACATATAGACAATCACCGTAAATAATAGTTTACAATAATACATCCGTCGACAATGCAGTCAAAATAAGATACATGTTGATGATTTTGTGAATGCAAAGTTTTCTCGAATAAAGCATGTATGACTCCATGCACATAGCTTATATAACGTATAAGCAAACAGCGGAAGACTTCTAGGAACCTGAGAATAAACATGCTTAAAAGTGTCAACACAAAGGTTGGTGAGTTCATAGTTTTAATGTTGCGCATAATCTGTATATAAAGGTGGATCACAAGATTTCAGTTGTTTCATCCAGAAACGTTTATCAAAATATTCTACAAGATTGAGCACCCTGGTAACTAAACTGTAACGTATATATAATAAGTACCCCTATTTTAACATACATGCAACCAACATGTACAATACACGCAAGCCAACGTGTACTAAACTCAAATAGCATACATCTGTTTTATAGTTTAGGCTAGGGTTTCTATACTTAGAACAGACGGGGATGTCAAGCCCTATGGATCCATATATAACTACTCACGCCCACCAGTTCTTATAACCAGCAGTTACTAGTTACCAAAGCTAAGGGATTTTTGGTTCAAACTCAGTGTAGAATTTAGTATGTACTTGTGTCCATTGCGTTTATAATAAAGTGTATGTATTCTCAGCCCAAAAATATAGATTGCAAAAGCAATTAAAAAGGGATCTATAAACTCACCGTTCAATATTGTGGTTCAATATTGTAGGAAAATGTATGTAGGTGCAACGTAAATGATAAGTGCAAGGTTGGCCTTTGATTCACTAACAAAACCCCCGAACAATACCCATAACCTCCTTAGATATAACCCATAAATTCCTTAGCTTTAACCCATTTGAAAACTCGTTTTGAAATCACCCGAACATAACTCCGTCGTAGTATTTTATGTATTTTACTAATAATGATACTTATTAATAATAATAATAATAACAACAACAGTAATAATAATAATAATAATAATATCATACGGAGTAAAATAGAGATATAGATATTGATATATGTGTGTTTTTGAAATGAAATTATGTGGAGTGTTCAGTAAAATGATCTTCGAATATATAAGCCAGTATGACCATGATGAAACATTAAAATAATAAAAAATTAAAACGTGCGAATTATTTAGCAGCCACCAAATTTGTAAGTTTCTCTGTCGACATCATTTTTTATATATATAATAATAAAATAATAATATAATAATATAATATAATAATATTGAAATAAAATATAATAATATAGTAATAAATTTTGAATCAAATGAATCGTAATTTTTTTTAAAAGTCGTATTTTTCAAATACTTTAGGGTATATTATGTAACTTATAATTAATAATTTCTATCATGTCGCTTTCATTTGAATAGTAAATTAATTAATTACGTTTCATTTACTATTCACATGAATAGTAAATGAATTAATTTTAATTCAACTATTTAAGTTACGATATTGTACGTTGTGCTTTACAACTTGTACATCTTTGATTTAACTTTGTGTCTTCTTAAAAATTAAAAAAAATACATCATAAACATAAAACGATTTAATACGTAAAAATTTTAATTTGAAATTGCATCATTCAATAGTAAATTTTTATCATTTCATATATAAATATTATTCGCATGATTCCGTATATATTGAAAACTCTTATGTTTATATAATACTTTGTGAAAATGATTAAAAAGATATTAAATTCTTATGTTTTCAAGTTAGATGTATATATATATATATATATATATATATATATATATATATATATATATATATATATATATATAATACATGTAATGACGTTCATGAATCGTCGGACAAACAGGGTGGTCAACCGTTATATAAAAACTCATTTTCAAAAGTTTTAAAACTTGTCAAAATACATTGCTTCTACAATATTAAATTGTATAGAGATTTGGTTTAAAATAAGTCAAAATTTTCCGGGTCATCACAGTACCTACCCGTTAAAGAAATTTCGTCCCGAAATTTGATTGGGATCGTCATGACTGACAATAAGTATGTTTTCATGACGAATACGAGTTGAAAATTAGAGTTTTATCATCATTGAGTAATATGAATAAAACAATTCGTTTATGTGAAGAGTACGAGTGAAGCTATCGCAAAAGAGTGAAATGAGAAAATAAAGTTTCGTCATATCTTTTGACGTAGATAGGGTTGATTTCTGGAGTTCAAGGGATTTAGAGAAAATCTTCGTAATAAGATTTGATTCTTCGGTAATTAAGGAAATTAGGATCTTCTTTGGTTAAATGCAGTGATCTATTTCGATTGTTCTATCGGATATTTCACTATAAATCTACCCCCTTTATTTCCTTACTTCCACATCGCCCATCTTCTATACTTTCTTCCCTAATTCATACTTCTAAAACATTCGTCAATATGCTTGATCCAGTTCTGATCCTTGATATGTTCCTAATTGTCACAACAATTATTCTTCTTTTCCAACTCCCTCCGGAGGAATCTGTTTACTTCTATTTCTCTCTTGGGGTGGTGATTTTCATAGTCCTTCCTTGTATTTGTCTTTCCATAATTATTGACATCTACAGTTAATGATCTTTTTCGTTTGCTGCGATTTATACCCCCTTTCTATTTCGAAGCTTCATGCTTTTGTTTTCTTTTCGCAAGTAATGTTCTAGAATTCGTAGGTATGGAGTTTCGAATTATCATAATATACAAAGTAGAAAGGAAAGATAGTAGCACGATTTGATTTGTCAAATTACCAGAATATCCGAAAAAGACCGAATCATCAAGAAAATATTTTCTTGATATGTATAGAGATTAAATAGAATGAAAGAGTTATGTAACATGGTTCATGATGAGGGTATGATCTGTGAACCTTTATCACGTTCCATTAGAAACTCAGTATGACTTACTGTAATATAATTACATTGATCAAGTGTCATTATATTATACTAACTCATGCTTCAATTCCCAACATTACTTCAAAACATCCATTTTTCGAATTTTTCAGATTTTAGAAACTAAAATAGTTTCTTTTATGATGTAACACAGATAGCGCGAAGAGATAAATGATTTCAGATAAGAATAGTTATGAAGATATCTTCAGAAATATCGAGGATATTTATAATGAAAGATACGATGATATCTTAGAATTTCTATTATCGAAAGATGATAAAGAAGATTTGTCCGTAAAGGTTTAGAGTCAGGAGCAAGGTATTCGTTAATGACTTCAGCAGATACTAAATCATTTAGATTCTTTGAAGGCTGGTTTAGTCTTTGTGATTTGTCCACAGCCTCCTTCATGATTTGCTCAATCCGTTTTCTAGTTCCAAACCTTCTATTTTTCTAAGCTTTGCCAACACATTATTCTTTATCATCAAACTTTTGGCTGTTAAGGTTGTTTACAGTTTTTCTGCTTCATCAGCATTCAAGGTTATCATAACCAAATCGTCGGTTATCAATCCAAGGTGTTTTCAAAAGTTTAAAGGGTTTGCATGAAGATTGTAATTGTCAAGATACATATGATGTTCTAGAATTTTGAATGATAAATATTTTTCTGGGTTTTATGAATAAAAGTGGTGTTCTAGCACAGTTTTGAAGTCAAAGTATAGCTTTGAAAGATATAGGGATCTAAGAGTGATGTTATCTATTATATCTTGACTTGGATTCTAGATTCTGATCTGTTTAAAATCAGAATTTAAGTGAGAAAGGTTGTTCTGATTTCTATGAAAGAATGTATATCATTGTGAAAGTAGTGAGTATAGTTGATGATTTGCTGAATCAGAATCGAAGAATGTAACATATTAATTGTGAATTTACATATCTTTCAGGTATTACCTACCCGTTAAAAGTTTCACAAGTAATATTTTGTACCAGAAAATTTTATTACAGTCTTTATGAAAATATATGTATGTATATTTTCTTCAGATGTAATACAGATTTAATAAGTTAATATCATATTAAGCTCATTTGATTTTCGGCTGGATTAGAAATGAATAATCTCTAAAAATATTAAAGATTTAATAATCTTCGCGGAGTATTTCACTAATGTAATCAATACTTCGTTATTCAGTTTTATTGATATTTCCTCAGTGAATCATGTTGGTGCTCATGGAACTCTTGTTAACTTCGCAAGGTACGAATGATGTTTTCTAGAAAGTTTCGAATACATCGATGATGAAAGTATAAAATCAAACATATAATTGAATAATATACTTAGTTTATTATGAAATGGAATTCATTGAGTTGAAATGGAGATTGTGGTTAACGAAGGATGTACATCATAGCATATCAGTAACATGAACTAACCGAGTAGTACCTACTAGTTAAGATTCACACGTAATAGCTTAGTACGAAAATATTTATTTTGATCTCAAAATTCATATATATATAAAATATACATATAATTTCTTCAGATGGAATGAGTTAATACTTCATAACTCGTTGATACGATATACGCGTTGTTGATTAGTGATGATGTTTGCGGTGATTATGGATCTGGCAGAGCTTGTGATGTTGTAGATGCTACTGATGCTGACGATGCTGACGGTACTGACGGTGATGGTGATGCTGACGATACTGTTGATGCTGCTTGTAAAACAGATCTAGCTTGCAAATCGTGCACCATTCCGATTAGGGTTTTATTTCATCATTTCTATTCGCTCACTCATCTGGTTTACAATTAGAACTAGAATAAGTAATCTCTAAAACTTTTAGAAACTACATATTCTCTGCAGAATATTTCTTCGATGAAGTTATGAATCAATACTTCATCGTTTGTTGTTGTTGGTATTCCTTAGTATCTATGGTGTGTATGACTTTGATGTTCGAGGTACAGATTGTGATGTTGAGGTGTGGGATGCGGATGTTGTTGGTGGTGGTGGTAATGATATTGTTGGTGTTGATGATGGTGGTACTGTTGATGCTGGTGATGCTGCTGGTGCTTGTAACCTTTGCACCATATTCTCCAAAGCCAATAATCGAGCGCGAAGCTCGTTGACTTAAGCTACTACACCGGGATGATTTTCGGTTCAAACGAGCGGATGAATAAGATTTAGAATTTGAGATAGTATATAATCATGACGAGATACTCTGGAAATGAGAGAGAAAATGGTATTACGAACAGGTTCGCCGGTAAGTGCTTCAGGTTCCTCGCCAAGAGGGGAATGTGGTGGATAGAAGGGATCGCCTTCTTCTTGTCTCCAATGATTAAGTAGACTATGAAACCATCCCCAATTCATCCGGAATAGATGATGACTAATTGGTTGATCCATTCCGGTCACACTACTTTCGGAGCTCGAGTGAAACTCCATATCAGAATAGTTGTCGGAATCAAAGGAATTTGAACAAGATACGTGATCCATCTTGTATAATCAAGGAATTGATTTTTGATACGAGATAGATTATAGGATTTAGATTGGTATTCTTCAAAACATAATTTACATATGTATATATAATACCAAAATCCCATAAATTACGGAGGAATCTTTGAAAGATGTCAGGCCAAGTTTACAGTAACAGATATGCTAAGATATGAATTCGTCTGTACACTATCTATGGAATAAATGTAGAAAAACGTGTCTACACTTAAGAATGATAAGCAAGTAATTCCGACAAGGAATGATAAGCAAAAATCGGTAAAAACAAATACGGTCATAGTCCAGACTCACTAATGCATCCTAACAATTACCAGTTAAACACACTAATGCAGATTCTGGTTCCCTATGACCTCAAGCTCTGATACCAACTGTAACGACCCACCAAAATCGCTATTGACGCGGTACGTTATTCATTGATTTCATAGTGAGGTTTTGACCACAATATGATACGTTTTGTAAACATTGCATTCTTTTGAAAAGACACACCATAAATGAATATCTAATTCCAAGGTTTTTGACATCAGATGATTTCTACATATATACAATCACCGTAAATAATAGTTTACAATAATACATCCGTTGACAATGCAGTCAAAATAAGATACATGGTGATGATTTTGTGAATGCAAAGTTTTCTCGAATAAAGCATGTATGACTCCATGCACATAGCTAGTATAACATATAAGCAAACAGCGGAAGACTTCTAGGAACCTGAGAATAAACATGCTTAAAAGTGTCAACACAAAGGTTGGTGAGTTCATAGTTTTAATGTTGCGCATAATCTGTATATAAAGGTGGATCACAAGATTTCAGTTGTTTCATCCAGAAACGTTTATCAAAATATTCTACAAGATTGAGCACTCTGGTAACTAAACTTTAACGTATATATAATAAGTACCCATGTTTTAACATACATGCAACCAACATGTACAATACACGCAAATCAACGTGTACTAAACTTAAATAGCATACGTCTGTTTTATAGTTCAGGCTAGGGTTTCTATACCTGGAACAGACGGGGATGTCAAGCCCTATGGATCCATATATAACTACTCGCGCCCACCAGTTCTTATAATTAGCAGTTACTAGTTACCAAAGCTAAGGGATTTTCGGTTCAAACTCAGTGTATAATTTAGTATGTACTTGTGTCCATTGCGTTTATAATAAAGTGCATGTATTCTCAGCCCAAAAATATAGATTGCAAAAGCAATTAAAAAGGGATCTATAAACTCACCGTTCAATATTGTGGTTCAATATTGTAGGAAAATGTATGTAGGTGCAACGTAAATGATAAGTGCAAGGTTGGCCTTTGATTCACGAACAAAACCCCCCGAACAATACCCATAACCTCCTTAGATATAACCCATAAATTCCTTAGCTTTAACCCATTTGAAAACTCGTTTTGAAATCACCCGAACATAACTCCGTCGTAGTATTTTATGTATTTTACTAATAATGATACTTATTAATAATAATAATAATAATAATAACAACAGTAACAATAATAATAATATCATACGGAGTAAAATAGAGATATAGATATTGATATATGTGTGTTTTTGAAATGAAATTATGCGGAGTGTTCAGTAAAATGATCTTCGAATATATAAGCCAGTATGACCATGATGAAGCATTAAAATAATAAAAAATTAAAACGTGCGAATTATTTAGTAGCCACCGAATTTGTAAGTTTCTCTGTCGACATCATTTTTTATATATATAATAATAAAATAATAATGTAATAATATAATATAATAATATTGAAATAAAATATAATAATATAATAATAAATTTTGAATAATTTTTTTAAAAGTCGTATTTCTCAAATACTTTAGGGGTATATTATGTAACTTATAATTAATAATTTCTATCATGTCGCTTTCATGTAAATAGTAAATTAATTAATTACGTTTCATTTACTATTCACATGAATAGTAAATGAATTAATTTTAATTCAACTATTTAAGTTACGATGTTGTACATTGTTGTAATGACCCATATTTTTCCGACTACTTGATTATACTATTTACATGATTTAATAATTCCGACTTGATAAGCAATGAATTTTAATAAGTCTTGAACCTCCGGAAAGAGTTTTACACAAGCTTTTAGTCACCCTTTTATTCTTACGATTCACGAACGTCATAACTTGTATTAATTATATATATATATATATATATATATATATATATATATATATATATATATATATATATATATATATATATATATATATATATATATATATATATATATATATAGATTTAACTTGAAAATATGATAATTAAATATCTCATTAAGTATATTAATAAAGTATTATATATATATTTTCATACTACTAATTTAAAGTGTTTTTTAACAATATATATGTTACTATTGAAACGATGTAATTAACTTATGTTAAAATGTATTTACATATAATGTATTACGAGAATAAATACATCCTTACAAGTATTAAATACACTTTATAATATACCAATACATATAAAGGATAGCTATACTCGTATTTTCGTTCAATTTCCTCAAGAATTCTACTCGCATTCATACGGGATTTTTACCCGTATTATACACAGCTTCTAGAAATATTTACTATTGGTATATACCAATAGAAATCTGCAATTATTTGTGTAATATGTCATCCATGACCTAATCAATTTAATATGTCATCCATGACTTAATACATTTTAACTTATCTTAGATATTTTCACTAAAAACCAAATTTTCAAGCCTATAAATAAGCACCATTTCTAACTAATTTTTACACATTCATTTTCCAAATTTTACTTCCAATTTTCACACACACTTACAAGAACTCACTCAAGTTTTGTTCTACTACTTCTTTCCAGCAACTTTACAATCTAAACTTGAGGTAAAAACTCTACTTCAACTCTTGTTCAATTCATATGTTTATATCTATCTATATAAGAGTTTATAAACTAGAACATAGTTTAGTTGATTCTAAACTTGTTTGAAGAACTAATCTAATCTTTCTAACATAACTCTAATAACACATATTTATATGTATTATGATGTTATATTAAGTTAATATAAGAACTTATAACTTGTACATATGAAGAACACCTTGAAACTTAACATATATCGTTTAATCTCCATTCGGTAAAAAGCGGGCTGTTTTGGGTTGGGAATTAAAAACCTATCTTAGACTTTGAGTTCGAGGCTAAGACTTTGAAAATATGTTAATATATGTAAATAATACTTCCAGTATTTTTTTCATGATTTTAGACAAAGTGGAAGTATTTTATCAAAAATCATATATTGGGTGGGTGCCGGGATTCTTCCAAATCTGTCTACCGGCACAAAAAGAGGGTAAAACTCTAAATATTAATACATGGGCTGAAATTTTCATTGTTTTTGAAAAATTAACTTCTTAAGGAATCCATAGCAATTTGATTCACTTTAAATGGAGTTGTAATGAATATTTGGCGAGCAAAACAAAATCTGCTAAAATTAACGTTGTATGGACGAAATTTATATTGTAAAAACTATATTAACCATATCCTTGCTAACTTTTCCTATATCCTATATATATTTGGACATGTTATCATTAGTATAATAAAATATTATAATCTTAGTTAATAACGATATTGTATATATCTATAATAATCTTGGTACATTCCATGACAATAAGTATACAATACGTTTTGATAAATCCTAAGACAATAAGTATACAATACGTTTTGATAAATTCTAAGATAATACGTATACAATACATCTCTGGGTTGATGCAAAGACAATACATATACAATACGTCGTGGGGTAATTCTAAGATTATATATATACCGATTATTGGATTGTTGGACATTTCGGACTATTTTGGACTACTAACAAAGGACTACAAACATAAAAATGTTAAAAATTAATATATAAGTATTCTATGAACTTGTTTTATTTTATTCACATGTTGTATTATTATCTGAATCATTATTATTGTTATAAGTTCGTGAATCCAAGGACGACGGCCATATTTTTAATAAGCTGAAAACTTATTATTAATATACTTTTACTACCGTGAGTATATAGTCCCATTTTTAAACTCTAAAAATATTTTTGGATGAGAATACATGCATTTTATGTTTTACGCCATGGACACAAGTACTTAAAATATATTCTACGTTGAGTTGTACCACCTTGCATATCTTCCCTAATAGCTTGGTAACTAATATTTACATGTTGTAAGAACATGTAAGCGCGAATCCTATTGATAGATCTATCGGGTTTGACAACCCCAACCAGGCTAGTCGCTCTAGTATCGTAAACAGTTGCATAGTACTTCATTTTTACTACACTTGGTACAGTGTAGGGAGATTTCATAATAAAGGGAATATGCTACATTAATTGTTAAGTATGGTTACCGAAGCACTCAACAACTTATAGAATACTTTTATAAACTTGCGAGTGTACATATATTTATAACTATGAAATCTTGTGGTCTATATTTATATCGATGCTAAACCTATATATCTCACCAACCTTTGTGTTGACTGTTTAAGCATGTTTATTCTCAGGTCCTTAAGAAAGTCTTCCGCTGTTGCATTATCTGAGCAAGTTGTACATGGAGTCTGATGCTTTTGTTTAAATGATTTGTTGCATTCAATAAAACCTTTGTTATGTATTATATTTGACTGTTATGTCATGTGTGTAGTATTTGGTAACCGATGTATCATGGGGATTATTTCTTAAATAATTGCCCACTTGTTTAAAACATGCATTATGTATAATAATGGTGTGCTTTTTATGAAACGGATGCAATATTTTTCTAGAACGTATCATATAGAGGTCAAATACCTCGCTATGGGACTAATGAATAGCGTACTGCGTTTATAGTAATATAGACGAGTCGTTTCAGTTGGTATCAGAGCGGTGGTCTTAGCGAACCAGGTCTTGCATTAGTGGGTCTAACTGATAGTTGTTAGGATGCATTAGTGAGTCTGGACTTCGGCTATGTCTACATGTCAAAAGTTTTGCTTATCATTTCTTATCGGAAATTACCTGTTTATCATCTTAAGTCTTGACGTATCTTACTGCAATTATTGCATAGATAGTGTGTAGACAAAATTCATATCTTAGTATATCTGCTAAATCATATCTTAGCGTATCTATTACTGTAAACTTTGCCTGACATATTCCGTAAATTCCTCCGTAATCTATGAAATCTTTTGTTCTATATATATATAGATATTCTATGTAATTAGAATACCATCTGATAGCCGGAAATCATTTCATATCGGAAAATCCTTTATTCAATCGTACGAAATGGAACTCGCCACTAGTTCCAGTCCCTCGGATTCCGATATGGAGTTTCACTCGAGCTCCGAAACCAGTGTGACTGGAATGGATCAACCAATTAGCCATCATCTATTCTGGATGAATTGGGGATGGGTTCGCAGTCTACTTAATCATTGAAGATAAGAAGAAGGTGATCCCTTCCATTCACCACATTTCCCTCTTGGCGAAGAACCTGAAGCACTTACCGGCGAACCTGTCCGAAACACCATTTTCTCTCTCATTTCCAGAGTATCTCGTCACGATTATATACTATCTCACATTCTAGATCTTATTCATCCGCTCGTCTGAACCGACAATCATCCCAGTGTAATAGAAGAAGTCAACGAACTTCGCACTCGGGTAGTGGCTTTGGAGAATATGGTGCAAAGGTTACAAGCACCAGCAGCATCACCAGCATCAACAGTACCACCATCAGCAACATCAACAGTACCATTACCACCATAAACAACAACATCTGCATCCCACACCTCAATGTCACAATCTGTACCTCCAGAATCAACGTCATACGCACCATAAATTCCAAGGAGCACTAATAAAAATCAACGATGAAGTGGACTGAAATGATAAAAGGAAGAGTAGAAACCCTGACAAGAATGGTGCATGGTTTACAAGCTAGACTTGTTATACAAGCACCACCGGTAGTACCACCAGCATCACCATCAGTATCACCAACACCGGCAAAACCTGTAGCACTACGAGCTCCACCAATTCTATAATCATCAACATCATCACAAATCAACAACGCGTATATTGTATCAACGAGTTATGAAGTATTAACTCATTCCCCCTGAAAAAATTATATGTATATTATATATATATATATATATATATATATATATATATATATATATATATATATATATATATATATATATATATATATATATATATATATATATATATATATATATGAATTTTGAGATCAAAATATATCTTTTCGTACTAAGCTATTATGTATGAATTAAATAAGGGTAGATGCTACTCGGTTAAATTCATATTACTAATATGCTATATGTACATCCTTCCTTAACAACTTAACCATCGTTAACTACGACCTCTGTTTCAACTCCATGAATTCCGTTTCATAATAAACAAAGTGTATTATTCAATTACATGTTTTATCACACTCCCAGTTAGGGCCTGGGCGAAATGTGACTTAATATCAAATAAACCAACATATTATAATATACGAGAACAATATAAATGATAAAATAAACTTTATTGAGAGTACGCAGCGGAAAAATGAAATGTCGTTACAATGATGGAAGTAACAATAATGTAAATGTTCAAATACAAAAGTAAATAATGCGATATCTCTTGATCCTATGTCCAAGTAGCATCACATAAGTAGTAAGTATGAAAGCTTGAATCAATCAGCACCTAAGACAAAACATGCTAAAATGTCAACTAAAAAGGTTGAGTGAAGTTCATAGGTCTAACAAATAAGTTTGACCGTTGTTTTAGACCACAAGATTTAGTTTGTAAAGTTGATCTCCCGCAGGATCAAAAAGTAGATCTCACAGATCAAAAAGTTATGCCAATGCGTGATATTTAGACTAAACGTTCAAGTATGCCCCAAAGACAAGTTGTAGTTTATACTTGTCAGTTTAATTTCATTATTAAGTAATACAAATACTTAGTCAAATGTATCGGGGACGTTACTCCCGATAGGCCTACCCCCAATAATTAAGCATGCATTCACGAGCAATTAAAAATATCACTGTAGGGACTTAGTCGGACATAGCCGGGTATAGCATAGTTTAGTAGTTTGGTACTTGTGTCTAAGTTGTAAAATGTAAAAACAGCATGTGTCTAACCACAATAAAAGTAAGTAAGTTTGCTAGCAATAAAGAGTGGGACTATGAGTTCACCTTAGTAAGTAGAGAGAGAGTTATTCCTCGGAATAAAAAGTTGGATGAGTGAGCAGAAAAGTCAACCTATTGACATTTAAGAGTAGTAAGTGTTTTTGCCCAAGTTTAAGTAGATGTTTAAGTATGATAGTGTTGTAAATATAGTTCGTTTTACTAAGTTTCCTTTCCTAATAAGTTTCTATTTTTAGAAAGTTTCCACTTTTAGTAGATTTCTTATGTTAGTAAGTTTCTATAACTAGAAAGTTTCTACTTTAAGAGTGTTTTCCATTTTAGGATACTTGTCGTATTAGATAAGCTTCCAATCACCCCTTTCCCTTCGAATGGCCATTTCAGGTCTAGGGGCTTGAGCTATAGGATCCTTTAAATCGGAAATCCAAACCCTTCCGCCTAGAGTTTCGTGGAAACCATTCGTCAAGAAAGTTCGAAGATCTATACATCTCTAATACATATCCCAAAATATTTTTATGTGTTATAATATAAGTAGTAGGTTATAGGTGTTAGTAATAGTAATAGTAATAGTGTATACATGTTAATTAATAGTATAAGTAGTATTAGGGTTTCATTAATTAGGGTTAGTTAATTAAAGTAGTATTCTAATGATTAGGGTTTAGGGTTTTGAGGATCTAAATAATATGAATGTTAAGATCATGCAGGAATATGATTATGAATATAAACATGAATTGAAAGAAAGATTTAAAAGTTTTAAGATTTTGGATCATACCTTGTTAATGATGATGAAGATTAACAAGAAACAAGAAGAAAACTTGGAGATGAAGATCAAATAACCCAAATAATGAAGAACACGCTTGAAAATCTTGATGAACACGAAGAACAAGCTTGAAGATCCGAATACCACAAGAGAGGGAGAGGGAGAGATTATTTTTGAGAGAGGATTTTGGTGTGATTTGTGAATGAGAATAGGAGTCTAAGGGTGTTTATATAGTGTAAGTAATAGAGTGTTAGTCAACATAAGGATGTTCTAATTAATGATTTTATTTTATTTTATAATTTTTAGTCAACAATAGGTGGTACTAGTTTATATATATATATATATATATATATATATATATATATATATATATATATATATATATATATATATATATATATATATATATATATATATATATTATTTTTTAGTCAACATAAGGATGTAATTGTTTAAGATTCTTTAGTCTCATTATTATTATTATTATTATTATTATTATTATTATTATTATTATTATTATTATTATTATTATTATTATTATTATTATTATTATTATTGTTATTATTATTATTATTATTATTTTTACATTTACTACATGATAAGTATTATTTTCTTTTTACTAATTCATGACTTGTATATATATATTTTTTATTTAGTTCCCAATTGTTTTATTATTTATATAAATGTCACTTTTTATTTATTACTTATAGGTTATTAGTTATAATATTACATAAATGCATAAATTTTAATTCGCAGTGAGTGTCGACTAACAGTTTATTATTTTCATCTTTTATTAACTTGTCAATTATTGCACAAAGTTAATTAATATGTTTTATAACTCTTAACACTTAACAATTGTTGATTAAAGTTTAATCATTAAGTTTTAATTATATTGTTTGGGCATTTAATATTGGAAAAATATAGAATGGAAAAATGAGGGTCGTTATAGTACCTCCCCGTTATTAGAAACTTCGTCCCGAAGTTTTAAGTAGATTTCTCGTTTGCATCAGCAGTTGAGAAGAGATAGGGATATTTCCGTATCATTTGGTCTTTGCATTCCCAGGTATATTAGGGGCCTCTACGCGAATTCCAAAGGACGTTAATGATAGGTATGTTGCTTTTACGCGTTTGTTTGACCTCTCCTTCCATGATTTCGATAGGTTTTTCAACAATGCAGATATCATCCAAAGGAATAACAAGTGTGTCATCAGCAAGACACCTTTTAAGATTCGAGACATGAAACACATCATGTACTTGGCTAAGTTCAGTTAGTAGTTCTAATCGGTACACCACGGGACCAACTCTTTGAGTGATCGTGAAAGGTCCAACATATCGTGGACTGAGTTTGCTTCGTTTACCGAAACGGATAACACCTTTCCAAGGGGATATTCAACATGACTTTATCTCCAACTTGGTATTATATATCCTTTCGTTTCTTATCGGCATAGCTCTTTTGTCGGCTACGGGCAGTTTCTAATCGTTGCTTAATCTGAGCGATCATTTCGGTAGTTTCATGAATGATTTTGGGACCAGTTAAATGTATGTCCTCGAGTTCTTCCCAACACAAAGGGGATCTACATTTCCTTCCATATAAAGCTTCAAAAGGTGCAGCTTTAATGCTGGAGTGATAACTGTTGTTGTAAGAAAATTCTGAAGGTATTTCGTATGCCCGAGAGACATATTAAATTAATGTGGCTAATGTGTTATTATCCAAGTCAGGTCATACCCAATAACAAGCTTACCAACACTTTACAAGTATTTAATCTTAACGGTTGGATCGTTAAATAAATACGCGACACTTGAACTTTAGAAAATCCGTTTTCTAAAGTATTATCACTTGAGATAAATTATTTGGATAATTTACGTTTAATTATTTATAGGTTTAAATAATTATATTGTGTTATATTTTATAAAAGGTTTATAAAATAAGCAAGTAACTTAATAAAATACATGGTTTTATATAAATATAACAAGTTTTATATATATTAAGACATTGTTATTTTATTAAACTTGTGCAGATTTTGTGTCTCCAAGGATGACACACCCATGCATATTTTGTTACTTTTAACACAATATTCCTTCATGACATGCAAAGGTCTTAAAACCTAGGTTTGACTCAAGTTGTAGTGCACATAAGTAATCAAAAAAAACTGCATTCAGCTCTCTCCTTTTGTGCAGTTCTGGCTGAACTGTTTAAAAAAAAAGGGTTCATTTTGCTTGTAAAGATCAAGTGTTTGAGTGTTCTAAATCCTAACCATTTGAAGGGTGTGTTGGTGCATCAAAAGCTTGGGGTATTACACACTTGAGGCTTCAAGTTAGAAGCTTATTTGCCATCATCTTCATCATCACTTTGCTGTCCAAAACAGCCCTCAATCTATATTGAGGAGGTATTATCTCTTGTTCCTTCTCTTTAGTTTGTAAGTATAGCTTCAAGACTTGATGTCTTCAAGGAATTCAATCTAAAATGGTTTAACATATACATTTGTTCATAAATAACATAATGCTTCCGCTTGTCTTAATATTCATAAAATGGGTTTTGTGATTATATAAACATATGAACTTGTTGTCATGTTGAATTCCATCAATGGTATCTAGAGTCGAAGTCTTGAAATATGCTTTGAGATGGTTTTTGAACTCACCATAACTTTGCATTTTATGTACATGCATGAAAATAGAATGCACAAAATTATTGGTTTTGGGTGGGTTAAGGCTTAAGCCGAATTGTTGGGGGCTCCAAAATAGGTTTTGGTTTGCTATTTGGTTCATATTTTGTTCATACGTTGTTGTTCACAATCATAGCCAAGACCTTGTGGTTGAATGAATGTTTGTTTGGTTGATTAGTTAATTTCAATATGGTTGTAATTATTCATTCAATTGGTTTGTAATAATATTCATTTGGTTATGTAATTTATTTTATATTTGGTATGTAAAATAGATTAGGTTGTATTTTCATTTTCTAGACAAAATGTATTAGGATATATTTTGTAACAAGATGAAGATGCATGAAGATCACAAGGAAGAACACAAGAAGCATGTGGATGCAAGGTTAAGTGGGAGGTTAAAACCTCTTACTTTGTGTTTTACCCATTGACCGGTGGCATTTTGTTTTCAGCTAAACAAAATGTCTACCAACAGGCTTGATTGTGAACATTTGTTTTGCATGCGTGGTTGTTTTAATTTCTTGTATGATTATGGATTGTGTATGTTACTACAACAAGTTATCACACAAGTTAACAACAAGCAAAACTACAATTTAATTGGTTAAATTATTAACTACATACAATGAACAAAACGACAATTTAATCGGTTAAATTGAAATGGCTATAAGGACATAATAAATGATTATTAAGAACTAGAAACGGATTGCACATATAAAAAGGTTTATATCAAAATAATAAAATTGGCATTATTACATGGCATGAAAATGGATTTTCATAAGTACCATACAATGCATGTTGGTGTATGGCATAAAAGTTTTCTCAAACTAGAAATAATGGAAACTTAAAATCCCTTATACAAGGTAAACAAGTTAAACGCCATCCTTTTGTGTGAAACTTAGACATATTAGGGAACTCATGATGGGATAAAGGTCACCTAACCGTCATGAACAAACTAATATGATTAAGGTGAAATTCGCATGCTTGTGGGATAAAGGTCACCTAACCACTTGTATGTTAAGTTTACACGTTTACACAAGTAGGACGACTTGATTTGGAAATCATGAACTTAGGGTCACCGAAGCATGATGAACAAATAGGCGTTGATGGGATAATATGCCATGCAAAAGGATTGCATGATCCCATAACTTAGAAGTTGCAAAAGGATTGCAATCCTCATATAATGACTACCTAGCTAAATCAAATGACGGGATAAAGGTCACCTAACCGAAATTTGGTTTACCGTTGGATTCTAAAATTTAATAAATATCAATTGGATTTAAAGGGTATTGATTGTTAAATTAAAATTGATACTTAAACAACTTTGTTAAATTTTGTAGATGGCCGCCAATAACAACAACATTCCAAACGCACCAATAAACTTTAACAACCTATCGTTGAGGTCAATCCTCGAAAAGGAAAAACTCAACCATACGAACTTCATGGATTGGTTCTGCAATCTAAGAATTGTCCTCAAATTAGAGGATAGGGCGTATGTGTTGGAAGACCCCATTCCCGATCAACCGGACGAGGATGATATGGAAGGCATGGCTTATTGGGAGAAATATTGCACCGATTCGGTGTAAGTTTCTTGCCTCATGCTTGGGACTATGATACCCGAACTCCAAAAGGATTTTGAGCATCATAGTGCATATGACATGATCACACAGTTGAAGGAGATGTTCCTTCAACAAGCTTGTGTCGAGCACTTCGAAACGGTTCGAGCGCTTCATGCATGTCGGATGGACGACTCCCAATCCGTTTCATCTTATGTCCTTAAGATGAAAAGCCTAATTGATCGTGCGAATCGTCTTAACGGCAACGTGTCTAATGAATTAGCCACGGACCTTATCCTTAATTCCTTGTCAAAGAGGTTTGACACATTTGTAATAAATTACAACATGAATGGATGGGATAAGAGCATTGACGAATTACATGCCATGCTTAAGAAGGCAGAAGCAAGCATAGGTAAAAAGGCTTCACCCGTGTTTACGATCAATGAAGGTGGTTCCAAAAACAATAACACTTCTAAGCCGAAGGCGGCTAAGAATAAAGGACCCGCCTACCAAGGCAAGGGCAAGGGTAAGGGAAAAGGGAATATGGTTACCCCAATCAACAACAACAAGAAGCAAAAGGTTGCCGGAAAGGCTAACCCCAAGGAAGATCCGTGCTTTGGTTGCGGTGAAATGGGTCACTGGAAACGCAACTGCCCGGTCTACCTTAAGGAGTTGAAGGAAAAGAGGGATGCAGGGCAAACCTCAGGTAATGTATATATGGTATACATTGAGCTTAGTATTACTTCTTCTAATACATGGGTATTAGACACAGGATGTGGAACTCACATTTGCAATTCTATGCAGGGGTTCAAAAGAAGTAAACAAGAAGCGGGAACATCAAGTCTCTACATGGGAAATGGAGCTAAGGTGCACGTAGTAGCTCAAGGAGACTTTATTCTAAAGCTTCCAAGTGGTTTGGAACTTATTTTGAAAAATGTTTTGTATGCACCCGATTTATCGCGAAACATTATTTCTGTATCCCGTTTGAAACAATGTGGTTTTAATCTTAATTTCATTAATGATGATATCCATGTTTCTTTAGATAGTGTGTTCTATTTTAATGCTTCACCTTCGAATGGTATTTATGAATTGGTTCATGATGACACATCATACACAAGCTCAATGTTCCATGCAAACACCAAGAAACTCAAAAGGGATTTGAGTGATTCCTACTTATGGCATTGTCGCCTTGGTCATATAAATAAGAACCGAATGCATACACTTCAAAAGAATGGCCTTTTGAAATCAAATGAACTAGACTCATTTGATGTATGTGAATCGTGTTTACAAGGCAAAATGACTAAAGCACCTTTCAAAGGGACCTATGAAAGGGCTAAGGACTTATTGGGATTAATACATTCGGATGTATGTGGACCCTTTAAGCCCATAACTAGGAATGGTGAAAGATACTTCGTTACTTTCATTGATGACTTTAGTCATTTCGGATATGTCTACTTATTAAGACACAAGGACGAAACTTTTGAAGCATTCAAGGAATACCAAAACGAAGTACAAAATCAACTCAATAAGACAATCAAGGTACTTCGTACCGATAGAGGAGGTGAATACCTAAGCGATGCTTTCCAAGATCATCTTAGAAGTTGTGGGATTATCTCGCAACTCACTCCTCCTGGAACACCCCAACTGAATGGAGTTTCCAAAAGGAGGAATCGAACCTTAATGGATATGGTTCGATCTATGATGGCTAGAAGCTCGTTACCTCTATCATTTTGGGGTTATTGTCTATGCTCCGCGGCTCGTATTTTAAATATGGCCCCAACCAAGAAAGTGGAACGAACTCCTTATGAGATGTGGTTTGGTAGACCTCCATCTCTATTATACTTAAAGGTATGGGGATGTGAAGCTTACCCTAAGCGTTACGTCCCTAATAAGTTAAATGCTCGATCTACAAAGTGTATCTTCATAGGATATCCCAAGGATAATATGGGATATTATTTCTATGATCCTTTCGAACAGAATGTATTTCTTGCTCGGAAGGCTGAATTCCTTGAAACTAAGTTCCTAATGGAAGGTGATAGTGAAAGGAAGATAGATCTTGAAGAGGTTCAAGATCGAACAGATGATACACAATTAGTTGACACTAGCACTCAACGTGAAAATGTTGAGAGTGATCAAATGGATGATCAAAATACACAAGACGTTTGCAGATCTGGTAGGATTAGTAATCCTCCTGAGAGATATGGGTTTCTCATGGATGGTTGTTATGTGGTTGATTTGGATGAACCAACAAACTACCAAGATGCTTTATCAAGGATTGATAAGGATAAATGGCAGGAAGCCATGAACGCTGAGATGCAATCCATGTATGACAACCAAGTTTGGGAACTGGTTGTACAACCTACTGGCTCAAGGCTAGTTGATTGTAAATGGCTTTTCAAAATGAAAACCGACATACATGGAAACTTGGATACATATAAAGCTAGACTTGTAGCAAAAGGTTTCACTCAAACTCAAGGGGTTGACTATGATGAAACTTTTTCGCATGTGGCAATGCTAAAGTCTATTAGGATATTATTTGCCATTGCTGCTCATTATGATTATGAAATATGGCAAATGGATGTCAAGACCGCTTTCCTAAATGGATATCTTGTGGAAGATGTCTATATGGTTCAGCCTGAAGGTTTTGTTGATCCAAAATATCCTAAAAAGGTATGCAAGTTAAAGAAGTCAATCTACGGATTGAAACAAGCGTCTAGAATGTGGAATCATCATTTTAATGAGGAATCCGAGAAATTTGGCTTCATTAAAAATGGTGATGAAGCTTGTGTATATAAGAAAGCTAGTGGGAGCACTATCATGTTCCTTATACTATATGTGGATGATATATTGTTATTTGGAAATGATATTCCGGCAATGCAAGGAGTTAAAACTTGGCTAAGTAAATGCTTCTCCATTAAGGATCTTGGAGAAGCACAATACGTTTTGGGGATTGGGATCTACAGGAATAGATCCAAGAAACTGATAGGTTTGAATCAAAGTGCATACATTGAAAAGGTCTTGAAAAGGTTCAAGATGGGGAACTCTAAGAGTGGTTTGGTACCTATTCAAAGAGGAATGCCTCTCAGTTCATCTCAGTGCCCTACCACGAAAGATGAACAAGAGAGAATGAAGAGAGTCCCTTATGCATCTGCTATTGGGTCAATCATGTATGCAATGATATGCACTAGACCGGATGTGTCATGCGCCCTAAGCTTGTCAAGTAGATACCAGAATAACACAGGAAACTGTCATTGTATTGCGGTTAAAAGTATATTGAAATACCTTAGGAGGACTAAGGATATATTTCTAATATATGGATCTGGTGAGGAGGAACTCGCTGTAAAAGGTTATGTGGACGCGAGTTTCCAAACTGATCGAGATGATTCTCGATCACAATCCGGTTATGTCTTCACGTTAAATGGAGGTGCGGTCTCTTGGAAGAGTTCAAAACAGGAGGTTGTTGCTCTATCCACTACAGAGTCGGAGTACATCGCCACCTCATTGGCAGCTCAGGAAGCTGCATGGATAAAGAAATTCATCGATTACTTAGGGGTAGTCCCTTCTATTCAGGACCGTCTTGAGATCTTTTGTGACAACGAGGGTGCGATTGCTCAAATCAAAGAACCTCGTGCTCACCAAAAGACCCGTCACATTGAGCGGAGATTCAACTACATAAGGGATGAAATTGAAAAGGGAAAGATATGTATTCGCAAAGTTCACACAGATCTTAATATAGCGGATCCTCTCATGAAGCTCTTACATGGATCAAAACATACAGGACATGTTTGTGCATTAGGGCTTCGATATTCTAGTGATTGGTCATGATCTGTTTTAAGTATTGTAACGGAACGAAATTTTTCAAACTCATTAATATAATTATGGTATTAGTTTATTTTGAGTCATGTTCCTATTTTGCATATTTTATCCATGAATAAGTAATTATTCTAAATTTCGTAGTCGATCACATTCGTGGGAATAAGAGTGAGGTTTAGACTATTATGAACTTGGATTGGTATACATTCACGGACTGAATGTGGGGCAAGGTTGCTACCAAGGTTCATAGATATTTGTGGGATGCAAATATTGGAAGACCCGCCCTCAAGATTTGCTAAATGGAGCCTTTGTGGTTGATCACATGTAATCTTGAGTAAAGGCAAATATCATTGTATCCTCTGACCTGAGATACATATTGGGTTCAGATATTTACCAAGTATTGTGCCTTGATTATTTCCTTCGCTATTCTGAAATATGGTAGTTCATAAGGAAGAGATCAGGTACAATGCAAGGTACATATTTAGGACGTATGCAGTCAAGATGGAATTTGTCCCTCTTATTCATTGAGAGTCAGATGTCTAAGGCCTGATAAAGTTAAATCTAGAAGAGAGTGATCACTCTGTGTCTCTTCGATTTAACATGACATCTAGGACGAAAGGATACAATGAAAAGATTCACCTAATCATATTTGAGATGGGAACTCGAAAGGGATGATGTTATTGAATGGCACAAAGTCATAACATATTGGGGGTGATGGACGGTTGTTAGGTGGTATCCATCACTTGCATTAACTTCTTATGTTTCTCGTGCAAATGGGAGATTGAAGGTATTTCGTATGCCCGAGAGACATATTAAATTAATGTGGCTAATGTGTTATGATCCAAGTCGGGTCATATCCAATAACAAGCTTACCAACACTTTACAACTATTTAATCTTAACGGTTGGATCGTTAAATAAATACGCGACACTTGAACTTTAGAAAATCCGTTTTCTAAAGTATTATCACTTGAGATAAATTATTTGGATAATTTACATTTAATTATTTATAGGTTTAAATAATTATATTGTGTTATATTTTATAAAAGGTTTATAAAATAAGCAAGTAACTTAATAAAATACATGGTTTTATATAAATATAACAAGTTTTATATATATTAAGACATTGTTATTTTATTAAACTTGTGCATATTTTGTGTCTCCAAGGATGACACACCCATGCCTATTTTGTTACTTTTAACACAATATTCCTTAGTGACATGCAAGGGTCTTAAAACCTAGGTTTGACTCAAGTTGTAGTGCACATAAGTAATAAAAAAAACCTGCATTCAGCTCTCTCCTTTTGTGCAGTTCTGGCTGAACTGTTTAAAAAAAAGGGTGCATTTTGCTTGTAAAGATCAAGTGTTTGAGAGTTCTAAATCCTAACCATTTGAAGGGTGTGCTGGTGCATCAAAAGCTTGGGGTATTACACACTTGAGGCTTCAAGTTAGAAGCTTATTTGCCATCATCTTCATCATCACTTTGCTATCCAAAACAGCCATCAATCTATATTGAGGAGGTATTATCTCTTGTTCCTTCTCTTTATTTTGTAAGTATAGCTTCAAGACTTGATGTCTTCATGGAATTCAATCTAAAATGGTTTAACATATACATTTGTTCATAAATAACATAATGCTTCCGCTTGTCTTAATATTCATAAAATGGGTTTTGTGATTATATAAACATATGAACTTGTTGTCATGTTGAATTCCATCAAATTCGACCAAAGGTAGATGTCTATCCCAACCTTTGCCAAAATCGATTGCACAAGCACGTAGCATATCCTCCATGGTTTGGATAGTTCGTTCACTCAGACCATCAGTTTGTGGATGATAGGCTGTACTCATGTCGAGTTGAGTTCCAAGAGCAGATTGAAAAGTTTTCCAGAATCTTGAAACGAATCGACTGTCGCTATCAGAAATAATCGAGATAGGAACTCCATGACGTGAGACAATTTCTTTAATATAAAGCTGTGATAATTTCTCCATCTTGTCAGTTTCCTTGATCGGCATGAAATGTGCAGATTTAGTAAGACGATCAACTACAACCTAAATAGTATCGTTATCGTTCGAAGTCTTAAGTAACTTAGTAACGAAGTCCATAGTGATGCACTCCCACTTCCACTGCAGAATACCGGGTTGTGTAAATAGACCAGAAGGCTTTTGATGTTCGGCCCTGACTTTCAAATAAGTGAGACACTTTCTAACATAAGTAGCAATGTCGGCTTTCATATTAGGCCACCAGTAGAATTGCTTCACATCGTGATACATCTTACTGGAACCGGGATGAATAGAGTACCTAGTCTTATGTGCTTCATCCAAGACTAGTTCGCGGAGATTTCTGAAGCGAGGAACCCAAATTCTATTGCCAAAGTACCATGTACCATTAGCTTTCACTTGAAGTTGCTTCTCAAAACCTGTTGGTCCTTCACCTTTGATAAGTGTTGGTTTAATAGCTTCCAATTGAGCTTCACAGATTCGTGATATAAGATTCGATTTGATTTTCAGATTTAGAGCACGAACGCGTTTAACATCATCTTTTCAACTAAGAGCATCGGCAACTACATTTGCCTTGCCGGGATGATATTTTAGCTCGCAGTGATAATCGTTCAGTAACTCGAGCCATCGGCTTTGCCTCATATTCAGCTGTTTTTTATCAAAGATGTGTCAAAGACTTTTATGGTCATTGTACACCGTAAAGTGAGTACCATAAAGATAATGTCTCCATATCTTCAATGCAAATACTACGGCACCTAACTCAAGGTCATGTGTGGTATAGTTGTCTTCATGTTTCTTCAACTGTCTAGATGCGTAGGCAATAACCTTTTCACGTTGCATTAAAACACAACCAAAGCCTTGCTTTGAGGCATCGCAGTAAACAACGAAGTCGTCAGTACCTTCAGGTAAAGATAGAATCGGAGTTGTGGTCAACTTCTCCTTCAGAATCTTGAAAGCAGATTCCTGTTCTTCGGACCACTCAAATATCTTCCCTTTTTGAGTCAGCTTTGTAAGAGGTTTAGCAATGAGAGAAAAATCTTTTATGAACCTTCGATAGTAACCGGCAAGTCCCAAAAATTGACGAATATGCTTCGCAGTCTTTGGTATATCCCAGTTCTGAATAGCAGAAATCTTAGCTGGATCGACATGTATTCCGTTTCTATCAACAACATGTCCAAGAAATTGTACGGTTTTGAGCCAAAACTCGCACTTAGAAAATTTAGCATAAAGTTGTTCCTTTCGTAAGAGTTCAAGAATCAAGCGCAAATGTTGCTCATGCTCTTTCTCACTCTTCGAATAGATCAAGTTGTCGTCAATGAACACGATGACAAATTTTTCAAGATACGGTTTACAACCACGATTCATGAGATCCATGAACACGGCAGGAGCATTAGTTAAACCAAAAGGCATGACACAGAATTCATAGTGCCCATAACGAGTGCGAAAAGCAGTCTTAGGAATATAGGATTCCTTGACTTTAAGTTGGTGATAACCGGACCTTAAATCAATCTTTGATAAACACTTGACCCTTGAAGTTGGTCAAATAGATCATCAATACGTGGCAACGGATAACGGTTCTTGATAGTAAGCTTGTTAAGTTCGCGGTAATCAATGCACATCCTTAACGTACCATCCTTCTTTTTAACAAACAAAATAGGAGCTCCCCATGGGGACGAGCTTGGACGAATGAAACCTTTATCCAATAGTTCTTGGAGCTGATTGGAAAGTTCCTTCATTTCGGAAGGTGCTAAACGGTATGGTGCTTACAGGAGCAGCACCGGGAGCTAAATCAATTTGGAATTCAACTTGTCGAGGAGGTGCAAGACCAGGGAGTTCTTCAGGAAATACTTCAGGAATGTTTCAAACCACTGGTACATCTTCAATGTGGGAGTGGATTTTGGAAACAAAAGAAATTTTGAGGCCTCAGATAATATGATATCCAAAGTTGATATTTTTAGTTGACGATACTAATGTCATCTAGTCAACATTTATATTTTTCGAGACAGGTGCTACCATGAAAGAAAATAATAACAATCATTCATTTAAAGAAAATTAACCAGAGTATTACAAGAACTTAACGAAATCTCCAAAGTATATAAGTACTAAAGGGTAACATAAAAACACTATGAGAATGAAAGTTTAAATGTGGTTGCCAAAAGCTCTTCCTCTTCTCTCTTCATCATTTTCCCATTCGGGTATTAGTGCTTGTGGTGACCTACTCCTTCACATATAGGGCAGGTAGGAATGGTTGTATTAGCTTTGGTTGCAGAAGTAAGATCTGGGGAAATTGTAACTCTACAATTTTTGGCTATGTGACCCACTTTCTTACACTTGGTGCACTTAGTCTTACACCTTCCATCGTGATGTTTCTCACACCTTTGGCAATAAGGATGGGTTCCCTTATAGTGTTTGTTGGATTCTCCCCTTAAAGGCTCTTGCTCTTCTTCCTTCCACTTTCTTTTGGTATCTCCTTTCTTCTCATTTTTGGCAGCAAGTTGGTTTGCCATGCAAATGGATTCTAGCATGGTCCTTGGGTTTAAAACAATGACGCCCCTTCGAAGGTCATCAGGCAACCCATTGATGTAGCATTAGATCCCTAGATACTCGGGAGTAATCATGTGAGGATTCATGGAGGCAAACCCTTGAAATTGGTTGGTGTAGTTTATGAGATCTGCATCCACCATCTCCATGTTCCCAAACTCAGGTCTTTCAGTACTCTTGTAGCTTGGAGGCTTGCAGTTTTAGAAATCCTTGTATGAATAAGGGTTGGGGAGATTCTGTTGACTGTTGTTGTTTTGATTGCCATTGCCATAATTGCTTTGAGCGGCAACTAAGAGCATCTGAAATTGCTCGGTAGAGAGAGTGATGTTGGAAGTACTGTTGTTGTTGTTTGGTGGTGCACCACGAGCCATTTCCTTCATTACATAAATAAAGTATTAGCTGAAGAGTTATGGTGCACCAAGTAACAACACCAATGGATAGGAAAAGGTAGCATAGGTTTTAAGATTATGAGGCAATCCTAAGTGCATTAAGTCTATGGCAGGAAAGGTTATAGTTTCCTAGATTGCTAAGGCACCCTAGCTAGCAAATAAGTCACACATAAAAATGCAATCCTGGTTTTCTATAACAGCCTGGTTATGCTCTGATACCAATCTATCACACCTCCAGTTAGGGCATGGGCGAAATGTGACTTAATATCAAATAAACCAACATAGTATAATATACAAGAACAATACTAAATGATAAAATAAACTTTATTGAGAGTACGCAGCAGAAAAATGAAATTTCGTTACAATGATGAAAGTAACAATAATGTAAATGTTCAAATGCAAAAGTAAATAATGCGATATCTCTTGATCCTATGTCCAAGTAGCATCCCATAAGTAGTAAGTAAGAAAGCTTGAATCAATCAGCACCTGAGACAAAACATGCTAAATTGTCAACCAAAAAGGTTGAGTGAAGTTCATAGGTTTAACAAATAAGTTTGACCGTTATTTTAGACCACAAGATTTAGTTTGTAAAGTTGAACTTTCGCAGGATCAAAAAGTAGATCTCGCAGATCAAAAAGTTATGCCAATGCGTGATATTTAGACTAAACGTTCAAGTTTGCCCCAAAGACAAGTTGTAGTTTATACTTGTCAGTTTAATTTCATTATTAAGTAATACAAATACTTAGACAAATGTATCGGGGACGTTACTCCCGATAGGCCTACCCCCAATAATTAAGCATGCATTCACGAGCAATTAAAAATATCACTGTAGGGAATTAGTCGGACATAGCAAGGTATAGCATAGTTTAGTAGTTTGGTACTTGTGTCTAAGTTGTAAAATGTAAAAACAGCATGTATCTAACCCCAATAAAAGTAAGTAAGTTTGCTAGCAATAAAGAGTGGGGCTATGAGTTCACCTTAGTAAGTAGAGAGAGAGTTATTCCTCGGAATAAAAAGTTGGATGAGTGAGCAGAAAAGTCAACCTATTGACATTTAAGAGTAGTAAGTGTTTTTGCCCAAGTTTAAATAGATGTTTAAGTATGATAGTGTTGTAAATATAGTTCGTTTTACTAAGTTTCCTTTCCTAGTAATTTTCTATTTTTAGAAAGTTTCCACTTTTAGTAGATTTCTTATCTTAGTAAGTTTCTATAACTAGAAAGTTTCTACTTTAAGAGTGTTTTCCATTTTAGGATACCTGCCGTATTAGATAAACTTTCAATCACCTCTTTCCCTTCAAATGGCCATTTCAGGTCTAGGGGCTTGAGCTATAAGATCCTTTAAATCGGAAATCCAAACCCTTTCGCCTAGAGTTTCGTAGAAACCATTCGTCAAGAAAGTTCGAAGATCTATACATCTCTAATACATATCCCAAAATATTTTTATGTGTTATAATATAAGTAGTAGGTTATAGATGTTAGTAATAGTAATAGTGTATACATGTTATTTAATAGTATAAGTAGTATTAGGGTTTCATTAATTAGGGTTAGTTAATTAAAGTAGTATTTTAATGATTAGGGTTTAGGGTTTTGTGGATCTAAATAATATGAATGTTAAGATCATGCACGAATATGATTATGAATATAAACATGAATTGAAAGAAAGATTTAAAAGTTTAAAGATTTTGGATCATACCTTGTTAATGATGATGAAGATTAACAAGAAACAAGAAGAAAACTTGGTAATGAAGATCAAATAACCCAAATAATGAAGAACACGCTTGAAAATCTTGATGAACACGAAGAACAAGCTTGAAGATCCGAATACCACAAGAGAGGGAGAGGGAGAGATTGTTTTTGAGAGAGGATTTTGGTGTGATTTGTGAATGAGAAACTAGGAGTCTAGGGGTGTTTATATAGTGCAAGTATTAGAGTGTTAGTCAACATAAGGATGTTCTAATTAATGATTTTATTTTATTTTATAATTTTTAATCAACAATAGGTGGTACTAGTTTATACATATATATATATATATATATATATATATATATATATATATATATATATATATATATATATATATATTTTATTTTATTTTTTAGTCAACATAAGGATGTAATTGTTTAAGATTCTTTAGTCTCATTATTATTATTATTATTATTATTATTATTATTATTATTATTATTATTATTATTATTATTATTATTATTATTATTATTATTTTTACATTTACTACATGATAAGTATTATTTTTTTTTTTACTAATTCATGACTTGTATATATTTTTTTTATTTAGTTCCCAATTGTTTTATTATTTATATAAATGTCACTTTTTATTTATTACTTATAGGTTATTAGTTATAATATTACATAAATGCATAAATTTTAATTAGCAGTGAGTGTCGACTAACAATTTATTATTTTCATCTTTTATTAACTTGTCAATTATTGCACAAAGTTAATTAATATGTTTTATAACTCTTAACACTTAACAATTGTTGATTAAAGTTTAATCATTAAGTTTTAATTATATTGTTTGGGCACTTAATACTGGAAAAATATAGAATGGAAAAATGAGGGTCATTATAGTACCTCTCCGTTATTAGAAACTTCGTCCCGAAGTTTTAAGTAGATTTCTTATTTGCATCAGCAGTTGCGAGAGATGGGGATATTTCCGTATCATTTGGTCTTTGCGTTCCCAGGTATATTCGGGACCTCTACGCGAATTCCAACGGACTTTAATGATAGGTATGTTGCTTTTACGTGTTTGTTTGACCTCTCCTTCCATGATTTCTATAGGTTCTTCAACAATGCAGATATCATCCAAAGGAATAACAAGTGTGTCATCAGCAACACACCTTTTAAGATTCGAGACATGAAACACATCATGTACTTGGCTAAGTTCAGTTGGTAGTTCTAATCGGTACGCCACGGGACCGAATCTTTGACTGATCGTGAAAGGTCCAACATATCGTGGACTGAGTTTAATTCGTTTACCGAAACGGATAACACCTTTCCAAGGGGATACTTTCAACATGACTTTATCTCCAACTTGGTATTATATATCCTTTCATTTCTTATCGGCATAGTTCTTTTGTCGGCTACGGGCAGTTTCTAATCGTTGCTCAATCTGAGCGATCTTTTCGGTAGTTTCATGAATGATTTCGGGACCAGTTAAATGTTTGTCCTCGAGTTCGTCCCAACACAAAGGGGATCTACATTTTCGTCCATATAAAGCTTCAAAAGGTGCAGCTTTAATGCTGGAGTGATAACTGTCATTGTAAGAAAATTCGACCAAAGGTAGATGTCTATCCCAACCTTTGCCGAAATCGATTGCACAAGCACGTAGCATATCCTCCATGGTTTGGATAGTTCGTTCACTCAGACCATCAGTTTGTGGATGATAGGCTGTACTCATGTCGAGTTGAGTTCCAAGAGCAGATTGAAAAGTTTTCCAGAATCTTGAAACTAATCGACTGTCGCTATCAGAAATAATCGAGATAGGAACTCCATGACGTGAGACAATTTCTTTAATATAAAGCTGTGATAATTTCTCCATCTTGTCGGTTTCCTTGATCGGCATGAAATGTGCAGATTTAGTAAGACGATCAACTACAACCTAAATAGTATCGTTATCGTTCGAAGTCTTAAGTAACTTAGTAACGAAGTCCATAGTGATGCACTCCCACTTCCACTGCAGAATACCGGGTTGTGTAAACAGACCAGAAGGCTTTTGATGTTCGGCCCTGACTTTCAAATAAGTGAGACACTTGCTAACATAAGTAGCAATATCGGCTTTTGATAATGCTAAAAACGAACATATATTTCATAGCATTATCCCTCAAGAAAGACAAGCTTTTAGTTGCAATTGTTCTATTTACAAGTGATATTCGTTTAAATAATAAAAGGTGAAGACAAAAGACAGATTCGACGAATTGAAGATGCAAATGACCAAAAAGCTCAAAAGTACAAAGTACAATCAAAGTGGTTCAAAATATTGATTAGAAACGTATCAAAATTACAAGAGTACAATACGCGAAACGCAAAATACAAGATATTAAATTGTACGCAAGGACGTTCGAAAATCCGGAATCGGGATCAAAGTCAACTCTCAACGCTCGACGCAACGGACTAAAAATTACAAGTCAACTATGCACATAAATATAATATAATATATAAATAATTCTTAAAAATTATATATATATTATATATATTTATAAAACCATCGGCAAGAAGCAAACAACAAATGTGAGCTGTCCCAGCAGGCCATGCGATCGCATGGTCAGGAAGAAGGAATTCCATGTGATCGCATGGCCCCAATTTGATGGTCAGGTCCTATAAATTTTGCAGTTTTGATTGAACAAAAACACATCTTTTCTAATCTATCTCTCACTCTCTACGTAATATATATATATATATATATATATATATATATATATATATATATATATATATATATATATATATATATATATATATATATATATATTTTAATTTTAATTTTAATTTTAATTTTAATTTTAATTATAATTTTAATAATAAGGGTATGTTAGCGAATGTTGTAAGGGTGTAAGTCGAAATTCTGTCCGCGTAACGCTACGCTATTATTAATCATTATAAGTTATGTTCAACCTTTTTAAATTAATGTCTCATAGCTAAGCTATTATTATGCTTATTTAAGCCGAAGTAATCGTGATGTTGGGCTAAAATATTAAAGATTGGGTAATTGGGCTTTGTACCATAATTGGGGTTTGAACAAAAGAACGACACTTGTGGAAATTAGACAATGGGCTATTAATGGGCTTTATATTTGTTTAATTAAATGATAGTTTGTTAATTTAATATAAAGATTTACAATTGGACGTACCTATAAATAACCATATACACTCGATCGGACACGATGGGCGGGATATTTATAAGTACTAATAATCGTTCATTTAACCGGACACGGGAATGGATTAATAGTTAATGGACTTATTAAAATAGGGGTGAATTATGTACAAGGACACTTGGCGTAATTGTTAACAAAGTATTAAAACCTTGGGTTACACGCAGTCGATATCCTGGTGTAATTATTAAACAAAGTATTAAGATCTTGTTACAGTTTAAGTCCCCAATTAGTTGGAACTAGTTTGGAGGTCGGTGCTTCGCTACGGAGACCAAATCCACATACACATATAATTTCAATACTTTTCTTAATCAATAATAAATAAACGGGTTATAAAATAAGGTAAATTATAAGTCGACTTCCAAAAATAGATAAAAATAATCATTACCTTTTGTATATAAGATAAAAATATAGGTAAAAAGTAAGTGGTTAAATGGTAAAGTAATTAAAAAGCATAATATAATGAATGTAATGTTTTAAACTGTGTATTTTTACCTAAAGACTATTAATATTGGACCGAGGAGTAACATATAACAATATTTTATAATACTTAAAAAGTAAACAATTTTTCTATTTTGTATGTAATATTTGTATATGTTCGGTTTCATATTGGCCGGTGGTCTTCACTTGGGGTTGAGAAACGACTTTTCTTTATTGAAGGATAAATGAAGGATTATCAACGTCTTACCTCTCCTATAACCCATACATGTGAGATTGAGTTTTGTTGTTGTGTTGTTGTGTACACCAAATTTTATATTTTAAAGAAAAATCAAAGAAATCATTTGTTCAATTACTCAACCAACGTTTTAACCTCCAAAACCCACCAATGGGCCTCTGGGCTGACCCGTCTTATATATTATACAAACAAAATCACTTTTCCATTAATTAACTTATTTCTCCAGTGTTCTTTCCCCCTTCTTTCATCCCATATACCAAATTCTCCTTCTCATTCTTTTCTTGTTATTCTTTTACTTATCATCTAATAAATGTCTAATATCTAATATCTAATTAGGTAACTAAAATTAGTTCGTTATGAATACTTGAAATATTGAAGTTTTCTAGATCTGTTGTATAATCCTTTTAGCCACACAACTTTATTTTAGTTAATCTAGTTCATTTAAAAATTATGCTATGGTGTGTATATATAAAATATATATATATATATATATATATATATATATATATATATATATATATATATATATAGTTTTTTGACTCAAATTTTTGTTTGTATATCGATATACATAATATGTATATTTATAGTTGCAAAATACAGAGCAACTGTGTTTATCTATAGATTTATATTTTATACTCCATTGTGTTAAGAAAAAAAAAATTCAGAGCAACTGCGTTTATCTATGGATTTATATTTTATACTCCATTGTGGTAAGGGAAAACCCAAAAGATTTATACTTTATACTCCATTGTGGTAAGCGGAAAAAAAAAAAATTCAGAGCAACTTTGTTTATCTATGAATTTATATTTTTATACTCCATTGTGGTAAGGGAAAAACCAAAAAAATAAAAATAAAAATAAAAATAAAAAATAAAAATGCTACAGTGATTTCGCTACAGTACTACAGTAGCTGCTACAGTAGCTACAGTGATTTCGGAATAGGTGGCGTGGTATGATTGGTGGGTTTTTTCTATATTTAGTATATAGTATAATATTTGACTTCAGATATAAGGATAATTTGACGAGGACACTCGCACTTTATATTTATGACTGATGGACTGTTATGGACAAAACCAGACGGATATATTGAATAATCCAGGACAAACGACAATTAACCCATGGGAATAAACTAAAATCAACACGTCAAACATCATGATTACGGAAGTTTAAATAAGCATAATTCCTTTATTTCATATTTAATTGCACTTTTAATTATCGCAATTTTATTTATCGTCATTTTATTTATTGCACTTTTATTTATCGCAATTTCATTATCGTTATTTACTTTACGCTTTAAATTAAGTCTTTTATATATTTAATATTTTACATTAGGTTTTAACTGCGACTTAAGTTTTAAAATCGACAAACGGGTCATTAAACAGTAAAAAAAAACCCCTTTTATAATAATAATACTACTCCTATATATATTTTTATACAAATATAGTTTTAAAAAATATAGCGTTAAACTTGGCTAGTTCCCTGTGGACGAATCGGACTTACTAAAAACTACACTACTGTACGATTAGGTACACTGCCTATAAGTGTTGTAAAATTGTATCGTATTTAATAGTATTTCGCAGTAAAAATACTACTATTTTGTACCCCTTCGCTTTAACATCAAGTATTTTTGGCACCGCTGCCGGGGACCTGCTTAAACGCCGGAAGCGAAACGCTATATTTAAAAAAAAAAAGATTTTTATTAAGTTTTAATACGTTTTAAGTTTTAAGAATAATTAAAAAAAATAAAAATATAATATATATATATATATATATATATATTTTTAAGAGTTTGTTAAATATATATAAATTATAAAATATTTCTATTTCTATATTAGTTTGTAAAAATATAAGTTTTTATTTAATTTTATATAAATCCTTTAATTAATTATAAAACATAAAATTAAAAACAGAAAAAAATAATAATAATAATAAGTAAAAGAATCGGGCTACACTGTAGCAGCTCAATTTGTGAGCTGAATATTTGGGCCATGCGATTGCATGGATCCGAAGGCAAAAACTCATGCGACCGCATGAGAAGTTCTGACACGCGGCTCTGAACCTGGTACAGCAATAATTACGGAGTATTTATTATTATTATTATTAAAACCCTAATTAGGGTTAGTTATTAAATTAATTTAGTTTTAGTTTTATTTATTTAATTTGTATTTTTAGTTTTAATTAGTTTTAATAAATTATAAAATTAATACTTTTATAAATAAATAATATAAAAATAATATTTTTATAAAAATTGTACTTTTTACAACTTTAAGTTTATTTTTATATTTTGTATCTTTTTATTTGTTTTAGCGTAATATTTGTATTTTTCGTTCGTATTTAGTTTTAAGTCATAGTTTTTGCCATAATTATTTTTATTTCTAGATTTTTAGACTTTGCCGTAAAATCCCTTAAGTGCTTTTTCTTTAGATTAAGATTTAGGTGCTTTAGAATTTTGCGACGCCGTTTTATAAATTTAAGTACTTTTTAAGTTATTACCATTTTGGATATAGTATTTCTTTTAAGCTTTAATACTTTTAGACGCAACTTTTCATTTTTAGTTTTTAGACTTTTAAGTTTCGACGCGCTACGTTCTTTTTATTATTTTTCGACCTTTTATTTTTCGACGTTTTTCGACGCATTCTTTTTCTTTCTTATTTCTCGCCGCTCTAGTTTTTAGGACATAGAATTTTCTATTTCTTCTCTAAAATTTCTTTAAATTTCAACGAAAAATTATTTTAAACGGTTAAATTGATAGACATCCAAATTTTCTGGTTCGTAGTAATAGTTGGATTTGTTAGTGGCGAGTTGTGGGCTTCCGATTTAAAGGGTCCTGGCTACCTGCTGCATCTATTGGCTATTCAAAACGTGGGCAAAATCAGAAAAGTCTATTAATTTGATAACTTATATAATTTTTATCTTTATAACTAATAGGATATTCAATGAATGCACCGAGCAAAACGTTCACCACCTTTCATACGTTCACCACCTGTAACTCGATCAAGACATATAGCCAATATTGTCGTTGATTTTTCTTTAGAATCGTCATCTAGTCGACCAAGTACTCCAATTCAAATTTCCGATAATCCATTTTTTGAACCCGACTTCACTACCGAGAACCCGGAGGATATTCAAGGACAATTACAAGCTGAACCACTAATCATTCCTCCTGAACTACAAACCGTTAAATCAGAATCCTCTAGTGATTCATATTCAACAATTTCAATTATGGAAGTAACGGAACCTCTAAGTATGGAAGATCGAATGAGAGCCACACGTACGGGCAAAGGTCACGCTATTATTAAGCCAGACATTAATGTGCCAGATTATGAAATCAAAGGACAAATCCTACACATGGTAACTAATCAATGTCAATATAGTGGTACGCCAAAAGAAGATCCAAATGAACATCTTCGAACCTTTAATAGGATTTGTACTCTATTCAAAATCAGAGAAGTTGAGGATGAACAGATCTATCTCATGTTATTTCCCTGAACTTTAAAGGGAGAAGCCAAAGATTGGTTAGAATCGTTACCTGAAGGGGCGATTGATACATGGGACGTTTTAGTTGAAAATTTTCTTAAACAATTCTTTCCGGCATCTAAAGCCGTGAGACTTCAAGGAAAAATTGTTACGTTCGCGCAAAAGCCAAATGAAACATTATATGAGGCATGGACAAGATTTGGAAAGTTATTGAGAGGATGTCCACAACATGGTTTAGACACTTATCAAATAGTACAAATATTCTACCAAGGATGCAACATTGCTACACGAAAAGACATCGACATAACAGCTGGTGGTTCCATTATGAAGAAAACCGCAACCGAAGCTCACAAAATCATTGATAACACAGCCTCCTACTCACATGAGTGGCACCAGGAAAAAGATATCTTTCGTTCATCTAAAGCGGCTAGAGCCGATTCTAGCCATGACTTTGATTCCGTTTCCGCAAAAATAGATGCTTTCGAGAGACGAATGGAAAAGATGAATAAAGATATTCACGCAATACGAATCAGTTGTGAGCAATGCGGTGGACCACACTTAATGAAAGATTGTCACATTGAACAAACCATGGAACAACGAGAGAATGTTTTCTACATGAACCAAAGGTCGGGAAATAATTGTCAAAATAATTATCAACTGCCAAGGCCAAACTTTAATCGAAATCAAAACATTCTTTACAATCCAAATGGACCCAACAATAACTCGTATAACCAACAAGGTTCGAAAAACCAACCAACTCAAAACAACACTTTCAATCAACAAAGACCTGGCTTGTAAAAACCACCACAACAAATCGAAGAGAAAAAGCCAAATCTAGAAGAAATGATGGCAAAGCTAATGGAATCTCAAAAACAATTTATTTCATCTCAAACCCAAATAAATGAGAGGTTTGATCAGTCATTAAGAACTCATGTAACAACCCAACATTGATTTACCAAAAACACGACACAAAAAAAAAAAAAATTTCTGTGACTGCCCATCTGGACGGCGTCCAGAAATCGGGACGGCGTCCAGCTTTTACAACTGGGACGGCGTCCAAGGATTTGGGACGGCGTCCCAATGAACTAAAAAGTACTGATCAGTTTTTATTCACACGCGAGTGGAAAACCCGCTTCCCGACACTTTTAAACGTAACCAATTTCACAATATGTGATATTAAGTAAAACTAAGATATTTCCAATATAAAAACAAGTTTTACAACACTGAGCCCACAATGACCCGTTTTACAAATAATGTAGCGATTTCGACCCATTTATCTCTTTAGACGGATTAGGACTCTATAACCCAACCCAATGCCAAGAGCATAATCTCGGGGACTACCAAATCCCCAATCCGCGTCCATATAACCAAAAGCTACCCCTTCGAGCCCAAGCGCTCCTATGCCTCTAGTCTAACAACTAGCTAGCTTCATAACAAAATACCTGTAAAAAGGTAAACAACGAGAGGGGTAAGCATAAAGCTTAGTGAATGCAATAATTATACACATACATATATAATATACCTACTTGCAAACACTTACACACATACCGCATACATGCTAGCAACACGATTAGCTTATCATCACAATTACAAGCTATAACCTCCAATAATCAAGCTAGCATAACAAAAGCATATATAATATGAACAAATATAATATGCTTACGCTACAACACAAATAACCATGGTTAACCAATAGTACAAGGGAACGGCGCTCGCGAAAACGTCATCGGTGTTCGTAACATCCGTTAGGGCACTTAACACCTCGCACCACTAACCCCTAGGGTGGCACCTTAACACCTCGGCACATCACCCCGAGTGGCATCTTAACACCTCGATGCATCACTCATTATTTTACGGAGTGGTGTCTTAACACCTCGACACTACACTCCTAGGTGGCATCTTAACACCTCGATGCTACACCCGAGTGGCATCTTAACACCTCGATGCTACACTCTTCATGTGAAACGTGGTGCCTTAACACCTCGACACTACACCTTTCACGCTACAACAAATAGATACATTATATACATACGCATATAATTATTCCACTCACCTCGAATTGCCCGCACAAGTCATAAACGTAAATCGCCTCCAAAAGCAACCGAGCAAACCTTTTACCTATAATACGCATATAGATATACAAACAATCAACATACATTCTCTACGAGAGAATTCGACTTCAACACCCTTAACCAAGGGTTTACACCTAACACCACAAACCGCCCATTTAGACACATAAAGTGGACTTCACCAATTACCACTACGGGTGGTAATTCCGACCCATCCAACAAGTACAATTTAACCAAAATTGCTTATCATCCAATTAATCCAAAATTAAAGTCATTACCAAAATTTGACCCATCTAAGTCAACACATTTTGACATAAGTTCCAAAAACATCTTTAATCACTAACGGCTAGTGACTAACTTTCCAAAATACCATTTAACACTTGAATCAAACATTTATATACTTGGTTCATCAAATCTTGACCCATAACTTAGTTTGACACCGAATCAAGCTCACTTGACCCAAAATACCCATTCCACCCATTTTGACCTAGATTAGGGTTTACACCCAAAAATCAAGTCAATACAAGTGTTCTAAGGTTTAACTAACACATGCAAGGTCCAAACTAACAATTCCATCAATTGAAACTCTAGGTCACCAATTCGGGTTTACATACATGAATCTTCCCCAAAAACCCCCAAACTTCACAATAAATGGGTTATAACTCTAACTAGCACAAACTTTAACTCAAACAATAATCTTAACAAAGAAATTCGGATTTAGAGCTTACCAACACTACCACCACGTAGCCGTGAACGAGGTGAACAACTTTAACTCTTGAGACCCGACCCGAATCACACTTCTTCTTCTCCAAATCCCCAACTCTCTCACTAGAACCTCTCTCTCTCTCACTAGGGTTTGATGAGAGTGTTTGAGATGGTGAAATGGGGATAAGAATGAGAGTGGATCAGTTTTAATGGCTCAAAACCGACCCCCAAGTGAAAAGACTCAAATACCCTCTTTTAAAACCTTTAAAATACAGCTGATGGCCTGTCAGGCCTTCTGGACGGCGTCCAAAAAGCTTGGACGGCGTCCTAACCTTCATTGTTGGACGGCGTCCTAAAGTCTGGACGGAGTCCCAATGAACTGAGTCTGAAACTGAACTTGTTTTGGTCGTAACTTTCAAACCGTAACTCCGTTTTCGACGAATCAAATATCGTTGGAAACGTAATGAGATTTACTATCCAATGGTAAGGTTTTAGAACATCAACTCCAACTTTATTTGGGATCCAAATATACACTTACATGCCTCGTATTTCGAATGACGCTCGAAATAACGTGTAACTGAAAAACGGGTATTACAACTCCCCCCCACTTAAATTGGATCACGTCCTCGTGATCCGCACAAACACTAGAAGTTAAGCACTTCTCCCACGAACATTTCCGCTTCCAACGCGGAGTCACACAAGTAGTAAACTCATCCGAATCCTCGCTTCGTGCACTAACGCATCATAATACCACAATATTGGGTAATCAACCCACGAATCGAAACAACCGTAACTGTTGCTCCTACGCCGAGTATCCAAACTCATACCATACACTTCACAATCGTCCTAAGAGTAGAACAATTTGCCGACAAACATCGTCGTCACGCCTCACGATCTTACGAAACACAACCAAGCCCTACATCCATAACATCTTCTACAAATCCGAAGATCTAACGACACGCTAATAATCACTAGCGTGCACTACCGCAATAAACGATATCTCATACACTCAACGTCCAGAGTTTCCATATAGGAAAATACGAAAATCACTACATATACCTTCAAGTTCTCTCGGCTACAACTCGCCACAAGCTACGTCCATAACCATATCACTCAATCAGTCCATCTGCACACGACCAATCTGTCACTGGATTAATCCAGGACAACAATAATACACCATGTGATGAGCAAAACATCAACACTCGACGAGGGTTCCTCCTCTAAACCCTACGACACAACCACACCAGACGGCTTCCTAGTACTAGCATGGAGACTAATCATATACTAGAATCCCGTCAAGGCGAATTATCATCACAAAATTCCGCAATTCGCCACACGATCTACAAAAATATTCACCACGCCGGCTAGACCTTCCTACCTAGACCGTCCGTTAAAGATGGTCTCGACATTTTAATGCAACTAACAGTCGCATTACTAGGGAACACACTCTCGCAAACAAACAACATCCGCGTGTCTCGATGTGAGACAATCAGAATTGACACTCTCCGCCTCACATTCGTCCATAAAGTGGAATAATCCACTGACAATCTCCACGATTGCGTTTCTCGACAGGGAAAATACGATATTCGTCACGATATCGAACTTGTTCTCATTCAATTATACTGTCCGGGTTTCACGACAACCCAGATTTTTCACTACGGGAGCACCCGCAATGACAACTTCATTCTCTCACTCCGGAATCTCAAACTTCACATTTGGTCTCATACCGCACATTGGTACTACACGACCACCTTACATAGGAAGTCTTACACTTCCTTCGATCTCATCATCACAATCTTCACGCATAACATTCCAGAGTTGTAACTCGCAATCGTAAAGCACGATCTCGAGTCGACATTAGCAACCCGTCACTCTTCCTCGTTAGGAACTCCGAATACCTATTGAGGCTTAGGACGGTACACTCCGACATTTCACTATACATAACACCACTGGAGTTTTCCTCGGGCGACAGTAAAAACTCCCCCACTTAGGATTTATCTCCCTATTCTCACCGCCAAGATGATAATATCCCGCGGAATTGAAATTCCACGTCACACCTGACCATTGTCACCGTTGGTCATAAACATCAATTCACCGCAAATTCACTTTAAGCTCTCAGAGCCAACAGGCACAATCACTTGAGACGTCGTACACGCGATGACATCGCACATTCATACCACAATTCACAACTAACTACCTTAATTGTTTGAAAAGCAAACTCCACCAAAGGCCTACATATGCCTCTAAGCCTAGGCATATGTCACTCCGCTTACTCAGTCGTGCATCTCAGTCGAGATCACCCGCCCTTCCACGCAACGAACTTTTTCAACAATTGCTCACTCTCATGGAGAAGAGTGACCAATTTCGACACCATAATTGCGTCCACCACAATGTCAACACTTCATCATATCCATCGGACTAACCGACCATTAAGTCCGTCACCGGCTCACCGGTCATCTCTACCCGTCTATCACTTAAGAGCAACAAGATTCGCTCACCCGTCACTTCATAAGAAGTATTCGTCACAATGCTCTTAAACTTCGACTTTCACAACCGTCGAATTACCATCACCCGTCGATCACTATTATAATCTCCGATGCTTCCAAGGGTATTTCACGGGCACCCTAAGCACAAAGTGATCACACCACTACCGGAGTTGAACATTACCCTAACAGGTATAAAAAGGCACCTGACGCAGTGTCATGCAGACTCCCACCACAATCAAATGAATTTTAGAAAATCGATCTTTAGGTTCCATACACCCGATGTCACCCATCTCTCTATAATAATGACCCGAAGTCATACCTACCCGACAACCTTACGGTTTATTGTCTTATCGAAAGTTCCTAGCGATCACACGCTACCCGCAGTTTCCACAAGGCCAAACAATATAGCCTAATGAGGCCCTTCATCTAACACAAGGAGATGCTCGGGGATACCAAGTCTTACACCATTCTACATCTCGATAAAACCACTACTACAAGGGATATTCCATTAGGAATGTTGCCCTATAATCTACAACACACTAACGCAATCAACATTACACGGGTCTCACTCCCATGAGTTTAACGACCCGAAGACTCCTCGATTCGCCAATTCCAAGGTGACTCACAACAAGAATCCTAACACGATTCTCTAACCACACACTCTACCGAGTGTAACTCAAAACTACAATCATTAGACTTGTCGCATTCCATTACAGAATTCAAGTCCTCGTCGCACACACGCAAACGTAAATCGATCTTCCTAGTTACGATGGGTAACTAAAACCAATAACAATCTCAATAATGCACCCACTACTTAGGGTGGCTAAGCACGCACCAAACTTGTGAGTTGGCTCACTCACTTAACTAACCGAATCCATCGTAACACTTCACGACTCGCAACGAACCCGATGCGACTACAAGCACATCACCTGAGACAACTATCACTTAGGAACCAATAAAGATTCCTCATTTATCCCGAATCTACCCTAACCATGCACGTTTCCTCCGTTCGGTACTCGTCATGTCATGCTTGATGTCAAGATACACTTTCGTAATAATGGTGATCGGTCACTATTACAAATGCGTACCTTACCATTTCCACATGGTCACGTAAAGTACTTTACCCGGACTGACGCAACATTCACACAAAATAACACGCGATATTTCCTAGTACCCGAATGACCAAAGTTCTTATCGCGAACTTGATCACTCAAACCGCCAAGTATTCGAATCTCTCCAATAGATTCGTCCCTAGGACACCGCACGAAATAGATACTTGTATATATATATACCTATATACAATATAAATACTAAATGTACACAAGTACACCGCAACAACAAGTCAACCTACAACCTAGGTGACTATCACTAAAACAACGTCCAAGTTCGTCTACTTACATTAGGCACTAGCAATCTAAGGCACTAATTTACTCACGAAATAAGGCCCCACATAATTCCACATTGGACAAGCACTAGTCCTAGTTAGTCACCTACTCTAAGGTACTAACAAATCTCAATCCGACCCGTATTCCTACAAGCCCCGCAAATAACGCACAATCGCCAATAAGTCTAAGACTAGGCACCTATCCCAAGGTCACCTAATTCCCTTAGACTATGCTCTGATACCACTTGTAACAACCCAACATTGATTTACCAAAAACACGACACAAAAAAAAAAAATTCTGTGACTGCCCATCTGGATGGCGTCCAGAAATCGGGACGGCGTCCAGCTTTTACAACTGGGACGGCGTCCAAGGATTTGGGACGGCGTCCCAATGAACTAAAAAGTACTGATCAGTTTTTATTCACACGCGAGTGGAAAACCCGCTTCCCGACACTTTTAAACGTAACCAATTTCACAATATGTGATATTAAGTAAAACTAAGATATTTCCACCATAAAAACAAGTTTTACAACACCGAGCCCACAATGACCCGTTTTACAAATAATGTAGCGATTTCGACCCATTTATCTCTTTAGACGGATTAGGACTCTATAACCCAACCCAATACCAAGAGCATAATCTCGGGGACTACCAAATCCCCAATCCGCGTCCATATAACCAAAAGCTACCCCTTCGAGCCCAAGCGCTCCTATGCCTCTAGTCTAACAACTAGCTAGCTTCATAACAAAATACCTGTAAAAAGGTAAACAACGAGAGGGGTAAGCATAAAGCTTAGTGAATGCAATAATTATACACATACATATATAATATACCTACTTGCAAACACTTACACACATACCGCATACATGCTAGCAACACGATTAGCTTATCATCACAATTACAAGCTATAACCTCCAAAAATCAAGCTAGCATAACAAAAGCATATATAATATGAACAAATATAATATGCTTACGCTACAACACAAATAACCATGGTTAACCAATAGTACAAGGGAACGGCACTCGCGAAAACGCCATCGGTGTTCGTAACATCCGTTAGGGCACTTAACACCTCGCACCACTAACCCCTAGGGTGGCACCTTAACACCTCGGCACATCACCCCGAGTGGCATCTTAACACCTCGATGCATCACTCATTATTTTACGGAGTGGTGTCTTAACACCTCGACACTACACTCCTAGGTGGCATCTTAACACCTCGATGCTACACCCGAGTGGCATCTTAACACCTCGATGCTACACTCTTCACGTAAAACGTGGTGTCTTAACACCTCGACACTACACCTTTCACGCTACAACAAATAGATACATTATATACATACGCATATAATTATTCCACTCACCTCGAATTGCCCGCACAAGTCATAAACGTAAATCGCCTCCAAAAGCAACCGAGCAAACCTTTTACCTATAATACGCATATAGATATACAAACAATCAACATACATTCTCTACGAGAGAATTCGACTTCAACACCCTTAACCAAGGGTTTACACCTAACACCACAAACCGCCCATTTAGACACATAAAGTGGACTTCACCAATTACCATTACGGGTGGTAATTCTGACTCATCCAACAAGTACAATTTAACCAAAATTGCTTATCATCCAATTAATCCAAAATTAAAGTCATTACCAAAATTTGACCCATCTAAGTCAACCCATTTTGACATAAGTTCCAAAAACATCTTTAATCACTAACGGCTAGTGACTAACTTTCCAAAATACCATTTAACACTTGAATCAAACATTTATATACTTGGTTCATCAAATCTTGACCCATAACTTAGTTTAACACCGAATCAAGCTCACTTGACCCAAAATACCCATTCGACCCATTTTGACCTAGATTAGGGTTTACACCCAAAAATCAAGTCAATACAAGTGTTCTAAGGTTTAACTAACACATGCAAGGTCCAAACTAACAATTCCATCAATTGAAACCCTAAGTCATCAATTCGGGTTTACATACATGAATCTTCCCCAAAAACCCCCAAACTTCACAATAAATGGGTTATAACTCTAACTAGCACAAACTTTAACTCAAACAATAATCTTAACAAAGAAATTCGGATTTAGAGCTTACCAACACTACCACCACGTAGCCGTGAACGAGGTGAACAACTTTAACTCTTGAGACCCGACCCGAATCACACTTCTTCTTCTCCAAATCCCCAACTCTCTCGCTAGAACCTCTCTCTCTCACTAGGGTTTGATGAGAGTGTTTAAGAAGGTGAAATGGGGATAAGAATGAGAGTGGATCAGTTTTAATGCCTCAAAACCGACCCCCAAGTGAAAAGACTCAAATACCCTCTTTTAAAACCTTTAAAATACAGCTGCTGGCCTGTCAGGCCTTCTGGACGGCGTCCAAAAAGCTTGGACGGCGTCCTAACCTTCATTGTTGGACAGCGTCCTAAAGTCTGGATGGAGTCCCAATGAACTGAGTCTGAAACTGAACTTATTTTGCTCGTAACTTTCAAACCGTAACTCCGTTTTCGACGAATCAAATATCGTTGGAAACGTAATGAGATTTACTATCCAATGGTAAGGTTTTAGAACATCAACTCCAAATTTATTTGGGATCCAAATATACACTTACATGCCTCGTATTTCGAATGACGCTCGAAATAACGTGTAACTGAAAACCGGGTGTTACAACTCAACAAGCTTCCATTTTGAATCTAGAAAACACGTAGGTACTCTTGCTAGCATGATGAGTGAGAGGAAACAAGGAAAGCTACCGAGTAATACTGAAGTAAATCCTCAGAATGAGAATGTTAATATTGTGTCAACAAATTCTGAAAAACCAGCATCAGAAGATGGGAAGGTTTTAGATGTGAGTAACAATGAAGAAGTTACAACACCACCACCACCCGAGTATGTAAAGCCAATGGTAGCACCATACAGACCACCCATCCCGTTTCCAAGAAAAGGAGTTGAGTATGAGCAAGTAATAGGTAATAAAGTTTGTGATTCCTTTGAAAAGAAGAAAAAGAATAAGAAAGTGCAAGAAACAAAAACCGTAAAGATAAACCCGGTGAAGACAGTTCCACCAAAACCTCCACCCAGGTTGGGTGATCCGGGTAAATTTATTGTTCCTTGTCTACTTAGTGATTGTGTCATGTATGATGAACTAGCAGATTTAGGTGCGAGTGTGAGTGTTTTGCCTCTTTCATTACATAAGAGATTATGAGTAGGTGAGTTAAGTCCAACGGAAATGAGTGTTTGACTCTTTGATCAAACCATTAGGCACCCAGTTGGAATTGCTGACAACCTACCTGTTCAAGTACATAATTTAACCTTTTTAGTCGAATTTATTGTCATTGACATAGAACAGGACCCAAACATTCCTCTAATATTAGGTCGACCATTCTTAGCGTCCACTGGGGCGTTATTTGATGCAAGAGAGGGTAGAATGACATTTAGTAATGATGAAAAATCGATAACCTTTGTGATTCGAAAGATTAAATCTCCACCAACCAAAACCGTTGAACCAACAAAAACGATTGGTAAGAACCATGTTGTTTTACCAACTCCAACGGTAGTTCTTAACAATAATAAAATGCCTAAGTGCGGGGAAAATGAAGTAACACCTAATGATGACCTGATAACAAAGAACCCCGTTGTTGATACAAAATTAAATGACCCCGTTATTAATAGTTCAATGAAGAAACTTATTAAACGGATTCGCGATGCTAGAACCAAGGGGAACTTTAAGTTATGTAACCGGTTAGTATCCAATCTTTCGCTTAAAGAAAAGGCGAAACTAATTGAATTTGTGGATATTACACATGAATCCGACCAATGGCTTAAAGCAAAAGTCACAGATATGCAAGTTGATTATGGTCCAAGAGAAATTGACGATGAAGTTTACCACAATTTCGACACCGCAGCTACCTAAGTGTGGGGAGATTCAGATGTTCTAAAAAGAAAATGCTGTCTAGAGTTAGTTGTTCTTTTCTCGTGTAGTTCCGAGAATGGAATCCGATTGGTCTTTTCCACTAGCAGACACTAAAGAACTAGTTTTCTTCCCCCATTCTGAATTTTTGTTTTGTAGGTTTTGTATGAAATTAATTTGCTTTTTTTTAAAATTTAATTTTTGTGTGAATTTAAAAACAAAAAAAAAATTATTACTTTATTTCATTAAGTTTAAAAAATAATTTCTAAAATTCATCGTAAGTTGAAGACTAGGTCATAGAACCGAAATTGCTTTACCCAAGGACGGGGCGAAAAATTTTGTTATCATTATTTTTAATAATATTGATCTAAAGTATACCGAAAAAAATTAAAAACCCAAAAACCTTTGCTTTTAAAACAATCGCTTTAAAAACGACAAATTTTAAATTTTATCGAGGGACGGACTAGGTAAACATACCGAAACTACCTAAAGTAAAAGGAAACAAAATTTTAAAAAAAATTATTCATTTAAATTGTTTTAATAAATAAAGGTTTTATAAAAAAAATATTTTTACATATATGTTTGTAGTTTATCTTATATATAAAACAGGGTAAAACATCGCACTTTCAAAGACTGACATTAAGTTCAGCAAAAGCTACTAATTTTGACGACAAGACGCAAAATATCAAATGTGATATAAAATAATATGTTGCAAACTCGGTATTTTTAATCACTTTTCTACACTAATCACCCTCATGAATTTATAATTATAGTCTAATTTCATGCAAATGAGGGCATTGTATGATCTTAAGTGTGGGGAAGGGTTATAAATTCTCTCGAGTTTACACTTAGTTAAATTGTTAAATTTTGTGAAAATTTGAAAAATTTTCAACTAAATGAATTCAAAATCATGTTTATACATATTTATGAACGATAAAACTAGGTGTTAATGCCGAAATTATTGTTAACTCGGAAAGAACATAAATGGAGAAACAACTCAAAATGCTTGAATTCATTTAAAATGGAATAGAAGAGAATAAAAAGGCAAAGAAAAGAATAAATAAAAGCTAAGTGTGGGAAGAATTTACCAATTTCTTTAAAATACATATCACATATTTGGTACAGATTATTGCAGGTACTTTTGCTTTGGACTAAACTAATTAGTTTTACCCGATTTATTGTAATACCTTTGAAAGAATAGATGGATCTACACGATGAATCAATTACATCATTAAAAGGAAGTAAAGTCTTCTGAAAAAGACACGCGCTTCTTGATTTAGGTCAGGAAGTTGTCGTTCAGACCGGCTGTAGGTTGACGAATAATCTAGAAAAGTCATCTCTAAAATCAGCAGGAAATCCACGGACCTCAGCATCAAACAGGGTCGCCAAGTGGTCAGACTTATCCTAACCATGAGAGGATCTGTCTCGTAAATTGGGGAGGGCGCCGTGCAAGTTAGCTTGATAAGACTAATGAATCAGATCCCCAGAAAGGATAATCTCCTTAAAGATCAAAAATCAGCTTTTAAGCCTGATATTACTCAATCCTTGAGATTGACCTTAAAGATTGAGAATTACAAACTCATGGAATTCGATGATATCTAAACTCGAGCTTGAACGAGAAAATATTTTGATCAAAATTACAAACCGATTTGTTTTCTGAAAAACCTATTTTTAATGCGTTCATTACCATTGAACGTAAAATTCTAGGAATTCGCCTGGAATTCATTAGGTCACCTAAACCAAATCGGGTGTCAACCGTAAGAACGGTGGTTGCATAGCATGGTCGAAGACACGACCTTGTGCCAGGCCAAAAAATTATAGGGTGATCATTACTATTGCTCCTACAAAGGATAGTAATTGCATCCGACACGTTATAGACCATAATTAAAAGCATGTCACGGGACATTGCCTTAACAGTTGCTTGTTCCGCTTTCCTTTACAACCGGATGGTAGTTTACCGAAAGGTAATATACGGAGCAAGTAAACTGGATGTGTTACTTTCCCAATACAAGGATAGCAAGTGGGTGACACAAAACCATAAGTTTTGAGCTAAAATTTTCAAATTTGAAATCCACCAAACCCACAAAAACAATTTGCAAACACCGGTGAAGGGTTATTCCGGAAAACTTATCTAGGGTAAAAGATAGATTAATTTTCAAAATATCAAATATTTTCATAAAGATCCAATTTCCTTAAGGATCTAAATTTCATAGTCATATGGGACTGTAAACCACATCGTTACTACCATTGTTCATACCGCCGTATAAAAATCACTGATGTACAAAGTGTGAAGAATAAAGAAGTGATTCTAGTATTTTTATTTCAAGACTATATTGCTTGAGGACAAGCAACGCTCAAGTGTGGGAATATTTGATAATGCTAAAAACGAACATATATTTCATAGCATTATTCCTCAAGAAAGACAAGCTTTTAGTTGCAATTGTTCTATTTACAAGTGATATTCGTTTAAATAATAAAAGGTGAAGACAAAAGACAGATTCGACGAATTTAAGAAGCAAACGACCAAAAATCTCAAAAGTACAAAGTACAATCAAAGTGGTTCAAAATATTGATGAGAAACGTCTCAAAATTACAAGAGTACAATACTCGAAACGCAAAATACAAGATATTAAATTGTACGCAAGGACGTTCAAAAATTCGGAACCGGGACCAAAGTCAACTCTCAACGCTTGACGCAACGGACTAAAAATTACAAGTCAACTATGCACATAAATATAATATAATATATAAATAATTCTTAAAAATTATATATATATTATATATATTTATAAAACCGTCGGCAATAAGCAAACAACAAATGTGAGCTGTCCCAGCTGGCCATGCGATCGCATGGCCAGGAAGAAGGAATTCCATGTGATCGCATGGCCTCAATTCGAGGGTCAAGTCCTATAAATTTCGCAGTTTTGGTTGAACAAAAACACATCTTTTCTAATCTATCTCTCACTCTCTACGTAATATATATATATATATATATATATATATATATATATATATATATATATATATATATATATATATATATATATATATATATATATATATATATATATATGTATATATATATATTATATGTATATATATATTATATGTATATATATATATATATTATATGTATATATATATATATATATTATATGTATATATATATATATTATATGTATATATATATATTAATTTCAATTTCAATTTTAATTTTAATTTTAATTTTAATTTTAATAATAAGGGTATGTTAGCGAATGTTGTAAGGGTGTAAGTTGAAATTCTGTCCGTGTAACGCTACGCTATTATTAATCATTGTAAGTTATGTTCAACCTTTTTAAATTAATGTCTCGTAGCTAAGCTATTATTATGCTTATTTAAGCCGAAGTAATTGTGATGTTGGGCTAAAATATTAAAGATTGGGTAATTGGGCTTTGTACCATAATTGGGGTTTGGACAAAAGAACGACACTTGTGGAAATTAGACTATGGGCTATTAATGAGCTTTATATTTGTTTAATTAAATGATAGTTTGTTAATTTAATATAAAGATTTACAATTCGACGTACCTATAAATAACCATATACACTCGATCGGACACGATTGGCGGGATATTTATAAGTACTAATAATCGTTCATTTAACCGGACACGGGAATGGATTAATAGTTAATGGACTTATTAAAACAGGGGTGAATTATGTACAAGGACACTTGGCGTAATTGTTAACAAAGTATTAAAACCTTGGGTTACACGCAGTTGATATCCTGGTGTAATTATTAAACAAAGTATTAAGACCTTGTTACAGTTTAAGTCCCCAATTAGTTGGAATATTTGACTTCGGATATAAGGATAATTTGACGAGGACACTCGCACTTTATATTTATGACTGATGGAATGTTATGGACAAAAACCAGACGGACATATTGAATAATCCAGGACAAAGGACAATTAACCCATGGGAATAAACTAAAATCAACACGTCAAACATCATGATTATGGAAGTTTAAATAAGCATAATTCCTTTATTTCATATTTAATTGCACTTTTAATTATCGCAATTTTATTTATCGTCATTTTATTTATCGCACTTTTATTTATCGCAATTTCATTATCGTTATTTACTTTACGCTTTAAATTAAGTCTTTTATATATTTAATATTTTACATTAGGTTTTAACTGCGACTTAAGTTTTAAAATCGACAAACCGGTCATTAAACGGTAAAAAATCCCCTTTTATAATAATAATACTACTCCTATATATATATTTTTATACAAATATAGTTTTTAAAAATATAGCGTTAAACTTGGCTAGTTCCCTGTGGACGAACCGGACTTACTAAAAACTACACTACTGTACGATTAGGTACACTGCCTATAAGTATTGTATCAAGGTTTAGGTATATCCACTCTATAAATAAATAAATAACTTGTGTAAAATTGTATCGTATTTAATAGTATTTCGCAGTAAAAATACTACTATTTTGTACCCCTTCGCTTTAACATCAAGTATTTTTGGCGCCGCTACCGGGGACCTGCTTAAACGCCGGAAGCGAAACGCTATATATATATAAAAAAGATTTTTATTAAGTTTTAATACGTTTTAAATTTTAAGAATAATTAAAAATAAATATAATATATATATATTTTTAAGAGTTTGTTAAATAAAGAGTGGGGCTATGAGTTCACCTTAGTAAGTAGAGAGAGAGTTATTCCTCGGAATAAAAAGTTGGATGAGTGAGCAGAAAAGTCAACCTATTGACATTTAAGAGTAGTAAGTGTTTTTGCCCAAGTTTAAGTAGATGTTTAAGTATGATAGTGTTGTAAGTATAGTTCGTTTTACTAAGTTTTCTTTCCTGGTAAGTTTCTATTTTTAGAAAGTTTCCACTTTTAGTAGATTTCTTATCTTAGTAAGTTTCTATAACTAGAAAGTTTCTACTTTAAGAGTGTTTTCCATTTTAGGATACTTGTCGTATTAGATAAGCTTCCAATCACCCCTTTCCCTTCGAATGGCCATTACAGGTCTAGGGGCTTGAGCTATAGGATCCTTTAAATTGAAAATCCAAACCCTTCCGCCTAGAGTTTCGTAGAAACCATTCGTCAAGAAAGTTCGAAGATCTATACATCTCTAATACATATCCCAAAATATTTTTATGTGTTATAATATAAGTAGTAGGTTATAGGTGTTAGTAATAGTAATAGTGTATACATGTTAATTAATAGTATAAGTAGTATTAGGGTTTCATTAATTAGGATTAGTTAATTAAAGTAGTATTTTAATGATTAGGGTTTAGGGTTTTGAGGATCTAAATAATATGAATGTTAAGATCATGCACGAATATGATTATGAATATAAACATGAATTGAAAGAAAGATTTAAAAGTTTTAAGATTTTGGATCATACCTTGTTAATGATGATGAAGATTAACAAGAAACAAGAAGAAAACTTGGTGATGAAGATCAAATAACCCAAATAATGAAGAACACGCTTGAAAATCTTGATGAACACGAAGAACAAGCTTGAAGATCCGAATACCACAAGAGAGGGAGAGGGAGAGATTGTTTTTGAGAGAGAATTTTGGTGTGAATTGTGAATGAGAAACTAGGAGTCTAGGGGTATTTATATAGTGCAAGTATTAGAGTGTTAGTCAACATAAGGATGTTCTAATTAATGATTTTATTTTATTTTATAATTTTTAGTCAACAATAGGTGGTACTAGTTTAAATATATATATATATATATATATATATATATATATATATATATATATATATATATATATATATATATATATATATATATTATTTTATTTTATTTTATTTTTTAGTCAACATAAGGATGTAATTGTTTAAGATTCTTTAGTCTCATTATTATTATTATTATTATTATTATTATTATTATTATTATTATTATTATTATTATTATTATTATTATTATTATTATTATTATTATTATTAATATTATTATTATTATTATTATTATTTTTATTATTATTATTATTATTATTATTATTATTATTATTATTATTATTATTATTATTATTATTATTATTATTATTATTACATTTACTACATGATAAGTATTATTTTCTTTTTGCTAATTCATGACTTGTATATATATTTTCTTTTTACTAATTCATGATTTCTATAAGTGAATTTTTTAATCAATGCGGATATCATCCAAAAGAATAACAAGTGTGTCATCAGCAAGACACCTTTTAAGATTCGAGACATGAAACACATCATTTACTTGGCTAAGTTCAGTTGGTAGTTCTAATCGGTACGCCACGGGACCGACTCTTTTAGTGATCGTGAAAGGTCCAACATATCGTGGACTGAGTTTGCTTCGTTTACCAAAACGGATAACACCTTTCCAAGGGGATACTTTCAACATGACTTTATCTCCAACTTGGTATTATATATCCTTTCGTTTCTTATCGGCATAGCTCTTTTGTCGGCTACGGGCAGTTTCTAATCGTTTCTTAATCTGAGCGATCTTTTCGGTAGTTTCATGAATGATTTCGGGACCAGTTAAATGTCTGTCCTCGAGTTCATCCCAACACAAAGGGGATCTACATTAACGTCCATATAAAGCTTCAAAAGGTGCAGCTTTAATGCTGGAGTGATAACTGTTGTTGTAAGAAAATTCAACCAAAGGTAGATGTCTATCCCAACCTTTGTCGAAATCGATTACACAAGCACGTAGCATATCCTCCATGGTTTGGATAGTTCGTTCACTCAGACCATCAGTTTGCGGATGATAGGCCGTACTCATGTCGAGTTGAGTTCCAAGAGCAGATTGTAAAGTTTTCCAGAATCTTGAAACGAATCGACTGTCGCGATCAGAAATAATCGAGATAGGAACTCCATGACGTGAGACAATTTCTTTAATCTAAAGCTGTGATAATTTCTCCATCTTGTCGGTTTCCTTGATCGGTATGAAATGTGCAGATTTAGTAAGACGATCAACTACGACCCAAATAGTATCGTTACCGTTCGAAGTCTTAAGTAACTTAGTAACGAAGTCCATAGTGATGCACTCCCACTTCCACTGCGGAATACCAGGTTGTGTAAACAGACCAGAAGGCTTTTGATGTTTGGCCTTGACTTTCAAATAAGTGAGACACTTGCTAACATAAGTAGCAATGTCGGCTTTCATATTAGGCCACCAGTAGAATTGCTTCACATCGTGATACATCTTACTGGAACCGGGATGAATAGAGTACCTAGTCTTATGTGCTTCATCCAAGACTAGTTCGTATAGATTTCCGAAGTGAGGAACCCAAATTCTGTTGCCAAAGTACTGTGTACCATTAGATTTCACTTGAAGTTGCTTCTCAAAACCTGTAGGTCCTTCACCTTCGATAAGTGTCGGTTTAATAGCTTCCAATTGAGCTTCACATATTCGTGATATACGATTCGATTTGATTTTCAGATTTAGAGCACGAACGCGTTTAGCATCATCTTTTCGACTAAGAGCATCAGCAACTATATTAGCCTTGCCGGGATGATATTTTAGCTCGCAGTGATAATCGTTCAGTAACTCAAGCCATCGGCTTTGCCTCATATTCAGCTGTTTTTGATCAAAGATGTGTCGAAGACTTTTATGGTCTGTGTACACCGTAAAGTGAGTACGATATAGATAATGTCTCCATATCTTCAATGCAAATACCACGGCACCTAACTCAAGGTCATGTGTGGTATAGTTCTCTTCATGTTTCTTCAACTGTCTAGATGTGTAGGCAATAACCTTTTCACATTACATTAAAACACAACCAAAGCCTTGCTTTGAGGCATCGCAGTAAACAACGAAGTCGTCAGTACCTTCAGGTAAAGATAGAATCGGGGCTGTGGTCAACTTCTCCTTCAAAATCTTGAAAGCAGATTCCTGTTCTTCAAACCACTCAAATTTCTTCCCTTTTTGAGTCAGCTTTGTAAGAGGTTTAGCAATAAGAGAAAAATCTTTTATGAACCTTCGATAGTAACGTGCAAGTCTCAAAAATTGACGAATATGCTTCGCAGTTTTTGGTATCTCCCAGTTCTGAATAGCAGAAATCTTAGCTGGATCGATATGTATTCCGTTTCTATCAACAACATGTCCAAGAAATTGTACGGTTTTGAGCCAAAACTCGCACTTAGAAAATTTAGCATAAAGTTGTTCCTTTCGTAAGAGTTCAAGAATCATGCGCAAATGTTGCTCATGCTCTTTCTCACTCTTCGAATAGATCAAGATGTCGTCAATGAACACGATGACAAATTTGTCAAGATACGATTTACAACCACGATTCATGAGATCCATGAACACGGCAGAGCATTAGTTAAACCAAAAGGCATGACACAGAATTCATAGTGCCCATAACGAGTGCGAAAAGCAGTCTTAGGAATATCGGATTCCTTGACTTTAAGTTGGTGATAACCGGACCTTAAATCAATCTTTGAGTAAACACTTGACCCTTGAAGTTGGTCAAATAGATCATCAATACGTGGCAACGGATAACGGTTCTTGATAGTAAGATTGTTAAGTTCACGGTAATCAATGCACATCCTTAACGTACCATCCTTCTTTTTAACAAACAAAATAGGAGCTCCCCATGGGGACGATCTTGGATGAATGAAACCTTTATCCAATAGTTCTTGGAGCTGATTGGAAAGTTGTAACATCCTCAATCGGGCCTAGATGTAAGATTACTATATTGCCCTTAAGTTAGTATTGTGTTACTATATGCTTTTATTTTTATTTAATATTTACTATTAAATAAGAATGTGGTTAGGACCAGTTTGTGAGAAGGGTCACAGAACAGGTTTATTTATTTAATTTGGACTCCGTTTGGGTTGCCAAATGATCTACGAAAGATATCAGATAACTGATAAATACCCGTGCGCTGCACAGTGTGGGATTTTAACCCACTACAGGTGACTAGTGCAGTCCATTTCTCTCACTTTCTAGATTCTTCACAAAATCACCCCGTTCTTCATCTTCTCCAACTACCAAAACCCTAATCTTGAATCCTTAATCTTGAGCTCGAATCAATTACATCTTTGTGTTCCTTGTGATTCACTGATTCTTTTAAGGTAAGAATTATAACATTTCGTGATTTAATCTTTGAGAAATTAGAGATTTTGTGTTAGTTTTTCATAAAAGTGTAAATTGGGTCAAAATAGGTTGATTTGGTGTTGTTAGTGTCAAAACCTTGTGGGTTTATGTTTTAAAATGATAGGTGTATCAGATTTGGTAAGTTTTGAAGTTAAAAACGAGCTCTAGGTCGAGAATTGGTGAGTTTGGTGTGAAACCCGTCACTTTGGCAACTGCTGTGATAGATGAACTACCCTCGGCCGATGGTCGTTGACGATCGACCGATGGTGTCTGACGATCGACCGATGGTGTCTGACGATCGACCGATGGTGTCTGACGATCGGTCGATGGACTAGACCTTCGACCGATGGTGTATGACTTCTGACCAACGGATGTAATTTTGACAATCGACCGATTGGGGGAGACCATCGACTGATGGTGTGTTGACGGGCGGCCGATGGATGGGACCATCGACCGATGGTCTTAGACAGTGAAAATTTTAATAAGTGTCGATTTCTAGCCGTTATGCTGCCCGTTTGTATTTTGGTGTTCAGGATGTAAATTTTGAAAGTGCACAAGTGTTAAGCAAAAAATTTTAGCGGACAGATTTTCTGACAAAAATTTATATATTGTGTTATTTGGTGTTAATGGACAATAACTAACTTGATTTGCCTTATGTTCAGGTGAAAAAGATAAGGAAGCCGCTCAGTAGTAGAGTATCTGAGCTGGTTGCTGGTATTTGGTGAGTGGGACTAACTAGAGAATATAGTATATAGAAGCATGTTATATTATGATTGCCATGCTTGTTAGATATACTTATTTTTGTGGTTAGTTAGTTCTTGTGATGACTGCATGTTAGTTGATGCTTGTCTGCTGGAGCCCAGTGCGTCCCTATTGTGTGGTAGCCTCGGTAGGAGAGATCAACCTGCGGGTTGGGTTCCTCTGTGGTAGCCTAGACAGCCGTGGTGTATATATATGTGAATGACGTATGTGCATTGTGATCTAAATGTCATGTTCCCAAACATAGAAGAGTCATGTCAAACATAACATGCGGGGGATGGATTAAGTGAGTATTTGGACAAGATATGTGTTAGTTGTTAGTACTAACAGAGTTTATACTAAGCTTTGGTGTGAGTGTTGTGGTAGTGCAGTAATGGCAGATAATCAAGCAACCGCTACTGGCCCTACTGTCCCTGGAACTGGTACTTTTAGAGCCCCTGACGAAGATGGACATGTGGCTTCAGAAGAAGAAACCTCTCAAGAAGTAATAGAACTTCAAAGTTGGTTACTAGAAGCTCAGGAGAAAATTAAGGAATTGGAACAAGAACGGGCGCAATGGAACCCTAATACCACTGCGTTAAACACAACTTTTCCTTCAAACCTTTATAATCAAGCCGGTGGCAGTTCCCAATCGCAGTTTCCACAAAATACATATCAAAACTATCAAATGCCATTTCCGTTTAACCAGACTTTTCCTAATCAAATGATGTACCCATTTCAAGTCCCAGAAACCAGAAGGAAGTGTACCTATAAACAGTTTATGGACTGCAAACCTCCTGAGTACATCGGATACACAAACCCTACGATGACCCTCAATTGGCTAAGAGAAGTGAAGAGGGCGTTAGAAGCATGTTTTTGTGAGCCAGAATCCATGGTGTTATTTGCTAGTAGGCTTCTCAAAGGTGAAGCAATGGAATGGTGGGACTCTATCACTGCATATTTACCTAAAGAACAGATCAGTCAAATTACCTGGGAACAATTTGCTGCTAAAGTTCGTGAGCAGTATTGTTCTGAGTATGAGATGGAAAGATTGAAAACCGAGTTTCTGAGTATGAAGATGACAGAAAGTATGACGATTGATGAGGTTTTCAAAGATTTCACATCTAAGTTAAGGTTCGTTCAACAGTGTGTACCAACTGAGAAAGATAAGATTCAGCATTTTATGCTGGTGATTAAGCCAGAATATAGAACAGTTGCCAGATTTGCAACCACGTTGGCACAGGCTCATGAGATGGTGAAGATTACTGAAGGTGATATAATGGCAGCAAAAAGAGAAAGTTCGAGAAGTGGATCTTTTGGGGGTAAATCAGAAGGTCAATCGGGTGTACAGTCAAATCAGCAGTCGAGTAAGCAATCCGGTTTTCATGATAAAAAGTCGGGCGGGCTTAAATAGAAAAGTAAGTCTGGTATTAGTGGATCAAGTTCAAGTCAGTCTGGGTGGTGTAATTTTTGTAAGTCAACCCATACCGGCCCGTGTTCTCCAATGACCAGAAGGTGTTTGAAATGTAGAGTGTTAGGTCATGAATCAACTGCTTGTTCTTTTAAGTCTAATGTTTGTTGGAGTTGCCATCAAGAGGGGTATAGATCAGCAAATTGTCCATCTGCGTCAAGATCCGATTCTGGGGCAGGGTCAGGGGCGAGGTCGGTTACTTCTGGGGGATCTTCTGCTTCTACTGTCGGGCAGAAGAGAAAGAATCCTCCAACAGCAGAGGCAAGGGCATTTCAGATGACGGTAGACGCTACAACCGCTACCGATGACGTCATTACCGGTATGTTTTTGGTTAATTCCTTGCCAGCTCGTGTGTTGTTTGATTCAGGAGCGAATCGTTCTTTTATGTCCTTAGGCTTTTGTGATAAGTTGAAGTTGCCTGTTAGGATGTTAGATGAGCCTTTGGGAGTAGAAGTAGCTGATGGTAAAATGGTTCCATGCACATCATCTGTGTCTGGAGTTACCATCGAAATCGACGGCCATTCCTTCCCTTTACCCTGTTTGTTGATGCCTATACCTAGCTTTGATGTAGTCATAGGCATGAATTGGTTAAGAGCTAATAGGGCTAATATTAAGTATGATAAGAAGATGATTTCTTTCCATTTGGATTACGGATCCCGAGTGATAGCTAGGGGAGAGCGGAGTGGATTTAACTTTCCTATGGTTTCCCTAATGAACGCTCAGAAAGCAATAACAAAAGGGTGTGATTCATTCTTAGCCTACGTGATTGATGTTAAGAAAGAGAAGAAGCAGGTGACTGATATTCCCGTTGTGTCAGAATTTCCCGAAGTATTTCCAGATGATTTACCAGGGTTACCTCCAGTATGTGAAGTAGAGTATAAAATTGATTTGGTTCCCGGTGCTACGCCAGTTGCAAAAGCTCCTTACAGATTAGCTCCGTCAGAAATCCGAGAAATAATGTCTCAGATTCAGGAACTGTTAGATAAGGGGTTTATCCGACCAAGTTCTTCACCGTGGGGTGCTCCTGTTTTGTTTGTGAAAAAGAAAGATGGGTCGCTTAGAATGTGTATATATTACCGCGATTTGAATAAGAGAACAATCAAAATTAAGTATCCGTTACCAAGAATAGATGATTTATTTGATCAGTTGCAGGGTGCTTCCTACTTTTCAAAAATTGATTTACGTTCAGGGTATCATCAAGTACGTGTTGCAGAGAACGATATACCGAAAACAGTGTTCAGAACTAGATATGGTCATTATGAATTTTTAGTTTTGCCACTTGGGTTAACAAACGCGCCAGCAGTGTTTATGGATTTATTGAATAGGGTATGTCGTCAATATCTTGACAAGTTTGTGATTGTCTTCATAGATGATATCTTGATATATTCGAAAACCGAGAAAGATCATGTTACGCATCTGAGGTTGGTGTTAGAGCTCCTGAAACAGGAACAGTTGTACGCTAAGTTTTCTAAATGTGAATTTTGGCTGCGGAAAGTACAATTTATGGGTCATGTGATTTGTGAACAGGGTATCAAAGTAGATCACTCTAAGATAGAAGTTGTAATGAATTGGAACTCGCCGAAAACGCCGATAGAAATTACGAGTTTTCTGGGTTTAGCAGGTTATTACCGTAGATTTATTAAAGATTTTTCTAAAATAGCAGGTCCGTTGAATAAGTTAACCAGAAAAGATGTAGCCTTTCGATGGACTGATGAACAAGAAAAGGCTTTTCAGACTCTCAAACAGTTGTTATGTCAAGCGCCAGTTTTAGCTTTACCAGAGGGAACAGAAGATTTTGTTGTCTACTGCGATGCGTCACGTGCAGGTCTGGGTTGTGTTTTAATGCAGAGAAATAAAGTTATAGCGTATGCTTCACGACAGTTGAAGAATCATGAACGAAACTACCCTACTCACGATTTAGAGTTAACTGCAGTTGTGTTTGCTTTGAAGCTTTGGAGACATTATTTGTATGGTACACATTGTGAAATCTATACAGATCATAAGAGTCTTCAATATATCTTTTCACAGAAAGAATTAAATATGCGTCAACGTCGATATTTAGAATTGATTAAGGACTACGATTGTGAGATTAAGTACCATCCGGGTAAAGCAAATGTGGTCGCAGATGCTCTGAGTCGCAAGAAAACCATCGAAAATGTTAGATTTATGAGAATCGAAATAGTTTCAGACTTGATTGATCGTTTGAAAATCGTTCAGTTATCAGCCTTGAATGATGAAAACCTAAAGACTGAACAAATGACCAAAAGAAAATTTGACCTATGCAATGATTCTAGAGGATTAAAGACCTATAAAGATCGAATTTGGGTGCCTATGCTTGGAGATTTGAGGGATTTAATCCTTACTGAAGCGCATAAATTGAGATTATCAGCGCATCTAGGTAGTACAAAGATGTATAGAGACTTGAAAACATTGTATTGGTGGCAGATAATGAAGACAGATGTTGCAAATTTTGTCGAAAAATATCATATTTGTGCGCAAGTTAAGGCAGAACATCAGAAACCATACGGATCTCTACGACAGTTAGAAATTCCTCAGTGGAAATGGGATCATATAACAATGGATTTTGTAACCAAGTTACCCCGAACCCAGAAAGGACATGACATGATCTGGGTGATTGTGGATCGTTTAACAAAGAGTGCTCACTTTTTAGCTACTCGTTAAACAGCTTCGTTAAGTGATTTGGCAGAATTGTACTTGAAATAGATCGTTAGTCGACATGGTATACCGTTGTCAATAATTTCCGATAGAGATACTAGGTTTGTATCGAACTTCTGGAACAATTTACAAAAGAATTTGGGTACACGTGTGAATCTAAGTACAGCATATCATCCACAGACAGACGGTCAGAGTGAACGGACGATTCAGACATTAGAAGACATGTTGAGAGCGCGTGTCTTAGAATATGGTGATTCTTGGGATTCACATCTTCCATTGATAGAGTTTGCTTACAACAATTCATATCATTCGAGTATCGGAAAGCCACCGTATGAAATGTTGTATGGTCGTAAGTGTAGAACTCCGACATGTTGGCTAGAAGCAGGTGAGAAACAATTTGCAGGTCCCAAAATTGTTCAGATAACTGCAGAAAAGGTTAAAATTGCACGTGAGAAGTTAAAATCAGCCAGAGACAGACAAAAGATGTATGCTGATCCGCGCAGACGTCCGGTGACATTTTATGTAGGTGATCGTGTTTATCTGAAAGTTTCGCCGTGGAAAGGGGTGATCAGATTTGGTAAACGTGGTAAACTAGCATCGAGGTTTATTGGACCATTTTCGATCAAAGAAATTTTGAATGATCAGACTGTTGTTTTAGATCTTCCATCAGAGTTAGCAGGAATACACAACACGTTCAATGTTTGTTATTTAAGAAAGTGTAAAGTAGACTACGAAAGTTTGATTCTTCCATTGAAGGATTTGAAAGTTGATTTAACTAAGAAACTAGTAGAAGAACCGGTTAGAATAGTGGACAGGAAAGTCACCAAGTTAAGGAAGAAACAGATTTCAATGGTATTAGTGGAGTGGCGGCATAGCTTAGGTTCTAACTTGACGTGGGAAACCGAGAAGTTAATGAGAGCGCGCTATCCCCATTTGTTTGACCTTGACCAGATTCCAAGGACGGAATCTTCTTAAGGGGGTAGATTTGTAACATCTTCAATCGGGCCTAGATGTAAGATTACTATATTGCCCTTAAGTTAGTATTATGTTACTATATGCTTTTATTTTTATTTAATATTTACTATTAAATAAGAATGTGGTTAGGACCAGTTTGTGACAAGGGTCACAGAACAGGTTTATTTATTTAATTTGGACTCCGTTTGGGTTGCCAAATGATCTACGAAAGATATCAGATAACTGATAAATACCCGTGCGCTGCACAGTGTGGGATTTTAACCCACTACAGGTGACTAGTGCAGTCCATTTCTCTCACTTTCCAGATTCTTCCCAAAATCACCCCGTTCTTCATCTTCTCCAACTACCAAAACCCTAATCTTGAATCCTTAATCTTGAGCTCGAATCAATTACATCTTTGTGTTACTTGTGATTCACTGATTCTTTTAAGGTAAGAATTATAACATTTCGTGATTTAATCTTTGAGAAATTAGAGATTTTGTGTTAGTTTTTCATAAAAGTGTAAATTGGGTCAAAATAGGTTGATTTGGTGTTGTTATTGTCAAAACCTTGTGGGTTTATGTTTTAAAATGATCAGTGTATCAGATTTGGTGAGTTTTGAAGTTAAAAACGAGCTCTAGGTCGAGAATTGGTGAGTTTGGTGTGAAACCCGTCACTTTGGCAACTGCTGTGACAGATGAACTACCCTCGGCCGATGGTCGTTGACGATCGACCGATGGTGTCTGACGATCGGTCGATGGACTAGACCTTCGACCGATGGTGTATGACTTCTGACCAACGGATGTAATTTTGACAATCGACCGATTGGGGGAGACCATCGACCGATGGTGTGTTGACGGTCGGCCGATGGATGGGACCATTGACCGATGGTCTTAGACAGTGAAAATTTTAATAAGTGTCGATTTCTAGCCGTTATGCTGCCCGTTTGTATTTTGGTGTTCAGGATATAAATTTTGAAAGTGCACAAGTGTTAAGCAAAAAATTTTAGCAGACAGATTTTCTGACAAAAATTTATATATTGTGTTATTTGGTGTTAATGGACAATAACTAACTTGATTTGCCTTATGTTCAGGAGAAAAAGATAAGGAAGCTGCTCAGTAGTAGAGTATCTGAGCTGGTTGCTGGTATTTGGTGAGTGGGACTAACTAGAGAATATAGTATATAGAAGCATGTTATATTATGATTGCCATGCTTGTTAGATATACTTATTTTTGTGGTTAGTTAGTTCTTGTGATGACTGCATGTTAGTTGATGCTTGTCTGCTGGAGCCCAGTGCGTCCCTATTGTGTGGTAGCCTCGGTAGGAGAGATCAACCTGCGGGTTGGGTTCCTCTGTGGTAGCCTAGACAGTCGTGGTGTATATATATGTGAATGACGCGTCCGTCGCGTGTGGATTATGTATATACATACGGTGGTGGAGGAACTTCTGGTAAGCCCCAGTCCGATCAGCTGGTGGTTAATGGTTTAGCCGAGCCGCCAGAGTCTCTGTAGACGGCACTTGGGTGATGTTTGTGTGTTAGACTAATGTGACATGATTAGTATAACGCTTATGTATGCTACGGCCTGTAGTTAGTCGTACTCACTTAGCTTCGTGCTAATTCCCCTCCATCTCCTCCCTGCAGGTTGTTAGCTTTTGTAGATAGTGCTTTTAGGAGAAGACGGGCATGATGATGTTATGTTTGACAGGGTTAACTCTGATGTGGTCTTTTAGAATATGAACCGTGTACTGTTGAAAACAGAATGTATTTACGTCTCTTCCTGTTAATATGTAAATTGTTTTAATGACACGTGACATCGGTTTGTACAAACGTCGATATCGTATTTAATTAATATTATGCTTCCGCCACGTATTTATTATAAAAAAAATAGCGGTGTCACAAAAGTTCCTTCATTTCGGAAGGTGCTAAACGGTATGGTGCTTTAGCAACAGGAGCAGCACCGGGAGCTAAATCAATTTGGAATTCAACTTGTCAAGGATGTGCAAGACCAGGGAGTTCTTCAGGAAATACTTCAGGAATGTTTCAAACCACTGGTACATCTTCAATGTGGGAGTGGATTTTGGAAACGAAAGAAATTTTGAGGCCTCAGAGAATATGATATCCAAAGTTGATATTTTAGGTTGACGATACTAATGTCATCTAGTCAACATTTATATTTTTCGAGACAGGTGCTACCATGAAAGAAAATAACAACATTCATTCATTTAAAGAAAAATAACCAGAGTATTACAAGAACTTAACGAAATCTCCAAAGTATATAAGTACTAAAGGGTAACATAAAAACACTATGAGAATGAAAGTTTAAATGTGGTTGCCAAAAGCTCTTCCTCGTCTCTCTTCATCATTTTCCCATTTGGGTATTAGTGCTTGTGGTGACCTACTCCTCCACATATAGGGCAGGTAGGAATGGTTGTATTGGCTTTGGTTGCAGAAGTAAGATCTGGGGAAATTGTAACTCTGCAATTTTTGGCTATGTGACCCACTTTATTAAACTTGGTGCACTTAGTCTTACACCTTCCATCGTGATGTTTCTCACACCTTTGGCAATAAGGATGGGTTCCCTTATAGTGTTTGTTGGATTCTCCCCTTAAAGGCTCTTGCTCTTCTTCCTTCCACTTTCTTTTGGTATCTCCTTTCTTCTCATTTTTGGCAGCAAGTTGGTTTGCCATGCAAATGGATTCTAGCACGGTCCTTGGTTTTAAAACAGCGACGCCCCTTCGAAGGTCATCAGGCAACCCATTGATGTAGCATTGGATCCCTAGATACTCGGGAGTAATCATGTGAGGATTCATGGAGGCAAACCCTTGAAATTGGTTGGTGTAGTTTATGAGATCTGCATCCACCATCTCCATGTTCCCAAACTCAGGTCTTTCAGTACCCTTGTAGCTTAGAGGCTTGCAGTTTTAGAAATCCTTGTATGAATAAGGGTTGGGGAGATTCTGTTGACCGTTGTTGTTTTGGTTGCCATTGCCATAATTTCTTTGAGCGGCAACTAAGAGCATCTGAAATTGCTCGGTAGAGAGAGTGATGTTGGAAGTACTGTTGTTGTTGTTTGGTTGTGCACCACGAGCCATTTCCTTCATTACATAAATAAAGTATTAGCTGAAGAGTTATGGTGCACCAAGTAACAACACCAATGCATAGGAAAAGGTAGCATAGGTTTTAAGATTATGAGGCAATCCTAGGTGCATTAAGTCTATGGCAGGAAAGGTTATAGTTTCGTAGATTGCTAAGGCACCCTAGCTAGCAAATAAGGCACACATAAAAATGCAATCCTGGTTCTCTATAACAGCCTGGTTATGCTCTGATACCAATCTATCACACCCCCAGTTAGGGCCTGGGCGAAATGTGACTTAATATCAAATAAACCAACATATTATAATATACGAGAACAATACTAAATGATAAAATAAACTTTATTGAGAGTACGCAGCGGAAAAATGAAATGTCGTTACAATGATGGAATTAACAATAATGTAAATGTTCAAATGAAAAAGTAAATAATGCGATTTCTCTTGATCCTATGTCCAAGTAGCATCACATAAGTAGTAAGTAAGAAAGCTTGAATCAATCAGCACATGAGACAAAACATGCTAAAGTGTCAACCAAAAAGGTTGAGTGAAGTTCATAGGTTTAAAAAATAAGTTTGACCGTTGTTTTAGACCACAAGATTTAGTTTGTAAAGTTGATCTCCCGCAGGATCAAAAAGTAGATCTCGCAGATCAAAAAGTTATGCCAATGCGTGATATTTAGACTAAACGTTCAAGTTTGCCCCAAAGACAAGTTGTAGTTTATACTTGTCAGTTTAATTTCCTTATTAAGTAACACAAAGACTTAGTCAAATGTATCGGGGACGTTACTCCCTATAGGCCTACCCCCAATAATTAAGCATGCATTCACGATCAATTAAAAATATCACTGTAGGAACTTAGTCGGACATAGCCGGGTATAGCATAGTTTAGTAGTTTGGTACTTGTGTCTAAGTTGTAAAATGTAAAAACAGCATGTGTCTAACCCCAATAAAAGTAAGTAAGTTTGCTAGCAATAAAGAGTGGGGCTATGAGTTCACCTTAGTAAGTAGAGAGAGACTTATTCGTCGGAATAAAAAGTTGGATGAGTGAGCAGAAAAGTCAACATATTGACATTTAAGAGTAGTAAGTGTTTTTGCCCAAGTTTAAGTAGATGTTTAAGTATGATAGTGTTGTAAATATAGTTCGTTTTACTAAGTTTCCTTTCCTAGTAAGTTTCTATTTTTATAAAGTTTCCACTTTTAGTAGATTTCTTATCTTAGTAAGTTTCTATAACTAAAAAGTTTCTACTTTAAGAGTGTTTACCATTTTAGGATACTTGTCGTATTAGATAAGCTTCCAATCACCTCTTTCCCTTCGAATGGCCATTTCAGGTCTAGGGGCTTGAGCTATAGGATCCTTTAAATCGGAAATCCAAACCCTTCCGCCTAGAGTTTCGTAGAAACCATTCGTCAAGAAAGTTCGAAGATCTATACATCTTTAATACATATCCCAAAATATTTTTATGTGTTATAATATAAGTAGTAGGTTATAGGTGTTAGTAATAGTAATAGTGTATACATTTTAATTAATAGTATAAGTAGTATTAGGGTTTCATTAATTAGGGTTAGTTAATTAAAGTAGTATTTTAATTATTAGGGTTTAGGGTTTTGAGGATCTAAATAATATGAATGTTAAGATCATGCACGAATATGAATTGAAAGAAAGATTTAAAAGTTTTAAGATTTTGGATCATACCTTGTTAATGATGATGAAGATTAATAAGAAACAAGAAGAAAACTTGGTGATGAAGATCAAATAACCCAAATAATGAAGAACACGCTTGAAAATCTTGATGAACACGAAGAACAAGCTTGAAGATCCGAATACCACAAGAGAGGGAGAGGGAGAGATTGTTTTTGAGAGAGGATTTTGGTGTAATTTGTGAATGAGAAACTAGGAGTCTAGAGGTGTTTATATAGTGCAAGTATTATAGTGTTAGTCAACATAAGGATGTTCTAATTAATGATTTTATTTTATGTTATAATTTTTAGTCAACAATAGGTGGTACTAGTTTATATATATATATATATATATATATATATATATATATATATATATATATATATATATATATATATATATATATATATATATATATATATATATATATATATATATATATATATATATATATATATATATATATATATATATATATATATATATATATATATATATATATATATTATATATTTTTTATTTTATTTTTTAGTCAACATAAGGATGTAATTGTTTAAGATTCTTTAGTCTCATTATTATTATTATTATTATTATTATTATTATTATTATTATTATTATTATTATTATTATTATTATTATTATTATTATTATTGATATTATTATTATTATTATTATTTTTACATTTACTACATGATAAGTATTATTTTCTTTTTACTAATTCATGACTTGTATATATATATATTTTTATTTAGTTCCCAATTGTTTTATTATTAATATAAATGTCACTTTTTATTTCTTACTTATAGGTTATTAGTTAAAATATTACATAAATGCATAAATTTTAATTAGTAGTGAGTGTTGACTAACAGTTTATTATTTTCATCTTTTATTAACTTGTCAATTATTTCACAAAGTTAATTAATATGTTTTATAACTCTTAACATTTAACAATTGTTGATTAAAGTTTAATTATTAAGTTTTAATTATATTGTTTGGGCATTTAATATTGGAAAAATATAGAATGGAAAAATGAGGGTCGTTATATGTTTGATTTTACACTTAGATATACTTGAAACTTTCTAGAAAACATCATTCATATCTTATGAAGTTCGCAAGAATTCACAAGTATCAACATCCGTCACCTAGGAATGTCAATGTGACGACCCGAAAATTTCCGATCAAATTTAAACCTAATTTTTATATAGTTTCGACATGATAAGCAGAGTCTATTAAACTGAATCTCAAAATTTTTGAACTGTTTACATGGAGTCATTTAACCTTCGACTGTTCTCGACGATTCACGAACAACTAATTGTAAATAGATACGTGATATATTATTTGAAATAATATATGATTTAATTGTAAGAACTAAATTGTAAAATGATATAAGAAATAATAAAATCTATTACTTAAAATAAATCTATGTATACATAAAAAGTATATTAAATATATTTTGTGATTTTGAAGTTATTTAGTAAACGACGGTAACGTTTAATGGTCATTCGATTGATAGTCAATGAGTTAAAAAGGAACTTATGTGATTTTAAAAATAAACGGTGATCCGAAAATAAGTTTTATAAATTTTAGGCTTATTAATAAAATATTTAGAGATTATGTAATAAATTTTATCACTTTTTATATTTTACTTGGGATTGGGAATGAATAATTAATGTAAATTTCACTCAATAATTAATGACTGAATTTATTACCATAATGACCAAAATAAATAAAGATACTTAATTTTAAAATTTGGAATTTTTCCGAAGACTTTTATCCGCCACTGATTAACAACGGAGTACGACACACTCTTCGTGATAAAAGTGTCGGTAGCAAACTTACAAAATTATGGCTGCTTTGCTGTTTAATGTTTCTATATCACCACATGTGTTTTATTATAATATTCTAATATTATTATTATAATTATTTAACATCATAATATATGTGTATGTATATAAAGAGATTGAGATTGAGAAACACTTGAAAAACTACCTGCATCTTGTTTTTTTATCAACCATCTCGCCAACTAGATACATCACTGGAGCCACGATCCCAACCGCCGGCTACCACCACACCACCACCGCAACATCCCCTCACTCTCTCTCTCTACATCACCATATCTCCCTCCACTTTCTTTCTCATTCGGGCACTATCAAACTTAGGCTACAGCAGTGAAACGCCACCACCGTACACCACGATCACCAAAATAACCACTTTCAAACTCTCATCACCACCGTGAGCCAACTAGACACCCACAAACCGCCATCCTCTCTCTCTCTTTCCACGTTCATTTTTTTCTGTTAGAGTTGTGAAGCCAAACCACCACCCAACCCCATGTCAACTCCTATTACTGTTTGTTTTCTATTTTTGCAGCCCAACCCACAAGCTAACACATTCGATCTCCACTGCTATTGTTGCCCGTTTTATTTTAATTTTTCTGTTTCAATCAAACCCAACCCGTCACCATCACCCATGAATTACTTGTTACTATTTCGCTGCAGGTTAAACAAAAATGATGATGGGAATGATGATTATGAAGATATGATATCGAGTTAACAAGATGATGTAAGTGATGACACTTATTTTACGAAAAGGGTTGATTGATAATAAGCTATTCGTTTTCTTTAGTTATTCCAAACATTCACGATCCATAAAAAGCTTTATACTTGGGCCGTAAATTTTAATTTATAGTTGGGCTGCAATATATTTTTGGACGTTTGGATTTGTGTTTCTGGACGAAGCTTACTAGCTGCTACTCTAAACCTACCGGTTGATGTTGGGTTTTATATTATGTAGAAGAAATAGAAACAATAATATTTTAGGTTATAAATATTTCGGGTTGTGTATAAAATCAGAAAAACGCAATTGGTCTACTGGTTTGGGGAGGAGTTGGGTATGCAGGAGGTCGTGGGTTCAATCCCTACCTGCGGCATTCTTTTTATTTAAAGAATATTTGAGGTAGTTATTATTATTATTATTATTATTATTATTATTATTATTATTATTATTATTATTATTATTATTATTATTATTATTATTATTATTATTATTATTATTATTAAGTATTAATATTATTATTATTAAGTATTCTTATTATTATTAATCTTATTATTATTATTGTTATTATTATTAGTATTCATTATTATTAAAAGTATCATTTTTTTTATAAAAGTTATCATTTTTATTATTAAAACTATCATTATTATTATTATCAGTATTATCTATATCATTATTATTAAAAATAATTACGTTTATGAAAATAAAAGTTTTAAGAATATTATTAAGGTTATAAGTATGTTTTAATCATATTAACAAAATATATATATATATATATATATATATATATATATATATATATATATATATATATATATATATATATATATATAACATGCTAGGTATTTTTATTAAAATACCAATCAAATATATATTAATATAACTATATAAATATTAAATATTTTGAATATATACACAAACTAAATAAATATAGTATATATAATCTAAGATATAATATATAAACTTGTTCGATTACAATTATATATTTTAATATATATATATATATATATATATATATATATATATATATATATATATATATATATATATATATATATATATATATATATATATACAAATGATATAGGTTCGTGAATCCGAGGCCAAACCTGCATTGTTCAGTTTCATCATATGTATTTTTACTACAAAATACAGTATTGTGAGTTTTATTTTCTCCCTTTTTAATTGCTTTTGCAATATATATTTTTGGGCTGAGAATACATGCGTTGATTTTATGTTTGACGAAATAGACACAAGTACTTAAAATATATTCTACGTTGAGTTGTACCACTTTGCATATCTTCCTTAATAGCTTGGTAACTAATATTTACTTGTTGGTAGAACATGTAAGCGTGAATCCTATTGATAGATCTATCGGGTTTGACCACCCCAACCGGGCTAGTCGCTCTAGTATCGTAAACGGTTGCATAGTACTTCGTTTTTACTATACTTAGTACAGTGTAGGGAGATTTCATAATGAAGGGGATATGCCACATTAATTGTTAAGTATGGTTACCGAAGCGCTCAACAACTTATAGAATACTTTTATACACTTGCGAGTGTACATATATTTATAAAAGGAAATCTTGTGGTCTATTAATATATTGAAATGATTGTTATGATAAACCTATGAACTCACCAACCTTTTGGTTGACACTTTTAAGCATGTTTATTCTCAGGTATGAATAAAATCTTCCGCTGTGCATTTGCTCATTTTAAAGATATTACTTGGAGTCATTCATGGCATATTTAGGTCAGTACCTCGCAATGGGACCAGATGTTGATGACTTCGTCCAGGTGGATTAGAACGGGTTGTTAAAGTCAATAAGAATAAATAATAAAGTATTGATTACATTAGTGAAATACTCTGCGAAGATTATGTAATCTCTATTGTTTTAGAGATTATTCATTTCTAATTCCAGCCGAAAATTAAATGAGCTTAATTTAATATTAACTCATCAAATCTGTATTACATCTGAAGAAAATATACATATATTTTTATAAAGACTGTAATAAAAATTCTCCTGTACCAAAATATTACTTGTGAAACTTTTAACAGGTAGGTAATACCTGAGAGATATATAAATTCACAATTAATATATTACATTCTTCGAATCTGATTCAGCAATCATCAACTATACTCACTACTTTCACAACGATATACATTCTTTCATAGAAATCAAAACAATCGTTCTCATCCAAATTCAATTTCATATTCTAATTTTGACAGATCAGAATCCAAGTCAAGACTCAACGAGAGACATCACTCTTAAATCTCTACATCTTTCAACACTATACTTTAACTTTAAAACTGTGCTAAAACATCACTTCTATTCATTAAACCCATAAAACAATTTTTGTGTTATTCAAAAATTCATTGCAATCTACATTCGAACCCTTCATGATTCTTGAAAACACCTCAATTAAGAAACAATCGAGATAATGATCCAACCACATGTTATCCACAATCATGCATCTGGAAAACTCCCAGAACCTAAGTAGAAGTTTAACACAAATCCGTAAGCCATTAGCGTTGTTGTTGCTGAAAATAACCTTGCAATTCCTTTTCAAAGTAGCCAATTTTGTCACGGCTCCAGCAAGTCAACTTCGACTTTTCAGTCAGATTAGCCGTATTATAACCTCAATATATGCGTTGCCCTTTTGCCATCGTTACTGGAGCACCTTTTATATTCCACTATATTATCAGCAGATGTACCAGCAACTTTGGCTTTAGTCTCTCTGAAAAATATCTATATTATTCATGAAACCCCATCATGTACTCACCTACATCCTGTAACAATAATTACCATACCAATTATCGGGAATCATCAATCATCATTCTCGAATCTCGCAGCGTTTTCACTTCAATTATATGTATACATATAATGTGTAACTCCTGGAAATTTTGATCTTCAATTCTAAATTTCTGAAAAGCACCCAGTCTACGAATCAATACCCTGAATTTTGAAAAAGCTGAATGAAGCAGCAGAAACTGTAGACAACTGTAACAGTCAAAAGTTTGATGATAAAGAACAGTGTGTTGGCAAAGCTCAGAAAAAGAGAAGGTTTGAAATTGGAAAACGGATTGAGCAAACCATGAAGGAGGCTGTGGACAAATCACAAAACCTAAATCTGCCTTCAAAGAATCCAAATGATTCAGTGTCTGCTGAAGTCTTTAGCGAATACCTTGTTCCTTACTCTCAACTCTTGCGGACAATATTCTTCATCATCCTCTGATCTTTGATATTCTAATATATCATCATATCTTTCATTATAAATATCTTCGATGTTTCTGAAGATATCTTCATAACTATTGTTATCCGAAATCATTCACCTCTTCGCGCTATCTGTGTTACATCATAAAAGAAACTATTTTAGTTTCTAAATTCTGAAACCTTCTAGTTTAAAATATGAATGTTTTTGAAGTAGTGTTGGGAACTGAAGCATGAGTTAGTATAATATAATGACACTTGATTAACGTGATTATATTACAGTAAGTCATGCTGAGTTTTTAAATGGAATGTGATGATTTACAGATCATAACGTCATCATGTGCCATGTTACACAACTATGCATTCTATTTAACCTCTAAAAAATATCAAGAAAATATTTTCTTGATGATTCGGTCTTTTTCGGATATTCTAGTAATTTGACAAATCAAATCGTGCTACTACCTTTCCTTTCTACTTTGTATATTATGAGAATTCGAAACTCCATACCTACGAATTCTGGACCATTACTTGCGAAAAGAAAACAAAAGCATGAAGCTCCAAAATAGAAAGGGGGTATAAATCGCAGCAAACAGAAAAGCCCATTAACCGTAGATGTCAATGATTATGGAAAAACAAGAGCAGGGACTCCGAAAAATAAGGAAAGATATAAGGCCCAACGATAATACATAAATTACAAACCGTGTATATCAATGTGTATTGCAACGAAAAGACACGGGAGAACTAAAAACACTATAAAACGAAGAGTATAGTAGAAGTGAATAGATTCTTCCGGCGGCAGATGAAAAAGAAGAATGACGGATATAAAAGTTAGGAGTATATCAAGGATTAGAACCGGATGGAGCATATTGACGAATGTTTTGGAAGTATGAATTAAGGAAGAAAGTATAGAAGATGAGAGATGTGGAAATAAGGAAACGAAGGGGGTGTTAATTTATAGCGATATATCAAACGTAGCAATCGAGGCAGATTACGCACCTAATCGAAGAAAATTCTAATTTCCTTAATTACCGAAAAATCAAATCTTATTAAGATTACAAAGATTATCTTTAATACAAAAATCAACCGTGATGACGTCAAAAGTTAAGACGAATCTTTACTTTCCTCATTTCACTATTTTGCGATAACTTCACTCATACACTTCACATAATCGAATTGTTTTATCCATATTACTCACTGATGATAAAACTCAAAATTTTCAACTCGTATTCGTCATGAAAACATACTTATTGTCAGCCATGACGATCTCGATCAAATTTCGGGACGAAGTTTCTTTAACGGGTAGGTACTGTAACGACCCAGATTTTTCCGACTACTTGATTATACTATTTACATGATTTAATAATTCCGACTTAATAAGCAATGAATTTTAATAAGTCTTGAACCTCCGGAAAGAGTTTGACACAAGCTTTTAGTCACCCTTTTATTCTTACGATTCACAAACGTCATAACTTGTATTAATTATATATATATATATATATGTGTGTATATATATATAGATTTAACTTGAAAATATGATAATTAAATATCTCATTAAGTATATTAACAAAGTATTATATATATATTTTCATACTACTAATTTAAAGAGTTTTTGAACAATATATATGTTACTATTTAAACGACGTAATTAACTTATGTTAAAATGTATTTACATATAATGTATTACGAGTATAAATACATCCTTACAAGTATTAAATACACTTTATAATATACCAATACATATAAAGGATAGCTATACTCGTATTTTCGTTCAATTTCCTCAAATATTCTACTCGCATTCATACGGCATTTTTACCCGTATTATACACAGCTTCTAGAATTATTTACTATTGGTATATACCAATAGAAATCTGCAATTATTTGTGTAATATGTCATCCATGACCTAATCAATTTAATATGTCATCCATGACTTAATACATTTTAACTTATCTTAGATATTTTCACTAAAAACCAAATTTTCAAGCCTATAAATAAGCACCATTTCTAACTCATTTTTACACATTCATTTTCCAAATTTTACTTCCAATATTCACACACACTTGCAAGAACTCTCTCAAGTTTTGTTCTACTACTACTTTCCAGCAACTTTACATTCTAAACTTGAGGTAAAAACTCTACTTCAACTCTTGTTCAATTCATATGTTTATAGCTATCTATATAAGAGTTTATAAACTAGAACATAGTTTAGTTGATTCTAAACTTGTTTGAAGAACTAATCTAATCTTTCTAACTTAACTCTAATAACACTTATTTATATGTATTATGATGTTATATTAAGTTAATATAAGAACTTATAACTTGTACATATGAAGAACACCTTGAAACTTAACATATATCGTTTAATCTCCATTCGGTAAAAAGCGGGCTATTTTGGGTTGGGAATTAAAAACCTATCTTAGACTTTGAGTTCGAGGCTAAGACTTTGAAAATATGTTAATATATGTAAATAAGACTTCCAGTATTTTTTCATGATTTTATACAAAGTGAAAGTATTTTATCAAAAATCATATATTGGGTGGGTGCCGGGATTCTTCCAAATCTGTCCACGGGCACAAAAAGAGGGTAAAACTATGAATATTAATACATGGGATGAAATTTTAGAATTGTTTTTGAAAAATTAACTTCTTAAAGAATCCATAGCAATTTGATTCACTTTAAACGGAGTTGTAATGAATATCTGGCGAGCAAAACGAAATCTGCTAAAATTAACGTTGTATGGACGAAATTTATATTGTAAAAACTATCTTAACCATGTCCTTGCTAACTTTTCCTATATCCTATATATATTTGGACATGTTATCATTAGTATAACAAATATTATAATCTTAGTTAATTCCGAGATTGTATATATATATATATATATATATATATATATATATATATATATATATATATATATATATATATATAATAATCTTGGTACATTCCATGACAATAAGTATACAATACGTTTTGATAAATCCTAAGATAATAAGTATACAATACATTTTGAAAATTCTAAGACAATACGCATACAATACGTCTCTGGGTTGATGCAAAGACAATACGTATATAATACGTCGTGGGGTAATTCTAAGACTATATATATACCGATTATTGGATTGTTGGAAATTTCGGACTATTTTGGACTACTAACAAAGGACTACTTCAAAGGACCCGTCCTAATCCATCTGGACGAATACATTACATTTGGTTACATCGCGAGGTTCTGACCTCTATATGATACATTTTACAAACATTGCATTCGTTTTTAAAAGACAAACTTTCATCACATCGAAAGTTGACAGCATGCATACCATTTCATTATATATTCACTATAATTAACTTAATAATAATCTTGATGAACTCAATGACTCGAATGCAACGTCTTTTGAAATATGTCATGAATGACTCCACGCAATATCTTTAAAATGAGCAAATGCACGGCGGAAGATTTCTTTCATACCTAAGAATAAACATGCTTTCAAGTGTCAACCAAAAGGTTGGTGAGTTCATTAGTTTATCATAATCATTCATTTTAATAGACCACAAGATTTCATATTTCCATAAATATACGTCCCATGCATCGAGACAAAAATATCATTCATATGGTGAACACCTGGTAACCGACATTAACAAGATGCATATAGAATATCCCCATCATTCTGGGACACCTATCGGACATGATAATTTCGAAGTACTAAAGCATTCCAAATTCCAGAATGGGGCTTGTTGGGCCCGATAGATCTATCTTTAGTATTCGCGTCAATTAGGGGGTCTGTTCCCTAATTCTTAGGCTACCAAGCTAAAATGGGCATATTCGGCTTCGATCATTCACCCATATAATGTAGTTTCAATTACTTGTGTCTATTTCGTAAAACATTTATAAAAGCGCATGTATTCTCAGTCCCAAAAATATATATTACAAAAGCATTTAAAAAGGGAGCAAATGAAACTCACCTAATGTATTTTGTAGTAAAAATACATATGACTATATTGAACAATGCAAGGTTGTCCTCGGATTCACGAACATATATCATTTGTATATTCATCATTACATATAACCTGTACTCGAACAATTTCACATACTATATCTTTATATATTATTTATTTAATTTGTATATATATATATGTATATATATATATATATATATATATATATATATATATATTGAAAAATGGTTATTACTTATATAGTTATATATATTTATGTTGTATATATATTTAAAATGATTAATATCTATATATTTAATTATATTATATATATATATATATATATATATATATATATATATATATATATATATATATATATATATATATATATGGTTAGTATTATATCTAAAATTCATTGGTTTGTTATATATAAGTATTCATGTAATTAATGTTAATAGATTTTATATATTGGTATATAAACTATTAATACAATATATATGTTAGGTCAAAATATATATCTGTAACAGAAATGATAGTTTTGAAAATAATGATTTACTAATCATAATAACTTTCTTGATAATGATAATACTAATAATAATAACGATATTGTAAAAGAAAAAAAAATACTTATATTAATAATAGTAGTAATAGAAATAATTACGAAAATGATATTAATACTAATATTAGTGAAACTAATTATAACTTGTATTACTTTTATATTAACAAAATTAATAGTAATCCTAATCATAATTATAATAATAGCACTTAGAATGATAAGTTAGTAATCATAATAATAATAATATTATTATCCATAGTTGTGTCTATAATCATAATACTAATAATAAATGATAACGTCATTAATGGTTTTATTACTAATACTTTTATTGATAGTAATAATAATAATAAGACTAACAATTTTATAAAATGATACTAATAATAATATTTATATTGATAAATTGTATTATGTTCATACTAATGATAATAATAACAATAATGATCATAATTATAATAACAATAATACATATGTAATATTAGTAATAATAATATCAATAATACTAAGTAATGATAATAATACTAGTAATAATATCAATTTTAACAATACTAATTAATACTAGTAAGAACAATAACAACCATAATAATAATAATAATAATAATAATAATAATAATAATAATAATAATAATAATAATAATGATAATAATAATGATAATAATAATAATGATAATAATAATAATAATAATAATAATAATAATAATAATAACAACAATAATAATAACAACAACAATAATAATAATAATAATAATATTAATAATAATAATAATAATAACAATAATAATAATAATAATAATAATAATAATAATAATAATAATAATAATAATAATAATAATAATAATAATAATAATAATAATAATAATAATAATAATAATAATAATAATAATAATAATCTACCTAATAAAGAGTGGAAATTCGTTTGTTGGCGGCTCAAACCAGATCGAGAAAAGCAGGAGCAAGAACGCAGCATAAATCACAGTTTAAGGGACCTCCAGTTCTTTAATTAATCCATCGATTAATCGATCAAACAATCATCTTCGAGGTATTATAGGTATTCGATTTCATCATCATCGTTCAATCGATCAACACTCATCATCATCATCATCATCATCATCTTATCTTCGCTACTGAACCATAATCATTATCAATCAAGCACACAATTTCTATCGGTATAGATACAATTTCAATTATAGTTCGAATTTCAATTTCAAGTGAGTTCATATGATTTTGTGCATTGACTGTAGCTTATCATGAATCTGTATGTGGTTAGGGCTTTAAGTGGATATTGTTGAATGACAGTTGCTTTGAAGCTATTTCACAGCAGTAGAATTCGTTTTGGTGCTCGTAATGATGACTTCGACGATACACAGTTAGATTTACCTCTAGTTGTCATCAAGTCGCACCACTACTCCACAGACTGTCGGTATTATCACATTAATATTTGACCGGATCATTGTAACCTCAACCTTAGGCGTAGTCATCATCGTCGTGTACAGGTATTGCCAAAATTTAAATAATTAATTGATAAATCAATTACTCTATTTGATACCTAAACTTAGTTATCAATCAAGTACTCATGATTCGAAGAATAACTCTGTAAGTGCAGTATCAATATCGATGTTACATCATCATAGATTTTCAGGTTTGATGGATAGTACATGAGATTCTGTAAGATTCTATGTTACTTAACTATTAAAATATATGTAAGTGTATTGTTATAAAAGGAACTGTATAGCAGCAGTTACAGGTTAGCACAGCAACAATCTTTTCTGGTTTTAAAAGGATTTCGAATAGGAAGATAAATAGTAGGTGATTGAGGGTGGTTTTGGTTTGAAGTTGAACAAATTACAGAGAAGCAAGCAGGTAAGAGTATGTTGTGGTGGGTTTGAATAGAAAACACTAATTGTGAGCAGCAACATAGCATTATTAATGGAGATGATTTTGGTGATGGGTGTGTTCGGGCTGAATAGCAGCTAGCAACAGTAGTTGGTGGTGATAAAATGGTACTCGATAGTGATAGTTATTATTGATGGGTTGTGGTGTTTTGTTGTTCATTGATAGTAACAGAATCAGGAATCACAATAGCAGTAGTGTATCAAATAAATGTGGTTGGGTTGTGTTTTTGATGGAAACGAATACAAAGTAGCTGCAGTTGCAGCAGGAGAAAGAAGAGGGAAAGGATAGAAGATGGTGTGTCTTGGCTTCAGGGGATGGTGGCGGTTATGGTATAAGGAAGAGGTGATGTTTAAATTTCTTTATGTGTTTCATATGTATATAATATTTATATAGATTAGAGGTATTGATAGATAGAGATGTTGATAGCTAAAGATGTGGGTAGATAACAAATATGTTTGTTGATTGATACCCGGATACATGGATATATCTTTTTCATATATCAAGTTGTTTTCATGGGTACAGGGTTTATTACTTTAATTCTATATCTTGTGAGTTGTTGTCTGCCTAATTGATATCATGATTGTGTAGATGTATTTTTCATGTAAATGAAAAGAGAACATGAATGTCACTAATAACTTAAATCATGGAGGAATGATACAAGTGGGTTTGAGATTGAATTGAAGATGCATGAACTCTTACATATAATACAAAAATAAAAAATAAAGTAACAATATTATAATGTAATCTAATAATAAAACATGCATGAGGAAGCCAGCAGTCATATTAATTGGCATTTACTTATCGACACTAATTCCCGAGGTAATATATTGGGTCCGTTGCTAATATGTGGCGGATAAATTTCTAAAATTTATATAACTTATTTTTCGAATCATTGATTATTTTTAAATTCTTATAAGTATAAGTTTGTTTAAATAATCCTTGAATGGTGAACGAGTGCTACAATTGTTTATTAAAAGAATTCGAAACTAAATACATTCAATATACCTTACATATATATAGATTTATTTTAATAATAATATCATATAGTATTTTATTTACATAATTAATTAACTCATATGATATACAAATTTTATTTCAAATTAATATATACATTCATATATTTAAATATATATGTATCTATTTACAAATAGTTGTTCGTGAATCGTCGAGAACATTCGAAGGTCAAATGAATTTATGAAATAGTTCAAAATTTTTGAAACTCAACCTAATAGACTTTGCTTATTTTGTCGAAACCATATAAAGATTAAGTTTAAATTTGGTCGGAAATTTCCGGGTCGTCACAGTACCTACCCGTTAAAGAAATTTCGTCCCGTAATTTGAGTGTGGTCGTCATGGCCAACAATAAAAATATTTTCATGACGAATATTAGTTGATAAATATAGTTTTATCATCATTGAGTAATATCGATAAAACGATTCAATTATGTGAAGCATACGAGTGAAGCTGTCACAAAAGAGTGAAATGAAGAAATAGAGATTCGTCTTACTTTTGACGGAATCACGTTTGAATTCCGGAATTCAAGGGGTTTAAAGAAAATCTTCGAAATCTAAAAGATTTGATTCTTCGGCGAATAAGAAAATTAAGATCTCTATAATTAAATACGGTGATCTGCCTCGATTACACTGTCTGATATTTCCATTATAAATTAAGTTCTTTCGTTCCATTATTTTCACTATTCCTATACTTCCTTTCTTAGTTCATACATCCAAAAGATTATGAAAATGCTTAATCCAGTTCTAATCCTTGATATTTTTCTAATTACCACTTATGTCATCCTTCTTTTCAATCTTCCACTAGAAAAATCTGTTTACTTCTACTATTACCTTGGGGTGATACTATTCTTAATTATACCGTGTCTTTATATTACTATTCATATTAATATCCACGGTTTATAACCTTCATGTTGTTATTGGGCTTTATATTTTCCCTTATGCTTCGGAGTTCTTTGACTTTTTATTCTCCTCTCGACATCTAGTAAAGCGAGTAATGATCCAGAATTTGTAAGTATGGAGTTTCGAATGAACTTAATGTTCTAAACAAGAAAGAACATTACCGCACGATTTGATTTGTCAAATTACCTGGATCACTGAGAATAGAACTATCAAGAATATATTTTCTTGATATGTTCAGAAGTGAAGCAGAATGAAAAAGTTATGTAACATGGCACCTGATGAAGTTATGGTCTGTGAATCATCAAGTTTCATTAGAAACTCAGCATGACTTATTGTAATATAATCACGTTGATCAAGTGTCATTATATTATACTAACTCATGCTTCAGTTCCCAACACTACTTCAAAATCATTCATAATTCAAATTCGAACTTTTCAGAATTTTTATAATCTAAAACAGTTTCTTTTATGATATAACACAGATAGAGCGGATAGATAATTAATATCGGACAAGAATATTTATGAAGACATCTTCAGAAATATTGAGGATATTAATAAAGAAAGATACGATGATATCTTAGAATTTCCGAATCAAATTGTGATGAAGAAATTCATTTACGATGATTTAGAGCGATTAAGGAGTAAGGTATTCGCTAAAGATTTCATCAGAAACAGAATCATCAGGATTCTTTGAAGGCAAGTATAGTCTTTGTGATTTGTCCGCATCCTCCTTCATGGTTTGCTCAATCCATTTTCCAGTTCCAACTTTTCTGATCTTTGCCAACATACTATTCTTTATCATTAAACTTTCGACTGTTAAAGTCGCTTTTCCATTTTTTTTTTTTTTTTGCAGCTTCATCAGCACTTTCCAAAATTCAGAGAACTGATTCGTAAACTGAGTGCTTTTCAGAATTTCAGATTGGAAGTTTATAATTCTAAGAGATAAATGTTATATGTGGATATGCTGCGAGATTCAAAATACTGATTGCTAATTCCCGGTAATTAGTATGGCAATTCTCGTTATAAGATATGGATGAGTATATGATAGGGTTTTAAATGAACAAATATAATGGTTCTTCAGAGAGACTTAAGCCAATGAGTAATGAAGTTGCTGGTAAGTTTACTGTTAATATGGTGGAATATAGACGGTTCCCCGGTAACGATGATGAAGGGCAAACTTATATATCAAAGTTATAATAAGTTTAATACGAATAAAAGTCAAAGTTGATTTGCTGGAGCTGTGACAAAATTGGCTAATTTAGAGGGGGATTGTAAAGTTATTTTCGGTAATAACAACGCTAAAGGAGCTAGCACAGATACGTGTTAAACGTTTACTCAGGTTCTGAGTGTTTTCAAGTGTATAACTATATGTATAAATTTTTCCTTCCGTAGATGAATTGCGGTTGGTTCATCCTCTCGATTGAGGTGTTTTCAAGAATCATGAAAAGTTTGAACGCAGATTGTAATCGTCAGGATACAAATGAGGTTTAAGATGAAATCAAGTGGCAAACTTGAAGAAATGTTTAGTTTCATATGTTATAATCAATATTTTAATTCATTTTAATTGTCCAATGTTATTAGTCCATAGTTGATAGTCCACAGTTAACAGTCCAATAATTCATATATAGTTTATAATATTCGAATTAATTAATATGTATCATGACCCATTATATACATGTCTCAGACTCGATCACAACTCAAAGTATATATATTATTGTAGAATCAACCTCAACCCTGTATAGCTAACTCGATCATTACTGCATATAGAGTGTCTATGGTTATTCTAAATAATATATATAGATGCGTCGATATGATATGTCAAAACCTTGTATACGTGTCCTGATATTTAAAATGCGTAAAATAAATAACAGAAATTAAATGACGATAAATAAAGTGCCTAAAATAAATAACAGAATGTAAATGACAATAAATAAAATTATGAGAATTAAATTGCGATAAAATAAATTGCGATAATTAAATGTACAATAAGGAATTAACAGTTAGCTAAGAACAGTTAGCTAGGATTTTGTTAGCGTGAATTCTTAACAAAATTTCTCATAGTTAATTTGTTTGTTTCTAACAAATTTTATTTTTTTCCAATGTTTTCTTCATTATGCCACTTGTCAGATTCTGATAGGTCAAAATCCAAATATGAAATTGAATGAAAATGGTTATTCAGTGGTGAACGGATTCGTATAGCTGTTGTTGTAAGTAGGATAGTAAATGACTGTTGAATCAAATTCGAAGAATGTACAGTGTAACTTATTAATCCAAATCTAAACATTCCTCGGGTTTACCTACCCGTTAAAATATTTTCACCATTAACAGTTTGTACAATAAAAATTTTAATTACAATCTTTATGAAAACATATATACATATATATTTTCTTCAGACGTAATCTCGGATTTAATGAGTCAATGTGATATTAAACTCATCAGATTTACGGCTAGAACTAGAGTACATAATCTCTAAAACATTAGAGATTACATAATCGCCATGAAGGACGAAGATAGTTTATATAGAACGATTCGTAGAACGATGATTATGCTTGAGGTATAGATTGTGATGTTGAGGCGTGTGATGCGGATGTTGTTGTTGGTGGTACTGGTATTGATGTTGGTGCTGGTGATGTTGCTGAACTGGAAAATTTTGAATCATATTCTCCAAAGTCACTACGCGAGCTCGAAATTCGTTGACTTCTTCTATCATTCCGGGATTATTGTCGGTTGGAACGAGCGGATGAATAAGGTTTAGAATTTTAGATAGAATATAATCGTGGCGAGATATTCGGGAAATGAGAGTGAAAATAGTGTTTCGGATTGGTTCGCCAGTGAATGCTTCAGGTTCTTCGCCCAGAGGACAATATGGTGGATGAAAGGGATCGCTTCTTCTTGTCTCCAATGATTAAGTAGACCATGAACCCATCCCCAATTCATCCAGAATTGAAGATGACTAGTTGGTTGATCCATTTTGTTTACACTGCTTTCGGAGCTTAGGTGAATATCCACGTCGGAATAGCTGTCGGAATAACTATCGGAATAGCTATTGGAATCTAAGGGACTCGAACTAGTTGAGAGATTCACCTCATACTATCAGATGAAGGATTTTCGATAAGAAATAGATTATAGGATGTAGATTAGTACACTGCAATACATAATTTACATATGCATATATAATACTAAAATTCCATAAGTTACAGGGGAATCTACGGAAGCTGTCTGGCAAAGGTAACAATAACAGATATGCTAAGATATGAATTTATCTATACACTGTCTATGCAATAGAGGAAGTAAGACATGTCTATACTTTAAGGATGATAAGCAAATAATTTTCGACACTAAATGATAAGCAAAACTTTTGACATGCAGACACGGTCGAAGTCCAGACCCACTAATGCATCTAAATAACTATCAGTTAGACACACTAATGCAAGACCTGGTTTGCTAAGATCACTGCTCTGATACCAACTGAAAGGATCCGTCCTAATCCATCTGGACGAATACATTACATTTGGTTACATCGCGAGGTTCTGACCTCTATATGATACATTTTACAAACATTGCATTCGTTTTTAAAAGACAAACTTTCATCACATCGAAAATTGACAGCATGCATACCATTTCATAATATATCCACTATAATTAACTTAATAATAATCTTGATGAACTCAACGACTCGAATGCAGCGTCTTTTGAAATATGTCATGAATGACTCCAAGCAATATCTTTAAAATGAGCAAATGCACAGCGGAAGATTTCTTTCATACCTGAGAATAAACATGCTTTCAAGTGTCAACCAAAAGTTTGGTGAGTTCATTAGTTTATCATAATCATTCATTTTCATCATTTTAATAGACCACAAGATTTCATATTTCTATAAATATACGTCCCATGCATAGAGACAAAAATATCATTCATATGGTGAACACCTGGTAACCGACATTAACAAGATGCATATAGAATATCCCCATCATTCCGGGACACCCATCAGACATGATAATTTCGAAGTACTAAAGCATTCAAAATTCCAGAATGGGGCTTGTTGGGCCCGATAGATCTATCTTTAGGATTCGCTTCAATTAGGGGGTCTGTTCCCTAATTCTTAGGCTACCAAGCTAAAAGGGGCAAATTCGGCTTCGATCATTTACCCATATAATGTAGTTTCAATTACTTGTGTCTATTTCGTAAAACATTTATAAAAGCGCATGTATTCTCAGTCCCAAAAATATATATTGCAAAAGCATTTAAAAAGGGAGCAAATGAAACTCACCTAATGTATTTTGTATTAAAAATACATATGACTATATTGAATAATGCAAGGTTGGCCTCGGATTCACGAACATATATCATTTGTATATTCATCAATACATATAACCGTACTCGAACAATTTCACATACTATATCCTTATATATTATTTATTTAATTTGTATATATATATATATATCTATATATATATATATATATATATATATATATATATATATATATATATATATATATATATATATATATATATATATATATATATATATATATATATATGTATGTATGGTTAGTATTATATCTAAAATTCATTGGTTTGTTATATATAAGTATTCATGTAATTAATGTTAATAGGTTTTATATATATGTATATAAACTATTAATACAATATATATGTTAGGTCAAAATATATATATGTAACAGAAATGATAGTTTTGAAAATAATGATTTACTAATAATAATAACTTTCTTGATAATGATAATACTAATAATAATAACGATATTGTAAAAGAAAAAAATACTTATATTAATAATAGTAGTATTAGAAATAATTACGAAAATGATATTAATACTAATATTAGTGAAACTAATTATAACTTGTATTACTTTTATATCAACAAAAATAATAGTAATCCTAATCATAATTATAATAATAGCACTTAGAATGATAAGTTATTAATCATAATAATAATAATAATAATAATAATAATAATAATAATAATAATATTATCCATAGTTATGTCTATAATCATAATACTAATAATAAATGATAACGTTAGTAATAGTTTTATTACTAATACTTTTGTTGATAGTAATAATAATAATACTAACAATTTTATAAAATGATACTAATAATAATATTTATAATGATAAATTGTATTATGTTCATACTAATGATGATAATAATAATAATAATAATAATAATAATAATAATAATAATAATAATAATAATAATAATAATAATAATAATAATAATAATAATAATAATAATAATAATAATAATAATAATAATAATAATGATCATAATTATAATAAAAATAATACATATGTAATATTAGTAATAATAATATCAATAATACTAAGTAATGATAATAATACTAGTAATATTATCAATTTTACCAATACTAATTAATACTAGTAAGAACAATAACAATCATAATAATAATAATAATAATAATAATAATAATAATAATAACAACAACAACAACAACAACAACAACAATAATAATAATAATAATAATAATAATAATAATAATAATAATAATAATAATAATAATAATAATAATAATAATAATAACAATAATAATAATAATAATAATAATAATAATAATAATAATAATAATAATAATAATAATAATAATAATAATAATAATAATAATAATAATCTACCTAATAAAGAGTGGAAATTCGTTTGTTGGCAGCTCAAACCAGATCGAGAAAAGCAGGAGCAAGAACGCAGCATAAATCACAGTTCAAGGGACCTCCAGTTCTTTAATCGATCCATCGATTAATCGATCAAACAATCAGCTTCGAGGTATTACAGGTCTTCGATTTCATCATCATCGTTCAATCGATCAACACTCATCATCATCATCATCATCATCATCTTATCTTCGCTACTGAACCATAATTATTATCAATCAAGCACACAATTTCTATCGGTATAGATACAATTTCAATTGTAGTTCGAATTTCAATTTCAAGTGAGTTCATATGATTTTGTGTATCATTGACTGTAGCTTATCATGAATCTGTATGTGGTTAGGGCTTTAAGTGGATATTGTTGAATGACAGTTGCTTTGAAGCTATTTCACAGCAGCAGAATTCATTTTGGTGCTCGTAATGATGAATTCGACGGTACACAGTTAGATTTACCTCTAGTTGTCATCAAGTCGCACCACTACTCCACAGATTGTCGGTATTATCACCTTAATATTCGACCGGATCATTGTAACCTCAACCTTAGGCGTAGTCATCGCCATCGTGTACAGGTATTGCCAAAATTTAACTAATTAATTGATAAATCAATTCCATGTTTGTAAACTCTATTTGATACCTAAACTTAGTTATCAATCAAGTACTCATGATTTGAAGAATAACTCTGTAAGTGCGGTATCAATATTGATGTTACGTCATCATATATTTTTAGGTTTGATGGATAGTACATGAGATTCTGTAAGATTCTATGTTACTTATCTATTAAAATATATATAAGTGTATTGTTATAAAAGGAGCTGTATAGCAGCAGTTACAGGTTAGCACAGCAGCAATCTTTTCTGGTTTTAAAAGGATTTCGAATAGGAAGATAAATAGTAGGTGATTGAGGGTGGTTTTGGTTTGAAGTTGAACAGATTACAGAGAAGCAAGCAGGTAAGAGTATGTTGTGGTGGGTTTGAATAGAAAACACTAATAGTGAGCAGCAACATAGCAGTATTAATGGGGATGATTTTGGTGATGGGTGTGTTCGGGCTGAATAGCAGCTAGCAATAGTAGTTGGTGGTGATAAAATGGTACTCGATAGTGATAGTTATTATTGATGGGTTGTGGTGTTTTGTTGTTCATTGATAGTAACAGAATCAGGAATCACAATAGCAGTAGTGTATCAAGTAAATGTGGTTGGGTTGTGTTTTTGATGGAAACGGATACAAAGCAGCTGATGTTGCAGCAGGAGAAAGAAGAGGGAAAGGATCGAAGATGGTGTTTCTTGGCTTCAGGGGATGGTGGCTGTTATGGTATAAGGAAGAGGTGATGTTTAAATTTCTTTATGTGTTTCATATGTATATAATATTTATATAGATTAGAGGTATTGATAGATAGAGATGTTGATAGGTAAAGATGTGGGTAGATAACAATATGTTTGTTGATTGATACCCGGATACATGGATATATCTTTTTCATATAGCAAGTTGTTTTCATGGGTAAAGGGTTTATTACTTTAATTCTATATCTTGTGAGTTGTTGTCTGCCTAATTGATATCATGATTGTGTAGATGTATTTTTCATGTAAATGAAAAGAGAACATGATAGTCACTAATAACTTAAATCATGGAGGAATGATACAAGTGGGTTTGAGATCGAATTGAAGATGCATGAACTCTTACATATAATACAAAAATAAAAAATAAAGTAATAATATTATAATATAATCTAATAATAAAACGTGCATGAGGAAGCCAGCAGTCATATTAATTGGCATTTACTTATCGACACTAATTCACGAGGTAATATATTGGGTCCGTTGCTAATCAGTGGCGGATAAAATTCTAAAATTATATAACTTATTTTTCAAATCATCGATTATTTTTAAATTCATATAAGTATAAGTTTGTTTAAATAATCCTTGATTGGTGAACGAGTGCTACAATTGTTTATTAAAATAATTCGAAACCAAATATATTCAATATACCTTACATATATATAGATTTATTTTAATAATAATATCATATATTATTTTAATTACATAATTAATTAACTCATATGATATATAAATTTTATTTCAAATTAATATATACATTCATATATTTAAATATATATATATATATGTATCTATTTACAAATAGTTGTTCGTGAATCGTCGAGAACATTCGAAGGTCAAATGAATTTATGAAATAGTTCAAAATTTTTGAAACTCAACCTAATAGACTTTGCTTATTTTGTCGAAACCATATAAAGATTAAGTTTAAATTTGATCGGAAATTTTCGGGTCGTCACACTACTAACATAAAAATGTTAAAAATTAATATATAAGTATTCTATGAGTATTATTATCTGAATCATTATTATTGTTATCGGTTCGTGAATCCAAGGACGACGGCCATATTTTTAATAAGCTGAAAACTTATTATTAATATACTTTTACTGCCGTGAGTACATAGTCCCATTTTTAAACTCTATAAATATTTTGGGATGAGAATACATGCATTTTATGTTTTACGCCATGGACACAAGTACTTAAAATATATTCTACGTTGAGTTGTACCACCTTGCATATCTTCCCTAATAGCTTGGTAACTAATATTCACATGTTGTAAGAACATGTAAGCGCGAATCCTATTAATAGATCTATCGGGTTTGACAACCCCAACCGGGTTAGTCGCTCTAGTATCGTAAATGGTTGCATAGTACTTCGTTTTTACTACACTTGGTACAGTGTAGGGAGATTTCATAATAAAGGGAATATGCTACATTAATTGTTAAGTATGATTACCGAAGCACTCAACAACTTATAGAATACTTTTATACACTTGCAAGTGTACATATATTTATAACTATGAAATCTTGTGGTCTATATTTATATCGATGCTAAACCTATATATCTCACCAACTTTTGTGTTGACTGTTTAAGCATGTTTATTCTCAGGTCCTTAAGAAAGTCTTCCGCTGTTGCATTATCTGAGCAAGCTGTGCATGGAGTCTCATGCTTTTGTTTAAATGAAGTGTTGCATTCAATAAAACCTTTGTCATGTATTATATTTGACTGTTATGTCATGTCTGTAGTATTTGGTAACCGATGTATCATGGGGATTATTTCTTAAATAATCGCCCACTTGTTTAAAACATGCATTATGTATAATAATGGTGTGCTTTTTTATGAAACGAATGCAATATTTTTCTAAAACGTATCATATAGAGGTCAAATACCTCGCTATGGGACCAATGAATAACGTACTGCGTTTATAGTAATATGGACGAGTCGTTTCAGTTGTGCTTTACAACTTGTACATCTTTGATTTAACTTTGTGTCTTCTTAAAAATTAAAAAAAAAATACATCATAAAAATAAAACGATTTAATACGTAAAAATTTTAATTTGAAATTGCATCATTCAAATAGTAAATTTTTATCATTTCGTATATAAATATTATTCGCATGATTCCGTATATATTGAAAACTCTCATGTTTATATAATACTTTGTGAAAATGATTAATAAGATATTAAATTCTTATGTTTTCAAGTTAGATGTATGTGTGTGTGTGTGTGTGTGTGTGTGTGTATATATATATATATATATATATATATATATATATATATATATATATATATATATATATATATATATATATATATATATATATATATATATATATATATATATATATATATATATAATACATGTTATGACGTTCGTGAATCGTCGGACAAACAGGGTGGTCAACCGTTATATAAAAACTAATTTTCAAAAGTTTTAAAACTTGTCAAAATACATTGCTTATCATGTCGAAAATATTAAATTGTATAGAGATTTGGTTTAAAATAAGTCGAAATTTTCCCGGTCATCACATCGGTTACCAGGTGTTCACCATATGAATGATTTTATTTATGCAGTTTGCGAAATGCTTGTATGATGTTTATGAAAAATGAAATCTTGTGGTCTATTATTACGATTTATGATATAGGTTAAACCTATAACTCACCAACATTTTTGTTGACGTTTTAAGCATGTTTATTCTCAGATGATTATTAAGAGCTTCCGCTGTTGCATGCTAAATTAAAGACAAGAATTGGAGTCAGCATGCTTGTATGATAATGTTTAAAAACTGCATTTGGAAAATAAATTGTTGTATAATATCATTGTAAACCATTATGTAATGGTCGTGTGTAAACATTATATTTTAGATTATCATTACTTGATAATCTACGTTATGCCTTTTAAAACTTTGTCGATAAAATAAAGGTTATGGTTTGTTTTAAAATCGAATGCAGTCTTTGAAAAACGTCTCATATAGAGGTCAAAACATCGCAATGAAACCAATTAATATGAAACGTTTATAATCGATATGAACGGGCCATTTCAGTACACGTGTGTCAATCTTAAGCTAAACACTTTGTTAAGATGTCCAATGCACGTTAGCATTAACAGGCGGTTGCATAATTACAATGATTACCTTTTCGGTAAACATTGACAGTTGTCACCTCGGGTGCAGGAAATGTAGCTGAAAAGACAGTTTAGTGACTGCACGCATACATTGCATTTAATGCTAATACAGTATCCAGTTAAGCATATATAATTTAAAAATCTTTTGAACTATCCGGTTACACTTGAAATCCAACTAGGCATTTTAACAAAATTTTAAGTATGCTAAATTGGTTTGAGGGAATTGTTATGGTTCATTATGTGTAAATATTCTTACTAGTTCGACGTCATACACTAATTTTCATTTTATATAACATCGAACTGGGAGGACTTAATGATACGCATATCCGCATGACAATGCGGATTACGCATCTAAAGCCCTGAACCGCACACTAATTGCCATGTACAACATATGGCACAGGTATAGCCGCACTCTATGCGCCTATACCATCTGATGTGAGTTGCGTATACTTGCATAAGGGTCCAGTATATTCTAGAAGAATGTACGGTATAATTAATTAGGATTCTTTTCCTTGAATAACGAAAGTTAGTTAGGATGAGATCACATTTAATTAGGGAAGAGATTCTATCAAAACCCTAATTCATGAGCCTATAAATACATAGCTCATAAACCCTAAAAAATATTCGATTACTCATACGTAATGAAAAGCATACACATCATCATTGAAACAACCCAACCCGTATTCCATACGATAATTTTTTTTTTAAATAACAACCTTTAGCGTCCGATTAAACGGTTACATGTAACCCATTTAAACGATATCATAATTAAATGTTTACAAATGGCACGAAGGCCCTTAACAAATGTAATACAAGTTTGACTCATTCACAAATGATAGTTTTAATCCAAACAACACCTCGAGCATGGTTTGGGGCTAAACTACCCAAAACACTAGGCCAACTTCAAAAGCTTCAGCAAGCATCACCAAGGGACACCTAGTGCCCAGCAACCCCTTTTCCCCTATCCACACCTGAAATGTCCCGTTCTTATTGATTAAAAACGTTTCATATTAATTGATTTCGTTGAGAGGTTTTGACCTCTATATGAGACGTTTTTCAAAGACTGCATTCATTTTAAAACAAACCATAACCTTTATTTCATCAATAAAGGTTTAAAAAGCTTTACGTAGATTATCAAATAATGATAATCTAAAATATCCCGTTTACACACGACCATTACATAATGGTTTACAATACAAATATGTTACAACAAAATAAGTTTCTTGAATGCAGTTTTTACACAATATCATACAAGCATGGACTCCAAATCTCGTCCTTATTTAAGTATGCGACAGCGGAAGCTCTTAATAATCACCTGAGAATAAACATGCTTAAAACGTCAACAAAAATGTTGGTGAGTTATAGGTTTAACCTATATATATCAAATCATAATAATAGACCACAAGATTTCATATTTCAATACACATCCCATACATAGAGATAAAAATCATTCATATGGTGAACGCCTGGTAACCGGCATTAACAAGATGCATATATAAGAATATCCCCATCATTCCGGGACCCCCTTCGGATATGATATAAATTTCGAAGTACTAAAGCATCCGGTACTTTGGATGGGGTTTGTTAAGCCCAATAGATCTATCTTTAGGATTCGCGTCAATTAGGGTGTATGTTCCCTAATTCTTAGATTACCAGACTTAATAAAAAGGGGCATATTCGATTTCGATAATTCAACCATAGAATGTAGTTTCACGTACTTGTGTCTATTTTGTAAATCATTTATAAAACCTGCATGCATTCTCATCCCAAAAATATTAGATTTTAAAAGTGGGACTATAACTCACTTTCACAGATTTTTACTTCGTCGAGAAGTAAGACTTGGCCACTGTTGATTCACGAACCTATAACAATATATACATATATATTAAAGTATGTTCAAAATATATTTACAACACTTTTAATATATTTTGATGTTTTAAGTTTATTAAGTCAGCTGTCCTCGTTAGTAACCTACAACTAGTTGTCCACAGTTAGATGTACAGAAATAAATCGATAAATATTATCTTGAATCAATCCACGACCCAGTGTATACGTATCTCAGTATTGATCACAACTCAAACTATATATATTTTGGAATCAACCTCAACCCTGTATAGCTAACTCCAACATTCACATATAGAGTGTCTATGGTTGTTCCGAAATATATATAGATGTGTCGACATGATAGGTCGAAACATTGTATACGTGTCTATGGTATCTCAAGATTACATAATATACAATACAAGTTGATTAAGTTATGGTTGGAATAGATTTGTTACCAATTTTCACGTAGCTAAAATGAGAAAAATTATCCAATCTTGTTTTACCCATAACTTCTTCATTTTAAATCCGTTTTGAGTGAATCAAATTGCTATGGTTTCATATTGAACTATATTTTATGAATCTAAACAGAAAAAGTATAGGTTTATAGTCGGAAAAATAAGTTACAAGTCGTTTTTGTAAAGGTAGTCATTTCAGTCGAAAGAACGACGTCTAGATGACCATTTTAGAAAACATACTTCCACTTTGAGTTTAACCATAATTTTTGGATATAGTTTCATGTTCATAATAAAAATCATTTTCTCAGAATAACAACTTTTAAATCAAAGTTTATCATAGTTTTTAATTAACTAACCCAAAACAGCCCGCGGTGTTACTACGACGGCGTAAATCCGGTTTTACGGTGTTTTTCGTGTTTCCAGGTTTTAAATCATTAAGTTAGCATATCATATAGATATAGAACATGTGTTTAGTTGATTTTAAAAGTCAAGTTAGAAGGATTAACTTTTGTTTGCGAACAAGTTTAGAATTAACTAAACTTTGTTCTAGTGATTACAAGTTTAAACCTTCGAATAAGATAGCTTTATATGTATGAATCGAATGATGTTATGAAAATCATTACTACCTTAAGTTCCTTGGATAAACCTACTGGAAAAGAGAAAAATGGATCTAGCTTCAACGGATCCTTGGATGGCTCGAAGTTCTTGAAGCAGAATCATGACACGAAAACAAGTTCAAGTAAGATCATCACTTGAAATAAGATTGTTATAGTTATAGAAATTGAACCAAAGTTTGAATATGATTATTACCTTGTATTAGAATGATAACCTACTGTAAGAAACAAAGATTTCTTGAGGTTGGATGATCACCTTACAAGATTGAAAGTGAGCTAGCAAACTTGACAGTATTCTTGATTTTATGTAACTAGAACTTGTAGAATATATGAAGAACACTTAGAACTTGAAGATAAAACTTGAGAGAGATCAATTAGATGAAGAAAATTGAAGAATGAAAGTGTTTGTAGGTGTTTTTGGTCGTTGGTGTATGGATTAGATATAAAGGATATGTAATTTTGTTTTCATGTAAATAAGTCATGAATGATTACTCATATTTTTGTAATTTTATGAGATATTTCATGCTAGTTGCCAAATGATGGTTCCCACATGTGTTAGGTGACTCACATGGGCTGCTAAGAGCTGATCATTGGAGTGTATATACTAATAGTACCTACATCTAAAAGCTGTGTATTGTACGAGTACGAATACGGGTGCATACGAGTAGAATTGTTGATGAAACTGAACGAGGATGTAATTGTAAGCATTTTTGTTAAGTAGAAGTATTTTGATAAGTGTATTGAAGTCTTTCAAAAGTGTATAAATACATATTAAAACACTACATGTATATACATTTTAACTGAGTCGTTAAGTCATCGTTAATCGTTACATGTAAGTGTTGTTTTGAAACCTTTAGGTTAACGATCTTGTTAAATATTGTTAACCCAATGTTTATAATATCAAATGAGATTTTAAATTATTATATTATCATGATATTATCATGTATGAATATCTCTTAATATGATATACATATACATTAAATGTATTTACAACGATAATCGTTACATATATGTCTCGTTTAAAAATCATTAAGTTAGTAGTCTTGTTTTTACATATGTAGTTCATTGTTAATATACTTAATTATATGTTTACTTATCATAGTATCATGTTAACTATATATATATCCATATATATGTCATCATATAGTTTTTACAAGTTTTAACGTTCGTGAATCACCGGTCAACTTGGGTGGTCAATTGCCTATATGAAACATATTTCAATTAATCAAGTCTTAACAAGTTTGATTGCTTAACATGTTGGAAACATTTAATCATGTAAATATCAATCTCAATTAATATATATAAACATGGAAAAGTTCGGGTCACTACAGTACCTACCCGTTAAATAAATTTCGTCCTGAAATTTTAAGCTGTTGAAGGTGTTGACGAATCTTCTGGAAATAGATGCGGGTAATTCTTCTTCATCTGATCTTCACGCTCCCAGGTGAACTCGGGTCCTCTACGAGCATTCCATTGAACCTTAACAATTGGTATCTTGTTTTGCTTAAGTCTTTTAACCTCACGATCCATTATTTCGACGGGTTCTTCGATGAATTGAAGTTTTTCGTTGATTTGGATTTCATCTAACGGAATAGTGAGATCTTCTTTAGCAAAACATTTCTTCAAATTCGAGACGTGGAAAGTGTTATGTAAAGCCGCAAGTTATTGAGGTAACTCAAGTCGGTAAGCTACTGGTCCGACACGATCAATAATCTTGAATGGTCCAATATACCTTGGATTTAATTTCCTTCGTTTACCAAATCGAACAACGCCTTTCCAAGGTGCAACATTAAGCATGACCATCTCTCCAATTTCAAATTCTATATCTTTTCTTTTAATGTCAGCGTAGCTCTTTTGTCGACTTTGGGCGGTTTTCAACCGTTGTTGAATTTGGATGATCTTCTCGGTAGTTTCTTGTATAATCTCCGGACTCGTAATCTGTCTATCCCCCACTTCACTCCAACAAATCGGAGACCTGCACTTTCTACCATAAAGTGCTTCAAACGGCGTCATCTCAATGCTTGAATGGTAGCTGTTGTTGTAGGAAAATTCTGCTAACGGTAGATGTCGATCCCAACTATTTCCGAAATCAATAACACATGCTCGTAGCATGTCTTCAAGCGTTTGTATCGTCCTTTCACTCTGCCCATCAGTTTGTGGATGATAGGCAGTACTCATGTCTAGACGAGTTCCTAATGCTTGCTGTAATGTCTGCCAGAATCTTGAAATAAATCTACCATCCCTATCAGAGATAATAGAGATTGGTATTCCATGTCTGGAGACGACTTCCTTCAAATACAGTCGTGCTAACTTCTCCATCTTGTCATCTTCTCTTATTGGCAGGAAGTATGCTGATTTGGTGAGACGATCAACTATTACCCAAATAGTATCAAAACCACTTACAGTCCTTGGCAATTTAGTGATGAAATCCATGGTAATGTTTTCCCATTTCCATTCCGGGATTTCGGGTTGTTAAAGTAGATCTGATGGTTTCTGATGCTCAGCTTTGACCTTAGAACACGTCAAACATTATCCTACGTATTTAGCAACATCGGCTTTCATACCCGGCCACCAAAAATGTTTCTTGAGATCCTTGTACATCTTTCCCGTTCCAGGATGTATTGAGTATCTGGTTTTATGAGCTTCTCTAAGTACCATTTCTCTCATATCTCCAAATTTTGGTACCCAAATCCTTTCAGCCCTATACCGGGTTCCGTCTTCCCGAATATTAAGATGCTTCTCCGATCCTTTGGGTATTTCATCCTTTAAATTTCTCTCTTTTAAAACTCCTTGTTGCGCCTCCTTTATTTGAGTAGTAAGGTTATTATAAATCATTATATTCATAGATTTTACTCGAATGGGTTCTCTGTCCTTCCTGCTCAAGGCATCGGCTACCACATTTGCCTTCCCCAGGTGGTAACGAATCTCAAAGTCGTAATCATTCAATAATTCAATCCACCTACGCTGCCTCATATTCAGTTGTTTCTGATTAAATATGTGTTGAAGACTTTTGTGGTCGGTATATATAATACTTTTGACCCCATATAAGTAGTGCATCCAAGTCTTTAATGCAAAAACAACCGCGCCTAATTCCAAATCATGCGTCGTATAATTTTGTTCGTGAATCTTCAATTGTCTAGACGCATAAGCAATCACCTTCGTTCGTTGCATTAATACACAACCGAGACCTTGCTTTGATGCGTCACAATAAATCACAAAATCATCATTCCCTTCAGGCAATGACAATATAGGTGCCGTAGTTAGCTTTTTCTTCAATAACTGAAACGCTTTCTCTTGTTCATCATTCCATTCAAATTTCTTCCCTTTATGCATTAATGCAGTCAAGGGTTTTGCTATTCTGGAAAAGTCTTGGATGAACCTTCTGTAGTAACCAGCTAGTCCTAAAAACTGGAGTATGTGTTTCAGAGTTTTCGGGGTCTCCCACTTTTCAACAGTTTCTATCTTTGCTGGATCCACCTTAATACCTTCTTTGTTCACTATGTGACCGAGGAATTGAACTTCTTCCAACCAAAATGCACACTTTGAAAACTTAGCGTACAATTCTTCCTTCCTCAATACTTCTAACACCTTTCTCAAATGTTCAGCGTGTTCTTGGTCATTCTTTGAGTAAATAAGTATGTCATCAATGAAAACAATGACAAACTTGTCAAGGTATGGTCCACACACTCGGTTCATAAGGTCCATGAACACAGCTGGTGCATTAGTTAAACCAAACGGCATGACCATAAACTCGTAATGACCGTAACGTGTTCTAAAAGCAGTCTTTGGAATATCATCTTCTTTCACCCGCATTTGATGATACCCGGAACGTAAGTCAATCTTTGAATAAACAGACGAGCCTTGTAGTTGATCAAATAAGTCGTCGATTCTCGGTAGTGGGTAGCGGTTCTTGATGGTAAGTTTGTTCAACTCTCGGTAGTCGATACACAACCTGAGTGTACCATCTTTCTTCTTGACAAACAAAACAGGAGCTCCCCACGGTGATGTGCTTGGTCGAATGAAACCACGCTCTAAAAGTTCTTGTAATTGGCTTTGCAGTTCTTTCATCTCGCTGGGTGCGAGTCTGTAAGGAGCACGAGCTATTGGTGCAGCTCCTGGTACAAGATCTATTTGAAATTCAACGGATCGATGTGGGGGTAATCCCGGTAATTCTTTCGGAAATACATCGGGAAATTCTTTTGCGACGGGAACATCATTGATGCTCTTTTCTTCAGTTTGTACTTTCTCGACGTGTGCTAGAACAGCATAGCAACCTTTTCTTATTAGTTTTTGTGCCTTCAAATTACTAATAAGATGTAGTTTCGTGTTGCCCTTTTCTCCGTACACCATTAAGGGTTTTCCTTTTTCTCGTATAATGCGAATTGCATTTTTGTAACAAACAATCTCTGCTTTCACTTCTTTCAACCAGTCCATACCGATTATCACATCAAAACTCCCTAACTCTACTGGTATCAAGTCAATCTTAAATGTTTCGCTAACCAGTTTAATTTCTCGATTCCGACATATATTATCTGCTGAAATTAATTTACCATTTGCTAATTCGAGTAAAAATTTACTATCCAAAGGCGTCAATGGACAACTTAATTTAGCACAAAAATCTCTACTCATATAGCTTCTATCCGCACCCGAATCAAATAAAACGTAAGCAGATTTATTGTCAATAAGAAACGTACCCGTAACAAGCTCCGGGTCTTCCTGTGCCTCTGCCGCATTAATATTGAAAACTCTTCCGTGGCCTTGTCCATTCGTGTTCTCTTGGTTCAGGCAATTTCTAATAATGTGGCCCGGTTTTCCACATTTATAACAAACTACATTGGCATAACTTACTCCGACACTACTTGCTCCGCCATTACTCGTTCTGACACCATTTGTTCCTTTCGTTCTATTAACCCCTGGTCCGTAGACCTCACACTTCGCCGCGCTATGACCATTTCTTTTACACTTGTTGCAAAATTTGGTGCAGAACCCCGAGTGATACTTTTCACACCTTTGGCATAGCTGCTTCTGATTGTTGTTGTTGTTGCGGTTATTATTGTTGTTGGGATGATTGTTGTAGTTGCTGCTGTTGTTGTTGTTGTTGTTGAGCCGTTTGTTGTAGTTGCGATTGATGTTGCGATTGCTGGGATAATTGTTGCGATTATTGTTGTAATTGCTGTTGTTGTTGTATTGGTGATTCTTATCACCGTTTTCCTCCCACTTTCTTTTGTCTTGCTTCACATTGGTCTCTTCAGCAGTCTGTTCTTTAATTCTTTCTTCAATCTGGTTTACTAGTTTGTGAGCCATTCTACATGCCTGTTGTATGGAGGCGGGCTCGTGTGAACTTATATCTTCTTGGATTCTTTCCGGTAATCCTTTCACAAACGCGTCGATCTTCTCTTCCTCATCTTCGAATGCTCCCGGACACAATAGGCACAATTCTGTGAATCGTCTTTCGTACGTGGTAATATCAAATCCTTGGGTTCGTAACCCTCTAAGTTCTGTCTTGAGCTTATTGACCTCGGTTCTGGGACGGTACTTCTCGTTCATCAAGTGCTTGAATGCTGACCACGGTAGTGCGTACGCATCGTCTTGTCCCACTTGCTCTAGATAGGTATTCCACCATATTAACGCAGAACCTGTGAAGGTATGCGTAGCGTACTTCACTTTGTCCTCTTCAGTACACTTACTTATGGCAAACACCGATTCGACCTTCTCGGTCCACCGTTTCAATCCGATCAGTCCTTCGGTTCCATCAAATTCCAAAGGTTTGCAGGCAGTGAATTCTTTGTAGGTGCATCCTACACGATTTCCTGTACTGCTAGATCCAAGGTTATTGTTGGTATGTAGCGCAGCCTGTACTGCGGCTATGTTTGAAGCTAGAAAAGTACGGAATTCCTCTTCATTCATATTCACGGTGTGTCGAGTAGTCGGTGCCATTTCCTTCAAAATAGTCAAATGGAACAAGTTAATCATACAGAATATTAAGAGTAGTTAATAGTATTTCGTAGCATAATATGAACTCATTTATAAAAGCTTTTTCTTCATATTAGCGTTTTATAAGTTTAAATTCGGGTAGTACCTACCCGTTAAGTTCATACTTAGTAGCTAATATACAATTCAACTACTACAATTCTATATGAAAAACTGATTATAATAATATTTTGCGTTCAAACTTTTACACAATATTTTACAAACTTACAATACCGCTTATTTTACATATAGCATGAAATATAGCACACAATAAATTTGATACAAGATGGTTGTGAAGATAATTCTAGCTAGTACACAAGTCGTTCAGCAAAGGCAATAAAGACACGTAATTCATACGTCCAGAAACAAGTCATGCATTCTGGTTTTACTAGGATTACTTCCCATCCTTGGTCTTGTGGAACATAACCGTTATGGCCGTTGATAAGACAGCGTGTTGTAACGTCGTCAAAAGGATGAGGGTTACGTAATGTCCAACAGTCCCGTAACAATCTAAAAACCTCATTTCTTACCCCAATTACCGACTCCGTCACTTGTGGGAACGTTTTGTTTAATAGTTGTAGCCCGATGTTCTTGTTCTCACTTTGGTGAGAAGCGAACATTACTAATCCGTAAGCATAACATGCTTCTTTATGTTGCATGTTAGCCGCTTTTTCTAAATCACGAAGTCCAATATTCGGATATATTGAGTCAAAATAATTTCTTAACCCATTGCGTAAAATAGCATTTGGGTTCCCCGCAATATATGCGTCAAAGTAAACACATCGTAACTTATGGATTTCCCAATGTGATATCCCCCATCTTTCGAACGAAAGCCTTTTATAAACCAAGGCATTCTTGGAACGTTCTTCGAATGTCTTACAAACTGATCTCGCCTTAAATAGTTGTGCCGAAGAATTCTGACCGACTCTAGACAAGATTTCATCAATCATGTCTCCGGGTAGGTCTCTTAAAATATTGGGTTGTCTATCCATTTTGTGTTTTTATACTGTAAAATAGACAAGAGTTAGATTCATAAAAAAAATACTTATTAATACAAGCAATTTTTACATATATCATAAAGCATAAGCACACTATATTACATATATTACACCACACGAATACAACTATCTTATTCCGACTCGCTTGTTTCTTCTTCTTCGGTTTTGGTTTGTTTTGTCAAGTTTCTAGGGATATATGATGTTCCCCTAATACGAGCCGTAATTTTCCACATTGGTTTAGAAAAACCTGGTGGTTTAGAGGTTCCCGGGTCATTGTTACAACTTAAGGACTTCGGGGGTTGACGATACATATAAAGTTCATCGGGGTTGGAATTAGATTTCTCTATTTTTATGCCCTTTCCCTTATTATTTTCTTTTGCCTTTTCAAATTCAGTTGGGGTAATTTCTATAACATCATCGGAATTCTCGTCAGAATCCGATTCATCGGAGAATTGGTAATCCTCCCAATATTTTGCTTCCTTAGCGGAAACACCATTAACCATAATTAACCTTGGTCGGTTGGTTGAGGATTTTCTTTTACTTAACCGTTTTATTATTTCCCCCACCGGTTCTATTTCTTCATCCGGTTCCGATTCTTCTTCCGGTTTCGATTCTTCTTCATGGTGAACACCTGGTAACCGACATTAACAAGATGCATATATAAGAATATCCCCATCATTCCGGGACACCCTTCGGATATGATATAAATTTCGAAGTACTAAAGCATCCGGTACTTTGGATGGGGTTTGTTAAGCCCAATAGATCTATCTTTAGGATTCGCGTCAATTAGGGTGTCTGTTCCCTAATTCTTAGATTACCAGACTTAATAAAAAGGGGCATATTCGATTTCGATAATTCAACCATAGAATGTAGTTTCACGTACTTGTGTCTATTTTGTAAATCATTTATAAAACCTGCATGCATTCTCATCCCAAAAATATTAGATTTTAAAAGTGGGACTATAACTCACTTTCACAGATTTTTACTTCGTCGAGAAGTAAGACTTGGCCACTGTTGATTCACGAACCTATAACAATATATACATATATATTAAAGTATGTTCAAAATATATTTACAACACTTTTAATATATTTTGATGTTTTAAGTTTATTAAGTCAGCTGTCCTCGTTAGTAACCTACAACTAGTTGTCCACAGTTAGATGTACAGAAATAAATCGATAAATATTATCTTGAATCAATCTACGACCCAGTGTATACGTATCTCAGTATTGATCACAACTCAAACTATATATATTTTGGAATCAACCTCAACCCTGTATAGCTAACTCCAACATTCACATATAGAGTGTCTATGGTTGTTCCGAAATATATATAGATGTGTCGACATGATAGGTCGAAACATTGTATACGTGTCTATGGTATCTCAAGATTACATAATATACAATACAAGTTGATTAAGTTATGGTTGGAATAGATTTGTTACCAATTTTCACGTAGCTAAAATGAGAAAAATTATCCAATCTTGTTTTACCCATAACTTCTTCATTTTAAATCCGTTTTGAGTGAATCAAATTGCTATGGTTTCATATTGAACTCTATTTTATGAATCTAAACAGAAAAAGTATAGGTTTATAGTCGGAAAAATAAGTTACAAGTCGTTTTTGTAAAGGTAGTCATTTCAGTCGAAAGAACGACGTCTAGATGACCACTTTAGAAAACATACTTCCACTTTGAGTTTAACCATAATTTTTGGATATAGTTTCATGTTCATAATAAAAATCATTTTCTCAGAATAACAACTTTTAAATCAAAGTTTATCATAGTTTTTAATTAACTAACCCAAAACAGCCCGCGGTGTTACTACGACGGCGTAAATCCGGTTTTACGGTGTTTTTCGTGTTTCCAGGTTTTAAATCATTAAGTTAGCATATCATATAGATATAGAACATGTGTTTAGTTGATTTTAAAAGTCAAGTTAGAAGGATTAACTTTTGTTTGCGAACAAGTTTAGAATTAACTAAACTTTGTTCTAGTGATTACAAGTTTAAACCTTCGAATAAGATAGCTTTATATGTATGAATCGAATGATGTTATGAAAATCATTACTACCTTAAGTTCCTTGGATAAACCTACTGAAAAAGAGAAAAATGGATCTAGATTCAACGGATCCTTGAATGGCTCGAAGTTCTTGAAGCAGAATCATGACACGAAAACAAGTTCAAGTAAGATCATCACTTGAAATAAGATTGTTATAGTTATAGAAATTGAACCAAAGTTTGAATATGATTATTACCTTGTATTAGAATGATAACCTACTGTAAGAAACAAAGATTTCTTGAGGTTGGATGATCACCTTACAAGATTGGAAGTGAGCTAGCAAACTTGAAAGTATTCTTGATTTTATGTAACTAGAACTTGTAGAATATATGAAGAACACTTAGAACTTGAAGATAAAACTTGAGAGAGATCAATTAGATGAAGAAAATTGAAGAATGAAAGTGTTTGTAGGTGTTTTTGGTCGTTGGTGTATGGATTAGATATAAAGGATATGTAATTTTGTTTTCATGTAAATAAGTCATGAATGATTACTCATATTTTTGTAACTTTATGAGATATTTCATGCTAGTTGCCAAATGATGGTTCCCACATGTGTTAGGTGACTCACATGGGCTGCTAAGAGCTAATCATTGGAGTGTATATACTAATAGTACCTACATCTAAAAGCTGTGTATTGTACGAGTACGAATACGGGTGCATACGAGTAGAATTGTTGATGAAACTGAACGAGGATGTAATTGTAAGCATTTTTGTTAAGTAGAAGTATTTTGATAAGTGTATTGAAGTCTTTCAAAAGTGTATAAATACATATTAAAACACTACATGTATATACATTTTAACTGAGTCGTTAAGTCATCGTTAATCGTTACATGTAAGTGTTGTTTTGAAACCTTTAGGTTAACGATCTTGTTAAATATTGTTAACCCAATGTTTATAATATCAAATGAGATTTTAAATTATTATATTATCATGATATTATCATGTATGAATATCTCTTAATATGATATACATATACATTAAATGTATTTACAACGATAATCGTTACATATATGTCTCGTTTAAAAATCATTAAGTTAGTAGTCTTGTTTTTACATATGTAGTTCATTGTTAATATACTTAATGATATGTTTAATTATCATAGTATCATGTTAACTATATATATATCCATATATATGTCATCATATAGTTTTTACAAGTTTTAACGTTCGTGAATCACCGGTCAACTTGGGTGGTCAATTGCCTATATGAAACATATTTCAATTAATCAAGTCTTAACAAGTTTGATTGCTTAACATGTTGGAAACATTTAATCATGTAAATATCAATCTCAATTAATATATATAAACATGGAAAAGTTCGGGTCACTACAGCACCTGCATCTAAAAAGATAAACAACGAGAGGGGTAAGCTAATGTTTAGTGAGTGCAACAATTATACGAATACATATACAACCTACTTACTTGCAATTACTTACGCATTTACCGCATACATGCTAGCAATATAAATAATCATACCATCACAAGTATAATAACTAAACTTCTAACCACACAAGCTAGCATAACATTAGCATATAACTCGAGAAATGTAATATGGTACAATATAACGCACAACCATGGTTAACCAATCGAACGAGGGAACGGTAGTTAAAAGACCGTCGAAGTTCATAACAACCATTAGCGCACTTAACACGTCGTACACTAACCCCACGGGTGGCATCTTAACACGTCGATACTGTGATGACCCGAAAATTTCCGATCAAATTTAAACCTAATCTTGATATGTTTCCGACACGATAAGCAAAGTCTGTAATGTTGAGTCTCGAAAATTTTAAAATCTATATTCATATAATCAATTACCCTTTGACTGTGCTCGACGATTCACGAACAATTGTGTGTAATTAAATTTGTAAATATAATTGAAAGTATACATATAATAATAAATAGAAATAATAAAACATAAATTAAACATTTAAGTAGAATATGTAAAATAAGACATAAAGCAATGAATATATATATATATATATATATATATATATATATATATATATATATATATATAAGTAATATTAATATTGTAATAGATATATATATACATATATAAGTGATAAGTATTAAGGATTCAATATATGATATAATAGATAAATATGATATAATTAATAAATTGTAATAAAAATTTCAACTTTGAATATAATTGTCATATTAATATTATTATAAGTATTTTATCATTTATGTCAATGTCAATGTTAATATTAATATTAATATTTGTATTATTAATATATATATGGATAATTTGATAATTATAAGTTATTATATCATTATTATTTTTAATATTATTAATTTCTTTTAAAAATCTTATGATGGTTATCATTATTATCTACTTTTATTAATATTATTATTAATAGTATTATTATTAATATTAGTATTATTATCATTATTATTTCTATTGTTATTATTAATTGTTTCATTAATACTAGATATTAAAATGTGTATAATTAATGTTCTTATGATCCATTATATATTTAATATATACAGATATATATATATATATATATATACCTATATATATATATATATGTATACCAGATACAGATATATATATTAATACAGATACAAAAATATACATCAATATGGTATATATATAAATACAAATACAGCATAAAAATAAATGCATATATACTAATATAAATACAGTTCATATACATATAAATATAGATAAATTAGGAAATCAATTTCCAATCTTAAACAAACTGTGATAGATGCATTTTTTTTCTTTTTCTGTTGCTGATTGCTGCAAGTACAAATCAAATACAATATAAACAAAATCAGTTAACGATCCCCTTCAAATTCCTATTCTTCTGTCCTTGTGTGTCTGTGAACAAATGTCGACACCCTACCCAACTGCTACATAATAACTGACCAATTTATGTTGTAATTCAGTGATCCCAATTACTTTTCTCTATCATTATCAATTACTAAGTATAACTGATTTCATTTGTTGAATTAAAATTGAAAAGAAAGACACTGAACCCGTCGTCCTCTGTCCAGGTTCTATTTTTTTTTTAAAAAGTTTGAATTCGAATTTAGTCTCAAAATCTAATAATGAGGTTTTGTTAGGAATTCTATAAACAAACTTTCTGCAAAACTTTATCTCCCAATTCTTCATATGTAATCTTAATTTACGAGTCAAAGTTTTTAAATTTGAAAGTCAAACTTTTGTTCTTGAACAAATTCGAAGTTTATGTTATGATTTAAGTTAAATTAACGATCCCAATAGTTTCTATGAGTGATTTAGGATATCTTTCATGTAGTAATCGAAGTCTATAACGTTCTAAAAATCAAAAAGCCACATTATTTTTTTTTTAAAACTTGCGAACAGCAATACTGCTGTAAAAATATTTTTTTTGATCTGTTAAATTTATTTCACAAGTTAAAAACATTTTTGTTGTTTCGTGTACAATTACTAAAACAAACGAATTGTAGTTTGTACCAATTTATGAGTCACTATTCGACTGGAAATTTGAAGAAGGAGAAGAAGATATAGGATAACAGAAAAATGGGTTTTTAATATTTGGGTATGGTTTTAAATCAAAAAAAGTGGACGGATCAGATGGTGATAGTTGTTTGTGTGTAAACGATGGGTCTCGAGTTCGAGCCCGGGCAAGGGCAGCTAATTTTTTTTGAGACTCTTTTCATGTGAGGTAGCTTCCTAATTTTATTATTATTATTATTATTATTATTATTATTATTATTATTATTATTATTATTATTATTATTATTATTATTATTATTATTATTATTATTATTGTTATTGTTATTATAAATTATGGTTATGTTAAAATTGATGATATAATCACTAGTATTATAAATTTAGTTATTGTTAGGTAATATTGTTATGAATTAATAGTATTATTATTATTAATATAAAGTATAATTTTTATTATTATTACGAATATGATTATTAATATTATTATTGTTACTACGAAAATAACACAACTTATTATTATTTTCACTAATACTAGTATTAGTTTCACTTTTTAGTAATATTATCATTAACATAAGTATCATTATCAACAATATCATTATTATTATTATTATTATTATCATCATTATTACTAAAGTTATTATTATTATTAATATTAGTAACTTATCATCATAAAAACTATCATTTTAACAAATAAATATTAGTTTCATAAAAGATATTTATTACATTCACTATAATTAAGATAATATTCCATATAACTATATATCAATTAGGCTAACATTTAAAATACTTATACAATATCGATTTTTAAATATAATACTAAACACATGTGTGTGTATATATATATATATATATATATATATATATATATATATATATATATATATATATATATATATATATATATATATATATATATATATATATATATATATATATATATATATATATCAAGATAACTAAAAGTATAGTTATTAATTATTATAATGATATAAATATAAAATAAATATATATAACATATAAGTTAAGATATGATTTACATAATTAAAGAATATGTTTTTAATGAAATTTAGAAGAATAAATCCTAAATAACTACAAGATATATAAAAAGATATAACAAATAAAATTAGGTATATATAAACTTATTCGGTTACAGTTATGTATATTAATAAGTACACAAATGATATAGGTTCGTGAATCCGAGGCCAACCTTATACTTGTTCAATGATGTTATATGTATTTTTACTACAAAATACAGTATGGTGAGTTTCATTTGCCTTTTTACCCTTTATATTTTTGGGCTGAGAATACATGCGCAATTTTTATAAATGTTTTACGAAATAGACACAAGTAATCGAAACTACATTATATGGTTGAATTATCGAAATCGAATATGCCCCTTTTTATTAAGTCTGGTAATCTAAGAATTAGGGAACAGACACCCTAATTGACGCGAATCCTAAAGATAGATCTATCGGGCCCAACAAGCCCCATCCAAAGTACCGGATGCTTTAGTACTTCGAAATTTATATCATGTCCGAAGGAGGATCCCGGAATGATGGGGATATTCTCATATGCATATTGTAAATGTCGGTTACCAGGTGTTCAATCCATATGAATGATATTTTTATCTCTATGTATGGGACGTATATTTATGAGAAATAAAAATGAAATTCTTGTGGTCTATTAAAATGATGGAAATGATTATTTATGTAAACTAATGAACTCACCAACCTTTCGGTTAACACTTGAAAGCATGTTTATTCTTAGGTACGAAATAAATCTTCCTCTGTGCATTTGCTCAATTTATAGATATTACTTGGAGTCATTCATGGCATATTTCAAAAGACGTTGCATTCGAGTCGTCGAGTTCATCAAGATTATTATTAAGTCAATTATAGTTGGATATATTATGAAATGGTATGCATGCCTGTCAACTTTTGATGTAATGAAAGATTGGCTTTTCAAAAACGAATGCAATGTTTGTAAATTGTATCATATAGAGGTCAAGTACCTCACGATGTAACCAATTATTGTGAATCATTTATAATCGATATGGACTTCGTCTGGATGGATTAGGACGGGTCTCTACAATTGGTATCAGAGCGGTGGTCTTAGCGAACCAAGTTTTGCATTAGTGTGTCCAACTGATAGTCATTAGGATACATTAGTGAGTCTGGACAACGACTGCGTCTGCATGTCAAAAGTTTTGCTTATCATTTTTGTCGGAAATCATCAGTTTATTATCCTTAGGAAATTGCCTGCTTATCATTCTTAGTCTATACACATCTTATTGCAATGATTGCATGAATAGTGTATAGACAAAATCCATATCTTAGTGTATCTGTCACTGTAGATTTTATCTGACACGTTTCCTTAATTTTCTCCGTAATTCACGGGATCTTTGGAAGTATGTATAGATATTCTATATATAATTAGAATATCATTCGATATTCGAAAATCATTTCATATCAAAACCCTTTAACTGATCGTGAAAGATGGATCCTACACCTAGCTTGGATTCCATTAGTTCCGGAAGCGATTTCGAGATGTATATTGAAGCAGACTCCGAAGTCAATGAACCCGAAGTGTCTCCACCGTTTAGCTATTTTTCTTTCTGGAGGAGATGGGGGTGGGTCCGAGACTTACTCACTCGATGGAGAAATGAAGAAGGCGAGCCCTACCTTGAACCAAACTTACCTCCTAACATCGGAGAAAACGATGTACTCACCGGTGAACCTATGCGCAACACTCTATTCACCCTTCTTGCTAAAATATTCCGCCTCGAAGGTCGCATTACTGCAATCTCAGAAAATATTCAACCTCTACTTCCGAATACCAATCGAAGGGGAATATTAGAAGAAGTTATAGAACTTCGAATTGATAATCAAGATCTATCGAATCAGATGAGTGGATGGATAGAAATGATAGAGGGTAGAATAGAAACCCTGACAAGAATGGTGCGTGATCTACAAGCTATACTTACTACACCAACATCATCACCAACCTCAACACCAACAACACTTGTAGCACCGATAGCAACAGTACCATCATCAGCAGCACCAGCAGCATAACCAGTACCAACAACAACAACATCATCACACATCTCAACCTCGCAATCTATATCTCAAGCATAATCATCGTTCTACAAATTGTTCTACATAAACTATCTTCGTCCTTCATGGCAATTATGTAATCTCTAATGTTTTAGAAATTATGTACTCTAGTTCTAGCCGTAAATCTGATGAGATTAATATCATATTAACTCATTAAATCCATGATTACATCTGAAGAAAATATATATGTATATATGTTTTCATAAAGATTGTAATTAAAAATTCTTTTGTACAAACTGTTAATGGTGAAAATATTTTAACGGGTAGGTAATACCCGAGGAATATTTAGATTTCACATTAATAAGTTACATTGTACGTTCTTCGAGTCTGATTCAACAGTTATTTACTATCCTACTTACAACCACAGCTATACGAATCCGTTCACCACAGAATAACCATTTTCATTCAATTTAATATTTAGATTTTGATTCATCAGAATCCAACAAGTGGCATAATGAAGAAAAACATTGGACAAAATAAAAATTTGTTAGAAACAAACAAATTAACTATAAGAAATTCTGTTAAGGAACCACGCTAACAAAATTCTATCTAACTATTCCTAGCTAACTGTTAATTCCTTATTACAATTATTTATCGCAATTTAATTATCGCAATTTTATTTATCGTCATTTAATTTTTGTTATTTACTTTACGCACTTTATTTATCGTCATTTAATTTCTGTTATTTATTTTACGCACTTTAAATATCGGGACACGTATACAAGGTTTTGACATATCATATCGACGCATTTATATATATTATTTGGAATAACCATAGACACTCTATATGCAGTAATGAACGAGTTCTCTATACAGGGTTGAGGTTGATTCTACAATAATATACATAGTTTGAGTTGTGATCGAGTCTGAGACGTATACGGGTCACGATACGTATTAATTCAAATATTATATATTAAACTATATATGAATTATTGGACTGTTAAGTGTGGACTATCGACTGTGGACTAATAACATTGGACAATTAAAAAGAATTAAAATATTGATTATAACATATGAAACTAAACAATTCTTCAAGTTTGCCACTTGATTCCATCCTAAACCTCATTTGTATCTTGACGATTACAATCTGCGTTCAAACCTTTCATGATTCTTGAAAACACCTCAATTGAGAGGATGAACCAACCGTATTTCATCTACGGAAGGAAAAATTTATGCATACAGCTATGCATCTGAAAAACTCTCGGAACCTGAGCAAACGTTAAACACGTATCTGTGCTAACTCCTTTAGCGTTATTATTACCGAAAATAACTTTGCAATTCCTCTCCAAATTATCCAAGTTTGTCACAGCTCCAGCAAGTCAACTTTGACTTTTCGTACGAAACAACCTTATTATAACGTTGATATATACGCGTGTTCTTTTATTGTTACCAGAGAACCTTTCATATTCCACCTTATTACCATCAGCGTTTAATCATCTAAAAACACAATTCTCCTGAAACCACCTCGGATTAATAACCGATGATTCCGATATCATAGCATTAAATACAGAGGAAACGGAAAAATGGTAGATGGTCTAAACGGCCAAAAGTTTGATGATAAAGAAAGGAGTGTTAGGAACGCTCGATAGAAAATTGGGTATTGAAAAACAGATTGAGCTACCCATGAAGGAGACCAAGGACAAATACAAGGACCAAACCCTATATTCAAAGGATTCAGGTAATTCTGGATCCGTTGAAATCTTTAGAGAATATCTTGCTTCGAAGTCATGTTAAAATCTTGCGGAAAATCTTTCTCCATCAACCATCGAACTTAGAAATTCCAAAATATCATCATCAATATCTTCGATATTTCCGAGGATATTTTCATAAATATTCTCGTCCGAAATTATATACCTCTTCGTGCTTCCTGTGTATCATTATATTGGAAACATTCAATAGAAAATTTAGTACCGAAAAGCAGATTATGCGAAATTATGAAGAAATCCGTGGACAAATCACAAAGAATAAGTTTGACTTCAAAGAATCCAAATTATTCAATGTCTGTTAAAGTCTTTAGTGAATATCTTGCTCCTTACTCTAAACCCTTGCAGACAATAGTTTATATCATCCTCTGATCTTAGATATTCCGAGATATCATCGTATCTTTCATTATAAATATCCTCCATATTTCTGAAGATATTTTTATAATTATTCTTATCTGAAATCATCAATCTCTTCGTGTTATCAGTGTTACATCATATAGAAACTGTTAGTTTCTATATTCTGTAAACTTTCGAGCTTAAAATATGAATGTTATTGAAGTAATGTTGGGAACTGATGCATGAGTTAGTATAATATAATGACACTTGATCAACGTGATTATATTACAGTAAGTCATGCTGAGTTTCTAATGGAACGTGATGATTCACAGATCATAACATCATCATGTGCCATGTTACACGACTTTTACATTTTATCTGATATATAAACATATCAAGAGCAGATTTTCTTGATAGTTCTATCTTTCCCGGATATTCTGGTAATTTGACGAATCAAGATCGTGTCATTACCATTCCTTTCTTAGAACATTAACAATATTTATTTTGAAATTTATATCTGAGAATTCTGGACTATTACAAGAGATGCCTAACCGCAAGAAGAAGAAACGAAGGGACAAAGCTCCAAAATAGATATTGGAGTATAAATCGCAGCAAATAGGAGAGAGTATTAACTGTGGATGACAATGATTATAGGAAACAGAAATAGGGACATTGAAAAAAAAGGGGAGATACAAAGCTCAATAACAACACAGAGGTTACAAACCGTGGATATTAATACGAATAACAATATAAAGACACGTTATAATTAAGAATAATATTACCCCCAGGGTTATATTAAAAGTAAACAGATTTTCTGGTGGGAGATTGAAAAGAAAGATGACAGAAATGATAATTAGGAAAATATCAGGGTTTAGAATTGGATTAAGTATTTTCATAATCTTTTAAATTTGGGGATTGTGTAAAAATGGTGAGAATAAGGGAACGGAAGAGCTTAATTTATAATGAAAATATCAGACAGAGTAATCGAGGCGGATCACTGTATTTAATTTTAGAGATCTTAATTTTCCATACTCTCCGAAGAATCAAATCTTTTAGATTTCGAAGATTTTCTTTAAATCCCTTGAATTCCGGAATTCAACCCTGTTTACGTCAAAAGCTAAGGAAAATCTTATTTTCTTCAATTCACTCTTTTGCGATAGCTTCATTCGTATTTTTAGAATAATCGAATTATTTTATCTGTATTATTCAATAATGATAAAACTCTATTTATCAGCTCATACTCATCAGGGAAACATATTTATTGTCAGCCATGACGACCTCACTCAAATTTCGGGACGAAATTTCTTTAACGGGTAGGTACTGTGATGACCCGGAAATTTCCAATCAAATTAAAACCTAATCTTGATATGTTTCCGACACGATAAGCAAAGTCTGTAATGTTGAGTCTCGAAAATTTTGAAATCTATATTCATATAATCAATTACCCTTTGACTGTGCTCGACGATTCACGAACAATTGTGTGTAATTAAATTTGTAAATATAATTGAAAGTATACATATAATAATAAATAGAAATAATAAAACATAAATTAAACATTTAAGTAGAATATGTAAAATAAGACATAAAGCAATGATATATATATATATATATATATATATATATATATATATATATATATATATATATATATATATATATATATATATATATATATATATAACTTCTATATATACAATTAATATTATATTGTAATATATAAAAATGTAAAAGAATATACAGAATAATTAAATGAATATATATATATATATAAGTAATATTAATATTGTAATAGATATATATATATATATACATATATAAGTGATAAGTATTAAGGATTCAATATATGATATAATAGGTAAATATGATATAATTAATAAATTGTAATAAAAATTTCAACTTTGAATATAATTGTTATATTAATATTATTATAAGTATTTTATCATTTATGTCAATGTCAATGTTAATATTAATATTAATATTTTTAATATTAATATATATATGGATAATTTGATAATTATAAGTTATTATATCATTATTATTTTTAATATTATTAATTTCATTTAAAAATCTTATGATGGTTATCATTATTATCTACTTTTATTAATATTATTATTAATAGTATTATTATTATTATTAATATTAGTATTATTATCATTATTACTTCTATTGTTATTATTAATTGTTTCATTAATACTAGATATTAAAATGTGTATAATTAATGTTCTTATGATCCATTATATATTTAATATATACAGATATATATATAACTATATATATACGTATACCAGATACAGATATATATATTAATACAGATACAAAAATATACATCAATATGGTATATATATAAATACAGATACAGCATAAAAATAAATGCATATATACTAATATAAATATAGTTCATATACATATAAATATAGATAAATCAGGAAATCAATTTCCAATCTTAAACAAACTGTGATAGATGCGTTTTTTTTTTCTTTTTCTGCTGCTGATTGCTGCATGTACAAATCAAATACAATACAAACAAAATCAGTTAACAATCCCCTTCAAATTCCTATTCTTCTGTCCTTGTGTGTCTGTGAACAAATGTCGACACCCTACCCAACTGCTACATAATAACTGACCAATTTATGTTGTAATTCAGTGATCCCAATTACTTTTCTCTATCATTATCAATTACCAAGTATAACTGATTTCATTTGTTGAATTAAAATTGAAAAGAAAGACACTGAACCCGTCATCCTCTGTCCAGGTTCTATTTTTTTTTAAAAAGTTTGAATTCGAATTTAGTCTCAAAATCTAATAATGAGGTTTTGTTAGGAATTCTATAAACAAACTTTCTGGAAAAGTTTATCTGCCAATTCTTCATATGTAATCTTAATTTACGAGTCAAAGTTTTTAAATTTGAAAGTCAAACTTTTGTTCTTGAACAAATTCGAAGTTTATGTTATGATTTAAGTTAAATTAATGATCCCAATAGTTTCTATGAGTGATTTAGGATATCTTTCATGTAGTAATCGAAGTCTATAACGTTCTAAAAATCAAAAAGCCACATTATTTTTTTTTTAAACTTGCGAACAGCAATACTGCTGTAAAAATATTTTTTTTGATCTGTTAAATTTATTTCACAAGTTAAAAACATTTTTGTTGTTTCGTGTACAATTACTAAAACAAACGAATTGTAGTTTGTACCAATTTATGAGTCACTATTCGACTGGAAATTTGAAGAAGGAGAAGAAGATATAGGATAACAGAAAAATGGGTTTTTAATATTTGGGTATGGTTTTAAATCAGAAAAAGTGGACGGATCAGATGGTGATAGTTGTTTGTGTGTAAACGAGGGGTCTCGGGTTCGAGCCCGGGCAAGGGCAGCTAATTTTTTTGAGACTCTTTTCATGTGAGGTAGCTTCCTAATTTTATTATTATTATTATTATTATTATTATTCTTGTTATTGTTATTATAAATTATGGTTATGTTAAAATTGATGATATAATCACTAGTATTATAAATTTAGTTATTGTTAGGTAATATTGTTATGAATTAATAGTATTATTATTATTATTATTATTATTATTATTAATATAAAGTATAATTTTTTTTATTATTACGAATATGATTATTATTATTATTATTGTTACTACGAAAATAATACAACTTATTATTATTTTCACTAATACTGGTATTAGTATCACTTTTTAGTAATATTATCATTAACATAAGCATCATTATCAACAATATCATTATTATTATTATTATTATTATTATTATCATTATTACTAAAGTTATTATTATTATTAATATTAGTAACTTATCATCATAAAAACTATCATTTTAACAAATAAATATTAGTTTCATAAAAGATATTTATTACATTCACTATAATTAAGATAATATTCCATATAACTATATACCAATTAGGCTAACTGATGTGTAATTTCGTACTCTAAATTATTAGCTAAATACCTATCGATTATCACACAATACAGGCAACTGTAACCAGTTCGTGTAGTAATTAAACAAGTATTTGACCAATTCGTTCCACAGAGAGCAGGTAATTGAAAACTTGAACTATTAATTATTCTAAGATTTAAAAGGGGAGTTTTGTTGTAAAACTGATTAAATGCAAAAGTAAATTAAACTTAACTCAATAAGAAGCAAAGGTATCCACTTAGTACAATTTCCTAGGCTAGGATTGCTCGGTTAAACCTGTTAATTAAATAATTACAATGATGTGACACTGTATTTATCTGTCGATTCCTACAGTTTAAGACTAGTAACCTAAGTATAACTGTCGTTAACCTAGAGTTACTAACCAATTCACAATGATATTACTCAAGATTATAATCTAACTTAGGTTGGTTTGGTGTCCCTTACAACCTCACAATTATTGCAACTAATTTCAAGCTCAACCACTATACGATTAATTTTATTATCGGTGTCCCTCATAAAATCTCACGTATTCCTAAATTATTCACGTTCAATAATCTGGTAAAAGCTATTAATCAATTTAACTGTCGTTAGTTAATCAATAACTTCCGTGATCTAACAATCGATAAGCTTTAATAACAGTGGATCTTAGCTAGACATAAAATTGTGTAATTTTAATTAATTGTTGTTAAAAAAAAGATCGCAATCCGTCACCTAGGTTCATGCATCTAAGTGGATACTAAGAATTTAGCTACTCATGACAAAGCAAATAACAAATAAATAAGAAGAACAATTAAACATAATCATTAGATTGAATAAAGAACAAAATAATAAAAGTTAAATAAGAGTTAATTTAAAGATTAAACTAACCAAACTTGATGTACTAAGTTAAACCCTTGCAAAATAATGTAGAAAAGCTATAAAATTCGTAATAGTAGCTGCTGTGGAAGAAAATTCGTAAAATAAAACTGCATGCCCAAAATTGGGGTGAAAAACGAGTATTTATAGAAGTAGAAAAAATAGCTGGAACTGCCTCGTGTCGCGATCCGCGACAACCCCATCGCGATACCCGACGAACCAGGACGCGGTATAACTACTTGAAACGCGACAGATTGATCAGTTGGCCTTTTTTTCCATGTCGTGTTCTGATGCACTTCATCACGTATCATGATGACCAAAACGCGATAAACCTCATCCTGAAGCGATGGAAACTGATTTTTTCACCCGAGGCACGTTTATCTTTAACTCTAACTTCGTTTTGGCTATATCTTCAATAAAAATCAACATTAATGAGCCAACGAACCATATCTTGACACTTTCTTCATTTTAAACTCAAATAACTCGATATCTTAATCAGAGTCTTCAAAATACCAGCAAATGGAACAGAATAATGCCCAAAATATATGTATGAAAATGGCGTTATCAAAATCCCCCACACTTGAACCTTGCTTGTCCTCAAGCAAGTCAATCTCGAACCAATAACTGTACGTATAATCTTCAATAAAATTTCGCAAGATTCAAGCCTTCAAGTCAATCCTCCACAAGCTCTCGCACTCTTCATCTTTTCACGATTAAGCTTATTTCCTCACAAAACAATTCCTCACATTCCTGTCACTTATAAAAACAACATACAAACCATCAAACGCACCCCCCTTCTTCCCCCCATTTTCATTCAAACACATTTCAAAAACAATATCCTAAGCGGCCATTATCGCAAACAAATTTTCATAAAACATTTTTTTCTAGGTCATGAATTGAGATGTAAAGACAATTTGGGTTGAGAACTCAAACTTCAAAAGTTTCTACAACTTTACTTCTTAACACAAACCTTTCATCTCAAAGCCTAAATTCTTTTCACTTAGCTTCCCCTAAAAATCACATTACTAGGCTTTCAATATCCTTCTTTTCTTTGCATCAATCAACCCTTAAGACTTAACTTTCCAACCTCAATAACTAATCACCAATAAACATTCAAATTCCTACACATCGTGTCAAAAGAAACACACATTTTTGGGTTATTTCTACACCTGTGCTTATTTAATGAGGTAGATATAACTCGGATAACAATTGGTGTAAAATGATTACAAATGGTAAAAACGATCTTACGTTATAAGGTTTAGTATTTGTAACATGACTCTTATTCACATCAAGATAGCCTACTAACAATATTTAAGGCACTATTGCAAATACCAATACTTCACAATTTAATCAGAGATCCAGTTATAAATAGATTCATACCTGTGTTTATGTAGGGAAACCCGTTTAACTTTTTAACTCTCTTGATTCCATTTTATGCTGATAATTTCTAAATATGCAAGCTATTCACATACTGGTCACATCTCTCTTATCCAACGTACCCCGCAAAGGTAACTCTCCCCAAGGTCTATCCTTACTAGGTATTTCCCACATCATGAGCCAAAGGTGATCACTGCTGCATAAGTATGAGACGAGTACTTACAACTAAAACTACCTAAAGATGATCACCTTGCCTTGAGATAGTAACGTCCTTGACCCGTGTAGCGAACCTTCAACCAACCGATCCCAAACCAGAAAGGTCTTAGGTGGTTAGGTGATCTAGCACCCCAAAGGATCTATCGGCTCGAGTCTTAGAAACTACTACTTAAGCTCGGATCTCATAAGCATTTTTTTTCTTTTATTTTTTCTTTTTTCTTTCTTTTTTTTTTACCAAACATTTTTTTTTTAATGGTCTTCCTCGTCTTCAATTTGTGACTTCGTAGACCCGCAATGTATGATGTAGCGGATGGATAATGATGTGATCGATGATGATGAATGATTTGTTGTGGGAAGTCTTTAACTCATGACATAAAGCAATACCATTCACACCATAGTCAGCAACAGCCACCCCTTAAAGGGTCCATTGGAGTTAGAGATTTGTAATTTTTCCTCTTCAAGCTTACATACCTAGCACTTATGAGTATAACACTTCTTTAAGAGAGTCAAAAAGCCATAAACACAAAATATGAAGCTATTTATATCCTAATCTCTAATTTAACCATTTTTCTCGCATTTTACCCTAAAGCCCTAAATACCGTTATTCTTCATTTCTTGACACAAATAAGTTGCATTGTCATTTTTGAAACAAATACTAAACTAAATAAAATAAGATTGAATTTTTAACATTTTAACCAAATTTATTCAACATTTATCCCTTTTCAACTTTCACCTTTCATCAATTGTCTTTCCTCAAGCACTTATATACTCAAAATTCCTAAGTCGTGGTCAAAAAGGTCCATTCATAATTAACAAACCACTAACAATTTGCTTAAACCTAATAAACCTCACCGGCCAAAACCAAAAATTCTAAATCAACCCCTAATCACTACGGGTGCTCTCATGGGTAAACATCTCAATTATAACCTTAAAAAGTTTAAAAATTTTAAAAAATTTTACCACTAGGCAATTAAGACATGCAAACATTTCAAAATCCGCGAGAATTTATCTCTCCCCCCCACACTTAAGATCATGTAATGCCCTCATTTACATGAAATCAGATAATCAAAAATAAATTCGAGAGGACAAAATAGTGAAAAAGGGGAAAGAAAAGAAAAGAAAAAAACCCGGATTTTTAGATCCGTAGATCTCGGAAACACAGTGCACGATGGCGCTGAACTTACTGCCAGCATAAGAACATCGGCATCCACTCGATCACGAAAACATCATAATCAAGTAAGGTGCTGAACTTAATGTCAGACTTTGAAAAATTAAAGCATAACCACCGTGGAACCTGAAATGAAAACATACATACCACAACCATAACTAATGGGGTGGTACCACCACGGTACCGAAACGCCCCATTTAAAATCCAAAGTATTAAGTTTAAGACTAACAATTACAATCATCCTAATTAAGTTTAAAACAAATAAACGAAATTAAAAAGTTTTGTTTTTCTTGTCACCACACGATCACCACCTCATCCAATCACCAAGGGTTATACCCTCCATAAGATCCATCATACTGCCCACCATAAGGACCTCCACCACCTGACTGACCTCCCTGGTTACCTTCATCATGCTGAGAACTAGAACCTGCTCCTCTTTGTCGGACCATATCCTCCCAAACTTCCTAAGCTGCTGTGCAATCATACACCCGATAAGGACCTGTCGACTCCGGAGTCCATGGAATACGAGTGCCATAAGGAGTAAAGATGGTATTAGGAGAAACAAGCTCCATGTTGTGTCGATGCCAATCGTGATGATACACAACCTCACTAATGCCATATGCAATCTGACTTTCCGAGCATGCTCGGGTCTCCTCATTATAAAGCTGCAAAGTTCTCATTTGTTCCATTAAATCCCGGTTGGTAAACCGTTGACCCCCGACACCTTGACCCGCATCTTAACCACCCTCGGCCATCTCTTCATCCTCCTCTTGTGCCCCCTGCGCATCTCGGGGACGACGACGACGAACTCGGAATGGAATAACCTGGCCGTGTTCAATAGATATTACTCTTGCCCCTTAAAAAACATTTTCCCCTAACACAACCGCTTCAGTAACAATTCGTTCCATATCCGATCTATCAATTTCAAAAACCGATGCAATCCTCGTGATAAAGTGACCACCTCTAATCGGGCTTCCCGCAGAACGAAGTCCACTACCCTGATGTTTTAAAAAATAAGCCACTCCATAAGCAACCGAAGTAGGTGTCTTGGTTCGGAATTGGTTCACATACCAAAGGTCCGGTAAAGAGACCTTCTCGTTCCCACTTCTTTGATGTGTAATAGTATGCGAAACCATTCGTTGAATTGCACGAAGAGCGAGATCCATGATGTTAACACAAGGACAGTTACTCGGGCTCCATTCAGAATCGGAGGCAATCTCCCCCCAAACTCTTGCTGCATCAAATTCACGAGGATCAATCATATCAATCACCCTTTCAGCACCCCAAAGATAATCGCGAAAACTAACTCGTGTGCGTTCTTCATCTGTATAAATTCCCAAACAAGTAGCCAACTGAAATAATGACATAGAGCGGTTAACCCCACCCAATCGAAAAGTCATAAACGTTGGATTATCAACGTTTTTAGGGTGAAGGTTCATCACATATGTAGCGTAAAATTCAATAACCAACTCCCGGTAAACTACTTCATGAATACCAAAGAAAGCAACCCAATCAGTATACACAGCACTTCGCCATTCCAACTGCAAATACCCCATAACTGTAGCATATAAACCTCCCCGTTGTAAAACATTCCAATCGATCACCCGATGTGGTTTAAATTCTTTCCGAATCAATTCTTGAACATCCGCCTTTCTTTGCTTAATAACCTCCGATCGACCATTAAACCTTAAATTCACATGTAATTCTGTTTGAGGAATTGGAGGTTGTGGTTGAACCTCCTGAGCTGCACCGGCTGCAGTACCGAAACTTGAAGCATCCCTAGCATTACCACGTCCTCCTGTCTGAAAAAGAAACACAATGACAAACAAAAAGATATATCCCAAAGGACATGTTAGCGTTAGCTATAACCTGCATTCTTCCAAAAATATACCTAAGGCACAAAATGACAATGGCCATTTAAAAACATGCCAAAAGCATAGATCATATAAGACTCCAACAACTATCATGCACTTATAACAAATTCCCAAGTAACATCATTAATCATCATGAAAATCCTCACAGTTATAAACAATTCAAAGCATGGATGTCAAATTAAATTAACACAAATCAATCTACTAACGTCATCCTCTCAGTAACATATGCACCTTTAACTAAGTAAATCAACAATCAAAACACGTAATCAAAGCATACATATCATCAGCACATGTTAAACACAATCCAAAAGTCAAACTGAGTCAAACCCAGTCAACCAAGTCAAAATCCCCAATTACACATGAACCCTAGAAATCAAAATCAAAATCTAGACAATTTAAGTATGAATTCATGGTATTTATACTCAACTAACAATCTTACAACATTCAAAACATAACAATTTAACTCACAAATTCAAAACCCCAATTAATCATACCTAAGAACCCTAGAAATCAAAGACTGAAATTATAGAACAATAGGCATGAAAATCGAAGTAATAACATGTTAAGCATACATAATCTTCAATAAAAGTTGAACAATAACACATAAACACACCCCCACACTTATTTTTCTCATAAACCCTAATGAAAATTGAAATTAAGCATGAGAAATAAAGAAAAACAAGCAAGATGTTAAATCATACCCTAGCCATGTTGTGAGTGTTGATTAGATGAAGATTCGTGAGTAAATCGAAGATTTAATTGATGGGTTATGGTGTATTGAGAGCAGAAAAATCGAGATAGATAAAAAAAAAAATAGTGGTGGTGATGAAAAAGCTGGAAACAGCGTATTTAATCCCATCCTGCTGTACGTGTCGCGTTTTGCGACAAGGGGGTCGCGTTTCGCGACAATCTGGATTACAACGCGACAAAGAAGCTTCAAATGCGACAACATATGTGGTCCCAAACTGATCAATCTGTCGTGGTTTGAGGGGGTATGTCGCGATCCGTGACAGGTTTTTTTTCAGATTTTATATTGTTTTTGGATTTTTCATTATATCGATCAAACAAATCAAAAATTCACACGAATACTTACAAAAACAAAAATACAAAATTCTACACGAATTGATTTTTTAACGAGTCGTTTTCTCGACTCATCCCCATGTTCATGTGTCTTTCGGGTAGAGGGTGAGGTCCTCCCTCTCGATGTTATCGAATGCCTCGTGATACAATTTTAACCTATGACCATTCACCTTAAAGCTTCTACCCTCGTTATCCAACAATTCTACGTGCCCGGCCGGAAAAGCTTTCTTTACCACGAATGGACCGGACCATCGTGACCTAAGCTTTCCGGCGGAGAATTTGAATTTAGATTGAAATAACAAAACTTTATCGCCCGGTTCAAATTCTTTTCTCATCTTTAAAAACGCATCATGCCATAACTTCGTTTTCTCCTTATAAATACGCGAATTCTCATAAGCATGGTTTCGCAATTCCTCAAGTTCATGAATTTACAAAAACCAATGTTCCCCCGCTTTATTAAGGTCGGTATTACACTATTTAAGTGCCCAATACGCCTTATGCTTCACTTCAACCGGCAAATGACATGCTTTTCCGTAAATGAGACGGAATGGTGTGGTACCAATGGGTGTTTTATATGCAGTTCGAAATGCCCATAGCGCGTCATTCAACTTCCGATTCCAAATCTTAGGATTGTTTTTCACCGTTCTTTCAAGAATGCGTTTTAGTGCGCGGTTAGTATTCTCAACTTGGCCACTCGTTTGAGGGTGGTAAGCCGTGGAGAAACGGTGGGTTACTCCATACTTCTTGAGCACCTTCTCGAGTAGTTGATTTGCAAAGTGTGTACCGCGATCACTAATCAAGGCCTTTGGAAGCCTGAAACACGAAAAGAGATTTTTAAGGAAGTCAACAACGACTCTTGTGTCATTAGTAGGCAAAGCTTTGGCCTCCGCCCACTTTGACACGTAGTCAACCACCACAAGGATGTATTTGCATTTGTTGGATGCGGGAAAAGGTCCCATGAAGTCTATCCCCCAAATGTCAAATATCTCACAAACTTGAATACTCGTTTGGGGCATCTCATCTCTTTTGGAGATGTTTCCCGCCCTTTGGCAAGCGTCACAAGTTTTGATAAAGGCACTAGCATCTTTGAAAATGGTAGGCCAATAGAATCCCGAATCGAAGATTTTCTTAGCCGTATAATTAGCTCCAAGATGCCCACCCGTGGGTCCCTGGTGACAATGCTCTAGAATTTGTTGAGCTTCCTTTCCATGAACACAACGACGAATCACTTGATCCGCCCCAATTTGAAAAAGATGCGGGGCATCCCAAAAGTAAAACTTAATATCCGCAAAGAATTTCTTCTTTTGTTGGTAAGTTAAACCTTTGGAAAGAATGCACGCGGCTAGATAATTAGCAATATCGGCGAACCAAGGAGTTTTGGATTCAATTTCGATACCCATAAGGGACTCATCGGGGAATGTATCATGAATGTTCGATTCATTGAGTTCCTCTAGGTTTGGATTTTCATGACGAGATAAATGATCCGCGGCTAAATTTTCGGCACCCTTTTTATCCTTGATCTCAATGTCAAATTCTTGGAGAAGAAGAATCCAACGAATGAGTCTAGGCTTAGCATCTTGTTTGGAGAACAAGTACTTAAGGGCCGAATGATCAGTGTAAACGACCGTTTTAGACAACACCAAATATGACCTAAATTTATCAAACGCAAAGACGACTGCAAGAAGCTCCTTTTCTGTGGTGGTATAGTCCAATTGAGCCCCCGTAAGTGTCTTACTCGCGTAATAAATAGGTTTAAAGTGATTAACGTGGCGTTGACCTAAAACCGCGCCTAGCGCGAAATCACTAGCATCACACATAAGCTCGAAAGGATGTGACCAATCGGGAGATACCATGATAGGAGCGTGTGTGAGCTTCTCTTTTAAGAAGTTGAAAGCGTTCTCGCATTTGATATTAAAGTCAAAAGGAACATCCTTCTCAAGGAGTTTGGTCAATGGTCGGGCAATCTTAGAAAAGTCCTTAATGAACCGTCTATAGAATCCCGCATGACCAAGAAAACAACGAATGGCTTTAACGTTTGTAGGTTTAGGAAGGCCTGAGATAATATCAATTTTGGCTTTATCAACCTCAATACATTTACGAGAGATTTTGTGCCCTAAGACAATGCCTTCCTTCACCATGAGGTGGCATTTCTCCCAATTAAGAACAAGGTTTGATTCCTCGCACCTTTTGAGCACTTTTTCAAGATTAGCAAGACACGAATCGAAAGAGTCTCCAAAGACAGAAAAATCGTCCATGAAAACTTCCATAAAGTCCTCGATCATGTCATGAAAGATGGCGACCATACACCTTTGGAAGGTGCTCGGGGCATTGCATAGCCCGAATGGCATTCGCCGATAAGCAAAGGTACCGAAAGGACAAGTAAATGTGGTTTTATCTTGGTGCTTCGGATCAATGGGGATTTGGAAGTAGCCTGAAAATCCATCTAGGAAGCAATAGAACTCCCGTCCCGCTAAACGCTCAAACATTTGATCGATAAATGGAAGCGGGAAGTGGTCCTTCCTAGTGGCGTCGTTCAAACGACGATAATCTATACAAACTCTCCATCCCGTGACAGTACGAGTAGGTACAAGTTCGTCCTTCTCGTTGAGAACAACAGTCGTACCCCCCTTTTTGGGCACAACTTGAACAGGGCTTACCCACGGGCTGTCCGAGATGGGATAAATTAACCCAGCATCGAGCAATTTAACCACCTATTTTTTAACAACCTCTTTCATATTCGGGTTTAGACGACGTTGCCTTTGTACCACGGGTTTAAAATCATCTTCCATTAGGATTCGATGAGTACAAAAGGCCGGATTAATGCCCGGTATGTCCGAGGTTTTCCAAGCTATTGCCCTTTTGTGGGATTTAAGAACGGAAACCAACCGACCCTTTTGGTCGCCGGTAAGTGTCGAAGAAATAATAACCGGCAATTGGGACGTACCTTGAAGATAAGCATATTCCATGTGAGGTGGAAGTTCCTTAAGCTCCAAGGTGGGCGGTTCTTCGAGAGATGTTTTGATACGGAATTCATTTTTCAACCGGATAGTTTCAAATGATTTCGATTCTTTAAGCTCATCCTCTTTAATCAATTCCTCCAACTCAGCTTCCGGGTCGAAGTCACCGTTGACTTCACCCATCATGATTACATCCGACATGTCTACACTTAACAATTCCTGCAAATCATGCTCAACACAACCGTCAATAACATCAATAGCAAAACATTCATCATCGGTTGAAATAGGGTGTCTCATGGCTTTATTAATGTGACAAATCACCCTCTCATTCCCAACACCTAAGCTAAGTTGTTCTTTTTGAATGTGGATGATAGCATCCGCGGTGTTGAGGAATGGTCGACCTAAAATAATGGGCACCTTAGTGTCCTCTCTCATCTCTAAGATCACGAAATCAACTGGGAATACAAGTGACTCAACCTTTACCAATATGTCCTCAGCTATTCCAATGGGGGTATTAAAAGAATGGTTCGCTAAGAGAATCCCCATTCTTGTAGGTTTCAAGTCTCCTAGGCCAAGTTTAAGATATAACGAATATGGCATAAGGTTAACACTAGCACCTAAGTCGGCAAGTGTATCGTACACTTCCGAATTACCCATAACACAAGGGATAAGAAAACTACCCGGGTCTCCCAATTTTGGAGGCATCTTGCTCTTTTTCAAGATGGCCGAACATTCCTTATGGAGGAATGCGGTGGATACCTCATGGTACTTACCTTTCTTGGAGATTAGATCTTTGAGAAACTTCCCATAGTTAGGCATCCCCTGGAGTACTTCCGCGAGTGGCATGTTCATGCTAATCTGTTTAATCATGTTTGCAAATTTCTGATATTGACTAGCGAGCTTATCCTTCTTTAATGCTTTCGGGTAAGGAATTGGTGCTTTGTATTCCTTCAACGGCGGTGATTTAGTTATGATCTCCGGCGGATCATCTTCCTTTTTCTCTTCGTCGGGCGACTTTTCTAACTCGGGCTCTTCCTCCTTTTGCTCCTCATTAATAGGTACCTGCAAAACATTAGAAGAAACAATAGGAGAAGACTTCGGAGTTTCCTTGTTAATAACCAAACCACTTCGAGTGGTTATAGCATTCACGTGCTCATTCCTAGCAGGCACTTTGTTGTTGGGATTGGATTGCGTATTAGTTGGGAGAGCACCTGGTGGTCTCTCCGATAAAGATTGATCGATACGCCCCATATCCCGTTCCAAGTTCTGAATCGAAGCCTGCTAATTTCTAACTTGCTGTTTAGTAGATTCCCCATCTTTCCTCAAAGCAGTGATACTTTCGTCCGTTTTCATAATAAAACCTCGTAGCAATTCCTCCAAAGGAGGCATCTTATTCTCTGGCTGCTGAACTGGTGGCATAGGCTGCTGGAAATTCCTAGGTGGTGCTTGCTTAATTCTGTTATTAAACCCAGGCGGCCTGTACGGATATACCTTCTGATTGCCTGATAAACCTGATTACCACTCTGATAATTGTTACCACCCATGTTATTCGCCTGATTGAAAAACTGTCTCCCACCCGGAAATTCACTAAGGGCAAAATCACCCTTCTTAAGGTAACCCAGATAATTATCCTATTCCTCTATTGACGCTTGATGACAATCTTTGGTAAGATGCGGTCCTTGGCATAATTCACAACCCACCTTCATAGCGTGCATCTCTTTAGTCATTGACTCCATCTGTCTCTTAAAAGTCGCAAGTTGAGCCTTAACCGCAGCAAGCTCGTCACTAGTTTCGGTACTAGCAACATAAGAAGAGCGAGAAACATCTAATTCTTGATGCCAATCATATGAATGCGTAGATGTATCGGAGATGATTTCATAAGCGTCATCCGGAGTCTTTTTCATCAAAGAACCACCTGCAGCAATATCAAGTTCTTTCCTTGTCGGCACATTAACACCCTTGTAGAAAATTTGGACCTTATTGAAGTTGTTCAACCCGTGTTGAGGACAATTTCGTAACATTTTTCCAAACCGTGTCCAAGCATCATAAAGTGTCTCATGTGGCTTCTGAACAAAGTGATTAATGTCGCTCTGAAGTTGAGCGTACTTTGCAGCTGGAAAGAACCGATGCAAAAATTTATCTTCCATTGTAGCCCAACTATCAATTTCACATTCTGGCAAAGAGTCTAACCAATCCTTGGCGTCATCTTTCAAAAACCAAGGAAAAACCCTCAAATAGATAACTGTATCCGCGATATTTGCAATCTTGAACAAGTTGCAAATGCTTTAGAAGGAACGAAGATGCTCGAATGCATCCTCTTTCGGTGTACCTCTGAATTGGCATTGGTGAGTTATCATATTAAGAATCTGTCCTTTGACCTCAAATCTGTGGTGACTGGTGGCTGCCTAATAGCATGTCCATTACCAGCCCTTGTGGCTTTCATCAATGCTTCCATAGTCTGTCCTGCTGCTCCTTCAGCCAAGTTAACTTCTTCCTTAATATACTCAAAATGCGGAATATAAAAAGGTAACTCAGCGAAATCCTCGACGATTTCCTGTTCTTCTTTAGCTTTCCTGCGTGTGTAGTAAACTCTAGACTGTTCCAGAGTTATTGGTACCTAACCTGCGATCACACCACAACAAAACCGCGCGTAAAATCAAACAAAAATAACAGAAAAGGAACTTTTGCAAGAATTGCTTCTCACAAAAGGATCGAATAATCAAAAGCTTAACCAAATTTCCAATAATTACACCGCTCCCCTGCAGCGGCGCTAAAAAGTTGATGTGTAATTTCGTACTCTAAATTATTAGCTAAATACCTATCGATTATCACACAATACAGGCAACTGTAACCAGTTCGTGTAGTAATTAAACAAGTATTTGACCAATTCGTTCCACAGAGAGCAGGTAATTGAAAATTGAACTATTAATTATTCTAAGATTTAAAAGGGGAGTTTTATTGTAAAACTGATTAAACGCGAAAGTAAATTAAACTTAACTCAATAAGAAGCAAAGGTATCCACTTAGTAAAATTCCCTAGGCTAGGATTGCTCGGTTAAACCCGTTAATTAAACAATTACAATGATGTGACACTGTATTTATCTGTCGATTCCTACAGTTTAAGACTAGCAACCTAAGTATAACTGTCGTTAACCTAGAGTTACTAACCAATTCACAATGATATTACTCAAGATTATAATCTAACTTAGGTTGGTTTGGTGTCCCTTACAACCTCACAATTATTGCAACTAATTTCAAGCTCAACCACTATACGATTAATTTTATTATCGGTGTCCCTCATAAAATCTCACGTAATCCTAAATTATTCACGTTTAATAATCTAGTAAAAGCTATTAATCAATTTAACTATCGTTAGTTAATCAATAACTTCCGTGATCTAACAATCGATAAGCTTTAATAACAGTGGATCTTAGCTAGACATAAAATTGTGTAATTTTAATTAATTGTTGTTAACCAAAAGATCGCAATCCGTCACCTAGGTTCATGTATCTAAGTGGATACTAAGAATTTAGCTACTCATGACAAAGCAAATAACAAATAAATAAGAAGAACAATTAAACATAATCATTAAATTGAATAAAGAACAAAATAATAAAAGTTAAATAAGAGTTAATTTAAAGATTAAACTAACCAAACTTGATGTACTAAGTTAAACCCTTGCAAAATAATGTAGAAAAGCTATAAAATTCGTAATAGTAGCTGCTGTGGAAGAAAATTCGTAAAATAAAACTGCATGCCCAAAATTGGGGTGAAAAACGAGTATTTATAGAAGTAGAGAAAATAGCTGGAACCGCCTCGTGTCGCGATCCGCGACAACCCCATCGCGATACGCGACGAACCAGGACGCGGTATAACTACTTGAAACGCGACAGATTGATCAGTTGGCCCTTTTTTCCATGTCGTATTCTGATGCAATTCATCACATATCATGATGACCAAAACGCGATAAACCTCATCCTGAAGCGATGGAAACTGATTTTTTCACCCGAGGCACGTTTATCTTTAACTCTAACTTCGTTTTGGCTATATCTTCAATAAAAATCAACATTAATGAGCCAACGAATCATATCTTGACACTTTCTTCATTTTAAACTCAAATAACTAGATATCTTAATCATAGTCTTCAAAATACCAGCAAATGGAACAGAATAACGTCCAAAATATATGTATGAAAATGGCGTTATCACTAACATTTAAAATACTTATACAATATAGATTTTTAAATATAATACTAAACACATGTGTATATAAATATATATATATATATATATATAAATATATAGATATATCAAGATAACTAAAAGTATAGTTATTAATTATTGTAATGATATAAATATAAAATAAATATATATAACATATAAGTTAAGATATGATTTACATAATTAAAGAATATGTTTTTAATGAAATTTAGAAGAATAAATCCTAAATAACTACAAGATATATAAAAAGATATAACAAATAAAATTAGGTATATATAAACTTATTCGGTTACAGTTATGTATATTAATAAGTACACAAATGATATAGGTTCGTGAATCCGAGGCCAACCTTATACTTGTTCAATGATGTTATATGTATTTTTACTACAAAATACAGTATGGTGAGTTTCATTTGCCTTTTTACCCTTTATATTTTAGGGCTGAGAATACATGCGCAATTTTTATAAATGTTTTACGAAATAGACACAAGTAATCGAAACTACATTATATGGTTGAATTATCAAAATCGAATATGCCCCTTTTTATTAAGTCTGGTAATCTAAGAATTAGGGAACAGACACCCTAATTGACGCGAATCCTAAAGATAGATCTATCGGGCCCAACAAGCCCCATCCAAAGTACCGGATGCTTTAGTACTTCGAAATTTATATCATGTCTGAAGGAGGATCCCGGAATGATGGGGATATTCTCATATGCATATTGTGAATGTCGGTTACCAGGTGTTCAATCCATATGAATGATATTTTTGTCTCTATGTATGGGACGTATATTTATGAGAAATAGAAATGAAATTCTTGTGGTCTATTAAAATGATGGAAATGATTATTTATGTAAACTAATGAACTCACCAACCTTTCGGTTAACACTTGAAAGGATGTTTATTCTCAGGTACGAAAGAAATCTTCCGCTATGCATTTGCTCAATTTATAGATATTACTTGGAGTCATTCATGGCATATTTCAAAAGACGTTGCATTCGAGTCATCGAGTTCATCAAGATTATTATTAAGTCAATTATAGTTGGATATATTATGGAATGGTATGCATGCCTGTCAACTTTCGATGTAATGAAAGATTGTCTTTTCAAAAACGAATGCAATGTTTGTAAATTGTATCATATAGAGGTCAAGTACCTCGCGATGTAACCAATTGTTGTGAATCGTTTATAATCGATATGGACTTTGTCCGGATGGATTAGGATGGGTCTCTACAGATACTTCACCCAGGGTGGTGCCTTAACACGTCGACACTTCACCCCGAGTGGTGTCTTAACACATCGACACTTCACTCATTACATCTCTCGGAGTGGCATCTTAACACGTCGATGCTTCACTCCCGAGTGGTGTCTTAACACGTCAACACTTCACTCGCCACGTGAGAAGTGGTGTCTTAACACGTCGACACTTCACGACTCATACCACACAAATAAATACATCATATATGCACGCATATAATTATTCCACTCACCTTATCACGTCGGTGGTGATTAATTACTCCCGAATGCTTCAAGCAAGGTACCTAATACATAAGTACACATTCAATACACAACAAGTGGAATTAACCACCTTACTCACTCTTGAGCATTTAATGTCCTAACCGCATTAAATGACTCACACCCACCAAACCGCCCATTAATGGCCATGACTCGTCATAAATCACTAAAAGCTAGTGATTAGAACCTACTATAACCAATCAACACAAACTTAGGGTATTTCATACCCATTTCACCCAATTGGTCATCCATGACTCATTTGACCCATTTTGACACTTAGACTCACAACCCAAGTCAAACTTAAATCCTTTAACAAGCTTCCATCATTAACAAGTGTGTTAGTGACTAGCAACTCAATTTAACACTTACAAAACCCCAATTACATGAACAAACCCTAGGTTAACACCATTTGGGTTTTCTTACATCAAATTAACCCAAATCCACCCATTAAATCCCCAAATGGGTCTTACAAGACTCAAATGGCCAAACCCTAGCCATAAGTTAACTAAAACTCAAAATATGGAGTTAAGGCTTACCAACACTATCCACTCGTAGCTAAGAACAAGGAGAACAATATTACTTCTTGCTCCAAAGATCAAATCTCAATTCTTCACCTTCAAATCTCAAGTTTAATCTAAGTGGGTTTTGTGTTTTGAGAGAAAAATGAAGAAGAAAATGGAAAAGAAATGAATCAAGTGGATAAGATTTGGAGTCATATGGCTAGTCACACATCTAAATTACTAATTTGCCCCTTAAAGCCTCTTAAAAGAGCTAAATTTGGAATCAGTCCCGCAAGACTGCTGCGGCGCGGCCCAAATCGTCGCGGCGCGACATACCAAAGAAATTCGATCCAGTTTTATCCGCCTCCTGATTCGGGTTTTCTTGTAGTGCCGCGGCGCGGTAATGAGCATCGCGGCTCGGCGATAGCCACCACCTGACCACCTTGCAATAATTTAAACCCACGATGATTTTCATGATTTGTACATTCCGAGCTAGCTTCCCATTCACGTTTGGATTTCACCAAATAGTCTCACAAGACTTACTACACTCCTAATCACGCGTATACTTATACATGCATACATTCTTAAGCATATATATATATATATATATATATATATATATATATATATATATATATATATATATATATATATATATATATATACACAACAACTAACACTTATGTTTATTTATCACAAACCACGAAATATAAACGTACAAGTGGTTAAACACGTACCTTTAGACATGTACGGGGAAAATGGGATGTTATAATCATCGTACGAACTAGCTTCATACGATCTAAAACGTAAAGACTTTCAGGTATGTCTCGAACTATAAAACCTTCATGTCTTTGGGCCACTCAACCCTGTATGCTGAGTTGTTGGTGGACTCTTAAATCGGCCACCCTGTCAGAATCGAAATGATACCGATGTGGGTTATCCACTACTAAGTGTCGGAGGTTCGAATATTGTTAGTCCTTAAACCCTATCATACACTCAAGCGTAGGTTCATCTTGACCTCGTGAAAATATGCTTGATCACAAATCACTAAGAGAGCTACACAGCATATGTAATCAAAGTCAAGCCTAAAACAAACTCATAGCAATGGATCTTTAGCTAACTCAACAACACAGAATCATGTAATTCATTCAAACAACAATAATCAATTGATTTGGGGCAACCACTAGCATTAGAGATTCATAGATAAGCAAACACAAGAGATTTAGCCAACCATAGATAAAATTAAACTAATAATAAGCATAGAAATGTAAATCATCATCATTTTTAAGTTATTACAAGTAATCAATGCAAAATATGAAAAGTAAAGTGAAGATTACAACCCAAAATGTAAAGAAGATGAAGATCTAAGCTAAACAATGATGAATCTTAAGCTAGCTTCCTTGAATCCACCCTTAAACACCAATGGATGATGAAATTAGGGTTTTGTATGTGAAATTCGGACCTTAAGCATCTGCTCTCAAAGATGCATATGAAAAATGACCTACTCTCGTTCCTTTTATAGTGCTGAAAATATGGGCTGAAACAGCCTCATGAACGTCGCTTTTACTTCAGGAGCGGCACTTTTGGCTTGGTGAGGAGCGGCGCTTTTGACTTTAGAACGCCGCTTTTGGCTCTGAACAGGGGCGACGCTTTTGTTGAGGAGCGACACTTTTGGCTGATCATGAGCGACGCTTTTGACATGTAGAGCGGCGCTTTTGGAGCTGTTTCCTACACTTGTCATTTTCTTAGCCAATTTTGCCCATGATTTGGTCAATTTTACACCAAATCAACTCCTTAGCCCTTAATTTACCAATTAGCTCAATAACACACTAAATAGGCTCCGAGATAGTCAAAAACCGAGCGAAGTGAGGTAGATATCACGAAATAAAACATATATAAATGGAGCGATATCAGGCTGTGACCATCTATCAAGGGTATTAGTAAGAGGACGATGTTTTAAATTTATAATATGTGGGACCTAAATCTACTACTCCTTCTTATGGGTGAGTAAGAGATGTATGACATAGGGTCATTCGTTTAAGAAGACAACAATATTGAATATTATCCGCAGAATCCTCTTAGTAATTAATTATATTTAGGAGTAGTTTTGGGTTTTCTAAGAGCTAAGGTAGATAAATAAAGAAAGTAAATACGATAAAATTTGTAATTCATATAAGGTTAAACTAAGGGCGTGTAATGATTTCATCAGTTACTTGGCTGAGATTGTGAAATGTTGGCTCGTGAATAGGCAGTGACTTTGTATTCGTTATGTTATACCTAAACGTCTCTATCACGTTAATGATATTTCACTGGGTAATTACGTTAGGTTTGGTGATTCTAAATAGACAGCAATGCCCTCAACCCCCGACGTCCATCAAACACGAGTACGTGTAGGCATGAGCGGCTCATCAATAGGAGCGCTCGGAAAAGACTGCATATTAACATTCCATAAGGTCTAAACTTTCTTATGCATAATGAAAGACAAGGTATTCCTAACTCGAGAGACGCGATGTGTTTTGATGCTTTCATTAACGATTGGTTAATACATGGTAGTTAGGCCCTTAAAAGAGCTCAACTATAAAGAACATGATGAATAAGCTACTGAGTAGCTTCCATGAACACGTTCGGTTATCCTTACGATCAAATCCTTTATGGATTTTAGATAAAGAGTTCCTTAATTAACTAAGAATCCCACAAGCGGGGTGCAATGCTTGAGACTGCATTATGGTGCAGTGTACTGGTCACCACTAGACTGTTTCCATACGTAGCAGAGATACAGCTTACAACAACCGTTATGCTTCAGGCTACACATACAAAGTTATATGCTTAGTGACTACACGAGCATGGTTCAAGACCGACAATGTACTCCTAGTATAATCAGAGATTCCACTACGAAAGGGACCTCTGCCGGAATCCATAGCATAGGTTGACTTACTACAAACAGTGTACCTTTGTTAAGTTTTTTTTTTTTTTGTATTCGACAGAATTCTCTTACCAAGGGGTGACACAGATAGTGTCCTCTGAATCGGGGTTCGCGACTTTCCAATAACAGATCCAATAACTACGTTCTATTAGTTGGAAAAGCAATTGGGTTTAAATATAATCAGAAAGCATCTCAACAACATACACAGTTCACAATATAATTTCAGCATCGTAACTGACTACGTCATAACATACACAAAAGATAACTACTTGCTAATCATGGTAACAATATCATAAAATCATAATAATGTAAGAGATTATATAAAGATAAAGGATAGAAGTACCAGTAGATTAATTGATTTCCAAAAGTATAAAAGTGACATCTTCAGACTCCAGACGGCTCCTAATATAATCTTCGACATCTTCCTCTGGGTACTAAGTTTCTCGCTCGGAGGAGGGGCCTTGAAAGTATGACTTTCTAAATTTGTAGTGAGAGAGAAGTAACGTGTGAAGTGTGATGAAAATGGGTGACATAATGGCCTTTAAATAGGCAAGTCCGGGCAATGGCAGGCCGTGTTCCAAGCACTGGCAGGTCATGTGCCAAGGGCGTGTGTCATGCCCGTGTACACTGGCAAGCTGTGTGATTAGGCCATATGCCTTGAACCCTGGCAAGGCTTATAGCTCACGACAGGCCGTGTGCCAAGTTCGTATGCCATGGCCGTGTAGCTCGGTCAGTCTTGCTTGTTTCCGGGATCGTAACTTGGTTTCCGATGTCGTAACTTGATTTTCACCAAATTCGCTCTAGATTCTTCGTTTTAAGTCTCTTTTCTCCGATTCTTCTTGCATCATCTTTGTAATCACTTAATCTATCAAATAAAGCAAGCAAACACTCATTTCTTAGATAAAGTTAATTACTTTATTGATTTTTGGGCTTAATATCGGGGGTACAAACGTGACCTTTTAGCCGATATCAAATATCCCACACTTAGACTTTGCTTGTCCTCAAGAAAACTTCTCGTTTTTAACTTCAAGAAATCTTTTGAAGTTTTCGTTCTATTTACCTAAGTTGTTTGCTTTTTATTATAAGAGCATAAATAAGGTGAGTCCTCTGTGTTAGGGTTAGAAACTATATCTGCAAACATGCGAGGAGGTTACATGACTTAGGCTACCTCTCATGGTTCACTTAATTCACACAAGTATATAGGGTTCCCTATAGATCTAAGAAATGAGTTCGCTCATAGCCAGTCATGTTGTACTCATCGTCATAGGCTTGATAAAGACTCAAATCCTTGTTACTAATGAGACAGCGGTGATAACCATAGCTTCTAGGTCATTTGTCAAGGTGAAGAGGTAAAACGAATTTTCAGAGTGGTGGTGAAGTTGTTTAAGATGAATAAGGGTAAAATAGCCTCTTTAAAGACCTTATTCGGAATTTCGTAAAGGTATAGATAGGAGTGTTAATATTTTTGTGAAGCACTTATAGAATTTCGATAGACTCTTTTCTTTAGGAATTTTCTTATGATGAACAAGCATAATTTTGATTTTCGGTTTCTCGGTCTACCAGCGGTCTTTAGTTTTTCTTTACTTTATAACTTTTACTCATTTTCTTAGAACTTTGAAGAGATGTTTCTTGATATCAATTGGAGTCTTTGCTCTCTTTTTTTTTTTCAATCATCTCTAGGAACTTCTGCTTGGTAGACTTTCAAGTTTTCTGCCACAATACTTGTAAGTACTATCTTCGAGGATCTGCCTTTTGAGGTGATCTCATTTTCTGAGGGTTTATCTATGTATGGTGAATCTATGATCATATGACTGTCCATTAACCTAGGTGATGGTGATGATTATTATTATGATGAAGATGATATGTGAATGAATGGATGATGGTGATGGTGGTGAATGGGTGATAGTGTAGGGAAAGAAGGATTTCTTTGACAAATGGCTAGATCTTCTGGTTATACCCATGTCACGTTTCGCTACTCGAAAATGTAGATCTATAGCAAGATCTGATTCTGAGCGCACACATCAGCGCACTCAACGGATAGTAGTGAAGAATTTAAAAATAAAAATGCTTTTCAGGGCTTTATTTATGTGAAGACCCGAAAATTTCTGACCAAATTTAAACTTTATTCTTATATGGTTATGACATGATAAGCAAAGTCAGTTAAACTGTGTCTCAAAATTTTTGAACTATTTCATATATGCAATTACCCTTCGACCATTTTCGACGATTCACGAACAATAGATATGTTTATATAAATAATTAGATATAAATAAATATGATAATACATTAATAAATTATTAATTTTTGGAGTTAAGAATATAAAATAATAAACGATATCATAAAGTTTATTATTAAAATAAATCTATATATACATAGTATATTGAATATAAATGATTTCGAGCTTAATTTAGTAAACGGTTGAAATACTCGGTTGACGTTTTGTTAGTGTTCATATAGATCTAATACAAATTTATAAAGATTTAAAATAAGAGTTAGTCCGTAAATAGATTACGAAGATTATTGGTTTGATAGAAATATTTTCATCTTTTTAGTTTAAATTTTAGTACTCCGTATATAGTACTTGGAATTAAAAACAAATAATGGACGAAAATTTTTTATTAGGTTTCAATCAGTTAATGATCAGAATAAATAAGTGAAATTAATTTAAAAAAAATTGAGACTTCTAGAAAGACTTTTAGATATTAACTGTTTAGCAAAGAACCAGGATACCCACTCTGTAAAATTGTCAGCATAAGAATCTAAAATCTGCGGCTGCTATCCGCTTACTCTTATGAATCATTTGATTCTTAATTTATATTATAATATTATTATATAATATTTAATATTATATGATGTATGAGCACTATGATTTATATAATACATATATTACACCGTTGTTATTGTAAAACAAGAATCCACCAGCACAATTCTTTTCTCAACTTTTTCTTTTGACTTAATTACATATCAAACTATTATAGGTATGTATATGATGATACTATCTTTCACCCCCATGAAACCCACTTATTCAATCACCAAGATTATCACCCTTACAACCATCATTTACACTCTTCTGCTATTCGTTATTATTGATATCGGGTGCGATCACCAACCCAACCCGAACATCCCTTGATTTCTACTGTAACTAATCGACAACTACCACCTTCCACCATCGTTGATCACCACCATTAATTTTCTCGTATCTTTCCTTAACCTAATAAGAGAGCACCCCCTTGTCATTTGCAAGAAGTTTTTGCATCATGTTATAATATAGAACAAGATAACTACTATTATATTTGTTAGAAGAACGTGCAATCTTAACTCATAACCAACACAGTTGTCAAGCTCGTTAAATTGCATATGGCGCGTCCTATGTATAAGCTTCCTCGTATTGATCTTTTATCATGAGTGTAAGTCCCTATATATCATTAGTTCATCTTATTTTAACATGTAACCTTATTATTTCCAGTATTAATAAAGAGACTTTAACAATGAGTTGGGTTTACCTCAAAACAACCTTAAAACGGATGGGTTTACATCAAAATAAATTGCTCTGAACCACCATCTAATACACTTCGTTTTCGGTTCATCTTCTACAAGGACCACACCACTTCCATTCGCCACCTTCAACACCCTCAAAATCCACCCCAACCGTCACCCTTGAAATGTTAATGCAACCCGTTGTTTGGAGTCGTTGTACAACCACCAATTCACCACCTTGTTTAAAAAAAAAAACCAAGAAACCCACCTAGCAAATCACTTCACCATCAAACGCCACCATTATATTTCTGTAGCTACTGTAATATTTTTGTTTTGTGTCGGTGAAGATGACATTAAATGAAATAGATGGGTTAACCCATCGTATATTATAACCTCACCAAAAACCGCCATCATTGCCTTTATTTTTCTAATATATTCTTCTGTTTCGCTGTATACATTCAAACCAAGAAACAACCACCTCCTGTACCATCTGTACTGATTAAATTATGTCGTGAACCACCGAAGCAGACCACCACCATATCTAATATATTTTCTTCGCTACAGATATTCTATTTCGGTTTCTTTTCAAAAAGGATCGAGCCGTTTGTTGCTGTTCTATTGCCAAGATTATAAGCAATCGTAAAACTTTTTTTCAAATAATAAACTATCATGGAATTTCTTGTGAATCGATGCAATTAAAGATGCTGTTTTCCTTCGTGTTCTTTTTCCTTGAATGGCCAACAACCATGACAAGTTAACCCCACTTGTTTGTAAAGAATAATAGAAATCGATTTAGGTTGAAGGACCGTGAAGTTGTTTACATTGTTGGGCTTCCGAATTAATGAACTGTAATTGATTTGGGCCGTGAACATATTCCAATTGTTGGACCGAGAACTTGTTTTGATATTGGGTCGAGACCCATTTTCATTTTGGCTGTAAATAACGATGATTATGATAACGTGATGATGTAGTGATAATGTTAAATGATATGGGACGATGATGATTTATGTTGGTAAGTCGAACGAGATGATGCTAGATGGTGTATGTTGATGATGTGGTAATATACAACAACGAATAAAATGATGATGATGATGTAAGTAAAAATAATGATGAATGATATAAAATAGACATGATAATGATTCATGATCGATGATAATAATGTTGGTCACGATGATGAGGTGATGAAGAGGATGAAATAGAAAATCGAGTTACGTAAATTAAGTCCTTGATATAATCAGAAAAGTTGAGATAAAGGAGTGGTTTGGGAGTGTTATCGGGTTAGCGGGATGTCACGGGTTCAAACCCGGACTTGGGCATTTTTTAAGGACCACTTCTTTAAGGTAGTATTACTATTACCATTGTTATTATTATTGTTATTATTACTAATATTATATGTTTTATTATTATTATTATTATTATTATTATTATTATTATTATTATTATTATTATTATTATTATTATTATTATTATTAGAAAAATTATCATTTTTATCAAAATTATTATTATTGATATTATCATTATCACTAAGAGTATCACTATTTTTAAATTTATCATTTTTATTAGCATTATTTTTATCATCATTATTATTAGTATTAATAATATATCAAATAAATATTTTTTAAATAAAAATATATTTATGACATAAAACATAATTATATTAATATTTTTGTAATAAATATTAATTATCAATTTAAAGTATATAAGAATAAATATATCTAATTAAATTATTAATGAAACATATAATTTATTAAAATAACAATTATATCACTAATAATATATAATTTGGTTCTATTACAACTATATGTGTTAATATATATAAATGATATAGGTTCGTGAATCCAAGACCAACCTTGCATTGTTCAATTCCGTCGTATGCATATTTTTATTACAAAATATCGTATCATGAGTTTCATTTACTCCATTTTTAAATGCTTTTGCAATATATATTTTTGGGACTGAGAATACATGCGCTGCTTTTATAAATGTTTGACGAAATAGACACAAGTACTCGAAAATTACATTCTATAGTTGAATTATCGAATCGAATATCACCCTTTTAGCGTGGTAGCCTAAGAATTAGGGGACAGACACCCCCCATACTGGAAAATGGTATGCTTTAGTACTTTGAGTTTATATTATACAGATGGATTTTTGTTTTGGGGATATTCTATATGCATGATGTTAATGTCGGTTACCAGGTGTTCAATCCATATGAATGATTTTTAAACACTTGCGAGTGTATGATTATTGAATAAAGGAAATCTTGTGGTTTATTAAAATTATGGAAATGATTGATTACGATAAACTAATGAACTCACCAACCCGTTGGTTGACACTTTAAAGCAAGTTTATTCTCAGGTATTAAAGAAATCTGCCGCTGTGCATTTGCTCATTTTAGAGATATTACTTGGAGTCATTCATGACATATTTCAAAAGATGTTGCATTCGAGTCGTTGAGTTAATCAAGATTATTATTAAGTCAATTATAGTTTGATATATTATGAAATGGTATGCATGCCTGTCAACTTTCGATATAATGAAAGTTTGTCTTTTAAAAATAAATGCAATGTTTGTAAAATGTATCATATAGAGGTCAGAACCTCGCAATGTAATTATATGTTATTGTATTCGTCATTATGGATTAGGACGGGTCTTGACAGGTGGTATCAGAGCAGTGGTCTTAGCGAAATAGGTCTTGCATTAGTGTGTCTAACTGATAGTTGTTTAGATGCATTAGTGATTCTGGACTTCGACCGTGTCTGCATGTCAAAAGTTTTGCTTATCAATTCTAGTCGAAAATCATCTACTTATCATCTGTAGGAAATTACCTGTTTATCATTCTTAGTCTAGACACATCTTACTATAATGATTGCATGAATAGTATATAGACAAAATTCATATCTTAGCGTATCTGTTACTGTAAACTTTGCCTGACATATTCCGTAAATTCCTCCGTAATCTGTGAAATCTTTTGTTCTATATATACAGATATTCTATGTAATTAGAATACCATCCGATAGCCGAAAATCATTTCATATCGAAAAATTCTTTATTCAATCGTACGAAATGGAACTCGCTACTAATTCAAGTCCCTCGGATTCCGATATGGAGTTTCACTCAAGCTCTGAAAGCAGTATAACCGGAATGGATCAACAAATCAGTCATCACCAATTCTGGATGAATTGGGGATGGGTTCGTAGTCAACTTAATCAATGGAGACGCGAAGAAGGCGATCCCTTCCACCAACCGAATTCACCTCTTGGCGAAGAACCTGATGCACTTACCGGCGAACCTATCCGAAACACAACTTTCAGCCTCATTTCTAGAGCAGCTCGACACGATTATATTCTATCCACAATTCTAAACCTTATTCATCCGCTCGTTCCAACCGACAATTATCCCGTAACAATGGAAAAAGTCAACGAACTTCGCGCTCGAGTAATCAATTTGGAGAATATGGTGCAAAATTTTCCAGCTTCAGCAACATCACCAGCACCAACAGTACCATCAATAACAGCACCAGTACCGTCAACAATCCATGCCTCAACATCTCATTTTGTACCTCGAGTATAATCATCATTCTACGTATCATTCTACATCAATTATCTTCGTTCTTCACGGCGATTATGTAATCTCTAATGTTTTAGAGATTATGTATTCTAGTTCTAATGGTAAATCAAATGAGATTAATATTATATTAACTCATTAAATCCATGATTACATCTAAAGAAAATATATATGGAAGTATATTTTCATAAAGATTGTAATTAAAAATTCTTTTGTACAAACTGTTAATGGTGAAAATATTTTAACGGGTAGGTAATACTCGAGGAATATTTAGATTTCACATTAATAAATTACACTGTACATTCGTCGAATCTGATTCAACGGTCATTCACTATCCTACTTACATCCACATATATACGAATCCGTTCACCACAGAATAACCATTATCATTCAATTTCATATTCGGATTTTGACTTATCAGAATCTAACAAGTGGCATAATGAAGAAAACATTGGACAAAAATAAAATTTGTTAGAAACAAACAAATTAACTATGAGAAATTTTATTAAGAATCCACGCTAACAAAATTCTAGCTAACTGTTCCTAGCTAACTGTTAATTCTACCAATTTTATTTATCGCAATTTTAATTATCGTCATTTAATTTCTGTTATTTATTTTACGCACTTTATTTATCATCATTTAAATACTGTTATTTACGCACTTTAAATATCGGGACACGTATACAAGGTTTTAACATATCATATCGACGCATCTATATATATTATTTGGAATAACCATAGACACTCTATATGCAGTAATGTTTGAGTTAGCTATACAGGGTTGAGGTTGATTCTAAAATAATATATATACTTTGAGTTGTGATCGAGTCTGAGGCATGTATACAATGGGTCACGATACGTATTAATTAATTCGAATATTATATGTTATATTATATATGAATTATTGAATTACTAATTGTGGACTATTAACTGTGGACTACTAACATTGGACAATTAAAATGAATTAAAATATTGATTATAACATATGAAACTAAACATTTCTTCATGTTTGCCACTTGATTTCATCTTAAACCTCATTTGTATCTTAACGATTACAATCTGCGTTCCAACCTTTCATGGTTCTTGAAAACACCTCAATCGAGAGAATGAACCAACCACACTTCATCTATGAAAGGAAATATTGATGCATATAGTTATGCACCGGAAAATACTCGGAACCTGAGTAAACGTTTAACACGTATCTGTGCTAGCTCCTTTGGCATTGTTATTATCGAAAATAACATTGCAATTCTTTTCCAAAGTAGCCAATTTTGTCACAGCTTCAGCAAATCAATTTCGACTTTTCATTTGAATAAACCCTATTATAACTTTGATATATAAGTTTGTCCTTTCATCATCGTTACCGGAGAACCTTTTATACCCCACCACATTAGCAGTAAACTTACCAGCAACTTCATTACTCATTGGCTTAAGTCTCTCCGAAGAACCATTTTATTTGTTCATCAAAACCCTGTCATATACTCATTCACATCTTATCACGAGAATTGCCATACTTATTACTAAGAATTAGCAATCAGTACTTTGAATCTCGCAGCGTTACTATATCAACAGTTATATGTATACATATAACATTTATCTCTCAGAATTTTGATCTTCCATTCTGAAATCCTGAAAACCACCTAGTCTGCGAATTGATACTCCAAATTTTGAAAACTGTTGAATGAAGCAGCAAAAACTAGAGATGACTTTAACAGTCAAAAGTTTGATGATAAAGAAGGATACGTTGGAAAAGCTCAAAAGAAAATTTGATACTGGAAAACAGATTGAGCAAACCATGAAGGAGACTGTAGACAAATCACAGAGACTAAATCTGCCTTCAAAGAATCCAAATGATTCAGTATCTGCTAAAGTCATTAACGAATACCTTGCTCCTGACTCTACACTGTTACGAACAAATCTTCATCATTATCCATCGATATTAGAAATTCTAAGATATCATCGTATCTTTCATTATAAATATCCTCGATATTTCTGAAGATATTTTCATAACTATTCTTATCTGAGATCATTTATCTCTTCGCGATATCAGTGTTACATCAGAAAGGAAACAGTTTTAGTTTCTAAAATTTGAAAAATCCAAATTTAAAATATGAATGTCTTTAAAGTAGTGTTGGGAACTGAAGCATGAGTTAGTATAATATAATGACACTTGATCAACGTGATTATATTACAGTAAGTCATGCTGAGTTGCTAATGGAACGTGATGATTCACAGACTATAACGTCATCATGTGCCATGTTACACGACTCTTACATTCTATCTAATCTCCAAACATATCGAGAACATATCTTCCTGATAGTTCTATCTTTTCTATTAAATTCTGGTAACTTAATCAATCAAGATCGTGCTATTACAATTTCTCTCTTAGAACATTAGTCATGTTCATTTGAAACTCCATACTTACGAATTTTGGACCATTACACGCTTTACAAAAGGTCGAGAAGAGAATAAAAAGGCAAAGAGCTCCCGAATATAAGAGAAAATATAAAGCCCAATAACAACACGGAGGTTACAAACCGTGGATATTAATACGAATAGAAATATAAATACATAGTAGAATTAAGAATAGTATCACCCCCAAGGTAATAGTAGAAGTAAACAGATTTTTCTGGTGGAAGATTGAAAAGAAGGATGACAGAAATGATAATTAGAAAAATATCAAGGATTAGAGCGGGATTAAGCATTTTCATAATCTTTTGGATGTATGAACTAAGAAAGAAAATATAGGGATGGTGAGAATAATGGAACGGAAGAGTTTAATTTATAAAGCAAAAATCAGACGTAACAATCGAGACAGATGACCGCATTTAATTAAAGAGATCCTAATTCCCTTAAATCCCGAAGAATCCGATCTTATAGATTTCGAAGATTTTCTTTAATCCCTTGAATTCCATAATTCAACCAAGACAACGTCAAAAGTTAAGACGCACCTTATTTTCTAAATTTAACCCTGACTACGTCAAAAGCTAAGACGAATCTTTACTTCTTTATTTCGCTCTTTTGTGATAACTTCACTCGTACTCTTCGAGTAATCGAATTATCTTATCCATATTACTCAACAGTAATAAAACTCTATTTATCAGCTCATATGCGTCATGAAAACATACTTATTGTCAACCATGACGATCCCAATCAAATTTCGGGACGAAATTTCTTTAACGGGTAGGTACTGTGACGACCCAGAAATTTCTGATCAAATTTAAACTTTATTCTTATATGGTTTTGACATGATAAGCAAAGTCAGTTAAACTGTGTCTCAAAATTTTTGAACTGTTTCATATATGCAATTACCCATTGACCATTTCTGACGATTCACGAACAATAGATATGTTTATATAAATAATTAGATATAAATAAATATGATAATACATTAATAAATTATTAATTGTTGGAGTTAAGAATATAAAATAATAAACGATAGAATAAAGTTTATTATTAAAATAAATCTATATATACATAGTATATTAAAAATAAATGATTTTGAGCTTAATTTAGTAAACAGTTGAAATACTCGGTTGACGTTTTGTTAGTGTTCATATAGATCTAATACAAATTCAGAAAGATTTAAAATAAGAGTTAGTCCGTAAATAGATTACGAAGATTATTGGTTTGATAGAAATATTTTCATCTTTTTAGTTTAAATTTTAGTACTCCGTATATAGTACTTAGAATAAAAAACAAATAATGGACGAACATTTTTTATTAGGTTTCAATCAGTTAATGACCAGAATAAATAAATAGAATTAATTTAAAAAAAATTGAGACTTCTAGAAAGACTTTTAGATATTAACTGTTTAGCAAAGAACCATGATACCCACGCTATAAAATTGGCGGCATAAGAATCTAAAATCTGCGGCTGCTATCCTGTTACTCTTATGATTCATTTGATTCTTAATTTATATTATAATATTATTATATTATATTTAATATTATATGATGTATGAGCACTATGATTTATATAATACTCCCTCCGTCCTAAAATAATTGTCCTGTTTTGACTTTTTGAGTCTTTTTTCTTCAACTTTTACCTTAAATATCTTTCTTTGTGTTATATAATATCGAATGAAAGTTATACCATATAAAAGTACATTCAAAAATAAATCTATTCATATAATTTTCATCAGATATTCTATAGCAAAAACCAACAAATATTTAAAGTCAAAACTTATTAAATTGACTTTGAAAAGTCCAACAGGACATTTATTTTGGGACGGAGGGAGTACATATATTACTCCATTGTTATTGTAAAACAAGAATCCACCAGCACAATCCTTTTCTCAACTTTTTCTTTTGACTTAATTACATATCAAACTATTATAGGTATGTATATGATGATACTATCTTTCACCCCCATGAAACCCACTTATTCAATCACCAAGATTATCACCCTTACAACCATCATTTACACTCTTCTGCTATTCGTTATTATTAATATCGGGTGCGATCACTAACCCAACCCGAACATCCCTTGTTTTCTACTGTAACTAATCGACAACTACCACCTTCCACCATCGTTGATCACCACCATTAATTTTCTCGTATCTTTCCTTAACCTAATAAGAGAGCACCCCCTTGTCATTTGCAAGAAGTTTTTGCATCATGTTATAATATAGAACAAGATAACTACTATTATATTTGTTAGAAGAACGTGCAATCTTAACTCATAACCAACACAGTTGTCAAGCTCGTTAAATTGCATATGGCGCGTCCTATGTATAAGCTTCCTCGTATTGATCTTTTATCATGAGTGTAAGTCCCTATATATCATTAGTTCATCTTATTTTAACATGTAACCTTATTATTTCCAGTATTAATAAAGAGACTTTAACAATGAGTTGGGTTTACCTCAAAACAACCTTAAAATGGATGGGTTTACATCAAAATAAATTGCTCTAAACCACCATCTAATACACTTCGTTTTCGGTTCATCTTCTACAAGGACCACACCACTTCCATTCGCCACCTTCAACACCCTCAAAATCTACCCCAACTGTCACCCTTGAAATGTTAATGCAACCCATTGTTTGGAGTCGTTGTACAACCACCAATTCACCACCTTGTTTAAAAAAAAAAAAACAAGAAACCCACCTCGCAAATCACTTCACCATCAAACGCCACCATTATATTTCTGTAGCTGCTGTAATATTTTTATTTTGTGTCGGTGAAGATGACATTAAATGAAACAGATGGGTTAACCCATCGTATATTATAACCTCACCAAAAACCGCCATCATTGAATTTATTTTTCTAATATGTTCTTCTTTTTCACTGTTTACATTCAAACCAAGAAACAACCACCTCATGTACCATCTGTACTGATTAAATTCTGTCGTGAACCACCGAAGCAGACCACCACCATATCTAATATTTTTTCTTCGCTACAGATATTCTATTTCGGTTTCTTTTCAAAAAGGATCGAGCCGTTTGTTGCTGTTCTGTTTCCAAGATTATAAGCAATCGTAAAACTTTTTTTCAAATTAATAAACTATCATGGAATTTCTTATGAATCAATGCAATTAAAGATGCTGTTTTCCTTCGTGTTCTTTTTCCTTGAATGGCCGAAAACCATGACAAGTTAACCCCACTTGTTTGTAAAGAATAATAGAAATCGATTTAGGTTGAAGGACCGTGAACTTGTTTACATTGTTGGGCTTTCGAATTAATGAACTACAATTGATTTGGACCATGAACATATTCCAATTGTTGGACCGAGAACTTGTTTTGATATTGGGTCGAGACCCATTTTCATTTAGGCTGTAAATAACGATGATTATGATAATGTGATGATGTAGTGATAATGTTAAATGATATGGGACGATGATGATTTATGTTGGTAAGTCGAACGAGATGATGCTAGATGGTTTATGTTGATGATGTGGTAATATACAACAACGAATAAAATGATGATGATGTAAGTAAAAATAATGATGAATGATATAAAATAGACATGATAATGATTCATGATCGATGATAATAATGTTGGTCACGATGATGAGGTGATGAAGAGGATGAAATAGAAAATCGGGTTACGTAAATTAAGTCCTTGATATAATCAGAAAAGTTGAGACAAAGGAGTGGTTTGGGAGTGTTATCGGGTTAGCGGGATGTCGCGGGTTCAAACCCGGACTTGGGCATTTTTTAAGGACCACTTCTTTGAGGTAGTATTACTATTACCATTGTTATTATTATTATTATTATTATTATTACTAATATTATATCTTTTATTATTATTATTATTATTATTATTATTATTATTATTATTATTATCATCATCATCATCATTATTAGAAAAATTATCATTTTTATCAAAATTATTATTATTGATATTATCATTATCACTAAGATTATCATTATTTTTAAATTTATCATTTTTATTAGCATTATTTTTATCATCATTATTATTAGTATTAATAATATATCAAATAAAGATTTTTTAAATAAAAATATATTTATGACATAAAACATAATTATATTAATATTTTTGTAATAAATATTAATTATCTATTTAAAGTATATAAGAATAAATATATCTAATTAAATTATTAATGAAACATATAATTTATTAAAATAACAATTATATCACTAATAATATATAATTTGGTTCTATTACAACTATATGTGTTAATATATATAAATGATATAGGTTCGTGAATCCAAGACCAACCTTGCATTGTTCAGTTCCGTCGTATGCATATTTTTACTACAAAATAACGTATCGTGAGTTTCATTTACTCCCTTTTATAATGCTTTTGCAATATATATTTTTGGGACTGAGAATACATGCGCTGCTTTTATAAATGTTTGACGAAATGGACACAAGTACTCGAAAATTACATTCTATGGTTGGATTATTGATGTGCAAAACGTGGTATATGAATTGTTGTATGGAATAGTATGAAAAAATACCGATTAAAGATTGTTACACACTAACTGGCAGTGTACCCGATCGTGTAATAGTATAGTAAATGATAAATTCCGTGTATCGTTCCAAAGACAGTTGTATTAGTCAAACTAGAATTAGAAACTATATTATGATTAACTAAGTAAATGAAACTTAAAGGTACAAGATATTATGTTTTTGTGGCTATTTAACGATTAACCAAATCAGAGAAGATTAAAAGTAAAAACAATATTTTTGGTCTTTTAAGTTTATATAATGAAAACAAGTGCAAAGAAAGCAAATAAGATGGTTTGATTTAGATCAAAGAGACGAAGTGTTCATCTAGATCTTTTACCCTCGGTATTGGATGTAAGTTTTGATATTAAAACCCGATTGAATGATTATGTGTGTAAGTTATCTAATAGGTTCACAAAGAGTTCTCTTAAGTAAACACGCAAACACAATTACAAGATCAAGGGTTCCCTTTTCACTATAGTTCTTGCATTTGTAATCGAATAACTTAACTAGTTCTGAGACTTGAAACTTGACTTCTAGGTTCATAGTTATCAATAATTGTACAAACGTTCGTTGCATACAATTCATCCCTATATCGTCTAACCAATTGAATCTAATTTACCCCCTTGGTCCGGTTTAGTAAACAATCAATCTAAGACAAGCTGATTGTAAATTAATATGATAAATCAACAAGAGTTCTCTTTATCAACAACATATCAATTAACTAGTTACAAATGATTTTTAACATCAATAAGCATGTTCTTGAATCAAACTTAAAACTATCACACAAAATACATTCAATCCATAAGATTACATCCAATACCTCAGTTATTAATCTAGACAAACATTATAGAGTTTAGCCAACAATCATATTAACAAACAACAGAGCAATCAAGTGATAAGTAGAATTCATTATTAAGAACAAGAAATCAACCTATTAGAGAATGAATCTTGAATGGAGAAGGTGTTGAATCTTGATTCTTAGATATTAAGCCTCTTCAAAGAGTTTGGAATTCTCCAATTTTGCTCTCCAAAACGTTCCTAGAACTCCTCTGATCGTATATCCAAACTGGTCTCTCAAGCATTCATTTTTAAAGTGGTTAAAGTGGCCCAAAAAGTCAAAAGTAGGCTGAAACCTACCACTGGACGGCGTCCCAAATTCTGGACGGCGTCCAGTTGTAAAGGGCTGGACGGCGTCCCACTTTCTTGGACGGGGTCCCATTGTGAAGATCTGGACGGCGTCTAGATTTCTGGACGGCGTCCAGATGAACTAAGAATTACTGTCTCGTTTTTCTTTCATATCCCTTAATTTGGACGGAGTCCCAACAATTTTGGACGGAGTCCAATATATCTGAAGCCTTGTTTTATCATTTTAGAGTGCTAATTTGACCATAACTTGTGTCGGGATCAACCATTATGATATCACAACTCATATAATGGTCATAATTCATCAAAATTCTTTATAAACTACTTTCCGATACAATTTACATACCTTCGTGCATTGCTTGTAGAAACCGCCATAACTATCCTTAATTCGAGAGTATTTCTCACGATATTGCGAGAGATATATATGATGTAATTTAGCAATATCAATTATCGAATCGAACATCACCCTTTTAGCTTGGTAGCCTAAGAATTAGGGAACAGACACCCTAATTGACGTGAATCCTAAAGGTAGATCTACGGGCACTAACACCCCCCATAATGGAAAATGGTATGCTTTAGTACTTCGAGTTTATATTATACAGATGGATTTCTGTTTTGGGGATATTCTATATGCATGATGTTAATGTCGGTTATCAGGTGTTCAATCCATATGAATGATTTTTAAACACTTGCGAGTGTATGATTATTGAATAAAGGAAATCTTGTGGTCTATTAAAATTATGGAAATGATTGATTACGATAAGTTAATGAACTCACCAACCCGTTGGTTGACACTTTAAAGCATGTTTATTCTCATGTATTAAAGAAATCTTCCGATGTGCATCTGCTCATTTTAGAAATATTACTTGGAGTCATTCATGACATATTTCAAAAGACGTTGCATTCGAGTCGTTGAGTTCATCAAGATTATTATTAAGTCAATTATAGTTTGATATATTATGAAATGGTATGCATGCCTGTCAACTTTTGATGTAATGAAAGTTTGTCTTTTAAAAACGAATGCAATGTTTGTAAAATGTATCATATAGAGGTCAGAACCTTGCAATGTAATCATATGTTATTGTATTTGTCCTTATGGATTAGGACGGGTCTTGACAGGTGGTATCAGATCGGTGGTTTTAGCGAACCAGGTCTTGCATTAGTGTGTCTAAATGATAGTTGTTTAGATGCATTAGTGAGTCTGGACTTCGACCGTGTCTACATGTCAAAAGTTTTGCTTATCAATTCTAGTCGAAAATCATCTACTTATCATCCGTAGGAAATTACCTGTTTATCATTCTTAGTCTAGACACATCTTACTGCAATAATTGCATGAATAGTGTATAGACAAAATTCATATCTTAGCGTATCTGTTACTGTAAACTTTGCCTGACATATTCCATAAAATTCCTCCGTAATCTATGAAATCTTTTGTTCTATATATACGGATATTCTATGTAATTAGAATACCATCCGATAGCCGAAAATCATTTCATATCGAAAAATCCTTTATTCAATCGTACGAAATGGAACTCGCCACTAGTTCAAGTCCCTCGGATTCTGATATGGAGTTTCACTCAAGTTCTGAAAGCAGTATAACCGGAATGGATCAACAATTCAGTCATCACCAATTCTGGATGAATTGGGGATGGGTTCATAGTCAACTTAATCAATGGAGACGCGAAGAAGGCGATCCCTTCCACCAACCGAATTCACCTCTTGGCGAAGAACCTGATGCACTTATCGGCGAACCTATCCGAAACACCATTTTTAGGCCTCATTTCTAGAGTAGCTCGACACGATTATATTCTATCCACAATTCTAAACTTTATTCATCCGCTCGTTCCAATCGACAATTATCCCGGAACAATGGAAAAAGTCAACGAACTTCGCGCTCGAGTAATCAATTTGGAGAATATGGTGCAAAATTTTCCAGCTTCAGCAACATCCCGGTACCAACAGTACCATCAATAACAGCACCAGTAACGTCAACAATCCATGCCTCAATATCTCATTCTGTACCTCGAGTATAATCATCGTTCTACGTATCGTTCTACATCAATTATCTTCGTTCTTCATGGCGGTTATGTAATCTCTAATGTTTTAGAGATTATGTATTATAATTCTAACGGTAAATCAAATGAGATTAATATTATATTAACTCATTAAATCCATGATTACATCTGAAGAAAATATATATGGAAGTATATTTTCATAAAGATTGTAATTAAAAATTCTTTTGTACAAACTGTTAATGGTGAAAATATTTTAACGGGTAGGTAATACTCGAGGAATATTTAGATTTCACATTAATAAGTTACACTGTACATTCGTCGAATCTGATTCAACGGTCATTTACTATCCTACTTACATCCACATATATACGAATTCGTTCACCACAGAATAACCATTTTCATTCAATTTCATATTCAGATTTTGACTTATCAGAATCTAACAAGTGGCATAATGAAGAAAACATTGGACAAAAATAAAATTTGTTAGAAACAAACAAATTAACTATGAGAAATTTTGTTAAGAATCCACGCTAACAAAATTCTAGCTAACTGTTCCTAGCTAACTGTTAATTCTATCAATTTTATTTATCGCAATTTTAATTCTCGCAATTATAATTATCGTCATTTAGTTTCTATTATTTATTATACACACTTTATTTATCGTCATTTAAATACTGTTATTTACGCACTTTAAATATCAGGACACGTATACAAGGTTTTGACATATCATATCGACGCATCTATATATATTATTTGGAATAACCAGAGACACTCTATATGCAGTAATGCTTGAGTTAGCCATACAGGTTTGAGGTTGATTCTAAAATAATATATATACTTTGAGTTGTGATCGAGTCTGAGACATGTATACAATGGGTCACGATACGTATTAATTAATTTGAATATTATATGTTATACTATATATGAATTGTTGAATTACTAATTGTGGACTATTAACTGTGGACTACTAACATTGAACAATTAAAGTGAATTAAAATATTGATTATAACATATGAAATTAAAAATTTCTTCAAGTTTGCCACTTGATTTCATCTTAAACCTCATTTGTATCTTGACGATTACAATCTACGTTCAAACCTTTCATGGTTCTTGAAAACACCTCAATCGGGAGAATGAACCAACCACACTTCATCTATGGAAGGAAAGATTGATGCATATAGTTATGCACCGAAAAACACTCGGAACCTGAGTAAACGTTTAACACGTATCTGTGCTAGCTCCTTTGGCATTGTTATTACCGAAAATAACATTGCAATTCTTTTCCAAAGTAGCCAATTTTGTCACAGCTTCAGCAAATCAATTTCAACTTTTCATTCGAATAAACCCTATTATAACATTGATATATAAGTTTGTCCTTTCATCATCGTTACCGGAGAACCTTTTATATCCCACCACATTAGCAGTAAACTTACCAGCAACTTCATTACTCATTGGCTTAAGTCTCTTCGAAGAACCATTTTATTTGTTCATCAAAATCCTATCATATACTCATCCACATCTTATAACGAGAATTGCCATACTTATTACCGATAATTAGCAATCAGTACTTTGAATCTCGCAGCATTACTACATCAACAGTTATATGTATACATATAACATTTATCTCTCAGAATTATGATCTTCCATTCTGAAATCCTGAAAAGCACCTAGTCTGCGAATTGATACTCCAAATTTTGAAAACTACTGAATGAAGCAGCAAAAACTAGAGATGACTTTAACAGTCAAAAGTTTGATGATAAAGAAGGATACGTTGGAAAAGTTCAAAAGAAAATTTGATACTGGAAAACAGATTGAGCAAACCATGAAGGAGACTGTAGACAAATCACAGAGACTAAATCTGCCTTCAAAGAATCCAAATAATTCAGTATCTGCTAAAGTCATTAACGAATAACTTGCTCCTGACTCTACACTGTTACGAACAAATCTTCATCATTATCCATCGATATTAGAAATTCTAAGATATCATCGTATCTTTCATTATAAATATCCTCGATATTTCTGAAGATATTTTCATAACTATTCTTATCTGAGATCATTTATCTCTTCGCGATATCAGTGTTACATCAGAAAGGAAACAGTTTTAGTTTCTAAAATCTGAAAAATCCGAATCTAAAATATGAATGTCTTTAAAGTAGTGTTGGGAAATGAAGCATGAGTTAGTATAATATAATGACACTTGATCAACGTGATTATATTACATTAAGTCATGCTGAGTTGCTAATGGAACGTGATGATTCACAGACTATAACGTAATCATGTGCCATGTTACACGACTCTTACATTCTATATAATCTCCAAACATATCGAGAACATATCTTCCTGATAGTTCTATGTTTTCTATTAAATTCTGGTAACTTAATCAATCAAGATCGTGCTATTACAATTTCTCTCTTAGAACATTAGTCATGTTCATTTGAAACTCCATACTTACGAATTTTGGACCATTACTCGCTTTACTAGAGGTCGAGAAGAGAATAAAAAGGCAAAGAGCTCCAAAATATAAGAGAAAATATAAAGCCCAATAACAACACGGAGGTTACAAACCATGGATATTAATACGAATAGCAATATAAATACACAGTAGAATTAAGAATAGTATCACCCCAAGGTAATAGTAGAAATAAACAGATTTTTCTGGTGGAAGATTAAAAAGAAGGATGACAGAAATGATAATTAGAAAAATATCAAGGATTAGAACGGGATTAAGTATTTTCATAATCTTTTAGATGTATGAACTAAGAAAGAAAGTATAGGGATGGTGAGAATAATGGAACGGAAGAGTTTAATTTATAAAGGAAAAATCAGACGTAACAATCGAGACAGATGACCGTATTTAATTAAAGAGATCCTAATTCCCTTAAATCCCGAAGAATCCGATCTTATAGATTTCAAAGATTTTCTTTAATCCCTTGAATTCCAGAATTCAACCAAGACAACGTCAAAAGTTAAGACGCACCTTATTTTCTAAATTTAACCCTGACTACGTCAAAAGCTAAGACGAATCTTTACTTCTTTATTTCGCTCTTTTGTGATAACTTCACTCGTACTCTTCGAGTAATCGAATTATCTTATCCATATTACTCAACAGTAATAAAACTCTATATATCAGCTCATATGCATCATGAAAACATACTTATTGTCAACCATGACGATCCCAATCAAATTTCGGAACGAAATTTCTTTAACGGGTAGGTACTGTGATGACCCAAAAATTTCTGACCAAATTTAAACTTTATTGTTATATGGTTTTGACATGATAAGCAAAGTCAGTTAAACTGTGTCTCAAAATTTTTGAACTGTTTCATATATGCAATTACTCTTCGACCATTTCCGACGATTCACGAACAATAGATATGTTTATATAAATAATTAGATATAAATAAATATGATAATACATTAATAAATTATTAATTGTTGGAGTTAAGAATATAAAATAATAAACGATATAATAAAGTTTATTATTAAAATAAATCTATATATACATAGTATATTGAATATAAATGATTTCGAGCTTAATTTAGTAAACGGTTGAAATACTCGGTTGACGTTTTGTTAGTATTCATAATGATCTAATACAAATTTATAAAGATTTAAAATAAGAGTTAGTCCGTAAATAGATTACAAAGATTATTGGTTTGATAGAAATATTTTCATCTTTTTAGTTTAAATTTTAGTACTCCGTATATAGTACTTGGAATTAAAAACAAATAATGGACGAACATTATTAGGTTTCAATCAGTTAATGACCCGAATAAATAAATGGAATTAATTTAAAAAAAAATTGAGACTTCTAGAAAGACTTTTAGATATTAACTGTTTAGCAAAGAACCATGATACCCACTCTGTAAAATTGTCGGCATAAGAATCTAAAATCTGCGGCTGCTATCCTGTTACTCTTATGATTCATTTGATTCTTAATTTATATTATAATATTATTATATTATATTTAATATTATATGATGTATGAGCACTATGATTTATATAATACATATATTCCTCCATTGTTATTGTAAAACAAGAATCCACCAGCACAATCCTTTTCTCAACTTTTTCTTTTGACTTAATTACATATCAAACTATTATAGGTATGTATATGATGATACTATCTTTTACCCCCATGAAACCCACTTATTCAATCACCAAGATTATCACCCTTACAACCATCATTTACACTCTTCTGCTATTCGTTATTATTGATATCGGGTGCGATCACCAACCCAACTCGAACATCCCTTGATTTCTACTGTAACTAATCGACAACTACCACCTTCCACCATCGTTGATCACCACCATTAAGTTTCTCGTATCTTTCCTTAACCTAATAAGAGAGCACCCCCTTGTCATTTGCAAGAAGTTTTTGCATCATGTTATAATATAGAACAAGATAACTACTATTATATTTGTTAGAAGAACATGCAATCTTAACTCATAACCAACACAGTTGTCAAGCTCGTTAAATTGCATATGGCGTGTCCTATGTATAAGCTTCCTTGTATTGATCTTTTATCATGAGTGTAAGTCCCTATATATCATTAGTTCATCTTATTTTAACATGTAACCTTATTATTTCCAGTATTAATAAAGAGACTTTAACAATGAGTTGGGTTTACCTCAAAACAACCTTAAAACGGATGGGTTTACATCAAAATAAATTGCTCTGAACCACCATCTAATACACTTTGTTTTCGGTTCATCTTCTACAAGGACCACACCACTTCCATTCGCCACCTTCAACACCCTCAAAATCCACCTCAACCGTCACCCTTGAAATGTTAATGCAACCCGTTATTTAGATTCGTTGTACAACCACCAATTCACCACCTTGTTTAAAACAAAAACCAAGAAACCCACCTAGCAAATCACTTCACCATCAAACGCCACCATTATATTTCTGTAGCTACTGTAATATTTTTGTTTTGTGTCAGTGAAGATGACATTAAACGAAACAGATGGGTTAACCCATCGTATATTACAACCTCACCAAAAACCGCCATCATTGCCTTTATTTTTCTAATATGTTCTTCTGTTTCGCTGTTTACATTCAAACTAAGAAACAACCACCTCCTGTACCATCTGTACTGATTAAATTCTGTCATGAACCATCGAAGCAGACCACCACCATATCTAATATTTTTTCTTCGATACAGATATTCTATTTCGGTTTCTTTTCAAAAAGGATCGAGCTGTTTGTTGCTGTTTTGTTGCCAAGATTATAAGCAATCGTAAAACTTTTTTTCAAATTAATAAACTATCATGGAATTTCTTGTGAATCGATGCAATTAAAGATGCTGTTTTCTTTCGTGTTCTTTTTCCTTGAATGGCCGACAACCATGACAAGTTAACCCCACTTGTTTGTAAAGAATAATAGAAATCGATTTAGGTTGAAGGACTATGAACTTGTTTACATTGTTGGGCTTTCGTATTAATGAACTGCAATTGATTTGGGCCGTGAACATATTCCAATTGTTGAACCGAGAACTTGTTTTGATATTGGGTCGAGTCCCATTTTCATTTAGGCTGTAAATAATGATGATTATGATAACGTGATGATGTAGTGATAATGTTAAATGATATGGGACGATAATGATTTATGTTGGTAAGTCGAACGAGATGATGCTAGATGGTGTATGTTGATGATGTGGTAATATACAACAACGAATAAAATGATGATGATGTAAGTAAAAATAATGATGAATGATATAAAATAGATATGATAATGATTCATGATCGATGATAATAATGTTGGTCACGATGATGAGGTGATGAAGATGATGAAATAGAAAATCGGGTTACATAAATTAAGTCCTTGATATAATCAGAAAAGTTGAGACAAAGGAGTGGTTTAGGAGTGTTATCGGGTTAGCGGGATGTCGCGGGTTCAAACCCGAACTTGGGCATTTTTTAAGGACCACTTCTTTGAGGTAGTATTACTATTACCATTGTTATTATTATTGTTATTATTACTAATATTATATCTTTTATTATTATTATTATTATTATTATTATTATTATTATTATTATTATTAGAAAAATTATCATTTTTATCAAAATTATTATTATTGATATTATCATTATCATTATCACTAAGAGTATCATTATTTTTAAATTTATCATTTTTATTAGCATTATTTTTATCATCATTATTATTAGTATTAATAATATATCAAATAAAGATTTTTTAAATAAAAATATATTTATGACATAAAACATAACTATATTAATATTTTTGTAATAAATATTAATTATCTATTTAAAGCTATGTGGGTCGGGGGTCTTTAATCCAACGCATGACTAGACAACTGTTTTAATTTTTTCTTCAGCGAAGTCTGCTTCCAGCAGCATATTATTTGCTTCTTTTAGCTTTAAAAAGTTTTCACTATAGATACCGAATTGGCAGTAGTCAAATTCTTTAACGGTTGGAAAAGAAGAGAAGACCTATCGATATGAGCTCGTATGGATCCGTAATCCATCTGCCTTCATCATTGATGACAATGATTCCATTTGATCTCTCCCTTTTTTTACCATTGCATGAAAAAATCTTGTATTTTAGTCTCCATTCACCACCTGAACGAGTCTTACACGTTTGCTTTATCATGGATCTTTTGATATGTCGAGATTTTGTAAGTTATGCCTACCTCCAGCGAACGAACATCTGATATTAGAGGCGTATTTATTTCAGCTGATATTTCCAAGTCTTTCACATTCCTTTTTAGTTTCTTTATTTTATTATCCATGTCACCATATTGTTGTCATTATATTTGTGTGTCATAACCCGTCCTTAACCATAAGAACGCGTTAGATAACGTATGATTTCATTGCGAGGTATTGACCTCTATATGAGACATTTTTAAAAGAAAACTGCATATATTATACATTACAAACCATAACCATTATTTTTGTTACAAGCTTTGGACAATAAAAAGATGATTATCGTTTAGCGATAATCTTCGACTTACAAACTTTACAAATAATGATAACAACACGATTTCGACCATAAGTTACAGTACAACTCCTCGGATATGCAGTTTTATTTTTGACACAAATATGAGTACGCAATATCCTGCTTAGGTTCAACATGATGCAGCGGAAGCTTTAGAAATCACCTGAGAATAGACATGTTTTAAAAGGTCAACATAAAGTTGGTGAGATATAGGTTTAATGCCGGCAGCAATATATATATAGACCACAAGATTTCGTATATAAACAGTTTAATAAAAGTATTCTAAGTGGTTGAGCACTTGGTAACCATACTTAACATTTTCACGTCGCATATTCCCTTTAATATGAAATCTTACTACACCGTACCAAGTGTAGTCACAAAACGAAGTACTGTGCAACCGTTGAATACTGGTCGTCCAGTCCGGTTGGGGTTGTCAGGCCCGATAGATCTATCAACAGGATTCGCGTTTACAATACCGCTGTAAATATTAGTTACCAAGCTACAGGGAAGTATGCCAGTGGTACAACTCAACGTAGAACATATTTTTCAGTTACTTGTGTCCATATCGTAAAACATAAAATACATGTATTCTCATCCCGAAATATTTAGAGTTTAAAAGTGGGACTATATACTCACTCTTGTCTTGATGATATATATATTTTGACTCGGTCTTCCGGTTGTTATCACGAACCTATCCATATATAATATATCAATATGTTTTCATTTTAAAACAAACGTTATATATATATATACTTGTTATACTTTTAATACTTTGAATATTTCCTTAGTCCGAAGTTAGCTGTCCGAGGTTAGCAATTCAATTTTTAATGGTTCATTTTTAGATGTTTAATATACCCGCAATGAAATAAATAAAACCCCCAACGAAATCAATAAAACCCCATCGTATATGTGTTGGTCGAGATTAATCTTGACCCATGGTACCGGTGTTGTCAAATGACGTGTTGCGTACATAAAGTACCGGTGTTGTCAAATGACGTGTTGCGTACAATCATGGGATCTTATGATTAATCTTCTCGTGTTGTTTACGGGTGATCCTGAACCATATAAAATTGAATTATAAGTACATATATATAAAATATCATGTTATCTTAGAAATATGTGATTTATATCATTTTTTTCCAATTGATCCCGTAGTTGAAATGATCTAGGATAACCAATTTTGTTTCGGTCATAGTTTCTTCGTTACAAATCCGTTTTCGTTGATTCAAATTGCTATCTTCTTGGATCGAGTTCTTCTTTAAGACTATGAACTGTAAATACCTTGGTTTGTATTCAAAATCATACGGCATAAGTGAAACATTAGTGAAACATATGAAGTTAAACATTTTTGTTACAACAAAATCATTTAATGACCATTTTTCTAAAAATACTTATACTTTGAAAAACCAAGTTTTACCTTGTTAAATTAGCATATACATAAGTTATATTACAGGTCTTGAAGTATTTTAAAAGTTAAGTTAGAAGGATCTATTTAGTTTGCAAACAAGTTTGAAAACATTCAAACTATGTTCTTGTTGTTAAACTTTTGTACCACAAAATAAGATAGCTATATATATATGAATCGAATAAGGTTATGAACATAGATTCTACCTCAAGTTCCTTGGATGAAGTTGCTGTAAGAGAGAAGTAAGAAGCTAGAATCACAAGGGTGATAGAAGTGGATGAAAGATTGGAAGTAAGTTGGTGTTCTTGGAGGGTTTTCTTGAAGTGTTTTTGTATGGTTTTCTTATGGTGTTTTAGTATGGTTTTTGAAGCTAGATCTTCTTGGTAAGTTGCTGAAGTGTTATGGAGTTTAGAGTTCTTGAAAGAGTGTGTGTTTTTGCTAAGATAATTGAAGTGAAAGTGAATCAAAAATGGGAAATGAATGGAAGTATTTAAGGTGGTGATGGTGGCGTTTTTGATGGTGTACAAGGACAAAAGTTTTAGTTGTTTTCTTGTATAATTAGTCAAGTAATCATCCAAAAGTAATTACCTAGCTCTAAGGGCATGAATAATGGTTGGTTAGGTGGTGATTTTGATGTGTATTTACTATTAGTAAATACGTATAGGAGCTAGGTATGATACGAGTACAAATACTCTAGGTATACGTATAGAAATTTTGTGAAAAATGAAATGAGGATTCAAATATAGCTATCTTTTGTGAATACACTTATATGGTTTTATGTATTTAAGTTCTTTAAAAGTAATTAAATACATTACTTATACAATATATGTATAACATTATAAGTCTTAAGTATTTATGTCAAATAACGTTACGTATAGTTATTGTTTTGAAAACTTAAGTTAGTAGTTTCAAAATACACATATAACTTGTTGTTATTAATACAAAATGAGATATTAAAACATTTATTAATCATGTTAAATATGTATATATACATTTATATACACAAACGTATAATTATCATATATTGTATAGTTCGTGATATCATCGGTCAAACTAGACGGTCAAACGTTGTGTAAAACTCTTTTCGGAAATATCAGTCTCGACAATTTGGATTGCTTATCATGTTGGCAAGGTTTAATTTATGTAAATATTAATCTTATAAGTATAGAATGATCGAAAAAGTGCGGGTCGTTACATTACCTCCCCGTTAAATAAATTTCGTCCCGAAATTTTAAAATTGTACCTATTTTGCGTCATCGAGAAACAAATGCGGATACTTTCGTTTCATCTGATCCTCTCGTTCCCAAGTAAACTCGGGACCTCTTCTAGCATTCCAACGAACCTTAACAATCGGTATATTGCTCTGTTTGAGCTGTTTAACTTCACGGTCCATGATTTCAATTGGTTCTTCGACGAATTGTAGTTTCTCGTCGACATGGATTTCTTCAAGAGGAATAGTGAGATCTTCCTTTGCAAGACACTTCTTAAGGTTTGAGACGTGAAAGGTATTATGTACTCCGGCGAGTTGTTGCGGTAACTCGAGTCGATAAGCTACCGGTCCAATGCGTTCGATGATCTTAAACGGGCCTACGTACCTTGGGTTCAGTTTACCCCTTTTGCCGAAACGTATTACACCTTTCCAAGGTGACACCTTTAGCATAACCATGTCCCCGACCTGAAACTCTAATGGTTTCCTTCGAACATCGGCGTAGCTCTTTTGGCGACTACGGGCTGTTTTCAATCTCTCCTTGATTTGTACTATCTTCTCGGTCGTTTCATGTATGATCTCGGGACCAGTTAAATGTCGATCTCCTACTTCTTTCCAACAGATAGGAGATCTACACTTCCTTCCATACAATGCTTCGAATGGCGCAGCTCCAATGCTCGCATGATAACTATTATTATACGAGAATTCTGCTAACGGTAGATATTTATCCCATCCGTTTCCAAAATCGATCACACATGCCCTGAGCATGTCTTCGAGAGTCTGAATCGTTCTCTCACTCTGCCCGTCGGTTTGCGGATGATATGCGGTGCTCATATCCAAACGAGTTCCTAGTGCCTCTTGTAGTGATTGCCAAAACTTTGAAGTAAATCTACTATCACGATCGGATATAATGGAAATAGGTATCCCATGCCTTGAAACAACTTCCTTTATATACAATCGTAATAGTTTCTCCATTCTATCCGTTTCCTTTATAGGCAAGAAATGTGCAGACTTGGTGAGACGATCAACAATCACCCAAATGGTGTCGTATCCCCAGGCAGTCTTTGGTAACTTCGTGATGAAATCCATGGTAATACCATCCCATTTCCATTCTGGGATTTCTGGTTGTTGAAGTAACCCTGACGGCTTTTGGTGTTCTGCTTTAACCTTGGAACAAGTTAAACACTCCCCAACATATGTTGCAACGTCTGTTTTTAAATTAGGCCACCAATAATGCGTCTTAAGATCTTGGTACATCTTTCCAACTCCAGGATGTATCGAATATCTTGTCTTATGTGCCTCGTTCAATATCAACTTCCTTAATCCACCCAACTTCGGTACCCAAATACGATTTGCAAAATATCGAATTCCATCTTCCCGCATAACGAGTTGCTTCTCATACTTCTTCATTATTTCATTTCCTTTATTTTCTTTAGTAAGTGCTTCTCGTTGAACTTCTTTGATTTGTGAGTTGAGATTTAGGCGAATTTTTATATTCATTGCTCGAACTCGAATTGGTTCTCGTTCCTTTCTGCTTAAAGCATCGGCCACCACGTTCGCCTTTCCGGGATGATAACGAATTTCACAATCATAGTCGTTTATTAACTCGACCCACCTACGTTGCCTCATGTTCAATTGTTTCTGATCAAAAATATGTTGAAGGCTTTTATGATCAGTAAACACAGTGAATTTAACCCCATACAAGTAGTGTCTCCACATCTTCAATGCAAACACGACTGCTCCCAATTCTAGATCATGCGTCGTATAATTTCGCTCGTGAATCTTCAATTGTCGGGATGCAAATGCAATAACTTTCTTTCGTTGCATAAGAACACAACCAAAACCTTGTCGCGAAGCGTCACAATATATTTCAAAATCATCGTTCCCTTCAGGTAACGATAAAATAGGCGCCGTAGTTAACTTCTTCTTCAGTAATTGAAATGCGTTCTCCTGCTCCGAGGTCCATTCGTATTTCTTCCCTTTTTGCGTTAATGCTGTCAACGGCTTAGCTATTCGGGAAAAATCTTGAATAAACCTTCTATAATAACCGGCTAAACCCAAAAATTGGCGTATCTGCGTTGGTGTCTTAGGAGTCTCCCATTTTTCAATAGCTTCAGTTTTTGCTGGATCAACCTGAATTCCTTCGCTATTAACAACATGGCCAAGAAATTGCACTTCTTTCAACCAAAAAGCACACTTAGAAAATTTAGCATATAGCTGTTCTTTTCTTAACAACTCCAATATCAACCTTAAATGCTCTTCATGCTCTTGCTCACTCTTGGAATAGATAAGAATATCATCAATGAAAACGATAACAAACTTATCTAAATACGGACTACAAACTCGATTCATGAGGTCCATGAATACAGCTGGCGCATTCGTCAATCCAAACGGCATGACTAAAAATTCGTAATGGCCGTAGCGTGTCCGAAAAGCAGTTTTCGGAATGTCCTCTTCTTTGACGCGTAGTTGATGATAGCCCGATCTTAAGTCGATTTTCGAATACATACATGATCCTTGCAATTGATCAAATAAGTCATCAATTCTCGGTAGTGGATACCGATTCTTGATAGTTAACTTATTTAATTCACGATAATCTATACACATCCTGAAAGATCCATCTTTCTTCTTAACAAACAAAATTGGAGCTCCCCACGGTGAAGTACTTGGTCGTATAAATCCACGGTCCAGTAATTCTTTTAACTGACTTTGAAGTTCTTTTAACTCGGACGGTGCAAGTCTATATGGAGCACGAGCCACTGGTGCAGCTCCTGGTACTAAATCTATTTGAAATTCTACCGATCTAAATGGAGGTAATCCCGGCAATTCTTCCGGAAAAACTTCAGGAAAATCTCTTGCCACAGGCACGTCGTTGATGCACTTTTCTTTCTTTTCGACTTTATTAACATGTGCTAAAATAGCGTAACATCCCTTTTCTAAACACTTCTTGGCTTTCAAACAGCTAATGAGTTTTAGCTTTGAATTACCCTTCTCTCCATAAATCATCACCGGTATTTTATCCTTACCAGGAATACGAATTGCCTTCTTGGCACAAACAACTTCCGCTCCTATTTTGGACATCCAGTCCATGCCGACTATTACATCAAAACCTCCTAATTCTACGGGTATTAAGTCGATTTTAAACGTTTCTCCTGCTAGATTTATTTCACAATCACGACAAATTTTATCGGCTTTGATTAGTTTACCATTAGCTAACTCAATCAAGTACTTAGCATCTAGAGGTAATGATGAACAATTCAATTTAGTGTAAAAATTTATACACACGTAACTTCTATCGGCGCCAGTATCAAATAAAATAGATGCTGATAAGTTATTGATGGTAAACGTACCCGTAACAAGCTCCGGGTCTTCACGTGCCTCTCTAGCATTAATAACAAACGCTCTTCCACGTGCAGGTCCGCCATTCTTTTCTGGATTCGGGCACTGACTCTTATAATGACCTTGTTTTCCACACCCAAAACAAGTAACGTTAGCCAAAGCAGTTCTATTTGCGTTGGTGGCAGGAGTCTTGTTACCATTTGCATTTGTAACGAGAGCCTTACAATCTTCAGCAAGATGTCCCTGTCGATTGCATTTGGTGCACAACACACTACAGTAACCAAAGTGATGTTTGTGACAACGGTTGCATAAAGGACTTTGTCCTTTGTAACCAAAGCCTGAACCGCTACCCGCACCTTTCGTGGTTTCTTGTTTCTTATAAGGTTGTTGTTGGTTACCTCGATCATAACCTCCATTCCACTTTTTCTTGTTCCCCAATACCTTCACCTCAGTATTGAATGCTTTCTTGTCCAAAATGACCTGATCCATTAGCTCGTTCGCCATGGTTATAGCTTCATGAATTGTTTTAGGTTTCGATGCTGTAACGTTTGCCTTGACCTTTTTGGGCAAACCACCTTTGTACATTTCAATCTTCCGTGCTTCGGTTGGAACCAATTCAGGACATAGTAAAACCAATTCCATGAATCGCTGATTGTAGTTGGTGATTTCAGTACCAACCACCTTCAAACTTCGTAACTCATCTTCTAACTTAATAACCTCATTCCTTGGACAATACTCGGTGATTATCATCGCTTTGAATTCTTCCCATGGAGTATCATAAGCTACATCTCCTCCTACCGCCTTCACATAATTCTTCCACCATGTGAGTGCACTATCTTGTAAAGTGCACGATGCAAACTTGGTCATGTCTTTTTCATCACAACCACTGATTTTAAACACCGTCTCCATCTTTTCTATCCATCGGGTTAAACCGATCGGTCCTTCCGTTCCACTGAATGATGATGGCTTGCAAGCTTGAAACGTCTTGTAGGAGCATCCTACACGAGGATTTGGATTAACTGCAGCAGCTCTTGCAGCTTCGACCCATAACATTCTATCGTTCACTCGTTGATTGATGAGTTCCTCGAGTTCTTGTTCCGTCATTCGATTCAATCGCGCCATTTCCTAATGAAAAAAAAATAATTATTCACATGGATTATTATAGATGTAGTGTGTATTTATAGTACATTATAGCTTGTTAATAATATGAACCAGGTATTATTATAAAAGCCTTTTCTTCTTATTAGCGTTTTATAATTATATCTTGGGTAGTACCTACCCGTTAATGTTCATACTTAATAGCTTAGTACAGAACCAATTACTACAATCTAAATAATACTTAACCATGGAAAATTATTGCATTTCATACTTCGCTATTTTACATATGCTTATCTTACATCAAACTTTAAGCAAACCACACTAATAATATTATACAAAACATTATTTGATTCCATGGTTTAATACGGCAGTGCATCGTTCGGTCTATTTTCTAGGGCGTTTAGTTCCAATGAATGGCCTAACGCTTATCCTAGCTGTCTGCCTACGTTTTGGCTGAGGTGCCGAAGAACTAGATGCGGGGATAGCACTAATAGGAATAGCGGGGATAGGGGTAGTAGTGTTTACTGGAATTGGTGCCACTTCATTCTCATTAAACTCGGGATTTGGATTTTCTAATTCACTAGCTTTTCGTTTCTTCCCTTGATCGAATTTTTCTTTCGTAATTTCTAGTATTTCTTCCTCGGGTTCACTTTCTTCTTCTGGTTCACTTTCCTCCTCTGGTTCACTTTCCTCCTCGGGTTCACTTTCCGATATTTCAATAGTTGGTTCATCCGGAAATTGTGAGTCTTCCCCAAAAATACCACTTTCGTCATCGGATATGTTAATGACTGAAACACAATCTGAAGGTTCTGATTCGGAGTCGCTGAATGTGATAATAAGTTTCGAGCCCGACATCTATCACATAACAACTAACCCATTAGTACTTACATAATATTTACATATAAATTTTTAACCAACAGTGATAAGCAATGGTTTTCAAAATCAGACCCGGTCAAAGTCCAGACTTACTAATGTATCCTAACGACTTCTCGGTTAGACACACTAATGCAGACCTGGTTCGCTAAGACCAACGCTCTGATACCACATGTCATAACCCGTCCTTAACCATAAGAACGCGTTAGATAACGTATGATTTCATTGCGAGGTATTGACCTCTATATGAGACATTTTTAAAAGAAAACTGCATATATTATACATTACAAACCATAACCATTATTTTTGTTACAAGCTTTGGACAATAAAAAGATGATTATCGTTTAGCGATAATCTTCGACTTACAAACTTTACAAATAATGATAACAACACGATTTCGACCATAAGTTACAGTACAACTCCTCGGATATGCAGTTTTATTTTTGACACAAATATGAGTACGCAATATCCTGCTTAGGTTCAACATGATGCAGCGGAAGCTTTAGAAATCACCTGAGAATAGACATGTTTTAAAAGGTCAACATAAAGTTGGTGAGATATAGGTTTAATGCCGGCAGCAATATATATATAGACCACAAGATTTCGTATATAAACAGTTTAATAAAAGTATTCTAAGTGGTTGAGCACTTGGTAACCATACTTAACATTTTCACGTCGCATATTCCCTTTAATATGAAATCTTACTACACCGTACCAAGTGTAGTCACAAAACGAAGTACTGTGCAACCGTTGAATACTGGTCGTCCAGTCCGGTTGGGGTTGTCAGGCCCGATAGATCTATCAACAGGATTCGCGTTTACAATACCGCTGTAAATATTAGTTACCAAGCTACAGGGAAGTATGCCAGTGGTACAACTCAACGTAGAACATATTTTTCAGTTACTTGTGTCCATATCGTAAAACATAAAATACATGTATTCTCATCCCGAAATATTTAGAGTTTAAAAGTGGGACTATATACTCACTCTTGTCTTGATGATATATATATTTTGACTCGGTCTTCCGGTTGTTATCACGAACCTATCCATATATAATATATCAATATGTTTTCATTTTAAAACAAACGTTATATATATATATACTTGTTATACTTTTAATACTTTGAATATTTCCTTAGTCCGAAGTTAGCTGTCCGAGGTTAGCAATTCAATTTTTAATGGTTCATTTTTAGATGTTTAATATACCCGCAATGAAATAAATAAAACCCCCAACGAAATCAATAAAACCCCATCGTATATGTGTTGGTCGAGATTAATCTTGACCCATGGTACCGGTGTTGTCAAATGACGTGTTGCGTACATAAAGTACCGGTGTTGTCAAATGACGTGTTGCGTACAATCATGGGATCTTATGATTAATCTTCTCGTGTTGTTTACGGGTGATCCTGAACCATATAAAATTGAATTATAAGTACATATATATAAAATATCATGTTATCTTAGAAATATGTGATTTATATCATTTTTTTCCAATTGATCCCGTAGTTGAAATGATCTAGGATAACCAATTTTGTTTCGGTCATAGTTTCTTCGTTACAAATCCGTTTTCGTTGATTCAAATTGCCATCTTCTTGGATCGAGTTCTTCTTTAAGACTATGAACTGTAAATACCTTGGTTTGTATTCAAAATCATACGGCATAAGTGAAACATTAGTGAAACATATGAAGTTAAACATTTTTGTTACAACAAAATCATTTAATGACCATTTTTCTAAAAATACTTATACTTTGAAAAACCAAGTTTTACCTTGTTAAATTAGCATATACATAAGTTATATTACAGGTCTTGAAGTATTTTAAAAGTTAAGTTAGAAGGATCTATTTAGTTTGCAAACAAGTTTGAAAACATTCAAACTATGTTCTTGTTGTTAAACTTTTGTACCACAAAATAAGATAGCTATATATATATGAATCGAATAAGGTTATGAACATAGATTCTACCTCAAGTTCCTTGGATGAAGTTGCTGTAAGAGAGAAGTAAGAAGCTAGAATCACAAGGGTGATAGAAGTGGATGAAAGATTGGAAGTAAGTTGGTGTTCTTGGAGGGTTTTCTTGAAGTGTTTTTGTATGGTTTTCTTATGGTGTTTTAGTATGGTTTTTGAAGCTAGATCTTCTTGGTAAGTTGCTGAAGTGTTATGGAGTTTAGAGTTCTTGAAAGAGTGTGTGTTTTTGCTAAGATAATTGAAGTGAAAGTGAATCAAAAATGGGAAATGAATGGAAGTATTTAAGGTGGTGATGGTGGCGTTTTTGATGGTGTACAAGGACAAAAGTTTTAGTTGTTTTCTTGTATAATTAGTCAAGTAATCATCCAAAAGTAATTACCTAGCTCTAAGGGCATGAATAATGGCTGGTTAGGTGGTGATTTTGATGTGTATTTACTATTAGTAAATACGTATAGGAGCTAGGTATGATACGAGTACAAATACTCTAGGTATACGTATAGAAATTTTGTGAAAAATGAAATGAGGATTCAAATATAGCTATCTTTTGTGAATACACTTATATGGTTTTATGTATTTAAGTTCTTTAAAAGTAATTAAATACATTACTTATACAATATATGTATAACATTATAAGTCTTAAGTATTTATGTCAAATAACGTTACGTATAGTTATTGTTTTGAAAACTTAAGTTAGTAGTTTCAAAATACACATATAACTTGTTGTTATTAATACAAAATGAGATATTAAAACATTTATTAATCATGTTAAATATGTATATATACATTTATATACACAAACGTATAATTATCATATATTGTATAGTTCGTGATATCATCGGTCAAACTAGACGGTCAAACGTTGTGTAAAACTCTTTTCGGAAATATCAGTCTCGACAATTTGGATTGCTTATCATGTTGGCAAGGTTTAATTTATGTAAATATTAATCTTATAAGTATAGAATGATCGAAAAAGTGCGGGTCGTTACATTGTGGGTCCCCAAGATTTTGGTTTCCGCCTTCAATTATTTAAATTTTTCTTTGAGGATGTAGTCTGCTCTACCAGACGCATTGATTGAGGTCCAAACCTTTTCAACCAAAGGCCCAAAACTCCCATGCTCCATCCCCACATTGAACAAACGAAATGGCCTTAGCCCAAAATTGGATTTAGATTGCGATCTAGATTGAAGGAGTATTGGGCAATGGTGAGAGATTACCCTTGGTAGTGCCAAAGACACAATATTAGGCCACTGGTCTCAGATCGATTGGGAAATTAGAATGCAATCAAGCTTACTCATTTTTATTACCATCCTTGGCATCCAAGTAAACCGACGACTCCTTCAGAAAAAATCGATAAGAGTTGTGTTTTCAAAACCACAAGGATTTGACGTTTAAGTTTAACGTCCATAAGGGCTCGTCTAAGATGGAACAATATCAGACCTTCCTGCTATCTTCCAAGGATGGCCAGTAGCAATATGATGTCAACCCCACTCCGCAGTTCCGTCCTAGCTAGATCGGTCCATGCTTGGTGAGACGGAGAGACAATGCGCAATTGTGGGGATATATGTGTGAGCGATGATACACACTTTGGTGAGACTAGTGTATATTAGCGATATAATATAGAACGGTAATATATATATATATATATATATATATATATATATATATATATATATATATATATATATATATATAAATATATATATATATATATATAATAGAGTATGAAGTTGGATTACTCATCTTCCCTAATAACTCAAACATAGAAAAAACTTAGAACTTTATAAAAAATTATAATGACACTATTTGATTTTCTATTGAAAAGATTTTATTTTATTTTTTGCAATACATTTTTTCATTTTCAGACCCCTATAATTATATTATATTATACCTCATCCCTCTCATTTCAATAGTCCATGTTTGACTTTTCAAGTCTTTCGTTATCAACATTGATTTAAAATATATTTGTTTGTGTTATGTATTACTTGATGAAATTTATATGAATGTATTGGGCTTTAAATGCGTTTTCACTTATATAAATTTTATTAAATTATACATGACACAAACAAATATATTTTAAGTCAAAGTTAGTAAAAAAGACTTTAAAAGTGAAACAGTGACTATTGAAATGAGACGGAGGGAGTACTATATACTATGGACAAGAGGGAAACAAGCTCTCCAGTTGTTCCATATTGTACTATTCATGATTTTACATTTTTTCATAATTTTTTTAAAACCATTCCTAGCGAAGCAGGACCCCACTTGTCTTGTTATAGCTAAAACGAGATCTGGATCGGCCCGTGCGATGCGGCGGGACCTTTCGGCTTACGTATTTATATTTAACGTATCATTATGTATTTACAGAAAGAAAACTGACGCATGTGTTAAGCCCCGTTTTAGATGTTGGTGTGTTTAGCATTTTTTTAGAAAGTGTCCGTTTCGAACATAGCTAGTTTCGTTTTTTCGTAAAATTATTTCGAGATTAACGGTGACGGCGGTGAAAAATAACTCTGGGCGATCAGAAAGATAAGCCTCATCTAAGATGTCGGTGTGGATAGCGTTTTTTAAAAAACATTCTTTTTGAACGTAGTTAATTTCATTTTGTTCGTAAAATTATTTCAAGTTTAATGGTGAAGGCGGTAAAAAATAACGCGGGAAGAATAGGAAGATAAGGCACATGAAAGTTTAAGGTGGTGTTTGGTTTTAATTTTTAAATTGAAGATAAATTTACATGTTATACTCTTGAAGGAATTACAAGTTAGACCCTGAAAGAGGGGGGTAAAATGTCAAATTATGATAACTAGTTCGGTTCAGCCCGCGCGATGCGGCGGGGTCTTTCGGTCCGCGTATTCATATTTAATGCAGTTTTATTGACAGAAGAAAAAACGGCCCGTGTGTTATGTTATGCGTTATTGTTGATGTCGTCGTCTTTAGTGTTCTTTAAAATATGTTCGGTTCAAACATAGTTAGTTTATTTTTGTTGATAAAATTATTTCGAGCCTGACGGTGCTGGCGAAAAAATTTAACTCGCGGCGAGCAAGAAAATACGGGCTGTCGTTGTGTTTAGCGTTTTTTAAAAAGTGTCCGTTTCGAACGTAGGTAGTATCGTTTTGTTCATAAAATTATTTTGAGTCTGACGCTGCTGTCGAAAAAATTTAACTCGCGGCGAGCGGGAAGATACGGGCTGTCGTTGTATTTAGCATTTTTGAAAAAGTGTCCGTTTCGAACGTAGTTAGTCTCGTTTTGTTCGCAAGAATATTTCGAGTTTAATGGAGTGCTCGGTGAAATTTGAATCGGAGCGAGGAGGAAGATACGGGCTGTCGAAGGCGTTGGGGGAAATTTTTATTTTAAGTTTCAGAATTGACAGTTTACTCTCCTGAAGTAAAGGGTTTTTTTTATAAGCTTGTAAAAGTTGGGGGGGGGGGGGGGTGTTTTGGCTTTTTTGGGATTGGGTTTGGAAAAATGTCGTTTCATGTCCCACCACTTTTAGTATATATGTATTAATATTAATATTAATATTAATATTAATATTAATATTAATGATTGTTGTTGTTTGTTAAACTAAATTTTGACAAGTCTTTTAATATATAATGTTATATTTCAGTAGGCTTATAACTACTTTTAGTAGTCTGGTTCAATATATTCAAATTGAAAGAACCAATAAAAGAGAGATGTGTTGTAGAAGATATAGGAGAGAAAGAGGTTGAAGAGGTGTAATGTATTTAATGTATATGTGTGTTTTTGTAACTTACATTATGCACATATATATAGTACAAATTTTACTATCCATATTTGACTAATTACCATCCATATTTAACTACTAAATTTACAACACTCCCCCTTGGATGGTAATTTTTTTAAAGAGCAATTAATACTGCCTCGTTAAAAACCTTGCTAAAGAAAATCCAGTGGGATAAAACTTTAGCTAAGGGAAAAAAAGTGCAGCATAGAGTTGACCCCCCTCAAGTAGACAACGCTGAGTCGTCACATCTTTTGAACTTGCCTCATGCCAATATTGTGAACGTATGTTTTGAAAACAGCGATTGACAGTGCTTTGGTATAAAGATCAGCGGAGTTGTTGATTGAACGTATCTCATTTTAATCTAGTTGTCTTTTACGAGATCTTGAGTATATGAGAAGAATCTGAGGTTTTCATCTGAAACTGTATCATCTAAATCTTTTATGTACAAGTTTGACCCATGTGATTTGTCTACAGTCTCCTTCATGGTTTGCTCAAACTGTTGTTTCAATTCCTATTCCCTTTCAGTCTTTTTCTGAGCCTTACCAATATACCATTCTTTTTCATCAAACTTATGACCGTTAAGACTGTTTATAGCTTTAGCGCCTCTTCAGCATTTATGTTTTGTTCTGTCATTTTTGATACTCTTCTTTCATTTGTACTATGTAAGCTGTATTATCTTCATAGATAGTTGTTGGGCTTTTATAGCGTTCTAGTCCACAAGAATCAATAATGATTTGTATCATTGATCTTAACTAAAATCATTCCCGAGTAGCTTCATGTAACGCAATCACTTCGGCATGATTTGATGATGTTGCAACAAGTGTTTGTTTTGAGAACGTCATGATATTGCGGTGCCTCCATTTAGGAATACATATCCAGTTTGAGATTTAGCTTTATGTAGATCAGATAAATAATCTGCATCTGTATAACCAAACAAATCTTGTTTCGAGTTGTTAGAATAAAATAATTATAAATCAGTAGTTCCCCGAAGGTATCAAACTATTTGTTTGATCTCATTCCAATGTCTTTTGGTAGGGGCTGAGCTGAACCTTGTCAACAAATTAACTGCAAAAGAAATGTCAGATCTTGTATAATTTGTAACATACATAAGAGCCCTAATTGCACTAAAATATGGAACTTCTGAACCAAGAAGATCTTCATGATCTTCTAGAGGATGAAATGGATTAGTATCAATATTAAGATCTAACAACCATATGAGTACTTAATGGTTTTTGTCTTGTCCATATTAAAATATTTTAAAATCTTTTCGGTATAAGTTGTTTTATGTATAAGTAAGTCATTAGTTATATGCTCAATATGTAAATCAACGTAATACTTGATTTTTTTTTTATTTTAAAATCTTTCTTTAGAAGTTGAATGGCTTCATAGATTTCTTTATTTAAGATAATTGATATAAACAGCTATGATCACATATCCGAACATTGTTTTTATAAAACACACGTGCAAATAAGTTTATATGTATACCCTTTTCTTATCAAGTAGTAATTTAATCGATTATACCACATACGTCCCGATTGTATAAACCCATTTAGAAATCTTTGTGATTTAATGGAATATATTCCATTGGGTTTTGCATTAGATGCTTATGATACCTTAACCCTTCAGGTATATTCATATATATATCATTATTAAGTGATCCATACAGATAAGTAGTAACAACATCCATGAGATGCATTTAAATAACTACCAGGTTGATTAAGTATCTAATAAGTAATTGTATTCATTATAGGAGGATAAGTTTTTCTCCTAATTCATTTCTGGTCTTTGTGAGAAATCTTGAGTTACAAGTCAAGTTTTGCCTTGTAACTTCATTTGCACATTTCTTTTCGGATAAAAATTCATTTGTATCCCATTGTTTCACATCTTTAAAAGTGATAACGATTGATCCAAAAACTTTTCTTTTATTGAGCGATTCTAATTCAGCTCGTATTGCTTCTTTCCGTTGAGTTCAATCACGGCTATTTTGATATTCAATGACAGATTTTGGTTCCAGATCATCATCTTTATTCATGATGTCATTGTAACATTATATGAAAATATCTCATCAAGATTTTTCATTTCATTTCAGTTTCATAATATTGCATAATTTATTGCAATTTATGTATTTACATTTATCAATATCCTCTGCAGAAGGAGTATTGATTTGTGGTTCTTCTTGAACACTTTCTTTTACCTCATTATCAGCTGATTTTCTTTTTCGAGCATTTTTATCTTTGGAACCAATTGGTCTCCCACGTTTCTGCCGTAGCAAAGACTCATAAGTGACATTATTGCCAGCTTTTGTAATTTCAATTCTAGCTGAAGCATTTACTGCTGGTATATATGATTTAGTCACTTATTTTTTGTATCTTTAAATGCATAAAGTAATTAATTTGCAAGTTCTTGCATATGCATTATATTTGAACTTTCTTTTCGCATTCTTTTGTGCGATGATCAATATTCCTTAATTGATGTTCACACCATGAAACATCATTTTATTTATATTTCATTTCTCCCCCTAATATAGGGAACAATGTTTCATTAAAGTGACAATCGACAAAACTTGCTGTAAAAACATCACCCGTCATGAGTTCAATATATCTTATGATTGAAGATGTTTCATATCTAACATATATTTCAATCCTTCTTTGAGGAACCATTTGTTGTGATTGTTCAATTAAAAATACACTGCACAACCAAATGTTCTAAGATGAAAAATATTCGGTCTCCACCAAAATTAAGTTGGTAATGGAGAATATTTATAACTTGCACTTGATTTAATGCGAATTAATGTCACATCATGTAAATTTACATGTCCCCATATAAATATTGAGAGTTTTGTACTCATTTCTAATTGTCTAGTTATTAGCTGTAAGCGTTTATCTATTGATTCAGCTAAACCAATTTTGTGTATGCACATGAGCAACTGGATGTTCAACAACAATCCTTGTAGACATATAATAATCATTAAAAGCTTGAGATGTTAACTCACCAGCATTATCAAGTCTCATACTTTTAATGGTGTAATCAGAATAATGTGTTCTTAATTTAATAATTTGTGCAAGAAACTTTGCAAATGCCATATTACGGCTTGATAACACACAAACATGAGACCATGCGTTAGATGCGTCTATTAGAAAAATGGTCCACATGATGGATGAATTGGTCCATATATATACCCTTGAATTCTTTCAAGAAACATTGGTGATTATTTCTCAATGTGCTTTTCATTAATCGTCATATGTGCTTTTCATTAATCACCATATGTGTTTTTCGTTAATCACTATATGTGCTTTTCATTAATCACTATATGTGCTTTTCATTAATCACCATATGTGATTTTCATTAATCACTATATGTGCTTTTCATCATATATCATTTTCACCATATGCGCTTTTAATCATATGTGCTGCGCTTTTCGTCATATGCACTTTTCATTATATGCGCTTTTAATTATATGTGCTGCACTTTTCATCATATGCGTTTTTTATCATATGCGCTTTTAATTATATGCGCTGCGCTTTTCATCATATGCGCTTTTAATCCTATGCGCTTTTAATCCTATGCGTTGCGCTTTTCATCATATGCGCTTTTTATCATATGCGCTTTTCGGTGCTACATAGATATTTCTCATTTTCGATTATCATTGACTGATAATCATATCCATTATGATATATATCAGAGAAACTTAACAAATTTCTCTTTGATTTGGGAGAAAACAAGACATTGTTTACCAAAAAATTCGTACCATTTGGTAATATGAAATTTTGCCTTTTTCGTTCCTTATATCAAGTTTGCAAAAGCTGATATAGTATTTATAATTCCTTCATTTGATTTAAATCAATGAAATATTTCTTAGATTTGATCATAGTGTGTATGTTACTACTATCTGCAATACATAGGTCTTTACCATTTAATTGATGTTGTATTTCAGCAGGATTCATACTAAAACTTCAAATAAGATAAGCAAATAATGAGTTATATTTCAGCAAGATAATCAAATTATATTACCTGCAAACAAGTTATAATCTGAAGTACATAAAAGATAACACTTAATAAAACATATGCGTTATGGTCTAAAACCATTTATTTATGAGTGATACATAAAAAAAACTAGGCATCTTAGAAAATTCAAACCATTCAAGTCTCAAGGTAGCTCAGGGTTAATTTAATCAAGATTTGTCAACAGATTCACTCTCGTTTTCTTTTCTTTTGGGACTTATTTGTAGAGCTAAACAAGATGTTCATGTATTCAAGAAATAATAGACTGATGATCCACGTTACCAGATCATTAATAAGAATCTCCGAAATTCTTATAAGAGCGTCTACTAATATCTTTAATTTTATTCTTTCATGGATCACCGTTATTATTTTTTTTTTTTTTTTTGATAATTAATATCGTATCTATCTTTGAGTATTTTTCATAATACACTTGGATTTTCGATCATATAATATGTAGATTCTAAGGACTCGTCAATATGTTTGCTAAGAAAAATACTTACTATTGCTTTCTCTTGTCCGGAATAATTGTTATTTTCATTCAGGGTTTCTAAAATACCGTTTGATTCGAGATGTTTTTCTACATTCATAACCCATGTTAAGTAGTTGTTCCCACTTGTTCTAAATGAGCAAATTTAAGCCTTTTCAAATTCGACATTTTCTATTATCAAAAAGATGAATAACATAAATCATAATCATAATCAACTTCTATTCATAGACAAATAATAAAATGAAATTAGAATCATTTTAAATTCATAAGTACCAAACAACAGAATAATGGTATGATTACAAATAATAAAACCACAAGGGCAGGATAGAATATAGGTTCACCCGGTGATATATTAGCAACAATGATGATAGTTAATATGACCAATACAATAGGAAAAATCATCCTTGGGTGAATCATTTTTACAAAATTTTTTTGAGAGTAGTAATCTGAAAAATGAAGATTGATTTGTGAAAATGTGAAAACGGAGATGTTTATTTTATATTTGAAAAATATAGTTGTTGTAACGTCGTCAGTTGACGTTAACAACCGTTATGTATATATGACCGTTGTAACGTCGTTAGTTGACGTTAACGAATAAAGTCACTATATCAAAACGCGTATGAGTAATATAAAGGACAAGATTTTTTTTTCTTATTTTAACTTTTAAGATTTATTTTTAATAAAAATACAAACTACTTTTTCTTATTTTAACTTTTAAGATTTACTTTTAATAAAAATACAAACTACTTTTCTTATTTTAACTTTTAAGTTTTACTTTTAATAAAAATACAAACTACTTTTTCTTATTTTAACTTTTAAGATTTACTTTTAATAAAAATACAAACTACTTTTTCTTATTTTAACTTTTAAGATTTACTTTTAATAAAAATACAAACTACTTTTTCTTATTTTAACTTTTAAGATTTACTTTTAAGAATAAACATTAGTATGCATGAAATAAATAATGATTAATTGCATAAGTAATCATAAATGTTAGATAACATATAAAGACCCCATCGTATTCGTATTGATCGGAATTAATCTCGACCCATGGTACCGTGTTGTCAAATGACGTGTTGCGTACATAAAGTACCGTGTTGTCAAATGACGTGTTGCGTACAATCATGAGGTCTTATTAACATAAATATAAATGTTAGTGAAGTTAATAAGAGTTAGATTACAGAAAATATAATTCAGGCGGTATAACCGACCATATATAACTTAAATAACATAAATATAAATGTTAGTGAAGTTAATAAAAGTTAGATTACAGAAATATAATTCAGGCGGTATAGCCGACCATATATAACTTAAATAACATAAATATAAATGTTAGTGAAGTTAATAAAAGTTAGATTACAGAAATATAATTCAGGCGGTATAACGACCATATATAACTTAAATAACATAAATATAAATGTTAGTGAAGTTAATAAAAGTTAGATAATTTCTTACCTTGATTAGTGACGTGTGCTTGTTTAGATAAACCTTGATTATACGGAGCACTTCGTGCTGATAACGTGTTATATTTCAGTAGGCTTATAACTACCTTTAGTGGTCTGGTTCAATATATTCAAATTGAAAGAACCAATAAAAGAGAGATGTGTTGTAGAAGATATAGGAGAGAAAGAGGTTGAAGAGGTGTGATGTATTTAATGTATATGTGTGTTTTTGTAACTTACATTATGCACATATATATATAGTACAAATTTTACTATCCATATTTGACTAATTACCATCCATATTTAACTACTAAATTTACAACATATAAGAGTTAATTACACAATGTATTCGAATACAATTCCAACTTTCTCTTTTCATGACCTATATAAATATAATTATAATTCAAGCATAATTAGTAGAACATAAATTAATTAATTCTAAGGATTTTATATAAATATAGATATAAATATAAATAAAATTCAATTCGAAGGATTTTATAGAGAATATTGCTAGTTACAATCCGAAGGTGATGCTCTATATTATCATAGTTTTTAAAAAATGTATTTTAAATAAAAACTGTTAGAAAGTAGGGTTCTGATATTATAATCTGGATTGTTTCTTAAATCGTCATACACTATCGTAATTAAGTATTTTGATCATTACAAGCTTTGACGGAAATACTGTTGGGACACAACATATAATTATACACACCTAGTAACATACTGTTTGGATCGGCTCCCTTGACCGCCACTATTATTGCGACAATATCAAGTTAGTTTGTATAGACGTGTAATCTACACTTTTTCAAGCCCGTTAATTACCATAAGTAGATAACTATTGTTTTCAAGTAAATCATAAGTAACTAAAATGATTATTTACACCAAAAAGTTTATAAATTACTTCATTCAAAATTCTTAGTCATACTCCATTTGTGTTTTAGCAAAATACTTCTTGCGTTTCACTCTGTATATATTCGCCTAAAAAGACTCTTGAAGATTTGATTGGTGAATGATCAAATACAACAAATCTTTTAATTCTATTACTCAAAAGTCAATTGTCAAAAGTCAAAATAACTCACATCAAATGGTTAAATCACAATATGATCTCGATTATTATTCACGTGTCAATCATTCATTGGTAGCATGCAAACCAAATACTTGGACATTTCGATTTTCTTTAAGAACATCAATTCTTTCTACTAATGAATATCTTCCTCATTATTTTAGGATACCAAAATGCTAACAAAGTTGTTCGGTTCGGCCCGCGCGATGCGGCGGATAATTTCGGCTTGCATATTCATATTTAACATAGCGTTGTGTCGTACAGAGGGGGTAACGGCTTATGTGTTAAGACCCGTTTTAGATGTTGACGTTCGTAGCGTTTTTGAAAAAGTGTCCGTTTCGAACGTAGTTAGTCTCGTTTTATTCGTAAAATTATTTCAAGTTTAATGGTGGTAGCGGTGAAATTTAACTCGAGTCGAGTACGTAGATAACGGCCGGTGAAGTTTATGGTGGATGTTGTTTTTTGATTTAAATTAAAAATTAAATTTTTACAATTTATACCCCTGAAAAGTGTATAAGTTGAATTGTTTGGGGGGTTTGGTGAAATTTTAAGGTGTGTAAAGAAGGGGTGGAACCAGAATGTTTTTGTCTTGAATGACACTAAAGGCCACCTCATTTAGTATATAGTGTATATGTATATGTATATATATATATATATATATATATATATATATATATATATATATATATATATATATATATATATATATATATATAGTATATGAATATGAATATGAATATGAATATGAATATTAATATGAATATTAATTCATATTAATATTAATATCTTCCTCACTATTTTAGGATACCAAAATGTTTTATATCGGTGAAAAATATTTTTTTTAAATATATTCATATAGATAAAAGTAGTTTATGGATGTATTTAGATAAGCTAGCTGGTATGGTAGCTAGAGCTGTAGCTTGTAATTAGAGTAGAAAGTTAGAGCTTATTTTTAAACCGTAAAGCTGAAGCTAATATTTATTGTAAGTGTTTAATACAACAGTTTGAGTCAGAAGCTTATTGTTGTGAAACGATTTACAGAAAAAAATTATAAAATTTAAAATTTAAAGGGCATTTTAATAATTTTATGTTTCAAAAGCTCTATTTATTTTCTTAAAATTATTTAAAGTAGCTAATTTTTTTAGAACATATGTTTTCAATAAGCTAGTAATTTATAACCTACTAAGATTTATATACTAAACAAATCTTATAGTTGAAGCATATGAAAAAAAAAAATAAGCTTAAGCTTTTAAAAACTTGTTATCCAAATACACCCTCTATATATTATATTATACTTGTTGACGCTATATCTTTTAAAAAATAATTTAAAATAAACAAATATTGATATTTATTGGTTGAAATTAGCTTATATGGGAAGTAATAAGCAAGGTTGTAAAAGTCGCGAGTTGGGAACGCATCGGTCGAGACCTAAAAAGAATGCGTCGGCCAAGTCGGGAGACGCGTCGGGGACGCATCGGTCGTTGACCATCGTTGACTTTATTAATAATTTCTTATATGTATATGTATATATATGTATATATATATATATATATATATATATATATATATATATATATATATATATATATATATATATATATAGTTGATTATGAACCATAAATTTCTTAAATAAGAACTCGAATTTAAAAATAATCAAACTTCAAACGCAATTAATGTTACCGAGTACATAATCAGTAAGGACACAGAGAAAAGAGCGGGTCAAAAAAATGAAAACAAACCCTAATTTTAAGATATATCAGATCTTGACGAAAATTTGACTGACTTTGACCGTTTTTGACCTTCTTTGACAGACTTTGACCGAACTTTTAGCTCTGACCGTCTTTTGAGTCGTTTTCAGAAAAACGGGACGGAGAACCCAAAAAAACGACTCATCGGCCGACGCGTCGGTCAAGTCGATCGACTTTTACAACACTGGTAATAAGGGAGGATTGAAGAATGACTTTTTTACAAGGGTTAAAGTCAAAAATAGGCTACAAACTTACACACATGTACCGATATCGCCCACAAACCCATTTCCGTCCTACTGTAACCTACAAACTTATAAAAAATGTGCTGATGTTAACATTTCGTTACCGGTTACTTGCTGAACCGGTAAAGTTAATTATTTAACTTTTTTAATTCATTTTATATGTCCCGATGTCGCCCATATACTTTCAGTTGTGTTACGATGTCGCCCATATACTTCCAGTTTCTGTTTCGATGTATCACCGACGTGTCATGACTACTTAGAAGCCACGTAATCAACCATTTTGGTTGACGGTTAAAAAAGTATTTTGTTTATAATAGCACATTTTTTATAAGTTTGTAGGCTACAGTAAGACGAAAATGAGTTTGTGGGCGACATTGGTACATTTGTGTAAGTTTGTTGCCTATTTTTTTTTACAACTTATGACCGGATATATTTATAACAATAAAATGTTCCTGTGTGGAGTCGAATTAGATATATTGTAAAAAACTAGTGAAGGACTCGTAAAATTACGCATTTGTTTAAACAAAACAGTTGAATGATATGTTTTAGTTATTAAGTGAATGTAAATGTTAAAGTTGTTTTGTTTAGATTACGCTGACAATAAGATGCACAAAAAACATTAGCCTTTGAAAAAAATGCAAGTGCTAAAATAGAATAAAATAAGAAAATATATTAAAGTGGAAGCAACTATAAGCATGTTTATAAAACCACTTGAGTATGTTGAATAAATAGTAGTAGTCACCACCTTCGTATGTAAATAAATAGATGATTGAAGACTCTAAAAAACTCTATAAAAATATTGGTGAATCAACATCTTTCGTACGTAGAAGCTTGCAAACAAATGTAATCGAGAGATCTTGAAGATATCTTTTGCAAAATAAGTATACCAGGAATACTATATGACTATATTAGTTCTTATAAAATAAAATATTAAATATAGACATAATTAGTACACGGTGTTTCATAACAAAAAAGCTATTAAATTAAGGTTATGACATGATCATCATTTAACAAATCATGTCAGAAGGAAAAAGATTCAAAATAGAAGTTCATCAAGTAGCAAAACAAAAACATTCAAAGATTCATTGTTAAGTGTGGTGAAGAATTAGAACAAAGAAAAAGTGGGATCAGCAAGAATGTCACATTTGGTGACTTAGAGTCACATTTGGTGACATCGTGTGTCAAAATGTGAGATTTCATATCGGCACTTTTGAGCTGATGTTGGTAGCATGTTACCAAACGTGAGGTGCAGGTCGGCCAGAAAGGATCTGGAACATCTTGACTTGTCCAACAAGTTGTTTCCTTATTTGTTTTATGCTATAAATATAGCGCTTATGTAACCTGTATCAGTGTGCACAAAAAATATAAAGAAAAATCTTTGGTTTGCGCCTTAAGTAAACCATTTTCCATGTTTGAAGTTTGGATATAACCAGGTTAAATCCTTTTGGCGTTTATGCATTTATTTATCATTCATATGCTTTAATTATTCTCTTATCGTTCGTAGATTTGGTGATTGGTTTAAATCACCGGTCTTGTTCGGTCCAATAATTCCTAACAAGTGGTATCAAGAGCTTCAAGGTTACGAGTTCGGGCACGATGGCGAATTGAAACAAAGTGTTTTCGATATAGTTGATGAATCGGGTTTTTCATCAGGGTTATTCAAATGACGGTTAGGGATTTGTTTTGCAACATGTATCGAGACCAGGTAACTTAGTTGGACGCGATAAACTCATGGGGTATGTCTATGTATCTGGAGAGTTTATCACACAAGATTTGGGTAACGATTCCTGAAAGTTATTTTGTAATCAGGACACTGATTTCATCATGATGATGATTTATTTTTCGCGGATTGTAATCAGGGTAGGCTCTATTTTTGAGTCAATAGCAAGCATCGATTTATTGGAGTCTTGACTGCCGTTTAGAGCCTAAATTGAATTCCGGGCAGGATTTAAAACTCATGAAAATTTTATTCTACCATTTTCATGGCGTCTCAATTTTATTTTACTGTTTTTAAAAAAAAACAATTCCTACTTATTGGTTGGGAGTCCACTCGGAAGCAATCTCTTTATCTGTTGAATAGAGAGAGGGGTGACTTTCTCTACTTTTGAGAGTGTTTAAATCTTTGTGGAGAAATGACTTGTTTTTATTTTTGGATAGGGGAATGATTGTCTACATCTCACCCCCCATACACCACTCATGTGGTATTGGGTTTTATTGTTGTTGTTGTTGTTACGGAGTCAGGGGTCAGGTCGATGGGTTTGTTGCGGAGAGATTTTTGTGAGATCCGGGTGATAAATATGAGTTCTCGCTCCTCGCTAACCCGTGCGAAGGAACGATTGAACTAAATTCGTATGTTCATGCGCAGATGCAGAAGAAAATTATAGCAGGTTCATTAACCATTGGATCGACTTGAATTTTTAGTTGTAGGTAGCAGATACATGGGTCTACATGTGGTAAAAATTTTGAGGCTGATCGGACCTTTGAATTTTCAGATACGAATTTTTGAATTTTTGCAGTTTCATGATGAACTTGTTCGGGTTTGATGACGCGAGTGCAAGACGGTATTGTCTCAGAAACTTCGAGCGATACGAGTTGTGTTCTTTTTCGGGGATGTGGTTTGTTATGGGAGCTCAGGAGTTTGATTTTTCTCTCAGGTTAGAGCTGTTAGGTAATGAATGAGATGTGTCGGGTTGAAATCGATAGTGGGAATATCAGGGAAGTTTGGTACTTGTAGTTTTAAAACGGGATGACCGATGGTGTTTGGTCAATATTCCAGGGTTTGTGGAATATACGGGCGGGTTAGAGTTCCTTTTCACTGAGAAAATTGATTGTCGAAGGGTGTCGGATACAGGGAATGACGGTTACTCGTGTTTGATTGATAGTTCAATTAAGGGAGCGATTTTTCTTTGAGGGTGATCTATTAGAAATCTTTAGGTGATGGAAGAGGGACGGATAATTGTGTAAGTCCCTGAACTTGAGCTTTCTAGGATCGTTGAGGGTGTCGGGAACTCGCTGTGAGTTTGGTAACCGACAGAAGTTATCAAGCTAGTGAGAGTTGGACAACTAGTGGGGTTGTGGAGATGGTTGAGCGACTTGTTTCTCCAATGTTCTCAAGTTTAGTGTATTAATTTCGGATAACACCAGGGCTTCGAATACTTATGTTACTCTCCAATGGCAAAGAAATTTGCCACTGACATGTGGTACGAACCAAGTTTCTTCTCGAGTAGCCGAAGGTTTTAATTCTTACTCGTACAGTGGGATCGTGCTTGGGGTGAGAAGATGGGGTTTGCGAATTCATAGCGCTATGATGAGGTTAGTGTACCAACGAGAAAGTAAAAAGTTGAAAAGGATGTAGACTTCAAGGTGGTGATGGCGTTCTCACAAGGGAATCTTGAAGAATACTCTACAAAGACGTCTGTTGAGGTTTTCTTTTTATTGGTAAAGGAAATCATAGATACACGGGAATAATATGTACGAGTGGTCGTTGACATGTATGTTCGGGATTGTACATGTCTAGATCAATTTGTAAGGCATTCTTGTCTCATGAAAGAATCCTATGAATGAAGTCTCGCCCTCTTCAATTGATCTTATAGTATAAGAAGATGATCTTCGTGTTAGAAGATAGTGGCGTAGAAACCGAGAGATGAACCAAGCTAATGAAAAAGATTAGATTATTACTAAGCTGTTTGAGTGTCAAAAGTCTTCTTTCTCAAGGCGTGGAAGAGCGGCGTGTCCCGGATGGTTATCCGGCGGTATTCAAAAGGAGTTCTATAATCAGGTGATCTAGAGTTGTTGTGGGTGTTCAAACATTGTTGACAGATGAGGTTGTGTGATTTCAAGATTTCGACTTTGAAGTGCTATTTATCGAAAGCTGCCAGCTCGACGTGGTTGGAGTGTGCGTGTCCTAAGTTTCCTTGGCGGTATAGATGGGAGGTTCAACGGTGTTGAAATGGAGATCGGTGTGGGGTTTGTTCGAAGTCTTCAAGTGGGAGATTGTTAAGTGTGATGAAGAATTAGAACAATGAAAAAGTAGGACCAGCAAGAATGTCACATTTGGTGACTTAGAGTCACATTTGGTGACATCATGCGTCAAAACGTGAGATTTCAGATCGACACTTTTGATCAGATGTTGATAGCATGTCACCAATGGTGACATACTGTCACCAAATGTAAGGTGTAAGTCCGTCTGGAAGGATCTAGGACATCATGACTTTTTCAACAAGTTGTTTCTTTGTTTGTTTTCTCCTATAAATATAACCAATATGTAACGTGTACCAGTGTACACAAAAATTATAAAGAAAATCTCTGATTCGTGCCCCTGAAGTAAACCATTTTCCGTGTTTGGATGGGTTATAACCACGTTAAATCCTTGTGTTATTTTATTCATTTATTTATCGTTCGTATGCTTTAATTATTCGTTTATCGTTTGTGAGTTTGGTGATTGGTTTATATCATCTGTCTTGTTGGGTCCAATAATTCCTAACATTCATTATGGAAACTTTCTACTTAAAACAAACATTCAGACAGTACTAAAAAAATGAAAGATTGAGCTTTTTCAATCTTCAATTGAAGCAGCATATTCTTAATCTTCAGACTTAAGTGTGCATGAGGGATCCCATGTTTCTTAAAAGCAATAGTGTAAACAACTGCAACGAAAGTGTAGAATAAGTACAATAATGTAAAAAAAATTATTAAAAATTCTAGTGAGTAAATATGTACTTATTTAACATTAAAAGAGGGATTGAAAATAGTTGCTTCAACCTCGCCAAAATCATGATTTTTTTTTTTTTTAAATTCTTCTATCATACTATTCACCTTCATTTTAAATAGTCGCAATATGATTTCACGTATGTCATCGGCTTTCAGATTCTTGTTGTCTAACAAACAGACAATTACAGGACACTTTGGATTGCAAGTGATAGTTAGAAAGAAATTTGGATGTCCAAAATGTCGAACTATCGTCATTACTTCTAAATAGTTTTGCAACATATACCTAGAACCTTCAATGTATGATAAATTTCATAATGAAACAACACACAAAAGAGAACAATCCTTTCCCAAAAAAAAAAAAAAAAAAAAAAAAAAAAAAAAAAAAAAAAACGCATGATAAAACCATTAACCAATACAATAATAAGCATTAAGAATGACGTGAAGATGTACAATCCTATTTTTGAGAAGGTTCAACTTTAGAAAGGAAATATTGAGTGAATGGAGAGTTTTTTAGATACTAATTTTTATAGCGTATTTAATTTTTGCCTCTCAATGCTTCAATATCGGCATTTAAATGACATTTAAAGCATAATAAAATTATTCCTATTAGTTAGGCGTAGTTATGTTGTTTTCAAATTAGACGTATATAATTTGTTTTGTATATAAATCCGTATTTAATTCTTATTATTTATATTTATGTTATCTAAATATTTAAATCGTTTTCTTTTTTTTCTTTTATTAATTAGAATTATTATAAGGTAATGACATCATCTTGGTGGCATAATCAAGCAAAATTAAGGAGTAATTAGTAAATTAAAGAGAGACCAGTTTTCATATAATATGGGAGTACATATTACTCCATTCGTAGCAAATTAAATATTTTATTAGTATCCGACTAATTTTACTAATGTATAAAGATTTCTGTTATTAAGAGTCAAACGTTACTTTTATCATATATCATAAGTACGAAATTTTGAGAAATTATTTTTTAAACATGGGTGGTATCATCAATTGTTTATTTTCGTAACTTGACATTTATTTTAGAAAAAATTAAAATGAACATGTGAATATTATCTATAGATTCAAATAGAAAACAAAAGAAAACAAAAAAAAAATACTGTTTAATTAGGACAAAACCGCAATAATAATCACTGTGAAGGGTAAAAAGGTTAGTCTGTTTTTGACTTTTTTAAAAAACGACGTTATTAAGGCTTAAAAATTAAACACCGTAACTTGAAAGCAAAAGCAATATTGCTTTGCTGGCTAATTGTCTCTTACATACCCTGTGATCCTGGGTTCGAGCCCGTGCTCGCATTCCCTTTTATTATTTTTTACTTTTTACTCATTATTCTCTCATTTTAGTAAATTTTCATAATGCACCCCTTAACATTTTTTATTTTTAATTCAGTCCTTTCACTCTCATTCTATTATTTTTAAATTATTTTTCCGGTCTAACTTTTCTTATAATGTACACGACTTCATTTATTTTTTCTTTACCCTTTTTTTTAAATCTTTTGTTGTACCTCCTCTTTTCCTTTATAATACGGAGTATTCTTTTCTACTCCCACACACTACTCCAATAACAAGAATATTCAAATTATGTTAATTTTGACTATTTTTGTTATTTATTTGAAACATACTTTTTCTTTGCTTTTTATGGTTATTAACATTTAAGTGTTTAATTTAAAATATATGTTTTGTACAACGAAAAGCCGGCTACTTATGGGGTTCGTCGCCGCAACGCGCGGCTAACCCGAAAAACTTGTTTATTATCAATTGAGGAAGTAATATAAACTGTTTTTTATTAATGTGTTATTGGTCCAGTGGTAATGGCTCATACATCTTTGTTAGAGGTTGGGAGTTCGATTATCTGGGGCGGCAATATTGCACACAATGATATTCCCTTGATCTTGAAATCCACCATATGTCGTCTTTCGCACATTGCGTTGCAGGGGCAGCAGGGGAAGAGTTTTTTATCGGTCATGTCCTCAGATTGGTCCAGAATTTCTCCAGGGCAGCAGTTGAGGCGAGTTATGCAACTGTAAGAGATGATCGCATGATTGTTTTAGTATCCCTAGGCGATCTCACACTGGTCTGTTAAGAAAAAATATATAAATTGTTTTTTTACATCGATCTCTAAATGTGGAATATAAATTGATTTGTATCAAGAAAATGGTCTTTATATATTTTGTATGTGTTTCATGAAATACAGACCCGTTTCCTTTCCTTTCGAATAAATTGTTATGTACTGAAACCTAGATAAATATTTCTATTTAGAATAAGTGTTGTAAAAGTAAAGGTTGTTTATGTTTGATTGTTTTCTCTTAATTAAACATAAGGACCATTTTACCCTTTTCTCACAAACTAGTTATCTAACCTTTCAAAAACGTGTGTTTTTTCCTAGATTAAATGATACCGAAACAACTTCATTTTTTGTTGGGTAAGAGATCATTAAGAGTGTGTTTGAATGAAATTAACTTGAGCTAAAATTATAGGTGGAACCGGAGCTAGAGTTTATTATAAGCTCTTCTTTTTTCAAGAAGCTAGTTCTAAAAGTTTCTTTTTCTAGAGCTTCTTTTTACATAAACTCTACTTTTGGTTGGGTGTCAAACAAAGCTTATGACATGTAACTTATTAAAATTATAAGCTTAAGCTCGTCAGCCAAACACACTGTAAGTGATAAATAAACAAGCCTTAAAACGCGCATGTGTTAAGGGTCTCTGCCTTTCTGGTGGCAAAATATGAAATTTCCTTTATGTTGTCTATCATACTTAGAGATGATGCTACCATCTCTCCGTCTCAAAATAAGTATTGTATTTCCTAATTAATTTTACAACAACAACAAGCGTACCCAATCTTTTTGTTAAAAATTTCCTAAAATTTTTTGTTAACTTTAAAATATTGTACAAAATACTAGTTTTTTATATGCAATTTTGAAGGATATATAATTAATAGGGAGTAGTAGCTAGTGAAAAGTTTTAGGAATGCTATATTTTACAAAAATATACGGAGTAAAATGTAACGAAAAGATTTGATAGCAGGTAGTAATATGAACATTGACTTTGCAAAATGGAGTACTAGCTAGTGTAGTTTATAGAGGACTAGTAGGAGTATTATAGAGTGAGGCGACAGTCTAATAATGATGCCAGTAAGAATAGGGTCGGATGGGAATAGAATAGAATAGAGAATGATGAATATTTGTTCAGAAAGGGAATGATGGCTTAAACAGAAACCGTCCCTTCTCTGCTTAAATACTTCCAAATATCTCCACTATTTATTGCTTCCTTCTGTTTTCATCTATCTTCACGTTTCACCCTAGTAAATTTTACGAGTATCATTTTGCACCAAAAATGTCTTTAGTCTTTATAGTATTATTAGTTCATCAAAGTTTTGCACCTAAATTTGTTCGAGTTTGATATCCGATAATTTTGTTAGTGTTTAATCAATTTATTTCGTTGGATGCTTCTTTTGGTTCGTTTCTGATGGTGTCATGCTTGTTTTATGTTTGTATTTTTTTTTTTAAACGGTGAAATTATTTTGTGTCTGGTTAGTTTTTGTAGTTTGTTAGTTTTAGCATTCTTGTTGGTTTTCGGTTACGTTTTTAATCAATTTATTTCATTTGTTCCTTCTTTTGGTTCGTTTCTGATGGGATCATAGTTGTTTTGTGTATGATTTTTTTTTTAAACGGTGAAATTATTTTGTGTTTGGTTAGTTTTTGTAGTTTGTTAGTTTTAGCATACTTGTTGGTTTTCGGTTAAGTTAGATCTCGGTTTATTTAGTTTTGTTGTGTTTTAGATTTCTTTTTTATATGTTATTTTGTTGTCATGTTATGGGTTGATTTTGCGTTGTATTTGATTTGAGATATATTTTCTTTTGACAAAAGTTCTTCATTTTAATGAAGTTTCCACCTTATCTAAAAAAAGCTGTCTTACTATCTAATGAATTAACACGATATTTATGTACAGTCAAATCTGCAAATTATGTAAGCAACACAAATTTAATTCAGAAAGTAAAGAAATTTTTTTTAGACTTGCATCAATTTATATATTGCTACATATACTAAAACCAGTGTCTATGAAGAGTTGAGATTTATTATTTTGGGCGGTGTAAATAATACACAACTTTTTTATTCATTTCCCTTAATATTTATTCATCCTAACGTCATACATATCTAATATATTTTAGAGTTAATTAAACCAGTGGTCCTTATGAGTTATGATCACTCAAATTTATATTGGTAGTTCTTTTCTTTTTAAAATTATACTGGTACTCCTTGTGGCTTTTAAAATGAACAGCGATGGTCTTAAAGCTAACGCCAGTTAATTTGTTCCGTTAACCATCAACTGGTGTTAAGTTTAGGTAAACCACAATCGTCAACACACCAGGAGCCACAACTGGTTTGTCGAAAACCACCATCGCCAACGCACAATCTCTCCACCGACTACAGGTTCTTGTCAGATTCACTTATCGTCGACCGACTAACGAAAGGCAGATATATTATTCTTTTCTATATATTTCAATTATCGATTTTCATCTAGTTGTATGTTTTTCTTTTCCATCAATCTCGATTATCCGTTTTCTTTTTCTCGATTCGATTATTCGTTTCTCTTTTTACTAGATTTTATAATCCGTTAAAGAACTTGAGACGTGTCAAAATCGTAACTAGTTATATGTGTATGAATATTGAATAGATTTATGTATCATAACTAGTTATATGGGTTTTATTTATATGTTGTTTGATTTAAAAGGAAGATAATTATGTAGGGATGAGAATTAAGGTTTATGAAAAATTGTAAGGAATAAGTAGTAGGTGATGAAGGGGAATTTGATATCGGTAGTCCTATGGTTTTTAAAATGCATAGTGGTGTTTTTAAACCTAACGTCTGTTAATTGATTAAGGAAACAAATTAACTGGGATTAGGTTTAAGACCACCGATGTGCATTTTAAAAATCATATAGACTGCCGGTATAATTATTTTGAAAAATTTTGATTAGAAACTATTGGTATAATTAATTCTATATTTTATTTTGTTTTTTATTTAATTTTTAATACGGTTTTTTGATTAATTTCTTTGCATTATTATTATTTTAATACAACTATCTCATTCTTATCATTATTATTATTAATATTAATTAGTTAAGATATTAAAATATAACTCGTTATATTTTTTAGTTAATACGACAACAAAATTTCTAACAAAATAATAGAGATTTCGTATGTAATTTTATGTGTTCGTTATGAAAGCAAACTGTCTTTTAATTTAGCAAAAAGTCAGTTGTTGGCGGCTGAAATGAAAGGTTGTAACCTTTCATTATGTCGGGATATATCGTTTTGGTATTTTTGGTAGGAATACCGAAATGGGACCCCACCTATTTCCGAGACAGAATCGAGTTAGCTCGAACGAGCGTGCATTTTGCACTCTTTAAACTCGTCCTTGAGTTAACTAGATAGCCCGTTGCTTTCATGTAAATCTTAATAAACTAAATTTATTGTTGATAACATTAAAATCACTAACAGTTGTCGGAACACGGAGTTTAGTTTGAATCACCGAAAGGCTTATCTCAAATGACCGTCTTTCACCATCCGAATTGTTTTATGGCTAATCGAATAAGAACACTTGTAGAATATTAGACAATATTTTACATAAGCCCTTCACCATTGTTACTGAGCGTAGTATCCGCAAATGTTATATGTAAGCCCTAGTAGATATCTGGAAGTGTGCACACATGGGAAGCATGTGTGTCACGTAAGCCCCCTTTATTTGAGAAGTTTGTTACACACATGAGCAGTACGTTTCCCACGTCAACATTTCTCATGTAATAAATTTTTTCGCCTATAAATAAACTGCTTTGGACATCTAATCACTTACTACAAACTTCATTTGCATAAATTACCTCTCACATTTTAAGTTCACTAATTTCAATTGCCAAAATTGGATTTCATCACTTCGCTATTAACTGTTCATCCTTTGAACGTATTAATTGTTCAAGTGTTTAACATACTCACGGATCCATATCTCGATCGGGTTTACCCGATTGTCGTAGATTAAACAATTGGACGAAACCTTTTCCCCCTCAATATTGCACTCCAACAATTATCCTCGACAATATTTTTGATCATTCACTAATCAATACAAACACATCGATTCTATAAAAAATCTACAAATGTAACAAAAGGTGTTTGCATGTTAATCGATCTTATCCATTTTAAATCACACACCTTGAAATGCCCACTAGATCACCTATTACGGGGATTCAAACATGCGGTAGTTTGCACGCTGGCAAAATTGACACCCATAACACGCCTGTTGCGGGGCGTCTAATAAAAGGCCTAGGCGGCACCAGTTTTGTTTCCAACAGACATAATTGACACGTAAGATGAACTCGAAGACAAACTAATAATAGATTTCATTCAAATTACGTTGGTCACTAACAGAGAAATACGAGATAAACGGATGCACGATCAACTAAGAGAAAATTTTGTCGAGAATATGTGACACCTTTAACTAAGAACTCTTTAATTACTGTAGATATTTTATTTTATGCAGTTCATTTAAATTATGGCTTGTATTTTAATTTTAAAGGCTAATGAATCATTATCCAACATCATAAATCTTGTTTATAGCATCACCAAACAACGATTCATTCTTATTAATCAAGTTCCTATTCCTAACTATGAAGTGGAAGAGAATTTGCAATTGAATTCTTATTTAATTAATTGAAACAATTGTCTTTACATCGTTTATATACAAGAAAAAGAGCTAAGCTGCACATCTAACTGAATAATGTTCGTTACTAACTAACAACTTAAACAATAATTAACAAATTACTCCTTGTAGCTTAAGCAGAGAAAGAGGCACAAACCTTTCTTTATATGCATCTGAATTTGGAGAACCTTCTCGAACCTCTATAATACCGGCTACAACCACAGAGGAAGTTTATATGAAGCCGTACATTTGAGTTTTTTTTTTTTTTTTTTTTTTTTTTTTTTTTTTTTTTGGCAAAATAACATAATATTATAAATAAAAAAGATAGATACGATGATCTAGAGCGTTACATATGTGTTACATTGACAGTCATCTGTTGACTGAAATAACCCTATTACAGCAGTGAGCCAGTGATACAACAACAATACGCGAAAATTACAAAACAACCAATAACGGGAAGCTACTGCTTCCGTGAAGTAACCGCCACCTAAACCACCGAATCCGAAAAAAAGCCCTCACCTGAACTGAAGTCTACAGCTGCGAACCCCAATCCACAAATCCCACACCAAACCGCATCAACCCCCACTCAAAATCTGCAACCAAATCGCCCGTCGGGCAACCCAAGAACACCCGCCTCGAGACCGCATCAACCAGAAACCCAGATCATAACCCCGATGATTAGCATATCCAAGCAAACCCGAAACAGAAGTCAACCCAGAGATCCTAACCTGTCAAAAACTACCTAACGAACGGTCGGGAAACAACCGAAGATACAACTCCAAATCTCCAATCTTTTGGCACTTAACAACCCTAGAGTCACTAAGGCGGCAACTACACCGGACCGTTCCGAACCGAATCCGGTGACGAGGAAGATGGAACGATCGGGATCGAAACAAACATCATAGCAAAGGAGACACGAACCAAGAGTCCATACACCAACACAAACTCAAGGTGGTAAGGAAACAATGAAGAAAAAGTGCCATTTTCGAGAAATAAAATAGGAAGAAACAGAAAAAGACCCCCATATACAGGCAGCAGCAAAAAGAACCGAGAACCTACAAAAAAAAGAGAAACTCAGTGAAGACAGCGGAGGACCCCAGAACGCACAAGGCGTTCGCCGCCTGAGATCCGCCATATCCCACGCCGTAAAAGCTCATCGGAGACATACAAACCCGGCTGCACCACCACGCTTGAGAAACCACCCAATTCAACTGGAAACCCACATCTACCACCCGCCGCTACCCAGAGTGCATAGCACTCGCAGCCTGGGAAGGAAAGAGACAGAGGAAAACTCACCGGAAAACTTAGGGGACCCGAACGAGAGAGCAAATACATGGATCGAAGAGACGAGAGGAGATAAGCATTAAAACGACTGGAAAAGAAATCGCCGGACCTCCGGCGAGATGCCGGAGGTCACAGGCGCCGTTACCAGTAGGCTACAAACTGGAAATTAGATAAATAGCTTAAAAAGGGAAATATAAGTAGCTAACAAAAGGTTACCGAAAAAAAAAGACGGCGAGATTGAAAAAAGCAGATCTAGGTGAACTTCCGAGAGAGAGAGAGAGAGAGAGAGAGAGAGAAACCTGTATATCGTAGCAAATTTATATCTTGGTGAACTGTAGATGGATGTTGGAGTGCTGCTTATTACTCTTACAAACAAATAACTAAACAGATGAGTATAATAAAGTGGATGTTGTTACAGGAGAAAGGAAAAAATTGACCGGAGAATTTGAGATGGAAAGAAGGCTCGAGTATTAAGTCAGAGAGAAAAGGTAGTGTCACGTGACGATTACTATATTATAGCCGTACATTTGATGATAATGATCACAAACAAGTATTTGGATCACACGCTTCGTTGCGTTTGAGAAGCTTTTTGTTATACATAACTATATGTTTTAGATCATAACAATTTAACGCTAATAAACTAAATGTAATCCAAGAAACAAAAGTCGATTGAACAGACCGAACATGCCTACGTATTATTTTTAGAAACAAATTTAGTGATTGTTTTAAGATTGGAAAAAAGGTTAGTGAAAAATAAAAGTAAGAATTTTAGGGTGCATAATAAAAGATTCAAAAGTGAAAGGGTAAAAGATATAATAAAGTTAAAATGTGAAAAGAGCTGCAAATATTTTTTAAGATTTGAAAAAGTTTAGTGACAAATAAAAGTAAGAATTTTAGTTTGTATAATAAAAGATTTAAAAGTAAAAGGGTAAGAGATATAATAAAGTTAAAATGTGGAAAGAGTTGCAAATAATAAAAAATAAAAAAAGATATAAGCAAGGCTTGAATTTGCGTCTCTACCATACAAATACAGGCCGCAACCACTCAACAACATCTACCTTTGGTTTTTTTGTGGAACTAATAATATTTATACAATCAAAAGCGTGAGTTTTTACTGTGGAAAACACTGTTCATTATTTTCTCAGATTGATTATATATAAAATATAATAATAATAATAATAATAATATTAATATTAATAATAACATTCAACTACGTGTCCCATAATTATGTGTTTCTAACATTGACAAAAAGTCTTGTTAGTTTAGGATATTTGGTGGTATTGGGTCTTTTGGGTTCGTTTGTTTAATTGTCTCGTTGGTAGCGATTTTGTTTACTTTTTTTGCTTGGGTGTGACATCTCGGTCGTTCGATCTCTAGTTGTATGGTTACTTTGATTTCTTTCATTTTTGATGAAATTTTTCTCATTTTTTTTCTGTTTCAGTTTTTCAAAAAAGGTTAAAAAAAGTTTTAAAAGGCAAAGATATATTATTACAAACTAATTAGACAATTAATATTTAAAATGAGCAGGGGAGCAACCTAATAACACCAACAACAATCACAAAACTAAGCAACATGAACACTACAAACTACACCAACACACACAAACAAACTCAATAATCCTAAGTTGTTACATATTTCGTAACACGCTGTGAATTAGAAGAACCGACAAACACAACATTACCCATACCGTAAGGAATGACCATTTAAGCCCCCACAAATTAGAGAAGTGTCCATATGCAATTATCGCGGCTACCTTATGAACTCTTAGGCGATATCGCAATAGTGTCATCTTGTGAGCACATCCGTTAAAGAAGCCTTCTCTTTTTGATTTTATTCGTTTAAGTTCTTTTCTATGACTTAAATATAGAGGTAGATTTAATGTTTGTGGAAACAAATGATTTATGAAGTCATTATAATTTGTCCTCTAACTTCTTGCTAGTGGTTTTTTTAGGGCTTGTTTACTAATAACTTAATGGGCTTAGTTGACTAGTGGGATTTTCGGTCATCTATTGAACCTGTATACTTGGGCCTTAATGATTGAGCCCAGCTAAGTAAGGGATTATTCGGTCACTTGATAAACCTCACTCTATTTTTATTCCATCTGTGCCTTCAACCTCCATGCTCTCTCAATGTTCTTACAATTGTTAAAAATCTGTCGCTAGTCATAGAAGCTCCGCCGAAGCTTCGAATATCAAAGAAAATGTAGCTTCTACGTGCATTTATTTTCACCTCCTCCACTGAAAATATTCGTAAGTGGTTTTTTTTTTTATCATTTAGGGTTATATATTATTTTATATCTATGAATTTAAAAAATTGAATTTTAAGATTGTTAGCTGTGATGCCCCGTACAAAACCATCGTGTACGAATCATCAACAACAGGATCATTACAAGGTCAAATACTATATACGGTTACAAAAATAAGTTTACATTCATAAAATGAAGTGACGTTTTAACCAACGTTAAATGTTTAACAACCAAAAGTATGCTTCTACGAATAGCAAGCAATAATAGTACGTGACTCATAGGTCGTTACAATTACATCGTTTCAAAAGTAATATAGTTTGAATGCAAAATAAACGTTTCATGCGGTGACATCTCTAATAAGCGCAGCGGGTGTCTACAAAGCATGACTAGTACAACGGAAGCAAGCAAATCTTAAGCACCTGAGAAAAACATGCTTAAAAATGTCAACACAAAGGTTGGTGAGCTATAGTTTAAGTATAACAGTAATGTAAGGTAGGCCACGAGATTTCAGTGCTTCAAACAGCGTTTCAAAACAGTATGAAAAGTATATGTATAACCGTGGGCACTTGGTAACTAACTTAACGTAAATAACACCCCCTAAAAGTACACTTGGCGAGTGCGTAAGTTTACGAAGTATTAAACACCCGTTAAATGCTAGCGCTACTAGCCCGAGTGGGGATGTCAAACCCTATGGATCCATATCTAAGATTCGCGTTCACCGGTTCAAAGACCAATGACTAAACGTTACCGAGCTAAGGGGAAAGTTTATGCCATTGTATAACCCACACATATATAAAGTTTAAGTACTCGTACCTAGTATGTAAAACGTAAAATGCGCATGTATTCTCAGTTACCAAAATAGTTAAAGTAAAAAAGGGATGCTATAACTCACAGTGGAAAGTAGTAAAAGTCGATACGCGGAAATAGTAAGCAAGTAGTTTGGTCCGGAAGGTCCTCAACCTAAGTCAAAAGTTACTAAATTAGTAAATCGTTCCCAAAGGTTTAAAAGTATGTAAGTTAGGTCTTAAGTATCATCATCATTCATCATTTAACAAAAAGTGTAAAGTAAGTTTTAAGTCAAGACTAGGGTTTGAAACAAGGGCTGATTTCGTTCAGTCGCCACGACCTCTATAAAAATTGAAATGAGGTGAGACCAGTGGCCATGACTCCGTATATGAGTCCCCTAGGTACTGACCAATTTCCAGAACCAAAAGCGTCTTCGTTTGACCGTGGTGATAGTTTAAGTGCGAGTAGGTCAGAAATTTCAGCACAACGTTAATAGGGTGTAGTGACTTTCGGGAGGCCATAGATCCTAAACCGTAACTCGGATTAAGACGAGGTCTAAACAGAAATTCATCCACTCGAACCGAACTAACTGAAAATCAACTTACTAGTAGCCCAGGTAGTTTGATCAGTTCCATAAACAGTAATAAATGTGTTCCGATGGGTTCTTGGTGCTTGATGCTCATCACGGTTCTCATCCTTGATGTTTATAGCTTCAAGTGTACAACTCGTTGATGGGTTTGCATCATATTAACCAAGTTTTGACCATTATAACACTAGTGTAAGTCTGAGATAAGTAGCACAACTCATTTAAGTGTTGCAAGTAGGTTGATGAACCAAAGTTACATCAAGATCTTAGATCCGACACATACATGAGTTATAAAAGTAATATTAAGCTATAAACTTGAAAGTAAACTAAATAATCAAGATCTTAAGTTGTAGAACTTAGATCTTAGCTAGATCTTAAAGATCCTAGACTAGAAAGTCTAGATCTAGTGTTCTTAAGTTAGATCCTAAGTTATAGAACTTGGATCTTCACTTTAATGAAACCATAAGTTATGAAACTTAGATTTTCAACTTGCAAAATGTATGTAAGCTTGTAAGCTCTTGTTTATAACAAAATTAGAAGACCATAAGCTATAGAAACTTAGATCCAACACAAGTGTATGAAGTTATAACTATAAAGTTATACTTCCATGTTCTTGAACTTACAAAGTTAACTTTTAGTTTCAAGAAATATGAGATCAAGATTAACTAGTAATACTTGACCAATTTAACAACATCACAACTTTAAAGTACTTATAAAAGAAAGAAATAAACTAAATATACAAGTAAAAGTTCATGGTTGTTCATACTTAGGAAGATTCAAGTCAAGGCTTTGATCTTTAAGAAAGTAAACCTCAAGTTTACTAACATGAACACAAGTATGATTATAAAACTCATGAACTTTAATTCTTTTGACATTTTAAGTGTAGAACCATAAGTTATAGAACTTAGATCCTTGTTCTTGGTTCTTCATCAAAAAAAGATGAAAGTAACCAAGATTACATGAAGATATAGGTTAGAAAACTTGATCTTTAACATAAACAAGTAACAAGTAACAAATCAAGTAATTAAAATGATGATGATGAAGTCGGTTTTGGAACAAGAAAAAGAAAGAAAAGAAAGTCTTGTTACTTACAAGTTAGAGAGAAAAATGAGAGAAAGAAAAGTAGTAAAGTGAAGTGTGTGTAAAAATGAGAGAATACTAGCTTATAAGTTAACAAAAAAAAAAATTTGAACTCCCTCCTAGCTTCAATATGGCCAATGGTTTGATGGACCAAAGGGGCAAGGTCAAAATTTACTTTCAAGCATGGGAGAATGGTGTGAGCTAGGAGAAGTAATAAAGTTAAATGGTGTGGGAAAATGGTGTAAGTATACTAGTAACTAGATTCCTTATTCACTAATTAATCTAAGTTAAGCCTTAATAAGTTACTAGTAACAAATGGGCTCCTAATTAATACATTAAGAGAAGTAGGGTGGGCTTCCAAGTCCATTAACATGAGTCCAAGTCCAAGTAATCAACAAATTAAATAAAGCCCAAGTAATTAACTACTAACCTTAATTACTTAAAAATGTTTAATAATAATTAATCATGAATGCAAATAATATTCTGAATATTATTCGTGAAAAGTTCGTGTGTCACAAAGACGAGTCGGGACATGTAAAGTCATGTACGGTAACAAGTAAATGTAATAAAATACATTAATTAAAACGCAAGCATTAATAATAAGTATTATAAATAAAAGTTGGAAAAACCAGGGTCGTTACATTACCCACCTGTTAAAGAAAATTTCATCCCGAAATTTTAAGCTGGGGGAGATGGAGGAGCTGGGAAAAGGTGAGGATACTTCTGCATCATTTGATCCTCTCGTTCCCAGGTAAACTCAGGTCCTCGTTTAGCATTCCATCGTACTCGAATGATCGGAATCTTGTTGCGTTTCAAAGTTTTGACCTCACGGTCCATAATTTCGACAGGCTCTTCCACGAAGTGAAGTTTGTCATCAATTGTAAGTTCTTCCAATGGTATGACATGTTCCGGTTCAGCAAGACACTTCTTCAAATTTGATACATGAAAGGTAGGATGAACTGAGCTCAATTGAGTTGGAAGATCCAAACGATAAGCAACGGGTCCAACACGCTCCAAGATTTCAAAAGGACCAATGTATCGCGGATTGAACTTCCCACGTTTTCCAAAATAGATTACACCTTTCCAAGGTGCGACTTTCAACATTACACGGTCACCTACGCTGAATTCGAAGTCCTTACATTTAAGGTCTGCATAACTCTTTTGGCGATCACGGGCCGTCTTGAGTCTCGCTTAAATTTGGACAATCTTCTCAGTTGTTTCATGGACTATCTCGGGTCTGGTGATTTGCGTTTCACCTACTTCAGCCCAACAAATAGGAGATCGGCATTTGCGGCCATACAATGCTTTAAAAGGTGTGACATTAATACTCGAATGATAAGTGTTGTTGTAAGAGAATTCGGCTAGCGGCAAATGCCTTTCCCAAGCCTTTCTGAAATCAATGACACATGCACGCAACATGTCCTCCAAAGTCTAAATCGTGCGTTCATTTTGTCCGTCAGTCTGTGGGTGATACGCAGTACTCATGTCGAGACGGGTTCCCAAGGCTTCTTGCAAAGAACACCAAAATCTGGAAGCAAAACGGGGATCGCGATCTGAGATGATCGATAAGGGCACACCATGATGAGATACAACCTCTTTTTATGTATAGTTGAGCGAGTCTCTCCATCGTATCCATTTCCTTCATGGCTAAGAAGTGTGTAGATTTGGTAAGACGATCAACGATAACCCAGATGGTATCGTATCCGCCCACCGTCTTTGGTAGCTTCGTGATGAAATCTATTGTTATCCTTTTTCACTTCCATTGCGAGATTTTCGGACGTTGAAGTAACCCAGAAGGCCTCTGATGCTCGGCCTTAACCTTCGAGCAAGTCAAACACTTCCCAACATAAGTTGCAACGTCCTTCTTAAGATTAGGCCACCAATACTGTTCCTTGAGATCGTGGTACATTTTACCGGCTCCTGGATGAATCGAATATCTCGACTTGTGGGCCTTATCTAGTATAAGGCTTCGTAGATCTCCATAACGAGGTACCCAAATTCTTCCGTCATAGCATCAGAGTCCAGTCTCCTTAACCTCGAATTGAGAAACGAGAATGTTCAAGTATTCATGAGATATATTCTCTTCCTTGAGAGCCTTATCTTGGGTTGCTCGGATCTGGCTATTGTGGTTCGAATGAATGGTGATGTTCAAGGCTCGGACATGAAGAGGTGCCATCCTCTCCTTTCGGCTCAAAGCATCAGCTACAACATTGGCCTTGCCAGGGTGATAACGAAGTTCACAATCATAGTCGTTCAGCGTCTCGATCCATCGACGCTGTCTCATATTCAGTTGCTTCTGATCAAAGATGTGTTGGAGGCTTTTATGATCGGTGAAAATAGTGCTCTTAGTTCCATAAAGATAGCGTCTCCACAGTTTTAATGCAAAGACAATGGCTCCAAGCTCGAGATCGTGCATTGTGTAATTTCGTTCGTGAATCTTCAGTTTTCGGGAGGCGTAAGCGATAACCTTTGTGCGTTGCATCAGTACACAACCAAAACCACTTTTCGAAGCATCGCAATAAACGACGAAATCGTCACTGCCTTCAGGAAGTGATAAGATAGGTGCGATGGTTAACTTCTTTTTCAAGGTTTAGAATGCAGATTCCTGTTCGGGTTCCCAAATGAACTTTTTCCCTTTGTGAGTCAGCGCGGTCAAAGGACGCGTAATCAGAGAGAAACCTTCAATAAATCTTCGGTAGTAACCGGCGAGGCCTAAAAATTGGCGGATATGAGTTGGAGTAGTGGGGGTTTCCCACTTGCTGATAGCTTCGATCTTTGCGGGATCTACCTTGATACCTTGATCACTCACAACATGACCCAAAAATTGGACTTCCTTCAACCAGAACTCACACTTGGAGAATTTTGCATAAAGTTGCTCTTGTCTCAAGAGTTCCAACACTAGACGAAGATGTTGCTCATGTTCTTCTTCGCTTTTGGAGTAGATGAGGATATCATCTATGAAGACGATAACGAACTTATCTAGGTATGGCTTGCAGACACGATTCATGAGATCCATGAATACGGTAGGTGCATTGGTTAAACCGAATGGCATCACGAGAAACTCATAATGACCATAACGAGTTCTGAATGCAGTCTTCATCACATCGCTCTCTTTCACCCTCAACTGGTGATTACCGGATTGCAAATCGATCTTAGAGTAAATGCTCGATCCTTGCAGTTGATCAAAAAGATCGTCAATTCTAGGAAGAGGATACCGATTCTTGATCGTCAGTTTGTTGAGTTCACGGTAGTCGATACACGTGCAGAAGGATCCGTCCTTCTTCTTCACAAATAAAACATGTGCGCCCCAAGGCGAGAAACTTGGTTGGATAAATCTACGGTCTAGCAGTTCCTGTAATTGGCTCTGTAACTCTTGCATCTCGGAAGGTGCGAGTCGATAAGGTGCGCGAGCTACAGGTGCAGCTCCTAGTACTAAATCGATCTGAAACTCTACTGCTCTCGGTGGCGATAATCCAGGAAATTCTTCCGGAAAGACATCGGAAAATTCGTTCACAATTCGTACATCGCCCATGCTCTTCACTTCGGTTTCTAATGTTTTCACATGTGCCAAAACAGCAAGACGTCCTTTCTTCATGATCTTTTGCGCTTTCATGCAACTAATGAGATTCAGTTTCGAGCTACATCTCTCTCCGTAAATAATCAGTGGCTCACCATCTCCGTGTGGTATACGAAGAGCTTTATTTCCATAGATAATGTCGGCCTTTATCTTGGTCAACCAGTCCATACCGACAATAACGTCAAAGCTTCCCAACTTAATGGGTATCAAGTCAATCTTGAAATCCACACCAGCTATGTTGATAATAGCTCCTCGGCTAATTTGGTCAACTTTCTCAAGTTTTCCATTGGCTACCTCTACAAGCATACTCTCCTTTAAAGGAACTAATGACCAATTTATCTTAGAGCAAAAGTGTCTACATACATAACTTCTATCGGCACCAGTATCAAATAGGACAGAAGCGAATAGATTGTTGATAGTGAATATACCTGTGACCAAGTCAGGGTTCTCACGGGCATCCCTTGCGTTTACGTTGAAAGCTCTGCCACGTAGTGGTCCGCCGTCCTTTCGCTTGTTGGGACACTCATTTTTGAAGTGGCCCAGTTGTCCACACTCATAGCACTTTCTCGGTCCCGTGGGGTTCAGCTTCCCAGTCATGGTGGTGATCTTGCAGTCCTTGCCAATATGCCCGGTCCTTTTGCACTTTTCACATACAACCTTACAGTACCCGGTATGGTGCTTGTAGCACCTCTTGCACTGTGGCAGACTACCCTTGTAGTTGGGGTTCGAGTTGGTGTTCGGATTGGGGTTTCTCCCATCGTTGTGCCTCTTAGCGGGGGTTTGATCATAGGCTCTCCCCTTGTTGTTGTCCCACTTACGCTTCTCACTGCTAACCCCCGATTCGGATTTTGTCTTTTCCGGTTCATCGATGATAATTTGGTTCATTAAGGTGTGCGTCATGCGCATTGCTTCCGGGACATTAGGTGGCTTAGACGAGGTGACATTTCCCTTAATGGACTTAGGAAGTCCCCGCAAGTACCTTTCCATCTGCTTAAACTCCGGGGTAACCATCGTTGGACACATTAGAGCTAATTCCAGATACCTACAGTTGTAACCATCAAGATCGTTTCCAACAACCTTCAACTGCCAAAACTCGGCCTCCATTTTCTGGATCTCTGTTCGGGGACAGTACTCTTCAATCATGGCCCCCTTGAATTCTTCTCACGGCGTAGCATACGCCTCGTCAATACCCTTGGCTTGAGCCAGTGTGTTCCACCAAGTTAGGGCGCCGTCAGACAGTGTACATGAGGCATACTTTGTTTTGTTCGTCTCTGAGCAGTTGCTAACTCGGAACACATATTCTAATTTCTCAAACCACCTAGTGAGACCAACCGGCCCCTCAGTACCACTAAAGTTGTGGGGCTTGCAGCTTTGGAATTCCTTATAAGTACACCCATTATGAATGAGCTGGTTAACTAGTGGGGCTTGGGGGTTCATTTCCGCTAAAGCTGTGGCTACTGGTTTAGTGATCATTTGTTCGATCTGTACTGCTGTGGGCGTTGATCTTCCGTTGGCCATTGATGTTCTAAACAAAAATTTTGACTCAAGTCAAAATCCAGTATTCAATTATAATAATACAGTATATAGTAACCAACATGGAATCAACACAACACATGTTAATTAGGTAACGCAAATAGATTCAGATATCACAAAATCATCATATAGTAACGTAAATAGAACACCGTGCAAGAATTAAACAACACAAAGTTCCATTCATTAATAATAAGTTGCATACATCCGCATAGGTTCGTACAATACATAAGTAAAACATGAAACTACAAATGATATAACATAATGAAATCTACTACATATGTCCTACGGTGACGGTGGGTGAAGGATGTCCATTATGTGGGACATCTGGTCCTCGAGCTCAGTTACCCGATCACGGAGGATCTCCACTTCCCTTGTCAGTTCCTCGACCGAGGGAGATAGTGGGGCAGGTGGTGCAGTCGGTACGGGTGGTGCCGGTGGTGCAGATGGTCCAGCTCCAGAAGTAGATGGTGCATAGCGGTAAGGCTTACTGATGAAGGGATCAGCAGGATACGACACAAGCCGCTTACGGGCGGTGACCCTAGTCCTCAGTCCATGTGTGTTAATGAATGGTCTACCTTTATTAATCCCTGGAATAACGGTACCATCGAAACGATACTGCTTCTTCGGCGGGGTGGAGGGTGGCTGCACGGGTGCCTCATCAGGGTCCTCATCGGAATCCTCATCGCTGGAGTCGTCAGAGGATGAGTCATCGGATGATGAGTTGTCGGAATCATCTGGGGGTGGTGGCACTGGTGGCTCTGCTCAGCCGGCTATCATCAGTCGGTATCTAAATGGCGGGATCGGCACCAAACGTCCATCAGGAAGGCGTCTACACCAATGGTTATGCTCATTATGGAACGGACCCTCCCCAAGTTCCCCTGGAATCACAGCACCACCGGGATGGTGCTGTGGCTCCGAGGGTCCTGGGACAAGTGGAGCTGGAATCTCCTGTAGGTCCTCGGCTCCGTCAGAGGTGATCACTGGGTCGGGTGTATGGTTACTGGCTCCAGAGGATGAAGCGCCAGAGTCACTGGAGGGTGTCGATGACGGGATCTGAGAATCGGCAACAATGGCAGGCGAGGTGGCGGATGAGTCTGAGTCGCTCTCCAAAATGATAACATGCGGGACATCCGACATCTGAACAAGGAAAAATAACTTTTTCCATGTCAGTAAGTCATAAAGCAAGCACATATTAGGCAAAGTAACTACGACAGTCTAGATCATCTATAGCAGTAAGTAGCATGGCAATAACGACAAGTATCATGCAATCGAAAGCAGGTAATAGCATGCAGAAGTGAAAGCAAGTAACGGTATACGACATATAGCAGTAAAAGTAAGCAGCAACATGCGGCAAGTTTCACAGAAACAGGTAAACTAGCAAGTTGTAGATTAGTCCTATTAGTGAATCCTACTCGGTCGGGTCTTGACTCACTAATGCAACCTAATTCCCTACAAACAATGCTCTGATACCAAATGTGATGCCCCGTACAAAATCATCATGTACGAATCATCAACCACAGGATCATTACAAGGTCAAATACTATATGCGGTTACAAAAATAAGTTTTCATTCATAAAATGAAGTGACGTTTTAACCAACGTCAAATGTTTAACAACCAAAAGTATGCTTCTACGAATAGCAAGCAATAATAGTACGTGACCCATAGGTCATTACAATTACATCGTTTCAAAAGTAATATAGTTTGAATGCAAAATAAACGTTTCATGCGGTGACATCTCTAATAAGCGCAGTGGGTGTCTATAAAGCATGACTAGTACAGCGGAAGCAAGCAAACCTTAAGCACCTGAGAAAAACATGCTTAAAAACGTCAACACAAAAGTTGGTGAGCTATAGTTTAAGTATAACAGTAATGTAAGGTAGGCCACGAGATTTCAGTGCTTCAAACAGCGTTTCAAAACAGTATGAAAAGTATATGTATAACCGTGGGCACTTGGTAACTAACTTAACGTAAATAACACCCCCTAAAAGTACACTTGGCGAGTGCGTAAGTTTACGAAGTATTAAACACCCGTTAAATGCTAGCGCTACTAGCCCGAGTGGGGATGTCAAACCCTATGGATCCATATCTAAGATTCGCGTTCACCGGTTCAAAGACCAATGACTAAACGTTACCGAGCTAAGGGGAAAGTTATGCCGTTGTATAACCCACACATATATAAAGTTTAAGTACTCATGCCTAGTATGTAAAACGTAAAATGCGCATGTATTCTCAGTTCCCAAAATAGTTAAAGTAAAAAAGGGATGCTATAACTCACAGTGGAAAGTAGTAAAAGTCAATACGCGGAAATAGTAAGCAAGTAGTTTGGTCCGGAAGGTCCTCAACCTAAGTCAAAAGTTACTAAATTAGTAAATCGTTCCCAAAGGTTTAAAAGTATGTAAATTAGGTCTTAAGTACCATCATCATTCATCATTTATCAAAAAGTGTAAAGTAAGTTTTAAGTCAAGACTAGGGTTTGAAACATGGGCTGTCTTCGTTCAGTCGCCACGACCTCTATAAAAACTGAAATGAGGTGAGACCAGTGGCCATGGATCCGTATATGAGTCCCCTAGGTACTGACCAATTTCCAGAACCAAACTCGTCTTTGTTTGACCTCGGTGACGATTTAAGTGCGAGTAGGTCAGAAATTTCAGCACAACGTTAATAGGGTGTAGTGAATTTCGGGAGGCCATAGATCCTAAAGCGTAACTCGGATTAAGACGAGGTCTAAACAGAAATTCATCTAATCGAACCGAACTAACTGTAAATTAACTTTCCAGTAGCCCAGGTAGTCTGATCAGTTCCAGAAACAGTAAGAAATGTGTTCCGGTGGGTTCTTGGTGCTTGATGCTCATCACGGTTCTCATCCTTGATGCGTATAGCTTCAAGTGTACAACTCGTTGATGGGTTTACATCATCTTAACCAAGGTTTGACCATCATAACACTAGTGTAAGTGTAAGATAAGTAGCACAACTCATTTAAGTGTTGCAAGTAGGTTGATGAACCAAAGTTACATCAAGATCTTAGATCCGACACATACATGAGTTATAAAGGTAATATTAAGCTATAAGCTTGAAAGTAAACTAAATAATCAAGATCTTAAGTTGTAGAACTTAGATCTTAGCTAGATCTTAAATATCCTAGACTAGAAAGTCTAGATCTAGTGTTCATAAGTTAGATCCTAAGTTATAGAACTTGGATCTTCACTTTAATGAAACCATAAGTTATGAAACTTAGATTTTCAACTTGCAAAATATATGTAAGTTTGTAAGCTCTTGTTTACAACAAAATTAGAAGACCATAAGCTATAGAAACTTAGATCCAACACAAGTGTATGAAGTTATAACTATAAAGTTATACTTCCATGTTCTTGAACTTACAAAGTTAACTTTTAGTTTCAAGAAATATGAGATCAAGATTAACTAGTAATACTTGACCAATTTAACAACATCACAACTTTAAAGTACTTATAAAAGAAAGAAATAAACTAAATATACAAGTAAAAGTTCATGGTTGTTCATACTTAGGAAGATTCAAGTCAAGGCTTTGATCTTTAAGAAAGTAAACCTCAAGTTTACTAACATGAACACAAGTATGATTATAAAACTCATGAACTTTAATTCTTTTGACATTTTAAGTGTAGAACCATAAGTTATAGAACTTAGATCCTTGTTCTTGGTTCTTCATCAAACAAAGATGAAAGTAACCAAGATTACATGAAGATACAAGTTAGAAAACTTGATCTTTAACATAAACAAGTAACAAGTAACAAATCAAGTAATTAAAATGATGATGATGAAGTCGGTTTTGGAACAAGAAAAAGAAAGAAAAAAAAGTCTTGTTACTTACAAGTTAGAGAGAAAAATGAGAGAAAGAAAAGTAGTAAAGTGAAGTGTGTATAAAAATGAGAGAATACTAGCTTATAAGTTAACAAAAAAAAAAATTTGAACTCCCTCCTAGCTTCAATATGGCCGACGGTTTGATGGACCAAAGGGGCAAGGTCAAAATTTACTTTCAAACATGGGAGAATGGTGTGAGCTAGAAGAAGTAATAAAGTTAAATGGTGTGAGAAAATGGTGTAAGTATACTTGTAACTAGATTCCTCATTCATTAATTAATCTAAGTTAAGCCTTAATAAGTTACTAGTAACAAATGGGCTCCTAATTAATCCATTAAGAGAAGTAGGGTGGGCTTCCAAGTCCATTAACATGAGTCCAAGTCCAAGTAATCAACAAATTAAATAAAGCCCAAGTAATTAACTACTAACCTTAGTTAATTAAAAATGATTAATAATAATTAATCATGAATGCAAATAATATTCTAAATATTATTTGTGAAAAGTTCGTATGTCACAAAGACGAGTCGGGACATGTAAAGTCATGTACGGTAACAAGTAAATGTAATAAAATACATTCATTAAAACGCAAGCATTAATAATAAGTATTATTAATAAAAGTTGGAAAAACCAGGGTCGTTACATTAGCTCTACAAATATAAGTATTGATTGTCGATTTTATATGAATTTGATTGGCGGTTGCATTTAAGAATCAGAGGATATAAGTATTGATTGTCATTTTTATACCATTGGTAGCTATACAAATATAAGTTTGGTTGTTTTGTACCAACATAGTTTTGTAACAACCCGACTTTTTATATTTCGTTAAATACTTAACGACTGTTAGTTAAATTCTATGAATTTCTACGCTATTTTTTTTTTCTAAGAACATACTATGTTGATATGTGTTACATATGACATGATTTCATACTTTGGTTTACAAGTATGTGAGAAACTTGAAAAACGCAAGAGAAAATGTACGGTCAGTGAAAACCGGAAAAACACCTTTTAAGGTAACGAAACATATGATAATATAATTTTAATAATTATTTTATCTAATTATTAAGTTTTTAAAGTACTCTCAATTTATTTAACTTTTTTTAACTTAAAGGCGCGAGATATTCGTTTAAACGATTGGTTAACGTTCCGACTTTTCGATTTCTGTTAACGACACTTACCAACGAAATAAATAATTGTTAAGTAAAATAATTTTTATATATATTTTATATAAATAGAATTATTTTATAATTAAGAGAATTTAATTTAATTTAATTTAATTTAAGAACCCGCGAAATTTAACGTTTAGCGATTCGATTCACGTTTTCGGCTAACGAAACGTAACGGAGGACCGAGGAAATTATCTAGTGACTTGAAAGAGTCCATGGACTCCTTCCCTAGACCCAAATCAGCCGCCACTTTTTATTAGCCTATTCCCTTGTGTTAATTGGTGGCTCGTTTACTTGATTAGCCCAACCCACCATCAAATAATCCCTTAAACTCAAATTAACCCCTAAAATTACAGACAAAATAAAAAAAACAACGCAACTGCTCTTTGCTTCTTCCTCACGATCATAACAGCCCTCCACACCCTTAAAATTGTCGACATCTTTCAAGGCCAAAATCTCATCAGTTACTTGCATGCTCGCTTGCCCGATCACATATTCTTGTTCCTCTCGACGAGCTCTACACATCTATATCACTTATTGTTTGATTAGGATATGATCCTAAAACTTTAAATTTCTTATTTGTATCTTTTTGATGTGTAATACGGTTGTGTATAAGTTTAGTGCTCAAGTCATTGAATGTTTACATGTGATTTTGTGTTTATTTGACCAATTGGGTAGTTTTGAGGAAATCACGAATTTGAACTGATCAAAATTAATTCTTACATGCTAAATATAGTTAATCGAAGTACATAATTGAATTTCTATCAAAGAGTAGTTAATTTTTTATATAGATACTGCATGATTTAGATTTCTAGATCAAAAGTTATGATTAATTGATTTCGGTTTGAAAATTCATATTTGATATTGCTAATCCGGAAAATTTAAGTTTATAATCTAATCATGGCATGATGATATTTGAAAAGAGCATGAAAAATTATTAACATTTTGTTTGGATATCATATGTTTTGGATTTATAGAACTTAAGTTATGAAAGATTTAAGCTATGTTTTTGTATGATTAAAGGTGAACATTTTTGGCATGCTAAATGACATATCACTGATAATATGAGTTGTAACATCGTACTCTTTTTTTTTTTTTAAATCACAGCGGAAGTATTTAAGGCATAAAATATTCATATGTTACAATACAACTGGTGTTACTTTTCAAAACAGTTATACAAAGTATATTAAACATCAGAGTTGTTCAGTGCGTCAAACGTAACCCAAGCACGATTATCTTCTCCCGTCCCTAGCATGTAAAACAATATAACCTGCAGGGGAGAAAATGTAGGGGATTAGCATAACGCTAAGTGAACGATATATCCCAACCGATATTACTATCAAGTACCAAGCCTAGCCTTTAGGGATCATGCATCTGGTCATGGGCATGTGAACATAGCTTTACATAGCTATCATATAATATAGCATTACACATCTGTAATATACAGGGCTAGGCAAACAATCAGCTAATAGTGCAGCAATAGCATCAACAAGCTATTCACTAAAGGCACCAAAGGCACTAAACTAACATAGCCTTACATAGTTATACAATAAGGGTATCAATAGCTCTACACAGCTATTCACTAAGTATCAATGGCTCTACACAGCTATTCACTCTCATAGCACTAATGGCTATACATAGCACTAACAGCTATAATTACAAGAGGATCGTTGACCCTGCAAGGTCTACAACTACTAGCTGATCAAGCTAGAGCTGTACCGATAGCCCTTGTTATTGTCACACAGTATACCTCTCCTGACGTTTACATACGTCAATTGCAATATACTGTTATTACAATAACCAATGAACCTAACCCTTCTATACACGGTTGACCTCTTCTGTCCCTTCTATACATGGACAGTTCTCACATGTGCACATAAACCACCTATAACCACATGGTAGGTAACATCATTAATAAACACATGACGCCCTAATCAGGCATGCTATAGATTCAATCTAATCGGGCAACCTGATTACAGGAGTATCACCTACTACTTATAATTACAACGGTAATCAACATGCATACATAGATTATCATAATCGTTACTAGCATAATAGCCGGTAGTAACTACACTTTTTACTAAATACCAATATCCATAAGGATTTTCCCACTCACCGATTACCAGCAAGAACTCAGTGGTCTAATGTTACTGAGTCTTCTCCGTTTCTTTATCACCTGAGAACATCATATACTGAGTTAGTATACTTCTCCAATCAATGATAATCATCAATTAATACTATAAACCACATCATATAACTCTACATTCATTATTTGACAAGGCTACATAAGTGTCCATGCGAAAACAGCCCTTATACGCATATAAAATGAAGCATACAAGCTATCGTGTCTTTTTGACCCAAAATAAAATTTTATTTATTACTTTAAAACCTTACCATTGGAAAGTAGACTTCATTACATTTTCAACAATATTTGATTCATTAAAAACAGAGTTACGGTTTGAAAGTTACGGCCAAAACAAGTTTTCCAAAAAGCTGGCACACTGCAACCGCGCGGGAGCACCTGCAACCGCCCGGTTGCACCTGCAACTGCCCGGTTGCACTCAAAATGGTCTGGATACACCCTGTAATCGTACGGGAGCATCCTGCAATCGTACGGGAGCTGTTCATCAGCACCAGGTCATTGTTTTCTTCATTTTGAGCCCCAAATCTCGTTTTTGCACTATTTTGACACTACAAATCACTTAGAGAACATACATAACTCATATACAAACGTATACTAACATCAATTTGACACAAATAACACTTTTAGATCAAGATTTGATCAAAAACTCATTTGATATGAAACTTTAATAAAACCTAAATTAAACACAGATTAAGGCACGAATTTGACATGTAAATACCTTGCAATGATCACGAAATCACTGATAACAAATAACCCAAATCGATTTAACACAAAAACGAGATTCAAAGATTAGGGTTTATGAGAATTTGAGAGTGTTTGTGCAAGTGTTATGAGTTTCCAAAAATGGAAACAAGGAAAGAGCAGAGGTTTTAAGGTTCAAGGGTTTCCTTCACATGAGGGAAACCTAGTCCGTGCATCACACGGGTATTTACCAGTTTTCTGAAATACGAAACACCTCATTAAGTGTTCCAAACGAGGTCCAATTTAAATAAACAAACCTGTTCTGTGACCCTTGTCACGAACTGGTCTCAACTATATAATTAAATAATTATACACACATAATTATCAAAATCATTAATATTAACACACAAAGGGTAAAATGGTCATTTCCTGCTAGGCCCAGTCTGAGGGTGTTACATGAGTTTATAGGGTTGTTGGCCTTGAAAAACCACTGATATTGGACTCAAGAATCGAGTCAATTTAGATTTTCTTTAGAGTTTTACACTCGTTCAAAGTTTTATACATTTTATTAAAAGTGTTGTTAAAAATTGATTCGACCAGGGGGTACGTTTTCTGTTACTGGGGCTGTTTTGGGTCGAATCTGTTGTACAAAAAATTGAGTAGAATCTCCACTTAAAAATGCCGCATCTCCAATTCGCGGTGACTGATTTGGAGTTGCGATGATTTTTCTAAAAATCACAGAAGTTGCTGCTGTAAACCGTATTTTAAACTCGTGTTTTTGTAAATATTTTGTGTTATAAAAATAATGGCCAATATTAGAGACTTGTTGTTATGAACTTAGTATACATATGTTAAGCTATTTCAAGTAGTGTGGTGTTCTAAAGTGGTAATTTTGTATAAATATAAATCATGTAATTTAAAACCGCCTGTTTGGACACATGACCCGTTTGAGCCTAAAAGTGTCAAAATGAGTAACGTGAGTGTGGACAAGTCTCATACATCGAATTAAGTAAGTATGAATGTTTTAGTGTTTTAAAAATGAGTTTTGGCATATTTTGGTCAAAATGGGTATTTATGACCCATTTAGGTCATGTGTGTCTACTTTGACCCATATGCGGAATTTTGAGAATCAAAGGTAAGTAACACGTCTAAAATTATCATTTTGAACTTGTGACAAGATTTTGACATGCTCAAGTATTATGATTTGAAATTTGAGTTGTCAATGGAAAAATTTTCTAATTTTAGTGAAAGTGTCAAAAATGACGCTCGGGCCTACTTTGCGCGCCCGTAGGTTGAAATCAGTTAAGTTTGGATAAAACCTATCAATTGGTATTGAACGTATTCACGAAAAGCTTTAAAACAATATATTATATGTATGATATTGTCAAGTTTAAACATGTTTAAAACAAGCGTGAAAACATTGTCTCGCTGCTGATCAGTGCTGTTAACAGCACCAAAATCAGCATTTTATAGTTGAGGGACTGTTTTCGCAAGGTCGTAACTTTCAAATCGTAACTCTGTTTATGTCAAATAAACTAGCTATAGAAAGGTGGGATGATATACTTTCCAATGGTCACGACCAAAGGTATTATTTTGAAGTTGGTGAGACCCAAAATCAGCTGCAAAATACCTACATATATACATATGTAAATAATATCATTTTGATATATAAAACTGAATAACTTAAGTTTGACCTATGCTTGACTATTTGAACAACTTGAGTAATACTATGAGATTGTTAATTTGTGTTGACCATGTTGACTGTGTTTGACATATGTTTGACTTGCGTTGACTTTTTCTAAATTTGTGACTCTGATCAGGTATATATTTTTCATAGGGTCAATATGCCTGTGCAATACGTAAAAAAGGGGGGGTTTAAGGATCTTAGAACAAGGCTCTCCGGTCCGGCTACCGTGAATAACCCTGGCCGACATGATGATGTCGGCGGGGTGGCCAAGTGATTAAGTCCACCTTCGATAACGGTCGTTGATCAGAAGGCCCCTAGCAAGGTTGTAGGTGCTAGCTAATAAGAAACTAACCTATAAACCTTGAAAAGATGAACCATGATAGCTTGTTACATAGGATGTGTAGTAGGTGGTGGTTACGTAATGTTGGTTGTCCCTAGAATGATAATTAGGGTTTGTATATATAGACAAACCCTAATTCTAGAACCATACAAGATAATGAAAATCTCGTCCATAACTAACTCCCTCGAATCACGGATATAATTATGAAAAAGATATCGACTTGATGACCAAGTAACCGCCATACTGGGAACAAAGGCATTCGATACATCACCGCATGCCGCATACCGCATACAAGGTACACGCATACGCATGCTAGCGAGTGCCCGCATACGTATGGAATGCGCATGCGGGTTGCGGTATCATTATGTCCCCCAGTTTGATGTTATATGACGCAAGACATATGATATCAAACTATTAAGCGAAAAAGAAAAAAAATAAGAAAACGGCTAGCATTAAATTTTCCGCGTGCGTCTCGAGGTCATTAAATGCCTGTCACTGTCGCAGAAGCCCATTCGGCTGACAAGACGTAAAGTGGTAGTTGGCAGGCGCGTGTTAGCCACGCGCTCAACATTGGGCACATCAAACTGACATCCACGCGCGTGCAAAAAATGCCGATCGTTGATTGCGTTAAACGTGTACAGCCACGATGAAATCGTTTCACCCCATGACTCCCAATCTCCACTATAAATAGACCCAATTCATCCTTATTTCTACTTTTCTGCCTCAAGCTCATCTGATACGCTGCAAAATCAATTCCGATCAAATCCCATATATTCCGGCCAACTACAAAAGGTTAGTAATTCTCCGATCACTCTTAGAAAATGACTAAGGCAAATGAGACTTATGTAGATAGCGTAGTATCGGTAATAGAGCAAAAACATATAGATTCTTTAGTTAAACAATACCCGCTGTTAGCACAGTATAATCCGGTGCTACCCCTTCCTAACCAACGTGCTCATACACCACCGGAGAAGAAGGTAGCGATATACGAGCATGCGTTTAAACATGGGAATTTTAGGATTCCACCCTCAAACTTCTTTCTAGGCGTACTAGATCATTTCCATGTAGGGTTAGGGCAATTGCACCCATACGCCATTGGGAAAATAGTATTGTTTGAGAAGTGGTGCGTTGCACTCAACAAGGTACCACTAGTTAAGATGTTCTGCCATCTACACCGAATAGCTAATCATCACAAGTCATGGTTCACTTTCTTCGCCCATCAAAACTTTACCAAAACCCCCAAATCGAACGCGGGTCAATGGAAAGAAACATTCTTTTTTATTGACCAATCTGTTGTTGGAGTCAACTTTCTGCAAACACTTGTCTGGTGCGAAAGCGTGGCTAAGGATGTGAACAAAACCCCCTTCCTTGATGATGAGGAAACGAAGTTGTTAGCGGAGTGCGTTAACGTACAGCTTGTGTGCCGGTCATATGGGAATGTTATGATGCGGTTAGGAAAGATATCCGCGCACTGGCCATGGGAGAACATGCGTCCAGCCATAATCGCGCCGAATGGCAAGGGTAGGAATAGTACAAATGCATATGAATATATAACCACTAGCGTATACATACATGTTCTAACATTGCGCATATGTTTGCAGACATGAAGATGAAGAAAGTGCTCACCGCGGAGGATATTGCGGCTATCTCTTTCCGCAAGCAGAATGTTAACGAACCTCTTGAGCAGGAGAGGACCAGTGAGAACGAGGTGTCCGCACCCGCTACCTCGGCCAATAAGCGCAAGGCAACCGAAGCCCCCCAAACTAAGCAAAAGAAGAAGAAGCTTACCCCTAAACAAAAGGAGGACATGCGGAATGACAACTTTGTTCTGTTGGAGCCAGCGTCTGTAGATCTACCTCCCCCACTACTAGTAAGCGTCTCTTTTATTATGTAAATACTACACAATTAACTTCATGTGCTAACGAATTGCTAATATCCAAAGCATATCGAGGAGATGCATCAGACGCCACCACGAGGCAATTCGGACCTTGAAGCCACCGCCACATCAAGAGATAAGGCGATACATCTTGACTCTGATTCTACACCAACCCCACCACACGGTAGCTTCCGATTGGCGAATCTGGCGCAGCTCACCCAGTCTTCTGCTGAAAATGGTGCAGAGCAGTCCGCCTTTCTGCAATAAATTTTTCCTACTGAATTTCGCGAGCAACTAGCCGCACTGCCCTGCAACCAAGCGCACGATGCCTTTGTCCAAAACGGCCTTGTATTCTTTGGCATGTTTGCAGATCAAGCCCGTCGTTCCACTAACCTATAACAAGTGTCCGTGCGGAAAGAAACATAGCTTGGATTACTGCAGGCGGGGGTTGACCAGGTTAAAAAAGACAGGTATGCCACGGAAGAGGCGCGCAAGGTGGTGGACGTGACTGCGGCGGAAACAAAGACCGCACTGATTGAGGAAAGGAAGAAAAACCGCGAGTTGGTTGGTGCGGTTGACCAGGCTAAGGGGGAGCCGGAGCGCCTGCGGTTGGAACTAGAAAGGGTGTGCAGGGAAATGGATGACGCGGTGACTGGCCGCGAGCGGGCAGAGTCAGACTTGTTAAAGCTTCGCACAGCCTGATAAAGTTAAATCTAGAAGAGAGTGATCACTCTGTATCTCTTGGATTTAACATGACATCTAGGATGAAAGGATATAATGAAAAGATTCACCTATTCATATTCGAGATGGGAACTCGAAAGGGATGATGTTATTGAATGGCACAAAGTCATAACATATTGGGGGTTATGGACGGTCGTTAGGTGGTATCCGTCACTTGCATTAATTTCTTATGTTTCTCGTGCAAGTGGGAGATTGAAGGTATTTCGTATGCCCGAGAGACATATTAAATTAATGTGTCTAACATGTTATGATCCAAGTTGGGTCATACCCAACAACAAGCTTACCGACACCTTATACGTATTTAATCTTAACGATTGGTTCGTTAAATAAATACGCGACACTTGGATTTTAGAAAATCGGGTTTCTAAAATATTATCACTTGGGATAAATTATTTGGATAATTTATATTTAATTATTTATAGGTTTAAATAATTATGTTGTGTTATATTTTATAAAATGATTTATAAAATAAAAGTAACTTAACAAATGCATTATATTTATAACAAGTTTTATATAACTTATAACAAGTTTTATAAATCTTATTATATACTTAAGTAATGGGCAGTTTTTGGGACTCCAAGGACTTCACCCATGCTTATTCTTTGATGCTTTCAATAACACAATCCCATAGGTGCATGCTAGACCATTTAACCAAGCAATATTGACTCAAAATAGGACTTGCAAATTGAAAAACTCTCCCTTTTTCTTGCTGCTGTATCACGAACTGATTAGGGCAGAAAACAAGGGTTTTAAAGTTCATATGTAAGCTTATTCAAGTGTCTTAAATCCTAACCAAACAAAGGTGGTGTTGGTGCGTCAAAAGCTTGGGGTATTTTCACACTTGAGGCTTCAAGTTAGAGGCTAATACATCATAGCCAAGACCTTGTGGTATATTCATCATCTTCATCATCATCTTGCAACTTGAAAACAACCCTCAATTAACTTGAGGAGATATTACTTTCTTCCTTCTTGATATATATATATATATATATATATATATATATATATATATATATATATATATATATATATATATATATATATATATATATATATATATATGTAAGCATATAGTCAAGACTTGATATTAACATGATATAAACTTGTTTTATTAATCATCATGCTTCCGCTTGCTTTACTATCATAAAATGGATTTGTGATTATGTTGACATTATAAACATGTTGTTATGTTGAATTCCATCAATGGTATCTAGAGCCGAAGTCTATGAAATATGCTTCTTATATATGGTCTATAAACCCACTACACTTGCATTCTAAGTACATGCATGAAAATGGAATGCAAAAATTTTGGGTTTTGGGTGGGTACCCTATTATGGCCGAATTTGGGAGGGTCCAAATGGTAGGTTTGGGTTTGCCATTTGGTTAATATTTGTTGAAATATTGATGTTCACAATCATAGCCAAGACCTTGTATTTGAATAGATATTTGTTTGGTTGATTTATTATTCATTTGATATGGTTGTAATATTCATTCAATTTGGTTTGTAATATTATTATTTTGGTTATGTAATTTATTTTATATTTAGTATGTAAAATAGATTAGGTTGTATTTTCATTTTTAGAAAAATGTATTAGGATATATTTTGTAAAAAATGATGAAGATGATGAAGACTTGAAGAATACAAGGAGAAGCATTTGGATGCAAGATTAAGTGGGAGATTTAAAATCTTCTACTTTGTGTTATAACCCTTTATTAGTGGCATTTGTTTTCGGCTAAACAAATGTCTACCAAATTGGCTTGATTGTGAACATGTTTGGTTTGCATGCGTGGTTGTTTTGTATGATTGTGGATTGTATGTTTGTATGCTACAAGTTAATCACACAAATTAACAACAAGCAAAATGACAATTTAATTAGTTAAATTAGACATTATTAACTACATGCAAAACGACAATTTAAATGGTTAAATTGAAATGCCAAAAGGACATTAATAAATAGTTATTAAGAACACTAAAAGGATCACACATATAAAATGATTTATATCAAGTAATTGGCTTAATTACAAGACTTGAAAATGGATTTCAAATGAACCATACACTAAATGCATGTTGGTGTATGGCATAAAGGTTTTCTCAAACTAGAATTAATGAAAACTTAAAATCCCTTAACAAACAAGGCAAACAAGTTAAACGACATCCTTTTGTGTGACACTTAAAAATATTAGGGAACTCATAATGGGATAAAGGTCACCTAACCGTTATGAGCAAACTAATATGATTAAGGTGAATTTCGCATGCTTGTGGGATAAAGGTCACCTAACCACTTGTATGTTAAATTTACACGTTTACACAAGTATGACGACTTGATTTAGGAATCATGAACTTAGGGTCACCGAAGTATGAGGAACAAATAGGTATTGATGGAATAAATATGCCATGCAAAAGGATTGCTTGATTCCATAACTTAGAAGTTGCAAAAGGATTGCAATTGTCATATAATGACTACCTAGCTAAATCAAATGACGGGATAAAGGTTACCTAACTGAAATTTGGTTTACCGTTGGATTCTAAAATTTAAAAATATCAATTGGATTTAAAGGGTATTGATTGTTAAAATTAAAATTGATACTTAAACAACTTTGTTAAATTTTGTAGATGGCCGCCAATAACAACAACAACATTCCAAACGCACCTATCAACTTTAATAACCTATCGTTGAGGTCAATCCTCGAAAAGGAAAAACTCCACCATACGAACTTCATGGATTGGTTTCGCAATCTAAGAATTGTCCTCAAACTAGAGGATAGGGCGTATGTGTTGGAAGACCCCATTCCCGATCAACCGGATGAGGATGATACAGAAGGCATGGCTTATTGGGAGAAATATTGCACCGATTCGGTGCAAGTTTCTCGCCTCATGCTTGGGACTATGATACCTGAACTCCAAAAGGACTTCGAGCATCATAGTGCATATGACATGATCACACAGTTGAAGGAGATGTTCCTTCAACAAGCTCGTGTCGAGCGCTTTGAAATGTTCTGAGCGCTTCATGCATGTCGGATGGACTACTCCCAATCCGTTTCATCTTATGTCCTTAAGATGAAAAGCCTAATTGATTGAGAACCGTCTAAACTGCAACATGTCTAATGAATTAGCCACGGACCTTATCCTTAATTCTTTGTCAAAGAGGTTTGACACATTTGTAATGAATTACAACATGAATGGATGGGATAAGAGCATTGGCGAATTACATGCCATGCTTAAGATGGCCGAAGCGAGCATGGGAAAAAGGGCTTCACCCATGTTTATGATCAATGAAGGCGGGTCCAAAAACCATAACACTTCTAAGCCGAAGGCGGCCAAGAGGAAAGGACCCGCCTACCAAGGCAAGGGCAAGGGAAAGGGGAAGATGGTTACCCCAACCAAAAATAACAAGAAGCAAAAGGTTACCGTTAAAGCTAACCCCAAGGAAGATCCATGCTTTGGTTGCGGTGAAATGGGTCACTGGAAACGTAACTGCCCGGTCTACCTTAAGGAGTTGAAGGAAAAGAGGAATGCAGGGCAAACCTCAGGTAATGTATATATGGTATACATTGAGCTTAGTATTACTTCTTCTAATACATGGGTATTAGACACAGGATGTGGAACTCACATTTGCAATTCTTTGCAGGGGTTCAAGAGAAGTAAACAAGAAGCGGGAACATCAAGTCTCTTCATAGGAAATGGAGCTAAGGTGCAAGTTGTAGCTCAAGGAGACGATGATCTAGAGCGTTACATATGTGTTACATTGACAGTCATCTGTTGACTGAAATAACCCTATTACAGCAGTGATACAACAACAATTCGCGAAAATTACAAAACAACCAATAACGGGAAGCTACTGCTTCCGTGAAGTAACCGCCACCTAGACCACCGAATCCTAAAAAAGGCCCTCACCTGAACTGAAGTCTGCAGCTGCGAACCCCAATCCACAAATCCCACACCAAACCGCATCAACCCCCACTCAAAATCTGCAACCAAATCGCCCGTCGGGCAACCCAAGAACACCCGCCTCGAGACCGCATCAACCAGAAACCCAGATCATAACCCCGATGATTAGCATATCCAAGAAAACCCGAAACAGAAGTCAACCCAGAGATCCTAACCTGTCAAAAACTACCTAACGAACGGTCGGGAAACAACCGAAGATACAACTCCAAATCTCCAATCTTTTGGCACTTAACAACCCTAGAGTCACTAAGGCGGCAACTACACCGGACCGTTCCGAACCGAATCCGGTGACGAGGAAGATGGAACGATCGGGATCGAAACAAACATCATAGCAAAGGAGACACGAACCAAGAGTCCATACACCAACACAAACTCAAGGTGGTAAGGAAACAATGAAGAAAAAGTGCCATTTTCGAGAAATAAAATAGGAAGAAACAGAAAAAGACCCCCATATACAGGCAACAGCAAAAAGAACCGAGAACCTACAAAAAAAAGAGAAACTCAGTGAAGACAGCGGAGGACCCCAGAACGCACAAGGCGTTCGTCGCCTGAGATCCGCCATATCCCACGCCGTAAAAGCTCATCGGAGACATACAAACCCGGCTGCACCACCACGCTTGAGAAACCACCCAATTCAACTGGAAACCCACATCTACCACCCGCCGCTACCCAGAGTGCATAGCACTCGCAGCCTGGGAAGGAAAGAGACAGAGGAAAACTCACCGGAAAACTTAGGGGACCCGAACGAGAGAGCAAATACATGGATCGAAGAGACGAGAGGAGATAAGCATTAAAACGACTGGAAAAGAAATCGTCGGACCTCCGGCGAGATGCCGGAGGTCACAGGCGCCGTTACCAGTAGGCTACAAACTGGAAATTAGATAAATAGCTTAAAAAGGGAAATATAAGTAGCTAACAAAAGGTTACCGAAAAAAAAAGACGGCGAGATTGAAAAAAGCAGATCTAGGTGAACTTCCGAGAGAGAGAGAGAGAGAGAGAGAAACCTGTATATCGTAGCAAATTTATATCTTGGTGAACTGTAGATGGATGTTGGAGTGCTGCTTATTACTCTTACAAACAAATAACTAAACAGATGAGTATAATAAAGTGGATGTTGTTACAGGAGAAAGGAAAAAATTGACCGGAGAATTTGAGATGGAAAGAAGGCTCGAGTATCAAGTCAGAGAGAAAAGGTAGTGTCACGTGACGATTACTATATTATAGCCGTACATTTGATGATAATGATCACAAACAAGTATTTGGATCACACGCTTCGTTGCGTTTGAGAAGCTTTTTGTTATACATAACTATATGTTTTAGATCATAACAATTTAACGCTAATAAACTAAATGTAATCCAAGAAACAAAAGTCGATTGAACAGACCGAACATGCCTACGTATTATTTTTAGAAATAAATTTAGTGATTGTTTTAAGATTGGAAAAAAGGTTAGTGAAAAATAAAAGTAAGAATTTTAGGGTGCATAATAAAAGATTCAAAAGTGAAAGGGTAAAAGATATAATAAAGTTAAAATGTGAAAAGAGCTGCAAATATTTTTTAAGATTTGAAAAAGTTTAGTGACAAATAAAAGTAAGAATTTTAGTTTGTATAATAAAAGATTTAAAAGTAAAAGGGTAAGAGATATAATAAAGTTAAAATGTGGAAAGAGTTGCAAATAATAAAAAATAAAAAAAGATATAAGCAAGGCTTGAATTTGCGTCTCTACCATACAAATACAGGCCGCAACCACTCAACAACATCTACCTTTGGTTTTTTTTGTGGAACTAATAATATTTATACAATCAAAAGCGTGAGTTTTTACTGTGGAAAACACTGTTCATTATTTTCTCAGATTGATTATATATAGAATATATTAATAATAATAATAATAATAATAATATTAATAATAATAATAATAATAATAATAATAATAATAATAATAATAATAATAATGACATTCAACTACGTGTCCCATAATTATGTGTTTCTAACATTGACAAAAAGTCTTGTTAGTTTAGGATATTTGGTGGTATTGGGTCTTTTGGGTTCGTTTGTTTAATTGTCTCGTTGGTAGCGATTTTGTTTACTTTTTTTGCTTGGGTGTGACATCTCGGTCGTTCGATCTCTAGTTGTATGGTTACTTTGATTTCTTTCATTTTTGATGAAATTTTTCTCATTTTTTTTTCTGTTTCAGTTTTTCAAAAAAGGTTAAAAAAAGTTTTAAAAGGCAAAGATATATTATTACAAACTAATTAGACAATTAATATTTAAAATGAGCAGGGGAGCAACCTAATAACACCAACAACAATCACAAAACTAAGCAACATGAACACTACAAACTACACCAACACACACAAACAAACTCAATAATCCTAAGTTGTTACATATTTCGTAACACGCTGTGAATTAGAAGAACCGACAAACACAACATTACCCATACCGTAAGGAATGACCATTTAAGCCCCCACAAATTAGAGAAGTGTCCATATGCAATCATCGCGGCTACCTTATGAACTCTTAGGCGATATCGCAATAGTGTCATCTTGTGAGCACATCCGTTAAAGAAGCCTTCTCTTTTTGATTTTATTCGTTTAAGTTCTTTTCTATGACTTAAATATAGAGGTAGATTTAATGTTTGTGGAAACAAATGATTTATGAAGTCATTATAATTTGTCCTCTAACTTCTTGCTAGTGGTTTTTTTAGGGCTTGTTTACTAATAACTTAATGGGCTTAGTTGACTAGTGGGATTTTCAGTCATCTATTGCACCTGTATACTTGGGCCTTAATGATTGAGCCCAGCTAAGTAAGGGATTATTCGGTCACTTGATAAACCTCACTCTATTTTAATTCCATCTGTGCCTTCAACCTCCATGCTCTCTCAATGTTCTTACAATTGTTAAAAATCTGTCGCTAGTCATAGAAGCTCCGCCGAAGCTTCGAATATCAAAGAAAATGTAGCTTCTACGTGCATTTATTTTCACCTCCTCCACTGAAAATATTCGTAAGTGGTTTTTTTTTTTATCATTTAGGGTTATATATTATTTTATATCTATGAATTTAAAAAATTGAATTTTAAGATTGTTAGCTGTGATGCCCCGTACAAAACCATCGTGTACGAATCATCAACAACAGGATCATTACAAGGTCAAATACTATATACGGTTACAAAAATAAGTTTACATTCATAAAATGAAGTGACGTTTTAACCAACGTTAAATGTTTAACAACCAAAAGTATGCTTCTACGAATAGCAAGCAATAATAGTACGTGACTCATAGGTCGTTACAATTACATCGTTTCAAAAGTAATATAGTTTGAATGCAAAATAAACGTTTCATGCGGTGACATCTCTAATAAGCGCAGCGGGTGTCTACAAAGCATGACTAGTACAACGGAAGCAAGCAAATCTTAAGCACCTGAGAAAAACATGCTTAAAAATGTTAACACAAAGGTTGGTGAGCTATAGTTTAAGTATAACAGTAATGTAAGGTAGGCCACGAGATTTCAGTGCTTCAAACAGCGTTTCAAAACAGTATGAAAAGTATATGTATAACCGTGGGCACTTGGTAACTAACTTAACGTAAATAACACCCCCTAAAAGTACACTTGGCGAGTGCGTAAGTTTACGAAGTATTAAACACCCGTTAAATGCTAGCGCTACTAGCCCGAGTGGGGATGTCAAACCCTATGGATCCATATCTAAGATTCGCGTTCACCGGTTCAAAGACCAATGACTAAACGTTACCGAGCTAAGGGGAAAGTTTATGCCATTGTATAACCCACACATATATAAAGTTTAAGTACTCGTACCTAGTATGTAAAACGTAAAATGCGCATGTATTCTCAGTTACCAAAATAGTTAAAGTAAAAAAGGGATGCTATAACTCACAGTGGAAAGTAGTAAAAGTCGATACGCGGAAATAGTAAGCAAGTAGTTTGGTCCGGAAGGTCCTCAACCTAAGTCAAAAGTTAATAAATTAGTAAATCGTTCCCAAAGGTTTAAAAGTATGTAAGTTAGGTCTTAAGTATCATCATCATTCATCATTTAACAAAAAGTGTAAAGTAAGTTTTAAGTCAAGACTAGGGTTTGAAACAAGGGCTGATTTCGTTCAGTCGCCACGACCTCTATAAAAATTGAAATGAGGTGAGACCAGTGGCCATGACTCCGTATATGAGTCCCCTAGGTACTGACCAATTTCCAGAACCAAAAGCGTCTTCGTTTGACCGTGGTGATGGTTTAAGTGCGAGTAGGTTAGAAATTTTAGCACAACGTTAATAGGGTGTAGTGACTTTCGGGAGGCCATAGATCCTAAACCGTAACTCGGATTAAGACGAGGTCTAAATAGAAATTCATCCACTCGAACCGAAATAACTGAAAATCAACTTACCAGTAGCCCAGGTAGTTTGATCAGTTCCATAAATAGTAATAAATGTGTTCCGATGGGTTCTTGGTGCTTGATGCTCATCACGGTTCTCATCCTTGATGTTTATAGCTTCAAGTGTACAACTCGTTGATGGGTTTGCATCATATTAACCAAGTTTTGACCATTATAACACTAGTGTAAGTCTGAGATAAGTAGCACAACTCATTTAAGTGTTGCAAGTAGGTTGATGAACCAAAGTTACATCAAGATCTTAGATCCGACACATACATGAGTTATAAAAGTAATATTAAGCTATAAACTTGAAAGTAAACTAAATAATCAAGATCTTAAGTTGTAGAACTTAGATCTTAGCTAGATCTTAAAGATCCTAGACTAGAAAGTCTAGATCTAGTGTTCTTAAGTTAGATCCTAAGTTATAGAACTTGGATCTTCACTTTAATGAAACCATAAGTTATGAAACTTAGATTTTCAACTTGCAAAATGTATGTAAGCTTGTAAGCTCTTGTTTATAACAAAATTAGAAGACCATAAGCTATAGAAACTTAGATCCAACACAAGTGTATGAAGTTATAACTATAAAGTTATACTTCCATGTTCTTGAACTTACAAAGTTAACTTTTAGTTTCAAGAAATATGAGATCAAGATTAACTAGTAATACTTGACCAATTTAACAACATCACAACTTTAAAGTACTTATAAAAGAAAGAAATAAACTAAATATACAAGTAAAAGTTCATGGTTGTTCATACTTAGGAAGATTCAAGTCAAGGCTTTGATCTTTAAGAAAGTAAACCTCAAGTTTACTAACATGAACACAAGTATGATTATAAAACTCATGAACTTTAATTCTTTTGACATTTTAAGTGTAGAACCATAAGTTATAGAACTTAGATCCTTGTTCTTGGTTCTTCATCAAAAAAAGATGAAAGTAACCAAGATTACATGAAGATACAGGTTAGAAAACTTGATCTTTAACATAAACAAGTAACAAGTAACAAATCAAGTAATTAAAATGATGATGATGAAGTCGGTTTTGGAACAAGAAAAAGAAAGAAAAGAAAGTCTTGTTACTTACAAGTTAGAGAGAAAAATGAGAGAAAGAAAAGTAGTAAAGTGAAGTGTGTGTAAAAATGAGAGAATACTAGCTTATAAGTTAACAAAAAAAAAATTTGAACTCCCTCCTAGCTTCAATATGGCCAATGGTTTGATGGACCAAAGGGGCAAGGTCAAAATTTACTTTCAAGCATGGGAGAATGGTGTGAGCTAGGAGAAGTAATAAAGTTAAATGGTGTGGGAAAATGGTGTAAGTATACTAGTAACTAGATTCCTTATTCACTAATTAATCTAAGTTAAGCCTTAATAAGTTACTAGTAACAAATGGGCTCCTAATTAATACATTAAGAGAAGTAGGGTGGGCTTCCAAGTCCATTAACATGAGTCCAAGTCCAAGTAATCAACAAATTAAATAAAGCCCAAGTAATTAACTACTAACCTTAATTACTTAAAAATGTTTAATAATAATTAATCATGAATGCAAATAATATTCTGAATATTATTCGTGAAAAGTTCGTGTGTCACAAAGACGAGTCGGGACATGTAAAGTCATGTACGGTAACAAGTAAATGTAATAAAATACATTAATTAAAACGCAAGCATTAATAATAAGTATTATTAATAAAAGTTGGAAAAACCAGGGTCGTTACATTACCCACCTGTTAAAGAAAATTTCATCCCGAAATTTTAAGCTGGGGGAGATGGAGGAGCTGGGAAAAGGTGAGGATACTTCTGCATCATTTGATCCTCTCCTTCCCAGGTAAACTCAGGTCCTCGTTTAGCATTCCATCGTACTCGAATGATCGGAATCTTGTTGCGTTTCAAAGTTTTGACCTCACGGTCCATAATTTCGACAGGCTCTTCCACGAAGTGAAGTTTGTCATCAATTGTAAGTTCTTCCAATGGTATGACATGTTCCGGTTCAGCAAGACACTTCTTCAAATTCGATACATGAAAGGTAGGATGAACTGAGCTCAATTGAGTTGGAAGATCCAAACGATAAGCAACGGGTCCAACACGCTCCAAGATTTCAAAAGGACCAATGTATCGCGGATTGAACTTCCCACGTTTTCCAAAATAGATTACACCTTTCCAAGGTGCGACTTTCAACATTACACGGTCACCTACGCTGAATTCGAAGTCCTTACATTTAAGGTCTGCATAACTCTTTTGGCGATCACGGGCCGTCTTGAGTCTCGCTTAAATTTGGACAATCTTCTCAGTTGTTTCATGGACTATCTCGGGTCTGGTGATTTGCGTTTCACCTACTTCAGCCCAACAAATAGGAGATCGGCATTTGCGGCCATACAATGCTTTAAAAGGTGCGACATTAATACTCGAATGATAAGTGTTGTTGTAAGAGAATTCGGCTAGCGGCAAATGCCTTTCCCAAGCCTTTCTGAAATCAATGACACATGCACGCAACATGTCCTCCAAAGTCTAAATCGTGCGTTCATTTTGTCCGTCAGTCTGTGGGTGATACGCAGTACTCATGTCGAGACGGGTTCCCAAGGCTTCTTGCAAAGAACACCAAAATCTGGAAGCAAAACGAGGATCGCGATCTGAGATGATCGATAAGGGCACACCATGATGAGATACAACCTCTTTTTATGTATAGTTGAGCGAGTCTCTCCATCGTATCCATTTCCTTCATGGCTAAGAAGTGTGTAGATTTGGTAAGACGATCAACGATAACCCAGATGGTATCGTATCCGCCCACCGTCTTTGGTAGCTTCGTGATGAAATCTATTGTTATCCTTTTTCACTTCCATTGCGAGATTTTCGGACGTTGAAGTAACCCAGAAGGCCTCTGATGCTCGGCCTTAACCTTCGAGCAAGTCAAACACTTCCCAACATAAGTTGCAACGTCCTTCTTAAGATTAGGCCACCAATACTGTTCCTTGAGATCGTGGTACATTTTACCGGCTCCTGGATGAATCGAATATCTCGACTTGTGGGCCTTATCTAGTATAAGGCTTCGTAGATCTCCATAACGAGGTACCCAAATTCTTCCGTCATAGCATCGGAGTCCAGTCTCCTTAACCTCGAATTGAGAAACGAGAATGTTCAAGTATTCATGAGATATATTCTCTTCCTTGAGAGCCTTATCTTGGGTTGCTCGGATCTGGCTATTGTGGTTCGAATGAATGGTGATGTTCAAGGCTCGGACATGAAGAGGTGCCATCCTCTCCTTTCGGCTCAAAGCGTCAGCTACAACATTGGCCTTGCCAGGGTGATAACGAAGTTCACAATCATAGTCGTTCAGCGTCTCGATCCAACGACGCTGTCTCATATTCAGTTGCTTCTGATCAAAGATGTGTTGGAGGCTTTTATGATCGGTGAAAATAGTGCTCTTAGTTCCATAAAGATAGCGTCTCCACAGTTTTAATGCAAAGACAATGGCTCCAAGCTCGAGATTGTGCATTGTGTAATTTCGTTCGTGAATCTTCAGTTTTCGGGAGGCGTAAGCGATAACCTTTGTGCGTTGCATCAGTACACAACCAAAACCACTTTTCGAAGCATCGCAATAAACGACGAAATCGTCACTGCCTTCAGGAAGTGATAAGATAGGTGCGATGGTTAACTTCTTTTTCAAGGTTTAGAATGCAGATTCCTGTTCGGGTTCCCAAATGAACTTTTTCCCTTTGTGAGTCAGCGCGGTCAAAGGACGCGTAATCAGAGAGAAACCTTCAATAAATCTTCGGTAGTAACCGGCGAGGCCTAAAAATTGGCGGATATGAGTTGGAGTAGTGGGGGTTTCCCACTTGCTGATAGCTTCGATCTTTGCGGGATCTACCTTGATACCTTGATCACTCACAACATGACCCAAAAATTGGACTTCCTTCAACCAGAACTCACACTTGGAGAATTTTGCATAAAGTTGCTCTTGTCTCAAGAGTTCCAACACTAGACGAAGATGTTGCTCATGTTCTTCTTCGCTTTTGGAGTAGATGAGGATATCATCTATGAAGACGATAACGAACTTATCTAGGTATGGCTTGCAGACACGATTCATGAGATCCATGAATACGGTAGGTGCATTGGTTAAACCGAATGGCATCACGAGAAACTCATAATGACCATAACGAGTTCTGAATGCAGTCTTCATCACATCGCTCTCTTTCACCCTCAACTGGTGATTACCGGATCGCAAATCGATCTTAGAGTAAATGCTCGATCCTTGCAGTTGATCAAAAAGATCGTCAATTCTAGGAAGAGGATACCGATTCTTGATCGTCAGTTTGTTGAGTTCACGGTAGTCGATACACGTGCAGAAGGATCTGTCCTTCTTCTTCACAAATAAAACATGTGCGCCCCAAGGCGAGAAACTTGGTTGGATAAATCTACGGTCTAGCAGTTCCTGTAATTGGCTCTGTAACTCTTGCATCTCGGAAGGTGCGAGTCGATAAGGTGCGCGAGCTACAGGTGCAGCTCCTAGTACTAAATCGATCTGAAACTCTACTGCTCTCGGTGGCGATAATCCAGGAAATTCTTCCGGAAAGACATCGGAAAATTCGTTCACAATTCGTACATCGCCCATGCTCTTCACTTCGGTTTCTAATGTTTTCACATGTGCCAAAACAGCAAGACGTCCTTTCTTCATGATCTTTTGCGCTTTCATGCAACTAATGAGATTCAGTTTCGAGCTACATCTCTCTCCGTAAATAATCAGTGGCTCACCATCTCCGTGTGGTATACGAAGAGCTTTATTTCCACAGATAATGTCGGCCTTTATCTTGGTCAACCAGTCCATACCGACAATAACGTCAAAGCTTCCCAACTTAATGGGTATCAAGTCAATCTCGAAATCCACACCAGCTATGTTGATAATAGCTCCTCGGCTAATTTGGTCAACTTTCTCAAGTTTTCCATTGGCTACCTCTACAAGCATACTCTCCTTTAAAGGAACTAATGACCAATTTATCTTAGAGCAAAAGTGTCTACATACATAACTTCTATCGGCACCAGTATCAAATAGGACAGAAGCGAATAGATTGTTGATAGTGAATATACCTGTGACCAAGTCGGGGTTCTCACGGGCATCCCTTGCGTTTACGTTGAAAGCTCTGCCACGTAGTGGTCCGCCGTCCTTTCGCTTGTTGGGACACTCATTTTTGAAGTGGCCCGGTTGTCCACACTCATAGCACTTTCTCGGTCCCGTGGGGTTCAGCTTCCCAGTCATGGTGGTGATCTTGCAGTCCTTGCCAATATGCCCGGTCCTTTTGCACTTTTCACATACAACATTACAGTACCCGGTATGGTGCTTGTAGCACCTCTTGCACTGTGGCAGACTACCCTTGTAGTTGGGGTTCGAGTTGGTGTTCGGATTGGGGTTCCTCCCATCGTTGTGCCTCTTAGCGGGGGTTTGATCATAGGCTCTCCCCTTGTTGTTGTCCCACTTACGCTTCTCACTGCTAACCCCCGATTCGGATTTTGTCTTTTCCGGTTCATCGATGATAATTTGGTTCATTAAGGTGTGCGTCATGCGCATTGCTTCCGGGACATTAGGTGGCTTAGACGAGGTGACATTTCCCTTAATGGACTTAGGAAGTCCCCGCAAGTACCTTTCCATCTGCTTAAACTCCGGGGTAACCATCGTTGGACACATTAGAGCTAATTCCAGATACCTACAGTTGTAACCATCAAGATCGTTTCCAACAACCTTCAACTGCCAAAACTCGGCCTCCATTTTCTGGATCTCTGTTCGGGGACAGTACTCTTCAATCATGGCCCCCTTGAATTCTTCTCACGGCGTAGCATACGCCTCGTCAATACCCTTGGCTTGAGCCAGTGTGTTCCACCAAGTTAGGGCGCCGTCAGACAGTGTACATGAGGCATACTTTGTTTTGTTCGTCTCTGAGCAGTTGCTAACTCGGAACACATATTCTAATTTCTCAAACCACCTAGTGAGACCAACCGGCCCCTCAGTACCACTAAAGTTGTGGGGCTTGCAGCTTTGGAATTCCTTATAAGTACACCCATTATGAATGAGCTGGTTAACTAGTGGGGCTTGGGGGTTCATTTCCGCTAAAGCTGTGGCTACTGGTTTAGTGATCATTTGTTCGATCTGTACTGCTGTGGGCGTTGATCTTCCGTTGGCCATTGATGTTCTAAACAAAAATTTTGACTCAAGTCAAAATCCAGTATTCAATTATAATAATACAGTATATAGTAACCAACATGGAATCAACACAACATATGTTAATTAGGTAACGCAAATAGATTCAGATACCACAAAATCATCATATAGTAATGTAAATAGAACACCGTGCAAGAATTAAACAACACAAAGTTCCATTCATTAATAATAAGTTGCATACATCCGCATAGGTTCGTACAATACATAAGTAAAACATGAAACTACAAATGAGATAACATAATGAAATCTACTACATATGTCCTACGGTGACGGTGGGTGAAGGATGTCCATTATGTGGGACATCTGGTCCTCGAGCTCAGTTACCCGATCACGGAGGATCTCCACTTCCCTTGTCAGTTCCTCGACCGAGGGAGATAGTGGGGCAGGTGGTGCAGTCGGTACGGGTGGTGCCGGTGGTGCAGATGGTCCAGCTCCAGAAGTAGATGGTGCATAGCGGTAAGGCTTACTGATGAAGGGATCAGCAGGATACGACACAAGCCTCTTACGGGCGGTGACCCTAGTCCTCAGTCCATGTGTGTTAATGAATGGTCTACCTTTATTAATCCCTGGAATAACGGTACCATCGAAACGATACTGCTTCTTCGGCGGGGTGGAGGGTGGCTGCACGGGTGCCTCATCAGGGTCCTCATCGGAATCCTCATCGCTGGAGTCGTCAGAGGATGAGTCATCGGATGATGAGTCGTCGGAATCATCTGGGGGTGGTGGCACTGGTGGCTCTGCTCAGCCGGCTATCATCAGTCGGTATCTAAATGGCGGGATCGGCACCAAACGTCCATCAGGAAGGCGTCTACACCAATGGTTATGCTCATTATGGAACGGACCCTCCCCAAGTTCCCCTGGAATCACAGCACCACCGGGATGGTGCTGTGGCTCCGAGGGTCCTGGGACAAGTGGAGCTGGAATCTCCTGTAGGTCCTCGGCTCCGTCAGAGGTGATCACTGGGTCGGGTGTATGGTTACTGGCTCCAGAGGATGAAGCGCCAGAGTCACTGGAGGGTGTCGATGACGGGATCTGAGAATCGGCAACAATGGCAGGCGAGGTGGCGGATGAGTCTGAGTCGCTCTCCAAAATGATAACATGCGGGACATCCGACATCTGAACAAGGAAAAATAACTTTTTCCATGTCAGTAAGTCATAAAGCAAGCACATATTAGGCAAAGTAACTACGACAGTCTAGATCATCTATAGCAGTAAGTAGCATGGCAATAACGACAAGTATCATGCAATCGAAAGCAGGTAATAGCATGCAGAAGTGAAAGCAAGTAACGGTATACGACATATAGCAGTAAAAGTAAGCAGCAACATGCGGCAAGTTTCACAGAAACAGGTAAACTAGCAAGTTGTAGATTAGTCCTATTAGTGAATCCTACTCGGTCGGGTCTTGACTCACTAATGCAACCTAATTCCCTACAAACAATGCTCTGATACCAAATGTGATGCCCCGTACAAAATCATCATGTACGAATCATCAACCACAGGATCATTACAAGGTCAAATACTATATGCGGTTACAAAAATAAGTTTGCATTCATAAAATGAAGTGACGTTTTAACCAACGTCAAATGTTTAACAACCAAAAGTATGCTTCTACGAATAGCAAACAATAATAGTACGTGACCCATAGGTCATTACAATTACATCGTTTCAAAAGTAATATAGTTTGAATGCAAAATAAACGTTTCATGCGGTGACATCTCTAATAAGCGCAGTGGGTGTCTATAAAGCATGACTAGTACAGCGGAAGTAAGCAAACCTTAAGCACCTAAGAAAAACATGCTTAAAAACGTCAACACAAAAGTTGGTGAGCTATAGTTTAAGTATAACAGTAATGTAAGGTAGGCCACGAGATTTCAGTGCTTCAAACAGCGTTTCAAAACAGTATGAAAAGTATATGTATAACCGTGGGCACTTGGTAACTAACTTAACGTAAATAACACCCCCTAAAAGTACACTTGGCGAGTGCGTAAGTTTACGAAGTATTAAACACCCATTAAATGCTAGCGCTACTAGCCCGAGTGGGGATGTCAAACCCTATGGATCCATATCTAAGATTCGCGTTCACCGGTTCAAAGACCAATGACTAAACGTTACCGAGCTAAGGGGAAAGTTTATGCCGTTGTATAACCCACACATATATAAAGTTTAAGTACTCATGCCTAGTATGTAAAACGTAAAATGCGCATGTATTCTCAGTTCCCAAAATAGTTAAAGTAAAAAGGGATGCTATAACTCACAGTGGAAAGTAGTAAAAGTCAATACGCGGAAATAGTAAGCAAGTAGTTTGGTCCGGAAGGTCCTCAACCTAAGTCAAAAGTTACTAAATTAGTAAATCGTTCCCAAAGGTTTAAAAGTATGTAAATTAGGTCTTAAGTACCATCATCATTCATCATTTAACAAAAAGTGTAAAGTAAGTTTTAAGTCAAGACTAGGGTTTGAAACATGGGCTGTCTTCGTTCAGTCGCCACGACCTCTATAAAAACTGAAATGAGGTGAGACCAGTGGCCATGGATCCGTATATGAGTCCCCTAGGTACTGACCAATTTCCAGAACCAAACTCGTCTTTGTTTGACCTCGGTGACGATTTAAGTGCGAGTAGGTCAGAAATTTCAGCACAACGTTAATAGGGTGTAGTGAATTTCGGGAGGCCATAGATCCTAAAGCGTAACTCGGATTAAGACGAGGTCTAAACAGAAATTCATCTAATCGAACCGAACTAACTGTAAATTAACTTTCCAGTAGCCCAGGTAGTCTGATCAGTTCCAGAAACAGTAAGAAATGTGTTCCGGTGGGTTCTTGGTGCTTGATGCTCATCACGGTTCTCATCCTTGATGCGTATAGCTTCAAGTGTACAACTCGTTGATGGGTTTACATCATCTTAACCAAGGTTTGACCATCATAACACTAGTGTAAGTGTAAGATAAGTAGCACAACTCATTTAAGTGTTGCAAGTAGGTTGATGAACCAAAGTTACATCAAGATCTTAGATCCGACACATACATGAGTTATAAAAGTAATATTAAGCTATAAGCTTGAAAGTAAACTAAATAATCAAGATCTTAAGTTGTAGAACTTAGATCTTAGCTAGATCTTAAATATCCTAGACTATAAAGTCTAGATCTAGTGTTCTTAAGTTAGATCCTAAGTTATAGAACTTGGATCTTCACTTTAATGAAACCATAAGTTATGAAACTTAGATTTTCAACTTGCAAAATGTATGTAAGTTTGTAAGCTCTTGTTTACAACAAAATTAGAAGACCATAAGCTATAGAAACTTAGATCCAACACAAGTGTATGAAGTTATAACTATAAAGTTATACTTCCATGTTCTTGAACTTACAAAGTTAACTTTTAGTTTCAAGAAATATGAGATCAAGATTAACTAGTAATACTTGACCAATTTAACAACATCACAACTTTAAAGTACTTATAAAAGAAAGAAATAAACTAAATATACAAGTAAAAGTTCATGGTTGTTCATACTTAGGAAGATTCAAGTCAAGGCTTTGATCTTTAAGAAAGTAAACCTCAAGTTTACTAACATGAACACAAGTATGATTATAAAACTCATGAACTTTAATTCTTTTGACATTTTAAGTGTAGAACCATAAGTTATAGAACTTAGATCCTTGTTCTTGGTTCTTCATCAAACAAAGATGAAAGTAACCAAGATTACATGAAGATACAAGTTAGAAAACTTGATCTTTAACATAAACAAGTAACAAGTAACAAATCAAGTAATTAAAATGATGATGATGAAGTCGGTTTTGGAACAAGAAAAAGAAAGAAAAGAAAGTCTTGTTACTTACAAGTTAGAGAGAAAAATGAGAGAAAGAAAAGTAGTAAAGTGAAGTGTGTATAAAAATGAGAGAATACTAGCTTATAAGTTAACAAAAAAAAAATTTGAACTCCCTCCTAGCTTCAATATGGCCGACGGTTTGATGGACCAAAGGGGCAAGGTCAAAATTTACTTTCAAACATGGGAGAATGGTGTGAGCTAGAAGAAGTAATAAAGTTAAATGGTGTGAGAAAATGGTGTAAGTATACTTGTAACTAGATTCCTTATTCATTAATTAATCTAAGTTAAGCCTTAATAAGTTACTAGTAACAAATAGGCTCCTAATTAATCCATTAAGAGAAGTAGGGTGGGCTTCCAAGTCCATTAACATGAGTCCAAGTCCAAGTAATCAACAAATTAAATAAAGCCCAAGTAATTAACTACTAACCTTAGTTAATTAAAAATGATTAATAATAATTAATCATGAATGCAAATAATATTCTAAATATTATTTGTGAAAAGTTCGTATGTCACAAAGACGAGTCGGGACATGTAAAGTCATGTACGGTAACAAGTAAATGTAATAAAATACATTCATTAAAACGCAAGCATTAATAATAAGTATTATTAATAAAAGTTGGAAAAACCAGGGTCGTTACATTAGCTCTACAAATATAAGTATTGATTGTCGATTTTATATGAATTTGATTGGCGGTTGCATTTAAGAATCAGAGGATATAAGTATTGATTGTCATTTTTATACCATTGGTAGCTATACAAATATAAGTTTGGTTGTTTTGTACCAACATAGTTTTGTAACAACCCGACTTTTTATATTTCGTTAAATACTTAACGACTGTTAGTTAAATTCTATGAATTTCTACGCTATTTTTTTTTCTAAGAACATACTATGTTGATATGTGTTACATATGACATGATTTCATACTTTGGTTTACAAGTATGTGAGAAACTTGAAAAACGCAAGAGAAAACGTACGGTCAGTGAAAACCGGAAAAACACCTTTTAAGGTAACGAAACATATGATAATATAATTTTAATAATTATTTTATCTAATTATTAAGTTTTTAAAGTACTCTCAATTTATTTAACTTTTTTTAACTTAAAGGCGCGAGATATTCGTTTAAACGATTGGTTAACGTTCCGACTTTTCGATTTCTGTTAACGACACTTACCAACGAAATAAATAATTGTTAAGTAAAATAATTTTTATATATATTTTATATAAATAGAATTATTTTATAATTAAGAGAATTTAATTTAATTTAATTTAATTTAAGAACCCGCGAAATTTAACGTTTAGCGATTCGATTCACGTTTTCGGCTAACGAAACGTAACGGAGGACCGAGGAAATTATCTAGTGACTTGAAAGAGTCCATGGACTCCTTCCCTAGACCCAAATCAGCCGCCACTTTTTATTAGCCTATTCCCTTGTGTTAATTGGTGGCTCGTTTACTTGATTAGCCCAACCCACCATCAAATAATCCCTTAAACTCAAATTAACCCCTAAAATTACAGACAAAATAAAAAAAACAACGCAACTGCTCTTTGCTTCTTCCTCACGATCATAACAGCCCTCCACACCCTTAAAATTGTCGACATCTTTCAAGGCCAAAATCTCATCAGTTACTTGCATGCTCGCTTGCCCGATCACATATTCTTGTTCCTCTCGACGAGCTCTACACATCTATATCACTTATTGTTTGATTAGGATATGATCCTAAAACTTTAAATTTCTTATTTGTATCTTTTTGATGTGTAATACGGTTGTGTATAAGTTTAGTGCTCAAGTCATTGAATGTTTACATGTGATTTTGTGTTTATTTGACCAATTGGGTAGTTTTGAGGAAATCACGAATTTGAACTGATCAAAATTAATTCTTACATGCTAAATATAGTTAATCGAAGTACATAATTGAATTTCTATCAAAGAGTAGTTAATTTTTTATATAGATACTGCATGATTTAGATTTCTAGATCAAAAGTTATGATTAATTGATTTCGGTTTGAAAATTCATATTTGATATTGCTAATCCGGAAAATTTAAGTTTATAATCTAATCATGGCATGATGATATTTGAAAAGAGCATGAAAAATTATTAACATTTTGTTTGGATATCATATGTTTTGGATTTATAGAACTTAAGTTATGAACGATTTAAGCTATGTTTTTGTATGATTAAAGGTGAACATTTTTGGCATGCTAAATGACATATCACTGATAATATGAGTTGTAACATCGTACTCTTTTTTTTTTTTAAATCACAGCGGAAGTATTTAAGGCATAAAATATTCATATGTTACAATACAACTGGTGTTACTTTTCAAAACAGTTATACAAAGTATATTAAACATCAGAGTTGTTCAGTGCGTCAAACGTAACCCAAGCACGATTATCTTCTCCCGTCCCTAGCATGTAAAACAATATAACCTGCAGGGGAGAAAATGTAGGGGATTAGCATAACGCTAAGTGAACGATATATCCCAACCGATATTACTATCAAGTACCAAGCCTAGCCTTTAGGGATCATGCATCTGGTCATGGGCATGTGAACATAGCTTTACATAGCTATCATATAATATAGCATTACACATCTGTAATATACAGGGCTAGGCAAACAATCAGCTAATAGTGCAGCAATAGCATCAACAAGCTATTCACTAAAGGCACCAAAGGCACTAAACTAACATAGCCTTACATAGTTATACAATAAGGGTATCAATAGCTCTACACAGCTATTCACTAAGTATCAATGGCTCTACACAGCTATTCACTCTCATAGCACTAACGGCTATACATAGCACTAACAGCTATAATTACAAGAGGATCGTTGACCCTGCAAGGTCTACAACTACTAGCTGATCAAGCTAGAGCTGTACCGATAGCCCTTGTTATTGGCACACAGTATACCTCTCCTGACGTTTACATACGTCAATTGCAATATACTGTCATTACAATAACCAATGAACCTAACCCTTCTATACACGGTTGACCTCTTCTGTCCCTTCTATACATGGACAGTTCTCACATGTGCACATAAACCACCTATAACCACATGGTAGGTAACATCATTAATAAACACAGGACGCCCTAATCAGGTATGCTATAGATTCAATCTAATCGGGCAACCTGATTACAGGAGTATCACCTACTACTTATAATTACAACGGTAATCAACATGCATACATAGATTATCATAATCGTTACTAGCATAATAGCCGGTAGTAACTACACTTTTTACTAAATACCAATATCCATAAGGATTTTCCCACTCACCGATTACCAGCAAGAACTCAGTGGTCTAATGTTACTGAGTCTTCTCCGTTTCTTTATCACCTGAGAACATCATATACTGAGTTAGTATACTTCTCCAATCAATGATAATCATCAATTAATACTATAAACCACATCATATAACTCTACATTCATTATTTGACAAGGCTACATAAGTGACCATGCGAAAACAGCCCTTATACGCATATAAAACGAAGCATACAAGCTATCGTGTCTTTTTGACCCAAAATAAAATTTGATTTATTACTTTAAAACCTTACCATTGGAAAGTAGACTTCATTACATTTTCAACAATATTTGATTCATTAAAAACAGAGTTACGGTTTGAAAGTTACGGCCAAAACAAGTTTTCCAAAAAGCTGGCACACTGCAACCGCGCGGGAGCACCTGCAACCGCCCGGTTGCACCTGCAACTGCCCGGTTGCACTCAAAATGGTCTGGATACACCCTGTAACCGTACGGGAGCATCCTGCAATCGTACGGGAGCTGTTCATCAGCACCAGGTCATTGTTTTCGTCATTTTGAGCCCCAAATCTCGTTTTTGCACTATTTTAACACTACAAATCACTTAGAGAACATACATAACTCATATACAAACGTTTACTAACATCAATTTGACACAAATAACACTTTTAGATCAAGATTTGATCAAAAACTCATTTGATATGAAACTTTAATAAAACCTAAATTAAACACAGATTAAGGCACGAATTTGACATGTAAATACCTTGCAATGATCACGAAATCACTGATAACAAATAACCCAAATCGATTTAACACAAAAACGAGATTCAAAGATTAGGGTTTATGAGAATTTGAGAGTGTTTGTGCAAGTGTTATGAGTTTCCAAAAATGGAAACAAGGAAAGAGCAGAGGTTTTAAGGTTCAAGGGTTTCCTTCACATGAGGGAAACCTAGTCCGTGCATCACACGGGTATTTACCAGTTTTCTGAAATACGAAACACCTCATTAAGTGTTCCAAACGAGGTCCAATTTAAATAAACAAACCTGTTCTGTGACCCTTGTCACGAACTGGTCTCAACTATATAATTAAATAATTATACACACATAATTATCAAAATCATTAATATTAACACACAAAGGGTAAAATGGTCATTTCCTGCTAGGCCCAGTCTGAGGGTGTTACATGAGTTTATAGGGTTGTTGGCCTTGAAAAACCACTGATATTGGACTCAAGAATCGAGTCAATTTAGATTTTCTTTAGAGTTTTACACTCGTTCAAAGTTTTATACATTTTATTAAAAGTGTTGTTAAAAATTGATTCGACCAGGGGGTACGTTTTCTGTTACTGGGGCTGTTTTGGGTCGAATCTGTTGTACAAAAAATTGAGTAGAATCTCCACTTAAAAACGCCGCATCTCCAATTCGCGGTGACTGATTTGGAGTTGCGATGATTTTTCTAAAAATCACAGAAGTTGCTGCTGTAAACCGTATTTTAAACTCGTGTTTTTGTAAATATTTTGTGTTATAAAAATAATGGCCAATATTAGAGACTTGTTGTTATGAACTTAGTATACATATGTTAAGCTATTTCAAGTAGTGTGGTGTTCTAAAGTGGTAATTTTGTATAAATATAAATCATGTAATTTAAAACCGCCTGTTTGGACACATGACCCGTTTGAGCCTAAAAGTGTCAAAATGAGTAACATGAGTGTGGACAAGTCTCATACATCGAATTAAGTAAGTATGAATGTTCTAGTGTTTTAAAAATGAGTTTTGGCATATTTTGGTCAAAATGGGTATTTATGACCCATTTAGGTCATGTGTGTCTACTTTGACCCATATGCGGAATTTTGAGAATCAAAGGTAAGTAACACGTCTAAAATTATCATTTTGAACTTGTGACAAGATTTTGACATGCTCAAGTATTATGATTTGAAATTTGAGTTGTCAATGGAAAAATTTTCTAATTTTAGTGAAAGTGTCAAAAATGACGCTCGGGCCTACTTTGCGCGCCCGTAGGTTGAAATCAGTTAAGTTTGGATAAAACCTATCAATTGGTATTGAACGTATTCACGAAAAGCTTTAAAACAATATATTATATGTATGATATTGTCAAGTTTAAACATGTTTAAAACAAGCGTGAAAACATTGTCTCGCTACTGATCAGTGCTGTTAACAGCACCAAAATCAGCATTTTATAGTTGAGGGACTGTTTTCGCAAGGTCGTAACTTTCAAATCGTAACTCTGTTTATGTCAAATAAACTAGCTATAGAAAGGTGGGATGATATACTTTCCAATGGTCACGACCAAAGGTATTATTTTGAAGTTGGTGAGACCCAAAATCAGCTGCAAAATACCTACATATATACATATGTAAATAATATCATTTTGATATATAAAACTGAATAACTTAAGTTTGACCTATGCTTGACTATTTGAACAACTTGAGTAATACTATGAGATTGTTAATTTGTGTTGACCATGTTGACTGTGTTTGACATATGTTTGACTTGCGTTGACTTTTTCTAAATTTGTGACTCTGATCAGGTATATATTTTTCATAGGGTCAATATGCCTGTGCAATACGTAAAAAAGGTGGGGTTTAAGGATCTTAGAACAAGGCTCTCCGGTCCGGCTACCGTGAATAACCCTGGCCGACATGATGATGTCGGCGGGGTGGCCAAGTGATTAAGTCCACCTTCGATAACGGTCGTTGATCAGAAGGCCCCTAGAAAGGTTGTAGGTGCTAGCTAATAAGAAACTAACCTATAAACCTTGAAAAGATGAACCATGATAGCTTGTTACATAGGATGTGTAGTAGGTGGTGGTTACGTAATGTTGGTTGTCCCTAGAATGATAATTAGGGTTTGTATATATAGACAAACCCTAATTCTAGAACCATACAAGATAATGAAAATCTCGTCCATAACTAACTCCCTCGAATCACGGATATAATTATGAAAAAGATATCGACTTGATGACCAAGTAACCGCCATACTGGGAACAAAGGCATTCGATACATCACCGCATGCCGCATACCGCATACAAGGTACACGCATACGCATGCTAGCGAGTGCCCGCATACGTATGGAATGCGCATGCGGGTTGCGGTATCATTATGTCCCCCAGTTTGATGTTATATGACGCAAGACATATGATATCAAACTATTAAGCGAAAAAGAAAAAAAATAAGAAAACGGCTAGCATTAAATTTTCCGCGTGCGTCTCGAGGTCATTAAATGCCTGTCACTGTCGCAGAAGCCCATTCGGCTGACAAGACGTAAAGTGGTAGTCGGCAGGCGCGTGTTAGCCACGCGCTCAACATTGGGCACATCAAACTGACATCCACGCGCGTGCAAAAAATGCCAATCGTTGATTGCGTTAAACGTGTACAGCCACGATGAAATCGTTTCACCCCATGACTCCCAATCTCCACTATAAATAGACCCAATTCATCCTTATTTCTACTTTTCTGCCTCAAGCTCATCTGATACGCTGCAAAATCAATTCCGATCAAATCCCATATATTCCGGCCAACTACAAAAGGTTAGTAATTCTCCGATCACTCTTAGAAAATGACTAAGGCAAATGAGACTTATGTAGATAGCGTAGTATCGGTAATAGAGCAAAAACATATAGATTCTTTAGTTAAACAATACCCGCTGTTAGCACAGTATAATCCGGTGCTACCCCTTCCTAACCAACGTGCTCATACACCACCGGAGAAGAAGGTAGCGATATACGAGCATGCGTTTAAACATGGGAATTTTAGGATTCCACCCTCAAACTTCTTTCTAGGCGTACTAGATCATTTCCATGTAGGGTTAGGGCAATTGCACCCATACGCCATTGGGAAAATAGTATTGTTTGAGAAGTGGTGCGTTGCACTCAACAAGGTACCACTAGTTAAGATGTTCTGCCATCTACACCGAATAGCTAATCATCACAAGTCATGGTTCACTTTCTTCGCCCATCAAAACTTTACCAAAACCCCCAAATCGAACGCGGGTCAATGGAAAGAAACATTCTTTTTTATTGACCAATCTGTTGTTGGAGTCAACTTTCTGCAAACACTTGTCTAGTGCGAAAGCGTGGCTAAGGATGTGAACAAAACCCCCTTCCTTGATGATGAGGAAACGAAGTTGTTAGCGGAGTGCGTTAACGTACAGCTTGTGTGCCGGTCATATGGGAATGTTATGATGCGGTTAGGAAAGATATCCGCGCACTGGCCATGGGAGAACATGCGTCCAGCCATAATCGCGCCGAATGGCAAGGGTAGGAATAGTACAAATGCATATGAATATATAACCACTAGCGTATACATACATGTTCTAACATTGCGCATATGTTTGCAGACATGAAGATGAAGAAAGTGCTCACCGCGGAGGATATTGCGGCTATCTCTTTCCGCAAGCAGAATGTTAACGAACCTTTTGAGCAGGAGAGGACCAGTGAGAACGAGGTGTCCGCACCCGCTACCTCGGCCAATAAGCGCAAGGCAACCGAAGCCCCCCAAACTAAGCAAAAGAAGAAGAAGCTTACCCCTAAACAAAAGGAGGACATGCGGAATGACAACTTTGTTCTGTTGGAGCCAGCGTCTGTAGATCTACCTCCCCCCACTACTAGTAAGCGTCTCTTTTATTATGTAAATACTACACAATTAACTTCATGTGCTAACGAATTGCTAATATCCAAAGCATATCGAGGAGATGCATCAGACGCCACCACGAGGCAATTCGGACCTTGAAGCCACCGCCACATCAAGAGATAAGGCGATACATCTTGACTCTGATTCTACACCAACCCCACCACACGGTAGCTTCCGATTGGCGAATCTGGCGCAGCTCACCCAGTCTTCTGCTGAAAATGGTGCAGAGCAGTCCGCCTTTCTGCAATAAATTTTTCCTACTGAATTTCGCGAGCAACTAGCCGCACTGCCCTGCAACCAAGCGCACGATGCCTTTGTCCAAAACGGCCTTGTATTCTTTGGCATGTTTGCGGATCAAGCCCGTCGTTCCACTAACCTATAACAAGTGTCCGTGCGGAAAGAAACATAGCTTGGATTACTGCAGGCGGGGGTTGACCAGGTTAAAAAAGACAGGTATGCCACGGAAGAGGCGCGCAAGGTGGTGGACGTGACTGCGGCGGAAACAAAGACCGCACTGATTGAGGAAAGGAAGAAAAACCGCGAGTTGGTTGGTGCGGTTGACCAGGCTAAGGGGGAGACGGAGCGCCTGCGGTTGGAACTAGAAAGGGTGTGCAGGGAAATGGATGACGCGGTGACTGGCCGTGAGCGGGCAGAGTCAGACTTGTTAAAGCTTCGCACAGCCTGATAAAGTTAAATCTAGAAGAGAGTGATCACTCTGTATCTCTTGGATTTAACATGACATCTAGGATGAAAGGATATAATGAAAAGATTCACCTATTCATATTCGAGATGGGAACTCGAAAGGGATGATGTTATTGAATGGCACAAAGTCATAACATATTGGGGGTTATGGACGGTCGTTAGGTGGTATCCGTCACTTGCATTAATTTCTTATGTTTCTCGTGCAAGTGGGAGATTGAAGGTATTTCGTATGCCCGAGAGACATATTAAATTAATGTGTCTAACATGTTATGATCCAAGTTGGGTCATACCCAACAACAAGCTTACCGACACCTTATACGTATTTAATCTTAACGATTGGTTCGTTAAATAAATACGCGACACTTGGATTTTAGAAAATCGGGTTTCTAAAATATTATCACTTGGGATAAATTATTTGGATAATTTATATTTAATTATTTATAGGTTTAAATAATTATGTTGTGTTATATTTTATAAAATGATTTATAAAATAAAAGTAACTTAACAAATGCATTATATTTATAACAAGTTTTATATAACTTATAACAAGTTTTATAAATCTTATTATATACTTAAGTAATGGGCAGTTTTTGGGACTCCAAGGACTTCACCCATGCTTATTCTTTGATGCTTTCAATAACACAATCCCATAGGTGCATGCTAGACCATTTAACCAAGCAATATTGACTCAAAATAGGACTTGCAAGTTGAAAAACTCTCCCTTTTTCTTGCTGCTGTATCACGAACTGATTAGGGCAGAAAACAAGGGTTTTAAAGTTCATATGTAAGCTTATTCAAGTGTCTTAAATCCTAACCAAACAAAGGTGGTGTTGGTGCGTCAAAAGCTTGGGGTATTTTCACACTTGAGGCTTCAAGTTAGAGGCTTTCATTCATCATCTTCATCATCATCTTGTAACTTGAAAACAACCCTCAATTAACTTGAGGAGATATTACTTTCTTCCTTCTTGATATATATATATATATATATATATATATATATATATATATATATATATATATATATATATATATATATATATATATATATATATATATATATATGTAAGCATATAGTCAAGACTTGATATTAACATGATATAAACTTGTTTTATTAATCATCATGCTTCCGCTTGCTTTACTATCATAAAATGGATTTGTGATTATGTTGACATTATAAACATGTTGTTATGTTGAATTCCATCAATGGTATCTAGAGCCGAAGTCTATGAAATATGCTTCTTATATATGGTCTATAAACCCACTACACTTGCATTCTAAGTACATGCATGAAAATGGAATGCAAAATTTTTGGGTTTTGGGTGGGTACCCTATTATGGCCGAATTTGGGAGGGTCCAAATGGTAGGTTTGGGTTTGCCATTTGGTTAATATTTGTTGAAATATTGATGTTCACAATCATAGCCAAGACCTTGTATTTGAATAGATATTTGTTTGGTTGATTTATTATTCATTTGATATGGTTGTAATATTCATTCAATTTGGTTTGTAATATTATTATTTTGGTTATGTAATTTATTTTATATTTGGTATGTAAAATAGATTAGGTTGTATTTTCATTTTTAGAAAAATGTATTAGGATATATTTTGTAAAAAATGATGAAGATGATGAAGACTTGAAGAATACAAGGAGAAGCATTTGGATGCAAGATTAAGTGGGAGATTTAAAATCTTCTACTTTGTGTTATAACCCTTTATCGGTGGCATTTGTTTTCGGCTAAACAAATGTCTACCAAATTGGCTTGATTGTGAACATGTTTGGTTTGCATGCGTGGTTGTTTTGTATGATTGTGGATTGTATGTTTGTATGCTACAAGTTAATCACACAAATTAACAACAAGCAAAATGACAATTTAATTGGTTAAATTAGACATTATTAACTACATGCAAAACGACAATTTAAATGGTTAAATTGAAATGCCAAAAGGACATTAATAAATAGTTATTAAGAACACTAAAAGGATCACACATATAAAATGATTTATATCAAGTAATTGGCTTAATTACAAGACTTGAAAATGGATTTCAAATGAACCATACACTAAATGCATGTTGGTGTATGGCATAAAGGTTTTCTCAAACTAGAATTAATGAAAACTTAAAATCCCTTAACAAACAAGGCAAACAAGTTAAACGACATCCTTTTGTGTGACACTTAAAAATATTAGGGAACTCATAATGGGATAAAGGTCACCTAACCGTTATGAGCAAACTAATATGATTAAGGTGAATTTCGCATGCTTGTGGGATAAAGGTCACCTAACCACTTGTATGTTAAATTTACACGTTTACACAAGTATGACGACTTGATTTAGGAATCATGAACTTAGGGTCACCGAAGTATGAGGAACAAATAGGTATTGATGGAATAAATATGTCATGCAAAAGGATTACTTGATTCCATAACTTAGAAGTTGCAAAAGGATTGCAATTGTCATATAATGACTACCTAGCTAAATCAAATGACGGGATAAAGGTTACCTAACTGAAATTTGGTTTACCGTTGGATTCTAAAATTTAAAAATATCAATTGGATTTAAAGGGTATTGATTGTTAAAATTAAAATTGATACTTAAACAACTTTGTTAAATTTTGTAGATGGCCGCCAATAACAACAACAACATTCCAAACACACCTATCAACTTTAATAACCTATCGTTGAGGTCAATCCTCGAAAAGGAAAAACTCCACCATACGAACTTCATGGATTGGTTTCGCAATCTAAGAATTGTCCTCAAACTAGAGGATAGGGCGTATGTGTTGGAAGACCCCATTCCCGATCAACCGGATGAGGATGATACAGAAGGCATGGCTTATTGGGAGAAATATTGCACCGATTCGGTGCAAGTTTCTTGCCTCATGCTTGGGACTATGATACCTGAACTCCAAAAGGACTTCGAGCATCATAGTGCATATGACATGATCACACAGTTGAAGGAGATGTTCCTTCAACAAGCTCGTGTCGAGGGCTTTGAAATGTTCTGAGCGCTTCATGCATGTCGGATGGACTACTCCCAATCCGTTTCATCTTATGTCCTTAAGATGAAAAGCCTAATTGATTGAGAACCGTCTAAACTGCAACATGTCTAATGAATTAGCCACGGACCTTATCCTTAATTCTTTGTCAAAGAGGTTTGACACATTTGTAATGAATTACAACATGAATGGATGGGATAAGAGCATTGGCGAATTACATGCCATGCTTAAGATGGCCGAAGCGAGCATGGGAAAAAGGGCTTCACCCATGTTTATGATCAATGAAGGCGGGTCCAAAAACCATAACACTTCTAAGCCGAAGGCGGCCAAGAGGAAAGGACCCGCCTACCAAGGCAAGGGCAAGGGAAAGGGGAAGATGGTTACCCCAACCAAAAATAACAAGAAGCAAAAGGTTACCGTTAAAGCTAACCCCAAGGAAGATCCATGCTTTGGTTGCGGTGAAATGGGTCACTGGAAACGTAACTGCCCGGTCTACCTTAAGGAGTTGAAGGAAAAGAGGAATGCAGGGCAAACCTCAGGTAATGTATATATGGTATACATTGAGCTTAGTATTACTTCTTCTAATACATGGGTATTAGACACAGGATGTGGAACTCACATTTGCAATTCTTTGCAGGGGTTCAAGAGAAGTAAACAAGAAGCGGGAACATCAAGTCTCTTCATAGGAAATGGAGCTAAGGTGCAAGTTGTAGCTCAAGGAGACTTTATTATGAAGCTTCCAAGTGGTTTGGAACTTATTTTGAAAAATGTTTTGTATGCACCCGAGTTATCTCGAAACATTATTTCTGTATCCCGTTTGAAACAATATGGTTTTAATCTTAATTTCATTAATGATGATATCCATGTTTCTTTAAACAATGTGTTCTATTTTAAGGCTTCGCCTTTGAATGGTATTTATGAATTGGTTCATGATGACACATCATACAATAGCTCAATGTTCCATGCAAACACCAAGAAACTCAAAAGGGATTTGAGTGATTCCTACTTATGGCATTGTCGCCTTGGTCACATAAACAAGAATCAAATGCATACACTTCAAAAGAATGGACTTTTGAAATCAAATGAACTAGACTCATTTGATGTATGTGAATCTTGTTTACAAGGCAAAATGACTAAATCACCTTTCAAAGGGACCTATGAAAGGGCTAACGACTAATTGGGATTAATACATTCGGATGTATGTGGACCCTTTAAGCCCATGACTAGGAAAGGTGAAAGATACTTCGTCACTTTCATTGATGACTTAAGTCGTTTCGGATATGTCTACTTGTTAAGACATAAGGACAAAACTTTTGAAGCATTCAAGGAATATCAAAACGAAGTACAAAATCAACTCAATAAGACAATCAAGGTACTTCGTACTGATAGAGGAGGTGAATACCTAAGTGATGCTTTCCAAGATCATCTTAAAAGTTGTGGGATTATCTCGCAACTCACTCCTCCTGGAACGCCCCAACTTAATGGAGTTTCCGAAAGGAGTAACCGAACCCTAATGGATATGGTTCGATCTATGATGGATAGAAGCTCGTTGCCTCTATCATTTTGGGGTTATTGTCTATGCTCCGCGGCTCGTATTCTAAATATGGCCCCAACCAAGAAAGTGGAACGAACTCCTCATGAGATGTCGTTTGGAAAACCTCCATCTCTATCATACTTAAAGGTATGGGGATGTGAAGCATATCCTAAGTGTTACGTCCCTAATAAGTTGAATGCTCGATTCACGAAGTGTATCTTCATAGGATATCTCAAGGATAGTATGGGATATTATTTCTATGATCCTTCCGAGCAGAATGTATTTGTTGCTCGGAAGACTGAATTCCTTGAAACTAAGTTCCTAATGGAAGGCGAAAGTGAAAGGAAGATAGATCTTAAAGAGGTCCAAGATCAAATAGATGATACACAATTGGTTGACACTAGCGCTCAACATGAAAATGTTGAGAATGATCAAATGGATGATCAAAGTGTACAAGACGTTCGTAGATCTGGTAGGATTAGTAATCCTCCTGAGAGATATGGGTTTCTCATGGATGGTTGCTATGTGGTTGATTTGGATGAACCAACAAACTACCAAGATGCTTTATCAAGGATTGATAAGGATAAATGGCAGGAAGCCATGAACGCTGAGATGCAATCCATGTATGACAACCAAGTTTGGGAACTTGTTGAACAACCTACTGGCTCAAGGCTAGTTGATTGTAAATGGTTTTTCAAAATGAAAACCGACATACATGGAAACTTGGATACATATAAAGCTAGACTTGTAGCCAAAGGTTTCACTCAAACTCAAGGGGTTGACTATGATGAAACTTTTTCACCTGTGGCAATGCTAAAGTCTATTAGGATATTAATTGCCATTGCTGCTCATTATGATTATGAAATATGGCAAATGGATTTCAAGACCGCTTTCCTAAATGGACATCTTGAGAAAGATGTCTATATGGTTCAGCCTGAAGGTTTTGTTGATCCGAAGTGTCCTAAAAAGGTATGCAAGTTAAAGAAGTCAATCTACGGATTGAAACAAGCATCTAGAATGTGGAATCATCGTTTTAATGAGGAGGCCAAGAAATTTGGCTTCATTAAAAATGGTGATGAAGCTTGTGTATACAAGAAAGCTAGTGGGAGTACTATCATGTTCCTTGTATTATATGTGGATGATATATTGTTATTTGGAAATGATATTCCGGCAATGCAAGGTGTTAAAACTTGGCTAAGTAAATGCTTCTCCATTAAGGATCTTGGAGAAGCACAATACATTTTGGGAATTGGGATCTACAGGGAGAGATCCAAGAAACTGATAGGTTTGAATCAAAGTGCATACATTGAAAAGATCTTGAAAAGGTTCAAGATGGAGAACTCTAAGAAAGGTTTGGTGCCTATTCAAAGAGGAACGATTCTCAGTTCATCTTAGTGACCTACCACGAAAGATGAACAAGAGAGAATGAAGAAAGTCCTGTACGCATCTGCTATTGGGTCAATCATGTATGCAATGATATGTACTAGACCGGATGTGTCATGCGCTCTTAGCTTGACAAGTAGATACCAGAATAACCCAGGAAACAGTCATTGGATTGCTGTCAAAAGTATATTGAAATACCTTGGGAGGACTAAGGATATGTTTCTAATATATGAGTCTGGTGAGGAGGAACTCGCTGTAAAAGGTTACGTGGACGCGAGTTTCCAAACTGATCGAGATGATTCTCGATCACAATCCGGTTATGTCTTAACATTAAATGGAGGTGCGGTCTCTTGGAAGAGTTCAAAACAGGATGTTGTTGCATTATCCACTACAGAGTCAGAGTACATTGCCGCCTCATTGGCAGCTCAGGAAGCTGCATGGATGAAGCAATTCATCGACGACTTAGGAGTAGTCCCTTCCATTCAGGACCCTCTTGAGATCTTTTGTGACAACGAGGGTGCGATTGCTCAAATCAAGGAACCTCGTGCTCACCAAAAGATCTGTCACATTGAGCGGAGATTAAACTACATAAGGGATAAAGTTGAAAAGGGAAAGATATGTATTCGTAAAGTTCATACAGATCTTAATATAGCGGATCCTCTCACGAAGCTCTTACATGGAGCAAAACATGCAGGACATGTTTGTGTATTAGGGCTTCGACATTCTAGTGATTGCTCATGATCTGTTTTAAGTATTGTAACGAAACGAAATTGTTCAAACTCATTAATATAATTATGGTATTAATTTATTTTGAGTTAAGTTCCTAGTTTGCATATTTTATCCATGAATAAAAAATTATTCTAAATTCCGTAGTCGATCACATTTGTGGGAACAAGTGTGAGGTTTAGACTATTATGAACTTGGATTGGTATACATTCATGGATGAATGTGGGGCAAGGTTGCAACCAAGGTTCATAGATATTTGTGGGATACAAATATTGGAAGACCCGCTCTCAAGATTACTGTATGGAGCCTTTGTGGTTGATCACATGTAATCTTGAGTAAAGGCGAATATCATTGTATCCTCTGACATGAGATACATATTGGGTTCGGATATTTACCAAGTATTGTGCCTTGATTCTTTCCTTCGCTATTCTGAAATATGGTAGTTCATAAGGAAGAGCTCAGGTATAATGCAAGGTGTATATTTAGGACGTATGTAGTCAAGATGGAATTTGTCCCTCTTATTCGATGAGAGTCAGATGTCTAAGGCCTGATAAAGTTAAATCTAGAAGAGAGTGATCACTTTGTATCTCTTGGATTTAACATGACATCTAGGATGAAAGGATATAATGAAAAGATTCACCTATTCATATTCGAGATGGGAACTCGAAAGGGATGATGTTATTGAATGGCACAAAGTCATAACATATTGGGGGTGATGGACGGTCGTTAGGTGGTATCCGTCACTTGCATTAATTTCTTATGTTTCTCGTGCAAGTGGGAGATTGAAGGTATTTCGTATGCCCGAGAGACATATTAAATTAATGTGGCTAACATGTTATGATCCAAGTCGGGTCATACCCAACAACAAGCTTACCGACACCTTATACGTATTTAATCTTAACGATTGGTTCGTTAAATAAATACGCGACACTTGGATTTTAGAAAATCGGGTTTCTAACATATTATCACTTGGGATAAATTATTTGGATAATTTATATTTAATTATTTATAGGTTTAAATAATTATGTTGTGTTATATTTTATAAAATGGTTTATAAAATAAAAGTAACTTAACAAATGCATTATATTTATAACAAGTTTTATATAACTTATAACAAGTTTTATAAATCTTATTATATACTTAAGTAATGGGCAGTTTTTGGGACTCCAAGGACTTCACCCATGCTTATTCTTTGATGCTTTCAATAACACAATCCCATAGGTGCATGCTAGACCATTTAACCAAGCAATATTGACTCAAAATAGGACTTGCAAATTGAAAAACTCTCCCTTTTTCTTGTTGCTGTATCACGAACTGATTAGGGCAGAAAACAAGGGTTTTAAAGTTCATATGTAAGCTTATTCAAGTGTCTTAAATCCTAACCAAACAAAGGTGGTGTTGGTGCATCAAAAGCTTGGGGTATTTTCACACTTGAGGCTTCAAGTTAGAGGCTTTCATTCATCATCTTCATCATCATCTTGCAACTTGAAAACAACCCTCAATTAACTTGAGGAGGTATTACTTTCATCCTTCTTGATATATATATATATATATATATATATATATATATATATATATATATATATATATATATATATATATATATATATATATATATATATATGTAAGCATATAGTCAAGACTTGATATTAACATGGAATTCAATTTAAAATGGTTAAACATATAAACTTGTTTTATTAATCATCATGCTTCCGCTTGCTTTACTATCATAAAATGGATTTGTGATTATGTTGACATTATAAACATGTTGTTATGTTGAATTCCATCAACTGCGTTATCGCTTTGTCATGTGCTAGAGGTGCACTTTAGCTGTATGGTAAGCAACGCAACTAAAAACAAACCAATGCTTTTATACTCAAGAGTTCCTCATGCAAACCAATGCGAGAGTAATTATGCACAAGAAACCCAATGCTTGTATTTTTAAGTCGACTTAGCATCCATCTAGTCTGCGTGGCGCTTGGTTAGGGGAAAACCAATTCCCTTCACCTGCCGTTAATGTCTAGCCTTGTAACCAAACAGGCTTCTGCCGCACGGGGGCTAGAGGACACCCCTTAAGTAGGCAGGAACCGCATACAAAAAAGAAAGATATATACAACAAAAGTATGCGCGAGTAAATATTTTAATTGGCATTAATCATGATTACAACCGCGACACATCCAAACGGACGGAAATTACATAAAAATAATGTGCCAAAATATTTAGAGTGATCAGGTCCAACCAGCTACATGTAACATTTTTTCAACAACGTCGCGTTCCAAGTGCGTTTCACAAGTTTTCCATCTAATGCCGCGAGATGGTATGCCCCGGTGTTGCTTGCTCCTACTACCTTGTATGGGCCTTCCCAACAGGGGCCCAATTTTCCAGTATCTTCCGCATGACTTGCGTCATTCTGACGCCAAACTAGGTCCCCGCACTTATAAGAGCGCGAGCGCACACGTTGATTGTAGTATGTTGCAATTCTCTGCTTATTGTTGGCTTCGTTTATCACCGCAGAGAGTCTGCGTTCTTCCAACAAATTAAGATTTTCTCGCAAAGCTTCTGAGTTATTTTGCTCGTCAAAATTCTGTATGCGGAACGTTGGTACCCCAATCTCTGCGGGTACAACAACTTCTGACCCGTAGACCAAACTAAAAGGAGTCTCACCAGTGCTTGCTTTGGGTGTTGTTTGATGCACCCATAAAACCTTTGGTAGCTCGTCCACCCAACAAATACAACCATGACCCAACCTAGCTTTGATTTCAGCAACTATATCCCGGTTAGTGACTTCACACTGGCCATTCGCCTGCGGATGCGCAACGGATGTAAAAGTTTGCTTAATATTAAGCTTCGCGCACCAACTGCGAAAAGGATCCCCCTCAAACTGCGTACCGTTATCACTAACAATTTCGTTTGGTATGCCGAATCGACAAACAATGTCTTCCCATACAAAATTTCGCACCCTCTTTCCTGAAATTGTTGCCAGCGGTCGTGCTTCAACCCACTTCGTGAAATATTCAATTGCAACAATCAAGAATTTGATGTTTCCTGCGTGTGCAGAGTATGCGTAAGATATTAACTTTAGTAGCATATGGTATAAAATAAATGATAATATTACCTCGGCCTTTTGGAAATGGTCCGACTATGTCAATTGCCCATTTGCAGAATGGCCATGGTGATGAGACTGGGATGATTGGATGCGTAGGTGCTCTGCTGATAGGTGCATGTATTTGGCAAGATTCACATTGCTTAACTATGCGCGCGGTATCTGCGTACATAGTGGGCCAATAATAACCTAGCCGCATAATTTTTGACACAATAGACCTGTGCCCTGAATGAAGAGTGCATGCACCCTCATGCACCTCTCGTATAACTTCCTCTGCCTCTTTTGGACCAATGCACCTTTAAATGCGGCCCTAAATAATTTTTTCGATACAGGAAGACACCTTCAAGGGCATACAGTGGTGCCTTAGTGCGGACTTTCTTTGCGTCAACGGAATCCGCAGGTGAAGTGCCATCCCGCAGAAAAACAATGATAGGTGTCATCCACGTTGAGCTGGATTCCTCAACAGGTGAAACTAAAGGCATCATAACAATGGATTTTGCATGCAATTCTTCTATAAGAACTTTCTTCCTCAGATGATCAAAGGCCAAAGCAGCCAATTTGCTAAGCGCATCCGCCTTCTTATTCTGCCCCCGCATTACATGGGAGATTTGAAAAGCCTCAAACTGATCAGCGAGGTTATGAACAAGTGATAATATTGCTGCATGGCTATGTCGTGCGCTTCAAAGTCTCCGCTAACCTGCCTGCATACCAGCTTTGAATCCACATAAGCGTGTAGAATTTTAACATTTAATTTATGCGCAATACGCATACCTGCTAACAAAGCCTCATATTCTGCTTCGTTGTTTGTAACAGCAAATTGAACCGTAACGCATATGTATGCTCTTCGCTATCTGGGCCAGATAAAATTACGCCTGCACCCGCGCCAGCTTCGCTGCAGGCACCATCGGTATATAACTCCCATGATGACAAGGGCGGTGCAGGCGTATCCTGCTGCTCCGCCGATGCCTCAACATCCACAGGCAATTCTGCTAGGTAATCCGCAAGTATTTGACCCTTAACCGCGCTTCGCAAAGAAAAATTTATTTCATGTTCTCCTAACTCAACTGCCCATTTAGCCATTCAGCCAGAAATCTCAGGCTTATATAGCACCTGTTTGATCGGCTAATCAGTTAGAACTACAACTGGGTGCACCTGAAAGTACCGACGTAAACGTCGCTATGTGTGAACTAGTGCATACACTATCTTCTCAATTGGTGAATAGTTTACTTCGCTTGCTGTAAGCGACTTGCTTACGAAGTAGACCGGCACTTGCGTCTTTCCACGATCTGCGATAAGGACCGAGCTGACAGCTTCTTTGGACGCCGCAAGGTACAGCGTAAGCGTTTTGCCTGCTATTGGCGCAATGAGTGTTATTAATTCAGCAAGCACCTTCTTCATATCTTGAAAAGCTGATTCCGCTTTCTGAGTCCATACAAAGTCTTTTTTCTTTAAACAATTCTTCAAAGTATTGAAGAACGGTAACTGTCGTTCCGCGGCTTTTGACAAGAACCGCGTGATTGCTGCGAGCTTCCCAGTTAGACTCTGCACATCCTTCTTTATCTTTGGAGATGGCAAACTATCAATGGCTTCAATCTTTTTGGGATTCGCCTTGATTCCCCGCGCTGTCACCACGTGACCTAGAAACTTGCCTTCCTCTTCCCCAAAACTACATTTGAGCGGGTTAAGCTTCATGTTGATCCTGCGCAAAGACGCAAACGTTTCTAGGATGTCCGCGAGCATTTCTTCGTCGGTGTTACTTTTAATTACCAAGTCATCGACATATGCTTCAAGATTTCTGCCGATTTGGTGCTTGAAGGCTGCGTCGATTACACGCTGATAAGTAGCGCCTCTGTTTTTAATCCAAAAGGCATCTTCGTATAACAATAAATACCCTGCGGCGTGTGAAAAGCAGTTTTGTCCTCATCTTTCGCAGCCATTAAGATTTGGTGATAACCCTTATATGCGTCCAGAAAACACTTGTACCAAAAATTTGATAATGATTCTACCTTCTAGTCTATCTCCGGGAGAGGGTAGTTGTCCTTAGGACACGCTTTATTAATGTTTTTAAAATCAACGCACATTCGCCAATTACCGTCAGCCTTTTTTACCAACACAGGATTAACAACCCATGTTTGGTACCGCACTTCTCGCAGAATGTTTGCTTTAATAAGGTTATCTACCTCTGCGCACAACCAATCACTGTGCTCAAGAGCCATATGCCGCTTCTTTTGTCTAACGGGTGTGAGTGATGGATTATCATTCAACTTATGTTCCGTAATATCACGCAGAACCCCTGTCATGTCTGATTCATGCCATGCAAAAATATCTGCGTTAGCGGATAATATTTCATGTAATTTGGCCTTAGTTTCGGCTGACAAGCCTGCGCTGATTTTGATTCGCTTATCCGGGTGCAAGTGGTTAGCTATGACCGTACTGCTTGCAAGTTGATCTCCCACGCTGGGAATGCTTACAGGCACTACTGAGCCACATAACTCGGTTGTTTGATGTGACGCAATCGTGACAATTCCTCCTATTGTAGGAAACTTAATCAAGCCATGCACCACCGATGGTATAATGTTAAAACGTCGTATGAAATTTCTCTCTAGTAGCGCATTGTAACGCGAAGTCGAACGAACCACATAAAAGTCAACTAACTCGTGTCTCACTAACTGTGGATTCTTATCGTCCGCAAGCTCTATTATTAGCTCTATCCGGCCTAACGGCCATGAGCTTTCTCCAGAGAAGCCCGATAGCATAATATCGGGCTGGCGTAACTGTGCTTTAACTTCTGCGGGAAGGAAACGATAGCAATGCTCATACATAATATCGACTCCGCTTCTGGTGTCAACGTGCAAGCGCTTAATCTGTATTCCACAATTGGGAATGCGACCCTTGATGATAATAGGCTCGTTAACCGTGTCGATTGACATTACAGGAGGGAATGTGATTATAAGTAGTTCCCAATCCTGAGAGTCGTTGTATTTCCTTCGCTGGCTAACTTTCTCTGCGTCAACCATATTGATGGTTATATCGGTGTTTTTGTTTTTATCTACTTTTTTCCATGCGAAAGTTTTGGTTTTTGAACCTTCTTCTGCAGCCTATCCCTTGTCCTTCTTTGGTGGCTTCAGGTGATCAAATTTACCAGCGCGCAGCGCTTCAAGCACTCGCTCCATTAAGTTTTTACACCGATTAGTGTCATGACCGTAATCGTCATGGAATTCGCAATACTTTGTTTTATCCCGCTTACCAAATTCAGTGAGCAGAGTTGGAAGGTCGCGCACACTGGTTCGGTTGCCAAAATTTCCTTTGGTGTTTTAGACAAACTTTTGAGCAGCGCATAATTCTGATTATTAATGTCGCGCTGATTATTGTTTCGATAATTACCACTTGATCGCCCTTTATCATTTCTGATAGGACCACCGCTAGGATACCTTCCGCGAGAATTACTGCCGTGGCTTTGATCACGCGAACGATCATCATCGTCCTTCTTTTCATTGCGCGAGCTAGCGGTAGGAATATCGTTATCTTCGCCACTCCGCATATAATCGTGACATTCTTTAAGTGCTTCAGCATAAGTTGTTGGCACCGTATGGCGCAAACGCTTAACCAACATTGGGTGACGCTCTGAATTTATACCATGTATGAGTCTAGAAATTTGTTGCTCTGGCTTAAGATTTGGTATGCGCAGGCACTCATTAGTATACCTTGTGAGAAATTCGCCCAAAGATTCCTTGGATTTCTGCACAATATCGTGACATTCAATATGAGTGCATTTGCGTGGCCTCTGATTCTGATACTGCAGCAAAAACTTCGTCCGCAGATCCATGAACCCGGATATACTACCCGCAGGGAGTTTATTAAACCATTCGTGAGCAATGCCCTGCAGCGTCATGGGAAATATCTGACACGCAACCGGATCCACCCAACCTTGGGTGCTCATTGCGCCCTCAAAACGCTGCAGGAAATCATCTGGATCAGCTAAGCCATTGTAAGTACCTAACGTGTGAGGTATCTTTGGCGCTGATAGAAACAGATATGCGGTTATATGTGGATGAAACTTATCAAAAGTGGTTGGCAGCTCAAAAGGTGGTTTAACAGGATCCCCTTTTAGCCCTGCGAAGAAACGTTTCATCATATCCTGAACAAATTCAGGCTGTGAAAACAAGTTAACCATGTCAGGAGGTGCAGCCTGCATAAATTGACCTGCAAGATTTGCCTATCCCTGTATATTTTGCCAAGGTTGCATCGACGTCTGCGGATATAACCAAGGCTGTTTCGTCAAAAAAGAGGGAAGACCTGACGGCGCAGAGTATACAGGTGGTTGCAAAGGGACCAAAACCTATGGTGCAGATATCTGCGAAACCTGAGGGTATGCTGTTAAGAGCCCAACTGTATGTGCAGTGCTTTGCTGTTGCGCAGTTATTGGCATCCAATGAGAGTTTGCGTTTGGAATGACACCAAACCCTCAACTATTAAGTAATGCCTGCGCATCCGCAGGGGTCAGAAACTATGAAACTGGACGCGGCGGTTGCCAAGGTTGCAGTGGTGTAAACGACGAATTGTGCTGAACACTCTGCGTCTGCAGAGGGATTGAAACTGTGGTACTGTAAATAGATACCTGGCCACATCATACCACATGCGGACCTACTGTTTTGCCGCTAGTGCCTACCAAGATAACCCTTGGATCCACCGAGGAAAAGTCCAGTCGCGTGGTTGTTACTGGTGAGTTTGCCCTTGGCGGTGTAATTCCATCCGGATATATCGGCTTGTACCTTTAGAAAGGCTCACCGGAAACTGGTGGAGGGTAAGGCGTATACCCCGCCCCCATAGTTATAGCTTGCGTCTGCTGATTACCAGACGGCGTGTTTTGATTGTCTGTTTGAGTACGTTCCGATGAGTCCCCGGAAGTCATGATACTGTAAAAGAGACAAAAAAATTCAGAAATTTTGTGAATAATGAGCCTTATAATTCAAAACTTTCTAAAAGAAAAAACAATTAAACATGTCTTGAATTAATTCGGCTCTCAATGAAAGCACCACTTGATCAGGCATATATTTTCCATAGGGTCAATATGCCTGTTCAATACGTAAAAAATGGGGGTTTAAGGATCTTAGAACAAGGCTCTCCGGTCCGGCTACCGTGAATAACCCTGGCCGACATGATGATGTCGGGGGGTGGCCAAGTGATTAAGTCCACCTTCGATAACGGTCGTTGATCAGAAGGCCCCTAGCAAGGTTGTAGGTGCTAGCTAATAAGAAACTAACCTGTAAACCTTGAAAAGATGAACGATGATAGCTTGTTACGTAGGATGTGTAGTAGGTAGTGGTTACGTAATGTTGGTTGTCCCTAGAATGATAATTAGGGTTTGTATATATAGGCAAACCCTAATTCTAGAACCATCCAAGATAATGATAATCTCGTCCATAACTAACTCCCCCGAATCACGGATATAATTATGGAAAAGATATCGACTTGATGACCAAGTAACCGATGTACCGGGAACAAAGGCATTCGATACATCACCGCATACTGCATACAAGGTACACGCATACGCATGCTAGCGAGTGCCCGCATACGTATGGAATGCGCATGCGGGTTGCGGTATCATTAGACTTGAACTTAAGTAATAGGACTATACGTACCCTATATACCGACCTAGATTGTTAGACATTTATTGACCAACATATGTTCTCTAGGTTGAGGTCTACGGTTACTTGCATTTCGAGTATCGGTCACATCTCCATGATTTGCTTTATGTTCTGCTAAGGTGAGTTTCATTACTAACTTTTTATATATATTTTTGGGCTGAGAATACATGCAATGTTTTATAACTGTTTTACGAAATGGACACAAGTACTGGACTTAATTCTACGTGGGTTTAAACTAGAAATATACTCTTAGCTTGGTAACTTTAGCTACTACTTTATGAACTGGTAGGCGCAAATCCTAAAGATAGATCTATCGGGTTCAACACCCCCATCCAGAATGTTAAACTAGTCGTTACACTAGAAGAACGGATGTTTAGTACCTCGAGGTTTATATAACACACCTGATTCGGTGTACTTTCAGAGGGTAAAACAGTAACGTTAAGGCTTGTTACCGTGTGCCCACAACTTATAGAATGCTTTATACACTGCGGTGTTTGGATATTTATAAACTAAAATCTTGTGGTCTATTACTGAAATATATATAATCGAAATGATTATTTATGATAAACATGTGAACTCACCAACCTTTTGGTTGACACTTTTAAGCATGTTTATTCTCAAGTTTTTCAAAAGTGCTTCCGCTGTCTACTTACTATTTGCTCAAGGTGCTGCATGGAGTCTTACATGCCACGTGTTTAAAATATTTTGCATTCACACGTTATTTCAATTATGTTGGGTTCTGAACCACTTTGACTGTTTAGTCAAACTACTATTTAATGAAGTTTTTATTTTTAGAACTTACTATTTTTGAAAACTTTCCATTTTGGAAAGCTTTTTACTTTTGGAAACTTGCTATTCCTACCAACTTATTTAATTTGGGAATCGACTATTCTTAGTAATTGCCCACATTTGAAAAACTTTTTTAATAACGAATGTAAAACTTTATTTAAATGTATCATATAGAAGGCATAACCGTTATGTTGTGGGACCGAATGGTAACATTTCGTCAAATGAAATTTGGCGGGGTGTTTCAGTGTTATTCATTGATTTATTCACATTCATCGTATTATTGTATATGTAAATTTCAAAGGTGAATAAGTATGTGTTTTATGGTTTTGACCAAACTAGCCCTATACATTTTGGTTTCTACTTACCTGACCAACATCTCAATCTCTCCATAAAAAATAGTGTATGATTTTTCTTCAAAAGGAAACTTGCTTTGCGTTAATAGTGTCTGTTTTTTGGTGAGTTATCATCAGTTTATGAAATATAAAATAGTGCAACTTTAGTAACACGCTGAAGTATGCTTTTTTCATTATCATTATTATATGTTGATTGATAAACTACAACATTATGAATTGTGCTAATTGATGATACCTACAAATGGTATCTCAAATGACGATGATTTAACTTCACTACGATTTCCATATACTTCTGTATGGGACCCGGTCTTCAAAGAGATGTTAAACATCATACCTTGACTGACGTAACTTGTTAAGGGGGAGAAAGTTTTCTCACTCCTGGGGGGAGATTGTTAGAACCCCAAGAAAGGAGTAATACGAGTTTCCCTAGCCTTATGGAGGATCCTTTATACGAGGCTATATAAAGGATCCAAGGTGTAGTGACCCGAACTTTTCCATGTTTATATATATATTAAATGAAATTGTTATTTACATGATTAAGTGTTTCCAACATGTTAAGCAATCAAACTTGTTAAGACTTGATTAATTGAAATAGGTTTCTTATAGACAATTGACCACCCAAGTTGACCGGTGATTCACGAACGTTAAAACTTGTAAAAACTATACGATGATATATATATGGTTATATATATAGTTAACATGATTTTATTATAAGTATGTATCTCATTAGGTATTTTAACAATGAGTTATATACATAAAAATGAGACTATTAATTTAAGAAACTCGAAAACGATATATATAACGATTATCGTTATAACAACGTCTTACTAGGTACATATGAATCATATTAAGATATTGATACACTTGGTTAATTATGTTAAATGATAAGTAAATATATTATTAAGTGTATTAACAATGAAATACATATGTAAAAATAAGACTACTAACTTAATGATTTCGAAACGAGACATATATGTAACGATTATCGTTGTAACGACATTTAACTGTATATATATCATACTAAGATATATTATATATCATAATATCATGATAATATAACAATTTAACATCTCATTTGTTATAATAAACAATGGGTTAACAACATTCAACAAGATCGTTAACCTAAAGGTTTCAAAACAACATTTACATGTAACGACTAACGATGACTTAACGACTCAGTTAAAATGTATATACATGTAGTGTTTTAATATGTATTCATACACTTTTGAAAGACTTCAAGACACTTATCAAAATACTTCTACTTAACAAAAATGCTTACAATTACATCCTCGTTCAGTTTCATCAACAATTCTACTCGTATGCACCTGTATTCGTACTCGTACAATACACAGCTTTTAGATGTATGTACTATTGGTATATACACTCCAATGATCAGCTCTTAGCAGCCCATGTGAGTCACCTAACACATGTGGGAACCATCATTTGGCAACTAGCATGAAATATCTCATAAAATTACAAAAATATGAGTAATCATTCATGACTTATTTACATGAAAACAAAATTACATATCCCTTATATCTAATCCATACACCAACGACCAAAAACACCTACAAACACTTTCATTCTTCAATTTTATTCATCTAATTGATCTCTCTCAAGTTCTATCTTCAAGTTCTAAGTGTTCTTCATAAATTCCAAAAGTTCTAGTTTCATAAAATCAAGAATACTTCCAAGATTGCAAGTTTACTTCCAAGTTTTCTAAATCCATTCCAAGTAATCATCCAAGATCAAGAAACCTTTGTTACTTACAGTAGGTTATCTTTCTAATACAAGGTAATAATCATATTCAAACTTTAATTCAATTTCTATAACTATAACAATCTTATTTCAAGTGGAAATCTTACTTGAAATTGTTTTCGTGTCATGATTCTGCTTCAAGAACTTTCAAGCCATCCAAGGATCCTTTGAAGCTAGATCTATTTTTCTCATTTCCAGTAGGTTTATCTAAGGAACTTGAGATAGTAATTATGTTCATAACATCATTCGATTCATAAATATAAAGCTATCTTATTCGAAGGTTTAAACTTATAATCACTAGAACATAGTTTAGTTAATTCTAAACTTGTTCGCAAATTAAAGTTAATCCTTCTAACTTGACTTTTAAAATCAACTAAACACATGTTCTATATCTATATGATATGCTAACTTAATGATTTAAAACCTGGAAACACGAAAAACACCGTAAAACCGGATTTACGCCGTCGTAGTAACACCGCGGGCTGTTTTAGGTTAGTTAATTAAAAACTATGATAAACTTTGATTTAAAAGTTGTTATTCTGGGAAAATTATTTTTATTATGAACATGAAACTATATCCAAAAATTATGGTTAAACTCAAAGTGGAAGTATGTTTTCTAAAATGGTCATCTAGACGTCGTTCTTTCGACTGAAATGACTACCTTTACAAAAATGACTTGTAACTTATTTTTCCGACTATAAACCTATACTTTTTCTGTTTAGATTCATAAAATAGAGTTCAATATGAAACCATAGCAATTTGATTCACTCAAAACGGATTTAAAATGAAGAAGTTATGGGTAAAACAAGATTGGATAATTTTTCTCATTTTAGCTACGTGAAAATTGGTAACAAATCTATTCCAACCATAACTTAATCAACTTGTATTGTATATTATGTAATCTTGAGATACCATAGACACGTATACAATGTTTCAACCTATCATGTTGACACATCTATATATATTTCGGAACAACCATAGACACTCTATATGTGAATGTTGGAGTTAGCTATACAGGGTTGAGGTTGATTCCAAAATATATATAGTTTGAGTTGTGATCAATACTGAGATACGTATACACTGGGTCGTGGATTGATTCAAGATAATATTTATCGATTTATTTCTGTACATCTAACTGTGGACAACTAGTTGTAGGTTACTAACGAGGACAGCTGACTTAATAAACTTAAAACATCAAAATATATTAAAAGTGTTGTAAATATATTTTGAACATACTTTGATATATATGTATATATTGTTATAGCTTCGTGAATCAACCAGTAGCCAAGTCTTACTTCCCGAGTACATGAAACTGTGAAAGTGAGTTATAGTCCCACTTTTAAAATCTAATATTTTTGGGATGAGAATACATGCAGGTTTTATAAATGATTTACAAAATAGACACAAGTACATGAAACTACATTCTATGGTTGAATTATCAAAATCGAATATGCCCCTTTTTATTAAGTCTGGTAATCTAAGAATTAGGGAACAGACACCCTAATTGACGCGAATCCTAAAGATAGATCTATTGGGCCTAACAAACCCCATCCAAAGTACCGGATGCTTTAGTACTTCGAAATTTATATCATATCCGAAGGGTGTCCCGGAATGATGGAGATATTCTTATATATGCATCTTGTTAATGTCGGTTACCAGGTGTTCACCATATGAATGATTTTAATCTCTATGTATGGGATGTGTATTAAAATATGAAATCTTGTGGTCTATTATTATGATTTGATATATATAGGTTAAACCTATGATGATGTAGCGTGAGGGTACGAAATAGTATTATTTTTACTAGGAAATACTACAAAATATGACACAAGTTTTATTAATTTACGGATGGGATATACCTAAACCTTGCTACAACACTATAAGCAGTGTACCTAATCGTAGAGTAGTGTAGTTTTTAGTAAGTCCGGTTCGTTCCACAGGGAGCTAGTGATTACGTACTATATTTTTATAAAACTATATTTATATAAATATATATATATATATATATATAAGTAGTAATATTATTATAAAAGGGGGGTTTTTACCGTTTAATGACCGGTTTGTCGATTTTATATTTTTAAGCGTAAAGATAAATGACAATAATTAAAGTGCGTAAAATAAATAAATGACGATAAATAAAATAACAATAAATAAAATTGCGATAGAATATGAAATAAAAGGATTATGCTTATTTAAACTTCCGTAATCATGATGTTTGACGTTTTGATTTTAATTAATTGTTACTCGGGTTAATTGTCCTTTGTCATGGTTTATTTGATACCTATCTGGTTTTTATCCATAATAGTCCATCGGTCATAAATATAAAGTGCGAGTGTCCTCGTCAAATTACCCTTATACCCGAAGTCAAATATTCCAACTAATTAAGGATTTAAACTGTGACGCAGTTATCACTTCTGTCAACAATTACACCAGTTATCACTGTATGTAATCTACCCCTGTTTTGATTAGATATGAATATTAATTTACCCACTTGATCAGTTTGAATAATCAATTACCCAACCCGAATAATTAATTAAATGATTATAATAGATTCCATATGAACGTCACTAAATAGGACAACCATAATCATTATTAATTATTAGGATAATTAATTTGAAGATAGGTTCGACAGACTCCAATGAGTTGTCACTCAATTAGACAATACCCCCCATCTATTAATAGTCAATAGTCCAATTTCCACAAGTGTCGGTCTTTTGCCCAAACCTTAATTATGGTACAAAGCCCAATTACCCAATTTTAGTAATTAGCCCAACATCATGATTACTTCGTTTTAAATAAGCATAATAATAACTTAGCTACGAGACATTAATATAAAAAGGTTGAACATAACTTACAATGATTAAAAATAGCGTAGCGTTACACGGACAGAATTTCGACTTACACACTCAAACGATCTCTATCATAAATCTTATTATTATCATAATTTAAAATTAAAATTAAGATTATTATTATATCTTATTACATTAACATTATGATAGAGATTTTTAGATATTGATATTGATAATAGATTTTTAGGATAGAAAAAGGGATGCTTTTAAATTGATCGATAATCATCGCCTTTTATAGGCAAAATATGAAATTGAATTTTCATTTACGACCCCTGAACTATGCTAAATTAACAACTTTTTATTATTTAATATTATTCTTATTATGAATTATTTAAATATTATATTTTATTCTTGTGCATAGTTGACTCGTAATTTTTACACCGTTGCGTCGAGCGTTGAGAGTTGACTCATGTCCCGGTTCCGGATTTTCGAACGTCCTTGCGTACTATTTTATATCGTGTACTTTGCGTTTTGTAACTTGTACTCTTGTCATTTTTAGACGTTCTTCATCAATAATTTGAACCTTTTTAATTGTATCTTGTACTTTTGAGCTTTTTGGACCTTTTTGTCTTCAATTTCTCGAATCTGCCTTTTGTCTTCGCACTTATTTAATATAAACGAATATCACTTGAAAATGGAACAATTGCAACTAAAATCTTGTCTTTCTTGGGGGATAATGCTATGAAATATATGTTCCTTTTTAGCCTTATCAATATCCCCACACTTGAGCGTTGCTTGTCCTCAAGCAATATAGTCTTGAAATACTAGAATCACTTCTTTATTCTTCACACTTTGTACATCAGTGATTTTGATATGGCGGTATAAACAATGGTAGTAACGATATGGTTTACAGTCCCACATGACTATAAAAATTTAGATCCATTAAGGAAATTGGATCTTTATGAAAACATTTGATCTTTTGAAAATTCATTCTAGCTTTTACCCTAGATAAGTTTTCTGATTTGATCCATCATCGGTGTTGCAAAATATATTTGTGGATCAATATTTTGGCTAAAACTTTTAGGTTCGTGTAATCCACTGCTATCCCGGTATCGGAAAGCACACATCCAGTTTACTTGTTCCGTATATTACCTTTCGGTAAACTACCGTCCGGTTGTAAAGGAAAGCGATGAACAAGAAACTGTTAAGGCAATGTCCCGTGACATGCAGATGATTATGGTCTTATTAACGTGTCGGATGCTAGAACTATCCTTGGTAGGAGCGATAGTAAAGATCATCCTATAATTTTTCGGTCTGGCACAAGGTCCTGTCTCCGACCATGCTATGCAACCACCGTTCTTACGGTTGACACCCGATTTGGTTCAGGTGACCTAATGAATTCCAGGTGAATTTCTTAGGATTTTACGTTCAATGGTAATGAACGCATTGAAAATGGTTTTTCAGAAAACAAATCGGTTTGTATTTTTGATCAAAATATTTTCTCGTTCATGCTCGAGTTTAGATATCATCGAATTCCATGAGTTTGAATTCTCAATCTTTAAGGTCAATCTCTAGGATTGAGTATTATCAGTCTTAAAAGCTGATTTTTAATCTTTAAGGAGATTATCCTTTTCTGGGGATCTGATTCATTAGTCTTATCAAGCTAATTTGCACGGTGCCTCCCCATTGTACGAGATAAATCCTTCTCATGGTTAGGATAAATCTGACCACTTGGCGACCCTGTTTGATGCTGAGGTCCGTGGATTTCCTGCTGATTTTAGTGATGACTTTTCTAGATTTTTCGTCAACCTACAGCTGGTCTGGACGACAACTTCATGACCTAAATCAAGAAGCGCGTGTCTTTTTCGGAAGACTTTACTTCCTTTTAATGATGGAATTGATTCATCGTGTAGATCCATCTTTCTTTCAAATGTATTACAGTAAACCGGGTAAAACTGATTAGTATCGTCCAAAGCAAAAGTACCTGCAATAATCTTGTACAAAAATATGTGATATATGTTTTAAATTGAATAACTTGGTACATTCTTCCCACACTTAGTTTCTTTCTTTGCCTTTTTATTTTCTTCTATTTCATTTTAAATGAATTCAAGCGTTTTAGGGTGTTTATCAATTTATGTCCTTTTCGAGGTAACGATAATTTCGGTATTATCACCTAGTTTTCATCGTTCATAAATATGTATAAACATGATTTTGAGTTCATTTAATTGAAAATTTTTTAAATTTTCACAAAATTTGGCAAATAAACTAAGTGTAAACCCGAGAGAATTTATAACCCTTCCCCACACTTGAGATCATGCAATGCCCTCATTTGCATGAAATCAGACTATAATTATAAATTCATGAGGGTGATTAGTGTAGAAAAGTGATTAAAAATACCCAGTTTGTAAGCATATTATTTTACATCACATTTGATATTTTGCGCCTTGTCATCAAAATTAGTAGCTTTTTGTTGAACTTAATGACAGTCTTTGAAAGTGCGCTGTTTTACCCTGTTGTGTACCATAAAATACAAACATATATACATATTTTTGAAGTTTGGTATATAACCCCTACGTTCAAAAATTAATATAATATTTTTTTTTTTTTTGCATACTTTAGATCAATAAAATTAAATGATAACAAAATTTGTCGCCCCGCCCTCGGGTAAAGCAATTTCGGCTCAACGACCTAGTCTTTAACTCACGACGAATTTTAAAAATCATTTTTTAAACTTAATGAATTAAAGTAAATTTTGTTTTTAAAAACTTAAATTAAAATGCATATTAATTTCATAAAAAAACCTACAAAACAAAAATTCAGAATGGAGGGAGAAAACTAGTTCTTTAGTGTCTGATAGCGGAAAAGACCAATCGGGTTCCATTCTCGGAACTACACGAGAACAGAACAACTAACTCTAGATAGCATTTTCTTTTTAGAACATTTGAATCTCCCCACACTTAGGTAGCTGTGGTGTCAAAATTGTGATTAACTTCATCGTTAATTTCTCTTGGTCCATAATCAACTTGCATATCTGTGACTTTTGCTTTAAGCCAGTGACCAGCTTTTTCCGTAATATCCACAAATTCAACTAGCTTCGCCTTTTCTTTAGGCGACAGATTGGATACTAACCGGTTATATAACTTAAAGTTTCCCTTACTTTTAGCATCAATAACCCGTTTAAAAAGTTTCTTCATTGAACTGTTAATAACGGGGTTATTTAATTTCGTATCAACTATGGGGTTCTTTATTATCAAGTCATCATTAGGTGTTACTTCATTTTCCCCACACTTAGGCGTTCTATTATTGTTAAGCATTACCGTTGGAGTTGGTAAAACAACATGGTTCTTACCAATCGTTTTTGTCGGTTCAACGGTTTTGGTTTGTGAATATTTAGACTGTCGAATCATAAAGGTGATCGATTTCTCATCATTACTAAGTGTCATTCTACCCTTTCTTACATCAAATAACGCCCCGGTGGACGCTAAGAATGGTCGACCTAAAATTAGAGGAACGTTTGAGTCCTCTTCTATGTCAATGACAATGAATTCGACTAGAAAGGTTAAATTACCTACTTGAACGGGTAGGTTGTCAGCAATTCCAACTGGGTGCTTAATGGTTTGATCAAGGAGTCAAACACTCATATCCGTTGGAGTTAACTCACCTACACCTAATCTCTTATATAATGAAAGAGGCATAACACTCACACTTGAACCTAAATCTGCTAGTGCATCATACATGACACAGTCACTAAGTAGACAAGGAACAATAAATTCACCCGGATCACCTACCCTAGGTAGAGGATTTGGTGGAACTGTCTTCACCGGGTTTACTTCTACTGTTTTTGTTTCTTGCACTTTTTTATTCTTCTTCTTCTTCTTTCCAGAGGTATCACAAACTTTATTACCTATTACTTGCTCATACTCAACTCCTTTTCTTGGAAACGGGATGGGTGGTCTGTATGGTGCCACCACTGGCTTTACATACTCGGGTGGTGGTGCTGGTGTAACTTCTTCATTGTTACTTACATCTAAAACCTCCCCCACTTCTGGTATTGGTTTTTCAGAATTTGTTGATATCATGTTAACATTCTCATTCCGAGGATTTACTTCAGTATTACTCAGTAGCTTTCCTTGTTCCCTCTCACTCATCATGCTAGCAAGAGTACCTACGTGTTTTTCTAGATTCAAAATGGAAGCTTGTTGAGTTCTTAATGACTGATCAAATCTCTCGTTCGTTTGGGTTTGAGTTTCAATAAATTGTGTTTGAGATTCAACTAGCTTAAATACCACTTCTTCCAGATTTGACTTCTTCTCGTCGGTTTGTTGTGGTGGTTTATACAAGCCAGGTCTTTGTTGATTGAAAGTGTTGTTTTGAGTTGGTTGGTTATTCGGACCTTGTTGGTTATACGAGTTATTGTCGGGTCCTTTTGGATTGTAAAGAATGTTTTGATTTCGATTGAAGTTTGGCCTTGGCGGTTGATAATTATTCTGATAACTATTTTCCAGCCTTTGGTTCATGTAGACAACATTCTCACGTTGTTCCATCGTTTGTTCAATGTGACAGTCTTTCATTAAGTGTGGTCCACCGCATTGCTCACAACTAATTCGTATTGCGTGAATATCTTTATTCATTTTTTCCATTCGTCTCTCGAAAGCATCTATTTTTGCGGAAACGGAATCAAAGTTATGGCTAGAATCGGCTCTAGTCGCTTTAGATGAACGATATATATCTTTCTCTTGGTGCCACTCATGAGAGTGGGAGGCTGTGTTATCAATAATTTTGTAAGCTTCAGTTGCGGTTTTCTTCATAATGGAACCACCAGCTGTTATGTCGATGTCTTTTCGTGTAGCAACGTTGACACCTTGGTAGAATATTTGTACTATTTGGTAAGTGTCTAAACCGTGTTGAGGACATCCTCTCAACATCCTTCCGAATCTTGTCCACGCCTCATATAATGTTTCATTTGGCTTTTGCGCGAACGTAACAATTTCTCCTTGAAGTCTCACGGCTTTAGATGCCGGAAAGAATTGTTTAAGAAATTTTTCAACTAAAACATCCCATGTGTCAATCGCCCCTTCAGGTAACGATTCTAACCAATCTCTGGCTTCTCCCTTTAAAGTCCGGGGAAATAACATGAGATAGATCTGCTCATCTTCCACTTCTCGGATTTTGAATAGTGTACAAATTCTTTTAAACGTACGAAGGTGTTCGTTAGGATCTTCATTCGGTGCACCACTGAATTGGCATTGGTTAGTTACCATGTGTAGAATTTGTCCTTTGATTTCATAATCTGGCGCATTAACTTCTGGCTTAATAATGGCGTGACCTTGGCCCGTGCGTGTGGCTCTCATTCGATCTTCCATACTTAGAGGTTCCAGATTTTTCATAATTGAATTTGTTGAATACGAATCACTAGAAGATTCTGATTTAATGGTTTGTGGTTCAGGAGGAATGATTAGTGGTTCTGGATCTTGGAATTGTCCCTGAATATTCTCCGGATTCTCAATTGTGAGGTCGGGTTCAAAGATGGATTATCGGAAATTTGAGTTGGAGTTCTTGGTCGACTGGATGATGATTCTAAAGAAAAATCAACGGCGACAATATTGGCTAGATGTCTTGATCGAGTTATAGGTGGTGAACTTATGAAAGGTGGTGAACGTTTTACTCGGTGCATTCACTGAATATCCTATTAGTTTTTAAAAGGAAAGAAAAATTATATAAGTTATCCAATTAATAGACTTTTCTGATTTTGCCCACGTTTCGAATAGCCAAAAGATGCAGCAGAGGGGCAGGATTCATTTGGTCTCAATATAATTGAGTACTGTTTGGCTCCAATAACCCGGTCCACGTACAAATCCAACTATTACTACGAACCAGAAAATTTTGATGTCTATTAATTTAACCACTTAAAATAAATTTTCGTAATTTTAAGAAATTTAGATAAGAAGTAGAATAAAAATCTATGTCCTAAAACTAGAATAGCGAGAAATAAGAAAGAAAAAGAGTTCGTCGAAAAAGGTCGAAAAATAAAAGGTCGAAAAATAGGCGTCCAAAAATAAAAATAAGAAAGTAGTGCGAAATACGGTGTCGTAAAATTCTAAAGCACCTAAAACTTAGTCTAAGGAATAAGCACTTAAGGGATTTTACGGCAAAGCCTAAAAATTCTAGAAGTAAAAATAACTATGGCAAAACTAAACTTAATACTAAAAGTTGCGACTATAGTCTAAAAATCTAAAGGTAATAAAACTAAAAAAAGCATTTTTTTTATAGACAAAATCTTAAAAAAATATATTTTTTTTTAATAATTTTTTTTTTTACGTTTTTTTTTTTACGTTTTTGTTTTTTTTTTTTTTTTAAAACGATTTTTTTTTACAAATTAATAATTTTTTTATAATTATTATTTTTTTTCAAAACTTTTTTTTTAATTCATTTACTATTCATGAATAGTAAATGAAAAGAAATTAATTAATTTACTATTCACATGAAAGTGATATGATAGAAATTATTAATTACAAGTTACATAATATACCCCTGAAGTATTTAATAAATACGACTTTTTAAAACGTATCAAATTTTGATTCTAAAATATTATTATATTATTATATTCTATTTCAATATTATTATATTCTATTTCAATATTATTATATTATTATATTTTATTTCAATATTATTATTTAAAAATATAGCGTTTTAGCGCTCCCCGGCAGCGGCGCCAAAAACTTGATGATGTAGCGTGAGGGTACGAAATAGTATTATTTTTACTAGGAAATACTACAAAATATGACACAAGTTTTATTAATTTACGGATGGGATATACCTAAACCTTGCTACAACACTATAGGCAGTGTACCTAATCGTAGAGTAGTGTAGTTTTTAGTAAGTCCGGTTCGTTCCACAGGGAGCTAGTGATTACGTACTATATTTTTATAAAACTATATTTATATAAATATATATATATATAAGTAGTAATATTATTATAAAAGGGGGGTTTTTACCGTTTAATGACCGGTTTGTCGATTTTATATTTTTAAGCGTAAAGATAAATGACAATAATTAAAGTGCGTAAAATAAATAAATGACGATAAATAAAATAACAATAAATAAAATTGCGATAGAATATGAAATAAAAGGATTATACTTATTTAAACTTCCGTAATCATGATGTTTGACGTTTTGATTTTAATTAATTGTTACTCGGGTTAATTGTCCTTTGTCATGGTTTATTTGATACCTATCTGGTTTTTATCCATAATAGTCCATCGGTCATAAATATAAAGTGCGAGTGTCCTCGTCAAATTACCCTTATACCCGAAGTCAAATATTCCAACTAATTAAGGATTTAAACTGTGACGCAGTTATCACTTCTGTCAACAATTACACCAGTTATCACTGTATGTAATCTACCCCTGTTTTGATTAGATATGAATATTAATTTACCCACTTGATCAGTTTGAATAATCAATTACCCAACCCGAATAATTAATTAAATGATTATAATAGATTCCATATGAACGTCACTAAATAGGACAACCATAATCATTATTAATTATTAGGATAATTAATTTGAAGATAGGTTCGACAGACTCCAATGAGTTGTCACTCAATTAGACAATACCCCCATCTATTAATAGTCAATAGTCCAATTTGCACAAGTGTCGGTCTTTTGCCCAAACCTTAATTATGGTACAAAGCCCAATTACCCAATTTTAGTAATTAGCCCAACATCATGATTACTTCGTTTTAAATAAGCATAATAATAACTTAGCTACGAGACATTAATATAAAAAGGTTGAACATAACTTACAATGATTAAAAATAGCGTAGCATTACACGGACAGAATTTCGACTTACACACTCAAACGATCTCTATCATAAATCTTATTATTATCATAATTTAAAATTAAAATTAAGATTATTGTTATATCTTATTACATTAACATTATGATAGAGATTTTTAGATATTGATATTGATAATAGATTTTTAGGATAGAAAAAGGGATGCTTTTAAATTGATCGATAATCATCGCCTTTTATAGGCAAAATATGAAATTGAATTTTCATTTACGACCCCTGAACTATGCTAAATTAACAACTTTTTATTATTTAATATTATTCTTATTATGAATTATTTAAATATTATATTTTATTCTTGTGCATAGTTGACTCGTAATTTTTACACCGTTGCGTCGAGCGTTGAGAGTTGACTCATGTCCCGGTTCCGGATTTTCGAACGTCCTTGCGTACTATTTTATATCGTGTACTTTGCGTTTTGTAACTTGTACTCTTGTCATTTTTAGACGTTCTTCATCAATAATTTGAACCTTTTTAATTGTATCTTGTACTTTTGAGCTTTTTGGACCTTTTTGTCTTCAATTTGTCGAATCTGCCTTTTGTCTTCGCACTTATTTAATATAAACGAATATCACTTGAAAATGGAACAATTGCAACTAAAATCTTGTCTTTCTTGGGGGATAATGCTATGAAATATATGTTCCTTTTTAGCCTTATCAACCTATAACTCACCAACATTTTTGTTGACGTTTTAAGCATGTTTATTCTCAGGTGATTATTAAGAGCTTCCGCTGTCGCATACTTAAATAAGGACGACATTTGGAGTCCATGCTTGTATGATATTGTGTAAAAACTGCATTCAAGAAACTTATTTTGTTGTAACATATTTGTATTGTAAACCATTATGTAATGGTCGTGTGTAAACAGGATATTTTAGATTATCATTATTTGATAATCTACGTCAAGCTTTTTAAACCTTTATTGATGAAATAAAGGTTGTGGTTTGTTTTAAAATGAATGCAGTCTTTGAAAAACGTCTCATATAGAGGTCAAAACCTCGCAACGAAAACAATTAATATGGAACGTTTTTAATCAATAAGAACGAGACATTTCAGTTGGTATCCGAGCGTTGGTCTTAGAGAACCAGAAAATTTGCATTAGTGTGTCTTATCGAGTTTGTTAGGATGCATTAGTGAGTCTGGACTTCGACCGTGTTTTCTTTAAAAATGATTGCTTAACATTTTTGTTGGAAACTATATATTATTAACATGTATATATTATGTGATATATTAATCTCTTAACATGTTTGATATTGTGTGATAGATGTCTACCTCTAGCACAAATCCCATTGACTCACCTAATAATAACGAAGAGTCGAATATATATTGGACTGATTCACAAGTTCCCGAAGAAGAACCGGAAGAAGAATCAGAACAAAAAGAATCAGAACCGAAAGAAGAATCAGAACCGGAAGAGGAGGAACCGACCAAGGTTAATTATGGTCAATGGTGTTTCCGCCAAGGAAGCAAAATATTGGGAGGATTACCAATTCTCCGATGAATCGGATTCCGACGAGAATTCCGATGATGTTATAGAAATTACCCCAATTGAATTTAAAAAGGCAAAAGAAAATAATAAGGGAATGGGCATAAAAATAGAGAAATCTAATTCCAACCCCGATGAACTTTATATGTATCGTCAACCCCCGAAGTCCTTAAGTTGTAACAATGACCCGGGAACCTCTAAACAACCAGGTTTTTCTAAACCAATGTGGAAAACGACGGCTCGTATTAGGGGAACATCATATATCCCTAGAAACTTGGCAAAACGAACCAAAATCGAAGAAGAAGAAACAAGCGAGTCGGAATAAGATAGTTGTATTCGTGTAGTGTAATATATGTAATATAGTGTGCTTATGCTTTATGATATATGTAAAAATTGCTTGTATTAATAAGTAATTTTTTTTATGAATCTAACTCTTGTCTATTTTACAGTATAAAAACACAAAATGGATAGACAACCCAATATTTTAAGAGACCTACCCGGAGACATGATTGATGAAATCTTGTCTAGAGTCGGTCAGAATTCTTCGGCACAACTATTTATGGCGAAATCAGTTTGTAAGACATTCGAAGAACGTTCCAAGAATGTCTTGGTTTATAAGAGACTTTCGTTTGAAAGATAGGGGATATCACATTGGGAAACCCATAAGTTACGATGTGTTTACTTTGACGCATATATTGTGGGGAACCCAAATGCTATTTTACGCAACGGGTTAAGAAATTATTTTGACTCAATGTATCCGAATATAGGACTTCATGATTTAGAAAAAGCGGCTAACATGCAACATAAAGAAGCATGCTAGGCTTACGGGTTAGTAATGTTCGCTTCTCACCAAAGTGAGAAAAAGAACATCGGGCTACAACTATTAAACAAAACGTTCCCACAAGTGACGGAGTCGGTAATTGGGGTAAGAAATGAGGTTTTTAGATTGTTACGGGACTGTTGGACATTACGTAACCCTCGTCCCTTTGACGATGTTACAACACGCTGTCTTATCAACGGCCATAACGGTTATGTTCCACAAGACCAAGGATGGGAAGTAGTCCTAGTAAAACCAGAATGCATGACTTGTTTCTGGATGTATGAATTACGTGTCTTTATTGTCTTTGTTGAACGACTTGTGTACTAGCTAGAATTATCTTCACAACTATCTTGTATCAAAGTTATTGTGTGCTATATTTCATGCTTTATGTAAAATAAGCGGTATTGTAAGTTTGTAAAATATTGTATAAAAGTTTGAACGCGAAATATTATTATAATCAGTTTTTCATATAGAATTGTAGTAGTTGAATTGTATATTAGCTACTAAGTATGAACTTAACGGGTAGGTACTACCCGAATTTAAACTTATAAAACGCTAATATGAAGAAAAAGCTTTTATAAATGAGTTCATATTATGCTACGAAATACTATTAACTACTCTTAATATTCTGTATGATTAACTTGTTCCATTTGACTATTTTGAAGGAAATGGCACCGACTACTCGACACACCGTGAATATGAATGAAGAGGAATTCCGTACTTTTCTAGCTTCAAACATAGCCGCAGTACAGGCTGCGCTACATACCAACAATAACCTTGGATCTAGCAGTACAGGAAATCGTGTAGGATGCACCTACAAAGAATTCACTGCCTGCAAACCTTTGGAATTTAATGGAACCGAAGGACCGATCGGATTGAAACGGTGGACCGAGAAGGTCGAATCGGTGTTTGCCATAAGTAAGTGTACTGAAGAGGACAAAGTGAAGTACGCTACGCATACCTTCACAGTTTCTGCGTTAACATGGTGGAATACCTATCTAGAGCAAGTGGGACAAGATGATGCGTACGCACTACCGTGGTCAGCATTCAAGCACTTGATGAACGAGAAGTACCGTCCCTGAACCGAGGTCAATAAGCTCAAGACAGAACTTAGAGGGTTACGAACCCAAGGATTTGATATTACCACGTACGAAAGACGATTCACAGAATTGTGCTTATTGTGTCCGGGAGCATTCGAAGATGAGGAAGAGAAGATCGACGCGTTTGTGAAAGGATTACTGGAAAGAATCCAAGAAGATATAAGTTCACACGAGCCCGCCTCCATACAACAGGCATGTAGAATGGCTCACAAACTAGTGAACCAGATTGAGGAAAGAATTAAAGAACAGACGGCTGAAGAGGCCAATGTGAAGCAAGTCAAAAGAAAGTGGGAGGAAAACGGTGATAAGAATCACCAATACAACAACAACAGCAATTACAATAATAATCGCAACAATTATCCCAACAATCGCAACATCAATCGCAACTACAACAAACGACCCAACAACAACAACAACAACAACAACAACAACAACAACAACAACTACAACAATCATCCCAACAACAATAACAATCGCAACAACAACAACAATCAGAAGCAGCTATGCCAAAGGTGTGAAAAGTATCACTCGGGGTTCTGCACCAAATTTTGCAACAAGTGTAAAAGAAATGGTCATAGCGCGGCGAAGTGTGAGGTCTACGGACCAGGGGTTAACAGAACGAAAGGAACAAATGGTGTCGGAACGAGTAATGGCGGAGCAAGTAGTGTCGGAGCAAGTTATGCCAATGTAGTTTGTTATAAATGTGGAAAACCGGGCCACATTATTAGTAATTGCCCGAACCAGGAGAACACGAATGGACAAGGCCGCGAAAGAGTTTTCAATATTAATGCGGCAGAGGCACAGGAAGACCCGGAGCTTGTTACGGGTACGTTTCTTATTGACAATAAATCTGCTTACGTTTTATTTGATTCGGGTGCGGATAGAAGCTATATGAGTAGAGATTTTTGTGCTAAATTAAGTTGTCCATTGACGCCGTTGGATAGTAAATTTTTACTCGAATTAGCAAACGGTAAATTAATTTCAGCAGATAATATATGCCGGAATCGAGAAATTAAACTGGGTAGCGAAATATTTAAGATTGATTTGATACCAGTAGAGTTAGGGAGTTTTGATGTAATAGTTGGCATGGACTGGTTGAAAGAAGTGAAAGCAGAGATCGTTTGTTACAAAAAAGCAATTCGCATTATACGAGAAAAAGGAAAACCCTTAATGGTGTACGGAGAAAAGGGCAACACGAAGCTACATCTTATTAGTAATTTGAAGGCACAAAAACTAATAAGAAAAGGTTGCTATGCTGTTCTAGCACACGTCGAGAAAGTACAAACTGAAGAAAAGAGCATCAATGATGTTCCCATTGCAAAAGAATTTCCCGATGTATTTCTGAAAGAATTACCGGGATTACCCCTACATCGATCCGTTGAATTTCAAATAGATCTTGTACCAGGAGCTGCACCAATAGCTCGTGCTCCTTACAGACTTGCACCCAGCGAGATGAAAGAACTGCAAAGCCAATTACAAGAACTTTTAGAGCGTGGTTTCATTCGACCAAGCACATCACCGTGGGGAGCTCCTGTTTTGTTTGTCAAGAAGAAAGATGGTACATTCAGGTTGTGTATCGACTACCGAGAGTTGAACCAACTTACCATCAAGAACCGCTACCCACTACCGAGAATCGACGACTTATTTGATCAACTACAAGGCTCGTCTGTTTATTCAAAGATTGACTTACGTTCCGGGTATCATCAAATGCGGGTGAAAGAATATGATATTCCAAAGACTGCTTTCAGAACACGTTACGGTCATTACGAGTTTATGGTCATGCCGTTTGGTTTAACTAATGCACCAGCTGTGTTCATGGACCTTATGAACCGAGTGTGTGGACCATACCTTGACAAGTTTGTCATTGTTTTCATTGATGACATACTTATTTACTCAAAGAATGACCAAGAACACGGTGAACATTTGAGAAAGGTGTTAGAAGTATTGAGGAAGGAAGAATTGTACGCTAAGTTTTCAAAGTGTGCATTTTGGTTGGAAGAAGTTCAATTTCTCGGTCACATAGTGAACAAAGAAGGTATTAAGGTGGATCCGGCAAAGATAGAAACTGTTGAAAAGTGGGAAACCCCAAAAACTCTGAAGCATATACATCAATTTTTAGGATTGGCTGGTTACTACAGAAGATTCATCCAAGATTTCTCCAAAATAGCAAAACCCTTGACTGCATTAACGCATAAAGGGAAGAAATTTGAATGGAAGGATGAACAAGAGAAGGCGTTTCAATTATTGAAGAAAAAGCTAACTACGGCACCTATATTGTCATTGCCTGAAGGGAATGATGATTTTGTGATTTATTGTGATGCATCAAAGCAAGGTCTCGGTTGTGTATTAATGTAATGGATGAAGGTGATTGCTTATGCGTCTAGACAATTGAAGATACACGAGCAAAATTATACGACGCATGATTTGGAATTAGGCCCGGTTGTTTTTACATTAAAGACTTGGAGGCACTACTTATATGGGGTCAAAAGTATTATATATACCGACCACAAATGTCTTCAATACATATTTAATCAGAAACAACTGAATATGAGGCAGCGTAGGTGGATTGAATTGTTGAATGATTACGACTTTGAGATTCGTTACCACCTGAGGAAGGCAAATGTGGTAGCCGACGCCTTGAGCAGAAAGGACAGAGAACCCATTCGAGTAAAATCTATGAATATAATGATTCACACTAACCTTACTACTCAAATAAAGGAGGCGCAACAAGGAGTTTTAAAAAAGGAAAATTTAAAGGATGAAATACCCAAAGGATCGGAGAAGCATCTTAATATTCGGGAAGACGGAACCCGGTATAGGGCTGAAAGAATTTGGGTAACAAAATTTGGAGATATGAGAGAAATTGTATTTAGAGAAGCTCATAAAACCAGATACTCAATACATCCTGGAACGGGGAAGATGTACAAGGATCTTAAGAAATATTTTTGGTGGCCAGGTATGAAAGCCGATATTGCTAAATATGTAGGAGAATGTTTGACGTGTTCTAAGGTCAAAGCTGAACATCAGAAACCATCAAGTCTACTACAACAACCTGAAATCTCGGAATGGAAATGGGAAAACATTACCATGGATTTCATTACTAAATTGCCAAGGACTGCAAGTGGTTATGATACTATTTGGGTAATAGTTGATCGTCTCACCAAGTCAGCACACTTCCTGCCAATAAGAGAAGATGACAAGATGGAAAAGTTAGCACGACTGTATTTGAAGGAAGTCGTCTCCAGACATGGAATACCAATCTCTATTATCTCTGATAGGGATGGCAGATTTATTTCAAGATTCTGGCAGACATTACAGCAAGCATTGGGAACTCGTCTAGACATGAGTACTGCCTATCATCCACAAACTGATGGGCAGAGCGAAAAGACGATAAAAATGCTTGAAGACATGCTACGAGCTTGTGTTATTGATTTCAGAAACAGTTAGGATCGACATCTACCGTTAGCAAAATTTTCCTACAACAACAGCTACCATTCAAGCATTGAGATGGCGCCGTTTGAAGCACTTTATGGTAGAAAGTGCAGGTCTCCAATTTGTTGGAGTGAAGTGGGGGATAGACAGATTACGGGTCCAGAGATTATACAAGAAACTACTGAGAATATCATCCAAATTCAATAACGGTTGAAAACCGCCCAAAGTCGACAAAAGAGCTACGCCGACATTAAAAGAAAAGATATAGAATTTGAAATTGGAGAGATGGTCATGCTTAAGGTTTCACCTTGGAAAGGTTTTGTTCGATTTGGTAAACGAGGGAAATTAAATCCAAGGTATATTGGACCATTCAAGATTATTGATCGTGTCGGACCACTAGCTTACCGACTTGAGTTACCTCAATAACTCGCGGCTGTACATAACACTTTCCACGTCTCAAATTTGAAGAAATGTTTTGCTAAAGAAGATCTCACTATTCCGTTGGACGAAATCCAAATCAATGAAAAACTTCAATTCATTGAAGAACCCGTCGAAATAATGGATCGTGAGGTTAAGAGACTTAAACAAAACAAGATACCGATTGTTAAGGTTCGATGGAATGCTCGTAGAGGACCTGAGTTCACCTGGGAGCGTGAAGATCAGATGAAGAAGAAATACCCGCATTTATTTCCAGAAGATACGTCAACACCTCCAACTGCTTAAAATTTCGGGACGAAATTTATTTAACGGGTAGGTACTGTAGTGACCCGAACTTTTCCATGTTTATATATATATTAAATGAAATTGTTATTTACATGATTAAGTGTTTCCAACATGTTAAGCAATCAAACTTGTTAAGACTTGATTAATTGAAATAGGTTTCATATAGACAATTGACCACCCAAGTTGACCGGTGATTCACGAACGTTAAAACTTGTAAAAACTATACGATGACATATATATGGTTATATATATAGTTAACATGATTTTATTATAAGTATGTATCTCATTAGGTATTTTAACAATGAGTTATATACATAAAAATGAGACTATTAATTTAAGAAACTCGAAAACGATATATATAACGATTATCGTTGATACACTTGGTTAATTATGTTAAATGATAAGTAAATATATTATTAAGTGTATTAACAATGAAATACATATGTAAAAATAAGACTACTAACTTAATGATTTCGAAACGAGACATATATGTAACGATTATCGTTGTAACGACATTTAACTGTATATATATCATACTAAGATATATTATATATCATAATATCATGATAATATAACAATTTAACATCTCATTTGTTATAATAAACAATTGGTTAACAACATTCAACAAGATCGTTAACCTAAAGGTTTCAAAACAACATTTACATGTAACGACTAACGATGACTTAACGACTCAGTTAAAATGTATATACATGTAGTGTTTTAATATGTATTCATACACTTTTGAAAGACTTCAAGACACTTATCAAAATACTTCTACTTAACAAAAATTCTTACAATTACATCCTCGTTCAGTTTCATCAACAATTCTACTCGTATGCACCCGTATTCGTACTCGTACAATACACAGCTTTTAGATGTATGTACTATTGGTATATACACTCCAATGATCAGCTCTTAGCAGCCCATGTGAGTCACCTAACACATGTGGGAACCATCATTTGGCAACTAGCAGGAAATATCTCATAAAATTACAAAAATATGAGTAATCATTCATGACTTATTTACATGAAAATAAAATTACATATCCTTTATATCTAATCCATACACCAACGACCAAAAACACCTACAAACACTTTCATTATTCAATTTTCTTTATCTAATTGATCTCTCTCAAGTTCTATCTTCAAGTTCTAAGTGTTCTTCATAAATTCCAAAAGTTCTAGTTTCATAAAATCAAGAATACTTCCAAGATTGCAAGTTTACTTCCAAGTTTTCTAAATCCATTCCAAGTAATCATCCAAGATTAAGAAACCTTTGTTACTTACAGTAGGTTATCTTTCTAATACAAGGTAATAATCATATTCAAACTTTAATTCAATTTCTATAACTATAACAATCTTATTTCGAGTGGAAATCTTACTTGAAATTGTTTTCGTGTCATGATTCTGCTTCAAGAACTTTCAAGCCATCCAAGGATCCTTTGAAGCTAGATCTTTTTTTCTCATTTCCAGTAGGTTTATCCAAGGAACTTGAGGTAGTAATGATGTTCATAACATCATTCGATTCATACATATAAAGCTATCTTATTCGAAGGTTTAAAATTATAATCACTAGAACATAGTTTAGTTAATTCTAAACTTGTTCGTAAATAAAAGTTAATCCTTCTAACTTGACTTTTAAAATCAACTAAACACATGTTCTATATCTATATGATATGCTAACTTAATGATTTAAAACCTGGAAACACGAAAAACACCGTAAAACCGGATTTACGCCGTCGTAGTAACACCGCGGGCTGTTTTAGGTTAGTTAATTAAAAACTATAATAAACTTTGATTTAAAAGTTTTTATTCTGGGAAAATGATTTTTATTATGAACATGAAATTATATCCAAAAATTATGGTTAAACTCAAAGTGGAAGTATGTTTTCTAAATGGTCATCTAGACGTCGTTCTTTCGACTGAAATGACTACCTTTACAAAAACGACTTGTAACTTATTTTTATGACTATAAACCTATACTTTTTCTGTTTAGATTCATAAAATAGAGTTCAATATGAAACCATAGCAATTTGATTCACTCAAAACGGATTTAAAATGAAGAGGTTATGGGTAAAACAAGATTGGATAATTTTTCTCATTTTAGCTACGTGAAAATTGGTAACAAATCTATTCCAACCATAACTTAATCAACTTGTATTGTATATTATGTAATCTTGAGATACCATAGACATGTATACAATGTTTCAACCTATCATGTCGACACATCTATATATATTTCGGAACAACCATAGACACTCTATATGTGAATGTTGGAGTTAGCTATACAGGGTTGAGGTTGATTCCAAAATATATATAGTTTGAGTTGTGATCAATACTGAGATACGTATACACTGGGTCGTGGATTGATTCAAGATAATATTTATCGATTTATTTCTGTACATCTAACTGTGGACAACTAGTTGTAGGTTACTAATGAGGACAGCTGACTTAATAAACTTAAAACATCAAAATATATTAAAAGTGTTGTAAATATATTTTGAACATACTTTGATATATATGTATATATTGTTATAGGTTCGTGAATCAACCAGTAGCCAAGTCTTACTTCCCGACGAAGTAAAAATCTGTGAAAGTGAGTTATAGTCCCACTTTTAAAATCTAATATTTTTGGGATGAGAATACATGCAGGTTTTATAAATGATTTACAAAATAGACACAAGTACGTGAAACTACATTCTATGGTTGAATTATCAAAATCGAATATGCCCCTTTTTATTAAGTCTGGTAATATAAGAATTAGGGAACAGACACCCTAATTGACGCGAATCCTAAAGATAGATCTATTGGGCCTAACAAACCCCATCCAAAGTACCGGATGCTTTAGTACTTCGAAATTTATATCATATCCGAAGGGTGTCCCGGAATGATGGGGATATTCTTATATATGCATCTTGTTAATGTCGGTTACCAGGTGTTCACCATATGAATGATTTTTATCTCTATGTATGGGATGTGTATTAAAATATGAAATCTTGTGGTCTATTATTATGATTTGATATATATAGGTTAAACCTATAACTCACCAACATTTTTGTTGACGTTTTAAGCATGTTTATTCTCAGGTGATTATTAAGAGCTTCCGCTGTCGCATACTTAAATAAGGACGAGATTTGGAGTCCATGCTTGTATGATATTGTGTAAAAACTGCATTCAAGAAACTTATTTTGTTGTAACATATTTGTATTGTAAACCATTATGTAATGGTCGTGTGTAAACAGGATATTTTAGATTATCATTATTTGATAATCTACGTCAAGCTTTTTAAACCTTTATTGATGAAATAAAGGTTATGGTTTGTTTTAAAATGAATGCAGTCTTTGAAAAACGTCTCATATAGAGGTCAAAATCTCGCAACGAAATCAATTAATATGGAACGTTTTTAATCAATAAGAACGGGACATTTCACAAGGCTCCCTAGATTAGCTAAGCTTAGCCACTGTTATGTAGAGATTTTCAAGAGAGCCATGGAAAGTCAATCTTGACTGATTGACTTTCTCTCTCAATCTTAATGGCTATTCCTCACATTCATGGTATTCATGAGATCTAGGATCCTACAATTGGTATTAGAGCTTAGGCCTTCATCAGATGAAGGAGATACTTATGAATATTCATGAATGTTTTCCCTCCACCTTCAAACCTTCAAACACAAACACATATATCTTTAACCAACCTTCAACCAAATCTTCAAACCTTCATCATCTTCATCATGAAGATATGAAGATCTTCAATTTTTTTTGAAAAATTTTTGAAAAATTTTGCGATACCAAATCTCAACAACACTCATACACAACTAAATGAGATTCATTCTATACCGAATCTCATTTACCGAATCTCACATCTATCCAAATTACTATAAACTTAAACTGATACGTATTCAAATTCATTCCTAAACACAAATACACAAACATGTTTCTGATTACATCACAAATTTATATCACAACACCAATTCCTATTCATAAAATTCAGATTTATCATCATGTGCTACAGTAGCTTCGACTTTTATCAACATCTTAGTTTAAATCATCAAATCTTCAATTGATGATTATAAATTCAAATTCAACACAGCAACATGATTCCCTACACAATCCGAATCTTCGTGTTATTTCAGTTTGCTTTAACAACAACAGCTTGTTGAAGATTTCGATCGAGTGCTTCATCTAACCGAAACCTTCAAACTCGATGCCTCTGGATCGTTTCGGAACGAAATCGAGCAAAGTAAAATCGCAGAGTTCTTCATTTTCATCTCGTGAAAGTTTCTGTAAAATTCAGATCTTAATTCGAAGAATCGAGCATCAATTTTTGAGTCAAAGTTTCGGATCTAAAGTCAACCAAATGTTCTTCATCCAAATTCGCAGATTATGTTAGGATTCAGGTTATGAGATTGATTTTCGAGTATTTGTTGGATGATTTGCAGCACGTTTCATGTAGACTTCGTGATCTAAAAACATCTGCAAATCGAATTTTGATTTTCGTGTTCATCTTCATTACCGCCACTGTTCATGCTTCAAATTCAGGATTACGTGATGTTTTGGCTTCAGATTCTTCAATAAATCACTGAATTGCTGCCTATAATATATTTTTCAATCGATTTTGAATGCTGATATGTTTGAATTTGAAGTTTGTTGCAGCTTATTCATGGCGATTTTGAAGAATTAGCTTCGGTACAGTAACTTTGATTCGGTATTGCACAATGTTTATGAATTTGTATTCATAAGACTCGGTTCATGCTTCGGTATTTGCACTTGAATTTCATTCGGTATTGTTCATGGATTAAGATTCGGTATGACAATTTATTCATACCATGAATTACAATTTGGATGTAATTGGTGATGGAGATGCACGACTGCTTGATTTGGTTCCACAGCTGATTCGGTATTGTTTTATGTTATTGGGCTTGTGGAACAAAAGAGGCCTAATTTGGTATTGGGCTTATTGGACTTTGATGGCCCAAATAGTCCTGAAAGGCTTACCAAATTTGCCATTTTTAGTGACCTATACCGAATCTGACAGCTTTACCCTTGACATGTTTCAAGTTTTTACACCAACAGTCCCCTAACCGAATCTGGTGCAAATTTTGACAGCTTCTGTCCCTGAAAGGTTTCTGTTTTTGCAAGCTCAGTCCATATACCGAATCTGGCTAGATTTTTGACACTTTTGGCCCCTGACTTTTGACAGAACTTTTCAAGGATGATCCTTTACAGAATCTGGACCTCCAAAGCATATTTTTTAAATATTTGCGAGGCTCGGATTTACACGGCTTTTCTCATGCGTGTTCTTTATGATATTTTGGAGATTTGCCGAGCACGTCAACCATTTTACACAATGACGCTCTTATTTCATACGATATTCATGCGAGCATCATTGTGGAGGAGATATAGATATGGTTGATGTGCGTGTGACTCGGACTTTAAAGAAGACAAAATCGATGCATTACTTATTTGACGAGTGAGCAAAGGAAAACGAAAGGAACTTCCACATCCTTGGGGGAGTATTGGAGACGTAAGGAACTTCGAAGGAGCCACGTCAAAGCCAACTATATTGATACCGGCAATATATGAATAATTGAGGCTATCAAAGATGTGATGAGTACACAATTGATTGGCCGTATGCCCCATACATTCCGGGGGGAGTTTCTCAAGTTTTTCGAGCTTACTAATCAAGTCAAGTGTTTGGGGGGAGCTAAGTGATTTCAAAGAAGATCTTTCTCCATTGGGGTTTAGTCAAAAGCCGGGACTTTAGCAATTTTCCGATAATCGTGCTAAGTTAGAAGATGCTTGTTTCAAGATCGTTCTTAGTTCACGTAGGAAAGCCCAAGTACTTAGAAGGGGGAGATTCTAAGATTTCGAGGTATTCTTCATCAACATGAAGTGATGCAATGATGAATGTCTACCTTGCGCATTCCGCTGTGCAAACTCAAAGACCGTTGAAAGAACGATGACATCAAGTTTTGAAGATTTCAAGATCTTCATCAATGGACGTACATCATTCGGGGGGAGTTAGTTAGCAATAGTTGATTCTTTCCTTGTAATGTTGTATGTTTACTAGGGAGTTAGTGTAGCGACCCGACAAAATCATGTTTGACGGCGCCATCTACGTAGGTCCCATTACATGGTCGTAAGTCTTTAAGACAAAGTTTGACCGAAAATATGTCGCATTCATTTCATAAGTGTGGATGTTTCAAAGTTTACAAAAGTAGTTTCCATAACTAGTACATAACGATGTTTAAGTACAAATGAAACACGTGCGACACAGTTTAAAGTAGTCAAAAGACGCTCCACATATGCATGTATACTTGACATCCAAAGCAAGTATCAAAAGAATGAGCGGAAGCATGTATCACCTAATGTTCAAGGACCTGAGAAAAACATAGAAATCTGTCAACGAAAACGTTGGTGAAATCATAGGTTTAAGTAAGTAAGTGAGTAAAAGTAAGTCGAACCACAAGATTTACATCAATGATAAAATAGTAATACATTCTAAAAGTTAATATTCACGAGCACCCAATTATCAAGGCTTAACATTCCGTCCGTTGAACCCCATTAATAGTGCTAGAACAACACTGTTTCTCGAAAATATATTTCATCTGTGGACGGTAGCGAACCGTCCGAGATGAGGGTTTGTCAAACCCATATGGCCATACAACATAAGTTCACGCCTACACTTACACCCTGCAAGTGTAGCTAATGATAATCGAATTGAGGATTCGTTCTAAACTCGTATGTAGAATGTTTGTTTTCCTCTACTTGTGTTCACTTAGTTAAAAAGAAATGTTTATGTTTTCTCATCCCAAATGTAAGTTCAAAAGAGTAAAAGTGGGACTATGATCTCACCTTGAGCGCAAGAGTAAATAAGTACTTTGACAAGTAACATGTGCAAAGAACAATGCTAGTCTTGACCTAAACAAATAGGTTGTATCAATAACGATAGTCACGAACATGTCAAAGATGTTCAATTAGTCCTATGGCTCGTTACGACTCGATTATGTAGCATGTGAATCAATTTGTCAAGTTTTATGCAAGATACAAGTATAGAAACAAGTTAGGAATGTTGCATAATCATGTGGTTAAGTTTGACAAAAAGTCAAACTTTGGTCGGTCAAAGTCAACGAAAAAATTAACACGTTCGGTTCGGGTCCCGAACTATTTTTCTGAGGTTTTTAATCATATATGAGCATGTTAGAACAAGTTACATGTGAATCGGAGGTGCATAGCATAGCAAACATTATTCGAAAATTGACAAAGTTGGACAGACCACTTTGGCGCGCCGCGCGGGTATATGGCGCGCCGCGCCATTACCTGTACAGAGAAATCTGGCAGTTTTTAAGTTTTATGCACGAACCTAACTTCAAACAATCACCATTTATGACCCGCAAACAACCAAAACATGTATCTTATATCATCGGAAAGGTATTTTGACAAGGAAAACAACTAAACACATTTCAACAATCACATTTACTTTTACAACAACCAAAATCACATTCAAAGCTCCTCATTAAATGCATTCAAGTTCATAAATAAAATTTGATGATTCGGCAACCAATTTACATGAATGATATGCCGTTTCGAAGGTGATCAAGCATACAATACAACCTAACACTTACAAATAACATTTCATGTCATTCAAAGCATTAAATGTTCACATTAAATTCTATCAAACCCTAACCAACAACATCAAAATCACTAATCATGTTTATGAAGTTTTCTAAAACAACCTACACATCAAATTGAAGCTAGTGATACTAGGAACACATTTAATACATGCATTTATAACTTTTAACAACATTCAAACAACCAAATCACCAAATCAAACACACCAAAGTTCATATTCAAACTAGTTACTTCAAATAACGAAATCGAACATATAAATCATATATTCATGTTAGACTTGAGCCATAGACGCTAATTAACAACTTTATAACTTAAAAACATCAAGAACACAAAATCTAGTGATTTTAGAAAGTTACCCAAACGAGATGTAATCGGTATGGAATCGAAGAGGAAGTTGCAAGGATTCCAAATATGAAATTAGTTTAGATTAAAGCTTGCTAGATTTTGATTAGATGATGAATCTTTGAAATGGTGTTTGAGAGAATTTGTGAAAGTATTAGAGAAAAATGGAAAAGAAAAGATAAAATGAATGGAGGAGGAAGAGTGTTGACTCTTTGACCTAGTCACCTCTTTGCTCCTTTGTCAAACTTAGTCCCTCAACTTTGAAAACGGGTGCGTGAATTACCTAAACGAGATAATTTAAAACGCGTATTAACGGGAGATGTTATAAACATATAACGGAGTTTAAAATAGTATAACGGAAAAGTAAACGGAAAAAGGCGGGATGTTACATTACCTACTCCTTAAAAAAAATTTCGTCCTGAAATTTAAGTAGGCGTAGTAGTCGTTGTTGCTTCCTCGGAATCTTGCGTTTCCGGTACCGGGAATAAGCGAGGGTATTTCTTTTGCATTTGATCTTGCCTTTCCCAAGTAAACTCGGGTCCTCTTTTGGCATTCCAACAAACCTTGACAATCGGAATTCGGCTTTGTTTCAACGTCTTGACGGAGGTGTCCACAATTTCAACCGGTTCTTCCACAAAATGGAGTTTGTCATCAATAGTAAGTTCCTCGAGAGGGATGACGATATCGGGTTCGGCAAGACACTTTTTCAAGTTAGATACATGGAAGGTAGGATGAACGGAGTTCAATTGAGGCGGAAGATCTAAACGATAAGCAACGGTTCCAATACGCTCCAAGATTTCGAAAGGACCAATATACCGCGGATTTAGCTTCCCGCGTTTCCCAAAATGAATTACACCTTTCCAAGGTGCGACTTTTAACATTACTCGGTCACCGACTTGAAATTCGAGGTCGTTGCGTCGTTTGTCGGTATAACTCTTTTGACGACTCCGGGCCGTCCGAAGCCTATCTCGGATTTGTACGATCTTCTCGGTGGTTTCGTGAATGAGTTCGGGTCCGGTGATTTGCACGTCGCCTACCTCGGCCCAACAAAGAGGTGAACGACATTTTCGGCCATATAGCGCTTCAAAAGGTGCGGCTTTAATACTCGCGTGATAACTATTGTTGTAAGAGAACTCGGCGAGAGGTAAGTGCTTATCCCAAGCTTTTCCGAAATCAACCACGCAAGCTCGTAACATGTCCTCTAAGGTTTGAATTGTACGTTCGCTTTGTCCATCAGTTTGAGGATGATATGCGGTGCTCATGTCTAAACGCGTTCCCAACGCTTCTTGCAATGTACGCCAAAATCTAGAAACGAAATGGCCATCTCGGTCGGAGATAATCGATAAAGGTACACCGTGTCGGGCTACGATCTCCTTAATGTAAAGTTGTGCAAGTTTCTCCATTTTGTCCGTTTCTTTCATGGCAAGGAAGTGTGCGGATTTGGTGAGACGGTCAACAATAACCCAAATGGTATCATAACCGCCCGTCGTTTTTGGTAGCTTGGTGATAAAATCCATCGTTATCCTTTCCCACTTCCATTGCGGGATCTCGGGTTGTTGAAGTAGTCCGGACGGTCTTTGGTGTTCGGCCTTGACTTTGGAACATGTCAAACACTTGGAAACATAAGTAGCTACGTCCCTTTTGATGTTCGGCCACCAATATTGTTCCTTAAGGTCGTGGTACATCTTATTGGCACCGGGGTGAATCGAGTATCGTGACTTATGGGCTTCATCTAAAATAAGACTTCGTAGGTCCCCATATCTAGGCACCCAAATCCTTCCGGTGAAATATCGAAGTCCGGTCTCCCTAACTTCGAATCGAGAGACGAGAATGTTCAAGAGCTCGTGTGAAACGTTTTCATCCTTGAGAGCCTCATCTTGGGCTACCTGAATTTGGCTATTAAGGTTGGTGTGAATGGTGATGTTTAAAGCTCGGACAAGAAGAGGCACCGCTCTTTCTTTTCGACTTAAGGCATCGGCTACTACATTTGCCTTTCCGGGATGGTAACGAAGCTCGCAATCGTAATCGTTTAAGGTTTCAATCCACCTTCGTTGTCTCATGTTTGGTTGCTTTTGATCGAAAATGTGTTGGAGACTTTTGTGGTCGGTAAAGATAGTACTCTTGGTTCCATAAAGATAGTGTCTCCACATTTTAAGTGCAAAGACAACGGCTCCGAGTTCGAGATCATGCGTCGTGTAGTTTCGTTCATGAATTTTGAGTTGTCGAGAAGCATAAGCAATGACTTTCGTTCGTTGCATCAATACACACCCAAAACCATGTTTCGAGGCATCGCAATATACAACAAAGTCATCATTGCCTTCGGGAAGTGACAAGATAGGAGCGGTGGTTAGCTTCGTTTTCAAGATTTGGAATGCGGATTCATGTTAGGTTGCCCATACGAATTTTCTTCCCTTATGAGTTAACGTGGTTAGAGGACGAGCAACCAAAGAAAAATCCTTGATGAATCTACGGTAGTATCCGGCGAGACCCAAGAATTGACGGATGTGAGTAGGAGTAGTAGGAGTCTCCCATTTACTAATGGCTTCGATTTTCGTTGGATCGACTTTAATACCTTGGTCACTTACAACATGACCAAGAAATTGAACTTCCTTTAACCAAAATTCACACTTGGAGAATTTGGCATAGAGTTGTTCTTGTCTTAAAAGTTCAAGCACAAGTCGGAGGTGTTCCTCGTGTTCTTCTTCGCTTTTTGAATAGACTAAAATATCATCGATGAACACGATAACGAATTTGTCAAGATACGGTTTGCACACGCGGTTCATAAGATCCATGAACACCGCCGGTGCGTTAGTGAGACCAAATGGCATTACAAGAAATTCATAACTACCATAACGAGTTCGGAAAGCGGTTTTGGAGACATCTTCCCCCTTAACCCTCAATTGATGATAACTCGAGCGGAGATCGATTTTTGAATATACACAAGACCCTTGTAATTGATCAAAGAGGTCATCGATGCGAGGAAGAGGATATCGATTCTTTACCTTCAATTTGTTTAGTTCACGATAGTCAATGCACATTCGTAGGGATCCGTCTTTCTTTTTAACAAACAAAATCAGAGCGCCCCAAGGTGAATGGCTAGGTTGGATAAAACCACGATCAAGTAGTTCTTGGATTTGACTTTGCAATTCTTGCATTTCGGATGGAGCGAGTCTATATGGTGCACGTGCTACGGGTGCGGCTCCAGGAATAAGATCGATTTGGAATTCAACCGGTCGATGAGGTGGAAGACCCGGAAATTCATCGGGAAATACATCGGAATAGTCACTAACAATTGGCACATCATCGATGTGCTTCTCATCGGACTCGACTTTCTTAACGTGAGCAAGGATCGCAAAACAACCCTTACGGAGTAGTTTTCTAACTTTAATACACGAAACGAGGTTGAGTCCGGTGCAACTCTTATCGCCATAGACGATCAAAGGTTTATCATTCTCAATGGGGATTCGGATTGCGTTAAGATCACAAAGGATGTGAGATTTCATTTTGGCTAGCCAATTCATACCGATTATTACATCGAAGCTCCCTAGTTCCATGGGTATCAAGTCAATTTCAAACTCATTACCCAAAATGTTTAACATACACCCCCGGTAATATGTGTCGGCACTCAATAGTTTTCCGTTGGCCACTTCAATGGTATAAGTGGTATCCAGTGGACGTGGTGGAGTATTAAAAGAATGAGTCAAAGTCTTGGATACAAAACTCTTATCGGCACCCGAATCGAATAAACAAGTAACATAAGTGTTGTTGAGAAGAAACGTACCCGTGACCAATTCATTATCATCTCGGGCTTCCTCGGTGTTGATGTTGAAAGCTCGGCCGCGCGTATTGGGGTTATCTTTCCTCTTCGGGCATGCATTTCTATAATGGCCCATTTGGCCACATTCGTAACAGGTGACCGTTTTTGGAGGATTGGGCCCTTTTCGAGCGATGGGGGCGGCGCTTGTGCAATTGTTGGCCTTATGACCAACTCCTTGGCACCGGTGGCAAATTAGCTTGCCGCATTCACCCGAGTGGTGCTTGTGACATTTGTTGCAAAAAGGTTGAGTTCCGGCATAACCTTTCTTGCCGTCGTTGTTGAAAGGCTTTTTGGTGAAGGTATTGTTGTTGTAGTTGCTTGATGGAGTGGCTTCCCATTTCCTTTTGTTGCCACCCAATTTGTCTTCGGCCTTAGGAGCCGGCACTACGATTTCATCAACTGTTTCAATCAATTGGTGGGCCATGTTCAAAGCGGCTTGGTGATTAACGGGTTTGGATGACATCACTCCTTGTTTGATGCTTTTTGGAAGACCGTCCATATATAGTTCAACCCTTTGAGATTCGGGGTTCACGAGATTAGGACACATCAAGGATAGTTCGGCGAAACGTTGGTTGTAGGCCTTGAGATCGTTTCCGACCGCCTTCAAAGTTCTTAGCTCTTGTTCGAGCTTTCGGGTTTCTTCGCGAGGGAAATATTCAACAATCATATTTTCCCTTAAATCGGCCCAAGAGAGGGCATGAGCTTCATCGGTACCCACCGATTGTATATAGGTGTTCCACCATGTGAGGGCGACACCGGCGAAAGTGTGTGAGGAGTATTTGACCTTGTCTTGGTCTCGACAACCGCTTATGCTAAAGACGGCTTCCGTTTGCTCAAACCATCGAGTGAGCATGACCGGTCCCACGGTTCCATCAAAAGTGTGAGGTTTGCACCCCATGAAGGATTTGTAGGAGCACCCTTCGTTTGAGTTACCGGCTCCATTGTTGTTGTTGTTGTGGTTGTTGTTATTGTTGGAGGAGTGATCGGCCATGGCCGCTTCCACGGCGGTGGCTATCATTCGTTGTAGAGCTTGTTCGGGAGTCTCATGGCGTGGCACACGATGAGGAGGCATTATTCCTTCAAAACACAAGAATACCGTTGATTAGTATTTTAAATAATACTAATCATGATATGGAATAAGGATAGAGAGAAAAATTTTTCCTTGACTCGCCTTAAATTCTTTATGCCACAATATCGGAACGTTCATATGAGTCACCGTAATATAATCCCGGAAATTATATTACCCTGATTCATATGTGCATTCGACATCATTTCACTAAGTCAAGGTAGCGCGTCAATCAAATTAAACAACGTGAGATTAAGATGAAATAAAAGTAGATGTGAGTAGAAACGTTCGAGTATAATGCACAAGTAGTCAAGTAATTCCTACTTCAAGTCTATATGCCGGTTGTAGTCTAGACTCACTAATGTACCCTATGACTCGGGGTTGACACCAATGAACTCTAAATCCCTACAACCAACGCTCTGATACCATCTGTAGCGACCCGACAAAATCATGTTTGACGGCGCCGTCTACGTAGGTCCCATTACATGGTCATAAGTCTTTAAGACAAAGTTTGACCGAAAATATGTCGCATTCATTTCATAAGTGTGGATGTTTCAAAGTTTACAAAAGTAGTTTCCATAACTAGTACATAACGATGTTTAAGTACAAATGAAACACGTGCGACACAGTTTAAAGTAGTCAAAAGACGCTCCACATATGCATGTATACTCGACATCCAAAGCAAGTATCAAAAGAATGAGCGGAAGCATGTATCACCTAATGTTCAAGGACCTGAGAAAAACATAGAAATCTGTCAACGAAAACGTTGGTGAAATCATAGGTTTAAGTAAGTAAGTGAGTAAAAGTAAGTCGAACCACAAGATTTACATCAATGATAAAATAGTAATACATTCTAAAAGTTAATATTCACGAGTACCCAATTATCAAGGCTTAACATTCCGTCCGTTGAACCCCATTAATAGTGCTAGAACAACACTGTTTCTCGAAAATATATTTCATCTGTGGACGGTAGCGAACCGTCCGAGATGAGGGTTTGTCAAACCCATATGGCCATACAACATAAGTTCACGCCTACACTTACACCCTGTAAGTGTAACTAATGATAATCGAATTGAGGATTTCGTTCTAAACTCGTATGTAGAATGTTTGTTTTCCTCTACTTGTGTTCACTTAGTTAAAAAGAAAGGTTTATGTTTTCTCATCCCAAATGTAAGTTCAAAAGAGTAAAAGTGGGACTATGATCTCACCTTGAGCGCAAGAGTAAATAAGTACTTCGACAAGTAACGTGTGCAAAGAACAATGCTAGTCTTGACCTAAACAAATAGGTTGTATCAATAACGATAGTCACGATTGGTCAAAGATGTTCAATTAGTCCTATGGCTCGTTACGACTCGATTATGTAGCATGTGAATCAATTTGTCAAGTTTCATGCAAGATACAAGTATAGAAACAAGTTAGGAATGTTGCATAATCATGTGGTTAAGTTTGACAAAAAGTCAAACTTTGGTCGGTCAAAGTCAACGAAAAAGTCAACACGTTCGGGTCGGGTCCCGAACTATTTTTCTGAGGTTTTTAATCATATATGAGAATGTTAGAACAAGTTACATGTGAATCGGAGGTGCATAGCATAGCAAACATTATTCAAAAATTGACAAAGTTGGACAGACCACTTTGGCGCGCCGCGCCATTACCTGTACAGAGAAATCTGGCAGTTTTTAAGTTTTATGCACGAACCTAACTTCAAACAATCACCATTTATGACCCGCAAACAATCAAAACATGTATCTTATATCATCGGAAAGGTATTTTGACAAGGAAAACAACTAAACACATTTCAACAATCACATTTACTTTTACAACAACCAAAATCACATTCAAAGCTCCTCATTAAATGCATTCAAGTTCATAAATAAAATTTGATGATTCGGCAACCAATTTACATGAATGATATGCCGTTTCGAAGGTGATCAAGCATACAATACAACCTAACACTTACAAATAACATTTCATGTCATTCAAAGCATTAAATGTTCACATTAAATTCTATCAAACCCTAACCAACAACATCAAAATCACTAATCATGTTTATGAAGTTTTCCAAAACAACCTACACATCAAATTGAAGCTAGTGATACTAGGAACACATTTAATACATGCATTTATAACTTTTAACAACATTCAAACAACCAAATAACCAAATCAAACACACCAAAGTTCATATTCAAACTAGTTACTTCAAATAACGAAATCGAACATATAAATCATATATTCATGTTAGACTTGAGCCATAGACGCTAATTAACAACTTTATAACTTAAAAACATCAAGAACACAAAATCTAGTGATTTTAGAAAGTTACCCAAATGAGATGTAATCGGTATGGAATCGAAGAGGAAGTTGCAAGGATTCCAAATATGAAATTAGTTTAGATTAAAGCTTGCTAGATTTTGATTAGATGATGAATCTTTGAAATGGTGTTTGAGAGAATTTGTGAAAGTATTAGAGAAAAATGGAAAAGAAAAGATAAAATGAATGGAGGAGGAAGAGTGTTGACTCTTTGACCTAGTCACCTCTTTGCTCCTTTGTCAAACTTAGTCCCTCAACTTTGAAAACGGGTGCGTGAATTACCTAAACGAGATAATTTAAAACGCGTATTAACGGGAGATGTTATAAACATATAACGGAGTTTAAAATAGTATAACGAAAAAGTAAACGAAAAAAGGCGGGATGTTACAGTTAGTTTTTGGAAACCCGTCTCACTCCTGGGGGGAGATTGTTAGAACCCCGGGAAATGAGTAATACGAGTTTCCCTAGCCTTATGGAGGATCCTTTATACGAGGCTATATAAAGGATCCAAGGCTTCCTAGATTAGCTAAGCTTAGCCACTGTTATGTAGAGATTTTCAAGAGAGCCGTGGAAAGTCAATCTTGACTGATTGACTTTCTCTCTCAATCTTATTGGCTATTCTTCACATTCATTGTATTCATGAGATCTAGGATCCTACATAGTTTTTTATAGGTGAGATATGGATATCGAAGATGAACTTGTAATCTTAATCATTTTATGTTGGTATGTGAGACAAAGAAACTCATTAAGAATACAAAGGTGTAGAGATACCACTTCAGCGTAAACTGGACATGGTACACCCAAGAGTTATTAGGTGGATCCAACGCACAATAATGTCACCAACTGATGCGTCTATCACGTGATAATTATGTTCTTTTATGCAATCTTTTTAAAGAATGAAAGTGGCTGCACGATAGTAGGTTATAAGTGTCGAGGAGAAGATGCCAATATTTCTAACCATACTTGTACAAAATGAGTGATTTAGAGAAGTTAAACATAGATTTCAACACTCCTACAGACTAGTCATATATATTTTCATGAAGTTTTACAAGGAATGATGCATTTTGCGAGAGAAGCCATAGGGCCGTCATCCAGGGGCGGATCTACCTTGGGGCAATCGGGGTCATCCGCCCTCGACGATCGAAAATTATTCATGAATTTTTTGTAACTGGATATTAATAAAAATGATATAAATGCTATGTATTATATAATAAATGTACAAAATATAAGAGAAGCTTGCTATAGATTAGTTGGCCATCGCTCATATTAACAGCTTCAAGGTACCAGGTTCGAGTCTTGTTATCGTAATTAATTTTTCAAATATAATTATGGGTACAACTATATGTAGTTATAAAATGTATAAGAATCATCAAACAATGTAGGTATTAGCTTTGTTGGTTAGTGTTTTTTGTTTGTGAAGCATATGTTTCAAGCTCAAGACTTGATGTAGTCATTTTTTACATTATTTTAGTCAGTTTTTTTATCATCAAACTTTTGCCCCCGTGGAAAAATATTTTTAGATCTACCACTGCCGTCATCACATGATATTTAGTCTGAACACGTCGACTCGACATTGATATTTGAGTGAAGTATTTTCGGTATGTTTTTATTCATGTCATTTCGTTACTCCTGTTAGTTGTTTCATTTAAATATTTTATCAAATACATTGGCTACTGTTAGTTGTTTCAAAACTCCGTTAGTTGTTTTACTATTAACCATTGGCTACTCTTAGTTGTTTTACTTGAATACTTTATCCAAAACATTTAATAAAACTTGTTGACTTAATGTTATACATGATATATGTTTTTCGTTCATTGAACCTGCTTACGAGTTTTAAAAGCAAGATTTTCAATCCTAAAAGAGATGGCTCCTTATTCATTCCCGGTTCAAAGAAACGTTGTAATTGCTTGTTTGCGATACATAATTTTATTAGAAAGTGAAATATTCCAGGTGAGCTTTTTCTGAAATGTGACGAGCATGATGAAGAGAATGAAGGTGGTGAAGATGTAGAAGAACATGCAGAAAGTGGGGAAGACGAACCCGAATCACAATAGGATGCTCAAAGTACATAATACATGTCAAATTTGCATGATGAAATTGCAAGCAATATATAATTGAACTTGAGTGTGTACCTATTATTTTTTCGAAAGTAATTTATGCAAGTAATTAGTGGTAAACTAGTAAATCTTTTGATTATTTTGATGTAAGAAATATGTCTTATGTAGATCATGTATAAATGTTGATCGAATAGCCACTTTTAGGATTGTGAATTATGTGTTTATAGATAGATGTGAAGTATGGTTGAGCTATAAAGTGTTTTATTTGTTAAAATATTGTAGGACCCAAACAACGCACGTGATTAAGCAAAATCACCCACTCAAAATGACAAATAAAAGTCATATGCGAAGATTAAAAGAAAACACGATATAACGTGGTTATATATAATCAATGTGATTACTTTAATTCACGGATCAAATAAGAGAGTATATTATTGATAAATTTCGTGCACACAAGTTATGGAATACATAAGGTATATTTATAGTACATAAAAGAGTCAAAAACCAAAGATAACGAGAAGTCCAAAATCAATTTCTCCCCGTCTGAAGAGTTTCCCAATACGGGAGACTTTTCTTCCTATGCGGGAGCACGTTCTCAACACTTCTCCATACCATATGGGAGCCACCTCCCTATAATGAAAACTTTCTCCCTATATGAAAGACTCTTCAACAACATCAATTTTGACTTGTAATAATTTTCTTTACCATCCAACATTATTCTCAAGTGAGGATTCATATTTATATCATTTTTTTTAAGTCAATCAGTTTTGCCTTTTAAATAAATCAATATTCCATTCATTTAGTAAAGAGGATATAGTCATTTTTATCATTCTAACATTTTTATTTGGCACAATAAATAAACAAAATTATTCATTTTCATATTACTCCATTTGGTTAATCTATATCCATTTTGCCATACAATATAATAAGCCCTTAATTTATTTGAAGCTCTTCTTAAAAAAAAAACTGTCAACACATTCTTTAATTTTTGAAATAGGTCAAAGTTAAGAAGACGATGTTACGAGTCTTCATTGTTTTGTTAGATGGTGGTTGTGTTGTTTAGGCCTCGATGCCTTTATTTGTATTCGTGTATTCGTTTATTCGAGTTTTCATTGTTTTGATGAGGTTCTCGTAGTTTTATAAGTCAGTTTTTAGCAAAAAAAAAAAAAAAAAAAAAAAAAAAAGATGTTACAACAAAGTTATATTATTAGCCCTCTAACAAATCCAAATAATCATATTTAGTCCCTTAAACAGTCAAACTTCTCAATTCCTGGTCGCAAAAGCTATCTGAAAGTGGAGGGAGGATACGACTGGTTCTGCTTCTTCTTCTTCACTCCCCTTTCATCTCCATGGAACTACCATTAACAACCACCATTAATATTTCACGAAAACTATCATCACCTTCACTATACCCAAACCCTAACTCTTCATTCAATCTCTGTTACAAATTGCGTTACCACCTTCCTTATAAACTGAGCCCTAATTCAAAACAGCCGTTCCGAATTGACTATAAACATTCATCTCATTCACAACAATTCAACCGTGACACGAATCTATGGAGCGAACCTGAAATTGTCGAAGTAATTGGCATTGGAAGTCGGAAGGATTCTGTTCTCGATTTCTGCTTGCGTTCCCCCTTCATTTCACCACTGTTACGCTTCTGGTATATACAATTTGTATATATATATATATCTACATTCTACATATCTATTTATATATTTTTGTTGTGGTTAACCAGTTGTTGATCTGATGAAACAGTGTGTGTTATTTAGCTGTAAATTGACCTTAGTTTTTTTTGTTAACACATATCATGTATTATATTTATATCTAATAATCTATATCTGATGGAGCAGGAATATCATTGTGGAAGAAACGCGTAAGGTGCAGTTACATCAACGGCTACTCGGTAATAATCAGATCTTGTTTATTTACTTTTATTATATACACTGATATGTCTCTAGATTCCAGTTGCAACATTTGTATCAAATTTGAATTATCGAAGCAAGATCATGAAAAGCGCTTAAGCGCAAGTGCAATTAGAGATTTTGTGTTTGTGTGTGTGTGTGTTGTATATCTCTTTTGGTAAACGAGAACCTTAAGCACTGCAAAATGACGTGTTAATTCATATGTGATTAAGTCTACTCCTATGTGAAAATAGGTACAGGCTCAAATGTGGATATAAAAATAGTTGAAATACATTAGTGGCGTTTAATTTATATGCTAATTTATCAAATTACATGTAAATGAGTCAAGTAACGTGGTTTTAATACGTTTTTTTTTGTGATTCTTTAACCTCTATTCTATTCTCAACCTTGTTTAGCTCTTCTTCCTATACTAGTAGTGGTGACTAACAGTTTATTGTCGAGTCACACATTTTATTTACTTTAGTTATGTTTGTAGCTACATATATTTTAGTTATGTTTGCACCTGTTTTGCATATCATAAGTCATAAGTAACATTTTTAACCATTTGTGTTTGAATAACTGAAAAAGTTTGTTTATATAGTGGAGTGAACTTCAAGATCTTTGTGGGTCTGATTATTGACTACTTATTTTGTTCTTCTAATTTTCCATGGACATTGTACTAATTTTTGCCCTGTAGTGAAATTCATACCAGTTTGTGATTTTGATCTCGTTACTGAGTACATTTGATGTTTATTTTGTAGATAGCACTAAAACTGTTGTTGAAGATCCAGTAGCCATGGAGTCATGTTCGAAAGCGGTTATACTTGTTTGTACATTCCTTAACTCTTACCTATGTGAAACTGTTTAAAATAATAATGCTACACTTCAAAATAAAGTCATTTGCATTCTTACTAATGAAAATAGTAGATTAAAAGACAATTGTATAGTTCGTATATGCACGTATAATGTTATATATGCTTTTATGTATATCTTCTTCTTTGTTGCTCTAGGTGGCTGGAGCATCTTATGGATCAGATCTTACTACAGTGCATAGTATATTGAAAGCAATAAAGCTTGCAAATGGGTTTGTTGTTATAATCATACTGAAGCCTTTCAGATTTGAAGGACGAAGACGTCAAGATGAGGTTTGGGATTACATTATTGAGTTTTACAGCTTCTTATTCCAACATCAATAACATTAACATGTTCTTTGTTTATTCCACATTTAGCTGGCAATTGGTGCATAGTAATTGTAGCTTTACATAGTATCCAATTTGGATAAATATCATTAACAGATACAGTTCATCACATATTTTACTCATGTCGGTTATTTCAATTTGATTAGGTGAATAATGCAAAGATTTTCTTTATCTGCAGGTGAACGACTTGCTTACTAAACTTGAGGGGCTTACAGATTTCTGTATAAGTGAGTATCGTTTATTAAATTTCATGACATGGGTCTCTATTGAACATCATGTTTTAGTAGCTATCTACTCTCTTTAATTTAACATCTGCTTTGTAATAATTTAATAGTTAAAGTTAATGAAATATAGGCTAATTTTCCCTTCTGAACTGCAGTGGTTGATGCTGATGCACTTTTAGAAAAAGACCTTGTAACTTTAGACGAAGCGTTGCAGATTGCAAATAATGCTGTTTTGATGGCTTTAAATGCAGTCTCTATTCTGACATCTGTAAGTTCTCTAACCTTTTTCGAATTTACAGATGCTTTTTGTTTTGTTGACTTATCGATTCTATTACTGACAGGAGTGCAACAAAGTATATCTGGATATTCCACATGAGAGTATGAAAGAACTTGGAGTTACAGACCTTAAAAAGGTATGTGTTATCACTTTATGAATGATGAATGATCCTTTTTTGTAGAAATTTAAAATCTTTCTGTGTGATATATTTTGAAATTTAGATGTTTCTTGTGTTGAATATCATCATTGTCAGATTTTAGGAAGCTATAAGGAGGCAAGAATTGGATATGGGGTTGGCCATGATATTGAAGCTTCGGTTGTTCAAGCCATTTATGATTGCCCTTTCCTTGGCTCAGGTTTAAAGGTTCGTTGACTAGAAATACATTATTTGGCTATATTTATTTCGTTGTATGTGTAATATATTTTTATATGTTTGTCATTTCTTTTAACTTTACAAAATTTCAGGACTTAAATGGAATTGTTATATTCATCATTGCGAGTTGCATTGCCATCGACGTTAATGATGTGGATGGCATTCTGTGCAATCTTCGTCAAGTTGCAGAATGGGATGGGGACATCATAACTTCAGTAGTTTGTGAACCAGATATGCAACCTGGTTCAATCGCAACAACCATATTCACTATCGGGTAATTGCATATATAGTAAGCCAATAGAAGTCTCATTATGTTTCTTGACTTCTTTATCTAACATTTACTTGGCAATTGTTTTCTTCAGTTCTATAAATATAATGCCCGAGTTGCCTAAAAGAGATGGCATATTTTCGAAACTTGCCCAAACTTTTCCTTCCATTTTCAACCTTTTGAAGCCACCTTCGTTGGATAGTACACTATCTTCTTTGCGCATGAAACCAGAGAATGAAAACTCAAATGTAAAGGTTTCTGTTGAAGGTTTCTATAGTTGGTCTTCAGAACTTCAATCTGTATTGAGCAATGCTACTGATGCTAGATCTTTCTCGAGGTTCGTACTCTTGTTTGAAAGATAACTATATTATTGTTACTCTTTGTCATCTTCAATGTTTGGAATAACTTTATCGATCTTATTCCCTTTTAGGGATGATGGTGTTGCTGAAATTCCGGAAGACACCTTGTACAATGAATCATCTGAAGGTAAGATTACATAGTTGAGCTATAGTTTGATAGTAAAGGTGGCAAGATGGGCAGGTTGGGTTGACCCACCTACACTTTCTTTAAATTTTCAAACTTTTGTAAATAATTAATGCTTAATAATCTAAATCTTATACATAATCATTTTAGGAGGTCGTATGCAATGATAATATACTTTTGGCAACTTCATACCCATTTATCCCATTAACCTATAACCCCTTAATTGAACCATACGACTAGTGCAGTTGTCTGAGATAAAAGAACAACCAAAATCAAATCAGTTTATAACGAAATGGGTCAATATTGCCACCTTGTTGACAATGTGATTCTGTGTCAATTTAATAAGAAAGCTCAACTTAAATTTTCTAGGATCACTAACTTTTCAAAGGGAGCTGCTGATCAACCGAAAGCAAGGGTATCTTGTTGATGATGAATCAGCCAATGAGAGAGATGATGTTCTAATGATTGATCTCAACATCTATACACTTCCAGTTGGTGTAAAACCATCAGGAGACTTAAAAGATGGTCCCAACGGCTCACGGGTCATGCAGTCTTCAGAGGGAAACAGTGAAGTTGAAATGAAGGAAACTCAGTTTTCTGTAAGTGTGCCGTTTGATGAATCAACTGATGCTAGTTTGAAAGCACCCATGGATCTCATCGGAAACGCTTCTTCACGTAAGAAAAATGGAAGACTTTCTGCTCGTGCAGCATCTATGTTGGTTAGTACCATCTAATTTTCATGTATTTTGTCAATGAATATTAATATTAATTATAAAGGAATATGTTGGTCAGTTCTTTTTAACCAACTTCAGGAAACATAATTTATTAGCTTATGCATTTCCGCATAAAGATAAACTGATACTTTTTATTGTTTGTCACTGGGTTATGCATCGTGAGTTGAGTAGGTTAACAATCCTGGTCAAACTTCACAAGAAGTCTCAGGTTTAAACCTCATTAGCAACATATCTTGGGTGGCCATGGAAGGGTCGGAAATGGTCACGGGATAACATGGTTAGGCCGCTTACATCCGAGTAAAAACACTCACCCTCCCCATAGCATGAACAGAGAAAACCTTATTCATTTAACAATCCTGGTCAACACTTTTGTACTCTAATGATTTTGATGGCATCTGCGAATGATTAATATAATTCTAGCATTTGTTGTTTGCCATGATAAATTAGGAGTATCAGATAACTGTTTAGGAGTATCAGATAAAATGGTAAAAGAATGGTATCAGATAAAACGATGCAGTTTTACATTTTAACTGTTTAGAAGTATCAGATAAAATGGTAAAAAAAAATTCTGTCAACCATTTTCTAGAAGGACTAATTGCATCCAAAGGTAACTAACTTTATTCTGATATATATGTTATGTACCCTTTTCAAATTTAAGGTAACTTCTAGTTACCAGTTAAAATGATGTGGCGCCTCCGTAACTTTTGAGCATATTAGATTTTTATAAAAACATGGCACCTGAAAGTGGTTATCTTAGTTCATTATGAAACATTGATGGGGTTTTCTCTGGGCTATCAATTAAGTTGGTCACCGAAAACCGAATCACCACAGGCTTCTGTACCTTATGAAATTTCCACTTTTGTAAACGTTGAACGGTACTGTAAATTTTCACGAGTGAAGTATATGTAAATATATGCATGACCGAATTGATGTTTTAGTGGTTTCACATGTTTAGGAATACAGTGCTGATCTTCTAACAGAACGTTTATTCTTATTTAGGAATCTGAGCGTGAATCACAAAAGAAGTGGAGTCCTGTAGTGGAGATAAACTATCGCGGAGGGATATATGTGGGACGGTGCCAGGGAGGTCTTCCTGAAGGGAAGGTGCTTATTCTAGCCCATATTCATGTGAAAGTTACTAAATGTTTTGTCATTGTATATTGAAGTTAGAGGTTGCAGTTTTAAACCATTTACTTATAAATGGGTCGATTCAGGGTTAGCTTAATTTATGACAGTTCAAATGAGTAAAAATAGACTAAAAAGAAGTGGGTCAAACATATAAAAAGTTAGCCACAAGTAGTGTTCATGCATCAAACCTGAACTGTGGATAATTCTTTATTTTTTATTCTTACATCCATGTTTTTTTTTTTTTTTTTTTAATTAACAGGGCCGTTTGTCACTGAGTAATGGAAGCATGTATGATGGGTTGTGGCGGTACGGTAAGAGATCTGGATTGGGTACGTTTTGCTTCAGCAACGGGGATATATATCGTGGGTCTTGGAGGGATGATGTTATGCATGGGAAGGTAAGAATAAAATACGTCCACGTTTGTCTATTTGCAATATCCAGTTGTTAATGTGAAATTATTTATTATTATTATTTAGGGTTGGTTTTACTTTCACACGGGAGATAGGTGGTTTGTTAATTTCTGGAAGGGAAAGGCAAATGGAGAAGGGCGTTTCTATTCAACGAACGGTGATATCTTTTTTGGCCATTTCAAAAATGGATGGCGAGATGGGACTTTTATGTGTATTGATGTCAGTGGGTCAAGGTTTGTGTTCATTTATATTTTATATGTAAATTGATAACACCATCCTTCATGACTTTTGGTGTTCTATTTTATTATTTTCTTGTTTATCAATAGTATGTTCTTTTTTTTTGCTTTATAGGTATGTTGAGATTTGGGATGAAGGTGTTATAGTGAGCCGTAAGCAGTTGGAGTCTGATGATAATGCTGGATAAACCTTACTTCATGTTAACATTCATTATTATCGTTGTGGAGTTTATGCACATTACCAACGAAATTGCACATGGAAGGTGCATGTTCACTGTTCAGAGAGGTAGATAATTTTGACTTCATCTGCTTGTATGTATATATGTACGTATCAACAAATAATATTTTGCTCTAGATCAGTCAATTTATTATTCCGTGTGCTCTATAAATTTATTGTATATGCAGAGTTGGAGACTAAATCTTGTAACGTTCTATAGCTATGTAGTCCTGATGACTATTGATCTGTTAGTTTTGTGCGGTTTGTGTTTTTTTAAGGAGAAAGTACATATTACCCAAGTTGGCAAATATTGATTATTGAAATAGACGAAATGTTAGTTTCTATATAATACCATTGTGAGTTTGACATGAAATGTGGTATATTAGTGAGGTCATGATGCTTATAAAAACACTAGCCAAGTATTAATAGCTACTTTTCATGCGTGAAACTTTTGGTACCGCAAGTGAAATAAGAATAGCAGGGGTAGGTTTCATGGCCTAGAAGACAAGTTGGATTAGCAAATACTTATTCATGATTCAATTCATTCGGGCAAATGTGTTCAATTGGTTGAAATGTGTAGCAACCAACCGCAACTTTATGGAAAAGGTCTGAATTTGTCACAGACGACCCTATGAAATAGACGACCGAATATAAAGTTAGCACTGGCAGTAGTGAAGCCAATTGATAGAGGTGAAGGATACGAGAAAGAGAGGTATGGCTTTTGGTTGTGCGGGTCAAGTAGAAGAATTTGTTAAAGGGTAAAAGAGTGAGTGCATACAAATCTTCATACTCTTAATGAATACGTGAAGTAGTCGATTCTGTGCTTCGCTACTAGGAGAGTCGCTAGCTTGCTTCATTATATTATATAAACGGTAGCTTCCACGCCCGTCCTGTCCTACTGAAATAGATGTGAATGATCGTGACAGCTCTTAAAATCGTATTCAGTCTGATTAGATATGTCACTGAAAGAAAGTGATTCTGTTCCCTTTATTTTTTTTAGGATTCCGAGGATGGGCCAGCCCATTTGGACCCTATTCACCTCTTTGGGCTTCTATTGAATCGAGAAAAAGGTTTGATTGTCCATCTTTTTGATAACCTGTCTTTCTCATCCCATTCAATGAAGGACTTTTAAATTTTAACTCCCATTTACGATTAATGAAGGAATGCATACCAAATATGAATATGTATGGAGTAATACATAGCAGCTAGCCAACAATTAGTTCTCATAAAGTCACCAAACATACACCTTTTCCGATTGATTTGCCTACAAATCAGTTAAAGGTAAAAGAGCGCTCATAAAATTTGAAAGTTCTTCAAACATACACCTTTTCCGATTGATTTGCCTACAAATCCGATTGATTTACATAAATATCCACTATCCAAATTGATAACATCCATAAAAATAGTGCACTAATTAGTTGTATAGTATTACTTAATAGTTTTGGTAGAAGTATCTGTTGGGTTTATAATTGGGTATCCAAATATGAGAAATCTTTAGTCCAAACTTAAGCTCAACAATTAGGCCTATATGCAAGTTTGACTTAGTCTTGTATATTAGGGCATATATATATACGCAAGTTGTTGCCACTTTGGTCATTCAGGAGAGTGGAGAGAGATTAAGAAAAAGAGTGAAAACCCAAACTCTCGTCTACACTTACAGCAGCTCAGAAAATTGACGATCGCCGGAGATCCGATCGTTGAATATTCACCATTTTTGGATAGCGTGTTCCTGACATCTGGGCCAAGGTTTTCAACCGTTGAATTTGTCTAAAAAGGTCTGTAGCTCGATTTACAGTAGGTCAAACAACAGCAGTTTTTGGGGTAGTAATGTTCCTCTTTTGTCATTAATTATTTCGTATACTTGTTGATTGTTCTTGTTCAAGAGTATGATGATGTTGTATGCCTCTAGTTGATCTAGAGAAGAAATATTTTATTGCTCTCTTGTTGGTGATAGTGGAATTTAAGTGCCCTACGGGTCCCACGATTTTTTACTCTCGATTTTGAGAGGTTTTTCACGTAAAAAGCTCGTGTCTTTGTGTTTGCTCAATTATCCTTTAGTTTGTTGATTTGGGGCTGATTTGAATTGCATTTGGTATAATTTATTTGTTAGCATCCTCACGGTTTCATACAGGCCGGGAAAGGTTTGTCAAACGGATTTTTGTTTTCGCTTTGTAGATTGCCCGTTGTGACTTATATTCCCATCAAATTGATATCAAGAGATAGGTTATTTGATTTGACTTGTGTGAAAGATGGAGGCTAATACAAGTAAAATGATTAATTTAAATGATTCAAATTATCATATTTGGAAAGGTAAAAATGGAAGATCTTTTTTATGTGAAAGATTATTATTTACCTGTTTTTACCGAGGGTATGCTTGAGGGTAAGTCTGATGCTCAATGGAAAATTTTGCATAGACAAGTAAGTGGGTATATTCGGCAGTGGGTTGATGATAATGTTGTGAACCATATCAGCGGGGAGAATGATGCTAAAGCCTTATGGAAAAAGCTTGAACAGTTATATGAACGAAAGACTGTGAATAACAAGTTGTTCTTAATTAAGCAACTGATGGCTTTGAAGTATCATGATGGGACTCCTATTACAGATCACCTGAATGCATTTCAGGGTATTATAAATCAGCTTGCAGGAATGAGTATCAAGTTTGAGGATGAGGTTCAAGGCCTTTGGTTACTTGGTACATTACTGGATTCTTGGGAGACTTTTAGGACATCATTGTCCAACTCTGCACCTGATGGTACTATCACCATGGAATTGGATAAGGGTAGTCTGTTGAATGAATTGGTCACAGAAATGCGGGGGAGACATCATAGTAGAGGTCAGGGTAAGAGAGGCAATCATCGTAGCTGCTCAAGCAAAGTTAAATTTGCTAATGTTGAGTGTTATAATTGTCATGAAAAGCGGTACACAAAGTATTATTGTCCAAAGTTGAAGCACGAGAAGAAAAATGAAAATTATATGAATAAACAAAAGAAAAGTGATGGTGGTGATGATAAGGTTGAAGTTAATGCTATCACAGATGAGTTATTTGTTTGTATTGATTATGATATGATCAATCATACTCATGATGACATAAGTTGGATTGTTGATAGTGGTGCTACATGTCATGTTGCAATATGTAGAGACCACTACTCATCTTACACTCCGGGTGCCAATGGGGCTTTGCCTCATTGGTCACCATGTTAACATGGTGTTCGAGGAGACCAAGGGTTCGAGTCTCGGGGGGGGGGGGGGGGGGGGGATTTTCGTGAATTAACTCTAACCACTAACATTGCCTTTCAAAAAAAAAAAAAAAAAAAAAAAAAAAAAAAAAATCTTACACTCCGGGTGACTATGAATTTGCTAGGATGGGTAATGTTGGGTTATCAAAAATCGTTGGTATTGGAGATGTTTGTTTGAACTTTGACAAGGGGATGGAGTTGGTTTTGCGTAATTTAAAACATGTTGAACTTTGACAAGGGGATGGAGTTGGTTTTGCGTAATTTAAAACATGTTCCGGATATGAGACTTAATGTCATTTCAACAGGAATTCTTGATGATGATGGTTATCATAACGATTTTCGTAATGGTTTTTGGAAACTAACTCTTGGTTCTTTGATAGTGGGAAGAGGAAAGAAAGACTCAAGATTATACATTACGCTTCCGAAGATTCTTCAGAACATTGTTAACGCTGTAGACAATGTTTGTGACGCCGCGTACAAAACCATCTTGTACGATTCGTCAACAACAGGATCTTCACACGGTCAAACACTATATGCTGTTTGAAAACCAGTTTGCATTCATAAAAAGATAGCGTTTTACAAAAGATAACATGCATACTACGAATAGGAGCATAAACATAAGTATTTGACCCTAAGGTTGTTACAAAGCCATTGTTTGAAATTAACATAAACTACGAATGCAACAGAAAAGTTCCATGAATGAGACATCTCTAGTAATGCAGCGAATAACTAATACAGCAGGTCCTTAACAGAAAGACATCAAATCTAACAGCTGAAGCAAGAAACCTCTAGGCACCTAAAAAATACACGCTTAAAAGTCAACACGAATGTTGGTGAGCTATAGTTTAAATTGTAACAGTAACGTAAGGTAGGCCACGAGATTTCAGTGTAACAAAACAGTATGAAAAGTATATGTATAACCGTGGGCACCCGGTAACTAGACTTAACATTTATAACCCCCTGAAAGTACACTTGGCGAGTGCCTATGTTCACGAAGTATTAAACACCCGTTAAATGCTAGCGCGACTAGCCCGAGTGGGGATGTCAAACCCTATGGATCCATATCTAAGATTCGCGTTCACCGGTTCAAAAACCAATGACTAAACGTTACCGTGCTAAGGGGAATGTTTATGCCGTTGTATAACCCACACACATATAAAGTTTAAGTACTCATGCCTAGTATGTAAAACGTAAAAAGTGCATGTATTCTCAGTCCCAAAATAATTAAAGTAAAAAGGGATGCTATAACTCACAGTGATAAAAGCGGTAAAGTCGGTAATGAAAGTACGCAAGTAGTAAGTCGGTCCGAAAGGTCGTCAACCTAAATCAAGGGTTACTAGGTCAGTAGGTTGTCTTTATAAATTCTAATAGTGCATAAAATAAGTTTAAGTGTCATCATCATCATCATTCATCATCATAAAAGCTAAGTAAGTTTGACAAGAATAGAGATTGAAACAATAGGCTGACTTCGGTCAGCTGCTACGACCTCTACGTAAATCGAAAAGACACATAGTCAGTGGCTATGTCTCCGTATATGAGTCCCCTAATCTCTGACCAATTTTCAGAACCTAACTCATCTTCGTTTGACCGTGGCGACGGTTTAAGTGCGAGTAGGTCAGAAATTTCAGCACAACGTTAATAGGGTGTAGTGACTCTCGGAGGGCCATAAATCCTAAACCGTAACTTGGATTAAGACGAGGCCTAAATGTAAAATCATCTACTCAAACCGAACTAACTGAAAATCAACTTTCCAGTAGCCCAGGTGGCCTGATCAGATACTAAAATCAGTGGACAAGTGCTCCGGTGGGGTTCTTGGTGCTTGATGCTCATCACGGTTCTCATCCTTGATGCTTATAGCTTCAAGTGTACAACTCGTTGATGGTTTAGCATCACTTTTGACCAAGATTCTACCATCAATACACAATATGTTAAGACCAAGTGGTAACACAACTCATTTAAGAGTCTTAGATGGATGATGAACCAAGGTTACATCATATCCTTAGTCTTAACACAAATACAAGTCCTATTTACAAACAAAGTTACAAACTTTACTTCAATCAAACAAGTATGAGCACAATCTAAGTCAAATGAGGTGATGGAACCCTAAGCTAGAGAGCTTGGATCCTATTCACACAAGTTACAAGGTTGCAAAGCTAGAAAGCTTGAACCTTTATTGTTCTTGAAGATCTTGAAGCATAAAGCTTGGATCTTTAAGTTTCATGAAGACCATAAACACAAGTTTTGATCTTTATAACAAAACAACAAGATCATAAGCTAGAAAACTTAGATCCAACAACAAGATATGAAGATTCAAGCTAGAAAGCTTGCATCTTGGTTGTTCTTGAAGATCTTGAAGCATAAAGCTTGGATCTTTAAGATACATGAAGATTACAAACACAAGTTTGAATCTTTATAACAAAATAACAAGATTAAAGTAAGAAAAATATAGATCTACAAAGTTGGTGAAGATTCAAAGCTAGAAAGCTTGAATCTTCCATGTTCTTGAAGGATTCATGCTTGTGTCAACAAGATATAATCAAGATCAAGGCTAAAGAGCTTGATCTTCCATGATGATGATGTTCATGAATTAGAAAGGAAGAAAGGAAGAAGAACAATTAAATACTTACAAGTTTCTAGAGTGAGAAAGACTAGAAAGAAGATAGGAGAATAAGTGTGTGTGAAATACAAATGGAAGCAAGTGTAAAATGAGAGGAATATGGCTAGTATTTATAGGCTAATTTTGACATGGATTGGTGAGGTGGAGGGGCCTTATGGCCGTGATTTTCAAAGGGGGAGGAGGGGGGGGGGACAAAATCTTGCTTTTTGATTAGTGGTTGTCTAAAGTAGGTACTTATGCTAGGATCCCATGTAACATTATGGATAATCCTTATCCAAATGCTAGTATGACTCATCTAATTAAATGGGTATTTATTTTATTTATTATGGGTCACTAGTAAATAATACTTGGGCTAATTAATTGGGCCACTAGCTAGTGTAGGGTGGGCTTAAGTCCAACAAGGTAGAAAGTCCAACAAGAATAACTATTAAGCTTAATTAAATTCCTACGCGTAATTAAGCATCCAAAAACCCAGGTAATTATTATTATAAAATAATACTGTAATTAATATTTTGCAGTCATAATATTCCGATTACGACAAAAGTCAAACGTGCGCGCAGTTCGCGGTTTATTCGAAGCGTTAAGTAACGCTAACGGTTATAAAGGCTTCCGTTGAACAAGTTAAGTATCCTACGTACTCTAAGGCACGTTTTAACATATAATTGGAAGTAAACCACGTATATCAAGTTTCCAGAGTATAAAGTAACACAGTACGCATAAAATCGCATTTTCGCAAAAATACAAGGCACAAAAGCAAGTCGAAAAGTCGGGTCGTTACAATGTTGAATCTAGTGATTTGTGGCATAAAAGACTTGGCCACATGAGTGAAAAGGGGAAGTCTATCTTGTTTAAGAAGAATGTGTTGTAGGGTGTTAATGATATTAATTTGAGTAAGTGCTCTCATTGTTTGGCAGGGAAACATACCAGAGTTGTGTTTAAGAGTCATTCTCTTTTTCGAATGGAGAGCGTACTTGACCTAGTACATTCGAATGTTTGTGGGCCTATGAAGATTAGGACACTTGATGGATGTTCCTACTTTGTTACATTCATTGATGATCATTCCAGGAAGGTGTTGTCACACCCCCAAATAGGGCCTGAGGTATTTGTGACTAATTATATCAAATCACAGTTGTATAAACGAGAACGACTCTATATGAGACGTTTTATTGAGTTTTGCAGCGAAAGATAAATAGATTACATTGTATTTAGAATATTAAATGTCTTTGATTGATATGATATGTAATGAAGACTCCAAGCATAGCAAGCAATCATCATCAAAGCAGCAGATATACAGCGGAAGCAATATTTAAGTATCTGAGAATAAACATGCTTAAAAAGTCAACACGAGGTTGAGTGAGTTCATAGGTTTATTATAAATCAATAGTTCAGTATAGTATTAGACCACAAGATTTTAGTTTAAAGTTGATTGATACCCATCATATCAATATAAAAGAATTGCTGTAGTTTGTAATATCGCGACTAAACAGAATTTTGCCCCGAGACACCTTGAACAGTCAGTGTCAGTTTGAATCATTATTATGTAACCAAAGACCAGAGGTCAAATGATTAGAGACGTTACTCTCAATAGCGCTATTCATAATAACTAAGTTTGCATTCACCAAGCAATTAACGATATTACGGCAGGGATTTAGCATGACAAAGCACGTATTCAGCATAAAAGTTTGAGTACTTGTGTCTAACATGTAAAACAGATATAAAAGTTGCGCATGTATTCTCAGCCCAAAAGTATAGATAAAAAGGGAGCAATGAAAACTCACGATACTGTATTTTGCAGTAAAAATACATATGACGGTATTGAACAAATGCAGAGTTGTCCTCGGTTTCACGAACCTATATCGTTTGGATATTTATTGTGACGCCCCGTACAAAACCATCGTGTACGAATCATCAACAACATGATCATTACAAGGTTAAGTACTATATGCGTTTTCGAAAAGAGTTTGCATTCATAAATAAAGTGATGTCTAATCCAACATCGAATGTTTTACAATCCCAAAAGCATGCTTCACTAAGTAGAAGCAAATAATAAGTGTATGTGACCACAATGGTCGTTACAAGTCATAGTTCAAAAGTACTAAAGTTAGAATGCAAGGTAAAGTAGTTCATGCGATGACAACTCTAAGCAGCGGGTGTCTACAGCACGACTAGTACACAGCGGAAGCTAACCTCAAGCACCTGAGAAAAACATGCTTAAAAACGTCAACACAAAGGTTGGTGAGCTATAGTTTAAGTATAACAGTAAGTAAGGTAGGCCACGAGATTTCAGTGCTACAAAGAGCGTTTCAAAACAGTATGATAAAGTATATGTTAACCGTGGGCACTTGGTAACTAACTTAACGTTTATACCCCCTGAAAGTACACTTGGCAAGTGCGTATGTTTACGAAGTATTAAACACTCGTTAAATGCTAGCACTACTAGCCCGAGTGGGGATGTCAAACCCTATGGATCCATATCTAAGATTCGCGTTCACGGTTCAAAAACCAATGATTAAACGTTACCGAGCTAAAGGGAATGTTTATGCCGTTGTATAACCCACACATATATAAGTTTAAGTACTCGTGCCTAGTATGTAAAACATAAAATCCGCATGTATTCTCAGTTCCCAAAACAAGTTAAAGTAAAAAGGGAATGCTATAACTCACAATGATAATGTAGTCGTAAAGTCGGTCCGGTAAAGGTGTGCTAGTAAACGGTCCGAAGGTCCTCAACCTAAGGCAAATAATACTAAGTCAGTAAATCGTCTTAATAGGTTTAAAAGTATGTATTTAAGGTCTTAAGGGTCATCATCATTCATCATTAAACAAAAGGCGTAAGGTAGGTTTCGTTTATGAAAGTAGTTTAAAACAAAGTCTGAATTCAGTCAGTCACCACGGCCTCTACCCTTACTGAATTAAGGTGAGACCTGTGGCCATGGCTCCGTCTATGAGTCCCTTAAGTGTGGTAAAATTTACAGAAGCAAAATCGTCTTGGTTTGACCGTGGCGACGGTCTAAGTGCGAGTAGGTCAGAAATTTCTGCACAACGTTAAAGGACATAGTGACGATCGGAGGGCCATAAATCCTAAACCGTAACTCGGATTAAGACGAGTCCTATATCAAAAGTTATCTACTAGAAAAGTTCTATCTAAAAATAATGGTTAGAACAGCCCAGGTCTGCTGGTATGTTACAGAAACAGCAGGTCAGTAGGTTTTGGACAGAAACAGTAAGTTTAAAAGGGTTCCGGTGGTCTTGGTGTTTGATGTTCATCATGGTTCTCATCCTTGATGCATATAGCTTCAAGTGTACAACTAATGAGTGTGTTTACGTCATCTTAACCAAGTCTTGACCATCATAACACTAGTGAAAGTCAAAAACATGAAGCACAACTCACTTAAGAGTTGCATGTAGTTTGATGAACCAAAGTTACATCAAAGTCTTAGGTTTGACACTTACATGAACTATAATAGAAATATTGAACTCTAAACTTGAAAATAAACTAACTAATCAAGATCTTAAGATGTAGAACATAGTTCTTTAGTTAGATCTTGAAGATCCAAGACCCAAAAGTCTAGATCAAGCATAAGTATACAAAGTTGTTTTTAAAGAAAACTTATTTGTGTGTCTTTGAACTTTCAAAGTTAACTTTTAGTTCAAGATTAATGAGATCAAAGTTAACTAGTAACATTTGACCAATAATAACATAAATCATGAAATTAAAGTGCAAGTAAATGAAGTAAATAGCTAAGTAAACAAGTAATTAAGTTCATGGTTTGCATACTTTAAAGATTCAAGCCTAAGCTTGATCTTTAAGAAAGTAAACTTGAAGTTTACTTCATGAATCACAAGTATGCTTTCAACACATGAACTTTGATCTTTTGACATAATGTAGGTAGAACATAACTAGAAAGTTAGTTCTTGTATGTTCTTGGAAATACAAGATTAATATGAAGAATCAAACTAGAAAGTTTATTCTTGTAACATGAAAGTAAGTAACAACAATTAACAAGACAAGTAGTTAAACAAAATCAAGAACAAGTAACAATCAATAAATGATGATGATGGATGATTTAGGATTCGGTTTTGTTTGATGAAAAAGAAGAGAAATGAAGTTCATAATACTTACAAACTTGAGAGAAAAGAGAGAAAAGTTGAAGTGCAAGTTGAAGTGTGTTTGTGTTTGAATGAGAGAATGAATGAGAAGTAATGAAAAATGAAAAACAAAAACACCCTTATGGGTCTCCAAACCGACGGTTTAGGGGTTCAAGGGGGGAAGAGGAGTTGTTTGTTGGTTACTTGAATGTTAAAGTTCAAAAGGTGTGGATAAAAGATGTAGTTGCATGGGGATTAAGAGAACTAGATTCCATTTGCATGTAACTAACTAGTTACCATTCAAATTAATACTTACAAGTGTAACATGGGCTAGTTTACCCATTAACATAAGTAGGGTGGGCTTGGAAGCCCAAGTTCAACTAATTAACAATTAAACCCAATTAAAGCCCAAGTAACTAACTAACAACCTTAGTTAATTAAAATGATTAATAAAACTTAATCATGAATGCAAATAATATCTAGAAATATCATTCGTGCAAGTACCGGGTGTCACAAAGACGTTTCGGGCACTTAAAAGTCAAGTACGGGCAATCATAGCAACATGTAAATGTAATAACATACATTCGTTTAATCACACGTATTAATAATAGTAATTATTAATAAATAAACGTTGGAAATTCCAGGGTCGTTACATTACCCACCTGTTAAAGAAAATTTCGTCCCGAAATTTAAGCTAAGGTAGATGGAGGAGTCGGGAAAAGGTGAGGATACTTCCTCATCATTTGATCCTCTCGCTCCCAAGTAAACTCAGGTCCTCGTTTGGCATTCCATCGCACTCGGACGATCGGAATCTTGTTACGTTTCAAAGTTTTGATCTCACGATCCATAATTTCCACAGGTTCTTCCACAAAGTGAAGTTTGTCGTCAATCGTAAGTTCCTCAAGTGGTATGATAAGTTCCGGTGCAGCAAGACACTTCTTCAAGTTTGACACATGGAAGGTAGGATGAACTGAGCTCAATTGCGCTGGTAGATCCAAACGGTAAGCAACGGGTCCAACACGTTCCAAGATTTCAAAAGGACCAATGTATCGTGGGTTTAACTTCCCACGTTTTCCAAAACGGATCACACCTTTCCAAGGTGCAACCTTCAACATAACACGATCACCAACGTTGAATTCAAAGTCTTTACGTTTAAGATCAGCATAACTCTTTTGACGATCGCGGGTAGTCTTAAGTCTCGCTTGTATCTGAGAAATCTTCTCCGTCGTTTCGTGGACTACCTCGGGTCCGGTGATTTTCTTTTCGCCTACTTCGGCCCAACAAATAGGAGATCGGCACTTACGGCCATACAATGCTTCGAAAGGTGCCGCATTAATGCTAGAGTGATAACTGTTGTTGTACGAGAATTCGGCGAGTGGCAAATGCCTTTCCCAGGCCTTTCCGAAATCAATGACACATGCACGCAGCATGTCTTCCAAGGTCTGAATCGTTCGCTCACTTTGCCCGTCAGTCTGTGGATGATATGCAGTGCTCATGTCGAGACGAGTTCCCATGGCTTCTTGCAAGGAACGCCAAAATCTAGAAGCAAAATGGGGATCGCGATCGGAGATGATCGATAAAGGTACACCATGACGAGATACAACCTCCTTGATGTATAACTGAGCAAGTCTCTCCATTGTATCAGTTTCCTTCATCGCTAGAAAGTGTGCAGATTTGGTAAGGCGGTCAACAATAACCCAAATAGTATCGTATCCGCCCACCGTCTTTGGTAGCTTAGTAATGAAATCCATTGTTATCCTTTCCCACTTCCATTGTGGGATTTCCGGCTGTTGAAGTAACCCAGAAGGTCTCTGATGTTCGGCCTTAACTTTCGAACAAGTCAAACACTTCCCAACATAAGTTGCAACGTCCTTCTTAAGATTCGGCCACCAATACTGTTCTTTAAGGTCGTGGTACATTTTGCATGCTCCAGGGTGAATCGAATATCTCGATTTGTGTGCCTCATCAAGTATCAGGTTTCGTAGATCTCCATAAAAAGGTACCCAAATTCTTCCGGCATAACATCGGAGTCCAGACTCCCTAACCTCGAATCGAGAGACAAGTATGTTCAAATGTTGGTGAGATATGTTCTCCTCTTTGAGAGCCTCAACTAGGGCTACTCTGATCTGGTTGTTGAGGTTCGAATGAATGGTGATGCTCAGAGCCCTAACACGAAGAGGTGTCATCCTCTCCTTTCGGCTTAAAGCGTCAGCTACCACATTGGCCTTGCCAGGGTGATAACGGAGTTCACAATCGTAGTCGTTGAGCATCTCAATCCATCGACGCTGTCTCATATTCAATTGCTTCTGATCAAAGATGTGCTGGAGACTCTTGTGATCGGTGAAGATAGTGCTCTTAGTTCCATTCAAATAGTGTCTCCACAATTTGAGAGCAAAGACAACGGCTCCAAGTTCAAGATCGTGCATAGTGTAGTTCCGCTCGTGAATCTTCAATTGGCGGGAGGCATAGGCAATAACCTTTGATCGTTACATCAGTACACAACCAAAACCACTCTTCGATGCATCACAATAAACAACAAAGTCGTCACTGACCTCAGGAAGTGATAGGATAGGTGTGGTGGTCAACTTCTTCTTCAAGGTTTGGAATGCTGACTTGTGTGCGGGTTCCCAAATGAACTTCTTACCCTTGTGAGTCATCGCGGTCAAAGGACGTGCAATTAGAGAAAATCCTTCGATGAATCTTCGGTAGTAACCGGCGAGACCTAGGAATTGGCGAATATGAGTAGGAGTAGTGGGGGTCTCCCACTTGCTGATGGCTTCAATCTTGGTGGGATCAACTTTGATACCCTGGTCGCTCACAACATGACCCAGAAACTGTACTTCCTTCAACCAAAATTAGCACTTGGAGAATTTGGCGTAAAGTTGCTCTTGTCTTAAGAGTTCAAGTACTAATCGGAGGTGTTGCTCATGTTCTTCTTCGCTTTTAGAGTAGATGAGGATATCATCTATGAAGACGATAACAAACTTGTCCAAGTAAGGCTTGCAGACACGATTCATGAGGTCCATGAACACGGCAGGTGCATTTGTCAAACCGAATGGCATCACGAGAAACTCATAATGACCATAACGGGTCCTGAATGCAGTTTTCATCACGTCACTTTCCTTCACCCTCAGCTGGTGATATCCGGATCGCAAATCGATCTTTGAATAAACGCTCGATCCTTGTTGTTGATCAAAAAGATCATCAATTCGTGGAAGAGGATACCGATTCTTGATAGTCAATTTGTTGAGTTCACGGTAGTCGATACACATACGGAAGGATCCATCCTTCTTCTTCACAAACAACACAGGTGCGCCCCAAGGCGAGAAACTTGGTTGGATAAATCCACGGTCTAACAGCTCTTGTAGTTGACTCTATAATTCTTGCATCTCGGAAGGTGCGAGTCTATAAGGTGCGCGAGCTACAGGTGCAGCTCCTGGCACTAAGTCAATCTGAAACTCTACTGCTCTCTGCGGCGGTAATCCAGGCAATTCCTCTAGGAAGACATCGGAAAGTTCGTTCACAATTCGAACGTCGTTCACGCTCTTCACCTCAGTTTCTACCGCTTTCACATGTGCTAGGACAGCAAAACGTCCCTTCTTCATAATCTTTTGCGCTTTCACGCAACTAATGAGGTTCAACTTCGAGGTACATCTCTCTCCATAGATAACCAGTGGTTTGCCATCTCCTTGTGGTATGCGAAGTGCTTTATCTCCGCAGATTATATCGGCCTTTATCTTGCTCAACCAATCCATACCGACGATCACGTCAAAACTTCCCAGTTTGATAGGTATCAAATCAATTTCGAAATCTGCACCAACTATGTTGATAATAGCTCCACGACTAATATGGTCAACCTTTTCAAGTTTTCCATTTGCGACCTCGACAAGCATACTTTCTTTTAACGGGACTAATGACCAATTAATCTTATCGCAAAAATGTCTACATACAACTTCTATCCGCACTAGTATCAAACAAGACAGAAGCTAAAAGATTGTTGATTGTGAATATACCTGTCACCAAGTCGGGGTTATCGCGTGCATCCCTTGCATTAACATTAAAAGCTCTACCTCGCGGTGGTCCTCTGTCTTTTCACTTGTTTGGGCACGCATTTCTAAAATGGCCCGTCTGCCCGCATTCGTAGCACTTCTTCGGTCCATTGGTGTTTGGCTTCCCATTCAAAGTGGTGACCTTGCAGTCTTTCCCGATATGCCCAGCCCGTTGGCATTTCTCACAGACAACATTGCAATACCCAGTGTGGTGTTTGTGGCACCGTTTGCATTGTGGTAAGGTTCCTTTGTAGTTCGGGTTGGTGTTGGTGTTGTTGTTGGGATTAGGGTTTCCACCATTGTTGTGCCTCTTGGCGGGGGTTTAATCGTAGTTTCTCCCCCTGTTGTTGTTGTTGTTGTTGTTGTTGTTGTTGTTGTTGTTGTTGTTGTTGTTGTTGTTGTTGTTGTTGTTGTTGTTGTTGTTGTTGTTGTTGTGTTTGTTGTCCCATTTCCTCTTTTCACTACTACCGGCTTCAAACTTAGCCTTCTCTGGCTCATCAATAAGAATCTGATTCATGAGAGTACGCGCCATGCGCATTGCTTCGGGAACATTCGGTGGTTTGGATGAGGTGACATTTCCTTTGATGGACTTAGGGAGTCCCGAGAAGTATTTCTCAATGCGCTTGAATTCGGGGGTGACCATGGTCGGACACATCAGTGCTAACTCCAAAAACCTACGATTGTAACTGTTAAGGTCATTCCCTACGGCCTTCAACTGCATGAATTCAATTTCCATCTTCTGAATTTCGGTTCTCGGACAATACTCATCAATCATAGCCGCATTGAATTCCTCCCATGGCGTAGCATACGCCTCATCGATACCTTTCGCTTGATCTAACGTGTTCCACCACGTTAGCGCGCCGTCAGATAGCGTGCAAGATGCAAACTTGGTCTTATTGTCCTCCGAACAGTTGCTAACTCGGAATACCGATTCAAGTTTCTCGAACCATCTGGTGAGACCAACTGGTCCCTCGGTGCCGCTGAAGTTATGCGGTTTGCAGCTCTGGAATTCCTTGTATGTACACCCATTTCGAACGGGTGGAATAACCGGTGGTGGTGGCGGTGGAGCTTCGAGATTTCTTTCTGCTAGGGCTGCAGCGACCCGTTCGTTGATCATGTCCTCAATCTGGGCGACGGTAGGTGTGGATCTTCCGTTAGCCATGGTATTCTAAACAAAATTTTTGACTCAAGTCAAAATCCAGTATTCAAGTAGTAATAATACAGTATATAACAACCAACATAGAATCAAAACATCACATGTTATTAAATAATGCATCTAGGTACAAATAACACAGAATCATCGTACAGCAATGTAAATAGAACATCGTGCAAGAATTAAATAACGCAAAGTTCCATTCATTAATAATAATAAGTTTCATACATCTGAATAAGTTCGTACAATACATATGAAATACATGAAACTATATCTAGATTACATCATGAAATCTAAATACAAGGTCCTACGGTGAAGGCGAGCCAACTGCTCCTCGAGCTCAGTGAATCAAGCTCGGAGAGTCTCAATCTCTCTCATCAGTTCCTCGTTAGAGGGAGCTGGTGGGGCAGGCGGTGCAGGTGGGGCGGGTGGTGCGGGTGGTGCGGGTGGTGCCGGTGGTGCTGATGTAGATGGTCCGGCTTCGGATGTAGACGGTACGTCCCTAGATGTAAGTGGTCCGTATCTAAATCTAGGTGGTACGGTTCCAGGAATAGTCAATACGTAACGGGGAACCTTACGTATCCGTGGGTCGGTAGGGTATGGCACAACTCGTTTACGAGCAGTAACCCTACGACGATGGCCAAAAGCGTCAGTAAAAGCACGACCTCCATTCACCCCTGGAATGACGGTGCCGTCGAAACGGTACCGCTTCTTCGGCGGGGTGGAGGGTGCCTGAATAGTTCTATCAGCAGGATCCTCATCATCGCTGGAGTCATCTGATGATGAAGAATCGGCAGATGATGAGTCATCCGAATCGTGTAGTGGTGACACTGGTGGCTGAGCTGGTAATTCGAAGCGTCCAAAGGCGGCCAACATCTGTCTGTGTCTGCCTGGCGGAATCACGACTAAACGTCTGTCGGGAGTGCGTCGGCAAGGTGTGCGCATGTGGTTACGAAACGGCCCTTCCCCGAACTCCGCGGGGATCTCAATACCACCAATGCGGGGCTGTGACCTCGAGGGTCCGGGAGCAGACACTGGGGCAGGTGCACTAGTACCAGCTCTGGAAGTGGAAGCGCCGGGATCACTAGTGGGTGTCGGGGCTGGTGTATCGGCAGTAGCAGCAGCAGGTGTAGCAGTAGGTAGGGCGACGGGGTCTGAGTCTGTACTGCCCGAAATGCAAGCAGGTGGAACATCCGACATCTGAACAAGGAAAAATAAATTTTCCATGTCAGTATGTCATAAAGCAAGTAAATAATAGGCCAACAGTTTAAATCATGTATAACGGTAACTAGCATGGCAATAACAATAATTCGTATGAAAGTAGCATGCAATCGAAAGCAAGTAGCATCATGCAGTAGTGAAATCATGTAATAGCATATGGCATATAGCAGTAACAGTAAGCAGCAGCATGCAGTAAGTTCAGCAGAAACACATAAACTAGCAAGTTGTAGATTAGTCTTATTAGTGAATCCTACTCGGGTCGGTCTTAGACTCACTAATGTAACCTAATTCCCTACAACCAATGCTCTGATACCAAATGTGACGCCCCGTACAAAACCATCGTGTACGAATCATCAACAACAGGATCATTACAAGGTTAAGTACTATATGCATTTTCGAAAAGAGTTTGCATTCATAAATAAAGTGATGTCTAATCCAACATCGAATGTTTTACAATCCCAAAAGCATGCTTCACTAAGTAGAAGCAAATAATAAGTGTATGTGACCACAATGGTCGTTACAAGTCATAGTTCAAAAGTACTAAAGTTTGAATGCAAGGTAAAGTAGTTCATGCGATGACAACTCTAAGCAGCGGGTGTCTACAGCACGACTAGTACACAGCGGAAGCTAACCTCAAGCACCTGAGAAAAACATGCTTAAAAACGTCAACACAAAGGTTGGTGAGCTATAGTTTAAGTATAACAGTAAGTAAGGTAGGCCACGAGATTTCAGTGCTACAAAGAGCGTTTCAAAACAGTATGATAAAGTATATGTTAACCGTGGGCACTTGGTAACTAACTTAACGTTTATACCCCCTGAAAGTACACTTGGCAAGTGCGTATGTTTACGAAGTATTAAACACTCGTTAAATGCTAGCGCTACTAGCCCGAGTGGGGATGTCAAACCCTATGGATCCATATCTAAGATTCGCGTTCACGGTTCAAAAACCAATGATTAAACGTTACAGAGCTAAAGGGAATGTTTATGCCGTTGTATAACCCACACATATATAAGTTTAAGTACTCGTGCCTAGTATGTAAAACATAAAATCCGCATGTATTCTCAGTTCCCAAAACAAGTTAAAGTAAAAAGGGAATGCTATAACTCACAATGATAATGTAGTCGTAAAGTCGGTCCGGTAAAGGTGTGCTAGTAAACGGTCCGAAGGTCCTCAACCTAAGGGAAATAATAATAAGTCAGTAAATCGTCTTAATAGGTTTAAAAGTATGTATTTAAGATCTTAAGGGTCATCATCATTCATTATTAAACAAAAGGCGTAAGGTAGGTTTCGTTTATGAAAGTAGTTTAAAACAAAGTCTGACTTCAGTCAGTCACCTCGGCCTCTACCCTTACTGAATTAAGGTGAGACCAGTGGACATGGCTCCATCTATGAGTCCCTTAAGTGTGGTAAAATTTACAGAAGCAAACTCGTCTTGGTTTGACCGTGGCGACGGTCTAAGTGCGAGTAGGTCAGAAATTTGTGCACAACGTTAAAGGACATAGTGACGATCGGAGGGCCATAAATCCTAAACCGTAACTCGGATTAAGATGAGTCCTATATGAAAAGTTATCTAATCGAAAAGTTCTATCTAAAAATCATGGTTAGAACAGCCCAGGTCTGCTGGTCTGTTACAGAAACAGCAGGTCAGTAGGTTTTGGACAGAAACAGTAAGTTTAAAAGGGTTCCGGTGGTCTTGGTGTTTGATGTTCATCATGGTTCTCATCCTTGATGCATATAGCTTCAAGTGTACAACTCATGAGTGTGTTTACGTCATCTTAACCAAGTATTGACCATCATAACACTAGTGCAAGTGAAAGACATGAAGCACAACTCACTTAAGAGTTGCATGTTGTTTGATGAACCAAAGTTACATCAAAGTCTTAGGTTTGACACTTACATGAACTATAATAGAAATATTGAACTCTAAACTTGAAAATAAACTAACTAATCAAGATCTTAAGATGTAGAACATAGTTCTTTAGTTAGATCTTGAAGATCCAAGACCCAAAAGTCTAGATCAAGCATAAGTATACAAAGTTGTTTTTAAAGAAAACTTATTTGTGTGTCTTTGAACTTTCAAAGTTAACTTTTAGTTCAAGATTAATGAGATCAAAGTTAACTAGTAACATTTGACCAATAATAACATAAATCATGAAATTAAAGTGCAAGTAAATGAAGTAAATAGCTAAGTAAACAAGTAATTAAGTTCATGGTTTGCATACTTTAAAGATTCAAGCCTAAGCTTGATCTTTAAGAAAGTAAACTTGAAGTTTACTTCATGAATCACAAGTATGCTTTCAACACATGAACTTTGATCTTTTGACATAATGTATGTAGAACATAACTAGAAAGTTAGTTCTTGTATGTTCTTGGAAATACAAGATTAATATGAAGAATCAAACTAGAAAGTTTATTCTTGTAACATGAAAGTAAGTAACAACAATTAACAAGACAAGTAGTTAAACAAAATCAAGAACAAGCAACAATCAACAAATGATGATGATGGATGATTTAGGATTCGGTTTTGTTTGATGAAAAAGAAGAGAAATGAAGTTCATAATACTTACAAACTTGAGAGAAAAGAGAGAAAAGTTGAAGTGCAAGTTGAAGTGTGTTTGTGTTTGAATGAGAGAATGAATGAGAAGTAATGAAAAATGAAAAACAAAAACACCCTTATGGGTCTCCAAACCGACGGTTTAGGGGTTCAAGGGGGGAAGAGGAGTTGTTTGTTGGTTACTTGAATGTTAAAGTTCAAAAGGTGTGGATAAAAGATGTAGTTGCATGGGGATTAAGAGAACTAGATTCCATTTGCATGTAACTAACTAGTTACCATTCAAATTAATACTTACAAGTGTAACATGGGCTAGTTTACCCATTAACATAAGTAGGGTGGGCTTGGAAGCCCAAGTTCAACTAATTAACAATTAAACCCAATTAAAGCCCAAGTAACTAACTAACAACCTTAGTTAATTAAAATGATTAATAAAACTTAATCATGAATGCAAATAATATCTAGAAATATCATTCGTGCAAGTTCCGGGTGTCACAAAGACGTTTCGGGCACTTAAAAGTCAAGTACGGGCAATCATAGAAACATGTAAATGTAATAACATACATTCGTTTAATCACACGTATTAATAATAGTAATTATTAATAAATAAACGTTGGAAATTTCAGGGTCCTTACATTTATTAAAACACATAACTGTAATTGAATAAGTTTATATATATATAACTTATTAATTATATCATTTTTATATTAATAATATATATATGTCTCATATATTCTTTTTGTATATGAAAAATATTGATTTTTGTTATGTTAAATGTATTAAATATTTTTTTATATATATATATCATTTGCTTGTTAAAAATAGTAATTATAATGATACAAAAGTTATATTAATATTGGTAATAATAATAATAATAATACTTAATATTACTAAATAAGGTAATAATGTTTATATTAATAATAATAATAGTGATATTAATAACAATACTTGTAAAAATATCAATTTTACTGTTAATGATAGTTATGATAATGATATTAATATTTATATAATAATAATACTTATGATGATAATAATAATAGTAATAGTCATGATACTGATAACTTTGATAATAATAATAATAATTATATTACCAATATTAATTATAATACTAGTAATAATAATAATACTAGTATAAGTTTGAATGAAACTAATAATAAATTTTATTATTTCCATAATAATACTAATGATAATAATTAATATTCATAATAATCTATAATCTATGATAATAATAATAATAATAATAATAATAATAATAATAATAATAATAATAATAATAATAATAATAATAATAATAATAAATGATAAATGATAACTAGTAATAATAATAATAAGAATAATAATAAAAATATTTGATAAGGAAACTACCTTAGGAGCTTTCCCTAAAAAAATGTAACGAACCGGGCTCGAACCCGCGACCTCCCGCTCAACCGAAACACCCCACACCACTCTTCTGTTTCTGCCTTTCTAATTAAACCCACGATTTATTTTATTTATTTTATGCTTCTGTTTCTCTACTTCTTCTTCCTCACCAAAAACTCAAACGAACCAGGGATCAAATCCTTCTAACAACAAGTAATTACACTGATTGTTGGATTAAATATCCAACATAGAAACAAGTATATTTGATTAAATAAAAAAATAAAAAAAAAACAGACAGGAATACCTGCTGCTGCTCGTCGAGTATTTCAAAAAAAAAAAAATTTGATTTTTGATTTTTAGAATGTTTTGGCCAAAGTTTACAACATGAAATACACTTAAAATCATTCCTATAAACTATCTGCACCATTAATTTAACTTGAAACATCACAGGAAATTCGAATTTGATGGAAGAACAATTGTTGACTTTTTAAACTCAAAACTTTGACTCGAAAATTCGACTTCGATACGATGAATTGGAATACGAAATTTTGCAGAAAGTTTAAACAGAAGATTCCTAACACAACTGCATTCCTAGTTTTTGAAATTTCATAAAAATCAAGTTTTGAGTAAAAATGATGAAGAACAGAGGTTATCGGCTTTATTTTCTGTTTTTGATTTTTCCTTTGCAGCAATGTACCACCATATATAAATGATAATGATAATGTTATTTGACTGGAACTCCATAATACAGAATTGGATTTTTTTATAATGAATTTTGTGGGTGTCGACTCAATTTTGCATCAGGAACCGAAAGTATATAAAAAAAATAATAAACAGCAGATAAAAAATATAATCGGATAGGATCACGATGACAAAAACAATTAAAAGCAGATCAATAATGCAGATCGTGATAATAAAAAAAATTCAAAAGCAGATTTGAGATCAAACCTAATACCTAATTGATTCCATATATAATTAATTTAATATTTGTATTTAATTAATATTAATAATAATTAATAAATATAAATATATTCAAAAATAATAATACTTTTAATATTAATAATAATAAAAATAATACTGTTAATAATAATAATTATAATATTAATGATAAGAATAACAATAATTATGTTAATAATAATAATAATATTATTATTTCTATTAATGATAATATTATATATATATATATATATATATATTATACATCGAAATAATAATATAGCTAATACTGATATTATTATTATTAATATAAATATTAATATTTATATTAATAATAAATATCAGTATTAGCTATATTATTATTTCAACGTATAATATATATATATATATATATATATATATATATATATATATATATATATATATATATATATATATATATATATATATATATATATAGGGGCAGGATCAATGGGGAAGTAACCAATCGGGGGGAAGCGGGGGGAAGCAAAAATTTTTTTTTTTTCGTTTTTTTTGAATTTTTTTTTCCGGAATCAAGATCACACGAAAATATGAACATTTAGAAGAGACACTTCGTGATGAATGTTATTATTTAGGAAGGAAAATGATCGACAAAAATGTTCGTGAACAATATGAACGTTTTTTTTCATGTTTTGTGAAGTAAAATTTAGCCCGATTTAGAGTTTAGGGTTTAGGTTTAGGGTTTAGGGTTTGGTGTTTTGGGTTTATTCCATAAACCCAAAACACCAAACCCTAAACCCTAAACCCTAAACTCTAAACCGTTCGTGTTAAAAACTCAATCTAAATCCTAAATCTAAACCCTAAATCTAAACCCTAAACCCTAAATTTCTAAACCCTAATATCTAAACCCTATAAACCCTTATATCTAAACCCTAATATCTAAACCCCAATAGCTAAAACCTCAAAATACGCTCGAAAAACACGATAATTGTTATATATTACTTCTTCGAGCGTTTTCCCGCCAATATAAAAACATTTATCACAAAGTGTCTCTACTAAATGTTCATATTTTCATCTCATCTATAATGTTCGTGAACAAAGTTTTTTCAAAAAACGAAAAAAAAAGTTTTTGCGTCCCCCCGCTCCCCCCCCCCCCCCCCCCGAATGGTTACTTCCCTCTTGATCCTACCACTATATATATATATATATATATATATATATATATATATATATATATATATATATATATATATATATATATATATATATATATATATATATATATATATATATATATATATTTAAATGTATACATATTTATTTTTAATTATTTGTTCGTGAATCGTCGGGAACAGTCGAAGTTTTAGTTTAAATTTAATCGGAAATTTTCCGGATTGTTGTAGTACCTACCCGTTAAAAGAAATTTCGTCCCAAAATTTTAGTTGTTGGCATCAGTCGGCGTTGTTTGTTAACAGGGGAGGATATTTTTGTTTTATTTGGTTTTCACGTTCCCAGGTATACTCGGGGCCTTGCGTGAATTCCAACGAATAGAATATTATTTTGTTTCTAGCGCTTAAATCTTACGGTCCATAAATTCTACGAAATGCATTTCATTATTAATGCGGAGGTTATCTAAAGGATTTAACAAGAGTGTTATTAATTAGATTTTCTCAGAAAGAGATGATGACGCTATACAAGCATTTCAATACACATGAAATGTGTTATGAATAATAGTGAGCTTAGTTAAACCTTGAGCGTTTATGCCACAATATTAGGGTAGACAAAATAGAGAGGAGTTCATGAAAATCATAATCATGAAATTTGATAGAGATCGTCATTCTTTATAACAAGAATGATGAATATGAGTTGGAAAAAGAGTTTTATCAACATTGGGTAATATGGATGAAATGATTCGATTACATGAAGAGTATAAACGAAGCTATCGTAAAAGATTGAAATGAGGAAATTAAATGTTCGCTTTAACTTTTGATATGGTTAAAGTTGATTTTCGGAATTCAAGGGATTTAAAGAAATCTTCGAAATCTTTATAAGATTTGATTCTCCGGTAATTAAGGAAATTAAAATTTTCTTTGATTAAATGCGGTGAATTGCCTTGATTGATGTGTCTGAAGTTTTGCTATAAATTAACTTCTTCCGTTTCATTATCTTCACCACTTCTATACTTTATTTCTCAATTCGTACTTCCAAAAGATTTGTTAATATGATTCATCCAGTTCTAATTCTGGATATAGTCCTGACTTTTATATCTATCGTTCTTCTTTTCCATCTATCGCCGGAAGAGTCTGTTACTTCTACTATGCCCTTGGATTTATTGTGTTTTTAGTTCTCCTGTGTCTTTATATTGCTATACGCATTGATATACACGGTTTGTAATTTCGGTGTTGTTATCGGGCTTTATAATTTCCCTTAAATGTCGAAGCTTCATGCTTTTGTAAAGCAAGTAATGGTCCAGAATTCGTAGGTATGAAGTTTCGAATGATCATAATATACAAAACATAAGGAAAGGTAATAGCACGATTTGATTTGTCAAATTACCAGAATATCTGGAAAAAATAGAACTATCAAGAAAATATGTTCTTGATATGTTTAGAGATTAAGTAGAATGTAAGAGTCGTGTAACATGGCAAATGATGATTATAAAGTCTATGAATCATCATCTTCCATTAAAAATTTAGCATGACTTACTTTAATATAATCACGTTGGCCTGACGTCATTATATTATACTAACCCATGCTTCAATTCCCAACACTACTTTAAATCATTCAAAATTTGAATTTAAATTTTACGGAATATAGAAACTTAAACAGTTTTCCTTTATGATGTAATAAAGAAATCATAAAGAGATAATTAATTGCGGACAAGAATCGTTATGAAGATATTTTTAGAAATATCGAGGATATTTATAACGAAAGATACGATGATATTTTAGAATTTCTAAAATCGAAGGATAACGAAGAAATTCTTCTGTAAGGATTTAGAATGCGTAAAAAGATCTTCTGTGATTTCCTTCAGAAATCGAATCATCTAGATTCTTTGGTTATAGGTTTAGTCCTTGGGATTTGTCCTTAGTCTCCTTTATGGTTAGCTCAATCCGTTTTTCAGTTCCAAATATGAGCTTTTTCAATACGTCATTCTTTATCATCAAACTTTTGACCATTAAGACCATCTATAGCTTTTGCTGCTTCATCAGCATTATTAGGGTTAACGAATCTGAATCGTTGGTTATCAATCCAAGATGGTTTCAAGAAATTTTATTTTTAGATGATTAAACGCTGATTGTAATCGTCAACGGATCTAACTGTTGACGAAGAAATGTTGTAAATTTCAAAAGTAATGAATGATAGTTTCGGTGGTTTGATGTGATAGTTCATCACAGAATACGAATGAATACAATTCATGAGAATCGGAATTGAAAAATGTACAATGTAACATATTAATGTGAGATATAAATATTTCTAGGGTATTACCTACCCGTTAAAATGTTTTCACAATTAACAGTTTGTACAAAAGAGTTTTAATTATAGTCTTTATGAAAATATGCGTACATATATATTTTCTTTCAGATGTAATCATGGATTTAATGAGTTAATGTAATATTAAACTCATTTGATTTACGGTTGAAACGAGAATGAATAATCTCCAAAACCTTAGAGATTTCATAATTGTCGCGAAATATTTCGCTAATGAAGTTATGAATCAATACATTCGTCGTTACACTTGATTTATTATGAAATGGAGTTTATTGTGTTAAAGCAGTGATTAACGATTGCTAAGTCATTAACGAAGGATGTACATCATAGCATATTAGTGATATGAATTACCCAAGTAGTACATACTAGTTAAGATTCACACGTAATAGCTTAGTACGAAAAGATTTATTATTGTTCCAAATTATATATATATATATATATATATATATATATATATATATATATATATATATATATATATATATATATATATATATATATATATATATATATAAAGTATACATATATAATTCTTCAGGAAGAATGAGTCAATACATCTTAACTAATATTCCTTGATATCTATGGTGTTGCTGTCTTCAGTAGTTTCGGAGTTTGCGGAGCTTGTGATGCTGCTGGTGCTTTCAGTGCTTGCGGTTTTGGTGATGTTGGCGGTATTGTTGGTACTGGTGGTGCTGGTTATGCTGCTGGTGCTGCTGATGCTTGTAGATATTGCACCATATTCTCCAGAGCCACCACTCGAGCGCGAAGCTGGTTGACCTCTTCTACTATTCCGAGATGATTGGACGTTGGAACAAAGGGATGAATAAGATCTAGAATCTTCGATATTATATAATCGTGACGGGATACCCTGGAAAGAAGAGAGAAAATGGTGTTTCGGATTGGTTCACCGGTAAGCGCTTCAGGTTCTTCACCAAGAGGTGAATTCGGTTGGTGGAAGGAATCACCTTCTTCTTGTCTCCATTGCTTAAGTTGACTACGAACCCATCCCCAATTCATCCAAAATAGATGATGGCTGATTGGTTCGTTTGTTCCGGTTACGCTTCCATTGGAGCTCGAGGAGTTCGAGGAATCCATATTATGTGTTTGGAATAGGGTTTGATATGAAATGGGTGTTGAATACTGAACGATGTCTTCGTCTCCTCGAATACGTATATATAGCAGAAAGATTTTCGTAATTTACGGAGGAAATTTAGGAAAAGTGTTAGACAAAGTCTATTGGGATAGATATGACAAGATACGATAAGATATGATGTGTCTATACTCCATTTATGCAATATTTGCGGTATGACGTGTCGAGATAAAAATGATAAGTATGTAATATGATAATCTTTCGATTATAGACTTTCAATTCGTAATGGCCTATTCAGGTCTAGGGACTTGAGCTATAGGATCCTTTAAATCGGTAATCCAAACCCTTCCATTCTAGAGTTTCGTAGACGCCACTCGTCAAGAAAATTCAATGATCAAAAATAACGAGAAAGCAAAGATTTTGAAAGTAATGAATATGAATAGTAGACATTTCAAAAATCATGGATAACAATTCATGTAATACATATGTAATACATAAAACCATGATAGATGACAAAGGAATCAGAATTTCAGAAATCATGGTGTCTCATTTAAATGTGGTGACAGAATTGGATAGTACTTAGGAGAGTGAGCAGAGTTCTTAGGTTGGTTCGGAATTCTAAGAAAGATTAAAGAATTTAATAAGTATAGTTTCTAAGGTATAGTGTAGCATTTAATAATTAAAGGCAACAATTAAAGGTACTATGGTCAAGGAAAGTTGTAGTCCTACATTGCTAAGGTACCTAATTGTATAAGGCACACTTAAAATGCAATCCTGGTTCTCTACAATAACACTGCTCTGATACCAATATGTCACACCCCCAAATAGGGCCTGGGGTATTTGTGAATAATTATATCAAATCACAGTTGTATAAACGAGAACGACTCTATATGAGACGTTTTATTGAGTTTTGCAGCGGAAGATAAATAGATTACATTATATTTAGAATATTAAATGTCTTTAATTGATATGATATGTAATGAAGACTCCAAGCATAGCAAGCAATCATCATCAAAGTAGCAGATATACAGCGGAAGCAATATTTAAGTACCTTAGAATAAACATGCTTAAAAAGTCAACACGAGGTTGAGTGAGTTCATAGGTTTATTATAAATCAATAGTTCAGTATAGTATTAGACCACAAGATTTCAGTTTAAAGATGATTGATACCCATCATATCAATCTAAAAGAATTGCTGTAGTTTGTAATATAGCGACTAAACAGAATTTTACCCCAAGACACCTTGAACAATCAGTGTCAGTTTGAATCATTATTATGTAACCGAAGACCAGAGGTCAAATGATTAGAGACGTTACTCTCAATAGCGCTATTCATAATAACTAAGTTTGCGTTCACCAAGCAATTAACGATATTATGGCAGGAATTTAGCATGACAAAGCACGTATTCAGCATAAAAGTTTGAGTACTTGTGTCTAACATGTAAAACAGTTATAAAAGTTGCGCATGTATTCTCAGCCCAAAAATATAGATAAAAAGGGAGCTATGAAAACTCACGATACTGTATTTTGTAGTAAAAATACATATGACGGTATTGAACAAATGCAGAGTTGTCCTCGGTTTCACGAACCTATATCGTTTGGATATTTATTAATACACATAACTGTAATTGAATAAGTTTATATATATACATATATATATATATATATATATATATATATATAACTTATTAATTATATCATTTTTATATTAATAATATATATATGTCTCATATATTCTTTTTGTATATGAAAAATATTGATTTTTGTTATGTTATATGTATTAAATATGTTTATATATATATATATATATATATATATATATATATATATATATATATATATATATATCATTTGCTTCTTAAAAATAGTAATTATAATGATACAAAAGTTATATTAATATTGGTAATAATAATAATAATACTTAATATTACTAAATAAGGTAATAATGTTTATATTAATAATAATAACAGTGATATTAATAACAATACTTGTAAAAATATCAATTTTACTGCTAATGATAGTTATGATAATGATTTTAATATTTATATAATAATAATACTTATGATGATAATAATAATAGTAATACTCATGATACTGATAACTTTGATAATAATAATAATTATATTACCATTACCAATATTAATTATAATACTAGTAATAATAATAATACTATTATAAAATAATACTAGTATAAGTTTGAATGAAACTAATAATAAATTTTATTATTTCCATAATAATACTAATGATAATAATTAATATTCATAATAATCTATAATCTATAATAATAATAATAATAATAATAATAATAAATGATAACTAGTAATAATAATAATAAGAATAATAATAAAAATATTTGATAAGGAAACTACCTTAGGAGCTTTCCCTAAAAAAAATGTAACCAACCGGGCCCGAACCCGCGACCTCCCGCTCACTCGAAACACCCCACACCACTCTTCTGTTTCTGCCTTTCTAATTAAACCCACGATTTATTTTATTTATTTTATGCTTCTGTTTCTCTACTTCTTCTTCCTCACCAAAAACTCAAACGAACCAGGGATCAAATCCTTCTAATAACAAGTAATTACACTGATTGTTGGATTAAATATCCAACATAGAAATAAGTATATTTTATTAAATAAAAAAAATAAAAATAAAACAGACATGAATACATGCTGCTGCTCGTCGAGTATTTAAAAAAAAAAATTTGATTTTTGATTTTTAGAATGTTTTGGCCAAAGTTTACAACATGAAATACACTTAAAATCATTCTTATAAACTATCTGCACCATTAATTTAACTTGAAACATCACAAGAAATTCGAATTTGATGGAAGAACAATTGTTGACTTTTTAAACTCAAAACTTCGACTCGAAAATTCGACTTCGATATGATGAATTGGAATACGAAATTTTGCAGAAAATTTAAACAGAAGATTCCTAACACAACTGCATTCCTAGTTTTTGAAATTTCATAAAAATCGAGTTTTGAGTAAAAATGATGAAGAACAGAGGTTATCGGCTTTATTTTCTGTTTTTGATTTTTCTTTTGCAGCAATGTACCACCATATATAAATGATAATGATAATGTTATTTGACTAGAACTCCATAATACAGAATTGGATTTTTTTTATAATGAATTTTGTGGGTGTCGACTCAATTTTGCATCAGGAACTGAAAGTATATAAAAAATAATAATAAACAGCAGATAAAAAATATAATCGGATAGGATCACGATGACAAAAACAATTAAAAGCAGATCAATAATGCAGATCGTGATAATAAAAAAAAATTTAAAAGCAGATTTGAGATCAAACCTAATACCTAATTGATTCCATATATAATTAATTTAATATTTGTATTTAATTAATATTAATAATAATTAATAAATATAAATATATTCAAAAATAATAATACTTTTAATATTAATACTAATAATAATAATACTATTAATAATAATAATTATAATATTAATGATAAGAATAATAATAATTATGTTAATAATAATAATAATATTATTATTTGTATTAATGATAATATTATATATATATATATATATATTATACATTGAAATAATAATATAGCTAATACTGATATTTATATAAATATTAATATTTATATTAATAATAATAATAAAAGTAATAATAATAATGTAACAACTATATTATCTTATATATAAAACAATTAAATCGTATTTTAAATTATATTTCAAATTATATATATATATATATATATATATATATATATATATATATATATATATAAATGTATACATATTTATTTTCAATTATTTATTCGTGAATCGTCGGGAACAGTCGAAGTTTTAGTTTAAATTTAATCGGAAATTTTCCGGGTTGTTATAGGTGTGGTGTAACGACCTGATTTTTTCGACTTTTAATTATGTTTATTACTTTCACGAAACTGCGTATTTGTGCGTACTGAGTTAGATTATATTCTAGGATCATCTGTTATGTTAATTACTTTCATTAATATCTACAACGTGTTATTAAGTGCTTAATCACTTAACATGATCCTTGAATGCATTTATGACCGTTAGTGTCACTTATTGTTTAAAACGAGCTACGTACTTGGTACACGTTAAACTTTTGTCATAATTGGAATATTATGACTACATAAACATAATTGTTATTTATTTATGACAATTACTTGGCTTGGTGGTTATTTAATTACGCTTAGTGTTTACTAATGCTCACTAGTTACCTTAATGGACTTTTACCTTAATAGACTTCCATGACCCAACCTACTCAACTTAGTGGATTAATTAGTGCACTAATTAGCCCAATTACTTAATGATTAGCCCATGAAAATAATGAGATAAGTAACTTGCATGCTTATGTACTAATGCTTACACTTTGTTGCATGCTACCCAACATATCAACATCACCTTGTACCACCACCATGGACCACACCATGCCACCACCACATGAGGCCAAATGGTCCCCCCATCTCCTCCCCAAAACCATCGGCCACCACCTCCCCCATCACCACTTTATATTTTTTTTTCTTTTCTTTTCTTGTTAAATACATACACTTCATTCATTTTCTCAAACACATACTTCTCTCTACAATCTCACTCTAGAATTCTCTCTCAAATTGTAAGTTTAAAACTTACTTCTTTTCTTTCTTTTCTTCTAAATTTGAAAACATCATCATGATGATCAAAGATTCAAGTCTTGTAACTTGAATCTTCATAACTCATGTAAGATTCAGACTTTGTTTTGAAAAGTCTCCAAGAACATGAAGAATTCAAGCTTTTTAGCTTTGAATCTTCATTATCTTGTTAGATCTAAGTTTATTGACTTAAGATCTCTTTAATTGTGTTAAAAGATCAAAACTCATGTTTATGATCTTCATGTAACTTGTAGATCCAACTTTTTACTTTATGGATCTTCAAGAAAATTAGAAATACAAGCTTACTAGCTTGAGATTTCTACAAAAAGTTAGTTAAGATCAAAGTTTATTAACTTATGATCTTCTTTAATTTGTTATACTTTAGATTTGTGACTTGTGTTTTCATTAAACAAAAGATACAAGCTTACTAGCTTGAGATCTCATAAGTGTTGTTAGGAATCCAAGCTCTCTAGCTTAGGGTTTCATTTTTGTGTTTGATCTAAGTTGTGTAACTTATGGTCTTCTACTTTGTTCAAACAAAAGCTCATTAGCTTGTGTTCACTTTACTTTACAAAATCTAAGTTTCATACCTTATGGTGTTTTAAAAGTTGAAAGTCTGAGTCTATAACTTTTGGTTTCATCAAGAACATAAGATCTAGACTTTTTAGTCTAAGGTCTTTAATATTTAGCTAAGATCTAAGCTCTATAACTTAAGGTCTTGCTTATTTAGTTTGATTCAAAGTTGATAGCTTAATATAACTTGTACTTGTGTCAAACTAAGAATTTGATGTAACTTTGGTTCATCATCTTGCTCAAACTCTTAGATGAGCTGTATTTCATTTCTTAGTCTTGACTTTATGTGTTGATGGTTAAATCTTGGTTAAAGTAATGCTAAAACATCAAGAGTTGTACACTTAAAGCTTACACGCATCAAGGATGAGAACCGTGATGATCATCAAACACCAAGAAACCCACCGGAGAACTTGTTTCCTATTTTTCAGGGTCTGATCATACTCTTGGGCTTCTGGAAAAGTTTATTTCTAGATAGTTCGGTTCGATTAGAAGACTTTTTGTTTAAGACTCGCCTAAATCCATTATACGGTTTAGGATTTATAGCCTCCCGAAAGTCACTACGCCCTTGTAACAACGTGCTGAAAATTCTGACCTACTCGCGCTTGAACCGTCGCCACGGTCAAACAACATCGAGTTAGGATCTAAAAATTGGACAGAAGTAGAAGGACTCACATACGGAGCCTTGGAAACTGACCGCGCATCATTTCAGTTTGTATAGAGGTCGTAGCAGCTGAACGAAGTCAGCCTTTGTTTCGATCTCTATTCTTGATTGAAAACTTACTTTACTTGTTACGTACGATGATGATGATGATACCTAAGACTTAATTTAATTACTTTTAAACCTTTAGGGACAACATACTGACTTAGTGACCTTTGACTTAGGTTGACGACCTTTCGGACCGACTTACTACTTGTATACTTTGCACATCGACTTTTACCGCATTTATCACTGTAAGTTATAGCTCCCTTTTTACCTTGCTATTTTTGGGACTGATAATACATGCGCTTTTTATGTTTTACTTACTACGCACGAGTACTTAAACTTTATATATGTGTGGGTGATATAACGGCATAAATTTTCCCCTTAGCTCGGTAACGTTTAGTCATTGGTTTATGAACCGGTGAACACGAATCTTAGATATGGATCCATAGGGTTTGACATCCCCAATCGGGCTAGTCGCGCTAGCATTTAACGGGTGTTTAATACTTTGTAAACTTACGCACTCGCCAAGTGTACTTATAGGGGGTGATATTTACGTTAAGTTAGTTACCAAGTGCCCACGGTTAAGCATATACTTTTCATAACTGTTTTGAATACTAAATCTCGTGGCCTACATTACATCATTGTTATAATCAAACTATAGCTCACTAACATTCGTGTTGACATTTTAAAGCATGTTATTTCTCAGGTGCTTAAACGTTTGTCGCTTCTGCTGTATTAGACTCGCTGTTAGACTGCTATGTTAGACTTCCGCTGCATTGTTTAGTGATGTCTCAATCATGGAACTTTTATGTTGCATTCACAACTTATGTTACATTTGAACAATGGCTTTGTAATGACCTTTGTGTCACGTACTTATATTAATGCTTTCTATTCGTAGAAGCATGCTATTTTTTGTAAAACACTATCTTTTCATGAATGCAAACTTGTTTTAAAACAGCATATAGTGTTGTAACCTTGTAATGGACCTGTTGTTGATGATCCGTACACATTGATTTTGTACGGGGCATTACATTTGGTATCAGAGCATCGGTTGTAGAAAATTAGGTTGCATTAGTGAGTCTTGACCGAGCCGAGTAGGATTCGCTAATAGGACTATTCTACAACTTGCTCGTTTACTTGTTACTGCTTACTACTACTGCATGCTACTGTTTACTACTACTGCATGCTACTGCTTACTGCTACTGCTATTTTCTTGCTACTGCATGCTACTATCTGCCTTTGATTGCATGTTACTTTTGTTTGATACTGTTACGATTGCCATGCTATGTACTGCTAGGATGCTGTAGTGCCTGATTACGTGCTTGCTATATATGTCTTACTGACATGGAAAAAGTTATTTTTCCTTGTTCAGATGTCAGACATGCTGCCCATGACCAGTGACTTCGAGAGTGACTCAGATACGTCTGCTACCTCACCTACTATTGTTGCTGACTAACCGCTATCCTCCGGCGACTCTGGCGATTCGTCTTCTGGAGAGATAGTAGACATGCGCTTGACCTGATGGACATCTCAGATGGAGACGAGGATCCCGAGGAGATTCCAGCACCACCCACAATGATGTGACCCCTGGGGGAAACGGAGACGGTCCCTTCCGTAACGAGCATGGACATTGGGCTAGACGCACCGCTGACGGACGTGTCGTACCAATTACACCTCCCAGATATTGACTTATGACCACCGGCCAGACGCTTTCTCCCGCCCGTGATGTACCTGCACTACCTTCCGACGATTCAGATGGATCATCATCAGATGTGATTAGCGATGAGGATCCCGAGGAGGATTCTGAGGAGGACCCCGAGGAGGAGCCCGTGCAGCCACCCTCTACCCCGTCGAAGAAGCAGTACTGCTTCGATGGTACTGTTATTCCAGGGGTTAATGGAGGTAAGCTGTTCGTGAACGCACGTGGACTGTTGGTTAGGGTCACCGCCCGTAAGCGTGTTGTGCCATACCCTGCTGATCCATTCGTGCGTAAGGTCGCTCGTTATACGCCATCTACTTCTGGTTCACCATCTACACCACTGGCACCACCTGCACCATCTGCACCACTGGCACCACCTGCACAATCTGCACCACCTTCTCCACAGGCATCTCCCACTATAGAGGAGCTGACGAGGGAAGTGCGTACCCTCCGTGCTCGGGTAACTGAGCTCGAGGACCAGATGACCCACCTGATGGACATCATTTACCCACCCTCACCCTAGGACTATTGTATTAGATTTCTTTATGTATCCCGTTAGTAGTTTCCTGTTTTTCATTTATGTATTGTACGAACCTTATGAAGTTGTATGCAAATTTTCTTATTATGAATGGAAGTACTGTTTTTTGAATAATTGTACGGTGTTTACTTTAAATTATTGCATGCTGGTTTTTGTGCTATCTACAACTAGATTGCCATGCTTAGTTAACGTGTATTGTGTTGATCCCATATTGGTTACCATATACTATAATATCATGAATTATTGAATGCTGGATTTTGACTTAAGTCAAAATTTTTGTTTAGAAGATCAATGGCAAACGAAAGAGTTCCAAGGGAAACGTTCACAACAACACAGATTGAGGAGATGATAGCTGCTCAAGTAGCCGCAGCTATGACGGATGTCAACCCCCGAGCTCCACCAGCTAACCAGAACATTCAGAACAGGTGCACTTATAAGGAATTTCAGAGCTGCAAGCCCCAAAATTTCAGTGGAACGGAGGGGCCAGTTGGGCTAACGATATGGTTTGAAAAGTTGGAATCTGTGTTCCGTGTAAGTAACTACTCCGAAGTGAACAAAACTAAGTTCGAATCCTACACACTGTCAGATGGCGCTCTGAAATGGTGGAACACACTCGCACAGGCTCAGGGAATTGACGAGGCTTATGCTACACCATGGGAGGAGTTTAAGGGGGCTATGATCGAGGAATACTACCCCAGAACCGAAATTCAGAAGATGGAAGCGGAGTTTTGAGAACTGAAGGTTGTAGGAACTGACCTTGATGGCTATAACCGAAGGTAATTGGAGTTAGCTTTGATGTGCCCTACAATGGCTACTCCTAAATTTAAGCGAATGAAACGGTATTTGTGGGGACTTCCCAAGACCATTCAGGGAAATGTCACCTCTTCAAAACCAGCAAATGTTCCGGAAGCTATGCGCATGGCGCACACCCTGATGAATCAAATTACCCACCAAGAGCCATAGAAGGTGAAATCAGAATCGGGAGCTATTAATGGAAAACGTAAGTGGGACGGTAACAAGGGAAAAGGTTTTGATCAAAACCCAGCTAAGAGGTACGATAATTTCAAGGGAAACAACGACTGGAGGAACCCTAACCCGAACCCTAGCTCTAACCCTAACTACGTGGTATGTGAAAAGTGTAAGAGGAGTGGACATATCGGCAAAGATTGTAAGATCAACACCTTAGTTGTGAGAACAAATCCGAATAGGCCAAAGAAGTGCTTTGAATGCGGCCAGTAGGGTCACTTCAAGAATGAATTTCCAAACAAGAAGAAGGATGGCGGGCCAGCACGTGGAAGAGTCTTCAACATAAACGCCGGAGTTGCCCGTGAAGATCCTGACTTGGTCACAGGTACATTCACTATCAATAAACTATTTGCTTCTGTCTTGTTTGATACTGGTGCCGATAGGAGTTATGTATGTAGACACTTTTGCTCTAAGATAGACTAGTCATTAGTTCCTTTGGATGAGAGTATCCTAGTCGAAGTAGCCAACGGAAAACTTGAGAAAGTTGACCAAATTGGCCGAGGAGGTATAATAAACTTAGCTGGTGTGGATTTTGAGATTGATTTGATACCCATTAAGCTGGGAAGCTTTGATGTGATAGTCGGTATGGACTGGTTGTCCAAGGTAAGAGCAGAAGTTATCTGTGGAGAGAAGATTATTCTTATACCCCGCGAAGACGGTGTGCTATTGATTGTATACGGGGAGAGATGTAGCCCAAAGTTGAACCTTATTAGCTACATGAAGGCACAGAAAGTCATGAGAAAAGGGCATTTTGCTATTTTGGCGCATGTGAAAAAGTTGGAAACAGAGGAGAAAAGCGTGAAGGATGTACCAATTGTGAACGAATTTCCAGACGTCTTTCCAGAAGAATTTCCGGGATTACTCCCACCGAGATTAGTGGAGTTTTAGATTGATCTATGATATTGCGCATTTTTCATATATTTATCATGGTAATATCCGTCATTTTTAGTCCATTCGGATACGGTTTTGGTTATTATTCGCGATTATTTGGAAGATTATGATTTGAGAGCCTAGAAGTGTTAAATGATTGATTTAAGGTGTTTATGGCGCATTTACAGCAGTTATGTGTTATTTGTTGATTTGGGACGAGACTAGGGGTTGTGATATATAAAAAGGGGCAAGAATTGCTGAGTTAGGTTATACGCGCCGCGCAGAAGGATGCACACCGCGCATTTGTTCTTCAAAACAGACCAGAAGTTATTGAGTTTCGAACAACAGTTTTTATGAAGAACTGCGCGCCGCGCAGAAGTATGCGCACCACGCAAGTGGAGTCGGCCAGCTTTTTACTTCTATAAATAGGGAGCAGTTTTCTTTAATGAGGGTTATCTTTTTAGCAGCCGATTTTGAGAGCATTAGGAGCGATTTTCAGTCACTTTTGGGGAATTCCAAGGTCACTTAAACGCTCCAATCATTCCGATTTCAAGGACCAATCTCAGCACTCATCAAGATTCATCATGTTAGGTTGATTCTATTTTATCAAACAATGTTTTCTTCATTATTTGTTATTTTGATTTCTATTGTTGCCATGATTATTGGCTAAGTTATTTAATGTTTGTCTAGACTTATAAACCTATGTTTTGGATGCTACTTAACAGTTATTCATTTTATTTATGATGATTTGATGTTTGGATTAAAGAACGATTCTTATTAAAGCTAGACTTTTCGATTCAATTGGTTGTGTATTTGTTTGATAGGACGAGAGTTCATTAATTTAATACATGAATTTACAATTGGTTTGTCTTAATTGGTTGTTTGCTTACTCGAAGACGAGAGTAAATTGAATTCAAAAGGCTAGACGAAATAGGGGTGAATTACGCACAACGAGAGTTGGTTTGATTGCGATTCAAGTCTTCATCTCAGTTGAAATATTTGATCACAATTAGGAGGTCTTAGGCTACGGGGAATTCCGTGTCGTGTAATTTTAATTGAAGTGTTTGCGCTGGGGAATTCCAGGTGAACCGACTAGATAATTCGCATAGGTTAGAAAATAACTGGGGCTTAATCTAAATGCATCCAAGACTAGGTGTAAAGAGTCTAGACGAACATTTGTTTTTCCTATTTGATTTAAACTAACTTATTTTATTTGTCTGTTTGCTTTAAAGCTTAAACCTAAAAATACCAAAAATATTGTCTTTTACTTTTAATCAATCTTTGATTTGGCTAATCGTTAAATAGCCACAAAACAAACTATCTCGTACTTCCGATTTTCATAGATTAACTTAGTTTATTTTATTAGTTACAATCTTAATTCTCACGTTTAAACTGTCCTTGGAACGATTTCGGAATTACCAATTTTATACTATTACACAATCGGGTACACTGCCCGTTAGTGTGTAGTAATCTTTTAACCGGCATTTTCCATTATAAATTATAGATACGATTTTACACATCAATCTAGTACCAGGAGCTGCACCTGTAGCCCGCGCACCTTATCGAGTTGCACCAACCGAAATGCAAGAGTTGCAGAGTCAACTACAAGAATTTCTAGACCGTGGATTTATTCGACCGAGTTCATCGCCTTGGGGCGCACCTATTTTATTCGTGAAGAAGAAGGACGGATCTTTCCGCATGTGTATCGACTATCGCGAATTAAACAAGTTACCAATCAAGAACCGGTATCCCCTTCCCAGGATTGATGATCTATTCGATCAACTGCAAGGATCACGGGTTTACTCTAAGATCGATTTGCGATCCGGTTATCACCAGTTGAGGGTGAAGGAGAGCGATGTACTTAAGACTACGTTCTGAACTCGTTATGGTCATTATGTGTTTCTTGTGATGCCATTTGGTTTAACCAACGCACCTGCCGTGTTTATGGATCTCATGAATCGTGTATGCAAGCCGTACCTGGACAAATTCGTTATCGTCTTCATAGATGATATCTTAATCTGTTCCAAGAGCGAAGAAGAACACGAACAACATCTTTGACTCGTGCTTGAACTCTTAAGACAACTCTAAGTGTGAATTTTGGTTAAAGAAAGTTCAATTTCTTGGTCATATTGTAAGCGATCAGGGTATCAAAGTCGATCCCGCAAAGATCGAAGCCATCAGCAAGTGGGAAACCCACACCACTCCTACTCATATTCGTCAATTTTTAGGCCTCGCCGGTTACTATCATAGATTCATCGAAGGTTTTTCTCTGATTGCACATCCTTTGACCGCATTAACCCCCAAAGGGAAGAAATTCGCTTGGGCCGCCGAACAAGAGTCGGCATTCCAAACCCTGAAGCAGAAGTTAACCACCGCACCTATCTTGTCCCTTCCCGAGGGCAGTGACGACTTCGTTGTGTATTGATGTGACGTCCCGTACAAAACCATCGTGTACGATTCGTCAAGAACAGGATCTTTACATGGTCAAATACTATATGCTGTTTGAAAACCAGTTTGCATTCATAAAAAGATAGCGTTTTACAAAAGATAACGTGACACAGAGGTCATTACAAAGCCATTATTCAAATAACATAAGTTGCAAATGCAAAATAAAAGTTTTATGATTGAGACATCTCTAAGTAATGCAGCGGAAATCTAACACAGCAGGTCCTTAACAGCAAATCAATAACACCAAGACAGCAAGTCTAACAGCGGAAGCAACAAACCTCTAAGCACCTGAGAAAACATGCTTAAAAACGTCAACAATAATGTTGGTGAGCTATAGTTTAAGTTGTAACAGTAATGTAAGATTGACCACAAGATTTCAATGTTTCAAAGTAGTAAGAAAAGTATATGTTTAACCGTGGGCACATGGTAACTAGACTTAACGTAAATATAAATATCACCCCCTAAAAGTACACCTAGCGAGTGCGTATGTCCTCGAAGTATTAAACACCCGTTAAATGCTAGCGCGACTAGCCCGAGTGGGGATGTCAAACCCTATAGATCCATATCTAATATTCGCGTCTACCGGTTCAAAAACCAATAGTTAAACGTTACCGTGCTAAGGGGAATCTTTATGCCATTGTATAACCCACACATATGTAAAGTTTAAGTACTCGTGTCAAGTAAGTAAAACATAAAAAGCGCATGTATTCTCAGTCCCAAAAATAGTATAAGTAAAAAGGGATGCTATAACTCACAGTGATAAGAGCGGTAAAGTCGATACTGAAAGTATGCAAGTAGTAAGTCGGTCCGAAAGGTCGTCAACCTAAGTCAAAGGTTACTAGGTCAGTACGTTATCCTCATAAGTTCTAATAGTGCATAAAATAAGTTTAAGTGTCATCATCATCATCGTTCATCATCATAAAAGCTAAGTAAGTTTAACAAGAATAGAGATCGAAACAATAGGCTGACTTGGGTCAGCTGTTATGACTTCTACATAAATCGAAAAGACGTGTAGTCAGTAGCTATGGCTCCGTATATGAGTCCTCTAACCAATGACCAATTTTCAGAACCTAACTCGTCTTCGTTTGACCGTGACGACGGTTTAAGTGCGAGTAGGTCAAAAATTTCAGCACAACGTTACAAGGGCGTAGTGACTTTCGGAACCGTAACTCGGATTAAGACGAGGCTTAAACGGAAAATCATCTACTCGAACTGAACTAACTGAAAATCAACTTTACAGTAGCCCAGGTTACTGATCAGATCCTGAAAAATAGTAAACAAATGCTCCAGTGGGGTTCTTGGTGCTTGATGCTCATCACGGTTCTCATCCTTGATGCTTGTAGGTTCAAGTGTACAACTCATTGATGGGTTAGCATCACCTTGACCAAGATTCGACCATCAACACACAATATGTTAAGACTAATTAAGAACACAACTCATTTAAGAGTCTTAGATGGATGATGAACCAATGTTACATCATATCCTTAGTCTTAACACAAACACAAGTCCTATTTACAAACAAAGTTACAAACTTTACTTCAATAAAACAAGTATTAACACAATCTAAATCAAATGAAGTGATGGAACCCTAAGCTAAAGAGCTTGGATCCCTTTCACACAAGTTTTAAGGTCACAAAGCTAGAAAGCTTGAACCTTTAGTGTTCTTGAAGATTTTTAAGAATAAAGCTTGGATCTTTAAGTTACATGAAGACCATAAACACAAGTTTTGATCTTTATAACAAAATAATGAGATAATAAGTTAGAAAACTTAGATCCATCAAAAGATATGAAGATTAAAGCTAGAAAGCTTGCATCTTGGTTGTTCTTGAAGATCTTGAAGCATAAAGCTTAGATCTTTAAGTTACATGAAGATTACAAACACAAGTTTGAATCTTTATAACAAAATAGAAAGATTAAAGTTAAAAAAATATAGATCTACAAAGTAGGTGAAGATTCAAAGCTAGAAAGCTTGAATCTTCCATGTTCTTGAAGGATTCAAATCTAAGTTTGAATCTACAAGATGTAATCAAGATCAAAGCTAAAAAGCTAGACCCATGATGATGATGATGATGATGATGAATTTGTGAGAGAGAGAGGAAGAAGAAGAAGAAAAATCAATACTTACACTTTTTAGAGAGAGAAAGAACTAGAGAAAGAATTAGAGAGTGAGTCTGTGTAAATTACAAATGAAAACAAGTGTAAAATGGATGTAATAAGGCTTGTATTTATAGGTGGTGAGGAGGTGGGAGGGTGATGGTGGACGTTGGATATGGTGGAGGACAAGGGGGACAACTTTTTGCTTTTTGGTTAATGGTTGTCTAAAGTTGGTGCTTATGTTAGGATCTCATGCAACATTAAGGATAATACTTGACATAAATGCTAGCATGTGTAGTGACCCGAACTTTTTCATGTTTATATATATTAATTGAGATTGATATTTACATGATTAAATGTTTCCAACATGTTAAGCAATCAAATTTGTTAAGACTTAATTAATTGAAATATGTTTCATATAGACAATTGACCACCCAAGTTGATCGGTGATTCACGAACGTTAAAACTTGTAAAAACTATATGATGACATATATATGGATATATATATATAGTTAACATGATACTATGATAAGAAAACATATCATAAAGTATATTAATAATGAACTACATATGTAAAAACAAGACTACTAACTTAATGATTTTTAAACGAGACATATATGTAACGATTATCGTTGTAAAGACATTTAATGTATATATATCATATTAAGAGATATTCATACATGATAATATCATGATAATATAATAATTTAAAATCTCATTTGATATTATAAACAGTGGGTTAACAACATTTAACAAGATCGTTAACCTAAAGGTTTCAAAACAACACTTACATGTAACGACTAACGATGACTTAACGACTCAGTTAAAATGTATATACATGTAGTGTTTTAATATGTATTTATACACTTTTGAAAGACTTCAATACACTTATCAAAATACTTCTACTTAACAAAAATGCTTACAATTACATCCTCGTTCAGTTTCATCAACAATTCTACTCGTATGCACCCGTATTCGTACTCGTACAATACACAGCTTTTAGATGTATGTACTATTGGTATATACACTCCAATGATCAGCTCTTAGCAGCCCATGTGAGTCACCTAACACATGTGGGAACCATCATTTGGCAACTAGCATGAAATATCTCATAAAATTACAAAAATATGAGTAATCATTCATGACTTATTTACATGAAAACAAAATTACATATCCTTTATATCTAATCCATACACCAATGACCAAAAACACCTACAAACACTTTCATTCTTCAATTTTCTTCATCTAATTGATCTCTCTCAAGTTCTATCTTCAAGTTCTAAGTGTTCTTCATAAATTCCAAAAGTGCTAGTTTCATAAAATCAAGAATACTTTCAAGTTTGCTAGCTCACTTCCAATCTTGTAAGGTGATCATCCAACCTCAAGAAATCTTTGTTTCTTACAGTAGGTTATCATTCTAATACAAGGTAATAATCATATTCAAACTTTGGTTCAATTTCTATAACTATAACAATCTTATTTCAAGTGATGATCTTACTTGAACTTGTTTTCGTGTCATGATTCTGCTTCAAGAACTTCGAGCCATCCAAGGATCCATTGAAGCTAGATCCATTTTTCTCTTCTCCAGTAGGTTTATCCAAGGAACTTAAGGTAGTAATGATGTTCATAACATCATTCGATTCATACATATAAAGCTATCTTATTCGAAGGTTTAAACTTGTAATCACTAGAACATAGTTTAGTTAATTCTAAACTTGTTCGCAAACAAAAGTTAATCCTTCTAACTTGACTTTTAAAATCAACTAAACACATGTTATATACCTATATGATATGCTAACTTAATGATTTAAAACCTGGAAACAGGAAAAACACCGTAAAACCGGATTTACGCCGTCGTAGTAACACCGCGGGCTGTTTTGGGTTAGTTAATTAAAAACTATGATAAACTTTGATTTTAAAGTTGTTATTCTGAGAAAATGATTTTTATTATGAACATGAAACTATATCCAAAAATTATGATTAAACTCAAAGTGGAAGTATGTTTTCTAAAATGGTCATCTAGACGTCGTTCTTTCGACTGAAATGACTACCTTTACAAAAACGACTTGTAACTTATTTTTCTGACTATAAACCTATACTTTTCTGTTTAGATTCATAAAATAGAGTTCAATATGAAACCATAGCAATTTGATTCACTCAAAACGGATTTAAAATGAAGAAGTTATGGGTAAAACAAGATTGGATAATTTTTCTCATTTTAGCTACGTGAAAATTGGTAACAAATCTATTCCAACCATAACTTAATCAACTTGTATTGTATATTATGTAATCTTGAGATACCATAGACACGTATACAATGTTTCGACCTATCATGTCGACACATCTATATATATTTCGGAATAACCACAGACACTCTATATGTGAATGTTGGAGTTAGCTATACAGGGTTGAGGTTGATTCCAAAATATATATAGTTTGAGTTGTGATCAATACTGAGATACGTATACACTGGGTCGTGGATTGATTCAAGATAATATTTATCGATTTATTTCTGTACATCTAACTGTGGACAACTAGTTGTAGGTTACTAACGAGGACAGCTGACTTAATAAACTTAAAACATCAAAATATATTAAAAGTGTTGTAAATATATTTTGAACATACTTTGATATATATGTATATATTGTTATAGGTTCGTGAATCAACCAGTGGCCAAGTCTTACTTCCCGACGAAGTAAAAATCTGTGAAAGTGAGTTATAGTCCCACTTTTAAAATCTAATATTTTTGGGATGAGAATACATGCAGGTTTTATAAATGATTTACAAAATAGACACAAGTACGTGAAACTACATTCTATGGTTGAATTATCGAAATCGAATATGCCCCTTTTTATTAAGTCTGGTAATCTGAGAATTAGGGAACAGACACCCTAATTGACGCGAATCCTAAAGATAGATCTATTGGGCCTAACAAACCCCATCCAAAGTACCGGATGCTTTAGTACTTCGAAATTTATATCATATCCGAAGGGTGTCCCGGAATGATGGGGATATTCTTATATATGCATCTTGTTAATGTCGGTTACCAGGTGTTCACCATATGAATGATTTTTATCTCTATGTATGGGATGTGTATTGAAATATGAAATCTTGTGGTCTATTATTATGATTTGATATATATAGGTTAAACCTATAACTCACCAACATTTTTGTTGACGTTTTAAGCATGTTTATTCTCAGGTGATTATTAAGAGCTTCCGCTGTCGCATACTTAAATAAGGACGAGATTTGGAGTCCATGCTTGTATGATATTGTGTAAAAACTGCATTCAAGAAACTTATTTTGTTGTAACATATTTGTATTGTAAACCATTATGTAATGGTCGTGTGTAAACAGGATATTTTAGATTATCATTATTTGATAATCTACTTAAAGCTTTTTAAACCTTTATTGATGAAATAAAGGTTATGGTTTGTTTTAAAATGAATGCAGTCTTTGAAAAACGTCTCATATAGAGGTCAAAACCTCGCAACGAAATCAATTAATATGGAACGTTTTTAATCAATAAGAACGGGACATTTCAGTTGGTATCCGAGCGTTGGTCTTAGAGAACCAGAATTTTTCATTAGTGTGTCTTATCGAGTTTGTTAGGATGCATTAGTGAGTCTGGACTTCGACCGTGTTTACTTGAAAAATGATTGCTTAACAAATTTTGTTGGAAACTATATATTTTTAACATGTGAATATTATGTGATATATTAATCTCTTAACGCGTTTGATATTATGTGATAGATGTCTACCTCTAGAACAAGTTCCATTGACTCACCTAATAATAATGAAGAGTCAAATGTAAATTGGAATGATTTGTGGACTGATTCACAAGTTCCCGAAGAAGAACCGGAAGAAGAGTCGGAACCGGAAGAAGAATCAGAACCGGAAGAAGAATCGGAACCGGATGAAGAAATAGAACCGGTGGGGGAAATAATAAAACGGTTAAGTAAAAGAAAATCCTCAACCAACCGACCAAGGTTAATTATGGTCAATGGTGTTTCCGCCAAGGAAGCAAAATATTGGGAGGATTACCAATTCTCCGATGAATCGGATTCCGACGAGAATTCCGATGATGTTATAGAAATTACCCCAACTGAATTTAAAAAGGCAAAAGAAAATAATAAGGGAAAGGGCATAAAAATAGAGAAATCTAATTCCAACCCCGATGAACTTTATATGTATCGTCAACCCCCGAAGTCCTTAAGTTGTAACAATGACCCGGGAACCTCTAAACCACCAGGTTTTTCTAAACCAATGTGGACAACGACGGCTCGTATTAGGGGAACATCATATATCCCTAGAAACTTGGCAAAATGAACCAAAACCGAAGAAGAAGAAACGAGCGAGTCGGAATAAGATAGTTGTATTCGTGTGGTGTAATATATGTAATATAGTGTTCTTATGCTTTATGATATATGTAAAAATTGCTTGTATTAATAAGTATTTTTTTTATGAATCTAACTCTTGTCTATTTTACAGTTTAAAAACACAAAATGGATAGACAACCCAATATTTTAAGAGACCTACCCGGAGACATGATTGATGAAATCTTGTCTAGAGTCGGCCAGAATTCTTCGGCACAACTATTTAAGGCGAGATCAGTTTGTAAGACATTCGAAGAACGTTCCAAGAATGTCTTGGTTTATAAGAGACTTTCGTTTGAAAGATGGGGGATATCACATTGGGAAACCCATAAGTTACGATGTGTTTACTTTGACGCATATATTGCGGGGAACCCAAATGCTATTTTACGCAACGGGTTAAGAAATTATTTTGACTCAATATATCCGAATATTGGACTTCGTGATTTAGAAAAAGCGGCTAACATGCAACATAAAGAAGCATGTTATGCTTACGGATTAGTAATGTTCGCTTCTCACCAAAGTGAGAACAAGAACATCGGGCTACAACTATTAAACAAAACGTTTCCACAAGTGACGGAGTCGGTAATTGGGGTAAGAAATGAGGTATTTAGATTATTACGGGACTGTTGGACATTACGTAACCCTCGTCCCTTTGACGACGTTACAACACGCTGTCTTATCAACGGCCATAACGGTTATGTTGCACAAGACCAAGGATGGGAAGTAGTCCTAGTAAAACCAGAATGCATGACTTGTTTCTGGACGTATGAATTACGTGTCTTTATTGCCTTTGCTGAACGACTTGTGTACTAGCTAGAATTGTCTTCACAACTATCTTGTATATAAGTTATTGTGTGCTATATTTCATGCTTTATGTAAAATAAGCGGTATTGTAAGTTTGTAAAATATTGTATAAAAGTTTGAACACGAAATATTATTATAATCAGTTTTTCATATAGAATTGTAGTAGTTGAATTGTATATTAGCTACTAAGTATGAACTTAACGGGTAGGTACTACCCGAATTTAAACTTATAAAACGCTAATATGAAGAAAAAGCTTTTATAAATGAGTTCATATTATGCTACGAAATACTATTAACTACTCTTAATATTCTGTATGATTAACTTGTTCCATTTAACTATTTTGAAGGAAGTGGCACCGACTACTCGACACACCGTGAATATGAATGAAGAGGAATTCCGTACTTTTCTAGCTTCAAACATAGCCGCAGTACAGGCTGCACTACATACCAACAATAACCTTGGATCTAGCAGTACAGGAAATAGTGTAGGATGCACCTACAAAGAATTCACTGCCTGCAAACCTTTGGAATTTGATGGAACCGAAGGACCGATCGGATTGAAACGGTGGACCGAGAAGGTTGAATCGGTGTTTGCCATAAGTAAGTGTACTGAAGAGGACAAAGTGAAGTACGCTACGCATACCTTCACAGGTTCTGCGTTAACATGGTGGAATACCTATCTAGAGCAAGTGGGACAAGATGATGCGTACGCACTACCGTGGTCAGCATTCAAGCACTTGATGAACGAGAAGTACCGTCCCAGAACCGAGGTCAATAAGCTCAAGACAGAACTTAGAGGGTTACGAACCCAAGGATTTGATATTACCACGTACGAAAGACGATTCACAGAATTGTGCCTATTGTGTCCGGGAGCATTCGAAGATGAGGAAGAGAAGATCGACGCATTTGTGAAAGGATTACCGGAAAGAATCCAAGAAGATATAAGTTCACACGAGCCCGCCTCCATACAACAGGCATGTAGAATGGCTCACAAACTAGTGAACCAGATTGAAGAAAGAATTAAAGAACAGACTGCTGAAGAGGCCAATGTGAAGCAAGTCAAAAGAAAGTGAGAGGAAAACGGTGATAAGAATCACCAATACAACAACAACAGCAATTACAACAATAATCGCAACAATTATCCCAACAATCGCAACATCAAACGCAACTACAACAAACGGCCCAACAACAACAACAACAACAACAACAACAGCAACTACAACAATCATCCCAACAACAATAATAACCGCAACAACAACAACAATCAGAAGCAGCTATGCCAAAGGTGTGAAAAGAATCACTCGGGGTTCTGCACCAAATTTTGCAACAAGTGTAAAAGAAATGGTCATAGCGCGGCGAAGTGTGAGGTCTACGGACCAGGGGTTAATAGAACGAAAGGAACAAATGGTGTCGGAACGAGTAATGGCGGAGCAAGTAGTGTCGGAGCAAGTTATGCCAATGTAGTTTGTTATAAATGTGGAAAACCAGGCCACATTATTAGAAATTGCCCGAACCAGGAGAACACGAATGGACAAGGCCGTGGAAGAGTTTTCAATATTAATGCGGCAGAGGCACAGGAAGACCCGGAGCTTGTTACGGGTACGTTTCTTATTGACAATAAATCTGCTTACGTTTTATTTGATTCGGGTGCGGATAGAAGCTATATGAGTAGAGATTTTTGTGCTAAATTAAATTGTCCATTGACGCCTTTGGATAGTAAATTTTTACTCGAATTAGCAAATGGTAAATTAATTTCAGCAGATAATATATGTCGGAATCGAGAAATTAAACTGGTTAGCGAAACATTTAAGATTGATTTGATACCAGTAGAGTTAGGGAGTTTTGATGTGATAATCGGTATGGACTGGTTGAAAGAAGTGAAAGCGGAGATCGTTTGTTACAAAAATGCAATTCGCATTATACGAGAAAAAGGAAAACCCTTAATGGTGTACGGAGAAAAGGGCAACACGAAGCTACATCTTATTAGTAATTTGAAGGCACAAAAACTAATAAGAAAAGGTTGCTATGCTGTTCTAGCACACGTCGATAAAGTACAAACTGAAGAAAAGAGCATCAATGATGTTCCCATTGCAAAAGAATTTCCCGATGTATTTCCGAAAGAATTACCGGGATTACCCCCACATCGATCCGTTGAATTTCAAATAGATCTTGTACCAGGAGCTGCACCAATAGCTCGTGCTCCTTACAGACTCGCACCCAGCGAGATGAAAGAACTGCAAAGCCAATTACAAGAACTTTTAGAGCGTGGTTTCATTCGACCAAGCACATCACCGTGGGGAGCTCCTGTTTTGTTTGTCAAGAAGAAAGATGGTACATTCAGGTTGTGTATCGACTACCGAGAGTTGAACAAACTTACCATCAAGAACCGCTACCCACTACCGAGAATCGACGACTTATTTGATCAACTACAAGGCTCGTCTGTTTATTCAAAGATTGACTTACGTTCCGGGTATCATCAAATGCGGGTGAAAGAAGATGATATTCCAAAGACTGCTTTTAGAACACGTTACGGTCATTACGAGTTTATGGTCATGCCGTTTGGTTTAACTAATGCACCAGCTGTGTTCATGGACCTTATGAACCGAGTGTGTGGACCATACCTTGACAAGTTTGTCATTGTTTTCATTGATGACATACTTATTTACTCAAAGAATGACCAAGAACACGGTGAACATTTGAGAAAGGTGTTAGAAGTATTGAGGAAGGAAGAATTGTACGCTAAGTTTTCAAAGTGTGCATTTTGGTTGGAAGAAGTTCAATTCCTCGGTCACATAGTGAACAAAGAAGGTATTAAGGTGGATCCGGCAAAGATAGAAACTGTTGAAAAGTGGGAAACCCCGAAAACTCCGAAACACATACGCCAGTTTTTAGGACTAGCTGGTTACTACAGAAGGTTCATCCAAGACTTTTCCAGAATAGCAAAACCCTTGACTGCATTAACGCATAAAGGGAAGAAATTTGAATGGAATGATGAACAAGAGAAAGCGTTTCAGTTATTGAAGAAAAAGCTAACTACGGCACCTATATTGTCATTGCCTGAAGGGAATGATGATTTTGTGATTTATTGTGATGCATCAAAGCAAGGTCTCGGTTGTGTATTAATGCAACGAACGAAGGTGATTGCTTATGCGTCTAGACAATTGAAGATTCACGAACAAAATTATACGATGCATGATTTGGAATTAGGCGCGGTTGTTTTTGCATTAAAGACTTGGAGGCACTACTTATATGGGGTCAAAAGTATTATATATACCGACCACAAAAGTCTTCAACACATATTTAATCAGAAACAACTGAATATGAGGCAGCGTAGGTGGATTGAATTATTGAATGATTACGACTTTGAGATTCGTTACCACCCGGGGAAGGCAAATGTGGTAGCCGATGCCTTGAGCAGGAAGGACAGAGAACCCATTCGAGTAAAATCTATGAATATAATGATTCATAATAACATTACTACTCAAATAAAGGAGGCGCAACAAGGAGTTTTAAAAGAGGGAAATTTAAAGGATGAAATACCCAAAGGATCGGAGAAGCATCTTAATATTCGGGAAGACGGAACCCGGTATAGGGCTGAAAGGATTTGGGTACCAAAATTTGGAGATATGAGAGAAATGGTACTTAGAGAAGCTCATAAAACCAGATACTCAATACATCCTGGAACGGGGAAGATGTACAAGGATCTCAAGAAACATTTTTGGTGGCCGGGTATGAAAGCCGATGTTGCTAAATACGTAGGAGAATGTTTGACGTGTTCTAAGGTCAAAGCTGAGCATCAGAAACCATCAGGTCTACTTCAACAACCCGAAATCCCGGAATGGAAATGGGAAAACATTACCATGGATTTCATCACTAAATTGCCAAGAACTGCAAGTGGTTTTGATACTATTTGGGTAATAGTTGATCGTCTCACTAAATCAGCACACTTCCTACCAATAAGAGAAGATGACAAGATGGAGAAGTTAGCACGACTGTATTTGAAGGAAGTCATCTCCAGACATGGAATACCAATCTCTATTATCTCTGATAGGGATGGCAGATTTATTTCAAGATTCTGGCAGACATTACAGCAAGCATTAGGAACTCGTCTAGACATGAGTACTGCCTACCATCCACAAACTGATGGGCAGAGCGAAAGGACGATACAAACGCTTGAAGACATGCTACGAGCATGTGTTATTGATTTCGGAAACAGTTGGGATCGACATCTACCGTTAGCAGAATTTTCCTACAACAACAGCTACCATTCAAGCATTGAGATGGCGCCGTTTGAAGCACTTTATGGTAGAAAGTGCAGGTCTCCGATTTGTTGGAGTGAAGTGGGGGATAGACAGATTACGGGTCTGGAGATTATACAAGAAACTACCGAGAAGATCATCCAAATTCAACAACGGTTGAAAACCGCTCAAAGTCGACAAAAGAGCTACGCTGACATTAAAAGAAAAGATATAGAATTTTAAATTGGAGAGATGGTCATGCTTAAAGTTGCACCTTGGAAAGGCGTTGTTCGATTTGGTAAACGAGGGAAATTAAATCCAAGGTATATTGGACCATTCAAGATTATTGATCGTGTCGGACCAGTAGCTTACCGACTAGAGTTACCTCAACAACTCGCGGCTGTACATAACACTTTCCACGTCTCGAATTTAAAGAAATGTTTTGCTAAAGAAGATCTCACTATTCCGTTAGATGAAATCCAAATCAACGAAAAACTTCAATTCATCGAAGAACCCGTCGAAATAATGGATCGTGAGGTTAAAAGACTTAAGCAAAACAAGATACCAATTGTTAAGGTTCGATGGAATGCTCGTAGAGGACCCAAGTTCACCTGGGAGCATGAAGATCAGATGAAGAAGAAATACCCGCATCTATTTCCAGAAGATTCGTCAACACCTTCAACAGCTTAAAATTTCGGGACGAAATTTATTTAACGGGTAGGTACTGTAGTGACCCGAACTTTTTCATGTTTATATATATTAATTGAGATTGATATTTACATGATTAAATGTTTCCAACATGTTAAGCAATCAAATTTGTTAAGACTTAATTAATTGAAATATGTTTCATATAGACAATTGACCACCCAAGTTGATCGGTGATTCACGAACGTTAAAACTTGTAAAAACTATATGATGACATATATATGGATATATATATATAGTTAACATGATACTATGATAAGAAAACATATCATAAAGTATATTAATAATGAACTACATATGTAAAAACAAGACTACTAACTTAATGATTTTTAAACGAGACATATATGTAACGATTATCGTTGTAAAGACATTTAATGTATATATATCATATTAAGAGATATTCATACATGATAATATCATTATAATATAATAATTTAAAATCTCATTTGATATTATAAACAGTGGGTTAACAACATTTAACAAGATCGTTAACCTAAAGGTTTCAAAACAACACTTACATGTAACGACTAACGATGACTTAACGACTCAGTTAAAATGTATATACATGTAGTGTTTTAATATGTATTTATAAACTTTTGAAAGACTTCAATACACTTATCAAAATACTTCTACTTAACAAAAATGCTTACAATTACATCCTCGTTCAGTTTCATCAACAATTCTACTCGTATGCACCCGTATTCGTACTCGTACAATACACAGCTTTTAGATGTATGTACTATTGGTATATACACTCCAATGATCAGCTCTTAGCAGCCCATGTGAGTCACCTAACACATGTGGGAACCATCATTTGGCAACTAGCATGAAATATCTCATAAAATTACAAAAATATGAGTAATCATTCATGACTTATTTACATGAAAACAAAATTACATATCCTTTATATCTAATCCATACACCAATGACCAAAAACACCTACAAACACTTTCATTCTTCAATTTTCTTCATCTAATTGATCTCTCTCAAGTTCTATCTTCAAGTTCTAAGTGTTCTTCATAAATTCCAAAAGTGCTAGTTTCATAAAATCAAGAATACTTTCAAGTTTGCTAGCTCACTTCCAATCTTGTAAGGTGATCATCCAACCTCAAGAAATCTTTGTTTCTTACAGTAGGTTATCATTCTAATACAAGGTAATAATCATATTCAAACTTTGGTTCAATTTCTATAACTATAACAATCTTATTTCAAGTGATGATCTTACTTGAACTTGTTTTCGTGTCATGATTCTGCTTCAAGAACTTCGAGCCATCCAAGGATCCATTGAAGCTAGATCCATTTTTCTCTTCTCCAGTAGGTTTATCCAAGGAACTTAAGGTAGTAATGATGTTCATAACATCATTCGATTCATACATATAAAGCTATCTTATTCGAAGGTTTAAACTTGTAATCACTAGAACATAGTTTAGTTAATTCTAAACTTGTTCGCAAACAAAAGTTAATCCTTCTAACTTGACTTTTAAAATCAACTAAACACATGTTATATACCTATATGATATGCTAACTTAATGATTTAAAACCTGGAAACAGGAAAAACACCGTAAAACCGGATTTACGCCGTCGTAGTAACACCGCGGGCTGTTTTGGGTTAGTTAATTAAAAACTATGATAAACTTTGATTTTAAAGTTGTTATTCTGAGAAAATGATTTTTATTATGAACATGAAACTATATCCAAAAATTATGATTAAACTCAAAGTGGAAGTATGTTTTCTAAAATGGTCATCTAGACGTCGTTCTTTCGACTGAAATGACTACCTTTACAAAAACGACTTGTAACTTATTTTTCTGACTATAAACCTATACTTTTCTGTTTAGATTCATAAAATAGAGTTCAATATGAAACCATAGCAATTTGATTCACTCAAAACGGATTTAAAATGAAGAAGTTATGGGTAAAACAAGATTGGATAATTTTTCTCATTTTAGCTACGTGAAAATTGGTAACAAATCTATTCCAACCATAACTTAATCAACTTGTATTGTATATTATGTAATCTTGAGATACCATAGACACGTATACAATGTTTCGACCTATCATGTCGACACATCTATATATATTTCGGAATAACCACAGACACTCTATATGTGAATGTTGGAGTTAGCTATACAGGGTTGAGGTTGATTCCAAAATATATATAGTTTGAGTTGTGATCAATACTGAGATACGTATACACTGGGTCGTGGATTGATTCAAGATAATATTTATCGATTTATTTCTGTACATCTAACTGTGGACAACTAGTTGTAGGTTACTAACGAGGACAGCTGACTTAATAAACTTAAAACATCAAAATATATTAAAAGTGTTGTAAATATATTTTGAACATACTTTGATATATATGTATATATTGTTATAGGTTCGTGAATCAACCAGTGGCCAAGTCTTACTTCCCGACGAAGTAAAAATCTGTGAAAGTGAGTTATAGTCCCACTTTTAAAATCTAATATTTTTGGGATGAGAATACATGCAGGTTTTATAAATGATTTACAAAATAGACACAAGTACGTGAAACTACATTCTATGGTTGAATTATCGAAATCGAATATGCCCCTTTTTATTAAGTCTGGTAATCTGAGAATTAGGGAACAGACACCCTAATTGACGCGAATCCTAAAGATAGATCTATTGGGCCTAACAAACCCCATCCAAAGTACCGGATGCTTTAGTACTTCGAAATTTATATCATATCCGAAGGGTGTCCCGGAATGATGGGGATATTCTTATATATGCATCTTGTTAATGTCGGTTACCAGGTGTTCACCATATGAATGATTTTTATCTCTATGTATGGGATGTGTATTGAAATATGAAATCTTGTGGTCTATTATTATGATTTGATATATATAGGTTAAACCTATAACTCACCAACATTTTTGTTGACGTTTTAAGCATGTTTATTCTCAGGTGATTATTAAGAGCTTCCGCTGTCGCATACTTAAATAAGGACGAGATTTGGAGTCCATGCTTGTATGATATTGTGTAAAAACTGCATTCAAGAAACTTATTTTGTTGTAACATATTTGTATTGTAAACCATTATGTAATGGTCGTGTGTAAACAGGATATTTTAGATTATCATTATTTGATAATCTACTTAAAGCTTTTTAAACCTTTATTGATGAAATAAAGGTTATGGTTTGTTTTAAAATGAATGCAGTCTTTGAAAAACGTCTCATATAGAGGTCAAAACCTCGCAACGAAATCAATTAATATGGAACGTTTTTAATCAATAAGAACGGGACATTTCAGCATGTTCCCTCTAATAAATTGGCATTTGTATTACATATTAATGGGACACTAGCTATTAATAATAGGCTAATTAAATAGTCCACTAACTAGTGTAGAGTGGGCTAAGGCCCAACAAGGTAGAAAGTCCAACAAGACTAACTAGTAAGCATAAGTAAATTACTACGCGTAATTAGGCATCCAAAATCCCAAGTAATTATTATTATGAAATAATAATTAAGATTTCGTAGTCATAATATTCCGATTACAACAAAAGTTAAACGTGTACGCAGTACGCAGTTTATTCGAAACGTCAAGTGACACTAATGGTGATAAAGGCTTCTGGTGATCAAGTTAAGTATCCTACGTACTCTAAGGCACGTTTTAATGTATAAATGAAAGTAAACCATGTATATTAATATTCCAGAGTATAAAGTAGCATAGTACGCACAAATACGCTGTTTCGCAAAAACACAAGGCATAAAAGCAAGTCAAAAAAGTCGGGTCGTTACATTACCCACATGTTAATGGAAATTTTGTCCCGAAATTTAAGGAGTGACTACAAATGGTACCGTATTTAAATAAGAAGTAGCGTCTCAAAGTTTTGAAAGATTCGTGGGCTCAAAAGTGAGCTATTTACCTTGAAAGGTACTCGGGCGTATAAAAGTAAGAATAGGTATATGCCATTTATTAAGTCTCTTGTCCTAAGAGATCAACAGTTTGGTTTCGTTTCTTGCTAACACGAATATGTCATTCGAATATATACCCACAAAAGGAAAGATGATGTTTTTAGCCTTACAGGCATCTTCAGTAAGCTGGATGCATGGAATGCATCATGAATGTTACCAAAATCATCTAAAACATTAAGCGCTTATGTCGCAATACAAAGCTGACAGGTAGGATGGAAAACATGTGATCATAACCATGCGATTTGATGTCTGGATAGTGTTAGCCATGGATTTTACTAACCCCTTGATTTTGGAAGGAGACCATAGGCATAAAGAACTCGATATTTAAGAACATTTCATTTGACTAAAAGAACTGAAATTTTAGCTGAAAGTGACTAATCGGACTTATATGCAATGCAAGCCATATTTATAGTGTCTTTAGGACGGTCTGAACGAACAATGAAGGATATCGCCCAGTTTACCATACTGCAGGTGAAGTTATCCTTAGATGGAATGGAAGCACAGTTCCATAATGTAACTTCATCCTTTCAGTTACATGTTGAAGTTAGGGTTAACATTGACTAGAACAACATATAGTTGCAACCAATGAAGGAAGGAATGTGTAGAGTAACCATATCCGTGTTACAGGTATTTTACGCAGTCCCTTCCAAGAGGATACCAAGATTCATAGATTCCTAAAGTATGTTACTTTACATTTTCGAAAGAGAATCGCACGAAAGGTGTGATCTTTGAACCAGGGTGAACTCTTCGAGCGGTTTGTTCTGAATTTATCCTTATACTTAAGGGGGTGCGCGGACGAGAAGATACGTGGACCCTTGGTCGTAAAGAACGGTTTACTCTAAGTGAAAAGAATCTCAAAAACGATTCTTTGTACCTCAACCTACTGATTCATAGAGATGATGTTTACGAGGATGTTGCGATTAGCCGTGAAATATTGAGAATAGAAACCCACCTAGTGCCCTTCCTAAAATGGGGTGACCACTGAGTGTACCTCAGAAAACTGATTTATCGGCCCGCGATTTTGCCATGTCTAACCTTAAAAAGAACATTTTTCGAGTACAAAGACTTCCTAACAAATTTTTATAAATCTGCCACCCAAAGTGGCTCAAGCGTTTTTAACAAAGATTTTAATAGTAAGCTTCATCCCTAACGGAGGGAGAGAAGAAGTGTGATCCCTACATGGTGTAGTCTAATACGAAAACCTTTAATAAAATCAACCGATGAAGTTTTGAAAAACCTTTAAATGTTTGATGCGATAACATAAATGAAACAAAGTTCTTGGTAAATTTAGAAGTATGTATAACGAGTACCATTTTGCACAAAATTATTTGACTTAAAACAACTCAATAAAGGAGCGATTTTTAATTATCTTGAAGGTATAACTTAGTATGTACTAACCCAACATAAGTAAGGGTAAATTTATACATATATGATTTTATAAATCGCATAAGTGACTGAAAAATTTTTAGTACTTTCATTTGTCCATATATCTTGTAAGGACCGCACAAATAAGCAACGTGTAAAAATTTTAATAAACAGAGTTTTTCGTATTTCAGAGGTTACGAGTTGAAAAAGATCGAGTGAAAAATCTTTGAATCATTGGTTGACATGTTATAGATAATGAAAACTAATGAATTAAATGTAGTTTTGATGATTATCCGAACTTAAGTCTTTGGTCCAAAAATGTTCACGTGCGAAGCCGTTGCTAAAAAGTGAGGTATGAAGGATAGAGCATGAGAATGAGAAGTTAATCGCTGCTTGACTTTGCAATATGCCAAACAGGTTATGGCTGATATTAAAGTCGGAATACTAATGGTGTTAATATCGCTAGATGAGAATCCCTTGGAATAGGTCAGGACTTTGAGTTATGTAAGATAGAGCATCGCTCCGACAGGTGTGACGAATAAGATCCCTGGGGTAACGCAGTAATTTTGAATGGTTTAAGTGTTAGTGGATGCCCAAAGGCTCTGCAGGACGTGGTAGTAAGTGCCTTCATCACATACACACACACATGAATCTCTCAATTTTGACAGTTGTAAAGTCTTCATGATGACTTGGATACGAATAAGCAATGAAAAATTTTATATAATAAGCAAAGAAAGTTTTATAGAAACTGTTTTAGGTGACAATGTAAGAAAAGAAACGAAGTTCTTTGTAAACTAGGGTTATGTACAACATGTACCATTCAAAGTGAAATATCTTTTGAATAAAAGATTTGATTTGTAAATGCGAAAGTAAAATTTCATATGTATTTGTCAAAATAAGTAATCATTTACTTTATTTTATATAACATATACGATTTCAAAAATTTGCACGAATGGCAAATAAAATAAATTTACTTTTATAAAACTTTGAGAGGATCGTACCGTCAAATAGCGTGTGAAATTTTTTTTTTTTTTTGGCAAACAAAATTTTCATATTTCGGAGGTTACAAGTTGGAAAAAGATTGATGAGATTGAGTAAAAGATTTTTGAAAAATTTTGGGTGATATTTGGGGTAATAAAAACTATTGAATTTAAATGTGGTTGATGACTATTAGTAGGGCATAAGTCCTTTGACCAAAAATGCTTAAGTGTGAAGTTGTTGCTTATAAGTGAGATACAGATGGGAGAGTATGAGGATGGGAATTAACTACCCATTGATTTTGGAAATTTCGAACTGGTATGACTAATATTGACGTAAGAAGGGTGATGGTGTGATTATCATCAAATAAGAAATCTCTCGGAATAAGTTAGGATTTAGAGTCGCGTAAGAATGAGTATCAAATAAGATTCTTGGGTAGTATAGAATTTGAATTGCTGAAGTGACGGGATACAATTTCCATTATGTATCGTTGTCCATTGTATCAGTTTCTTTCATGGTTAGAAAGTGAGCATATTTAGTGAGGCTGTCAACGATAATCCAGATAGTGTCATAACTGTCTATTGTTTTCAGTAGTTTCGGGATGAAATCCATTTTCATCCCATCCCATTTCCATTGTGGGATCTCGGGTCATTGAAGTAACCCGGATGGTTTTTGGCTCACCATTCTCGCGAGGTATACGAATAGTCTTCTCACTATAAATAACTTTCGCTTTCATCCTTGAAAGCCAGTCCGTTCCAACTATTTCATCAAAGCTTCCTAAATTGATGAGTATTAGGTTAATCCTAAAGTCCATTCCAACCATTACATCAAGCTTCCTAACTTGATGGGTGTTAGGTTAATCTTAAGGTTTATTCCAACCAATTCTTATCGCACTGCCGTGAAAACTTCTATCAATCTTCTCAAATAACATCGGCTTGTGCGTCGGTAACTAATCCTTTCCAACTACTACTTTAAAACTTCCAAGTTTAGTTGACATGAGGTCATTTCCAATGACCCACCTGTTAATTTTTAAGGTACTACCTTAAATTACTCCTCTATCTCTGCCAGCTTACCATTAGTTTGTCCTATAGAATACTTAACTCTCATGGTTGTTAATGACTTATTAGTCATCACACTAAGGTTCTTAGATATAAGGTTTCTATCGCTCTAGTATTAAACAATTCCGAGACGATAAATCGTTGTGAAGAAACGTACCCTAACTAAAATCAGGATCCATGCGAGTCTCCATAGCTGAGATAACGCTTGCTCCACCGTAAGTGAGCCCAAAGTTTTCCCTGTTCGAGAACTTTTTCCTTAAGTGTCCAGGGTGTCTATATTTAAAACAAATTTTCGGGTTATCAATTCTGCAATCAAGGCCCTCCTTGCACAGTATCTGGGCTACGTGGTTATTCTTTCCCTACCTCTAACAGACCAGAATGCGTATGCTCAAGTGACTCCTACCAAAATTTCCTTTGAATCACTTCATATTCCTTATATAGTAGCATTGGGACTTCTATATGATTTACTTCAATATAATCACGCTGGCCTGACATCATTATATTGTACTAAATCGTACATTCATTCCAATATTACTCCATATGGTCAATGTAACGTGATCACTTCATGTTCTACTCAATTTCATCTAACGGTGCTTTATCTATGCTATCTCAAAACCAAATCTACATAATTAATCTCACGGTTTCTCGGTGTGGGTGCGTAGGTTCCGTAGGTCATGCACCAATGCCTAAATGTCCCGAAATTTCTTCAAAATGTTCGGGTTCAGGTAACGTTGTTAGGTTCCTTTCTAGAAATTCAATTTGGGTCTCGTGTCGAGTTATACGTGTAGCAAGTAGTAATACGATATGTCTTGAGGCGACTCCTAAGTCTTTGGGTATGGCTGAGCCTTAGTAGAAGAAGCTCTGACCTTGTGGAAGGAGATGTCCTCTCGACTTCTCCAATTCCTAAGAGTGTTAGGGACCTAAGTCCAGAAGTGTCGTTAGATCGTCGAGCATCGGTGAAGGATGAAAGAGATAAGTGACGGTCATGAAAGTGTACGGGATACGAGTCATCTTGTAGAAACTGAACAACCTTCTAATGTTCATACGTTTTATCTGGCTAATTTGAGTGAGCTCGGGGTATGGTTACTCCGACAAATCCTCCAATATCTCTTCCTCCGAGGATCAACTTTAGTGGGCGTGAAATCTGAGGGGTACTCCTCCTAGATTGCGTGAAGAATCGTTTCGATCTCCAGAACGGTGGAACGATAGTAACATGTGGATTACAATACCAATCCTTAGGGTTAGATGTGTGGGAAAAGGATTCAGAAAAACATTTGAACTAGGAAAGGTAAGTTTTCCAAGTCGGTACAGCGAATAGCAAGCATGTAATCAGGCACTACAGCAACCTAGATCGTCTACAGCAGTATATAGCATGGCAATATTAACAGTACTAAACAGAAGTAACATGCAATCGAAAGCAGATAGTAGTATGCAGTAGCGAGGATAAGCAATAGCATACAGCGAGTTCACATAGCAGTAAGAGTAAGCAGTTGCATGCAGCAGGTCATATGGCAGTATAAGTAAGCAGTAACATGCAGCAGTAGTAAGTAGTAACAAGTAAACGAGCAAGTTGTAGATTAGTCCTATTAGTGAATCCTACTTGTAGTGACCCGAACTTTTCCATGTTTATATATATTAATTGAGATTGATGTTTACATGATTAAATGTTTCCAACATGTTAAGCAATCAAACTTGTTAAGACTTGATTAATTGAAACAGGTTTCATATAGACAATTGACCACCCAAGTTGACCGGTGATTCACGAACGTTAAAACTTGTAAAAAAACTATATGATGACATATATATGGTTATATATATAGTTAACATGATATTATGATAAGTAAACATATCATTAATTATATTAACAATGAACTACATATGTAAAAACAAGACTACTAACTTAATGATTTTGAAACGAGACATATATGTAACGTTTATCGTTGTAACGACATTTAATGTATATATATCATATTAAGAGATATTCGTACATCATAATATCATGATATTATAATAATTTAAAATCTCTTTTGTTATTATAAACATTGGGTTAACAACATTTAACAAGATCGTTAACCTAAAGGTTTCAAAACAACACTTACATGTAACGACTAACGATGACTTAACGACTCAGTTAAAATGTATATACATGTAGTGTTTTAATATGTATTTATACACTTTTGAAAGACTTCAATACACTTATCAAAATACTTCTACTTAACAAAAATGCTTACAATTACATTCTCGTTCAGTTTCATCAACAATTCTACTCGTATGCACCCGTATTCGTACTCGTACAATACACAGCTTTTAGATGTATGTACTATTGGTATATACACTCCAATGATCAGCTCTTAGCAGCCCATGTGAGTCACCTAACACATGTGGGAACCATCATTTGGCAACTAGCATGAAATATCTCATAAGATTACAAAAATATGAGTAATCATTCATGACTTATTTACATGAAAACAAAATTACATATCCTTTATATCTAATCCATACACCAACGACCAAAAACACCTACAAACACTTTCATTCTTCAATTTTCTTCATCTAATTGAACTCTCTCAAGTTCTATCTTCAAGTTCTAAGTGTTCTTCATAAATTCCAAAAGTTCTAGTTTCATAAAATCAAGAATACTTTCAAGTTTGCTAGCTCACTTCCAATCTTGTAAGGTGATCATCCAACCTCAAGAAATCTTTGTTTCTTACAGTAGGTTATCATTCTAATACAAGGTAATAATCATATTCAAACTTTGGTTCAATTTCTATAACTATAACAATCTTATTTCAAGTGATGATCTTACTTGAACTTGTTTTCGTGTCATGATTTTGCTTCAAGAACTTTGAGCCATCCAAGGATCCATTGAAGCTAGATCCATTTTTCTATTTTCCAGTAGGTTCATCCAAGGAACTTAAGGTAGTAATGATGTTCATAACATCATTCGATTCATACATATAAAGCTATCTTATTCGAAGGTTTAAACTTGTAATCACTAGAACATAGTTTAGTTAATTCTAAACTTGTTCGCAAACAAAAGTTAATCCTTCTAACTTGACTTTTAAAATCAACTAAACACATGTTCTATATCTATATGATATGCTAACTTAATGATTTAAAACCTGGAAACACGAAAAACACCGTAAAACCGGATTTACGCCGTCGTAGTAACACCGCGGGCTGTTTTGGGTTAGTTAATTAAAAACTATGATAAACTTTGATTTAAAAGTTGTTATTCTGAGAAAATGATTTTTATTATGAACATGAAACTATATCCAAAAATTATGGTTAAACTCAAAGTGGAAGTATGTTTTCTAAAATGGTCATCTAGACGTCGTTCTTTCGACTGAAATGACTACCTTTACAAAAACGACTTGTAACTTATTTTTCCGACTAGAAACCTATATTTTTTTTGTTTAGATTCATAAAATAGAGTTCAATATGAAACCATAGCAATTTGATTCACTCAAAACGGATTTAAAATGAAGAAGTTATGGGTAAAACAAGATTGGATAATTTTTCTCATTTTAGCTACGTGAAAATTGGTAACAAATCTATTCCAACCATAACTTAATCAACTTGTATTATATATTATGTAATCTTGAGATACCATAGACACGTATACAATGTTTCGACCTATCATGTCGACACATCTATATATATTTCGGAACAACCATAGACACTCTATATGTGAATGTTGGAGTTAGCTATACAGGGTTGAGGTTGATTCCAAAATATATATAGTTTGAGTTGTGATCAATACTGAGATACGTATACACTGGGTCGTGGATTGATTCAAGATAATATTTATCGATTTATTTCTGTACATCTAACTGTGGACAACTAGTTGTAGGTTACTAACGAGGACAGCTGACTTAATAAACTTAAAACATCAAAATATATTAAAAGTGTTGTAAATATATTTTGAACATACTTTGATATATATGTATATATTGTTATAGGTTCGTGAATCAACCAGTGGCCAAGTCTTACTTCCCGACGAAGTAAAAATCTGTGAAAGTGAGTTATAGTCCCACTTTTAAAATCTAATATTTTTGGGATGAGAATACATGCAGGTTTTATAAATGATTTACAAAATAGACACAAGTACGTGAAACTACATTCTATGGTTGAATTATCGAAATCGAATATGCCCCTTTTTATTAAGTCTGGTAATCTAAGAATTAGGGAACAGACACCCTAATTGACGCGAATCCTAAAGATAGATCTATTGGGCCTAACAAACCCCATCCAAAGTACCGGATGCTTTAGTACTTCGAAATTTATATCATATCCGAAGGGTGTCCCGGAATGATGGGGATATTCTTATATATGCATCTTGTTATTGTCGGTTACCAGGTGTTCACCATATGAATGATTTTTATCTCTATGTATGGGATGTGTATTGAAATATGAAATCTTGTGGTCTATTGTTACGATTTGATATATATAGGTTAAACCTATAACTCACCAACATTTTTGTTGACGTTTTAAGCATGTTTATTCTCAGGTGATTATTAAGAGCTTCCGCTGTCGCATACTTAAATAAGGACAAGATTTGGAGTCCATGCTTGTATGATATTGTGTAAAAACTGCATTCAAGAAACTTATTTTGTTGTAACATATTTGTATTGTAAACCATTATGTAATGGTCGTGTGTAAACAGGATATTTTAGATTATCATTATTTGATAATCTACGTAAAGCTTTTTAAACCTTTATTGATGAAATAAAGGTTATGGTTTGTTTAAAAATGAATGCAGTCTTTGAAAAACGTCTCATATAGAGGTCAAAACCTCGCAACGAAATCAATTAATATGGAACGTTTTTAATCAATAAGAACGGGACATTTCAGTTGGTATCCGAGCGTTGGTCTTAGAGAACCAGAAAATTTGCATTAGTGTGTCTTATCGAGTTGTTAGGATGCATTAGTGAGTCTGGACTTCGACCGTGTTTTCTTTAAAAATGATTGCTTAACATTTTTGTTGGAAACTATATATTTTTAACATATGAATATTATGTGATATATTAATCTCTTAACGTGTTTGATATTATGTGATAGATGTCTACCTCTAGAACAAGTCCCATTGACTCACCTAATAATAATGAAGAGTCAAATGTAAATTGGAATGATTTGTGGACTGATTCACAAGTTCCCGAAGAGGAACCGGAAGAAGAGTCGGAACCGGAAGAAGAATCGGAACCGGAAGAAGAATCGGAACCGGATGAAGAAATAGAACCGGTGGGGGAAATAATAAAACGGTTAAGTAAAAGAAAATCCTCAACCAACCGACCAAAGTTAATTATGGTCAATGGTGTTTCCGCCAAGGAAGCAAAATATTGGGAGGATTACCAATTCTCCGATGAATCGGATTCCGACGAGAATTCCGATGATGTTATAGAAATTACCCCAACTGAATTTAAAAAGGCAAAAGAAAATAATAAGGGAAAGGGCATAAAAATAGAGAAATCTAATTCCAACCCCGATGAACTTTATATGTATCGTCAACCCCCGAAGTCCTTAAGTTGTAACAATGACCCGGGAACCTCTAAACCACCAGGTTTTTCTAAACCAATGTGGACAACGACGGCTCGTATTAGGGGAACATCATATATCCCTAGAAACTTGGCAAAACGAACCAAAACCGAAGAAGAAGAAACGAGCGAGTCGGAATAAGATAGTTGTATTCGTGTGGTGTAATATATGGAATATAGTGTTCTTATGCTTTATGATATATGTAAAAATTGCTTGTATTAATAAGTATTTTTTTTATGAATCTAACTCTTGTCTATTTTACAGTTTAAAAACACAAAATGGATAGACAACCCAATATTTTAAGAGACCTACCCGGAGACATGATTGATGAAATCTTGTCTAGAGTCGGCCAGAATTCTTCGGCACAACTATTTAAGGCGAGATCAGTTTGTAAGACATTCGAAGAACGTTCCAAGAATGTCTTGGTTTATAAGAGACTTTCGTTTGAAATATGGGGGATATCACATTGGGAAACCCATAAGTTACGATGTGTTTACTTTGACGCATATATTGCGGGGAACCCAAATGCTATTTTACGCAACGGGTTAAGAAATTATTTTGACTCAATATATCCGAATATTGGACTTCGTGATTTAGAAAAAGCGGCTAACATGCAACATAAAGAAGCATGTTATGCTTACGGATTAGTAATGTTCGCTTCTCACCAAAGTGAGAACAAGAACATCGGGCTACAACTATTAAACAAAACGTTTCCACAAGTGACGGAGTCGGTAATTGGGGTAAGAAATGAGGTTTTTAGATTATTACGGGACTGTTGGACATTACGTAACCCTCGTCCCTTTGATGACGTTACAACACGCTGTCTTATCAACGGCCATAACGGTTATGTTGCACAAGACCAAGGATGGGAAGTAGTCCTAGTAAAACCAGAATGCATGACTTGTTTCTGGATGTATGAATTACGTGTCTTTATTGCCTTTGCTGAACGACTTGTGTACTAGCTAGAATTGTCTTCACAACTATCTTGTATCAAAGTTATTGTGTGCTATATTTCATGCTTTATGTAAAATAAGCGGTATTGTAAGTTTGTAAAATATTGTATAAAAGTTTGAACGCGAAATATTATTATAATCAGTTTTTCATATAGAATTGTAGTGGTTGAATTGTATATTAGCTACTAAGTATGAACTTAACGGGTAGGTACTACCCGAATTTAAACTTATAAAACGCTAATATGAAGAAAAAGCTTTTATAAATGAGTTCATATTATGCTACGAAATACTATTAACGACTCTTAATATTCTGTATGATTAACTTGTTCCATTTAACTATTTTGAAGGAAATGGCACCGACTACTCGACACACCGTGAATATGAACGAAGAGGAATTCCGTACTTTTCTAGCTTCAAACATAGCCGCAGTACAGGCTGCGCTACATACCAACAATAACCTTGGATCTAGCAGTACAGGAAATCGTGTAGGATGCACCTACAAAGAATTCACTGCCTGCAAACCTTTGGAATTTGATGGAACCGAAGGACCGATCGGATTGAAACGGTGGACCGAGAAGGTTGAATCGGTGTTTGCCATAAGTAAGTGTACTGAAGAGGACAAAGTGAAGTACGCTACGCATACCTTCACAGGTTCTGCGTTAACATGGTGGAATACCTATCTAGAGCAAGTGGGACAAGATGATGCGTACGCACTACCGTGGTCAGCATTCAAGCACTTGATGAACGAGAAGTACCGTCCCAGAACCGAGGTCAATAAGCTCAAGATAGAACTTAGAGGGTTACGAACCCAAGGATTTGATATTACCACGTACGAAAGACGATTCACAGAATTGTGCCTATTGTGTCCGGGAGCATTCGAAGATGAGGAAGAGAAGATCGACGCGTTTGTGAAAGGATTACCAGAAAGAATCCAAGAAGATATAAGTTCACACGAGCCCGCCTCCATACAACAGGCATGTAGAATGGCTCACAAACTAGTGAACCAGATTGAAGAAAGAATTAAAGAACAGACTGCTGAAGAGGCCAATGTGAAGCAAGTCAAAAGAAAGTGGGAGGAAAACGGTGATAAGAATCACCAATACAACAACAACAGCAATTACAACAATAATCGCAACAATTATCCCAACAATCGCAACATCAATCGCAACTATAACAAACGGCCCAACAACAACAACAACAACAACAACAACAACAACAGCAACTACAACAATCATCCCAACAACAATAATAACCGCAACAACAACAACAATCAGAAGCAACTATGCCAAAGGTGTGAAAAGAATCACTCGGGGTTCTGCACCAAATTTTGCAACAAGTGTAAAAGAAATGGTCATAGCGCGGCGAAGTGTGAGGTCTACGGACCAGGGGTTAATAGAACGAAAGGAACAAATGGTGTCGGAACGAGTAATGGCGGAGCAAGTAGTGTCGGAGCAAGTTATGCCAATGTAGTTTGTTATAAATGTGGAAAACCAGGCCACATTATTAGAAATTGCCCGAACCAGGAGAACACGAATGGACAAGGCCGTGGAAGAGTTTTCAATATTAATGCGGTAGAGGCACAGGAAGACCCGGAGCTTGTTACGGGTACGTTTCTTATTGACAATAAATCTGCTTACGTTTTATTTGATTCGGGTGCGGATAGAAGCTATATGAGTAGAGATTTTTGTGCTAAATTAAGTTGTCCATTGACGCCTTTGGATAGTAAATTTTTACTCGAATTAGCAAATGGTAAATTAATTTCAGCAGATAATATATGTCGGAATCGAGAAATTAAACTGGTTAGCGAAACATTTAAGATTGATTTGATACCAGTAGAGTTAGGGAGTTTTGATGTGATAATCGGTATGGACTGGTTGAAAGAAGTGAAAGCGGAGATCGTTTGTTACAAAAATGCAATTCGCATTATACGAGAAAAAGGAAAACCCTTAATGGTGTACGGAGAAAAGGGCAACACGAAGCTACATCTTATTAGTAATTTGAAGGCACAAAAACTAATAAGAAAAGGTTGCTATGCTGTTCTAACACACGTCGAGAAAGTACAAACTGAAGAAAAGAGCATCAATGATGTTCCCATTGCAAAAGAATTTCCCGATGTATTTCCGAAAGAATTACCGGGATTACCCCCACATCGATCCGTTGAATTTCAAATAGATCTTGTACCAGGAGCTGCACCAATAGCTCGTGCTCCTTACAGACTCGCACCCAGTGAGATGAAAGAACTGCAAAGCCAATTACAAGAACTTTTAGAGCGTGGTTTCATTCGACCAAGCACATCACCGTGGGGAGCTCCTGTTTTGTTTGTCAAGAAGAAAGATGGTACATTCAGGTTGTGTATCGACTACCGAGAGTTGAACAAACTTACCATCAAGAACCGCTACCCACTACCGAGAATCGACGACTTATTTGATCAACTACAAGGCTCGTCTGTTTATTCAAAGATTGACTTACGTTCCGGGTATCATCAAATGCGGGTGAAAGAAGATGATATTCCAAAGACTGCTTTCAGAACACGTTACGGTCATTACGAGTTTATGGTCATGCCGTTTGGTTTAACTAATGCACCAGCTGTGTTCATGGACCTTATGAACCGAGTGTGTGGACCATACCTTGACAAGTTTGTCATTGTTTTCATTGATGACATACTTATTTACTCAAAGAATGACCAAGAACACGGTGAACATTTGAGAAAGGTGTTAGAAGTATTGAGGAAGGAAGAATTGTACGCTAAGTTTTCAAAGTGTGCATTTTGGTTGGAAGAAGTTCAATTCCTCGGTCACATAGTGAACAAAGAAGGTATTAAGGTGGATCCGGCAAAGATAGAAACTGTTGAAAAGTGGGAAACCCCGAAAACTCTGAAACACATACGCCAGTTTTTAGGACTAGCTGGTTACTACAGAAGGTTCATCCAAGACTTTTCCAGAATAGCAAAACCCTTGACTGCATTAACGCATAAAGGGAAGAAATTTGAATGGAATGATGAACAAGAGAAAGCGTTTCAGTTATTGAAGAAAAAGCTAACTACGGCACCTATATTGTCATTGCCTGAAGGGAATGATGATTTTGTGATTTATTGTGACGCATCAAAGCAAGGTCTCGGTTGTGTATTAATGCAACGAACGAAGGTGATTGCTTATGCGTCTAGATAATTGAAGATTCACGAACAAAATTATACGACGCATGATTTGGAATTAGGCGCGGTTGTTTTTGCATTAAAGACTTGGAGGCACTACTTATATGGGGTCAAAAGTATTATATATACCGACCACAAAAGTCTTCAACACATATTTAATCAGAAACAACTGAATATGAGGCAGCGTAGGTGGATTGAATTATTGAATGATTACGATTTTGAGATTCGTTACCACCCGGGGAAGGCAAATGTGGTAGCCGATGCCTTGAGCAGGAAGGATAGAGAACCCATTCGAGTAAAATCTATGAATATAATGATTCATAATAACATTACTACTCAAATAAAGGAGGCGCAACAAGGAGTTTTAAAAGAGGGAAATTTAAAGGATGAAATACCCAAAGGATCGGAGAAGCATCTTAATATTCGGGAAGACGGAACCCGGTATAGGGCTGAAAGGATTTGGGTACCAAAATTTGGAGATATGAGAGAAATGGTACTTAGAGAAGCTCATAAAACCAGATACTCAATACATCCTGGAACGGGGAAGATGTACAAGGATCTCAAGAAACATTTTTGGTGGCCGGGTATGAAAGCCGATGTTGCTAAATACGTAGGAGAATGTTTGACGTGTTCTAAGGTCAAAGCTGAGCATCAGAAACCATCAGGTCTACTTCAACAACCCGAAATCCCGGAATGGAAATGGGAAAACATTACCATGGATTTCATCACTAAATTGCCAAGGACTGCAAGTGGTTTTGATACTATTTGGGTAATAGTTGATCGTCTCACCAAATCAGCACACTTCCTACCAATAAGAGAAGATGACAAGATGGAGAAGTTAGCACGACTGTATTTGAAGGAAGTCGTCTCCAGACATGGAATACCAATCTCTATTATCTCTGATAGGGATGGCAGATTTATTTCAAGATTCTGGCAGACATTACAGCAAGCATTAGGAACTCGTCTAGACATGAGTACTGCCTATCATCCACAAACTGATGGGCAGAGCGAAAGGACGATACAAACGCTTGAAGACATGCTACGAGCATGTGTTATTGATTTCGGAAACAGTTGGGATCGACATCTACCGTTAGCAGAATTTTCCTACAACAACAGCTACCATTCAAGCATTGAGATGGCGCCGTTTGAAGCACTTTATGGTAGAAAGTGCAGGTCTCCGATTTGTTGGAATGAGGTGGGGGATAGACAGATTACGGGTCCAGAGATTATACAAGAAACTACCGAGAAGATCATCCAAATTCAACAACGGTTGAAAACCGCCCAAAGTCGACAAAAGAGCTACGCTGACATTAAAAGAAAAGATATAGAATTTGAAATTGGAGAGATGGTCATGCTTAAAGTTTCACCTTGGAAAGGCGTTGTTCGATTTGGTAAACGAGGGAAATTAAATCCAAGGTATATTGGACCATTCAAGATTATTGATCGTGTCGGACCAGTAGCTTACCGACTTGAGTTACCTCAACAACTCGCGGCTGTACATAACACTTTCCACGTCTCGAATTTGAAGAAATGTTTTGCTAAAGAAGATCTCACTATTCCGTTAGATGAAATCCAAATCAACGAAAAACTCCAATTCATCGAAGAACCCGTCGAAATAATGGATCGTGAGGTTAAAAGACTTAAGCAAAACAAGATACCAATTGTTAAGGTTCGATGGAATGCTCGTAGAGGACCCGAGTTCACCTGGGAGCGTGAAGATCAGATGAAGAAGAAATACCCGCATCTATTTCCAGAAGATTCGTCAACACCTTCAACAGCTTAAAATTTCGGGACGAAATTTATTTAACGGGTAGGTACTGTAGTGACCCGAACTTTTCCATGTTTATATATATTAATTGAGATTGATGTTTACATGATTAAATGTTTCCAACATGTTAAGCAATCAAACTTGTTAAGACTTGATTAATTGAAACAGGTTTCATATAGACAATTGACCACCCAAGTTGACCGGTGATTCACGAACGTTAAAACTTGTAAAAAAACTATATGATGACATATATATGGTTATATATATAGTTAACATGATATTATGATAAGTAAACATATCATTAATTATATTAACAATGAACTACATATGTAAAAACAAGACTACTAACTTAATGATTTTGAAACGAGACATATATGTAACGTTTATCGTTGTAACGACATTTAATGTATATATATCATATTAAGAGATATTCGTACATCATAATATCATGATATTATAATAATTTAAAATCTCTTTTGTTATTATAAACATTGGGTTAACAACATTTAACAAGATCGTTAACCTAAAGGTTTCAAAACAACACTTACATGTAACGACTAACGATGACTTAACGACTCAGTTAAAATGTATATAAATGTAGTGTTTTAATATGTATTTATACACTTTTGAAAGACTTCAATACACTTATCAAAATACTTCTACTTAACAAAAATGCTTACAATTACATTCTCATTCAGTTTCATCAACAATTCTACTCGTATGCACCCGTATTCGTACTCGTACAATACACAGCTTTTAGATGTATGTACTATTGGTATATACACTCCAATGATCAGCTCTTAGCAGCCCATGTGAGTCACCTAACACATGTGGGAACCATCATTTGGCAACTAGCATGAAATATCTCATAAGATTACAAAAATATGAGTAATCATTCATGACTTATTTACATGAAAACAAAATTACATATCCTTTATATCTAATCCATACACCAACGACCAAAAACACCTACAAACACTTTCATTCTTCAATTTTCTTCATCTAATTGAACTCTCTCAAGTTCTATCTTCAAGTTCTAAGTGTTCTTCATAAATTCCAAAAGTTCTAGTTTCATAAAATCAAGAATACTTTCAAGTTTGCTAGCTCACTTCCAATCTTGTAAGGTGATCATCCAACCTCAAGAAATCTTTGTTTCTTACAGTAGGTTATCATTCTAATACAAGGTAATAATCATATTCAAACTTTGGTTCAATTTCTATAACTATAACAATCTTATTTCAAGTGATGATCTTACTTGAACTTGTTTTCGTGTCATGATTTTGCTTCAAGAACTTTGAGCCATCCAAGGATCCATTGAAGCTAGATCCATTTTTCTATTTTCCAGTAGGTTCATCCAAGGAACTTAAGGTAGTAATGATGTTCATAACATCATTCGATTCATACATATAAAGCTATCTTATTCGAAGGTTTAAACTTGTAATCACTAGAACATAGTTTAGTTAATTCTAAACTTGTTCGCAAACAAAAGTTAATCCTTCTAACTTGACTTTTAAAATCAACTAAACACATGTTCTATATCTATATGATATGCTAACTTAATGATTTAAAACCTGGAAACACGAAAAACACCGTAAAACCGGATTTACGCCGTCGTAGTAACACCGCGGGCTGTTTTGGGTTAGTTAATTAAAAACTATGATAAACTTTGATTTAAAAGTTGTTATTCTGAGAAAATGATTTTTATTATGAACATGAAACTATATCCAAAAATTATGGTTAAACTCAAAGTGGAAGTATGTTTTCTAAAATGGTCATCTAGACGTCGTTCTTTCGACTGAAATGACTACCTTTACAAAAACGACTTGTAACTTATTTTTCCGACTAGAAACCTATATTTTTTTTGTTTAGATTCATAAAATAGAGTTCAATATGAAACCATAGCAATTTGATTCACTCAAAACGGATTTAAAATGAAGAAGTTATGGGTAAAACAAGATTGGATAATTTTTCTCATTTTAGCTACGTGAAAATTGGTAACAAATCTATTCCAACCATAACTTAATCAACTTGTATTATATATTATGTAATCTTGAGATACCATAGACACGTATACAATGTTTCGACCTATCATGTCGACACATCTATATATATTTCGGAACAACCATAGACACTCTATATGTGAATGTTGGAGTTAGCTATACAGGGTTGAGGTTGATTCCAAAATATATATAGTTTGAGTTGTGATCAATACTGAGATACGTATACACTGGGTCGTGGATTGATTCAAGATAATATTTATCGATTTATTTCTGTACATCTAACTGTGGACAACTAGTTGTAGGTTACTAACGAGGACAGCTGACTTAATAAACTTAAAACATCAAAATATATTAAAAGTGTTGTAAATATATTTTGAACATACTTTGATATATATGTATATATTGTTATAGGTTCGTGAATCAACCAGTGGCCAAGTCTTACTTCCCGACGAAGTAAAAATCTGTGAAAGTGAGTTATAGTCCCACTTTTAAAATCTAATATTTTTGGGATGAGAATACATGCAGGTTTTATAAATGATTTACAAAATAGACACAAGTACGTGAAACTACATTCTATGGTTGAATTATCGAAATCGAATATGCCCCTTTTTATTAAGTCTGGTAATCTAAGAATTAGGGAACAGACACCCTAATTGACGCGAATCCTAAAGATAGATCTATTGGGCCTAACAAACCCCATCCAAAGTACCGGATGCTTTAGTACTTCGAAATTTATATCATATCCGAAGGGTGTCCCGGAATGATGGGGATATTCTTATATATGCATCTTGTTATTGTCGGTTACCAGGTGTTCACCATATGAATGATTTTTATCTCTATGTATGGGATGTGTATTGAAATATGAAATCTTGTGGTCTATTGTTACGATTTGATATATATAGGTTAAACCTATAACTCACCAACATTTTTGTTGACGTTTTAAGCATGTTTATTCTCAGGTGATTATTAAGAGCTTCCGCTGTCGCATACTTAAATAAGGACAAGATTTGGAGTCCATGCTTGTATGATATTGTGTAAAAACTGCATTCAAGAAACTTATTTTGTTGTAACATATTTGTATTGTAAACCATTATGTAATGGTCGTGTGTAAACAGGATATTTTAGATTATCATTATTTGATAATCTACGTAAAGCTTTTTAAACCTTTATTGATGAAATAAAGGTTATGGTTTGTTTAAAAATGAATGCAGTCTTTGAAAAACGTCTCATATAGAGGTCAAAACCTCGCAACGAAATCAATTAATATGGAACGTTTTTAATCAATAAGAACGGGACATTTCACTACTCGGCCTGGTCTAGACTCACTAATGCAACCTAATTCCTTATAACCAATGCTCTGATACCAAATGTGATGCCCCGTACAAAACCATCGTGTACGATTCGTCAACAACAGGATCTTTACACGGTTAAATACTATATGCTGTTTGAAAACCAGTTTGTATTCATAAAAAGATAGCATTTTACAAAAGATAACGTGACACAGAGGTCATTACAAAGCCATTATTCAAATAACATAAGTTGCGAATGCAAAATAAAAGTTTCATGATTGAGACATCTCTAAGTAATGTAGTGAAAATCTAACACAGCAGGTCCTTAACAGCAAATCAATAACACCAAGACAGCAAGTCTAACAGCGGAAGCAACAAACCTCTAAGCACCTGAGAAAACATGCTTAAAAACGTCAACAATAATGTTGGTGAGCTATAGTTTAAGTTGTAACAGTAATGTAAGATTGACCACAAGATTTCAATGTTTCAAAGTAGTAAGAAAAGTATATGTTTAACCGCTGGCACATGGTAACTAGACTTAACGTAAATATAAATATCACCCCCTAAAAGTACACCTGGCGAGTGCGTATGTCCTCGAAGTATTAAACACCCGTTAAATGCTAGCGCGACTAGCCTGAGTTGGGATGTCAAACCCTATAGATCCATACTTTCGAAGTACTAAAACATCCGGTACTTTGGATGAGGCTTGTTGGGCCCGATAGATCTATCTTTAGGATTCGCGTCAATTAGGGTGTCTGTTCCCTAATTCTTAGATTACCAGACTTAATAAAAAGGGGCATATTCGACTTCGATAATCCAACCATAGAATGTAGTTTCACGTACTTGTGTCAATTTCGTAAAACAGTTATAAAAGTTGCGCATGTATTCTCAGCCCAAAAATATAAAGGGTAAAAAGGCAAATGAAACTCACGATACTGTATTTTGTAGTAAAAATACATATGACGTCATTGAACAATGCAGGGTTGGCCTCGGATTCACGAACCTATATCAATTGTGTATATATTAATACGTATAGTGTAAGTTACAAAATTTCATTTATTAATATGTATTATTTATATATTATAGTTTTGTAGAATTTATTCTAACCTTTATTTTAAAACGTATACTTATATTATATTTTATATATATATATATCGATTTTATGTATATATATCTATAATGATTTACGTTTATATAAATAGTGACATTAATATATTTATATACATATATTTGTGGTTAGTATTGTATTTATGAAATTTTATTAGTTTGTTATGTGAATTATTAATACAATCCTAGTATATACCATAAGTATATATATAGTGTACAAAAGATTTATTTGTTAAAATAATAATTTAGATAATAATGATTTACAAATAATAATAATAATTTTATTAATAATGATAATACTACTGCAGCGTCGGTTCTTGGAACAAAACAAAAAAAATTGATTTCGTAATAGATAACATTATAGATAATGTTTATAACACGAAATAGTTTTCTAAACATGTATAAAAACTACTGGAATCGTCAATTTGATCAGAAACATATACACGAACGCGAATTTGTCTCAAGAACAATTGTTGACTTTTTTTAAACTAAACTTTGACTTCAAAATTCAAGATCGATATAAAGATTTGAGAGTTGAGATTTTGCAGATAGATTCAAAGAAAGATTTCTAACCTTTCTGCATTTTTAGATTTTGAAACTTTATTCGAAATTGAATTAAGAGAAAAAAAAATTGGAGCGTGCAGAGAAGAAGAAAAAAAAAATATCGCTGTGCTCTTTAATCCCATTGGATTTCCTTTTTATTTGATTTGCAATTATACATAATCATTTTGTAATAATAGAGATCGGTTGATAAAAAATGGAGAAAATGTCAACACGGGTTCACGAGTTGGGAGCAGGAAAGAAACAAAAAAAATAATAATAATAGAGATAAAGGATACAGAGGTCAAGCGTATAATATAGATCCCTACTGTTTTTTTTTTAATTAATAATAATAATATATAATAACAATACTATTAATATCTAATAATATTAATAATAATGATAAATATAATATTAATGATAATAATAATTGTAAAAATGATAATAATAATAATAATAATAATAATAATAATAATAATAATACCATACTAATTATGATAATATTAATATTTTATCGATAATAATAATATTAGTAATAATAATTTAATTTATACATCCAATTTCATCTTTATATGATATAAAGTGATATTATGAATACAAATATTGATATTTGACGATACAAATAACATTACTACAACAACAATATTTGTATTTAAATTTAATTTATTAATATCATCTATTATTATGTAATATTTAATAATTATGTAATATGTATTGTAACATATACTAAATATTATATATTTATGCATTTTAATATAAATATATTATAATATTTATTTACATACTAATTATATTATACTTATGTATGTAATTATGAAAAATATAAATGTTTTATATATGTAAGTATTATATATATTTATTAAAATAGTACATTATTTCATCATAGATATATTATAAATTTCTACATATACATAATATAATAATTATGTATAAAATCATATATATATATAGTTATATTTATGTATATATGTATACTACCATATATATAAAATCATGTTTTAAATGTTGAGTAGATGATTAATTATGTATATTAAACAATTAACTACAAAGTATAACATTGTACATTTAATATTTTGATAACGTTGGTAAAATATGTTTGAATCATTTATATACAATATACTATATATATTCAAAATGAAAATCTTTAGTTATTAAATGTTATCTTTTATAATAACAAAATTACTTAATAGTTCATTAATACTAATATAATTAGTTTTATATATAATTATTTATATTTACATTCTTAGTTACAATTAAAGGTTCATGAATCGTCGGAAATAGTTAAAGGTCAAATGTTATCATGAAATAGTTCAAACATAATGAGACTCGGTTTAATAGACTTTGCTTATCGAGTCGAATCATATAAGATTATGTTTAAATTTGGTCGGAAATTCCCGGGTCATCACAGTACCTACCCGTTAAAGAAATTTCGTCCCGAAATTTGAGTGAGGTCGTCATAGCTAACAATAAATATGTTTTCCTGACGAATATGAGTTGATAACTTGAGTTTTATCATCATTGAGTAATATGGATAAAAATAATTCGATTATTCGAAGAGTGCGAATGAAGCTATTCACAAAAGGATGAAATGAGAAACAAAGATTTGTTTTTAACTTTTGACGTAGTCAGGTTTGAATTTAGAAAATAAGGCGCGTCTTAACTTTTGACATTGCCTTGGTTGAATTCCGGAATTTAAGGGATTTAAAGAAAATCTTGAAGATCTATAAAATCTGATTCTTCGGGATTTATGGAAATTAAGATCTCTTTAATTAAATACGGTGATCTGCCCCGATTACTACGTCTGATATTTCCAGTATAAATTAAGCTCTTCCTTTCCATTATTCTCACCATTCTTATACTTTCTTTCTTAGTTCATACATCCAAAAGATTCTGAAAATGATTAATCCAGTTCTGATCCTTGTCCTCATCCTTACTATCGCAACAATCATTCTCCTTTTTCAACTTCCACCAGAGGAATCTGCTTTCTTCTACTTCGCCCTCGGGATTATAATGTTTTTAATTCTCCCGTGTCTTTATGTTGCGATAAACATTGATATACACGGTTTGTAATTTATGTGTTGTTATCGGACTTTATATTCTCCCTTATATTTCAAAGCTCTATGCTTTTGTTTTCTCTTCCCGACTTCAAGTCAAGCGAATAATGGTCCAGAATTTATAGATATAGAGTTTCGAATGATTATAATGTTCTAAGCATGAAGGAACGTGATATCACGATTTGATTTTCAAATTTATCAACATCACGGAAGATAGAACCATCAAGAATACATTTTCTTGATTTGTTACGGAGTTAAGTAGGATGAAAGAGTTATGTAACATGGCACATGATGACGTTATGATCTGTGAATCATCACGTTTCATTTAGAAACTCAGCATGACTTACTGTAATATAATCACGTTGATCAAGTGTCATTATATTATACTAACTCATGCATCAGTTCCCATCATTACTACAATAACATTCATATTTTAAGCTTGAAAATTTACAGAATATAGAAACTAACAGTTTCTATATGATGTAATACTGATAGCACGAAAAGATTAATGATTTCAGATAAGAATAGTTATAAAAATATCTCCAGAAATATGGAGGATATTTATAATGAAAGGTACGATAATATCTCAGAATATTTAAGATCAGAGGATGATAGAAACTATTGTCTGCAAGGGTTTAGAGTAAGGAGCAAGTTATTCACTATAGACTTTAGCAGACATTGAATTATTTGGATTCTTTGAAGTCAAACTTATTCTTTGTGATTTATCCACGGCTTTCTTCATAGTTTCGCATAATCTGCTTTTCGGTACTATATTTTCTATTGAATGTTTCCAATATATTGATACACAGGAAGCACGAAGAGGTATATAATTTCGGACGAGAATATTTATGAAAATATCCTCAGAAATATCAAAGATATTGATGATGATATTTTGGAATTTCTAAGTTCGACGGTTGATGGAGAAAGATTTTCCGCAAGATTTTAACATGACTTCGGAGCAAGATATTCTCTAAAGATTTCAACGGATCCAGAATTACCTGAATCCTTTGAATATAGGATTTGGTCCTTGTATTTGTCCTTGGTCTCCTTCATGGGTAACTCAATCTGTTTTTCAATACCCAATTTTCTATCGAGCGTTCCTAACACTCCTTTCTTTATCATCAAACTTTTGTCCGTTTAGACCATCTACCATTTTTCTGTTTCCTCTGCATTTAATGCTATGATATCTGAATCATCGGTTATTAATCCGAGGTGGTTTCAGGAGAATTGTGTTTTTAGATGATTAAACGCTGATGGTAATATGATGGAATATGAAAGGTTACCTGGTAACAATAAAAGAGCACGCGTATATATAAACGTTATAATAAGGTTGTTTCGTACGAAAAGTCGAAGTTGACTTGTTGGAGTTGTGACAAAATTGGCTAATTTTGAAAAGGGATCGCAAAGTTGTTTTTGTTAATAAATGCCAAAGGATCTGACGCGGCTACGTGTTGAACTTTTACTCAATTGCCGAGAGTTTCTCAGGTGCATAACTATATGCATAAATCTTTCCTTCCGTAGATGAAGTGCGGTTGATTCATCCTATCGATTGAGGTGTTTTCAAGAATCATGAAAGGTTTGAACGCAGAATGTAATCGTGAAGATACAAATGAGGTTTAAGACGAAATCAAGTGGCAAACTTGAAGAATTGTTTAGTTTCATATGTTATATTCAATATTTTAATTCATTTTAATTGTCCAATGTTATTAGTCCACAGTCGATAGTCCACAGTTGACAGTGCAATCATTCATATATAGTTTAATATATAATATTTGAATTAATTAATACGTATCGTGACCCGTGTACATGTCTCAGACTCGATCACAACTCAAAGTATATATATTATTATAGAATCAACCTCAACCCTGTATAGAGAACTCTATCATTACTGCATATAGAGTGTCTATGGTGATTCCAAATAATATATATAGATGTGTCGATATGATATGTCAAAACCTTGTATACGTGTCCCAATATTTAAAGTGCGTAAAATAAATAACAGAAATTAAATGACGATAAATAAAGTGCGTAAAGTAAATAACAGAAATTAAATGACAATAAATAAAATTGCGAGAATATAAATTGCGATAAAATAAATTGCGATAAATAAATTGCGATAAATAAAATGTAATACGGAATTAACAGTTAGCTAGGAACAGTTAGCTAGGATTTTGTTAGCGTGGTTTCTTAATAAAATTTAATATTGTTAATTAGTCTGTTTCTAATCAATTTTTATTGTGTCCATTATTTCTTCATTATGCCACTTGTTGGATTCTGATAGGTCAAAATTCAAATATGAAATTGAATTTGAATGAAAATAGTTATTCTTTGGTGAACGGATAAGTATCCCGGTGGTTGTAAATAGGATAGTGAATAACTGTTGAATCAGATTCGAAGAATATACAGTGTAACTTATTAATGTGAAATTTAAATATTCCTCGGGTATTACCTACCCGTTAAAATATTTTTATTATTAACAGTTTGTACAAAAGAATTTTTAATTACAATCTTTATGAAAACATATATACATATATATTTTCTTCAGATGTAATCATGAATTTAATGAGTTAACATGATATTAAACTCATTTAGTTTTCAGTTGGAACTAGAATAAATAATCTCTAAATCATTAGAGATTACATAATCACCATGTCGAACGAAGATAACTGATGTAGAATGTCATGTAGAATGATGATTATACTCGAGGTATAGATTGAGATGTTGAGGCATGTGATATTGAAATTTGGGTTGTTGGTGGTACCGTTGGTGCCGGTGATTTGGATGAAGCTGGTACGTTTTGCACCATATTTTCCAAGACTACAACTTATGCGCGAAGTTCGTTAACTTCTTCTATTACACCGGGATGATTGTCGGTTCGGACGAGCGGATGAATGAGGTTTAGAATCTGAGATAGTATATGATCGTGATGAGATACTTTGGAAATGAGAGAGAAAATGGTGTCTCGAACAGGTTCGCCGGTAAACGTTTTAGGTTCATTGTCAAGAGGTGAATTTGGTTAGTGGAAATGATCGCCTTCTTCGCGTTTCCATTGATTAAGTCGACTACGAACCCATCTCCAATTCATTCAGAATAGATGATGGCTAATTGATCGATTCATTCCGGTTACTCTGCTTTCGGAGCTCGAGTGGAAATCCATATCGAAATAGCTGTCGGAATAACTATCGAAATAGCTATCGAAATCAGATGGACTCGAACTGGTTGAGGGATTCATCTCGTACGATCAGATGAAGGATTTTCGATAAGAAATAGATTATAGGATGTAGATTAGTACCCTGCAATACATAATTTACATATGCATATATAATACTAAAATCCCATAAGCTACGGAGGAATCTACGGAAGCTGTCAGGCAAAGGTAATAATAACAGATACGCTAAGATATGAATTTAACTATACACTGTCTATGCAATAAAGGCAGTAAGACGTGTCTTAGACTTTAAGGATGATAAGCAAATAATTTTTTGACACTAAATGATAAGCAAAACTTTTGACATGCAAACACGGTCGAAGTCCAGACTCATTAATGCATTCTAACGACTATCAGTTAGACTCACTAATGCAAGACCTGGTTCACTAAGACCACCGCTCTGATACCAACTGTGAAGACCCGTCCTAATCCATCCGGACGAAGTCCATATCGATTATAAACGATTCACAACAGTTGATTACATCGCGAGATACTTGACCTCTATATGATACATTTTACAAACATTGCATTCGTTTTTGAAAAGACAAACTTTCATTACATCGAAAGTTGACAGGCATGCATACCATTTCATAATATATCCAACTATAATTGACTTGATAATAATCTTGATGAACTCGACGACTCGAATGCAACGTCTTTTGAAATATGCCATGAATGACTCCAAGTAATATCTATAAAATGAGCAAATACACAGCGGAAGATTTCTTTCGTACCTGAGAATAAACATGCTTTAAAGTGTTAACCAAAAGGTTGGTGAGTTCATTAGTTTAACTTAAACAATCGTTTCCATCATTTTAATAGACCACAAGATTTCAGATTTCCATTTCTCATAAACATACGTCCCATGCATAGAGACAAAAATATCATTCATATGGATTGAACACCTGGTAACCGACATTAACAATATGCATATATAAGAATATCCCCATCATTCCGGGATCCTCCTTCGGACATGATATAAATTTCGAAGTACTAAAACATCCGGTACTTTGGATGAGGCTTGTTGGGCCCGATAGATCTATCTTTAGGATTCGCGTCAATTAGGGTGTCTGTTCCCTAATTCTTAGATTACCAGACTTAATAAAAAGGGGCATATTCGACTTCGATAATCCAACCATAGAATGTAGTTTCACGTACTTGTGTCAATTTCGTAAAACAGTTATAAAAGTTGCGCATGTATTCTCAGCCCAAAAATATAAAGGGTAAAAAGGCAAATGAAACTCACGATACTGTATTTTGTAGTAAAAATACATATGACGTCATTGAACAATGCAGGGTTGGCCTCGGATTCACGAACCTATATCAATTGTGTATATATTAATACGTATAGTGTAAGTTACAAAATTTCATTTATTAATATGTATTATTTATATATTATAGTTTTGTAGAATTTATTCTAACCTTTATTTTAAAACGTATACTTATATTATATTTTATATATATATATCGATTTTATGTATATATATCTATAATGATTTACGTTTATATAAATAGTGACATTAATATATTTATATACATATATTTGTGGTTAGTATTGTATTTATGAAATTTTATTAGTTTGTTATGTGAATTATTAATACAATCCTAGTATATACCATAAGTATATATATAGTGTACAAAAGATTTATTTGTTAAAATAATAATTTAGATAATAATGATTTACTAATAATAATAATAATTTTATTAATAATGATAATACTAATAGCAAAAAAAATGAAAATGATAACTGTTAATGATACTAATAATAATAACTCTAAAATAATATTAATACTAATACCATACTTATGTTAATAATAAGGGTTCTAATATTTATAAAATGATAAATGATAATCATAATAATACTAGTAAATATTAATGATGATACTGATAAATATGATATTATTAATTGTAAATGTACTGATGATACTATTATTTATAAACCGGTACAAATTCTAATATTGATGATAATAATATATTTTTATTTCCTTCATAATAATAATAATGATAATCATAATCATAATCCTAATGATGATAAAATACTAAAATGATAAGTTTATTACTAATAATAATATTATTAATACCTATCATAATAACAATAGTAATGTCTATAATACTTTCAAATATGATAACAAGTATGATACTAATAATAACAATAACAATAACAATCAAAACAATCACAATAATAATAATAATACTAATAATAATTAATATATAATAACAATAATAAAATTAGAAAAGAAAACTACCTCACATGAAAAGAGTTTAAAAAAAAAAAAAACTACCGTCCTCTGGACTCGATCTCGTGACCACATGCTCACACGCAAACACTCTCGACCATCCCACCAATTCTGATTCTCTGTACTAATATCGAATTTAAATTTTATATATAAACTGTTTTTCTTCTATTCCTCTTCTTCTCCACAAGTCTCATGGATTCAACAAAACATCAATAACCAAAAAAAAAAAAAATCAGGGTTCCTTTTAAAGCTTCAAAACATTACAGAAAAAAAAATAATTTGGGTTCTAAAATAAAAAATAAAAAAAAACACTAAAGGCCTACTGCAGCGTCGGTTCTTGGAACAAAACAAAAAAAATTGATTTCGTAATAGATAACATTATAGATAATGTTTATAACACGAAATAGTTTTCTAAACATGTATAAAAACTACTGGAATCGTCAATTTGATCAGAAACATATACACGAACGCGAATTTGTCTCAAGAACAATTGTTGACTTTTTTTAAACTAAACTTTGACTTCAAAATTCAAGATCGATATAAAGATTTGAGAGTTGAGATTTTGCAGATAGATTCAAAGAAAGATTTCTAACCTTTCTGCATTTTTAGATTTTGAAACTTTATTCGAAATTGAATTAAGAGAAAAAAAAATTGGAGCGTGCAGAGAAGAAGAAAAAAAAAATATCGCTGTGCTCTTTAATCCCATTGGATTTTCTTTTTATTTGATTTGCAATTATACATAATCATTTTGTAATAATAGAGATCGGTTGATAAAAAATGGAGAAAATGTCAACACGGGTTCACGAGTTGGGAGCAGGAAAGAAACAAAAATAATAATAATAATAATAGAGATAAAGGATAAAGAGGTCAAGCGTATAATATAGATCCCTACTGTTTTTTTTTTAATTAATAATAATAATATATAATAACAATACTATTAATATCTAATAATATTAATAAAATTAATAATAATGATAAATATAATATTAATGATAATAATAATTGTAAAAATGATAATAATAATAATAATAATAATAATAATAATAATAATAATAATAATACCATACTAATTATGATAATATTAATATTTTATCGATAATAATAATATTAGTAATAATAATCTAATTTATACATCCAATTTCATCTTTATATGATATAAAGTGATATTATGAATACAAATATTGATATTTGACGATACAAATAACATTACTACAACAACAATATTTGTATTTAAATTTAATTTATTAATATCATCTATTATTATGTAATATTTAATAATTATGTAATATGTATTGTAACATATACTGAATATTATATATTTATGCATTTTAATATAAATATATTATAATATTTATTTACATACTAATTATATTATACTTATGTATGTAATTATGAAAAATATAAATGTTTTATATATGTAAGTATTATATATATTTATTAAAATAGTACATTATTTCATCATAGATATATTATAAATTTCTACATATACATAATATAATAATTATGTATAAAATCATATATATATATATATAGTTATATTTATGTATATATGTATACTACCATATATATAAAATCATGTTTTAAATGTTGAGTAGATGATTAATTATGTATATTAAACAATTAACTACAAAGTATAACATTGTACATTTAATATTTTGATAACGTTGGTAAAATATGTTTGAATCATTTATATACAATATACTATATATATTCAAAATGAAAATCTTTAGTTATTAAATGTTATCTTTTATAATAACAAAATTACTTAATAGTTCATTAATACTAATATAATTAGTTTTATATATAATTATTTATATTTACATTCTTAGTTACAATTAAAGGTTCATGAATCGTCGAAAATAGTTAAAGGTCAAATGTTATCATGAAATAGTTCAAACATAATGAGACTCGGATTAATAGACTTTGCTTATCGAGTCGAATCATATAAGATTATGTTTAAATTTGGTCGGAAATTCCCGGGTCATCACAATGGTGGACGTTGGATATGGTGGGGGATAAGGGGGACAACTTTTTGCTTTTTGGTTAATGGTTATCTAAAGTTGGTGCTTATGTTAGGATCTCATGCAACATTAAGGATAATACTTGACATAAATGCTAGCATGTTCCCTCTGATAAATGGGCATTTGTCTTACATATTAATGGGTCACTAGCTATTAATAATTGGGCTAATTAAATAGTCCACTAACTAGTGTAGAGTGGGCTAAGGTCCAACAAGGTAGAAAGTCCAACAAGACTAACTAGTAAGCATAAGTAAATTACTACGCGAAATTAGGTATCCAAAAACCCAAGTAATTATTATTATGAAATAATAATTAAGATTTCGTAGTCATAATATTCCGATTACGACAAAAGTTAAACGTGTACGCAGTACGCAGTTTATTCGAAACGTCAAGTGACACTAACGGTAATAAAGGCTTCCGGTGATCAAGTTAAGTATCCTACGTACTCTAAGGCACGTTTTAATGTATATATGAAAGTAAACCATGTATATTAAGTTTCCAGAGTATAAAGTAGCACAGTACGCACAAATACACAGTTTCGCAAAAACACAAGGCATAAAAGCAAGTCGAAAAATTCGGGTCGTTACAATTGGGATGCCTCGAAACATGGTTTTGGGTGTGTATTGATGCAATAGACAAAAGTTATTGCTTACGCCTCTCGACAACTGAAGATTCATGAGCGAAACTACACAACTCACGATCTCGAGCTTGGAGCTGTTGTCTTTGCACTCAAACTGTGGAGACACTATCTTTATGGAACCAAGAGCACTATTTTCATCGACTACAAAAGCCTCGAACACATCTTTGATAAGAAGCAACTGAATATGAGACATCGACGATGGATCGAGACGCTGAACGACTATGATTGTGAACTTCGTTACCACCCTAGCAAGGTAAATGTTGTGGCTGATGCCTTGAGCTGAAAGGAGAGAATGGTACCCCTTCGTGTCTGTGCCTTGAACATCACTATTCACACGAATCTCAATAGCCAAATCCGCGTAGTCCAAGATGAGGCTCTCAAAGAGGAGAATATTTCTCAAGAACGCTTGAACATTCTCGTCTCTCGATTCGAAGTCAAGGAGACTGGACTCCGATATTTTGCCGGAAGAATTTGGGTGCCTAGTTATGGGGATTTGTTAGGACCCCGAAGTTGTATAGTGTTAATGTGAATTAAGCTTAAATGAAGGTTCCTTAGAAGAGGGCTATATAAGGAACCTAAGTAGTCCTAATTAGATAGCCATTGTATTGTAACTGAGTTCTAGAAGCTGTGGAATGTAATTTGTATCGATTCTCTCTCATACTGAGTCTTCTTCTTACATACCGAATCTCACTCTATCTTATCATTTCTCTCAATCTCAACATGATCTGACCTATCATTTGGTATCAGAGCTTCCAGGAAGTGATTCTACATCACTATATCGATCCAGAGATTGTAGATTACAGAATCTGAATACTCTCGGTAAAATGAATCAGATTCGGTATTATCAAATTTGATAATCTGACGTTCAGATTCTTGTGATAAGTTCAGCGAAGGTGTATTAGGTCTATTAGAAAGAGTTTCGATCATCATTACAGCTTATTAACTTCAATTATGGAGAATCAAGTTGATTTTTAGAGTTTGTGGCTAAAACTCTCGGTATTACTTAATTCAAGCTTGATTCTGGATTTTTGTGAAGATTTAAAGATTCAGTTGTGTTCGTGAGGTGTTAAATCACATTTCTGTCGGTTTAATTTCTTCAATTCTTCAAGTTTTGAAGATTTGATCAACATTCGGTATCATAACCATCATACCGAATCTGCTTCATTACTGAAAATTCATCTTAAATGTTGCAGATTGTGGTGTGCTTGTGATTATATCACATTCGTAGCTAATTGGTGTGGTTTGAGAAAGGATTCTATTATATTTCTAAGTTTTAGACTTAGACTTGGTATTGTCAACTGCTACAGTTGACATTCGGTATCCTGAATCTTCGGTATCATTGATATTCTGTTTGTTACTAACTTGTTTTCTTGTGCAGCAAGGTTACCGAATCTAATTCAAGGGAATTGGATTGAGTTTACACATAATATTTTACAGAATTTGACTACCGAGTCATTTACCGAATCAGAATCTCGGTTTCACTTAATTCTTTGGTTTTAAGTATTCTGAGGCTTCAAGTTGTGTGGTTACCGAATCCATACCGAATTTGGGTGTGTTACTTGTGATTCTTATCAGTTTCTGATACAGAATCTGGTTTACCTAATTGTTACCGAATCTGCTACAGTACCGAACCACTTACCGAATCTGCTACTGTACCGAATCTTTACCGAATCTGACATTCTTGTTAGATTTTATACTGAACCCTGATCATAGATTGTGTTTAATACCGAATCTATACCGAATCTACCTCAATTTAAGATGTCTACTCAGGACACTCTTATCATTGGATCAGATTCCCGACCTCCAGTGTTGTTTGATGGCAAGTACACTCAGTGGATTCATTGTATCACTCAGTACATAGACTATAAGGGTGAGAAAGCTAAACATATATGGGCTTCTCTGAGAGAGGGTCCAGTTGTTGATTTTCATCCAGATACTGGTATGCCAATTTCAGTCTATGAACTTTCTGGTGATAAACGTGAAAGAGCTCAGGGTGACATAGAGGCTAAGAATATTGTCATGCAAGCTATCCCATATGAGCTATTTGAAAATGTTGATAGCAACACTACTGCAAAAGATATATGGGATGAGATCAAACGACAACAAGAAGGTTATGACATGTCAGACGTTACTAAATTGAATAAGGATCTGGGATTGTATGAAGATTTCAAGCAGGAACCAGAAGAACTACTCAAGGACACCTACCGTCATTTCAATGGTGTTCTTAATGAGTTGAAAAGGTGTAAGATTGTAAAAGTACATGCTAAAATCAACATGAAATTCCTCAAAAAAGCTCAATGCTGATTGGCTTCCTTATGGAACCATTGTTCGATCTACCAAAGAGATTGACAAGTTGACTATTCATGAGCTTGTTGGAGTTCTTATGCATTACCAACCTGAGGTGTCTAAACTTCAAGAAGGAAGGAAAGAGTCTTCTCTGGGCGATCCTCTTGCTCTAATTGCCAAAAAGAAGAGCAAATCATTTTCCAAAAGCTTGTCCAAGAAAGTGCTTGTTGAAGAATCAACTGATTCTGAAGAGTTGAATCATTATGATATTGATGATTCTCACCTTGAATTAGTCAAGATGGCAGCCATGTTCACAAATGCCTTGAACAAACACAAGTTTAAAGGCAAATCAAGCAATCAACGCAAACACTCATCATCTTCCTCGTACTACAAGAAAGCTGATCAATCCATACAACAAAGTGCTGATGATTCCAAGAAGGAAGATTCAATCTGTTTCAATTGTGGCAAAGCTGGTCATTACTCTCATGAGTGTAAGATGCCTAAGAAGAAGGACGCAACTTACTACAAGAAGAAAATATTAATGGCTAAGATTGTGGAAACTGGGGGAGAGCTGAAACCGGTTGATGATACTTGGTTTAACTGGACTGATGATTCAGACTCAGAGGTGGAACATGTAAATGTTTGCAAGGTGACTAAGCTCATCAAAGCTAAGGAAGCATTGGAGAATTCTGACTCAACATCTGATGATGATGAGGTACAATCAACTGAAATCTCACCTGATTTTATAAAAATGCAAAATGACTTGATGAAGAATCTGGTCTCAATGTCAAAAGAAGTCAAAGGCTTAAAATATGAAAACAAGATTTTAAAAGATAAAATCAAACTAAATGAGACCAGACCTTCCTCATCCAAATTGCAAACGGATGTGCAACGATTGACTCTCCAACTCAACTCTACGGAAACTGAGTTGGAAGATCTTAAGAAAACAATTCATCCGATTAAAGTCGAACGAACTGATTATCGTTTAAAATCTGAACGACTTGCAGAAAAAGTTCAATTCTTAGAAATAGATCTTTCTGATTTAAAAACCAACATGAACCCACACTTCCAAAGCTAAACAAGAAAATTATTCATTTGAAAAATGCCATAATTGAAAAAGACACTGAAATTTCTTCGTTGTCAAAAGAGTCTGTTCTAATGAAAGCTCAACTTGCTCGATATGAGGAAAAACTCTATCGTACAGAGCAATCTAAAGCTATCATTGATTTAGAACTTTCAAAACAAAAAATTTTCATGAACAGACCAAAAACGCTTCATGGTGAAAAGTGGGGGTTGGGTTTTGAAGATCCTAAGATCTTAGATGGAGCTTCCAAAAAGATTCCAGGATTATATCATTCTGATTACTTTCAAGCTGGTTTACCACCGCATTTTGTGCATTCTTCTGATGCTGATTTTGATGATATTATTGTTAATCGCAAATCTAAAAAATACCATCAAATTAGCTTAATGTATGAGAAAATTAATGCAAAAATGGGTAAATCAAATCCTGATTTCTTGAAGGAACTTGTTGAAACTGAAAAGAATGTGCAATGTGCTAATTATGTGTCGACACGTAGATTGGTTTACATTCCTACACTCATGCTAGAGAAATACATTTTAATGCTTGAGAATGAAGTGTTTAACAAACCTAGTTCTAGCATTGTTAACATAGATGAGGTGTTTGATGAATCAACTTTTGATGTGAAACCAATTCTACCTGCTTTACCTGCATTTTCTGATAATGTTTTCCATGAAGACCTAGCACATGAACTAACTGTTTTCTTTGAGACAGAATCTCTAGGTCAAAATTCTTTAGATGAAAAAATAGAACTTCATAATGAACCGATCATTGAACCTTTGATAGATTTTGAAAGTCAACTTGATCCTTTGCACAATTATTATTTGTATTTACTTGCTGTACGTAATTTAAATCGTATAGTAGCTCAACTAGAAAAGGAGAATATTGACTTGCAACTTAAGTGCCAATCATTAGAACACATGCTTGCTTTGTGTGATAAATTGCCTTCACTACCTAAGAAAGAATGTACTTATGCTTTTAAGGAGGGTGAAGTGATAGTTTCTGCTGAAGAATTATGTCTTGAGGTTAAAAACTTAAAACAAAAGATAATTCAACTGAAACAGGCTAACACACTTAAGCAATCGTCTAATGTTGAAACCAATGTGCTTGAATGTATTGGTGGGATTACTAAGAAGGGGAAGGGAACAACAACATCTAAGGATGTAAAACCCATTACTATTCTTAAAAATCCTCTACGTTCTCAATTAGGCAATCGTGGTTCAAAAGTTGTTTCTACAACTCAATTTGTTGTCAAAAAAGTTCATTCTCCCGATGGTTCTGTGTCAACTGAAAAGATTCCTATGATTCGAATGACAAACACTTCAAAAGCGAGTCTTTTAACGACATCAGTTAAGTCCACACAACACACAAGTCCTAAACCTGATTTAAGTGAGTATGATGCAAAAGAACGTAAAATCAAATTGGAAATTTTGCAAAATCAATCATCTCATGTGTCAACTGAAAAGTTTGGACGTCTAACTAACAAAGGTGTTTTTCGTGTCACAGGTCATAATCCAAACTTGAATTACAAATCTGTATGGGTTCCTAAGTCCACGACTAAGAAAGTAGCAAACAAACCAACGCAATCTGCTAGTCGGCCTAGGAAATCATCTCATGTTATTCAATTTTCGTCTGTGAACAAAACATCTACTTGGAATAAGTTGTGTGTTAAGACTTCTGATAACGATGTACAACTTGATATTGCGTATAATGCTTCATGTAATGTGGTTTTAAATGATGCTTTATTGTCTAAACTGCATGATGCTTTACGTGATTATCTTGTCGTTGATCCAAAGTTTATTGTTGGTACTAACCGTAGAGGACCCAACAAACTTTGGGTACCTAAACTCTAGGAAATTCACATTTACAGGGTTTCGATGTATGTGTTTGGTATATCGATTCCGGTTGTTCTCGACACATGACGGGCGATAAATCCTTGCTTGTCAACTTCATTGACAAATTCCTAGGAACGGTTACTTTTGGAAATGATGAAATTGCAGCGATAACGGGTTACGGAGATTATGTGCAAAATGGCATAACAATCAAACGGGTTTCATATGTTGAAGGTTTGGGGTGCAGTTTATTTAGTGTGAGTCAATTCTGCGATGGAGATCTTAAAGTTCTGTTTGAACGTCGACAATGCTCGGTGCAATCCACCGAAGGAAATGATCTTCTTATTGGTAAACGTTGTGCTTCACTATGCACTATTGACCTCAATGATGCACCTTCTCATGCAACCATGTGTTTGGTTACTCGTTCTACCAAAGAAAATTCATGGTTATGGCATCATCGGATGTCACACCTGAATTACAAGGGTATCAATCGACTAGTCTCTAAAGACTTAGTTGATGGTATTCCAACCTTTCACTATGATAAGTATCATGTGTGTCCATCATGTGCAATGGGTAAGCTGAAACCGACTAATCATCCGCTTAAGCAAAACCCTAGTACTTCATCGTCTTTGCAATTATTGCATATGGACTTATGTGGACCCATGCGTATTTCTAGCCTCGGTGGCAAGAAACATGTGCTTGTTATTGTCGATGACTATACCCGGTTTACATGGATTTTTCTTTTGCGAACTAAGTCAGAAACCCCCGCCATTATCATTGAGTTCATTAAAAAGACTCAACGCTCTTTTAACAAACATGTTAAGAGTATTAGAACTGATAATGGGACAGAATTTAAGAATGCCCTGCTTGATAGTTATTTGAAAGACCAAGGCATTAAACATCAGTTCTCTGCTGCTCGGACCCCCCAACAGAATGGAGTAGTAGAACGACGTAATCGTACGTTGTGTGAAGCAGCTTGAACGATGCTTGCTTACTCCAAACTACCTCCAAAAATGTGGGGGGAGGCCATTTCAACTGCATGCTATACCCAAAATCGTTGTATTGTTAATAAACGTTTTGATAAAACTCCATATGAGTTATTATATGGTAGACGCCCGAATGTCAAATATTTCCGTGTCTTTGGTTGTATATGCTATGTGCTTAACGATTTTGACAGCCTCGGAAAGTTTGATCCAAATGGCGATCAAGCCATATTTCTCGGTTATTCTTTGAACAAATTTGCTTATCGGGTTTATCACAAATGGACAAAATCAATTAAAGAGAGCATAAATGCCAAGTTCGATGAATTTTCGGGAATGGCTTTTGAACAACTCAGTTCAAAACCCGATCCTAACCTGGCTACTTTTTCTTCTGTGCAAAACTCAATTTTCTCGACGAAGGATGTTCCTACGGTTACATCAGAGGAACTGGATTTCTTGTTTGATAGTCTTTATGCTCCTCAACGGAATTCAAATGTTCAAGCCGTACCGGTTACACCGTCACAGTCAACTACTGTAGAGACTCAACAAAGTCTTTTTGATGAAGATACAACACCAACCGATTCACCTGTTGCTTCTTCATCCTCCCTATCACCTCCTGTTACTGATAATCTTGAATCAATTCAAGATTCATCAGTTGATACAACTCCAGCTGTTTCTCCAGATACTCAATTGAATCCATTAGATAATGTTACATCAGATCAAGCGGATCAAGGCTCAATGTCAACAACGGTTGATGTTTCAATAGATACCACTGATGTACAACCTCTTCCACACAACCGATGGACTAAAAGTCATCCAATAGATCTTATTATTGGTGATGCATCTGCTCCAGTCTCAACTCGAAGGGCTACTTGAAATATGTGTCTATACACTGCCTTTCTTAGTAAGATTGAACCAACAACAGTTGCTCAAGCTTTACTAGATCCGAACTGGTTGGTTGCAATGCAAGAAGAGATCAATCAATTTGAACGATTGAAAGTATGGCGATTAGTTCCAAGACCAACGGGTCAACGACCAATAGGGGTTAAGTGGATTTTTAAGAACAAGAAGGATACTGATGGAATTGTGGTTCGGAATAAGGCACGTCTTGTGGCCAAGGGATATCGACAACAAGAGGGTATTGATTATGACGAAACATTTGCTCCGGTTGCTAGGATTGAGGCTATTCGTCTTTTCCTTGCCTTTGCTTCTTTTATGAAGTTTACGGTGTTTCAAATGGACGTCAAAACTGCTTTTCTGAACGGTCATCTTCAAGAGGAAGTCTATGTCGATCAACCAGAAGGCTTTGTCGATCCCATTCATCCAAATCACGTATACTACTTGGAAAAGGCTTTGTATGGTCTGAAGCAAGCACCGCGTGCATGGTACGAGACCTTAACAAAGTATTTGTTGGACAATGGCTTTTCTCATGGAACGATTGATACAACACTATTCATCCGTAAAAACCACAGTCACATTCTCTTGGTTCAAATTTACGTTGATGACATTATTTTTGGTTCCACGTCCCCAGCCTTATGCAAAGAATTTGGTGACCTTATGGCCAACAAATTCAAAATGAGCATGCTTGACCAGTTAAATTTCTTTTTGGGGTTACAAGTAAAACAATTACCAAACGGAATTTTTCTCAGTCAAACAAAGTATATCAATGATATGCTAAAATGTTTTAAAATGACTGCTTTAAAACCAATGACAACCCCAATGAGGACTTTACTGGATGCTGATACTAATGGGGAACCCTTTGATATTACACTTTATCAAAGCATGGTTGGTTCTTTAATGTATCTGACTGCAAGTCAACCTGACATTACACTTGCTGTAACTGTCTGTGCCCGTTTCAGTCAAACCCTAAGAAATCTCATTCCAAAGCGGTTGTTAGGATTTTTCAGTACCTTAAAGGTATACCTAACCTTGGGAACTGGTATCCTCATGGATTCGATTTCAATCTCACTGCTTACACTGATGCGGATCATGGCGGTTGCCATGTTGATAGAAAAAGCACATCTGGATCAATTCAGATGTTGGGGAATAGGCTAGTTGGTTGGTCATCCAAAAAGCAGAACTGTGTGTCTCTATCAACAGCTGAGTCTGAGTACATTGCTGCAGCTCATTGTTGTTCACAAGTTTTGTGGATGCAAATTCAACTTTCAGACTATGCTTTAAGTTTTCTAAGACCCCGATTTACTGTGATTCACAAAGTGCTATTGCAATTACAAGCAACCCGGTCCAGCATTCTAAGACCAAACACATAGATATTCGCTATCATTTCATTAAGGACCATGTAGAGAACGGGGATGTAGAGTTATACTTTGTGCCTACCAAAGTGCAATTAGCTTACATGTTCACTAAGCCCTTAGATGAACTTAGGCTAAAGTTCTTGATCAAAGAGATTGGCATGGTAGAGTATAGTGCTTGATATTCCTTAGATATGTTGGGACTTATTCTTGGGATCTTGTGTTTAGGGGGAGTAGATACTTTCTAGGGGGAGCAACTACTTTCATATGCTTTGGATATCATCTTTTAAGGGAGAGCCTTTAGACTTATGATATAATTGTTCAATGGTTACGTAAGGGGGAGGTAACTCATTGATATCATATTTCAAGGGGGTGTTAATTCATTTTCTTGGGAATTTTATCAAAATGCTGATTTACATTCTTGTATATCACATTTTGAGGGGGAGAAAAAGGGAGAAAATGAAAAAATTTACTAAAAAAATATTGTTTTTCAAAAGTGAATTCATAAATTCTTTGTTTTATATCTGAAATAATTCACTAAGGCTTGTATACATCTCAGTATGCAACCCGTTTTAACAATTGGTATCACTGAAGATTTGTACTTTGTTCACAAATTCAAAGTTCTTTTAAGTACAAATCTTATTTTGAAAAATTCATAAAAATTGGAAAAGATAAAATCCAAAAATATTTGTTTTTTTACTGAATAAATGCTATTTTAAGCATTATACTCAATCTGACATCCAACAGTACAGATTTGGTAAGTTCAAAGTTTTCAAAAATTGTCTCAGAATTGTTTACCATGAAAAGATTGAAATGAATTTTAATAGGAAAAATCAATTTGTCAAGATTTTGAAGTTAAATTGATAAAGTTTTGAAAAGTGGACTGTATTCGGTAAAATAGGCCCATTCGGTAAAGCCCATTCGGTATTTTATCTTCGGTATCTATAAAAGGAGGGTCAAAGTCAAACTAACTCTCTTACTGTGCTTAATTACCTACCGAGTCTAATTGAACATACCGAATCTATCTAATCTACCGAATTCGTTCTTCCGTTTCTTCAAATCTTTGGTATAATTTCATTTTAATCATTGCTTTAGATACATTTGTGTAGATCTGAGATAATTAAATGTTTTTTCAACCAGAAAAGATCAAAATAACTGGATTGTGACTCTCAATTTTGAAATTTTGTTGATTATACCGAGTCTGAGTCGTATTCTACTAATCTTTGATTAAACTCAATTGATTTGGTTAATTAACATAAATTCTTGTCTACTCTGAGTTATATTAATTGATCTATCATTTGACCAAGTTTGATTACATGTTTAATTGATTGTTTGATGTATTATGTATCTACCGAATATGTTCTGTCTACTGTACCGAGTCTGTTCATACGATTAACATGTTGATCTGCTTCTAAATGAGTGGTTAATTGATTATGGTTGTGATTTTACATGATAGAATATGCATGTTTGAGTGACTTTATGTTAATTTTGGAGATACCGAATCTGTTCTTCTCTTGATACCGAGTCTGACTTTTAGTACCTTGAAACTTTCTGATTTTTATCTTCAAACACTTAACATGTTTATTTATATCTTTCTGATCTGAAAACTCAAGCTTATTTGGTTACAGAATCTCAAGTTTTCATGACTACCGAATCTGCTTGAATTGTGTTTAAAAATTGACTAAGTGTTGTTCTGATTCTTTGTGTTATATAATTGATTTTGCATGATGAATTTGTATTGTGATGAATATCATATGAATGTCATGATTGTCAATTACTTGTTCATATTTGAGAATAAAGGATTTTTATATCTTTGAAAAACCATAAAAATCATAAAATATAAAAGATAAAACATATACAAAGGATTTCAAAGGCAAATAAGAATAGAGATATATGCTTTATGTTAAATATCTTGTGGTCTTCTATTTCTTATTTATATAGCTAAATGACGAACAATCACTTCATCAACTCTGAAACCAACATTCCCTGCAACTACTGGACTGCAATTCTAGAGAGACACACTCTGTGGCCTGCTCTAAACTCTACAGTCAGTGTACCTGTAACAGATCTGGAGCTACTTAACAGAACAATTAGGTTTGTGGAAGCTACACAACCTACTGCTTAAAATCCAGAGGGAACACAAGCTCGTTTTGAATTTCAACTGAGAGGAGTTCAAGGGAGGAGGAGTATCACTAAGGCTGATTTCAGGAGGATATTCAGACTTCCTGTTGTGCAGAATGCTCCTGCTTTTCCTGCTACTCAGCAGATGATGTCATCTGTCTTTGATCTTGGTTATGTTGGAGCCCGCAATGTTCCTCCGGCTAAGTTTCAGAAGAAATATCTACACTCAAGGTGGTATGTGATCTTCTCAATCATCAACAGATGCTTGCTGATGACAAGGAGTGGATCCGACAGCCTGACTGTGCCAATGCTGAAGTTGTTCTACTCTTTCATAAGAGTAGAAGCACCTGACTATGCAGAACTAATATGGGATTTGGTTCAAGCTCAAGTTGATAAACCAAGGGGTTCATACATCCCTTGCGAAAGGTTTTTCTGTATCTTTATCCATGCTGCTATAAATACTTGCAGAAATGCAAATATATTTGTACCAGGTACACATGGACTACAGATGAAACGATTTGGGGAGCTGAAGATGAATACCCCGATGGTATCTGATAATCAATTCACTGTGCCGATTCCAAATTGGCTAGTGAGGCTAGCTGAACCCCAAGACGCTCGTATGCGTTCTTATTTTGAGGCTGTAGGAATACCTCTTTCGAACCCGGTACAACAAGAACAAGTTGAACCCGCCGCGGTTCCAGCCCCAGAGGTTGTAGAGGAACCTGTAGTACAACCACCTGGAGTAGCTAATCCTCCACTTAGGGTGAACCTTAAACGATCTAGGGCAGAACACCAAGCTCAACCCGTGAGGATCAGGGAACCTAGTCCAACTAGGATTGAACCAACCCTTTCCACAACACCCGAAGTGAGCAGTGACACCGACACTTTAGCAACAGCATCTGAATCATCTCCCGAACATTCTCCTAAGAGAACTCGATATATACCTGATGAGATAATTTAGACTCCACCAACCCAATGAGTAACTAGATCTAGGACTTCGACACCTATCGTCCACCAAACAGTTACTACAACCGTTGGTGATACGGACCAAGACCTAGAGCCAATTAGGTCACCCTCACCCATCTCCGTATCACATCCAATAATAACAGTAAGCCCTACGCTAAATGAAGCACAAGCTTCGGTAGGCAAGAGATTTAAACGCACGGATGGTACAAAGACTACTAAGCCCATCCAATCTAAACAGGACTTAAGAATAAATCCTACAAAGCAAGGTGCTTCGGCATCTAAGGAAGTAAAGTCTTCCTCTGCAGTAAAGTCTGCGTTGACTCAATCGATTGAGGAAACTCAATCATTGAAGTCCAGAACAGCCAAAGGGGAGCTGAAAAATCTTGAAAAGGCACCCTGCGTATCGGCTGGAAATCCTCCTGTGCCTCAACGTACAACAGGGTCTCGAGGTTCGACTTATCTTGATGAGGGAGATCTGCCGCGTCCCATGGAAACGAGTCAACATGACAATCCTTCGGGATATTTATCAGACTTCCAGCAGACTGATCCCTTGGTTCATGAAAGTGATCCATTGGATCAAACCACTTCTCTTCCGGATTCTGAATCTCAGGGTCTGGAGGAAGAGTCCTTAACTGAAAGAGATTTGCCACCTCATGGTATATCAATGATTTCGGGAGTCAGAGATAGCAATATTTCTACGAGAGCTAAACCAACGGGTAGTTCTGCTTCTCTGTCAAAGTCCCATGAGACTAAAGTCATGGAGGTTGATGCTTCGAAAGAAACTTCGCGGATGACAACTCCGGTTGTTACCCAACCTCCATCAGAAGGGGATATCACGAATCTGACTAGTAGTATGTACAGCCCTACATATAAGAATAATACCGCACAATCATCCTTACCTGCCCTCACGGCAACTCAAACACTTCCATCGACATCGACTTCAACAGATGCTGCTGCTTTTGTTCATGGTTACACCGTTGTTTCACCAACTGGGTCACCTTCTCGGATTTCAAATAGATATGGATTACAGTATCTCTCTGACAATGAGGTGGAGGAGCTCTATCTTGCTAATTTTTCTAAACGGACTGATCTTGATGAAGTTCGTGAGACTATGATGATTTATCTTGAACAAGCAAGGATAGTGTATCCTTTCTCTCCATGCAAGTCACCTGGACCAATTCACATGCCTGATCATGATGATTTTGATCCCGACAATCTTCATGAGGGGGAGAATAGACAAAGTTGTCATCGTTCCAGTGGTTATAAAGCTGGTACATCTAGTCAACAGAAGGATAAAGATGTTGTTGATATATCTGATTTCGGTAGTGATGAAATTGAGGAAATCCAGTGTGAAAGTTTTCTAGATGAATCAGAAAGTCAGAGAGAGGGTGACTTAGGGATGTTAATGATTATGGATACAGCTGATCAATCAGAGAATAAGTCATCTCAAGAGAACAATCAAAATTTTGACAACATTGAAGATATTTTGAAGGGGTCATCGAGTGTCGCCAATGAATTCAATGATCATCAATTTGTTAACTTGACATCTCCAACTGATGAATTTGGAATACACTTCAAAAAGGAGATTTTCTCTAATGGCAAAGAAGATACTATGACTCCTCCTGATTTGAATGTTCCATTTCAAACTACAGAGATTGTTCTTGAGCGTGATGCTGATTACCAACTAAGTGAGGATGAAGAGAAAAAGATTCTTCGTTCACCATTCATTGAACAACAAGCGTATAGAATCTATGGTGATTCTGATCTCGTCCTTTCTGCATCAATGAGTGTTCTGGGTGCATGGAAATATCATAAGAAACCAGAATATCTCAAAGCTTATCTGAGTGTTCGCAATAAATTCAAATTGAAGAATGAAGAGAAACTTCACATTCAGCGGAATTCAGAGATCAAAAGCATAAATAAGATTTTAATGATTAATAAGGATGAAGTGAAGATGCCATTGTTTCAAGTTACAAGAATAGATGATGAGGATTATCAGTTTTCAGAAGCGGATTTTGATAAACTGAAGATGGACGACATTATTTTCATTTACAATTATTTGATTAACTTGAATGAATTTGCAACAACTTATCATGCTACTGCAATGAAGGCAGTCTACAGGTTTATTCTTGATTCGATGAGATGGATGTCTGTTCATGATTTTCAAATGGGATTGGAATCTGGACTCAAAAAGCTCGGAATCAAACCGCCAAATCAAGTGATTGAAGAGCTAAGATACATGTCCTTACTTGAAGTGAGCGACTGTCCATATGGGTTTGCATTTGTCAATTCTCACTATACAAAGATCTTCATCAGAGTCTCAGATTTCAGAAGATACTCAGACGGAACGTTGATGTATGCTTTCAAATACATGAGATGGAGACTGATCAATAACTGCTATTCAACTGAAGATAATGAGATTGTCAAGTACATTCTCACAAGATTGAAAAGTCGTCTCAAAACAAGAGTGAATATACGAAGATATGAGAATCTCAAGGGATTCAAATCTAAAGTTCACTTCAGAGGAACAAAGTTCCTTTAGATGTTTTCGATAGGATTATATTGTAAAGTTCACATTTAACACTAAGGGGGAGATTGTTAGGACCCCGAAGTTGTATAGTGTTAATGTGAATTAAGCTTAAATGAAGGTCCCTTAGAAGAGGGCTATATAAGGAACCTAAGTAGTCCTAATTAGATAGCCATTGTATTGTAACTGAGTTCTAGAAGCTGTGGAATGTAATTTGTACCGATTCTCTCTCATACTGAGCCTTCTTCCTACATACCGAATCTCACTCTATCTTATCATTTCTCTCAATCTCAACATGATCTGACCTATCAGGATTTATGAAGCCTTATTCTATACGAAGCACACAAGTCAAGATATTCGATTCATCCAGGAGCCGGTAAGATGTACCACGATCTCAAGGAACAGTATTGGTGGCCAAACTTTAAGAAGGATGTTGCTACTTACGTTGAAAAGTGTTTGACTTGTTCAAAGGTCAAAGCCGAACACCAAAGACCATCTGGGTTACTTCAACAACCCGAAATCCCGCAATGGAAGTGGGAAAGGATAACGATGGACTTCATTACGAAACTACCGAAGACGGTGGGCGGATATGATACCATCTGGGTTATTATTGACCGTCTTACCAAATATGCTCATTTCCTAGCCATGAAAGAAACTGATACGATGGAAAAACTCGCTCAACTATACATAAAGGAAATTGTATCTCATCATGGTGTGCCCTTATCGATTATTTCAGACCGAGATGCCCGTTTCGCTTCTCAATTTTGGCGTTCCTTGCAAGAAGCCTTGGGAACACGTCTCAACATGAGTACCGCATATCACCCGCAGACCGACGGACAAAGCGAACGCACGATTCAAACCTTGGAGGACATGTTGCGTGCTTGTGTTATTGATTTCGGAAAAGCTTGGGAAAAGCATTTTCCGCTAGCCGAATTTTCTTACAACAATAGTTATCATTCGAGTATTAATGTAGCACCTTTCGAAGCATTGTATGGCCGCAAATGTCGTTCCCCTATTTGTTGGGTCGAGGTAGGCGAGAAGCAAATCACCGGACCCGAACTCGTCCATGAAACAACCGAGAAGATTGTCCAAATTCAAGCGAGGCTCAAGACGGTCCGTGATCGTCAAAAGAGCTATGCCGACCTTAAACGTAAAGATTTTGAATTCCAAGTGGGTGACCGCGTAATGTTGAAAGTCGCACCTTGGAAAGGTGTAATCCATTTCGGAAAGCGTGGGAAGTTAAACCCGCGATATATTGGTCCTTTTGAAATCTTGGAGCGTATTGGACCCGTTGCTTACTGTTTGGATCTTCCGACTCAATTGAGCTCTGTTTATCCTACCTTCCACGTATCGAACTTAAAGAAGTGTCTTGCTGAACCAGAACTTATCATACCACTAGAGGAGCTTACGATTGATTACAAACTCCACTTCGTGGAAGAACCTGATGAAATCATGGACCACGAGGTTAAGACTTTAAAGCACAACAAGATTCCAATTGTCCGAGTCCGTTGGAATGCTAAACGAGGACCTGCGTTTACTTGAGAACGAGAGGATCAAATGATGCAGAAGTATCCTCACCTTTTCCCAACTCCACCATCTACCTCAGCTTAAATTTCGGGACGAAATTTTCTTTAACATGTGGGTAATGTAACGACCCGACTTTTTTGACTTTTAATTATGTTTATTACTTTCACGAAACTGCGTATTTGTGCATACTGATTTAGATTATATTCTGGGATCATCTGTTATGTTAATTACTTTCATTAGTATCTACAACGTGTTATTAAGTGCTTAATCACTTAACATGATCCTTGAATGCATTTATGACCGTTAGTGTCACTTATTGTTTAAAACGAGCTACGTACTTGGAATACGTTAAACTTTTGTCATAATTGGAATATTATGACTACATAAACATAATTGTTATTTATTTATGACAATAACTTGGCTTGGTGGTTATTTAATTACGCTTAGTGTTTACTAATGCTCACTAGTTACCTTAATGGACTTTTACCTTAATGGACTTCCATGACCCAACCTACTCAACTTAGTGGATTAATTAGTGGACTAATTAGCCTAATTACTTAATGATTAGCCCATGAAAATAATGAGACAAGTAACTTGCATGCTTATGTACTAATGCTTACACTTTGTTGCATGCTACCCAACATATCAACATCACCTTGTACCACCACCTTGGACCACACCATGCCACCACCACATGAGGCCAAATGGTCCCCCCATCCCCTCCCCAAAACCGTCGGCCACCACCTCCCTATCACCACTTTATATTTTTTTTCTTTTCTTGTTAAATACACACACTTCATTCATTTTCTCAAACACACACTTCTCTCTACAATCTCACTCTAGAATTCTCTCTCAAATTGTAAGTTTGAAACTTACTTCTTTTCTTTCTTTTCTTCTAAATTTAAAATCATCATCATCATGATCAAAAATTCAAGTCTTGTAACTTGAATCTTCATAACTCTTGTAAGATTCAAACTTTATTTTAAAAAGTCTTCAAGAATATGAAGGATTCAAGCTTTTTTGCTTTGAATCTTCACTATCTTGTTAGATCTAAGTTTATTGACTTAAGATCTCTTTAATTGTGTTAAAAGATCAAAACTCATGTTTATGTTCTTCATGTAACTTGTAGATTCAACTTTTTTACTTTATGGATCTTCAAGAAAATTATAAGTACAAGCTTACTAGCTTGAGATTTCTACAAAAAGTTAGTTAAGATCAAAGTTTATTAACTTATGATCTTCTTTAATTTGTTGTACTTTAGATTTGTGACTTGTGTTTTCATTAAACAAAAGATACAAGCTTACTAGCTTGAGATCTCATAAGTGTTGTTAGGAATCTAAGCTCTCTAGCTTAGGGTTTTATTTTTATGTTTGATCTAAGTTGTGTAACTTATGGTCTTCTACTTTGTTTAAACAAAAGCTCATTAGCTTGTGTTCACTTTACTTTACAAAATCAAAGTTTCATAACTTATGGTGTTTTAAAAGTTGAAAGTCTAAGTCTATAACTTAGGGTTTCATCAAGAATATAAGATCTAGACTTTTTAGTCTAAGGTCTTTAATATTTAGCTAAGATCTAAGCTCTATAACTTAAGGTCTTGCTTATTTAGTTTGATTCAAAGTTGATAGCTTAATAGAACTTGTACTTGTGTCAAACTAAGAATTTGGTGTAACTTTGGTTCATCATCTTGCTCAAACTCTTAGATGAGTTGTATTTCATTTCTTAGTCTTGACTTTGTGTGTTTATGGTTAAACCTTAGTTAAAGTGATGCTAAAACATCAAGAGTTGTACACTTGAAGCTTACACGCATTAAGGATGAGAACCGTGATGAGCATCAAACACCAAGAAACCCACCAGAGCACTTGTTTCCTGTTTTTCAGGGTCTGATAAGACTCCTAGGCTTCTGGAAAATTTGATTTCCAGATAGTTCGGTTCGAGTAGATGAATTTTCGTTTAAGACTCTCATAAATCCGATATACGGTATAGGATTTATAGCCTCCCGAAAGTCACTACGTCCTTGTAACAACGTGCTGAAAATTCTGACCTACTCGCGCTTGAACTGTTGTCACGGTCAAACGACATCGAGTTAGGATCTGAAAATTGGATAGCGGTAGAAGGACTCAAATACAGAGCTTTGGCCACTGACCGTGCGTCATTTTAGTTTGTATAGAGGTCGTAGAAGCTGAACGAAGTCAGCCTTTGTTTCGATCTCTATTCTTGATTGAAAACTTACTTTACTTTTTACGTACGATGATGATGATGATACCTAAGACTTAATTTAATTACTTTTAAACCTTTGGGGACAACATACTGACTTAGTGACCTTTGACTTAGGTTGATGACTTTTCGGACCGACTTACTACTTGCATACTTTGCACATCGACTTTTACCGCATTTATCACTGTGAGTTATAGCTCCCTTTTTACCTTGCTATTTTTGGGACTGAGAATACATGCGCTTTTTATGTTTTATTTACTAGGAATGAGTACTTAAACTTTATATATGTGTGGGTGATATAACGGCATAAATTTTCCCCTTAGCTCGGTAACGTTTAGTCATTGGTTTATGAACCGGTGAATGCGAATCTTAGATATAGATCCATAGGGTTTGACATCCCCACTCGGGCTAGTCGCGCTAGCATTTAACGGGTGTTTAATACGTCGTAAACTTACGCACTCGCCAAGTGTACTTATAGGGGGTGATATTTACGTTAAGTTAGTTACCAAGTGCCCACGGTTAAGCATATACTTTTCATAATTGTTTTGAATACGAAATCTCGTGGCCTACATTACATCATTGTTATAATCAAACTATAGCTCACCAACATTCGTGTTGACATTTTAAAGCATGCTATTTCTCAGGGGCTTAGACGTTTGTCGTTTCTGCTGTATTAGACTCGCTGTTAGACTGCTGTGTTAGACTTCCGCTGCATTGTTTAATGATGTCTCAATCATGGAACTTTTATGTTGTATTCACAACTTATGTTACATTTGAACAATGGCTTTGTAATGACCTTTGTGTCACGTACTTATATTAATGCTTTCTATTCGTAGTAGCATGCTATCTTTTGTAAAACGCTATCTTTTCATGAATGCAAACTTGTTTTAAAATAGCATATAGTATTGTAACCTTGTAATGGACCTGTTGTTGATGATCCGTACACATTGATTTTGTACGGGGCGTCACATGTGGGTTTACACCTTAAAGTCAAAGGATCAAGTATTTGAGCAGTTTAAGGAATTTCATCCCCTAGTTGAAAGGCAAACGGGGAAGAAGCTTAAGTGTATTCGGACTGGTAATAGCGGCGAATATATTGGAAGATTTGATGCTTATTGTAAGGAGAATGGTATCCGTCATCAAAAGACTCCTCCAAAGACACCTCAGTTGAATGGCTTAACAGAGAGGATGAACAAAAATTTGGTTGAAAGAGTCAGATGTTTGCTTTCACATGTAGGGTTACCTGGTTCCTTTTGAGGCGAGGCTTTAAATATGGCGGTTCATATTATTAATCTAACCTCATGCGTTCCTTTGCGTTTTGATGTTCCTAACAGGGTTTAGAGTGGAAAAGATGTTTCTTGCCGTCATTTAAGTGTCTTTGGATGTAAGGCATTTGTTCATGTTCCTAAAGATGATAGGTCAAAGCTTGATATGAAGACTAAGTCATGTGTATTCCTCGGCTATGGTGAAGATGATTTTGGGTACAGGTTGTATGATCCATTTCAGAAGAAACTTGTACGAAGCTGAGATGTGTTTTCAGAAGATCAGATGTTGAAAGATGTTGAGAAGACATAGAAGAGTCGGTTCGTCAACATAGTGCTGATCTTGCTGATTTGGATCAGGTTACTCCACAAAATGTTGATTCACATGTTGGAGATGATGTTCATGATAATGAACATGATGTTCATGATAATGAACATGGTACTGATCATAATGATGCTCCGGAGCAGGTAGAGATTCCAGTACCAGATAATCCCCCATTTTGTCCCACTTAGGCGGTCTACCCGAGACCATCATCCTTCAGTTAGATATTCTGCTGATGAGTATGTATTACTCACTGATGAGGGAGAGCTAGATTGTTATGCAGAAGCTATGAAAGATGAGCAATAAGAAGGAGTAGGTTGAAGTCATGCAAGATGAGATGAATTCCTTACAAGAGAATAATACTTATGAGTTGGTGAAGTTATCTAAAAGCAATAGAGCTTTGAGAAACAAATGGATTTTCAAACTAAAGTCAGAAGAGCATACTTCTCAACCAAGGTAAAAAGCTAGATTAGTTGTCAAATGATTCAGCCAGAAAAAGGGTATTAATTTTGAGGAGATTTTTTCACCAGTTGTGAAGATGAGATCTATCCGAGTGGTTCTTGGGTTAGCTGCTAGTCTTGATCTCGAGATTGAACAAATGGGTGTCAAGACTACTTTCCTTCACGGTGATTTGGATAAGGAAGTCTACATGGTGCAACCTGAAGGGTTTCAGGTTAAGGGTAAAGAAGATTATGTTTGTAGGCTATACAAAAGTCTATATGGGTTGAAGCAAGCACCGAGACAGTGGTATAAGAAGTTTGAGTCAGTTATAGAAAATCAAGGCTACCGAAAGACAACTTCAGATCATTTTATTTTCTTTAAGAGGTTTGGTGATGGTGATTTCATCATATTGTTGTTATATGTTGATGATATGCTGATTGTTGGTAAAAAGATTGAAAGAATTGCGCAGTTAAAACGAGAATTGAGCAAGTCTTTATCTATGAAAGACTTGGGGCCAGCAAAACAGATTTTTGGCATTCGGATTTCTAGATATAGAGGCTCCAAGACGTTACATATATCACAAAAAGAATATATTGAAAATGTGCTTAGTAGATTCAACATGGAAAAAGCTAAAGTGGTTAGTTCCCCTCTTACTACCAACTTTAAGCTAACCGATAGAGATTGCACTTCTTTAAAGGATGATGTTGAGGAGATGGACAGAGTTCCATATGCTTCAGCGGTTGGTAGCTTGATGTATGCTATGGTGTGTACTAGGCCTTATATAGCTCATGCGGTAGGTGTTGTTAGTCGGTTTATGTCAAATCCGGGTAAGAAGCATTAGGAAGCTGTTAAATGGATTTTGAGATACTTAAGAGGTACTTCCAAGTTAGGTATCACATTTGGAAATGGAGAGCCGATGCTTGTTGGTTATACAGACTTAGATATGGCAGGAAACAAAGATAACATGAAGTCCAATTCTGGATATTTAATGACCTTCGCAAGAGGAGCGGTTTTATGGCAATCAATGTTGCAAAAGTGTGTTGTATTGTCTACGACCTAGGCTGAGTATATGGCAGCAACAGAAGCGTGCAAAGAACTTTTTTGGATGAAAAGGTTTCTACAAGACCTTGGGTTTAAGCAATCACGATATGTGGTTCTTTGTGGTAATGAGAGTGCAATTCACTTGGCTAGAAACTCTATGTTTCATAAGCGGACAAGACATATTGATGTACGATATCATTGGATTAGAGAATGTCTTGAAAATGGGTTGTTTGAACTTGATAAAGTTCATACCGATGATAATGATTCCGATATGTTTACAAAGGCTTTGGCAAGTGAGAAACTCAAGATTTGTTGCTCGATCGCCGGGATGGTGATCCATTCCTCATAATTGGAAAAGGGGAGATTTGTTGGGTTTATAATTGGGTTTCCAAATATGAGAAATCTTTAGCCCAAGCTTAAGCCCAACAATTAGGTCCATATGCAAGTTTGACTTGGTCTTGCATATGAGGGCATATATATATACTCAATTTGTTGCAACTTTTGTCATTCAAGAGAGGAGAGATTAAGAAAAAGAGTGAAAACCCAAATTTTCGTCTACACTTACAGCAGCTCAGAAAAGTGACGATCCCTGAAGATCCGACCGTTGAATATTCACCATTTTTTGATAGCGTGTTCTTGACATCTGGGACAAGGTTTTTAACCGTTGAATTTGTCTAAAAGGTTCTGTATCTCGATTTACAGTAGGTTGAACAACAACCGTTTTTGGGGTAGTAATGTTCCTCTTTTGTCTTTAATTATTTCATATACTTGTTAATTTTTCTTGTTCAAGAGTATGATAATGTTGTATGCCTCTATTTGATCTATATAAGGATTATTGTATTGCTCTCTTATTGGTGATAGTGGAATTTAAGTGGCCTACAGGTCTCGTGATTTTTTACTCTCGATTTTGAGAGGTTTTTTCACGTAAAAATCTCGTGTCTTTGTGTTTGCCCAATTATCCTTTAGTTTGTTGATTTAGGGCTGATTTGAATTGCATTTGGTATAATTTATTTTTAGCATCCTTACGGTTTCATACGGGTCGGGAAAGGTTTGTCAAACGGATGTCTGTTTTCGTTTTGTAGATTGCCTGTTGTGACTTATTTTCTAATCAGTATCATGTTAAAAATTTCAAATACTTTTAAATAAATACTAAGTTCATATCCATATGTAGTAAGGATGTAAAGATACACAGATGTAACAGTTGAACTGCACCTGAACGGCTACTTCTGTCCACGTAATTGAAATCATAGAATTTGCAACACCAGATTCTTCGTAAGTCAACGGGCTTTCATATTCTGTTTTTTCACGGCCCCCTGGAATAACATGAGTCACTCAGGGGAAAGTCAGGCCAGCTAACCCATAATTTCAGCCCATTTGAGTTAAGTTTACCTCAAGTGGGAGAAACAAATGGTTAAATGAAAATACAAAAGAACTAATGGGCCAAAAGTCACCCCAAGTGTATGTTAATATGCATAAAGGGTGATGATATTTTCACTTGTTTTTTTATAAATTCACTAAACTAATGTATTTTTCAATTTTATAATACAAAACTGTTAATGTGTAGACATGAGTAGATTTATTAAAAATTGGAGCTAGCTCTGTCACAAAAATTAGATTATAGATTATAGTACTTGATGTGTGAAAAGTTTGGTGGCTCTCTAATGAGAATTTGTTCTTGGCGTCTTTCGGAATGAATAAAACATGCCACGATGAACTGTGGTCCCGACACGTTGACCCGTATTCGCGACACAGTTGTTTTGAGATCAACAACTTTGTTTTTGATGTGTTTCCTTAAGTAAGCAATCCTATACAAGTTCAACTCTAATCTGTACACCCAACCCTAAGTCACGATATTTCATGGTGCCATAGTCATTAAGTATTTTATTTCGGTTTTTTGTCTACGGATTAAACTGTCATTGAATTTTTTTATTTTTTGACAGCGATTGAGATCACTCGAGGGGAAGTAAACCACCCGTTGCGATCATCTCCCGTTTCGACTATGCCGATGCAACGATAATAACCCCGCCCCCATCGCTGCCTGGGAGGAAACCTTAAAACCGATCCAAGGGCACGGCCAAGTAAAACCCCCCTCCCCTTTACCCCCCAAACGATATGGGAAATGTGTCATGGGTGGATACTTCATGGCATTGATGAAATTATGTTTTTTAATATGTAGCCAACGGGGTCGAACTCCTGACCTCCCCTAAAGGAGGTATGTCACCAACTGCTGGACCACATCACAACTTCAACGGCCATTGAATTGGATATAACTAGGTTAACTCTATCGGATATTTAATTGTTTTAGTTAAGCTATGTTGTGTTATTTTTAATCAAATCAGGTCATATTTCTCAACATTCAATATCTTGCCAAAGTGATGTTTTTGCACTACTTTTTGTATTAGAGTATTGAAATTACTCAATTAGTAATTGATATTTTTTTTATATAAGAAATGCACGAGTACATTATTCTATACCTATTTTATGATATTAGGATCCTCTCCAATATATTGATGGGTCATGTTCTTTTTTTTGAAATGTATGATTGATAAATAAAATAAATAAAATTTGTAATATTATGCCTATTTTATTTATGTATCACAAAACACATAACATGATGGGTCATGTTGAAAATAACTTGACAGGATCTTGATCCTTATGTCTTATTATACAACAAATAACATTATAACTTTTTATGTCCTATTCTGTAATTTGGGAGTTATTGAAATATTTATTTTGTTTTATACAACGTAAAATATAATTATTTTGATGGTTTTTATAACTGTCGTTAGCGTGCATAAAACTATTGTACATTTTAAAAACTTGTCACATTAAAATGAACATATAAGAAGAAAAAAAATGCCTAGGTTCACATCGTGTAATGATTTGTATCTTTGGTTCAAAAGTTGGTCATGTGGGCTAAGCTTCGTATCTGGATGGCTTGCAATATGCCTAGATTCACATCCTGGAATGATTCGTATCTTTGGTTCGAAGGTTGGTCAACCTCTCGGGATAAGAAGAAAAAAATCACAGTGATTGTTGCGGCTATGCTATAGGAGTTTGTGGCTGTTTCGTAACGAGTTTCTGTTTAGTGATTCTCATCTGAAGGGAGAATGTGTTTTCGATAATATTTGTAATTTTTCGTATTATTGGATTAAACATATGGGCAAATCTAATTCGAGTCCCAATATGTGGCTCATTGATCCTTTGTAATGGTTTTGTTGTTTAGCCTTATTCTAACTTCTTGATAGCGGGTTTTTTTCTAATATAATTTTGACGTTCGGAAAAAAAAAACATATAACTACATGTTAACGCCAACTTTTGAGGTGTTTCAAAATAAGGTAGGGGGTGTTTTGATTTGCGTTTTCAAAATTGATTATGCGATTTAGATAATTAAAATCAAATAATCAGCTGTAGCAAAATGTGTCGAATATTAGTGGTGTTTAGATTTGATTATACTGTTTCATAACGAGATAATCTAATAATCAACATTTTAGGTGTTTGGCAAATCAGATTCTTTATTAGGGGAAAAAAATAAGTAGAATCGGAAAGAAACGGATAATCAAAAAAGTCACGTTTTGCTGCAATACGGAGTGACCTGCTTTTTCATTTTCACGTTTTGAAGCCTTAAATCGCAAGTAATTGATTTTAATCTTTGGTTTACCGAACACTATTTTTTAATTATTTATGATTTCAAAACATAATAATCAAATTATCACATTCAAAACGCAAAAAAAAAAAAAAAAAATTAAATAAATAAATAAATAAATACTTCCGTATTGTTTGTTCCAGTAAGTTAAAAACATCCCCTCATCCTTGACACCAAATAACTAAGAACCGCACATGGCACAAACCAAGAATGGTCTATCCCAAAATACAAATATATATATATATATATATATATATATATATATATATATATATAGTGGTAGCATCAAGAGGGAAATAACCAATCGGGGGGAAGCGGAGGAAAGCAAATTTTTTTTTTTCGTTTTTTGAAAAAACTTTGTTCACGAACATTATAGATGAGATGAAAATATGAACATTTAGTAGAGACACTTTGTGATAAATATTTTTATTTTGGCGGGAAAACGCTCGAAGAAGTAATATATAACAATTATCGTGTTTTTCGAGCGTATGTTGAGGTTTTAGCTATTGGGGTTTAGATATTAGGGTTTGGATATTAGGGTTTATAGGGTTTAGATATTAGGGTTTAGAAATTTAGGGTTTAGGGTTTAGATAGAGTTTTTAACACGAACGGTTTACCATAAACTCAAAACACCAAACCCTAAACCCTAAACCCTAAACTCTAAATCGGGCTAAATTTTACTTCACAAAACATGGAAAAAAAACGTTCATATTCTTCACGAACAATATTATCTTGAATGTTATTTTTGTCGATCGTTTTCCCGCCTAAATAATAACATTCATCACGAAGTGTCTCTTCTAAACGTTCATATTTTCGTGTGATCTTGATGCCAGAAAAAAAAAATTCCAAAAAAAACGAAATTTTTTTTTTCTTCCCCCCGATTGGTTACTTCCCCATTGATCCTGCCCCTATATATATATATATATATATATATATATATATATATATATATATATATATATATATATATATATATATATATATATATATATATATATATGTATGTATGCGGTCGAATGAGAACGTTCTCATTTTAAGCTTTCGTGAAAACAGATCGGGACCAAAAATCTAGTTTAGATCATTTAAATTAAATTATAATTATTTAAAATATTGTAGGGGTGTAATAGTCATTATTATTAGGGGTAATTTTGTACTTTAATTTGTTTGAATCGTTTACCTTTAACAAGTATCTCCTATTTTTTTAGCAACATGAAAATTCAATTCTCAAATGCTAAAATTGTCCATCACACGATCTCACCAACCACCTGTTTTTATTATCATTTCATCACTGATTTGCAAATAAAAACTCCATTTTAGAAACTCCATTACTGCTCGGCTCACAGATGATCTTATTTGATGCAAACATACGTGTTCAATGTCCATGCTATTTTTTACATTCTTTATAGATGATGCATGATGCATCATCATATATACATATACATCCCAGTTTTTAGTATTACAGTTACTAAAACATGAAGAGTATATACAACGCCTCCATTTGCATCCTATAATAGTATCAACTATCAAAATCTTCCAATTAATGGGAATGCATCCAGTTTATAAATGCAGAACTGGTTAACGTAATTTGTTTTTAATATGGCAGCTTGCATTCTCGATGATGCATTTGTGGAAACAAAAGGCCATAAGAGGATGATTATCATTTAATTAATTGATGCAAACCAATGTTGAGATGTATATTTAATAGAGTAATAATAAAATAAACCAAATATATCAATGCATCGTTCTTAATATGAATCATTTTATTTAAAATTTAACTATTTGCATTCAGATAATACTTGATTTGGTGGTTGCCTTATATTTGGATGCATGGCCGGCCCAAAGGTGGTGCAACCCGTTCATTTGAACGGGGCCCATGCTTTTAGGGGGCCCATTTATTTCACGGGCTCATACATATACATATAGTCTTTGAGCTTACGATTCAATTTTTACAAATATAATTATACTAGCCCAAAATAAAACATACATTCAGCCCAAGTAACTATCAGTTGTTTAACAGAATACACATTGTTCCTTACTTCTAGTCTATTTAAAGAGAACAAAATATAGGCTGTGTGTCGATGTGGGATACTTCTCCCATTGTATCTCATATATACATATGCTCACTTTTTTTCATTCATCTTTTTCCTATATAGTAATAATAGAACTTAACTTTAACCAACGTGATGATTCTTTGTAAAATGAATATGATGCTATTAAAAATTTTTAAATTCAAACCTTGACCCCTGAACGTATAGATTTAACGTTAGTTGTCGTTTTTCTAAATAGCTTATATTGTTTGTTGTGGGGCCTAAGGGCCTTTTTTTCACATCGCACTAGGCCCCTAAATTCTCAGGACCGGCCCTGTTTGGATGCAATAGTTTTTTCTCGTATGTTATTTCTTGATAAATTTAAGAGACGAAAAGGTTGAATAATCACATTAACATATATCATATAGAATTAAAATACACAGTATATTATAAAAAAGGTGATACTTGTTTTGAGATAGAACAAGTTTTGCGGTTAAACCGCGCTTCGCAGCGGTCGAAGTGCAGTTACCATATAAGAGCTTGTAATGGATATTTTTACTATATGTCTACGTTAATTTTTTTTTTTGTACAACACTATATGTTTTATGTTAAAATAAATTATAATGAGTCTAACGTAACTCAGAAAAAATAGTTATAGCCGCACGTTTCGGCGAGGATATTTGTAAAAAGAAGGAAATTTTAAAAATGATCAAGATAAAATAAAAGTAGTTACATAAATATTGTTAGAAAGGTTAGATTAAAAACGAAGTTAAAAATAAAATAATGGAAGTGAGTAAATGATCGAGTTGAAAATAAAAAAACTTAATGGGGTTAATTAAGAAAAATTAATAAAAATAAGGGAACTAATGAGTAAAATTAATGAAAAAATATAATAGAAAATAGAAAAGGAGGCCGAGATTTGATCTCTTGACCCTTCTCAAACATAGTTATGCCTAACCATTGCTCCATCCTCCAAATAAGGGAACTTATATTTGGATGTATGTTATTTCTTGATAAATTTAAGAGACGAAATTTGGAGGGAACTTATATTTGGATGTATGTTATTTCTTGATAAATTTAAGAGACGAAAAGGTTGAATAATCACATTAACATATATCATATAGAATTAAAATACACAGTATATTATAAAAAAGGTGATACTTGTTTTGAGATAGAACAAGTTTTGGGGTTAAACCGCGCTTCGCAGCGGTCGAAGTGCAGTTGACCATATAAGAGCTTGTAATGGATATTTTTACTATATGTCTACGTTAATTTTTTTTTTGTACAACACTATATGTTTTATGTTAAAATAATTTATAATGAGTCTAACGTAACTCAGAAAAAATAGGTATAGCCGCGTGTTTCGGCGAGGATATTTGTAAAAAGAAGGAAATTTAAAAAAAATAATTAAAAATGATCAAGATAAAATAAAAGTAGTTATATAAATATTGTTAGAAAGGTTAGATTAAAAAAGAAGTTAAAAATAAAATAATGAAAGTGAGATAATGATTGAATTGAAAATAAAAAAACTTAATGGGGTTAATTGAGAAAAATTAATAAAAATAAGGGAACTAATGAGTAAAATTAATATAATAGAAAATATAAAAGGAGGCCGAGATTTGATCTCTTGACCCTTGCTCAAAGATAGTTATGCCTAACCATTGCTCCATCCTCCGTATAAGGGAACTTATATTTGGATGCAATAGTTTTTTCTCGCATGTTATTTCTTGATAAATTTAAGAGACGAAAAGGTTGAATAATCACATTAACATATATCATATAGAATTAAAATACACAGTATATTATAAAAAAGGTGATACTTGTTTTGAGATAGAACAAGTTTTGGGGTTAAACCGCGCTTCGCAGCGGTCGAAGTGCAGTTGACCATATAAGAGCTTGTAATGGATATTTTTACTATATGTCTACGTTAATTTTTTTTTTGTACAACACTATATGTTTTATGTTAAAATAATTTATAATGAGTCTAACGTAACTCAGAAAAAATAGGTATAGCCGCGTGTTTCGGCGAGGATATTTGTAAAAAGAAGGAAATTTAAAAAAAATAATTAAAAATGATCAAGATAAAATAAAAGTAGTTATATAAATATTGTCAGAAAGGTTAGATTAAAAAAGAAGTTAAAAATAAAATAATGGAAGTGAGATAATGATTGAATTGAAAATAAAAAAACTTAATGGGGTTAATTGAGAAAAATTAATAAAAATAAGGGAACTAATGAGTAAAATTAATATAATAGAAAATATAAAAGGAGGCCGAGATTTGATCTCTTGACCCTTGCTCAAAGATAGTTATGCCTAACCATTGCTCCATCCCCCGTATAAGGGAACTTATATTTGGATGCAATAGTTTTTTCTCGCATGTTATTTCTTGATAAATTTAAGAGACGAAAAGGTTGAATAATCATATTAACATATATCATATCATATAGAATTAAAATACACATTATATTATAAAAAAGGTTATACTTGTTTTGAGATAGAACAAGTTTTGGGGTTAAACCGCGCTTCGCAGCGGTCGAAGTGCAGTTGACCATATAAGAGCTTGTAATTGATATTTTACTATATGTCTACGTTAATTTTTTTTTTGTTCAACACTATATGTTTTATGTTAAAATAATTTATAACGAGTCTAACGTAACTCAGAAAAAATAGTTATAGCCGCGCGTTTCGGCGAGGATATTTGTAAAAAGAAGGATATTTTAAAAGCAAAATTTTTAAAAATGATCAAGATAAAATAAAAGTAGTTATATAAATATTGTTAGAAATGTTAGATTAAAAAAGAAGTTAAAAATAAAATAATGGAAGTGAGATAATGATTGAATTGAAAATATAAAAACTTAATGGGTTAATTAAGGAAAATTAATAAAATATGGGAACTAATGAGTAAAATTAATGAAAAAATATAATAGAAAATAGAAAAGGAGGCCGAGATTTGATCTCTTAACCCTCTCAAACATAGTTATGCCTAACCATTGCTCCATCCTCCAAACTCTATCAGAAATACGATATTTAATATTTAACACAAAACAAAATCGGATAACAAAGTTGCAAATCAATTGAATTTTACTGTTCAGTACTTTTCCAAATGAATTGAGTTTTACTGTTCATTACTTTTCCAAGTGAATTGAGTTTCGCTGTTCATTACTTTTCCAAATGAATATATAGACAATGTACCGATGTATGTATGTGAAATGATTAAGGATTAAAAAGTTGGAGATAAATTAGGAGAAAGAGTAATCGAGATTTTGAAGGGAGAGAGAAAATTATATGTTTGCCCTTTTGTTAGTTTTTTTGAACTTGTGGTTAATAAGTGTTCTCATGTTTATATATTGTGAGAACATTCTCATGGGATTAATACTATATATATATATATATATATATATATATATAGTGAAGGGATCTAGAGAGAATTAAGGGTGGGAAAGAAGCCATAAAATTTATAGATTGAACTTCAATCTATGTGCAGATTAAGCTTCAATCTATGGGCAGATTGAGCTTCAGTTTGTGAAAAAAATTCAATATTAAAAAAAAAAATTAATCTGCAAAAAATACTTCTCAATCTGCAAAAAAGGTTAATCTGCACAAAAAAACTCAATCTGCACAATAAAAAAGTCAATATGCAAAAAAAAATTAATCTGCAAAAAAAAAATCAATCAGCACAATATTATATATTATGTTTTACGTAATGTAACTTAAGTACATATATATAATATAATTTCTCAACCCTCATATAAATATAAATATATATTTATAATGTTTTACAAAATGCATTCTTTATATAAAAGAATGTTTGGCATATGTATTACTTTAAGTAGCGCGCACCCACACCTAACTTCAAGTTACTAAGACTAATTTCAATGCATCATCACCACCACACAAGGTTGTAAAAGTCGCGAATCGGGGACGCATCGGTCGAGACTTAAAAAGGACGCGTCGGCCGAGTCGGGGGACGCGTCGGGGACGCATCGGTCGTTGACCAACGTTGACTTTATTAATAATTTCTTAAATATATTTTTATATATATGTAAAATAGTTGATTATGTACCATAAATTTCTAAAATAAGAACTTGAATTTAAAAACAATCAAACTTCAAACTCAATTAATGTTACCGAGTACATAATCAGTAAGGACACAGAGAAAAGAGCGGCCCAAAATATGAAAACAAACCCTAATTTTAAAATATATCAGATCTTGACGAAAATTTGACTGACTTTGACAGTTTTTGACCGTCTTTGACATTGACCGAACTTTTAGCTCTAACCGTCTTTTGAGTCGTTTTAAAAAAACGGGACGGAGAACCCCAAAAGAACGACGCATCTGCCGACCGGTCAAGTCGGACGACTTTTACAACACTGCCACCACACGATGATTCGGCACCGTTGACACCAGCTCCGCACTTACGCAGTGCCACCGGTGACATTTAATCGGCGTTAGTCACTTGCGCAACTAAGAAGAGGGTTGGCGTTTGCTTCTTTCCAACCAATTATATATTAACACACACACACACTAATGACCTTGATAAAATTGGCTTTGATGGAATGGAGTAAATGAAGAAGACTTAAATTTAGGTTGATTTTAGAGCAAGTGTCAACTTGATGCCATACTCCCTCTACCTTAAACTTGAACGTGGTGACTTTAAACCGACAAGAATGGCACTTAAATTGGCTAATCAAACGTTTGATACCCCAATGGGTATAACCGAGGATATCTTGCTAAAAGTTTAAAACTTGGTCTTTCCGGTAGACCTTGTAGTCCCTATTATTCTTGGTAGACCATTCTTGAACTCCGCTGATACCGTTGTCCTTGCATATATATATACAATCTGCTATTTTTTTTAAGCTAAAGCATAATTTGTTTGGGCTGTGGTAAAACTCAATTTGAACTAAAAAAGAATAGAGCCCATATATTATATAATTAATAAATATTATTATTTTATTATTATTATTATTATTATTATTATTATTATTATTATTATTATTATTATTATTATTATTATTATTATATTTTAAATCTTAGAAAATCTTAAGTATTATATAATGTATATATTAACTAAATATAAAATTTAATCAAGAAAAAATATAAAAATTTAGAACTGGAAGGCCTTTTTTTATTTTTTTCCCGATTTTCTCACTATGAAGGGTCACAATTTGACCTTTCCCACATCACAGTCGCGAAGTTAAAAAGTTCATTCTCTGACTCCATATCAGCATCACCGGACTTCACCGCTGAAAACGGTCTAATACCAAATGAAATATATTGAAAGATACGAAAACGTTGCTAGTTGATGCACACGGGAGTTTTTTTTTTTTTTTTTTTAGGTAATGGGGATCACCCGGTAAATATATTAAATATATAAAAGATTACAAAGAGTACAAGGTGGTTATAGGATACGACGTACGGGACCGCCATCGTATAATGTTCTCGGTCGATTAAGTGTCGGATGAGGTGGTCGAAAGCCGGGTTCGACATCAAGACCATACAACGTACATACCAACTATACAAGGTTTCACCCTATAACCTCTTAAACCACCAAGCTAAGTAAATAAAATTACAAAGCAACCAAGAGCCCAAGGCTCACAAACAAAACAAAGAAACAATTTAAGAAATCTTCCAATCCGATTTTAGATGAAGAACTTGAGGCGAGCTTTTCCATCTAAAACTCATCAGCTTCAGTCTAACTGTAGAATAAATAACATCATAAACCTGTTTACACGACCTATTTCGTATCTTGAAAAAATGATTATTCCGTTCCTGCCATACAAAGTAGACAGAAGCCGCAAATAAGAGTTGAATCACCTTTATACGAGCAACATTTCTTCCCGCAAAAGGACTTATCAGCATCGAAAAATCCTTCCAACTATCAGTAAAAGTCGGAAAATCCATATGATTTTTACCATATCCCACACCTGTTTTGAAAAAGGGCAGGCAAAAAATAAATGGTTATGAGAATCCGGAACCTGTTCACAAAGTGGATACACCATGCTAGCATCTGCTCGGATTTCCCATTGGCGCAATTTATCTTGAGTTTTAAGCTTTTCACCCATTAAGAGCCACATCACAAATGCATGACGAGGAATACATTACGTATACCATACCACTGAGAACCACATAACCTGACCGAGGCGGCGAGGCCTGATAGAATCCCACACCATGTGGACCGAATAATCATGAATCCCACAATCAATTCCCTTCCATTTAATGACATCTTTTGCATCAGAAGTTGCAGGAATAACAATGTCATTTAACCATGGAAATATGGTACACCAATTAGCTGGCCGCATCCAACCTGTAGCGACCCCGACAAATCGTCAAATGACGGCGTCGACTACGTAGGTCCCATTACCTAGTCATAAGTCTTTAAAACAGACGTTTGACCCAAAATATGTCGCATCCATTCAAGTGTAAAGATTGTTTCAAAGTTTACAAAGATAATTGACCACAAGTTAAGTTACAACGTTATAAGTACAAATGAAAACTATGCGACACAGTTTAAATAAGTTCAAAAGATGCTCCAAAATGCATGTATACTCGACATCCAAGCAAGTATCAAAAGAGTGCGGAAGCATGTATCACTAAGCATTCAAAACCTGAGAAAACATAGAAGAATCTGTCAACGAAAACGTTGGTGAAATCATAGGTTTAGTAAGTATTAAACGTTGTTTTTGAACCACAAGATTTTGTATTTCCATAACGTAGATTATTCAAATCATTTGCATTCCAAAAGTGTTGTTATACGCGAGCACTCAATTATCAAAACTTAACCAACGTTACCCCATCACACAGTGCTAGAACCCACACTAAAACACAAAAATATATTTCATCCGCATAACGGTAGCGAACCGTCCGAATGAGGGTTTGTTAAACCCGTATGGCCACACAATATAAGTTCTCGCTTACACCCTGCAAGTGTAACTAATGATAATCGAATTGAGGCATTTTTGTTCTAACTCGCACGTGGAATGTTTGTTTTCACACTTGTGTTCAAAACATAAAAGTAAGTAGTACAAGATGTAACAAAGTATATGTTTTCTCAGCCCACGATTTAAAAGTATAAAAGTTGTTGAAAAGGTGGGACTATGATCTCACCTTGAGTGCACGAGTAGTAAAGTACTTCAACAAGTAAACGTGTGCAAAGAACAATGCTAGTCTTGACCTAAACAATAGGTTGTATCAATAACGGTAAGCACGATAGGTCAAAGATGTTCAATTAGTCCTATGGCTCGTTAAGACTCGATCATAATAGCATGTGAATCAAATTGTCATGTTTCATGCAAGGTACAAGTATAAAAACATGTTAGAACGATTGCACAATTATTTGGTTAAGTTTGATTAAAAGTCAACTTGGTCGGGTCAAAGTCAACGGAAAAGTCAACGGGGTCGGGTTGGGTATCTGACAATTTTTCTAAGTTATATAATCATATATGAGCATGTTGGCCAAGTTTCATGTTAATCGGAGGTCCGTAGCATAGCAAACATTTTTATGTCAAATGACCAAAGCAAACAGCCAGTTTTAGTACAATGGGACGGCGTCCCAAATGGCTAGACGGCGTCCCACAATGAAGGGTGGGACGGCGTCCTGATATCCTAGACGGCTTCTAGGTTCAAAAGGTGGGACGGCGTCTAGGAGGTTGGGACGGCGTCCCAAAAGGCTTACAGGTCCTGTTTGCAGAAAACACAAGGTACGAGCCAAACTTCAATCAATCCTAGTTTATGATCCGCAAACAATCAAGACATGTATTTTATATCACCGGAAAGCTCTTTCGACAAGGAACACAACTAGATACATTTCCTAAATCAAATTTATCATTTTAGACAACAAAAATCTCGTCGAAAGTTCGTTAAACGTTCCAAAACAAGGTTTCAAGTTCATCAATTGCAATTCAAGTTTCGGGAATCCGATTTATACATATGATATGCCGTTTTGAAGGTAATGAAACATGTAATACAACTAAACACTTATCAATAACATTAACAAGCATTCAACGCATCAAAAGTTCGTTTTAAGAGTTGTCAAACCCTAACCAAAAGTTCACAAAATCAATAATCGCGTTTATGAAGTTTCTTTAATCAATCTATACATCAAAATGAAGCTAATGATACTAGTAACACTTTTAAAACATGCACATTAACAATCTAATAACATTTGATCATCCAAAATCAAGGATTTAGCAAGTAATTTTCATAATGAACTAGTTACACCAAAAACAACAAATCGAGCATACAAATTACATACACGACATCACAATGAGCCATAGACACTAATTAACATACTTTTAAGTCAAGAACACAAATTTAAAGGAAACTAGTGTTTTAGAAATGTTACCCAAACGAGATGAAGTTGGTACCAAAATGAAGAGGATGAAGAGAGGATCACGAATATGTAATTTATTTTGTTGTAAGCCTCCTAGATCGAATTTAGATGATGATTGAATGAATTTGGAAATTGGGTGTGTTCTTGCTAGAGAGGAAGAGAGAGAGAGGGAGATGGTTGAATGGTGGTGATTGGGGTGGACTAGGTGACCTAGTCAACTAGTTTGCCCCGTGTCAATTTTAGTCCCTCGAGTTTGTAGTCGGGTGCGGAAAATACCTAAACGGAATATTTTAAAACGCGTATTAAAATCCGATAACGAGAATATTTAGAATGTTAGCTAACGGAGGTTACGAATCTAGATACGAGGAATATTATCTAAAAAGAAAAAGACGGCGTTAAAAATAATTTAACGGAAAAATGCGGGATGTTACATTATCCACACCTCAAAAGAAATTTCGTCCCGAAATTTAGTTGGAAGTAGTAGTCGATATCTCTTACTCGAGACTTAGAGTAGTAACTCTACGAATGAGTGAAGGTACTTTCTTGGACATTCCACGAATCCGGATAGTCGGGGTGTTACGTTGTATTGAGGTTCGATTTCACGATCCATGATTTCAACCAGTTTTCCCATGAAGAGGAGTTTGTCATCAATAGTTGGTGCATCTAGAAGGATTGCACATTCCTGTTCCGCATGACACGTTTCTAAGTTTGTTACACGAAATGTAGGATAAACGGAAACTTAATTGAGTCGGAAGTTCTAAACGGTAGGAAGCGGTTCCAATACGCCCCAAGGTTTCAAAAGGTTCAATATTGCGGTTATAACCTTCCTCGATTTCCCAAAATAGATTACACCTTTCCAAGGTGCGGGTTCTCAATATTACGCGGTTACACACTGGGATTTTGTGAGGTTTTCATCTAAGTTTGGTATAACTCTTCTGGCGACTACGGGTCATCTCGAGCCCTTCTCGGACTTGAACGATCTCAATTGTTGTTTCTTGATGGAGTCCAGATTTCGGAGTTTGTTTGCCACATGCTTTGGTTAAATGAACAGGGGTATGACATTTGCGGTCATATAGGGTTTCGGAGGTGCGGCGTTAGTACACGAATGGTATTATCACAGTGAGAGGAATCAACTAAAAGCGACCATACAAGTTTGAAACATGTCTTTCCAAGATGTAAATCGTTCGTTTGCTCGGTTCGTTGGTTTGTGGGAGCTACGTGGTACTCATGCCTAAGCGGGTTCCCAAGGTTTCTTGCAAACTAGAAGTGAAACGAGTATTTCGATACATGATAATTGACGAAGATACACCGTGTTGGAAAAGAATCTCTTAAGATATGTTTGAACAAGTCAGTTAGGGTTCGAGAAATGTTCGTTAGGACTATTCACCCTCGTGGCGAATACTAATGTAATATAAGGAGTTTCTCTATCCATGGAGAAATGTTACAAGGAGTTTCCTTAAACAGAAATGCGAGCGATAAAGATAGGAGTGAAATGAGGACCTAGAATAGGATGAGTTTACATCTCGAGGTTGCCATAACGTGCCTCTAGTTGTCAAAAGTTGAAGTCTGAAAGAGAAACGAGGTAGTACACGTAGTTGTATAGTTCGGGGTTGAATAATAGTTGGCCGATTATCAGAAACACAAGGACGTTAAGTCAAAGAAGAGTGAAGTATCGTTGGATTGTGTGTTATCTTAAATTCCAGTAATATCAGACAGTAACGGTGAAATAACAGAGGTATGTGTGTGGTACGTGATGACGAGAAAGTTGATCGGATCTACAGTTTAGTATTCGAATTCTTCGTGCAAAATAACGAATTTTAGTTACGTAAATTTTGAGTCGAGAGAGTATGCCTTTCGGCATTCATGTAGAAATATTTCCATGTTTGAGTTCCATCTGTTGCTATACGATTTTAACTAGAAATGTTGGTGTGAAGAATCACGCTCAAGGTTCGAACACGGAGAGGTTTAAAGTTTTCCCTTAGTGAGTTAACGAGTTTAAAAGTCGGGTAACACGAGAAAAGTCAGAAATGAATCTTCGGTGATAACAGGCGAGATCTAAGATTTTACGAATACAAGTCTGAGTTGAGAGAGTTTCATGATTACGTGTGGCTTGATTTCGAGATTGATTGTAATGCCTTGACCATTAACATCATGGTCTAGAAAATTTGACTTCGTTTAACAGAAATTCTCACTCGGAGAATTTGGTATAGAGTTGCTCTTTTCTCAAAGTTCGAGCGTAAGATGATGATGTTGTTCATTTGCCTTCTTTACTTGAATAAGTTAAGATGTCATCTATAAATATGATAACAGATTTGTCTAGATAAGTTGCATACGTGGTTTAGGAGGTTCATGAATACGGACGGAGTCCTAAATAAATCAAACGGTACTAAGAGGGATTTACAACTAACGTTGCGAGCTCGGAAAATGGCTTAGGAGACATCGTCTCCCTTAACCCCCAATTGATGATAACCAGAACGGAGGTCGATTTGGAATACACGGGATCCACGCAAATAATCATGAGGTAATGGATACGAGGAAGAGAGTATTGGTTTCCAACCGAAAGTTACTTAGTTCACAATAATCTATACATAAATGTAGGGCAACAATTTCTCCTTAATGAATAGGTTTTGAGTTCCTTAGTTCTATAGGTGTCGAGTCAAATTTCTTATCGCATATCCTCCGATAAAATTTATAGGCACACAATATTTTTCGTCGGTCACTTAAATCGTCTAAGTAGTATCTGGGGGAAAGAGGTGGAATATAAAGAGCACGAGTCAAATCCTTGGTTATAAAACGTCTAACGGTACTCGAATCGAATAAGTATGAAATATACGGTTTGTTGTGAAGAAACGTACCCGTGACTAGTCCATCATCGTCTCGGGCATCCTAGGTGTCGATGTTGTAAGTTCAACGGCGCGCGTTGGTTTTTGCTTTATTCTTTGGGCATTTATTCCTAAAATGACCCGATTGGCCACATTCGTAGCAAATACTCGGCTTTGGTGCGTCGGGCCCCTTTTGAGTGACGGGGGCGGTACTTCCACAATACTTGGAAATATGACCACTACCTTGGCACCGATGGCAAATTAGCTTGCCACATTCACCAAAATGATGCTTGTGGCATTTGTTGCAAAAAGGTCGTGTCCCGGCATAACTTTTCTTGCCGACGGGGGTGAGAGGTTCCTTGGCAAAGTTGTTGTTGTAGTTGCTCGATTGGGGGGCTTCCCATTTTCTTTTGTTGTCACCCGACTCATCCTCGGCTTTAGGTGCCGGCACTTCAATCTCGTCTACCGTTTCGATCAATTGATGGGCCATATTCAGGGCCTCTTGGTGATTACTGGGTTTGGATGACATTACTCCTTGTTTGATGCTCTTGGGAAGACCATCCATGTAAAGTTCAACCCTTAGAGGTTCGGGGGTCACGAGGTTTGGGCACATCAAGGATAGCTCAGAAAATCGTTGATTATATGCCTTTAGGTCATTCCCGACCGCTTTTAAAGTTCTTAGTTCGTGTTCGAGCTTACGGGTCTCTTCGCGCGGGAAGTATTCGGTGATCATCTTTTTCTTTAAGTCGGCCCATGAGAGAGTGTGAGCTTCATCGATACCCACCGACAGCACATACGTATTCCACCATGTGAGGGCGATACCGGCAAAAGTGTGGGTGGGATATTTGACTTTGTCTTGGTCCCGACAACCGCTTATGCTAAAAACGGCTTCTGTTTGCTCAAACCATCGGGTGAGCACAACCGGTCCTCCAGTCCCATCGAAGGTGTGGGGTTTGCACCCCATGAAAGTTTTGTAGGAGCAACCCTCGTTTGAATTACCGGCTCCATGGTTGTTGTGGTTGTGGTTGTTGTTGATGTCGGAGGAGATACTAGCCATAGCCGCACCTATGGCGGTGGCTATCATGCGTTGAAAAGCTTGTTCGGAAGTTTCATTATGTGGCCCGCGACGGGGAGGCATTGTTCCTTCAAGACACAAGAATATCGTTGATTAGTATTCTCAATAATACTAATTATGATAGGGAATGATGATGTAGAGAAAATTTTCCTTGACTCGCCTTAAATTCTTTATTTCATAATGTCGGAATGTCCATATGAATCACCGTAATATAATCCCGGAAATTATATTACCCTGATTCTCATGTGCATTTAACATTACCTCATAAAGTCAAGGTGGCGCGTCAACAAAATTATCAACGTAAGATCAAGATCGAATACGAGTTAGATATGATAGAAGAGTTCGAGTATAGATGCACAAATAGTCAAGTAATTCCTACTTCAGTCTATATGCCGGTTGTAGTCTAGATTCACCTATGTACCCTATGACTCGGGGTGGACACAAATGAACTCTAAATCCCTACAACCAAGGCTCTGATACCACTTGTAGCGACCCCGACAAATCGTCAAATGACGGCGTCGACTACGTAGGTCCCATTACCTAGTCATAAGTCTTTAAAACAGACGTTTGACCCAAAATATGTCGCATCCATTCAAGTGTAAAGATTGTTTCAAAGTTTACAAAGATAATTGACCACAAGTTAAGTTACAACGTTATAAGTACAAATGAAAACTATGCGACACAGTTTAAATAAGTTCAAAAGATGCTCCAAAATGCATGTATACTCGACATCCAAGCAAGTATCAAAAGAGTGCGGAAGCATGTATCACTAAGCATTCAAAACCTGAGAAAACATAGAAGAATCTGTCAACGAAAACGTTGGTGAAATCATAGGTTTAGTAAGTATTAAACGTTGTTTTTGAACCACAAGATTTTGTATTTCCATAACGTAGATTATTCAAATCATTTGCATTCCAAAAGTGTTGTTATACGCGAGCACTCAATTATCAAAACTTAACCAACGTTACCCCATCACACAGTGCTAGAACCCACACTAAAACACAAAAATATATTTCATCCGCATAACGGTAGCGAACCGTCCGAATGAGGGTTTGTTAAACCCGTATGGCCACACAATATAAGTTCTCGCTTACACCCTGCAAGTGTAACTAATGATAATCGAATTGAGGCATTTTTGTTCTAACTCGCACGTGGAATGTTTGTTTTCACACTTGTGTTCAAAACATAAAAGTAAGTAGTACAAGATGTAACAAAGTATATGTTTTCTCAGCCCACGATTTAAAAGTATAAAAGTTGTTGAAAAGGTGGGACTATGATCTCACCTTGAGTGCACGAGTAGTAAAGTACTTCAACAAGTAAACGTGTGCAAAGAACAATGCTAGTCTTGACCTAAACAATAGGTTGTATCAATAACGGTAAGCACGATAGGTCAAAGATGTTCAATTAGTCCTATGGCTCGTTAAGACTCGATCATAATAGCATGTGAATCAAATTGTCATGTTTCATGCAAGGTACAAGTATAAAAACATGTTAGAACGATTGCACAATTATTTGGTTAAGTTTGATTAAAAGTCAACTTGGTCGGGTCAAAGTCAACGGAAAAGTCAACGGGGTCGGGTTGGGTATCTGACAATTTTTCTAAGTTATATAATCATATATGAGCATGTTGGCCAAGTTTCATGTTAATCGGAGGTCCGTAGCATAGCAAACATTTTTATGTCAAATGACCAAAGCAAACAGCCAGTTTTAGTACAATGGGACGGCGTCCCAAATGGCTAGACGGCGTCCCACAATGAAGGGTGGGATGGCGTCCTGATATCCTAGACGGCGTCTAGGTTCAAAAGGTGGGACGGCATCTAGGAGGTTGGGACGGCGTCCCAAAAGGCTTACAGGTCCTGTTTGCAGAAAACACAAGGTACGAGCCAAACTTCAATCAATCCTAGTTTATGATCCGCAAACAATCAAGACATGTATTTTATATCACCGGAAAGCTCTTTCGACAGGGAACACAACTAGATACATTTCCTAAATCAAATTTATCATTTTAGACAACAAAAATCTCGTCGAAAGTTCGTTAAACGTTCCAAAACAAGGTTTCAAGTTCATCAATTGCAATTCAAGTTTCGGGAATCCGATTTATACATATGATATGCCGTTTTGAAGGTAATGAAACATGTAATACAACTAAACACTTATCAATAACATTAACAAGCATTCAACGCATCAAAAGTTCGTTTTAAGAGTTGTCAAACCCTAACCAAAAGTTCACAAAATCAATAATCGCGTTTATGAAGTTTCTTTAATCAATCTATACATCAAAATGAAGCTAATGATACTAGTAACACTTTTAAAACATGCACATTAACAATCTAATAACATTTGATCATCCAAAATCAAGGATTTAGCAAGTAATTTTCATAATGAACTAGTTACACCAAAAACAACAAATCGAGCATACAAATTACATACACGACATCACAATGAGCCATAGACACTAATTAACATACTTTTAAGTCAAGAACACAAATTTAAAGGAAACTAGTGTTTTAGAAATGTTACCCAAACGAGATGAAGTTGGTACCAAAATGAAGAGGATGAAGAGAGGATCACGAATATGTAATTTATTTTGTTGTAAGCCTCCTAGATCGAATTTAGATGATGATTGAATGAATTTGGAAATTGGGTGTGTTCTTGCTAGAGAGGAAGAGAGAGAGGGAGATGGTTGAATGGTGGTGATTGGGGTGGACTAGGTGACCTAGTCAACTAGTTTGCCCCGTGTCAATTTTAGTCCCTCGAGTTTGTAGTCGGGTGCGGAAAATACCTAAACGGAATATTTTAAAACGCGTATTAAAATCCGATAACGAGAATATTTAGAATGTTAGCTAACGGAGGTTACGAATCTAGATACGAGGAATATTATCTAAAAAGAAAAAGACGGCGTTAAAAATAATTTAACGGAAAAATGCGGGATGTTACACAACCATTAAGAACAGACATATCCCACACCGAACATTGAGCTGTAAAACCCTCTTGAGTAATCGTTCGATGCGAAATGAACTAAGATAATAGCCCAAATTCACACAAATATCATACCAGAAGGACGTGCTTTTACCATTACGTATCAAGTGAAAGAAACGCCCCTTTAATTCATCACGAATACTTAGAATTTTTTGCCTACTATAGCTTGCATTACTTGGAACTTGGACATCCCAAAAGTTACGACCCGATAACCTGTACGTATGAGCCCATTGAACCCATAACGATTCTTTATGGGATAACATGTGCCAAACTTGAGAAGAGATGAGAGCAATGTTCCACTCTTTAAGACGTTTAATGTCAAGCCCTCCCTCCTCTTTAGGAAGACAAACATCCTCCCATTTGACCTTTGCTTTCCCTCTTTTATATTCGCCTTGACACCAAAGAAATCCTCGCAATAAAGCTTCAATTTCAAGGGTGATTGCACTTGGAAGGATAAAAAGTTAAAAACTGACTGCCAATAACCCTATTTTGTTTCAACACGATCCACAAGGATCTTACAATCATTGTATCGCAGTCTAGAGGATATTAATGGAAGGCCAAGATGCTTCATTGGCAAATTACCCTCATCAAATGGAAGAAGATTCAAGAGAGCATTTTTAAGACCCTGCGGAACATTTGCAAAATATGCGGTACTCTTAGGATATTAGTTCACAGTATTTGAACTATGAACACCAGACTCTCAATTGAACAATAAATAAGAATTATAAGAACAAGAATTGAGAGAACACGATATGAAATATATGTTTTATAATATTGATTGTGCCAAAAGATACATCGAATGAAAAGCACACGTCCCTATTTATACAGATCAAAAACCAAATCTGGAGATTTGGTTTCCAAAACTACTTTGCTACAAATAAGGAAAAGATAAACTTAAAAACAAACCAAATTTGCTAATAACTAGGAAGTAAATTCTGGAGATAAAATCAAATCTTCAAAACAAATCTTCTTAAATAACAAGCATATCTCCAGAATATTCTATGGCTTAATCATCAATTAATCAAAACGTTGACTTTATCAGAATCTGCAACTTCAGACTCTAGGACTCCAGACTCTAACTCCTGCAAAACACTTTGACTCATCAGATCATTTTTCCAACAATCTCCCCCTATCTGATGATGTCAAAACCACCTGTTTACCTATTCCTTCAGTTTTGCATACTCCCTTTCAATCAATTTGCACTTGCTCTTCATAGACCTGATACTCTTCAACATAGATAGCTTACTATACAAGTGCTTCACCAATTTAACTCTGAAGGGGTGAGTCTGCTCTGTCACACACCTAGTCAACAAGCCAAGCAACAATTCAATACCTGCTCCTTCAAATTGATCAACTCTTATCATCATTCTTTGATTACCAGTTGTTTTGAACATTAAAGCATACAAATACTCGACATAACTATCATCAACAAACTCTAGATGCTCTGGAACAGAATACCTTTCTACATGACCTTTAACTCTCCTCTCCTTCATCTCTAACTCAAACATCCCACAAAATATTTCATAATCTTCCAAACTTATAAAACCTTCTTCAAATACCAAATGCACCAGATTACAAACTTTATTTAAAACCTCTTTCACAACAGTTTGATCATCTTCACACTTTTGAATACATACAGCTAAACCTCTCCATTCACAGAACCTTAAATGAATAATGTGGTTCAATTTCATTTTTAACCTACTGTCAGGTAGATGTGTCATAGTCAACAACAAAGTTACACCTTCAACTTCTGATCTAACAATTTCAACCTTGACCACATCCCCTTCATATCTCCTGAACCTGAACCTTTTGTTCATCAGGGCCCTTAACTTATCTTGCACAGCTGCTGCAACAACAATAGCATTCTCTTAATCATTACCAACACCACTTCTTTGAACACTATCTGCACCTGCACCTGTTTGAATATCACTAGCAAAAACCACCTGTGCATTCACCTGAGTATCCTCTTGAGTGTCAACACCTCTAACAGCAATAACCACTTCAGCATCATCCATTTGAGCATCATTACTACCAACCACTTGAGTTTCAATTCTATCATTACCATCCTCCCCCTGAATCTGTTGCTCCCCCTCAACCTGAGCTCGTTTTGAAGACTCCCCCTCAACACCTTCACCTTCTTCACCTTCTACCCTTTTCCTTTTCTCCCCCTTTTTGACATCATCAACAGAGAGAGTAGATAAAAACCTCCAGATCTCAGCTTGTTGTTCTTGGAGTGACTTAATATCTGAAGCAAAACCTGTAAAACACTCCTTAATCTTCTCAACACCTTCCATCTTCTTTTCCAAAACATGCAATCTGTCACCAATAGTTGTCACACTTACTGCATCACTAGAATCACCCAAACCCTGCACATCCCCTATCATCCTCCTAACCTCCATCAATTCATGTCTAGAAACCAAATTATTGTTCAAGTTAAGATTAATTTTATCAATTTGTGACTGCACACCCAAAAGTTTGTCATCAAACTTCTTAGTCATAGTAGTCAAAGCCTGATTCAGGCCAACCACATTGACTGGTGCCTCAGCCTGTGAAGTAGAGCCAATTGTTAGGGGTAAGGTTTGCATGTCCTCACAACCTTCCTGGTGATAAGTAGGGCGATCCCTGGACACAGAAGGGTTTGAGACCTGTATTTCATCCTGTGACATGGATGAAACATTGGCAGCCTGTGCAAGTAAGTGTAAGGATGGAATATTTGGAGTGAGTAGTGGCTGACTTAAGTCTGGGGTAGCAGTTGGCTTGGTCATTTCAGTAGGTTGTTGAATTTGGTTATTTGAGTCCAGGATTGAGACTTCTTCATGTAAGTCAACTGAGTGGGTTTTCTCAGTAACTGTAGTGTGGGTATCTAAGCTAACTAACCTACCAGGTTCAGGCTGGGTTAAAGCACTCTTCTCACTAACCTCTAGCAGAGGTGGTGGAATAGTACGTGCAGCACTTTTCCTAGTGAATTTTTGAGGTGAATTCACAAGTGCTGTAGAATCTAAGGTTTTAAGTATGGTGGTATTCTCAATATGAACTGGTGAGTTCATAAGGTTGGTTAAATGGAGATTTTGTCCAGTAGCAGTGGGAGAAGATGGGTTAGAATGAGGTGGGATTTCCTCATTCATGTCCTCGGCCTGCTCTGTATGTGTAACATCATGGGGTGGAGTATACCGTTAATTCCAATGATACCAAAAAGGCTCTCGTTATTGGTTTTAGCCCCAATAAGGCTCTAGTGTGCGGTTCATCCGCGGGTTATAAGATTGTGTATTCAAAGTTGTTCTCTGTTTCAAAACAACCACACGTCGAGTAAAATTACCGAGCCAACTAAACCCGGTGTCTGTGTAGGGCGGAAAAGATACTCGAGAATGGCAAATTGTACAATCAATTCAATTCAATTCTGGGGTAACAACTCAGACTTCGATTGCTCAGAATCTGCAGGTTGGTCTGCACTGCCAAGATTGATCCAATGCATTATAGCAAAAGTTATCAAAAAGATTGACACAATCATTATCAAATTAATACTCCTGACAAAAATTTTCAAAAAGTTACCATTAACTCCCTTCATTAATACCAAATTTGACCCTTTTATTTTAGGAAATAGAATAAAGAAAAAAATTTAACCTAAAAATGAAATTTAAAAAAAAAAACTTTATTTGACGAAAGAAGGAAACAAATTTATACACAAAAATACACTTGTGTAAACTTTCCCAGACTCTGAACAATATTACGTCACCCAGACTCTAAGAAAATAATTCAGACTCAAGAAATATCATCACTGGACAACATTTCAGTTGATGGATTTAACATTCCAAGTTGTCCAAGAAGATAAAAATGCCTTTCTTCAGGAAGTGCTTTAGTAAAAATATCTGCCAATTGATCTTTAGTACCAATATGCTTTAAAAATACTTTGCCCTTCTCAACACAATCCCTTATAAAATGATGTCTGATTTCAATATGCTTGGTTCTGGTGTGAAACACTGGATTCTCAGTAATAGCAATTGCACTTTCATTATCACACATTATTGGAGTTTTGGTCAATGATAACCCAAAATCCAAAAGTTGATGTTGCATCCAAAGTAATTGAGCACAACAAATTCCTGCAGCAACATATTCAGCTTCTGCTGTGGAAGTGGCCACAGAATTCTGCTTTTTACTAGACCAGCTGACCAATTTTCCATCTAGCAATTGACATCCACCAGAAGTGCTCTTTCTGTCTAATTTGCAACCTGCATAGTCTGCATCTGTGTAACCAATTATATCAAACCCTGAGTCTTTAGAGTACCAAAGACCCAGGTTAGGGGTACCTTTTAAGTACCTAAAAATTCTTTTCACAGCTTTATAATGAGACTCCTTAGGATCTGACTGATAACGTGCACACATACATGTAGCAAACATTATATCAGGTCTACTAGCAGTTAAATATAACAAAGATCCAATCATACCTCTATAGGTTGACTGACAAGTGAGTTTTCCAGACTCATCTTTATCAAGTTTTTCAGAAACACTCATTGGAGTTCTTAATGTGGAACAATTTTTAAAACCAAACTTAGTTAACATATCAAAAATGTAATTACTTTGGTTAATAAAAATACCCTCATGACTCTGTTTTATTTGAAGTCCAAGAAAATAGTTTAAAGTACATAAATTACTCATTCTATATTCTTTAGACATTATGTCAGAAAACCATTTTCTCAAAAGTGGATTAGTAGACCCAAAAATAATGTCATCAACATAAATTTGAACAAGTAACACATCACCTTTGTCCTTTTTGATAAATAAAGTCTTGTCAATGGCTCCTCTGGAAAAATTCTTTTCTAGAAGGAATGTTGACAAAGTATCATACCAGGCTCTGAGAGCTTGCTTCAGACCATACAATGCTTTCTTCAATATGTAGACATGCTTGGGAAATTTTTTTTACTTACAAAACCAGGAGGTTGTTTCACATACACCTCTTCTTGCAATTTACCATTCAGGAAAGCACTCTTCACATCCATTTGAAACACCTTGAAATCTTTGTGTGCAGCATATGCCAGAAACAGTCTAATAGCTTCAATTCTAGCAACAGGAGCAAAAGTCTCATCATAATCTATTCCTTATTTTTGTCTATACCCTTGAGCCACTAACCTTGCTTTATTTCTAATCACAATACCATCTTTGTCAACCTTGTTTCTGTAAACCCATTTAGTGTCAATTGCAGTTTTATCATCAGGTTTTGGAACCAACTCCCATACATCATTCCTTTCAAATTCTGTCAATTCTTCAGTCATAGCCTCAACCCAATCATTGTCAGCCAATGCTTCAAATACATCTTTGGGCTCAATTAGTGAAAGAAAACAAGAAAAGAAGCAGTAGTTTACAATAGCAAAGTCAGACACAGGTGTCTGAGAAGAAGAGCTAGGTTTAGGCAAACTAGTAGGATCCACAACATAATCCTCAAGATGCTTTGGAGGAACTATATTTCTAGATGATTTTCTAGTAGGAACAGCAGGATCCAAGGTGGTATTTGATGACTGATCACCCTCTTGAATAACAACAGACTCATCTTCTTGTGGAACATCTTCTGTATGAGAATTATCTGCAGAATCATTTTTCAACCCAGACAAATTAGGTTCATCTGACTCAGACTCTGAATCCAGAGTCTGAACACTATTTCCAGAAATTAAATTTGATAATTCACCAAGTGCAGATTGCTCAGTGCTGGATGTCTTATCCATTTCTATAGAACTTTCATCAAAAGAAACATTAATGGACTCTTCTATCTTCATTCTCCTCTTATTATATACTCTATAAGCTTTAGATATAGAAGAATATCCCATGAACACACCTTCATCAGATTTTGGCCTCATCTTTTCAAGCTGATCTCTTTGATTCAAAATATAGCACTTACTCCCAAATACATGGAAGTAATGAATAGTAGGCACCTTTTTATGGTATAACTCATAGGGAGTTTTGCCATGTTTCTTCACAATCAAGGACCTATTTTAAGTATAACATGCTGTATTAACTGCCTTTGCCCAGAACCTGAGTGCAACATTTGATTGGCATAGCATAGTTCTGGCTGCTTCTATAAGTGTTCTATTTCTTCTTTCAGCAACTCCATTTTGTTGTGGAGTTCTAACAGCAGAGAAATTTTGACCAATTCCAGACTCTTCACAAAAGTCAGTTAGAGTAACATTTTTGAACTCAATGCCATGATCACTTCTCAGTTGTTTAACAAGAACACCTTTTTGAACCCGCTCTCTCTTGATTAAATTGATGATTTCTACAGGAGCATCACTTTTTGCAGATAAGAAAATAACCCATGTAAATCTAGAATACTCATCAATAATCACTAGAGTATATCTTTTCCCACCCAGACTACTAGTGTTCATTGGACCAAACAGATCCATATGAAGCATGTGAAATGGATCACTAATAGTAGCTAGGGTTTTTGAGGGAAACTTTGTTTTGGTTTGTTTACCCATAATGCAAGCAGAACAAGGCTTATCTTTCTTGAAAGGTTGTTGAGGCAACCCTCTAACAAGCTTCTTTTTGGAAAGCTCATTAATATTTTTGAAATTGAGATGAGACAACCTTTTGTGTCAGAGCCAATTAAGTTCAGGGACAGTCTGAGAATACAGACATGTTTCAATTCCAACATCAACAGAATAAAGATCCAGCATATACACATTTTGAACTCTCCAGGCTACAAGTGTTGGCCTTCCTTTTGGATCATAAATAATACCAGCTTTCTTTCTTATTCTAATCTCACAATCTTCATCAGCATTCTGACTCACACTTAGCAGATTATGCTTCAACCCTTCAACTAAAGCAACTTTCTTAAATGAAACACTTCCAGCTTTAACAGTACCATAACCAATTGTCTTTGCAACTGAATTATCACCATATCTTATAGAAGGACCTTTTTCTTCAACAAACCCTACAAGATGCTCTTTGCATCCAGTCATGTGTCTTGAGCAACCACTATCCAAATACCACATGTTACCCTATTACACAAGACACAAAACAAAAGAAAATGGTTAGTTTTTAAGGGGAACCCACTTTTCAGTGGGTTCAGTTGTAGTGCTCTTCACTCTCCAGACAAAAGCTTTGTTTCCAATCCAAATCAACTTTTCCTTTACTGTTTTCAAAACACCTTTATTTTCACAAGCTTTAGGTTTCCATACCTTCTTAATTTTCTCAGGAAAACAAGATATTCTTTTAACTGAAGGTTTTTCTTGACTCTTGATTTTTTCATTGAGTTTTGAAAGTTTCTTTTTGAGTTTTTGAATAGTCTTAGCTTGTTTTGACTTTGACCTTCTTTTAGTTGACCTTTTTATATCTGGACAAGTGTCAGTGACAGATGATGATTCAGAATTGCTCTTGCTACTTGACTCTTGGGTGTCAGACTCTAGGTCAGAACATACACTATTATTTTGAGAGACTAAACTATTAGAGTCTGAAGGTTTCAAAAGTTCAGACTCTAGCAGATTTCTGCTTTAAAGTATTATAGTCTCAGAAGGTTCAACAGGATCTAAAGATCTTACAAAAGCATTAGTTAAAATCTTTTTGTCACCATCAAATTTTACAAAAGTGTTTGGTGAAATGTCAGGTTTGAATACACTAGGATCAACTTCCACATTATTATTTAATATGTAGTTTTCACCTAGTATAGCTTTGACATCATTTGGAATTTGTTTGGCAATAGCATCAGAATTCTTTTTGGAAGATACACACCAAGATTTACAAATTGATTCATAGTGTTTTGACCTTTTCATTGATCTTCCTAATTCTGTATTTAACCTTTTAGCTTCTTCTGTGTATGCCATTTTATAAGTGTCAAGTTCTGCCTCACCTTTTTGCAATTCTTTAATTTCAGCATCTTTGTTTTTGATGGTATTTTTAAGATTAAAAATTTGTGTTCTTAATCTATCAATATCATCTAAACACCATTGAAAGTCAAGCAACAAGTACTGAAACATTCTCACTTTTTCATTATCAAGATAATTCACAAAGTTTTGTACCTTATAGGCAGAAGCTTTATTGCAAGTAGAGTCCTTATCCATCTTCTTAACAGCTTTCAGATCTTCTTCAAACTTGCTAGAACCACCATCCCTTTCAATTACAGCCATATCTGGAGTAGTAATAGTACTGATAAGAAAAATATGGATCGTTTTAAAGATCACCGAGATAGGATTTACACCTTTCCCGCTCTGATACCAGTTATTAGTTCACAGTATTTGAACTATGAACACCAGACTCTCAATTGAACAATAAATAAGAATTATAAGAACAAGAATTGAGAGAACACGATATGAAATATATGTTTTATAATATTGATCGTGCTAAAAGATACATCGAATGAAAAGCACACGTCCCTATTTATACAGATCAAAAACCAAATCTGGAGATTTGGTTTCCAAAACTACTTTGCTACAAATAAGGAAAAGATAAACTTAAAAACAAACCAAATTTGCTAATAACTAGGAAGTAAATTCTGGAGATAAAATCAAATCTTCAAAACAAATCTTCTTAAATAACAAGCATATCTCCAGAATATTCTATGGCTTAATCATCAAGTAATCAAAACGTTGACTTTATCAGAATCTGCAACTTCAGACTGTAGGACTCCAGACTCTAACTCCTGCAAAACATTTTGACTCATCAGATCATTTTTCCAACATAGGAAGGCTCGGAGCTAGACCAGAGCATCTCTAATTAAATTAGATACTACTAATATTTGTAGTCTTAAAAGTCGTGTATAAACACGAGTTAAATTAGTATTAGCTTATTGTCAAAACAAAACTAATGAAAAATGTATGGATATACTGCATATACATTAAACTTTATTTTAATAATAAAATTTACGTGAATATTGTTCTATTACAAGAACACGAGATATGTTTATATATTTTTTTTTGGCAAGAAAATTAGACCCGATAATCTAGGCCGTTACAAGAGTTGTTACATTAACAGATATGAATCTGTTAGACGATACTACAAGTGTTCAAACGTGAACATTGACTGTGAATATTACCCTATTACAATAACATTAGTACAACAACAATGACCATTAGTACAACAATAATGACCAGATGCTGCTGCTTCGTGAAGTAACCGCCGCCTAGACCACCGAATCTTGAAAATAGTCCTCACCTGAACCGAAGTCAGCAACAGCGAACAACAATCTACGAGCCCACCCACCAAACCGCATCGACCCTAAACAAATAACACCGAACCCAAATCGCTCGTCGGGCAACCCAAGAACACCCAACTCGAGACCTCATCAACAAGAAACCCAAATCATAACCTCGTTGGCCAACACAACCAAGCAAACCCAAACAGCAATCAGCTCGAAAACCCTAACCTATCAAAACCCTACCATATGGATGATCGGGCACAACCGAGAATATTACTTCAGGAGACCAATCTTTTGGCGCTTAACAACCCTAAAGTCACTAAGACAGCAACAACACCGGACCGTTTCGAACCGAATCTGGCGACGAGGAAGATGGAACGAGGGGGATCAAACCCAACGAAACCGCCAAAGGACAAACGAACCTGAAGACCACAAAATTGAACCCCACACAAAACCCAAACCAACTACCCGAACGACCGACTAACAGACCGGACTCCGGTAAGAGTCATTCAACGATGCAGACCACACTTCCACAGACCTCCAATGAAGGTCGTCACCTGTAGAGAAGGAAGGTGAAGACTGTCGTCGGCGTAGAAGAGCACGACCAAACCCTAAACCGCTGAAATCACAACGACCAATGATCTCAGAAGCACCTCCGGTGAGCAGAATGCACGTGAGAACCTTCAGAGCACTCGCCGCCTGCTGCCAGAGGCAAATGAAAATCACCATCGAAACGAAAGTTGCCAGAGAAGAGCGAAAGAAGCGTGGATCTTGTATGTAGTCTTTGGAGAGAAATTAAAGGAAGGATAAAGAAGAAAATGATAGAACAAAGTATAGAAAACCTTACCGGAAAAATTGAGAAATGTTTATATGCTTATCCATAATTAATCTTCTTTAATACGGAGTTATACAGTTTTTCTAATTGAAAATATTATTTTATTTAATTATATGTTGGAGGTTTTATTGAAATTTCGTGTAGGGTAAAATAATCGATAGCCGGATAAATCACTGAATCGTGGTATCACTTTTCGAAAGTAATTATTCGACCCTTATTGCCTGGGTTACACGAATATCACTTTGGGATAAGACAGAGATTAGTTCTTGTTATTGGCAGTAAACAAGAAATCTTTTGCATAAGAGTATTAAGGTGTTTTTGTATATATTTTTTCTCATGAATGATAGTCCTTATTTATAGGCACCCAAAAACAAGTATTATTTCACGATGGAGATGTTTCACTAACTAATTTCCTTTTCAAATCTAAAACAAATCCTTTTCATAAAGTTGTTTGTTTTATTTCCAACAACCAAATCAAGGAAATCGATTAAATCCTTTTCATAAAGTTGTTTGTTTTATTTCCAACAACCAAATCAAGGAAATCGATTAAATCCTTTTCATAAAGTTGTTTGTTTTATTTCCACGATGGAGATGTTTCACCTAGTGCAGGAATAATACTTTCGTAATCACTCAAATTTGTGATAATGGAAAATCACTTTCGGGTCCGGGTAATCTATCACTTAATGAGTGTACACTCCGTATCTTAACCCATTTACAAGTGTAGATTAAATCCCTCAATTACACTAAATTTCCAACAATCCTCTCCAATTTAGTGCAATTCGTTTCATGAGAATTAAACAAATTAAAACAAAAACTCATGCATAAATGAAAATATCTTGAAGATTGAATTTTCACCTTAGTACATTACACATTCCAAATATTCGAGAATCAGGGTGTTCTAAGAATTGAACCCTTCAACCCATTTGAATAACTGAAAATAATATACACATAAGTTTTCAAATACTCTAAAGCTATCCTGACACTTTACAAGCCATGTGTCCATATCCTTTCATGAATGTATCCAAAGCTAAAAGTCCAAGCTTTGTTGAAGCGGCAAAACTTCACATTCACATAGGTAGTTCACTTCAGTCATGCACCTGCTCTTGCACTTTTTCAAATGAACTGTTAAGAATCTAAACTTCAACCTCACCTTCAGCAGGTCCGAGTACATACCTTACCTTGGGATGATATAAAATTTATGTACTCCAAATTTCTAAGTATAAGCCTTCCGCATTGAATTCAACTTCTAATTTTCATTGGAAGTGAATTGGGTATCTTATAATTAGACATTTATGTGGACTTTAAACCCATCCCCACAGCAGACTTGTCAACCAAGTCTCTTGCTAATCCCTTCGTCAAGTGATCAGCTAAATTCTGTTGTGACCTCACGAACACTATAGAAATCACCCCATTCATGATGAGTTCACGAATCATGCTATGTCTGACACCTAAGTGTCTAGACTTTCCATTGTACATCTGGCTATAAGCCTTTGCCAATGTCGCAGCACTATCACAATGGATAGACATGGGTGCTATAGGTTTAGGCCATAATGGTATCTCATAGATCAAGTTTCTAAGCCATTCTGCTTCTTTACCAGCAGCAGCTAAAGCAACAAACTCAGATTCCATTGTTGAGTTGGTAATACATGTCTGCTTCTTAGAAGCCCATGAAATAGCACCTCCCCTAAGCAAGAACACCCAACCACTCGTTGAAGAATGATCTTCAATATTGGTTATCCAACTCGCATCAGAATATCCTTCTATTACCGAAGGAAACCCATTATAAGATAAACTATAGTCCATAGTTTTCTTCAAGTACTTCAGTACCCGCCTAATTGCTTGCCAGTGATGAGTACTAGGATTACTAGTATATCTACTCTGTTTTCCCACAGCAAAAGCAATATCCAGCCTTGTACAAGTCATGGCGTACATGAAACAGCCAATCACCTGAGAATACTCAAGTTGTGATACAGCTTCACCTTGATTAGGCATAAGCTTCTTACTTGGATCAACAGGGGTACTCACAGGAGTACATTCAAAGCAATTGAACTTTTTTAACACCTTCTCAACATAATGAGATTGACAAATCGAAATTCCTTTGCTTTCACGTTTGAACCTAATGCCAAGGATAACGTCAGCCTCCCCCATATCTTTCATAGAGAATTTTGATGACAAAAATTCTTTTGTTAAATCAACCTGACTTTGGTCAGTCCCAAAGATTAACATGTCATCAACATATAGACAAATTATAACTCCTTTACCAGAATCATCAAATTTGCTATATACACATTTATCTGCTTGGTTTAATTTAAAACCACTAGATAAAACCACTTCATCAAATTTCTGATGCCATTGCTTAGGTGCTTGTTTCAAACTATATAAGGACTTCACAAGTTTGCACACCTTGCCTTCATTACCTGGCATGACAAAGCCATGAGGTTGGTTCATATAAACCTCCTCATCCAATTCACCATTCAAGAATGATGTCTTCACATCCATCTGGTGAATAACTAGATTGTGAATTGTAGCCAAAGCAATCAACAATCTAATGGTAGTGATACGTGCCACGGGAGCATAAGTATCAAAATAGTCAATTCCAGACTTTTGTCTAAAGCCTTGAATGACTAACCTTGCCTTGCACTTTTCAATAGTTCCATCTACCTTCATCTTCTTTTTAAAGATCCATTTGCAACCCAAAGGTTTACAACCAGGAGGTAGATCAGCTAACACCCAAGTGTTATTGCCCATGATAGAATCCATCTCATCATTAATTGCCTCTTTCCAGAATGCAACATCCTGAGACCTCATTGCTTCATCATATGTTTTAGGATCATCATCAACATTGAAACAATATGAATATTGGGTAGAAACATCATCCCTAGAACCTTCAATTAAGTATAACTGAAAATCAGGTCCAAATGATTTAGGTTTCCCTTTTCTTTTGCTTTTTTGAATCTCAAGTGACTGATCAACAGCCTTTTCAGAGACTTCATCATTACAATCCTTATTGATTCCATTGTTACTTGGAATCATATCCTTTGGTCTAGGTATAGATGAAAATCAATTTTCATCAAAGATTGCATCCCTTGATTCAATCACAGAATTAATTGAGACAAACTCATTAGGCTCTATAACATAGAACCTATACGCCTTGGAATGTTCAACATATCCAATAAATATGCAATCTATACCTCTTTCACACAAACTTTTCTTATTGGGATCAGGCAGTCTTACAACAGCCCTACAACCCCATACCCGAAGATAGTTCAAGTTAGGTTTTCTTTTATTCCAAAGTTCATAAGGTGTAATCTTGTTCCTTTTGTTAGGAACTCTATTAAGCAAATAACAAGCTGTTAATATAGCTTCTCCCTAAAATCCCTTACTTAAACCCGAATAAGATAACATGGAATTAACCATCTCTTTGAGGACCCTATTCTTCCTCTCAGATATACCATTTTGTTGTGGAGTATAAGGAGCTGTGGTCTCATGGATAATACCAACGGATTGGAAATACAATTGGTCAATGTATTCACCTCCCCTATCCGTTCTAAGTCTTTTAATCAATGTCTTTTGTTGTAATTCTACTTCAGTTTTAAATATTTTAAATTTATCTAATGCTTCATTCTTAGTATGTAACAAATAAACATAGCAAAACCTAGAAGCATCATCAATAAAAGTCACAAAATATTTCTTGTTTCCTAAAGTAGGAGTTGCATGCAAATCACATAAATCACTATGTATTAATTCCAAAATCTCAGTATCACGATGTATATTTTGAAAAGGTTTCTTAGTGATCTTTGTCAACATACACGTTTTACACTTTTCATTATTCATATCAAAGGCCGATATTAATCCATCTTTAGACATATCTTGCATTCTTTTAAAGTGTACATGTCCTAGTCTAGCATGCCAAAGAATAGAATTATTTATGCTAGTAGTAGACATACAAGCAATATCAACACTTACATGTTCAATGTTTAGTCTAAACATTCCATTACTCAAATAACCAAATCCAACAAATAAACCATTTTTAGATTGAACAAACTTGTCAGATTCAATAACTTGCTTGTAACCACAATTATTCAACATACTACTTGAAACCAAATTTTTTCTAATTTGTGGTACATGCAAAACATTAAACAAAGAAACAATCTTTCCAGAACTAAAACTTAAATCCACACGACCACGTCCATGAATAGAGGTTGTTGACTCATTTCCCATATGAAGAATTGATCCATCAGTCACCGACTCGTAAGTCTTGAACCAACATCTATCCTTACATACATGAATAGTAGCTCCAGAGTCAACCCACCACGCAACATCATCATCCTGCACAAAACAAATCTCAGATATATACGAAACATAATAATTCTCAATTGAATTATTAAATATATTCTGACCTTTCGGGGCTTGGTTGTTCGAACCATTGCCCGAACCATTTGTGCCCGAACCATTTGTGCTAGATCCCTTAGCATTGTTAGTGCCAAAAATAACCTTGCAATCCCTCTTCAAGTGTCCATATTTACCACTCTTCCAACAAGTCAATTTAGACTTCTTATTAGGATCAACTTTGTTATTACCTTGATGTTTACGTTTTTCCTTTTTGTCATTATTACTAGTGAACTTTTTATGTTCTACCATATTGACAACAGACGTACCAGCAACTTCGTTGCTCTTTGGCTTGTCATTATCCTGCAACCTGAGGGATTCCTCGATACGCAGATGACTACCCAACTCAACAAGAGTTAACTCCTCCTTCTTATGTTTCAAAGAATGTTTAAATTCTTTCCAAGATGGAGGTAGTTTATCAATTATGCTTGAGACTTGAATAGACTCATCCATGTTCATCTTATGTTGTGTGAATTGACCAAGTATACGAATGAGCTCATTGTATTGTTCCAAGACCGGTCTAGAATCGACCATCTTGTAATTATTAAAATTACTCACAAGGAACTTTTTACTAGAAGCATCCTCAGACATATACTTGGTTTCTAAACAGTCCCATAGTTCTTTAGCAGATTCAACATTTAGGTAAATATCAAAAAGGGAATCAGCCATACCATTGAGGATTAAACCTCTAGCGATGTAGTCATCATTCTCCCACTTGAAACTTTTCCGAATTTGTTCAACAGTGGCATCATCACCATGATCTTCAGGAATTGGTGTGCTGAGTACGTACACCACACTCATGCTGCTCAGAAAGAAGTGCATCTTCTTTTTCCATCTCCTAAAATCAATTCCCTCAAACTTATCAAGTTTAGAGAAATTCGCCGTCATGTGTTTCATCGTAGCCGCCATCGATTATAACAAATAATTACTTTCGATTGTTGGAGGTTTTATTGAAATTTCGTGTAGGGTAAAATAATCGATAGTCGGATAAATCACTGAATCGTGGTATTACTTTTCGAAAGTAATTATTCGACCCTTATTGCCTGGGTTACACGAATATCACTTTGGGATAAGACAGAGATTAGTTCTTGTTATTGGCAGTAAACAAGAACTCTTTTGCATAAGAGTATTAAGGTGTTTTTGTATCTATTTTTTCTCATGAATGATAGTCCTTATTTATAGGCACCCAAAAACAAGTATTATTCCACGATGGAGATGTTTCACTAACTAATTTCCTTTTCAAATCTAAAACAAATCCTTTTCATAAAGTTGTTTGTTTTATTTCTAACAACCAAATCAAGGAAATCGATTAAATCCTTTTCATAAAGTTGTTTGTTTTATTTCCAACAACCAAATCAAGGAAATCGATTAAATCCTTTTCATAAAGTTGTTTGTTTTTATCCACGATGGAGATGTTTCACCTAGTGCAGGAATAATACTTTCGTAATCACTCAAATTTGTGATAATGGAAAATCACTTTCGGGTCCGGGTAATCTATCACTTAATGGGTGTACACTCCGTACCTCATAACCCATTTACAAGTGTAGATTAAATCCCTCAATTACACTAAATTTCCAACAATATATAAATAAATTAATAATATAATTACTTTGGATTATATCAATTAAATATACTATTACTAAGGATTATATAAATTAAATATAACTAGTTGGGCGACCTGGCTTTGCACTGGTTCTTCACCCTTGATTAACATTAATTACATAGCTAATTATTGAAAAAGTAAATTTTTATCATCTTTTTTGTTTTATTTTTCGTTTTGTCGAGGAAGAACCCAAAATAGTTATGTGATTGATTTGTAATAAGCGTGAAAGTAATTATTCATCATTTTTTGTTTTAGTTTTCGTCTTGTCGAGATAGAAGATCCAAATGCTCAATCAATAAAGTGAGATACATCAACAATTGGTACAAACTATTTAATAAAATAGAAAAAACTATTTATGTTATATATATATATATATATATATATATATATATATATATATATATATATATATATATATATATATATATATATATATATATATATATATATTAACAATAAAACATTTATTAGAAATTGAGTTACGTGGTTAATTTGTAATAAGGGAAAAAGTTAAACAATAATAAAGTGAAAATTATGTGATTTAATAATAATAATATTAGTAATAATAATAATAATAATAATAATAATAATAATAATAATAATAATAATAATAATAATAATAATAATAATAATAATGAATAGTTATTTGATAGTAAAAAATATGTGGTTGATTTATAATTGGTGAGAATTTTATGGTTAAATTATAAAGTGTAAAAAGTTTGTGGTAAGTTTATAAAAACTATAAAGTTAAGTATTATAAAGGATGTGGATGAAGTATAATAAATGAAAAGTTTGTTGTAAATTTGTGAAACTTATAAGGTTAAATATTCACCTTGCCTCTATCTTTTAGAAATATAGAATCATAATAACAAATGAATATGTAAAAATGGAAATTACTAGTATTATTAAATATGGAGTAAGTTTTAAACTAAATTTGAAAACTTTATATGATATCTTTTCTTATGTCTGGCATAAGATAGCCATGTTGGGTTATTGGTTTTCAATTAATGAGAAAGGCCCAAGCCCAACAAAATAGGCCCAAGATGTTAGTTGACTTAGTCAATCATTCTAGGGCATTAAAACCTTCAAGTGTGCAGCTATTTTTGGTCATTAAGAGAGTAGATAGATAGAGAGATCAAAAAAGAAAAAGAGAGATTCTCAATTTCCGTCTAAAATTACAGCAGTTCAGAAAATCGACGATCCCCGGAGATCTAACCGTTGGATCTTCATCAAATTTGGGCTGTGTCTTCCTGACATCAGTGCCAAGGTTTTCAACCTTTGAATTCGTCTAAAGAGGCCTGTAGCTCGTGTTCTCGCTGCTGGAACAGAGGGCAGTTTATTGGGTGAATCATTCATCTTTTGTCTTTAATTTCTTCATATACTTGTTGATTACTGTTGTTCAAGAGTATGATGATGTTGTATACCTCTAGTTGATCTAGAGAAGGATTATTGTATTGCTCTCTTTGTTGATGATAGTGGAATTTAAGTGGCTTACGAGTCCCGTGGTTTTTACTCTCGATTTTGAGGGGTTTTCCACGTAAAAAGTCTCGTGTGTATTGTGTGTGCTTGATTATTGCTTAGCTACTGATTTGCTACTGATTTGGTATTGTTTTGCTACTGATTTGGGTTGGATTTGGTATATCTTGTTTGTTAACATCCTCACGGGTTCATACGGTCGGGAAAGTATTGGTCAAACGGGTTTGTTTCCGCTTTGTAGATTGTCCGTTGTGACTATTTTCCCATCAAGCCAAACTCACATGATTAATAGAATTTTTTGAAATGAAGCCCTCAATATTGTCATTAACTCACGTAAACATATGGTACAATTTGATAATCACAGATAAAAATTTGATAATTAATCACAATGTATACTACTTGTATATGTATTAACAATAACAATATAAACGATAATTTTAATAATCACACTTGAAAAACGTAATTAATATTATGATTTATGATTTATGATTTATTACTATTAAATAATCAAAAGACTCACTACAGTACTACTTCGTTTTTTGGATGTTTTACAAAGAGATACACTCTGAAGCCCCAATCTCAAGCCCAATCGCAAGCCCAAGCCCCAAGCGCGTGAACCCACAAGACCCTTTCAAGCTTCAGACCCACAGTCCCACACGGCCACACCCACCCGGCCACCCCTCATTCACCCGACTCCTTCCACCACCAATTCAATACTCCGTACGTTTTACTATCATACAAATTCATTATTTAATATTTGTTATTTATATTTATTTTATTTTAATATTTTATATTCTAGATTTATTTTACGTATTATATGTACGTTTAGTCCACCAACCTATGTTAATTAACTACACGCCTTCAACTCATTTAACACGGCCATTACACTTTCCTATAAATAACAAAACGTCGGCACCTACATTTCCACTTCAATTATCTTCCCTCCAAAAAAAAAAAAAAAACAAAAAAAAAAAAAAAAGAAAAAAAGAAAAAGGTATTACAAAAAAAATTCTAAAAACTACTAAAAACCGAACTGAGAAGCAGTTAGATCGAGTTCTGTCATCTAATCGAAAATGTCCGGGAAAACATTATGCCGTGGTACGAATGTCCCTCGTTTGATACCTCAAAGAGGACAAGTACTCAAAAATAGCTTGAAACTTGTCATGTCTTACCTTTGTTGTTTTGGAAGTCCTAATACTCGTTCTAAGAAGTCATCGACTGTTTCGTATTGCAATTGATCACGTTGACGCTTGTGAAGTTTGGGCCGGTTTTATGGATAGTTTCGGTTTGGTTTTGGATTTGAATTTCGGTTTGTGGATAAATTTGCTAAAAGACTTGGAAGTTATAATGTGGGAGTTTTGTCTAAGAAAAGTTAATATTACGATTAGTTTTTTAATGATTAAAACAAAGAATTAAGTTAATAATTTTTGTGTATTTAAAATAGTGAAACGAATAGAAATTGGCTTTTAGTTGATTAGCTAGAATGTGACTTAATCAGAACTGTTGGACCAATGTATGAATGATTATAACGAGTTAATATTTTTGTTATATAACATAATTACATAAATAATATTTCAATAGTATCAATAAAGACCGTTTTAGACGCTTTTAACATGCATAACAAAGTGTTAAATAATTGATGATTAATCGTGTGTGAAATATAGAGATGCGAAGAAATTGGGCCTTTGTTACTTCTTATGCTGTCAAAGTTTTTCTTAAGCCCAATAGGTGTGCAAAATAGGACTGCACCTCATCCACAAGCTCAATGTCCATCCCTTTCATCTCACTTTTTTAGTAGGTATTAACCAAAACGTCTGTTGAACAAAATATAATAATACGCTCTCAAATAAAAGAATCGGGAAAAAAAAACCCCACAAAGCGCAATGTCTCCTTGTGACATTGCGAGTTGTTATTTTTCGATCATGACCGACAGATTTCAGGTTGCGACCCAAAGTTTATCGGTCATGACCGGCAACCTCCAGTAAGGATGATATATTTCAGAATATGTCTTTGTATACGGGTTCATTATCTTCGTCCTTGAATCTTCAACAACCGGATCAAATGGTCAGTCAAATTTTGTTGTTTATATACATAGTTTCTTCGCCATAGGGATACAAATCAAACTCTTTTACGTTTGACAAATGCAGGTTTGATGTTGGGGTTTGTTATGGTTCAATGGGGTACTTTTTGTGACTTAATGGGTGTTTCTCATGGCTTAATGGGATGCAGGCATTCTTGTAGTTGATATGTTTATCGCGGTTGATATGTATGTTGCGATTGATATGTTTGGTGCGATTGATTGGCCTGTCATTTTGATGGATTATCCACTTTATACATTTTCGATGGGTTATCATTACAACTACTATTGTTACTCAGTTTGTTACTACCATAGCAAAATACAATACAACTTTCTCGACAAATATAGAATTCAATTGGGGCATTATTAATAGTGTGATCTAAGAATTCTCCAAAATTTTAACCATCATCCATAAAATCACAATATAACTATTACCTTGTATATTTTACAACAGGTGAAAAGTGGTAGCTATAACCTTTTAAGAACGTTTTTAACAAGCATTTTCGATTTCAATCTTCAAGATAAACATATTCAATTTTTAAAGGAGGTCTAAAATAGTCAATTGACCTATAAACGCGAGTGTTATGAATGTATTGATCGGTCATTATTTGACCTGATCGTTAATACTTAACAAGGTAAAAGTAATCATATTTAAGTGAAAAACAAGATACTTTGATGTGGTTTTATGTTTTACAGATGAGAAAAGAGATTGGTGTGAAACGATGTGGAAAACAGCATCTGAGGTCGAATTGCGGACAAGATTGGAGAAATCAGAAATTTGAGTCAGGAACTTAACACTGGCGTAATTTACGCCAGGTGGGCGTAAATTACGCCCATACTCGGCTTTTGATCAGGAAAAATGTCACTCTTTGGCGTATAAATACGCCCATTATACACAAGCTGGTGTAAATTACGCTAGGATGGCTTAAATTACGCCCATGCAATTTCGCTGATGCCGGGAATTTTGAGTTTTTAGCTTTGGGAACAAGTCATCTAACCCCTATATAAAGGGAGCCTTAGGGTTACGAAAAACACTTTTTTCCATCAGTTTTTAGTGAAGAGATCAACCCTAATCACACAAAAACACATCAAAAACATCATAACTCAAGGATTCAAGCTAGGATTAAAGTGTTGTTCCATGCAACTTCAAGAAATCACCATTATCATCATCACCAACATGTGTGGCTAGTTTCCTTATCTTTATTCCTTCCATGAACAATTAAACATGTATTTTTCATTCAAGTTTATGTGGTTTGTAATGTTATAATACTTATGTCTTTTGGATTGTGATGTTATAAACCAATCAATTATTGATCAATGCAAGTTTGATGATTTTGATTATTGTAAGTTGAATTATTGTGATTTAACATTGTGCTCTTGATCCAACTTAGTATTAATTAGATTAAGGATAAAGACACAGTGTCTAGGTTGCATAGTTCAATCTCAAAATGGTTAGAATTGATAGACCTAAGAAATCTTGTCTATGAGATTTGATCAATACTTGGTGAACATAATACTTGTTTGAATGAATGCATGCTAGATTGAGATTGTGAAGGGATAAAAGCTTTTATTCTTATTGTTTACACTTTAATCTTTCAATTGTGCTCTTAGTCTAAGTATTTAAGTTTCAATTCAGTTGATTAATCTTAGTTACTCATTAGTTAAACAAACAACCAAATCCTGAAAATTGCTTGCTATTAACCACTATTTCCCGTGGAACGAATCCTGCTTACCCTTACTAGTTAAAGGTAAGTAGGCTATTTTTGATTGGTACTTCGATGCCGATCAAATTTTGTCGCCGCTGCCGGGGTGGTGTGCGTTTGATTGCAAGCCCTTATTTGTAATTTGTTTTATTTTAAATTTTGAAAAAGCCATACAAACTATAAAACCTAAAAAATTCAAAAATATTTTCTCATTTTATTAGTTTTGCTCGGTTTTACGCATTGTGTTTTCTTGTTTGTGTTTCTTTTAAGGTAGGCGGAAATCCTATTTGCAACAATGGCAGAGAGACACACACAAGGTGTGGATTCGTATTACCAACTGGGTGATTACGAAGATCACTCACCAATTGTTTATCCCACTCCGAATGCGGATAACAACAGAAGATTTGAGGTTCGCCCACAATTGATTTTTATTTTGCCAAACTACCATGGTATGGCAACGGAAGAACCTTATGAACATATCACCGAGCTCAATGAGATTTGTGCTACAAATCAGGTAAACGGGTTCACAGATGAAGAGGTACGCCTTCGCCTATTTCCTTATTCTTTAAAAGATAAAGCAAAGCGTTGGTTTTTGTCCTTACCCGCCCAGGTTTTTGTCCTTACCCGCCCAGGTTCAAGAAGTGTGTTCACATCATGTAAGCAATAGAATCCACCAATGATGGAAGAATAACTGAATGAGGTTCAAGGGCAAAAAATACGATGCATATTCCAACACCTACAACCCATGGTGGAGAAATCATCCAAACTTTAGCTGGGACAACCACAACACATTGAATGCACCAAACCAACACCAAAACCATTACCCAAACCAAAGCAATAACCAATACAAAAGGCAAAACCAAAACCAAAACCAAAACCAAAACTATAACTATCAAAACCAAAACTTATCTCAAAATAATCAACAAAGTCAATCCTCAAGCACGGATGGAGTCATTCATGGAAGAGATGAAGAAGACTTTGTAAATTCAAAATAAGTCAATTGCGGTAATGGGTAAGCAAATTGGTCAAGTGGCGGAGGAAAAGGAAACACGAGAATCGGATACAATTCTGAGTTATACATTGCTTAACCCGAATCATGAATCACAAGGAAGAGGACGTGAAGTGAACATGGTAGGCACTTTAAGAAATGGAAAGGCATATGATGACAAGGTAAAAATGCCCAGGAAATCAGAAATCAAGTATGGTCCAGGTAAGTCTCCTATTTTACATGATTTGAGTAATAATGTTAATGAAATTCCGGTGGAATTTGGGTGGGGTAAATTGTTGAAAAACTGGTAGTTGAAAAGTTTGAGGAAACGGATATGGAGACTAATACTATTCCATTCTCCAAGGCTTTGGGGTCCCCGAACCAATTGCCTTATGGGAAAAGGGACCAAAAACAGATGATATGTGGGAAACGTTTAAACAAGTAAAAATCAATATTCCACTTATTGATGCAATCGAACAAATTCCTGCATAAGCTAAGTTTTAAAAGATTTGTGTGTTTAAAAATAGAAACTCAATGCATCATTGCCCAAAAAGGTTAAATTAACTGAAAAAGTGAGTGCTGTTATTTCTGGCTCACTTCCACCGAAGTTTAAAGACCTGAGGACACCTTTAATTTCTGTTACGGTTCGGAATGTAAATGTTAAAAAGTCTTTGTTGGAGTAGGGACTAGTATTAACATACTTCCATCGAGTCTTGTTGAATGGTACTAGTTGGGAACTTTAAAACATACTGATATTCTCATCCAACTTGCGGACCGGTAAATAAGAACTCCAAGAGGTATGTTAGAAAACGTGACTGTGAAAGTCGAAGATTTTTATTACCCTGTTGATTTTATAGTTATGGACATTGAGACTAACTTTAGGGAGACCCAACCGACGATCATTCTTGGTCGTCCATTTTTGGCCACAATTGATGCTTTTATCAATTGTAGAACCGGAGTTATGGACATTTCTTTTGGTAATAGGAGATCACGGATTAATATCTTTAATTCATTGCATACACCGGATGTCCAGGATTGTTTTTTGTTGGATACTAACCATGAACATGTTCAAAAGTATGCACCGGATGTGAAAGAGAAAGAGGAGGTAAGGAAATTTAGTGAAGAGGGTATGACAAGTGAATTTATGGAATCTCAATTAAGAACCAATGCAGAAATTTTGATGAGTCAACAAGATTCGATCCAAAATCTTGAGCGCGGGTTGAAAAATCTGAGTCAAGTTCTTGAAACTAAGTTGAGTTCGTCTAATAGTACCACTTGTTCATTACCGATGAAAGAAACCATGATGGAAGTATCCACATTAGTTGGGGTAAATGAAAAAGTTTCTAAATGTGAGGAGGATGAACATTTGGTAACCCCAAAGATGATTAAGCCTTACCGACCACTATCCATGAGAAAATCAAATGAGCATGTATCTAGTGGTAACTAAATGGGGAAATGTGTCCTGGGAATTTATCTGATGATACACTTGAAAAATCTGAAGAATCCAGTGAAAAAGTAGTCAAAGTAATGGGGGAAACCGTAGAAAAACTTGTTGAAAGGTTTGGAGGTCACAAGATAAAAATGAATAAGAATGTGAAGGTGAATTCTCAAGTTGATTATGAAGTGTCTTCCAATTTAGAGGATCTTGAAGGCCTAAGTGTGGGGGAGATAGTGTAAACCCGCCACATAGTTCTTTAAGGCATGATAGTGAGTGTAAGGAATATGTGGATGACTCAGTGATTCATCGGTTCATGAGGAAATTCCATAGACGGGTTCATGATGCTAGGAGTAGAGGAGACGAAAGTTTGAGTAACCGTCTTGTGTGTAACTTGTCTCCTAAAGAAAAAGGTAAATTATTTGAGTTAATGCATGTCGCCAAGGAAGATGATGAATGGTTAGAGTCTAAGTTGAGAAAAGTTAGAGTTAATGAAGATTCTCACAAAGCGAGAGAAGGAGGAATCTTCTACAGTCCCGGAACTAGCTTAAGTAGAGAACGAGTCACGTGCACGACTCGGAAAAAACTGCACGAACTATGTGTAGAGTTTGTAAGTCTCCTTTATTTCATTTTTACTTTATTTCTATTTTATTTATTTAGTTATATGAACTTTATGGGTATGTTCACTGCAAGCTCTCATGAGACAAAACTCGCCCACTCGAGGGAATCGGGTGGTTTAAAGGCTTGTTGCACATGCTAAGTGCAATCGTGTTCCCTACAAAAGTGGGCTAGTTAGATTTTATGTTTTCTTTTGTTTTTGTTTTGTAAGAATAAAGTTAGATGGAAGGAAACATGTTATGTGATGAAATGGGGAGTCCGTTTGCTTGTTACGGTTGTTATGGAAGTTGATTTTATCCCCGGGTAATATTGTTCTTTTTCTTCCTCTCTTTGTTTAATTTCCTCACTTTTACTTAAAAATTATTTTAACATGCATACGAGGACGTAGCATGGTTTAAGTGTGGGGTGGAGGAAGGAAATTTGCACATTTGTCTTAGTTTGAAAATGTTTGTTGTTCAAAGGTTTTATGGAGTAAATGGTTTTTAATTACCTAGGTGGTCAAATTTTTAATTTTAAGGCTATAATTGAGATGTTGACCTATGAAAGTTACCCATAGTGGTTAAGAATTAACTTGGAATTTTTGGGACTTGACCGGTGAGGAATGAAAGTGCTAGGCAATTTATCAAATGCATTTGACCTTGTTGACCTATGCTAGTTAACTTTATAGAATTGTATTCTCATGGAGAAAAGAAAGGATGAAAATGAGATCCCATTGTTGTATTCTAAGCAAAATGAATGATAAAGAAACACTTTAGGATTTTCTTTTTAAACCATTTTTTTATTTTATACCATTTTTAAGCCAGTCCACCCAGGTCGCTAGTACACAATTGTGTACTAGAATCAATTAGTTACCATTAGCAGCCTGAGCCTTTAGAATGAAAACCAAAGAAAAACCAACTTCCCATTCCTACCCTTAATTTTTGGTTATTAATTGTCGAATTTAATCCTGCATTATCTTGTTTAGACGTAGTAATATTAGGTGACAACGCAACTCATTTTTGCTAAGACATAATTGGTTTAAATTAGAATTTCAATTATAACTGGCTATCATGTTATAGTGTTTGTGGCTTTTTGACTAATTCGACTCATAGTGGTTTCCTAGGTTCCACATTGGATTCCATGATTTACTTATTGGTACATAAGTGCATAACTATTAGCCGATATATATTTTCCGTATACACTTTCCTTATTTAGTAAAATCTATGTATATCAACTAACTAAAGTCAACATTTTATGTATAGCAAAGATAGCATATCCCTGATTTGCAGGGCTGTTAGTTATCAATTGATAGGATATTCTTATGTATATATACGACATATTCATTGGAATGAAAAGCAAGAAAAGTCATTCGAATTACATGGTATCCGGCCTTCTGATCACCCGATATCCATCTTTCTCTTTTTCCCAATCAATTCACAGCAATGTCTGACAAATTTCACCCTGCTATCTCAATCTCAAACATCAAAAATCTTATCCCAATTACCCTCGAAATTGACAAAGCCCTCTACAATTGATGGTCCCAATTGTTTAAACTCCACTGCAGGGCCTATGATGTCCTTGATCATATCATACCACTAACTGATTCTTGCGATTCTTCCTCGTCTACAAACACCAACATCACCCCACCTACTCCAAAAGATGCACTCTAACATCGCTTAGATGAAATTATTCTTCAATGGATCTACAGCATCATCTCTACCGATCTATTGAATCAAATTCTTGAAGATGAATCAACTGCAGATAACGCATGGTCAAGACTACAAAACATATTACAAGACAATAAAAACTCAAGGGCACTATACCTTCAATGATAATTCTCCACTATCCGCCTCGATGACTTTCCTAATTGTGCTGCTTATTAGCCAAGAAATCAAAGTATTGGCTGACCAACTCCGCAATATCGGTGATAAAGTCACTGATGATCGAATGGTTCTCCAATTAATCGCATGTTTGAATGAAAATTTTGATACATTCGGCACCTATTTCACCCAATTGGATAAGCTTCCATCCTTCTATGATGCCAGATCAAAGCTTATCCTTGAAGAGACACACAAGCAGAAGCAATCAATCAATAATTCACACACCAATGATATGGTTCTCATCGCAGTTACTTCCAAACCATCACTCAACAACCCGAGTAGCCTTAATAATAACGATTCCACTCAGCCCACTGATCGGACCAACCATAATTCCAATTTTAGATTTAATTATTCGCGTGGCAGAGGTGGTCGTAATAATCGAGGAAGAAGCAATCGGGGAAGAGGCCGCCAATTTTTCACCAATTCACCTTCAGGACACCCACAATGGACTGGATATCCACCTTAGGCCTATTCTACTCCACAATGGGCCACTTCACCCCCTTGGGCTTCTCCACCATGCCCTTACCCTACCTCCAGTTGGGTTCTGCCCAACAGCACTTCTTCAAATTCGAATCAGGCTGGCATTTTAGGGCCCATACCACAACAAGCCCACTATTCCAATGCTTTTGTTGCTGGATTTTCTCCTACTAATATCGATAGTGCCATGCACACCATGACGCTCAATCCTCCTGAGGATACTTGGTACATGGATACGGGAGCTACCTCTTATATGACTGCGAATTCAGATAATCTTGAGTATTATTATCCCTTAAGGCAACGTAAAAACATAATTGTTGGTAATGGCCATGGTATTCCTATTCAAGGTTTTGGTCACTCCACCCTTTATAATACTTCCCGTCCACTTTACTTACAAAACATTCTTAACTCTCCAAATCTAATTAAAAATCTTATCTTTGTTCGTCGTTTATCCACTGATGATAATATTTCTTTAGAATTTGATCCTTTTGGTTTTACTGTGAAGGATTTTCTGCAGGGCACGCTGGTTCTGAGATGTAACAGCACATGCGATCTCTACCCTATTACCAACTCAATGCTACGACATCTATCCAAACCTTCCACCTTTGCTGCTTTATCTCCAGAGATATGGCATCACCGTCTTGGACATCCAGGCGGTGACATCATACGTTTTTTTAGTAATAAAGAGTTTATTTCTTGTAATAAACAACCTTTGAATTATGTTTGTCAATCTTGTGTGTTTGGAAAACAAATAAAATTTCCTTTTGTTTCTTCATTCCCTACTACCCTAGCACCCTTTGATATAATACATAGTGACTTGTGGACATCTCCAGTCCCTAGTACAAACGGCCATCAATATTACATACTTTTCTTGGATAACCACACTAATTTTTTGTGGACATATCCTCTTGTTCACAAAGCTGATGCTTTCTCTACTTTCCTTACGTTCAGTAAATACATTCTAACACAATTTAACAAATCTATAAAAACCTTTCATTGTGACAATGGGACTGAATATGACAATAAACACTTCCATCAATTTTGTAAAAAAAAAAAATGGCATGCAATTTCGTTTTTCTTGTCCCTGCTCCTCTCCACAAAATGGAAAATCCGAACTAAAAATACGCGCTATCAATAATATTATGCGAACTATTCTATCTCACGCCTCCATTCCATTAAACCTTTAGCCTCATACACTTCAAATGGCCAAATACCTCTTAAACATCTTACCTACTAAAACACTCAATCTTCGCTCCCCCACCGAATGTCTATACAATCGCATCCCATCCTATTCTCATTTACGCACATTTAGATGCTTATGTTATCCACTTCTACCATCACATACTCTTAACAAACTCCAACCACGTTCCATTCCATGTGTATTCCTAGGCTATCCGTCTAACCATCGATGCTATAAATGTTATGACTTATCATCTAAAAAGTTCGTAATTTCTCGAAATGTTGTATTTGATGAAAATAAGTTCCCTTTTGCTACCCTTCCAACCTCCACTCCCTCTAAATATCACGTTCATCCTACCTTTTACACCTATCGAAACCTTTCTACTTCATCTACTAATTAATCAAATCACAGCCCTTCATCTATTCCTTCAGCTCAAACACCCAATATTATACCCCATGATTCCAGCCCACCTATTCCTAGGACAGATCCACTTCCAGACCTACCAACACCTACGAACCAATCACCTATTCACTCATCTTTACCTGCCTCTCGACTATCTCACTCACCTATACCCTCTTATGATCATTCGGATTCATCATCTACCACTTCGCCATCTACTACTCATAACTCGCCTGCTGACCAAAATATACCCACACCACCTCCCAATCGTACTATTACCACTAGAAGCATGCAAGGTATTTACAAACCTAAAGTCCCTTTCAATCTAACCTGTCTTACTTCTATCTCTCCAATCCCTCGCTCACCCAAAGATGCTCTTTTTGATCCAGATTGGAACATGGCCATGACTGATGAATACAAAGCCTTAATGGATAATGATACTTGGGTGATTGTTCCGTGAAACACCTAACATGCATGTTATTCGTAGTATGTGGATTTTCAGGCATAAAATCAAATTTGATGGATCACTTGAAAGATACAAGGTGCGTCTAGTAGGTGATGGGAGATCACAAATAGTTGGTATTGATTGTAACGAGACTTTTAGTTCGGTTGTCAAACCGGCTACCATTCGGCTAGTGTTATCTATTGCTCTCTCAAAATCATGGCATACCAACCAATTGGATGTAAAAAATGTTTTTCTACATGGTTCTCTTGATGAAACAGTATACATGTACCAACCATATGGTTTTCGAGATTCTACAAAGCCGGAGCACATTTGTTTATTAAAGATATCTTTATATGGGTTGAAACAAGTGCCTCGTGCATGGTACCAATGTTTTGCCACTTTTGCTTCATCCATTGGTTTTAAACATAGCAGTTCGGATCATTCACTTTTTGTCGACACTAATGGAAACGATACTGCCTACTCATTACTATATGTTGACGACATCATACTCGTGACATCGTCGAGAAACTTACGTACCACTCTTATGTCGTAATTTGCTCAAAGAATTTTCCATGAAAGACTTAGGGTCTTCACACTACTTTCTCGGGATTTCTGTTACCCGAAATGACCATGGGCTATTGCTAAGTCAGGAGAAATATGCCGAAGACATAATCAGTCGTGCCGGTATGACAAATTGCAAAACGATTAAAACACCAGTCGATACAAATGGTAAAATGAGTTCTACAAATGGTCCCTCCTATTCAGACCCAACTGAATTCCGAAGCTTAGCTGGTGCACTACAATATTTAACCTTCACCAGACCGACATCTCTTATGCAGTTCAATAGATCTGTCATTCGTTGTACTATCTCTCATGGATTACAACTCACAAAGAGCTCTATGTCCTCTTTAGTTTCTTACACAGATGCTGATTTGGGTGGGTGTCCGGATACACGACGATCAACGTCTGGTTATTGCGTTTTCTTTGGAGGAAATTTAGTTTCGTGGTCTGCCAAACGCCAACCTACTGCTTCCCGTTCGAGTGCCGAGGCTGAATATAGGGGCGTAGTATATGCTGTATCCGAATCTTGTTGGCTTCAAAATCTTTTATTGGAACTTCACTGTACCGTTTCTAAAGCCACTATCGTGTTTTGTGACAATTTTAGTGCAATCTTTCTTTTCGGGAATCCAGTGCAACATCATAAACACATCGAAATGGATATACATTTTGTTCATGAAAAAGTCGCAAGAGGGAAAGTACGCGTTCTTCATGTCCCGACACACTTTCAAATCACTGACATCTTTACAAAGGGCTTGCCTAGTGTACTATTTGAAGAATTCATGAACAATTTAAACGTCCGTTCGCTCTCCCACTCAAACTGAGGGGCTGTATTAGCTGATATATATTTTCTGTATACACTATCCTTATTTAGTAAACTCTATGTATAACAACTAACCAAAGTCAACATTTTATGTATAGCAAAGATAGCATATCCCTAATTTGCAGGGCTGTTAGTTAGCAATTGATAGGATATTATTGTGTATATATACGACATATTCTAGCAAGAAAAGTCATCCGACTTACAATAACCATAAAAATCATCACTGGTGCAACCCTTGTAGATTTTACTCTTTCCTAGGTAAAGGTCGAACGAAAAGTCCTTATATCACAAGCTATGACAATGATATTCACCATATCCCACATCCATTACCTACATCATACATATATCTATATATCATTGTTACCATCACCATACATTCACTATTACATCCTAAATGTTCCAAATATGTATATGTTATGCTATCATATAAGAAGAAGAAGAGGAGGAAGTTGAGAGAGACGAATTTGAAAAAAAAATCTGAAAAAGAGAGTAGAAGAAGAGTATGCCAAAAAACTGTGAAACGAGTGCCTTATAAAGCATGGACCACTGAGGCATAAATTTCGTCCTCGTTGAAGTGTAGAGTCAAAATCAAAGTAATACTTCTCATAACCTCACAAAAATACCTATACCTTTCATGTAATGCCGTGTAAAAATGGGCAATGTAACCAACATCCACTTCACCTGGCTTGTGATATAAGGTATTTCTAACTAGACTTAGGAGGTTCATTGGTCTAATTGAAACTAATCATTTTTAACGAACTTTTATGCACTTAATACTAATGTAGACAAGGGCATGAGTTTGGTTAGTTATGAAGTTAAGGAGGATAAAAACATAAACATATGCATGATTCTAGTTATAGTTGACATTCCGATTTAAGTTTAATTTATCTTTGTACGAATGAGGGCCACGTTAAAATTTCTAAATCTTATAAAGTTTGATCGATTCGACATTCGTAACCGCTTTACACCAATTTTTATCCGAGTCATGGCCAACCCAATAAACCCAATCCGGATGTAATTTAACCCATTTTGTGTTTTTTTTAACATGTGACCTAGGTACATTTATATTTATTGTTAAAAAGATTAAGTATGGATCATGAGAAAGCTTGTAAAGTATATTGCTTTAAGTTAGTTCTAAGTGTTGATCCATTTGATGATTTGGGAAAATAATTGAGGTTTATAAGGTTATACATAGCGTTGGAATTAGTATATTAAGGATGATCCCAAAAAGCATGGTGGGCCCACTGATAGTGACACCTAGAGACATTCACCAGTACGTCAGGGGGCTCAACCATATTATGAGCCGTATCATTATCACATGGGGGATTTGCCTGGGCCAGAGAGATGGTTCGCTGAGTCTGTGATATTCTAGAACCTGCAGCACTTCACGCATCATGCATGCAGAGAGTTTAATGTCCCACCATATCCTTGGCAATATCCTTTGATCGTCGCCCATAGAGAGCCTAGAGATGCAGGGACTAGTTATCAGCATCCACCACCTCCTCCTCCTCAGCATCAATACACCCAGCACATGGTTATTCCATCTCCTCTACGGGAGCATAGCACAGGGTACGGGGATTTAGCTAACATCATTTTTGGGCAAAACCTCCTCAGCACATATAGAGATACATCTGCCGGTGTTCAGACTTCTGTATGGGATCGGGCAGTGAGCCAGGGTATGGCTGAGGACGTAACACATGGTTTAGGAGGAATGGGTGTACACACTGATTGGGGTCGAGATCTGATGGAAGGACAGGGTTGGCACACGGGGCCAATGATTCATACCAACACCTCATCACTCACTGAACTGAGTGCACGTTCGAACGAGGTTCGTTTCGTGGTATCATCAGACATGAACACTTCAGGATGGGTACGACAGTTGGCCACCGATGAGGAGATGGCCAATGAAGGACAATTAGACTTGAGACCTCCGAGACAGCCCCGCACGAGCGTATCATATTCTCTCCCTCCGCATCGGCCAGATCAGCCATGATTCTACCCTATCTCTCTATTTCATTTATGATTATCTGTGACGTTATAATAAAATATTACATTATTTCTGTACGCCCAAACTTGGGCATAACTGCTTTTTATGTTTAGTTTGTATGATATTGGTAGAATAAATTTGGATGAATAAACGTCACAAAGCAAACGATGGTTGAAACTGTACAAGAGATAGAAGCACGACTTAGAGCAAGGACGCATTGAACGAGAATGGCGCCACCACAAGAATAGAAGAAATCATAAGCGGCGAACCATCCACACACACCTTACGACCATAGGGGAGTACTACGTCTTCACCACTTTTACAATAGAATATACACAATATACTAGACCACTTTAAACACTAAGTGTGGGATTAACTTTTCTACCAACATAAACTTTTAATAACAAAATGTCTTTTTCAAAACCTAAATGTGGGATACGCTGTATCCTTAACATTGGGGACAATGTTACTTTAAAGTGTGGGATAGCAATATATTGCACATAATGATTCTCGCAAAATCCTCAAGTGTTTAAGAGTCTAAATTTTTCAAAAAAATTTAAAAACTTTTCGAGCCTTAAAACACTTAGGATTACAAAATTCTATAAATGATCAAAAAGTCTTGGTACAACATAGACAAAAGAGTAAAACAAATTTGAAACATTTTGCGAAAACTGAACCAATTTTCTAAAAGAGCATTGCATAACCAAAGGCGCAAGTTGACCCATTATAATTGTTATGAGGCCCCCAAAATAAGGCCTGACAAGCACTCATTTTTAGTGCTTCACTATATTTTCGTTGAGTGGCCGATGTTAGGCACCTCTGAATCAGAACTTGCTCTTGGTCTACATTTCGGAATCATACCTTTTGATGAGAATTACTAGGTTAGAAACCTCGGCTATTCGTGAAGACAAAACACTCCCGTCAAATACCGTCATTTCCATTTTCACTCCAAGCCACTACAAATCCATCTACAGCTACCTAGTCTTTTCATTCACTTCATAAATAAAGAAATAAATCCCGACGAAATCATAACTTCCGGGAAGTCCTCTATAAAACCGCATTAGAAAAAATGCGAGCATCCAAGTCAAGTATCAAGGAGACTGCCAATAAAAGGAGAACTCGAAGAGAAAAGCAAAAGATGCTTGCAAAAAAAAAATATATTTTATGACTAAAGGTTCTGAGAAAAGGAGCAGAACAAAAAAAAAAAGATTCGAGAAAAGAATCCTGGCAGTCAAAAAGAAGGATGCTCATTCTGAAATTCCCGATAAAAAGCTGAAAGGATTATCAAAATTGATCCTTAAAGAACTCCTATCTATCAAAACCCTCTCACAAACCAAACCTCCAAATCACTATCTCTTCACGAAATAAGTCGAGCCTATAACCGAAAATTCTCGCAAATAAGTGATGGAGATTTGAGTCTTGATCAAACCTATGACGAAGAATGCAAACATGACTGGCTATGAGCGATTTCATTTCTTAAAACAATAGGATAACTGATACACTTCAGTGAATTGAATGACCCGAGTGAGATAGCTTTAGTCATGTAACCTCCTCTCTTGCTTGCGAAAAAATATTCGGGAATAACAAAAGGGATAAAACCAAGTTTTCGCTCCTACGTCTTGCGAAACAAAGATTACTTCATCACTATGAATAGGAATCATTTGTGCTAAAAGCTCGAAAGTTTGCTTGAGGACAATCAAAGTCTAAGTGTGAGATATTTGATATCGGCTAAAAAGTCACGTTTTTACCTCGATATTAGAGACCAAAAGTGATAAAGTTCCAAGCTTTGTCGGTAAAATATTTACTTTGTTGGTTAAATTTGTAGAATTAATGATTACGAAGACGATGCAAAAAGAATCAAGAGAATCAGAGCTAAAACGAAGATTCTATAGTGAAAACGCTGAAAGACAAGTCACGACCCAAGTGTAGTGACCCGTCCTTATCCACCTGGACGAAGTCATCAACATTTGGTCCCATTGCGATGACCGACTCCAAGTAATGTCCTTAAAATGAGCTAATGCACAGCGGAAGACTTAATTCGTACATGAGAATAAACATGCTTAAAAGTGTCAACCAAAAGGTTGGTGAGTTCATAGGTTTATCATAACAATCATTTCAATATTTTAATAGACCACAAGATTTCATAATCATAAACATAATACACTCGTAAGTGTATGTAAAGCATTCTAAGTGGTTGAGCACTTGGTAACCATACTTAACATTTAATCACGTCGCATATTCCCTTTATTATGAAATCTCACTACACCGTACCAAGTGTAGTCACCGAAACGAAGTACTGTGCAACCGTTAAATACTGGTCGTCCAGTTCGGTTGGGGTTGTCAGGCCCGATAGATCTATCAACAGGATTCGCGTTTACAATACCACATGTAAATAGTAGTTACCAAGCTACAGGGAAGTATGCAAGTGGTACAACTCAACGTAGAACGTAATTTTAGTCACTTGTGTCCATAACGTAAATCATTTATAAAAGTAGCGCATGTATTCTCAGCCCAAAAATATTTAGAGTTTAAAAAGGGACTATATACTCACCATACTGTATTTTGTAGTAAAAATACATATAACATCATTGAACACGTATAAGGTTGGCCTCGGATTCACGAACCTAAATTAATTATATATATTAACACACAAATTAATGTTTAAACAAGTTTATGTATTAATATTAGTAATATTAGTTTAGTTATGTGTCTTATATAAATAGTATTCATTGTAGTAATAATGATAATAATAGTAATGATAATAATAGTTTTGATAATTAGGATAGTTTTAATAACCATGATAATCTTAAATAAAAGGAATTGAATATTTTAATAAAAAATATATAAATAATAATAATACTAATAATAATAGTGTTGAAAATAATAATAATGATAATAAGTATGGTAATACTTATAATAATAATAAAATGATAATTTTTAATAAAAATACTTTTGTTCATAATAATAAATAAATAAAATATATATATGATTTAATGATAATGCTAATAATAATACTAACCTTAATATTAATAATAATGATAATAATAATAATAATAATAATAATAATAATAATAATAATAATAACAATAATGATAATAATACTTTCATTAATAATTAATAATCATAATCTTAATGTTAGTAATAATAATACTGTTATTAATAATAAAAATGATAAAATTAATATTAATAATAATAATAATATAAATGATAATTATAATCAAAATAATAATACTAATAAGAATGAGACTACCTTCAAGGTTATAGGTCTTTAAAAAAAATGACTAATCCCGGATTCGAACCCATGAACACTCGTTCCCGAACCAAACGCCTAACCATCCAGCCATTTGAACTTTTCTGTTTTATTAACACATTTTAATTTTATAACTCGTGATTATCTGGTTCCCTTTCTTCTTCACTGAACCCATCGACCATAGTCCTTCATCTATAACTATAATTTATGTTTTTGATTTGTAATATGATCTATAATCTATACAGAAAACGACTGGTGTGATGTTCTTCAATTACCAGAGAACGAACCAAAAAAAAAATCAAAATCAGACACAAGAACACGATATGAACCTAGGATCATAATTCAAATTCTAGATCGTATTAGGACAAAGTTATAACATGAAAAGGGTTTTAGATTGCCATTAAAAACTATCTGCATCTTTAATTTATCTTGAAACATCATATTAAACACGAATTTTATCTAGAACAGATTCGTTGACTTATGAAATCGAGAGTTTGACCTCCAAATTGAAATTCAATATGAAAAATTAAAGATTCATACTTTGCAGAAAGTTTAATTAGATCAGTCCTAACAACTCTACATTATTAGAATTTTTAATTTGATTCGAAATCGAGTTATAGATTAAAGGATGTACGTACAGGGCAGTGGACTTGTTCTTCGTGTATATATATACATTTTTTTTTTAAAATTCGATTGTTATAGACTGATAAATGTGTTGGTGATTAGTAATGGATAGTGTAAATTCGATTGGTATCCTTTTATAACAGAGGTTGATCGAGTTTATAACAAAAGAAGTTAACAGGATTATTCCTTTACAAATGAACAAACAGAAAACGTTAAAATCTTGTAACTGATTTTGGAATTTAATGCAGAATTCAAACCTGATTTGTACAATCAAATAAACAAGGATCAATTACCTACAGTTCTTGGAAAACGATGGAACACAGAATACTAAATTTCTATATTTATGTTTATGTAAAATCTGTACGAATGTTTATATATATATATCTGTATTTAAATTTATTTATATAGATTATCTATATTCAGTATATGTTTATGTATTTAGTTAAACTGTATTTATATTTACCAATTATATAATTATATATAAGTATATATATCTAATTCTTACTTTTGATAATTAACTAATATATTAATATTAATACTAATAATATTAATAATACTAATAATAATATTACTTATAATATTACTAATAAAGACTAATAATGATGAATAATAATATGATTTTAGTAATACTACCAATAATTAATGATTTTATTTACTAATAATGATAATAATGATATAAATGGTAATAGTAAATTTATTAGTGATACTAATATTATTTTTAGTTATAATAATATTAATATCATTGATAATAATAATGTTAATAATAATAATAATAATAATAATAATAATAATAATAATAATAATAGTATATTAATTTATACTTATCAAATTTCATATGCATCTCTATATATACCTTATATAATAATAATACTGAAAATAATGGTAATCATATTAATATTGCAATTATATATTACCCTTTTATTATATCATACCTATCCATCATATAATTTATTGAATCTTTAATATTTAATTATATATATATATATATATAATATTACTTATGTTCAAAATTCCTATATATATATACACACATTTAATCTTAAACAATTGTTCGTGAATCGTTAGGCATGGTCAAAGGGTAATTGCTTACATGATTATAGATTTCAAAACTTTCAAGACTTAGCACTTCTGATTTTTGCTTATCGTGTCGGAAACCTATAAAAGTTAAGGTTTAAATTTGGTCGGAAATTTCCGGGTCATTACAGTACCTACCCGTTAAAGAAATTTCGTCCTCGAAATTTGATAGAGGTCGTCATGGATAACATTAAGAATGTTTTCATGATGAATATGAGGTGATAATGGAGTTTTATCATCATTGAGTAATGTAGATAAAACGATTCGGTTATGCGAAGAATATAAATGAAGCTATCGCAAAAGAGTTAGATGAGTAAATATGGAATTGTTTTACCCATTGACGTAGTTATGATTGATTTCCGGAATTTATGGGATTCAAAGAAAATCTTACGTAATAAGATTTGGTTCTTCGGCGATCAGGATCTTCTTTGATTTAATGCGGCAGTCTGTTTCGATTTCTTTATCGGATAATTCATTATAAATCCACCCCTTCGTTTTTCTTATTTCCATATCTCACATCCTATTCTTTCTCCTCTATTCATACCTTAAAGTATTCTTTAAAATGCTCCATCCCATCCTGATTCTTGATATACTCTTAATTTTCACATCTATTATCCTTCTATTTCATCTATCGCTGGAGGATCTTATTTACTTTTACTATTATCTTGGGATTATAGTATTATTAATTTTCCCGTGCCTTTACGTGGCAATACGTTTTGATATGCACGGTTTGTAGTTTCGGGGATGTTATTGGGTTTTATATCTTTCTTTATATTTCGATGTCCTTACTTCTGTCTCCCATAATCGTTGTCATCCATAGTTAATGTTTTCTCTTATTTGTTGCGATTTATATTCCAATTTCTATTTTTGGAGCTTCATTCTTTCGTTTCCTCTTCCCGTCCTTGAATCAAGCGAGCAATGGTTCAGAATTCGTAGGTATGAAATTCAAAATGAACATAGCTAATGCTCTAAAAAAATGGTAATAGAACAAATTTTGATTTGTCAAATTACCAAATTATCCTAAAAAGATAGAACTATCAAGATGATATGTTCTTAGTATATTTGGAGATTGGATAGAATGTAAGAGTCATGTAACATGGCACATGATGATGGTACTGTGAATCATCACATTCCATTAGAAACTCAACATGACTTACTGTAATATAATGACGTTGATCAAGTGTCATTATATTATACTAATTCATGCATCAGTTCCCAACACTACTTCAAAACATTCATATTTTAAACTCGAAGGTTTCAGAATTTAGAACTAAAATAATTTATTTTATGATGTAGTACAGATAGAGCAGAGAGATAATTAATATCGGACAAGAGTATTTTGAAGATATCTTCAGAAGTATTGAAGATATTTTCAATGAAAGATACGATAATATCTTGAAATTTCTAATATCGAAGGATGATGAAGAAGATTTACCCGTAAGGGTTTAGATTCAGAAGCAAGGTGTTCGCTAAAGATTTCATTAGATACAGAATCATCTGGATTCTTTGAATATAGGGTTTGATCCTTGTATTTGTTCTTTGTTTCCTTCATGGTGTGCTCAATTCGATTTTCAGTATCAAAGTTTCTATCGAGTGTTCCTAACACTTCCTTCTTTATTATCAACTTTTGACCATTAAGACCATCTACAACATGCTGCTTCGTCAGCATTCTCAAAGTTAACGGATCTGGATCATCGGTTATCAAGCCGAGGTGGTTTCAGAAAAATTGTGTTTTTAGATGATTAAACGCTGATGATAACATGGTGGAATATGAAAGGTTCCCCGGTAACGATAAGGAAAGCCAATCGTATATATCAAAGTTATAATAAGACTTATTCGAATGAAAGATCGAAGTTGTTCTGTTGGAGCTGTGACAAAATTGGCTACTTTGAAAAGGAATCGCAAGGTTGTTTTTGCTAATAAATGATAAAGAATTCGACTCGGTACGTGTGGAACTATGACTTTGGGTTCGAGAGTTTTTCAGGTGCATAAATCTTTTCTTCCGTAGATGAAGTGCTGCTGGTTCATCCTCCTGATCGAGGTGTTTTCAAAAATCATGAAAAGATTTAAACGCGGATTGTAACTGTCGAGGTACAAATGAGGTTTAAGATGAAATCAAGTGGCAAACTTGAAGAATTGTTTAGTTTCATATGTTATAATCAATATTTTAATTCATTTTGATTGTCCAAAGTTAGCAGTCCAATAGTCCAATTGTCCAATGGTTCATATACAGTTATATACAATATTCGAATAAATTAATACGTATCGTGACCCGTGTACCGGTCTCAGTATTGATCACAACTCAAACCATATATATATTTTGGAATCAACCTCAACCCTGTATAGCCAACTCCAACATTCACATATAGAGTGTCTATGGTTGTTCCGAAATATATATATAGATGGGTCGATATGATAGGTCGAAACCTTGTATACGTGTCCCGTTATTTAAAGTGCGTAAAATAAATAAATATATATCATGACCCGTGTACAACGTATTGTCTCAGAATTAATCCTACGTATTGTGTATATGTGTACCGATTTAAAGTGCGTAAAAGTAAATAACAGAAATTAAATGACGATAAATAAAATTGCGAGAATGTAAATTCTAATACGGAATTAACAGTTAGCTGGGAACAGTTAGCTAGGAACAGTTAGCGTGGAATCTTAACAAAATTCATCATAGTTAATTTGTTTGTTTCTAACACTTTTTATTTTGTCCAATGTTTTCTTCGTTATGCCACTTATTGGATTCTGATAGGTCAAAATCCAAATATGAAATTTGAATGAAAATGGTTATTCTGCGGTGAACGGATACGTATATCGGTGGTTGTAAGTAGGATAGTAAATGGCCGTTAAATCAGATTCAAATAATGTACAGTGTAACTTATTAATGTGAAATCTAAATATTCCTCGGGTACTACCTACCCGTTAAAATATTTTCATCATTAACAGTTTGTTCGAAAGAATTTTCAATTACAATCTTTATGAAAATATACTTACATATATATTTTCTTCAGATGTAATCATGGATTTAATGAGTCAATAAGATATTAAACTCATTTGATTTATCGTTATTACTAGATTACATGATCTCTAAAACATTAGAGATTACATAATCGCCATGTCGAACTAAGATAAATGAGGTAAAACGATACGTAAAGCGAGGATAATCGATGTAGAATGATATGTAGAACGAGGATCATACTCGAAGTACAGATGGTGATATTGAGACGTGTGATGTTGATGTCTGATAATGCTAAAAACGAACATATATTTCATAGCATTATTCCTCAAGAAAGACAAGCTTTTAGTTGCAATTGTTCTATTTACAAGTGATATTCGTTTAAATAATAAAAGGTGAAGACAAAAGACAGATTCGACGAATTGAAGACGCAAACGACCAAAAAGCTCAAAAGTACAAAAGACAATCAAAAAGGTTCCAATTATTGATAAGAAACGTCTCGAAATTACAAAAGTAAAAAAATTCAAAACGCAAAGTACAAAATATAAAATTGTATGCAAGGACGTTCAAAAATCCGGAACAGGGACCAGAGTCAACTCTCAACGCTCGACGCAACGGACTAAAAATTACAAGTTAACTATGTATATAAATATAATATAATATATAATTAATTATATTAATTATATATATATTATATTTATAAATAAAAACCGTCGGCAGAGAAAGACTCCAAAGTGTGAGCTGGAATTTCAAACTCCGCGACTCGCGGAGTTTGAAGGCCAAAAAGGCCGCGAGTCGCGGAGCCCCCAGTTTCAAAACTCCCTATAAAGCAAACCGAATTCTGATCATTTTCATCCATCTTTTTCTTCTTCTCCTCATACGTAAAATTTATATTTATATTTATAATTTATATTTTAATTTTAATTATAATTCTAATAATAAGGGTATGTTAGCAAATGTTGTAAGCGTGTAAGTCGAAATTCTGTCCGTGTAACGCTACGCTATTTTTAATCATTGTAAGTTATGTTCAACCTTTTTATATTAATGTCTCGTAGCTAAGTTATTATTATGCTTATTTAAAACGAAGTAATCATGATGTTGGGCTAATTACTAAAATTGGGTAATTGGGCTTTGTACCATAATTGGGGTTTGGACAAAAGAACGACACTTGTGGAAATTAGACTATGGGCTATTAATGGGCTTTATATTTGTTTAACTAAATGAAAGTTTGTTAATGTTAATATAAAGATTTACAATTGGGCGTCCCTATAAATTACCATATACACTCGATCGGACACGATGGGCGGGGTATTTATATGTACGAATAATCGTTCATTTAACCGGACACGGGAATGGATTAATAGCCACTAGAATAATTAAAACAGGGGTGAAATTACATTCAAGGGTAATTGGTGTAATTGCTAACAAAGTAGTAAAACCTTGGTTTACACGCAGTTGATAACCTGGTGTATTCATTAAACAAAGTATTAAAACCTTGTTACAATTCGAATCCCCAATTAGTTGGAATATTTAACTTCGGGTATAAGGATAATTTGACGAGGACACTCGCACTTTATATTTATGACTGATGGACTGTTATGGACAAAAACCAGACGGACATATTAAATAATCCAGGATAAAGGACAATTAACCCATGGGCATAAAACTAAAATCAACACGTCAAACATCATGATTACGGAAGTTTAAATAAGCATAATTCTTTTATTTCATATTTAATTTCCTTTATTTTATATTTTATCGCACTTTTATTATTCGCAATTTCATTTATCGTTATTTACTTCACGCTTTAAATTAAGTCTTTTATTTATTTAATATTTTACATTTGGTTTTAACTGCGACTAAAGTTTTAAAATCGACAAACCGGTCATTAAACGGTAAAAAACCCCCCTTTATAATAATAATATTACTTATATATATATATTTGTATTTTTATAAAAGTAAACTAATATAGCGTTGAGCTTTGTTTAAAAAAGATTCCCTGTGGAACGAACCGGACTTACTAAAAACTACACTACTGTACGATTAGGTACACTGCCTATAAGTGTTGTAGCAAGGTTTAAGTATATCCATTCTATAAATAAATAAATATCTTGTGTAAAATTGTAGCATATTTAATAGTTTTTCCTAGTAAAATAAAGTTATTTTATATACACCTCGCATAACATCAAGTATTTTTGGCGCCGCTGCCGGGGAACCTCTTAAACGCCGGAAGCGCAACGCTAATATTAAAAAAAAAAAGAAGAGATTTTTAGTTAACTTTTATTAAAATTAGTTTTTGTAAAAATACGTTTTAATTATTCAAAAATATAAAAAGAAAAACAAAAATATAAGTATTTTTAAGATTTTGTTAAATATTTAAGTTTTATAAGTTTCTTTATTTTTATTTTAGTTTATAAAAATATAAGTTTTATTTAAATATCTTTTATTTATTTAAAAACAGAAAATAGAAAATAAAAAAAAAATAAATAAAGAAAAACGCGTCGAATTTAATAAGCTGTCATCTGAATTTCTGAACCCCGCGACTCGCGGGGTTTTCTGCATTAATTACCGCAACTCGCGGAGCTGCTCTGACACGCGAACAGGAAGCCCTAATCCTGCATTTATTACGGATTATTATTAATTATTATTATTATTAACCCTAATTATTATTATTATTATAATTAAGTTTATTTTTAATTTAAGTTTTATTTAATTTATATTTTGTTTAAATTAGTTTAATTAATTTGTAAAATTAATAGTTTTAATAAATAAATAATATAAAATTAATATTTTTATAAAAATTGTAATTTTTACAACTTTTTGTATATTTTTATATTTTGTCCCTTTTTAATCTCTTTAGCGTAACTTTTGTATTTTTAGCACATATTTAGTTTTAAACTTAGTTTTTGCCATAGTCATTTTTACTCCTAGATTTTTAGGCTTTGCCGTAGAATTCCTTAAGTGCTTTTTCTTTAGACTAAGATTTAGGTGCTTTAGAATTTTGCGACACCTTTTTAAGTTTTAGTTTCTTTTTAAGTTATTTCCATTTGGGATTTAGTTTTTCTTGTAAGCTTTAATATTTTTAGACACTTTTTACTATGTATCAATTATCATTCCAGTTAGTAATCTCAATTTGCGATTATAATTTTAAGTTAGTTGTAGTAATAAGGTTAGGTTAGTCAAGTATTTTTAAGTTTTTATAAGTTTCTTTTATTTTTCCGTCACCTTTTATTTTTTCAACCATTTTTCTTTTTCAACCTTTTTCCGACGAACTCTTTTTCTTTCTTATTTCTCGCTATTCTAGTTTTAGGACATAGATTTTTATTCTACTTCTTATCTAAATTTCTTAAAATTACGAAAATTTATTTTAAGTGGTTAAATTAATAGACATCAAAATTTTCTGGTTCGTAGTAATAGTTGGATTTGTACGTGGACCGGGTTATTGGAGCCAAACAGTCCTCAATTATATTGAGACCAAACGAATCCTGCCCCTCTGCTGCATCTTTTGGCTATTCGAAACGTGGGCAAAATTAGAAAAGTCTATTGGTTGGATAACTTATTATAATTTTTCTTCCTTTTTAAAACTAATAGGATATTCAGTGAATGCACCGAGCAAGACGTTCACCACCTTTTGTACGTTCACCACCTGTAACTAGATCAAGACATTTAGCAAATATAACCGCCGTTAATTTTTCTTTAGAATCGTCATCCAGTAGACCAAGTACTTCAGTTCAAATTTCCGATAATCCATTTTTTGAACCCGACCTCACAATTGAGAATCCGGAAAATATTCAGGAACGGTTCGTAGATCCTGAACCATTAAACTTTCCTCCGGAGCCACCAATCATTCAAACAGAGATTGTTGAGGAACGAACCATTAAATCAGAATCATCTAGTGATACCGATTCAACAAATTCAATTATGGAGAATCTGGAACCTTTAAGTATGGAAGACCGAATGAGAGCTAAACGCACTGGCCAAGGTCACGCAATTACTCATCCAGACATTAATGCGCCAGATTATGAAATCAAAGGACAAATTCTACACATGGTGACTAATCAATGCCAATTTAGTGGTGCGCCGAAGGAAGATCCAAATGAACATCTACGTACCTTTAATAGGATCTGCACACTATTTAAAATCCGAGAAGTGGAGGATGAACAGATATATCTCATGTTATTTCCCTGGACTTTAAAGGGAGAAGCCAAAGATTGGTTGGAATCGTTACCTGAAGGGGCAATTGATACATGGGATGTTTTAGTTGACAAATTTCTTAAACAATTCTTTCCTGCATCTAAAGCCGTAAGACTTCAAGCAGAAATTGTTACGTTCACACAGAAACCAAATGAAACTCTATATGAGGCGTGGACAAGATATGGAAAGTTATTAAGAGGATGTCCGCAACATGGTTTAGACACCTGTCAAATAGTACAAATATTCTACCAAGGATGCGACATCACTACAAGAAAAGACATAGATATAGCAGCTGGTGGTTCTATTATGAAGAAAACCGAAACTGATGCTTACAAAATTATTGATAATACTGCTTCCCACTCACATGAGTGGCACCAAGAAAAAGATATCATTAGATCATCTAAAGCAGCTAGAGCCGATTCTAGCCATGACTTAGATTCCATTTCCGCAAAGATAGATGCTGTGGAGAGACGAATGGAAAAGATGACTAAGGATATTCACTCAATACGAATTAGTTGTGAGCAGTGTGGAGGACCACATTTGACAAAAGATTGTCTCAGTATTGAATTAACAATGGAACAAAGAGAGAATATTTCATACATAAACCAAAGGCCTGGAAATAATTATCAGAATAATTATCAACCGCCAAGACCGATTTATAATCAAAACCAGAATTATAACCGAAATATTCCATACAACAACCAACAAGGTCCTAGCAATCAACAAGTATCCAATAATAATTACAATCAGCAAAGACCAAATTTTCAAAACAAACCACCACAACAAACCGATGATAAAAAGCCGAATTTAGAAGATATGATGACGAAGCTAGTTGAAACTCAAACGCAGTTTTTCACATCTCAGAAACAAACCAATGAACAAAATGCTCAAGCATTTAGAAATCAACAAGCTTCTATTCAAAATCTGGAACAAGAAGTAAGTAACCTAGCAAGATTAATAGGTGAAAGAAAACCTGGAAGTCTACCTAGTGATACAAATGCTAACCCCCGAAATGAAACAGCTAAAGCCATTACCACAAGAAGTGGTACAACACTTAAACCACCTGAAATACCTGTAACTTATGATGAAGCTATTCCTACTCCACAAGAGCCACAACCTGATCAAGATAAGGAAAAAGAACCGGTAGTTGAAAAGGTTAATGAAGATAACACAGCTAAGGATAAACCTTATGTTAAACCATATCAACCACCACTTCCTTATCCGAGTAAAATGAAGAAAGAAAAACTTGAAGCCGAGTAATCCAAATTCTTGGATATGTTTAAACAGATAAATGTAAATCTTCCTTTCATTGATGTGATTTCAGGAATGCCTAGATATGCTAAATTCTTGAAAGATCTAATCTCAAATAGAAAGAAAATGGAAGAACTCTCGGCTGTTACTATGAATGCTAATTGTTCAGCAGTGCTGTTGAATAAGATACCAGAAAAATTATCTGATCCAGGAAGTTTCACAATTCCATGTTTTCTGGGTAGTCTTAGTTCAATAGAAGCATTGGCAGACTTAGGTGCTAGTATAAATCTAATGCCATATTCACTATACACTAAACTAGACCTTGGAGAATTGAAACCAACCAGAATAAGCATACAACTAGCCGATAGATCAATAAAATATCCTAGAGGGATAATGGAGAACATGCTAGTTAAAGTTGGTACTTTAGTATTTCCAGTAGATTTTGTTGTTTTGGACATGGAAGAAGATTCTCAAGTTCCTCTCATATTAGGAAGACCATTCTTAAACACGGCTAAAGCAATGATAGACGTGTTCGGTAAGAAACTAACCTTAAGTATAGAGGATGAGAGTGTTACCTTTTCAGTTGATAGAGCAATGCAACAACCACAATCTGCAGATGATACATGTTATTATATTCAAACTATAGATGCACATGCAGAATTATTAGAAGAATTTCCAGAATTACAAGGAACAGGAGAATGTTCTTTAGGAGAAGGTAATGAACCAATTGATGAAGCTGAAATGTTAGCTACACTTATAGCTAATGGATATGAACCAACAACAGAAGAAATTCAAATGCTAAAAGAAGAAGACAGATATCGATACAAATCATCGATAGAAGAACCTCCGAAATTAGAGTTAAAGCCACTTCCAAACCATTTGGAATATGCTTATTTACATGGTGAATCTGAATTACCTGTAATAATATCATCGTCTTTTACTGAAAATGAGAAATCACAACTCATTTCTGTGTTGAAAGCTCATAAATCAGCCATTGCATGGAAGATTCATGATATTAAAGGAATAAGTCCTTCGTATTGCACACATAAAATCCTTATGGAAGAAGGTCATAAAATGTATGTGCAACGCCAACGAAGACTAAATCCTAATATGCAAGATGTAGTTAAGAAAGAGATTATTAAACTGCTAGATGCAGGTTTAATTTATCCAATCTCTGATAGTCCATGGGTAAGCCCAGTTCAATGCGTGCCTAAGAAGGGTGGCATGACTGTCATTACAAATGAGAAAAATGAGCTTATTCCTACTAGGACTGTAACAGGATGGCGTGTGTGTATTGATTATAGAAAATTAAATGACGCCACCAGAAAAGATCACTTTCCCTTACCTTTCATTGATCAAATGTTGGAAAGACTAGCCGGAAATAGTTACTATTGTTTTCTAGATGGATTTTCCGGATTTTTTCAAATTTCAATAGCACCCGAAGATCAAGAGAAAACCACATTCACGTGCCCTTATGGTACTTTTGCTTACAAACGCATGCCATTTGGACTTTGTAACGCCCCTGCAACCTTTCAAAGGTGTATGATGGCGATTTTTCACGACATGATAGAAGAATGCATGGAAGTATTCATGGATGACTTTTCAGTCTTCGGTGATACATTTAAATCATGTCTAGTTAATCTGGAACGAATGCTAATTAGATGCGAAAAATCAAATCTAGTTCTTAATTGGGAGAAATGCCATTTCATGGTTAAAGAAGGCATCGTTCTTGGACATAAAATTTCAAAAGAAGGAATTGAAGTGGATAGAGCTAAAGTAGATGTAATTGCTAAACTTCCACATCCCACCAATGTTAGAGGAGTTAGGAGTTTTCTAGGGCATGCCGGTTTTTACCGACGTTTCATAAAAGATTTTTCTAAAATTGCCACTCCTATGAATAAACTCCTAGAAAAGGATGCTCCATTCATCTTTTCAGATGAGTGTATCAAATCTTTTAATATTCTTAAAGAGAAACTCACGAATGCGCCGATCATGATAACGCCAAATTGGAATCTACCATTTGAACTCATGTGCGATGCAAGTGATTTTGCAATGGGAGCCGTTTTAGGACAAAGGATTGAAAAACGATTTCAACCTATATATTATGCTAGTAAGACGTTACAAGGAGCACAAACGAACTATACAACTACTGAAAAAGAACTCCTTGCTATTGTCTTTGCTTTTGACAAATTTCGATCATATCTCGTTCTAGCAAAAACGGTGGTCTATACCGACCATTCTGCTCTTAGATACCTATTTTCAAAACAAGATGCTAAACCAAGATTAATCCGTTGGATCTTACTCTTACAAGAGTTTGATATTGAAATCCGAGATAAAAGAGGAGCAGAAAATCTCGCCGCTGATCATCTTTCTCGTCTTGAAAATCCTGAGTTAGAAGTTCTAAATGAATCAGCCATACAAGACAACTTTCCTGATGAATATCTATTGAAGATAGATTATAATGAAATCCCATGGTTTGCAGACTATGCAAACTACTTAGTTTGTGGATTCCTTGAAAAAGGATTATCGTACCAAAGACGAAAGAAATTCTTCAGTGATATAAAACACTATTTCTGGGAAGATCCACATCTGTTTAAAAGTTGTCCCGATGGAATAATACGCCGATGTGTATTTGGAGATGAAGCTAGTAAAATATTAAACCATTGTCACACAGGACCAACAGGAGGGCATTATGGGCCTCAACTAACAGCAAGAAAAGTTTATGAAGCTGGATTCTATTGGCCTACAATTTACAAAGACGCACACCTTCTTTGCAAATCCTGTGATGTATGTCAAAGGGCCGGAAAAATAAGTCAACGTGATGAAATGCCACAAAATGTCATCCAAATATGTGAAGTATTTGACATTTGGGGTATTGACTTTATGGGTCCATTTCCAAAATCTCATAATAATCTATATATACTCGTAGCCATTGATTATGTATCTAAATGGGCGGAAGCACAAGCTCTCCCAACTAACGATGCACGAGTTGTAGTCAACTTTTTAAAATGTCTTTTTGCAAGGTTTGGAACACCGAAAGCTTTAATAAGTGATCGGGGTACTCATTTCTGTAATAATCAACTTGAGAAAGTTCTTAAAAGATATGGAGTAACTCATAAAATCTCCACCGCATATCATCCACAAACAAGTGGACAAGTTGAAAATACCAACCGAGCTTTAAAACGTATTCTAGAGAAAACCGTAGGATCAAATCCGAAGGAATGGTCCATTAAATTGGAGGATGCACTCTGGGCTTTTAGAACAGCCTACAAAACTCCAATTGGAACCACACCTTTTAGACTTGTTTATGGAAAAGCATGTCATCTTCCAGTAGAAATTGAACACAAAGCATTTTGGGCTTTGAAGACATGTAATCTTGATTTACATGAAGCCGGACGTCTACGATTAAGTCAACTAAACGAATTAGAAGAATTAAGACATGAAGCATACGAAAATTCGTTAATCTATAAAGAAAAAACGAAGAAATGGCATGATAAAAGAATCAGAAGTTCAAAAGAATTTAAAGAAGGAGACAGAGTTCTTCTTTTCAATTCACGATTCAAGCTATTTCCTGGAAAATTGAAATCAAGATGGTCTGGACCATTCATAGTCAAAAGAGTTTTTCCATACGGAATAATAGAATTAATAAATTCAAATGGGATTGAATTTAAAGTTAATGGTCACAGAGTTAAACATTACATACATGGTCCGATGGAAGTCGACAACGAAGTTAATCACAATTTCGACACCACAGCTAACTAAGTGTGGGGAGAATCAAGTCTTTAAAGGATAATATGTATTTCTGTTAGAGTTAGATTGTCTGTTTTCGTGTAGTTCTCGAAAATGGAACCCGAATGGTCTTTCCCTAGCAGACCCTAAAGAACTAGTCTTCTCCCCCCATTCTGAATTTTTATTTTTTTTTAGGTTTTTACGAAATGAAGACTGCCTGTGAACTAAACCATGGTCTAATGCTACACGCTTTGATCACTAAACGTAATAATGACATACTACCGAGTGAATTAGTATCAGTAATCAGAGAAAGAATGGACGGAGTTAGAAAAGAATCCAGATGCGAAGATAATAAGTTACAATTTGGTAAAGGAAAATCAAAATCCGCAGCGAAAAGAAGAGCACGACATCTAGAACGATGTCACAAATGCGGAAAATGGTCACATGGAGGTAAATGTTCAAATAATCAAACCTATTCAAATACCGAATTTGTTACTTTATGCAGAGACGGACCGTTCATATGTTTAGAAGAAAAGACACTGAATGCTCGAGGTTACGCCTATGTAGCCATGGAAAACCAATTAAACTGACTATCTTATGAATGGGATAGATCATATAACTAAGAAATGTATTTCACAGGTATGTCTGTACAGTTTTTATTTTTTTTAACCTTTTGATAATAAACGCTAATTTGTTCGCTAAAAAGTATTAAATTGGTATTGAATAAAATTAGGTTTGGCGACCGAAATTATTGATATCATTCAAAAATTTATTACATCACTGCGAAATTTAACGTTTATTCTTAAGGTATAAATATCTTTAATCAATCAACCCAAAATATTTCAAAAATTCGTCATGAGTTAAATTAGGTCTTGGAACCGAAATTACTTTACCGAAAAGAGGGGCGCATATTTTTGATAATATTTGATTGATTAAAGTGGGATAAAAAGACAAAAAGATTTTTAATTTTATTTTTACCATGTTTTTAAAATTAATATTTAAATCTTAAATTAATATTGTAAACTTTGTAAAAAAAAAATATATATTTAAAATTGTAAATATTTGAAAAATTAATATAAGTTTTGTATGAATTTATAAATTTTTAAATTAAGTTTGGTGTGAATTTTTAATTTTTAAAATATGAATTTTTAATTTTATGCATTTCAAATTTTAAGTTTGGTGTGAAATTTTAATATTAATTTTGAATTTTATATTTAAGTTGTGTGAATTTAAAAACAAAAATTTACTTTATCTCATTAAGTTAAAAATATGATTTTTAAAATTCGTCGTAAGTTGAAGACTAGGTCTTTGAACCGAAATTGCTTTACCCGAGGGAGGGACGAGAACTTTTATTATCATTATTTTTAATCTTATTGATTTAAAGTATGCCAAAAACATTAAAAAAAACCCAAAAATCTTAGCTTTTAAAACAATCGCTACAAAAAGACAAATTTTAAAATTTTGTCGAAGGACGGACTAGGACATCGATCCGAAACGACCTCGTCCTAAATAACAAAGGAAACAAAATTTTAAAATTAAGTACTTAATTGTTTTATAAGTTATTGATTATAAAAAAAAAAAAAAAATATCAAACTCCGCGACTCGCGGAGTTTGAAGGGTATTTCACCGCGAGTCGCGGAGGGGCCGAATTACAGAAAAAAAATAAAGAGCTGCAACAGCTCAGTTTCACACTCCCAAAACTCAAAAACACAGCGAAATACTGCGCGAAAATACACCAAAAACACCCCCAAAATCACAATTTTTAACCGTTAATCACCAAATCTTTTACTAAAATCATGTTTAGAAGGATGCTATCTAGGAATTACTCAAGAAAAACGGTAAATTTCTACACCTAAACACCATTTAATCCGAAATTTGGTGTTCTTGAGCAATTTTTTCCCCAATTTGATTTTGATGCTTTTTAGTGTAATTATGATTAAATTGTTTATGTATTATGCTTGTATAACCTAGATTGATGCTGTTTAACATGATTAGAAGCTTTAAACTTCAAATTTTGAGTAATCTAGGGTTTGTGTTCTTGAGCAAATTTGGGGCTTTTTGATATAAACAGGTTATGGACGATTTTTGTCATGAATTGTTGCTAAATTGAGTAGTGTAACATGTCTAGGTAGTTAAATGATCCAAACTTTGAGCCTAAACATGATTTTGAGAATTAAAGTGGACTTTTTCAAGTCTAAAATTCATGAACTTGATTTTTGAAGGATAATGCCATTTGAGACTTGTTTAATTGCTAGTAATGATTATTTTGACATGTTATTTGAGTTGAATACTTATGAACTTGGCGAACATTTTCTTATATGCTTATTTGAAAAAGTGTAGATTTGATAAAAATGTGAAAATGAGCTTAAGTTTGATATAAATTGATAATGTCATTGTAATTATTTTGATTGATGATTTTGCTGACACTAATGCATATTTGGATGCACAAAAATTGTGTTTGATGTGTTTTGCAGACTGAAAGGGGTGAATCTTCATCCCAAGCCCGCAATGCTCCTGCTGAGAATATGGAACAACAGGAGGTGGATAACTACTACAAGCAGGATATACCTCATCCAGTAATGACCTTTTTTGATATGCACTTGGAAGAGTTGCACCCGAACCTGAGATTTGACAGACTTTGGATAGATTATCCAAAATATCAAAGGGGTTTGCATACTCTTCATTCTAAGGTTGTTGAGGTACCGAGGGTCATAGAATGGGGACCCTTAGAAGCTGTAGAATTGGCCGGGCCAATTAGGGAATTACTTGTACAGAGGTATGGTAATTCTACTTTTAATGACTGGGTACGTTTATTCACCATGCGTAGACCTGTATATAAAGTATGGTGTGAAGAATTGTTATGTAGTATAGAGTTGAATGATCGGGTAGCTAGTTTAACCGATCGTTCTTTTATTAGATTTCTGTTAGGCGGTTCGATGCGCCACATGTCTTTACTGGACATGGCTCAGGCTTTACGTATATATACGCCTGAGGAGTTAGCGTCTGCCGATTGTAGAGAATTGATACTAAACGGTAGAAAGATAGATGAAAATTTTGATACACACGGTGTGTGGAGTCAAATGACAAGCCATCACCGTTTCAAAGGGGGAAATTACTCTTATTTGGATATAGATAGAGCCGAATTAAGAGTGATTCATAGGTTTTTAGCTAATTCGATTACACAAAGGGGTAAAAACAAGGAAAAGGTAAATGAACAAGATTTGTTTTACCATATGTGTATTCGAGACCCACAAAGCGCTGTAAGTATACCATATTGTGTGGGTTATTATTTATCAGCTATGGTTCGGGGGATGCGACCGCATAGCATAATAGGAGGTGGTATTTTTATTACTTTGATTGGTGAATATCTCGGTGTGGATATAAGTCGGGGGGGATTATTAGTAGAAGAACCAGAACCCCGCGATACTATAGGTTTAAATGTATACCATGGTGCGAAAGTTTTAAAGAGGCGAAATAACGCCGCAGTACGATACCATGGTAGACATCCACAGGTGGAGAGAAACCAACAGCAAGGTAATGTAGGAGGGGGAATGAGATGCAAGAAATGCAAAGGTTTATAGCTTCTCAGGAATATGAAAATGCTAGATAGAGAGCATTTGAAGATTGGCAAGTTCATCAGAACCAAATCATAGCTCATTGCCAACATATAGGTAGAAACTATATTCCTACACCGAAACCCATCTTCCCTCCCTGGTCTATAGAGATGCAGCCACCATATCCTACGTATAACCCTGCCGAAGCATTCTATAGCACCTATGGTTATGCCTGGAACCCCTATTGGTACCAATATCATCCTTAGTTTACTTATTTTTTTTATTTTGTAATTTGTAATGATTGATACGTTTAATACTTTTGTTAATATTGTAATCATTTTTATAATTGTCTAACTTTTATTCTTATATTTTAATAATTTTTGAATGTGGGGTAATATACCAAACTTCAAAAATATGTATATATGCTTGCAGTTTATCTTATGTACACAACAGGGTAAAACAACGCATTTTCAAAGACTGGCATTAAGTTCAGCAAAAGCAACCAATTTTGACGACAAGATGCAAAATATATGTGAAATAACAACAAGACGGAATGAACAAATGATGTGCACCATTTATCATTCAGCAAACAAACGCCAATATATTTGGAAACTTTGGTAAAAATTTAATCATTTTCACACAAATCACCCTCAATAATTTAAATTATTCCTGATTTCTTGCAAATGAGGGCATTGCAAGATCTTAAGTGTGGGAAGGGGTTAAATTCTTTCGGATTTTAAAATTTTTTACTTTATACACTTGGTTACCATTAAAAATACTAGTAAAGCAGTAGTTGTATTAGAATCTAGTGCTCTCTGATAATAAAGAACAACCCTAGTCTTATATACTGACTACCCAATTCTAGTAAAATTTTTAAAAATTTTCAATTAAATGAACTCAAAATCATGTTTATACATATTTATGAACGATAAAACTAGGTTTTAACACCGAAATTATTGTTACCTCGGAAAGAACATAAATTGAGAAACAAACCAAAATGTTAAAATTCATTTAAAATGGAATAGAGGACGATAAAAAGGAAAATAAAAGCCAAGTGTGGGAAAATTTACCAAGTTATCTTAAACATATGTCACATATATCTGTAACAAATAACTGAAAATACTTTTGCTTTGGACTAAACTAAACTGTTTTACCCAATGAAAGAAAAGAAGAGATGGATCTACACGATGAATCAATTCCATCATTAAAAGGAAGTAAAGTCTTCCGAAAAAGAAACGCGCTTCTTGATTTAGGTCATGAAGTTGTCGTTCAGACCAGCTGTAGGTTGACGAAAAATCTAGAAAAGTCATCTCTAAAATCAGCAGGAAATCCACGGACCTCACAATCAAACAGGGTCGCCAAGTGGTCAGATTTATCCTAACCATGAGAAGGATTTATCTCGTACAATGAGGGGGACACCGTGCAAATTAGCTTGATAAGACTAATGAATCAGATCCCCAGAAAGGATAATCTCCTTAAAGATTAAAAATCAGCTTTTAAGACTGATATTACTCAATCCTTGAGATTGACCTTAAAGATTGAGAATTCAAACTCATGGAATTCAATGATATCTAAACTCGAGCTTGAACGAGAAAATATTCTGATCAAAATTATAAACCGATTTGTTTTCTGAAAACCCATTTTCAATGCGTTCATTACCATTGAACGTAAAATCCTAGGAATTCACCTGGAATTCATTAGGTCACCTGAACCAAATCGGGTGTCAACCGTAAGAACGGTGGTTGCATAGTGGTCAAAGACAGGACCTTGTGCCAGACCGAAAAATTATAAGGGTGAGCTTTACTATTGCTCCTACCAAGGATAGTAATTGCGTCCGACACGTTATAGACCATAATTAAAAGCATGTCAGGGGACATTGCCTTAACAGTTGCTTGTTCAACGCTTTCCTTTACAACCGGACGGTAGTTTACCGAAAGGCAATATACGGGACAAGTAAACTGGACGTGTTGCTTTCCAAATACAAGGTTAGCAAGTGGGTGACACAAAACCGCAAGTTTTGAGCTAAAATTTTCAAATCTGAAACCCACCAAACCCACAAAAATATTTTGCAAACACCGGTAAAGGGTTATTCCGGAAAACTTATCTAGGGTAAAAACTAGATTTAATTTTCAAAAGATCAAATGTTTTCATAAAGATCCAATTTCCTTAATGGATCTAAATTTTTATAGTCATGTGGGACTGTAAACCATATCGTTACTACCATTGTTTATACCGCCGTATAGAAAATCACTGATGTACAAAGTGTGAAGAATAAAGAAGTGATTCTAGTATTTCAAGACGATATTGCTTGAGGACAAGCAACGCTCAAGTGTGGGAATATTTGATAATGCTAAAAACGAACATATATTTCATAGCATTATTCCTCAAGAAAGACAAGCTTTTAGTTGCAATTGTTCTATTTACAAGTGATATTCGTTTAAATAATAAAAGGTGAAGACAAAAGACAGATTCGACGAATTGAAGACGCAAACGACCAAAAAGCTCAAAAGTACAAAAGACAATCAAAAAGGTTCCAATTATTGATAAGAAACGTCTCGAAATTACAAAAGTAAAAAATTCAAAACGCAAAGTACAAAATATAAAATTGTACGCAAGGACGTTCGAAAATCCGGAACCGGGACCAGAGTCAACTCTCAACGCTCGACGCAACGGACTAAAAATTACAAGTTAACTATGTATATAAATATAATATAATATATAATTAATTATATTAATTATATATATATTATATTTATAAATAAAAACCGTCGGCAGAGAAAGACTCCAAAGTGTGAGCTGGAATTTCAAACTCCGCGACTCGCGGAGTTTGAAGGCCAAAAAGGCCGCGAGTCGCGGAGCCCCCAGTTTCAAAACTCCCTATAAAGCAAACCGAATTCTGATCATTTTCATCCATCTTTTTCTTCTTCTCCTCATACGTAAAATTTATATTTATATTTATAATTTATATTTTAATTTTAATTATAATTCTAATAATAAGGGTATGTTAGCAAATGTTGTAAGGGTGTAAGTCGAAATTCTGTCCGTGTAACGCTACGCTATTTTTAATCATTGTAAGTTATGTTTAACCTTTTTATATTAATGTCTCGTAGCTAAGATATTATTATGCTTATTTAAAACGAAGTAATCATGATGTTGGGCTAATTACTAAAATTGGGTAATTGGGCTTTGTACCATAATTGGGGTTTGGACAAAAGAACGACACTTGTGGAAATTAGACTATGGGCTATTAATGGGCTTTATATTTGTTTAACTAAATGAAAGTTTGTTAATGTTAATATAAAGATTTACAATTGGGCGTCCCTATAAATTACCATATACACTCGATCGGACACGATGGGTGGGGTATTTATATGTACGAATAATCGTTCATTTAACCGGACACGGGAATGGACTAATAGCCACTAGAATAATTAAAACAGGGGTGAAATTACATTCAAGGGTAATTGGTGTAATTGCTAACAAAGTAGTAAAACCTTGGTTTACACGCAGTTGATAACCTGGTGTATTCATTAAACAAAGTATTAAAACCTTGTTACAATTCGAATCCCCAATTAGTTGGAATATTTAACTTCGGGTATAAGGATAATTTGACGAGGACACTCGCACTTTATATTTATGACTGATGGACTGTTATGGACAAAAACCAGACGGACATATTAAATAATCCAGGACAAAGGACAATTAACCCATGGGCATAAAACTAAAATCAACACGTCAAACATCATGATTACGGAAGTTTAAATAAGCATAATTCTTTTATTTCATATTTAATTTCCTTTATTTTATATTTTATCGCACTTTTATTATTCGCAATTTCATTTATCGTTATTTACTTCACGCTTTAAATTAAGTCTTTTATTTATTTAATATTTTACATTTGGTTTTAACTGCGACTAAAGTTTTAAAATCGACAAACCGGTCATTAAACGGTAAAAAACCCCCCTTTATAATAATAATATTACTTATATATATATATTTGTATTTTTATAAAAGTAAACTAATATAGCGTTGAGCTTTGTTTAAAAAAGATTCCCTGTGGAACGAACCGGACTTACTAAAAACTACACTACTGTACGATTAGGTACACTGCCTATAAGTGTTGTAGCAAGGTTTAAGTATATCCATTCTATAAATAAATAAATATCTTGTGTAAAATTGTAGCATATTTAATAGTTTTTCCTAGTAAAATAAAGCTATTTTATATACACCTCGCATAACATCAATGTCCAATATACATATTGTGATGTTGAGGTTTACGACGCGGTTGTGTTTGGGGGTGATATGGGTACTGTTGGCGTTGATGATGGTGGTGCTAATTCTGCTGCTGGTGTTTGTAACCTTCGCACCACGTTCTTCAATGCCGTCACGCGAGCGCGAAGTTCGTTAACTTCTGCAAGTACACCGGGATGATTGACGGTTGAAGCGAGCGGATGAATAAGATTCGAAATATGGGATAGTATATAATCGTGACGAAATACTCTAGAAATAAGAGAGAAAATGGTGTCTTGAACAGATTCGCCGGTAAGTGCTTCAGGTTCATCGCCAAGAGGGCAATTTGGTGGATGGAAGGGATCTTCGATGTGAAATGATTTTCGGATATCGAATGATATTCTAACTATATAGAATATCTATATATAATACTAAAGATTTCGTAGACTACAGAGGAACCTTCGGCATATGTCAGGCAAGTCTACATATGCGCTAAGATATGAATTATTAGATACGCTAAGATATGAATTTTGTCTATACACTATCGATGCACTAAATGCAGTAAGACGTGTCTAGACTTAAGAATGATAAGCAAGTATTTTCCTAAGGATGATAAGCAGTTGATTTCCGACTAGAAATGATAAGCAAAACTTTTGACATGTAGACAGGTCGAAGTCCAGACTCATTAATGCATCCTAACAACTACTAGTTAGACACACTAATGTAAGACCTTGTTCGCTAAGACCACCGCTCTGATACCACCTGTAGTGACCCGTCTTTATCCACCTGGACGAAGTCATCAACATTTGGTCCCATTGCGATGATCGACTCCAAGTAATGTCCTTAAAATGAGCTAATGCACAGTGGAAGACTTAATTCGTACCTGAGAATAAACATGCTTAAAAGTGTCAACCAAAAGGTTGGTGAGTTCATAGGTTTATCATAACAATCATTTCAATATTTTAATAGACCACAAGATTTCATAATCATAAACATAATACACTCATAAGTGTATGTAAAGCATTCTAAGTGGTTGAGCACTTGGTAACCATACTTAACATTAAATCACGTCGCATATTCCCTTTATTATGAAATCTCACTACACCGTACCAAGTGTAGTCACCGAAACGAAGTACTGTGCAACCGTTGAATACTGGTCGTCCAGTCCGGTTGGGGTTGTCAGGCCCGATAGATCTATCAACAGGATTCGCGTTTACAATACCACATGTAAATAGTAGTTACCAAGCTACAGGGAAGTATGCAAGTGGTACAACTCAACGTAGAACGTAATTTTAGTCACTTGTGTCCATAACGTAAATCATTTATAAAAGTAGCGCATGTATTCTCAGCCCAAAAATATTTAGAGTTTAAAAAGGGACTATATACTCACCATACTGTATTTTGTAGTAAAAATACATATAACATCATTGAACACGTATAAGGTTGGCCTCGGATTCACGAACCTAAATTAATTATATATATTAACACACAAATTAATGTTTAAACAAGTTTATGTATTAATATTAGTAATATTAGTTTAGTTATGTGTCTTATATAAATAGTATTCATTGTAGTAATAATGATAATAATAGTAATGATAATAATAGTTTTGATAATTAGGATAGTTTTAATAACCATGATAATCTTAAATAAAAGGAATTGAATATTTTAATAAAAAATATATAAATAATAATAATACTAATAATAATAGTGTTGAAAATAATAATAATGATAATAAGTATGGTAATAATTATAATAATAATAAAATGATAATTTTTAATAAAAATACTTTTGTTCATAATAATAAATAAATAAAATATATATATGATTTAATGATAATACTAATAATAATACTAACCTTAATATTAATAATAATGATAATAATAATAATAATAATAATAATAATAATAATAATAATAATAATAATAATAATAATAATAATAATAATAATAATAATAATAATAATAATAATAATAATAATAATAATAATAATAATAACAATAATGATAATAATACTTTCATTAATAATTAATAATCATAATCTTAATGTTAGTAATAATAATACTGTTATTAATAATAAAAATGATAAAATTAATATTAATAATAATAATAATAATAATAATATAAATGATAATTAAAATCAAAATAATAATACTAATAAGAATGAGACTACCTTCAAGGTTATAGGTCTTTAAAAAAAATGACTAATCCCGGATTCGAACCCATGACCACTCGTTCCCGAACCAAACGCCTAACCATCCAGCCATTTGTACTTTTCTGTTTTATTAACACATTTTAATTTTATAACTCGTGATTATCTGGTTCCCTTTTTTCTTCACTGAACCCATCGACCACAGTCCTTCATCTATAACTATAATTTATGTTTTTGATTTGTAATATGATCTATAATCTATACAGAAAACGACTGGTGTGATGTTCTTCAATTATCAGAGAACGAACCAAAAAAAAAAATCAAAATCAGACACAAGAACACGATATGAACCTAGGATCATAATTCAAATTCTAGATCGTATTAGGACAAAGTTATAACATGAAAAGGGTTTTAGATTGCCATTAAAAACTATCTGCATCTTTAATTTATCTTGAAACATCATATTAAACACGAATTTTATCTAGAACAGATTCGTTGACTTATGAAATCGAGAGTTTGACCTCTAAATTGAAATTCAATATGAAAAATTGAAGATTCATACTTTGCAGAAAGTTTAATTAGATCAGTCCTAACAACTCTACATTATTAGAATTTTTAATTTGATTCGAAATCGAGTTATAGATTAAAGGATGTACGTACAAGGCAGTGGACTTGTTCTTCGTGTATATATATACATTTTTTTTTAAAATTCGATTGTTATAGACTGATAAATGTGTTGGTGATTAGTAATGGATAGTGTAAATTCGATTGGTATCCTTTTATAACAGAGGTTGATCGAGTTTATAACAAAAGAAGTTAACAGGTTTATTCCTTTACAAATGAACAAACAGAAAACGTTAAAATCTTGTAACTGATTTTGGAATTTAATGCAGAATTCAAACCTGATTTGTACAATCAAATAAACAAGGATCAATTACCTACAGTTCTTGGAAAACGATGGAACACAGAATACTAAATGTCTATATTTATGTTTATGTAAAATCTGTACGAATGTTTATATATATATATATATATATCTGTATTTAAATTTATTTATATAGATTATCTATATTCAGTATATGTTTATGTATTTAGTTAAACTGTATTTATATTTACCAATTATATAATTATATATAAGTATATATATCTAATTCTTACTTTCGATAATTAACTAATATATTAATATTAATACTAATAATATTAATAATCCTAATAATAATATTACTTATAATATTACTAATAAAGACTAATAATGATGAATAATAATATGATTTTATTAATACTACCAATAATTAATGATTTTATTTACTAATAATGATAATAATGATATAAATGGTAATAGTAAATTTATTAGTGATACTAATATTATTTTTAGTTATAATAATATTAATATCATTGATAATAATAATGTTAATAATAATAATAATAATAATAGTATATTAATTTATACTTATCAAATTTCATATGCATCTCTATATATACCTTATATAATAATAATAATGATACATTTATTATTATTAATATTAATAATAATATTATTAATATTAATAATAATACTGAAAATAATGGTAATCATATTAATATTGCAATTATATATTACCCTTTTATTATATCATACCTATCCATCATATAATTTATTGAATCTTTAATATTTAATTATATATATATATATATATATATATATAATATTACTTATGTTCAAAATTCCTATATATATATATATATATATATATATATATATATATATATATATATATATATATATATATATATACACACACATTTAATCTTAAACAATTGTTCGTGAATCGTTAGGCATGGTCAAAGGGTAATTGCTTACATGATTATAGATTTCAAAACTTTCAAGACTTAGCACTTCTGATTTTTGCTTATCGTGTCGGAAACCTATAAAAGTTAAGGTTTAAATTTGGTCGGAAATTTCCGGGTCATTACACCAAGAAACCAAGTTACGATCAAGGAAATCAAGTTACAATCCAGTGAAAACAGCTGACCAGGGTAGGCCATATGGCTTTCCATACGGCCTGCCAGTATGTAAAACGGCCTGCCATACGACCTTGATAAACGGGCACACAAAACGGTTTGCCAGCCCATACGGCCTGGCCATACGGCCTGCCAGCCGTATGCATGAAAAAATCAAGCTTATTTAAGGAGCTTTTGTCATCCATTTTAGACACACCTCTTTTCACTCTCTCACTACAATACACTTTCTCTCACTAGAGCTTTCAAGACCTTCTCACCTCTGAGCGAGAAATTAAGTACCCGGAGGCGAACACCGAAGATTGTACAAGGAGTGGTCTAGAGAATGTCAGCACTTGTAATGGTCCAGATCTCGTCTGTAAATGGTGAACGCTTTCCTTAATTTAATAAAGTTATCTTGTTACTTTAAGTTGCTTTCATCTTGCATGCTTATCTATCCATTGCAAATGTTTATTATGTGTTGAATATCTTATCTGAAACTTATGCTATTGTTATGCTAAAACCTTGACGGTTTAGAAGTCTAATTTACGGATCACCCTTTCCACTTATTCATGGGGCTATAACCTAGTATTAGGACTTAATCAACCCTAGGATATGAGGTACTTAGTTATGTGTGCTTAACGTCACAATAGGGATATAGTACCTACGTACGGTTAATCATTTATTTGTCAAAGAAGAGCTGCCCATTTAGGTTGTGATTAGAGTAGGCAATATAGAGTTCAGTGAACAATGGCTTACTCAGAAGCATGATACGCGTTAGAAGCAACGTTCTTGAGATGTTGTAAGATGATCCGGGGTTGAGTAAGTGATCAAAAATGTAACACCCTGAATTTTTATACATCATAAGTGTCAGTAAAAGTGTGCATCAGAAAGTGTCACTGAAAGTCAACCTAACACTTATGCATTTTCAGAATTTACATTAGAATCAGAATATGTCAACCTCAGTCCCTGAACTTCTGAATTGGAGCTGGAAAACTGGAGATATCGCGTTTGAGTGAGGTATATCGCATTTCAGCTTGTCGCGGAACGCGACATACATGACCAAAACGCGACGCCTTAAAAATCCAAGTCCTGGTCACTTCATCGCGTTCTAATTGAGTTTGTCGCGTTTGGGGTATCGCGAAACGTGACCAGATGTCGCGAAACGCGACAGAAGTGCTGAATGACCATTTTGAACTCGTTTTTGGGGGTATTTGTGTCTTTTCACTTTGGGGTCGGTTTGGGATCATCAAAACTGATCCAAGGCTCTTTCAAGCATCATTTTCACCCACACAAAACACTCCCAACTTATTTGAGAGAGAGAGGGTGACTTTTAGAGTGAGAAAGTTTGGTTTGGAGAAGAAGTGGAAATCTCACCAAAGTGCTAGTGTTAAAGTTGTTCATCTCGTTCTTCGCTACGTCTTGGTAGTGTTGGTAAGTTCTAACTCCGAATTTAATTGTTTAAGGTTCTTGTTCATGTTTGGGGTTTGAGCTAGTTAGGGTTATAAACCCCATTTCTCATGAAATTGGGGGTTTTGTTGTATGTATTGTGTAAGTAAACCCGATTATAGTGGGTTTAGGGTTTGATGATGAATTTGGAAGTATTTTTCATGGATTTGGGTGTTAGTCACTAGTTTGTAAGTGTATTGGTGGTTTTGATATTCTTAAGAACAAGTTTACTAGTCAAAATGGGTGTTGACTTGGTTTTGTGTCAAAATGAGTTTTGAGTCAAGTTTTGGTGAATCAAGTATGTAAATACTTGATTTAGGTGTTAATTGGTGTTTTGAAAATATAATCACTAGCCGTTAGTGATTATGGTGCGTTTTTATGACTTTGGTCAAAATGGGTAAATTGAATTGGGCCAAACTTTGATGTCGTGCGAGGCGTACGTGAAATACTATATATTTTTGATACGAAAAGCGATACAAATTACATAAGTTTTAATTATTTATTTACAGATGGGATATACCTAAACCTTGCTACAACACTATAGGCAGTGTACCTAATCGTAGAGTAGTATAGTTTTTAGTAAGTCCGGTTCGTTCCACAGGGAGCTGGCTTATTTCACACTATATTTTAATTAACTATATTTGTACAAAATATAAATAATTATATATAATAATATATAAAAGGGGAGTTTACCGTTTAATGACCGGTTTGTCGATTTTATATTTTAAGCGAAGCGTATAGTAAATGACGATATTTAACTAACAATATAAAATAAATAACAATAATTAAAATGACAATAAATAAAAGTACGAGAAAATATGAAATAAAATATATTATGCTTATTTAAACTTCCGTAACCATGATGTTTGACGTTTTGATTTTAATTTATTGTCATGGGTTAATTGTCCTTTGTCATGGATGTATTTGAAACCTATCTGGTTTTTGTCCATAATAGTTCATCGGTCATAATTATAAACTGCTCGGCAAATTTAACCTTATACCCGAAGTCAAATATTCCAACTAACTGGGGATTCGAACTGTAACAAGGTCTTAATACTTTGCTTAATGAATACACCAGGTTATCGACTGTGTGTAAACCAAGGTTTTAATACTTTGTTAACAATTACACCAATTACCCTTGAATGTAATCCACCCCTGTTTTAATGAGTCCATTGACTATTAATCCATCCCCGTATCCGGTCAAATGAACAATAATTCGTACTTATAAATATCCCGCCCATCGTGTCCGATTAAGCGTATGTGGTTATATATAGATACGTCAAATCATAACCTTTATATTAAATTAACGAGGTATCGTTAATTTAATATAAAGCCCATTAATAGCCCATAGTCTAATTTCCACAAGTGTCGTTCTTTTGTCCAAACCCCAATTATGGTACAAAACCCAATTACCCCGTCTTTAATATTTAGCTCAACATCATGATTACTTCGGCTCAAATAAGCATAATAATAACTTAAGTACGAGACATTAATTTAAAAAGGAGAACATAGCTTACATTGATTATTTATCGCGTAGTAGTACACGGACAGAGCTCCGACTTTAAAAACCCGTAAAATAACCTTTACATAACCCGAACTAATCTAATATAAAACTACCCTATACTATATATATATATATATATATATATATATATATATATATATATATATATATATATATATATATATATATATATTATATATTTATTTATTACAGAGTATTATTATTATTATTTTTTTATTTTTATCGAACGAATGCATGGCCTTTTATAGGCGTTTTGATTTCTGACAGCTCCGCGAGTCGTGGAGTTTTTGGCCTTCAAACTTCGCGAGTCGTGGAGTTTAATTTTCCAGCCCACATCATTTTGGATCTTTGCTTGTCGACGTTATTAAATAATAATATAATATATATATATAATTTTTAAGAATTATTTATATATTATATTTTTATTTATGTGCATAGTTGACTTGTAATTTTTGGTCCATTGCGTCGGGCGTTGATAGTTGGCTCGGGTACCGGTTCCGGATTTTCGAACGTCCTTTCGTATAATTTAATATCTTGTACTTTGCGTTTTGTAACTTATACTCTTGTCATTTTTAGACGTTTCTTATCAATAAATTGAACCACTTGGATTGTATCTTGTACATTTGAGCTTTTTGGTCATTTGCGTCTTCAAATCTTCGTTTTCGCCTTTTGTCTTCGCACTTATTTAATATAAACGATTACAACTTAAAATAGGACAATTACAACTAAATAATTTACATATTGGGAGGATATTGCTACTAAATATATGTTCATTTGGAGCACTATCAAATATCCCCACACTTGAACGTTGCTTGTCCTCAAGCAATACATAACTTGAAATAATATAATACATCACACGAATCACTTCTTTATTCTTCACACTTCGTACATCAGTGATTTTGATATGGCGGTATAAAAATGATAGTAACGATAGAACCATGGTTAAAGGTGGGTGTGTTATCCACAGTTGCCTCGGGTTTAGGTCAACGACACTTGCAATCAAATAGCCGATTTACTTTCGATTTCCAAAGCAAAGTGCACATTTGAAAGGCGGTTTACATTCCCACATGACTATGAAAATTTAGATCCGTTAGGAAATTGGATCTTTATGAAAACATTTGATCTTTTGAAAATTCAAGCTAGATTTTACCCTAGACAAGTTTTTCGGAATAACCCTTCACCGGTGTTTGCAAAATATTTTTGTGGGTTTTGTGGGTTTCAGATTTAAAATTTTAGCTCAAAACTTGCCGTTTTGTGTCACCCACTTGCTAACCTTGTATTTAGGAAAGCACATATCCAGTATACTTGCTTTGTATATTACCTTTCGGTAAACTACCTTCCGGTTGTAAAGGAAAGCGTTGAACAAGCAACTGTTAAGGCAATGTCCCCTGACATACTTTTAATTATGGTCTATAATGTGTCGGACGCAATTACTATCCTTTGTAGGAGCAATACTAAAGCTCACCCTTATAATTTTCCGTTCTGGCACAAGGTCCTGTCTTTGACCATGCTATGCAACCACCGTTCTTACGGTTGACATCCGATTTGGTTCAGGTGACCTAATGAATTCTAAATGAATTCCTAGGATTTTACGTTCAATGGTAATGAACGCATTGAAAATAGATTTTCAGAAAACAAATCGGTTTTAATTTGATCAAAATATTTTCTCGTTCAAGCTCGAGTTTAGATATCATCGAATTCCATGAGTTTGTAATTCTCAATCTTTAAGGTCAATCTCAAGGATTGAGTAATATTAGGCTTAAAAGCTGATTTTTAAACTTTAAGGAGATTATCCTTTCTAGAGATCTGATTCATTAGTCTTATCAAGCTAATTTGCACGGTGCCCCCCATTGTACGAGATAAATTGTAATAACCCGATTTTTTCCGTTAACTTTTCGTTGAGAACTTAACAACCGTTGCTTAAAACTTACAATTTTGTATGTATTTTTTTTAAATATACTATTATTAATATTGGTTATATTTTATTTTTTTAAAACACTACGGTTAGTGAAAACGAGAAAAATATATTTTAAGACAACAAAACGTATGATTATTAATTTTAATAGTTATTATGTTATATAATAATTGAGTTTTGAAAATCAACTGTATTAATTAGGATATTCTTAAACTAAACGCGAGAAAATTAGTTTAAACATTCATGTTTTCAGTATCTAATTTAAAAATATAATAAATAAGTATTTTATGAAACACATCAACTAAGTATAACGTCAAGATTCTAAAAGGTTTTGAACAATATATAAATGTATTTTTTTAAATACAAAATAAATCAATTAAGTAAATCATATTAAAGTAAAATACATTGGGTTTTAGATAACGGATAAGAATTTAATAGAACCCGTGACCATACAGTTAAAAATTGTGACATCTATAATTATAATTGCAAATAGATATAATACCCGTGTTTATCAAATTATTACACCCGTGATATCTTATAACTACCCGTGACTAGTACAGTTTAAACCGTGACTTCCCTTTTCTACTTATATTTCTGATCTAGATTCATTTCACCAAACAAACACACATACGTATCTATCTTATTCTCTTATCAAGAACACCCATTACTATTCATCATCATCATCAATCTTTCATCCTCAAGAACACCTTCAATAATCACTTGATCATAAAATCATTTACATATTCGGACTCCTCTCGAAGAGCTCTACACATCTATACCAATAATTTCTTGATTAGGGTAAGTTTCAAAAACTCTAATTTTTGAGTTTTCATGTTTTTGTTACATTTTAGGGTAGATATAGTGTCTAGTGCTCAAGTCCTTGTATGTATGCATGATAGTATTCGTTAATTTGATCGTTTGATGACTTTTTGATGAATCACGAATTTGTTTTGTGTGAGGTCAGAAACTTAAACTTGTTGAATGTATAATATTATGAGATAACCAGAATCTTCTTGAAAAACTAATAAGTTTGGGCTTTGGAATTTCGAATTTTCGTTACCGTATGCTCATGTTATGCTTAATTGAAGTTTTAACTCGTTTTTATGAAAGATAACGTTTTTGAATAATATGCTACTGATATGAACATGATATTTTCAGTTTATGAAATAATTATAAATGAAATCCTTGTGAAAAATTAATAAGTTTGCTCTTTTGAATCGCATATTTTCGCTATGTATAACTCAAGTTATGATCAATTGAATTATCGTTGTGTTTTATGCATTAATCTGAAAACTGGTATTGATTGGCGATGAATTGGTTTATGTATGTTACATGGTTGAAAAGACAAGTGAAAAACACTCAAGATAGACTCGGATATCATGTTAATTGGATTTTTAAAACTCCCGTTATGCTTAATTGATTATTAGACCCGACTTTTGTTGATCAACGTTTTAAACAGATGAAAAACGCCATTTAAATTGATTTCTGGATTATGAGCTGAGGATTTTTGAAAATTATATGATTAGTACTTCACTTTTCATGTAGAGTATGCATGCTAATTGTTCCTAGATGTTCGGTTATATGCGTTCGAATATGACCTCCTGAAACGAATTGAATCTGTCCAAAAAATTTGCAGCGAATGACATAACTTGATTTGTAGATGGACTTAGGACTTGTGCTTCTGGTATGTGGTTATTTACATGTTGTTGCACATATGTAATTTGTATGTTAGCTTCTGAAACCGTTGTTTGCTATGCGTTATATGTGTTACAAAACAATATGTCTAAATTCTATCCAAATCAGGAAGTTCGTAGTATTTTGTAAAACTGTACGAAATGGCTATATGAATTGCTTAGATTTATTTACCAGTGATTATTTGAGATGTTTGTGGCCATCTCCAATTGGCCGTTCGTCGTTTTCATTTTTCTAGAATAAATGGCAGAATTTACAAAACTGGCGCGCGCTGAAAATTTTCTGAAAAACTGTCGGGCGCATTTGAGACTGCTGCGATTTTTTTTTATGACTTAGAGTCTGATCTCTGGATATATTTTAGGACTTTGAGTTACGGAGATTTTGGCGTGTATTTTAAGTCAAACGGACCTGTACTTATTTTTATAAAAATTCTGGAAGTTGACTACATTATTTAAGCTAAATATTATGTGCAATTGACTTTGTTTGACCAAATGGGTTTAATGGGTCAAAATGGGTAACGATCAGTGTAGAAAATTCCCAAACGTCGATTTAAGTAAGTTTAAAGGTTGTGGTGTTTAAAAAATAAGTTGTGGCATGTTTTGGTCAAAATGGGTATTTATGATCCATTTGGGTCATACGAGCCTACTTTGACCCATATGCGAAATTTTGAGAACCAAAGGTATGTAACACATCCCGTATATTGATTTAAGTATGTTTGCAAGTTTTGGTGCTTTAAAAATGAGTTTGGGTCAAATTTGGTTTAAGGAAAGTTTTATAACTCATTCGGATCAAACGTGCATAAATTGACCCATATGCATAATTTTGGAAAACGAAAATCACCAACACATCTAAAATGTCATTTTTGAGCTATGATAAAAATTTGGTTAAGTCAGGTCAGCCGGATTCAAATTTGGATCATCAACCGAAAATTTTAGTATTTTAACAAAATTGTCAAAATGACTCTCGGACCTACTTTGAGGACTCGCAAGTTGAAATCAGTTAAGTTTAGATAAAAACTATTATTTGGTATTGAAAGTATTTGCGACAAACTTTAAAACGATATATTATTTGTATAATTTTGTTGAGTCTAAACAGGTATAAAACAAGCGAGAAAATGGGCAATCGTTGCTGATTTTGAACACTTAACAAAAATTTTATCAGCATTTTATGTTTCGGGAGACTGTTTTCGCGAGGTCATAACTTTAAAACCGTAACTCCATTTTTGTCAAATAAACTGTCTATAGAAAAGTGGGATGACATAATTTCCAATGGTCACGACCTAAGGTATTATATCAAATTTGATAGGACCCGGAATCAGCTGCAAAATACTAAAAAATACATATATGTAAATAATATAAATTTTTCTAAGTAAAAATGAATAAGTTAAGTTTGACCTATGTTTGACTACTTGACCAACTTGTGTAATTTTATGCGGTTGTTGACTTGTGTTAACCATGTTGACTGTGTTTGACTTGCGTTTGACTTACATTTGACTTACTTTTACTTGCGTTGACTTTTGTTGACTTTTGCTAAATTTTGCTAAATTTATGAGTCGGACTTGAGCAATAGGACTATACGAACCCTATGACCTGACCTAGCTTGTTAGACATTTATTAACCAATATATATTCTTTAGGATGAGGTCTACGGTTACTTGCATTCCGAGTATTGGTTAGATCTACGTGAATTGTTTATTGGGCTACAAAGGTGAGTTTCATTTGCTCCCTTTTTAATTGCTTTTGCAATATATATTTTTGGGCTGAGAATACATGCGCTGTTTTATAAATGTTTTACGAAGTAGGCACAAGTACTAAAACTAATTCTATGTGGGTTTAAACCAGAAATATACCCTTAGCTTGGTAACATTAAACTACTTGTCTATGTACGGTAGGCGCGAATCCTAAAGATAGATCTATTGGGCCTGACAAACCCCATCCTGACTATGGGGATGCTTTAGTACTTCGAGGTTATTTTAAACACACCTGATCTGGTGTACTTCAGAGGGTAAAACATGAATGTTAAGGCTTGTTACCGGGTGCCTACAACTTATAGAATAATTTTATGCACTTGCGAGTGTACATATATTTATAAACGGAAATCTTGTGGCCTATTGAAACTATTGATAACTATTGTTATGATAAACCTATGAACTCACCAACCTTTTGGTTGACACTTTTAGCATGTTTATTCTCAGGTTTTTCAAAAGTGCTTCCGCTGTCTGCTTGCTATTTGCTCAAGGTGCTGCATGGAGTCTTTTATGCCATATTTTCAAAAAGACATTGCATTCAAATATTATTGTTATAATCTGTTATTAAATAAATTGATGATTTAGTCATTTTGTATAAGTTGTCATATATATTTGGGATATGTCTATATTTTGGTAAACTTTCTATGTATAGAAAGTATGTTTTTAAAAAAAAAAAATGAATGCAATGTTTTATCAAAACGTATCATATAGAGGTCGAAACCTCGCTGTGGGACCGTAGATAACGTACCGCGTCAATAGCGATTTTGGCGGGTCGTTTCAGATGGTATCAGAGCGTTGGTTCTAGGGAATTAGGTGCATTAATGTGTCTGACCTGGACCGTTAGGATACATTAGTGATCTAGTCTAGAACCGTGTCGTTACACTTATATGTGATTATGTGCATATTCTGATATTAATATAATATTATTATTACTATCGGTGAGAAAGTATTTCTCCCTTTGATTACAAGCCTTCTCATGCTCAAACGAGTTCATTTTCAACACCCCGGTCATTGAAAAACCAGGAAGCGTCATTCAGGACTTTCGAAATTTTCGACATTCCTACATGAGTTATTACTTATATATTTTTATAGATATCATATGTGTTATATTATGTGCTTATATGCTTCGATTCAGAAACTCCTGACATCTCGAATTGTAAATCGGAAGAAGTCTTATCTGACTCACGAAGATTCTCAATAGTTTCAAAGACATTCTTATGTCATTACCCTTTCAATATTATTAAATTAATTAAATATTATATTCTCGTACTATTTTTAGTGCACCCCTTTTTGAAATCATTTTGATTTATAAATTTTGGAAAACGACACTTGTTTTATATCCATAAATATTTTCGAGTAATGTTGGAATGGAAGCATGAGTTAGTGTAATATAATGACGCTTGATCAACGTGGTTATATTACGGTAAGTCATGTGGAAGTTTTAATGGAACGTGTTGGTGGTAATGCTTGATCAACTTTACTTTCACCACGTACCATGTTACATAAATCCTTTATTTTTTTTTGCTGACATCTGAATATACTGAGACTCTATATCTGACATCATTCGAGTCACCCGTAATTTCCTTCTCATCTCTGTCATATCACACTTGCACTCCGAGCAGTTTATTCAAAGGTATTCGTATCAAAAGACTATGATCTCGTTTTACCTACAAGATGCTCGATCTTTCTACGTCAAGACGAACATTTCTATCCTCACTTGTTTCTTAAACGCCGTTTAATCACACCAACTAAAATTTCGGGACGAAATTTTCTTTAAGGGGTAGGTAATGTAATAACCCGACTTTTTCCGTTAACTTTTCGTTGAGAACTTAACAACCGTTGCTTAAAACTTACAATTTTGTATGTATTTTTTTTAAATATACTATTATTAATATTGGTTATATTTTATTTTTTTAAAACACTACGGTTAGTGAAAACGAGAAAAATATATTTTAAGACAACAAAACGTATGATTATTAATTTTAATAGTTATTATGTTATATAATAATTGAGTTTTGAAAATCAACTGTATTAATTAGGATATTCTTAAACTAAACGCGAGAAAATTAGTTTAAACATTCATGTTTTCAGTATCTAATTTAAAAATATAATAAATAAGTATTTTATGAAACACATCAACTAAGTATAACGTCAAGATTCTAAAAGGTTTTGAACAATATATAAATGTATTTTTTTAAATACAAAATAAATCAATTAAGTAAATCATATTAAAGTAAAATACATTGGGTTTTAGATAACGGATAAGAATTTAATAGAACCCGTGACCATACAGTTAAAAATTGTGACATCTATAATTATAATTGCAAATAGATATAATACCCGTGTTTATCAAATTATTACACCCGTGATATCTTATAACTACCCGTGACTACTACAGTTTAAACCGTGACTTCCCTTTTCTACTTATATTTCTGATCTAGATTCATTTCACCAAACAAACACACATACGTATCTATCTTATTCTCTTATCAAGAACACCCATTACTATTCATCATCATCATCATCAATCTTTCATCCTCAAGAACACCTTCAATAATCACTTGATCATAAAATCATTTACATATTCGGACTCCTCTCGAAGAGCTCTACACATCTATACCAATAATTTCTTGATTAGGGTAAGTTTCAAAAACTTTAATTTTTGGGTTTTCATGTTTTTGTTACATTTTAGGGTAGATATAGTGTCTAGTGCTCAAGTCCTTGTATGTATGCATGATAGTATTCGTTAATTTGATCGTTTGATGACTTTTTGATGAATCACGAATTTGTTTTGTGTGAGGTCAGAAACTTAAACTTGTTGAATGTATAATATTATGAGATAACCAGAATCCTCTTGAAAAACTAATAAGTTTGGGCTTTGGAATTTCGAATTTTCGTTACCGTAAGCTCATGTTATGCTTAATTGAAGTTTTAACTCGTTTTTATGAAAGATCACGTTTTTGAATAATATGCTACTGATATGAACATGATATTTTCAGTTTATGAAATAATTATAAATGAAATCCTTGTGAAAAATTAATAAGTTTGCTCTTTTGAATCGCATATTTTCGCTATGTATAACTCAAGTTATGATCAATTGAATTATCGTTGTGTTTTATGCATTAATCTGAAAACTGGTATTGATTGGTGATGAATTGGTTTATGTATGTCACATTGTTGAAAAGACAAGTGAAAAACACTCAAGATAGACTCGGATATCATGTTAATTGGATTTTTAAAACTCCCGTTATGCTTAATTGATTATTAGACCCGACTTTTGTTGATCAACGTTTTAAACAGATGAAAAAGTCCATTTAAATTGATTTCTGGATTATGAGCTGAGGATTTTTGAAAATTATATGATTAGTACTTCACTTTTCATGTAGAGTATGCATGCTAATTGTTCCTAGATGTTCGGTTATATGCGTTCGAATATGACCTCCTGAAACGAATTGAATCTGTCCAAAAAATTTGCAGCGAATGACATAACTTGATTTGTAGATGGACTTAGGACTTGTGCTTCTGGTATGTGGTTATTTACATGTTGTTTCACATATGTCATTTGTATGTTAGCTTCTGAAACCGTTGTTTGCTATGCGTTATATGTGTTACAAAACAATATGTCTAAATTCTATCCAAATCAGGAAGTCCGTAGTATTTTGTAAAACTGTACGAAATCGCTAAATGAATTGCTTAGATTTATTTACCAGTGATTATTTGAGATGTTTGTGGCCATCTCCAATTGGCCGTTCGTCGTTTTCATTTTTCTAGAATAAATGGCAGAATTTACAAAACTGGCGCGCGCTGAAAAGTTTCTGAAAAACTGTCCCGCGCATTTGAGACTGCTGCGATTTTTCTATTATGACTTAGAGTCTGATCTCTGGATATATTTTAGGACTTTGAGTTACGGAGATTTTGGCTTGTATTTTAAGTCAAACGGACCTGTACTTATTTTTATAAAAATTCTGGAAGTTGACTACATTATTTAAGCTAAATATTATGTGCAATTGACTTTGTTTGACCAAATGGGTTTAATGGGTCAAAATGGGTAACGATCAGTGTAGAAAATTCCCAAACGTCGATTTAAGTAAGTTTAAAGGTTGTGGTGTTTAAAAAATAAGTTGTGGCATGTTTTGGTCAAAATGGGTGTTTATGATCCATTTGGGTCATACGTGCCTACTTTGACCCATATGCGAAATTTTGAGAACCAAAGGTATGTAACACATCCCGTATATTGATTTAAGTATGTTTGCAAGTTTTGGTGCTTTAAAAATGAGTTTGGGTCAAATTTGGTTTAAGGAAAGTTTTATGACTCATTCGGATCAAACGTGCATAAATTGACCCATATGCATAATTTTGGAAAACGAAAATCACCAACACATCTAAAATGTCATTTTTGAGTTGTGATAAAAATTTGGTTAAGTCAGGTCAGCCGGATTCAAATTTGGATCGTCAACCGAAAATTTTAGTATTTTAACAAAATTGTCAAAATGACTCTCGGACCTACTTTGAGGACTCGCAAGTTGAAATCAGTTAAGTTTAGATAAAAACTATTATTTGGTATTGAAAGTATTTGCGACAAACTTTAAAACGATATATTATTTGTATAATTTTGTTGAGTCTAAACAGGTATAAAACAAGCGAGAAAATGGGCAATCGTTGCTGATTTTGAACACTTAACAAAAATTTTATCAGCATTTTATGTTTCGGGAGACTGTTTTCGCGAGGTCATAACTTTAAAACCGTAACTCCATTTTTGTCAAATAAACTGTCTATAGAAAGGTGGGATGACATAATTTCCAATGGTCACGACCTAAGGTATTATATCAAATTTGATAGGACCCGGAATCAGCTGCAAAATACTAAAAAATACATATATGTAAATAATATAAATTTTTCTAAGTAAAAATGAATAACTTAAGTTTGACCTATGTTTGACTACTTGACCAACTTGTGTAATTTTATGCGGTTGTTGACTTGTGTTAACCATGTTGACTGTGTTTGACTTGCGTTTGACTTACATTTGACTTACTTTTACTTGCGGTGACTTTTGTTGACTTTTGCTAAATTTATGAGTCGGACTTGAGCAATAGGACTATACGAACCCTATGACCTGACCTAGCTTGTTAGACATTTATTAACCAATATATATTCTTTAGGATGAGGTCTACGGTTACTTGCATTCCGAGTATTGGTTAGATCTACGTGAATTGTTTATTGGGCTACAAAGGTGAGTTTCATTTGCTCCCTTTTTAATTGCTTTTGCAATATATATTTTTGGGCTGAGAATACATGCGCTGTTTTATAAATGTTTTACGAAGTAGGCACAAGTACTAAAACTAATTCTATGTGAGTTTAAACCAGAAATATACCCTTAGCTTGGTAACATTAAACTACTTGTCTATGTACGGTAGGCGCGAATCCTAAAGATAGATCTATTGGGCCTGACAAACCCCATCCTGACTATGGGGATGCTTTAGTACTTCGAGGTTATTTTAAACACACCTGATCTGGTGTACTTCAGAGGGTAAAACATGAATGTTAAGGCTTGTTACCGGGTGCCTACAACTTATAGAATACTTTTATGCACTTGCGAGTGTACATATATTTATAAACGGAAATCTTGTGGTCTATTGAAACTATTGATAACTATTGTTATGATAAACCTATGAACTCACCAACCTTTTGGTTGACACTTTTAGCATGTTTATTCTCAGGTTTTTCAAAAGTGCTTCCGCTGTCTGCTTACTATTTGCTCAAGGTGCTGCATGGAGTCTTTTATGCCATATTTTCAAAAAGACATTGCACTCAAATATTATTGTTATAATCTGTTATTAAATAAATTGATGATTTAGTCATTTTGTATAAGTTGTCATATATATTTGGGATATGTCTATATTTTGGTAAACTTTCTATGTATAGAAAGTATGTTTTTTAAAAAAAAAAAAAAATGAATGCAATGTTTTATCAAAACGTATCATATAGAGGTCGAAACCTCGCTGTGGGACCGTAGATAACGTACCGCGTCAATAGCGATTTTGGCGGGTCGTTTCATAAATCCTTCTCATGGTTAGGATAAATCTAACCACTTGGCGACCCTGTTTTATGCTGAGGTTCGTGGATTTCCTGCTGATTTTAGTGATGACTTTTCTAGATTTTTCGTCAACCTACAGCTGGTCTGGACGACAACTTCTTGACCTAAATCAAGAAGCGCGTGTCTTTTTCGAAAGACTTTACTTCCTTTTAATGATGGAATTGATTCATCGTGTAGATCCATCTTTTCTTTTCTTTCATCGGGTAAAATAGTTAATTTAGTCCAAAACAAAAGCACCTGCAATAAACTTTACAGAAACATGTGCTAGATAGTTTTTAAATGAATAACTAGGTACATTCTCCCCACACTTGGCTTTTTTCATGCTTCTTTTTATATCCTAATAAATAAATTCAAGCGTTTTAGTTGTTTCTCAATTTATGTCCTTTCCGAAGTAACGATAATTTCGGCATTAACACCTAGTTTTATCGTTCATAAATATGTATAAACATGATTTTGAATTCATTTAGTTTAAAAATTTTCAAATTTTCATAAAATTTAGAAAATAAGCCAAGTATAAACCCGAGAGAATTTATAACCCTTCCCCACACTTGAGATCATGCAATGCCCTCATTAGCATGAAATCAGACTATAATTATAAATTCATGAGGGTGATTAGTGTAGAAAAGTGATAAAAAAATACCCATTTTGTAATTACAAAGCTCATCGAATGATAGATGGCGCGCCTCATCGTTCATTCCTTCTTGTTTTATCACACATGCTTTTTTTTTCAAAAACGGCTGATTTTCTGAACTGTTTACTAATATTTGAAAAAGCATCTTTTACCCTAATCATGCATTTTTATTAACGAGTTATGCACTAACCCGAACCCTTAATTTAACGTTAAGTGGGGTTAGACTTCCCCATACTTAGCTGACGACATGTGAAGTCGGTAGAATAAGTTCCATGAATTAAAATAGTGAGCCAGTTATTTACATCTCGGGTGGTGTATAATATATCAATGGGTTTAAAGTTTAGACCCATCCGATCGTCACTACTTAATTCTTTTTTAAGTGTAGCTTTTAGTAAATGGATATGTCTTTTTTCTGGTTCTTGGTCAAATGGATCGATATACATCGACATATATATTATAGGGTGGACAATTCCTAACATTTCCTTCCTTTTATTCTCGGGATCAAAGTTTTCACCTCTATTACCCAATTGGGTGAAATCTGAGGTGTCATTATCTATTACAGCTCGTAGTTCATCTTCGATAGATGACTCATCTATTGAGAATGTTGGGTTGGAAGGTTGTGGAATGGTGAATTTCGAGATCGAAGTAGATTCTTCTTCGTTAACGGTACTTATCGGTCCCACCACTTTGGTCTTGGGGGTAAAATTTTCAACATTATCGTTTTCCCAAGAGTACAAATTTGTCTTCCTTACTTCTTCTTCATCCATAGATGGATCGATGATTTCGTCGGTAGAGGCTAATGTGTCGATATGTTGTGAAATTGGTAAAGCTGAATAAAAAGTATCATCGGGATAGTTGGTGATTTCGGAGCTCCCGAATTCATCAAAATTTGATGATATGAGATTTTCTTGCACACGACTCCTCAGATCAACAGGTGTGTAATTTGATAGAGTTTCAGCTTGCCTTTTTACAAACTCTCTCATTTGTTCATTTTGAGCATCAAGTTCTTCGAGTTTGATTTTCATATTGTCTAATAAATTTTCAAACACATAATTTTCCTCGTCTACTGGTTGTTGAGTTTGGATATATTCTTGGGAATAATCCCAATTAGAATTGTACTCCTCATAATCATTCCATTCAGGTTCCATGGGTGCGTAATTTTCTATAGGAACGTAATAATAACATTCTCATGTTGAATGATAATCTCCACAAATTTCACAACCAGTTATTGTTTCGTCATTCGTGATCCAAGATTGACTGAACGAATTGTCATCAACACCCGTTTGAGAGTATTGATTAAATTGATTTCGGATGTCATAAAGAGTTTCCAAAATATTCTCGAGATTTTCCATAATGCGCTTATTACCAAATTTTAGCTACAATGTGGTGCATTTACTTAATTATCCTATTAGTTATAAAAATAGAAAAACTTATATAAGTTGTCCAATTAATAGACTTTTCTGCTTTTGCCCACGTTTCGAATATCCAAAAGATGCAGCAGGGAGCCAGAACCCTTTAAATCAGAAGCTCACAACTCAGCCACTAACAAATCCAACTATTACTATGAAGCAGAAAATTGTCAACGTCCATTAATTTAACCACTTAAATAATTTTTCTTTTCGTTTGAGATATTAGATAAGAAATAGAGAAAATTTCTAAGTCCTAAAAACTAAAGCGTCGAGAAATAAGAAAGAAAAAGAATGCGCGTCGAAAAACGTCGAAAAATAAAAATAAGAAAATAGTGCGTCGTAACTTAAAAGTATAAAAATTAAATCTAAAAAGTTACGCCTAAAGGTATTAAAGCTTAAAGGAATTCTATATCCAAAACGGCAATAACTTAATTAGGCACTAAAATCTAAAAACTGCGTCGCAAAATTCTAAAGCACCTAAATCTTAGTCTAAAGAAAAAGCACTTAAGGGATTTTACGGCCTAGCCTAAAAATCTAGAAAATAAAAATAAGCTACGGCAAAATTAAATTTAAAACTAATTACGAATAATAAAAATACAAAATATTACGATTACACTAAATAAAAGGATACAAATTATAAAAAGTGATAAAATTACTTATTTTTATAAAAAATATTATTTTTATATTTTTATTTTTATATTTTATAAAAGTATTAATTTTTTATATATTAAAACTAAATATAATTAATTATAACTAATTAATTTAAAAACTTAAACTAAATAATAATAATAATAAAGTAATTAGGGTTAAATAATAATAATAATTAATAATATTCCGAAATAAATGCGAAGTAGGGTTCCTGGGTGCGCCTGTCAGGGTGGCTCCGCGAGTCGTGGAGTTTTAAGCCTGCAAACTCCGCGAGTCGTAGAGTTTGAAAGACGTTTTTTTTAATTTTATATTATTTTTCTAAAATGATATATAAATATATTTATAGAAAAATAAATTAAAAATATAGCGTTTCGCCGAGTTCCCCGGCAGCGGCGCCAAAAACTTGATGTCGTGCGAGGTGTACGTGAAATACTATATATTTTTGATACGAAAAGCGATACAAATTACACAAGTTTTAATTATTTATTTACAGATGGGATATACCTAAACCTTGCTACAACACTATAGGCAGTGTACCTAATCGTAGAGTAGTATAGTTTTTAGTAAGTCCGGTTCGTTCCACAGGGAGCTGGCTTATTTCACACTATATTTTAATTGACTATATTTGTACAAAATATAAATAATTATATATAATAATATATAAAAGGGGAGTTTACCGTTTAATGATTGGTTTGTCGATTTTATATTTTAAGCGAAGCGTATAGTAAATGATGATATTTAACTAACAATATAAAATAAATAACAATAATTAAAATGACAATAAATAAAAGTACGAGGAAATATGAAATAAAATATATTATGCTTATTTAAACTTCCGTAACCATGATGTTTGACGTTTTGATTTTAATTTATTGTCATGGGTTAATTGTCCTTTGTCATGGATGTATTTGAAACCTATCTGGTTTTTGTCCATAATAGTTCATCGGTCATAATTATAAACTGCTCGGCAAATTTAACCTTATACCCGAAGTCAAATATTCCAACTAACTGGGGATTCGAACTGTAACAAGGTCTTAATACTTTACTTAATGAATACACCAGGTTATCGACTGTGTGTAAACCAAGGTTTTAATACTTTGTTAACAATTACACCAATTACCCTTGAATGTAATCCACCCCTGTTTTAATGAGTCCATTGACTATTAATCCATCCCCGTGTCCGGTCAAATGAACAATAATTCGTACTTATAAATATCCCGCCCATCGTGTCCGATTAAGCGTATGTGGTTATATATAGATACGTCAAATCATAACCTTTATATTAAATTAACTAGGTATCGTTAATTTAATATAAAGCCCATTAATAGCCCATAGTCTAATTTCCACAAGTGTCGTTCTTTTGTCCAAACCCCAATTATGGTACAAAACCCAATTACCCCGTCTTTAATATTTAGCTCAACATCATGATTACTTCGGCTCAAATAAGCATAATAATAACTTAAGTACGAGACATTAATTTAAAAAGGAGAACATAGCTTACATTGATTATTTATCGCGTAGTAGTACACGGACAGAGCTCTGACTTTAAAAACCCGTAAAATAACCTTTACATAACCCGAACTAATCTAATATAAAACTACCATATATATATATATATATATATATATATATATATATATATATATATATATATATATATATATATATATATATATATATATATATATATATATATATAATATATATATTTATTTATTTATTACAGAGTATTATTATTATTATTTTTTATTTTTATCGAACGAATGCATGGCCTTTTATAGGCGTTTTGATTTCTAACAGCTCCGCGAGTCGTGGAGTTTTTGGCCTTCCAGCTCCGCGAGTCGTGGAGTTTTTGGCCTTCAAACTCCGCGAGTCGTGGAGTTTGATTTTCCAGCTCACATCATTTTGGATCTTTGCTTGTCGACGTTATTAAATAATAATATAATCTATATATAATTTTTAAGAATTATTTATATATTATATTTTTATTTATGTGCATAGTTGACTTGTAATTTTTGGTCCATTGCGTCGGGCGTTGATAGTTGGCTCGGGTCCATCGGTTCCGGATTTTCGAACGTCCTTTCGTATAATTTAATATCTTGTACTTTGCGTTTTGTAACTTGTACTCTTGTCATTTTTAGACGTTTCTTATCAATAAATTGAACCACTTGGATTGTATCTTGTACATTTGAGCTTTTTGGTCATTTGCGTCTTCAAATCTTCATTTTCGCCTTTTGTCTTCGCACTTATTTAATTTAAACGATTACAACTTAAAATAGGACAATTACAACTAAATAATTTACATATTGGGAGGATATTGCTACTAAATATATGTTCATTTGGAGCACTATCAAACTTGATGATGACACTGGTTTTGGTCAAATGGATGCTAAACTCTTTTGTTAAGTGTTAAATGGCGTTTTTGAATGAAAGTAAATGTGGGAAGTGATTTTGGGTTAAAATGGTATTTTAATATAAGTCAAACGTGGTCAAAAGCAATATGGGTCAATATTGCACATGTTGGGGTTTTTGGTGTAATTGGGGTTTGAAATGATTACTATCTAAGTAGTAATTTAGTGTTAAGACCTAAGTGTGGTCTAATTGGTGTAAAGTATGATTTGGGTTAGATTGTACTTTGTTGTGTTGGTTTGAATTACCACCCGAAGTGGTAATTGGTTTGTATAACAACCCTCATTTTTCCATTCTGAAATGACTAAAATGCCCTTAGGGTTTCACTAGGTTGTTCTGTATATTTGATTTAAGGTTGTTATCCATTTATAATTAATGAACATAATTAACACTCGTATTTAATGACCTAAACCCTAACCCTAAATATTTATTATTACTATTATAATCAATTAATATATGTATGTATGTATTATATATTAATACGATTAAATAATATATATATATATATATATATATATATATATATATATATATATATATATATATATATATATATATATATATATATATATATATATATATTGAATGTGTACTTATGCGAAATATAAAAGTATAATGTAATAATTAAATAAATTCAATGATAAGGTTAACTAGTAAAATTAGTTACATAAATAAATAAATAAAACGAGAATTTAATATATAGATATATATTTCATCATTTAAAATTAAAAGGAAAAAAAAAGATAAATACAAAATATAATTCTAGAATGTTCTATTAATTTAATTAATTAAAAAAAAATTATAATTAAGTGCTGGTCGAAATTAATAAAAAAAGGGGAAAAATCAAATTTATAAAAGGAAAATGAAATTGTATTCCAATTATAACTCTTTAACTTGGTTTCCAAGAATTTTATCCTATAACTACCAAACCAACTCACAAATTTTTTTTCCAGAAATTCCTGGAGTTCTCTTAAACCCTAATAAATTTTGTAAGTCTTCATTCTTTTTCTTTTAATTTTTTTTGATTTATTTTATTATTTCTAGCCGATTTTTATTTTAGTTTTTATTAAATATTAAACGAATTTTGTAAATTATGAATTTTACATGATAATTATTAATAAGTATTATGAGATCTGAGAAAAATAATTTTATGAATTTATAACACGTTTTTATATTTTTAAATGATTAAAACATATACTATTTAATCAACATATGTATATAAATTGGGTTAAATAGTTATAAACACTTAGAATTTGTAAAAATAAATTTTTACAGAATATTTTAGGCTTATAATAATTAATGAAGTTGAAATCCTAATTTATATACTATTATAAGTATTTATTCTCTATTTATATGTATATTAATCGATGTATAGAGATAAAAAGGGTTAAAAATTATTTAAAATATTAAAAACAGTAATAATTTATTGAGAACTATTTAGAACAATGTTATAACATATAAAAATAATTTTGGTAATTTTTGGAATATTAATTATAATTACGAATTATGTATTATTTAATCATAGAAACAATGTAAAATTCGTAATAATTATAAAAATAGTAAGTAAAATTTATATAAAAATTTTATAAGTTTATATAATATACATATACCTTCAAAAATTATAAAAAATAATAATTGGGTCGAATTAGTATGTATTACATAATTAGCTTTGTTTCCATATAAACCGAGAAGATAAATAAGGAAATAAATAAAAAAACTTAATAGAATTATTTTTATAAATTTTTCTACTGATTAATATGTTTAACTAAGTTTGTAAAATTTATAAATATAATTTTTGGATATTTAATGAAATTAAAAACGAATTAATGTGTAATTCTATGTATATCGATATATATATAAGATATATATAACATATTTATTAATAAGATAATTATATTTAAAATTTTGTGATCAGTAGATAAATATGGAATGTGAAATCTTATAATTATCTACTATTTAAATTACTTATCTAACTAATTATGCACATTATTTAATTATTAAACTATTATACTAACAATTATCCTTTAAATAAGGTAACAAATAATAATATAAATATATAATATCTATTATTATTTATTTATTTTAGGTAATAAGATAAAGTAAATAATAATTAAATATTTATATATAAACATTAAATTAAGAATTAAATAATTATTAAATTAATACCAATTTAACATACTATTAAATTAAAACTATAATTTAATATTTATAATAGAAATTGTAAGTAAATATAAACTAAACTTATATTATGTGTATAAGTAATTAAACTAAGTGTTGTATTCCTATACACACACCCGACTAGTGAATACTATAATCATACCGATGAAAGTACGACTTATACAAACTTCACCGCTACTTACGGTCGTAAGAGAATGATGTCTAGGTTGCCATTATGGGATAAGGTTGTGGATATCGAATGTCATGACTTAGTTTCTGATCAAGAGTCCTGGCCCCCGGTTACATCTGGTCATTCCGAACTTATTTGATAGCATCGAGGTTTGTATAAATTGTACAAGGTCTAAACTTGATAATGGTGGACATACAAACACTTGTAAAATAACTCTTAAGTTCACTTAGTATATTCATTTATCATATGGACAAATTTCTGATTAAGATCTCTAGGTTGAAGACCCGGTCATATACTCTCGTTCATTTCGTTCGTGGAATTATCTTCATCTTTCGCCGTGCTATTTTAAGGTGAACTCATAGCCCCGCTTTTACATATTTTATTGAATTTTATAAATTTTAGGGTGAGACACATGCTTGCTTTTAAATGATTTACAATTTAGACACACGTGCCTAAACTTTTTGATATGCAACTTTATGAGACTATTGTTAACTTGTATTGATTGTATCTTTACATGCAAATCCCCACCATAATATCGTTAATTGCTGGAATTGAAATGTTGCAAGCTTAATTATTGTGAGTAGGCCTATTGAGAGTGACGTCTCTACCCATTGACCGATCGTTAAGGGGGTATATAATAATGATTACCGATACACGCGTAGTGTCAGGGGTTTATGTTTAGCTCGATATTATAACTCATGGCATATTGATATTTTGATGTTTTGAATTAAATCTTGTGGTCTAAAACTCTATTGATTATTAAAATTATGATGTTCACTCAACCATTGTGTTGACATTTTTAAACATGTTTGTCTCAGGTGAAGATTAGCTTATGTGCTGCCCTATGTTGCTTGCTAGCTGATGCATTGAAGTTCACATATTTATGTCTTAGCATTTGTTAAACAATTATTAACTACATTTGGGTTTATCATGTAAAACATTATTTCTTTTCCGCTGCAATACAATTTCCATTTTTATAAAACGTCTCATTTAGAGTCGTTCTCGCTCATGTATACTTGTGTTGTGATATTGTGAAGTCATATTTACCCCCGACCCTATTTGGGAGTGTGACAGTTTGTGTCCATTAGGTGTTAAATAGGTGGGTTTTGGCGAGCAAGGTGTGATCCCTCGGCTAAGGAATGTTTGTGTCGGGTTCTTTTTAGAGAATGGCTATTTATGTATATATTGTACCTATGTGTGATATAGGTGGTTACTTGCTCGGATTTGAGGATGGAGATCATGTTATACATGACTTGTGCGGGCATTCCAAGGTGAGTGGAATAATTATACGTATATGTATATGGCGTATTTATTTATGAATGTTATGGTATGAATCAACGAGCCGGTAGTGCCATAACATGTATGTGAAGATTGTCTTGGTGTGAACCACGAGCCGTTAACATCTTGGTATTTGGGTTGATGCGAGTATCACGAGCCGGCCGCATCAAAGTGTGAACCACGAGCCGGTAGCACTATAAAATGAGGTGTGAACCACGAGCCGGTAGCATCAAAGTGTGAACCACGAGCCGGTAGCACTATAAAATGAGGTGTGAACCACGAGCCGGTAGCGCCAAAGTGTGAACCAAGGAGCCTGTAGCACTATAAAAGAGAATGACTCAAATGCGTAGTGGCGTGAACCAAGGAGCCGGTAGCGTCGTAGCATTACGTATGGTGTGAACCATGAGCCGGTAGCACCATAACATTTATGGTTAACCATATTGTGTTTGTTGATTATTGTTTAGCATATTGTATGTATTGTGTTGAGTATATGCTAATGTGAAGTTGTTGATTGTGTACGAATTGTTAGCATTATGAATATGATGACATGCTATTTGAGTTACAAGTTCGTATGAGGTATTTGGTAGATGTGATTTCAAATAGATGGGTTATATATGTGTATGTATAATTATTGCATTCACTAAGCTTTATGCTTACCCCTCTCGTTGTTTACCTTTTTATAGGTTTCGCTGATGCGGAGTTACCTAGCTGCTAGACTAGGGTTGATAGACGTTGCTTAAGCTTGGAGAATTAGCTTTTGGATAATTGGACACAGATTGGAGATTTGGTAGTCCTCGGGATTATGCTCTTGGTATCGGGTTGGGTTATTGAGTATTAACCCGTAAATCGTGTGATTGAGTCATTATTGCAAATGTTTTTGTAATATGTCATTGTGTACCAAGAGTCATATTAAAATGTTAAATGTGTTATTATGATAATGCGTAATCGGTCAAAACTATTTGGAATGGTTTATGTAAAGTGGAAGTTTAATGGGACCTAACTTATAAAAAAAATGTGCTTCGTTTTTGGTAAATGGATTTGGGGTCGTTTCAAGTGGTATCAGAGCATAGTCTAAGGAAATTAGGTGACCTTGGATTAAGTTCCTAGTCTTAGACTTATTGACAGTGGTGTGTTATTTGCGGGGATTGTAGAAATACGGGTCAGATTGAGATTTGTTAGTGCGTTATGTGGGGCCTTATTTCGTGTATAAATTAGTGCCTTAGACTGCTAGTGCCTAATGTAAGTAGACGAACTTGAACGTTGTTTTAGTGATAGTCACCTAGGTTGTAGGTTGACTTGTTGTTGCGGTGTACTTGTGTATATTTATTATTATATTGTATATAGGTGTATATATACATGTATCTATTGGTGCGGTGTCCTAGAGGCGAATCTATTGGAGAGATTCATATGTTTGGCGGTTTTGAGTGATCAAGTTCACGGTAAGGACTTTGGTCATTCTGGTACTAGGAGTTATCGCGTGTTGTTTTGTGTGAATGTTGCGTCAGTCCGGGTAAAGTACTTTGTGTGACCATATGGAAATGGTAAGGTACACAATTGTAATAGTGACTGATCACCATTATTACGAAAGTGTATCTTGACACCAAGCATGACATGACGAGTACCAAGCGGAGGAAACGTAGCATGGTTGGGGTAGAATCGGGACGAGATAGGAATCTTTTATTGGTTCCTAGGATATAGTGGTCTCGGGTGATGTGCTTGTTGTTACATCGGGTTCTTTGTGAGTCTGGAAGGTGTTACGGTGGTTTTGGTTAGCTAAGGTGAGTGAGCAACTCATGAGTTTGGTACGTACTTAGTCACACTAAGTAGTGGGTGCACTATTGAGATGGTCATTGGTTGTAGTTACCCATTGTAACTTGGATGATCTTTTAATGTGTGCGTGTGTGTACGTCGAGGACTTGAATTCCGTAATGGGATGCAACAAGTCTAATGATTGTGGTATTGGGTTACACTCGGTAGAGTGTGTGGTTAGAGAATCGTGTCCGGATTCTAGTTGTGAGTCACCTTGGAGTTGGAGAATCGAGGAGTCTTCGGGTCGTTAAACTCATGGGAGTGAGACCCGTATACTGATGATTGTGTTAGTGTGTTGTGTATTATAGGGTAACATTCCTAACGGAATATCCCTTGTGGTAGTGGTTTTATCGAGGTGTGGGAGGATGTAAGACTTGGTGTTTCTAAGCATCTCCTTAGTGTTGGATGAAAGGTTTCATTAGGCTATATCGTTTTAGCCTTGTGGAAATTATGGTAGCGTGTGATCGCTAGGAACTTTCGATAAGACAATAAACTGTAAGGTTTGTCGGATAGGTATGACTTCGGGTCATTACTGTGGAGGGATGGCTGACATCAGGTGTATGGAACCCAAAGATCGAGTTTCTAAATTTCGGTAGATTGTGGTTGGAGTCTGCATGACACTGTGTCAGGTGCCTCTTTATACCTGCTAGTGTAATGTTCAACTCCGGTAGTGGTGTGATCACTTTGAGATTAGAGTGACCATGAGATACCCTTGTGGGGATTATAATAGTGATCGATGGGTAATAGTAATTCGACAGTTACGGAAGTCGAAGTTTAGGAGCATTGCAGCAAATACTTCTTAGGAAGTGACGGATGAGCAAATCTTGTTGCTCTTAAGTGATGGACGGGTAAAGATGACCGACGAGCCGGTGATGTACTTAATGGTCGGTTAGGTCGAAGGTTATGATGAAGTGTTGATATTGCGGTTGATGCAATTATTGTGTCGGATTGGTCACTCTTCTCCATGAGAGTGAGCAAATGTTGATAAAGGTTCGTTGAGGGGAAGGTCGGGTGAACTCGACTTAGATACACGACTGATTAAGCAGAGTGGCATATGCCTAGGCTTAGAGGCGTATGTGGGACTTTTGGTGGAGTTCGCTTTGCGAACGATGAAGTGCTGTTAATTGTGATTAGTGGTATGATGGTAAGACGCCGTCGCGTGTACGACATCACAAGTGATTGTGTATGACGGCTCTGAGAGCCTAAAGTGAATTTGCAGTGATTTGGTGTTTATAACCAAGAGGGAGAATGGTCATGTGCGACGTGGAATTACGATTCCGCGGGATGTTATCATCTTGGTGGTGAGAATGTGGAGATAAATCCTAAGTGGGAGAGTTTTTAGTGAAGTATCGGGGTGTACAATGTTAGGCCTCGATAGGGATTTGAAGTTCCTAACGGGAAAGATTGACGGGTTGTTGATGTTAACTTGAGATCGTGCGTTACGATTGTGAGTTACGATTCCAAAATGCTATGTGTAGATTTGTGATGACAGGATCAAGTGAAGCGTAAGTCTTCTTGTGTAAGGTGGTCGTGCAGTACCAAGTGCGGTATGAGACCAAGTGTGACGTTGGAAATCACGGGAGTGAGGGAATGAAACCGTTGTTGTAGGTGCTCTTGTGATGTAAATATGGTTGGTGTGAAAGTCGAGTAGTACTGTTGAGTGAGTACGAGTTCGATATCGTGGTGAATACTGTATTTTTCCCTGTCGAGAAATGTGTTCGTGGAAATCGTCAGTGGAATATTCCACTTTATGGATGATTGTGAGACGGGGAGTGCCAGTTCCGATTGTCTCACATAGAGACACGCGTATGTTTGTTTGTGAGGGTGTTTTTGATGTGTGCGAGGTGTAGTATGAAATAGATTATATTTTACTACGAAATACTATTAAATACGATACAATTTTACACAAGTTATTTATTTATTTATAGAATGGATATACCTAAACCTTGCTACAACACTTATAGGCAGTGTACCTAATCGTAGAGTAGTGTAGTTTTTAGTAAGTCCGGTTCGTTCCACAGGGATACAGCTAAGTTTAACGCTATATTTTTCGATACTATATTTGTATATAAATATAAATATATATATATATATATATATATATATATATATATATATATATATATATATATATATATATATATATATATATATATATATATATATATATATATATATAAGTAGTATTATTATTATAAAAGGGGGTTTTTACCGTTTAATGACCGGTTTGTCGATTTTAAAACTTAAGTCACAGTTAAAACTTAATGCAAAATATTAAATATAAAAATAACTTATTTTAAAGCGTAAAGTAAATGACGATAAATAAAAATGCGATAAAATAAAAGTACGATAATTAAAAGTGTAATAAAATAAAAGTACGATAAATAAAAGTGCGATAAATAAAAGTGCGATGAGATATAAAATAAGGGAATTATGCTTATTTAAACTTCCGCAATTATGATGTTTGACGTTTTGATTTTAATTTATTACCATGGGTTAATTGTCCTTTGTCCTGGATTATTCGATATGTCTATCTGGTTTTGTCCATAATAGTCCATCGGTCATAATTATAAAGTGCGAAAGTCTTCGTCAAATTACCCTTATATCCGAAGTCAAATATTCCAACTAACTAGGGACTTAAACTGTAACAAGGTCTTAATACTTTGTTTAATGAATACACCAGGTTATCGACTGCGTGTAATCCAAGGTTTTAATACTTTGTTAACAATTACACCAATTACCGTTGAATGTAATCCACCCCTGTTTTAATGAGTCCATTGACTATTAATCCATCCCCGTGTCCGGTCAAATGAATAATTATTAGTATTTATAGATATCCCGCCCACCGTACCCAGTCAAGCATATGTGGTTATATATAAATACGTCAAATTATAAATCTCTATATTAAATCAACGAGATATCATTTAATTAATATAAAGCCCATTAATAGCCCATAGTCCAATTTCCACAAGTGTCGGTCTTTTGTCCAAACCCCAATTATGGTCCAAAGCCCAATAACCCCGTCTTTAATATTTAGTCCAACATCACGATTACTTCGGCTTAAATAAGCATAATAATAATTTAGCTACGAGACATTAATTTAAAAAGGTTGAACATAACTTACAATGAGTATTAATCACGTAGTGTTACACGGATAGAGTTTTGACTTACAAACTTAAAACATTCGCTACTATAACCTTATTATTATTAACTTAATATTAAAATTATAATTATAAAATTAATATATTTAGAGAGAGTGAGATTGATGATTGATGAAGGTGTAAATAAAACGTCTGAAATATGCTGCTATTTATAGATGTGTCCAGGTCCTGGGTGCCATGTGATCGCATGGGAATAAGGCACCCAGGCCATGCGATCGCATGGCCTGCTTTTCCTGCTCCATTTGCTTCCAAAACGTGGGTGGTTGCTTGATTTATTTAATATATAATATATATATAATTTAATATAATTATATATATTATATTATATTCTTCTTCATCGTTGACTTGTAATTTTAGGCCCGTTGCGTCGCGCGTTGATAGTTGGCTCAGGTCCCAGTTCCGGATTTTCGAACGTCCTTTCGTACGATTAGATATTTTGTACTTTGCGTTCCGCGGCTCGTACTTGTGACGAACTTAATCTTTATATGTTCTCGACACGATAAGCAAAGTCTGTAATGTTGAGTCTCAAAAAGAATATTTAAACTGATTACATAGAACCATTTAACCTTTGATTAATCCCGACGATTCACGAACATTTGTGTGTAAATAAATATGTAAATATAAATGTATGTATATATATAATAATAATTGGAAATAATAAAATATAATATAAACATTAAAGTTAAAAATGTAAAATAATATATATAATAGCTAAGTTGCTATTAGAATGAATATATATATGTATATGAATGATTTCTATATAATTAATAATATATGAACATTGTATTATATATATAATTATACAAATATTACATATTCAAATATGTTATTATATAACATAAGTATTAAATAATTTATAACATGTAAGGTTAAAATATGAAATCTTATTACAAGTTAAAAATTTAGTTGTTATAGTAATATTATTATTACTTTCATTATTCTAATTAATATTAACATTAATATTAATATCAGTATTAGTTATATTATTATTTTCAATGGATAATATATAGATATGAAATTTAGTACATTAAATTTATTATCTTTACTAATATTATTATTATTACTTTCATGATTATTATTATTATGAATAACTAAAAATATAGTTGTCTTATTAATATTATTATTACTACTTTCATAAGTATTATTACCATTAATTTTAATGATAGAATTGTTATACTAGTAATATAATTATTAATTAATATTTAATATTAATTGTTATATTGATAATATAATTATTAATTATTATTTAATATTAAATATAATATGAAATCAGAATATAACGCGTATTATGTCATTCTCTGTTCTAAATTCCTTATATCTGTTGTGCCCGTGATTGAAATAAGGAAATCATTGATTGAAGGTGCAGTATATTATACTGTGTCTTTTTTTGTTCTTGTCCCCTAAATGATTAAATGTGTTATGAATTACTATCTAAAACACAAGTATCCACAACCTATCTATCTTTCTTTCTCTCTTCCATTGCTTTTTGTTCTATTTCTAATTGAAATCCATCAAACGAAAACCATAACAACAACCATTTTTATATCAAGCTCACTTAACAACAACCACACTCATTCAAACTCAATTACATATTCTGGTTTTGAAACCTCAGAATTCAATTCGAGATATAACCGGTACCATCACTTTTAGATTCCTACATCTTTTGAAGTTATACTTTGACTTCAAAACTGTGTTAGAACATCATATGTATATTAACGATTACAATCGGTGTTCAAACCCTTCGAAATTCCTGAAGACACTTCAAATAATGAACAATCGAGATGATGATCCAACCACATGTTACCCACAGTTAAGCATCTGAAAAACTCTCGAAACCTAAGTAAAAGTTTAACACGTAGCCACGTCGGATCCTTTGGCAATTATTAGCAAAAATAACTTTGGGATCCCTTTTCAAAGTAGCCAATTTTGTCACAGCTCCAGCAAGTCAACTCTGACTTTTCATTCGAAGTAGCCTTACTATAACCATGATATATACGATTACCCTTTTGTTACCGGGGAACCTCTTATATTCCACCACATTACCAATAGAGGTACCAGCAACTTCGTCACTTTTTGGCCGTTTTTACTTCAACAGTTATAAATATACATATGACGTCTATCTCCTAAACTTACATACCTTGAATATGGAGTTTCTGAAAAACACCCCAGCCTAAGAAACAGCACTATGAAGTTTTGAAAAAGACTGATGAAGTGGTAAGGACTGTAGACAACAATTACGGTCAGAAGTTTGATAATAAAGAATAGTAGATTGGAAAAGCTCAAATGAAAAATTTTGTACAGAAAAAAAACGGATTGAGTAAAGTATGAAGGAGGCTGTGGACAAATCACAAGGATGAAACCTACCTTCAAAGGATCCAAATTATTCAGCATCTGCTGAAGTCATTAACGAATATCTTGCTCCTGAATCTAAACCCTTACGAACAATATTCTTCATCATCTTCTAATATTAGAAATCCTAAGATATCATCATATCTTTCATTATAAATATCCTCAATATTTCTGAAGATATTTTCATAATTATTCTTATCTAAAATCATTTACCTCTTTGCGCTATCTATATTACATTATAAAAGAAACTATTTTAGTTTTTAAATTCTGAAACATTCAAGTTTAAAATAGGAATATTTTTACAGTAGTGTTGAGAGCTGAAGCATGAGTTAGTATAATATAATGACACTTGACCAACGTGATTATATTACAGTAAGTCATGCTGAGTTTCTAAATGAAACGTGATGATTCACAGATCAATACGTCATCATGTGCCATGTTACACGAGTCTTGTATTCTAACCTCTAAAATATCAAGAAAATATTTTTCTTGATGATTCGGTCTTTTCCAGGGTATTCTGGTAATTTGACAAATCAAGACCGTACTATTATAATTTCTTTCTTGGAACATTAACTATATTCATTTCAAAATTCATACCTACGAATTCTGGACCGTTATTCGCTTGACTTGAAGTCGGGAAGAGGAGACAAAAGTATGGAACTCTTGAATATAAAAGAAAATATAAAATTCGACAACAACACCTAAATTACAAACCGTGCATATCAATATATATTACAACGTAAAGGCACGGGAGAATTAAAAATACCATAAACCCAAGGTAATAGTAAAAGTAAATAAAATCCTCCGGTGGTAGATGAAAAAGAAGAATGACAGATATGAAAGATAGGAGTATAGCAAGGATCAGAATTGGATGAAGCATATTGATGAATACTTTAAAATATGAGTTGAGGGGGAAAGAATAGAAGGTGTGAGTTGTAAGGAAACGAAGAAGATGAATTTATAGGAAAATCTCCGACAGAGCAATCAAAATGGACGATCATATTTAAAGCAGATCCTAATTCCCTTGGTTACCGGAGAATCAAATCTTATTACGAATATTTTCTCCAAATATCTTGAACTTGAAAATCAAACCTATCTACGTCAAAAGATATGACGAATCTATACCTACTCAATTCACTCTTTTGGTGATAGCTTCACTCGTACTCTTCACAAAATCAAACTGTTTTATCCATATTACACAATAAAGATAAAACTCTATTTATCGACCCATATTCGTCATGAAAACATTTTTATGGTTAGTCATGACGACCCCGATCAAATTTCGGGACGAAATTTCTTTAACGGGTAGGTACTGTGCGACCCGAAAATTTTCGACCAAATTTAAACTTAATCTTTATATGATCTCGAAACGATAAGTAAAGTCTGTAATGTTGAGTCTCAAAAAGAATATTTAAACTGATTACATAGAACCATTTAACCTTTGATTAATCCCGACGATTCACGAACATTTGTGTGTAAATAAATATGTAAATATAAATGTATGTATATATATAATAATAATTGGAAATAATAAAATATAATATAAACATTAAAGTTAAAAATGTAAAATAATATATATAATAGCTAAGTTGCTATTAGAGTGAATATATATATATATATGTATATGAATGATTTCTATATAATTAATAATATATGAACATTGTATTATATATATAATTATACAAATATTACATATTCAAATATGTTATTATATAACATAAGTATTAAATAATTTATAACATGTAAGGTTAAAATATGAAATCTTATTACAAGTTAAAAATTTAGTTGTTATAGTAATATTATTATTACTTTCATTATTCTAATTAATATTAACATTAATATTAATATCAGTATTAGTTATATTATTATTTTCAATGGATAATATATAGATATGAAATTTAGTACATTAAATTTATTATCTTTACTAATATTATTATTATTATTACTTTCATGATTATTATTATTATGAATAACTAAAAATATAGTTGTTTATTAATATTATTATTACTACTTTCATAATTATTATTACCATTAATTTTAATGATAGAATTGTTATACTAGTAATATAATTATTAATTAATATTTAATATTAATTGTTATATTGATAATATAATTATTAATTATTATTTAATATTAAATATAATTAGAAATCTGAATATAACGCGTATTATGTCATTATCTGTTCTAAATTCCTTATATCTGTTGTGCCCGTGATTGAATAAAGAAATCATTGATTGAAGGTGCAGTATATTATACTGTGTTTTTTTTTGTTCTTGTCCCCAAAATGATTAAATGTGTTATGAATTAATATCTAAAACACAAGTATCCACAACCTATCTTTCTTTCTTTCTCTCTTCCATTGCTTTTTGTTCTATTTCTAATTGAAATCCATCAAACGAAAACCATAACAACAACCATTTTTATATCAAGCTCACTTAATATCTTTGTACTCCTAGTTTTCTGCAACAAGAAACCACAACCAAGACCACGCTACTTGCTCGAACCACTCTACTCGCTAATTATGTTATTCGACTACACTAAGAACCACCATCATTATCTTCCTTCTTCTTCTTCAAGAGCAACCGCCACCATCTAGCTCATTCTATCAACCAAATCCACATCACTTACACCTTCCATCACCTCCTTGATTTTGTTGTTGTTGCTTTCTTTGACAGCCCATTTGAATTACTTCAACAACAACCTACTGAAGATCCTAACTTGTGGTTAGACTTGAGGTAAGCTGTTATACACATATGTATTATATATCCTCTGCACACTCACCCAATTAATATTAACTTCTTCAAGCACATACTCTCATACACTTCACACCCCTTCATGGAAACAACCGCCACCACCACTCTCGAACCACCCATGACACGACTACAACCACTATATTTCTTCGAACCATCCACCTTACAACCGCTACGTAACAGCTGTATTTTGCAGCTGGGAAATAAACCCATAACAACCATCACGAGACACACATCACTTTTGTTTACATTGTCAACAATTAACCAAGACCGAACCAACAACAATGAAATACCAACACCACACCCACAACAATCAACACACATCTTTTGATCTCCTCCTATTTCAGGTTTGAAACAATTTCCAAAAACCATCAATACATGCTGCTAAATACGTGTATCTATTGAAACCCCTGTTGCTGTATTGTTTCTGGTTAACCGTAAACCAATTCAAACTATCACCTGCTATACCACCTTTCTCTCTCATCCCTATCTCTACAATTAGAGTAAAATAACCACCATAACCACCACAATTCACTGGAAAATACTACTGCTACAGTGACTAGCCAAGTTTCTATTTTATGTTTACTTAGCGTGATAAAGTTCCTACTAGAAACATGTTCTTACTTCTATCCTTAATGTACTCGTGAACTATTATTTTTTTTTCCCATCACCTGCAATACGTAAACACTAACGAAGATGGTGATTGACATGATTATATGATGGTACAACTCGAAAGAAATGCTGTTATAGTGCTTCTACTTTTACTTTTGGACCGACACACTAACTATGTAATTTACCTCACCCACTCAAACCTGCTTTGTTCTTTGGAGCTATAGTTAATTCGATATAATACCTAAATGTCGGCCATATGTCTGTTATGATTATTGATGGAAAAAGATAATGGAAAGATGTGCTGTAAAGATATGAATATCACGACTGATTCTGGTTCCCTTATTAAAATGCAAATACACGAATTAGGATTCTAAATCCCTTTGTTTTATTGGGTTTAATTTAGTTAATAGGGACTGTTTCAGCTTTTACGATTGGGCCGTGTCCCAATCTTTTTGGGCCGAGAGTTCATACATTTGCAGTTGGGATGTCATGTTGTTCCACGAATTCTGTTTGCTGTGGAACCGAAAAGGAGTAATAAATATGATTATAAGAAGAATAATTATGATTTAGTGCATGATTATATTTATGATGATGAAGTGATAACATGGTAATGTTAAAATGATGAAGACAATGATGATTGTATGTATAAGACGACGATATATATATATATATATATATATATATATATATATATATATATATATATATATATATATATATATATATATATATATATATATATATATATATATATATATATATATATATAATTTAACCGATACATGAATTCATGAATTATGATAATACAATAATTCATGAATGAATATGATGATGACTAAAAGAATATATGATGACGATATTAGATGATAGTATGTTGATGATGATGCGAGTATGGTGATGTTGTAATGATGTTGAGGACGGTTGAAAGGTAATGGCATAGTAATGAAGTTACTATGATAGATAAAGATGATGATACGTATAACGTTGATAAAGATGATATGTATAATGATAATGAATGAAGACGATGATAAAATAAATATGGAGATTAAATCAGAAATGAGGTGTCAGAGGAATAGTTAAAGGCATTATCGGGTTAGCGGGACCTCACGGGTTCAAACCCGGACTTGGGTTTTTTTTAGAACTACTTCTATGAGGTAGTTTACTTATTACTCATTATTATTATTATTATTATTATTATTATTATTATTATTATTATTATTATTATTATTATTATTATTATTATTATTATTATTATTATTATTATTATTATTATTATTATTATTATTGATTATTGATATAATTATTATCACATATTATTATTATTAAAGATGAGTATTATTATCATTATAAGTATAAGTATTATTATTATCATGACTATTAAAAATTATCATTTTTAAAACTATCATTAGTATTATTATTAGAATTATTATTATTAATCTTATTATTAGTAGTATTATATTATTTTTAGTGACATTATTATCATTTTTATCATTATTATTATTATCATTATTTTAGAAATATTATAATTATCTTTTAACAAACAAATGATATTTATATAAAAATATATTTTACATACAACTATATTAATATTACTTATTATTCTGTTAATTGTTATTATTTATAATAATATAACACAATATCTATATATATAACATTTGGATTAACAATTATATTACTAAAATAAAATAAGTGATATAGTATATATTGGATATATATATATATATATATATATATATATATATATATATATATATATATATATATATATATATATATATATATATATATATATATATATATATATATATATAAGTTGTTGGATTGTGATTACATGTTTTAATATACATAACTGATATAGGTTCGTGAATCCGAGGTCAATCCTGCATTGTTCAATATCGTCATATGTATTTTTACTACAAAATACAGTACGGTGAGTTTCATTTACCTTTTTACCGTTTATATTTTTGGGCTGAGAATACATGAGAAATTTTTATAAATGTTTTACGAAATAGACACAAGTAATTGAAACTACATTATATGGGTGAATGATCGAAGCCGAATATGCCCTTTTGCTTGGTAGCCTAAGAATTAGTACACCGATCTACTAATTGACGCGAATCCTAAAGATAGATCTATTGGGCCTAACGAACCCCATCCATGGTTGTAGATGCTTTAGTACTTCGATGTTGTTTTATCATGTCCGAAGGATTTCCTGGAATGATAGGGGATATTCTTATATGCATCTTGTTAATGTCGGTTACCAGGTGTTCACCATATAAATGATTTTTGTCTCTATGCATGGGACGTATATTTATGAGAACCGGAAATGAAATTCTTGTGGTCTATTAAAATGATGGAAATGAATGATTATGATAAACTAATGAACTCACCAACCTTTTGGTTGACACTTTAAAGCATGTTTATTCTCAGGTATTAAAGAAATCTTCCGCTGTGCATTAGCTCATTTTAAAGATATTACTTGGAATCATTCATGACATATTTCAAAAGACGTTGCATTCAAGTCGTTGAGTTCAGTAAAGATTATGATTAAGTAAATGCTAGATTAGATCATTTATAGATAGATATTATGAAATGGTATGCATGCCTATCAACTTTCGATGTAATGAGAGTTTATCTTTTAAAACGAATGAAATTTGTAAAATGTATCATATAGAGGTCAAATACCTAGCGATGTAATCATATTTTATTGTATTCGTTCTTATGGATTAGGACAGGTATTTACAGTACTCTTGTAATTTTTAGACGTTTCTCATCAATAATTTGAACAACTTGGATTGTAACTTGTACTTTTTAGCTTTTTGGTCATTTGCGTCTTCAAATTGTCGAATATGTCTTTTGTCTTCACCTTTTATTATTTAAACGATAATCACTTGGAAATAGAACAATTGCAACTAAAATCATGTCTTTCTTGAAGGATAATGCTATGAAATATGTGTTCGTTTTTAGCATTATCAAATATTCCCACACTTGAGCGTTGCTTGTCCTCAAGCAATATAGAACTTGAATATAACTTTACTAGAATCACTTCTTTATTCTTCACACTTTGTACATCAGTGATTTTAATACGGCGGTATGAACAATGATAGTAACATTGTCTATGCAAATTTAGATCTTTTAGGAAATTGGATTTTTATGAAAATATTTGATCTTTTGAAAATTCAATCTAGCTTTTACCATAGATAAGTTTTCCAGAATAACCCTTCACCAGTGTTTGCAAAATGATTTTGTGGGTTTTGTGGGTTTCAGATTTGAAAATTTTAGCTCAAAACTTATGGTTTTGTGTCACCCACTTGCTAACCTTGTATTAGGAAAGCAACACGTCCAGTATACTTGCTCCGTATATTACCTTTCGGTAAACTACCTTCCGGTTGTAAAGGAAAGCGTTGAACAAGCAACTGTTAAGTCACTATCTAATGACATGCTTTTGATTATGGTCTACATCGTGTCGGATGCAATTACTATCCTTTGTAGGAGAAATTACAAAGATCACCCTATAGTTTTTCGGTCTGGCACAAGGTCCTGTCTTTGACCATGCTATGCAACCACCATTCTTACGGTTGACACTCGATTTGGTTTAGGTGACCTAATGAATTCCAGGTGAATTCCTAGGATTTTACGTTCAATGGTAATGAACGCATTGAAAATAGGTTTTCAGAAAACAAATCAGTTTTAATTTTGATCAAAATATTTTCTCGTTCAAGCTCCAGTTTAGATATCATCGAATTCCATGAGTTTGTAATTCTCAATCTTTAAAGTCAATCTCAAGGATTGAGTAATATCAGGCTTAAATGCTGATTTTTGATCTTTAAGGAGATTATCCTTTCTGGGGATCTGATTCATTAGTCTTATAAGCTAATTTGCACGGTGCCCCCCATTGTACGAGACAGATCCTCTCATGGTTAAGATAAGTCTGACCACTTGGCGACTCTGTTTGATACTGAGTTCCGTGGATTTCCAGCTGAATTTTGAGAAAACTTTTCAAGATTTTTCGTAGACTCTGCAACTGGTCTGGACGAAAACTTCCTACCCAAAATCAAGAAGCGCGTTTCTTTTTCTCGAACGACTTTACTTCCTTTTAAATTCCGTTTATATTCCAATAAGCTGGGTAAAACTGATTAATATCGTCCAAAATAAAAGTATCTTCAATTATTTGTACAAAAATATGTGATATATGTTCTAAATAACTTGGTAAATTTTTCCCACACTTGGCTTTTATATTTATTTCTTTGCCTTTTTATTCTCTTCTATTCCATTTTAAATGAATTCAAGCGTTTTGGGTTGTTTCTCAATTTATGTCCTTTCCGAGGTAACAATAATTTCGGTGTTAACACCTAGTTTTATCGTTCATAAATATGTATAAACATGATTTTGAGTTCATTTAGTTGAAAATTTTTAAAAATTTTACTAGAAGTGGGTAGTCAGTATATAAGACTAGAGCTGTTCTTTATTATCAGAGAGCACTAGATTCTAATACAACTACTGCTTTACTAGTAAAGTTTAACAGTGGCTATTAAACCAAGTGTATAAGTTAAATTTTTTAAAACCGAAAGAATTTAATCCCTTCCCACACTTAAGATCTTGCAATGCCATCATTTGCAAGAAATCAGCAACAATTTAAATTATTGAGCGTGATTAGCGTAGAAAAATGATTAAATTTTACCAAAGTTTCCAAATATATTGTTGTTTGTTTGAATGATAAATGGTGCACTTCATTTGTTCATTCCTGCAGTTGTTATTTCACATATATTTTGCATCTTGTCGTCAAAATTAGTTGCTTTTGCTGAACTTAATGTCAGTCTTTGAAAATGCGTTGTTTTACCCTGTTGTGTACATGAGATAAAATACATACAATACAAATATAAACATGCATGAAATTTTGAAATGGGACTTAATATCCCACTTTCAAATTACAAAAATGAAATATTAGTACAAACTAATAAAAATGTTAAACATTACATAAAAGTATCAAAATGTTAAATGTTTAACATAAATAGATAAAAATAATTAAAGATAAGAAATCACCAATGGAACACTATCAATTTGGATATGGATTCCAGTTCATATCATCGCTCGGGTTCCATGGTTGGTGATAGGTGTCCTCATAGGCTTGATTGGGGTCGTACAGGTTAAAGGGCGGTTGGATGTTAGGCTGTGTGGTGGATAAAAAGCAGGCCGAGTCGGGATGTAGTTATGTAGTACCTGATATGATAGCTGGCTCATGATTTGGTGCTGATGAACTTGCCAGCTATCTTGTTGGCGTCGCCTGGATTGCTCATACTCATCCGCGGCTCTCTACTGCTCATACTGATGATGCCTAGGCTGGTTATTCATTTCCACCTCATCTATATGCTGATAAACATCAGTATAACTATCCCTAATAACATCCCTAATGTCATCTGCTTCCTCCATCTCCTCATCCGAACCCCTTTCTACCTATGGATGGGTGCCCTGATATGGTATTGGCATATTGTGCCTCCGTTTTAGTACCTTTGCACCTTGATAAACCTGCAAGCCTATTCTCTCGGCTTGTTCCTCAATCTCTACCATCGGACCCCCATGCTCTTTATCTACACCTAAGTACTCTCCAATGAGAGTAACAAAAATATCTCCCCCTATAATACTTCCTGCTTGCATACCCTCAACAACTTTAGACAAATAGTGGTCAATGCAATAAGGAATGTTAACAAAGCTCCTCGGGTCTCGGATACACTTAAGGTAAAATAAATCGTTTAAGGTCATTTTCTCTTTATTTCTACCCCGTTGTGTAATCGAGTTCGCTAAAAATCTATGTATTACTCAGAGCTCTGCTCTATCAATATCTAAGTAGGAGTGTCTTCCTACCCGCGTAAATTTCCTAAATTGTGACATACGCCTCCATATGGCGTTAGCGTCAAAATTCCTATCTAATCTTTCACCTTCAGCAATTAAACTATTACAATCAGGTGTAATAATCTCAGCGGGGGTGTAGATCAGTAAAGCTCTAGCCATGTCCAACATGGGCATTCTGTACATTGTACCTCCTAAAAGAAATCTAATAAAACTTTTATCTCCTAACATAGTAACCTGATTATTTAACTCTATAGTGCTAAGCAATTCCACACACCATTCTCAATATATAATTCTACGCGTAGTAAATAAGCGGATCCAATCGTTAAATGTAGAGTTACCATACTTCTGAACTAGTAAATCCCTAACCGGTTCGACTAGGTTAACCGCTTCCGAAGGCTCCCAATCGATTACCCGAGGCATTTCAATATTTTTATTGTAAAGGATGTGCATGTTCTTTTGAAATTTCGGGTACTCTGTCCAATGATGATCGAATCTTAGGTTGGGATGTAACTGTTGGTCATCGATAAGTGGGTGCATAATCCTCAGGTGAGGCTGAAATTGACGATAATGAGTGTAAAACAGTTGTTCCGGCTCATGATATAGCATGTGTTGATCATAATGTTGTTTTTCAGGTTGTGGTTCTGGTAGTGGTTCTTGATCAGGTTCTTGTTCAGGTTGTCTAGATGATGATGCACCGTACGTATCTGTATTTCTCTGCAAAACACATTAAACACAAAAATTGTGCATCCAAATATGCATTAGTGTTAGCAAAATAACAAATTAAAACAATTACAATAACATGTTTAATCCATATTAAACTTATACTCATTTTCATATTTTTATCAATTCTACAATTTTTCAAATAAGCATATATGAAAAGGTATACAAAGTTCATAAGCATTCAACTCAAATAACATGTTAAAATAACCATTACTAGCAATTAAACAAGTTTCAAATGGCATTTATATCAAAATAATCAAGTTCATGAATTTTAGACTTAAAAAGTCCACTTTGATGCTCAAAAATCATGTTTAGGATCAAAGTTTAGATCATTTAGCTACTTAAACATATTACACTACTTAATTTAGCAACAATTCATAACAAAAATTGGCCATAACCTATTTATATCAAAAAGCTCCAAATTGCTCAAGAACACAAACCCTAGATTTCTAAAAATTTTGAAGTTTAAGGCTTCAAATCATGACAAATAACATCAATCTAGGCTATACAAGCATAATATACTAACAATTTAACTCTAATTAAGCTAGAAATCATCAAACTAGGATTATTGCAATTTATTGTAATTATCACAAAAATTAGGAAATTTAGGAGTTTAGGGGTGAAATTTCTATCTTTTTGCTTCCCCATCTGAAGAAAGGCATGATTATAGCGGATTGTAGTAACGAATTTCGTGAATTTTGGTGAAAAAATGGGTGATTTTTGGGAGTGTTTTGAGGGTGTATTCGTGAATGTGTGTGTGTTTTGTGAAGACAGAGAACCAGTTCGTGAGCTTTTTGATCCGGTCCAGTATTTCAGCCTCATGCGATCGCATGAGGTTATAGGCTATATCCCATGCGATCGCATGGGGTCCCGAATTTATTTATTTATTTATTTTTTTATAATAACCTTCAACTAATCAAACAATTAATTAATTAATTTAAAATTTTGTTTCTTTTTAGATTGAGGTCATTTCGGTACGTTTACCTAATTCGTCCCTCGTCAAAATTTTAAAATTTATCATTTTTAAAGCGTTGTTTTTAAAGCAAAGATTTTTGAGTTTTTTAAATGTTTTTGGCATACTTTAAATCAATAATATTAAAAATAATGATAATAAAATTTCTCGTCCCGCCCTCGGGTAAAGCAATTTCGGTTCAACGACCTAGTCTTCAACTTACGACGAATTTTAGAAATCATTTTTTTTAACTTAATGAAATAAAGTACATCTTTGTTTTTAAATTCACACCAAACTTAAATTTAAAATGCATAAAATTTCATATAAATATTATTAATATTTATATACAGTAATTTTACAAACTTTCATTTAAAATATTATAATTATATATTGGTTTTTGTTTTAAATTTACAATAATAATTTACTATTTATATATTAATTTTAAAAACTAGGTAAAAATAAAATTAAAATCTTTTTGGTCTTTTATCCCACTTTAATCAATCAAATATTATCAAAAATATACGTTCCTCTTTTGGGTAAAGTAATTTTGGCTATATTACCTAGTTTTACTCCTGACGAATTTCTGAAATATTTTGAATTGATTGATTAAAGATATTTATACCTTATGAATAAACAGTAAATTTCACAGTGATGCATTAAATTTTTGTATGATATCAATAATTTCGATTTATTATACCTAATTTTATTGAATATAAATTTAATACTTTATAGCGAACGATTCAGCGTTTATTATCAAAAGGTTCAAAGCAATAAATAAAAATAAAAATAAAAATTGTATATACTTACCTGTGAGATAGAATTCTCAGAGACCTGCTTTAGTTGACTCATAGGAGAGTCGTTCGATTTCATTTTCCATAGCTACATAAGCGTAACCATGAATTTTCAATAACTTTTCTTCTAAACATATGAACGGTCCTTCTCTGCATAGAGTAACGAATTCAGAATTGGAATGTGTTTGATTGTTCGAACATTTCCCTTCATGTGACCATTTTCCGCATTTATGACATCTTTCAAGGTGTCGTTCTCTTGTTTTTGCTGCGGATTTTGATTTTCCTTTACCAAAATGTATCTTATTATGATTTTTCATGAGTTCTTTCCTTACTTCGTCCATTTTCCTCTTATGAATGATACCAGTTCACTCAGGAAGATGTTATTTTTACGTTTAGTAATCATAGCGTGTAGTAGTAGACCATGGTTCAAATCAAAGGAATTCTTCATCTCGTAAAACCTAAAAACATAAAAATTCAGAATGGAGGGAGAAGACTAGTTCTTTAGGGTCTGCTAGGGAAAGACCATTCGGATTCCATTTTCGAGAACTACATGAAAATAGAAAATCTTACTCTAGACAACATTATATTATCCTTTAAAACATTTGAATCTCCCCACACTTAGGTGGCTGTGGTGTCGAAATTGTGATTAACTTCATTGTTAATTTCAATTGGAACATCAACAACTTGCATATCTCTGACTTTTGCTTCAAGCCATTTATTGATTTCCTCTGTAACATTCACAAAATCAATTAACATCGCCTTTTCTTTAGGCTACAAATGGGATACTAATCTGTTACATAACTTAAAGTTCCCTTTAATCCTAGCATCTTGAATACGTTTATAAAGTTTCTTCGTTAAACTGTTAAAAACGGGTTCATCTAATTTCGTATCAACAACGGGGTTCTTTGTTATCGGGTCATCATTGGGTGTTGCTTCATCTTCCCCACACTTAGGCGTTTTTATTGGTTCAACAGTTTTGGTTGGTGAAGATTGAAACTTTCGATTCACAAAGGTGACCGATTTATCACCATGGCTAAGTGTCATTCTACCTTCTTCGGTGGTTGCTAAAAATGGACGACCTAAAATTAGAGGAATATCAAGGTCTTCCTTCATATTAATAACTATGAAATTTGCAGCAAAGGTCAAACTTCCCACTTTAACAAGTAAATTATTGGCTGTTCCAACTGGGTTTTTAATAGTTTGGTCAAATAATTGAACACCTATTTTGGTTGGTCTTAATTTACCTACACCTAATCTTTTGTATAAGGAAAGAGGCATAACATTCGCACTTGCTCCTAAATCTGCGAGTCCATTATACATAGCACCATCATTAAGCAAGCAAGAAATGATAAATTCACCTGGGTCTCCTACTTTAGTAAGTAGAGTTGGTTTGTTAACCTTTTTCGGGTGCTCTTTTCTTGGTTCATCCACTTCTACTTGAACTTCTTGTTCATATTTTTCTTCGTTTCTTGAAATGGGAGGTTTATATAGAAATTCTTCTTCATCACTACAATTTGAAGCCTCCCCGTCTTCCAATTTTGGTTTTTCATATGTTGTTGACAACATATTTATGTTTTCATTCTGAGGGTTTTCTTTGGTGGTGAAATTATGATTGACTTCATTGTCAACTTCCATCGGACCATGTATGTAATGTTTAACTCTGTGACCATTAACTTTAAATTCAATCCCATTTGAATTTATTAACTCTATTGTTCCGTATGGGAAAACTCTGTTGACTATAAATGGTCCAGACCATCTTGATTTCAATTTTCCAGGAAATAGCTTGAATCGTGAATTGAAAAGAAGAACTCTGTCTCCTTCCTTAAATTCTTTTGAACTTCTGATTCTTTTATCATGCCATGTCTTCGTTATTTCCTTATAGATTATCGAATTTTATATGCATCATGTCTTAATTCTTCTAATTCGTTTAATTCACTTAACCTTAGACGTCCAGCTTCATGCAAATCAGGATTACATGTCTTCAAAGCCCAAAATGCTTTGTGCTTAATTTTTACTGGAAGGTGACATGCTTTTTCGTAAACAAGTTTAAAAGGTGTGGTTCCAATTGGAGTTTTGTAGGCTGTTCTAAAATCCCAGAGTGCATCCTCCAATTTCATGGACCATTCCTTCGGATTTGATCCTTCGGTTTTCTCTAGAATACGTTTTAAAGCTCGGTTAGTATTTTTAACTTGTCCACTTGTTTGTGGATGATAAGCAGTTGAGATTTTATGAGTTACTCCATATCTTTTGAGAACTTTCTCAAGTTGATTATTACATAAATGAGTACCCCGATCACTTATTAAAGCTTTCGGTGTTCCGAACCTTGCAAAAAGATGTTTTAAGAAGTTGACTACAACTCGTGCATCGTTAGTTGGGAGAGCTTGTGCTTCCTCCCATTTAGATACATAATCAATGGCAACGAGAATTTAGAGATTATTATGAGATTTTAGAAATGGACCCATAAAGTCAATACCCCAAATGTCAAATACTTCACATACTTGAATGACATTTTGTGGCATTTCATCACATTGACTTATTTTTCCGGCCCTTTGACAAGCATCACAGGATTTACAAAGAAGGTGTACGTCTTTGAAAATTATAGGCCAATAGAATCCAGCGTCATAGACTTTTCTTGCTGTGAGTTGAGGCCCATAATGCCCTCCTTTTGGTCCTGTGTGACAATGGTTTAAGATTTGACTAGCTTCATCCCCGAATACGCATCGGCGGATTTTTCCATCGGGACAACTTTTAAACAAATGTGGATCTTCCCAAAAATAGTGTTTATATCACTAAAGAATTTCTTTCATTTTTGGTACGACAACCCTTTTCAAGGAATCCAGATACTAAGTAGTTTGCATAGTCTGCAAACCATGAAATTTCATTATAATCGATCTTCAATAGATATTCATCAGGAAAGTTATCTTGTATAGCCGATTCATTTAGAACTTCTAATTCAGGATTTTCAAGGCGAGAAAGATGATCAGCTGCGAGATTTTCTGCTCCCTTTTTGTCTCGGATTTCAATATCAAACTCTTGTAAGAGTAAGATCCAAAGGATTAATTGTGGTTTGGCATCTTGTTTTGAAAACAAGTATCTAAGAGCAGAATGGTCAGTATAGACCACTGTTTTAGCTAGAACGAGATATGAACGAAATTTGTCAAAAGCAAAGACAATAGCAAGGAGTTCTTTTTTAGTAGTTGTGTAATTCGTTTGTGTTCCTTGTAACGTCTTACTAGCGTAATAGATAGGTTAAAATCGTTTTTCAATCCTTTGTCCTAAAACGGCTCCCATTGCAAAATCCCTTGCATCGTACATGAGTTCAAATGGTAGATTCCAATTTGGAGTTATCTTTAAGAATATTAAAAGATTTGATGCATTCATCCGAAAAGATGAATGGGGCATCCTTTTCTAGGAGTTTTTTCATAGGAGTGGCAATTTTAGAAAAATCTTTTATGAAATGTCAGTAAAAACCGGCATGCCCTAGAAAAATCCTAACTCCTCTAACATTGGTGGGATGTGAAAGTTTAGCAATTACATCTACTTTAGCTCTATCCACTTCAATCCTTCACTTGAAATTTTATGACCAAGAACGATGCCTTCTTTAACCATGAAATGGCATTTCTCCTAATTAAGTACTAGATTTGATTGTTCGCATCTAATAAGCATTCGTTCAAGATTAACTAGACATGTTTCAAAAGTATCACCGAAGATTGAAAAGTCATCCATGAAAACTTCCATGCATTCTTCTATCATGTCGTGAAAAATCACCATCATGCACCTTTGAAAGGTTTCAGGGGTGTTGCAAAGTCCAAATGGCATGCGTTTGTAAGAAAAAGTACCATAAGGGCACGTGAATGTGGTTTTCTCATGGTCCTCGGGTGTGATTGGAATTTGAAAGTATCCGAAAAAACCGTCAAGAAAACAATAGTAACTGTTCCCAGCTAACCTTTCCAACATTTGATCAATGAAAGGTAAGGGAAAGTGATCTTTTCTGGTGGCGTCATTTAATTTTCTATAATCAATACAGACACGCCATCCTGTTACAGTCCTAGTAGGAATAAGCTCATCTTTTTCATTTCTGATGACAGTCATGCCACCCTTCTTAGGTACACATTGAACTGGGCTTACACATGGACTGTCAGGGATTGGATAAATTAAACCTGCATCGAGCAGTTTAATAATTTCTTTCTTAACAACATCTTGCATATTAGGATTTAGTCTTCGTTGGTGTTGAACATAGGTTTTATGATTTTCTTCCATAAGGATTTTATGCGTGCAATACGATGGTCTTATGCCTTTAATGTCATGAATCTTCCATGCAATAGCTGGTTTATGTGCTTTTAGCACAGAAATGAGTCAAGATTTTTCATTTTCAGTAAGAGAAGACGAGATTATTACAGGTAATTCAGATTCACCATGTAAATAAGCGTATTCCAAATGGTTTGGAAGTGGCTTTAACTATCGATATCTGTCTTCCTCTTTTAGCATTTGAAGTTCTTCTTTTGTTGGTTCAAATTCATTAGCCATGAGTGTAGCTAACATTTCAGCTTCATCAATTGGTTCAGTTCCTTCTCCTAAAGAACATTCTCCTGTTCCTTGTAATTCTGAAAATTCTTGTAACAATTCTGCATGTGAATCTATAGTTTGAATATAATAACATGTATCATCTGCACATTGCAGTTGTTGCATGGCTCTATCAACAGAAAAGGTAACACTCTCGTCCTCTATACTTAGGGCCAGTTTCTTACTAAACACGTCTATTATTGCTTTAGCCGTGTTTAAGAATGGTCTTCCTAATATGAGAGGAACTCGAGAATGTTCTTCCATGTCCAGAATAACAAAGTCTACTGGAAATACTAAAGTACCAACTTTAACTAGCATGTTCTCCATTATCCCTCTAGGATATTTTACTGATCGATCGGCTAGTTATATGCTTATTCATGTTGGTTTCAATTCTCCTAGGTCTAGTTTAGCGTAAAATGAATACGTCATTAAATTTATACTAGCACCTAAGTCTACCAATGCTTCTATTGAATTAAGACTACCCAGAAAACATGGAATTGTAAAACTTCCTGAATCTGATAATTTTTCTGGTAGCTTATTCAACAGCACTGCAGAACAATTAGCATTCATTGTAACAGCTGAGAGTTCTTCCATTTTCTTTCTATTTATGATTAGATCTTTCAGGAATTTAGCATATCTTGGCATTCCTGATATCACGTCAATGAAAGGAAGATTGACATTTATTTGTTTAAACATATCCAACAATTTGGATTGCTCGGCTTCATGTCTTTCTTTTCTCATTTTACTCGGGTAAGGAAGTAGTGGTTGGTATGGTTTAACATAAGGCTTTGCTTTAACTGTGTTGTCTTCATTAACCTTTTCAACTACCGGTTTTTTTTCCTTATCTTGCTCAGGCTGTGGTGCCTGTGTAGTAGGAATAGAGTAATTGGAAATTATAGGTATTCCCGGTAGTTTGAGTGTAATACCACTTCTTGTGGTAATGGCTTTAGCTGTTTCATTTCGGGGGTTAGCATTTGTATCGCTAGGTAAACTCCCCGGTTTTCTTTCACCTATCCACCTTGCTAGGTTACTTACTTCTTGTTCCAGATTTTAGATAGAAGCTTGTTGATTTCTAAATGCTTGAGCATTTTGTTCATTAGTTTGTTTCTGAGATGTGAAAAATTGAGTTTGAGATTCAACTAGCTTCGACATCATGTCTTCTAAATTTGGCTTTTTATCATCGATTTGTGGTAGTTTATTTGGAAAAATAGGTCTTTGCTGGTTGTAAGTATTATTAGATACTTGTTGATTGCTAGGACCTTGTTGGTTGTTGTATGGAACATTTCGATTATAATTCTGATTTTGATTGTAGTTTGGTCTTGGCGGTTGATAATTACCTTGATAATTATTTCCAGGCCTTTGGTTCATGTATGAAACATTCTCTCTTTGTTCCATTGTTTGGTCAATACTGAGACAATCTTTTGTCAAATGTGGTCCTCCATACTGCTCACAACTAATTCGTACTGCGTGAATATCTTTAGTCATCTTTTCCATTCGTCTCTCGAAAGCATCTAACTTTGCGGAAATGGAATCAAAGTCATGGCTAGAATCGGCTCTAGCCGCTTTAGATGATCGAAAAATATCTTTTTCTTGATGCCACTCATGTGAGTGGGATGCTGTGTTATCAATGATTTTGTGAGCTTCAGTTGCAGTTTTCTTCATAATGGAACCACCAGCTACTGTGTCGATGTATTTTCGTGTAGCAACATCGCATCCTTGGTAGAATATTTGCACTATTTGATAAGTGTCTAAATCATGTTGAGGACATCCTCTCAACAATTTTCCGAATCTTGTCCACGCCTCATATAGAGTTTCATTTGGCTTTTGCGTGAACGTAACAATTTCTCCTTGAAGTCTCACAGCGTTAGATGCCGGAAAGAATCTTTTAAGAAATTTCTCAACTAAAACATCCCATGTGTCAATCGCCCCTTCAGGTAACGATTCTAACCAATCTTTGGCTTCTCCCTTTAAAGTCCAGGGAAATAACATGAGATAGATCTGTTCATCCTCAACTTCTCTGATTTTGAATAGAGTACAAATCTTATTAAAGGTTCGAAGATGTTCGTTTGGATCTTCTTTTGGCGTACCACTAAATTGGCATTGATTAGTTACCATGTGTAGGATTTGTCCTTTGATTTCATAATCTGGTGCACTAATATCTGGTTGAGTAATGGCATGACCTTGGCCAGTGCGTGTAGCTCTCATTCAGTCTTCCATACTTAGAGGTTCCTGATTTTCCATTATTGAATTTGTTGAATCTGAATCACTAGAGGATTCTGATTTAATGGTTTCTTCCTCGACAATCTCTGGTTGTATGATTTGTGGTTCAGGAGGAATAATTAGTGGTTCAGGATCTCTGAATTGTCCTTGAATATCCTCCGGGTTCTCAATTGTGAGGTCGGGTTCAAAAAATGAATTATCGGAAATTTGAATTGGAGTACTCGGTCGACTAGATGATGATTCTAAAGTAAAATCAATGGTGACAATATTGGCTAGATGTCTTGATCGAGTTACAGGTAGTGAACGTATGAAAGGTGGTGAACGTTTTGCTCGGTGCATTCACTGAATATCCTATTAGTTATAAAAATAAAAATTATATAAGTTATCAAATTAATAGACTTTTCTGATTTTGCCCACGTTTCGAACAGCCAATAGATGCAGCAGGTAGCCAGGACCCTTTAAATCAGAAGCCCACACCTCGCCACTAACAAATCCAACTATTACTACGAACCAGAAAATTTGGATGTCTATCAATTTAACCACTTAAAATAATTTTTCGTTGAAATTTAAAGAAAATATAGAAATTTCTATGTCCTAAAAACTAGAGCGTAGAAACGAGAAAGAAAAAACGCGTCGATAAATAAGAGTCGAAAAATAAAAAGTTGAAAAATAAAAATAAGAAAGTAGAGCATCGAAACTTAAAAGTCTAAAAAATAAAAATTAAAACTTGCGTCTAAAGGTATTAAAGCTTAAAAGGAATTCTAAATCAAAAAAACGGCAATTACTTAAAAGGTACTAAAATCTATTTAAAACTAAAGCAATAAGCGACGTCGTAAAATTCTAAAGCGCCTAAATCTTAATCTAAAGAAAAAGCACTTAAGGGATTTTACGGCAAAACTTAAAGATCTAGAAAAACTACGGCAAAATACTAAGTTCAAAAATAATTACGAACGATAAAAATACAATTTACGAATTAAAAGATTAAAATATACAATTTATAAAAAGAGAAAAAAATGATAAAATTACTTATTTTTATAAAAATATTATTTTTATATTATTATTTTATAAAAGTATTAATTTTATAGTTAATAAAACTAAATTAAACTTAAAAATACAAATTAATTTAAAACTAAACTAAATATTAAAAAACTAAACCCTAATTACTAATTAATTAATAATAATAATAATTATTAAACGTAACCCTAATTATACGTCTGAGGTAACAGACCTATCAAATCATGTCATGCGATCGCATGAGGTTGAGGTTTTACATCCATGCGGTCGTATGGGTCAGGATACCAGGCCAATTCTTGGGCTGCTACAGTACCAGGCCCGTTTAAGTTTTAATTATATATTTTTTTTTCTTTTTTCGTATTTTAATTCGTATAAAAATATAAAATAAAATAAAAACTTATTTTTTAAAAATCTAAAAATGAAAATACTTTTTAAAATTATAAATAAAATAATAAATATATATATATTTTAAACACTTATATATATAGATAAATATATATAAATATATATATATATATAAATATATAAATATATATATATATATATATATATATATATATATATATATATATATATATATATATATATGTTTTTATATTTGTTATTAAAAACTTATATAAAAATATTTTTACAAAAATAACTTAAAAACTGATTTTTTTATAGCGTTTCGCTTTTTCTTCCCAGACAGCGGCGCCAAAAATACTTGATGTGTGCGAGGTGTAGTACGAAATAAATTATATTTAACTACGAAATACTATTAATTACGATACAATTTTACACATGTTATTTATTTATTTATAGAATGGATATATCTAAACCTTGCTACAATACTTATAGGCAGTGTACCTAATCGTAGAGTAGTGTAGTTTTTAGTAAGTCCGGTTCGTTCCACAGGGATACAGCTAAGTTTAACGCTATATTTTTCGATACTATATATGTATATATATATATATATATATATATATATATATATATATATATATATATATATATATATATATATATATATATACGTAGTATCTTTATTAAAAAGGGGTTTTTACCGTTTAGTGACCGGTTTGTCGATTTTAAAACTTAAGTCACAGTTAAAAACCTAATGCAAAATATTAAATATAAAAATAACTTATTTTAAAGCGTAAAGTAAATGACGATAAATAAAAATGCGATAAAATAAAAGTACGATAATTAAAAGTGCAATAAAATAAAAGTACGATAAATAAAATGACGATAAATAAAAGTACGATGAGATATAAAATAAGGGAATTATGCTTATTTAAACTTCCATAATTATGATGTTTGACGTTTTGATTTTAATTTATTATGATGGGTTAATTGTCCTTTATCCTGGATTATTCGATATGTCTATCTGGTTTTGTCCATAATAGTCCATCGGTCATAATTATAAAGTGCAAAAGTCTTCGTCAAATTACCCTTATATCCGAAGTCAGATATTCCAACTAATTGGGGACTTAAACTGTAACAAGGTCTTAATACTTTGTTTAATGAATACACCAGGTTATCGACTGCGTGTAATCCAAGGTTTTAATACTTTGTTAACAATTACACCAATTACCCTTGAATGTAATCCATCCCTGTTTTAATGAGTCCATTGACTATTAATCCATCCCCGTGTCCGGTCAAATGAATAATTATTAGTATTTATAGATATCCCGCCCACCGTACCCAGTTAAGCGTATGTGGTTATATATAAATACGTCAAATTATAAATCTCTATATTAAATCAACGAGATATCATTTAATTAATATAAAGCCCATTAATAGCCCATAGTCCAATTTCCACAAGTGTCGGTCTTTTGTCCAAACCCCAATTATGGTCCAAAGCCCAATAACCCCGTCTTTAATATTTAGTCCAACATCACGATTACTTCAGCTTAAATAAGCATAATAATAATTTAGCTACGAGACATTAATTTAAAAAGGTTGAACATAACTTACAATGAGTATTAATCGCGTAGTGTTATACGGATAGAGTTTCGACTTACAAACTTAAAACATTCACTACTATAACCTTATTATTATTATTAATTTAATATTAAAATTATAATTATAAAATAAATATATTTAGAGAGAGTGAGATTGATGATTGATGAAGGTGTAAATAAAAAGTCCGAAATATGCTGCTATTTATAGATGTGGCCAGGTCCTGGGTACCATGCGATCGCATGGGAATAAGGTACCCAGGCCATGCGATCGCATGGCCTTCCTTTCCTGCTCCATTTGCTTCCAAAACGTGGGCGACTGCTTGATTTATTTAATATAAAATATATATATAATTTTATATAATTATATATATATATATATTATATTATATTCTTGTGCATCGTTGACTTGTAATTTTAGGCCCGTTGCGTCGCACGTTGATAGTTGGCTCAGGTCCCGATTCTGGATTTTCGAACGTCCTTTCGTACGATTAGATATTTTGTACTTTCATTCTGCGGCTCGTACTCTTATAATTTTTAGACGTTTCTCATCAATAACTTGAACAACTTGGATTGTAACTTGTACTTTTTAGCTTTTTGGTCGTTTGCGTCTTCAAATTGTCAAATCTGTCTTTTGTCTTCACCTTTTATTATTTAAACGATAATCACTTGGAAATAGAACAATTGCAACTAAAAGTTTGTCTTTCTTGAAGGATAATGCTATGAAATATGTGTTCGTTTTTAGCATTATCAGTTTTCCCTAGTGATGTGACCCGTTGGTTGCATTAAAATGTCGAGGCCATCCTTAATGGACGGTCTTGGTAGGAGGATTCACCCGGCGTTGGTGAATATTTTGTGGGTCATGTGGCGAATTGCGAATTTGTTGTGATGATAATTCGTTGTTGACGGGATTCTAGTACACGAATTTACATGCTAGTACTAGGGGGCGTCTTGTGTGGTTGTGTTGTAGGGTTTGGAGGAGAAACCATGTGTCTAGTGTTGATGATTTGTTTAGCGTGTGGTGTATTATTGTCATCCTGGATTAATCCAGTGATGGATGGTCGTGTACGGATCGATTGATGGGAAAGTGGTGTTCCTAAACGGATTATTTTGATGTACCGAGATTTATTCGTTGAAGGAATAACCCGGTTGTGGAACGTGGAAAGTTGGTTCTTGAAATAGAGAACATACATGATTGACCGGTTGAGTGGTGCATTTATGAACCGAAGAAGTACTGAGTTTTGATGCGGCATGAATCCTTCTCGATTTGGATTAATTCAAGACTTGGTTCACGGCGTAGTGGACCTAGTAGATCGCGTTGGGTGATGTAGTTATGGATGTAGCTTGTTGCGAGTTGTAGCCGAGAGAACTTGAAGGGATATAGGGTGTTTTCCGTATTTTTTAAGTGGAAATTTTAGACGTTGAGTGTATGAGGTACCGTTTGTTGCGGTGATGCACGCTTGTGATTATCAGCGTGTGGGGAGATATTCGAGTTAATGGAAATCGTTGTGGACATCGAGTTTGGAGGTATGTCGGAGGACCATTGAGTGTGGGTCCAGTTTATTAAGTGACAGAGATCACGAGGACGTGATCCATTATAAGTGGGGGAGAGTTGTAACACCCTGAATTTTTATACATCAGAAGTGTCAGTAAAAGTGTGCATCAAAAAGTGTCACTGAAAGTCAACCTAACACTTATGCATTTTCAGAATTTACATCAGAATCAGAATCTGTTAACATCAGTCCCTGAACTTCTGAATTGGAGCTGAAAAACTGGAGATATCGCGTTTGAGTGAGGTGTAACACGTTTCAGCTTGTCGCGGAACGCGACATACATGACCAAAATGCGACGCCTTAAGAATCCAAGTCATGGTCCCTTCATCGCGTTCCAATTGAGTTTATCGCGTTTGGGATATCGTGAAACGCGACCAGATGTCGCGAAACGTGACAGAAGTGTTGAATGACCAATTTGAACTCGTTTTTAGGGTATTTGTGTCTTTTCACTTTGGGGTCGGTTTGGGATCATCAAAACTAATCCAAGGCTCTTTCAAGCCTCATTTTCACCCAAACAAAACACTCCCAACTTATTTTAGAGAGAGAGGGTGACTTTTAGAGTGAGAAAGTTTGGTTTGGAGAAGAAGAAGTGGAAATCTCACCAAAGTGCTAGTGTTAAAGTTATTCATCTCATTCTTGACTACGTTTTGGTAGTGTTGGTAAGTTCTAACTCCGAATTTAATTGTTTAAGGTTCTTGTTCATGTTTGGGGTTTGCGCTAGTTAAGGTTATAAACCCCATTTCTCATGAAATTGGGGGTTTTGTTGTATGTATTGAGTAAGTAACCTTATTATTGTGGGTTTAGGGTTTGATGATGAATTTGAAAGTATTTGTCATGGATTTGGGTGTTAGTCACTAGTTTGTAAGTGTATTGGTGGTTTTGATGTTCTTAAGAACAAGTTTACTAGTCAAAATGGGTGTTGACTTGGTTTGGTGTCAAAATGAGTTTTGAGTCAAGTTTTGGTGAATCAAGTATGTAAATACTTGATTTAGGTGTTAATTGGTGTTTTGGAAATATAATCACTAGCCGTTAGTGATTATGGGGCATTTTTATGACTTTGGTCAAAATGGGTAAATTGAATTGGGTCAAACTTGATGATGACACTAGTTTTGGTCAAATGGATGTTAAACACTTTTGTTAAGTGTTAAATGGCGTTTTTGAATGAAAGTAAACATGGGAAGTGATTTTGGGTTAAAATGGTATGTTACAATAAGTCAAACGTGGTCAAAAGCAATATGGGTCAATATTGCACGTGTTGGGGGTTTTTGGTGTAATTGGCGTTTGAAATGATTACTACCTAAGTAGTAATTTAGTGTTAAGACCTAGGTTTGGTCTAATTGGTGTAAAGTATGATTTGGGTTAGATTGTACTTTGTTGTGTTGGTTTGAATTACCACCCGAAGTGGTAATTGGTTTGTGTCCGTTAGGTGTTAAATGGGCGGGTTTTGGCGAGCAAGGTGTGATCCGTTGGCTAAGGGATGTTTTTGTCGGGTTCTCTTTTAGAGAATGGCTATTTATGTGTATATTGTACCTATGTGTGATATAGGTAGTTACTTGCTCGGATTTAAGGACGGAGATCATGTTATACATGACTTGTGCGGGCATTCCAAGGTGAGTGGAATAATTATACATATATGTATATGGCGTATTTATTTGTGAATGTTATTGTATGAACCAACGAGCCGGTGTTACCATAACATGTATGTGACGATTGTCATGATGTGAACCACGAGCCGGTAACATATTGGTATTTGGGTTGATGCGAGCACCACGAGCCGGTAACATCAAAGTGTGAACCACGGGCCGGTAGCACTATAAAATGAGGTGTGAACCATGAGTCGGTAGCATCAAAGTGTGAACCACGAGCCGGTAGCACTATAAAATGAGGTGTGAACCACGTTCCGGTAGCGGCAAAGTGTGAACCAAAGAGCCGGTAGCACTATAAAAGAGTATGACTCAAATGCGTAGTGGCATGAACCAAGGAGCCGGTAGTGTCATAGCATTATGTATGGTGTGAACCATGAGCCGGTAGCACCATAGCGTTTATGGTTAACCATATTGTGTTTGTTGATTATTGTTTAGCATATTGTATGTATTGTGTTGAGTATATGCTAATGTGAAGTTGTTGATTGTGTACGAATTGTTAGCATTATAAATATGATGACATGCTATTTGAGTTACAAGTTCGTATGAGGTATTTGGTGGATGTGATTGTAAATAGATGGATTATATATGTGTATGTATAATTATTGTATTCACTAAGCTTTATGCTTACCCCTCTCGTTGTTTACCTTTTTATAGGTATCGTTGATGCAGAGTTACCTAGTTGCTAGACTAGGGTTGATAGACGTTGCTTAAGCTTGGAGGATTATCTTTTGGATAATTGGATGCGGATTGGGGATTTGGAAGTTCCCGGGATTATGCTCTTGGTATCGGGTTGGGTTATTGAGTATTAACCCGTAAATCGTGTGATTGAGTCATTATTGCAAATGCTTTTATAATATGTCATTGTGTACCATGAGTTATATTAAAATGTTAAATGTGTTATTATGATAATGCGTAATCGGTTAAAACTATTTGGAATGGTTTATGTAAAGTAGAAGTTTAATGGGACCTAACTTATAAGAAAAGAAAAATGTGCTTCGTTTTTGGTAAACGGATTTGGGGTCGTTTCAGAAAAGGAGAGACCTATAATCCAATTAGCAGTACCTTAGTATATCTGAGATTGCACACCTGTTAATGTTAAGGCATAGCTTAGTATTAAGTGGAGGAACGTTACTGTAGTTAAACCAACTAGGATTAAGAAAAGCTGAGACTTTCCTTTAGGGATATACCACTTTATTCATGTACCTAGGATTCTATCCATAAGGTCGTTTAAACCCTCTAAGGTTAACGTTGGGAGTAGGGATATCCGTCTTAGCCAAAATCTTCAAAGCCTAAACTCTTAGTAACAAACTGATTAGGTTCATAACCCAATTGATTGAGATTTAGTGTTCATTCTAGGAAGTTAAACTATTGTAATAGTTCTCCATCAGTATTCTATTCTTCATACTTATCCCCTTTTATCTTTATAGTTTGTATTACCTTAGTTAAATTTAATCTTTCACCACTTGTCACCAGGATTAACTATTTAGGCACTTTTATCCCACATTACTGAGCAAACATACAAAAATACGAACCTGAGTTATACTTACCACTTACTCGTTAAAAGAAAGACAAGTAGGTAAATTATAACTAGGAAACCCAGCTAAATATAAATAATAAAACCATTACTCCCCCTTGGTAACTAATTCTGACGTTCTGCGACCTAACGACACCGCACAAATAAAACTGTCCGTTTTGGCCATATCAATTGTGAAGGGATAAAGGCTTTTAATCTTATTGTTTACACTTTAATCTTTCAATTGTGCTCTTAGTCTAAGTATTTAAGTTTCAATTTAGTTGATTAATCTTAGTTACTCATTAGTTAAACAAACAACCAAATCCTGAAAATTGCTTGCTATTAACCACTATTTCTCGTAGAACGAATCCTGCTTACCCTTACTAGTTAAAGGTAATTAGACTATTTTTGATTGGTACTTCGACGCTGATTATGTATTCAAAAGCATCTTCATTGAAGATATATAAATAACAATTTTTTCATTATCATAGTAAAATAAAGTGTTAAAATTGAAAGTGTATTTATTAAAAGTGTGTGTGAAATGAGTAACTCGAAATTCTATCTAAGAGACAAAATGAAGAAACCTATAAAATGTCAAAAAATCTTATTCGGAAATCTTATACAAATAAGATTTCTGGATATACACAAGTGATATCAGCTAAAAAGTCACGTTTTCACCCCGGTATTAAGGCCCAAAAACAAGAAAGATTTGAACTTTATCGGAAAAATACCCACTTCATCAGTTAGAATTGAAGAACAAGTAATTACGAAGACAGTGCAAAAAGAATCAAGAGAATCAGAGCTAAAACGAAGATTCTAGAGCGAAAAAGGTGAAAGACAAGAAATCAAGTTACGATCCAGGGAATCACCAGGCCAAACGGCTTGCCAAAAGGCCTGCCAATGTGAAAAACGGCCTGCTAAATGGCCAGATCAAACGGCCTCAGCAAACGGGCTGCCTCAGCAAACGGGCTGGCCAAACGGCCTGCCAGCCGTTTGCAGGCAAAAAACAAGCTTATTTAAAGGGCACTTGTCATTCATTTTCAACACACACTTCAATTCACTTCTTTCTCTCTCTTGTACAATATTAGTCATACTTTCAAGGTCTTTGACTCCGTGCGAGAAACCTAGTACCCGGAGAAGAACGCCGAAGATTGTATTAGGAGTGGTTTGGAGTCTTGAAGTTGTCACTTTTGTATTCAGAACTCGTTTAATCTACTGGTAATTCTATCCCTTGTCTTTTTATAATGTCTTCCATTATTATGCTTTACGATATTGTTGCCATGATTAGCGAGTAGTTATCTTTAGTGTATGTTATGACGTAATCAGTTGTAATGCCGAAATTATATTATGGCTTGTGTATGTTGTCAAAATGCTTTCCGATTATGCTTTGAACTCAATCGCTTTTCCAACTAATAGAACGTAGTTATTGGCTCTGTTATTGGGAAGTCGCGAACCCCGATTCAGAGTACACTATCTGTGTCACCCCTTGGTAAGAGAAGTCTGTCGGATACAACGTGAGTTTGACTGAGGCACACCAGTTGTAGTAAGTCCACCGAGCCTTGGACTCTGACTGAGGACTCATTCGTAGTGAAACATCTGACTAGACCCCTAGTACATTGTCAGTCCTAGACCATGCTAGTGTAGTCACCAATCATATAAACTTTGTACGTGCACGCTGAAGCACAACGGTTGTTGTAAGCTGTACCTCTGCTAAGTAAGGCCATGGAATACGGTTAGTGTTGACTAGTACACTTCACCATAACGCGGTCTCAAGCATTGCACCCCGCTTGAGGGATTCTTAGTTAATTAAGGAACTTTTTGTTCGAACACATAAAGGATTGGACCGTTAGGATAACCGAACGTTTCCTGGAAGTCAGCTTGACTTGGCCATGGTGTTCTTTATGGTTAAACTCTTTTAAGGGCCTAACTATCTTCTAAACAAATCATTAACGAAAGCATTGCGACCCATCACATCTCTCAGATATGGAAAACCATGTATTCTATTATACTTAAGAGAGTTTAGACCATTTCGGAATGTTAATACGTCACCCAACCGAGTCGCTCAATTGGATGAGCCGTCTGAACGTGTATGCCTGTAGTCAGACTGCACGGGCGTCGGGGGTAAGGGACATTGCTGTCTATTCAGAATCTTCAAGCGTAGCGCATTACTTAGTGACATGTCTTATGACAGGGGCGTTTAGGACTAGTGTAGTAAATACAAGGTCACTGCCTATCCATGAGCCAGCATTCCATAATACCGGCAAAGTAACTGATGAAATCATAGCATGCACTTGTTTTAACCTTATATGAATTATAAATTTTATCGTATTTACTTTACTTTAATCTAGAAAACCTAAAATTAGGTAATCACCAACTACTCCTGCACTTTATAATTATCTTAAGTTTTAGATATAGGTTCGATTCTACTGATATCTCAAAAATACGACTCTAGGTCATACTTCCCTTACTCATAATAAGGAGTAGTACGATTTAGGCCCCGCTAAATATAAATATAAAACAAGTGCCCCCCCCTCTTGGTGGCCGGATCTGACGCACCGCGACCTAACGACATCGCGCGAAATAAAACCGTCCGTTTCGGTCATATCAAGAGGGAGACGAGTTTTTGGCGCCACTGCTGGGGAACTGGTATCGGACAATACTGCTCTCTATCAAACTCATTCACAAACATTTAAGTGGTGTCTAAGAAAGACAATTATACACGAACTTGGTTGTTGGATTTTCCGAACAGTCTCCAAGTATATTGGAACCAAAAGGATCCTGCCTCTCTGTAGTCGGCCTGGCCACTTGGTTTGTTGAATAGTTCGTGCGAAGCTCTGTTATTGAAATACCAGGGAATCAGTAGCAAGAACCAAAAACATATCTATAATTAGGATAATTAGAATACCTTAGACTACTTTAGAATAAGAGTGCCTTAGACTACCTTAGATTACTTTAAATTAGCTTACCTTAGATTAAATTAGGAACTTAGTTTATCTGTATAAAAATTAAAACAACAAAAAGAGGAATACCCAGTGTATGAGCCAAACCCGATCTACACCAGGGCCATTGTTATTCGTACCTGATCCAGACGCCATAATCTCTAAAGCACGCAAAGAAGCACGAATCGGAAATCGAATGGCATTACGCGTTACTTTAGCAGAAAACACTAAACCCTCGATTGAAGGTCGAGGAGGACCGATCAGATTTCCAGAGATTCAAGGACACTCGTTCGAGTTAAAACATCACATCATCCAGCTCATTCAGAACAGCTGTCAGTTTCATGGATTACCAAATGACGATCCTAATTCTCACCTTGATAAATTTTTATCTCTTTCGAACTCCTATAAGCAGCCAGGGATAGGACAAGATATAGTCCGGCTATACTTGTTCCCCTATTCTCTCACTCATCATGCTCAAACCTGGTTCGAAGGACTGGAAAAAGATTCCATCACGTCATGGACGGAGATCGCTACTAAATTCCTAACCAAATATTTCCCTCCTTCTAAACAAACTAAGCTGAAGAATGACATCATTAACTTCAAACAAAGTTATGATAAATCTCTTTACACTGCATGGGAGCGATTCAAAACCCTGCTGAAGAAATGCCCTAATCACCAGCTAGAACGATCAGCCCAAATCTGTACCTTCTACAATGGTCTTACGGTAAATCATAGGACAACGATCGATGCAGCAGCTCAAGGGAATCTGATGAACCAAACCGCAGATGAAGCATGGGAGTCGCTCGAGAACATGACAGTGCATCATCATGACTGGAACAGTGGTGAAACAACTTCATCATCTGCCCCACTCTCTGCACTCAGCAATCAAACGGAGGCCATAAAATCCCTCACAGATAAGATGGAATCTCTTGCTAAACAACTTGGAGAATTGAAGACGCAGTCGCAGCAGGTCAACCAAGCTCAGGCTTGTGTAAATTGTACCAACCCGCAACCCACTGAAGAATATCAAGTTGAGTACGAAAACCCCGACGGTTCGGTCTGTTACGTTCAATACCCAGCTCGTCAACCAAATCCCGGATTCAATCAACAACCTAGGGTTAATCAATTTCAGCGAAGCAATCAACCTTTTCGCTATCAGTATCTACCTTACCCAGCCCAACAATCTCAATTAACCTACGATCAATCACTTCTACTCACTGGTCCCCCAGTTGAGGAAAATTCCCCTACCACCCAGATTACGAAAGCAACTAACCTCACTCTCAGAGCTGATGATCAGTTGACTCAGTTCATTCAAGGACAACAACAGCTAAATCAGAGAACTACAGCCATGCAAGATCAGACGGAGATACTAATGAGAAACCAATTGGCTCTTCTCAAAAGCCTGGAAAGGCAGCTCAGACAGTTATCACAACACCTTGAAACCCGACCGTAGGGAAGATTGCCAAGTAATACTATCTAAAATCCCCACATAGAAGAAGCAAAACTAATGGATTCTGTAATCCCAGAGGAAGAACCACAGAGAAGGTCAGCCAGGCTTAAGAACAAATCAACATATACTCAGAAGCTGACACTGGAAACTCCAATTAGTGTACCCTATCCTGGAAGGCTACAAGAAGAACCATCCAAGCTTGATTCCTTCAAACTTGATGGAAGGTTCCTGGACACTATGTCCAAAGTCCCCAACCAGAAGAGATACATCCGAAGGATTCTCTCTACAAAGGAGAGGATACCATAATCTAACAAAATTCCACTGAGTGAAGAATGCTCTGCATTACTCAGGAACTCTCTACCACCGAAGCTAGGAGATACGGGCCGATTCATTTTTCCGTGTTCAATCTACCAATCTGGAACCATTCATGCGCTAGCAGATTTAGGAGCAAGTATCAACCTAATCCCCTACTCTCTCTACAAGAGATTAGAGATAGGAGACTTGTCACCAACCAAAATGACAATCCAACTTGCCGATCACACAATTCGATATCCTAAGGGCATAGTTGAGAACGTCTTGGTGAAAGTCGACAAATTCTTGTATCCTACGGAATTTGTAGTAATGAAAATCAAGGAAGACCTACACACACCAATAGTGTTAGGAAGACCTTTCATGAATACGGATAGGACTGTCATTATTGTGTACAATCAAACCTTGATCTTATGATCACATGGGGAGAGCGTTACCTTTAAAATTGACCGACCAACCGATCTTTCTGGACAGGCAAAGATGTTTGCTATTTCCACTAGATGGATCACTTCCGATGATGAGTCTTCACCACTAGCCGATGATATAGAGATGGGTGTTGAATCACAGTCTGTAGACGACCCAGAAATGGAAGAAGAGGATCAAAGCGAAGAAATAGAGGAAGAGGAGGAATCTGAAGAGGAAGAGGAAATGGAAGACGTAAAAGAAACTGCGACAATACCCGCTCCAAGCATTGAGCATCATGAAGAAATAATGAGGCTTGAGACGGCAGATCACAGTTTAATCATTCGCTTCAAGAAGAAGACCGACAAGGCCGAGGTCATGTAACGACCCAAACCTCGTTAATCCAAAATATGACCCCAAATTTTTTTTTCTGTTTCAACACATCTGGACAGCGTCCAGTTATCTGGACGGCGTCCAGCTCTGAAGGATGGGACGGCGTCCAAGCACATTGGATGGCGTCCAAATGAACTGAAAGTTTCTGCTCCCCGGGTCCAACTTACATGAGCGGAAATCCCGCTTCCCGATACTATTAAATGAAACTCTTTTCACAACATGTTAACATAATTAAAACTAAAGAGTTTCTACAATAAAACCAAGTTTTACAACATCGGGCCCACATCGGCCGTTTTACGAGTTTCGTTCAAAAATACAAGTTTCGACCATTCAAGTTTAATTTCCAAACGACACTAGAGCATGGTGTTTGGGGTTAAACTACCCAATCTTGGCCTACTTACTTGCAATCACTTAGACCAATATCTCATATACGCTAGCATTTAGATTAGCATACCATTTCAAAGTACAATGCTAAATTCCCAAAATCACGAGCTAGCACAAACGATAGCATATAACACGAACAACATATTATGCTATATCACTACTGATGTTCGTAGAGGTGTATACAAAATAGTAGTATTTTTGCTTCCAAAATACTATTAAATGCGATACAATTTTACACAAGTTATTTATTTATTTATAGAGCGGATATACCTAAACCTTGCTACAACACTTATAGGCAATGTACCTAATCGTACAGTAGTGTAGTTTTTAGTAAGTTCGGTTCATTCCACAGGGAGCTAGCCAAGTTTAACGCTATATTTTTAAAATTATATTTGTATAAATATATATATATATATATATATATATATATATATATATATATATATATATATATATATATATATATATATATATATATATATATAAGTAATATTATTATTATAAAAAGGGGGTTTTTACCGTTTAATGACCGGTTTGTCGATTTTAAAACTTTAGTCGCAGTTAAAACCTAATGTAAAATATTAAAAATAAATATAACTTAAATAAAGTAAATAACGATAATGAAATTACGATAAATAAAAGTGCGATAAATAAAATGACAATAATTAAAGTGCGATAATTAAAAGTGCAATCAAATATGAAATAAAGGAATTATGCTTATTTAAACTTCCGTAATCATGATGTTTGACGTGTTGATTTTAGTTTATTACCATGGATTAATTGTCCTTTGTCCTGGATTATTCAATATGTCCATCTGGTTTTTGTCCATAACAGTCCATCAGTCATAAATATAAAGTGCGAGTGTCCTCGTCAAATTATCCTTATATCCGAAGTCAAATATTCCAACTAATTGGGGACTTAAACTATAATTACACCAATTTTTCTTGTATATAATTCACCCCTGTTTTAATAAGTCCATAGACTATTAATCCATTCCCGTGTCCGGTTAAATGAACGATTATTAGTACTTATAAATATCCCGCCCATCGTGTCCGATCGAGTGTATATGGTTATTTATAGGTACGTCCATTTGTAAATCTTTATATTAAATTAACAAACTATCATTTAATTAAACAAAATAAAGCCCATTAATAGCCCATAGTCTAATTTCCACAAGTGTCGTTCTTTTGTCTAAACCCCAATTATGGTACAAAGCCCAATTACCCAATTTTAATATTTAGCCCAACATTGCGATTATTTCGGCTTAAATAAGCATAATAATAACTTAGCTATGAGACATTAATTTAAAAAGGTTGAACATAACTTACAATGATTAATAATAGCGTAGCGTTATACGGACAGAATTTCGACTTACACACTTACAACATTCGCTAACATAACCTTATTATTATTAAAATTAAAATTAAAATTAAAATTAAAATTATAATATATATATATATATATATATATATATATATATATATATATATACACACACGTTTGAGAGATGGAGAAAGAAAAAGATGTGTTAATTTTAGCTAAAACACGCGAAATTTATAGATGTGGCCTGACAATTGGGGTCAAGCGACTTCATGAAAATTGCACTTCCAGGCCATGCGATCGCATGGCCTGCTTTTCCAGCTCACACAGATTTGTTTTCTTGTTTGCCGACGATTTTATTAAATAATATAATTTATATATATAATTTTAAGAATTAATTATATATTATATTATATTCATGTGCATAGTTGACTTGTAATTTTTAGTCCGTTGCGTCGAGCGTTGAGAGTTGACTCTGGTCCCGGTTCCGAATTTTTGAACGTCCTTTTGTACTATTTAATATCTTGTTCTTTGCGTTTTGCGTCTTGTACTCTTGTAATTTTGAGACGTTTCTCATCAATAATTTGAACCACTTTGATTGTACTTTGTACTTTTGAGCTTTTTGGTCATTTGCGTCTTCAATTCATCGAATCTGTCTTTTGTCTTCACCTTTTATTATTTAAACGAATATCACTTGTAAATAGAACAATTGCAACCAAAAGCTTTTCTTTCTTGAGGGATAATGCTATGAAATATATGTTCGTTTTTAGCATTATCAAATATTCCCACACTTGAGCATTGCTTGTCCTCACACTTTATACATGACTATGAAAATTTCTATACGAGAATCACTTCTTTATTCTTCACACTTTGTACATCAGTGATTTATATACGGCGGTATGAACAATGGTAGTAACGTTGTGGTTTACAGTCCCACATGACTATGAAAATTTAGATCCTTTAGGAAATTGGATCTTTATGAAAATATTTGATCTTTTGAAAATTCAATCTAGCTTTTACCCTAGATAATTTTTCTGGAATAACCCTTCACCGGTGTTTGCAAAATGTTTTTGTGGGTTTGGTGGGTTTCAAATTTGAAAATTTTAGCTCAAAACTTGCGGTTTTGTGTCACCCACTTGCTAACCTTGTATTGGAAAAGCAACACGTCCAGTTTACTTGCTCCATATATTACCTTTCGGTAAACTACCGTCCGGTTGTAAAGGAAAGCGTTGAACAAGTAACTGTTAAGGTAATGTCCCGTGACATGCTTTTAATTATGGTCTATAACGTGTCGGATGCAATTACTATCCTTGGTAGGAGCAATAGTAAAGATCACCCTATAGTTTTTCGGTCTGGCACAAGGTCCTGTCTTTGACCATGCTATGCAACCACCGTTCTTACAGTTGACACCCGATTTGGTTCAGGTGACCTAATGAATTCCAGGTGAATTCCAGGTGAATTCCAGGTGAATTTTACGTTCAATGGTAATGAACGCATTAAAAATGGGTTTTCAGAAAACAAATCGGTTTGTAATTTGATCAAAATATTTTCTCGTCCAAGCTCGAGTTTAGATATCATCGAATTCCATTAGTTTGTAATTCTTAATCTTTAAATATCAATCTCAAGGATTGAGTAATATCAGTCTTAAAAGCTGATTTTTGATCTTTAAGGAGATTATCCTTTCTGGAGATCTGATTCATTAGTCTTATCAAGCTAATTTTAACGACGCCCTCCCCATTTTACGAGACAGGTCCTCTCATGGTTAGGATAAGTCTGACCACATGGCGACCCTGTTTTATGCTGAGGTCCGTGGATTTCCAGCTGATTTTCGAGAAAACTTTTCAAGGTTTTTCATAGACTCTACAACTGGTCTGGACGATAACTTCCTGACCTAAATCAAGAAGCGCATTTCTTTTTCGGAAGACTTTACTTCCTTTTAATGATGGAATTGATTCATCGTGTATATCCATCTTTTCTTTCAAATATATTATAAGAAATTGGGCAAAACTGATAAAATTGTCCAAAACAAAAGTATCTTCAGTTATTTGTACAAAAATATGTGATATATGTTTTAAATAACTTGGTAAATTTTTCCCACACTTGGCTTTTATTTTCCTTTCTTTGCCTTTTTATTCTCCTCTATTCCATTTTAAATGAATTCTAACATTTTGGATTGTTTCTCAATTTATGTCCTTTCCGAGGTAACAATAATTTCGGTGTTAACACCTAGTTTTATCGTTCATAAATATGTATAAACATGATTTTGAATTCATTTATTTGAAAATTTTGAAAAATTTTACTAGAATTGGGTAGTCAGTATATAAGACTAGGGTTGTTCTTTATTATCAGAGAGCACTAGATTCTAATACAACTACTGCGTTACTAGTATTTTTAATGGTAACCAAGTGTATAAGTCAAAAATTTTAAAAATCCGAAAGAATTTAACCCCTTCCCACACTTAAGATCTTACAATGCCCTCATTTGCAAGAAATCAGTAACAATTTAAATTATTGAGGGTGATTAGCGTAGAAAAATGATTAAATTTTACCAAAGTTTCCAAACATATTGGCGTTTGTTTGCTGAATGATAAATGGTGCACATCATTTGTTCATTCCGTCTTATTGTTACATCACATTTGTTTTTCATTTTGTCGTCAAAATTAGTAGCTTTTGCTGAACTTAATGCCAGTCTTTGAAAATGTGCTGTTTTACCCTGTTGTGTACAATTGACAATATACATACATACAAATAATAACATGCATGGTAATTTGAAATGGGACTTAAAATCCCACTTTCAAATAAAATATGAAATATTAGTACAACATAATAAAAATATTAAACTTACATAAAAGTATCAATATTTGTATGTTTAAACATAAATAAATAAAAATAATAAAAAGATAAAAATCATAGAAATAACCAACGGAACTATATCAATCTGGATAGGGGTTCTAGTTCATGTCGTCGGGAACGGTTCCATGGTTGGTTATAGGTGTACTGATAGGCCTGGTTAGGGTCGTAGAGAGTAAATGGTGGTCGCATATCGGGCTGGTGTGGAGGATAGTAAGCAGGTCGGGTCGGTACGTAGTGATCATGCTGTCGTTGCCTGGAATGCTCGTATTCATTTCGGGCTTGCCACTGCTCGTATCGACTATGTCTATCCTGGTTTGTCATTTCTACCTCATCTATACGCTGGTAGACGTCAGTCATAGCCTCCCTAATGACATCCCTAATGTCATCTGCTTCCTCCATTTCCTCATCTGAACCTCTCTCTACCTGTGGATGATGACCAACATATGGTACTGCCTGATTGCATCTGCTCTTCAATACCTTAGCACCCTGATAGACCTTCAATCCTAAAGTATCATCATATTCCCTACATACCATAAGAGGTGTAGTGACCCGAACTTTTCCATGTTTATATATATTAATTGAGATTGATATTTACATGATTAAATGTTTCCAACATGTTAAGCAATCAAACTTGTTAAGACTTGATTAATTGAAATATGTTTCATATAGACAATTGACCACCCAAGTTGACCGGTGATTCACGAACGTTAAAACTTGTAAAAACTATATGATGACATATATATGGATATATATATATATATATATAGTTAACATGATACTATGATAAGTAAACATATCATTAAGTATATTAACAATGAACTACATATGTAAAAACAAGACTACTAACTTAATGATTTTTAAACGAGACATATATGTATAGATTATCGTTGTAAAGACATTTAATGTATATATATCATATTAAGAGATATTCATACATGATAATATCATGATAATATAATAATTTAAAATCTCATTTGATATTATAAACATTGGGTTAACAACATTTAACAAGATCGTTAACCTAAAGGTTTCAAAACAACACTTACATGTAACGACTAACGATGACTTAACGACTCAGTTAAAATGTATATACATGTAGTGTTTTAATATGTATTTATACACTTTTGAAAGACTTCAATACACTTATCAAAATACTTCTACTTAACAAAAATGCTTACAATTACATCCTCGTTCAGTTTCATCAACAATTCTACACGTATGCACCCGTATTCGTACTCGTACAATACACAGCTTTTAGATGTATGTACTATTGGTATATACACTCCAATGATCAGCTCTTAGCAGCCCATGTGAGTCACCTAACACATGTGGGAACCATCATTTGGCAACTAGCATGAAATATCTCATAAAATTACAAAAATATGAGTAATCATTCATGACTTATTTACATGAAAACAAAATTACATATCCTTTATATCTAATCCATACACCAACGACCAAAAACACCTACAAACACTTTCATTCTTCAATTTTCTTCATCTAATTGATCTCTCTCAAGTTCTATCTTCAAGTTCTAAGTGTTCTTCATATATTCTACAAGTTCTAGTTACATAAAATCAAGAATACTTTCAAGTTTGCTAGCTCACTTCCAATCTTGTAAGGTGATCATCCAACCTCAAGAAATATTTGTTTCTTACAGTAGGTTATCATTCTAATACAAGGTAATAATCATATTCAAACTTTGGTTCAATTTCTATAACTATAACAATCTTATTTCAAGTGATGATCTTACTTGAACTTGTTTTCGTGTCATGATTCTGCTTCAAGAACTTCGAGCCATCCAAGGATCCGTTGAAGCTAGATCCATTTTTCTCTTTTCCAGTAGGTTTATCCAAGGAACTTAAGGTAGTAATGATGTTCATAACATCATTCGATTCATACATATAAAGCTATCTTATTCGAAGGTTTAAACTTGTAAACACTAGAACATAGTTTAGTTAATTCTAAACTTGTTCGCAAACAAAAGTTAATCCTTCTAACTTGACTTTTAAAATCAACTAAACACATGTTCTATATCTATATGATATGCTAACTTAATGATTTAAAACCTGGAAACACGAAAAACACCGTAAAATCGGATTTACGCCGTCGTAGTAACACCGCGGGCTGTTTTGGGTTAGTTAATTAAAAACTATGATAAACTTTGATTTAAAAGTTGTTATTCTGAGAAAATGATTTTTATTATGAACATGAAACTATATCCAAAAATTATGGTTAAACTCAAAGTGGAAGTATGTTTTCTAAAATGGTCATCTAGACGTCGTTCTTTCGACTGAAATGACTACCTTTACAAAAACAACTTGTAACTTATTTTTCTGACTATAAACCTATAATTTTTCTGTTTAGATTCATAAAATAGAGTTCAATATGAAACCATAGCAATTTGATTCACTCAAAACGGATTTAAAATGAAGAAGTTATGGGTAAAACAAGATTGGATAATTTTTCTCATTTTAGCTACGTGAAAATTGGTAACAAATCTATTCCAACCATAACTTAATCAACTTGTATTGTATATTATGTAATCTTGAGATACCATAGACACGTATACAATGTTTCGACCTATCATGTCGACACATCTATATATATTTCGGAACAACCATAGACACTCTATATGTGAATGTTGGAGTTAGCTATACAGGGTTGAGGTTGATTCCAAAATATATATAGTTTGAGTTGTGATCAATACTGAGATACGTATACACTGGGTCGTGGATTGATTCAAGATAATATTTATCGATTTATTTCTGTACATCTAACTGTGGACAACTAGTTGTAGGTTACTAACGAGGACAGCTGACTTAATAAACTTAAAATATCAAAATATATTAAAAGTGTTGTAAATATATTTTGAACATACTTTGATATATATGTATATATTGTTATAGGTTCGTGAATCAACCAGTGGCCAAGTCTTACTTCCCGACGAAGTAAAAATCTGTGAAAGTGAGTTATAGTCCCACTTTTAAAATCTAATATTTTTGGGATGAGAATACATGCAGGTTTTATAAATGATTTACAAAATAGACACAAGAACGTGAAACTACATTCTATGGTTGAATTATCGAAATCGAATATGCCCCTTTTTATTAAGTCTGGTAATCTAAGAATTAGGGAACAGACACCCTAATTGACGCGAATCCTAAAGATAGATCTATTGGGCCTAACAAACCCCATCCAAAGTACCAGATGCTTTAGTACTTCGAAATTTATATCATATCCGAAGGGTGTCCCGGAATGATGGGGATATTCTTATATATGCATCTTGTTAATGTCGGTTACCAGGTGTTCACCATATGAATGATTTTTATCTCTATGTATGGGATGTGTATTGAAATATGAAATCTTGTGGTCTATTATTATGATTTGATATATATAGGTTAAACCTATAACTCACCAACATTTTTGTTGACGTTTTAAGCATGTTTATTCTCAGGTGATTATTAAGAGCTTCCGCTTTCGTATACTTAAATAAGGACGAGATTTGGAGTCCATGCTTGTATGATATTGTGTAAAAACTGCATTCAAGAAACTTATTTTGTTGTAACATATTTGTATTGTAAACCATTATGTAATGGTCGTGTGTAAACAGGATATTTTAGATTATCATTATTTGATAATCTACGTAAAGCTTTTTAAAACCTTTATCTATGAAATAAAGGTTATGGTTTGTTTTAAAAATGAATGCAGTCTTTGAAAAACGTCTCATATAGAGGTCAAAACCTCTCAACGAAATCAATTAATATGGAACGTTTTTAATCAATAAGAACGGGACATTTCAGTTGGTATCCGAGCGTTGGTCTTAGAGAACCAGAATTTTGCATTAGTGTGTCTTATCGAGTTTGTTAGGATGCATTAGTGAGTCTGGACTTCGACCGTGTTTACTTGAAAAATGATTGCTTAACAAATTTTGTTGGAAACTATATATTTTTAACATGTGAATATTATGTGATATATTAATCTCTTAACGCGTTTGATATTATGTGATAGATGTCTACCTCTAGAATAAGTCCCATTGACTCACCTAATAATAATGAAGAGTCAAATGTAAATTGGAATGATTCGTGGACTGATTCACAAGTTCCCGAAGAGGAACCGGAAGAAGAGTCGGAACCGGAAGAAGAATCGGAACCGGAAGAAGAATCGGAACCGGATGAAGAAATAGAACCGGTGGGGGAAATAATAAAACGGTTAAGTAAAAGAAAATCCTCAACCAACTGACCAAGGTTAATTATGGTCAATGGTGTTTCCGCCAAGGAAGCAAAATATTGGGAGGATTACCAATTCTCCGATGAATCGGATTCCGACGAGAATTCCGATGATGTTATAGAAATTACCCCAACTGAATTTAAAAAGGCAAAAGAAAATAATAAGGGAAAGGGCATAAAAATAGAGAAATCTAATTCCAACTCCGATGAACTTTATATGTATCGTCAACCCCCGAAGTCCTTAAGTTGTAACAATGACCCGGGAACCTCTAAACCACCAGGTTTTTCTAAACCAATGTGGAAAATGACGACTCGTATTAGGGGAACATCATATATCCCTAGAAACTTGGCAAAACGAACCAAAACCGAAAAAGAAGAAACAAGCGAGTCGGAATAAGATAGTTGTATTCGTGTGGTGTAATATATGTAATATAGTGTGCTTATGCTTTATGATATATGTAAAAATTGCTTGTATTAATAAGTATTTTTTTTTTTATGAATCTAACTCTTGTCTATTTTACAATATAAAAACACAAAATGGATAGACAACCCAATATTTTAAGAGACCTACCCGGAGACATGATTGATGAAATCTTGTCTAGAGTCGGTCAGAATTCTTCGGCACAACTATTTAAGGCGAGATCAGTTTGTAAGACATTCGAAGAACGTTCCAAGAATGCCTTGGTTTATAAAAGGCTTTCGTTCGAAAGATGGGGGATATCACATTGGGAAATCCATAAGTTACGATGTGTTTACTTTGACGCATATATTGCGGGGAACCCAAATGCTATTTTACGCAATGGGTTAAGAAATTATTTTGACTCAATATATCCGAATATTGGACTTCGTGATTTAGAAAAAGCGGCTAACATGCAACATAAAGAAGCATGTTATGCTTACGGATTAGTAATGTTCGCTTCTCACCAAAGTGAGAACAAGAACATCGGGCTACAACTATTAAACAAAACGTTTCCACAAGTGACGGAGTCGGTAATTGGGGTAAGAAATGAGGTTTTTAGATTGTTACGGGACTGTTGGACATTACGTAACCCTCGTCCCTTTGACGACGTTACAACACGCTGTCTTATCAACGGCCATAACGGTTATGTTCCACAAGACCAAGGATGGGAAGTAATCCTAGTAAAACCAGAATGCATGACTTGTTTCTGGACGTATGAATTACGTGTCTTTATTGCCTTTGCTGAACGACTTGTGTACTAGCTAGAATTATCTTCACAACCATCTTGTATCAAATTTATTGTGTGCTATATTTCATGCTATATGTAAAATAAGCGGTATTGTAAGTTTGTAAAATATTGTGTAAAAGTTTGAACGCGAAATATTATTATAATCAGTTTTTCATATAGAATTGTAGTAGTTGAATTGTATATTAGCTACTAAGTATGAACTTAACGGGTAGGTACTACCCGAATTTAAACTTATAAAACGCTAATATGAAGAAAAAGCTTTTATAAATGAGTTCATATTATGCTACGAAATACTATTAACTACTCTTAATATTCTGTATGATTAACTTGTTCCATTTGACTATTTTGAAGGAAATGGCACCGACTACTCGACACACCGTGAATATGAATGAAGAGGAATTCCGTACTTTTCTAGCTTCAAACATAGCCGCAGTACAGGCTGCGCTACATACCAACAATAACCGTGGATCTAGTAGTACAGGAAATCGTGTAGGATGTACCTACAAAGAATTCACTGCCTGCAAATCTTTGGAATTTGATGGAACCGAAGGACCGATCGGATTGAAACGGTGGACCGAGAAGGTCGAATCGGTGTTTGCCATAAGTAAGTGTACTGAAGAGGACAAAGTGAAGTACGCTACACATACCTTCACAGGTTCTGCGTTAACATGGTGGAATACCTATCTAGAGCAAGTGGGACAAGACGATGCGTACGCACTACCGTGGTCAGCATTCAAGCACTTGATGAATGAGAAGTACCGTCCCAGAACCGAGGTCAATAAGCTCAAGACAGAACTTAGAGGGTTACAAACCCAAGGATTTGATATTACCACGTACGAAAGACGATTCACAGAATTGTGCCTATTGTGTCCGGGAGCATTCGAAGATGAGGAAGAGAAGATCGACGCGTTTGTGAAAGGATTACCGGAAAGAATCCAAGAAGATATAAGTTCACACGAGCTCGCCTCCATACAACAGGCATGTAGAATGGCTCACAAACTAGTGAACCAGATTGAAGAAATAATTAAAGAACAGACTGCTGAAGAGGCCAATGTGAAGCAAGTCATAAGAAAGTAGGAGGAAAATGGTGATAAGAATCACCAATACAACAACAACAGCAATTACAACAATAATCGCAACAATTATCCCAACAATCGCAACATCAATCGCAACTACAACAAACGGCCCAACAACAACAACAACAACAACAACAACAACAACAACAACAGCAACTACAACAATCATCCCAACAACAATAATAACCGCAACAACAACAACAATCAGAAGCAGCTATGCCAAAGGTGTGAAAAGTATCACTCGGGGTTCTGCACCAAATTTTGCAACAAGTGTAAAAGAAATGGTCATAGCGCGGCGAAGTGTGAGGTCTACGGACCAGGGGTTAACAGAACGAAAGGAACAAATGGTGTCGGAACGAGTAATGGCGGAGCAAGTAGTGTCGGAGCAAGTTATGCAAATGTAGTTTGTTATAAATGTGGAAAACCGGGCCACATTATTAGAAATTGCCCGAACCAGGAGAACACGAATGGACAAGGCCGCGGAAGAGTTTTCAATATTAATGCGGTAGAGGCACAGGAAGACCCGGAGCTTGTTACGGGTACGTTTCTTATTGACAATAAATCTGCTTACGTTTTATTTGATTCAGGTGCGGATAGAAGCTATATGAGTAGAGATTTTTGTGCTAAATTAAGTTGTCCATTGACGCCTTTGGATAGTAAATTTTTACTCGAATTAGCAAATGGTAAATTAATTTCAGCAGATAATATATGTCGGAATCGAGAAATTAAACTGGTTAGCGAAACATTTAAGATTGATTTGATACCAGTAGAGTTAGGGAGTTTTGATGTGATAATCGGTATGGACTGGTTGAAAGAAGTGAAAGCAGAGATCGTTTGTTACAAAAATGCAATTCGCATTATACGAGAAAAAGGAAAACCCTTAATGGTGTACGGAGAAAAGGGCAACATGAAGCTACATCTTATTAGTAATTTGAAGGCACAAAAACTAATAAGAAAAGGTTGATATGCTGTTCTAGCACATGTCGAGAAAGTACAAACTGAAGAAAAGAGCATCAATGATGTTCCCATTGCAAAAGAATTTCCCGATGTATTTCTGAAAGAATTACCGGGATTACCCCCACATCGATCCGTTGAATTTCAAATAGATCTTGTACCAGGAGCTGCACCAATAGCTCGTGCTCCTTACAGACTCGCACCCAGCGAGATGAAAGAACTACAAAGCCAATTACAAGAACTTTTAGAGCATGGTTTCATTCGACCAAGCACATCACCGTGGGGAGCTCCTGTTTTGTTTGTCAAGAAGAAAGATGGTACATTCAGGTTGTGTATCGACTACCGAGAGTTAAACAAACTTACCATCAAGAACCGCTACCCACTACCGAGAATCGACGACTTATTTGATCAACTACAAGGCTCGTCTGTTTATTCAAAGATTGACTTACGTTCCGGGTATCATCAAATGCGGGTGAAAGAAGATGATATTCCAAAGACTGCTTTCAGAACACGTTACGGTCATTGCGAGTTTATGGTCATGCCGTTTGGTTTAACTAATGCACCAGCTGTGTTCATGGACCTTATGAACTGGGTGTGTGGACCATACCTTGACAAGTTTGTCATTGTTTTCATTGATGACATACTTATTTACTCAAAGAATGACCAAGAACACGGTGAACATTTGAGAAAGGTGTTAGAAGTATTGAGGAAGGAAGAATTGTACGCTAAGTTTTCAAAGTGTGCATTTTGGTTGGAAGAAGTTCAATTCCTCGGTCACATAGTGAACAAAGAAGGTATTAAGGTGGATCCGGCAAAGATAGAAACTGTTGAAAAGTGGGAAACCCCGAAAACTCCAAAACACATACGCCAGTTTTTAGGACTAGCTGGTTACTACAGAAGGTTCATCCAAGACTTTTCCAGAATAGTAAAACCCTTGACTGCATTAACGCATAAAGGGAAGAAATTTGAATGGAATGATGAACAAGAGAAAGCGTTTCAGTTATTGAAGAAAAAGCTAACTACGGCACCTATATTGTCATTGCCTGAAGGGAATGATGATTTTGTGATTTATTGTGACGCATCAAAGCAAGGTCTCGGTTGTGTATTAATGCAAGGAACGAAGGTGATTGCTTATGTGTCTAGACAATTGAAGATTCACGAACAAAATTATACGACGCATGATTTGGAATTAGGCGCGGTTGTTTTTGCATTAAAGACTTGGAGGCACTACTTATATGGGGTCAAAAGTATTATATATACCGACCACAAAAGTCTTCAACACATATTTAATCAGAAACAACTGAATATGAGGCAGCGTAGGTGGATTGAATTATTGAATGATTACGACTTTGAGATTCGTTACCACCCGGGGAAGGCAAATGTGGTAGCCGATGCCTTGAGCAGGAAGGACAGAGAACCCATTCGAGTAAAATCTATGAATATAATGATTCATAATAACCTTACTACTCAAATAAAGGAGGCGCAACAAGGAGTTTTAAAAAATGGAAATTTAAAGGATGAAATACCCGAAGGATCGAAGAAGCATCTTAATATTCGGGAAGACGGAACCCGGTATAGGGCTGAAAGGATTTGGGTACCAAAATTTGGAGATATGAGAGAAATGGTACTTAGAGAAGCTCATAAAACCAGATACTCAATACATCCTGGAACGGGGAAGATGTACAAGGATCTCAAGAAACATTTTTGGTGGCCGGGTATGAAAGCCGATGTTGCTAAATACGTAGGAGAATGTTTGACGTGTTCTAAGGTCAAAGCTGAGCATCAGAAACCATCAGGTCTACTTCAACAACCCGAAATCCCGGAATGGAAATGGGAAAACATTACCATGGATTTCATCACTAAATTGCCAAGGACTGCAAGTGGTTTTGATACTATTTGGGTAATAGTTGATCGTCTCACCAAATCAGTACACTTCCTGCCAATAAGAGAAGATGACAAGATGGAGAAGTTAGCACGACTGTATTTGAAGGAAGTCGTCTCCAGACATGGAATACCAATCTCTATTATCTCTGATAGGGATGGCAGATTTATTTCAAGATTCTGGCAGACATTACAGCAAGCATTAGGAACTCGTCTAGACATGAGTACTGCCTATCATCCACAAACAGATGGGCAGAGTGAAAGGACAATACAAACGCTTGAAGACATGCTACGAGCATGTGTTATTGATTTCGAAAACAGTTGGGATCGACATCTACCGTTAGCAGAATTTTCCTACAACAACAGCTACCATTCAAGCATTGAGATGGCGTCGTTTGAAGCACTTTATGGTAGAAAGTGCAGGTCTCCGATTTGTTGGAGTGAAGTGGGGGATAGACAGATTACGGGTCCGGAGATTATACAAGAAACTACCGAGAAGATCATCCAAATTCAACAACGGTTGAAAACCGCCCAAAGTCGACAAAAGAGCTAAGCTGACATTAAAAGAAAAGATATAGAATTTGAAATTGGAGAGATGGTCATGCTTAAAGTTGCACCTTGGAAAGGCGTTGTTCGATTTGGTAAACGAGGGAAATTAAATCCAAGGTATATTGGACTATTCAAGATTATTGATCGTGTCGGACCAGTAGCTTACAGACTTGAGTTACCTCAACAACTCGCGGCTGTACATAACACTTTCCACGTCTCGAATTTGAAGAAATGTTTTGCTAAAGAAGATCTCACTATTCCGTTAGATGAAATCCAAATCAACGAAAAACTTCAATTCATCGAAGAACCCGTCGAAATAATGGATCGTGAGGTTAAAAGACTTAAGCAAAACAAGATACCAATTGTTAAGGTTCGATGGAATGCTCGTAGAGGACCCGAGTTCACCTGGGAGCGTGAAGATCAGATGAAGAAGAAATACCCGAACTTTTCCATGTTTATATATATTAATTGAGATTGATATTTACATGATTAAATGTTTCCAACATGTTAAGCAATCAAACTTGTTAAGACTTGATTAATTGAAATATGTTTCATATAGACAATTGACCACCCAAGTTGACCGGTGATTCACGAACGTTAAAACTTGTAAAAACTATATGATGACATATATATGGATATATATATATATATATAGTTAACATGATACTATGATAAGTAAACATATCATTAAGTATATTAACAATGAACTACATATGTAAAAACAAGACTACTAACTTAATGATTTTTAAACGAGACATATATGTAACGATTATCGTTGTAAAGACATTTAATGTATATATATCATATTAAGAGATATTCATACATGATAATATCATGATAATATAATAATTTAAAATCTCATTTGATATTATAAACATTGGGTTAACAACATTTAACAAGATCGTTAACCTAAAGGTTTCAAAACAACACTTACATGTAACGACTAACGATGACTTAACGACTCAGTTAAAATGTATATACATGTAGTGTTTTAATATGTATTTATACACTTTTGAAAGACTTCAATACACTTATCAAATTGATCTCTCTCAAGTTCTATCTTCAAGTTCTAAGTGTTCTTCATATATTCTACAAGTTCTAGTTACATAAAATCAAGAATAATTTCAAGTTTGCTAGCTCACTTCCAATCTTGTAAGGTGATCATCCAACCTCAAGAAATATTTTTTTCTTACAGTAGGTTATCATTCTAATACAAGGTAATAATCATATTCAAACTTTGGTTCAATTTCTATAACTATAACAATCTTATTTCAAGTGATGATCTTACTTGAACTTGTTTTCGTGTCATGATTCTGCTTCAAGAACTTCGAGCCATCCAAGGATCCGTTGAAGCTAGATCCATTTTTCTCTTTTCCAGTAGGTTTATCCAAGGAACTTAAGTTAGTAATGATGTTCATAACATCATTCGATTCATACATATAAAGCTATCTTATTCGAAGGTTTAAACTTGTAAACACTAGAACATAGTTTAGTTAATTCTAAACTTGTTCGCAAACAAAAGTTAATCCTTCTAACTTGAATTTTAAAATCAACTAAACACATGTTCTATATCTATATTATATGCTAACTTAATGATTTAAAACCTGGAAACACGAAAAACACCGTAAAACCGGATTTACGCCGTCGTAGTAACACCGCGGGCTGTTTTGGGTTAGTTAATTAAAAACTATGATAAACTTTGATTTAAAAGTTGTTATTCTGAGAAAATGATTTTTATTATGAACATGAAACTATATCCAAAAATTATGGTTAAACTCAAAGTGGAAGTATGTTTTCTAAAATGGTCATCTAGACGTCGTTCTTTCGACTGAAATGACTACCTTTACAAAAACAACTTGTAACTTATTTTTATGACTATAAACCTATAATTTTTCTGTTTAGATTCATAAAATAGAGTTCAATATTAAACCATAGCAATTTGATTCACTCAAAACGGATTTAAAATGAAGAAGTTATGGGTAAAACAAGATTGGATAATTTTTCTCATTTTAGCTACGTGAAAATTGGTAACAAATCTATTCCAACCATAACTTAATCAACTTGTATTGTATATTATGTAATCTTGAGATACCATAGACACGTATACAATGTTTTGACCTATCATGTCGACACATCTATATATATTTCGGAACAACCATAGACACTCTATATGTGAATGTTGGAGTTAGCTATACAGGGTTGAGGTTGATTCCAAAATATATATAGTTTGAGTTGTGATCAATACTGAGATACTTATACACTGGGTCGTGGATTGATTCAAGATAATATTTATCGATTTATTTCTGTACATCTAACTGTGGACAACTAGTTGTAGGTTACTAACGAGGACAGCTGACTTAATAAACTTAAAACATCAAAATATATTAAAAGTGTTGTAAATATATTTTGAACATACTTTGATATATATGTATATATTGTTATAGGTTCGTGAATCAACCAGTGGCCAAGTCTTACTTCCCGACGAAGTAAAAATCTGTGAAAGTGAGTTATAGTCCCACTTTTAAAATCTAATATTTTTGGGATGAGAATACATGCAGGTTTTATAAATGATTTACAAAATAGACACAAGAACGTGAAACTACATTCTATGGTTGAATTATCGAAATCGAATATGCCCCTTTTTATTAAGTCTGGTAATCTAAGAATTAGGGAACAGACACCCTAATTGACGCGAATCCTAAAGATAGATCTATTGGGCCTAACAAACCCCATCAAAAGTACCGGATGCTTTAGTACTTCGAAATTTATATCATATCCGAAGGGTGTCCCGGAATGATGGGGATATTCTTATATATGCATCTTGTTAATGTCGGTTACCAGGTGTTCACCATATGAATGATTTTTATCTCTATGTATGGGATGTGTATTGAAATATGAAATCTTGTGGTCTATTATTATGATTTGATATATATAGGTTAAACCTATAACTCACCAACATATTTGTTGACGTTTTAAGCATGTTTATTCTCAGGTGATTATTAAGAGCTTCCACTGTCGCATACTTAAATAAGGACGAGATTTGGAGTCCATGCTTGTATGATATTGTGTAAAAACTGCATTCAAGAAACTTATTTTGTTGTAACATATTTGTATTGTAAACCATTATGTAATGGTCGTGTGTAAACAGGATATTTTAGATTATCATTATTTGATAATCTACGTAAAGCTTTTTAAAACCTTTATCTATGAAATAAAGGTTATGGTTTGTTTTAAAAATGAATGCAGTCTTTGAAAAACGTCTCATATAGAGGTCAAAATCTCGCAACGAAATCAATTAATATGGAACGTTTTTAATCAATAAGAATGGGACATTTCAAGAGGACCCCCTTGATCCCTATCTACACCCAAATACTCTCCAATGAGAGTAACAAAAATACCTCCTCCTATTATTCCCCCTTCCTGTATTCCTTCCACTATCTTAGACAAATAAAAACCAACACAGTAGGGGATATTAACAAAGCCTCTTGGGTCTCGAATACACTTAAGGTAAAATAAATCATGTAAGGTCATTTTCTCCTTGTTGTGACCTCTCTGTGTAATCGAGTTAGCCAGAAATCTATGAATTATACGAAGCTCGGCTCTGTTAATATGTAAGTAGGAGTGTGTTCCTGGCCGCCCAAAAACATTATAATCTGACATACGCCTCCAGACGGCGTTAGCATCAAAATTCCTATCTACCCTTTCACCATGATAAATCAAATTTGTACAATCGGGTAATAGTAATTCAGCGGGCGTATATATCTGTAAAGCTCTGGCCATGTCCAGTATGGACATCCTATACATCCTACGGTCAAGTATAAATCTAAGAAAACTTCTATCATCTAATCTAACTACATCCGCATTTAATGCTATAGTACTCATAAGCTCAACGCACCATTCCTTATATATAGGCCTACGAATGGTGAATTAACGTTCCCAATCGGGAAAAGAAGAGCTGCCATACCTTTGGATCAGATGCTGTCTAACTGAGTTAGCAAGTTGGACCCTTTCCAAAGGCTCCCAATCGATTACCCTCGACACTTCTACATTTTTCGTTACCAGTTTGAATTTGTTAATTTGATATGTTGGGTAATCTCTCCATCTCCGATCAAATCTCAATTGGGATGCAACTGTGTAGAGACCCGTCCTAAATCATCCAGACGAAGTCCATATCGATTATAAACGATTCACATAAGTTGATTACATCTCGAGGTACTTGACCTCTATATGATACATTTTACAAACATTGCATTCATTTTTGAAAAGACGATCTTTCATTACATCGAAAGTTGACTACATGCATACCATTTCGTAATATATCTTACTATAATTGACTTAATAATAATCTTGATGAACTCAACGACTCGAATGCAACGTCTTTTGAAATATGTCATGAATGACTCCAAGTAATATCTCTAAGATGAGCAAATGCACAGCGAAAGATTTCTTTCGTACCTGAGAATAAACATGCTTTAAAGTGTCAACCAAAAGGTTGGTGAGTTCATTAGTTTAACATAAATAATCATTTCATTATTTTAATAGGCCACAAGATTTCATATTTCCATTTCTCATAAACATACGTCCCATGCATAGAGACAAAAATATCATTCATATGGATTGAACACCTGGTAACCGACATTCACAATATGCATATAAGAATATCCTCATCATTCCGGGATCCTCCTTCGAACATGATATAAATTTCGAAGTACTAAAGCATCCGGTACTTTGGATGGGGCTTGTTGGGCCCAATAGATCTATATTTAGGATTCGCGTCAATTAGGGTGTCTGTTCCCTAATTCTTAGATTACCAGACTAAAAAGGGGCGTATTCGATTTAATAATCCAACCATAGAATGCAGTTTTAATTACTTGTGTCTATTTCGTCAAACATTTATAAAGCAGCGCATGTATTCTCAGCCCAAAAATATAAAGGGGAAAAAGGCAAATGAAACTCACGGTACTGTATTTTGTAGTAAAAATACATATGACGACATTTGAACAATGCAGGGTTGGCCTCGAATTCACGAACCTATATCATTTGTATATATATTAAAACGTATAGTTGTAATCGAACAAGTTTATATATATTATTATTAGTATTATGCTTGTTATTTTATTTGTTATATATATATATATATATATATATATATATATATATATATATATATATATATATATATATATATATATATATATATATATATATAGATAAATTTAGTATATTTTAATTTATATATATTAATATAACTAATATTTATCATTCATTATACATATTAATAATAATAATTTATATTAAAGTTTATATATGATAAGATATATCTTTATATTAGTTGTTATATTTGATATATAGCTTAGTTAATATCATTTTAACATTAAGAATATGATGATATGTAATATTAATATATATATATTTTTTTTTGTAATGTATTTTTATGTAAAAATATATATTTGTAATATTACTAATAATGATAATAATAACAATAGTTTTAGAAAAATGCTAACTTTGATAATGACAATAATGCTTAAATAATGGTTTTATTCATATTGGTGCTACAAATATTAACTGTAATGATAACACTAATAATAATACTACTGATAATAATAATAACCAAAATAATAATTTTACTGCTGGTGTAGTTTTGATAATAATATTAGTAATAACAATAATAAAAATAATAATCATAACTGTAATTGTACACATGATAATGATAATAATTGATAACTAATACCTTTTATAGTAAAAATAATAATAACCACAATACTTAATGATAATATTAGTAACCACAATAATGATAATATTATTAATCAGATTAATGATAATAATAATAATAATTATACTACCTATATAATTGATAATAATGTAAACTATATTAATATAAAACATAATATCCATAATAATAATCAACATGATAACCATAACTAATAATAATAATAAAAATAATAATAATAATAATAATAATAATAATAATAATAATAATAATAATAATAATAATAATAATAATAATAATAATAATAATAATAATAATAAAGAAGTATTAATACTTAAAATAAGATAACTACCTCAAAAAGACGCCTTAAAAATAAAACTGCCGTGTACGGGACTCGAACCCGAGACCTCTCGGTTAACCACGAATCCCCTCACCATCGAACCATTTTTATTTTTCTGCTTTAATACTCCATCTACATCTATATATTCGATATATATTTAACTGTTTTTCATCCTCTTCCTCAAAACTCAAATGACCAACACTGCTCGATCATATCAATCCATACTTTGAAATAGGTTCATGAATTATAAATGAAACACAATAAATCAGATTATGGATAATTGTATATGGAAAAACGAAATAAAAAAAATAAAAAAAAAACGTGACAAGAGAGCTGCTGCTGTTGCAGCCATATAGAAAAAAAAAATTGTTTTCGATTTTTAGAAGTTTTTGGATCATGATTCCTTCACGAAATATTTTCCAAATCGTTTGTATAAACTGTTGGAATCATCAATTTAACTTAACACACAAACATGAACTCGAATTTAATCTTTGTTCAAATATTTGACTTTTTGAAACGAAACTTTGACTTACGAATTTGAAGTCAATACAAGGAATTGGAAGTTGAGATTTTACAGGAAGTTTGAGTGAAGGATTCCTAACAACTTAGCATTATTACTTTTTGAAAATCGATTCGAATTTGAGGTTTGGATTAAAAGTTAGAACGAGTAGGGAAATGGTTTATATTTCTGTCTTTCTTTCTTTCGAGTATCAGTGGGAATTAAAAAGTATTAACATACAATCGATGTAGTAACATGATTGAAGTTATGGTTGTTTGTAGTAAGATTTTAGTTGACAAAAAAAAATCACGGGCGAAGAATAATTGAACTGAGAATGAGATTCAACAGATTGTACACCTTTTTCTGTTTTATAATATATTTAATTTTATTATTTAATAAATACATTAATTATAATACTGTTAATAAATAAAAAAAACACTAATAATAATAATAGATAAAAAAAATTATGATATCAATGAAAATAATACTTATACTTAATACTAATGATAATAATAATAGAAATGATAATAATATTAATGATCAAAATAATACTAATAATAGTAATAATGATAAAAATAATGATAATAATAATTTTTAAATAAAATGATAATTTTTATTAATAATAATAATAATCAATCATCATAATAACTATAATTTTACTACTAATAACAATGATACTAATAATGATAACAATAATATTGATATTAATGTATCAAATTTCATATCTATATGTTATAGATAGTATTGTTAATAATACTGATATTAATGTTAGCATTAATATTTATTTTAATAATAATGAAAGTGATAATAACACTATTAATAAAATAATTATATTTTAACTTGTAGTTAAATATAATGTATTAATAATATTTATAGTATATATTATATAATTGAATATTTAATACTTATACTTTTAATATATTACAATTTACATATAATCAATATTTATGTATATAAATCATATATATCCACACGACTATACATAGATATAATTATTTTTTTAAATATCCGGTTTTATTACGTACTAACTATATCAGATATATATATTGAAACAAATAAACTCAAGGTATACATTAAATACTTTGTTACGTTGACAAATTATACTTGAAATCATCCATATTCAATATACTCTCTATATTACACTAAACAGTTTTAAATAACATATTTTAATTAACTTAAGTTATCTTTCATAATAACTAAATCACATAATAGTTCATTTATTAATATATTTAATTTATAATATGTAAGTATTTACATATATAATTATTTATATATATACATTTCTATTTTCAATTAGGGGTTCGTGAATCGTCCGGAGATAGTCAAAGGTCAAATGATATATGAAACAATTCAAGATTTTTGAGATTCAGTTTAACAGACTTTGCTTATCGTGTCGAAACCATATAAAGATTAAGTTTAAATTTGGTCGGAAATTCCCGGGTCATCACAGTACCTACCCGTTAAAGAAATTTCGTCCCGAAATTTGAGTGAGGTCGTCATAGCTAACAATAAATATGTTTTCCTGACGAATATGAGCTGATAAATAGAGTTTTTATTATTATTGAAGAATACAGATAAAATAATTCAATTATTCGAAGAGCACGAATGAAGCTATCACAAAAGATTGAAATGAGGAAAATAAGATTCGCCTTAGCTTTTGACGTAGCCAGGGTTGAATTTAGAAAATAAGGTGCGTCTTAGTTTTTTTTTACATTGACTTGGTTGAATTCCGGAATTCAAGAGATTTAAAGAAAATCTTCAAAATCTAAAAGATTTGATTTTTCGGTGAGTAAGGAAATTAAGATCTCTATAATTAATTACGGTGATCTGCCTCGATTACTCTGACTGATATTTCCATTATAAATTAACTCTTCCGTTCCATTATCCTCACCATTCCTATATTTTCTTTCTTTGTTCATACATCCAAAAGATTGTGAAAATGTTTAATCCAGTTCTAATCCTTGATATTTTCCTAATTATCTTTTATGTCATTCTTCTTTTCAATCTTCCACCAGAAAAATATGTTTTCTCCTACTATTACCTTGGGGTGATACTATTCTTAATTCTACTGTGTCTTTATATTGCTCTTCATATTAATATCCACGGTTTGTAATCTTCGGGTTGTTATTGGGCTTTATATTTTCTCTTATATTTTGGATCTCTTTGCCTTTTTTATTGTCTTCTCGACCTCTAGTAAAGCGAGTAACGGTCCCGAATTCGTAGGTATAGAGTTTCGAATGACTATAATATTCTAAGCAGAGAGGAACGTATTAGCACGATTTGATTTGTCAAATTACCAGAATATTCAGGAAAGATAGAACTATCAGGAAGCTATGTTCTCAGTATGTTTGGAGATTAGGTAGAATATAAGAGTCGTGTAAATGGCACATGATGACATTATAGTCTGTGAATCATCACGTTTCATTAGAAACTCAGCATGACTTACCGTAATATAATCACGTTGATCAAGTGTCATTATATTATACTAACTCATGCATCAGTTCCCAACATTACTTCAATAACATTCATATTTTAAGCTCGAAAGTTTACAGAATATAGAAACTAACAGTTTCTATATGATGTAACACTGATAGCATGAAGAGATTAATGATTTCAGATAAGAATAGTTATGAAAATATCTTCAGAAATATGGAGGACATTTATAATGAAAGATACGATGATATCTTGGAATTTCTAATATCGAAGGATGGTGAAGAAAATTTGTCCGCAAGAGTTTGGAGTCAAAAGCAAGGTATTTGCTAAAGATTTCATCAGAAACAGAATCATCAGGATTCTTAATGTACAAGTTTAGTCATTGTATTTTGTTCAGAGACTCCTTCGTAGTTTGCTCAATCAGTTTTTCAGTTTCAAACTTTTTCTGAGCTTTGCCAACATACAATTCTTTATCATCAACTTTTAGCTGTTAGGGTCGTTTACAGTTTTTGTTGCTTCATTCAACTTTTTAAAATTCAGAGTATTAATTCGCAGACTAGGTGCTTTTCAGAATTTCAGAATGGAAGGTCATAGTTCTAAGAGATAAATGTTATATGGATACAAATAACTGTTGATGTGGAAACGTTGCGAGACTCAAAATACAGATTTTTTGATTCCCGGTAATTGGTATGGCAATTCTTGTTACAAGATGCGGATGAGTACATGATGAGACTTCAATAGGTAAATATAGTGATTTGTCAGAGGGATTTTAACCAAGGAGCGACGAAGTTGCTGGTACATCTGCTGGTAATATGGTGGAATATAAAAGGTTCTCTGGTAACAATAAAAAAATATGCATATAAATCAAGGTGATAACAAGGTTGTTTCGAACGAAAAGTCAAAGTTGACTTGCTGGAGCTGTGACAAAATTGGCTAATTTGGAAAAGGGATTGAAAAGTTATTTTCGGTAATAACAACACCAAAGGAGTTAGCACAGATACGTGTCAAATGTTTGTTCAGGTTCCGAGAGTTTTTCAGGTGCATAACTATAGGCATTAATCTTTTCTTCCGTAGATGAAGTGCGGTTGGTTCATCCTCTCGATTGAGGTGTTTTTCAAGGATCATGAAAGGTTTGAACGCAAATTGTAATCGTCAAGATACAAATGAGATTTAAGATGTAATCAAGTGGCAAACTTGAAGAATTGTTTAGTTTCATATGTTATAATCAATATTTTAATTCATTTTAATTGTCCAATGTTGGTAGTCCTCAGTTGATAGTCCACAGTTAGCAATTCAATAATTCATATATAGTTTAATTTATAATATTAGGATTAATTAATACATATCGTGACCCGTGTACATGTCTCAGACTCGATCACAACTCAAAGTATATATATTATTTGAGAATCAACCTCAACCCTGTATAGAGAACTCGATCATTACTGCATATAGAGTGTCTATGGTGATTCCAAATAATATATATAGATGTGTCGATATGATATGTTAAAACCTTGTATACGTGTCCCGATATTTAAAGTGCATAAAATAAATAACAGAAATTAAATGACGATAAATAAAATTGCGATAATTAAATTGTGATAAATAAACTGCGATAAATAAAATGTAATCAGTTAGCTAGGAACAGTTAGCATGGATTCTTAACAAAATTCCTCATAGTTAATTTGTTTGTTTCTAACAAATTTTATTTTGTCAAATGTTTTCTTCATTATACCACTTGTTGGATTCTGATAGGTCAAAATCCAAATATAAAATTGAATGAAAATGATTATTCTGCGGTGAACGGATACGTATATCTGTGGATGTAAATAGGATAGTAAACGACTGTTGAATCAGATTTGAAAGAATGTACAGTGTAACTTATTAACGTGAAGTCTAAATATTCCTCGGGTATTACCTACCCGTTAAAAATATTTTCACCATTAACAGTTTGTACAAAAGAAATTTTAATTACAATCTTTATGAAAACATATATACATATATATTTTCTTCAGATGTAATCATGGATTTTATGAGTTAATATGATATTAAACTCATTTGATTTTCGGTTTGAGCTAGAATAAATAATCTCTAAAACTTTTAGAAACCACATATTCCTCGCAGAATATTTCTTCAATGAACTTATGAATTAATACTTCATCGTTCATTGTTGTTGGTACTCCTTGGTATCTATGATGCGTATGACGTTGATGTTCGTGTGACAGATTCTGAAGTTGAGGTTTGCGATGCGGTTGTTGTTGGTGGTGGTAATGGTATTGTTGGCGTTGATTATGGCGGTACTGGTTATGCTGCTGGTGCTGCTGCTGGTGTTTGTACTCTTTGCACCATATTATTTAAAGCCACTACCCGAGCACGAAGCTCGTTGACTTCTTCTATTACACCGGGGTGATTTTCGGTTCGGACGAGCGGATAAATATGATCTAGAATTTGGTATAGTATATAATCATGACGATATATTCTGTAAATGAGAGAAAAAATGGTGTTTCGGACAGGTTCGCCGGTAAGTGCTTCAGGTTCTTCGCCAAGGGGGCAATGTGGTGGATGAAAAGGATCACCTTCTTCTTGTCTCCAATGATTGAAGAGGCTACGAACCCAGCCCCAATTCATCTAGAATAGATGATGGCTAATCGGTTGATCCATTCTGGTTACACTGCTTTCGGAGCTCGAGTGAAAATCCATGTCGGATTAGCTGTCAGAATCCGAGGAATTCGAACTGGTTGAGAGATCCATCTCGTACGATCAGATGGAGGATTTTCGATATGAATTAGATTATAGGATGTAGATTAGTATCCTGCAATACGTAATTTACATGTGCATATATAATACTAAAATCCCATAAGTTACGGAAGAATATACGGAAGCTGTCAGGAAAAGTCTACAGTAGCATATACGCTAAGATATGAATTATCAGATACGCTAAGATATGAATTTTGTCTATACACTATTCATGCAATCATTGCAGTAAGATGTGTCTAGACTAAGAATGATAAGCAGATAATTTCCTAAGGATGATAAACTGATGATTTTCGACAAAAATGATAAGCAAAATTTTTAACATGCAGACACGGTCGAAGTCCAGACTCACTAATGCATCCTAGCGAATTATCAGTTATACACACTAATGCAGACCTGGTTCGCTAAGACCACCGCTCTGATACCAACTATAGAGACCCGTCCTAAATCATCCAGACGAAGTCCATATCGATTATAAACGATTCACATCAGTTGATTACATCGCAAGGTACTTGACCTCTATATGATACATTTTACAAACATTGCATTCGTTTTTTGAAAAGACGATCTTTCATTACATCGAAAGTTGACAACATGCATACCATTTCGTAATATATCTTACTATAACTGACTAAATAATAATCTTGATGAACTCAACGACTCGAATGCAACGTCTTTTGAAATATGTCATGAATGACTCCATGTAATATCTCTAAGATGAGCAAATGCACAGCGGAAGATTTCTTTCATACCTGAGAATAAACATGCTTTAAAGTGTCAACCAAAAGGTTGGTGAGTTCATTAGTTTAACATAAATAATCATTTCATAATTTTAATAGACCACAAGATTTCATATTTCCATTTCTCATAAACATACGTCCCATGCATAGAGACAAAAATATCATTCATATGGATTGAACACCTGGTAACCGACATTCACAATATGCATATAAGAATATCCCCATCATTCCGGGATCCTCCTTCGGACATGATATAAATTTCGAAGTACTAAAGCATCTGGTACTTTGGATGGGGCTTGTTGGGCCCAATAGATCTATCTTTAGGATTCGCGTCAATTAGGGTGTCTGTTCCCTAATTCTTAGATTACCAGACTAAAAAGGGGCATATTCGATTTAATAATCCAACCATAGAATGTAGTTTTAAATACTTGTGTCTATTTCGTCAAACATTTATAAAGCAGCGCATGTATTCTCAGCCCAAAAATATAAAGGGGAAAAAGGCAAATGAAACTCACAGTACTGTATTTTGTAGTAAAAATACATATGACGACATTTGAACAATGCAGGGTTGGCCTCGGATTCACGAACCTATATCATTTGTATATATATTAAAACGTATAGTTGTAATCGAACAAGTTTATATATATTATTATTAGTATTATGCTTGTTATTTTATATGTTATATATATATATATATATATATATATATATATATATATATATATATATATATATATATATATATATATATATATATAGATAAATTTAGTATATTTTAATTTATATCTATTAATATAACTAATATTTATCATTCATTATACATATTAATAATAATAATTTATATTAAAGTTTATATATGATAAGATATATCTTTATATTAGTTGTTATATTTGATATATAGCTTAGTTAATATCATTTTAACATTAACAATATGATGATATGTAATATTAATATTTTTTTTTTTGTAATGTATTTTTATGTAAAAATATATATTTGTAATATTACTACTAATGATAATAATAACAATAGTTTTAGAAAAATGCTAACTTTGATAATAACAATAATACTTAAACAATGGTTTTATTCATATTGGTGCTACAAATATTAACTGTAATGATAACACTAATAATAATACTATTGATAATAATAATAACCAAAATAATAATTTTACTGCTGGTGTAGTTTTGATAATAATATTAGTAATAACAATAATAAAAATAATAATCATAACTATAATTGTACACATGACAATGATAATAATTGATAACTAATACCTTTTATAGTAAAAATAATAATAACCACAATACTTAATGATAATATTAGTACCCACAATAATGATAATATTATTAATCAGATTAATGATAATAATAATAATTATACTACCTATATAATTGATAATAATGTAAACTATATTAATATAAAACATAATATCCATAATAATAATCAACATGATAACCATAACTAATAATAATAATAAAAATAATAATAATAATAATAATAATAATAATAATAATAATAATAATAATAATAATAATAATAATAATAATAATAATAATAATAATAATAATAATAATAATAATAATAATAATAATAATAATAAAGAAGTATTAATACTTAAAATAAGATAACTACCTCAAAAAGACGCCTTAAAAATAAAACTGCCGTGTATGGTACTCGAACCCGAGACCTCTCGGTTAACCACACATCCCCTCACCATCGAACCATTTTTATTTTTCCGCTTTAATACTCCATCTACATCTATATATTCGATATATATTTAACTGTTTTTCATCCTCTTCCTCAAAACTCAAATGACCAACACTGCCCGATCATATCAATCCATACTTTGAAATAGGTTCATGAATTATAAACGAAACACAATAAATCAGATTATGGATAATTGTATATGGAAAAACAAAATAAAAAAAATAAAAAAAACGTGACAAGAGAGCTGCTGCTGTCGCAGCCATATAAAAAAAATATTGTTTTCGATTTTTAGAAGTTTTTGGATCATGATTCCTTCACGAAATATTTTCCAAATCGTTTGTATAAACTGTTGGAATCATCAATTTAACTTAACACACAAACATGAACTCGAATTTAATCTTTGTTCATATATTTGACTTTTTGAAACGAAACTTTGACTCACGAATTTGAAGTCAATACAAGGAATTGGAAGTTGAGATTTTACAGGAAGTTTGAGTGAAGGATTCCTAACAACTTAGCATTATTACTTTTTGAAAATCGATTCGAATTTGAGGTTTGGATTAAAAGTTAGAACGAGCAGGGAAATGGTTTATATTTCTGTCTTTCTTTCTTTCGAGTATCAGTGGGAATTAAAAAGTATTAACGTACAATCGATGTAGTAACATGATTGAAGTAATGGTTGTCTGTAGTAAGATTTTAGTTGACAAAAAAAAAAAATCACGGGCGAAGAATAATTGAACTGAGAATGAGATTCAACAGATTGTACACCTTTTTCTGTTTTATAATATATTTAATTTTATTATTTAATAAATACATTAATTATAATACTGTTAATAAATAAATAAAAAACACTAATAATAATAATAGATAAAAAAAAATTATGATATCAATGAAAATAATACTTATACTTAATACTATTGATAATAATAATAGAAATGATAATAATATTAATGATCAAAATAATACTAATAATAGTAATAATGATAAAAATAATGATAATAATAATTTTTAAATAAAATGATAATTTTTATTAATAATAATAATAAATCATCATAATAACTATAATTTTACTACTAATAACAATGATACTAATAGTGATAACAATAATATTGATATTAATGTATCAAATTTCATATCTATATGTTATAAATAGTATTGTTAATAATACTGATATTAATATTAGCATTAATATTTATTTTAATAATAATGAAAGTGATAATAACACTATTAATAAAATAATTATATTTTAACTTGTAGTTAAATATAATGTATTAATAATATTTATAGTATATATTATATAATTGAATATTTAATACTTATACTTTTAATATATTACAATTTACATATAATCAATATTTATGTATATAAATCATATATATCCACACGACTATACATAGATATAATTATTTTTTTAAATATCCGATTTTATTACGTACTAACTATATCAGATATATATATTGAAACAAATAAACTCAAGGTATACATTAAATACTTTGTTACGTTGACAAATTATACTCGAAATCATCCATATTCAATATACTCTCTATATTACACTAAACAGTTTTAAATAACAGATTTTAATTAACTTAAGTTATCTTTCGTAATAACTAAATCACATAATAGTTCATTTATTAATATATTTAATTTATAATATGTAAGTATTTACATATATAATTATTTATATATATACATTTCTATTTTCAATTAGGGGTTCGTGAATCGTCAGGAGATAGTCAAAGGTCAAATGATATATGAAACAATTCAAGATTTTTGAGATTCAGTTTAACAGACTTTGCTTATCGTGTCAAAACCATATAAAGATTAAGTTTAAATTTGGTCAGAAATTCCCGGGTCATCACAACTGTTCTTCATGAATCGTTGGGTGTTGTACTATCGGATGCATTGGAAATACTACGTAGGCATCAACATATTCTTGTTGCGGATCATAATAAGGTATGTGTTGATCAGGTTGTTGTTGTTGTTCCTGTTGTTGCTCCGGTTCATATTGCATTTCTGGTTCTGGTTCTGGAGCAGGTTGTCTAGATGATGATGATGCACCATCAGTATCGGTAAATCTCTGTAAAACATATTAAACACAAAATTTGTGCATCCAAATATGCATTAGTGTTAGCAAAATAACAATTTGAAACAATTACAATAACATATTTAATCAAAATTAAACTTATACACATTTTCACAATTTTAACAATTCTACACTTTTTCAAATAAGCATATATGAAAATGTTTACAAAGTTCATAAGTATTCAACTCAAATAACATGTTAAAACAACCATTACTAGCAATTAAACAAGTTTCAAATGGCATTTACATCAATTTAATCAAGTTCATGAATTTTAGACCTAAAAAGTCTACTTTAATTCTCAAAAATCATGTTTAGGATCAAAGTTTGGATCATTTAGCTACCTAAACATGTTACACTACTTAATTTAGCAATAATTCATGACAAAAATCGGCCATAACCTGTTTATATCAAAAAGCTCCAAATTGCTCAAGAACACAAACCCTAGATTTCTAAAAATTTTGAAGTTTTTGGCTTCAAATCATGTCAAATAGCATCAATCTAGGTTATACATGCATAAAATACTAACAATTTAACTCTAATTACACTAGAAATTAACAAAATCAAATTAGGTAAAATATAGCTCAAGAACACTAAAAATCAAATTTAAAGAGGTTTAGGGGTGAAATCTTTACCTTCTTTGAAAAGCTTCTGAACAATTTCATGATTAGAGCGAGAAATTTGACGAATTATGGTAAAAAATTGCGAATTTTAGAGAGGTTTTTGGGTTATTTTCGTGTGTTTGTGTGTGTGTTGTGGTGAAGACAGAACAGGCGACTGGAGTTTTGTAACCTGCCCAGTTTTTTCCTCCTATGCGACAGCATGGATATACAGGCCAAACCCCATACGATCGCATGGGGTGCAGGTACTTTTTTTTTATTTATAAAACCTTATACTTTTAACACAAAATAATTAAATTAAATTTTAAAATTTTGCTTTCTTTTTATTTAGGACGAGGTCGTTTCGGATCGTTGTCCTAGTCCATCACTCGACAAAATTTTAAAAATTTGTTATTTCAAAGCGTTGTTTTAAAAGCAAAGATTTTTGGATTTTTTAAATGTTTTTGGCATACTTTAATTCAATAAGATTAAAAATAATGATAATAAAAGTTCTCGTCCCTCCCTTAGGTAGAGCAATTTCAGTTCAACGACTTAGTTTTCAACTCACGACGAATTTTTAAAATCACATTTTTAACTTAATGAAATAAAGTAAATTTTTTTTTTAAATTCACACCAGACATAAATTTAAAATGCATTAAAAATTCAAATTAATATCATTAAAAATTCACACCAAACTTATATTATATTTTTGTTTTTATACATACAAACTTATATTAAAAATATTAATTTCTCAAATATTTACAAACTTAAATATATTGATTTTACAAAGTTTACAATAATAATTTAATATTAATATATTAATTTTAAAAACAAGGTAAAAATTAAAATTAAAAATCTTTTTGGTGTTTTACCCCACTTTAATCAATCAAATATTATCAAAAATATACGCCCCTCTTTTCGGTAAAGTTATTTCGGTTCCATAACCTAGTTTTACTCCTGACGAATTTTTGAAATATTTTGGTTTGATTGATTAAAGATATTTATACCTTAAGAATAAACGGTAAATTTCGTAGTGATGTAATAAATTTTTGTATGATATCAATAATTTCAGTTACGCATACCTAATTTTATTGAATACCAATTTAATACTTTATAGCGAACGATTCAGCGTTTATTATCAAAAGGTTAAAAGCAATAAATAAAAATAAAAACTGTACATACTTACCTGTGAGAAAGAATTCTCAGAGACCTACTTTAGCTGACTCATAGGAGAGTCCTGTTATTTGGTTCTCCATAGCTACATAAACATAACCTCGATTCTTCAATATCTTTTCTTCTAAACATATGAACGGTCCTTCTCTGCATAGAGTAACAAATTCGGTATTTGAATATGTTTGATTATTTGAACATTTTGTGACAACCCGGAAATTATCAACCAAATTTAAACTTTAATCTGTATATGTTTCCGACACAATAAGCAATATTTGTTAAGTTAAATTTCAAGAATTTTAAACTATGTTCATACATTCATTCAACCTCGACCAAGTTCCAACGATTCACGAACCATTAAACGAATATGATTATATATGTATATGTGTATATATATTATAACTTGAAACGTAAACAAAATATTAGATTAAATACTTTATATGATTGTATCTGTTTCAAAATGTTTATCAATGGAATTAGAAGATAAGATCAAATGATTGAATTATCAGATATATTAAATTATGATTACAAGTCTCTGTTGAAAGGCCCACGTTGATTTGAGAAATCTTTCCATTTTAACAATATTCGGAAAATGGTAAAGTAATTTATAAATAAGAACAAATTGTCAATCATTGAGAACTAGACAAAGGATAGTGGAAGATTGAATCTCATAAAGACTCGATTGATCTATTTAGTTTCAAACGTACAAAAACGTTTTCAGTTTAAAAAGAACTTTATTATTAAAACGTATATAACTTTTATAAATATCTAGAACCACTTTTGACAACTCATTACTTAACTAGTATGATAAAGATAACGATATTTATATTTTATTTTATTAAATATATATAACGATTTAAATTAATATTATATATATTTATACGCGTATAATACGTACATAGTTTTATACTTTTACTATACTTAAATTTTACCTTTACTTTATTTTTACTTTACTTTAACTTTAATAATTCACTTTAATAATTCATACTTTAATAATTTATACTTTAATAATTCACTTTAATAATTCATACTTTAATAATTCACTTTAATAATTCATACTTTAATAATTCACTTTAATAATTTATACTTTAATAATTCACTTTAATAATTTAAAAATCTATTATAAATAGAATTCAATAGGTTTCATTATTTCATAGAAACTTGAAAATATTTTTCTCTAAACTCTCTCAATCGATTTACATATATATATTTACTCCGTATTATTTCAAGATATTATTAGTATACATAAAATATTACGACGGAGTGTTGTCCGAGTGATTTCGAAATTGTTTTTCGAGTAGGATAGGATTAAGGAAATTATGGGTTATAGCTATGGAGGTGATTGAGTATGGTTCATGGGTATGCTCGTGAGGTCAATATAGTGTTTATCATTTCCGTTGCGTCTACGTACCTTTCCTGCAATATTGAATCTCAATATTGATACGTGAGTACTCATAATTTAACTTTTACATACTAATAGTGTATCCCTGACTAGTGCTCGAGTATTTAGGATTATGCATGCTTGTAATTTTGATATTGCCCTTAGACAGGTTAGGTTGAATCTTGAATTAGTTACACTTGCGGTTGAGATAAGGTATAAGATATGCGTGTCCTTGGAAAGCTAGCGAAAAATTAAGAACTTTTCCTTTAGATATCGAATGGTTTCGATGAACGGATTAGAAGTTATAATCAATTGAATTTTCGATATTTTTATTAAAAATGATTATTATTATCGTCATTTTTATCGTCGTTCTAGTTTTATCTTATTATTATCATTATTATTATCTTTATCAATAAAAGGGATTTATCATTAAAAATTGTTTTTTTATTACTATCGTTATTATCGTTAAAGTTATAATTAGTATTATTATTATTATCCAATTAACATTATTATTATTATTATTATTATTATTATTATTATTATTATTATTATTATTATTATTATTATTATTATTATTATCATTATTAATATATATATATATATATATCATTATTTAAAAATGGTTATTGTTATTGTTATTATTATTATTACTATATTATCATTAAGATAATTATTAGTATTATCGTTAATAATATTATAGTAACTATCATTATTAATATTAGTGTAATTAAAACAAATAATTGTAACACCTAAATATTTTGATTACTATTATTATCATTATTATGAACACGATATAAAAGACGATTAAAAGCTATTAAATGAAACGATTAGGAAATAATGAGTAAGAGTATCATGATGAAATTAAAATATTATAAGATATTAATTTAGATAAAATTATCGTTCTTATTATTTTTATCATTACTATTATTATTAAAAGTATCGTTAGTATTAAAACTATCATTTTAACAAAAATTATCATTTTAATAGAAATGTCATTGTTACTATAAAATATCATTATTATTATTATTTTAAATAGAATTATTATTTTAAAGATAATATTAAAAATTATCGTAAATATTAAAGTTATCATAATTAGAATTATCGTTTTATCATAATGTCATCTTAGTAATTATAAATATTGATATTTTTATAATAATAATTATTATTACAAAATAATACAACTTAATTACTATCATTATAGATATTATTTTATCAAATAAATATGTGATACAAACATATTTTACTACGTGTAATAACTTACTTTAATAATACCTATCATATTATCTTTATGATATTAAATGAACCCTATAAATTTTATTACTTAATATATATAAAAGTATATTTTATTATATAAATTTAATATAAAATTTTATTTATTAATAAATAAATTATATTATTTACTCTAATAAATCTTTTAAAAATATTTAAAAATATAAAACGACGATATTTAAACTATATATTAATCATGTATAGATTTTTAGAAATTATTTTGAGTCAAATTTACTTTTGTTGACTTTTGAATATTAGTCTCGAGCATTAGGATTGTGGTACACTATGACTTGACCTAATTTGTTAGACAAATATTGACCAACATATAAATATATATAATTAATTTAGGTTCATGAATCCGAGGCCAACCTTGCACTTGTTCAATGACGTTATATGTATTTTTACTACGAAATACAGTATGGTGAGTTTCATTTGCCTTTTTACCCTTTATATTTTTGGGCTGAGAATACATGCGCAACTTTTATAAATGTTTTACGAAATAGACACAAGTACGTGAAACTACATTCTATGGTTGAATTATCGAAATCGAATATGCCCCTTTTTATTAAGTCTGGTAATCTAAGAATTAGGGAACAGACACCCTAATTGACGCGAATCCTAAAGATAGATCTATTGGGCCTAACAAACCCCATCCAAAGTACCGGATGCTTTAGTACTTCGAAATTTATATCATGTCCGAAGGAGGATCCCGGAATGATAGGGGATATTCTTATATGTATCTAGTTAATGTCGGTTACCAGGTGTTCACCATATGAATGATTATTTTTGTCTCTATGCATGGGACGTATATTTATGAGAACTGAAAATGAAATTCTTGTGGTCTATTAAAATGATGGAAATAAATGATTATGATAAACTAATGAACTCACCAACCTTTTGGTTGACACTTTAAAGCATGTTTATTCTCAGGTGTTAAAGAAATCTTCTGCTGTGCATTTGCTCATTTTAAAGATATTACTTGGAGTCTTTCATAGCATATTTCGAAGAACGTTGCATTCGAGTCATTGAGTTCATCAAAGATTATTATTAAATCAATTTATAGTTGGATAGTGGATATTATGAAATGGTATGCATGCCTATCAATTTTCGATGTAAAGAAAGTTTGTCTTTTAAAAACGAATGCAATGTTTGTAAAATTTATCATATAGAGGTCAAATACCTCGCAATGTAATCAACTATTGTGAATCGTTTATAATGTATATGAACGGGTCCTTTCAGTTGGTATCAGAGCGGTGGTCTTAGCGAACCAGGTCTGCATTAGTGTGTCTAACTGATAAGTCGATAGGATGCATTAGTGAGTCTGGACTTCGACCGTATCTGCATGTCAAAAGTTTTGCTTATCATTTTGTGTCGAAAATTAACTACTTATCATCCTCAGAAAATTACCTGCTTATCATTTTTAGTCTAAGACACGTCTTGCTGTATTGATTGCATGAATAGTGTATAGACAAAAATTCATATCTTAGCATATCTGCTAAATCATATCTTATCGTATCTGTTACTTTAAACTTTGCCTGACATATCCCGCAAAGTCCTCCGTAATCTACGAAATCTTTTGATCTATATATATATATATATATATATATATATATATATATATATATATATATATATATATATATATATATATATATATATATATATATATATATATATATATATATTCTATGTAATTAGAATACCATCCGTTAGCCAAAATCATTTCATATCGAAAAAAAATCCTTTATCCAATCGTACGAAATGGAATTCGTCATCAGTTCAAGTCACTCAGATTCCGAAATGGAATCCCATTCAAGCTCCGAAAGCAGTGTGACTGAAATAGATCAACCAATCAGTCATCACCTATTCTGGATGAATTAGGGATGGGTTCGTAGTGTCACACCCCCAAATTAGGGCCTAGGGTATTTGTGACTAATTATATCAAATCACGGTTGTATAAACGAGAACGACTCTATATGAGACGTTTTGAATAAAACATTTATTAATAAAACAGCGGAAGCATTAAAAGTTTTACATCAAATTTAAACTGAAATAATAATAATAGTCTTAATGCAAAGTAATGTAATGAAATGAAGACTCCATGTAGCAGCATTCAATTCATCAGGTAGCACTCATGGCAATCATCTTATTCGTCACCTGAGACAAAACATGCTTAAAGTGTCAACCAAAAAGGTTGGTGAGTTCATTAGTTTATCAAAATCAATCATTTCCGTTATAATAATAGGCCACAAGATTTCAGTTTCATAAATATCCGTACACTAGCAAGTGTATAAAAGCATTCTATAAGTTGTAGGCACCCGGTAACAAGCCTTAACGTTCATGTTTTACCCTCTGAAGTACACCAGATCAGGTGTGTATAAAATAACCTCGAAGTACTAAAGCATCCCATAGTCAGGATGGGGTTTGTCAGACCCAATAGATCTATCTTTAGGATTCGCGCCTACCGTACATAGACAAGTAGTTTAATGTTACCAAGCTAAGGGTATATTTCTGGTTTAAACCCACATAGAATTAGTTTTAGTACTTGTGCCTATTTCGTAAAACATTTATAAATCAGCGCATGTATTCTCAGCCCAAAAATATATATAAAAAGGGAGCAAATGAAACTCACCTTAAATAGCAGTTGAAGTATTCCACACAAGAAAGGAAAGTAAAGCAAGTAAGTGACCGAGATATCAACTAGAAGTAGTTCTTTAAGAGAGAAATGAGAGATTAAGGTGTAAGTTTGAAATGAGAAATGTATGTGGTATTTATAGTTGAAAATGTTAGGTAAAAAAAATTAAAATAAAATAAGTAAATCTTAAAAGTTAAAATAAGAAAAATTATTTTGTATTTTTATTAAAAGTAAATCTTAAAAGTTAAAATAAGAAAAAGTAGTTTGTATTTTTATTAAAAGTAAAATCTTAAAAGTTAAAATAAGAAAAAGTAGTTTGTATTTTCATTAAAAGTAAAATCTTAAAAGTTAAAATAAGAAAAAGTATTTTGTATTTTTATTAAAAGTAAATTTTAAAAGTTAAAATAAAAAAAAGTAGTTTGTATTTTTATTAAAAGTAAAATCATAAAAGTTAAAATAAGAAAAAGTAGTTTGTATTTTTATTAAAAGTAAAATCTTAAAAGTTAAAATAAGAAAAAGTATTTTGTATTTTTATTAAAAGTAAATCTTAAAAGTTAAAATAAGAAAAAGTAGTTTGTATTTTTATTAAAAGTAAAATCATAAAAGTTAAAATAAGAAAAAGTAGTTTGTATTTTTATTAAAAGTAAAATCTTAAAAGTTAAAATAAAAAAAGTATTTTGTATTTTTATTAAAAGTAAATCTTAAAAGTTAAAATAAGAAAAAGTAGTTTGTATTTTTATTAAAAGTAAATCTTAAAAGTTAAAATAATAAAAAGTAGTTTGTATTTTTATTAAAAGTAAATCTTAAAAGTTAAAATAAGAAAAAGTAGTTTGTATTTTTATTAAAAGTAAATCTTAAAATAAAAGTAGTTTGTATTTTTATTAAAAGTAAATCTTAAAAGAAAAAGTAGTTTGTATTTTTGTATTTATTTATTAAAAGTAGATATAGTTTTATTTTTTTTTTGTATAAAATTCTAAAAAAAAATTTGTTTAATATATTTCTAAGAACATTTAACATTTTATTTCTATATTTGTTTAATTATTAAATACGAATTTTATATAAAAATTATTATTATATTTAGTTTTTATAAAAATTAAAATTTATGATTATTAATTTATAGTTTTTATTAGTTTTATAAATGTTATAATATTATGTATTATTTAGTTAATTATATATTCTATTAACTAAATAACAAAAGTAATATAAATATTATATATATATTCATTGATGTAATTATGTTATATTATATATCATAATCTTATTTATAATATTTATAATTATATTATTTATTTTAAGCGTACGTTTATTCTGTCAACGTTAAATTTATTCGTATATAACAACTCTAGGTATTTTAGTAAAATCGGAAGTCGAAAAGTGAGGGTTGTTATAGTACCTACCCGTTAAAAGAAATTTCGTCCCGAAATTTAGTTTTTGCCATCAATCAGCGTTGTTCGTACCTAAACGAGGATATTTACGTTTTATCTGGTCTTCACGTTCCCAGGTAGGTTCGGGGCCTTCGTGAATTCCAACGGATAGAATATTTTCTGTTTCATGCATTTAAATAATACGAACCCTAATTTCTTACAGGTTCTTCTATAAAGTGCATTTTATCATTAATGCGGAGGTTATCTAAAGGATTAATAAGAGTGTCATTTGACTAGGTTATCCTCAAAAGGGATGATGGTGTTATACGAGCATTTTAGTAAACTGAACACATGAAATGTGTTATGAATAGTATTGAGCTTATTTAAAACTTTGAGTGTTTATGTCACAATATTAGGGTAGACAAAACAGAGAGTAGTTCATGAAAATTATAGTCATGAAGTTTGATAGAGATCATCATTGTTTACAACAAGAATATTGTAATGATGAATATAAGTTGAAAAAATAAAGTTTTATCACTACTGAATAATATGGATAAAAAGATTTGATTATAGGAAGCATATAAACGAAGCTATTGTAAAAGAGTGAATGAGAAATTAAATGTTCGCCTTAACTTTTGACGTAGTCACGATTGATTTTTGGAATTCAAGGGAGTAAAGGAATTCTTCGTAATCCATAAGATTTGATTCTCCGGTAATTAAGGAATTTGAAATTTTCTTTGATTAAATGAGGTGAATTGCTTCAATTGCTGTGTTTGGAATTTTGCTATAAATTAGCTTCTTCCGTTTCATTATCTTCACCACTTCTATACTTTCTTCCTCAATTCATACTTCCAAAGATTGTGAGAATGCTCCATCCAGTTCTTATCCTGGATATTTTTCTGACTATCATTTCAGTCATTCTTCTTTTTCATTTACCACTAGAGGAATTTGTTTTCTTCTACTATTACCTTGGGGTTATAGTGTTTTTAATTCTCCCATGTCTTTACGTTGCAATACGTATTGATATACACGGTTTGTAATTTCGGTATCGTTATCGGGCTACATATTTTCCCTTATATGTCGGAGCTCTTTGCCTTTTTATTCTCCTCTCGACTCTAAGTAAAGCGAGTAATGGTCCAGAATTTGTAGGTATGAAGTTTCGAATGGACCTACTGTTCTAAGCGTAATATCACAATTTGATTTGGTAAATTACCAGAATTACTGAGGATAGAACTATCAAGAATATATTTGCTTGATATGTTCAGAGATTAAGTAGAATGTAAGAGTCGTGTAACATTTCAAATGATGATTATAAAGTCTATGAATCATCATCTTCCATTAAAAATTTAGCATGACTTACTGTAATATAATCATGTTGGCCTGACGTCATTATATTATACTAACTCATGCTTCAATTCTCAACACTACTTCAAATCATTCAAAATTTGAATTTAAATTTTACGAAATATAGAAACTTAAACAGTTTTCCTTTATGATGTAATAAAGATATTGCAAAGAGATAATTAATTGCGGACAAGAATCGTTATGAAGATATCTTTAGAAATATCGAGGATATTTATAACGAAAGATATGATGATATTTTAGAATTTCTAAAATCGATGGATAATGAAGAAATTCTTCTGTAAGGATTTAGAATGCGTAAAAAGATCTTCTGTGATTTCCTTCAGAAATCGAATCATCTAGATTCTTTGGTTATAGGTTTAGTCCTTGGGATTTGTCCTTGGTCTCCTTCATGTTTTGCTCAATCCGTCTTTCAATACCAGATATTCTTTTGAGCTTTTCCAACACACAATTCTTTATTATCAAGCTTCTGGTCATTAAGGCCATCTACAGCTTTTGCTGCTTCATCAGCATTCTCAAGGTTAACTGATCTGAATCATTGATTATCAATCTGATATGTTTTCAAGGATTTTGAAGAATGTACAATGTAATATATTAATGTGAATGTTAGATATTTCTTAGGTATTACCTACCCGTTAAAATATTTTCACAATTAACAGTTTGTACAAAAGAATTTTTAAATACAATCTTTATGAAAATATACATACATATATATTTTCTTCAGATGTAATTATGGATTTAATAAGTTAATATAATATTAAACTCATTTGATTTACGGTTGAAACGAGAATAAATAATCTTCAAAACTTTAGAGATTACATAATCGTCGCGGAATATTTCTTTAATGAAGTTATGAATCAATACTTCATCGTTCATTGTTATTAATATACCTCAGTAAATGATGTTGATGCTCGTGGATTTCTTGTGAAATTCATAAGGCACAAATGATGTTTTCGAGAAATTTTCGAGTACATCGAAAAATAGGAGTGTAAAATCACACATGCATTTGAATAATACACTTAGTTTATTATGAAATGGAGTTTATTGTACTGAAGCAGTGATTGATGATTGTTAAGTCATTAACGAAGGATGTACATCATAGTGTATTAGTGATATGAATTAACCAAGTAGTACATACTAGTTAAGATTCACACGTAATAGTTTAGTACGAAAAGATTTATTATTGTTCCAAACCATATATATATAAAGTATACATATATAATTCTTCAGGAAGAATGAGTCAATACATCTTAACTCATTATTACTAATATTCCTTAGTATCTATGGGCGTATGATGTCGATGTTTGAGGTACCGATTATGATGTTGAGACGTGGGATGCTGATGTTGTTGTTGGTGAAGCTGATGCTGTTGGTGGTGATGCTGATAGTACTGGTGGTGCTGGTGCTGGTGCTGCTGTTGGTGCTGCTTGTGGTACTTGGTTAGTAAGTGTGAGCCTAGCTACCAAATCGCGCACTATTTCCTCCAGGGTTTCTACTTCTATGGATTTGTTCTACCCATTCCTCTGTAAGGTTTGTCAATTCTTGATATTTAGTTCAAAGTCTTCTAACTTCTTCTAATAACCCTTTCTGGTTAGAATTCGAGAGTAGAGGACGAATATTGTCGTTGGTTACATCGAGTCGACCTTCGAGGCAGAAAATCCTTGCGAAAAGAGTGAAAACGGTATTGCGAACAGGTTCGCCAGTAAGAGGATCGAGTACTCTGACGTTTGGTGGTAAGTTTGGCTCGTGATAAGGAGTACCTTCTTCATTTCTCCATAGGGTGAGTATTTCGCGAACCCATCCCCATTTTCTAAAGAAATCACGGTAATTGATCGGTGGGTGTGCTCCTGTCACGCTATCTTTGGAGCTAGAAGAACTTGAGGAATTAGGTGAGAAATCCATATTATGTGTTTGGAATAGGGTTTGATATGAAATGGGTGTTGAATATTGAATGATATATTCATCTCCTTGAATACGTATATATAGCAGAAAGATTTCCGTAATTTACGGAGGAAATTTAGGAAAAGTGTTAGACAAGGTCTATTGGGAATAGATATGCTAAGATATGATTTGTCTATACTCTAATAATGGCAGTATGACGTGTCGAGATTATAAAATGATAAGTATGTAATCTAATAATCTTTCGATTAAAGACTTTCAATTCGTATACTGTGATAACCCAATGACATTTCCCGGTTCACAAACCGATGTATAAAGGCATAAGGCATATAGGTTCGTGATATAACAGGGAGTTATATACGTTTGAGTATGAATTATAGGAGTTTCAAAAATCTTGGATAATATTTCATGTAATACATATGTAATACACAAAACCAGGATAGATGACTAGGTGAGTTGTTCTTAATAAGTTCACCACTTATTAAGTGCGTAAGTGACTAAGTGTTGTATGATCACTATAGTCAGGTTTGATATTGTGCACCATACCCAAACATCTATGCCACCACCGAGTCATTTGAATGATCAATTGTTACCGGTTGGCCCAGGAATTCTCGACCAAAATCTAAGTTTGGCATTCGAAATCCACAAGCGTCCCATAGTGGTACCAAGGATCACCCTAGGCCTTAAGTAGCGTTGACGTTCGAGTAATTTCACATTATCGTGTATGTTATAATCTTAAGATTTAAGTATAGTTTCTAAGGTATAGTGTAGCATTTATCAATTAAAGGCAACAATTAAAGGCACTATGTTCAAGGAAAGTTGTAGTCCTACATTGCTAAGGTACCTAATTGTATAAGGCACACATAAAATGCAATCCTGGTTCTCTACAACAACCTGCTCTGATACCAATCTGTCACACCCCCAAATTAGGGCCTAGGGTATTTGTGACTAATTATATCAAATCACGGTTGTATAAACGAGAACGACTCTATATGAGACGTTTTGAATAAAACATTTATTAATAAAACAGCGGAAGCATTAAAAGTTTTACATCAAATTTAAACTGAAATAATAATAATAGTCTTAATGCAAAGTAATGTAATGAAATGAAGACTCCATGTAGCAGCATTCAATTCATCAGGTAGCACTCATGGCAATCATCTTATTCGTCACCTGAGACAAAACATGCTTAAAGTGTCAACCAAAAAGGTTGGTGAGTTCATTAGTTTATCAAAATCAATCATTTCCGTTATAATAATAGGCCACAAGATTTCAGTTTCATAAATATCCGTACACTAGCAAGTGTATAAAAGCATTCTATAAGTTGTAGGCACCCGGTAACAAGCCTTAACGTTCATGTTTTACCCTCTGAAGTACACCAGATCAGGTGTGTATAAAATAACCTCGAAGTACTAAAGCATCCCATAGTCAGGATGGGGTTTGTCAGACCCAATAGATCTATCTTTAGGATTCGCGCCTACCGTACATAGACAAGTAGTTTAATGTTACCAAGCTAAGGGTATATTTCTGGTTTAAACCCACATAGAATTAGTTTTAGTACTTGTGCCTATTTCGTAAAACATTTATAAATCAGCGCATGTATTCTCAGCCCAAAAATATATATAAAAAGGGAGCAAATGAAACTCACCTTAAATAGCAGTTGAAGTATTCCACGCAAGAAAGGAAAGTAAAGCAAGTAAGTGACCGAGATATCAACTAGAAGTAGTTCTTTAAGAGAGAAATGAGAGATTAAGGTGTAAGTTTGAAATGAGAAATGTATGTGGTATTTATAGTTGAAAATGTTAGGTAAAAAAAATTAAAATAAAATAAGTAAATCTTAAAAGTTAAAATAAGAAAAATTATTTTGTATTTTTATTAAAAGTAAATCTTAAAAGTTAAAATAAGAAAAAGTAGTTTGTATTTTTATTAAAAGTAAAATCTTAAAAGTTAAAATAAGAAAAAGTAGTTTGTATTTTTATTAAAAGTAAAATCTTAAAAGTTAAAATAAGAAAAAGTATTTTGTATTTTTATTAAAAGTAAATTTTAAAAGTTAAAATAAGAAAAAGTAGTTTGTATTTTTATTAAAAGTAAAATCATAAAAGTTAAAATAAGAAAAAGTAGTTTGTATTTTTATTAAAAGTAAAATCTTAAAAGTTAAAATAAGAAAAACTATTTTGTATTTTTATTAAAAGTAAATCTTAAAAGTTAAAATAAGAAAAAGTTGTTTGTATTTTTATTAAAAGTAAAATCTTAAAAGTTAAAATAAGAAAAAGTAGTTTGTATTTTCATTAAAAGTAAAATCTTAAAAGTTAAAATAAGAAAAAGTATTTTGTATTTTTATTAAAAGTAAATTTTAAAAGTTAAAATAAAAAAAAGTAGTTTGTATTTTTATTAAAAGTAAAATCATAAAAGTTAAAATAAGAAAAAGTAGTTTGTATTTTTATTAAAAGTAAAATCTTAAAAGTTAAAATAATAAAAAGTATTTTGTATTTTTATTAAAAGTAAATCTTAAAAGTTAAAATAAGAAAAAGTAGTTTGTATTTTTATTAAAAGTAAATCTTAAAATAAAAGTAGTTTGTATTTTTATTAAAAGTAAATCTTAAAAGAAAAAGTAGTTTGTATTTTTGTATTTATTTATTAAAAGTAGATATAGTTTTATTTTTTTTTTGTATAAAATTCTAAAAAAAAATTTGTTTAATATATTTCTAAGAACATTTAACATTTTATTTCTATATTTGTTTAATTATTAAATACGAATTTTATATAAAAATTATTATTATATTTAGTTTTTATAAAAATTAAAATTTATGATTATTAATTTATAGTTTTTATTAGTTTTATAAATGTTATAATATTATGTATTATTTAGTTAATTATATATTCTATTAACTAAATAACAAAAGTAATATAAATATTATATATATATTCATTGATGTAATTATGTTATATTATATATCATAATCTTATTTATAATATTTATAATTATATTATTTATTTTAAGCGTACGTTTATTCTGTCAACGTTAAATTTATTCGTATATAACAACTCTAGGTATTTTAGTAAAATTGGAAGTCGAAAAGTGAGGGTTGTTATACGTAGCCTCCTCAATCATTGGAGACAAGAAGAAGGTGATCCCTTCCATCCACCACATTGCCCTCTTGATGAAGAACCTGAAGCACTTACCGGCGAACCTGTCCGAAACACCATTTTCTTGCTCATTTCCAGAGTATCTCGTCACGATTATATATTACATCAAATTTTAGATTTTATTTATCCGCTCGTCCGAACCGACAATCACCCCGGTGTAATAGAAGAAGTCAACGAGCTTCGCGCTCGGGTAGTGGCTTTGGAGAATATGGTGCAGAGATTACAAACACCAGCAGTAGCATAACCAGTACCACCATCATCAAAGCCAACAGTACCATTACCACCTCCAACCACAACCGCGTCGTAAACCTCAACTTCACAATCTGTCCCACGAGCATCAACGTCATACGCACCATAGATACCAAGGAGTACCAACAACAATAACTGACGAAGTATTAATTCATAACTTCATTGAAGAAACATTCCGCGGCGATTATGTAATCTCTAAAGTCTTAGAGATTATCTAATCTAGCCCTAACCATAAATCAGTTAAGCGAACCAAAATGATGGAAGGAAGAGTAGAAACCCTGACAAAAATGGTGTGTGATTAACAAGCTAAACTTGCTTTACCAACAACATTAATAGTACCATCAGCGTTACCAGCATCGTCAGTACAGTCAACATCCGAATCAACAACACCGATAACATCACAAACTCCGTCAGTTCAAGAATCACTGTGGACATCATTACGAATCAATAACGTTTATATTGTATCAACGAGTTATGAAGAATTAACTCATTTCCTCTGAAGAAATTATATGTATATTATATATATATATATATATATATATATATATATATATATATATATATATATATATATTGAAATAAATCTTTCAGTGCTAAGCTATTGTGTGTGAATCTTAACTACTCGGTTAATTCATATTACAAATATGCAATAATGTAAGTCCTTCGGCCGCAACTTAACCAGCGTTAACTACAATCTCTGTCGCAATTCAACAAATTCCAATTCATAATAAATCAAGTATATATTTGATTTTACACTTTCATCATCAATGTACCCGAAACTTTTCAGATAACATCATTCGTACTTTGCGAAATTCACAAGAATTCCACGAACCGAACACCATACATCAACAAATAACGAAGTATTGATTCATAATTTCAATGTCATTAAAGAAATACTGCGTAAAAGTTATGTACTTTTTAAAGCCTTTAGGGATTATTCAATTCTAGTTTCAACCGTAAATCAAATGAGTTTAATTTAACATTAACTCATTAAATCTATGTTACATCTGAAGAAAATATACATATATATATTTTCATAAAGACTGTAATAAAATTCTTTTGTACAAAATATTAATTGTGAATTTTTTTTTTAACGGGTAGGTAATACCCGAGAGATATATAAATTCACAATTAATATGTTACATTCTTCGAATCTGATTCAGCAAATCATCCATTATACTCCCTACTTTCACAACAATATACATTCTTTTATAGAAATCAAAACAACCATACTCATTCAAAATTTAATTACATATTCTGATTTTGAAATCTCAAAATTTAACTTGAGATATGACCAAAATCATCACTCTTAGATCCTTACATCTTTCACAAGCTATATTTTGACTTCAAAACTGTGTTAGAACATCAAATGTATGTTAACGATTACAATCTGTGTTCAAACCCTTCGAAAATTTCTGAAGACACTTCGAATGATGAGCAATCGAGATGATGATCCAACCACATGTTACCCACAGTTATGTACCCGAAAAACTCTTGAAACCAAAGTAAAAGTTTAAACAACGTATCCGCGTCAGATTCTTTGGCATTTATTAGCAAAAATAACTTTGCGACTCCTATTCAAAGTAGCCAGTTTTGTCACAGCTCCAGCAAGTCAACTTCGACTTTTCAGTCAGACTAACCTTATTATAACCTTGAGATATACACCATCGTTACCAGGGAACCTTTTACATTCCACCATATTATTAGCAGATGTACCAACAACTTCATTACCCTTTGACTTTAGCCTCTCCAAAAAGTCATCATAATTATTCATTGAAACCCCATCATTTACTCATTCGCATCTTGTAATGAGAATTGCCATACGAATCATTGGGAATTAGCAATCAGTATTTTGAAATCTTGCAGCATGTCTGCGCCAACAGTTATATGTGTATATATAACGTCTATCTTCTGGACTTAATTTGAATGTGAAGTTTCTGAAAAACACTCCGAACTACGAATTGGTTCTACGAAAATGGAAAAAATGCTGATGAAGCAGCAAAAACTATAAACGACTTTAAATGGTAAAAGCTGGATGATAATGATGAAGTGTGCTGGCAAAGCGCAGAAAAAGAGAAGTTTTGAAACTGGAAAACGGATTGAGCAAAGTAGGAAGGAGGCTGTGGAAAAATTACAAAGACTGAACCTGACTTTAAAGGATCCAAATGATTCAGTACCTGCTGAAGTCATTAACGAATACCTTGCTCCTGACTCTAAACCCCTGCGGACAATATTCTTCATCATCCTCTGATATTAGAAATTCTAAAATATCATCATATCTTTCATTATAAATATCCTCCATATTTCTGAAGATATTTTCTTAATTTTTCTTATTTGAAATCATTTACCTCTTCACGCTATCTGTATTACATCATAAAAGAAACTATTTTAGTTTCTAAATTCTGAAAGATTCAAGTTTAAAATAGGAATATTTTGAAGTAGTGTTGAGAACTGAAGCATGAATTAGTATAATATAATGACACTTGATCAATGTGATTATATTACAGTAAGTCATGCTGAGTTTCTAAATGGAACGTGATGATTCACAGATCATAACATCATCATGTGCCATGTTATACGACTCATGTATTCTATTTAACCTCTAAAATATTAAGAAAATATTTCTTGATGATTCGGCCTTTTCCAAGGTATTCTAGTAATTTGACAAGTCAAGATCGTGCCATCACAATTTCCTTCCTAGAACATTAACAATGTTCATTCCGAAATTCATATCTGTGAATTCTGGACCATTACAAGCGGTGCTTAATCGCAAGAAGAAGAAACGAAAGGACAAAACTCCGAAATAGAAATTGGGGTATAAATTGCAGCAAATAAAAGAGAGCATTAACTGTGAATGATAATGATTATAGAAGACAGAAGCAGAGACTTTGAAATATAAGGGAACATATAAAGCCTAACGACAAACCAGAAATTATAAACCATATATCGATGCATATAGCAATATAAAGACACGGGAGAACTAGAAACACTATAAACCCAAGAGTATAGTAGAAGTAAATAGATTCTTCCGGCGGTAGATGAAAAAGAAGAATGACCGATATGAAAGTTAGAAGTATATCGAGAATCAGAGCTGGATGGAGCATATTGATGAATACTTTAAAATATGAGTTGAGGGGAAAGAATAGAAGGTGATGAAACATGACTAGGAACTTAGAAATCAACAGATTTAACTCACACAATGGCAGAATAAGTGAATCAAACCCTCTAGTGAATAGGTTAAGTTTTTTTTTTTTGATTAATTTAGTCAAACCACAACTAAATCAAGTGTGATTAGATCAACACCTAGAGCTATTATTCACCACATGGGTGATTTGGACTGAGAGAGAATCGGAGGAGCTCACTAGATCTGAGTGTGTGTAATAAATAAGAGGCTTAACCTAAAATGAAGAACATAAGACTTTATATACCCCTGCTGTTGACTCACCCATACGATTCATTCATCATACGTACGAGTTGGCTTCATCAGCCGTACGGGTGATCACTCACTCGTGTCTTCTCATTTAGGTTATAATTGTGACTTAGCTCAGCATCAACCGTGCGTATGAGCCTGTCAGCTGTACTAGTGAGGCTTTACTCGTACGTCTGACTAAGTCTAACATAGTCAAACATCTAAATCTCGTTCCTGCAATTCCTGTAACCACATACAAACACAGGATAATAATGAGCAATCATGGTGGCCTGTAAACTGTTGTACCTGCAATGGACGTGGGTAGATGTCTAGGGACTTGCATAAAATGCATCAACAGAAGGTGTGAGTTGTAAGGAAACGAAGGAGGTGAATTTATAAGAAAATCTCCGACAGAATAATTAAAATGGACGATCGCATTTAAAGCGGATCCTAATTTCCTTGATTACCGGAGAGTCAAATCTTATTAAGAAGATTTTCTTCAAATCCCTTGAAATCTGGGAATCAATCATATCTACGTCAAATGATAAGATGAATCTACACTTACTCATTTCACTCTTCTATGTTAGCTTCATTCGTACTCTTCATATAAATGGATTGTTTATCCAAATTATTCGCTGATGATAAAACTCTAATTTTCAGCCCGTATGTATCATGAAAACATAATTATTATCATTCACGACCTTTCCACTTAAATTTCGGGACGAAATTTCTTTAACGGGTAGGTACTGTGACAACCCGGAAATTATCAACCAAATTTAAACTTTAATCTGTATATGTTTCCGACACAATAAGCAATATTTGTTAAGTTAAATTTCAAGAATTTTAAACTATGTTCATACATTCATTCAACCTCGACCAAGTTCCAACGATTCACGAACCATTAAACGAATATGATTATATATGTATATGTGTATATATATTATAACTTGAAACGTAAACAAAATATTAGATTAAATACTTTATATGATTGTATCTGTTTCAAAATGTTTATCAATGGAATTAGAAGATAAGATCAAATGATTGAATTATCAGATATATTAAATTATGATTACAAGTCTCTGTTGAAAGGCCCACGTTGATTTGAGAAATCTTTCCATTTTAACAATATTCGGAAAATGGTAAAGTAATTTATAAATAAGAACAAATTGTCAATCACTGAGAACTAGACAAAGGATAGTGGAAGATTGAATCTCATAAAGACTCGATTGATCTATTTAGTTTCAAACGTACAAAAACGTTTTCAGTTTAAAAAGAACTTTATTATTAAAACGTATATAACTTTTATAAATATCTAGAACCACTTTTGACAACTCATTACTTAACTAGTATGATAAAGATAACGATATTTATATTTTATTTTATTAAATATATATAACGATTTAAATTAATATTATATATATTTATACGCGTATAATACGTACATAGTTTTATACTTTTACTATACTTAAATTTTACCTTTACTTTATTTTTACTTTACTTTAACTTTAATAATTCACTTTAATAATTCATACTTTAATAATTCACTTTAATAATTCATACTTTAATAATTCACTTTAATAATTCATACTTTAATAATTCACTTTAATAATTTAAAAATCTATTATAAATAGAATTCAATAGGTTTCATTATTTCATAGAAACTTGAAAATATTTTTCTCTAAACTCTCTCAATCGATTTACATATATATATTTACTCCGTATTATTTCAAGATATTATTAGTATACATAAAATATTACGACGGAGTGTTGTCCGAGTGATTTCGAAATTGTTTTTCGAGTAGGATAGGATTAAGGAAATTATGGGTTATAGCTATGGAGGTGATTGAGTATGGTTCATGGGTATGCTCGTGAGGTCAATATAGTGTTTATCATTTCCGTTGCGTCTACGTACCTTTCCTGCAATATTGAATCTCAATATTGATACGTGAGTACTCATAATTTAACTTTTACATACTAATAGTGTATCCCTGACTAGTGCTCGAGTATTTAGGATTATGCATGCTTGTACTTTTGATATTGCCCTTAGACAGGTTAGGTTGAATCTTGAATTAGTTACACTTGCGGTTGAGATAAGGTATAAGATATGCGTGTCCTTGGAAAGCTAGCAAAAAATTAAGAACTTTTCCTTTAGATATCGAATGGTTTCGATGAACGGATTAGAAGTTATAATCAATTGAATTTTCGATATTTTTATTAAAAATGATTATTATTATCGTCATTTTTATCGTCGTTCTAGTTTTATCTTATTATTATCATTATTATTACTTTATCAATAAAAGGGATTTATCATTAAAAATTGTTTTTTTTATTACTATCGTTATTATCGTTAAAGTTATAATTAGTATTATTATTATTATTATCCAATTAACATTATTATTATTATTATTATTATTATTATTATTATTATTATTATTATTATTATTATTATTAGTATTATTATTATTATCATTATTAATATATATATATATATCATTATTTAAAAATGGTTATTGTTATTGTTATTATTATTATTACTATATTATCATTAAGATAATTATTAGTATTATCGTTAATAATATTATAGTAACTATCATTATTAATATTAGTGTAATTAAAACAAATAATTGTAACACCTAAATATTTTGATTACTATTATTATCATTATTATGAACACGATATAAAAGACGATTAAAAGCTATTAAACGAAACGATTAGGAAATAATGAGTAAGAGTATCATGATGAAATTAAAATATTATAAGATATTAATTTAGATAAAATTATCGTTCTTATTATTTTTATCATTACTATTATTATTAAAAGTATCGTTAGTATTAAAACTATCATTTTAACAAAAATTGTCATTTTAATAGAAATGTCATTGTTACTATAAAATATCATTATTATTATTATTTTAAATAGAATTATTATTTTAAAGATAATATTAAAAATTATCGTAAATATTAAAGTTATCATAATTAGAATTATCGTTTTATCATAATGTCATCTTAGTAATTATAAATATTGATATTTTTATAATAATAATTATTATTACAAAATAATACAACTTAATTACTATCATTATAGATATTATTTTATCAAATAAATATGTGATACAAACATATTTTACTACGTGTAATAACTTACTTTAATAATACCTATCATATTATCTTTATGATATTAAATGAACCCTATAAATTTTATTACTTAATATATATAAAAGTATATTTTATTATATAAATTTAATATAAAATTTTATTTATTAATAAATAAATTATATTATTTACTCTAATAAATCTTTTAAAAATATTTAAAAATATAAAACGACGATATTTAAACTATATATTAATCATGTATAGATTTTTAGAAATTATTTTGAGTTAAATTTACTTTTGTTGACTTTTGAATATTAGTCTCGAGCATTAGGATTGTGGTACACTATGACTTGACCTAATTTGTTAGACAAATATTGACCAACATATAAATATATATAATTAATTTAGGTTCGTGAATCTGAGGCCAACCTTGCACTTGTTCAATGACGTTATATGTATTTTTACTACGAAATACAGTATGGTGAGTTTCATTTGCCTTTTTACCCTTTATATTTTTGGGCTGAGAATACATGCGCAACTTTTATAAATGTTTTACGAAATAGACACAAGTACGTGAAACTACATTCTATGGTTGAATTATCGAAATCGAATATGCCCCTTTTTATTAAGTCTGGTAATCTAAGAATTAGGGAACAGACACCCTAATTGACGCGAATCCTAAAGATAGATCTATTGGGCCTAACAAACCCCATCCAAAGTACCGGATGCTTTAGTACTTCGAAATTTATATCATGTCCGAAGGAGGATCCCGGAATGATAGGGGATATTCTTATATGTATCTAGTTAATGTCGGTTACCAGGTGTTCACCATATGAATGATTATTTTTGTCTCTATGCATGGGACGTATATTTATGAGACCTGAAAATGAAATTCTTGTGGTCTATTAAAATGATGGAAATAAATGATTATGATAAACTAATGAACTCACCAACCTTTTGGTTGACACTTTAAAGCATGTTTATTCTCAGGTGTTAAAGAAATCTTCCGCTGTGCATTTGCTCATTTTAAAGATATTACTTGGAGTCTTTCATAGCATATTTTGAAGAACGTTGCATTCGAGTCATTGAGTTCATCAAAGATTATTATTAAATCAATTTATAGTTGGATAGTGGATATTATGAAATGGTATGCATGCCTATCAATTTTCGATGTAAAGAAAGTTTGTCTTTTAAAAACGAATGCAATGTTTGTAAAATTTATCATATAGAGGTCAAATACCTCGCAATGTAATCAACTATTGTGAATCGTTTATAATGTATATGAACGGGTCCTTTCACATTTACCTTCGTGTGACCATTTTCCACATTTATAACATCTTTCAAGGTGTCGTGCTCTTCTTTTTGTTGCGGATTTTGATTTTCCTTTACCAAAATGTATCTTATGATGATCTTTTCTAAGTTCTTTTCTTACTCCGTCCATTTTTTCTCTTATGAATGATACCAGTTCACTCGGAAGTGTGTCATTATTATGTTTAGTAATCATAGCATGTAGCATTAGACCATGGTTCAGATCAAAGGAATTCTTCATCTCGTAAAACCTAAAAAAATAAAAATTCAAAATGGGGGGAGAAGACTAGTTCTTTAGGGTCTGCTAGGGAAAGACCTTTCGGATTCCATTCTCGAAAACTACACGAAAACAGAATATCTAACTCTAACAGAAATATATATTACCCTAAAAAGATTCGAACCTTCCCACACTTAGTTAGCTGTGGTGTCGAAATTGTGATTAACTTCATCTTCAACTTCCATTAGATTATCTATGTAATGTTTAACTATGTGACCATTAACTTTAAATTCAATCCCATTTGAATTTATTAACTCTACTGTTCCATATGGGAAAACTCTTTTGACTATGAATGGTCCAGACCATCTTGATTTCAATTTTCCAGAAAATAGCTTGAATCGTGAATTGAAAAGAAGAACTCTGTCTCCTTCTTTAAATTCTTTTGAACTTCTGATTCTTTTATCATGACATTTCTTCGTTCTATCCTTATAGATTAACGAATTTTCGTATGCTTAATGTCTTAATTCTTCTAATTAGTTTAGTTGGCTTAACCGTGGACGTCCAGCTTCATGTAAATCAAGATTACATGTCTTCAAAGCCCAAAATGCTTTGTATTCAATTTTTACTGGAAGGTGACATGCTTTTCCATAAACGAATCTAAAAGGTGTGGTTCCAATTGGAGTTTTGTAGGCTGTTCTAAAAGCCCAGAGTGCATCCTCTAATTTCATGGACCATTCCTTCTGATTTGATCCTACGGTTTTCTCTAGAATACATTTTAATACTCGGTTGGTATTTTCAACTTGTCCACTTGTTTGTGGATGATAAGCGGTTGAGATTTTATGAGTTACTCCATATCTTTTGAGAACTTTCTCAAGTTGATTATTACAAAAATGTGTACCCCGATCACTTTCGGTGTTCCAAACCTAGCAAAAAGACGTTTTAAAAAGTTGACTACAACTCGTGCATCGTTAGTTGGGAGAGCTTATGCTTCCGCCCATTTAGATACATAATCAATGGCAACGAGAATGTAGAGATTATTATGAGATTTTGGAAATGGACCCATAAATTCAATACCCCAAATGTCAAATGCTTCACATACTTGAAGGAAATTTTGTGGCATTTCATCACGTTGACTTATTTTTCCGGCCCTTTGACAAGCATCACAGGATTTGCAAAGAAGGTGTGCATCTTTGAAAATTGTAGGCCAATAGAATCCAGCGTCGTAAACTTTTCTTGCTGTAAGGTGAGGCCCATAATGCCCTCCTGTTGGTCCTGTGTGACAATGGTTTAAGATTTGACTGGCTTCATCACCGAATACACATCGGCGTATTATTCCATCGGGACAACTTTTAAACAAATGTGGATCTTCCCAGAAATAGTGTTTTATATCACTAAAGAATTTCTTTCGTTTTTGGTATGACAATCCTTTTTCAAGGAATCCACATACTAAGTAGTTTGCATAGTCTGCAAACCATGGAATTTCACTATAATCTATCTTCAATAGATATTCATTAGGAAAGTTATCTTGTATGGCCGATTCATTCAGAACTTCTAATTCAGGATTTTCAAGACGAGAAAGATGATCAGCGGCGAGATTTTCTGCTCCCTTTTTATCTCGAATTTCAATATCGAACTCTTGTAAGAGTAAGATCTAACGGATTAATCGTGGTTTGGCATCTTGTTTTGAAAATAGGTATCTAAAAGCAGAATGGTCGGTATAGACCACCGTTTTAGCTAGAACGAGATATGAACGAAATTTGTCAAAAGCAAAGACAATAGCAAGGAGTTCTTTTTCAGTAGTTGTGTAATTCGATTGTGCTCCTTGTAATGTCTTACTAGCGTAATAAATAGGTTGAAATCGTTTTTCAATCCTTTGTCCTAAAACGGCTCCCATTTCAAAATCACTTGCATCGCACATGAGTTCAAACGGTAGATTCTAATTTGGAGTTATCATGATCGGCGCATTAGTGAGTTTTTCTTTAAGAATATTAAAAGATTTGATGCATTCATCTGAAAATATGAATGGAGCATCCTTTTCTTGGAGTTTATTCATAGGAGTGGCAATTTTAGAAAAATCTTTTATGAAACGTCGGTAAAAACCGGCATGCCCTAGAAAACTCCTAACTCCTCTAACATTGGTGGGATGTAGAAGTTTAGCAATTACATCTACTTTAGCTCTATCCACTTCAATTCCTTCCTTTGAAATTTTATGACCAAGAACGATGCCTTCTTTAACCATGAAATGACATTTCTCCCAATTAAGAACTAGATTTGATTGTTCGCATCTAATAAGCATTCGTTCAAGATTGACTAGACCTGATTCAAATGTATCACCGAAGACTGAAAAGTCATCCATGAAAACTTCCATGCATTCTTCTATCATGTCGTAAAAAATCGCCATCATGCACCTTTGAAAGGTTGCAGGGGGGTTGCAAAGTCCAAATGGCATGCGTTTGTAAGCAAAAGTACCGTAAGGGCACGTGAACGTGGTTTTCTCTTGGTCCTCGGGTGCTATTGGAATTTGAAAATATCCGGAAAAACCATCAAGAAAACAATAGTAACTGTTTCCGGCTAATCTTTCCGACATTTGATCAATGAAAGGTAAGGGAAAGTGATCTTTTCTGGTGGCGTCATTTAATTTTCTATAATTAATACAAACACGCCATCCTGTTACAGTCCTAGTAGGAATAAGCTCATTTTTCTCATTTGTGATGACAGTCATGCCACCCTTCTTAGGTACGCATTGAACTGGGCTTACCCATGGACTATCAGAGATTGGATAAATTAAACCTGCATCTAGCAGTTTAATAATTTCTTTCTTAACAACATCTTGCATATTAGGATTTAGTCTTCATTGGCGTTGCACATACGTTTTATGACCTTCTTCCATAAGGATTTTATGTGTGCAATACGAAGGACTTATGCCTTTAATATCATGAATCTTCCATGCAATAGCTGGTTTATGAGCTTTTAGCATAGAAATGAGTTGAGATTTTTCATTTTCCATAAGAGAAGACGATATTATTACAGGTAATTCAGATTCACCATGTAAATAAGCGTATTCCAAATGGTTTGGAAGTGGCTTTAACTCTAATGTCGGTGGTTCTTCTATCGATGATTTGTATTGATATCTGTCTTCTTCTTTTAGCATTTGAATTTCTTCTGTTGTTGGTTCATATCCATTAGCCATAAGTGTAGCTAACATTTCAGTTTCATCAATTGGTTCAGTTCCTTCTCCTAACGAACATTCTCATGTTCCTTGTAATTCTAGAAATTCTGCTAACAATTCTGCATGTGAATCTATAGTTTGAATATAATAACATGTATCATCTGTAGATTGCGGTTGTTGCATGGCTCTATCAACTGAAAAGATAACACTCTCGTCCTCTATACTTAGGGTCAGCTTCTTACCGAACACGTCTATTATTGCTTTAGCCGTGTTTAAGAATGGTCTTCCTAATATGAGAGGAACTCGAGAATCTTCTTCCATGTCTAGAATAACAAAATCTACTAGAAATACTAAAGTACCAACTTTAACTAGCATGTTCTCCATTATCCCTCTAGGATATTTTACTGATCGATCGGCTAGTTGTATGCTTATTCGTGTTGGTTTCAATTCTCCAAGGTCTAGTTTAGCTTATAGTGAATATGGCATTAAATTTATACTAGCACCTAAGTCTGCCAATGCTTCTATTGAACTAAGACTACCCAGAAAATATGGAATTGTGAAACTTCCTGGATCTGATAATTTTTCTGGTATCTTATTCAATAGCACTGTAGAACAATTAGCATTCATAGTAACAGCCGAGAGTTCTTCCATTTTCTTTCTATTCGTGATTAGATCTTTCAGAAATTTAGCATATCTAGGCATTCCTGAAATCACATCAATGAAAGTAAGATTAACATTTATTTGTTTAAACATATCCAAGAATTTGGATTGCTCGGCTTCAAGTTTTTCTTTTCTCATTTTACTCAGGTAAGGAAGTGGTGGTTGGTATGGTTTAACATAAGGTTTATACTTAACTGTGTTATCTTCATTAACCTTTTTAACTACCGGTTTTGTTTCCTTATCTTGCTCAGGTTGTGGTTCTTATGGAGTAGGAATAGTGTCATCAGAAATCACAGGCATTTCAGGTGGTTTAAGTGTAATACCACTTCTTGTGGTGATGGCTTTAGCTGTTTCATTCCGGGGGTTAGCATTTGTATCGCTAGGTAGACTTCCCGGTTTTCTTTCACCTATCAACCTTGCTAGGTTGCTTACTTCTTGTTCCAGATTTTGAATAGAAGCTTGTTGATTTCTAAATGCCTGAGCATTTTGTTCATTGGTTTGTTTCTGAGATGTGAAAAACTGCGTTTGAGATTCAACTAGCTTTGACATCATGTCTTCTAAATTTGGCTTTTTATCATCGGTTTGTGGTGGTTTATTTTGAAAAATAGGTCTTTGCTGATTGTAAGTATTATTAGTTACTTGTTAATTACTAGGACCTTGTTGGTTGTTGTATGGAACATTTCGGTTATAATTCTGATTATGATTGTAGATTGGTCTTGGCAGTTGATAATTATTTTGATAATTATTTCCAGGCCTTTGGTTCATGTATGAAACATTCTCTCTTTGTTCCATTGTTTGTTCAATACTGAGACAATCTTTTGTCAAATGTGGTCCTCCACACTGCTCACAACTAATTCTTATTGAGTGAATATCTTTAGTCATCTTTTCCATTCGTCTCTCGACAGCATCTATCTTTGCGGAAATGGAATCTAAGTCATGGCTAGAATCGGCTCTAGCTGCTTTAGATGATCAAACGATATCTTTTTCTTGATGCCACTCATGTGAGTGGAAAGCAGTGTTATCAATAATTTTTTAAGCTTCAGTTGCTGTTTTCTTCATAATGGAACCACCATCTGCTATATCAATGTCTTTTCGTGTAGTGATGTCGCATCCTTGGTAGAATATTTGTACTATTTGATAAGTGTCTAAACCATGTTGCGGACATCCTCTCAACAACTTTCCAAATCTTGTCCACGCCTCATATAGAGTTTCATTTGGCTTTTGTGTGAACGTAACAATTTCTCCTTGAAGTCTTACGGCTTTAGATGCCGGAAATAATTGTGTAAGAAAATTTTCAACTAAGACATCCCATGTATCAATCGCCCCTTCAGATAACGATTCTAACCAATCTTTGGCTTCTCCCTTTAAAATCCAGGGAATTAACATGAGATATATATGTTCATCCTCCACTTCTCTTATTTTAAATAGAGTACAGATCCTATTAAAGGTACGAAGATGTTCGTTTGGATCTTCCTTCGGTGCACCACTAAATTGGCATTGATTAGTTACCATGTGTAGAATTTGTCCTTTGATTTCATAATCTGGCGCATTAATGTCAGGTTGAGTAATTGCGTGACCTTGGCCAGTGCGTTTAGCTCTCATTCGGTCTTCCATACTTAGAGGTTCCAGATTTTCTATGATTGAATTTGTTGAATCTGAATCACTAGAGGATTCTGATTTAATGGGTTGTTCCTCGACAATCTCTGTTTGAATGATTGGTGGTTCCGGAGGAAAAATTAATGGTTCATGATCTCTGAATTGTCCCTGAATATCCTCCAGATTCTCAATTGTGAGGTCGGGTTCAAAAAATGGATTATCAGAAATTTGAATTGGAGTACTTGGTCGACTGGATGACGATTCTAAAGAAAAATCAACGGCAACAATATTGGCTAGATGTCTTGATCGAGTCACAGGTTGTGAACGTATGAAAGATGGTGAACGTTTTGCTCGGTGCATTCACTGAATATCCTATTAGTTATAAAATATAAAAATTATATAAGTTATCAAATTAATAGACTTTTCTGATTTTGCCCACGTTTCGAATAGCCAATAGATGCAGCAGGTAGCCAGGACCCTTTAAATTGGAAGCCCACAAAACGCCACTAACAAATCCAACTATTACTACGAACCAGAAAATTTTGGATGTCTATCAATTTAACCGCTTAAAATAATTTTTCGTTGAAATTTAAAGAAATTTTAGAGAAGAAATAGAAAATTCTATGTCTTAAAAACTAGAGCGGCGAAAAATAAGAAAGAAAAAGAGTGCGTCAGAAAAAGGTCAAAAAATAAATGGTCGAAAAATAATAAAAAGAACGTAGCGCGTCGAAACTTAAAAGTCTAAAAACTAAGAATTAAAAGTTGCATCTAAAAATATTAAAGCTTAAAAAAAATACTATATCCAAAACGGCAATAACTTAAAAAGTACTAAAATCTAAAAACGGCGTAGCAAAATTCTAAAGCACCTAAATCTTAGTCTATAGAAAAAGTACTTAAGGGATTTTACTGCAAAGCCTAAGAGTCTAGAAATAAAAATAACTACGGCAAATACTATATTAAAACTAATTTACGAGCGAAAAAATACAAATATTATGCTAAAACAAATAAAAAGATACAAAATATAAAAATAAACTTAAAGTTGTAAAAAGTACAATTTTTATAAAAATATTATGTTTATATTATTTATTTTATAAAAGTATTAATTTTATATATTTATAAAACTAAATAAAACTAAAAATACAAAATAAACTAAAAATTAATTAAAATAACTAAACCCTAATTAACTAATTAATTAATAATAATTATTAAATAACCCTAACCCTAATCGACAGTTAAAGGTTTCAGACCTGTCAACTCACCTCATGCGATCGCATGAGGTGTTAGTTGTTTTACCATGCGATCGCATGGTCTGCGAATTCGGGCCAGATATTGGGCTACTACAGTGTAGTGGCCCGATTTGTTTTTTTTTTTTTTTACTTTTTACTTTTGTTTTTAATTTTATGTTTTTATAAAATATTTATATAAATAAATAAAAACTTATATTTTAAAAACTAAAATAAAAATAAAGAAACTTTATAATTTAACAAACTCTTAAAAGTATATATTTTTCTTTTTTTATATTTTTATATTTTTAATAACTAAAACATATTTTTACAAAAGCGTATTTTTACAAAAGTAAACTAAGAATCTTTTTTTTTTATAGAGCGTTTCGCTTCCGGCGTTTAAGCAGTCCCCGGCAGCGGCGCCAAAAATACTTGATGTGCGTAGAGGTGTATACAAAATAGTAGTATTTTTGCTTCCAAAATACTATTAAATGCGATACAATTTTACACAAGTTATTTATTTATTTATAGAGTGGGTATACCTAAACCTTGCTACAACACTTATAGGCAGTGTACCTAATCGTACAGTAGTGTAGTTTTTAGTAAGTCCGGTTCGTTCCACAGGAAGCTAGCCAAGTTTAACGCTATATTTTTAAAATTATATTTTTATAAATATAAATATATTTATATATATAAGTAATATTATTATTATTATAAAAAGGGGGTTTTTACCGTTTAATGACCGGTTTGTCGATTTAAAAACTTTAGTCGCAGTTAAAACCAAATGAAAAATATAAAAAATAAATATAACTTAAATTAAAGAGTAAAGTAAATAACGATAATGAAATTGCGATAAATAAAAGTGCGATAAATAAAATGACGATAAATAAAATTGCGATAATTAAAAAGTACGATAAATAAAATGACAATAAATTAAAGTGCGATAATTAAAAGTGCAATTAAATATGAAATAAAGGAATTATGCTTATTTAAACTTCCGTAATCATGATGTTTGACGTGTTGATTTTAGTTTATTACCATGGGTTAATTGTCCTTTGTCCTGGATTATTCAATATGTCCATCTGGTTTTTGTCCATAACAGTCCATCAGTCATAAATATAAAGTGCGAGTGTCCTCGTCAAATTATCCTTATATCCGAAGTCAAATATTCCAACTAATTGGGGACTTAAACTATAATTACACCAATTTTCCTTGTATATAATTCAACCCTGTTTTAATAAGTCCATAGACTATTAATCCATTCCCGTGTCCGGTTAAATGAACGATTATTAGTACTTATAAATATCCCGCTCATCGTGTCCGATCGAGTGTATATGGTTATTTATAGGTACGTCCAATTGTAAATCTTTATATTAAATTAACAAACTATCATTTAATTAAACAAATATAATGCCCATTAATAGCCCATAGTCTAATTTCCACAAGTGTCGTTCTTTTGTCTAAACCCCAATTATGGTACAAAGCCCAATTACCTAATTTTAATACTTAGCCCAACATCACGATTACTTCGGCTTAAATAAGCATAATAATAACTTAGCTACGAGACATTAATTTAAAAAGATTGAACATAACTTACAATGATTAATAATAGCGTAGCGTTACACGGACAGAATTTCGACTTACACATTTACAACATTCGCTAACATAACCTTATTATTATTAAAATTAAAATTAAAATTAAAATTATAATATATATATATATATATATATATATATATATATATATACATTTGAGAGATGGAGAAAGAAAAAGATGTGTTAATTTCAGCCAAAACACGCGAAATTTATAGATGTGGCCTGACAATTGGGGTCATGCGACCGCATGAAAATTGCACTTCCAGGCCATGCGATCGCATGGCCTGCTTTTCCAGCTCACACATATTTGTTTTCTTGTTTGCCGACGGTTTTATTAAATAATATATATATATATATATATATATATATATAATTTTAAGAATTAATTATATATTATATTCATGTGCATAGTTGACTTGTAATTTTTAGTCCGTTGCGTCGAGCGTTGAGAGTTGACTCTGGTCCCGGTTCCGGATTTTCGAACGTCCTTTTGTACTATTTAATATCTTGTACTTTGCGTTTTGCGTCTTGTACTCTTGTAATTTTGAGACGTTTCTCATCAATAAGTTGAACCACTTTGATTGTACTTTGTACTTTTGAGCTTTTTGGTCGTTTGCGTCTTCAATTCGTCGAATCTATCTTTTGTCTTCACCTTTTTATTATTTAAACGAATATCACTTGTAAATAGAACAATTGCAACCAAAAGCTTATCTTTCTTGAGGGATAATGCTATGAAATATATGTTCGTTTTTAGCATTATCAACTACACATAATCATGGTTAACCAAAACACAAAAGGAACGATTCTCGCGAATGAACCGTTTGCCACTCAGACGCCACTAGTATGCATCACTAGTCCCTTGGGTGGAATCGACGCCCGAACTTAAAACCCACCTGTCACGTGAAATGTGGTATCGAACGCCCGAACTTCAAACCCACACTTCACGCCCGCACACATACATATGATATGGTATCGAACGCCCGAACTTTAAACCCATATCACATGCCACACATGAGAATGAGGTATCGAACGCCCGAACTTTAAACCCTCATCTCATGCTAACACAATGTGGTATCGCATGCCCGAACTTAAACCCACATCGCATTTCACACAAGTAAATACATTACATACGCACATGTATAATTATTCCACTCACCTTATTTCCTTTTGCTGAATGCTAAATCGAGCTCGCAACCTTCAACGTAACGCACCTATTACATTATACACAATATTAATCACACATTCAAGTTGGCGAACCAACTTACTCACCACCCAAGTGTCATTTTGACCCATCTCAAGGTTAGCACACCCATTTTGGGTCATCAACACACCCAAATAACACCTACTTACTTAATATCAAAGTGTGCTAGTGATTAACTAACCAATTAAGACTCATAAACACCAATTAACACTTTGAAACCCTAGGTTAGTTATCATTGAGTCTTCATGACTCAATCTTACCCAAGAACCCTCAAAATTATCAATATTAGGTTTTATGTTCCTCACTAACCCAAACCCTAACCCTTAAACAAATTAAAATAAGGAAATCAAGATTAGAGCATACCACCACACTCAAAACGTAGCTAGTGATTAGATGAACAACTTTAACACACGCGCTTTGGCCCGAAATCAACTTCCTCCTCCTTGATTTGAGCTTTCTCTCACTAAAACCCTTCTCTCTCTCTAGAATTTAAGTGGATAGGAAGTGGTGGTTGAAAATGGAGTGATGACACTCAATGAACTGATCTAGGGGCCTTAAACTCGTTCCATAAGTGAAATTACCAAAAAGCCCCATTAATATAACCAAAGTAAGACAGCTGGCCCGCCAGTACATCCGGACAACGTCCAGAATACTGGACGGCGTCCAGCCCTTCAAAGTTGACAAAGCCTCCGACGATATTGCCTCCTTGATAAATAACTTTGACAAAGCCTCCGAAGATATCGTTTCCCGAATGGGAAGAAACTAAGCACTTTTCGTCAACCGGTCAACTATCACCCAAATCGAATCTAATTGGGTTCTCGCCGTCTTTGGTAACTTTGTAATGAAATCCATGGTAATGTGCTCCCATTTCCATTTCGGGACTTCCAACGGTGATAACTTACCATACGGCTTTTGGTGCTTGGCCTTAACTTGCAAACACGTGACACATTGTTCAACATACCTTACAACATCACGTTTCATGCCCGGCCACCAATACTCTTTCTTCAAATAAAGATACATTTTCGTCGCACCCGGATGAATGGAATACTTTGACTTATGTGCTTCATCATGTAGCACTCGTCAGAAATCTCCCATTTTAGGCACCCACACCCTTCCTTGAAAAGATAACAAACCATGCGGACCTAAGGTAATAAACTCTGTTTGACCCACGATTCGTTCCTCATGTTTGTTGTTAATAAAACCTTCAATTTGTATCTCACCAAGCTTTACAAGAAAATCGTTAGTAATAATCATGCGTAACGATCCTACTCGTATCGCCGGATGTTGACTCTTCCGACTTAACGCATCCGCGACCACATTCGCCTTACCCGGATGATAAAGTATTTCACAATCATAATCTTTTACCACATCCATCCACCTATGTTGTCGATAATTCAAATTTCGTTGATCAAAAAGGTGTTTTAAGATCTTGTGATCCGAATATATCGTACACTTGACACCGTACAAATAATGGCGCCAAATTTTCAACGCATGAACAACCACCGCCAACTCAAGATCATGAGTCGGATATCTCGTTTCGTGTTCCTTTAATTGTCGAGAGGCATAAACGATGACCTTACCTCGTTGCATTAGAACACACCCGATCCCATTTAAAGAAGCATCACAATAAACCGTCATGTCTTCTACACCTTCCGGCAACGCTAACACCGGAGCTTGACACAACTTCTCTTTTAACAATTGGAAAGAAATCTCTTGCTCGTTTTCCCAATTAAATCTCGCGTTCTTTCTCGTCAATTTTGTCAATGGAGAAGCGGTCTTAGAAAAGACTTGGATAAACCGACGATAATAACCGGCCAATCCGAGAAAACTTCGGATTTCCGTAGGCGTAGTCGGTCATCCCCAACTCTTCACCGTCTCAATCTTCCCCGGATCTACTTGAATACCACCCATGTTCACAATATGGCTAAGGAATTGAACTTCCCTTAGCCAAAATTCACATTTGGAGAAATCTGCATATAACTTCTCCTTCCGCAACGTCTTCAACACACCACGCAAATGATGTTCATGTTCCTTCATACTCTTCGAATAGACAAGTATGTCGTTAATGAGCACAATAACCGACTTGTCCAACATAGGTTGGCACACTCGGTTCATAAGGTCCATGAACGCCGCCGGTGCATTCGTAAGACCGAAAGGCATAACTACAAACTCAAAATGCCCATAACGCGTTCGAAAGGCCATTTTCTCAATATCTTCCTCACGGACCCGCATTTGGTGATAGCCAGACCGTAAGTCAATTTTAGAAAAAAAAAGTCGCGCCTTGGAGTTAATCAAACAAATCGTCAATCCGAGGCAATGGATAGCGATTATTGATCGTCACTTTATTCAACTCCCGATAATCGATGCACATCCGCATACTACCATCTTTCTTCTTTACGAATAAAACCGGAGCGCCCCATGGTGAAGCACTCGGTCGAATAAAACCCTTTTTAAGCAACTCTTAGGTTTGATTTAACAAATCTTGCATCTCCGTTGGTGCTAAACGATAAGGTGTTTTAGCAATGGGAGTAGCCCCCGGAACCAACTCAATGCGAATTTCAACTTGTCTTTCCGCCGGAACACCCGGTAATTCATCTGAAAAAAATGACTTCGAATTCATTAACCACCGGAATTTCACGAATGGATGATGGCTCTTCATGAGTGTCAACTACATGAGCAAGAAAAACCATGCCACTACTAACAAGAAAACGACGTGCCTGTGCATAAGTGCATAATGGCACAAGTCTTCTCTGTCTCTCGCCATGAATAATTAACTCTCCCCCACTTGGGGTCTTCACACGAATATATTTTTCATGGCATGCAATATCGGCCCTATAACGATCGAGCCAATCCATACCAACTACAATATCGAATTCACCCAAAGTCATCGGGATAAGATCAATTTTAAATGTTTCGGAACCAAACACAATATCAAAATCATTACAAACATCAACCCCTAGCACCGTCTTACCATCCGCTATTTCAACGTCTACCAAATGACTTAACATAGCTAATGGTTTATCAAGCTTAGAAACAAATATCAGAGATACAAACGATAAATTAGCACCGCTATCAAAAAGGATCCTTGCCGGATTAGAGTTAACCATGAAAGTACCTGAGACAACTTCGTTGGATTGTTTGGCTTCATCATTGGTCATCAAGTAGTTACGACCCCTAGCCGTACCTGCCGCTTTCTCTAACCTCTTCACTTGATCACCAGACAAATCGGGACACTTCATCTTTCGGTGCCCTTCTTTTTGACAATTGAAACACGTGATTTTGTTTGTAGGCGGTTTTGGCCATTCACGAGAGATGTGACCCTTTTGCCCACAATTATAACAAGTAGGGAGAAAACTTCCGGAACTACCCTTCTTCACGCTATTAACACTTTCGGAACCCTTCTTGTTTTTCTTGTTGGAAAAGTTCGAATGACTCGAACCTTCAAATTTTCTCTTTGAGAAAGAGAAGTCGCTTCTTCTTGGAACCTCTAGCTCGAAACCCCGAGCCAATTCAAATAACTCGTCAAAAGACTTAGCCATTCCCCGACTAATCTTACCCTTCAACTCATCAATTAGTGTACGATAAAAATCTAGCATCAACTTGTGATCATCACCAACATACTCCGGACAAAAATGAGTCTTTGCCAAGAAGGTAGACTTGAGAGTAACCAAGTCCAATGAACCTTGTCGCAAATTGTGTAACTTGTCCTGGATTCTATCAAGGTTGGAAGGAGTTCGGTATTCTTTGAAAAATTCCTTTTTAAACTCTTCCCACGTCAAGCTCATGCATTTCTCTTCCCCATATAATCAGATTTTATCATCCCACTACAACTTGGCCTCTTCACGAAACATACTAGAACCGTACCTCGACTTCTTCTCGGGAGGACACTCAACAGTACGGAAAGCCCCCGCGATGTCGGAGATCCAACATGTGCTTTTCAACGGATCCCTTACTCCATTAAACATAGGAGGTTGAGCATCCTTGAAATTTTTGTAATTGAAGTCTCGCCTTCCTTGCCCACCACTACCATCACCCCCTTCGCCCCGAGGATGAATGTTTCAAACTTCTAATGCCTCTTCGATTGTGGCATTCATTCGCTCATTGATTAACTCGGTTACTTGCCCATCAACCGATTCTTGGAAAACCTTTCGGACATCCTCAAGAAATTCCGCTCTTTGCTTTTTAATTATGGCCTCAACCTTGGCCGTAAACTCGAGGTCCTCGCTCGTACCTCCTTCATGGTTCTCGGGTCCATTTCTCGTCTTCATACTATAAAACGGAAATAGATTAAACAATGAAACGAAGGGATACAACATAATATTCATGTACACCTCACCACCCCATCTTGCTCAATAATCGTCGTACATCGCTTATTTGACACGATTTAAACTCGTAACTATGGTAGCTAATCGTTGTTACGCGAGCACGTCTCATTAACTAGCTAGTACAACGTCTATCTCGCTTGATGATTGCAAAACACAACACAAAACAATTAGCGCATAGTTAGTTCACCTAAACCTAGGCACTAACCAATCCCCGGTCCTACCCATCTCCTACAAGTCCCGCATAATGCGTATACACAATAAAGTCTAAGTATAGGCACCTATCTCAAGTCGCCTAAATCCCTTAGACCATGCTCTGATACCACTTGTAATGACCCAAACCTCGTTAATCAAAAATATGACCCCAAAATTTTTTTTTCAACACATCTGGACGGCGTCCAGTTATCTGGATGGCATCCAGCTCTGAAGGATGGGACGGCGTCCAAGCACATTGGACGGCGTCCAAATGAACTGAAAGTTTCTGCTCTCCGGGTCCAACTTACATGAGCGAAAATCCCGCTTCCCAACACTATTAAACGAAACGCTTTTCACAACATGTTAACATAAATAAAACTAAGGAGTTTCTACAATAAAACCAAGTTTTACAACATCGGCCCACATCGGCCGTTTTACGAGTTTCATTCAAAAATACAAGTTTCGACCATTCAAGTTTAATTTTCAAACGACACTAGAGCATGGTGTTTGGGGTTAAACTACCCAATCTTGGCCGAACTTCCAAAAAGCTAATCCCCCGAGATTCACTAATCCAACCGAATACTTTTGCCCTTATCCACGCCGGAGCTTAAAAAGGTAAACAACGAGAGGGTAAGCAAAACGCTTAGTGAATGTAATAATTATACACATACATATATAACCTACTTACTTGCAATCACTTACACCAATATCTCATACACGCTAGCATTTAAATTAGCATACCATTTCAAAGTACAACGCTAAATTCCCAAAATCACGAGCTGGCACAAACGATAGCATATAACACGAACAACATATTATGCTATATCAGTACACATAATCATGGTTAACCAAAACACAAAGGGAACGATTCTCGCGAATGAACCATTAGCCACACAGACGCCACTAGTATGCATCACTAGTCCCTTGGGTGGTATCGATGCCCGAACTTAAAACCCACCCATCACGTGAAATGTGGTATCGAACGCCCGAACTTTAAACCCACACTTCACGCCCGCACACATACATATGATATGGTATCGAACGCCCGAACTTTAAACCCATATCACATGCCACACATGAGAATGAGGTATCGAATGCCCGAACTTTAAACCCTCATCCCATGCTAACACAATGTGGTATCGCATGCCCGAACTTAAACCCACATCGCATTTCACACAAGTAAATACATTACATACACACATGTATAATTATTCCACTCACCTTATTGCCTGTTGGTGAATGCTAAATCGAGCTCGCAACCTTCAACGTAATGCACCTATTACATTATACACAATATTAATCACACATTCAAGTTGGCGAACCAACTTACTCGCCACCCAAGTGTCATTTTGACCCATCTCAAGGTTAGCACACCCATTTTGGGTCATCAACACACCCAAATAACACCCACTTACTTAATATCAAAGTGTGCTAGTGATTAACTAACCAATTAAGACTCATAAACACCAATTAACACTTTGAAACCCTAGGTTAGTTATCATTGACTCTTCATGACTCAATCTTACCCAAGAACCCTCAAAATTATCAATATTAGGTTTTATGTTCATCACTAACTCAAACCCTAACCCTTAAACAAATTAAAATAATAAAATCAAGATTAGAGAATACCACCACACTCAAAACGTAGCTAGTGATTAGATGAACAACTTTAACACACGCGCTTTGGCCCGAAATCAACTTCCTCCTCCTTGATTTGAGCTTTCTCTCACTAAAACCCTTCTCTCTCTAGAATTTAAGTGGATAGGAAGTGGTGGTTGAAAATGGAGTGATGACACTCAATGAACTGATCTAGGGGCCTTAAACTCGTTCCATAAGTGAAATTAACAAAAAGCCCCTTTAATATAACCAAAGTAATACAGCTGGCCCTCCAGTACATCTGGACGGCGTCCAGAATACTGGACGGCGTCCAGCCCTTCAAATTTGGACGGCATCCCACAAGTTGGACGGCGTCCCAACCATCTGAGAAAACAGGATCTTACAGGTCAAGGATATAGAAATTGATCCTGCAAGTATCAAACTGGAGAATCAGAATACTGAAGAAACCCGTTCATCAGGCGCATCCTCAGAAGAACAATACACCGATGATAACGAGGTAGAGCAACATGAAGACATTCTGAATAACTCACACTCTCCAACCGAACCAGATCAAAGGGAGCCGGACTCTTCTTCAGATCGGATTCCGGTTATATCTACACACGCAGACATGATAACTTTCATCAATGATACCGATGAATTTGAAGATATTCTCAAAGCCATCCAAAAATCAACCATTGATTTTTTGCTACGCTTAACAGAACAAATTATGGCTATCCGAGAAGAACACAACCTCTATCTCCAAAGAGAAGACAATGATGTTGAAATCCTAGAAGAACAAATTCAAGACTTTATCAATTCTCTTCACGATCATATCTACCGAGAAGAAAGGCAACGAGAGCACAATTCAGTGATTCGCACTATTCTTGAGACAAGATTCTGTCGAGATCAGAAGATCATTTACTCTAAGGTCTACAACGCCTTAGCAGGATCTGCACTTCCGTTCTCATGAAACCAACGAGCACTACTGACTCTCATCTGAAAGCATATGGATCTTTCCACCGGACGCCTGACTTATCACTCTGATTTGCAAATGATCGAGGATATTCACAGCCTTTTCGCTCTCTTGGAAAGAGATAATTTCGAAAGCACACCAGACAGACTAGTGATTTACGTAACAATTGATCACCATGCTGATCTGATTATTAAAGAGTTACGAGACGCTGTTATGTAGGAAGTAAGGCGAAACAATCCGTTCTCTCATCTTGAACCAGATCGAGTCAACATTGACACCTATGTTACGAAGCAGATATCACGTATTTTTCACGAATCCACAGATCCTAGTTTCACATTTAAAGCTGAATGTCGGGAGATATACTCAAAGGCAGTGACATTAATGCTCGGATCAGGATTGCTGTTCACTTCTTTTCAGCTTCGTCTTTTAACAAATCTGTGCAAAGCTACAGACTCTGTGACGACCCAGAAATTTTTGACCAAATTTAAACTTAATCTTTAAACGATTAATGTTTCTGACACGATAAGCAAAGTCTGTAAGGTTGAATCTCAAAATTTTTTAACTACTGGTATATATATTCAGTTACTCTTCCACTACTCTCGACGATTCACGAACATTAAATGTAAATAGATATTTATATATGTGTGTATATAATAAATTAAGAAATGTTAATAAAATATTAAACGATTTGATTGATATGAAAATAATGAAATACATTATGATTTAGAAACATTAACGAAATATTAAACATATAACGTTATATTTATTTGTATCAGATAAATATCTAAGTAATAAAATATGTTATACAAAACGTGTTTTAAAACTTTAAGATTAATAAAAAATTTATTAACTTTTAATATAAGGATATATATGAGGTTTCAAATTTATTTAGTAAACAACGAGAACACATTCGTTTGACATTAGATTATGATTAGACAAAGTTAAATACGAAGATTTGGAAACTTAATTAACCAACACGTTCAAATGTACAGATTATACATTCCTGAATGATAATATATATGTTTTATAACGTGATAAAATATAATATAAACTTAGATTTAAAACCATTTGTTATAAACACTTAATATATTATTAAATGTATTTTAATAAATAACGAGAAGGTAATTTAAAGAAGCAAATGACCAAAACACTCGAACGTACAAGATACACTTCAGGTAATATAGTTATTGATGATGTAAGTCTATATTTTGATAAAGGTACGAGTCACGAAACGTAGAATGCAAGTTATTAAAGCATACGAAGTAACGTTCAAAAAACCGGACCCGAAACATAAGTCGAGTAGCAACGTACGAGTCAATCGGACAAAAATTACAAATCAACTATGCACGAGAATATAATATAATATATAATTAATTAATATAAATTATATATATTATATATAATTATAAAATTATGTCGACAAACTAAATAACAAACGAGTGTGAGCTGGACAGAAGGGCCATGCAATCGCATGGCCTTATGCCTGAGAACCCATGCAATCGCATGGCAGGCTGGGTCAGGCAACTTCTATAAATTCGATCGAGTTCAGGCTTAATTCACACACACACACACATATCAAACATCCATCTATATTACTCCGTATTATATTTATTACTTATATTATATTATTATTATTATTATTATTAAGATTAATATTATTATTATTAATCTTATTTATTATTATTAGTAATATTAATATTGATATTATTATTAGTATTATACATAAAATACTACGACGAGGTCATGGACAAGTTATTTCAAACATGTTTTTCGAGTGGGATAGAGCTATGGAAATTATGGGTTATAACTATGGATGTTATGGGTATGGTTCGGGAGTATTTCTCGTGAGTCAAACTAGTGTTTATCATCTCCGTTGTGTCTACGTACTTTCTTACAATATTGAATCACAATATTGATACGTGAGCATTCATATCTTATCTTTTATATATTAATAGTGTATCCATGTCTAGTGCTCGAGTATATATGTTTATACATGTTTGTATGCTAAATTTCGTCGTTAGATAGTTTTACGATGAATCACGAATTTAATACATATACTACTGATATAAGGTATATGATATGCATGTTATTGGAAAGCTGGCGAAAATTAATAACTTTTCATTTAGAAATCACGTGATTTCGATGAACGGATTAAAAGATATGGTCAACTGAATTATGGTTAACGTTAATTGAAATTGTGTTTGAAACTGTAAATTAATATTTAAACAACTTGTCTATGAGATTGATAAATGAGATTTTTATATATTACTAATCGAGTAAACGAATTTATATATAAGGCACATTTTGTTTTGTTGATCAATTGTCAAAGTTGACTGTCTTATCATGTTTTAAAGCTTTATAAACACTATAATATGATCTTACAAGTATTGGAAAACTATGGGAAATAATAAAACATGTTCGATTGCCATGATAATTCAAATATAATATAACTCCTGAAATAAATAATATTTTGAGTTTGATAAACTGTAAATTCGTTCAATTATCAAGACTTATACTATGTTAATAGACATGTATAGATTTAAAGATCATATTGGGTCAGGTTGACTTTTGAGATGACTTTTGTTAACTTTTGCATGACGGTCTCGAGCATTAGGATTGTGATACACTATGACCTGACCTAACTTGTTAGACATGTATTGACCAACATATGTTCTCTAGGTTGAGATCTACGGTTATTTTGCATTCTGAGTTTCGGTCACATTTCGGTGAATGACCTTATGTGCTGCCAAGGTGAGTTTCATTTGCTCCCTTTTTAATTACTTTTGCAATATATATTTTTGGGCTGAGAATACATGCACTTTATTTAAAACGCAATGGATACAAGTACATACTAAATTCTACACCGAGTTTGAACCGAAAATCCCTTAGCTTTGGTAACTAGTAACTGCCGGTTAAATAGTTGTATATGGATCCATAGGGCTTGACATCCCCGTCTGTTTCAGGTATAGAAACCCTAGCCTGAACTATAAAACAGACGTATGCTATTTGAGGTTAATACACGTTGGATTGCGTGTATTGTACATGTTGGTTGCATGTATGTTAAAACAGAGGTACTTATAATAACGTTAAAGTTTAGTTACCAGGGTGCTCAATTTCGTAGAATATTTTGATAAACGTTTTTGGATGAAACAACTGAAATCTTGTGATCTACCTTTATATACAGATTATGTGCAACATTAAAACTATGAACTCACAAACCTTTGTGTTGACACTTTTAAGCATGTTTATTTTCAGGTTCCTAAAAGTCTTTCGTTGTTTGCTTATCTGTTATACAAGCTATGTGCATGGAGTCATACATGCTTTATTCGAGAAAACTTTGCATTCACAAAATCATCACCATGTATCTTATTTGACTGTATTGTCAACTGATGTATTGTTAGAAACTATTATATACGGTGATTGTCTATACGTAGAAATCATCAGATGTCGAAAACCTTGGATTTATATATTCATTTATGGTGTGCCTTTTCAAAAGAATGCAATGTTTACAAAACGTATCATATAGAGGTCAAAACCTCACTATGAAATCAATGAATGATGTATTCGTCCAAATGGATTTGGACGGGTCATCACAGACTCTTACTGTGGAGATCACCATTCCGAAGACTTCAAGATTCTAAAGATACAGTTTCTAACATTGTTTGAAGACCTCCGAAATGAGCATCCCATCAGAGAAACAATCACCACCAGCACTGCCTCTATGATTGACATTCATGGGTCAACCAGCAGAGCCGTGGATCATATTCTCATCGGACTTCAAGACTTATCAAGAGCCGAAACTGCGCACTATTTATCATTCAAAAGATCTTCAAGAGAAGTACCAGATCTTTTGCCACTATTGGTCCAGCACTTTTTCAGGATTTATCCGTCAAGACTCACATTCCCTCGAGAAGACCAAGATCACAACCATCAGCGAGGAATGTTTGCTTTTTATAGCATCACTACGGTCGAGCCAATGACCTTAAACAAAAGCACTTCTCGAGAGGAAACCTGTGCAATAAAGTAGAGTAGAAGAATAAAGGATGACAAGTGAGCCGATAAAAGATGCAAGGATTGGAAGCCATCCGCATCTGCTAGGGGTATTTCTTTTCTTTCCGTTACTAGCTCAAATTACTATGCCACATCCTAGCTTATCACTAAGTGTGGGATAACACCCAAATGAACACTAAACGAATAATCCCAAATCTTCAACTAAAACTCCTAAGTGTGGGATACACTAGGAACATTGAGGACAATGTTCGTTTAAGTGTGGGATGATGGTATAATCCTTTTTATGCTATATTTAAATAACTCATTACAAAGATTCCAAGTTTTTAAGCCAAATTTCAATTTTTTAACAAAAGAAAGCCTTTTCGAAAAAGTAATTTTGAAAACCTGAAACGTTTATAAATAAAAATAAGGCTTAAGTAAGGTGAAAATCTTGTTAGGAAGAACCGAATCTCTAAAAGAGCATTGCATGACTAGGCATTATCGACCTAAATTGATTATGGTGAGGCACCCAAATAAGACCAGCATTCATCTTTAATGCTTCGCTATTTTCCGTTGATAGTGCCGATGTCTGTGCTCGGAATCAGAACTTGCTTTAGATCTGCATTTCCAAGTTGCGAAATGTGATTCGGTTATAATCAGAAGAGCTAGCCATTTGTCAAAAACAACCTGCTCACACTACCATTTCTTTTACCTCATCCACTATCCTTACTATCAATCGAAAATCCAGAAAATGAGATTCCTTCCGAAAACTCGATGTTATAAACCTCTCAAGTATCACGGTAAAGGTCTTGAAAAAGTCTACCGGCAAAAAGTTTCTCGAGATGAAATCTCTAAAAAAAAGAACTTATAAAGAGAAACGCCGAAGAAGAACTTGATCACAAACGCCTATCACTTCAAAAAGAAGTATAGTTCAAAAGTGCTTCTCAAAAATACCAGCACTCCTATTTATCTAAAAATTTTCAAAATAAAAGTCTTTTGAGACTATGTTACCCTTTTCAGCCCTTAAAACAACTTCACCACCACTACAAAATTTCGTTCCATCACTGACAAATGATCTAGAAGCTATTGTTACTACCGTTTTTACATTAGTAGCAAGGATTTGAGTCTTTATCAAGCCTATGACGATGAGTACAACATGACAGGCTATGAGTGAAAATTCATTTCTTAGATCTATAGGGAACCCTAAACACTTGAGTGATTTGAGTGACCCGTGAAAGCTAGCCTAAGTCATGTAACCTCCTCGCATTCTTGCAGAGATAGTTTCAACCCTAACATAGATGACTCACCTTATCTTTCGCTCTTATAATAAAAAGCAAACCACTTAGGCTATTAGAAAAGAAACACCGAAAAGATTTCTTGAAGTAAAAACGAGAAGTTTGCTTGAGGACAAGCAAAGTCTAAGTGTGGGATATTTGATATCGGCTAAAAAGTCACGTTTTCACCCCGGTATTAAGGCCCAAAAACAAGAAAGATTCGAACTTTGTTGGCAAAATACCCACTTCATCGGTTAGAATTGAAGAACAGGTAATTACGAAGACGATGCAAAAAGAATCAAGAGAATCGGAGCTAAAACGAAGATTCTAGAGCGAAAACAGTGAAAGACAAGAAATCAAGTTACGATCCAGGGAATCAGCAGGCCAAACGGCTTGCCAAACAGCCTGCTAATGTGAAAATCGGCCTGCCAAACGGGCAGATCAAACGGCCTCAACAAACGGGCTGCCTCAGCAAACGTGCTGGCCAAACGGCCTGCCAGCCGTTTGCAGGCAAAAAACAAGCTTATTTAAAGGGCTCTTGTCATTCATTTTCAACACACACTTCAATTCACTTCTTTCTCTCTCTTGTACAATATTAGTCATATTTTCAAGGTCTTCGACTCCGTGCGGGAAACCTAGTACCCGGAGAAGAACGCCGAAGATTGTATTAGGAGCATTCTGGAGTCTTGAAGTTGTCACTTTTGTATTCAGAACTCGTTTAATCTACTGATAATTCTATCCCTTGTCTTTTTATAATGTCTTCCATTATTATGCTTTACGATATTGTTGCCATGATTAGCGAGTAGTTATCTTTAGTGTATGTTATGACGTAATCAGTTATAATGCCGAAATTATATTATGGCTTGTGTATGTTGTCAAAATGCTTTCCGATTATGCTTTGAACTCAATCGCTTTTCCAACTAATAGAACGTAGTTATTGGCTATGTTATTGGGAAGTCGCGAACCCCGATTCAGAGTACACTATCTGTGTCACCCCTTGGTAAGAGAAGTCTGTCGGATACAACGTGAGTTTGACTGAGGCACACCAGTTGTAGTAAGTCCATCGAGCCTTGGACTCCGACTGAGGACTCTTTCGTAGTGAAACATCTGACTAGACCCCTAGTACATTGTCGGTCCTAGACCATGCTAGTGTAGTCACCAAGCATATAAACTTCGTACGTGCACGCTGAAGCACAACGGTTGTTGTAAGCTGTACCTCTGCTAAGTAAGGCCATGGAACACGGTTAGTGTTGACTAGTACACTTCACCATAACGCGGTCTCAAGCATTGCACCCTGCTTGAGGGATTCTTAGTTAATTAAGGACCTGTTTGTTCGAACACATAAAGGATTGAACTGTTAGGATAACCGAACATTTCCTGAAAGTCAGCTTGACTTGGCCATGGTGTTATTTATGGTTAAACTCTTTTAAGGGCCTAACTATCTTCTAAACCAATCATTAACGAAAGCATTGCGACCCATCACGTCTCTCGGATATGGAAAACCATGTATTCTATTATACTTAAGAAAGTTTAGACCATTTTGGAATGTTAATACGTCACCCAATCGAGTCACTCAATTGGATGAGCCATCTGAACGTGTATGCCTGTAGTCAGACTGCACGGGCGTCGGGGGTAAGGGACATTGCTGTCTATTCAGAATCTTCAAGCCTAGCGCATTACCCAGTGACATGTCTTATGACAGGGGCGTTTAGGACTAGTGTAGTAAATACAAGGTCACTGCCTATCCATGAGCCAGCATTGCATAATACCGGCAAAGTAACTGATGAAATCATAGCATGCACTTGTTTTAGCCTTATCTGAATTACAAATTTTATCGTATTTACTTTACTTTAATCTAGAAAACCCAAAATTAGGTAATCACCAACTACTCCTGCACTTTATAATTATCTTAAATTTTAGATATAGGTTTGATTCTACTGATATCTCAAAAATACGACTCTAGGTCATACTTCCCTTACTCATAATAAGGAGTAGTACGATTTAGGCCCCGCTAAATATAAATTTAAAACAAGTGTCCCCCCCTCTTGGTGGCCGGCTCTGACGCGCCGCGACCTAACGACATCGCGCGAAATAAAACCGTCCGTTTCGGTCATATCAACAAGTCACAAGTCGCCTACGCCATTGCATCGGCCACTCACAAACCAACATTGCGTAGCTTGCGACTGCTGATTAAACACTTTCAATCGCAAGTCGCAAGATCATTTTAAACACTACCAATCGCGAGTCGCAAGATCATTTTGTAACAATTACCATTTTATCATTTACATTTTACCTACATTTTACCTAAATGTTTGTTCTACATGCATAAAGTAGGGAAAAAATAATTTATCTAATTATTTCCGTTTATTTATGTAAGTAAACAATTAAAATTGAATATTTTTAAAATAAATCATTACACAACAAAATAGAGACACCGTAATTAAATTAACATTTGAAGAGGTATGATTAGTATCTAACTTATGTATACTCGGTTTTTATTCATCAAGAAAATCTAAATTGACATGTTTCTAGAAAGTATCATACCATTTATCTATCTATATCTAAATAGAAGAGGATGAGTTACATGATCGACTCACCGACCATTTTAATCTCTTTACACAAATTAAATGTCCAATAATAAAAGGTTAAATGAAATTTTGTTGGGTTCAGTTGACCCCATAGTCCTTAACATAGCTATGCCCCTGTTTTGACTAGTGACTGCCGGTCATGACCAATGAAGTTTGAGTCGTGACTTGAATTTATCGGCCATGACTGAAACTAACATGGTCATAAGGAGACCTTTCCAAGTCAATTAGAAATGTCAGCATGTAAAATAGTTTATGTATAATTCATGTAAGTGCAGATTTTCTCGAAACAACTAGTAATAAAGAGCTTAAATTACAATGTAGTTTAAGAAGAAAAAAAATGATTTCACACCAACATGATCACACAACACACGATACTATGACATTCCGACTTCAAAGGCTACAACTTTAAAGAATCAGCGAACATTACTCCATCAATGAGATAAAGCTCATGAATCTCTAAGCCTTTCAAATCAAATAGCTTCAATTAAACAATATATTTGAGAGAATGATGTGAGAAACACGATTGAAGACCAAGTCCATTGACCACAAATTGTGAGCCCAATCATTGCAAGACCATCAACAACCCAAGGTTCCTAATGAATCCGATTTCGAGAAAAAAAATTATCAGCATCACCAACAAGATATTCCTCATTTTCCGCCGGCCTAGAAAACGTGAACCATTTGATAACATTTCAGCCTAGAATGCCATTTGTGATCAATCTCCGATACATATAGGTATTAGAAACTCGAAAACCTTCCCATCTAACATGTAATAATTTTCAATATTGCAATCGCTATGAAACCCGGAAGGATAATTCCTTACTATTGGAACAACAAGTCCCTTCATACTTGTTTCTTAACAATTTTAAAAACATACTATAAACTAAAGTAACAAAATGAATATAAAATGGAGAAGAAAACAAAAAATCACATCGACTACACTTTTTATTTTTTTCTTATCTTTCATTTACAAGAAATTAAGACTAAACCATCCGGGCATAGCTTGGATGGCCACTGAGTTGCTCCACCCAGCAACCCACCCGGGTTCAAGTCTGGCTTCGGTCGCTTGTTCAAAAAGGGAGGTTGTTGTGAGGGGTGTCTTCACAGGCAATTCACCCGGTAGCGGGTCTGGCGCTCAGCGGGCTTGTTCCCCCAGGTTTACCCTCTGCGGGGGAGTCCAAAGAATTCGTTCGTAGGGGGTTCCTGAGTCACCAAAAAAAAAAAAAAAAAAAAAAAAAAAAAAAATTAAGACTATTATCCTAACATTCATACGTAAAATAGACTCCCAACTCACAATACCCATGTCTTTCTAAGAAATAGCTACAATCACTCTTTCACATACTCCACTAAAGTTATCAAGTGAGACTACTAATTCAACCTAAACGTCTACTGCCACTCAACTAGTTAATTAATTAAGCCTAACGTAACAATAATTAAATGATACGCATTAAGTATTAAATAATTATTTAAATCGAACTTCTAGCTATAGACACATTAACATGTCAACATGTCTATATCAAAATTAATCAACATTCACCCCGCACTTTTAAATACGAGCCTCTTTGAATCATGCGACCACATCCTTTATAAAAATGATCTTGATCTTCTTTGATTTCATAAGGTTGCATACAACAAATTCTTCTTGCTTAGGTAAACTACCGGTCTCGTTTACCTTCTATGGTCTTCGGTCTTTGGTCTCCGATCTTCGGCATTTGGTCTACGGTCTTCGGTCCAGACTCTCTTCGATCTTTGGTCTAGACTTTCTTTCTCGGTCTAGGCGCTTTTTCGGCCTAGGTGTATTTTTTGGTTAAGGTGTCTTTTTAGGTCTAGGTGCTTTTCTCGATCTTTTGCACCTCTTTTATATGCTTTCTTTCGATTTATCTTATTGATCACCAATAGTGATCACCTTTTTTTCTTCCTTGTTACTTTCTTTCTTCCCTTCTTTCTTTCTTTATACGAACCAGGATCTTCCTGCTTTAGATACCAATTGTTAAAACAACAAGTCTGTTGGTGCATTATAGTCCCCGAGTTCATTACGATCATGTTGAAATGCTTTAACGTTTAACTTTCACTGTTGGAATGCAACCGTACGGATAAACAATGCAACCACATGGTTGCAAGGTGCAACCGCACGGTTGCAAGTACAGTGTGTATATAATGGGTATTACGGGTTCATTGTTAGGGTTACGAATCCTAACCTATTCTACGAGTCTAAACCGATACCCTGGTGTTCTAGCATTCATATTAATCGTTCTTTAACATTTTGTAAGTCATTTTCTACATCAAGATTAAAGGTTATTAGTGTATTTTGAGTACAAAACCCAATAACGAGATATTCCGCACTCGTTATTGATTATAAGATCATTTAATCCTGTTTACACAATCCAATAAGTGGTATCAGAGTTTGTGTGATTGATTGAACGATCTGTTTATGTCAAAATCGATTAGAAAAGTTAAGTTTTTGTGTTTTCCTTGAAAAATCATTAAAATCTCATTATTTTTTACGTGTTAATTCGTGTTTTTGTTAAGAAAAAGTGTTAATCTGGTCATATTTAGTCTTTTGAACGTGATAATACTTGAAAATTTGATCCAGATTGAGTGCTAGAACAACCCTAACCCAAAACCCTAGTTTCTGTGCAGTTTTCTGACCAGATTTCACCAAGCATACAACCGTACGGTTACACACTGCAACCGTACGGATTCATCACCCGGTTACTACAACCGCACGGATACACCTCTGCATCTGTGTAATCTAAAACCGCTTAAACTCCAACCGTGTTCACCTATAACCGTACAGATACAACTTGTACCCGTTCGGTTACACCTTTCAATCGTATAAACTCACCCGGTTACATTCTGCAACCGTGTGACCTGAAACCGTGTTAATTTGTGCTCCCGGGTAGTGCAACCTCATTAGTTTTTGCAACCGTGTAGTGCAACCGTACGGTTACAATGTCCGACATTTTTGAAACTTCAGAAATGCAGTCAACTCTTGTCGGTGCTTCTTCGTCGGGTCTTCACCACTTACTTAAGACAGAAAATGAGATTGGTAGTTCTTATCGTGTACCTAGGCTAGAATCATTGGATGACTTTGCCGAGTGGAAACCTAGGTTCTTGATTTCATTAAATGGTATAGACTCTCGCTTGTATAAATTCTTAAAGGTTAAGTATACCTTTCCTACTAAGGATCATGGTGAGACCAAGACTCCAATGGAACTCAGTGCATTAGAAAGAGAATACTACAAATTAGAATGCAAAGCTTACAGTCATCTCACTCAGGCACATTCTAAGAAGATTTTCCATCAGTTTGAGACGCATCTGACCACATACGCCTTGTGGAATGCTCTTGAGAGTGGAAATGAGAGGACTGTTGAGTATAGAAAAACAAAGGGTAAGGTTTTGAAGAAATAATGGAAGAATTTTTCCGTTCAGCCTGATGAATCATTGAAAGATGCTGTTGCTAGGTATCGTCACTTATTGACGGAGCTGAAACGTGTTAATATTGTGTTCCCAAATAAGAAGCTGGTACAGTGCTTTCGAGAGGGTTTACCGATTAAGTGAGATCCCATTATACAATAAATTGAGAAGTCCTTTGCAATTCTGGATAACTCGTTTAGTGCTTTTGCTACAAAGCTACAAGCAAAGGAGCTTGAATTTCAAGAAAGGTTGAAGAGGTTGGAGACAGTTCAGAACCCCGTGGTGTATAAAGCTATGAAATTGGTTCAGCTGATAAGAAACACGCACCACCTCAGACAGCGTTTACTTCAAACACTCAGAAGATAACGTCTAGCTATGTCACTCCTGCACCGCAAAGTGTTCTTTATCAATCCACTTCAAGCAAAGATGCGAGTACCGAGGTCTTGAGAACTGAAAACATTCGACTGCGTACAATTCAAGGGGTTGAGGAGGATATGGCATTTGTCAGTATGGTTGTGAACTCTTACAATGATTTGTTGCATGGTAGAATAGGGAACAGTCACTTGGAACATGAGGACTATGATTAGATAGATGAAAATGAGATGGAGAAAATGGATATCCTCTGGGCTATGGGAAGTGTTATTCGTAGGGTAAAGAGGTATATTGAGAAGACTGGTGAGAAGAACTTGGGTGTGAGTAAGAACACTAAGTTTGGCTTCGATATGAACAAAGTAAGGTGTCACAATTGTCATGAGTTGGGTCACTTTAAGAGAAACTGTACGAAACCGAAGCAATCAGGCTTTCATAATCCATTCCATAATCAGAAGCGAGAGTCGAAAAATACAGTCAACGTTCTAATTGTGGATGAGTCTTCAAAGGCCTTAGCTGTTACCTATGATGATGAGTCCTATGACTGGTCTATTGATGTAACTGATGCTTTCGATCGTCATGCGAATGTTGTGAAGGTTCAAATTTCTGAGGAAGAGGTTGAGAAAGGAAAGGCTGAGAGAGAGAGAAGATGGATTGTGTTAGTAGAGATAAACAGTGCAAGTGCCTTGGATGCAGAATGGAAGATAGGATTGACCAAGCATGGTACGGGGCGAATTACTTGCGTAGAGGGTATGTGAACAAAAGGGTGCAAGAGAAGTTTAAGTGGGCTATTCATAGTGGGGACATATGGACAGACAGTGAGTCATCCTCTTCAGATGATGACTCAAAGAAATCTTGTGTGTATGTTGGTCAGTCATCTGTGTGCAACTCAACAACTGTTAAGACGAAGGAGTTTAATGAGGAAAAGTTGTTCAACTTGGAGTTAGGTTCAGATAGCTCAAGTTCAGAGTTGGATCAGAGTCTAAATCAGAATCTGGTGAGGGTAAAGGAAGGTCCCACAGATCTATGCCTTTATGGCAGACTCCTAGAATAAAGCTAATGTAACACCTGAAACTAAAACTGTTTGTAATAATTGTGTTAGCTTAGATTTGAAACTGAATGAACTTAGGGAGTCAATAAAGACCTGTACTAGATGTGCGACTGAAACAGCCCAACCCGTATTCCATAATTTAAATTTTTTTTATTAATACACATTTACGCACCAATTAAATATGTAGACCATTCCACAAGTTCCATTTAAAACGTACCACAATTTAAATGTTTACAAGGCACGAAGGCCATTAATTAAATTTAATACAAGTTCGACCCACTACAAATGATAGTTTATAATCCAAACGACACTTCGAGCATGGTTTGGGACTAAACTATCTAAAACGTTAGGCCAACTTCCAAAAGCTCCAACGAAACATCATCAAAGGACACCTAGTGCCCAACAACCCCTTTTCCCCTATCCGCACATGCATTTAAAAGGATAAACAACGAGAGGGTAAGCTAAAGTTTAGTGAATGCAATAATTATACACATACATATATAATATACCTACTTGCAAACACTCAAATACACATACCGAAATACATGCTAGCAACACAATTAGCTTATCATCCATACGAGGCTACCAACCTCCAATACCACAAGCTAGCATAAAAATCGCATAAATATGTATATAACTCGAACAATATAATAAGCCTTCGCTTACAACACAATAACCATGGTTAACCAATCGTACAAGGGAATGGTTCCCGTGAAATACCATCGGAGTTCACAACATCCATTAGTGTACTTAAGACCTCGTATCACTAACCCCCGGGTGGCATCTTAACACCTCAATACTTCACCCCGAGTGGCATCTTAACACCTCGATGCTTCACCCGTCAATTACTTAGAGTGGCATATTAACACCTCGATGCTTCACTTCGAGTGGCGTCTTAACACCTCGACACTTCACTCGTCACGTGAAACGTGGTGTCTTAACACCTCGTCACTTCACATCTCACGCTACAACAATTAGATACATTATATACCTACGCATATAATTATTCCACTCACCTTAATGATTCGTGATGATTTAATGCTTCCGTATGCTTCGAGCAAAGTACCTAGTACATAAGTACACATTTAATACACAACAAGTGGAATTAACCACCTTACTCACTCTTGAGCATTTAATGACCCAATTTGCATTAAATGGCTCAACTACATCAAAATCGCCCATAAATGGCCAAGACTCAACTTTAATCACTAAAGCTAGTGAATTAAAGTCTATTAACTTTAACTAACGCAAACTTAGGGTAATTCATACTCATTTCGCCCATCTAGGTCAACATTACTCTTTTGACCCATTTTAGTACTTAAACTTACAATTTTAGTCAAACATGACCCATTTACAATTCTTCCTTCAATTATAAGTGCATTAGTGACTAAAAACACCATTTAACCCTTACAACTCCAAATCATAAGACCAAATCCTAGATTATGGCTATTTAGGGTTTCCTTTTATCACCTAACCCAAATCCACCCATATTACCCCCAAATGGGTCTTACAAGTTCCAAATGAACCAAACCCTAGCATAAACTAATTAAAACTCAAAACATGGAGTTAGGACTTACCAACACTATCCTCTTGTAGCTAAGAACAAGGAGAACGACTTTAATTCTTGCTCCAAGGTTTGATTCACCAATCTCCACTCTCAAATCTCACTTAAAATCAAATGAGTTTTTAAGTTTTGAGAGTAAATGGAGAAAGAAAAGGGAAATGAAAATGAATAAAATGGATAAGTGGTGGAGATTTAGTGCTCCAATCAGATCTGGACGTAAAATGGCGATTTTGCCCTTGAACCACTTATTTTAAAAACAAAATCCGGAACCAGTTCACCCAGTGGGTCGCGGCGCGACCCCAATTGTCGCGGTTCAGCGTTTAATGTATTTTACGAACTTTCTTAAATCATTCCTGACTCAGATTCTAGTTATTTGTCGCGACGCGACCTCATTCTCCGCGGCGCGACATATAAAGGAAAACTCGACCCTTCTTATCATGCCTCCTGACTCTGATTTGAGTTCAATGTTGCAGGGCGACAAAAGCTTCCGCGGCGCGACAATTGCCTTCAACTGAGCCATTCGACAACCTACACAACTTAACGATTTATTCAACTTGTAAACTTTGTTTACGCTTCCTATGCACGTCTAAACTTCATATTTTAGTCTCACAAGACTTAACATCAATAAAGACTCATGCATACACCTACACACACGTAAATTCTAAACATATATATATATATATATATATATATATATATATATATATACATACATATTTGTATACATATATTTACACAATAACTAATACATAGGTCTTTTAATCATATAAATGAACAAGTTACAAGGGTACTAATAATTAAGTTTGTACCTTTAAATATGTACGGGAAAAACGGGATGTTACAACTCTCCCCAACTTGAATCGGAGCGCGTCCTCACGATCCAAGCCGCATGACAAGCCGGAAGATAAACCAACACGAATTCTTCGGGCTCCCAAGTAAACTCGGAACCTTTACTACGATGCCATTGAACTTTAAAAGTTCTTACTTCTTTATTTCTCAACCTTTTGACCTTCTCATCGAGTATGGCAATCGGCTCCTCAATATATTCTAACTTATTGTATAGCTCAATCTCGTCTAATGGCACCCAAGATGAATCATCCGTAAGACACTTACGGAGATGGGAAACATGAAATGTATTATGGATCCCCGCAAACTCTTCGAGTAATTCCAAACGATACGCAACTTCACCAACACGAGCTAGAATTTTAAAAGGACCAATAAACCGAGGAGCTAATTTTCCCCATTTTCGAAACCGAATAATACCTTTCCATGGTGAAACCTTAAGCATCACCATGTCACCTTCTTGAAATTCGATCATTCGTCTACGCTTGTCGGCATATGACTTTTGTCTATCTTGCGCCTTTTCCAAATGATCCCGAATCATATCAATCTTACTATTAGTTTCAAAGACCAAATCAGTACTCCCGATTTCTTTTTGACCAATTTCACCCCAACAAATCGGAGTTCGGCACCTCCACCCATAAAGCATCTCGTAAGGTGGCATCCCGATACTAGTATGATAACTATTATTGTATGAGAATTCCACCAAAGGTAAGTGCTCATCCCAACTACCACCGAAATCAATAATACACGCCCGTAACATATCCTCCAATGTTTGATTCGTACGTTCGATTTGACCGTCCATTTGAGGATTATACGCCTGTAGGTATTTCGTATACCCGAGAGACATATTAAATTAACGTGGATAATATGTTATGATCCAAGTCGGGTCATACCCAATAACAAGCTTACCGACACCTTATACGTATTTAATCTTAACGATTGAATCGGTAAATAAATACGCGACACTTGAACTTTAGAAAATTGGTTTTCTAAAATATTATCACTTGAGATAAATTATTTGGATAATTTATATTTAATTATTTATAGGCTTAAATAATCATGTTGTGTTATATTTTATAAATGGGTTTATAAAATGTAAGTAACTTAACAAATGCATGTGTTTTATTACATGTTTATTAATAACAAGTTTTATAATAAAAAAAATTGAATTTTTTTTAATGTCCCATGGTGGTGGACGATTTTGGGAGTCCCCATGGGTACACACATGCTAGCTTTTGTTATTTTAAGAATACACAACTACACATGAGCATGCTTGTCTCTTTAACCAAGTAATTGACTCAAAATATAGTGGTTACATTTGAAAAACTCTCTCTTCTCCTCCTTAGAAGCTGCTGGCCGAAACTTTGTAGGGAGAAAGAGAGGTTTTCTTGCTTGGTATTCTAGTTCATTTGGTGTCAAAAATCCTAACTAAACAAAGGTGGTGTTGGTGCACAAAAGGCTTGTGGGTATTACACACTTGAGGCTTCAAGTTAGAGATTGTTGTTGCTTCATTTTCATCATCATCTTCCTTGTTCAAAACAGCCCTCAATTTACTTGAGGAGGTATAATCTCTACTCTCCTTGTTCTTATATGTAAGCATATGTTCATAACTTGATATTTACATGGGATTCAAACAAAAATGGTTTAACATATGAACTTGTTTTCTTAATAATTATGCTTCCGCTTGCTACAACTTCAAATCAATTGTTTTTGTGATAATGTTAACATTAAGAACTTGTTTCTATGTTGAATCCCATCAATGGTATCGAGAGCCGAAGTCTATGAAATATGCTTCTTATATATGGTCTTTAAAACCCACCAACTTTGCATTCTATTAACATGCATGAAAGTAGAATGCAAAATTGATGGATTTGAGGTGGGTACATAATTTAGGCCAAATTATGGGGGTTCCAAAAATGGTTTTGGGTTGCCATTTGGTTCATATTAGTTGTATGTTAATGTTCACAATCATAGCCAAGACCTTGTGTTTGAATGGTTGCATGCATGGTTGATTTATTATTCATTCATTTGGTTTGTAATAATATTTATTCAATTGGTTTGTAATAATATTGTTTTGGTTATGTAATTTATTTTATATTTGGTATGTAAAATAGATTAGGTTGTATTTCATTTTCTAGACAAAATGTATTAGGATATATTTTGTAACAAGATGAAGATACAAGAAGAAAAGGAAGAACACAAGAAGATTGTACTTGGATGCAAGATTAAGTGGGAGATTTTGAAATCTCCTACTTTGTGTTATAACCCATTGACCGGTGGCATTTTGTTTTTGGCTAAACAAAATGCCTACCAAAAGGCTTGATTGTGAACATATTGTTTTGCATGCGTGGTTGTTTATTTGTTTGATTATGGATTGTATGTTTGATTACTACAAGTAAATAACAAGTTAACAACAAGCAATATGACAATTTAATTGGTTAAATTTGACATTATTAACGACATGCAAAATAACAATTTAAATGGCTAAAAGGACATTAATAAACGGTTATTAAGAACATGATAAGGATCATATATATAAAATGGTTTATATCAAGTAATTGGCTTAATTACAAGACGTGAAAATGGTTTTTCATAAGTACCATACACTAAATGCATGTTGGTGTATGGCACAAAAGTTTTCTTAAACTAGAAATAATGAAAACTTAAAAACCCTTATTAACAAGGCAAACTAGTTAAACACCATCCTTTTGTGTGACACTTAAAAATAATTAGGGAACTCATAATGGGATAAAGGTCACCTAACCGTTATGAGCAAACTATTATGATTAAGGTGAATTTCGCTCACTTGTGGGATAAAGGTCACCTAACCACTTGTATGTTAAATTTACACGTTTACACAAGTAGGACGACTTGATTTGGGAATCATGAACTTAGGGTCACCGAAGCATGAGGAACAAATAGGCGTTGGTGGGATAAATATGCCATGCAAAAGGATTGCATGATCCCATAACTTAGAAGTTGCAAAAGGATTGCAATTGTCATATAATGACTACCTAGCTAAATCAAATAACGGGATAAAGGTCACCTAACCGAAATTTGGTTTACCGTTGGATTCTAAAATTTAATAAATATCAATTGGATTTAAAGGGTATTGATTGTTAAATTAAAATTGATACTTAATCAACTTTGTTAAATTTTGTAGATGGCCGCCAATAACAACAACATTCCAAACGCACCTATCAACTTTAACAACCTATCATTGAGGTCTATCCTCGAAAAGGAAAAACTCAACCATACGAACTTCATGGATTGGTTTCGCAATCTTAGAATTGTCCTCAAACTAGAGGATAGGGCGTATGTGTTGGAAGACCCATTCCCGATCAACCGGATGAGGATGATACGGAAGGCATGACTTATTGGGAGAAATATTGTACCGATTCGGTGCAAGTTTCTTGCCTCATGCTTGGGACTATGATACCAGAACTCCAAAAGGATTTCGAGCATCATAGTGCATATGACATGATCACACAATTGAAGGAGATGTTCCTTTAACAAGCTCTTATCGAGTGCTTCGAAACGGTTCGAGCACTTCATACATGTTGGATGGACGACTCCCAATCCGTTTCATCTTATGTCCTTAAGATGAAAAGCCTAATTGATCGAGCGAACTGTCTAAACTGCAACGTGTCTAATGAATTAGCCACGGACCTTATCCTTAATTCTTTGTCAAAGAGGTTTGACACATTTGTAATGAATTACAACATGAATGGATGGGACAAGAGCATTGGCGAATTACATGCCATGCTTAAGACGGCCGAAGCGAGCATGGGTAAAAGGGCTTCACCCATGTTTATGATCAATGAAGGCGGGTCCAAAAACAATAACACTTCTAAGCTGAAGGCGGATAAGAGGAAAGGACCCGCCTACCAAGGCAAGGGCAAGGGAAAGGGGAAGATGGTTACCCCAACCAACAATAACAAGAAGCAAAAGGTTGCCGGTAAAGCTAACCCCAAGGAAGATCCGTGCTTTGGTTGTGGTGAAATGGGTCACTGGAAATGGAACTGCCCGGTCTACCTCAAGGAGTTGAAAGAAAGGAGAGATGCAGGGCAAACCTCAGGTAATGTATATATGGTATACATTGAGCTTAGTATTACTTCTTCTAATACATGGGTATTAGACACAGGATGTGGAACTCATATTTGCAATTCTTTGCAGGGGTTTAAAAGAAGTAATTAAGATGCGGGAACAACAAGTCTCTTCATGGGTAATGGAGCAAGGGTGCAAGTGAAAGCTCAAGGAGACTTTGTTTTGAAGCTTCCAAGTGGTTTGGAGCTTATTTTGAAAAATGTTTTGTATGCACCCGATTTATCTCGAAACATTATTTCTGTATCTCGTTTGAAATAATGTGGTTTTAATCTTAATTTCATTAATGTTGATATCCATGTTTCTTTAAATAATGTGTTCTATTTCAAGGCTTCGCCTTCAAATGGTATTTATGAATTGGTTCATGATGACACATCATACAATAGCTCAATGTTCCATGCAAACACCAAGAAACTCAAAAGGGATTTGAGTGATTCCTACTTATAGCATTTCCGCCTTGGTTACATAAACAAGAATCGAATGCATACACTTTAAAAGAATGGACTCTTGAAATCAAATGAACTAGACTCATTTGATGTATGTGAATCTTGTTTACAAGGCAAAATGACTAAAGCACCTTTCAAAGGGACCTATGAAAGGGCTAAAGACTTATTAGGATTAATGCATTCGGATGTATGTGGACCTTTTAAGCCCATGACTAGGAAAGGTGAAAGATGCTTCGTCACTTTCATTAATGACTTCAGTCGTTTCGGATATGTCTATTTATTAAGGCACAAGGATGAAACTTTTAAAGCATTCAAAGAATATCAAAACGAAGTACAAAATCAACTCAACAAGACAATCAAGGTACTTTGTACCGATAGAGGAGGTGAATACCTAAGCGATGCTTTCCAAGATCATCTTAGAAGTTGTGGGATTATCTCGCAACTTACTCCACCCGGGACACCACAGCTTAATGGTGTATCCGAAAGGAGGAACCGAACCCTAATGGATATGGTTCGATCTATGATGGCTAGAAGCTCGTTACCTCTATCATTTTGGGGTTATTGTCTATGCTTTGCGGCTCGTATTCTAAATATGGCCCCAACCAAGAAAGTGGAATGAACTCCTCATGAGATGTGGTTTGGAAAACCTCCATCTCTATCATACTTAAAGGTATGGGGATGTGAAGCTTATCCTAAGCGTTACATCCCTAATAAGTTGAATGCTTGATCCACGAAGTGTATCTTCATAGGATATCCCAAGAATGATATGGGATACTATTTCTATGATCCAACCGAGCAAAATGTATTTGTTGCTCGAAAGGCTGAATTCCTTGAAACTAAATTCCTAATGGAAGGAAATAGTGAAAGGAAGATAGATCTTGAAGAGGTTCAAGATCAAGTAGATGATACACAATTGGTTGACACTAGCACTCAACATGAAAATGTTGAGAGTGATCAAATGGATGATCAAAATACACAAGACGTTCGCAGATCTGGTAGGATTAGTAATCCTCCTGAGAGATATGGGTTTCTCATGGATGGTTGCTATGTGATTGATTTGGATGAACCAACAAACTACCAAGATGTTGTATCAAGGATTGATAAGGATAAATGGCAGGAAGCCATGAACACTGAGATGCAATCCATGTATGACAACCAAGTTTGGGAACTTGTTGAACAACCTACTGGCTCAAGGCTAGTTGATTGTAAATGGCTTTTCAAAATGAAAACTGACATACATGGAAACTTGGATACATATAAAGCTAGACTTGTAGCAAAAGGTTTCACACAAACTCAAGGGGTTGACTATGATGAAACTTTTTCGCCTGTGGCAATGCTAAAGTCTATTAGGAAATTACTTGCCATTACTGCTCATTATGATTATGAAATATGGAAAATGGATGTCAAGACCACTTTCCTAAATGGACATCTTGAGGAAAATGTCTATATGGTTCAGCCTGAAGGTTTTGTTGATCCGAAGTGTCCTAAAAAGGTATGCAAGTTAAAGAAGTCAATCTACAGATCGAAACAAACATCTAGAATGTGGAATCATCATTTTAATGAGGAGGCCAAGAAATTTGGCTTCATTAAAAATGGTGATGAAGCTTGTGTATACAAGAAAGCTAGTGGGAGCACTATCATGTTCCTTGTATTATATGTGGATGATATAATATTATTTGGGAACGATATTCCGGCAATGCAAGGTGTTAAAACTTGGTTAAGTAAATGCTTCTCCATTAAGGATCTTGGAGAAGCACAATACGTTTTGAGAATTGGGATCTACAGGGATAGATCCAAGAAACTGATAGGTTTGAATCAAAGTGCATACATTGAAAAGATCTTGAAAAGGTTCAAGATGGAGAACTCTAAGAAAGGTTTGGTACCTATTCAAAGAGGAACGCTTCTCAGTTCATCCCAATGTCCTACCACGAAAGATGAACAAGAGAGAATGAAGAAAGTCTCGTACGTATCTGCGATTGGGTCAATCATGTATGCAATGATATGCACTAGACCGGATGTGTCATGCGCTCTTAGCCTGACAAGTAGATACCAGAATAACCCAGGATACAGTCATTGGATTGCTGTCAAAAGTATATTGAAATACCTTAGGAGGACTAAGGATATGTTTCTAATATATGGCTCTGGTGAGGAGGAACTTACTGTAAAAGGTTATGTGGACGCGAGTTTCCAAACTGATCGAGATGATTCTCGGTCACAGTCCGGTTATGTCTTCACGTTGAATGGAGGTGCGGTCTCTTGGAAAAGTTCAAAACAGGATGTTGTTGCATTATCCACTACAGAGTCGGAGTACATTGCCGCCTCATTGGCAGCTCAGGAAGCTGCATGGATGAAGAAATTCATCGACAACTTAGGAGTAGTCCCTTCCATTCAGGACCCTCTTGAGATCTTTTATGACAACGAGGGTACGATTTCTCAAATCAAGGAACCTCGTGCTCATCAAAAGACCCGTCACATTGAGCGGAGATTCAACTACATAAGGGATGAAGTTGAAAAGTTAAAGATATGTATTCGCAAATTACACACAGATCTTAATATAGCGGATCCACTCACGAAGCTCTTACATGGTGCAAAACATCAAGGGCATGTTAGTACATTAGGGCTTCGATATTCTAGTGATTGATTGTGATCTGTTTTATGTATTGTAATGGGACGAAGTAGTTCAAACTCATTAATATAATTATGGTTTTAATTATTAATCTTGAGTCATGTTCCTATTTTGCATATTTTATCCATGAATAAGCTATTATTCTAAATTCCGTAGTCGATTACATTTGTGGGAGTAAGTGTGAGGTTTAGACTATTATGAACTTGGATTGGTATACATTCATAGGCTGAATGTGGGGCAAGGTTGCTACCAAAGTTCATAGATATTTGTAGGAAACAAATATTGGAAGACCCGCTCTCAAGACTTACTAAATGGAGCCTTTGTGGTTGATCACATGTACTCTTGAGTAAAGGCGAATGTCATTGTATCCTCTGACCTGAGATACATATTGGGTTCGGATATTTACCAAGTATTGTGCCTTGATTCTTTCCTTCGCTATTCTGAAATATGGTAGTTCATAAGAAAGAGCTCAGGTATAATGCAAGGTATATATTTAGGACATATGTAGTCAAGATGGAATTTGTCCCTCTTATTCGTTGAGAGTCAGATGTCTAAGGCCTGATAAACTTAAATCTAGAAGAGAGTGATCACTCTGTGTCTCTTGGATTTAACATGACATCTAGGACGAAATGAGATAATGAAAAGGTTCACCTATTCATATTCGAGATGGGAACTCGAAAGGGATGATGTTATTGAATGGCAAAAAGTCATAACATATTGGGGGTGATGGACGGTCGTTAGGTGGTATCCATCACTTGCATTAATTTCTTATGTTTCTCGTGCAAGTGGGAGATTGTAGGTATTTCGTATGCCCGAGAGACATATTAAATTAACGTGGCTAAAATGTTATGATCCAAGTCGGGTCATACCCAATAACAAGCTTACCGACACCTTATACATATTTAATCTTAACGATTGAATCGGTAAATAAATACGCGACACTTGAACTTTATAAAATTGGTTTTCTAAAATATTATCACTTGAGATAAATTATTTGGATAATTTATATTTAATTATGTATAGGCTTAAATAATTATGTTGTGTTATATTTTATAAATGGGTTTATAAAATGTAAGTAACTTAACAAATGCATGTGTTTTATTACATGTTTATTAATAACAAGTTTTATAATAAAAAAAATTGAATTTTTTTTAATGTCCCATGGTGGTGGACGGTTTTGGGAGTCCCCATGGGTACACACATGCTAGCTTTTGTTATTTTAAGAATACACAACTACACATGAGCATGCTTGTCTCTTTAACCAAGTAATTGACTCAAAATATAGTGGTTACATTTGAAAAACTCTCTCTTCTCCTCCTTAGAAGCTACTAGCCGAAACTTTGTAGGGAGAAAGAGAGGTTTTCTTGCTTGGTATTCTATTTCATTTGGTGTCAAAAATCCTAACTAAACAAAGGTGGTGTTGGTGCACAAAAGGCTTGTGGGTATTACACACTTGAGGCTTCAAGTTAGAGGTTGTTGTTGCTTCATTTTCATAATCATCTTCCTTGTTCAAAACAGCCCTCAATTTACTTGAGGAGGTATAATCTCTACTCTTCTTGTTCTTATATGTAAGCATATGTTCATAACTTGATATTTACATGGGATTCAAACAAAAATGGTTTAATATATGAACTTATTTTCTTAATAATTATGCTTCCGCTTGCTACAACTTCAAATCAATTGTTTTTGTGATAATGTTAACATTAAGAACTTGTTGCTATGTTGAATCCCATCAACGTCGTGCTCAATTTCAATTGTGTACCCATATCTTCGTGAAACTTCTCCCAAAACCGAGATGTAAAACGGGTATCTCGATCCGAAATAATAGATATAGGAACCCCGTGTCTCGCTATCACCTCTTTGATAAACAACTTAGCCAAAGTCTCCGATGATATCGCTTCTCAGATGGGAAGAAACAACGCACTCTTCGTCAATCGATCAACTATCACCCAAATCGAATCGAATTGGGTTCTCGCCGTCTTTGGTAACTTTGTGATAAAATCCATGGTAATGTGCTCCCATTTCCACTTCGGGATTTCTAACGGTTGTAACTTACCATACGGCTTTTGGTGTTCAGATTTAACTTACAAACACGTGACACATTGCTCAACATACTTAACAACATCACATTTCATGCCCGGCCACCAATAATCCTTTCTCAAATCGAGATACATTTTCGTAGCACCCAAATGAACGGAATACTTTGACTTATGTGCTTCATCAAGTAGCACTCGTCAATAATCCCCCATCTTAGGAACCCACACTCTTCCTTGAAAAGACAACAAACCACGCGAACCCATAGTAATGAATTCTGCTTGCCCCACAATTCGTTCTGCATGCTTGTTGTGAACGTAAGCTTCAATTTGAATCACACCAAGTTTTTCAAGAAAATCGTTAGTAATAATCATACGTAACGATCCTACTCGTATCGCCAGATATTGACTCTTTCGACTTAATGCATCCGCTACCACATTCGCCTTGCCTGGATGATAAAGTATTTCACAATCATAGTTTTTTACTACATCCATCCACCTACATTGACGATAATTCAAATCTCTTTGATCGAAAAGATGTTTCAAACTCTTGTGATCTGAATAAATCGTACACTTGACACCATACAAGTAATGGCGCCAAATTTTCAACGCATGCACAACCGCTGCCAACTCAAGATCATGAGTCGGATATCTCGTTTCGTGTTCCTTTAGTTGTCGAGAGGCGAAACCGATGACTTTACCTCTTTGCATTAGAACGCACCCGAGCCCATTTAGAGAGGCATCACAATACACCGTCATGTCTTCCACACCTTCCGGCAACACTAACATCGGAGCTTGACACAATTTCTCTTTTAGCAATTGAAAAGCAATTTCTTGCTCGTTCTCCCAATTAAATCTCGCGTTCTTCCTCGTCAATTTCGTCAACGAAGAAGCGATCTTAGAAAAGTCTTGGATAAACCGACGATAATAACAGGCCAATCCGAGAAAACTTAGGATTTTTGTAGGTGTAGTCGGTCGTCCCCAACTCTTTACCGTCTCAATCTTCCCCGAATCTACTTGAATACCATTTTCGTTCACGATATGGCCAAGGAATTGAACCTCCCTTAGACAAAATTCACATTTAGAGAATTTAGCATACAACTTATCCTTCCGTAACGTCTTTAACACACTCCGTAAATGATGTTCATGTTCCTTCATACTCTTCGAATAGACAAGTATGTCGTCAATGAACACAATTACCGACTTATCCAACATAGGTTGGCACACTCGGTTCATAAGGTCCATGAATGCCGCCGGTGCATTCGTAAGACTAAAAGGCATAACTACGAATTCAAAATGCCCGTAACGCGTTCGAAAAGCCATTTTCACAATATCTCCCTCACGGACCCGCATTTGGTGATAGCTGAACCGTAGGTCGATTTTAGAGAAATACGTTGCACCTTGGAGTTGGTCAAATAAATCGTCAATCCGAGGCAATGGATAACGATTCTTGATCGTCACCTTATTCAACTCACGATAATCGATGCACATCCGCATACTACCATCCTTCTTCTTCACGAATAAAACCGGAGCGCCCCATGGCAAAGCACTCGGTCGGATAAAACCCTTTTCAAGTAGCTCTTGGGTTTGATTTAACAACTCTTGCATTTTCGTCGGCGCTAAACGATAAGGATTTTTAGCAATGGGAGTAGCTCCCGGAACCAACTCAATGCGAAATTCAACCTGTCTTTCCGCCGGAACACCCGGTAACTCATCCGGAAAAATGTCTTCAAACTCATTTACCACCGGAATTTCACGAATGGGTGGTGGCTTATCTCGAGTATCAACAACATGGGCAAGAAAAGCCATGCCACCACTAACAAGGAGACGACGTGCCCGTGCAAAAGTGCATATCGGCACAAGTCTTCTCCGTTTATCACCGTGAATAATTAACTCTCCCCCACTTGGGGTCTTAACACGAATAAATTTTTCATGGCATGCAATATCGGCTCTATTATGATCGAGCCAATCCATACCAACAACGATATCAAAATCACCCAAAGTCATCGGGATGAGATCAATTTTAAAGTTTTCGGCACCAAACACGACATCACAATTTTTACACACATCCACCACTAGCACCGTTTTGCCGTCCGCTATTTCGACTTCTACCGGACGACTTAACTTAGCTAACGGTCTATTAAGTTTAGGCACAAATTTTGGAGACACAAACGACAAATTTTCACCGCTATCAAATAGAATTCTTGCCGGATTAGAGTTAACCAGAAAAGTACCTGAGACAACTTCGTTGGATTGCTTGGCTTCATCATTCGTCATCAAATAGTTGTGACCCCTAGCCGTACCCGCCGCCTTCTCTAGACGCTTAACATTATCGTTTCGCAAATCGGGACACTCCGGCTTCTTATGCCCTTCTTTACCGCAATTAAAACAAGTGAGCTTGTTTCCTGAAGATGGTTTCGGACAATCACGAGCCATATGGCCCGTTAGCCCACAATTGTAGTACGAAAAAGAAAAACCACCGGAAGCGCCCTTCTTCACGCTATTGACAATTTTGGAACCCTTCTTGTTCTTATTCCTCTTGTTTGAAAAGTTAGAATGACTAAAACCTTCAAACTTTCTTTTAGAAAAAGTGAAATCGCTTCTCTTTGGAACTTCCGGCTCAAAACCCCGAGCCAATTCAAATAACTCTTCAAAAGACTTAGCCGCTCCTCGACTAATCTTACCCTTATACTCATCATTCATGGTACGGTAGAAATCTTTCATTAGTTTGTGATCGTCACCAACATATTCCGGACAAAAACGAGTCTTTGCCAAGAAGGTAGACTTGAGAGTAACCAAGTCCATTGAACCTTGTTGCAAATTGTGCAACTCGTCCCGGATTCTATCAAGACCGGAAGAAGTTCGGTATTCTTTGAAAAATTCCTTCTTAAACTCTTCCCACGTCAAACTCATACATTGCTCCTCACCATATAAGTTGATTTTATCATCCCACCACAACTTAGCTTCTTCCCGCAACATACTAGAACCATACCTCGCCTTCTTCTCGGGAGGACATTCCACGGTACGGAAAGCTCCATCGATATCGAAAATCCAACATGTGCTTTTCAACGGATCCCGTACCCCATTAAACATCGGGGGTTGAGCATCCTTGAAATTTTTGTAATGGAAGTCCCGCCTTCCATTCCCACCGTTACCATCACCCCCTTCACCACGAGGATAAATGTTTCTAGCTTCTAATGCCTCCTCGATCGCGGCATTCATTCATTCGCTCATTTATCATTTCGGTTACTTGCCCATCAACCGACTCTTGGAAAACCTTTCGAACATCATCAAGAAAATCCTTTTTTAGCCTTTTAAAGATGGCCTCAACCTTGGTCGTGAGTTCAAGTGCTATTTCTCATCTTCATTCTATAAAACGAAGTAAATTAAGCAACGAAATGAAAGGACTTAACACATATGTATATACATATACACCACACTACCCCATCTTGCTCAACAATCGTCGTACATCGCTTGTTTGACACGATTTGAACCCGTAACAATGGTAGCTTATCATTATTACGCGATCACGTCGCATTAATTCGCTAGTACAACGTCTATCTCGCTTGATGATTGTTAAGACAACACAAAATAGTTAGTGCAAGGTTAATTCACATACACCTAAGCACTAATCAACTCCCGGTCCGACCCGTCTCCTACAAGTCCCGCATAAAGCGCATACACAAATAAGTCTAAGTCTAGGCACCTATCTCAAGTCGCCTAAATCCCTTAGACCATGCTCTGATACCACTTGAAACAACCCAACCCGTATTCCATACGATAAATTTTTTTTATTATTAATACACATTTACGCGCCAATTAAATATGTAGACCATTCCACAAGTTCCATTTAAAACGTACCACAATTTAAATGTTTACAAGGCACGGAGGCCATTAATTAAATTTAATACAAGTTCGACCCACTACAAATGATAGTTTATAATCCAAACGACACTTCGAGCATGATTTGGGACTAAACTATCCAAAATGTTAGGCCAACTTCCAAAAGCTCCAACGAAACATCATCAAAGGACACCTAGTGCCCAACAACCCCTTTTCCCCTATCCGCACCTGCATCTAAAAGGATAAACAACGAGAGGGTAAGCTATAGCTTAGTAAATGCAATAATTATACACATACATATATAATATACCTACTTGCAAACACTCAAATACACATACCAAAATACATGTTAGCAACACAATTAGCTTATCATCCATACGAGGCTACCAACCTCCAATACCACAAGCTAGCATAAAAATTGCATAAATATATATATATAACTCGAACAATATAATAAGCCTTCGCTTACAACACAATAACCATGGTTAACCAATCGTACAAGGGAATGGTGCCCGCTAAAGACCATCGGAGTTCACAACATCCATTAGTGTACTTAACACCTCGTATCACTAACCCCCGGGTGGCATCTTAACACCTCGATACTTCACCCCGAGTGGCATCTTAACACCTCGATGCTTCACCCATCAATTACTTAGAGTGGCATCTTAACACCTCGATGCTTCACTCCGAGTGGCGTCTTAACACCTCGACACTTCACTCGTCACGTGAAACGTGGTGTCTTAACACCTCGACACTTCACATCTCACGCTACAACAATTAGATACATTATATACCTATGCATATAATTATTCCACTCACCTTAATGAAACGGTGATGATTTAATGCTTCCGTATGCTTCGAGCAAAGTACCTAGTACATAAGTACACATTTAATACACAACAAGTGGAATTAACCACCTTACTCACTCTTGAGCATTTAATGACCCAATTTGCATTAAATGGCTCAACTACATCAAAAACGCCCATAAATGGCCAAGACTCAACTTTAATCACTAAAGCTAGTGAATTAAAGTATATTAACTTTAACTAACGCAAACTTAGGGTAATTCATACTCATATCGCCCAAACTAGGTCAACATTACTCTTTTGACTCATTTTAATACTTAAACTTACAATTTTAGTCAAACATGACCCATTTACAATTCTTCCTTCAATTACAAGTGCATTAGTTACTAAAAACACCATTTAACACTTACAACTCCAAATCATAAGACCAAACCCTAGATTATGGCTATTTAGGGTTTCCTTTTATCACCTAACCCAAATCCACCCATATTACCCCCAAATGGGTCTTACAAGTTCCAAATGAACCAAACCCTAGCATAAACTAATTAAAACTCAAAACATGGAGTTAGGACTTACCAACATTATCCTCTTGTAGCTAAGAACAAGGAGAACGACTTTAATTCTTGCTCCAAGGTTTGTTTCACCAATCTCCACTCTCAAATCTCACTTGAAATCAAATGGGTTTTAAGTTTTGAGAGTAAATGGAGAAAGAAAAGGGAAACGAAAATGAATAAAATGGATAAGTGGTGGAGATTTAATGCTCCAATCAGATCTAGACATAAAATGACGATTTTTCCCTTGAACCACTTATTTTAAAAACAAAATCCGGAACCAGTTCACCCAGTGGGTCTCGGCGCGGCCTCAATTGTCGCGGCGAGGCGTTTAACGTATTTTACGAACTTTCTTAAATCATTCCTGACTCAGATTCTAGTTATTTGTCGCGACGCGACCTCATTCTCCGCGGCGTGACATATAAAGGAAAACTCGACCCTTCTTATCATGCCTCCTGACTCTAATTTGAGTTCAATGTCGCGGCGCGACAAAAGCTTCCGCGGCGCGACAATTGCCTTCAACTGAGCCATTCGACAACCTACACAACTTAACGATTTATTCAACTTGTAAACTTTGTTTATGCTTCCTATACACGTCTAAACTTCATATTTTAGTCTCACAAGACTTAACATCAATAAAGACTCATGCAAACACCTATACACGCGTAAATTCTAAACACATATATATATATATATACATACATACATATTTGTATACATATATTTACACACTAACTAATACATAGGTCTTTTAATCATATAAATGAACAAGTTATAAGCGTACTAATAATTAAGTTTGTACCTTTAAATATGTACAGGAAAAACGGGATGTTACAGCGACTTTAGATGAACAGGTTAAGAGGTTGTCTGAAATATGCCTAAAATGTAATAACTGCACTGCCTTAGAACAGGAAATTGATGTTCTTAAAAAGGGTTATCAGGTTCTCAAGAAGCAGTATGAGGACAATTTGATCTTTAAATCTAGAGAAAAGGAGTTTAGGGATATTATTAAAACATTAGAGGACTAGGTGATAGATTTGAAGTCAAATGTGCTGTTATATACTCAGACCATTATGAGACATATCATAGAGATAGATAACCTTAAGTGGGATAAAGAATCTTTTAGAATTAGTTATGAGACTGAAAGAGATAAGGCTTATATCTATAAGAGGTCTGCTTTTGTTCTAGAGTATTGTCAAAACGTAGGAGGAAAAGAAACTAGTAGTGATTATAATCAGTGTTCTCCACCGTTTGAGCATGATTATAGCTTTTCACCACCTAAGAAACAGTTCGGTGAAGATTTTGTTCCAATTGAACCGACTGAGACCGAACAAGCAAAGGGTAAAGGGGTAGGTACATCAGAGACTCCTAAAGAAGGGGTAGATAAGACTGTGAAAGTAGATAAACCTAACCCCAAACCAGTTAAAATTTTAAAAAACCCAGCTAATCAGAGACCTGTAAGGATTAGGAACTCATCACCAATTAAATTTGTTAAAGGTCCTAATTTTGAGGAGGAGGACTTCTTGAAACCAGCATGTAATTCGCCACCGAAGTATGTTCCCCCACCTAGAAGGTCTCCGGTTGGATCTCCTGAGAGATCTCCTATGAACAGGAGGTCTCCACCCGGACCTCTGAGACAACGATCTCCACTTGCTTATAGACCTAGATTTGATTCCTATCTTAGGGATGAGAATATAGAGACTATGCGTTCATGTTTGCATTGAGGGTTGGGTGGTCATAGGGCTATACATTGTTCCAAACGTTTCATAGCTCCCAGGAGGAGGATTGAGCTGAGTCCCCCTAAGAAGTTTCAAAATTTTAGATCAGCTTCTCCTCCCAAGAATGATATGTCGTCTAGACCTAACTTCCAAAGGTCTAATAAACATGTGATTCATGAAAATCCGTCCAAGACTGAAAGTGGAAAAAGGGTTGTGCAAGATAATGTTTATTTTAAGAAACCCTTACATAAAAGCCAAATGTGGATAACCAAGGAGGGATGTAATGGGGCTAGTGGTTCGGGAACCGCTAATTTGGAAAATGAAAAGGTTGTTACTGTTAACGGGAAACCCATTGCCGAAAAGGCATGGGTATCCCCCTCAAACTAATCATTTTTCTAATTATTTGTGCAGGTCGCCTACAGTCCAAACAAAAATACTTGGATTGTTGATAGTGGGGCATCCCGGCACATGACCGGAAACATGTCTCTGCTTCATGATGTTAAATCAATTAAAGGAGGACCTGTTTCTTTTGCGGGTGATCAAGGAGGTTTTATAACTGCTCAAGGGATGATTTCAAATTCCTCGATCAGTTTTGACAAAGTGAGTTACGTGAAAGAAATGTCAAATAACCTGCTGTCCGTCTCTCAAGTGTGTGATAAAAGGCATAAAGTTCTATTTGACGAGCAGCAGTTACATTATGCGAAAAGATTACAAAGTTCTAGAAAATATGATTCTTATGACGGCACCCAGATGTCAAGACCTGTACATTTTTGATATGTCAAAGGCTTATGTGAAAGCAGCTACAGGGCATCAGGCTTTTGTGTCCAAGGCTACTGAACAGGTCTGTGTTATGGCATAAATGGATGGGTCACTTAAGTTTCAGGAAAATGAACCATTTAGTTCACAATTGTTTGGTGGAAGGCGTTAATGTAAAAGGGTTTCATGTTCCTGATGGTTGTGTGCCGTTTAAGAAAGGGAAGCAAGCTAAGAAACTACACAAAGTTAAGAAACATCATTCCATTGATACTCCTCTTGAGCTTCTTCATATGGATCTTTTTGGTCCAATCAACAAGAAGAGTATCACTGGACATTCCTATTGCTTAATGGTTACTGATGAGTACTCGTGGTTTACGTGGGTTGTGATGCTGAAAAGTAAAGCCGATACATTTGAGCAAATCAGGTTGCTGATCAGGAGACTTGAGACGTTATATAAGTTAAGGGTAAGAAGGATTCGAATAGATAATGGGACAGAGTTTAGAAACAGGAGATAATGGGACAGAGTTTAAAAACAGGAAGATGGAGGAGTATTGTAATGAAAGAGGAATTCAACAACAATTTAGTTCACCGTACACTCCGCAGATGAACGGTGTAGCTGAAAGAAAGAATCATACTCTAATTGAGACCGCTAGAACCATGCTGGCTAACTCATAATTACCAGTTACCTTTTGGAGTGAAGCAGTTTTGAATTCATGTTATACGATGAATACAGTTCTTGTTGTAAAACGTCAAGGCAAGACATGTTATGAGCTGCTGTTGAAACGAAAACCTCATATCAAACATCTCGAGCCGTTTGGTTCTCTTTGTACCATAATGGTTAGAGATACATGTGAGAAATTCAATCTGAAATCTGTTACAAGTAGGTTCTTGGGTTATGGGAATGCATGCAAATGTGTGTATAATTTGGAGTCTCGGTGCATTGAAGAATGTACCGAAATTGATGTTCAACGACATGCAGCAATTCCAGCTGGTAAAGGGTATACGTGGCAGTTTGACTATGATAATTTGTTTGATTCATTCAATCTTCCTGAGGATGACTCTGAGGATGAAGAGGTTGCTGCACAAATGATGTATAACATGCGTCTCTTCGTTGAACATATGTCTGATGTGCGTGTGTAATCTAATGTACCAATCGTGGCTGAAGAAAGAGCACCAGTGATAGGGCCAAATGATGATGAATCAGAATCTGATGATTCAGTTCCTACGCTAAAGGAATCAACATTACAATCTGAGGGGGAGGAAATGTATCTGGATGAGGTTTATGAGGGTGTGGTATATGAGGAACCTATTCAACCTGTGATTGAGGAACCTATACAAACAATGAATGTAGATCCTTTAAAAACCAATACAGATGACTCTACTAAAACATGCGGACTAAGACGGTCTAGTCGAACGGTATCTCTCCCTAAACATTTTGATGATTATGTTGTTGACCCTACTGGTCTTTCAGGTGCTAATACAGGTGAATCTTCTGCTACGGACGAGCGTGTTACACCCTCTGCAAATGTTTTTACTGCTTTTTATACTCAATTAAATCAGACCAGAAGAATCTTCAGAAATGCCCACTGTACCTTTGTGTCGCAAATCGAACCTCAAGATGTCAAAGATGCGTTGCCGTATGATGAGTGGGTTTCAGCTATGCAGGAAGAACTTCAACAATTCAATCACTTGGGTGTATGGAGGTTGGTAATACCACCTTCGGGGCTGTAAACCGTATGGCCTAAAGTGGGAATTGAAAAATAAGACAGATGATTAAGGAATCGTGATCCAGAACAAAGCAAGACTGGTTATTAGAGGATATCAACAAATTCCTGAAATTGATTACGATGAAGTTTATGCACCGGTTGCAAGATTGGAGGCTATTCGAATGTTTTTGGCTTTTGCTTCATGGAAAGGATTTAAAGTTTTTCAGATGGATGTTAAGAGTGCATTCTTGTATGGCACTCTTCAAGAAACTGTGTATGTGACTCAGCCACCGAGTTTTATTGATCCACATCATCCAGAAAAGGTGTATCTCTTAGAAAAGGCGATGTATGGTCTTCACCAAACCCCGATAGCTTGGTATGCTACTCTGTCAAACTATATGATAGAGAACGATTTTAGACGAGGAGTCATCGATCAGACTCTATTTATCAAAGAAAGGGGCAACGATATAATGTTGGTATAGGTATATGTGGACAATATCATCTTTGGATCAACATATCAGAAAATGGTTGATGAGTTTCAGGATGTAATGCAGAAACGATTCAAGATGAGTTCACTAGGGGCCATTAATTTTTTTTTAGGGTTGAAGGTTGATCAAACAGAAAAAGGAATTTTCCAACATCAATCGAATTATGTAGCTGACAGTCGATTCAAAATGGAAGCTGGACGAATTGCCAAGAATCCTCTTTCGGTGAATCACGGGATTACACCGAAAAATACAGGACCAAAAGTCAATCCAACTCTATACAGGGCTATTATTGGTTCTTTGATGTATCTTACAGCATCTCGCCCAGATATCATGTTCGCTACTTGTATGTGCGCTTGTTATCAAGCACAATCGAACGTGAATCATATGTTAGCAGCAAAAAAGATCATGCGTTATCTAAAGGGAACTCTAAGTTTGGGCTTATGATATCCGCGTAAGGATGGGTTTAACCTAATGGCATTCAGTGATTCTGATTATGGGGGTTGTAAAAGAGATTTCAAATCGACCTCTGGTGGTTGTCAGTTTCTAAGTAGCAGGTTGGTAAGTTGGCAGTGTAAAAAACAAACGGCAGTCGCACAATCAACGTGTGAGGCTGAATATATTGCTGCTACAAGCTGTACGTCTCAGGTTGTCTGGATTCAACAACAGCTTCGGGATTACGATTTGCAAATTTTTAACACTCCTATATATGTTGATAGTACTGTTGCTATTTCTATTACTAAAAACCCCGTTAATCATTCTAAGACCAAACACATAGGGATCAAGTACCATTTCATTAGGGACAGTTATGAAAAGAAACTAATCGATGTCCTACAAATAGGTACAACAACCCAAAGGGCTGATTTTTTTACGAAAGCATTTGACCGACCTCGTTTCCTATTTCTGTCGAATGTGTTAGGTGTGAAAGATAGGGCGAAGGTTGTGTTCGATAGGGAGTTATTGAAGTAACCATCCAATCTGTATCATTTGTATATTTGTACTTGCATTTTGCATCATTTTTGCATGATACTTAGCTTATTTTCTGTTTTGCATGTTCATTTTATTTTCTGCTATGCATTTTAATATGAAAAACCAAAGAGATTGTGTTTATTTGCTTTTTGTTAAGTAGAATAGTTGAGAAAATTGCTTCATCAGAAAATACAAAAACATGGAAAAATGAAAAAGCCATAAAAAACAGAAAACGAGAAGTTACTATGTGAAAATGAGAAATGATTGTATTACTGGATTTGCATGTTAATTGTTCTACGTAAACAGTAAGTAGTACATGATTAGTTAATGAATGTTGATAAATTTTGAGGATTGAATTTTGGGATGAGAGGATCACTTGCGCATAAAGTAAATAATATTGGCAAGGAAATCGCGAAAAGGTTTACAGCGGTTGACGGTAGTCACCTAACTATCACTGATAATGTACGGAGAAACGATCGTTCAAGAACTCAACAGACGGTTGAGGTCTCCCCTACTACGATTCATACTCTAGTGAAGGATTGCAAAGTAAGTCGACAAGGTGAGTTTACTCTGTTAGAACCTATACCAGTTTATATTTACCTTTATTGCTTGGTCCAAAACGCATTAGGTTAGTCAGGTATTCAAAGGGGGGTTTTCTCACTATGAAAGGGTCGAAAAGTACAATTCTGTATCACAGACATTTCATCGGTTTGAGAATGTATCCAAGGAGACTACTTCAACGACAAAGATTAAAGCTACTGTGATTCATCTCTAAAAGTGGTGCATCATCATCAAAGTTGTATATGTTATTTCATTTAATGTTTATCTTCATTTTTGTTTGCAACAGCTAAAGTGCCACATCATCAAAAAAAAGTTGTGGATTATGTTTTATTTTATTTATATAAATGTGATTGAAAGTCAATAAAGATGGTGTACCACATCAACAACAAAGAATCTGCGTTATCAAAGTTTGGACTTCGTGTCTATCAATCAAAGTGAATTCTTCATTTACATGTGAAAGATGATCAAACAATATGCTGATCAGAACGACTTAAGTTGTCTATATCCGAGAGGGAGAAGTGCCAGTGTTTCAGATCTAGAAAACTCAAATCATTCTGTTTGTCCTTGAAGTCAACATTTAGCAAGATTTTGCTTATCATTTAGAGGGACACATCTATTGTCTGTGATATGGGTTGTGCCGATTGATCTAGATAGCTGGGGATATCTTCTGGAGGGTATTCTGACTTAGAATTCCATCACCCCCAAAAACATCATATCATTCCATCAATATTAGCTTTCCGCTCAAGCAGGGGGTTTATAGCGACTGGTAACTGTGTTCTTTCGGAGTATGCGATAAAATTGAGACAAACAAAGCCTTCTGAATTGAAAGGTATAAGTTTAAGGTAGAAGCTCATGGCTGACAGGGTTGCTAAAAACATCGTGAGACGCTTCCTGTTCAATCAAATCGAAAGTACATCGAGGTGATAGCGGACAGCTTCAATATATTGTGCTCAATTGACTACCTAATAAATTTGTGTGATCTCAAGTGAGGACTAAGTTTAAGATTATTTACCTAAGTGTGCAAATGATTTTCAAAAAGTCTGGAAGGAAAGTCTAATAAGTTTATTGATATTCAAAGACTGAAAGTGTAAGTACTTGAAAATAAAAAATGGAACAAAAGTTCTGAATGATAGAAATTAACGATGTTAAAACTGCAAAATATAGTTCAGTTCTGATCCCAAGAAAATGTTGATTAATTCATCTTCTCACAAAAATAGTTGGTTATGCTATGATAGCTGTATAGTTTGTTCATGATAATTTAATCTGATAACTTGTTTTAGTTTGTGTAAGAGGTATAGCAAGTTAATTAGTTCTCTATTTCATACTTGTGATATTCACTACGCGGTTAGTTTATTGATTTAATTCATCATAATGTATATGCTTGCATTTATTCTTCATAGTTTTCATTATAAAATGAAAAAGACAAAAAGATTTAGTATGTTTTTAGCATTGTTACATGTTTCATACTGTATATTATTGCATATCACTTGGTGGTTACTTCATAAACTCCATATGTGTGGACCAGGGGGAGTAAGCAAGTGTGAAAGATCCGAAAAATGGAAAAGTTTGATAAGTCGGGTATTAAGTTATTTGACGTAGTTTGAAATACAATTGGATCTTGCGAAAATGGATTAGATTGAAAACAACTGAGTGTTTGATGATAATGTGTTAGTTTAGCTGAGTTGAGTTTGTCGAGAAATGAAGGTTAGAAAAGACGGAATGGAAAGTTAGATTTTATTTTGTGAATTTATAACTGGACTGTTATACAATGCAACCGCACGGTTACACCATGTAACCGTCCGGATACAGAGGTTCTAAGGGTTAATATTACTTAAGGTACAACTGTACGGGTACACCTTGCACCCGCACGGTTGCACATTTGTTGGCCGGATACACCCTTGCAACCGCACGGTTGCAGAGTGGGTATAAATACCCAAAAATTGAACCATGGGTTGTTTATGCTTTCAAATTGTCTAAGTGTTAAAATCATCAAAATTCACAAATTGCTAAGGGGAGTTTTTGACCTCCTTTTTCATATTCTACTTGTGTTTCTGATCATTATCATCATAACAGGTATATTCGAAACTTCCTAAATCTTAAGTTTTGATTTATTTTTAGTTTAAATGAACCTAAGATCAAAACATGGATTATAAGTGTGTTATAACTGAAATTGTTGTGTTAAAAGTGCTTATCAGAGGTTACACTAGCTTTATCAGTCATTAATTCGATGATCAACACCTGGTTTGAAGGATTTGGGTTTTGAAAACCCTAACACGGATGTAATGTAAAACCGTACGGTTACCTAAAACATCTGATTCTTGATAAAATTTTGTAAGGTCTGATTCTTTTGGTATTTTAACCTCTATTGACTTTGTTATGTTTTAGCTCATCTTCATGGCAAACAGAGCATCACGAAGAGTTTCCCAGAGTGAACCTGAATGTGCAATTGCTGAACGTAGGAGATTACTGGCTGATCGTCCTATTCTCACAGGATGTTCAGTTCGATCTCAACCTAATTTCTCTGTGTATTGGTGGGGACTAAATGCAGGAGCGTTTCTTCATCAAGATGAGTTCTACTATCCCAAGCTTATTAGGGAGTTCTATGCAAATTATGTATTTGATGAACGTAAGGTAAAGTGTGTTCACTTGAATATGTTCGGGTTTCCTTATGATTGGACGTTGGATGAATTTGCGGCGAAACTTGATGTACCTGCTGGAGATTTCAAGTTCTTCAGTCTAAGTAAAGATGTAAACTGTGCTCCAAGGTGGTCAACTTCTGACAACTTGTTTTCTACTCTTGGGTTTGTGATGGGTTTATGTAAACCAGATTTTAATTTGTCGAATAGAGGACCTGTGATCATCAGAGAGGAGAATATTCTAGATCATTATCGTCAAATGATGAAGGTCATTAAGAGAAATGTTATGTTTCGAGAGGAGAATGATGTGGAACTTTATGTGACTGAAGTTTTACTCCTAATGTGTTTGATCAGTCAAATATCGATTAATTTTGCTTATGTGATAACTAATCGCATGGTAGGTGTAGTGATCCGAAAATTTTCGACTAATTTTAAATCAAACTCTCGATACGATTTAATATTTTTGACGCGATAAGAAAAGTCTGTTAGGTTGAGTCTCAAAAATTTTGAACTGTTTCATGAATTCATTTGACCTTCGACTGCTCTTGACGATTCACGAACCATTATTTGTAAATAAATGTGTATACATATAAAAATAAATATAAATATATGTAAAGTGTATATTAAATATAATTATTTAATAATTGTAATACTCGTTGGACGTTCCGATTATTATTTAGAGAAGTTTAATTCGAACTTATATGATTTTAAAATAAACGGTGATCCGAAAATGAGTTCTATAAATTTTAGGCTTACTAAAAATGTATTTAGGATCTAGTTATTAGATTTTAACACTTTTTATATTTTACCTAGATTCGAGCGGGACAGTTGATGTAATTTTTATTTAATAAATTAATGATCGAATTTTATACCATAATGACTGAAATAAATAAAGGAATTTAATTTAAAAGTTTGGGATTTTTCTGAGAACTTTTAGTCCGCTACTGAGTAACCACGGAGTACGAAATAATAGTCCGTAAAAACTGTCGGTAAGATATTTTATTTAGATGCACGTTTGATTCTTCTTTGATCATAATAAGTATTATATTATTTATCACTGTGTTTGTATGTATATATATGTAAATGTGCATATTGAATTCTGGAAACGAATAATTTGACGGCTTACTGTTTAATTCTGATTCATTTCAAATCACATGTACTATAATATTGTTATTATATTATTTATATTAATACTTTACAGATACTATAAGCATATATAGAATGCCTTCAACCCACTTGCAGTATTTCATATCAAACACTTAACAAACTGGGACCATGGTGCTGTCATCCCTTCTTAACCATATTCGATCATCTGTGTCATACTCTATATATTTTTATATACATCTACTACACATCTTATTCTTTATATAAATATATATATATACTTATGATCAACATCAACTTTCTATAATTTTGTTTCCTACCTAAATGTGTTAGATATCAACATTAGATAACTGTACGAATCTGTTTCACTTCAACATCATCTTTATTTCTTTGTCTGAATCAGTCAATTCTGTTAGCCATCAATTTGTTGCTATAGCAACCAATCAACTACACCATTTAACCTTCTGCTACTGCTTCTTGTTGCTTGAACCCACTCATAAATCTTCCCTTGTGATTTCTTCAACAACCCATCACCTTTTTGATTTTATTGAGTCAAGGACGTACTATTTTACTTTGTTTGTTACCAGTCTCATGAATTCTGGAAACGAATAATTCGACAGCTTACTGTTTAATTCTGATTCATTTCAAATCTCATGTACTATAATATTGTTATTATATTATTTATATTAATACTTTACAGATATTATAAGCATATATAGAATGCCTTCAACCCACTTGCAGTATTTTATATCAAACACTTAACAAACTGGGACCATGGTGTTGTCATCCCTTCTTAACCATATTCGATCATCTGTGTCATACTCTATATATTTTTATATACATCTACTACACATCTTATTCTTTATATAAATATATATATATATATATATATATATATATATATATATATACTTATGATCAACATCAACTTTCTATAATTTTGTTTCCTACCTAAATGTGTTAGATATCGACATTAGATAACTGTACGAATCTGTTTCACTTCAACATCATCTTTATTTCTTTGTCTGAATCAGTCAATTCTGTTAGCCATCAATTTGTTGCTACAGCAACCAATCAACTACACCATTTAACCTTCTGCTACTGCTTCTTGTTGCTTGAACCCACTCATAAATCTTCCCTTGTGATTTCTTCAACAACCCATTACCTTTTTGATTTTATTGAGTCAAGGATGTACTATTTTACTTTGTTTGTTACCAGTCTCATTCACCTATTCCTTCTGCAAACCGATAAGAATAAAACTAAACAGAAAGATCCAAATTCTGTTGAACATCTCTGTCTACTTTTTATTTATTTTTTTCCTTTCTTCTTATTCCTGGTTGATCATTGTCTCTAAGTTTGTCACCTTACTACAAAAACTAATGTACATGTATACACTCAGACAAAAAAACAAAACCATCTTTCATATCTCTTACCTTCTTCTTCTTCTTCGAAAACCCATCGTAAATTACGGCAAACTTTTGTCACATCCAACCACCAAATGCTCACCAATTTCGAACACCACCCATTATCATTGTTGTCTGCCGTTTCTGGTTGAAGTAACAATCACAAACCACCATGGAACACAACCACCTCCACATCAAACCACCACCATGATCACGGTTTCACCACTCTCTCTCTCACTATTCTCTCTCTGTCGTTAACCACCTCCATCCTTGTGCTCTTGTCAACAAACCATCACCAACACACGAATAAACCCACTACTGCAACTATAATTCGGTTTCGACCATGAGTAACCATAACCCGCCACACTCAATTATTTTCTTTTCTTTGAACAAACAAAACCCTCATCAATAACCGCTAAAAATTCTATTTCTTTTTCTTCCTGAATCGACACCCAAATAGTATAGTTTACTGCTGTTGCACTCGTTCTATTTTTGTTCCAACCATCTCCACTACCACCTTACTTCCATTCCTATCTCATCGAATCACCCAACCTGCAACCCTTCTGTTTTTGCTGCTCTTTATATTTTTTTTTCTTTTTCCTTCGTTCCTACTGCTACTCGAACATGGCTTCTGTTTGGATTTAAAATGCGAAGAATATTAGAATGATGATGATATTAATTCAAGCACATCATTAATGTAATTGTGGTGGTGGGGTTTTAGGAATTAAAGCTGACACAAGTGGAGATTAATGAATTATATATATAATCTTGTGATGATAAAGTTTTGGTAGGGTTCGAATACCTTTACATAATTGATCAAAACGATAAAGTCTAAAAAAAAAATCTGCGATTTGGATTTGGGCCGAGATTAATCTGTCAATGGGCCATTCAAGTTATACATAAAATCTTAGGAGTATGATGATGGAATTAGGAAAGAAATTTAACAGACAGATAAAGGGTTAAGTAGTTTTAATACGGGATTCTTTCAGAAATGAACAAACAGAGAAATGGTTTGGGTGTGTGTATGTGAAGCAAGAGGTCCCGGGTTCGAACCTGGGCTGTGTCACTTATTTTTTTAAAGCTTGCTTTAAAGGTAGTAACATTCTTATTATTTATATTATCATTATTATAATTATTATAATTATAATAATAATAATAATTATTATTATTATTATTATTATTATTATTATTATTATTATTATTATCATTGTTATTTTTATTATTATTATTATTATCATAAGAATGAGTATTATTATCATTATAATCATTAATATAAATATTAGTATCATTATTATTATTAGTAAAATCATTAGTTTTATAGTTATTATTATTAGTATTCATTATTATTAAAATTAACATTTTTTATTAAAAGTATCATTTTTATTAAAGTTATCATTTTTATCATTATTATTAAAAACTATCATCATCATTTTTATTATTAGTATTATCATTATTAATAAAATTATTATTATTATTATTATTATTATTAGTAAAGCATTATTATCAAAACTATCATTTCAACAAATAAATATTTTGTACATTAAATATACTTATTACATATACTAGAATTATATTAATATTTCATAAAACTATAGATCAAAAATATTAACATTAATTTATAAATACTTACATATAACAAACTAATGTTATATTTATTCTTTATAATACTAATCATATATATATTTATATAACTAAATGTATAGATACTAATCATTTTAAAAATATATATATAACATATAATTTAAAATATAATATAAGTATACGTTTTTAAATGGAACTTAGTATAAATTCTATATAACTACAAAAATATAAATAATATATATTAATAAATGAAATTATGTGATTTCCATTATATGTTTTAATATATATACAATTGATATAGGTTCGTGAATCTGAGGCCAACCCTGCACTTGTTCAGTGTCGTCGTACGCATATTTTTACTACAAAATATCGTATCGTGAGTTCATTTGCTCCCTTTTACTCTTTATATTTTTGGGCTGAGAATACATGCACTGTTTTAAAGACTGTTTTACAATATTTATATGTTTGAGTTTCATTTGCTCCCTTTTACTCTTTATATTTTTGGGACTGAGAATACATGCGCTGCTTTTATAACTGCTTTATTAAATACTTTTGAAATATATTTTGGACTGCGAATACATGAAATGCTTTTATAAATGTTTGACGAGATAGACACAAGCAAAACATTCCTCGAATGAATTATTATGTAGACAGAAGTTCTGCGGATTATTGTTGAATTATGTGGACATGATAATTACCACCGTTGAATTATGTGGACATGATAATTGCCACCATTGAATTATGTAGACATGATAATTGCCACTATTGAATTATGTGGACATGATAATTGCCACCATTGAATTATGTGGACATGATAATTGCTACCATTGAATTATGTGGACATGATAATTGCCACCATTGAATTATGTGGACATGATAATTGCCACCAATTGAAATGAATGTTATATATCGAGATAATAATTTTATACACAGGTTATGTGTATGATATTTTGTACATGAGATATGTGTACGGTTACAAAGATTTATAAAAAATGGTTTTGTACACAAGAAAGGTGTGATGACCCGGAAAATTCTGACCAAATTTAAACTTAATTTTGTATGATTAACGTTTCTGACACGATAAACAAAGTCTATGAAGTTATATCTCAAAATTTTGAACTGTTCAATTAACCTTCAATTGTTCTCAACGAAACGCGAACAATTATATATAGATACATATACTATAACTTGAAAACGTAACAAAGTGTTGAGGATATGATACGGTGCATTAAACTTATTGGTTTGATTATCTTATTGATATATTTAACTACAGAGTTAAAAGATTATGCCAAACGATTCAAGTAAAAGATATTTACTGAGTCTCTTAAGAATTATGATATTATTACGTGTCTCTGTTGAGAGGTCCACGTTAATTTGAGAAATCATTCATTTTTAATGGTATTCGGAATAAATGGTGAATTATTTGTTTAAATAACGTAATTTGGACACATACAATAATAAGGAATATTAACTGTTAAGAATTAATTATATGAATAACTTGCGATACGTATTTTAAAACGTGTTTATAAATATTGAGAATAGATATTAACTTGGTTATGAAACGTTTGATTAATACTATTATATTAATAAATAACGAGACAATGATTTATAGAAGTAAATGACCAAAATACTCGAAAGTTTAAGATATACTTTGGGTGGTATAATTTAGGGATAATTTAAGGCTATATTTTGACAAAGATACGTGTCCTAGAATGTAAATTACAAGTTTTCTCAGCGTACGAAGGGACACTCGAAAAACCGAAACCGGGACATAAGTCGCGTAACAACGTACGACTTATCGGAACAAAAATTACAAGTTAACTATGCATGTGAATTTAATATAATATATAATTAATTATATAAATTAAATATATTATATATATTATTAATAATTATGTCGACAAACAATAATACAAAAAAATGTGAGCTGGATTTTGGGGCCATGCGATTGCATGGAAAATAGGCATAAAACCCATGCGATCGCATGGGGTCAGATTTCAGGAAAAGTTTATAAATTGAATTCGTTTTGCTTCGAGACACACACACACCAATCCATCTATCTCCCTCTGTAATATATATTTATATATTATTATTATTATTATTATTATTATTAATTAATTAATTAATATTATAATTAATGTTAATACTATTAGTAGTATTATTATTAATTAATATTATACATAAAATACTACGAGGAGGTCATGAGCGTGTCACTTCAAAACAAGTTTTTCGAGCGGGATAAAGCTAAAGAAACTATGGGTTATAGCTATGGAGGTTAGGGGTAATATTCGTGGGTAATATTCACAAGTCAAACCTAGTGTTTATCATCTCCGTTACATCTACATATTTTTCTGAAATATTGAATCACAATAATAATACGTAAGCATTTATATTTTATATTTTATAAATTAATAGTTTATACATACTAGTGCTCGAGTGTATATATTTATACATGCTTGTATGCTAAATTTCGTCGCTAAACAATTTATAATGAATTACGAATTAAATACATATATTACTGGTAAAAGGTATATGATATACATATTTTTGGAAAGCTGGCGAAAAATCAATGACTTTTCATTTAGATATCGAATAGTTTCGATGAACAGATTAAAAGATATGATCAACTGAATTATGATTGACGATAATTGAAATTGCTTTTGAATCTGCAATTAAGATTTAAACAACTTGTTTACAAGATTGACAAAATGGATTTTTGAACATTTCCAACCGAGTAAATGAATCCTTATATAAGGTACGTCTCGTTTTGTTAAACAACTGTCAAAATTGACTTTTTGAAACGACTTTGGATAACTTTTGTATGTCGATATCGAGCATTAGGATTGTGATACACTATGACCTGACCTAGCTTGATAGACATTTATTGACCAACATATGTTCTCTAGGTTGAGATCTACGATTATTTGGTAATCCAAGTTTCGATCACATTTTGGTGAACGACTTTATATGCTGCTAAGGTGAGTTTCATTTGCTCCCTTTTTAATTGCTTTTGCAATCTATATTTTGGGCTGAGAATACATGCACTTTATTTTAAACGCAATGGATACAAGTACATACTAAATTCTACACTGAGTTTGAACCGAAAATCCCTTAGCTTTGGTAACTAGTAACTGCCAGTTATAAGAACTGGTGGGCGCGAGTAGTAGTATATGGATCCATAGGGCTTGACATCCCCGTCTGTTCCAGGTATAGAAACCCTAGCCTGAACTATAAAACAGACGTATGCTATTTGAGTATTGTACATGTTGGTTGCATGTATGTTAAAACGGAGGTACTTATTATAACGTTAAAGCTTAGTTACCAGGGTGCTCAATCTTGTAGAATATTTTGATAAACGTTTCTGGATGAAACAACTGAAATCTTGTGATCCACCTTTATATACAGATTATATGAAACAATAAAACTATGAACTCACCAACCTTTGTGTTGACACTTGTTAGCATGTTTATTCTCAGGTTTCCTAGAAGTCTTCCGCTGTTTGCTTATGTGTTAGACAAGCTATGTGCATGGAGTCTTACATGACATATTTTTCAAGGAAACGTTGCCTTCACCAAATCATCACCATGTATCTTATTTTGACTGCATTGTCAACGGAAGTATTATTGTAAACTATTATTTACGGTGATTGTCTATATGTAGAAATCATCAGATGTCGAAAACCTTTGATTTAAATATTCATTTATGGTGTGCCTTTTTAAAAGAATGCAATGTTTACAAAACGTATCATATAAAGGTCAAATACCTCGCAATGAAATCGATGAATGACGTGTTCGTCCATATGGATTTGGAGCGATCGTCACAGTTGGTATCAGAGCGTTGGTCCTAGCGAACCAGGTCTTGCATGAGTGTGTCTAACTGATAGTTGTTAGGATGCATTAGTAAGTCTGGACTTCGACCGTGTCTGCATGTCAAAAGTTTTGCTTATCATTTCTTGTCAGAAATTACCTGCTTATCATTCCTAGTCTAGACACATTTTACTGCATTGATTGCATGAATAGTGTATAGACAAAATTCATATCTTAGCTTATCTGTTACTATAAACTTTTCTGACATCTTCTGAAAAATTTTCCGTGATTTATGGAATTTGGTATTATACATATGTAAATTATGTATTGAAGAATACCAAACTAAATTCTATAATCTAATTCATATAAAAAAAATCATCTCCCTAATTATACAAGATGGATCCCGTATCTAGTTCAAATTCCTTAAACTCTGACAGCTATTCCGATATGGATATTCACCTGAATTCCAAAGACAGTGTAACCGGAATAGATCAACCAATTAGCCATCATCTATTCTGGATGAATTGGGGATGGGTTCGTAGCCTACTTAATTATTGGACACAAGAAGAAGGCGATCCCTTCCATCCACCACATTGCCCTCTTGGCGAAGAACCTGAAGCACTTACCGGCGAACCTGTTCGTAATACCATTTTCTATCTCATCTCCAGAATATCTCGTCATGATCATATACTCTCTCAAATTCTGGATCTTATTCTTTCGCTCGTCCGAACCGCCAATCATCCCGGTGTAGTAGAAGAAGTCAACGAGCTTCGCGCTCGGGTAGTGGCTTTGGAGAATATGGTGCAAAGGTTACAAGCACCAGCAGAATCACCGGCATCAATAGTACCACCGACAACAACACCAACAGTACCATTACCACCACCAACAACATTCGCATCGCAAACCTCAACTTCACAATCTGTCCCACGAGCATCAACGTCATACGCATCGTAGTTACCAAGAAATACCAGCAAAAATAACCGATGAAGTATTAACTCATTTCCCCTGAAGAAATTTTATGTATATTTAATATATATGAATTTTGAAATCAAAATAAATCTTTTTGTACTAAGCTATTACGTAACTGGTAGGTACTACTCGGTTAGTTCATATTACTAATATGCAATGATGTACATCCTTCCTTAACAACTTAACCATCGTTAACTACAATCTCTGTTTCAATTCAATGAATTTCATTTCATAATAAATCAAGTGTAATATTCAAATAAATGTTTGATTTTACACTTTCATTTTTGATGTACTCGAAACTTTCCAGAAAACATCATCTGTGCCTTGTATGGTTCACAAAAACTCCACGAGCACCAACATCCTTCACCGAGGAATAAGAATAAATAATGAAATATTGATTTCATTAATACTCCGCGAAGATTATGTAATCTTTAATATTTTAGAGATTATTCATTTCTAAGTCAAGCCAAAAATCAAATGAGCTTAATATGATATTAACTCATTAAATCCGAATTACATCCGAAGAAAATATATATACATATATTTTCATAAAGACTGTAATGAAAATTCTTTTGTACAAAATATTAATTGTGAAATCTTTAACGGGTAGGTAATACTCGGAAAATATATAAGTTCACAATTAATATGTTACATTGTACATTCTTCAATTTTGATTCAAAAATCATTAACTATACTCACTATCTTCACAACTATATACAATCGTTTTCATACAAGTTCAATTACATATTCTGATATTGACGAATCAGAATCCAAGTCATAACTTTGAACCAGTAACATCATTCTTAGATATCTACATCTTTCAAAGCTATACTTTGACTTCAAAACTGTGCAAGATCCTTTAGCATTGTTAATATCGAAAATAATCTTGCCATCCTTTTCAAAGTATCCAGTTTTATCACACTTTCAACTAGTCAACTTTGATTTTTCAGATTAGCCTTATTGTAACCTTGACATATATGTTCTTGTTACTGGGGAACCTTTCATGTTCCACCACATTAGCAGTAAATTTACCAACAATTTCATTTATCCTTGACCTTCCAAAAAATTCTTATACTCATTGAAACCCTATCATGTACTCATCCACATCTAGTAACAATAATGGTCATACGAATTATCGGGAATTAGCAATCAGTATTTTGAAATCTTGCAGCACATCTACGCCAACATTTATATGAGTACATATAACGTCTACCTCCTGGACTTACATACTTCGAATATGAAGTTTCTGAAAAACACCCTGAACTGCGAACTAGTTCTCGAAATGCTGATAAAGTAGCAAAAACTGTAAACGACTTTAACAGTCAAAAGTTTGATGATAAAGAATGGTATGGTGGTAAAGCTGAGAAAAAGAGAAGGTTTGGAACTGAAAAACGGGTTGAGCAGACCATAAAGGAGACCAAGGACAAATACAAGAACCAAACTCTGTATTTAAAGAATCCTGATGATTCTGTTTCTGATGAAGTCTTTAGAAAATACCTTACTCCTTACTCTAAAACCTTTACGGACAATATTCTTCATCATCATCATTATCTTAAATATTCTAAGATATCATCATATCTTTCATTATAAATATCCTCAATATTTCTGAGGATAATTTCGTGACTATCTGAAATTATTCATTCCTTCACGCTATCTGTGTTACATCATAACAGAGACTGTGTTAGTTTCTAAATTCTGAAAAATTCGAATATAAAATATGAATGTTTTGAAGTAGTGTTGGGAACTGAAGCATGAATTAGTATAATATAATGACACTTGATCAACGTGATTATATTACAGTAAGTCATACTGAGTTTCTAATGGAACGTGATAAAGGTTCACAGATCACACCCTCATCATGAACCATGTTACATAACTCTTTCATTCTATTTAACCTCTAAATATATCAAGAAAATATTTTTCTTGATGATTCGGTCTTTTCCAGATATTCTGGTAATTTGACAAATCAATATCGTGCAATTACAATTTCTTTCTTAGAACATTAATTATGTTCATTCGAAATTCATACCTACAAATTCTGGACCATTATCCGCTTGACATAAGGTCAGGAAGAGAAATCGAAAGCATGGAGCTCTGAAATAAAAAGGAGAATATAAGCCCGATAACAACTCCGAAATTTACAAACCTTGTATATCAATGCGCATAGCAATATAAAGACATGGGAGAATGAAAAACACTATAACCCCAAGGTAATGGTAAAAGAAAGTAATTTCCTCTGGTGGTAGATGAAAAAAAGAATGACAGATGTAAAAGTTAGGAGTATATCAAGAATCAGAACTGGATGAAGCATTTCACAATCTTTTGGAAGTATGAAATGAGGAAGAAGATGTAGGAGTGGTGAAAATAATGAAACGAAAGAGGTCAATTTATAGCAAAATAACAGACAGAGCAATCAAGACAGATGACTGCATATAATTAAAGAAGATCTTAATCTCCTTAATTCCCGAAGAATCAAATATTATTTAGATTATGAAGACTTTCTATTCCTTAAATTCCGGAAATCAATCGTTACTACGTCAAGAGATAAGACGCATCTCTATTCTCTATTTCACTTTATTACGATAACTTCCCTCATACGCTTCAAGTAATTGGATTGTTTTATCCATATTATTCAACGGTGATAAAACTCTATTTATCGACTCATATTCGTCATAAAAACATTTTTATTGTTAGCCATGACAATCTCACTCAAATTTCGGGACGAAATTTCTTTAACGGGTAGGTACTGTGATGACCCGGAAAATTCTGACCAAATTTAAACTTAATCTTGTATGATTAATGTTTCTGACACGATAAACAAAGTCTATGAAGTTAAATCTCAAAATTTTGAACTGTTCAATTAACCTTCGATTGTTCTCAACGAAACGTGAACAATTATATATAGATACATATACTATAACTTGAAAACGTAACAAAGTGTTGAGGATATGATAATGTGCATTAAACTTATTGGTTTGATTTATCTTATTGATATATTTAACTACAGAGTTAAAAGATTATGCCAAACGATTCAAGTAAAAGATATTTACTGAGTCTCTTAAGAATTATGATATTATTACGTGTCTCTGTTGAGAGGTCCACGTTGATTTGAGAAATCATTCATTTTTAACGGTATTCGGAATAAATGGTGAATTATTTGTTTAAATAACGTAATTTGGACACATACAATAATAAGGAATATTAATTGTTAAGAATTAATTATATGAATAACTTGCGATACGTATTTTAAAATGTGTTTATAAATATTGAGAATAGATATTAACTTGGTTATGAAACATTTGATTAATACTATTATATTAATAAATAACGAGATAATGATTTATAGAAGTAAATGACCAAAATACTCGAAAGTTTAAGATATACTTTGGGTAGTATAATTTAGGGATAATTTAAGGCTATATTTTGACAAAGGTACGTGTCCCGGAATGTAAATTACAAGTTTTCTCAACGTACGAAGGGACACTCGAAAAACCGGAACCGGGACATAAGTCGCGTAACAACGTACGACTTATCGGAACAAAAATTACAAGTTAACTATGCATGTGAATTTACTATAATATATAATTAATTATATAAATTAAATATATTATATATATTATTAATAATTATGTTGATAAACAAAAATACAAAAAAATGTGAGCTGGATTTTGGGGCCATGCGATCGCATGGAAAATAGGCATAAAACCCATGCGATCGCATGTGGTCAGGTTTCAGGAAAAGTTTATAAATTGAATTCGTTTTGCTTCGAGACACACACACACCAATCCATCTATCTCCCTCTGTAATATATATTTATATATTATTATTATTATTATTATTATTATTATTATTATTATTATTATTATTATTATTAATTAATATTATAATTAATTTTAATACTATTAGTAGTATTATTATTAATTAATATTATACATAAAATACTACGACGAGGTCATGAGCGTGTCACTTCAAAACAAGTTTTTCGAGCGGGATAAAGCTAAAGAAACTATGGGTTATAGCTATGGAGGTTAGGGGTAATATTCGTGGGTAATATTCACAAGTCAAACCTAGTGTTTATCATCTCCGTTACGTCTACATATTTTTCTGATATATTGAATCACAATAATAATACGTAAGCATTTATATTTTATATTTTATAAATTAATAGTTTATACATACTAGTGCTCGAGTGTATATATTTATACATGCTTGTATGCTAAATTTCGTTGCTAAATAATTTATAATGAATCACGAATTAAATACATATATTACTGGTAAAAGGTATATGATATACATGTTTTTGGAAAGCTGGCGAAAAATCAATGACTTTTCATTTAGATATCGAATAGTTTCGATGAACAGATTAAAAGATATGATCAACTGAATTATGATTGACGATAATTGAAATTGCTTTTGAATCTGCAATTAAGATTTAAACAACTTGTTTACAAGATTGACAAAATGGATTTTTGAACATTTCCAACCGAGTAAATGAATCCTTATATAAGGTACGTCTCGTTTTGTTAAACAACTGTCAATTAACCGAGTAAATGAATCCTTATATAAGGTACGTCTCGTTTTGTTAAACAACTGTCAAAATTGACTTTTTGAAACGACTTTGGATAACTTTTGTATGTCGATATCGAGCATTAGGATTGTAATACACTATGACCTGACCTAGCTTGATAGACATTTATTGACCAACATATGTTCTCTAGGTTGAGATCTACGATTATTTGGTAATCTGAGTTTCGATCACATTTTGGTGAACGACTTTATATGCTGCTAAGGTGAGTTTCATTTGCTCCCTTTTTAATTGCTTTTGCAATCTATATTTTGGGCTTAGAATACATGCACTTTATTTTTGATGTAATGGATACAAGTACATACTAAATTCTACACTGAGTTTGAACCGAAAATACCTTAGCTTTGGTAACTAGTAACTAGAACTGGTGGGCACGAGTAGTAGTATATGGATCCATAGGGCTTGACATCCCCGTCTGTTCCAGGTATAGAAACCCTAGCCTGAACTATAAAAACAGACGTATGCTATTTGAGTATTGTACATGTTGGTTGCATGTATGTTAAAACGGGGGTACTTATTATAACGTTAAAGCTTAGTTACCAGCTTGCTCAATCTTGTAGAATATTTTGATAAATGTTTCTGGATGAAACAACTGAAATCTTGTGATCCACCTTTATATACAGATTATATGAAACAATAAAACTATGAACTCACCAACCTTTGTGTTGACACTTGTTAGCATGTTTATTCTCAGGTTTCCTAGAAGTCTTCCGCTATTTGCTTATGTGTTAGACAAGCTATGTGCATGGAGTCTTACATGACATATTTTTCAAGGAAACGTTGCATTCACCAAATCATCACCATGTATCTTATTTTGACTGCATTGTCAATGGAAGTATAAACTATTATTTACGGTGATTGTCTATATGTAGAAATCATCAGATGTAGAAAACCTTTGATTTAAATATTCATTTATAGTGTGCCTTTTTAAAAGAATGCAATGTTTACAAAACGTATCATATAAAGGTCAAATACCTCGCAATGAAATCGATGAATGACGTGTTCGTCCATATGGATTTGGAGCGATCATCACAAAAGGTGTACTGTTTTTAAAAGATATCGCATGTACATTACAGATGGGTATAGGATTCGGGCCCATTTGTACCATGCAGCATTTAAATCTTGTGGTCTATCAAAATGATGAATTTTATTGTTTTATGATAAACCTATGAACTCACCAACCTTTTGGTTGACACTTGAAAGCATGTTTATTCTCAGGTATGAAAGAAATCTTCCGCTGTGCATTTACTCATTCTAGAGACATTACATGGAGTCATTCAAGGCATTTAGACGTCAGTTCATCGCGATGGTACCATATGTTATTGTATTCGTTCGGAAGATTTTGGACGGGGTATGACATGTGGTATCAGAGCGGTGGTCTTAGCGAACTAGGTCTGCATTAGTGTGTCTAACAAGTAGTTGTTAGGATGCATTAGTGAGTTTGGACTTCGACCTAGAAGTTGTTAGGTTACATTAATGAGTCTGGACTTGAACCTGGTCTGCATGTCAAAAGTTTTGCATATCATTCTATGTAGAAAAATATCTACCTATCATTTTCAGTATCGACGCATCTTATTGCAATTATTGCATAGATGGTGTACAGACAAATTCATATTCCATCACATTAAACCTTGTCTGACACATCTCCTTAATTTCCTCCTTAATCTACGGAATCTTCTGTACTATATATAAGTATTAGGTATTCTGTGTAATTAGAATATCATCTGAAACCCGAAAATCATTTCACATCAAAAATCCTTTATCTAACCATGCTAGATGAATTCTGCAACCAGTTCAAGTTCCTCGGATTTCGACAGCGATTCCGATATGGATTTCCACTCGAGCTTCAAAAACAGTGTAACCGGAATGAATCAACCAATCAACCATCGTCAATTCTGGATGAATTGGGGCTGAGTTTGTAGTCAACTTAATCAATAAGACGAAAATAAGATGATCCCTTCCACCAACCAAATTCACCTCTTGGCAAGAAACCTGAATCACTTACCGGCGAACCTATCCGAAACACCATTTTCACCCTCATCGCTAAGATATCTCGCAACGATTACATAATATCTACAATTCTAAACCTAATTCATCCACTTGTGCAAACATCCAATCATCCCGGCGTAATAGAAGAAGTCAACTAACTTCGCGCTCGAGTAATCAATTTGGAGAATATGGTGCAAAACGTACCAGCTTCAGCAACATCACCGGCACCAACAACAACATCCGCATCCCAAGCCTCAATTTCACAATCTGTCCCACGAACATCAACATCATACGCACCAAAGATACCAAGGAGTACCAACAGCAATGAACGATGAAGTATTGATCCATAACTTTATTAATATTCTGCGAAGAATATGTGGATCCTAATAATTAACGATGAAGTATTGATCCATAACTTCATTAATATTCTGCGAAGAATATGTGGATCCTAATAATTAACGATGAAGTATTGACCCATAACTTCATTAATATTCTGCGAAGAATATGTGGTTCCTAATAGTTTTAGAGATTACTTATTATAGCTCAAATCGAAAATCAAATGCGTCTAATATTATATTGACTCATTAAATCCATGATTACATCTGAAGAAAATATATATGTAAGTATATTTTCATAAAGATTGTAACTAAAAATTCTTTCGTACAAACTGTTAATGGTGAAAATATTTTAACGGTAGGTAATACCCGAGGAATATTTAGATTTCACATTAATAAGTTACGTTGTACATTCTTCGAACCTGATTCAACGGTCACTTACTATCCTACATACAACCACACATATACGTATCCGTTCACCAAAGAACAACTATTTTCATTCAAATTTAATTTCATATTCGGATTTTGATCGATCAAAATCCAAGTCAAGAGTTAACAGAAGACATCACTTTTAGATTCCTACATCTTTCGAAGCCATACTTTGAATTCAAAACTGTGCCAGATCCATTGGCGTGTTATTACCGAAAATAACTTTACAATACCTTTCCAAAATTAGCCAATTTTATCACAGCTCCAGCAAATCAACTTCGACTTTCATTCGAATTAGCCTTATTATAACTTTGATATATAAGTTTGCCTTTCGTCATTGTTATCGGAGAACCCTTTATATCTCATCACATTAGCAGTAAACTTACCGGCAACTTCATTGATCTTTGACTTTTTGAAAAATCATTATATTTGTCGAAACCCCATCTTGTGCCCACCTGCATCTTGTGACGATAGTTACCATACCAAAAAGTTTCAAACATTATTTTGAATCTCGCAGCATTTCTACATAAACAGTTATATGTATACATATAACATGTATCTTTTGGAATTATGATCTTCCATTCTGAAATTCTGAATAAGCACCCCAATTTACGAAATCAATTCTCGGAATATTAAAAGAATTGATAAAGCAGTAGAAACTATGGATGACTGTAACAGTCAAAAGTTTGATAATAAAAGAATGGTCCGTGGTAAAAGCTCATAAAAACATCGAAATCTGCTTTCTACATTATAATATCTTCAATACTTCTATGATATCGTTATATCTTCCTTAGTCATAAATATCCTCAATATTTCCGAAGGTATCTTTATATCGTTTTTGTTCGTAATTATCTTCGATGTTATTCTATCCTTAGTACATCATATCGAAAACTGTTTTGACTTTTAGATTTCAGTGAAACACTGAAGTTTAAATCCGTGGATATTCTTGAGTAATATTGGAATGAAAGCATGAGTTAATGTAATATAATGACACTTGATCAACGTAATTATATTACAGTAAATCATACGGAAGTTCTAATGGAACGTGATGATGGTAATGCTTGATCAACCTTATTATCACCACGAACCATATTACTTGACTTGTATTCATCATGAACCATGTTACTTGATTCGAATTCATCATGAAACTAAACTTGACCCAAGAAGGGCATTCATAAAATCATCTGCGTATCAACCTTGAAGAAAATCTCTAATCTTATCATTTTCTTCTTCGGTGAAATATTCTTTGATGACAAAAATCTTTCTAATAAGAATCTGAGTTCAAAATTTGATACTTAAACATTCTCGATTTCAATTCCAACTATCACCACTCAAATTTCGGGACGAAATTTCTTTAACGGGTAGGTACTGTAGTGACCCGGAAATTTTCGACTAATTTTAAATCAAACTCTCGATACGATTTAATATTTTTGACGCGATAAGAAAAGTCTGTTAGGTTGAGTCTCAAAAATTTTGAACTGTTTCATGAATTCATTTGACCTTCGACTGCTCTCGACGATTCACGAACCATTATTTGTAAATAAATGTGTATACATATAAAAATAAATATAAATATATGTAAAGTGTATATTAAATATAATTATTTAATAATTGTAATACTCGTTGGACGTTCCGATTATTATTTAGAGAAGTTTAATTCGAACTTATATGATTTTAAAATAAACAGTGATCCGAAAATGAGTTCTATAAATTTTAGGCTTACTAAAAATGTATTTAGGATCTAGTTATTAGATTTTAACACTTTTTATATTTTACCTAGATACGAGCGGGACAGTTGATGTAATTTTTATTTAATAAATTAATGATCAAATTTTATACCATAATGACTGAAATAAATAAAGGAATTTAATTTAAAAGTTTGGGATTTTTCTGAGAACTTTTAGTCCGCTACTGAGTAACCACGGAGTACGAAATAATAGTCCATAAAAACTGTCGGTAAGATATTTTAGTTAGATGCACGTTTGATTCTTCTTTGATCATAATAAGTATTATATTATTTATCACTGTGTTTGTATGTATATATATGTAAATGTGCATATTGAATTCTGGAAACGAATAATTCGACGGCTTACTGTTTAATTCTGATTCATTTCAAATCACATGTACTATAATATTGTTATTATATTATTTATATTAATACTTTACAGATACTATAAGCATATATAGAATGCCTTCAACCCACTTGCAGTATTTTATATCAAACACTTAACAAACTGGGACCATGGTGCTGTCATCCCTTCTTAACCATATTCGATCATCTGTGTCATACTCTATATATTTTTATATACATCTACTACACATCTTATTCTTTATATAAATATATATATACTTATGATCAACATCAACTTTCTATAATTTTGTTTCCTACCTAAATGTGTTAGATATCAACATTAGATAACTGTACGAATCTGTTTCACTTCAACATCATCTTTATTTCTTTGTCTGAATCAGTCAATTCTGTTAGCCATCAATTTGTTGCTACAGCAACCAATCAACTACACCATTTAACCTTCTGCTACTGCTTCTTATTGCTTGAACCCACTCATAAATCTTCCCTTGTGATTTCTTCAACAACCCATCACCTTTTTGATTTTATTGAGTCAAGGACGTACTATTTTACTTTGTTTGTTACCAGTCTCATTCACCTATTCCTTCTGCAAACCGATAAGAATAAAACTAAACAAAAAGATCCAAATTCTGTTGAACATCTCTGTCTACTTTTTATTTATTTTTTTTCCTTTCTTCTTATTCGTGATTTATCATTGTCTCTAAGTTTGTCACCTTACTACAAAAACTAATATACATGTATACACTCAGACAACAAACAAAACCATCTTTCATATCTCTTACCTTCTTCTTCTTCTTCGAAAACCCATCGTAAATTACTGCAAACTTTTGTCACATCCAACCACCAAATGCTCACCAATTTCGAACACCACCCGTTATCATTGTTGTCTGCCATTTCTGGTTGAAGTAAGAATCACAAACCACCATGGAACACAACCACCTCTACATCAAACCACCACCATGATCACAGTTTCACCACTCTCTCTCTCTCTCTCACTATTCTCTCTCTGCCGTTAACCACCTCCATCCTTGTGTTCTTGTCAACAAACCATCACCAACACACGAATAAACCCACTACTGCAACTATAATTTGGTTTTGACCATGAGTAACCATAACCCGCCACACTCAATTATTTTCTTTTCTTTGAACAAACAAAACCCTCATCAATACCCGCTAAAAATTCTATTTCTTTTTCTTCCTGAATCGACACCCAAACAGTATAGTTTACTGCTGTTGCACTCGTTTTATTTTTGTTCCAACCATCTCCACTACCACCTTACTTCCATTCCTATCTCATCGAATCACCCAACCTGCAACCCTTCTGTTTTTGCTGCTCTTTATATTTTTTTTTCTTTTTCCTTCGTTCCTACTGCTACTCGAACATGGCTTCTGTTTGGATTTAAAATGCGAAGAATATTAGAATGATGATGATATTAATTCGAGCACATCATTAATGTAATTGTGGTGGTGGGGTTTTAGGAATTAAAGCCGACACAAGTGGAGATTAATGAATTATATATATAATCTTGTGATGATAAGTTTTGGTAGGGTTTGAATACCTTTACATAATTGATCAAAACGATAAAGTCTAAAAAAAAAAAAATCTGCGATTTGGATTTGGGCCGAGATTAATCTGTCAATGGGCCATTCAAGTTATACATAAAATCTTAGGAGTATGATGATGGAATTAGGAAAGTAATTAAACAGACAGATAAAGGGTTAAGTAGTTTTAATACGGAATTCTTTCAGAAATGAACAACAGAGAAATGGTTTGGGTGTGTGTATGTGAAGCAAGAGGTCCCGGGTTCAAACCCGGGCTATGCCACTTATTTTTTTAAAGCTTGCTTTAAAGGTAGTAACATTCTTATTATTTATATTATCATTATTATAATTATTATAATTATTATTATTATTATTATTATTATTATTATTATTATTATTATTATTATTATTATCATTGTTATTTTTATTATTATTATTATTATCATAAGAATGAGTATTATTATCATTATAATCATTAATATAAATATTAGTATCATTATTATTATTAGTAAAATCATTAGTTTTATAGTTATTATTATTAGTATTCATTATTATTAAAATTAACATTTTTTATTAAAAGTATCAATTTTATTAAAGTTATCATTTTTATCATTATTATTAAAAACTATCATCATCATTTTTATTATTAGTATTATCATTATTAATACAATTATTATTATTATTATTATTATTATTATTATTATTATTATTATTATTATTATTATTATTATTATTATTATTATTATTATTATTATTATTAGTAAAGCATTATTATCAAAACTATCATTTCAACAAATAAATATTTTGTACATTAAATATACTTATTACATATACTAGAATTATATTAATATTTCATAAAATTATATATCAAAAATATTAACATTACTATATAAATACTTACATATAACAAACTAATGTTATATTTATTCTTTATAATACTAATCATATATATATTTATATAACTAAATGTATAGATACTAATCATTTTAAAAATATATATATAACATATAATTTAAAATATAATATAAGTATACGTTTTTAAATGGAACTTAGTATAAATTCTATATAACTACAAATATATAACTAATATATATTAATAAATGAAATTATGTGATTTCCATTATATGTTTTAATAGATATACAATTGATATAGGTTCGTGAATCTGAGGCCAACCCTGCACTTGTTCAGTGTCGTAGTATGCATATTTTTACTACAAAATATCGTATCGTGAGTTCATTTGCTCCCTTTTACTCTTTATATTTTTGGGCTGAGAATACATGCACTGTTTTAAAGACTGTTTTACAATATTTATATGCGTGAGTTTAATTTGCTCCCTTTTACTCTTTATATTTTTGGGACTGAGAATACATGCGCTGCTTTTATAACTGCTTTATTAAATGCTTTTGAAATATATTTTGAACTGCGAATACATGAAATGCTTTTATAAATTTTTGACGAGATAGACACAAGCAAAACATTCCTCGAATGAATTATTATGCAGACAGAAGTTCTGCAGATTATTGTTGAATTATGTGGACATGATAATTGCCACCGTTGAATTATGTGGACATGATAATTGCCACCATTGAATGATGTGGACATGATAATTTCCACCATTGAATTATGTGGACATGATAATTGCCACCATTGAATTATGTGGACATGATAATTGCCACCAATTGAAGTGAATGTTATATATCGAGAGAATAATTTTATACACAGGTTATGTGTATGATATTTTGTACACGAGATATGTGTACGGTTACAAAGATTTATGAAAAATGGTTTCGTACACAAGAAAGGTGTACTGTTTTTAAAAGATATCGCATGTACATTACAGGTCGGTATAGGATTTGGGCCCATTTGTACCATGCAGCATTTAAATCTTGTGGTCTATCAAAATGATGAATTTTATTGTTTTATGATAAATCTATGAACTCACCAACCTTTTGGTTGACACTTGAAAGCATGTTTATTCTCATGTATGAAAGAAATCTTCCGCTTTGCATTTACTCATTCTAGAGACATTACAAAGAGTCGTTCAAGGCATTTAGACGTCAGTTCATCGCGATGGTACCATATGTTATTGTATTCGTTCGGAAGATTTTGGACGGGGTATGACAGTAGGGTTGCCAGCAGCTGCTGGAAGAGGTTTGCCGTATGGGATGCTGCTGAATAATTTCTTTGCTGATGAGGAGGAGTTGGTGTATCCAACTGATGAAGAAAAGGTGGAGGCTGAGATCTTGTATGCCGCTTGAATGTTTTATTTCAATAGTTTGTGTAATAAACTAGGACTTTGGTGGTGCATGATAAGTTTCAGATAGTAAATTGTTTTTGCGTGCAACTTTATGAATTGTAACTTGGACTTTTGGATTTTGGTTTAGGTGGAAATTATGTATGCTTTAATGTTTAATGTTAAATATTGTGTTAGGATAATTTATGCAAAGAGGATATTAAGGTGTTTCGGAGACACCCAATCTTTCATGAGTTGCCAAATACAGAGCAGGCAATTCAATTCAATCGAGTTGTTCGTACATGCTATGCATATGATATTCATGCTTAAATGTCTATTTTTTGATTTTGAACTTGTGAACTGTGGACTTGGAAGTTTTATTTTTCAGTTTATTTCGATTTGGATGTAATAACGTGACGTAAACATTCTAATTTCCTGTTATTGAATGTGTTTGATTGCGTGATTAAATGTATTTTGCAGGTGAAAGTATATTTTGTTATCTAAGATAATGAACTGGGTCCAAGGGAGAGTTTGTTGGTACATTATAGTCCCCGAATTCATTACGATCACGTTGAAATGCTTTAACGTTTAACTTTCATTGTTGGAATGCAACCGCACGGTTGCAGGTATGCAACCGTATGGATAGACAATGCAATCGCACGGTTGCAAGGTGCAACCGCACAGTTGCACGTGCTGTGTGTATATAATGTTTATTACGGGTTTATTGTTAGGGTTACGAATCCTAACCTATTCTACGAGTCTAAACTGATACCCTGATGTTCTAGCATTCATATTAATCGTTCTTTAACGTTCTAAGACATTTTCTACATCAAGATTAAAGGTTATTAATGTATTTTGAGTACAAAACCCAATAACGAGATATTCCGCACTCGTTATTGATTATAAGATCGTTTAATCCTGTTTACACGATCCAACAAAGTCCCTTCATACTTGCTTTCTTAAACAATTATTATAAACATACTAAAAACTACACAAATAAAATGAATATAAAAGGGAGAAAAGAAAGAGAAAATCACATCGACTACAATTTTATAATTCTTACCTTTCATTTACAAGAAACTAAGGGTATAAATAGCCTAACATTCATACATAAAATAAACTCCCAACTCACACTACCCATGTCTTTCTAAGAAATAGCTACATTCACTCTTCCACATACTCCACTATAATTATCTAGTCAAACTACTAATTCAAGCTAAACGTCTACTACCACTCAACTAGTTGAATAATTAAACAAAACGGCAATAATTATTAAATAATACTCACTATGTACTAAATAAATATTTAAATCAAACTTCTAGCTATGGACACATTAATATGTCAACATGTCTATATCAAAATTACCAAACATTTACCCCCGTGAGTTTCATACGTGCCTCTTTCGATCATGTTGTCACGTCTTTCTTCAAAACGGTCTTGATCTTCTTTTTTTGAGTACATAAGGTTGCAATCAACCAGTTCTTCTTTCTTAAGTAAACTACCGGTCTCTTTTACCTTCTACAGTCTTCAGACTTCGGTCTGCGCACTCCGGTCTTCAACCTTCGGTCAACGGTCTCCGGTTTAAACTCTTTTCAGTCTTTTGTCTATACTTTATTTCTCTGTCTAGACGCCTTTTTTGGTCTAGGTGCTTTTTTCGGTCTTTTGCACCTCTTTGATCTACTTTCTTTCAGTCTTTCTTATTGATCACCAATAGTGATCACATTTATTTCTTTCTTGCTACTTTCTTTTTTTCCTTCTTTCTTTCTTTCTTTCTTTCTACGAACCAGGATCTTGCTGCTCTAGATACCAATTATTGGACATCAAGTCCCTTCATACTTGCTTTCTCAAACAATTATTAAAAACATACTATAAACTACACAAATCAAATGAATATAAAAGGGAAAAAATAAAACAAAAATCACATCGACTACATTCTAATTTTTATCTTTCATTTACAAGTGATATGGACAAAACGGACGGTTTTATTTGTGCGGTGTCGTTAGATCGCAACACGTCAGAATTAGCTACCAAAAGAGAGTAATGGTTTTATCATTTATATTTAGCTGGGGTTCCTAGCTATAACTCACCTACTTGTCTTCCTTTTAACGAGTAAGTGGTAAATATAACTCAGGTTGTATTTTTGTATGTTTGCTCAGTAACGTGGGACAAAAGTGCCTATATAGTTAACCCTAGTGAACAGAGGTGGTAGATTAAGATTAACTAATAATGCGGTAATTTAACTGGAAAGATAAAGATAGATAGGTATGGAGAATAGAATTCTGATGAAGAATTATCACAAGAGTTTAACTTTCTAAAATAAACACTAAACCTCAATCAACTGGGCTATGAACCTAACTGATTTGTCACTAAGAGTTTAGGCTTTGAAGATTCTGGCTAAGACGGATATCCCTACTCCCAACGTTAACCTTAAAGGGTTTAAACGACCTTATGGATAGAATCCTAGGTACATGAACAAAGTGGTATATCCATAAAGGAAAGTCTCAGCTTTTCTTAATCCTAGTTAGTCTGACTAAAGCAATATTCCACCACTTAACACTACGCTATGCCTTAACATTAACAGATGTGCAATCTTAGATATTCTAAGGTACTGCTAATTGGATTAGAGGTCTCTCCTTTGCGATCACTTATTCAACCCCGGATCATCTTACAACTTCTCAAGAATGTTGCTTCTGACGCGAATCATGCTTTTGAGCAAGCCAGTGTTCACTGAACTCTATATTGCCTACTCTAATCACAGCCTAAATGGGTAGCTCTTCTTTGACGAATAAATGGTTATTTGTACGTAGGTACTATATCCCTATTGTGACGTTAAGCACACATAACTACTTACCTTGTATCATAGGGTTGATCAGGTCCTAATACTAGGTTATAGCCACGTGAATAAGCGGAAAAGGTGATCCGTAAATTAAACTTCTAAACCGTCAAGGTTTCAGCATAACAATAGGATAAGGTTCAGATAAAGTATTCAACATATAATAAACATTTGTAACAGATAGATAAGCATGCAAGATGAAAGCAACTTAAGATAACAAGATAACTTTACTAAATTAAGGAAGGCGTTCACCGTTTACAGACGAGATCTGGACTATTACAAGTGCTGACATCCTCTAGACCGCTCCTATTACAATCTTCGGCGTTCGCCTCCGGGTACTTAATTTCTCACTCGGAGGTGAGAATGCCTTGAAAGCTCTAGTGAGAGAAAGTGTATTGTAATGAGAGAGTGAGGAGAGGTGTGTTGAAATTTGATGACAAAAAGCCTTTAAATAGACTTGGATTTTTGTCTGCAAACGGTTGGCAGGCCGTTTGGCAGGGGCCGTAACTTGATTTCTTGTCTTTCACCGTTTTCGCTCTAGAATTTTCGTTTTAGCTCCGATTTTCTAGATTCTTCTTGCATTGTCATCGTAATTACTTTATCTACAAATCTAACCGAAAATACGATTATTTTGCCGACAAAGTTTTGAACTTTATGCTTTTGGGAATCAATATCGGGGGTAAAACATGACTTTTTAGCCGATATCAACAAGAAACCAAGGCTATACATTTATAGGTAAAATAAACTCCCAACTCACAGTACCTATGTCTTCTGAAGAAATAGATTCATTCACTCTTCCACATATGCTGCTATAATTATCTAGTCAAAATTGAACTTCGAGCAGATTTAAAACCCATGGAAATTTGATTTTAACATTTCATAGCGTCTCACACTTTTTTTAACCAACTTATTGGTCGGAGGTCCATTTGGAAGCAATCTCTATATCCATAGAACATTGATATGAAGGACTTTCTCTACTCTTGAGGTGTTTCACTCTGAGTGAATAAATGAATTCTCTTTATTCTAGGATATGGAAAAAGTGTCTACATTTTTCCTCCCCCATACTCCACTTACGTGGAATTGAATTTTTTTGTTGTTGTTGTTGTTGTTGTTGTTGTTGTTGTTATGTTGTTATAATTATCTAATCAAACTACTAATTCAACCTAAACGTCTACTACCACTCAACTAGTTAATTATACCTAACGGAAACAATAATGAAATAATACTCACTAAGTACTAAATAATTAGAGTGTTTAAATCAAACTTATAGCTATGGAACATTAACATGTCTATATCAAAATTACCCAACATTCACCTCCGTAATTTTGATACGAGCCTCTTTCGATCATGCGATCACGTCCTTTATCAAAAAGGTCTTGATCTTCTTCTTTAATTACATAAGGTTGCAATCAACAAGTACTTTTTTCTTAAGTAAACTACCTATCTAGTTTATCTTCTACGGTCTTCGATCTTCGTCTACGGTCTTCGATCTTCGTCCTTCGGTCTTCAGTCCAGAATCTCTTCGATATTTGGTCTAGACTTTCTTTCTCGCTCTAGGTGTCTTTTTTAGTTTAAGTACCTCTTTCGGTTACGGTGCCTTTATTGGTCTAGTTGCTTTACTTAGTCTTTTGCACCTGTTCGGTCTTCTTTCTTTCAATCTTTTTTCTTGATCACTAATAATGATCACCTTTCTTTCTTTCTTGCTATTTTCTTTCTTTCTACGAACCATGATCTTCATACTCTAGATATCAGTTGTTGGAACAAGAAGTCCCTTCATACTTGCTTTCTTAACATTTATTAAAAACATAATATAAGCCACACAAATAAAATGAAAATAAAATGAAGAACAAGAAAAAAATCACATCTACTACATTTTTTTCTATCTTTCACTCACAAGAAACCAAGACTATAAATAGCTTAACATTCATACCTAAAATAAACAAAACTTCCAACTCACACTACCCATGTCTTTTTAATAGCTACATTCACTCTTTCTCATACTCCACTATACTAATATCTAGGCAAACTACTAATTCAACCTAAACGTCTACTACCACTCAACTATTTAACTAATTAAAGACAATATTGTGACATTGGTCCCAAACTTTGTATCAAACAACATATGTGACCTTTTTGTATTTTTTTTACTCTGTTAATCTTCATCTATCAATTTGTTTCACGAATGAACTTAACATTATCATTGTTAGTATTTTTTTATTATGTACGGTCATGTGCAATGCACATGAGGGTAACTCCGTCTTTTTATCTATTCTTTCATATCTATTCTAATCATATAAAATACTATGAAGATGATGTCATAAAAAGCATTTACCCTTCTATAAAAAAAATCAAAAAAAAAAAGAAAAAAGGAGAAGGCCTCTAAGTGATGTCATAAAAAAATTATTTTACAATTAAATTTAAACATTATCAATTATTTAACTAATATAAATTAATCAAAATTTGTTAAAAAAAAAAAGAAAAATCATTATATAAATCAAAATCAGTATAAAAAAAAGAAAAAAAAAACACATCTCTGATAAATCTTCTCTTGGAAGCTTTCAGACTCCTTTTAATCAAATTAGAACTTCTTGAACATCGCACATCTTTTTCTTGATACTTCTTCTCTTGAATTGATGCAATTCAAATGAATTCAAATTTGTTTTTCTCAACAGCAAAAGCAAATACGGAGTTGGTAACATACGTTTTCATTCAATCGCTAATCAACATATTACAATCAACCATAGTCCAGACACCATCGCAACCGCCACTCATCGCCACCGCCACCATCGCCACCGCTACCATCGCCACCGCCACCGCCACCGCCACCGCCACCGCCACCATCGTACAATTTATAATTGGTAAAGAAGCTGATATAATATTTATATTCAATTTTTTATGTTTCAATAATTTCAAAAGGTTTCAACTTCTTCCTCCTAGCATCAGTTTATTTTTACTAGATTGTGAATGGAACATAACAAGCTGTGTTTTGGTTAATTGTAGGATCATCTATTTGGTTGTCTTAATCATTTATATCAGCTCTGTTCAATTGAAGACCTTGATGTTTGCACACAACATGTTCAATCAAATTCCAAATACAACTGCAACAACCTATTTCAAAGTATTTTTGTGGAAGCCTTAGTTATTTTCTTATGAATCATTCTAATTAACTTGAAGCTAATGATTATATATTATGTTTTCAATTTGTTACCAAAAAATATTATATGCAATTATGGGTTTTGCTTTGTCTTTTTTTTTTTTTTTTTTTTTTTGTTTTGTTTGTATGAACTAGTTGGAGGTCTGAGATGAGAAGAAGAAATACTATTTGGTTTTAAGATGTTTTTTGAGGTACGTGTTCTTCAAATTCATCCAATTATTAAGCAATTAATAAAGCTTAAATCTTTAATTTGGGTTTATTTAGAAATGCTTATATAGTTAAAAGAAATAGGTTTTGAAGCTTCCATTGGCGTATCTTGAGTAATCCATGACGTGATGCTAAAGGTGAAGAACTTAGAATGTCCAGGTGCTTGAGCATGTCGCCAAGTTTGATTTATTTGTTGTTGCAACTTCGTATTTGTTATAAGTAGGATATAAGATTTAATTGAACTGATGATCCATGTTGGTTTGACTTTTTACACTACTATTATAAAAACGAAGGCTGAGGTGAATGTAAGTTGGACTAAGGATTCACTGGTAAGCTAATTAATTCACGTACGAAGTAGCATATGTGGTTACGATGATAGATTGTAGTTAAGATTAATTAACATATATGAATATCAGGTTTTAAGTAGCAATTGAATATTGCTTTGAGGAGTAAACATTTTACTTTATATTTTTAATTTAATGCTTTTCATAGTTAGTAGATTGAAGTTGCATAAAGAAGTGAAGAGTCAATATAGCTTTGTATGGAGATCTCGACCCATCTACTGATGTTTAAGCTTTTAGTTTACTATTTGAAGTTGGCCTTTATAGGAACCCTCCAAATGAATCATTTTTAAAGTTTAAGTGAAGGACTCCAGCACAATATCTATATATTAGGCTATTTTGTTTTTGAACTGTCAAAGCCTTTTCTGATAACTTTTCACACTAATTTTCAGCTATTTTTATGGACCTGTAAAATGTAGACTTTGAATGTTTAAGCTTCATCAATCTATTGAACATGAGAGCTAGCTAAAAGTGTGTGTCTGTGTGTGTATGTGTTCTTATAACTGAATAGCTATTGAAATATGTCCTCAACTGTTTGATTTGGTATGTGAATGACCTGTGACCCGTTTTGATCCACAATGTTTTGCCTCTCATATTTGTAACACATTTTTGTAAAATAATCGGGTAATCAAATAGAAGATATTTATTATTTAGTTTTTGTATTAACACAGCGAAATAATAATCATCATGGGTTTTCTTTGACTTATACAGAAATTATGAAATGGATTTTAGGTGCCCTAAGGTATTCGATGAAATAACGCAAACAAATCCTGGTGAGTTTTTTTATTTTTTATTTTTTTTTATTTTTTATTTTGAGTTTTACACGTTATCATTTGAATTGTCCTTAATTAAAGCATAATCAATATCAGTATTTGGTTTTATAACTTCATAGGTTTTCATTTGACTTTGAACTTTATTGTATCAGTTTAATTAAAAGATAATATGCTGTTTGATTTGAATTAAGATTGTAGTGTGTTCTTATCTTGCAATATTGATAAATTAAAGTGGAATGGATGGTTATAATTTGGTTCTATCCTACTAATTTGTTGTGTAAAATAATTAATTTACCCTTGAACATCATTTTTTTTCAATATGTTTGAAACCCTATAATCGTTGGACTCTATTAAATTTACTTGTTGTTGTGATTTTGGATGGTTTTCAAGAAGCTGGTCACTCAACCATTAATAAAACTCCATGGACAAGTGTAAAAAAATGCAAGCTATTTAGTGGCTTGAAATTAGTGTTTTCGCATTTTAGATTTGAATATAATATATATTGTTTGAAACTCTATCTCTATCTTTATATGTGTTACGAGTAATTCTCAACTGTATTTATGCAGGGAGAGTGATCCTGAATTATTAAGGAAGAGAGCTTGAGTGTTCTTGAATTACAAAGGAAACAGTTGTAACTGATGGGTTTAATAGTTGCGAAAGTGTTACATAACGGTGAGACACTTGCTAATACATGATCTACTTTTAATTGTTTAAAATGAACAACGGTGAATGCAGGTTTAATAATTTGCAAACTTTTGGGCCAGACAAGGAAACTCTGGAGTCAATTGAAATTTCAATAGCAAGCTTTCTGCAAGTCTTGTGTTAATAGCAGTATTAATTTTGAGTTTTGTTATTTGGTTTACTTGTGATCTTTAACTATTCTGATTTTAGCCTGATTTACATGTTTTAGGAAAAGCAAAAATACAAACTTCAAGCTCGGGAGGTGAATGATACTTATTATATCAACAATTAATCCAAGAGGATGATCAATTTCACGTGTAAGATTTTTACAGAAAAAATGATGCGTTGTATTGATGACCTACTGTTGTTTGTAAAGAATCAACTACTATTACCTCTAATATATATGTTAAGAGAGCAACGAATGAGACAAATGGCAACAAACTATTGACCAGAAATGTATGTCCCTATCATTTCTAATATGCTTAATCTCCTTTTTGCCACTCTATTGCTTGTAAATTTGATTATAAAGGGACCTCTAAATGTATCTATTATTATTGTTGTAGATGTAGATTGTAAATTTAATGGAAAATGGACCAGGTTTAGTTTGTTGCTAAGAGGAAATGGCAATTGAAATGGGTCTCATTCCTAAGAAATCACTTTTCTTTATATTTCACAAGTGTAATAACATTTATCAATTATAAGAGACTATTCATCAATTTTCGTTTAACAAACCCGTGTTACCACGGGTCTTGAACTAGTTTTTATCACCATTCACCCATCTTCATCTTCATCCCCAAAATTCTAATATTCTTCGTTTCAATCTTCATTTTCTATCCTACAATAAATTCAACATGATAGATTTATTCCCCTATCCGATTCTCACCGTCAATTGCAATATCATATCGTATACGTCGATTATCTGATTATCTCATCTCATCTCCTATCATATCTTCAATTTCATCCCACTCCCAAGTTTTTGTTCGATGATGCTTTCCCTGCAATATCTTCAACAATATCACTCTCCACTTCATCATCATATCCTCATAATCGTCATTATAATAATCATAAACCGAATCATTACCTTCTATTAAATCCTCATCATCATAATCATAAACCGAATCATTGCCTTCTACTTTAAAATCCTCGGCACTTACATTTAACCAATTTAATAGAAACACACTGTTCGCCGGTGGATTACCGTCTTGCCACGTCGACACAACGAATAAAATAGGGTTTCGTTATGTAAGTCTTTAGGTTCGTAATTGGTAGCATCAGTTAGGTCAAATGAGAGATTGTTTGTAAGATTGAAACTTACCTTATGCGATTGAAAAGTATTAAAGTTACGTTCTTTCACTTTTTGATAAGAAAAATATTATTATTTCAGGAAAAAATTAATTCCATTTTTTCCAATGCTCATATCAGGATGCTAGATCAACAGATGGAAAAAAATACAAAAATGTCACATGTATTGTTTGATACAAAGTTTGAGGACCAACGACGCAATTTTATCTTAATTAAACCTAACAGTAATACTAATTAAATAATACTCCCTAAGTACTAAATAATTATTTAAATCAAACTTCTAACTATGGACACATTAACATGTCAACATGTTTATATTAAACTTCTTTGTTTATGTTTTTTGATGATGGTTTTGAATTTGATATGATTCTTTGTTGGTGCTCGTTAGAAGCTAGTTTAGTGTAGTGATTTGGATGTAATATTCTAGTTTGTATGTTGTGTTAGTGTTATGTGCTCGGTTAAAGTTATCGTCACTTTGTGACGTTTACTTGTTTCGAGTTTTTTTTTTTCGGTGTAACGGTTTGGATCTTTATTTTTTGATGAAGATCCCGTTTATTATAGAGTTTGTTATTCTTGATTAAAAAAAAATTACCCAACATTTATTGGTATTTGATTTGAATTTACGCAAGGTTTATCAAACTTAGCTATATTCACACGAAGCCATTAAAGAGTATTGAAAGTCTTACCATGTTTTCAACTTTGAAAAATCAAGGAACGACGACTGTTCCGATCTTATTAAACAATTGGATTTCCTACAATTGTTTGGAAATTTTTTTTATATCAGTTTAGGATCACGTAGAGGGACTAAACTACCCACACGTTCATCTCTCGTAGTTGCATAACCCGCCCTCAACTACTATTCTGGAGGAAACCCGGACAAATCCGAGGGCATGGACAGTAAAACCCCCCATCCCCGCTGCCTCCACACTAAGCGAAAGGCGACCTGGATGGATACTTCAGGTCAGGGATAACATTGAGTGCAATGTTGTAGCCCAGCAGAGTCGAACTTCTGACCTCTCGCCAAGAGAGAAAGGCCACTAGTTGAGCTACAACTCAACGTTCAACTATTTGGAAATTGGTTGGGATCACCCAGGGACTAAACGCCTCACGCGATCATCTTCCGCAGTTGCATAACTCGCTCTAATTGCTGCCTTGGAGGATACCCAGAACATTCAGCTCGCATTGCCGGTAAAAACCCCTTCCCCGCTGCCCTCGTAACGCGATGTGCGAAAGACGACCTTGAGTGAATTCCAAGATCATGGGAATATTCCTGTGTGAAATGTTGTCATCTCAAATAATCGAACTCTCAATCTAAAGATGAATAAGCCATTTTCACTGAATCAACAACACAAGGATGCAAATTACGATATACTCATTTCTATCCATTTAACGAGCCTATTATAGTTGTGATTATGTGATGGTATAGTACTCCGTATTTGTTACTAACAAATAATGCGGCGGCCTTCGGTATCATTACTTTCTACAGTTATTGAAACTTTATAAGTTCACGTGTGACACAAAATACTCGATCTAATAGTTATCAACGATCCAAACACTTGGCCTGGTCAACCGAGTTATGAGAACTTCTTTACCAATTTATTATTGGAATGAAGGAATCATTCTTTAAGTTAGGTGGATAACATGTACGGACATCTGAAGAACTTGTTTGACCAATAGACGGGTCACGTGACTCATCATTTTTATGTTACGGAGTATATTGAAATGGTCAACCTACTTTTGCAATTGTAACAGTGCTCTTTAGGAGATAAAATAGCATAACACAAGTCATAAAATTTACTTAACTTAGCTATTATAACACATATGCATTTAGTACACTCCTTATTTTCTATATGGCATCTTGATTTCAAATAGTGTTATTTACTAAAAATTTTGGCTTAAAAATTATTAGGAATAATGGCTAACTTGTGCTCTTAATATATGACATAGCACAACATAAGAACCATTAAATTCTCTTAACACAATATGTAATTAATAAACTTCTTATTTTTCATATATGTAGTCATATTCATTACAAATAGTTTTATTTGGAAAAAAATTTGCTTAAATAATCGTTTTTATCATATGTTCTAGGACATACGATAGGAGATCTTAATATTACAAACCTCCGTGCCTTAAATGATGGGTAATATTTATATTAAATATATTATACATTATTATACCATCTGCATATTCATATGAATACCAATGCAGTATAGATTACTTTGAGTTATATATTTCAGATAAGTTGTATATTTTGAATAATAATTTACTTAATTAAAATAGGTAGATTGTTCTTTCCGTTAAAAATAAAAAATAAAAAAAATAGGTAGATTGTTATGTTTGTATATATAAAATTGTATACCAATGCATACACTAAGAAACTTGAAAAAATAGCGTTAATTGCATAATTTATAACGCTAATTACCAAGGTATTTTATGACCATGCCTAACGTTTTCTTTTGCGTAACGTTTGTGGATCTGTGTTTTTGTGTCTTCTTTTATTGTGTTTTTCGTGTGTTTGTTTGTTTCGTCATGTAGCGTGTTTTTCTGTGCTTTGTTTATTACCGGGCCCTCTTCTTTTTACTGGTTATGTATGTGTGTGCTTATATGTGTTTGTTTGTATACATGCTTAGGGATTAGGTTGTGGTTGCGGGTATGTTTGTTTGTATGTTTATTTGTTTGCTTTATGTATGTTTCTGTATGTATGTTTGTATGCGTATGTGGGTCTGCTATTATGTATGTTTGTATGTATGCTCGCGGGTACGTTTCAGGCTTTCATGTTTTTTTGTTTGGTTACGTACGGTTTCTTGTATGTATGTATGTACGTATGTATGTGTGTATATATGTATGTATGTATGTATGTTTGTTTGCTGGTGTGTGTTTCTAGGTTTGTATGTTTTGTGGTGTTTATGTTTGCTTATTTTGCGGTCATATTTGTTTTTTTTTTTTTTTTTTTTTTTTAGCATCTCTCGTTTTGTCCGGAGCTTTGCCCTACTGTCTAAGGTACGTCTTTTTTTCCCTTATATATATATATATATATATATATATATATATATATATATATATATATATATATATATATATATATATATATATATATATATATATACTCTTACTATTAGTTTTTTTTTTCCATACACGGTTCTGTTAAGCGAGGCTTAGTAAGCGTCGATTTATTGGCGACTTGACTGCCGCTTAGAGCCTAAATTGAACTCCAGGCACGATGTAAAACCTATGAAAATTTGATTCTACCATTTTCATGGCGTCTCTGTTTATTTTATTTTTTATTTTTTATTTTCTTATTTTTTATTACTATTTTTTATTTTTTATTTAATTTATTTCTTATTGTTTTTGTCACTCTTTATGGCCGGAGGTACCCTTGAAAGCAATCTCTTTACCCGTCGAATAGAGAGAGAGAGAGAGAGAGAGAGAGAGGACTTTCTCCGCTCTTGTGAGTGTTTAACTCGGGGTGGAGAAATGATTTCTTTTTATTCTAGGATAAGGGAATGATTGTCTACATCTCACTTCCTCCTACCCCACTCATATGGGATTGGGTATTGTTGTTGTTGTTGTTGTTGTTATGAATATATTACTCCTTATAACGCTAATTACTAAGATTATTTCAACCATGACACATTTCTTCTTATTAACACACTGTCCATCAGCATCACATAACTATTTTCTCTCAATTTTCTTTTTATCACTAACTCATCATATATCAATCTCAACCATCACACCATACCTCAACCATTACAAATTAATTAATTAAATCACCTTACAAATCTAAAACAACACGTACAAGTGTTTAAAATAATTACATCCGTAATGACAAATGCTTAAAATTGATGAAATGGAGGACGAATTAAGATTGGCTAATGGTGACAATATTGATTGACAAGTCATTTTGGCGTTAGATTTACGAATTTATTAGGAGTGCTCTAACTCACCAGTGACATTGATGATAGTTGCATAAATTATTAAATGATTTGTATTTTAATCTAAGATAGTTATAATTTCAAAATATAAACATATTTTAAATTCAAAGTTTATACGGGAGTTCATTTTGTCAAAGATTCATATATTCATAGATTATATATGATGATGCTGATAAGTCAAAACTGTAGTTTATTAGTAATACTCTTAGTATGTTTCTTATAAAGGAACAAAATAAATAAATAAATAAATAATAATAATAATAATAATAATAATAATAATAATAATAATATTATTATTATTATTATTTTAAACAGGATAATTATAATTCGTGATTAATAATACGGAGTAGTAACAATAATTAATAATAATAATAATTATATTAAAATTACTTTACTAATAATAATAATAATAATAATAATAATAATAATAATAATAATAATAATTATAAAAATAATATAAAAAAAAATTACGCCGGTAGTACCTGTGGTTTGTATGTTTTTTCACCACTGCGCCTATGGTTTATTTTTATCATCGATGGTACCTGTGGTTTGATTTAGTAACGGAGATGGTACCTACTACTAAACATTGTCAAATTTCTAACGGCAAGCCCTCACATGTGCCACGCATGTGAGGGCATATTCGTCAATCCAGCCATTAAAAATTGCTTGATACCTACAGCCGGTTTAATTTTAATAATACATAAGGAAATAACTGTATTTTGTGAAACCAAACACCAAACCCCCACGTATGGTTTTCTTCTTCGTAAGTTACCAAACCCTACTGTGTTTTTCAATCGTTTACAATGGAAACAAGGTATATACCAGATGCGAAGCGAATTTAACACACCTGATCTGAACGTGATTTATGGTACGTTTTGCCCTTTTTTTTACGCTTATTGTTTCATTCATGGAACGTTACTGTTTCATTAAAGTAAACTAATTTTGATCGATTTTTTTTCTTGTTAATCTATTTATAGAACATTATCAAGGACTATTTACAATCAAATTGCATCATGGTGGGCATTTCACTTCTCCTCCACGTAGAGATTATGTTAATGGTAAGATTTCTTATTTCGAATTAGTGAATGGTGATACACTATCTGTTAATGAGGTGAACAAAATGGTCGAGGATCTTGGTTATGATTGCAATAAGATGATGTGGTGCCATTTTTGTAAACCTGATACAAACCTGGATTATGGACTAGAACCATTATGTACTGAAATTGATGTTAACAATTTAATGCAACATGTTGGTTTAAATAAAGAGATTAGTTTGTATATTGAACACGATGAAACAAAGGTTGATGATATGGTGACGTTTGTGGTTGAGAATAACATAGCAATAGAACAAATTGAGGATGATGATAGTGACTTTTATGATGATGAAGTTAAGATAGGAAAAGAAGAATGTAAGGATGATGATGATATTGATTTTAATGATGATGAAGTCAATATAGGAAAAGAAGAAAGTAAGGATGATGATATTGATTTTAATGATGATGAAGAAAATCACCTACAAGATTTTGATGTTGATATAAATGACTTTCATTGTAGCATTGACAAAGATATTGAATTTATGGGAAATGCTTCTAAAACTATTGATGTATGTCCCACTGATCAACAGTTAGTTACTATAGAAAGGTTGAACGATGATGAGTTTGATAGTGATTTTGATTATGAAAATGATATTGAAGGGGACAGGAAGAAGAAGTTAAAAGAATTAAGTTTGCAAGAAAAACAGGTGTTGGATGTCACAAAGAGTAATTTGTATTTGGGTCAAGTATTTGGGACAAAGGATGAAGCTATATAATGTATCAGGTTGCATACCATAGAAACTCAGAGGGATATTGTGTTTAAATACAATGATAATAGGAGGCTTATAGCAGTTTGTAAAGGGTTAAGAGCAGATGTTGTACAGGTGAATGAAACAACGGATGCAACAGTGGATGAAAAAGTTGGTAATAATAAACAGAAAGGCAAGAATGTAATCGTTGATTCCGAGAAAGAGAAGGGTAATAAAACTTGGAGAAGCAAAGAACTTAATAATGTGGAATGCAAGTGGGTAGTTCATGTGTCAAAGGGAAGTGGTTCAGAAACATGGCAGGTGGTAACTTTTAAAGATAAACACATTTGTGCTTGGTCCAGAGATGTTAAACATTTCACATATGACTTTCTTGCAACAAAGTTAGTTGCCTAACTACCCTCAAATCCAAGATTACCAGCAAAGGCTGTTAAGGTACAGGCTGAAACACAATATGGAATGAAAGTTTCAAAGATGAAGGCATATAGAGCATTACAGAAGGCGAGATCAATTGTGGAAGGGGATTATGGTGAACAATATGCTCACTTAAGGGATTATTTAGTGGAACTTAAAAGAGCTAATCCAGGTACCACTGTTAAGATTGGAACAGAACCATGTGATGATGAAGCAACAAGTATGATCTTTAAGAGATTATATATATATATATATATATATATATATATATATATATATATATATATATATATATATATATATATATATATATATATATATATATATATATATATATATATATATATATATATATATATATGTTTAGGACTATTGAAAAGTGGCTTTCAAGCTTTAGGTAGGGATTTGCTTGGTTTAGATGGGGCGTTTATGAAAGAGCTAGCTACAGGTCAATTACTAACTGCAGTTGGTGTTAACTCAAACAATGGATATATCATGTGGCTTATGCCATTGTTGAGAAGGAAACATACAATTCTTGGTTATGGTTCTTAAATAATGTGGGTGAAGATTTGGGTCTAAATGAAAGATCAAACTTTACATTCATAAGTGATAGACAAAAGGTATTAAACACTTTATTATTTTAAAATTTATTAAAACTTATAATCTTATATTTTGACTATTAAATTAACTTCAATATAAATTACAGGGTCTGCTACCTGCAATTGAAAAGTTATATCCATGTGCTGAACATATATACTGTTTGAGGCACATACATGAAAACATGAAGAAAACATGGAGTGGTGATTCCTATAAACAAATGTTATGAAAATGTGCAACATCAACAACAGTGCCACAATTTGAACAAGAAATGCAGAAATTGAAGGAATTTAATGAAGGATGTTACAAATATTTAGCTAAAATCCAACCTCATCATTAAAGAAGCCGCTTTTCAGGTATGTTTATTATCGAAAAAAACCATTATGTAAATAGAATCTTATATTTACATGTTTTAATAATTAATAATTTTGTAACACGTAGGGCAATGTCAGATGTACTTTTGAGCAATATGTGTGGGATTCTAAACAGGTGGCTAGTTGATGCAAGAGATAAGCCTATCATCACTGCTTTAGAGTACATTAGGGAGTACTTGATGAAAAGGATTGTGACAGTCAATAATATGATATCCAAGTCTGATGGTCCTTTAACACCTGGAGCAACAAAAGTGTTTGATGGTATAAAAAAAGGAGCTCAAAAATACACTACGATGTGGAATGGTGATCATTTATACCAAGTTAGTGGCCCACACAATGATCAATGTGTTGTTGATATGAATGCTAGGGTTTGTGTTTGTACAAAGTGGGAACTCACTGCAATGCCATGTAAACATGCAGTAGCTACCTTGTACCACATGGGTGCATTTGGTGCACGTGTTGGCCACCTAAAGAGTTAGGTTCATCGTGTACATTGGTTAGAAACATGGAAGAACACATACAATTTCAAGATTTGTCCTCTGAATAGACCTAAAACAGTTTACTAGTTAACTGATGGGTATAAATTACAATATTTGTTGACTCAAGTTGACTTTGGGTTTAAATTACCTATTTTGTATATTAGAACATTTTGGCACTAAAACGGTTTGGTAATAACACAGTTATGACTTTTTTTTTTAGGGTTTTAGGTATAAATTATAATCTTTGTTGACTTGTGTTGACTATGGGTTTAAATTACCTATTTTGTATATGACTGTTTTTATGACTTATTTTGACTATGGGTTTAAATTGACCTATTTTGTATCTTTGTTGAATTATGACTGTTTTTTATTTATTTTAGGGTTTTGGGTATAAAATACACTATTTGTTGACTCAAGTTGACTTTGGGTTAAAATTACCACGTTGCAAATACAAGTTGTTGCATGATAATCACATATTCCCAATGAGTCAATAAAAATGTGTTACTAATGAGAAATTATGTTTTGGCCTTTTTGTAGTTGCTTATTACTAAACAGTATGCATTTACTTTCAAATGCTTATTCCCTAAAGAAATAAACAGATTAGTAAAAGAAGGTTGCAAATACAGTGTAAAACCAAGTGGCTAATACAAATGCTTATTTTTGGAGTTGCTTATTACTAAACACTTATCTACTCAAGTTTGGTCAACCAATTCACAGTTAATTCGAACCAACTTTTTTGCTTATTCCCTAACAAGTTGCAATCACAGTTACTCTCAAATGCTTATTCCCTACAGTGTAATTCGAACCAATGAATAATAAAAAAAAAAAACAACAGAGATATGATTTGAAGTGAAACACAATTCATTAGAACCATTGACTATTACATTACATAGGTAATACATAATCAAAAATGGTAGGCAATCTAAACAACTTCATTCATCTCTCTAAACAATCAAAAATACAGTCATAACAAACTCAACCAAAATGATAAACATAAGCAGCTTCATCATCCAATTTCGAATCCCAAGTCTTTTGACCTCTGCTTGGAGCTTGTTCTTCAACTTCAACAAACCTCGCATAACAATAACTGCTCGATCTCTCATCGGTGGATCATACCAATCAATAAAAGGGCAATTCGACCACTGTGGAACAAAAACGCGATGAGCTGTGTAATAAACAAAAACGCGATGGGTAACTGGAACCGATTAGGAAGCATTGTTAATTAGGTTTTGTATTTGGGATTTAGTATTAGGCGTATGAAAACATTGGATATACTCTTTATATAAATATAACAAATTAGCAAGCTGACTAAATTACCCTCACATGTGACAAGCATGTGAGGGGATAAACGTTTATTTTGACGGAAGTTTTGTAACAGGTACCAGATACGTTTCTAAAGGAAACCACAAGTACCATCGAAAATAAAAATATACTTTAGGTGTTATGGTGAAAAACTATACAAACCACGTGTACTATCGACGTAATTTTTTCTAAAAATAATAACTTAAAATGTCTCAATTAATTATCACAAAATTTCAGCTTTTCCCAAGTATCAAACATCTCATTCTTCGAAAGTTTGAATTAAGTCGTTAACAATAGATGAAATGAATGTTATCGATTGATGGAATCCCGAAAATTATTAGGTCAGATACACTACGTATACATTTTCAACACAAAATTAATGACCAAACAAATAAGCAGAAAACGTATTTAGCACAATCGATAAATTTAGCATAACAGAATAATAGTAAGATTAATAACTGAAAGAATTCTTATAATAACCAGGTTATGAGGTTAAACAACATCCACAGTACAAGTATCATACATTATTCTGTAAAAAACTGTGATAAAATCGCTCTTCAATTAACAAAATTGAAGATACAACAAACTAAACAAATACTTATACAACATAATAATGTAATCAATTAGTACAAAATCAACACATCCAAAGTTCCGATCACCGTATCGGAGCCACCGTCGCAGCTCGTACTCTCTGTCTCTGTCCAGTAAAACAGAAGCACGATAAAACAGTTCGAATTACGTTCCGAAACACTCGGCCTCTTTCCGGTATCAATCGCGGCGGACTCGAACGACGGCGGACTAGCGGTAGTGGTAGCTGAGCTGCTGCTGCGTTAGTAGACATGTTTAAGTGATCGAGTGTGTGTATATATAGTTGGAGGAGTGAGGTGGCGGTGAGTGACGGTGACGGTGGTGATGTGGCGGAGGAAAGAGGGAGGAAAGGTAGTAGAGTGCCGACGGAGTAGTGATTGTGAGTATATAAGAGTGTGTGTGGATTTTGCGCGTATAAATCTTAACGAGTAAGGCAGCGTGTGAAGCGTGTGATGATTTATATTTGGGTTTTTAATCGATTATTTTTTCAATTTTAATTTTTAATTTTGGCTCCATTTTTTCTTTTTGGGTTTGAATGAGTCTATTACTGTAGGTGCTATGATCCTCTGTGGCTGCTCTGTACCGATAGTTCATACAACCTTGTACGGATCACTAAGAGCAAGGGGAGTGGAACCCCGTCCCCACCCCGTCGCAACTCAACCGACGCCGTCCCCCACTCCCCTTTTCCCGCATCTGTCCGTTTCACTTCCGTCAGTCGCCCAAGCGACAAGATTCGGGGTAACATTAATAAAAAAAGAAATTTACAACGGGTATATGATCGATCATTTTTTTTTACCCAATCTACTCTCCTATATATACAACGGGTAATTTTCATATATTTATTTTAAGAATTGTACTTTTTAATTATTTAATAAAAGTTATTTTAACTAAAATATAATTATTATAATTATAATTATTAAATAAAACTATTAAAATAATAAGAAAAATAAAAACTTACACAATTCAAGTGACTTAAGTCATCACTCTCTACTTTTTTTAACTCAGCAAGTTACTACTGACATGTCAAGTGACATGGGTCACCACTTCTAGTGCTCTTATACAAAGAATTTTTGTGTTTTGAATTTTATTTAGAAATAAATTATTTATTTATTTTGTAACGTTAATTTTTTTTCAAAAAAAAAAAAACCCTAACCTTAACTTTTGTGTTTTGAAACATTAATATTTCGGTCTATTATACGTGAAACGGACTACGGAATGTATAATTCATAGATATATTATATGTGACATCATCGTCGAGACTCGAACCAATAGTCTCTTAGTCGATGAACTCCCCTTACAAATCATGTCTTTGATTCATATGTCCTTTGGTCGATCTGGGTTAAAGATATGATTCAGGACCAAAGAAACACACCATATCATATTGAAATAATAATATATTGTTCGCATTTGGCTATGAATATATTTGCCCACACTCTCAGCGAAAGTCATAATTCACAAAAAAACATTCTATAGTCTTATAAACGTTGACGATTTAGACTTTGAAGAGGTGATGCAAAACCTTATTTCAAGGAATCTATTGATGATGGACGTTGTCACCTCTTCAGTCAGGGGCGTTGTCTCAAATGGCGAATGCTTTTTCCAAATTCTAGTTGACCGTGGGGGTGTTAGAACCATCATCAGCAATTTTGGTCGATAATGGTCCCTCCAACGTGCTAACTTATAAGTTTGATAAGCGGGGCGGGTAAGAAGATCGGGTTCGATACGGCCAGTGGCGAAACTAGAGATTTATGACTAGGAGGGCGAACATATTTTTTTCAATGTAGTACTTAAACAAAAGAAGCATCAAATTAACAATAAAATAAGATAAAGAGACAAAAAGCATCGATTTTTTTTGTCTATATGCTAACTAGGTTTAGAGCCCGTACGTTGCACTGCTGCTTAAAAGTAGTTACATATACATACATAGCTGTTTTGAGCGTTTGTACCGCAACAGTAAAGTATCAATATATTACTAACGTAACGTTGTATACCTGTGATTAATATTGCCTCAAACATTTATAAATTAAATCACTCAAAATACATTAACATTGATGTATGTATAAATAGATACTGTCAAAACAATAAACTTCACAATTCAGCATATATGAGCAAATTAGACATTTTGCTATGAATACTTTTCCACACGAATTGAATATTGCTACTATTTTGTTGTAACTTCAATCAAAGTCTTCCATATGAATTTAACCTAAACGACATGGCGATGTACGTGGACCTAGTTTTTTTTTTTTTTTTTGAAAGGCAGGCCCCCCAAAGTGTAGGTAGTGAGGATTGAACCTTGGTCTCATTTAGAGATTTCCAAGCACCTAACCACTAGGCCACCCCTTGGGGTTCGTGTACCTAGCTTTTCATATCAATAATGTTGCCTTAAGGAAAGATAGTATGTTGGAACTACATATTGAATTCGATATAATCTTTCCATAAGTTGTATCAAAGAACTTCGAGTGAGAATACCCCCAAAAGGTAATAGTAACATATATTTTCAAGATTTGCGATTGATTAGCTGCAAATCTAATTCAATTTGTTTCTGAAAAATTGAACACTGGAGCGAAAACCCCCGAATCATTTATGCAACAAAATGGAACTGTAAGTTTTCAGCACTAAACATAATATATATAAATGTGGGATGACATTCTTAACTCATTCAGATAGAAATGAAGAACTCTTGTTATTATTAATAGAAACTTTCAACTAATCACACTTCACACCATTTAGTCTCAAACCGAATATCGAATCGAATCCAAACAAAAAAAATAAACCGAATTTTTTAAAAGGTTTTCGGATCGATCGAAACCGAAACCGAATTCGTAATTCGGTTTTGGTTTTGGTTTGGTTTTTGGTTTTAAAAATTTTAAATTTGGTTAACCGAAAACCGATTAAAAAACCGAATTCAAATTAATAACATTTTAAAACATATTTATAATTAAAATATTTATATATTCATATTATATTTGATGTATTATTACATTTTTATTAAACAATAATCATGTTATATACCCTATATACTTAGATTAATTCAACAACCGTTGTTCCTAATTTATATGTAAGTTTATGCTGGTTAGGATTTTTATTTTTCAGTAAATTTTGATTTTAACCGAAACCAAACCGAAATCAAATTCAGTTTTCGGTTCGGTTTTGGTTATGGTTTTGATATTTAAATTTGGTTTCGGTTTGGTTTTTGGTTTTTTTTTATAAGTTTCAAAATCGAAAAAATCGAACCGAATAAACCAAAAAACTAAAAACCGAACCGATGAACACCCCTACTACATATTAAATGAAATTTGATGAGCAGTATCCAAAAATATACTCACTATATACAACACACCAAAATGTGTTATACATACCTTGTTATAGTTGAACAAAAAGTGTTCATAAGATGGAGTGTTAAACATTTTGACCCATTAGATCATTACCCAAGTCGTTTAGACTCATTGTTTTCACCATCTTAGGCATCATTTAATTGTACTCCTGAAAATAAACATGCATCAAAAACCCACATAAAATTAAATGGGTCAAATTTGTTTTTAGAGCATCGATATATTAATAACTATTATTAAACTTGGTTTGTAGAAATATTGACAAAGTTCCGCAACCATCTTGATGTACTGTACCCATAAATTCCCACTCAACATGTCGTGTAACATTTGCAAGAGGGAAATAATTAAAAACTGAGTTAATTCCACACTAATCATAACGCGTATCAAATATTACAGACAATACAAAGGGTTTACGATTGATTGAAATAACAAAATTCACTAAATAAAAAAAAACTGAACCGGATCATGTTTGAAACAGAACGATTCTTTATTAAAAATGAAGGCTTACGACGAATCAATCGTTTAATTAACCTACAAAGAATGATTTTGGTACCTTTTTGCATATATTGATTTGATTTGAAGCAATCCCGTGGTCGATGGGCATTGAAATCCCTTCAATTCTGGATGCATTATGACTCGATTAAATCTATCGAATCGATCATGTCAAATTATGTATCGTCGTTGGGAGAGCCCGTGAAATTAGAGTTAAAAAAATATATTATTTTTTAACCCTAATTTTGGTATATAGATAACTGACATCCCATTTACTCGCTAATTTAGGGTTGAATTGTGTTACCGTTGCCGTTGAAGATAAAATGGATGAGGATTAAGTTTGACTTTTCCATTTATTTTTATTGAGTATTCCGTATTTACTATCCTATTTCCAAACTTTACGTAATAAGTGTCCCTTCCGGATAAATCTAAATATCATTATTATTATTATTAAATTTAAAAGATAAAAGATGGATACATGCTAGTAAGAGCTAATACCTTAAATCCTTGATTGAATTTGAGATTTTTTACACTTAGCAGAATGTGATAGTGACAACTCTTTGGGTTTTTTTGCAACTCACTTTTTTCCTTTTGTTTTTGCAGTAGGGAAAAATTCTAAAAAAAGAAATTTTTAAAGAAATGAAAGAAAATGAATCGGTTGAGTCTACGAAAGAAAAATTAAAGTTACAACTTTAAGAGGGCTAATAAAGAGTGTGTATTTTTTTACATGTTAAATATAATAAAAAGTATACCTCTGGCTCAAAAGTTTAGGGAGGCGGGTGCCCTCCTTGGTCTCTACAAAGCTCCGCCCGTGGATACGGTGGACGGGAAGATGAAAAAAGTGGATCCTTTTGGTCCTTAATGTTGTTAGTATCGCTTGCTCTTTTTTCACTTTGATTACTTAGTTGGTTAATTCGTTCATGTTTCATTTGTTAGTTTCGATTGCTTGTTTAGTTTTTGGTTACGCTGAGACTCGACTATAGATAGTTAGATAGCTTGTCGTTGTTACTTTCTAGGTTGAAGCCTCATCGGGTTGTTTCTTTTGTATCCTATGGGTGACGAAGTTTTCTTCTTGAAAACGTCATCGTTTCCATATGATTATTTATAGACGCTGGGAGAGGATCTTAGAATCAACCTAACACGATCTAGAGGCGGAATAACACTAGAACGAGCTAAACGAATATCTATGGGTTTTCAGGTTCGTGCGAGTCAAACCAAGATTAAATCTTGATAAACACGAAGCCTAGACTGACATTCTGTGGTATTTGGACATGAAGATTGAGTGAAAACCCGGACATGGAACTGTTTGTTTGTGTGTGAAAAAGTGTGTAAAGTGATTAACCAAATTAGTGGAGATTAACTTGGCTTAAATATCCCAGATCGTATGTCGGTCGACTGTGGTTGACAGTCGGTCGACTGACTATGTCAGTCGGCCGACTGTCTAGTAACATTACATATTACATTTAAACGTTTACAAATACATAAAGTAACAAATCGACAATCAACGTTTAACAAAATTACAGGTTACAACATGATCGAAATAAAACATTAAAGTTCATGGAACTAGGGATTACAAAATATGCACTAACAAACTCCCCCTAAGACCTAGTTCCTCATAAGTCTTCGATCTGCTTCAATCTCTGTACGGATCTGTAACCATGTTGTTCAAATAGCAAACCTTTGCAACACGAATGTACTGTTGTGCTTGAACTCTATTTTCTGGCCTGTACAGCATCCGATTGTAGTACAATGTGAAGATGTCAGCTTCACAGCAATTTCTCAACCAAACGGGATCTAAAACCCGTATCGAGTCAGTCTCATCTTCCTTCAATTTGTCCAAAACGATGACTGCTTCCTCTGAGCGTTCATCGTAGTACCACCAGTGAAAACGTGGGCTAAAGTTCTGCGGCATTTTCATCATAGTAACCTTTCTCATATATTTTACCGGCTTGTATCTAACAATCTTTCTTCGTTCGTCCGTTTTCTTGTTTGTTCGATAAGTGATCGTGGGAAATTGAGGACTGAAACCCTCAAAGTTCTTTGACAAGTACGATCGTCTTATTGTGATGACCCAAAAATTTCTGACCAAATTTAAATTTAATCTTTAACGTTTCCGACACGATAAGCAAAGTCTGAAAGTTGAATCTCAAAATTTTTGAACTATTCAATTACCTTTCGATTGTTCTCAACGGTTCGCGAACAATTATATGTAAATAGATACATATATATACCATAACTTGAAAATGTAACAAAGTGTTGAGTATATGATACTGTGCATTAAACTTATTGGTTTGATTATCTGATTGATATATTTAGTTACAGAGTTAAAAGATTATGCCAAACGATTGAATTAAAAGATAATTATTGAGTCCTTTAAGGATTATGATATTATTACGGGTCTCTGTTGTAAGGTCCACGTTGATTTGGGAAATCATTCATTCTTAACGGTATTTGGAATAAATGGTAAAGTGTTTGTTTAAATAACGTAATTTGGACACATACAATAATAAGGAATATCAACTGTTGGAATTAGATATATGAATAACTTGCGATATGTATTTTAAAACGTGTTTATTAATATTGAAAATATATATTTAACAATACGATAAAATATAATATTAACTTGGTCATAAAAACGAATTGTTATTATAACAAATAGCGAGACAATGATTTATAGAAGTAAATGATCAAAATACTCGAAAGTTTAAGATATACTTTGAGTGGTATAGTTTAGGGATAATTTAAGGCTATATTTTGACAAAGGTACGTGACACGAAATGTAAAATACAAGTTTTCTCAGCGTACGAAAGGACATTTGAAAAACCGGAACTGGGACATAAGTCGAGTGATGACGTACGACTTATCGGAACAAAAATTACAAGTCAACTATGCATGTGAATTTAATATAATATATAATTTATTATATAAATTAAATTTATTATATATATTATATAAAATTATGTCGACAAACAAAAAGTTAAAAGTTTGTGAGCTGGATCAGAGGACCATACGATCGCATGGCCTTGAAGCACAAATCCCATGCGATCGCATGGGGTACTTTTTCAGAAAAGGTTCTATAAATTGCGCGATTTTTGGCTCAGCTGAATATATATCTCTTTCTCTAGTATTATTACTCCGTAATATTTATTTAATTTATTTTATTATTATTATTATTATTATTATTTATATTATTAAGATTAATATTATTATTAATCTTATTATTATTAGTATTATTAATTATGTATTATACATAAAATACTACGACGAGGTTATGAGTGAGTTATTTTCAAAATGGTTTTCAAGCGGGATAGAGCTAAGGAAATTATGGGTTATTGCCAAGGAGGTTATGGGTAATGTTCGGGGGTATATTTGTGAATCAAACCTAGTGTTTATCATCTCCGTTACGTCTACGTACTTTCCTACAATATTGAATCTCAATACTGATACGTTGAGATCTACGATTAATTGGTAATCCGAGTTTCGGTCACATTTTGGTGAACAACTTTATATGCTGCTAATGTGAGTTTCATTTGCTCCCTTTCTAATTGCTTTTGCAATCTATATTTTTGGGCTGAGAATACATGCATTTTATTTTAAACGCAATGGACACAAGTACATACTAAATTCTACACTGAGTTTGAACCGAAAATCCCTTAGCTTTGGTAACTAGTAGCTGCCAGTACATAGGATATGGACTGGTGGACGCGAATAACAGTATATATGGATCCATAGAGCTTGACATCCCCGTCCGATCTAGAGCGCTAGCCTTTTAACGGACGTGTGTTATTTGAGTTTAGGACACGTTGGTTTGCGTGTATTAAAACGAATGGGGTATTTATCATTATAACGTTAAAGCTTAGTTACCAGGGTGCTATGTTATGTAGAATCTATTGATAAACGTTTCTGGATGAAACAACTGAAATCTTGTGATCCACTTTCATATACAGATTATGCGAAACACTAAAACTATGAACTCACCAACCTTTGTGTTGACACTTGTTAGCATGTTTATTCTCAGGTTCCCTAGAAGTCTTCTGCTGTTTGCTTACATGTTATACAAGCTATGTGCATGGAGTCTTGCATGCTTTATTCAAGAAAACGTTGCATTCACAAAATCATCACCATGTATCTTATTTTGACTGCATTGTCAACGGAATTACTATTGTAAACTATTATTTACGGTGATTGTCTATATATAGAAATCATCAGATGTCAAGAACCTTTGATTTAAATATTCATTGATGGTGTACATTTTCAAAAGAATACAATGTTTACAAAATGTATCATATAAAGGTCAAATACCTCGCAATGAAATCGATGAATGACGTGTTCGTCCATATGGATTTGGAGCGATCGTCACCATTTGTATAAGAGCGTTGGTCCTAGCGAACCAGGTCTTGCATGAGTGTGTCTAACTGATAGTTGTTAGGATGCATTAGTAAGTCTGGACTTCGACCGTGTCTGCATGACAAAAAGCATCGATTTTTTTTGTCTATATGCTAACTCGGTTTAGAGCCCGTGCGTTGCACTACTGCTTAAAAGTAGTTACATATACATACATAGCTGTTTTGAGCGTTTGTACCGCAACAGTAAAGTATCAATATATTACTAACGTAACGTTGTATACCTGTGATTAATATTGCCTCAAACATTTATAAATTAAATCACTCAAAATACATTAACATTGATGTATGTATAAATAGATACTGTCAAAACAATAAACTTCACAATTCAGCATATATGAGCAAATTAGACATTTTTCTATGAATACTTTTCCACACGAATTGAATATTGCTACTATTTTGTTGTAACTTCAATCAAAGTCTTCCATATGAATTTAACCTAAACGACATGGCGATGTACGTGGACCTAGTTTTTTTTTTTTTTTTTTGAAAGGCAGGCCCCCCAAAGTGTAGGTAGTGAGGATTGAACCTTGGTCTCCTTTAGAGATTTCCAAGCACCTAACCACTAGGCCACCCCTTGGGGTTCGTGTACCTAGCTTTTCATATCAATAATGTTGCCTTAAGGAAAGATAGTATGTTGGAACTACATATTGAATTCGATATAATCTTTCCATAAGTTGTATCAAAGAACTTCAAGTGAGAATACCCCCAAAAGGTAATAGTAACATATATTTTCAAGATTTACGATTGATTAGCTGCAAATCTAATTCAATTTGTTTCTGAAAAATTGAACACTGGAGCGAAAACCCCCGAATCATTTATGCAACAAAATGGAACTGTAAGTTTTCAGCACTAAACATAATATATATAAATGTGGGATGACATTCTTAAATCATTCAGATAGAAATGAAGAACTCTTGTTATTATTATTAGAAACTTTCAACTAATCACACTTCACACCATTTAGTCTCAAACCGAATATCGAATCGAATCCAAACAAAAAAAATCAAACCGAATTTTTTAAACGGTTTTCGGATCGATCGAAACCGAAACCGAATTCGTAATTCGGTTTTGGTTTGGTTTTTGGTTTTAAAAATTTTAAATTTGGTTAACCGAAAACCGATTAAAAAACCGAATTCAAATTAATAACATTTTAAAACATATTTATAATTAAAATATTTATATATTCATATTATATTTGATGTATTATTACATTTTTATTAAACAATAATCATGTTATATACCCTATATACTTAGATTAATTCAACAACCGTTGTTCCTAATTTATATGTAAGTTTATGCTGGTTAGGATTTTTATTTTTCAGTAAATTTCGATTTTAACTGAAACCAAACCAAAATCAAATTCAGTTTTCGGTTCGGTTTTGGTTATGGTTTTGATATTTAAATTTGGTTTCGGTTTGGTTTTTGGTTTTTTTTTATAAGTTTCAAAATCGAAAAAATCAAACCGAATAAACCAAAAAACTAAAAACTGAACCGATGAACACCCCTACTACATATTAAATGAAATTTGATGAGCAGTATCCAAAAATATACTCACTATATACAACACACCAAAATGTGTTATACATACCTTGTTATAGTTGAACAAAAAGTGTTCATAAGATGGAGTGTTAAACATTTTGACCCATTAGATCATTACCCAAGTCGTTTAGACTCATTGTTTTCACCATCTTAGGCATCATTTAATTGTACTCCTGAAAATAAACATGCATCAAAAACCCAAATAAAATTAAATGGGTCAAATTTGTTTTTAGAGCATCAATATATTAATAACTATTATTAAACTTGGTTTGTAGAAATATTGACAAAGTTCCGCAACCATCTTGATGTACTGTACCCATAAATTCCCACTCAACATGTCGTGTAACATTTGCAAGAGGGAAATAATTAAAAACTGAGTTAATTCCACACTAATCATAATGCGTATCAAATATTACAGACAATACAAAGGGTTTACGATTGATTGAAATAACAAAATTCACTAAATAAAAAAAACTGAACAGGATCATGTTTGAAACAGAACGATTCTTTATTAAAAATGAAGGCTTACGACGAATCAATCGTTTAATTAACCTACAAAGATTGATTTTGGTACCTTTTTGCATATATTGATTTGAATTGAAGCAATCCCGTGGTCGATGGGCATTGAAATCCCTTCAATTCTGGATGCATTATGACTCGATTAAATCTATCGAATCGATCATGTCAAATTATGTATCGTCGTTGGGAGAGCCCATGAAATTAGATTTTAAAAAATATATTATTTTTTAACCCTAATTTTGGTATATAGATAACTGACATCCCATTTACTCGCTAATTTAGGGTTGAATTTTTTTACAGTTGCCGTTGAAGATAAAATGGATGAGGATTAAGTTTGACTTTTCCATTTATTTCTATTGAGTATTCCGTATTTACTATCCTATTTCCAAACTTTACGTAATATTACTATTTTAATAATTAATTAATATTGATAATTAATAATAATAATTATGATATTTAGATTTATCCGGAAGGGACACCTGGAATTTACAAATGGCATCATATGCTGTAATTAAGGTACTAATGACAACTCACCTTTTTAAAACTCTTTTTTATATAAAGATATAGATAGATAGATAGATAGATAGATAGATAGATAGATAGATAGATAGATAGATAGATAGATATGCAATACGGAATATCAAATTTAAAAGATAAAAGATGGATACATGCTAGTAAGAGCTAATACGTTAAATCCTTGATTGAATTTGAGATTTTTTACACTTTGCAGAATGTGATAGTGACAACTCTTCGGGTTTTTTTGCAACTCACTTTTTTCCTTTTGTTTTTACAGTAGGAAAAAATTCTAAAAAAAGAAATTTTTAAAGAAATGAAAGAAAATGAATCGGTTGAGTCTAGGAAAGAAAAATCAAAGTTACAACTTTAAGAGGGCTAATAAAGAGTGTGTATTTTTTTTACCCATTAAATATAATAAAAAGTATACCTCTGGCTCAAAAGTTTAGGGAGGCGGGTGCCCTCCTTGGTCTCTACAAAGCTCCGCCCGTGGATACGGTGGACGGGAAGATGAAAAAAGTGGATCCTTTTGGTCCTTAATGTTGTTAGTATCGCTTGCTCTTTTTTCACTTTGATTACTTAGTTGGTTAATTCGTTCATGTTTCATTTGTTAGTTTCGATTGCTTGTTTAGTTTTTGGTTACACTGAGACTCGACTATAGATAGTTAGATAGCTTGTCATTGTTACTTTCTAGGTTGAAGCCTCATCGGGTTGTTTCTTTTGTATCCTATGGGTGACGAAGTTTTCTTTTTGAAAACGTCATCGTTTCCATATGATTATTTGTAGACGATGGGAGAGGATCTTAGAATCAACCTAACACGATCTAGAGGCGGAATAACACTAGAACGAGCTTAAACAAATATCTATGGGTTTTCAGGTTCGTGCGAGTCAAACCAAGATTAAATCTTGATAAACACGAAGCCTAGACTGACATTCTGTGGTATTTGGACATGAAGATTAAGTGAAAAACCGGACATGGAACTGTTTGTTTGTGTGTGAAAAAGTGTGTAAAGTGATTAACCAAATTAGTGGAGATTAACTTGGCTTAAATATCCCAGATCGTATGTCGGTCGACTGTGGTTGACAGTCGGTCGACTGACTATGTCAGTCGGCCGACTGTCGAGTAACATTACATATTACATTTAAACGTTTACAAATACATAAAGTAACAAATCGACAATCAACGTTTAACAAAATTATAGGTTACAACATGATCGAAATAAAACATTAAAGTTCATGGAACTAGGGATTACAAAATATGCACTAACAAACTCCCCCTAAGACCTAGTTCCTTATAAGTCTTCGATCTGCTTCAATCTCTGTACGGATCTGTAACCATGTTGTTCAAATAGCAAACCTTTGTAACACGAATGTATTGTTGTGCTTGAACTCTATTTTCTGGCCTGTACAGCATCCGATTGTAGTACAATGTGAAGATGTCAGCTTCACATCAATTTCTCAACCAAACGGGATCTAAAACCCGTATCGAGTCGGTCTCATCTTCCTTCAATTTGTCCAAAACGATGACTGCTTCCTCTGAGCGTTCATCGTAGTACCACCAGCGAAAACGTGGGCTAAAGTTCTGCGGCATTTTCATCACAGGAACCTTTCTCATATATTTTACCGGCTTGTATCTAACAATCTTTCTTCGTTCGCCTGTTTTCTTGTTTGTTCGATAAGTGATCGTGGGAAATTAAGGACTGAAACCCTCAAAGTTCTTTGACAAGTACGATCGTCTTATTATGATGACCCGAAAATTTCTGACCAAATTTAAATTTAATCTTTAACGTTTCCGACACGATAAGCAAAGTCTGAAAAGTTGAATCTCAAAATTTTCGAACTATTCAATTACCTTTCGATTGTTCTCAACTGTTCGCGAACAATTATATGTAAATAGATACATATATATACCATAACTTGAAAATGTAACAAAGTGTTGAGTATATGATACTGTGCATTAAACTTATTGGTTTGATTATCTGATTGATATATTTAGTTACAGAGTTAAAAGATTATGCCAAACGATTGAATTAAAAGATAATTATTGAGTCCCTTAAGGATTATGATATTATTACGGGTCTCTGTTGTACGGTCCACGTTGATTTGGGAAATCATTCATTCTTAACGGTATTCGGAATAAATGGTAAAGTGTTTGTTTAAATAACGTAATTTGGACACATACAATAATAAGAAATATCAACTGTTGGAATTAGATATATGAATAACTTGCGATATGTATTTTAAAACGTGTTTATTAATATTGAAAATATATATTTAACAATACGATAAAATATAATATTAACTTGGTCATAAAAACGAATTGTTATTATAACAAATAGCGAGACGATGATTTATATAAGTAAATGATCAAAATACTCGAAAGTTTAAGATATACTTTGAGTGGTATAGTTTAGGGATAATTTAAGGCTATATTTTGACAAAGGTACGTGACACGAAATGTAAAATACAAGTTTTCTCAGCGTACGAAAGGACATTTGAAAAACCGGAACCGGGACATAAGTCGAGTGATGACGTACGACTTATCGGAACAAAAATTACAAGTCAACTATGCATGTGAATTTAATATAATATATAATTAATTATATAAATTAAATATATTATATATATTATATAAAATTATGTCGACAAACAAAAAGTTAAAAGTTTGTGAGCTGGATCAGAGGGCCATGCGATCGCATGGCCTTGAAGCACAAATCCCATGCGATCGCATGGGGTACTTTTTCAGAAAAGGTTCTATAAATTGCGCGATTTTTGGCTCAGCTGAATATATATCTCTTTCTCTAGTATTATTACTCCGTAATATTTATTTAATTTATTTTATTATTATTATTATTATTATTATTATTATTATTATTATTATTATTATTATTATTATTATTATTATTATTTATATTATTAAGATTAATATTATTATTAATCTTATTATTATTAGTATTATTAATTATGTATTATACATAAAATGCTACGACGAGGTTATGAGTGAGTTATTTTCAAAATGGTTTTCAAGCGGGATAGAGCTAAGGAAATTATGGGTTATTGCCAACGAGGTTATGGGTAATGTTCGGGGGTATATTTGTGAATCAAACCTAGTGTTTATCATCTCCGTTACATCTACGTACTTTCCTACAATATTGAATCTCAATACTGATACGTTGAGATCTACGATTAATTGGTTATCCGAGTTTCGGTCACATTTTGGTGAACAACTTTATATGCTGCTAATGTGAGTTTCATTTGCTCCCTTTTTAATTGCTTTTACAATCTATATTTTTGGGCTGAGAATACATGCATTTTATTTTAAACGCAATGGACACAAGTACATACTAAATTCTACACTGAGTTTGAACCGAAAATCCCTTAGCTTTGGTAACTAGTAGCTGCCAGTACATAGTATATGGACTGGTGGGCGCGAATAACAGTATATGGATCCATAGGGCTTGACATCCCCGTCTGAGCTAGAGCGCTAGCCTTTTAACGGACGTGTGTTATTTGAGTTTAGGACACGTTGGTTTGCGTGTATTAAAACGAATGGGGTATTTATCATTATAACGTTAAAGCTTAGTTACCAGGGTGCTCTGTTATGTAGAATCTATTGATAAACGTTTCTGGATGAAACAACTGAAATCTTGTGATCCACTTTTATATACAGATTATGCGAAACACTAAAACTATGAACTCACCAACCTTTGTGTTGACACTTGTTAGCATGTTTATTCTCAGGATCCCTAGAAGTCTTCCGCTGTTTGCTTACATGTTATACAAGCTATGTGCATGGAGTCTTGCATGCTTTATTCAAGAAAACGTTGCATTCACAAAATCATCACCATGTATCTTATTTTGACTGCATTGTCAACGGAATTACTATTGTAAACTATTATTTACGGTGATTGTCTATATATAGAAATCATCAGATGTCGAGAACCTTTGATTCAAATATTCATTGATGGTGTACCTTTTCAAAAGAATACAATGTTTACAAAACGTATCATATAGAGGTCAAATACCTCGCAATAAAATCGATGAATGACGTGTTCGTCCATATAGATTTGGAGCGATCGTCACAGTTGGTATCAGAGCGTTGGTCCTAGCGAACCAGGTCTTACATGAGTGTGTCTAACTGATAGTTGTTAGGATGCATTAGTAAGTCTGGACTTCGACCGTGTCTGCATGTCAAAAGTTTTGCTTATCATTTCTTGTCAGAAATACCTGCTTATCATTCCTAGTCTAGACACGTTTTACTGCATTGATTGCATGAATAGTGTATAGACAAAATTCATATCTTAGCGTATCTGTTACTGTAAACTTTTCCTGACATCTTCTGAAAATTTCTCCGTAATTTATGGAATTTGCTATTATATATACATATGTAAATTATGTATTGAAGAATACCAAACTAAATTCTATAATCTAATTCATATCAAAAATCATCTCCCTAATTATACAAGATGGATCCCGTATCTAGTTCAAATTCCTTAAACTCTGACAGCTATTCCGATATGGATATTCACCTGAATTCCGAAGACAGTGTAACCAGAATGGATCAACCAATTAGCCATCATCTATTCTGGATGAATTGGGGATGGGTTCGTAGCCTACTTAATTATTGGAGAAAAGAAGAAGGCGATCCCTTCCATCCACCACATTGCCCTCTTGGCGAAGAACCTGAAGCACTTACCGGCGAACCTGTTCGAGACACCATTTTCTCTCTCATTTCCAGAGTATCTCGTCACGATAATATACTATCTCAAATTCTGGATCTTATTCATCCACTCGTCCGAACCGCCAATTATCCTGATGTAGTAGAAGAAGTCAACGAGCTTCGCGCTCGGGTAGTGGCTTTGGAGAATATGGTGCAAAGGTTACAAGCATCAGCAGCATCACCGGCATCAATAGTACCACCGAAAACAACACCAACAGTACCATTACCACCACCAACAACATCCGCATCGCAAATCTCAACTTCACAATCTGTTCCACAAGCATCAACGTCATACTCACCATAGTTACCAAGAAATACCAGCAACAATAACCGATGAAGTATTAACTCATTTTTTTCCCTGAAGAAATTTTATGTATATTTAATATATATGAATTTTGAAATCAAAATAAATCTTTTCGTACTAAGCTATTACGTGTGAATCTTAACTGGTAGGTACTACTCGATTAGTTCATATTACTAATATGCAATGATGTACATCCTTCCTTAACAACTTAACCTTTGTTAACTACAATCTCTGTTTCAACTTAATGAATTCTATTTCATAATAAACCAAGTGTATTATTCAATTACATAATTGATTTTACATTTTCATTTTCGATGTACTCGAAACTTTCCAGAAAACATCATATGTGCCTTGTAAGGTTCACAAAGATTCCACAAGCATCAACATCCTTCACCAAGAAATAAGAATAAATAATAAAGTATCAATTACATTAGCGAAATACTCCGCAAAGATTATGTAATCTTTAATGTTTTAGAGATTAATCATTTCTAAGTCAAGTCAAAAATCAAATGAGCTTAATATGATATTAACTCATTAAATCTGTATTAGATCTGAAGAAAATATACATACATATATTTTCATAAAGACGGTAATAAAAATTCTTTTGTACAAAGTATTAATTGTGAAATCTTTAACGGGTAGGTACTACTCGAGAAATATTTAAGTTCACAATTAATATGTTACACTGTACATTCTTCAATTTTGATTCAAAAATCATTAACTATACTCACTATCTTCACAATGATAAACAATCATTTCATACAAATTCAATCACATATTCTGATATCGACGGATCAGAATCTAAGCCATAACTCTGAACCAGTGACATCATTCTTAGATCTCTACATCTTTCAAAGCTATACTTTGACTTCAAAACTGTACAAGATCCTTTAATGTTGTTAATACCGAAAATAATCTTGAAATTCTTTTCAAGATATCAATTTTCATCACACTTCCAACCAGTCAACTTTGACTTTTCAGATTAACTTTATTGTAACCTTGACATATACGTTCTTGTTACAAGGGAACCTTTCATGTCCCACCACATTAGCAGTAAATTTACCAGCAACTTCATTAATCTGTGACTTAAGTTTCTTCGAAAAATCACGATAATTATTCATTGAAACTCTATCAAGTACTCATATACAACTTGTAATAACAATTGCCATACCAACCACCGGGAATTAGCAATCAGTATTTTGAATCTCGTAGCATTTTCTACGACAACAGTTATATATAGATAACATCGATCTTCTAGACTTACAGATTTCGAATGTGAAGTTTCTGAAAAACACCTTAAACTACGAACTAGTTCTCGAGATCTTGAAAAATGCTGATGAAGCAGCAAAAACTGTAAACGACCTTAACAGTAAAAAGTTTGATGATAAAGGATAGTGTGCTGGCAAAGCTCAGAAAAAGAGAAAGTTTGGAACTGGAAAACGGATTGAGCAAAGTATGAAAGAGGCTGTGGATAAATCACAAGGACGAAACCTGTCTTCAAAGAATCCAAATGATTCAGTATATGCTGAAGCCATTAACGAATACATTGCTTCTGAATCTAAACTCTTGCGGACAATATTCTTCATCATCCTCTGATATTAGAAATTCTAAGATATCATCGTATCTTTCATTATAAATATCCTCCATATTTCTGGAGATAATTCCATAATCATTCTTATCGAAAATCAATTTTCTCCTTACGATATCTGTGTTACACCATAAAAGAAACTATTTTAGTTTCTAAATTCTGAAACTTTCAAGTTTAAAATATAAATGTTTTGAAGTAATGTTGTGAATTGAAGCATGAGTTAGTATAATATAATGACACTTGATCAACGTGATTATATTACAGTAAGTCATGCTGAGTTTCTAATGGAACGTGATAAAGGTTCACAGATCATACCCTCATCATGAACCATGTTACATAACTCTTTCATTCTATTTAACCTCTAAAACATATCAAGAAAATATTTTTCTTGATGATTCGGTCTTTTTCGAGGTATTCTGGTAATTTGACAAGTCAGATTGTGCCATTACCGTTTCTTTCTTAGAACATTAATTATGTTCATTTCAGAATCCATATCTACGAATTTTGGACCATTATTCACTTGACTTAAAGTCGGGAAGAGAAAACGAGAGCATGAAGCTCCGAAATATAATGGAAAATATAAAGCTCGAAAACAACCCCGAAATTACAAACCGTGTATATCAATGCATATAGCAATATAAAGACGCATGAGAATGAAAAACAATATAACCCCAAGGTAATAGTAGAAGAAAATAACCTCCTCTGGTGGCAGATGAAAAAGAAGAATGAATGATATGATAGTCAAGAAAATATCAAGAATCAGAACTGGATGAAGCATTTTCACAAATCTTTTGTAAGTATGAAATAAGAAAGAAGATTATAGGAGTGGTGAAAATAAATAAAACGAAAGAGGTTAATTTATAGCAAAATATCAAACATAGCAATCGAGGCAGATTACGCATTTAATCAAAGGAAATCCTAATTTCCTTAAATTCCGAAGAATCAAATCTTATTTAAATTATGAAGATTTTCTATTCCTTAAATTTTAGAAATCAATCATTACTACATCAAGAGATAAGACGAATCTCTATTCTCCATTTCACTCTATTACGATAACTTCTCTCATACGCTTCGAGTAATCGGATTGTTTTATCCGTATTATTCAAAGGTGATAAAATTCCATTTACCAACTCATATTCGTCATGAAAACATTTTTATTGTCAGCCATGACGACCTCACTCAAATTTTGGGATAAAATTTCTTTAACGGGTAGGTACTGTGATGACCCGAAAATTTCTGACCAAATTTAAATTTAATCTTTAACGTTTCCGACACGATAAGCAAAGTCTGAAAAGTTGAATCTCAAAATTTTTGAACTATTCAATTACCTTTCGATTGTTCTCAATGGTTCGCGAACAATTATATGTAAATAGATACATATATATATACCATAACTTGAAAATGTAACAAAGTGTTGAGTATATGATACTGTGCATTAAACTTATTGGTTTGATTATCTGATTGATATATTTAGTAAGAGTTAAAAGATTATGCCAAACGATTGAATTAAAAGTTAATTATTGAGTCCCTTAAGGATTATGATATTATTACGGGTCTCTGTTGTAAGGTCCACGTTGATTTGGGAAATCATTCATTCTTAACGGTATTCGGAATAAATGGTAAAGTGTTTGTTTAAATAACGTAATTTGGACACATACAATAATAAAGAATATCAACTGTTGGAATTAGATATATGAATAACTTGCGATATGTATTTTAAAACGTGTTTATTAATATTGAAAATATATATTTAACAATACGATAAAATATAATATTAACTTGGTCATAAAAACGAATTGTTATTATAACAAATAGCGAGACGATGATTTATAGAAGTAAATGATCAAAATACTCGAAAGTTTAAGATATACTTTGAGTGGTATAGTTTAGGGATAATTTAAGGCTATATTTTGACAAAGGTACGTGACACGAAATGTAAAATACAAGTTTTCTCAGCGTACGAAAGGACATTTGAAAAACCAGAACCGGGACATAAGTCGAGTGATGACGTACGACTTATCGGAACAAAAATTACAAGTCAACTATGCATGTGAATTTAATATAATATATAATTAATTATATAAATTAAATATATTATATATATTATATAAAATTATGTCGACAAACAAAAAGTTAAAAGTTTGTGAGCTGGATCAGAGGGCCATGCGATCGCATGGCCTTGAAGCACAAATCCCATGCGATCGCATGGGGTACTTTTTCAGAAAAGGTTCTATAAATTGCGCGATTTTTGGCTCAGCTGAATATATATCTCTTTCTCTAGTATTATTACTCCGTAATATTTATTTAATTTATTTTATTATTATTATTATTATTATTATTATTATTTATATTATTAAGATTAATATTATTATTAATCTTATTATTATTAGTATTATTAATTATTAATTATGTATTATACATAAAATACTACGACGAGGTTATGAGTGAGTTATTTTCAAAATGGTTTTCAAGCGGGATAGAGCTAAGGAAATTATGGGTTATTGCCAAGGAGGTTATGGGTAATGTTCGGGGGTATATTTGTAAATCAAACCTAGTGTTTATCATCTCCGTTACATCTACGTACTTTCCTACAATATTGAATCTCAATACTGATACGTTGAGATCTACGATATCCGAGTTTCGATCACATTTTGGTGAACAACTTTATATGCTGCTAAGGTGAGTTTCATTTGCTCCCTTTTTAATTGCTTTTGCAATCTATATTTTTGAGCTGAGAATACATGCATTTTATTTTAAACGCAATGGACATAAGTACATACTAAATTCTACACTGAGTTTGAACCGAAAATCCCTTAGTTTTGGTAACTAGTAGCTGCCAGTACATAGGATATGGACTGGTGGGCGCGAATAACAGTATATGGATCCATAGGGCTTGACATCCCTGTCCGAGCTAGAGCGCTAGCCTTTTAACGGACGTGTGTTATTTGAGTTTAGGACACGTTAGTTTGCGTGTATTAAAACGAATGGGGTATTTATCATTATAACGTTAAAGCTTAGTTACCAGGGTGCTCTGTTATGTAGAATCTATTGATAAACATTTCTGGATGAAACAACTGAAATCTTGTGATCCACTTTTATATACAGATTATGCGAAACACTAAAACTATGAACTCACCAACCTTTGTGTTGACACTTGTTAGCATGTTTATTCTCAGGTTCCCTAGAAGTCTTCCGCTGTTTGCTTACATGTTATACAAGCTATGTGCATGGAGTCTTGCATGCTTTATTCAAGAAAACGTTGCATTCACAAAATCATCACCATGTATCTTATTTTGACTGCATTGTCAATGGAATTACTATTGTAAACTATTATTTACGGTGATTGTCTATATATAGAAATCATCAGATGTCGAGAACCTTTGATTTAAATATTCATTGATGGTGTGCCTTTTCAAAAGAATACAATGTTTACAAAACGTATCATATAGAGGTCAAATAACTCACAATGAAATCGATGAATGACGTGTTCGTCCATATGGATTTGGAGCGATCGTCACACTTATCTTCTTGCAAACAATATTAGGAATTCTGTCATAATCCCTATATAACATCTCGAGCCTAGCCATCTGCATAAATTCAAAATACGGTAGAGTCGTGAACTCGAATCCATGTTTGATGTAGTCCACTCCGTACTCCTTCTTTATTGCGTATATATTAAATTCTTTGATGTAGGCCCAAGCAATGATTTTTCCTTTAGCCAAAAGATTCGCTGGCCTATTAATGTAATTCAGCCATTCAGGTTCCGGCGCTGGCTTCTCACAATATTTTCTGATCCTCAACAGGATCTTCCATTCAGCTTCTAGAAATTCTACCTTTTCTTCATTTATTTTGACCGGTAAAAATCCTGGAGGCAAATCTTCGGTCTTTTCTTTTTCTTCGCATTTACGGTTTAGAAGCTCTTAATTCATTTTGAAGTAATCTTGAAACGTAGGTAGATCTTTATCGTTATTACATTCGTACTCCGGAAAATCACCTATTGGTTCATCTTCAATAATTACTTCATCAAAATCGTTGTCGTTTTCATTTTTTATGACTTATTTTACTCAAAATCATCACTAGAATCGTAACGATTCTCAAAAGATGAGCTAGCAGTCGCGTCAGTTGAAGTACTTGCTTGTTGCACTTGACGCACTAGCTCAGCCTGCTCCTCAGCGCTTAGATCCGGCGGGATCTCCCCTTCTTCTAAATCATCAAATACAACTGAGTGATTTAGACGATCCTGCTTTGCCAAAAAATCACGTAAAGAATAATCAATATTTAGAGGAATTACTGACAGTGGGTTCTCGCTTATGCCTTTAGCAAGATCCAAACCTAGCTCATCCTCGCCTTGATCGTTAAAATTACCAAAGTCTATATCCTCCTCGAGATCAACAGCCTCAATATCGAAATTATTTTTCCACTCAAGCACCTTCGACAGTGCCTTGTTCGCTGCAGACTCGGCCTTTACAATCAGCAAATTCTGAGCATCAAACTTAGTTTGTAACTTCTTCATTTCAACCTGTTGATCTTCAACCTGCTTGGTCAGTTTGGCAATCTCAGCATCCTTTCTTCTCTCTCGTTCATCAGCTTTTTCTTTAAACTTTTCAAATTCAGAAGCCATATTTACAACCTTCTCGCTTAATATAGTAACCGTAGCATCTTGTGTAATAACAGTCGTGGATGCAGCAGCATGAACTCCTGTATCAGTTTCAGCACGTGTTTCTTGAGTAGCAGCAGCTGAAGGTTGTCGTTGTGGTTGTGATTGCTGTGATTATCGCTGTTCAGTAGTTGAAGATGACTCAGTCCTTTTTGCCTTTTTAATGAATCTTATTCGCCTCTGCTTCGGCTTTGTCGTAACTGAAGGACCCTCAGATTGTTTTCGCTTTCTCAGCTCGAATTGATCAGGGTCAAAGTCATCTCCTTCATCGTCTTCATCAACCAGTATCTGTTCAGTTGCAATAACTGGCAGTGGCTGATTAACCTCTTGATCGTCTTCACCAACTGCGATGATATCATCTTCATTACCAGACGTACTATTCTCATGATGACATGCAGCACCTGGTGGACATACATAGTTTTCATTGGCGAGGTGGCCAACCAATCTCTTGAATGGTTCATCCGGACCTCTCTTTTGCTTGACTCGATTGAAAGTCAAGTCGTTCAGATGATTCAGTTTAATCTCATCCTCCCAAACCTTATTCAATCCTTGCACTTGTTTTTCAATCATCGCCTGCAAGAACCTAGGAAACATTAAGTGGATTTTCTTTTTCACGTTCACCAACATGCTTCTGAAAATCACTTCGGAGAAATTGAAGTCCGCATGAAGAACTAGTACTGCAAACATCAAGCTATAAGTCTTGTTCAGCTCATCAAAACCGCCTACCATTGGACTCATGCATCTCAACAACACCAAAGTTAAGTATTTGTATTGATGACAGAATCGAGTTCTCTTAACAGCACCTTTCATTCGATCACCAGAGTATCCACATCTTACTAAACACCTTCGAACCTTAGTTCTATTCAGTGTGACTGGCATAGAATCATTATCGGGAAAGCCTAAGTCTTCACGAACTGTTTGAGCCGAGATCTTCACAATTGTACCACCAACGCTGCTTCGTATCACCTTCTTTCCATGTTCAGTGACAATAGAAGCATTGTTCCAGAATTCTCGTTGATGCGAGTAGTATGCCTTGCATTCTAGAGTGATTGCAGTATGAATCCTGGACCCTTTCAAGAACTTGATAATATCAACGAAGCCTTCCTTTGCTTCAGGTCCTTCCTCGTTTAGACATGCCTCTAGATTGGCGTTTTCGCTTGCCGTCAAGCCCGGAAGATTCTTGGACAGAATCACCTCTTCCTCATGTACGTCTTCATTCATTGGACTACCCTGTTGAGCCATTGATTCTGCTATACAAACATATATACAATAATCGAAAAGCGTTAAATCGAAAAACATAAGAAAAAAAACAAGAAACAACAGTCGGTCGACATACAATATAAGTCGGTCGATTTTCAAGGATAGTCGACCGAAATATATATAAATCGATCGACTTATAAAGTTGCCCGACATACGGTAAATCAGTCGATTTAGGATGTCAATCGGTCGATTGTTTAACGGAGCAAAAACACAGATCCAAACTCAAATCCATCGATTTTATGGTATTTTGTTTCAATCAATGACTAATAAAGATCCAGAGAAAGCCGATATACATGATCTAGTCACCAATTAACTCTAACAGATCTTAATTCGCACAAATTTAATCGAAAATGAAAAATAAACAAGAAAACTACAATAACTTTTGATTTAAAAAGAATTACCTTGATTGGTTAACGGCGCTGGAATCACAATTCAAAGATGTATAAGAAAAACACGATCAAAAACTCCTCCTTGCGAAGTTCGAATTTTTGGTAAAACAACACAATCGCACGAAATAAAGAACTTCGGCCGTCTGAGGCCTTTTTATACCCAGCTCAACAATCGGTCGACTATGTGATTATGTTGGCTGACATATGTGACAATCGGTCGACATACGTGACAAACGACCGACATATGTGACAAACGTCTGACATATGTAACAAGCCAGTAAGTCGGTCAATTTTTGTTCAATGTCGACCGACTTATAATCCAAATCGGTCGACTGTCTCCCCCTTATTAAAAAATTATTTTTCGATTTAGAAACCCCGATAATTCCCTCTATTCACATCCACTAGCTGATTTTACACGCAAAATATTTTCGTTTTGAAGACTTTAACAAGTTTATGATTTGAGATGTGTAGTTCGTTTCTTTTTGACGTCGAGACAATTTGTAACTTCAAGGAAATATACACATATTCATATAAGCAAACAAATAAAATGTTTTTGTATTTTTCAAAATAAATATCAACACACTGAAAAATCTTTTTGTAGTTTTTAGGATTTTAAAACTTATCACAATAAAAATGCAAATGAAGGACAATTCATGTCAGAAAGTCAATGATCAAGGTTAAGAAAGATCCAAGATTGTATGGGATAAAACATGTTATTTACAGGAAGCAGTTTCTGTAAGTCATAAACCTAAGGAAGCTAAATTATCAAAATGTATACATGTTCAATCAACATTCAGACAACAATATGTACACAAAATTTCACAAGTAAAATCAAATAATACCAGAGAAATTGATCTTAACATGGTATCTATCTTCATTAACCTTTTACAGACTTTCCTCTTAGACATTTTGATGATCAAGTTAATTAATTACTTTAACATATTGCTATGTTAGATTCAATCACAGACTCGGTCATCAATGTGAGATCGCACGATTTTTTAGGTAGTCAATTGAGCACAAGTCTATTGACGCTTTCCGTTACCACAAACACATACGTTAGGTCTAATTGAACAGGAAGGTTCTCATAGTAATTTTGGAATATTCCTGTCAGCCATTAGATTCTATCGTAACGTATACTTTTCAATTCATATGATTCTGATGGATCTCATAGTATATTTAATATTCTGTCAATCGTGCAACCTTTTATGTAACCAACTGCTATCAATCTCATTCCTTCTTTATTATTAAAGTTATTGGAGGAAATGGAATGAAAGACATAGCTTTCTTAATGAGTGAGTATTCAGAATATCCCTCTGAAAACATCTTCCGCTATCTAAGCCTTAATGGGCATAGTCCCATATCACAGACAATGATAATAAGTCCAATAGAATGGTTTTTGTTGAAGTATGAATGATTTAAGTTCATCTTGGTAATCTTCACACTCAATAGTATTCTTACAAAGACTTCTCTTCTCGATTCCATCATTATCTTGACCTTGATATATTCGTCTTCCATGATTTCACTTCTGTTTTCATGATATAATAACTTGATATGCAATGTGCCATTTTTTTTTTTTAACAACACATTGCAGTCTTGACTTTGATTTAGTTCTCAAATTGACTTCCTTACGATGAAGATCTCTTTTCTTCATTTGTGTAACAATTAACTTAAATCATTCATTTATGGACTGTCTGTAATATAGAACCACACTTTTCAACCCGTTTACAGGAAAGATACTCTCATTGAGATAAACTTACTATTTTGGAGTTTAGGTACGATTCAAGAATTAAAGTTTGATAGAAGTCGGTATGCACAGTCAATCAGAACATTCTCAACACTTATTGATCGCTTGAATATCCCAATTAGTCGTGAGACTCAATGGTACAGCAATTTGGAATTTTCTTGGGAATATTCTACATCATGTGTTTCTAGATTATACGTCATGATAGGGGATACCCTCACCTTTTGTTGATTTCCTCAACAATTTTCTTTAAAGTAGGCACCTGTGGTAATTAAGTGACTACCCTCAACCGCTGTAAACCTCTCCATGAATTCCTTATCAAGATATTTACATGATTGTGATTATGATCATCTCATTCTATGATTAAGTTCGTTTCTCATTTTTCATTTAGATCAAACTCGTTTTTTTTATTTTCTGAATTTCTGATGTTGCATTCATTACTCCCCCTAAAATACTAAAAATCTAAAATCTTTTTGGTTTTTGGATTTTAAACACACAGAAACAATCAAGAAAAAATATAATCACACAGTATATACATCTATACATGCAGAACACATAAAATGAGGTTACTCTTTGGTCTCTTCGTCAGGAACGACATCTGACAATATTTTGACACTTAACTCAGTTAACAAGAAATCAAAACGTGGTTTATCAAAAGCTTTTGTGAAAAGATCAGCCCTTTGCGTAGTTGTGCCAATTTGGACAACATCAATTAGCCTTTTCTCATAACAGTCTCGAATAAAATGGTATTTAATCCCTATGTGTTTGGTCTTAGAATGATTCACAGGATTTTTCGTAACAGCTATGGCAGCAGAATTATCAATGAAAATAGGAGTGTTAGAAATATTCAAACCGTAGTCACGAAGCTGCTGTTGTATCCACACAACCTGAGATGCACAGCTTGCTGCAGCAATGTATTCAGCTTCACAAGTGGACAAGGCCACTGCTGTCTGCTTCTTGCACTGCCATGTAACTAGTCTGTTTCCAAGGAATTGACAACCTCCTGATGTTGACTTAAAATCTTTCTTGCATCCACCATAGTCGGAATCACTATAAGCCGTCAGTACAAAATCATTATCACAGGGATACCATAGGCCCAAATTCGGAGTTTGCTTTAAATAACGCATAATCTTTTTCACCACGAGCAAATGATGTACATTCGGATTTGCTTGATAGCGAGCACATAAACAAACTGCGAACATGATATCAGGGCGAGACGCTGTCAGATACATCAACGAACCAATGATGGCCCTATATAAGGTTTGATTAACCTTATCACCTTCCTTATCCGGTGTAATCCTGTGATTCACCGATAGCGGCGTCCTTGCAGGACGTTCATCTTCTATTTTGAATCTTTTCAGAATATCTGATACATATTTTGTCTGATGTAAAAAGATCCCTGATTTGTTTGTACAACCTGAATACCAAGGAAGAATTTGATAGTTCCCATTGAACTCATCTTGAACCGTTTCTGCATTACCTCCTCAAAATCATCCACCATCGTCTTATCTGTAGATCCAAAGATAATATCATCCACGTACACCTGTACTAGCATAATATGCTTGCCCTTTTCTTTGATAAAAGTGTCTGATCGATGACACCTCTTCTGAAACCATTATCAATCATATAGTTGGACAACGTACCATACCACGCTCTTGGAGCTTGATGAAGCCCATACAGTGCTTTTTCTAGACGATATACCTTTTCTAGAGAGTGTGGATCTGTACAACCCGGTGGTTGCTTAACAAACGCGGTCTCATTGAGAGTCCCGTACAAAAAGATGCTTTTGACATCCATTTGATAGACCTTGAAGCCTTTAAAAGATGTGAATGCCAAAAATATTCGAATTGCCTCAAGTCTAGCCATTGGTGCAAATACTTCATCATAATCTATATCAGGGATCTGTTGATATCCCTTCACAACCAGTCTAGCTTTATTTCGGATTACAATACCTTGCTCGTCTTTTTTATTCTTCCATACCCATCGAAGCCCATAAGGTTTGCAACCATGAGGCGGAGTCACCAGTTTCCATATTCCTAAATGTTTGAATTGCAAAAGCTCTTCTTGCATAGCATTTACCCAATCATCATATAGAAGAGCTTCCTCAACAGAGTTTGGTTTAATTTGACACACAAAGCATGAATATGCATGTAAGAAGAGTTTGCCTGACCTATTTAGCGATGAATAGAAAGCTTGCATAACATTTTCAGTTGAAAATTTTTGATTTTCAGACGTTGAGGCATCATTTGATGGTGCTCCAGAAACTTTTTTCGAATCAACAATAAAATCATCTAAGTGTCGAGGTAAGACAACTGTTCGTGATGATCTACGAACACCTTCAGGTTCTAGTTGTTCTTCCTGAACTTCTACAATTTGTGGCAGATTATGAACACTTTCACCACTATTTATAGGTTGTGACTCCTCTTCAGAATCAGATCCATCATAAGATGGATCATCTTGATAATCACCGGATTCTTCATCATCTTGAACAAGTTGTTGTTGCGGCACTGTGTGTTGATGTGGTGCCGTTTGTGATTGCGAAACCATTTGTGATGGAGACGTCTGTATTTCATTAAGCAATTTTGCAATAACTTCATCATCAGTAGCAACAGACGGAAGATCAAAAGAATCAAACAAATCTTCATAATCAAACTGCCATGAAAAACCTTTCCCAGCAGGAATAGCAGCATTTCTTTGAACATCTACTTCGAAATGTTCTTCAACACGTTTAGATACAGTGTTGAAAACTCTTTTGTTTGGATTCCCATAACCAAGAAATATACCAGGAACAGCCTTAGGATTAAATTTTCCTCCAGTATCTCGTATCATGATTGAACACGGTGCACCAAAGGGTTCGAAATGTTTAATGTTAGGCTTCCTTTTATGTAGCAATTCATAGCAAGTCTTTCCATGTCTCTTGACTACTAACAATCGGTTCATTTTATAACATGTTGTAGCCACAGCTTCACTCCAGAAGTTAACCGGTAAACTTGAGTCGGCTAACATAGTTCTCGCAGTTTCAATTAACGTTCTGTTATGTCTTTCAGCAACACCATTTGATTGCGAAGTATAAGCTGGACTGAATTGTTGTTGAATGCCTTTCTCATTGCAGAAACTCTCCATCTGCTGATTCTTGAATTCAGTACCATTATCTGTTCGAGTCTTCCTAACCTTTAACTTGTACAAAGATTCCAGCTTCAAAAACAACAACTTTATATTTTCAAACGTGTCAGACTTCTTCTTTAACATCACTACCCAAGAGTATCGTGAGTATTCATCAGTCACTACCAAGCAATATGAATCTCCAGAGATGCTTGTTCGATTAATCGGACCAAAAAGATCCATATGTAACAACTCTAGAGGAACAACAATTGAATGATGTTTCTTTATTGCATGTGACTTTTTAGTCTGTTTGCCTTTCTTACACGAAAGACATCCTTCAGGAATTTGAAAACTCTTAACATTTACTCCCTCAATCAGATTATTATGAACAAGATTGTTCATCTTTCTCAAGCTCAAATGACCCATACGCTTGTGCCATGAAATTGATTCTTGTTCTATAGCTTTGGATATGAAAGCTTGATGACCTGTTGCAGCTTTAACATGGGTTGTTGACATATCCAAAATATACAAATCTTTATTTCTGGGAGCTGTCATAAGAATCATCTCTTCCGGTATTACGTACTCTTTCTTCAAAATGTAGCATCTTTGATCATCAAAAGCAACCTTATGCTTTTTATCTGCTACTTGAGAAACTGACAGCAGATTATTTGACATCTGCTTCACAAAATTCACTTTATCAAAACTAACATTAGCATTAGAAATCACACCCTGAGCTGTAATAAAACCTCCTTCATTTCCTGCAAAAGAAACAGATCCTCCATTTACTGACTTGACATTAGAAAGTAAGGACATGTTTCCTGTCATGTGCCGGGACGCCCCACTATCAACAATCCATGTATTTCTACTCAGATCGTAGGTGACCTGCACAACAAGAAAAGAAGTTAGTTAGAGATGGACACCCATGCCCGAATGGCAGTGGGTTTCCCATCGACACTAATAACTTGCACATTCATCCATTGACCCTTTGATCCTGATGGATCATTGGACTTGTCAACAACCTTTGTCACGGTTTTAGGCTTCCAAACGGTACGTTTACCAACAGATTTCTTATAATAGTCATTCGTTTGAAAATTTTTATTCACACTTGACTGTACCCTTGTGGATGAATTAGCAACATAATTTGACTTTGGTCTATAAAAACCTTTTGAACTATTACTTGAAGTACCTATGGAACTGGAACTAGAAGCATAGTGTTTAGTTTTCGTTTCAGTGTCAGATTTTCTATTTGGTGTTTTCCAACCCTGTTGACAGTTAACAGCACAATGACCCTTTTTCCCACATTTATTACAGTTTTGAGTTTCTTGAATACGTGCTTTTGAACTCAGATTCTTATTGGGCGAAGACTGTTTCTTGGGTGACATAGGCTTCTCAACATGATGTTTCAAGCCTGGTCGACGGTTAGGATGCACATATTTAGGCACATTGTTAGTATTAGGGCTTCTCTTATTAAATAGTTCTTCAGGTGCTTGTGAAAGAACATATTCTTTATCTAGGTTGAGTCCCTGCTGATACTTAACAGGTGTCTGAAATATTTTCTTTCCATTAGAGTTCCTAGAGTTTACTTGTTTTCTAGGTGTGGGTTGTCCGCTTTCACTAGCCTTACTAGCATTCAATGGATTTTTCAGGATATTGATTGGTTTGGATTTTGGTGTCACAAACTCAGAAACTTTCTCATACTCTGAATCAGATTTACTGTCCTCCGCTAAGCCTTCAACAACCGACTTAGTGAAATGTCCCGTTCTTATTGATTAAAAACGTTCCATATTAATTGATTTCGTTGCGAGGTTTTGACCTCTATATGAGACGTTTTTCAAAGACTGCATTCATTTTTAAAACAAACCATAACCTTTATTTCATAAATAAAGGTTTAAAAGCTTTACGTAGATTATCAAATAATGATAATCTAAAATATCCTGTTTACACACGACCATTACATAATGGTTTACAATACAAATATGTTACATCGAAATCAGTTTCTTGAATGCAGTTTTTACACAATATCATACAAACATGGACTCCAAATCTTGTCCTTATTTTAGTATGCAACAGCGGAAGCTCTTAGTATTCACCTGAGAATAAACATGCTTTAAGCGTCAACAAAAATGTTGGTGAGTTATAGGTTTAACCTATATGTATCAAATCGTAACAATAGACCACAAGATTTCATATTTCAATACACATCCCATACATAGAGATAAAAATCATTCATATGGTGAACACCTGGTAACTGACATTAACAAGATGATATATATAAGAATATCCCCATCATTCCGGGACACCCTTCGGATATGATATAAATTTCGAAGTACTAAAGCATCCGGTACTTTGGATGGGGTTTGTTAGGCCCAATAGATCTATCTTTAGGATTCACGTCAATTAGGGTGTCTGTTCCCTAATTCTTAGATTACCAGACTTAATAAAAAGGGGCATATTCGATTTCGATAATTCAACCATAGAATGTAGTTTCACGTACTTGTGTCTATTTTGTAAATCATTTATAAAACATGCATGTATTCTCATCCCAAAAATATTAGATTTTAAAAGTGGGACTATAACTCACTTTCACAGATTTTTACTTCGTCAGGAAGTAAGACTTGGCCACTGGTTGATTCACGAACCTATTACAATATATACATATATATCAAAGTATGTTTAAAATATATTTACAACACTTTTAATATATTTTGATGTTTTAAGTTTATTAAGTCAGCTGTCCTAGTTAGTAACCTACAACTAGTTGTCCACAGTTAGATGTACAGAAATAAATCGATAAATATTATCTTGAATCAATCCACGACCCAGTGTATACGTATCTCAGTATTGATCACAACTCAAACTATATATATTTTGGAATCAACCTCAACCCTGTATAGCTAACTCCAACATTCACATATAGAGTGTCTATGGTTGTTCCGAAATATATATAGATGTGTCAACATGATAGGTCAAAACATTGTATACGTGTCTATGGTATCTCAAGAATACATAATATACAATACAAGTTGATTAAGTTATGGTTGGAATAGATTTGTTACCAATTTTCACGTAGCTAAAATGAGAAAAATTATCCAATCTTGTTTTACCCATAACTTCTTCATTTTAAATCCGTTTTGAGTGAATCAAATTGCTATGGTTTCATATTGAACTATATTTTATGAATCTAAACAGAAAAGGTATAGGTTTATAGTCGAAAAAATAAGTTACAAGTCATTTTTGTAAAGGTAGTCATTTCAGTCGAAAGAACGACGTCTAGATGACCATTTTAGAAAACATACTTCCACTTTGAGTTTAACCATAATTTTTGGATATAGTTTCATGTTCATAATAAAAATCATTTTCTCAGAATAACAACTTTTAAATCAAAGTTTATCATAGTTTTTAATTAACTAACCCAAAACAGCCCGCGGTGTTACTACTTCGGCGTAAATCCGGTTTTACGGTGTTTTTCGTGTTTCCAGGTTTTAAATCATTAAGTTAGCATATCATATAGATATAGAACATGTGTGTAGTTAATTTTAAAAGTCAAGTTAGAAGGATTAACTTTTGTTTGCGAACAAGTTTAGAATTAACTAAACTATGTTCTAGTGATTACGAGTTTAAACCTTCAAATAAGATAGTTTTATATATATGAATCGAATGATGTTATGAACATCATTACTACCTCAAGTTAAGTAGGTAAACCTACTGGAAGTGACAAGAAATGATCTAGCTTCAAAGGATCTTGGATGGCTTGAAAGTTCTTGAAGTAGGATCATGACACAAAAACAAGTTCAAGTAAGATTTTTACTCGAATTAAGATAGTTTATAGTTATAGAAATTGAATCAAAGTTTGAATATGAATATTACCTTGAATAAGAAAGATAACCTACTGTATATAACAAAGGTTTCTTGATCTTAGATGATTACTTGGAATGGATTAGAAAGCTTGGAAGTAAATTAGTAAACTTGAAGGGATTTTTGAAGTGTTCTTGAAGTGTTCTTCCTATGATGATTATAGCTTGATTCTTGAAGTGATTTTTGATGAAGATTATGATTAACTACTGGAAAAATACGTTCATAATAGTGTGTGTGTGTGTGTGTTGAGAGAGAATTAGAAAGAGAATTGGAAGTGAAATGGAGTGAATGATGAGTGGTAATTGGTGAGTGGTGAGTGGGGTTAAAAGGAGTTCTAGTTAGTTGACTAGCTCATGGTAGAAGTTAAAATTGATTAGTCATACATGACATAATCAAGAGTGGAATCCCATGCTAGTTTCTATTGGTATATACTCATAGTAAGTACGTTTTGAAGCTGTGTATAATACGGGTAAGAATACGACTAGAATTCTTGATGAAAGAAAAGAATGGAAAAGTAACTGTAACCATTTTCGTTAAGTATGAGTGTTTTGATATATGTCTTGAAGTCTTCCAAAAGTATTTTAATACATCTAAATACACTACATGTATATACATTTTAACTGAGTCGTTAAGTCATCGTTAGTCGTTACATGTAAGTGTTGTTTTGAAACCTTTAAGTTAACGATCTCAATTAATGTTGTTAACCCATTGTTTATTATATCTAATGAGATGTTAAATTATTATATTATCATGATATTATGATATATTAATATATCTTAATATGATATATATACATTTAAATGTCGTTACAACGATAATCGTTACATATATGTCTCGTTTCGAAATCCTTAAGTTAGTAGTCTTGTTTATATGTATATAACTCATTGTTAATATACTTATGGAGATACTTACTTATCATAATCTCATGTTAACCATATGTATATCCATATGTATATCGTCATGTCGTTTTTACAAGTTTTAACGTTCGTGAATCGCCGGTCAACTTGGGTGGTCAATTGTCTATATGAAACATATTTCAATTAATCAAGTCTTAACAAGTTTGATTGCTTAACATGTTGGAAACATTTAATCATGTAAATATCAATCTCAATTAATATATATAAACATGGAAAAGTTCGGGTCACTACAGTACCTACCCGTTAAATAAATTTCGTCCCGAAATTTTAAGCTGTTGAAGGTGTTGACGAATCTTCTGGAAATAGATGTGGGTATTTCTTCTTCATCTGATCTTCACGCTCCCAGGTGAACTCGGGTCCTCTACGAGCATTCTATCGAACCTTAACAATTGGTATCTTGTTTTGCTTAAGTCTTTTAACCTCACGATCCATTATTTCGACGGGTTCTTCGATGAATTGGAGTTTTTCATTGATTTGGATTTCATCTAACGGAATAGTGAGATCTTCTTTAGCAAAACATTTCTTCAAATTCGAGATGTGGAAAGTGTTATGTACAGCCGCGAGTTGTTGAGGTAACTCAAGTCGGTAAGCTACTGGTCCGACACGATCAATAATCTTGAATGGTCCAATATACCTTGGATTTAATTTCCCTCGTTTACCAAATCGAACAACGCCTTTCCAAGGTGCAACTTTAAGCATGACCATCTCTCCAATTTCAAATTCTATATCTTTTCTTTTAATGTCAGCGTAGCTCTTTTGTCGACTTTGGGCGGTTTTCAACCGTTGTTGAATTTGGATGATCTTCTCGGTAGTTTCTTGTATAATCTCCGGACCCGTAATCTGTCTATCCCCCACTTCACTCCAACAAATCGGAGACCTGCACTTTCTACCATAAAGTGCTTCAAACGGCGCCATCTCAATGCTTGAATGGTAGCTGTTGTTGTAGGAAAATTCTGCTAATGGTAGATGTCGATCCCAACTGTTTCCGAAATCAATAACACATGCTCGTAGCATGTCTTCAAGCGTTTGTATCGTCCTTTCGTTCTGCCCATCAGTTTGTGGATGATAGGCAGTACTCATGTCTAGACGAGTTCCTAATGCTTGCTGTAATGTCTGCCAGAATCTTGAAATAAATCTACCATCCCTATCAGAGATAATAGAGATTGGTATTCCATGTCTGGAGACGACTTCCTTCAAATACAGTCATGCTAACTTCTCCATCTTGTCATCTTCTCTTATTGGCAGGAAATGTGCTGATTTGGTGAGACGATCAACTATTACCCAAATAGTATCAAAACCACTTGCAGTCCTTGGCAATTTAGTGATGAAATCCATGGTAATGTTTTCCCATTTCCATTCCGGGATTTCGGGTTGTTGAAGTAGACCTGATGGTTTCTGATGCTCAGCTTTGACCTTAGAACACGTCAAACATTCTCCTACGTATTTAGCAACATCGGCTTTCATACCCGGCCACCAAAAATATTTCCTGAGATCCTTGTACATCTTCCCCGTTCCAGGATGTATTGAGTATCTGGTTTTATGAGCTTCTCTAAGTACCATTTCTCACATATTTCCAAATTTTGGTACCCAAATCCTTTCAGCCCTATACCGGGTTCCGTCTTCCCGAATATTAAGATGTTTCTCCGATCCTTTGGGTATTTCATCCTTTAAATTTCCCTCTTTTAAAACTCCTTGTTGCGCCTCCTTTATTTGAGTAGTAAGGTTATTATGAATCATTATATTCATAGATTTTACTCGAATGGGTTCTCTGTCCTTCCTGCTCAAGGCATCGGCTACCACATTTGCCTTCCCCGGGTGGTAACGAATCTCAAAGTCGTAATCATTCAATAATTCAATCCACCTACGCTGCCTCATATTCAGTTGTTTCTGATTAAATATGTGTTGAAGACTTTTGTGGTCGGTATATATAATACTTTTGACCCCATATAAGTAGTGCCTCCAAGTCTTTAATGCAAAAAAAACCGCGCCTAATTCCAAATCATGCGTCGTATAATTTTGTTCGTGAATCTTCAATTGTCTAGACGCATAAGCAATCACCTTCGTTCGTTGCATTAATACACAACCGAGACCTTGCTTTGATGCGTCACAATAAATCACAAAATCATCATTCCCTTCAAGCAATGACAATATAGGTGCCGTAGTTAGCTTTTTCTTCAATAACTGAAACGCTTTCTCTTGTTCATCATTCCATTCAAATTTCTTCCCTTTATGCGTTAATGCAGTCAAGGGTTTTGCTATTCTGGAAAAGTCTTGAATGAACCTTTTGTAGTAACCAGCTAGTCCTAAAAACTAGCGTATATGTTTCGGAGTTTTCGGGGTTTCCCACTTTTCAACAGTTTCTATCTTTGCCGGATCCACCTTAATACCTTCTTTGTTCACTATGTGACCGAGGAATTGAACTTCTTCCAACCAAAATGCACACTTTGAAAACTTAGCGCACAATTCTTCCTTCCTCAATACTTCTAACACCTTTCTCAAATGTTCACCGTGTTCTTGGTCATTCTTTGAGTAAATAAGTATGTCATCAATGAAAACAATGACAAACTTGTCAAGGTATAGTCCACACACTCGGTTCATAAGGTCCATGAACACAGCTGGTGCATTAGTTAAACCAAACGGCATGACCATAAACTCGTAATGACCGTAACGTGTTCTGAAAGCAGTCTTTGGAATATCATCTTCTTTCACCCGCATTTGATGATACCCGGAACGTAAGTCAATCTTTGAATAAACAGACAAGCCTTGTAGTTGATCAAATAAGTCGTCGATTCTCGGTAGTGGGTAGCGGTTCTTGATGGTAAGTTTGTTCAACTCTCGGTAGTCGATACACAACCTGAATGTACCATCTTTCTTCTTGACAAACAAAACAGGAGCTCCCCACGGTGATGTGCTTGGTCGAATGAAACCATGCTCTAAAAGTTCTTGTAATTGGCTTTGCAGTTCTTTCATCTCGCTGGGTGCGAGTCTGTAAGGAGCACGAGCTATTGGTGCAACTCCTGGTACAAGATCTATTTGAAATTCAACGGATCGCTGTGGGGGTAATCCCGGTAATTCTTTCGGAAATACATCGGGAAATTCTTTTGCAATGGGAACATCATTGATGCTCTTTTCTTCAGTTTGTACTTTCTCGACGTGTGCTAGAACAGCATAGCAACCTTTTCTTATTAGTTTTTGTGCCTTCAAATTACTAATAATATGTAGCTTCGTGTTGCCCTTTTCTCCGTACACCATTAAGGGTTTTTCTTTTTCTCGTATAATGTGAATTGCATTTTTGTAACAAACGATCTCTGCTTTCACTTCTTTCAACCAGTCCATACCGATTATCACATCAAAACTCCCTAACTCTACTGGTATCAAATCAATCTTAAATGTTTCGCTAACCAGTTTAATTTCTCGATTCCGACATATATTATCTGCTGAAATTAATTTACCATTTGCTAATTCGAGTAAAAATTTACTATCCAAAGGCGTCAATGGACAACTTAATTTAGCACAAAAATCTCTACTCATATAGCTTCTATCCGCACCCGAATCAAATAAAACGTAAGCAGATTTATTGTCAATAAGAAACGTACCCGTAACAAGCTCCGGGTCTTCCTGTGCCTCTGCCGCATTAATATTGAAAACTCTTCCGCGGCCTTGTCCATTCGTGTTCTCCTGGTTCGGGCAATTTCTAATAATATGGCCCGGTTTTCCACATTTATAACAAACTACATTGGCATAACTTGCTCCGACACTACTTGCTCCGCCATTACTCGTTCCGACACCATTTGTTCCTTTCGTTCTATTAACCCCTGGTCCGTAGACCTCACACTTCGCCACGCTATGACCATTTCGTTTACACTTGTTGCAAAATTTGGTGCAGAACCCCGAGTGATACTTTTCACACCTTTGGCATAGCTGCTTCTGATTGTTGTTGTTGTTGCGGTTATTATTGTTGTTGGGATGATTGTTGTAGTTGCTGTTGTTGTTGTTGTTGGGCCGTTTGTTATAGTTGCGATTGATGTTGCGATTGTTGGGATAATTGTTGCGATTATTGTTGTAATTGCTGTTGTTGTTGTATTGGTGATTCTTATCACCGTTTTCCTCCCACTTTCTTTTGACTTGCTTCACATTGGCCTCTTCAGCAGTCTGTTCTTTAATTCTTTCTTCAATTTGGTTCACTAGTTTGTGAGCCATTCTACATGCCTGTTGTATGGAGGCGGGCTCGTGTGAACTTATATCTTCTTGGATTCTTTCCGGTAATCCTTTCACAAACGCGTCGATCTTCTCTTCCTCATCTTCGAATGCTCCCGGACACAATAGGCACAATTCTGTGAATCGTCTTTCGTACGTGGTAATATCAAATCCTTGGGTTCGTAACCCTCTAAGTTCTGTCTTGAGCTTATTGACCTCGGTTCTGGGACGGTACTTCTCGTTCATCAAGTGCTTGAATGCTGACCACGGTAGTGCGTACGCATCATCTTGTCCCACTTGCTCTAGATAGGTATTCCACCATGTTAACGCAGAACCTGTGAAGGTATGCGTAGCGTACTTCACTTTGTCCTCTTCAGTACACTTACTTATGGCAAACACCGATTCGACCTTCTCGGTCCACCGTTTCAATCCGATCGGTATTTCGGTTCCATCAAATTCCAAAGGTTTGCAGGCAGTGAATTCTTTGTAGGTGCATCCTACACAATTTCCTGTACTGCCAGATCTAAGGTTATTGTTGGTATGTAGCGCAGCCTGTACTGCGGCTATGTTTGAAGCTAGAAAAGTACGGAATTCCTCTTCGTTCATATTCACGGTGTGTCGAGTAGTCGGTGCCATTTCCTTCAAAATAATCAAATGGAACAAGTTAATCATACAGAATATTAAGAGTAGTTAATAGTATTTCGTAGCATAATATGAACTCATTTATAAAAGCTTTTTCTTCATATTAGCGTTTTATAAGTTTAAATTTGGGTAGTACCTACCCGTTAAGTTCATACTTAGTAGCTAATATACAATTCAACTACTACAATTCTATATGAAAAACTGATTGTAATAATATTTCGCGTTCAAACTTTTATACAATATTTTACAAACTTACAATACCGCTTATTTTACATAAAGCATGAAATATAGCACACAATAACTTTGATACAAGATAGTTGTGAAGATAATTCTAGCTAGTACACAAGTCGTTCAGCAAAGGCAATAAAGACACGTAATTCATACGTCCAGAAACAAGTCATGCATTCTGGTTTTACTAGGACTACTTCCCATCCTTGGTCTTGTGGAACATAACCGTTATGGCCGTTGATAAGACAGCGTGTTGTAACGTCGTCAAAGGGACGAGGGTTACGTAATGACCAACAGTCTCGTAATAACCTAAAAACCTCATTTCTTACCCCAATTACCGACTCCGTCACTTGTGGGAACGTTTTGTTTAATAGTTGTAGCCCGATGTTCTTGTTCTCACTTTGGTGAGAAGCGAACATTACTAACCCGTAAGCATAACATTCTTCTTTATGTTGCATGTTAGCCGCTTTTTCTAAATCACGAAGTCCTATATTCGGATATACTGAGTCAAAATAATTTCTTAACCCGTTGCGTAAAATAGCATTTGGGTTCCCCGCAATATATGCGTCAAAGTAAACACATCGTAACTTATGGATTTCCCAATGTGATATCCCCCATCTTTCGAACGAAAGCCTTTTATAAACCAAGGCATTCTTGGAACGTTCTTCGAATGTCTTACAAACTGATCTCGCCTTAAATAGTTGTGCCGAGGAATTCTGACCGACTCTAGACAAGATTTCATCAATCATGTCTCCGGGTAGGTCTCTTAAAATATTGGGTTGTCTATCCATTTTGTGTTTTTATACTGTAAAATAGACAAGAGTTAGATTCATAAAAAAAATACTTATTAATACAAGCAATTTTTACATATATCATAAAGCATAAGCACACTATATTACATATATTACACCACACGAATACAACTATCTTATTCCGACTCGCTCGTTTCTTCTTGTTCGGTTTTGATTCGTTTTGCCAAGTTTCTAGGGATATATGATGTTCCCCTAATACGAGCCGTCGTTGTCCACATTGGTTTAGAAAAACCTGGTGGTTTAGAGGTTCCCGGGTCATTGTTACAACTTAAGGACTTCGGGGGTTGACGATACATATAAAGTTCATCGGGGTTGGAATTAGATTTCTCTATTTTTATGCCCTTTTCCTTATTATTTTCTTTTGCCTTTTTAAATTCAGTTGGGGTAATTTCTATAACATCATCGGAATTCTCGTCGGAATCCGATTCATCGGAGAATTGGTAATCCTCCCAATATTTTGCTTCCTTGGCGGAAACACCATTGACCATAATTAACCTTGGTCGGTTGGTTGAGGATTCTCTTTTACTTAACCGTTTTATTATTTCCCCCACCGGTTCTATTTCTTCTTCCGGTTCCGATTCTTCTTCCGGTTCCGATTCTTCTTCCGGTTCCGACTCTTCTTCCGGTTCCTCTTCGGGAACTTGTGAATCAGTCCACGAATCATTCCAATTTACATTTGACTCTTCATTATTATTAGGTGAGTCAATGGGACTTGTTCTAGAGGTAGACATCTATCACATAATATCAAACACGTTAAGAGATTAATATATCACATAATATTCATATGTTAAAAATATATAGTTTCCAACAAAAATGTTAAGCAATCATTTTTAAAGAAAACACGGTCGAAGTCCAGACTCACTAATGCATCCTAACAAACTCGATAAGACACACTAATGCAAATTTTCTGGTTCTCTAAGACCAACGCTCGGATACCAACTGAAATGTCCCGTTCTTATTGATTAAAAACGTTCCATATTAATTGATTTCGTTGCGAGGTTTTGACCTCTATATGAGACGTTTTTCAAAGACTGCATTCATTTTTAAAACAAACCATAACCTTTATTTCATAAATAAAGGTTTAAAAGCTTTACGTAGATTATCAAATAATGATAATCTAAAATATCCTGTTTACACACCACCATTACATAATGGTTTACAATACAAATATGTTACATCGAAATCAGTTTCTTGAATGCAGTTTTTACACAATATCATACAAACATGGACTCCAAATCTTGTCCTTATTTTAGTATGCAACAGCGGAAGCTCTTAGTATTCACATGAGAATAAACATGCTTTAAACGTCAACAAAAATGTTGGTGAGTTATAGGTTTAACCTATATGTATCAAATCGTAACAATAGACCACAAGATTTCATATTTCAATACACATCCCATACATAGAGATAAAAATCATTCATATGGTGAACACCTGGTAACCGACATTAACAAGATGCATATATATAAGAATATCCCCATCATTCCGGGACACCCTTCGGATATGATATAAATTTCGAAGTACTAAAGCATCCGGTACTTTGGATGGGGTTTGTTAGGCCCAATAGATCTATCTTTAGGATTCGCGTCAATTAGGGTGTCTGTTCCCTAATTCTTAGATTACCAGACTTAATAAAAAGGGGCATATTCGATTTCGATAATTCAACCATAGAATGTAGTTTCACGTACTTGTGTCTATTTTGTAAATCATTTATAAAACCTGCATGTATTCTCATCCCAAAAATATTAGATTTTAAAAGTGGGACTATAACTCACTTTCACAGATTTTTACTTCGTCGGGAAGTAAGACTTGGCCACTGGTTGATTCACGAACCTATAACAATATATACATATATATCAAAGTATGTTTAAAATATATTTACAACACTTTTAATATATTTTGATGTTTTAAGTTTATTAAGTCAGCTGTCCTCGTTAGTTACCTACAACTAGTTGTCCACAGTTAGATGTATAGAAATAAATCGATAAATATTATCTTGAATCAATCCAGGACCCAGTGTATACGTATCTCAGTATTGATCACAACTCAAACTATATATATTTTGGAATCAACCTCAACCCTGTATAGCTAACTCCAACATTCACATATAGAGTGTCTATGGTTGTTCCGAAATATATATAGATGTGTCGACATGATAGGTTGAAACATTGTATACGTGTCTATGGTATCTCAAGATTACAAAATATACAATACAAGTTGATTAAGTTATGGTTGGAATAGATTTGTTACCAATTTTCACGTAGCTAAAATGAGAAAAATTATCCAATCTTGTAACACCCTAGGCAAATCCCACATCGCCCACGAACATGAGTGATCATGGGATTATAAGGTAATACCCACGCTTAAATGACACAACGCGTTTTGGGATCACAGGCTGAGTAGAAGTACGAGTACGTTATGGTTAAGCGTGCTCGGGCGAGAGCACTACCAGGATGGGTGACCTCCTGGGAAAGTGCTTATCGTGTGTGGTCGCCAAGAAAAAGCCGTGCGCCTGCGGGCAAAGCGGACAATATTGTGGTCATGTTAAGCTGGGGTGTTACATTGATTGTCTCCCTGAATTCCCTTTTATTGTTAAACTGAATTAAATTAGTCTCGTATAGGCCTTTTACCTCAAGATAAGCTGCTTTAACAATCCTAAGTTCCTGTTTTACTTCAGGACAATAAATACATCCTAAGGGGATATCATTCAGTTTAGAAACTATGGATTCAAGTTTAGCAATTTCTAACTTATGATCAGCACAATCGTTACATACCAAAGGAAATTCAGTTTGTACCTTAGAGTCACTTGATGTGTTTGCCATGAACGCATATTCCTTTTCTTCAGTCTCTGATTCAGGTCCAGATTCTGAACTAGAACTGGAACAGTCAGAATTACTCAACTCAACTAAAGTCTTGACATCATCTACCACAATAGTTTCGCCATCTGATGAAGACGAACTACTGTAATCAGTCCATACATCGCCGTCATTATGCATTGCGTATTTGAACTTCTCATACACTCTCTTGTTAAGAACACCTCTTCTAACATATCTGATCATTGCATAAGTTCGCTCAATTCTTGCTTCCATCTTGCAGATGTAACACATGCATTCATTCCCAGTACCAACACAACCAGCTTTCTCTCTCTCTTGTTTCTCACTTTCAGTTCTTCTTCGGTTTTAGACATTCTAACAACATTAGCATGATTTTCTTCATCTGCAAATACTGTCCAATCACAACCTTCGTCTGAATATGTTGCAATTAAGCCTTTTGCTTTATCATTTCTGGTAGCATTACTGCTCGTTGTTTCAACTGGCACATTAACCTTTGTCTTATTATACTGATTGTGAAATGGGTTGTGAAAACCAGTTTTCTGTGGCCTGGTACATGTTCTTTTGAAGTGTCCTAACTCATTGCAATTAAAACATCTCACTTTTGACATATCAAAACCTAACTTAGTATCTCTAGTAACACCTAAGCTCTGTTGACCTGTCCTTTTCAAAAATTTCTTCGCTCGTCTAATCACACTACCCATAGCCCAGAGGATATCCATCTTTTTAAGTTCATCCTCGTCAATCTGCTCATAATCTTCTGCTTCTAAATGAGCATTACCAATTTGACCACCAACCATTTCATTATAAAAATTAACTACCAAAGCAACTAAAGCCATATCTTCCTCTACAACTGCAAGGGGCCTAGTTCTTAAATTCTCAGTGTTGAGAACTACAGTTTTTGGCTCCTGTCTAATGGTGGATTGATTTGTACTAATAGGCTTATTTACTTGGGTTTGAAACATCACATTTTGAGCAGGTTGTGATCTATTTACAGCACTATCACTAGAAACAAACGCTGTTTGTAAGGGAGCATGAACATTACTCAATCCAGAAGTACCAGCTTTGTAAATTATAGGACTCTGCTGACCCTCAAGACGTTTCTTCTTGGTTTCCATATCCAAGTCCTTTACCATCAATTTTGATGTGAATTTATCTAGGGTCAGTGATTCACCAGCAGACGAAGCTCTGTCTTCTATCTGTTCAATAAACGCATCCCACTTGTGTGGTAAACCATCTGTTAATTGTTTGATAGCTTTCTGTTCTGTAACTTCTACACCTAAGTTACCCAATTCAAAGACAAGATGACGATAACGAATGATTGTCTCCTCTAACGTTTCATGACTTAGAGCAGCAAACCTTTTCCATTCACTTTTGATTACTTTAGCTTTCTTTTCACGATACGCCTTATTTCCTTCTACACCTATCTTAATAGCATTCCAAAGAGAATATGATGTTAAGTGCATTTGATATTGATGATAAATATCACCATCTAAACCCTGAGTCAATTGAGCATAACATCTACATTCTAAGGCATATGTTTCTTTTTCTGTCACGCTATAATCTTCATACTTTTTACTATTACCATCAGTACCTAAAGGCTCTTTATATTCATGTTGTATCAAATCCCACATTCTAGGATCAAGGCCTCTAATGTAATTCATAAACCTAGACCTCCATCTAATGTAATCATTTGTATTATCAAGTCTAGGAGCACGATTGGCACTGCCTGATTCACTATCAGATAGTAAAATATTTTGAACGCCGGAAGTAATTGCCATTGCCTGATCAGACATCGTTAAAATTAATTAAGGTAGAATCTGATACAAAGTCGGTCGACTGTGGTTGACAGTCGGTCGATGAACAGTTACAGTCGGTCGATTGTCAATGGTTAATCAGTCGAAGTTCTGTTTACATTTAGTCAATGGTATTACTTTTCTCAATCGGTCGATGTTTCTTCAATCGGTCGGTTTAGCACTAAAGTCGGTCGATTTAGAACTAAAGTCGGTCGGTTTTCAGACAATCGGTCGAAATACTGACAATCGGTCGAACTAATGACATTCGGTCGAAATAAATTAAAATCGGTCGATTGACACCTAAGTCGGTCGACTGTTATTTCTCTCAGAACTAGAATCCAAAAATTCAGGTTTTTGACTTCTAAGCGATCTCAAACTCAAATTTTCGAACTAAAACCACTAACGAACACCTTAAACAACTTAGAATGACTTCTGTAAACACTCTAAAGCAATTAAAACCAAAAGTTTAACTTAAAAGTATGCAAAAGTCAATCCAAAACCAATTTTTTGACCCAAAAATATAACAAGAACTCGTTTAAAACAATTGATTCATCAAGCCAATGCTCTGATACCACTTTGTAGACACTGGGAGAGGATTTTAGAATCAACCTAACACGATCTAGAGGCGGAATACCACTAGAACGAGCTTAAATGAATATCTATGGGTTTTCAGGTTCGTGCGAGTCAAACCAAGATTAGATCTTGATAAACACGAAGCCTAGACTGACATTCTGTGGTATTTGGACATGAAGATTGAGTGAAAAACCGGACATGGAACTGTTTGTTTGTGTGTGAAAAAGTGTGTAAAGTGATTAACCAAATTAGTGGAGATTAACTTGGCTTAAATATCCCAGATCGTATGTCGGTCGACTGTGGTTGACAGTCGATCGACTGACTATGTCAGTCGGCCGACTGTCGAGTAACATTACATATTACATTTAAACGTTTACAAATACATAAAGTAACAAATCGACAATCAACGTTTAACAAAATTACATGTTACAACATGATCGAAATAAAACATTAAAGTTCATGGAACTAGGGATTACAAAATATGCACTAACATTATTCGTTATTTTTGCCAAAAAAATGAGGTAGAGTGAAAGATTCGCCAGGTGTGAACATCTAATAAATATATTTAATGCAGACTCCGTTGTGGCCTTCATCGTTTCACTGTCTTGCTTCTCGTCTTTTAGTCACTTTCGACTGTCATTCCACAAATTGCTCAATCGATGTTTCAGACGTCACTCATTTTTAAAATTTACATGACTTTTTTTATTTAATAATTTTTTTCTCAATTATTCTCTTATAAATTGCAACATTTAAATACCTTAAAAATCACACCAAAACACAATTTTTTTCAAACAACGATATCAGCATCACCCAGAGGGAAGTTAACCACCTTCGCGATCATATGCCACCCACACAAACTTAGGAGGAAACCTAATTCGCGACGATGTTGACAATACAATCGAAGGTCGGAAAATCCCCGAGAAGTTCCCAACTCGCATTGACGTTGGCAGTACCATCAAAGGTTGGAAACTCTCGCTCGAAGTGAGCATCAAACATGGGTTGGCAGTAACCCAAGTTGAATCCCACCCCATACCACACAAGTCAAATATTCAAACATGTCAAACAATTCATTGAATGTTCACTCAAAATGAATTTCATTTCAATCCTCACCAATTAACCAATACAGTATGTTTTTAACTCTCAACCATCACTCACTTATCCTAACGATAAAGGGGACTACGGCTATATATGACACACTAACTTATGAGAGCTTAATTTTTTTTTTTCATAAGCACAAGTTAGGGTTTTTTTTTTTTTTTTTTTTTTTTTTTTGTATGAAGTCTTGTTTGCATTTGGCTTTAATGAAAAGGGATGTCCGATTCTATGTCTCCTAGAACAAACTAATTTTCAGATTAAGTAACAAATAAACAACAATTTTACTTATTGAATTAAGAGCTGTACGGAAACAGATCATTAAGTGTAAAGTAAACAGACTTTTAGTAACATTATTTAGTACGAGATTATTCAAAAGTGTATGAAAAATACGAGCTCTAAAAAAATAAGCCGTTTGAAGTAACTTATGAAAATAAACTATGAGTTTGTGAAAGGAAAATTAAATCATTATCCCTTACATCATTATACATCATTAATATTTCGTTCTTAAATGACATTTCATAAATAACCTTTAGTTAGTATACAGGGGCGGATCCTTGGGGGTATGAAATGGCCCTTCCAAAATTCTGAATATTTTTTTTTTTTGAAATAGTAATAATAGATTTAAATATTACAAAAATAGAAATGTTAAAATTTGAATTACAAAAATAGTAAAACCGGAGTTTAGAACTCCGGTTTGCCACTTTTTACTCTAAACCGGAGTTTGAGGTTTGGAACTCCGGTTTGCGTTCTCTCTCCTCAGAATCCTGCCATGTGTCGTCCACTGAAAGTTCCTGACTGAGGAGAGAGAATGCAAAACGGAGTTCTAAACTCCGGATTCGGGTAAAAAGTGACAAACCGGAATTCCAAACTCCAGTTTTACTATTTTTGTAAAATAAATTTCAACATTTCTATTTTTGTAACATTTAAATCTATTATTACTATTTCAAAAAAAAAAAATTTCAATATTGTATGTAGTTCATAAAAAATGAAGTTTAGACTTGTGAAAATAGTGATTAATTGATTGAGATCAGTAGTGGGAACGATGAAGAAAGGTAAAAGGAGATTAGGGTTGCAGCGAATGAATACAGTTGACAACTATCATGTATATGGATATAAAAGTTGCAGTATCAATAACCTTGAATATGAAACGGTTAGTATATGTCACGTGATTTGCATAAATGTGAACACACGGATGGTTTGGGAAAAAATGATAAACACATGAACGAATTTAACAATTTTGTCCATTTAAAAAAGATAAGCTTTAACTAATTTACCAAATACTTATAATACATATGCATTAACTTTAGAGGAGTGATATGTACACAACCTATTTTTGTTATGTACACAACCATCATGCTTTACACTGTTGTATTGTACAACACTGTAAAATATGATGGTTGTGTACATAACAAAAATAGGTTGCGTACATATCATCACCCTTAATTTACCTTAATGTCTCTTAATTTACCTTAATGTCTGGTTCTAACCACAAACTCCAATTCCAAGTACAAATTAGTTTCATCCAATTACACCCTACTTTTCGACATTACTCTTACTTTTTTTTTTCTTCCTAAGTTAGAAATATTAAACTGGTGGATTAAAATTGTAGTTAAAAGATACTCCGTATGTTTAAGGACTATTTCTAATGATTCAAACTAGGTTTCGAACCCTCGCTTCGCGTCGGGGGTTCAGTTTTCAATGTCATTTAGTGCGTTTAGTTTGTAAAATTATTTCGTGGCTAACGATGATGTCGTTGAAGTGCAACTCGAGTCGAACTAAAAGGTATAGCTCGTGAAAGATTTAAATGTTATGTTAAATTAACAATATATGTACATCTCCTGATTTCGCTATGGAATTGTCGACTTTTAAAAATTTAACGCAAAATTAACGTGTATGAAAAGTACCCCAAATATTTAGCGTCTTTTAAAAAAGCGTCCGTTTTGCGTATAGTTAGTGACATTGTGTTTCTAAAATTATTTCGAGTTTAACGATGGTGTCGGAAAAATTTAACTCGTTGCGAGCGATAAGATATGACCCGTTGAAGATTTGAGGGGAGTTTATTTAAAATTTTTTTATGAAAATGGTCATTTGACACTTTACCCTCCCTGTTTGGGGGGTCGATTTGAATTTTTTGAAAAAGTCTAGAGGTGTTTGTTGGTGAAACGAAATTTAAATAATTTTTAAAAAAAAGGTGGAAAGTTGAGAATACCCATGGTTACTATTCACTTCAACTATGTCTTTTATATCTATGAGGGTCGATTTGAATTTTTTGAAAAAGTCTAGAGGTGTTCGTGAAAGGACCCGTTCATATACATTATAAACGATTCACAATAGTTGATTACATTGCGAGGTATTTGACCTCTATATGATACATTTTACAAACATTGCATTCGTTTTTAAAAGACAATCTTTCTTTACATCGAAAATTGACAGGCATGCATACCATTTCATAATATCCACTATCCAACTATAAATTAATTTAATAATAATCTTTGATGAACTCAATGACTCGAATGCAACGTTCTTCGAAATATGCTATGAAAGACTCCAAGTAATATCTTTAAAATGAGCAAATGCACAGCGAAAGATTTCTTTAACACCTGAGAATAAACATGCTTTAAAGTGTCAACCAAAAGGTTGGTGAGTTCATTAGTTTATCATAATCATTTATTTCCATCATTTTAATAGACCACAAGAATTTCATTTCCAGTTCTCATAAATATACGTCACATGCATAGAGACAAAAATAATCATTCATATGGTGAACACCTGGTAACCGACATTAACTAGATACATATAAGAATATCCCCTATCATTCCGGGATCCTCCTTCGAACATGATATAAATTTCGAAGTACTAAAGCATCCGGCACTTTGGATGGGGTTTGTTAGGCCCAATAGATCTATCTTTAGGATTCGCGTCAATTAGGGTGTCTGTTCCCTAATTCTTAGATTACCAGACTTTAATAAAAAGGGGCATATTCGATTTCGATAATTCAACCATAGAATGTAGTTTCAATTACTTGTGTCTATTTCGTCAAACATTTATAAAAGCGCATGTATTCTCAGTCCCAAAAATATAAAGGGTAAAAAGGCAAATGAAACTCACCATACTGTATTTCGTAGTAAAAATACATATAAAGTCATTGAACAAGTGCAAAGTTGGCCTCGGATTCATGAACCTAAATTAATTATATATATTTATGTGTTGGTCAATATTTGTCTAACAAATTAGGTCAAGTCATAGTGTACCACAATCCTAATGCTCGAGACTAATATGCAAAAGTCAACAAAAGTAAATTTGACTCAAAATAATATCCAAAAATCTATACATGATTAATATATAGTTTAAATATCGTTGTTTTATATTTTTAAATATTTTTAAAAGATTTATTAGAGTAAATAATATAATGTATTTATTAATAAATAAAATTTTATATTAAATTTATATAATAAAATATACTTTTATATATATTAAGTAATAAAATTTATAGGGTTCATTTAATATCATAAAGATAATATGATAGGTATTATTAAAGTAAGTTATTACACGTAGTAAAATATGTTTGTATCACATATTTATTTGATAAAATAATATCTATAATGATAGTAAGTAAAAGTTGTATTATTTTGTAATAATAATTATTATTATAAAAATATCAATATTTATAATTACTAAGATGACATTAGATAAAATGATAATTCTAATTATGATAACTTTAATATTTACGATAATTTTTAATATTATCTTTAAAATAATAATTCTATTTAAAATAATAATAATAATGATATTTTATAGTAACAATGACATTTCTATTAAAATGATAATTTTTGTTAAAATGATAGTTTTAATACTAACGATACTTTTAATAATAATAGTAATGATAAAAATAATAAGAACGATAATTTTATCTAAATCAATATCTTATAATATTTTAATTTCATCATGATACTCTTACCCATTATTTCCTAATCGTTTCGTTTAATAGCTTTTAATCGTCTTTTATATCGTGTTCATAATAATGATAATATTAGTAATCAAAATAATTAGGTGTTACAAATATTTGTTTTAATTACACTAATATTAATAATGATAGTTACTATAACATTATTAACGATAAAACTAATAATTATCTTAATGATAATATAGTAATAATAATAATAACAATAACAATAACCATTTTTAAATAATGATATATATATTAATAATGATAATAATAATAATAATAATACCAATAATAATAATAATAATAATTGGATAATAATAATAATACTAATTATAACTTTAACGATAATAACGATAGTAATAATAAAAAAAATAACAATTTTTAATGATAAATCCCTTTTATTGATAAAGATAATAATAATGATAATAATAAGATAAAACTAGAACGACGATAAAAACGACGATAATAATAATCATTTTTAATAAAAATATTGAAAATTCAATTGATTATAACTTCTAATCCGTTCATCGAAACCATTCGATATCTAAAGGAAAAAATTTTAATTTTTCGCTAGCTTTCCAAGGACATGCATATCTTATACCTTATCTCAACCGCAAGTGTAACTAATTCAACATTCAACCTAACCTGTCTAAGGTCAATATCAAAAGTACAAGCATGCATAATCCTAAATACTCGAGCACTAGTCAGGGATACACTATTAGTATGTAAAAGTTAAATTATGAGTACTCACGTATCAATATTGAGATTCAATATTGCAGGAAAGGTACGTAGACGCAACGGAAATGATAAACACTATATTGACCTCACGAGCATACCCATGAACCATACTCAATCACCTCCATAGCTATAACCCATAATTTCCTTAATCCTATCCCACTCGAAAAACAATTTCGAAATCACTCGGTCAGCACTCCGTCGTAATATTTTATGTATACTAATAATATCTTGAAATAATACGGAGTAAATATATATATGTAAATCGATTGAGAGAGTTTAGAGAAAAATATTTTCAAGTTTCTATGAAATAATGAAACCTATTGAATTCTATTTATAATAGATTTTTGAATTATTAAAGTGAATTATTAAAGTATGAATTATTAAAGTGAATTATTAAAGTATGAATTATTAAAGTGAATTATTAAAGTATGAATTATTAAAGTGAATTATTAAAGTATGAATTATTAAAGTGAATTATTAAAGTATGAATTATTAAAGTGAATTATTAAAGTATGAATTATTAAAGTGAATTATTAAAGTTAAAGTAAAGTAAAAATAAAGTAAAAGTAAAGTTTAAGTATAGTAAAAGTATAAAACTATGTACGTATAATACGCGTATAAATATATATAATATTAATTTAAATCGTTATATATATAAAATAAAATATAAATATCGTTATCTTTATCATACTAGTTAAGTAATGAGTTGTCAAAAGTGGTTCTAGATATTTATAAAAGTTATATACGTTTTAATAATAAAGTTCTTTTTAAACTGACAACGTTTTTGTACGTTTGAAACTAAATAGATCAATCGAGTCTTTATGAGATTCAATCTTCCACTATCCTTTGTCTAGTTCTCAATGATTGACAATTTGTTCTTATTTATAAATCACTTTACCATTTTCCGAATATTGTTAAAATGGAAAGATTTCTCAAATCAACGTGGGCCTTTCAACAGAGACTTGTAATCATAATTCAATATATCTGATAATTCAATCATTTGATCTTATCTTCTAATTTCATTGATAAACATTTTGAAACAGATACAATCATATAAAGTATTTAATCTAATATTTTGTTTACGTTTCAAGTTATAATATATATACACATATACATATATAATCATATTCGTTTAATGGTTCGTGAATCGTTGGAACTTGGTCGAGGTTGAATGAATGTATGAACATAGTTTAAAATTCTTGAAATTTAACTTAACAAATATTGCTTATCGTGTCGGAAACATATAAAGATTAAAGTTTAAATTTGGTTGGAAATTTCCGGGTTGTCACAGTACCTACCCGTTAAAGAAATTTAGTCCCGAAATTTGAGTGGAAAGGTCGTGAATGATAATAAGTATGTTTTCATGATGCATACGGGCTAAAAATTAGAGTTTTATCATCAGCGAATAATTTGGATAAACAATCCATTTATATGAAGAGTACGAATGAAGCTAACATAGAAGAGTGAAATGAGTAAGTGTAGATTCATCTTATCATTTGACGTAGATATGATTGATTCCCAGATTTCAAGGGATTTGAAGAAAATCTTCTTAATAAGATTTGACTCTCCGGTAATCAAGGGAATTAGGATCCGCTTTAAATGCGATTGTCCATTTTAATTGTTCTGTCGGAGATTTTCTTATAAATTTACCTCCTTCATTTCCTTCAAACTCACACCTTCTGTTGATGCATTTTATGCAAGTCCCTAGACATCTACCCACGTCCATTGCAGGTACAACAGTTTACAGGCCACCATGATTGCTCGTTATTATCCTATCCATGTTTGTATATGGTTACAGGAACTGCAGGAACGAGATTTGTTTGACTATGTTAGACTTAGTTAGACGTACGAGTGAAGCCTCACTAGTACGGCTGACAGGCTCATACGCACAGTTGATGCTGAGCTAAGTCACAGTTACAACCTAAATGAGAAGACACGAGTGAGTGATCACCCGTACGGCTGATGAAGCCAACTCGTACGTTTGATGAATGAATCGTATGGGTGAGTCAACATCAGGGGTATATAAAGTCTTATGTTCTTCATTTTAGGTTAAGCCTCTCATTTGTTACACACACTCAGATCTAGTGAGCTCCTCCAATTTTCTCTCAGTCCAAATCACCCAGGTGGTGAATAATAGCTCTAGGTGTTGATCTAATCACACTTGATTTAGTTGTGGTTTGACTAAATTAATCAAAAAAAATTAACCTATTCACTAGAGAGTTTGATTCATTTATTCCGCCATTGTGTGAGTTAAATCTGTTGATTTCTAAGTTCCTAGTCATGTTTCATCACCGTCTATTCTTTCCCCCTCAACTCATATTTTAAAATATTCATCAATATGCTCCATCCAGTTCTGATTCTCGATATACTTCTAACTTTCATATCGGTCATTCTTCTTTTTCATCTACCGCCGGAAGAATCTATTTACTTCTACTATACTCTTGGGTTTATAGTGTTTCTAGTTCTCCCGTGTCTTTATATTGCTATATGCATCGATATATATGGTTTATAATTTATGGTTTATCGTTGGGCTTTATATGTTTCCTTATATTTCAAAGTCTATGCTTCTGTCTTCTATAATCATTATCATTCACAGTTAATGCTCTCTTTTATTTGCTGCAATTTATACCCCAATTTTTATTTCGGAGTTTTGTCCTTTTATTTCTTCTTCTTGCGATTAAGCACCGCTTGTAATGGTCCAGAATTCACAGATATGAATTTCGGAATTAACATTGTTAATGTTCTAGGAAGGAAATTGTGATGGCACGATCTTAACTTGTCAAATTACTAGAATACCTTGGAAAAGGCCGAATCATCAAGAAATATTTTCTTGATATTTTAGAGGTTAAATAGAATACAAGAGTCGTATAACATGGCACATGATGATATTATGATCTGTGAATCATCACGTTCCATTTAGAAACTCAGCATGACTTACTGTAATATAATCACGTTGATCAAGTGTCATTATATTATACTAATTCATGCTTCAGTTCCCAACACTACTTCAAAATATTCCTATTTTAAACTTGAATGTTTCAGAATTTAAAAACTAAAATAGTTTCTTTTATGATGTAATACAGATAGTGCGAAGAGGTAAATGATTTCAAATAAGAAAAATTAAGAAAATATCTTCAGAAATATGGAGGAAATTTATAATGAAAGATATGATGATATTTTAGAATTTCTAATATCAGAGGATGATGAAGAATATTGTCCGCAGGGGTTTAGAGTCAGGAGCAAGGTATTCGTTAATGACTTCAGCAGGTACTGAATCATTTGGATCCTTTGAAGTCAGGTTCAGTCTTTGTAATTTGTCCAAAGCCTCCTTCCTACTTTGCTCAATCCGTTTTTCAGTTCCAAAACTTCTCTTTTTCTGCGCTTTGCCAGCACACTTTATCATTATCATTCAGCTTTTACCGTTTAAAGTCGTTTTTAGTTTTTGCTGCTTCATCAGCATTTTTCCCATTTTCGGAGAACCAATTCTTAGTTCGAAGTGTTTTTCAGAAACTTCACATTCAAATTAAGTCCAGAAGATAGACGTTATATATACACATATAACTGTTGGCGTAGACATGCTGCGAGATTTCAAAATACTGATTGCTAATTTTCAATGATTCGTATGGCAATTCTCATTACAAGATGCGAATGAGTAAATGATGGGGTTTCAATAAATAATCATAATGACTTTTTGGAGAGGCTAAAGTCAAAGGGTAATGAAGTTGTTGGTACATCTGCTAATAATGTGGTGGAATGTAAAAGGTTCCCTAGTAACGATGGTGTATATCTCAAGGTTATAATAAGGTTAGTCTGACTGAAAAGTCGAAGTTGACTTGCTGGAGCTGTGACAAAACTGGCTACTTTGAATAGGAGTCGCAAAGTTATTTTTGCTAATAAATGCCAAAGAATCTGATGCGGATACGTTGTTTAAACTTTTACTTTGGTTTCAAGAGTTTTTCGGGTACATAACTGTGGGTAACATGTGGTTGGATCATCATCTCGATTGCTGATCATTCGAAGTGTCTTCAGAAATTTTCGAAGGGTTTGAACACAGATTGTAATCGTTAACATACACTTGATGTTCTAACACAGTTTTGAAGTCAAAATATAGCTTGTGAAAGATGTAAGGATCTAAGAGTGATGATTTTGGTCATATCTCGAGTTGAATTTTGAGATTTCAAAATCAGAATATGTAATTAAATTTTGAATGAGTATGGTTGTTTTGATTTCTATAAAAGAATGTATATTGTTGTGAAAGTAGGGAGTATAATGGATAATTTGCTGAATCAGATTTGAAGAATGTAATATATTATTTGTGAATTTATATATCTCTTGGGTATTACCTACCCGTTAAAAAAAAAATTCACAATTAATATTTGTACAAAAGAATTTTATTACAGTCTTTATGAAAATATATATATGTATATTTTCTTCAGATGTAACCTAGATTTAATGAGTTAATGTTAAATTAAACTCATTTGATTTACGGTTGAAACTAGAATTTAATAATCCCTAAAGGCTTTAAAAAGTATATAACTTTTACGCAGTATTTCTTTAATGACATTGAAATTATGAATCAATACTTCGTTATTTGTTGATGTATGATGTTCGGTTCGTGGAATTCTTGTGAATTTCGCAAAGTACGAATGATGTTATCTGAAAAGTTTCGGGTGCATCGATGATGAAAGTGTAAAATCAAATATATACTTGATTTATTATGAATTGGAATTTGTTGAATTGCGACAGAGATTATAGTTAACGCTGGTTAAGTTGCGGCCAAAGGACGTACATTATTGCATATTTGTAATATGAATTAACCGAGTAGTTAAGATTCATACACAATAGTTTAGCACGAAAAGATTTATTTCAAAATATATATATATATATATATATATATATATATATATATATATATATATATATATATATATAATTTACATATAATTTCTTGAGAGGGAATGAGTTAATTCTTCATAACTCGTTGATACAATATACACGTTATTGATTCGTAATGATGTCCACAGTGATTCTTGAACTGACGGAGTTTGTGATGTTATCGGTGTTGTTGATTCGGATGTTGACTGTACTGACGATTCTGGTAACTCTGACGGTACTGCTGATGCTGTTGGTAAAGCAAGTTTAGCTTGTTAATCACACACCATTTTTGTCATGGTTTCTACTCTTCCTTCTATCATTTTTGGTTCGCTTAACTGATTTATGGTTAGGGCTAGATTAGATAATCTCTAAGACTTTAGAGATTACATAATCGCCGCAGAATGTTTCTCCAATGAAGTTATGAATTAATACTTCGTCAGTTATTGTTATTGGTACTCCTTGGTATCTATGGTGCGTATGACGTTGATGCTCGTGGGACAGATTGTGAAGTTGAGGTTTACGACGCGGTTGTGGTTGGAGGTGGTAATGGTACTGTTGGCATTGATGATGGTGGCACTGGTTATGCTGCTGATGCTGCTGCTGGTGTTTGTAATCTCTGCACCATATTCTCTAAAGACACTACCCGAGCGCGAAGCTCATTGACTTCTTCTATTACACCGGGGTGATTGTCGGTTCAGACGAGCGGATAAATAAAATCTAAAATTTGATGTAATATATAATCATGACAAGATACTCTGGAAATGAGCGAGAACATGGTGTTTCGGACAGGTTCGCCGGTAAGTGCTTCAGGTTCTTCGTCAAGAGGGCAATGTGGTGGATGGAAGGGATCACCTTCTTCTTGTCTCCAATGATTGAGGAGGCTAAGAACCCATCCCCAATTCATCCAGAATAGGTGATGACTGATTGGTTGATCTATTCCGGTCACACTGCTTTCGGAACTTGAATGGGATTCCATTTCGGAATCTGAGTGACTTGAACTGATGACGAATTCCATTTCGTACGATTGGATAAAGGATTTTTTTTTTGATATGAAATGATTTTGGCTAACGGATGGTATTCTAATTACATAGAATATATATATATATATATATATATATATATATATATATATATATATATATATATATATATATATATATATATATATATATATATATATAGATCAAAAGATTTCATAGATTACGGAGGACTTTGCGGGATATGTCAGGCAAAGTTTAAAGTAACAGATACGATAAGATATGATTTAGCAGATATGCTAAGATATGAATTTTTGTCTATACACTATTCATGCAATCAATGCAGCAAGACGTGTCTTATACTAAAAATGATAAGCAGGTAATTTCCTGAGAATGATAAGTAGTTAATTTTTGACACAAAATGATAAGCAAAACTTTTGACATGCAGACACGGTCGAAGTCCAGACTCACTAATGCATCCTATCGACTTATCAGTTAGACACACTAATGCAGACCTGGTTCGCTAAGACCACCGCTCTGATACCAACTGAAAGGACCCGTTCATATACATTATAAACGATTCACAATAGTTGATTACATTGCGAGGTATTTGACCTCTATATGATACATTTTACAAACATTGCATTCGTTTTTAAAAGGCAATCTTTCTTTACATCAAAAATTGACAGGCATGCTTACCATTTCATAATATCCACTATCCAACTATAAATTAATTTAATAATAATCTTTGATGAACTCTATAACTCGAATGCAACGTTCTTCGAAATATGCTATGAAAGACTCCAAGTAATATCTTTAAAATGAGCAAATGCACAGCGAAAGATTTCTTTAACACCTGAGAATAAACATGCTTTAAAGTGTCAACCAAAAGGTTGGTGAGTTCATTAGTTTATCATAATCATTTATTTCTATCATTTTAATAGACCACAAGAATTTCATTTCCAGTTCTCATAAATATACGTCCCATGCATAGAGACAAAAATAATCATTCATATGGTGAACAACTGGTAACTGACATTAACTAGATACATATAAGAATATCCCCTATCATTCCGGGATCCTCCTTCGGACATGATATAAATTTCGAAGTACTAAAGCATCTGGTACTTTGGATGGGGTTTGTTAGGCCCAATAGATCTATCTTTAGGATTCGCGTCAATTAGGGTGTCTTTTCCCTAATTCTTAGATTACCAGACTTTAATAAAAAGGGGCATATTCGATTTCGATAATTCAACCATAGAATGTAGTTTCAATTACTTGTGTCTATTTCGTCAAACATTTATAAAAGCGCATGTATTCTCAGTCCCAAAAATATAAAGGGTAAAAAGGCAAATGAAACTCACCATACTGTATTTCGTAGTAAAAATACATATAACGTCATTGAACAAGTGCAAGGTTGGCCTCGGATTCACGAACCTAAATTAATTATATATATTTATGTGTTGGTCAATATTTGTCTAACAAATTAGGTCAAGTCATAGTGTACCACAATCCTAATGCTCGAGACTAATATGCAAAAGTCAACAAAAGTAAATTTGACTCAAAATAATTTCCAAAAATCTATATATGATTAATATATAGTTTAAATATCGTTGTTTTATATTTTTAAATATTTTTAAAAGATTTATTAGAGTAAATAATATAATTTATTTATTAATAAATAAAATTTTATATTAAATTTATATAATAAAATATACTTTTATATATATTAAGTAATAAAATTTATAGGGTTCATTTAATATCATAAAGATAATATGATAGGTATTATTAAAGTAAGTTATTACACGTAGTAAAATATGTTTGTATCACATATTTATTTGATAAAATAATATCTATAATGATAGTAAGTAAAAGTTGTATTATTTTGTAATAATAATTATTATTATAAAAATATCAATATTTATAATTACTAAGATGACATTAGATAAAATGATAATTCTAATTATGATAACTTTAATATTTACGATAATTTTTAATATTATCTTTAAAATAATAATTCTATTTAAAATAATAATAATAATGATATTTTATAGTAACAATGACATTTCTATTAAAATGATAATTTTTGTTAAAATGATAGTTTTAATACCAACGATACTTTTAATAATAATAGTAATGATAAAAATAATAAGAACGATAATTTTATCTAAATCAATATCTTATAATATTTTAATTTCATCATGATACTCTTACCCATTATTTCCTAATCGTTTCGTTTAATAGCTTTTAATCATCTTTTATATCGTGTTCATAATAATGATAATAATAGTAATCAAAATAATTAGGTGTTACAAATATTTGTTTTAATTACACTAATATTAATAATGATAGTTACTATAACATTATTAACGATAATACTAATAATTATCTTAATGATAATATAGTAATAATAATAATAACAATAACAATAACCATTTTTAAATAATGATATATATATATTAATAATGATAATAATAATAATAATAATAATACCAATAATAATAATAATAATAATAATAATAATAATAATAATAATTGGATAATAATAATAATACTAATTATAACTTTAACGATAATAACGATAGTAATAATAAAAAAATAATAATTTTAATGATAAATCCCTTTTATTGATAAAGATAATAATAATGATAATAATAAGATAAAACTAGAACGACAATAAAAATGACGATAATAATAATCATTTTTAATAAAAATATCGAAAATTCAATTGATTATAACTTCTAATCCGTTCATCGAAACCATTCGATATCTAAAGGAAAAAATCTTAATTTTTCGCTAGCTTTCCAAGGACATGCATATCTTATACCTTATCTCAACCGCAAGTGTAACTAATTCAACATTCAACCTAACCTGTCTAAGGGCAATATCAAAAGTACAAGCATGCATAATCCTAAATACTCTAGCACTAGTCAGGGATACACTATTAGTATATAAAATATAAATTATGAGTACTCACGTATCAATATTGAGATTCAATATTGCAGGAAAGGTACGTAGACGCAACGGAAATGATAAACACTATATTGACCTCACGAGCATACCTATGAACCATACTCAATCACCTCCATAGCTATAACCCATAATTTCCTTAATCCTATCCCACTCGAAAAACAATTTCGAAATCACTCGGTCAGCACTCCGTCGTAATATTTTATGTATACTAATAATATCTTGAAATAATACGGAGTAAATATATATATGTAAATCGATTGAGAGAGTTTAGAGAAAAATATTTTCAAGTTTCTATGAAATAATGAAACCTATTGAATTCTATTTATAATAGATTTTTGAATTATTAAAGTGAATTATTAAAGTATGAATTATTAAAGTGAATTATTAAAGTATGAATTATTAAAGTGAATTATTAAAGTTAAAGTAAAGTAAAAATAAAGTAAAGGTAAAGTTTAAGTATAGTAAAAGTATAAAACTATGTACGTATAATACGCGTATAAATATATATAATATTAATTTAAATCGTTATATATATAAAATAAAATATAAATATCGTTATCTTTATCATACTAGTTAAGTAATGAGTTGTCAAAAGTGGTTCTAGATATTTATAAAAGTTATATACGTTTTAATAATAAAGTTCTTTTTAAACTGACAACGTTTTTGTACGTTTGAAACTAAATAGATCAATCGAGTCTTTATGAGATTCAATCTTCCACTATCCTTTGTCTAGTTCTCAATGATTGACAATTTGTTCTTATTTATAAATCACTTTACCATTTTCCGGATATTGTTAAAATGGAAAGATTTCTCAAATCAACGTGGGCCATTCAACAGAGACTTGTAATCATAATTCAATATATCTGATAATTCAATCATTTGATCTTATCTTCTAATTCCATTGATAAACATTTTGAAACAGATACAATCATATAAAGTATTTAATCTAATATTGTTTACGTTTCAAGTTATAATATATATACACATATACATATATAATCATATTCGTTTAATGGTTCGTGAATCGTTGGAACTTGGTCGTGGTTGAATGAATGTATGAACATAGTTTAAAATTCTTGAAATTTAACTTAACAAATATTGCTTATCGTGTCGAAAACATATAAAGATTAAAGTTTAATTTTGGTTGGAAATTTCCGGGTTGTCACAGTTCGTTGGCGAAACGAAATTTAAATAATTCCAAAAAAAAAGGTGGAAAGTCGAAAATACTCATGGTTACTATTCACTTCAACTATGTCTTTTAGATATAGAAAACTAGATGTGGAGCCCTCGATTCGCGTCGGGGGCTCCGTTTTGAATGCGATTTAAAAAAAAAAGTCTTGATCTATTTTGTAAAAAAGAATTTTTCTCGACATCTAATATTGAAGGGTTGTTCCTTTTGTGAAAGTTGCTTCTTTTAGCGTTCGGGTTTTATTTAAAAAGAACAAAAGTTAGTAAAGTGGGGGTTCGATTTGTATTTTAATAAAAGTTAGGGGGTTAAGTTTGTGAAATTTGAAAAAATATACGTATAAAGTGGGAGTTCGATTTCTATTTTAATAAAAGTTAGGGGGTTAAGTTTGTGAAAATTGAATATTAGTAAAAAAAAAGTTAGTAAAGTGGGGGTTCGATTTGTATTTTAATAAAAGTTAGGGGGCTAAGTTTGTGAAATTTGGGAAAAAATATACGTATAAAGTGGGGGTGCGATTTGTATTTTAATAAGAGTATAAAGTGGGGGTGCGATTTGTAGTTTAATAAAAGTTGGGGATTAAGTTTGCGAAAAGTGGAAAAAGGAATACTACTATTCACTTGGCCTTTGCCTTTTAGATATAGGTATATAATATAGATATAGATATAGATATAATACTAGTTTTATGAGCCCGTGCTTTGCACGAGAGTTGTACAAATTAGTATTCGATAACGTTGGTATTGATCAAATATATAATACAGTTACAATGAAAAAAAAATCAATTATTACTATATTACTTGTATCAAGAGCATTAGTATTGAATACTAACGTGAGCTCGTGCTTTGCACGACAGTTGTATAAATTAGTATTCGATAACATTAGTATTGATATATATTACATGTATAAAACGATTACAATGAAAAAAAAAATTTCTTACTAATAACATCTGTATCCAAAAATATTAATATTGAATACTAACATATAAATTATGAGCCTGTTTATGTAGAAGATTGTTTATTTAAAAATATAAAGATAGTAGCTTTTACTTAATAAAATATTAAATTTAGTGAATAATAATTAATATTTGATATAATATTAGTAGATAACATATCAGTCCTTATTATATAATATTGGTAGATAAAAAATTATTTATTATGTGATAGGTATAAAAGTATTATGATACAATAATTTAATCTATATAAGAATATAATTCTATTATAATGTTTAAAAGTCTAACTTTTTTATTATATTTATTAAAATTCACCATTAATATGTAAAGACATTAATTAATACTCCTAATAGTATAATAAATACGTACATCTTTTTTATTATATAATTATATATATAGAAACTTTAAATTACACACCTTTAATTCTAGGGAGTTATTTTAAGAAATAATTAAGAATAATTCTAGTTAATTAAGAAAATGACATGTATGATTATTTAATTCAGATTAATTAAGAAATTGACACGTAGCACATGTTTTATAATAATGTATAGATAGATAGATAGATAATATAATATAATATAATATAATAAATCTTATAGTCAAAGTCAACGTTGTCTCTACCCCAAGCAGTGAAGACTATTTTCATCAGGGCAATCAGCTCGAACACCCTAAATTGGTCCTCCTCTTTTCAATCACTGATGCTCAATTGCTATTGCCTTGTTAATAATCTTTAATTTTCTTATTGTAGTTGTCTGTATTTACTTAGATTCGTTATCTTGTATTCAATTGCATTTTCAGCAACAGGTTTTTGACTATCCGCTTCTTATATTTGGACATCTTTATTAATTTTTCTGATAGAATGAAATAATAACGCCCTATGCTAGCATGAAATTTCACTCTAAATTTGTAGTATAATATTCGCTTTACTATTTCTCAAATATTATATCATTATGAATTTCAGAATTCAGACCTATAAGAATGGTAGGAAAAGTTTATTTGATCAGTCTTGCATTGATCTTTCTTGCAAACCAAGTAGAATCAGATGCGTATGATCATCGGTATGAAAAAGGAGATATAGTCCCCTTTTATGCCAACATAGCCAGCCCGTTTGCGAATAATCGGTAATTGATTACTCACATTTGGTGAATTAAGTGTTCTTGTATGAATATACAATTTAATTTAATTCATTGTTATTGTTTGCAGGGAAACATATGCTTATTATGATCTTCCCTTTTGTTTACCAGGTACTTGTTTACTGTACTCATTTATATCTCTTTTACCTGTGGTGACTTGTTAAATCTAGGTTGTTCGTATATACGAGTAGGATACTAGGATTTAAGTATTGAAAGTCTGATATATAGAGTATTGGTTTGGATTTTTGGGAGTAATCAAATAAGGAAATTGTCGAATGGTTTGGTTTTGTTCTTGTATGTATCTTGAAAAACCCAAATAATCACATAATGCAATCTGAAAACCTGAAACCTGAATCCTTTTATCCAAAGAAACCAATATGAATAACTAAAGATGGCTTAAATTCCTACTAAATTATTCAGCCATCTGAATAAACTAAATCAAGGTTCAAAATCCCTTAAATTTGTCTTAACCTTAAAATTATGACATTTATTTGTGTATGTATTACAGTATATGTTTATGTTTATTCAATAACAGATAATGTGACAGAGAAGAAACTTAGTTTGGGTGAGATGTTGAATGGGGCTCGTCTTGTTACAGCTCCGTATATACTTGAATTCCGTGTGGATAAAGATGTTCAAGTTTTATGCAATAAGACACTGACCAAATCTGACGTTTCTAAGTTCAGAAATGCGATAGAAAAAGATTACTATGTGCAGCTGTATTATGACGACTTGCCAATTTGGGGTTTCGTTGGATCGTATCAACGAGAATACACAGATGAAGGAAGGTTTAATACCAAGATCAAGAAAAAGTATTTGCTTAACACACATTTTAAGTTTGAAGTATTTTACAATAAGGATCGTGTTATTGAGGTCATTTTTCTAACAAGTCATAATTCTGTCACGAATACAATAGACGTAACTGACGACAAGGAAGTTGTTGCAGAGTTTACGTACTCTGTTAAGTGGTCGGTTACAGAACAGTCTTTTGATAAGAGAATGGAGAAATACATAAGTTTTTCGTTCTCACCGAATTACATGTCTGTGCATCGTGACTCGATTACAAACTCGTCTGTTATACTCCTCATCTTGACCGTCTGCTTAGTAACATTTTACGCGCTGGTCCTACGCAAAGACATTTCCAAGTATTAGTTATGTTCCAAACACAAGTATTTTTTCATAATTATGTAGGTCTCTTATATTTTGTGTCTCTAAATGAAAGGTACTCAAACGATGTGGAAGAGAATCAAGAAGAGACGGGATGGAAGAACATACATGGTGACTTGTTTAGATTCCCGCAACATAAGTCGTTATTTGCTGCCGCTCTTGGTTCTGGCACCCATTTACTTGTATTGTCAGTATCTCCAAAAATTAATCTTCTTCTTATCTAGTATTTATTACTTATTATTTGTTTATTTATTATCTATTATATTATTAAGTATATACGGAGTATAACTGAATGTCATAATTATGTCATCTTTTGTCATAAAGATTGAATATTTACCTTGAGATTAGTTCTATTTTCATTCATTGATTTTGAATGATGATGTCATAATTGTCAGTCTTCAAAACTTCCATTGATTAGTTGATTTCAATTTCAACGTTGATTTGTAACAAATTCAACTACCTCTCTTATAATAACAAAACAAACTCAATTAAGTTTGTTCTCTCCTCCATATATGATAAGAAAACTTTTTATTATTGTTATTAATTATTATTATTTATTTTAATAATAATAATAATAATAAGTATTGTGAAATTATTAATTATTGTTGTTATTAAATTATTAATTATTAATTATCAATTACGCGAAGTCGTGAGTGTACACTAGTAATACTTGAAAATGATCTCCTTATTTCATTGCAAGTAACCAAAACATAGAATATGTAACCATCAATTTCTATACTTTTGCAGCATTGTAGCAGTTCTAGTTCTGGGCCTCAGGGGTTTCTTTCAGCCGTATACTCGAGTATTTTGGAATGCACTTATAATTGTATATGCAATTACATGTGTGGTTTCAGGATATACATCTGTTTCTTTATATACCCAACTCGAAGGATCCAATTGGGTATATGAATTTATCAATGCCGCTTTTACATATATAATTTTAAAATTTCAAATTTATTCACATAACGATCTTGGATTTTTTGCTTAACAGATGAAGACTCTATTGCTAGCTGGAGGATTATATTTTGGACCTCTGTGTCTCACATTTAGTTTCTTAAATAGTGTTGCCATATTTTATGGAACCACTAATGCATTGCCATTAAGAGCGATAATCATGTTATCTCTTGTGTGGATATTTGTGGCATTACCATTGCTTCTTTTAGGAGGAAATATAGGGAAAAACAGAAAGTCTGATTTTCATGCTCCTTGCAGAACTAACAAATGTTCTAGAGAGGTTCTTCACTTGCGTTGGTACAGGGGTCTCGTCCCTCAAATGGTTTTGGCGGGAATTTTGCCATTTAGTGTCGTCTATATTCAACTTTACTACATATATGCAGCTGTTTGGGGCCATCGCGTTTACACACTTTATAGTGTCCTGTTTGCCGTCTTCATTCTACTTCTGGTCATAACTGCGTTAGTGTCAGTAGCTCTGACATACTTTCAGCTGGCTGCTGAAGATCATGAATGGTGGTGGAGGTGCGTTCAATTAGTTAATTGATGTTTATGCATACTAATCTACTATCTAGTACTTGGTCAAATGTTGATAAGGGCTAATTAGTGTTGTTTGTTTGGCACAGGTCATTTTTGTGTGGTGGGTCTACAGGATTGTATATGTATGGTTATTGCTTTTACTACTATTTTTGGAGATCAGACATGAGTGGTTTCATGCAAACTTCCCATTTCTTTGGCTACATGGCTTGTGTTTGCTACGGCGTATTTCTTGTGCTCGGAAGTGTTGCTTTCCGTTCGTCATTGCTCTTTGTTCGTTACCTGTATGCTGCTATAAAATGTGACTGACACGCAGGGACGCAGCTTGAACATATTCATTGGGAGGGGCCGAGATCATTACACTAAATAAGAAAATGTGTTAAGAGATAAACTTTCATTAAGGGTAGCTTGAATATGTACAAGGCCTACCGTATTTTTAGCAACATACCGTTTATAATCGTACTTTATCTAGATTGATTTCATAAACATTCGATACTTAATTTTTTTTTGGACATTAGTTTGGCTCACATCGAGCTATGAAAAAAGCTTAAATGCAGTTTTGATGTAGTTTATTGTAGCTTATTATATTTCTATTTATATTATTATATTTATTTATATATATAAAATTAAATATAAAATGCACACTTAAAAATGCAATTTTAACTTGTATCGTATGGACTACTTTCTTATTTTAGTGATTTAAGTTGCAACAACTTAAACTACCGGATTGATCATATAATTGAAAGATATGTTTAAGGACTATTTCTGTAACATACTAAAATTCATCTGATAAAAACAATACTGTACTTTGATGATTCACACCTCAGCGTCAAAGTCAACGTCGTCTCTACCTCAACCAGTGAAGACTATATTCAGCTCAATCACAGCAAATAGTTCTTTTCTTTCTCCATTGCTGATGCTCTACTGTTGCCTTGTTAGTATTCTTTATTTGCTGATTGTTATTCTTTGTATATAATATTCGCAATACTTTTTTTTTTAAACGCTGTTTTTTTGGCATCAGTAGATAGTTTATTTCAACGACCCTCATCATTTGCACGTATCACACACGTTCGGGGTTCCGCCCGAACGTGTGTGATACGTGCAAATGATGAGGGTCGTTGAAATAAACTATCTACTGATGCCAAAAAAACAGCGTTTAAAAAAAAAAGTATTGCGAATATTATATACAAAGAATAACAATCAGCAAATAAAGAATACTAACAAGTCCGTGAACAAATCCGGTAAAACCACCCTATAGAGTCAATATATACCACCATTATTGGTGTTCAATTGTTTTAAAGAAAATCATGTCATTCCTAAGGATGCAACCCATACCTCTCCCTATCTCATGTCACAAAGTACATGGGGTGAGCCGTTGGGCTATGCACGCAAGTTCAATACTCGCAATACTTAGATTCATTAACCTGTGTTCAATTGCATTTACAACAACATGACAACTTAATGCCACAAATATGAGTAACTAATTACCGAGGATTCGCAAACGGGCCAGCTATGTTGGCATAAAAAGGGACTACATCTCCTTTATCATACCGATGATTAGATCCATCTGATTCTACTTTGCTTGCAATGAAGATCAATGCAATACTGATCAAATGAACTTTAAGTAATCCTACCATTCTTTTTGGTCTGAAATTAGAATTGACAAAATATTTAAGAAATAATCAATCAAATACTATACTACTACCAAGTTAGTGTGAAATTTTAGGCTAACGTAGGACATTAATATTTCTTTCTAGCAGACAAATCAAGGATTGGCAAATATAAAAAAGCTTTAGAACCCATGAAAATTTGACCCCACCATTTTCACGGCGTCTCTTTTTATCCCGTTTTTATTTGTATTATCCCGTTTTTATTTGTATTACGTTTTTTTTTTTTTTTTTTGAGGTCCTCTCGGAAGCAATCTCTCTACTTTGGGAGTAGAGAGGAGGATGACTTCCTCTCTCGGTGGGTGGAGAATTTTTTCTCAACTCGTGGTTAGAGGGACGACTTCTCTTCTATTCTAGGGTAGAGGAAGGATTGTCTACATCTCACCTCCCCATACCTCGCATGCGCGGGATTGGGTATTGTTGTTGTTGTTGTTGTTGTTGTTATATGAATATACAGTTGAATTGATTCATTGTTATTGTTTGCAGGGAAACATATGCTTATTATGATCTTCCCTTTTGTTCACCAGGTACTTATTGTACATCTTTTGGTCCATCATTTATATATTTATATATACGATTACGATTCAAGTAATAGAAAATGTAATAGTGGTGTATCCAACTCTAAGTTTATGTGGGTGTTTGGATTTGATTTTTCGGGTTTACGGGCTTATTTGATATTCTAAAAGCCAATAAGCTTCACTTAACACTTCGAGTTTATTGTATCAAAGAATCAATAAACTCAGGTTAATAAGTGATAAGCTCATAATTCCAAAGAATAAAGATTAGTGGTTGTTTGAAAATTAACCAACCAAGTAACCATTGAGCACGGAAGATAAGCTAATTCGAATACCTCGTATATTGTATGTATGAAGTGTTCAGTTATATCTATCTTATGTGCCCGACTTCTATGTAAATTGTTAATCAATGACTCCTATCGGATTACTCGCTCTTCCGGGTAGCCCGAACAGGGAAAAACCTTGTACCTTTTACCCTGTTTTTACCCTTTTATCAGTGTTCGAAATCCCTTCTATTCGGGTAATCCAAAACCCACCCGAATAAGCTGAAGTCTTAGTTTTGGTTGGGATTAGGTGACCCATTCTTCGGGATGGGTCTTGGGTGGATTGAGAGTTGACCAAAAGCCAAGTAAACCGGACCAATTAATGCAATTAACCGAAAATCTACTTGTTGAACACTTCTATAACCTACACTAGAAACTTGTAGAGTTGGAATGTTGGATGCACACATTATACTTTTGGGTAAAGTTTGATACACTTTATAGATGCCTAACCTTATGCATATATATTTTTATTCATAAACAGATAATGTGACAGAGAAGAAGCTTAGTTTAGGTGAGATGTTGAATGGGGCTCGTCTTGTAACAGCTCCGTATATACTTAAATTCCGGGTAGATAAAGATGTTCAAGTATTATGCAATAAGACACTGACCAAATCAGACATTTCTAAGTTCAGAAATGCGATAGAAAAAGATTACTATGTGCAGCTGTATTATGACGACTTGCCAATTTGGGGTTTCGTTGGGTTGGTTCACCGAGAATACGAAGATGAACAAAGATTTAAGACCAAGAGCAAGAACAAGTATTTCCTTTTCACACATTTTGAGTTTGAAGTATTTTACAATAAGGATCGTGTTATTGAGGTCCTTTTATGAACACGTCAAAAATCTGTCGCAGACGTAACCGGCATCGACGACAAGGAAGTTGTTGCAGGGTTTACATACTCCGTTAAGTGGTCGGTTACAGAACAGTCTTTTGATAAGAGAATGGAGAAATACATCGGTTCTATGTTTTTACCACATCACATGTCTGTGCATCGCGGCTCAATTACAATCTCGTCTATTACAATCCTCATACTTATCGCCTGCTTGCTAACGTTTTACTTGCTAGTCCTTCGCAAAGACATTTCCAAGTATAGATTCTATTCTATTAGCCAAACACAAGTAATAATTTCTTCATAATTATGTATGTCTACTAACACGTCTTATATTGTGTGTCTCTTAATGAAAGGTACTCAAACGATGTGGAAGAGAATCAAGAAGAGACGGGATGGAAGAACATCCATGGTGACGTTTTTAGATTCCCGCAACATAAGTCATTATTTGCTGCTGCTATTGGTTCCGGCACCCAGTTGCTCGTATTGTCAGTATCTCCAAAAAAAAAAACAATAATAATAATAAATAAATAAATACTCCCTCCGTCCTAAAATAATTGTCCTATTTGACTTTTAGGAGTCTTTCTTTTACAACTTTGACTTTAAATATTCTTGTTTGTGTTACATAATACTTGATGAAATTTATATGAATATATTAGGTTTTAAACGTGCTTTTATATAATTCTCACCAAATATTATACAACAGAAACACAAACAAAAATATTTAAAATCAAAGTTGAAAAATAAAGACTTCAAAAGTTAAACTGGGACAATAATTTATGGAGGGAGTAATACTAATTGAAAATGACCTCCTTATTTAATTGCAAGTAACCAAAAGATAGAACTTTTAATTCTATACTTTTGCAGGATTGTAGCAATTCTAGTTATGGGACTCAGGGGTCTCTTTCAACCGTATGTTCAAGGAGTATTTTGGAATGCACTTGTAATTGTATATGCAATTACATGTGTGGTTTCAGGATATACATCTGTTTCTCTATATTCCAAACTCGAAAGATCCAATTGGGTATATAATTTATTCACAAATATAATTTCTAAATTATAAATTAATTTATCCATATAATGATCTTGAATTTTTGCTTGACAGATGAAGAACCTGTTGCTAACCGGAGGGTTATATTTGGGGCCTTTGTGTCTTACATTTAGTTTCTTACATAGTGTGGCCATATTTTATGGAACAACTATTGCATTGCCATTAAGAGCGATAATCATGTTATCTCTTGTGTGGATAATTTTAGCATTACCGTTGCTTCTTTTAGGAGGAATTTTTGGTAAAAACAGAACATCGGATTTTCATGCTCCTTGTAGAACCGCAAAATGTCCTAGAGAGGTTCCTCACCTGCGTTGGTACAGGGGTCTCGTCCCTCAGATGTTTTTAGCGGGAATATTGCCATTTAGTGTCGTCTTCATTCAACTTTTCTACGTATTTGCAACAGTTTGGGGCCATCGCATTTACATACTTTATGGTATTCTGTTTGTCGTCTTCATTCTACTTCTGATCATAACTGCTTTAGTGTCAGTAGCTTTCACATACTTCCAGCTAGCTGTTGAAGATCATGAATGGTGGTGGAGGTGCGTTTAACTAATCAATTGGTGTTTAACAGCATCAATTTTTATACTTTTAGTATTATAGTTTATTGTAGTGGCGGATCTAGGATTCGTAGTTACAGGTGTTGTCACTAGTTAAAAGCTCAAAAAAGTTACACTGTTCAATGGTGTCACAAAAAAAAAAAAAAAAAAAAAAAAAAAAAAATTTACACTATCTAGTCGTATCACTGCTAAAAAGCTCAGAAAAATTTCCACTGTATCGCGTATTTCACTGGTAGCCCGTGCTACCACTGGAATCATAATAGATCCGCCCTTGGTTAATTGTATGGGCTAATTTGTGCTATTTGTTTGGAACAGGGCATTTTTGTGTGGTGGGTCTACAGGATTGTTTATATATGGTTATTGCTTTTACTATTATTTCTGGATATCAGACATGAGTGGTTTCATGCAAACTTCCTTTTTCTTTGGCTACATGGCTTGTGTTTGCTATGGCGTATTTCTCGTACTTGGAAGTGTGGCTTTCCGCGTGTCATTGTTCTTCGTTCGTTACCTGTATGCTGCTATAAAATGCGACTAATAGGTAAGTTGTAATGTACGTACTTGATGTTCAGAAAGACGATATTTTTAGTTGTACTTAATTGGGAAACATATATATTTATATTTGCACGATGATAATGAAAGAGCAATATACTCTACAATTGTATTATACTTCCTTCGTTCCATAAGGGCAGTCTTATTTGACTTTTTGTTGGATTAAAATATATTAATGAATTATTTAATTTACCCTTCATTTAATGTTGTTATAAAGACTAATTAAAAAATTAATTGCTATATTTAATGTTATATTCTCAATAGTAGAATTGACATATTGGAACTTTAATGATTTTTTTATGGTTATTTTAAGTCAGGGACATAATTTTGAGGAAAAAAAAAAAAAAAAAAAATAGTAAGTGGACAGTTTTTATGGGACGGAGAGAGTAGTATATGGTACATATTTATATATATATATATGCGAACCTATATACTTATATATGTGAACATATATACTTATGTTTGCGAAACATATATACTTATACTACTATATACTATATTACTCAGTTGTGTTTGATATGAAAAATATTATGCGGGTCTTTCATATTTTTTTATGTGGCTTCGAGTTTAAAGCTTAATGTGGCCAAATCTAATGTGCATGTTATTGGAGTTTTGGAGTACGGTTGTTTGCTAGGTCACGATTAGTTTTACCAGGGTCGTCTTAACAATTTAAAGGCCCTAGACAAAAATAAAAATGGGCCTACATATACGTTAAAGTTTTTTACTGCGCATAAAAAATAATACTCCAGTTTATCTACTTACATTGTATTTAACTATTAAAAATAAGGTATTTTTAACTTTAATTGACAATTTTTTATTTGATTTAATTAAATTTATTGTGAAAAATATTTACATATTCGAAATTTTGGACTCTTCGAAGTTTTTAGGCCCTAGGCGGTTGCCTATCTTGTCTATGCTCAAAGATACCTTTGAGTTTTACTATTTTGGATTACCTATGAAGTAAGAAGATGACTTGGATTAGATGGTCTAATGTTATTGCCTCTTGTAATAAAGGGTGTTAACTGTGACGAGTATCAAAGCATTTAATCATGTTCTCATTTAAAAATGGAGATGGATATTAAGCATCTCCCTAACTCTTTATGGGCGTATGTTATTATGTCGGTTATGGAACGGATGAAATATTTGGTTCCAGTTTTATGGGTAAAAGTGTGTGAACGAATATTATGAATGCTATAAGCATATTCATAATATAAATGTCATCCCTTTACATTCGTTGAGGAGAAAAGTGGGTAATGAAAATTCTATTAAGTTTTGGAAAGATCATTGGATAGGTAACATATATTAATAGGCTTGCACATTTGGACTCCAATGTAAATTGTTCGTTAGCTGAGAGTGAACTTACGGCTAGTGTTGTGTAAGAGTGAATAACCTTGAGTTGATACCCGTAACCCTCTATTTACAGGGTCTGAAATCTGATCTGTAAGGACGTGATTCTAGTCCGTACAAATATATCATTCATTTGTATCCATCGAAATTCACTCGTACGGATGCTCATGAACAATGGTTTTTACATTTGTAAACATATGTTTGATTATTTAGTAATACAATAAACGTAACAAACGATAACCAAACATATACAAAGTACCAATGTCCAATTACATACGCAAATGTCTAATGAATTAAGAACTTACAAGTTATGCACCAACAAACTCCATAGCTTTTACGAGTTGTGATCAAAGTGTAGAGTCGACTAATCATGTTCTGTTTGGACGTCGCTTCTCAAGTTTGGTGTAGAGTGAGGCGCTGAGTTGGTTGTAACTAACATATTTTTAACTCGTGGTCGGATTGGATGTTATCATTCAAGCCATTAGAGTAGTTTAGATATTTGTTATTGTTGCTCTTCTACTTGGATGTTATGTAGATATAGGAATGACAATGTTTTCTACAACCATTCGTTGAAGAAATCCGAGCTTTTCGACTTTATATATAATTTTTTCTTATTTTTGTATTAGATTAGAGGTCAATGCAATTTTTCTTGTATTTCTTGGCTTTTTAAACCTTTATAAGTGGTTTGTTTCACTTGTCTCGTTAGAGAAAGGCAGCGAAGTGGAGCCTTTCTTATCTAGAGGTAGACGTTTTTTTATTTAGAAAATTTGCAGTTAATTTTTTTTGTAAAGCTAGTTTCAAGAATTCACATTTTAATCTACGACAAGCGCTTTAATATTTTTTTTTTCGAAAAGCAACGATTTTATTAATAAAAACTCAAACGGGCCAAGCAATTAGCCCGACCCATTACAATATTACATACACGAATGTTCCTGTTACAAATTTAGTTGATGAGAACGCAACATTTGTGAGAATTATAACAAGTACATTAAGATTACAACATAAAGAGTACACGATTGATTACAAACAATACACGAGCGGATTTGAAATCCATTGTAGCCATTCGATTTTCTTCTTCTTAAGTCTTGCACCAATCCATTCAAAAGATTTGAGTTGCACTTCCATTAAATCCGTAGGACCGTTCCAACATTTATTCGCGAGCACTTTGTTGTTCCTTTTTTCCAAATCAAATAAGCGGTTGTCCATTCCATAGTTTGTCAAATGGTTGAGCCCAAGGTTGAATACCACAAAAAGCTTCGTTTATACTAAGGTTTGAAACCAGTCTCAAATTCCACTTATAAATTCTCTCCCAAATATCCAACACATGAGGACAAAGAATTAAAGAATGGTCAATAGATTCAATACCGTCATCACAAATAGGGCATCGAACGGAGTCCAAATCAATACCTCCTATCGAGTTCGGTACGAGTCGGGATCCGTCTTTTTAATATTCTCCACATTGACACTTCTAATTTCAAAGGTATTAAGCAATTATTCAAAGTAGCTTTTTGTACGTAACAGTTGTTACCAGAAATCAGTCTTTCATCAATTAAACTCGTCATTTTTTTGGTAGTAAACATACCGTTACCCGCAAGTTTCCATTCCCACGAATCTTTTGCGCCTGCATGTTTTTGATACGCGTGTAATAAACCTGTCAGGATGTCAAAATCGTTACCAGCTCGCCCAAATAAACCCCGCTGCCAACACAAGTTAGTGTGACAGCTCCCGTTGACCCATTGAACTCGATCTTTAACAGTCGCGTCCTGCTGCACTTCGAGGTGAAAAAGTCTGGAATTTTTTTTTAAGAGTTACATCACATAGCCATTGATCCTTCCAGAAGCTTGTATCAGATCGATCACCAATCGTCTTGGTGAAAGAGTTGCTAAAAGAAATACCTGTTTTATCAACATCACTAATTCACGTAATATATTTTGCCAAACCTCACCTAATCCGTTTGACCTAGAAGGCCCACTGGAAAGATGAAGCCCGAAAACACCATGTATGCTTTTAATTACAGTAATCCAAAGTGAATTTGGCTCGGTATTGGCCCGCCAAATCCACTTCCTTAAAAGAGCAAGATTTTTTGAACGAAGAGAGTCAATGTTTAGACCCCCTTCACCATAAGGTAAACGAGAGTCTTCCCATTTGAACCAACTAATTTTTTGACACTCACCCTACCCGCCCCAAAATAAATTTCTACGAATACTCTCAAGATTTTTAATTACACTCAAGGGCGCACGAAAGAGAGATAAGTAATATAACGGTAACGTATTAAGGACCGATTTCACTAACGTTAACCTTCCACCAAAAGAAACTGTTTTTGCTTTCCAATTCGCGAGTCTTGAGTTAAACTTATCAATTACGAACAATAGGTAACCCGAGATATTTAAATGGGAATTCACCAACCCTACATCCCACACGAAGAGGCATAAGATCAATTTCAAATAAATTAACTCCCAAACCGAAGATATGCCTTTTATGATAATTGATTTTTAAACTTAACACCTTTTCAAAACAATTTAATAGTTTCATGAGGTTACAAATTTTGACGATTCCATTCCTAGAAAAATGGTGCCGTCCGCGTATTGGAGATGTGAAAGTTCAACCCCATTGTATAAACCAACATCAATCGCCTTTTTAGTTAAAAGGTTCAAACCTTCCGCTGCAATTATAAATTAAAAAGGGGAAAGTGGACATCCTTGTCTACCTCCACGTTCGATAGATAATTCATTCGTAGGCAACCCGTTAACTAAAACGGATATCAAGGTGGAATTTAGACAAGCTAAAATCCATTTTCTCCAACGCTCCCCGAAACCCATTCTTTTCATAATGTCTAACAAGAACTCCCAACTAAGACTATCAAAAGCCTTCGCAAAATCCACCTTGAAAACGAGACTTTTCTTTTTATTTTTCTTGAGAAACTCGATAGCTTCATTCGCGATGAGCGCCCCGTCAAGAATAAATCTACCCTTCACAAATGCGTTTTGTTCCATTCCAATGAGATTAGGAATAACTCTTTTAATACGATTCAAAGAATTTTTGCAATGATTTTATAATAGCTTCCGATTAAGCTAATTGGTCGATAGTCATTTAAGCTATCAGTAACTTTAGGAACGGGTGTGACAAATGACGAGTCGCAACCTTGAGAAATTTCGCAATTTTCTCAAAACCTATTAACTGCCCTTGGAAGATCATCTTTAATTAAATCCCAATACATCTTATTAAACTTGAACTTGAACCCGTATGGACCGGGTGCTTTCGAAACCCAACATACAGAAACCGCTTCAAGTATCTCTTTTTCTGAAAATTTTTCTTCCAAAATAGCAATTTGATCAGCAGATAACCGGTTAGTTAGGGGCTGATTTTTGCTACTTCTCATCCTGTCGTGATTTAGCGCACTTTCAAGACCCGAGAAATTAATAGAACAATTAAGCAATAAATAAAGACACAAGATTTACGTGGTTCGGCGTGAGGCCTAGTCCACGGGCTGAAGCAGGGAAGGATTTTATTAGCAAATATGACAAACTCGAGGTTACAATGTATCACTCAATCTAGGATCTAAAATACTAACAAAGTATTTAGACTGCTCACTAGATTATAACACTTCCCTCTTAACTCGCTCGTATAGAATTTTGATTAACAATTCTATACCTCACTCTTTTCTCTATACTACTTTTACAAGAGTTAATTAAACTCTTTCCAGTATGGGATGATTCTCAAATGAAATCCATGCACTTTCTTTTATAGTTGAACTTTGTATGTTAAGAAGAAGACTTCAAATTGAGTACTCCTTCCATTTATCAAGTTGTTGTCAAGTTGTAAACAAGTTGTAAGTTCTAGTGCATCCCCCTTTCTTTGACTTGTAAAACCAATATGTATGCAATTTGAATTTGACATCTCAAATATAACTCATAACATAGTTGGCCTTCTAGAGTTTGTAAGATAAAAGTTTTCATGCATGTATCTAGGCTTCATTCTAATGTGAAAGCAAGTTGGAATTGAGTCAACATATAACATTGTAGGCTTGACCAAGGTAGAATCCAACATATCCTCATATTATTTGAATTATTTTTCAGAAAAAGAGATTTATAATGGTGTATTGATTGATAAAAGGGTTTTTCAAGATATTTCAAGTAGAAGGAAATTTTCACACATGGATGCAACTCTAGATTGATGTCAGTAATCATAACACAAGTATGTATAAATGCATCAACAAAGTGTAACAATTGTGGATCTTTTATTAGTTGGCTTCTTTTTTTTTTTTTTTTTTGACTTAACACAGACGGTTGATGTAGCGACCCGACCAAATCGTCATTGACGGCGCCGACTACTTAAGTCTCGTTACGTGGTCGTAGTCCCTATATGAGACTCGTTTGACCAAACTTATGTCGCATTCTTTTGAAACGTATCATGCTTGCAAAGTTTATTTTACCAAACAGATCGACAATGAGTTTAAGTGTACAAAAGTTGTAAAGTGTAAATGAAATAACTTGCGACATAATTAGTTTAAAATCACAGTTTGCTATAAATAGCGAAAGTATGTAAACAACATGTTTGAATCCAAAGGTGCTATCACTAGCGTATGTATGTATGTATGCTTGACCCCAAGCAAGAAATCAGAGTGTATGCATGCATGCTTGACTCCAAGCAAGTATGAGTGTACGCGGAAGCATGTATCAAATAGCCAAGTATGAACTTGAGAAACATATAGAAAACTGTCAACGAAAAACGTTGGTGAAATCATAGATGTATTAGTAAATGTTATATTTTGAACCACAAGATTTAGTATTTCCAATATGTTGATTATCCAAATCGTTTGCATTCCAAAAGTTTGTTCGCGAGCACCCAATTATCAAGACTTAACGTTTCCTTCCATAGAACCCCATCACAATAGTGTTAGAGCATACACTGTTTCTCGAAAATATATTTCATCTGTAGACGGTAGCGAACCGTCCGTAATGAGGGTTTGTCAAACCCGTATGGCCACACAATATAAGTTCTCGCTTACACCCTACAAGTGTAACTAATGATAATCGAATTGAGGATTTTTGTTCTAACTCGCTGTGGAATGTTTGTTTCATCGTACTTGTGTTCAAAGTATAAAAGTAAGTAGTACAAAATGTAACAAAGTATATGTTTCTCAGCCCACAATTTAAAAGCATAAAAAGTTGTTGAAAAAGTGGGACTATGATCTCACCTCGAGTGCACGAGTATAAAAGTACTTCACAAAGTAAACGTGTGCATGAAAGTTGCTTAGCTTTGACCTAAACAAGCAAGTTGTATCAATTAACCGGTTACGACACAAGGTCGGGTGAAATGTGTTCAATTAGTCCTATGGCTCGTTACGACTCGATTAAATATAGCATGTGAATCAATTTGTCAAGTTTCATGCAAGATACAAGTATAGAAACAAGTTAGGAAGATTGCACAATCATTTGGTTAAGTTTGACAAAAAGTCGAACTTCGGTCGGTCAAAGTCAACGAAAAGTCAACACATTCGGGTCGGGTCCCGAACTATTTTTCTGAGGTTTTTAATCATATATGAGCATGTTGGTCAAGTTTCATGTTAATCGGAGGTGCGTAGCATAGTTAGAATTAAACGAAAAACGACAATTTTGGACAGCCCCTGATAGTTCATCTGGACGACGTCCAAAATGGCTGGACGGCGTCCAGTATTGAAGGCCTGGACGGCGTCCAAAAGGCTGGACGGCGTCCAAGTCTGAAGGGCTGGACGGCGTCCAAGAATCTGGACGGCGTCCAGATCTGTATCCAGGCCCTGTTTTGCTGCAACAAAGAAATGCAGAACCAAAACTCAAACAATCCCAATTTATGACCCGCAATTAATCAAAACATGTATCTTATATCATCGGGAAGGTATTTTGACAAAGGATACAACTAACCACATATCATCAATCGAGTTTATCATTTACAACAACAAAAACCTCGTCAAGAGATCGTTAAATGTTCATAATCAAAGTCTCAAGTTCGCAAAATGCATTTCATGATTCGGGAATCCAATTTATACATATGATATGCCGTTTTGAAGGTAACGAAACATACAATACAACTAAACACTTACTAACAATGTTTCATGGCATTCAAATCATCAAAAGTCCATTTTAAGAGCTATCAAACCCTAACCAAGAATCACAAAATCAATAATCATGTTAGTGATGTTTTTCCAAATCAACCTACACACCAAATTGAAGCTAGTGATACTAGTAACACAATTAAAACATGAACTTTAACAATTTAACAACATTAACTCATCCAAAATCAAAGATTTAGCACACCCATTTCAATTGTTCATACTAGTTACTCAAAACAACAAATCGAGCAAGTAAATCATATATTCATGCTAGACACGAGCCATAGACACTAACTAACACCATTTCAAATCAAAAACACGAATTTAGAGAAATCTAGAGTTTTAGAAATGTTACCCAAACGAGATGAAGTTGGTATCAAATTGTAGAGGATGAAGAGAGGATTCCAAATACGTAATTTGTTTTGATGTTGGCCTTCTAGATCGAATTTAGATGATGAATGATTGAATTGGGTAATTGTGTGTGTGTTCTTGCTAGAGAGAAAGAGAGAGAGATGGAGATGATTGAATGGTAGTGATTGGGGTGGACTAGTTGACCTAGTCAACTAGTTTGCCCCGTGTCAATTTTAGTCCCTCGAGTTTAGAAGCGGGTGCGGGATTTTACCGAACGAATATTTTGAAAACGCTCGAGTAACGAGTGATGTTATAATTAAATAACGGAAATATTATGAACGTTAGTCAACGAAAACTACGAATTTAGATAACGGAAGATATTATCTAAAAAAAAAAAGACGGTCGTTAAAATAATTTAACGGAAAAATGCGGGATGTTACATTACCTACACCTTAAAAGAAATTTCGTCCCGAAATTTAGTTGAAAGTAGTAGTCGTTGTTCCTTCATCGAGATCGTGCATTGCCCATTCTACGGATAAGTGAAAGTACTTCATCGGGCATTTCAACGAACTTTGACAGTCGGGGTTTTACGTTGTTTCAGAGTTTGGTTTCATGATTCAAAATTTCAACCGGTTCTCCTAGGAAGGAAAGTTTGTCATCGATAGTAGGTTCGTCGAAGAGGGTAACAAGTCCTGGTTTCGCAAGGCACGTCTTTAAGTTTGATACGTAGAATGTGGGATGTACGGAGACTCGAATAAGTTGAAAAGTCTAAACGGCTAGTAACGAGTCCGAAACGCCCCAGGATTTTAAAAGGTTTTGTGTATCGCGGATTTAGCTTCCTACGTTTCCCGAAACGGATTGCACCTTCCTAAGGTGCGACTTTTAACGTTACGCGATTACCCACTTGGAATTCGAGAGGTCCACGTCTAACATCGGCATAGCTCTTTTGGCGACTACGGTCCGTCTTGAGCCTTTCTTGGATTTGAACGATCATAACGGTTATCTCATGAATGAGTCCGGGTCCGGTGGTTTGCATGTCAACTACTTCGGTTCAACAATTTAGAAAATGACAATTGTGGCTATACGAGTTCTCGAAAGGTGTGGCGTTAATACTCGAATGAAAATTATTGTAGTACTAGAATTCGGCTAAAGGCAAATACTTTTCTCAAGTGAATTTGAAGTTGATAACGCAAATTCGTATTACAGTTTTCAAGGTTGAATTGTACATGTGCTTTGTTCGTCGGTTTGTGGATGATACGCGATACTCATGTCTAAACGTGGTCCCGAGACTTTTGTAAGGCACTCCTAAATCTAGAAGTGAAACGAGGATCTCGATCCGAAACGAGGTACAGTTCTTTTAAGATACATTTGAACAAGCTTGTTAGGCCCTGAAAACGTTTGTTAGAAAAAGTTTCTGTTTTCTCAAGAATTTCGCGTCGCGGAAGATTTATCGGTTTTCGAAAACGTTCGTTAGGACTATTCACCCTGCAGTGAATACTAGTATAACGTGAAGAGTCTCTCTCAATTGAGAATGTAGAATAAAGATTTCCTTATACGGAAGTACGAGTGTAATGCGAGAGAAGTTTCCGCCTCGATGTGAGCATACCAAACAGTTTGTAGTTCGTCGATAAAACTGTGTGAAAACGAGATAGTATACACGTGTAACATACGTCTGATGTTGAAAGAATTTGCCATTCATTTGGAAGCATAAATATGGTTCGACAATAATCGAAGATGTGTCCCGGGTATGGTTGTTATCAGTATTCTCGGAGTTTTCGGATGTTCAAACAAGAAAAATGAAGTCATGTACATGGCACATGGTGGTGATTAGGTTGATTGAGTCCAATCACCATCACGAGTCATTAGAACTTTGGTATGACTTACCGTAATATAACCACGTTGATCGAGTGTCGTTATATTACGCTAACTCATACCTCCATTCTCACATCACTCTATAGATTCAAGTTCGTATAATAGTGAAGTTTTAAAACGAACAAAGTGTAACGATGTCTCTAACGTGACTCGTATTGAATCGAAAGAATTAGTGCAACTCTAAAGAAGCGTTCCCTGAGGGAAGTGTATAAATGATTGTTCACGTCAATGCGATTCAAGTCAAACAATAATGTATTCCGGTACGAGAAGTGTAACAAATCATGATAACGAATAGTACGCAACCGTAGTGATAAATAGTGATGACGATACTCACCTAGAGTAGTGATGGTAGTAACACGAAATAGTAGATAATAAGAAACACTGGTGGGAAACCGATAGTAAGTTGAAACGGTGGCGAATAATAATCCGGGAGACAGAGTTCCCGAACAAGTGTGACTAATGAAGTCGTCGTCATCCATACGCGTATGAATCATGAATTTACGCATGTTACCAGAAAGTTGCAGAATACGAGTTCGTATGATGAAAACTTGGTACCATTAAAAAGTTTGCCTAAGAATGATTCAAGTATAATGCACAAATAGTCAAGTAAGTGCTGTCTATAGCAAATGTATGTCAGAATGCAATGATTAACTATCCGGTTGTAGTCTAGATTCACTAATGCGTCCTAACGACTCTGTCAGACACACTAATGCACATCCTAGTTCCCTACAACCAACGCTCTGATACCATCTGTAGCGACCCGACCAAATCGTCATTGACGGCGCCGACTACTTAAGTCCCGTTACGTGGTCGTAGTCCCTATATGAGACTCGTTTGACCAAAATTATGTCGCATTCTTTTGAAACGTATCATGCTTGCAAAGTTTATTTTACCAAACAGATCGACAATGAGTTTAAGTGTATGATGTGGTAGCGTGGGGGTACGAAATAGTACTATATTTTTACTACGAAATACGTTACAAATTACACAAGTTTTAATTATTTATTTACAAATGGGATATACCTAAACCTTGCTACAACACTATAGGCAGTGTACCTAATCGTAGAGTAGTATAGTTTTTAGTAAGTCCGGTTCGTTCCACAGGGAGCGGGCTTATTGCACACTATATTTTTAAACAACTATATTTGTATAAAATATATATAATTATATATAATAATATATAAAAGGGGGTTTACCGTTTAATGACCGGTTTGTCGATTTATATTTTAAGCGAAGCGTATAGTAAATGACGATAAATAACAATATAAAATAAATAACAATAATTAAAATGACAATAAATAAAAGTACGAGGAAAAATGAAATAAAATATATTATGCTTATTTAAGCTTCCGTAACCATGATGTTTGACGTGTTGATTTTAAGTTTTATGCCCATGGGTTAATTGTCCTTTGTCCTGGATTATTTAATATGTCCGTCTGGTTTTTGTCCATAACAGTCCATCGGTCATAAATTTAAAGTGCGAGTGTCCTCGTCAAATTATCCTTATACCCGAAGTCAAATATTCCAACTAATTGGGGACTTAAACTGTAACAAGGTTTTAATACTTTGTTTAATAATTACACCAGGATATCGACTGCGTGTAATCCAAGGTTTAATACTTTGTTAACAATTACGCCAAGTGTCCTTGTACATAATTTCACCCCTGTTTTAATAATTCCATAGACTATTAATTCATTCCCGTGTCCGGTTAAATGAACAATTATTCGTACATATAAATATCCCGCCCATCGTGTCCGATCGAGTGTATATGGTTATTTATAGGTACGTTCAATTGTAAATCTTTATATTAAAATTAACAAACTATCATTTAGTTAAACAAATATAAAGCCCATTAATAGCCCATAGTCTAATTTCCACAAGTGTCGTTCTTTTGTCCAAACCCCAATTATGGTACAAAGCCCAATTACCCAATTTTAATATTTTTAGCCCAACATCATGATTACTTCGTCTTAAATAAGAATAATAATAACTTAAGTACGAGACATTAATTTAAAAAGGAGAACATAGCTTACATTGATTATTTATCGCGTAGTGTTACACGGACAGAGCTCCGACTTTAAAACCCGTAAAATAACCTTTGCATAACCCAAAACTAATCTAATATAAAACTACACTATACTATATATATATATATATATATATATATATATATATATATATATATATATATATATATATATATATATATATATATATATATATATATATATATATATATATATATATATATTTTATTATTTATGTTACAGAGGAAGAGATATATGAATATGGTGTTTAAACTCGGCCAGAATTCGTTGCATTTATAGGACATTTTTGAAATTTCAAACTCCGCGAGTCGTGGAGTTTTAAGCCTTCAAACTCCGCGAGTCGTGGAGTTTGATTTTTCAGCTCACAATTTTTTGGATCTTAGCTTGTCGACGTAATTAAATAATAATATAATATATAAATAATTTTAAGAATTATTTAAATATTATATTTTATTTATGTGCATAGTTGACTTGTAATTTTTGCACCGTTGCGTCGCGCGTTGAGAGTTGACTCATGTCCCGGTTCCGGATTTTCGAACGTCCTTGCGTACAATTTAATATCTTGTACTTTGCGTTTTGTAACTTGTACTCTTGTCATTTTTAGACGTTTTTCATCAATAAATTGAACCTTTTGAATTGTATCTTGTACATTTGAGCTTTTTGGACGTTTGTGTCTTCAAATCTTCGTTTTCGCCTTTTGTCTTCGCACTTATTTATTTAAACAATTACAATGAAAATATAATACAATTACATATGAAAACCTATTATTTAGGAGGGATATTGCTATGAAATATATGTTCCTTTTTAGCCTTATCAAATATCCCCACACTTGAGCGTTGCTTGTCCTCAAGCAATACAGAACTTGAAATAAAAACATACATGAATCACTTTTTTATTCATCACACTTTGTACATCAGTGATTTTGATATGGTGGTATAAACAATGATAGTAACGATAGAACCATGGTTAAAGGTGGGTGTGTCATCCACAGTTGCCTCGGGTTTAGGTCAACGACACTTGCAATCAAATAGCCGATTTACTTTCGGTTTCCAAAGCAAAGTGCACATTTGAAAGGCGGTTTACAGTCCCACATGACTATGAAAATGTAGATCCTTAAGGAAATTGGATCTTTATGAATATATTTGATCTTTTGAAAATTCAATCTAGCTTTTACCCTAGATAAGTTTTCCCGAATAACCCTTTACCGGTGTTTGCAAAATATTTTTGTGGGTTATGTGGGTTTCAGATTTGAAAATTTTAGCTCAACACTTGTGGTTTTGTGTTACCCACTTGCTAACCTTGTATTAGGAAAGCAACACGTCTAGTTTACTTGTCCCGTATATTACCTTTCGGCAAACTACCGTCCGGTTGTAAAGGAAAGTGATGAACAAGCAACTATTAAGGCAATGTCCCGTGACATGCTTTTGATTATGGTCTATAAACGTGTCGGATGCTATTACTATCCTTTGTAGGAGCAATAGTAAAGATCATCCTATGATTTTTCAGTCTGGCACAAGGTCTTGTCTTTGACCATGCTATGCAACCACCGTTCTTACGGTTGACACCCGATTTGGTTCAGGTGACCTAATGAATTCCAGGTGAATTCTTAGGATTTTACGTTCAATGGTAATGAACGCATTGAAAATAGGGTTTTCAGAAAACAAATCGGTTTATAATTTTGATCAAAATATTTTCTCGTTCAAGCTCGAGTTTAGATATCATTGAATTCCATGAGTTTGAATTCTCAATCTTTAAGGTCAATCTCAAGGATTGAGTAATATCAGGCTTAAAAGCTGATTTTTAATCTTTAAGGAGATTATCCTTTCTGGGGATCTGATTTATTAGTCTTATCCAGCTAATTTGCATGGTGCCCCCCCCCCATTGTACAAGATAAATCCTTCTCATGGTTAGGATAAATCTGACCACTTGGCGACCCTGTTTGATGCTGAGGTCCGTGGATTTCCTGCTGATTTTAGAGATGACTTTTCTAGATTTTTCGTCAACCTACAGCTGTTCTGGACGACAACTTCATGACCTAAATCAAGAAGCGCGTGTCTTTTTCGGAAGACTTTACTTCCTTTAAATGATGGAATTGATTCATCGTGTAGATCCATCTTTCATTACAGTAAATCGAGTAAAACAGTTAATTTAGTCCAAAACAAAAGCACCTGCAATAAACTTTACAGAAACATGTGATAGATAGTTTTTAATTGAATAACTTGGCACATTCTCCCCACATTTAGTTTCTTTCTTTGCCTTTTTATTCTCCTTTATTCCATTTTAAATGAATTCAATCGTTTTAGGGTGTTTCTCAATTTATGTCCTTTCTGAGGTAACGATAATTTCGGTATTAACACCTAGTTTTCATCGTTTATAAATATGTATAAACATGATTTTGACTTCATTTAGTTGAAATTTTTTCAAATTTTCACAAAATTTGGCAAATAAAACCAAGTGTAAACCCGAGAGAATTTATAACCCTTCCCCACACTTAAGATCATGCAATGCCCTCATTTGCATGAAATCAGACTATAATTATAAATTCATGAGGGTGATTAGTGTAGAAAGTAGTTAAAGATACCATAAAATTGCAGGATGATAGATGGTGCACCTCATCGTTCATTCCTTCTTGTTTTATCACACATGTTTTTTTTTCAAAAACGGTTGCTTTTCTGAACTGTTTGATAATTTTTGAAAATACGTCTTTTACCCTAATTTATTATGCATGTTTATTAACGAGTTATGCACTAACCCGAACCCCTAATTTAACGTTAAGTGGGGTTAGACTTCCCCACACTTAGCTGACGACATGTGAAGTCGGTAGAATAAGTTCCATGAATTAGAGTAGTGAGCCAATTATTTACATCTCGGGTGGTGTATAATATATCAATGGGTTTAAAGTTTAGACCCACCCGATCGTCACTACTTAATTCTTTTTTAAGTGTAGCTTTTAGTAAATGGATATGTCTCTTTTCTGGTTCTTGGTCAAATGGATCGATATACACCGACATACTTATATCTATAGGGTGGACAATTCCTAACATTTCCTTCCGTTTATTCTCGACGTCAAAGTTTTCACCTCTATTACCCAATTGGGTGAAATTCGAGGTGTCATTATCTATTACAGCTCGTAGTTCATTTCTGGTAGATGACTCGTCTATTGAGAATATTGGGTTGGAAGGTTGTGAGATGGTAAAATTCGAGATCGAAGCAAATTCTTCTTTTTTAACGGTCCTTATTGGTCCCACCACTTTGGTCTCGGGGGTAAAATTTTCAACGTTATTGTTTTTCCAAGAGTACCAATTTGTCACCCTTACTTCTTTTTCATCTATTGATGGATCAATGATTTCGTCGGTAGAGGCTAATGTGTCGATATGTTGTGAAATTGGTAAGACTGAATAAAAAGTATCATCGGGATAATTGGTGATTTCGGAGCTCTCGAATTCATCAAAATTCGATGATATGAGATTTTCTTGCACACGACTCCTCAGATCAACAGGTGTGTAGTCTGATAGAGTTTCAGCTTGCCGGTTTACAAACTCTCTCATTTGTTCATTTTGAGCATTGAGTTCTTCGAGTTTGATTTTCATATTGTCTAATAAATTTTCAGACACGTAATTTTCCTCGTCTACTGGTTGTTGAGTTTGGATATATTCTTGGGAATAATCCCAATTTGAATTGTATTCTTCATAATCATTCCATTCAGGTTCCGTGGGTGCGTAATTTTTCATAGGAACATAATAATAACATTCCCATGTTGAGTGATAATCTCCACAGATTTCACAACCAGTTATTGTTTCGTCATTCGTGATCCAAGATTGACCGAACGAATTGTCATCAACACTCGTTTGAGAGTATTGATTTAATTGATTTTGGATATCAAAAAGAGTTTCCATAGCCTTGTTTTCAAAATTTTCCATTTTATTGCGATGGCCAAATTTTAGCTACAATGTGGTGCATTTACTAATTATCCTATTAGTTATAAAAATAGAAAAACTTATATAAGTTGTCCAATTAATAGACTTTTCTGCTTTTGCCCACGTTTCGAATAGCCAAAAGATGCAGCAGGGAGCCAGAACCCTTTAAATCGGAAGCTCACAACTCAGCCACTAACAAATCCAACTATTACTACGAAGCAGAAAATTGTCAACGTCCATTAATTTAACCACTTAAATAATTTTTCTTTCTGTTTGAGATATTAGATAAGAAATAGAGAAAATTTCTAAGTCCTAAAAACTAAAGCGTCGAGAAATAAGAAAGAAAAAGAATGCGCGTCGAAAAACGTCAAAAAAAAAATAAGAAAATAGCGCGTCGTAACTTAAAAAGGAATTAAAAACTAAGAATTAAAAGTTGCGTCTAAAAATATTAAAGCTTAAAAGAAAAACTATATCCTAAATGGTAATAACTTAAAAAGGTACTAAAATATAAAAACGGCGTCGCAAAATTCTAAAGCACCTAAATCTTAGTCTAAAGAAAAAGCACTTAAGGGATTTTACGGCAAAGCCTAAAAATCTAGAAGTAAAAATAACTATGGCAAAAACTAAGTTTAAAACTAAATATGAGCTAAAAATACAAATATTACGCTAAAACGATTAAAAAGGGACAAAATATAAAAATATACAAAAAGTTGTAAAAAGTACAATTTTTATAAAAATATTATTTTTATATTATTTATTTATTAAAACTATTAATTTTACAAATTAATTAAACTAATTTAACTAAAATATATAAATTAAATAAAAAGTAAAAGTAATTATAATAATAATAATTAGTTAGGGTTATAATAATAATAATTAATAATTATCCGTAATTAATGCTGAATTAGGGTTCTGTGTACCCGTGTCAGAGTGTCTCCGCGAGTCGCGGTAATCGATGCAGCAAACCCCGCGAGTCGCGGGGTTCCAAAATTCAACTCTGGTACAGTTTTTAATTCGACGTGTTTTTTTTTTTTTCTGTTTTAAAATCTAAATATTTATATAATAAAAACTTATATAAAAATAGAACTACTTTATAATTTTATAAATAAAAATCGTAAAACTAGATTTATATATATATTTTATTTTTTTTGTTTTCGGTTTTTTTTATTATTATTTTTTTAAATTTGATATTGTTTTTCTAAAAATATATTTATACAAATATATATTAAAAATATAGCGTTTCGCCAAGTCCCCGGCAGCGGCGCCAAAAACTTGATGTGGTAGCGTGGGGGTACGAAATAGTACTATATTTTTACTACGAAATACGTTACAAATTACACAAGTTTTAATTATTTATTTACAAATGGGATATACCTAAACCTTGCTACAACACTATAGGCAGTGTACCTAATCGTAGAGTAGTATAGTTTTTAGTAAGTCCGGTTCGTTTCACAGGGAGCGGGCTTATTGCACACTATATTTTTAAACAACTATATTTGTATAAAATATATATAATTATATATAATAATATATAAAAGGGGGTTTACCGTTTAATGACCGGTTTGTCGATTTATATTTTAAGCGAAGCGTATAGTAAATGACGATAAATAACAATATAAAATAAATAACAATAATTAAAATGACAATAAATAAAAGTACGAGGAAAAATGAAATAAAATATATTATGCTTATTTAAGCTTCCGTAACCATGATGTTTGACGTGTTGATTTTAAGTTTTATGCCCATGGGTTAATTGTCCTTTGTCCTGGATTATTTAATATGTCCGTCTGGTTTTTTTCCATAACAGTCCATCGGTCATAAATTTAAAGTGCGAGTGTCCTCGTCAAATTATCCTTATACCCGAAGTCAAATATTCCAACTAATTGGGGACTTAAACTGTAACAAGGTTTTAATACTTTGTTTAATAATTACACCAGGATATCGACTGCGTGTAATCCAAGGTTTAATACTTTGTTAACAATTACTCCAAGTGTCCTTGTACATAATTTCACCCCTGTTTTAATAATTCCATAGACTATTAATTCATTCCCGTGTCCGGTTAAATGAACAATTATTCGTACATATAAATATCCCGCCCATCGTGTCCGATCGAGTGTATATGGTTATTTATAGGTACGTTCAATTGTAAATCTTTATATTAAAATTAACAAACTATCATTTAGTTAAACAAATATAAAGCCCATTAATAGCCCATAGTCTAATTTCCACAAGTGTCGTTCTTTTGTCCAAACCCCAATTATGGTACAAAGCCCAATTACCCAATTTTAATATTTTTAGCCCAACATCATGATTACTTCGTCTTAAATAAGAATAATAATAACTTAAGTACGAGACATTAATTTAAAAAGGAGAACATAGCTTACATTGATTATTTATCGCGTAGTGTTACACGGACAGAGCTCCGACTTTAAAACCCGTAAAATAACCTTTGCATAACCCAAAACTAATCTAATATAAAACTACACTATACTATATATATATATATATATATATATATATATATATATATATATATATATATATATATATATATATATTTTATTATTTATGTTACAGAGGAAGAGATATATGAATATGGTGTTTAAACTCGGCCAGAATTCGTTGCATTTATAGGACATTTTTGAAATTTCAAACTCCGCGAGTCGTGGAGTTTTAAGCCTTCAAACTCCGCGAGTCGTGGAGTTTGATTTTTCAGCTCACAATTTTTTGGATCTTAGCTTGTCGACGTAATTAAATAATAATATAATATATAAATAATTTTAAGAATTATTTAAATATTATATTTTATTTATGTGCATAGTTGACTTGTAATTTTTGCACCGTTGCGTCGCGCGTTGAGAGTTGACTCATGTCCCGGTTCCGGATTTTCGAACGTCCTTGCGTACAATTTAATATCTTGTACTTTGCGTTTTGTAACTTGTACTCTTGTCATTTTTAGACGTTTTTCATCAATAAATTGAACCTTTTGAATTGTATCTTGTACATTTGAGCTTTTTGGACGTTTGTGTCTTCAAATCTTCGTTTTCGCCTTTTGTCTTCGCACTTATTTATTTAAACAATTACAATGAAAATATAATACAATTACATATGAAAACCTATTATTTAGGAGGGATATTGCTATGAAATATATGTTCCTTTTTAGCCTTATCAGTGTACAAAAGTTGTAAAGTGTAAATGAAATAACTTGCGACATAATTAGTTTAAAATCACAGTTTGCTATAAATAGCGAAAGTATGTAAACAACATGTTTGAATCCAAAGGTTCTATCACTAGCGTATGTATGTATGTATGTATACTTGACCCCAAGCAAGAAATCAGAGTGTATGCATGCATGCTTGACTCCAAGAAAGTATGAGTGTACGCGGAAGCATGTATCAAATAGCCAAGTATGAACCTGAGAAACATATAGAAAACTGTCAACGAAAAACGTTGGTGAAATCATAGATGTATTAGTAAATGTTATATTTTGAACCACAAGATTTAGTATTTCCAATATGTTGATTATCCAAATCGTTTGCATTCCAAAAGTTTGTTCGCGAGCACCCAATTATCAAGACTTAACGTTTCCTTCCATAGAACCCCATCAAAATAGTGTTAGAACATACACTGTTTCTCGAAAATATATTTCATCTGTAGACGGTAGCGAATCGTCCGTAATGAGGGTTTGTCAAACCCGTATGGCCACACAATATAAGTTCTCGCTTACACCCTACAAGTGTAACTAATGATAATCGAATTGAGGATTTTTGTTCTAACTCGCTGTGGAATGTTTGTTTCATCGTACTTGTGTTCAAAGTATAAAAGTAAGTAATACAAAATGTAACAAAGTATATGTTTCTCAGCCCACAATTTAAAAGCATAAAAAATTGTTGAAAAAGTGGGACTATGATCTCACCTCGAGTGCACGAGTATAAAAGTACTTCACAAAGTAAACGTGTGCATGAAAGTTGCTTAGCTTTGACCTAAACAAGCAAGTTGTATCAATTAACCGGTTACGACACAAGGTCGGGTGAAATGTGTTCAATTAGTCCTATGGCTCGTTACGACTCGATTAAATATAGCATGTGAATCAATTTGTCAAGTTTCATGCAAGATACAAGTATAGAAACAAGTTAGGAAGATTGCACAATCATTTGGTTAAGTTTGACAAAAAGTCGAACTTCGGTCGGTCAAAGTCAACGAAAAGTCAACACGTTCGGGTCGGGTCCCGAACTATTTTTCTGAGGTTTTTAATCATATATGAGCATGTTGGTCAAGTTTCATGTTAATCGGAGGTGCGTAGCATAGTTAGAATTAAACGAAAAACGACAATTTTGGACAGCCCCTGATAGTTCATCTGGACGGCGTCCAAAATGGCTGGACGGCGTCCAGTATTGAAGGCCTGGACGGAGTCCAAAAGGTTGGACGGCGTCCAAGTCTGAAGGGCTGGACGGCGTCCAGATCTGTATCCAGGCCCTGTTTTGCTGCAACAAAGAAATGCACGAACCAAAACTCAAACAATCCCAATTTATGACCCGCAATTAATCAAAACATGTATCCTATATCATCGGGAAGGTATTTTGACAAAGGATACAACTAACCACATATCATCAATCGAGTTTATCATTTACAACAACAAAAACCTCGTCAAGAGATCGTTAAATGTTCATAATCAAAGTCTCAAGTTCGCAAAATGCATTTCATGATTCGGGAATCCAATTTATACATATGATATGCCATTTTGAAGGTAACGAAACATACAATACAACTAAACACTTACTAACAATGTTTCATGGCATTCAAATCATCAAAAGTCCATTTTAAGAGCTATCAAACCCTAGCCAAGAATCACAAAATCAATAATCATGTTAGTGATGTTTTTCCAAATCAACCTACACACCAAATTGAAGCTAGTGATACTAGTAACACAATTAAAACATGAACTTTAACAATTTAACAACATTAACTCATCCAAAATCAAAGATTTAGCACACCCATTTCAATTGTTCATACTAGTTACTCAAAACAACAAATCGAGCAAGTAAATCATATATTCATGCTAGACACGAACCATAGACACTAACTAACACCATTTCAAATCAAAAACACGAATTTAGAGAAATCTAGAGTTTTAGAAATGTTACCCAAACGAGATGAAGTTGGTATCAAATGGTAGAGGATGAAGAGAGGATTCCAAATACGTAATTTGTTTTGATGTTGGCCTTCTAGATCGAATTTAGATGATGAATGATTGAATTGGGTAATTGTGTGTGTGTTCTTGCTAGAGAGAAAGAGAGAGAGATGGAGATGATTGAATGGTGGTGATTGGGGTGGACTAGTTGACCTAGTCAACTAGTTTGCCCCGTGTCAATTTTAGTCCCTCGAGTTTAGAAGCGGGTGCGGGATTTTACCGAACGAATATTTTGAAAACGCTCGAGTAACGAGTGATGTTATAATTAAATAACGGAAATATTATGAACGTTAGTCAACAGAAACTACGAATTTAGATAACGGAAGATATTATCTAAAAAAAAAAAAGACGGTCGTTAAAATAATTTAACGGAAAAATGCGGGATGTTACAGTTGAATGCCAAGAAAAGAAAGAAGAAATAGAAAATAGGAAAGCATTATAAGAAAAGTAGAAAAGAAGAAGAAATTAAGAAATATAAGAATGCGGAGAAGAAGAATCCGAAGAGATAAAAAAAAAGATAAGATAAAAGTTTGTTACAAAAAAAAGATAAGAATCTGAACAACTCATAACATAGTTGGCCTTCTAGAGTTTGTAAGATAAAAGTTGTCATGCATGTATCTAGGCTTCATTCTAATGTGAAATCAAGTTAACATATAACATTGTAGGCTTGACCAAGCTAGAATCTAACAAATCTCCACCTTGACGAACATTCCATGCCTTTGCTATCCTCTCTCAGTCCCTGCTTCCTTCCAGCCCCTGAGGGCTCATCACTTTTGAATACCGCGAATGCCAACCAAGTCCAAACAATGTTTGAACTTGATTGTAGTAACTACCTTCGTCAACATATCTACTGGATTATCTGATGCACGAATCTTTCTCACAATTATAACCCCTTCAGATATTACTTCACGAATAAAGTGATACCGTATATCTATGTGCTTGGTTCTTTCATGATACATTTGATTTTTAGTCAAATGTATCGCACTCTGACTATCACAATGCACAATAGTCTGATCTTGTCGTATACCAAGATCACTAACCAAACCCCTCAGCCACTTTGCTTCTTTCACACCCTCTGTCATAGCCATGTATTCTGCTTCAGTTGTGGACAAAGCAACAGTCGATTGTAATATTGCTTTCCAACTAATAGCACATCTTCCGAGAGTAAAAATATACCCAGTCTGAGACCTTCTCCGATCCAAATCACCAGCATAGTCTGAATCAACGTATCCGGTAACATTCGTATTACCACCGCTATCAAATACTAAGCCAATATCGATTGTCCCTTTGAGGTACTGAAGAATCCATTTCACCGCTTTCCAATGAACTTTCCCTGGACGATCCATATATCTGCTCACCACGCTTACCGCATGTGAAATATCCGGTCTATGAAGCGACCTATCTTAATCCTTAAAGATGAATACAATATATAACATATGGTTACATTGCGAGGTTTTGACCTCTATATGATACATTTTACAAACATTGCATTCGTTTTCAAAGGACAACCTTTCATTACATCGAAAGTTGACAGATATGCATACCATTTCATAATATCCAAACTATAAATGACCTAATCTCTCTTTTACTTATAATAATCTATATTGAACTCAACTACTTGAATGCAACATCTTTTGAAATATGCCATGAATGACTCCAAGTAATATCTCTAAAATGAGCAAATGCACAGCGGAAGATTTCTTTAATACCTGAGAATAAACATGCTTTCAAGTGTCAACCAAAAGGTTGGTGAGTTCATTAGTTTATCGTAATCAATCATTTTCATAATTTTAATAGATCACAAGATTTCATTTATTTAATAATCATACACTCGCAAGTGTTTAAAAGTCATTCATAAGGATTGAACACCTGGTAACCGACATTAACAAAATGCATCTAGAATATCTCCAAACATATAAACATCGAAGTAATAAAGCAGTTCAAATTCTCTGACTGGGGCTTGTCAAGACCCATAGATCAATCTTTAGGATTCGCGTCAATTGGTGACAATTATAATAAACACCAATTCTTAGGCTACCAAGTTCAACAAGGGCGATATCCGGTATAACGATTCAACCATAGAATGTAGTTTCGATTACTTGTGTCTATTTCGTAAAGCATTTATAAAAGCGCATGTATTCTCAGTCCCAAAAAAATATATATATTGCAAAAGCATTTAAAAAGGGAGCAAATGAAACTCACAATACTGTATTTCGTAGTAAAAATACATATGACGGCATTGAACAAATGCAAGGTTGGCCTCGGATTCACGAACCTATATTAATTATATATATTTATATGTTGGTCAATATCTGTCTAACAATTTAGGTCAGGTCATAGTGTATCTCAATCCTAATGCTCGAGACCGATATGCAAAAGTCAACAAAAGTCAACTTGAACCAAAATGACTTCTAAAATCTATACATGTTTATTATATAACTTAAATATATACGTTTTATATATTTAAATATATTTATCAGATTTTAATAGAGTAAATAATACAAGTCATTTATTAATAAATAAAAATTTATATTAAAATTTATATATGATAAAAATATACTTTTATATATCTCAAGTAATAAAATTTATACAGTTCATTCAATATCATAAAAATATAGTGGTATGTATTATTAACGTAATTATATTACGTGTGGTAAAAATATCTTTGTATCACATATTTATTTGATAAAATAATATTGATAATAATAATAATAAGTAAAAGTTGTATTATTTTTTAATAATAATAATAATAATTATTATTATTCTACTAATAATAATAATAATAACAATATTTATATTTACTAATGATGATATTAATTATGATAAAATGATAATTCTAATCATGATAATTTTAATACTAACGATACTTTTTAATATTAACTGTAATAATAATAATATTTTATATAAAAATAATAATTCTATTCAAAATGATAATTTTTAATAATAATACTAAAATGATAATAATAATGATATTTTCTAATAACAATGATATTTCTATTAAAAATGATAATTTTAATAAAAATGATAGTTTTAATATTAATGATACTTTTAATAATAATAATGATAAAAATAATGAAAACGATATTTTTATCTAAATCAATATCTTACAATATTTTAATTTCATCATGATACTTATACTCATTATTTCCTAATCGATTTGTTTACTAGCTTTTAGTCCTCATTTATATCGCATTCATAATAATGATAATAATAGTAATCATAATAATTAGATGATACTAATATTAGTTTTAATGATAATGATAATAATAATAATTATAATAATACTAATAATAATAATAATAATAATAATAATAATAATAATAATAATAATAATAATAATAATAATAATAATAATATTAATAATAACCTTAGTGATAATAACGATAGTATTAATAATAATAATAACAATTTTAATGATAATACTTATATTGATAATGATAATAATAAAAATTTTTAGATAATAATAATAACGACGATAGTAATAATAATAATCATTTTAATAATAATAATAAAATTAATGATAATTTAGTTGACTATATCTTTTAATCTGTTCATCGAAACCATACGCTTTCTAAATGAAAAGTTATTAATTTTTCGCCAGCTTTCCAACGACATGCGTATCATATACCTTATCTCAGTAGCATATGTATCAAATTCGTGATTTATCATAAACTATTTAACGATGAAATTAAGCATACAAGCATGCATAATCATATATACTCGAGCACTAGTCAGGAATACACTATTGATATATAAAAGATAAGATATGAATGCTCACGTATCAATATTGTGATTCAATATTGCAGGAAAGTACGTAGACGCGACGGACATGACAAACGCTAGGTTGACCTTATGAACAAAACCCCGAACAATACACATCACCTCCATAGCTATAACCCATAATTTCCCTAGCTTCATCCCTTTCGAAAACGTATTTTGAAATCACTCGGACAGCACTCCGTCGTAATATTTTATGTATAATAATAATAATATCTTGAAATAATACGGAGTAAATATATATATGTAAATCGATTGAGAGAGTTTAGAGAAATATATTTTCAAGTTTCTATGAAATAATGAAACCTATTGAATTCTATTTATAATAGATTTTTGAATTATTAAAGTGAATTATTAAAGTATGAATTATTAAAGTGAATTATTAAAGTATGAATTATTAAAGTGAATTATTAAAGTTAAAGTAAAGTAAAAGTAAAGTAAAGGTAAAGTTAAAGTATAGTAAAAGTATAAAACTATGTACGTATAATACGCGTATATATATATATAATATTAATTTAAATCGTTATATATATAATAAAATAAAATATAAATATCGTTATCTTTATCATACTGGTTAAGTAATGAGTTGTAAAAAGTGGTTCTAGATATTTATAAAAGTTATATACGTTTTAATAATAAAGTTCTTTTTAAACTGAAAACGTTTTTGTACGCTTGAAACTAAATCAAATAAATATGATAATTTTGTTTTCCAAAACTAAATATATTTAAGAATCATTTTGTTAAAAGGTTAAAATAATGGAAATCGTTATATCATAAAATGTTTTGGAAAAGTAGAATTATATATATTCCTAATAGGTTTCAAGTTTTTAAATTACAGTCTGTTGGTGAAGCATGAGATAAAGTCCTAAAGTTAAATAAACGTATGAAATCATCTTAATGTAAAATGTTGATTTACTTAATTATGTCAATATCTATTTTTCAAGTTATCTATATTCCCTAATTCCACTTTCACATTAAATAATATGAAAATTAAATTGTTATCTTATCAAAAGTAACGAGGGAATTATTGTAAAGCATGAATTGAAAATCAAATAGGAATCTTCACTAACTCTTGTCTAGTTCCCGTTAATTGACACTTTGTTATTATATGTAAATCACTTTACCATCTTTTCGAATACTGTTAAAAAGAAAAGTTTCCTAAGTCAAAGTAGACCTCTCAACAGAGACTCATATTCATACAATGTATCTGATAAATCAATCATTTGATATTATCTTCTAATTCCATCGATAATCATATTAAAACAAATATGTTCACTTAAAGTATTATACGTTTAATACTTTGTTAACGTTCTCAAGTTATAATATATATATACACATACATACATATACATATTCATATTAAATTGTATGATGGTTCTTGAATCGTCAAAATTTGGTCGAGGTTAAATGAATGTATGAACACAGTTTAAAATTCTTGAGATTTAACTTAACAAACTTTGCTTATCGTGTCGAAATAATGTAAAGATAAAGTTTAAATTTGGTCAGAAATTTCCGGGTTGTCACAGTACCTACCCGTTAAAGAAATTTCATCCCGAAATTTGATTGGAATGGTCATGGCTGACAATAAGTATGTCTTTGTGACACATATGGGCTGGAAATTAAAGTTTTTATCATCATTGAGTAATATAGATAAAATAATTCGATTTCTGTGGAGAGTGCGAGTGAAGTTATTACAAATGAGTGAAATAAGTAAGTGTAGGTTCGTCATATCTTTTGACATAGATAGGATTGATTTTCCAGAGTTCAAGGGATTTGGAGAAAATCTTCGTAATAAGATTTGATTCTTCAATAATCAAGGAAATTAGGATTTTAAATGCGACCATCCATTTTGATTCCTCTGTCGAATATTTTACTATAAATCTACCCCTTCGTTTCCTTACAACTCACCTTTTATTCTTTCTCCCCCAATTCATATTTTAAAGCATTCGTCAATATGCTCCATCCAGTTCTAGTTCTCGATATACTCCTAACTTTCATATCTATCGTTCTTCTTTTTCACTTGTCACCGGAGGAATCTATTCACTTTTATTATACTCTTGGTTTCATAGTGTTTTTAGTTCTCCCGTGTCTTTACGTTGTAATACTTACTGATATACACGGTTTGTAATTTATGCACTGTCGTCGGGATTTATATCCTTGCTTATTTTTCGGAGTCCCTGCTCTTGTCTTTCTATAATCATAAACATCCACAGTTAATGCTCTCTCTTATTTGCTGGGATTTATACTCCCATTTTTATTTCGGATCTTCGTCCTTTTGTTTTCTCTTTCCGACTTTAAGTCAAGCGAATAATGGTCCAAAATTCGTAGGTATGAATTTTGGAATGAACATAGTTAATGTTCTAAGAAAGGAACGGTAATAGCACAATCTGATTTGTCAAATTACCATAATTCAAGGGGAAAGATAGGACTATCAAGAAATTATGTTCTTGATATGTTTATATATTAGATAGAGTGTAAGAGTCGTGTAACATGGCACATGATGACGTTATGATCTGTGAATCATCACGTTCCATTTAGAAACTCAGCATGACTTACTGTAATATAATCACGTTGATCACGTGTCATTATATTATACTAATTCATGCTTCAGTTCCCAACACTACTTCAAAACATTCATATTTTAAACTCGAAGGTTTCAGAATTTAGAAGCTAAAACAGTTTCTTTTATGATATAACACAGATAACGCGAAGAGGTAAATGATTTCGGATAAGAATAATTTTGGAAATATCTTCAGAAATATGGAGGATATTTATAACAAAAGTTACGATGATATCTGTAGTGACCCGAACTTTTCCATGTTTATATATATTAAATGAAATTGATTTTTACATGATTAAGTGTTTCCAACATGTTAAGCAATCAAACTTGTTAAGACTTGATTATTTGAAATGAGTTTCATGTAGACAATTGACCACCCAAGTTGACCGGCGATTCACGAACTTTAAAACTTGTAAAAACGACATGACGATATATATATGAATATACATATAGTTAACATGAGATTATGATAAGTAAGTATCTCCATAAGTATATTAATAATGAGTTATATACATAAAAACAAGACTACTAACTTAAGGATTTCGAAACGAGACATATATGTAACGATTATCGTTGTAACGACATTTAAATGTATATATATCATATTAAGATATATTAATATATCATAATATCATGATAAGATAATAATTTAACATCTCATTAGATAAAATAAACAAGGGGTTAACAACATTAAATGAGATCGTTAACTTAAAGGTTTCAAAACAACACTTACATGTGACGACTAACGATGACTTAACGACTCAGTTAAAATGTATATACATGTAGTGTATTTAGATGTATTAATATACTTTTGAAAGACTTCAAGACATATATCAAAACACTCATACTTAATTAAAATGGGTACAGTTACATTCCCATTCTTTTTTTTTCATCAAGAATTCTAGTCGTATTCATACCCGTATTATACACAGCTTCTAGACGTACTTACTGTGGGTATATACCAATAGGAACTAGCATGAGATTCCACTCTTGATTATGTCATATATGACTAATCAATTTTAAATTCTACCATGAACTAGTCAACTAACTAGAACTCCTTTTAACCCCACTCACCACTCACCACTTACCACTCATCATTCACTCCATTTCACTTCCAATTCTCTTTCTAATTCTCTCTCAACACACACACACACACACACACACTTTTATGAATGAATTTTTCCAGTAGCTAATCATCATCTTCATCAAAAATTACTTCAAGAATCAAGCTATAATCATCTTAGGAAGAACATTTCAAGAACACTTTGAAAATCCTTTCAAGTTTACTAGTTTACATCCAAGCTTTCTAATCCATTCCAAGTAATCATCTAAGATCAAGAAACCTTTGTTATTTATAGTAGGTTATCTTTCTTATTCAAGGTAATAACCATATTCAAACTTTGATTCAATTTCTATAACTATAAACTATCTTAATTCGAGTAAAAATCTTACTTGAACTTGTTTTTGTGTCATGATCCTACTTCAAGAACTTTCAAGCCATTCAAGATCCTTTGAAGCTAGATCATTTCTTGTCACTTCCAGTAGGTTTACCTACTAAATTTGGGGTAGTAATGATGTTCATAACATCATTCAATTTATATATATAAAACTACCTTATTCGAAGGTTTAAACTTGTAATCACTAGAACATAGTTTAGTTAATTCTAAACTTGTTCGCAAATAAAAGTTAATCCTTCTAACCTGACTTTTAAAATAAACTAAACACATGTTCTATATCTATATGATATGCTAACTTAATGATTTAAAGCCTGAAAACACGAAAAACACCGTAAAATCGGATATACGCCGTCGTAGTAACACCGCGGGCTGTTTTGGGTTAGTAAATTAAAAACTATGATAAACTTTGATTTAAAAGTTGTTCTTTTGGGAAAATGATTTTTCTTATGAACATGAAACTATATCCAAAAATCATGGTTAAACTCAAAGTGGAAGTATGTTTTTCAAAATGGTCATCAAGACATCGTTCTTTCGACTGAAATGACTACCTCTTACAAAAACGACTTGTAACTTATATTTTCGACTATAAACCTATAATTTTTCTGTATAGATTCATAAAATAGAGTTCAATATAAAACCATAGCAATTTGATTCACTCAAAACGGATTTGAAACGAAGAAGTTATGGGTAAAACAAGATTGGATATTTTTTTTGATTGTTGTAGCTACGGGAAATATTGTAACAATTCTATACAAATCATAACTTAACAAACTTATATTATATTATTCATGTATTCTAATATATATTATGTAATCTTGGGATACCATAGACACGTATACAATGTTTTGACATATCATATCGACCCATCTATATAATATATTTTGGAACAACCATAGATACTCTATATGCAGTAATGTTGGAGTTAGCTATACAGGGTTGAGGTTGATTCCAAAATAATATATATAGTTTGAGTTGTGATATAGCCTGAGGCTTGTATACACTGGGTCGTGGATTGATCCAAGATAAGTTATATTTATTTGTTTCTGTACATCTAACTGTGGACAACTAGCTGTAGGTTACTAACGAGGACTGCTGACTTAACAAACCCAAATCATTAACGTAATAAAAAATGTTGTAAATATATTTTGATCATACTTTGATATATATGTACATATTTGTATAGGTTCGTGAATCGACCAGTGGCCAATTCTTACTTCCCGACGAAGTAAAAAATCTGTGAAAGTGAGTTATAGTCCCACTTTTAAAATCTAATATTTTGGGATGAGAATACATGCAGTTTTATAAATGTTTTACGAAATAGACACAAGTAAATGAAACTACATTATATGGGTGAATGATCGAAGCCGAATATGCCCCTTTTGCTTGGTAGCCTAAGAATTAGTAAACCGATCTACTAATTGACGTGAATCCTAAAGATAGATCTATTGGGCCTAACGAACCCCATCCAAAGTACCAGATGCTTTAGTACTTCGAATTCGTTTTTATCATGTCCGAAGGATTTCCCGGAATGATAGGGGATATTCTTATATGCATCTTGTTAATGTCGGTTACCAGGTGTTCACCATATGAATGATTTTTATCTCTATGTATGGGATGTATATTGAAATATGAAATCTTGTGGTCTATTATTATGATTTGATAATATATAGGTTAAACCTATAACTCACCAATATTTTTGTTGACGTTTTAAGCATGTTTATTCTCAGGTGATTATTAAGAGCTTTCGCTGTTGCATACTAAAATAAGGACAAGATTTGGAGTCCATGCTTGTATGATATTATGTAAAAACTGCATTCAAGAAACTTATTTTTGATGTAATATATTCTTATTGTAAACCATTATGTAATGGTCGTGTGTAAACAGTATATTTTAGATTATCATTATTTGATAATCTACGTAATGCTTTTTAAACCTTTATAGATAAAATAAAGGTTATGGTTGTTTTAAAAATGAATGCAGTCTTTGAAAAACGTCTCATATAGAGGTCAAAACCTCGCGACGAAATCAATTAATATGGAACGTTTATAAGCAATATGAATGGGACATTTCAATATCTTAGAATTTCTAATATCAAAGGATGATGAAGAATATTGTCCGCAAGGGTTTAGAGTCAGGAGCAAGGTATTCGATAATGACTTCAGCAGATACTGAATCATTTGGATCCTTTGAAGGTAGATTTCGTCTTTGTGATTTGTCCACAGCCTCCTTCATGGTTTGCTCAATCCGTTTTTCAGTTCCAAACCTTCTCTTTTTCTGTGTTTTTCCAACACACTATTCTTTATCATCAAACTTTTTACTGTTAAGGTCATTTATAGTTTTTGCAGCTTCATCAACATCTTGAGAACTATTCCGCAGTTCGGGGTATTTTTTAGAAACTTCACATTCGTAGTATGTAAGTCCAGGAGATAGACGTTATATGTATAACTGTTGGCGTCGACATGCTGCGAGATTTCAAAATACTGATTGCTAATTCCCAATGATTCGTATGACAATTCTCGTTACAAGATGCAGATAAGTAAATGATGGGGTTTTGATAATTATAACTATTTTTTCGAAAAATCAAAGATCAGTGAAGTTGTTGGTAAGTTTATTGCTAATGTGATGGAACATAAATGGTTCCCCGGTAACGTTGGCGAAAGGGCAACGTATCTATCGAGGTTATAGTAAGGCTGTTTTGAATGAGAAGTCGAAGTTGTCTTGCTGGAGCTGTGACAAAACTGTCTATTTTAAAACGGAATTGAAAAGTTATTTTAGCTAATAAATGTCAAAGGGTGTGACATGGATACGTATTAAACTATGACTTTGGTTTCGAAAGTTTTTTTTCCAGGTGTATAACTGTTGGTAACATGTGGTTGGAACATGTGACATATGCTCCACCTCCTCCTCAGTTTCCGGTGACAACGCCGATGAAAGTTTGAAATGTGCAGCAAGTGGAGTACTAACCGGTTTGGAGTTATCCATACTAAAACGCCGAAGAACCTTCTCAATGTATTTCTTTTGTGACAAATATAATTTTCCTTCACGTCTATCTCTAATAATCTCCATTCCTAATATCTTCTTAGCTGCACCCAAATCTTTCATCTCAAACTCACTTTTGAGTTGAGATTTTAACTCAGCGATCTCTGACATGTTTTTCGAAGCAATCAACATATCATCCACATATAATAGCAAATAAACATACGAGCCATCAGGAAGCTTCTTGTGATATACACAACTATCATAATCACTCCTTGAGTAAGATTTACTAGTCATGAATACGTCAAACCGCTTATACCATTGTCGAGGTGATTGCTTCAAGCCATATAATGACTTTTTCAATAAATATGCATAATCTTCCTTTCCTTGGACAACAAATCCTTCTGGCTGGCACATGAAGATCCGTTCCTCCAACTCACCATGTAAAAATGCCATCTTGACATCTAATTGTTGCAACTCCATATCAAGTAAAGCAACCATGGCAAGTAACACGCGGATAGAGGTATGCTTTACAACCGGTGAGAAAACTTCATTAAAGTCAACTCCCTCTCTCTGAGTAAAGCCTTTTGCTACAAGCCGTGCTTTGAACCTTTCATCTGCTACACCCGGAATTCCGTCCTTCTTCTTGAAGATCCATTTGCATCCAACAATCTTCTGATTTTTTGGCGGTTTCACCAGCTCCCACGTATGATTTTTATAAAGAGACTCCATCTCTTCATTCATAGCTACATACCACTTTGTAGATTCTGGGCTACCAATAGCTTCACGATATGTAGCAGGTTCTTGAACCTCTATATATTCTGCCATGCTTATGGCATAAGCTACCAAATCTTCATGCTTGAACTGTTGTGGTAGTTTTATTACTCGTCGTTCTCTATCTCTTGATAGATTATAATTCCGTAGATCATGTTGCTCATCTGACTGATCATCTGGTGTCATATGATCAACACCAGAATCATGTACGTCTTCTACAACGAGCTCGACAGGAGTATCTTGTACTACTCCTTGTGGAACTTCTATTTCTTGCTCCACCTGCTCTTCAACTTCACGATTTTTTCCAACAACTACTTGTTCCTCTTCTGTCTTTTTCAACATAGCAAACTCATCAAATGTCACATCCCTACTGATAAGAAATCGGGATGATTTACCATCAGGGCACCACAATCTATAACCCTTCACCCAATCTGCATACCCTAGAAATATGCATCTTTTGGCCCTCGGCTCAAGTTTACCATCTTTCACATGAGCATAAGCAAGACAACCAAATATCTTCAAATCACTGTAACTTGCAGGGGAACCTGACTATTTCTCCAAAGGAGTTTGACAATCAATTGCCGTTGATGGAGACCGATTTACCAAATAACAAGCCGTGTTGACAGCTTCAGCCCAAAATATATTTGGTAATTTTTCATTTGAGAGCATACACCTCGCTCACTCAAGGAGTGTTCTATTCATCCGTTCTGCAACGCCATTCTATTGTGGTGTAAACCGCATTGTGTGGTGTCTCATAATACCTTCGTTCTTGCAGAACTCATTGAATTCGCCTTTGCAGAATTCTAGTCCATTGTCAGTTCTCAAGCGCTTGATTAACTTTCCAGTCTGCTTCTCTATCATCATCTTCCATTTCTTGAAATTGACAAAGACTTCATCCTTATGTTTAAGGATATAAGCCCACACTCTTCTCGAATAGTCATCAATAAAGGTTAACATGTATCTCGCACCACCTTTTGAAGGAATAGGAGATGGACCCTAAAGATCTGAATGAATATAATCTAAAGTACTTTTTGTCCTATGAACGGCTGTGCCAAACTTTATTCGGCTCTGTTTTCTGAATACACAGTGCTCGCAGAATTCTAATTTTCCGATATTCTGGCTACACAACAAACCTCGTTTACTAAGCTCCATCATTCCTCTCTCGCTCATGTACCCAAGGCGCATGTGCCATAACTTTGTGGTATCTACATCTTTAGTCGATGAAGAAACTCCAGCTGCACCAGTAACCGTGTTACCCTTTAACAAGTAAAGGCCGTTGAACCTTTCACCTTTCATCACAACAAGTGCACCTCTAGAGACTTTTAATACTCCACCTCGAGCTCGATACTCGCAGTCGATGGATTCCAGTGTACCCAAGGAAATAAGATTCTTCTTCAATTCTGGAACATGCCTGACTTCTATCAAAGTCCTCACCGTGCCATCATACATCTTGATTTGGATTGTTCCTATGCCAACAACCTTACAAGCTACATCATTTCTCATAAGGACTTTACCACCATTTATTTCTCGATAGGTGGCAAACCAATCCCTAATAGGACACATATGAAAAGAACAACCCGAATCAAGAATCCACTCGTCAACTGAGCAGCTATCGGTAACACTAAGAACATTTGCGCCATCAGAATCATTTTCTGCAACCGCGGCAACTTTATCGGCTCCCATTGCATTCCAAATCTCTCTCTTTCCTTTTAAGTCTGGACAGTCTCTACGCATGTGACCTTCCTTGTGAAAATTGTAACACTTGATCTTTCTAGATCTTGTTTTTGATCTAGAACGACCCTTGTTGTTACTACTTGACGCTCTATCGTTACGTCTTCCTCTAGCCACCAAACCTTCTGCACTTTCTTCCACATAATCCGCCGAGGATTTCTTCCTTAACTCGCTAGAGTTTAAGGTAGATTTGACATCCTCCATGGAAATAGTTTTTCTACTATATAGTAGAGTTGTAACCAAATGCTCGTACGATTTTGGCAAGGAACATAAGAAAATTAACGATTGATCTTCATCATCAATTTTCACACCAATATTATTTAAGTCCAAAATTATTTTATTGAACTCATCGATGTGATCATTTAGTGAATCTTCTTTCATCCGAAGAGTATACAACCGTTGTTTCATATACGACCAGTTCGTGAGACTCTTAGTCATATATAGAGTTTCTAGCCGTTTCCAAAGTCCAGCCGGTATGGTTTCTGCTGCAACTTCTCTAAGCACACAATCGGCAAGATTTAGAATAATCATGCTGTGTGCCTTTTCTAGAAGTACATCATTCTCTTCATCTGTCAACTTTTTGGGTAGATGTTCTCTCCCTTTCAAATCTAACAAATAACCTTGTTGGCTCAATAGAGCCCGCATCTTCATTCGCCAAAGACCAAAATCGTTCTGGCCATTAAATTTCTCTATATCAGACCTGATTATTGTCATCTTGAATATTTAATCACAGCTATGCTCTGATACCAGTTTGTTGTGATTTAGCACACTTTCAAGACCCGAGAAATTAATAGAACAATTAAGCAATAAATAAAGACACAAGATTTACGTGGTTCGGCGTGAGGCCTAGTCCACGGGCGAAAGCAGGGAAGGATTTTATTAGCAAATATGACAAACTCGAGGTTACAATGTATCACTCAATCTAGGATCTAAAATACTAACAAAGTATTTAGACCGCTCAATAGATTATAACACTTCCCTCTTAACTCACTCGTATAGAATTTTGATTAACAATTCTATACCCCACTCTTTTCTCTATACTACTTTTACAAGAGTTAATTAAACTCTTTCAAGTATGGGATGATTCTCAAATGAAATCCATGCACTTCCTTTTATAGTTGAACTTTGTATGTTAAGAAGAAGACTTCAAATTGACTATTCCTTCCATTTATCAAGTTGTAAACAAGTTGTTGTCAAGTTGTAAACAAGCTGTAAGTTCTAGTGCATCCCCCTTTCTTTGACTTGTAAAACCAATATGTATGCAATTTGAATTTGACATCTCAAATACAACTCATAACATAGTTGGCCTTCTAGAGTTTGTAAGATAAAAGTTGTCATGCATGTATCTAGGCTTCATTCTAATGTGAAAGCAAGTTGGAATTGAGTCAACATATAACATTTTAGGCTTGACCAAGCTAGAATCCAACACATCCTCATATTATTTGAATTATTTTTCAGAAAAAGAGATTTATAATGGTGTACTGATCGATAAAAGCGTTTTTCAAGATATATCAAGTAGAAGGAAATTTTCACACGTGGATGCAACTCTAGATTGATGTCAGTAATCATAACACAAGTATGTATACATGCATCAACAAAGTGTAACAATTGTGGATCTTTTATTAGTTGGCTTCTTCTTTTTTGTTTTTGACTTAACACAGACGGTTGAATGCCAAGAAAAGAAAGAAGAAATAGAAAATAGGAAATCATTATAAGAAAAGTAGAAAAGAAGAAGAAATTAAGAAATATAAGAATGCGGAGAAGAAGAATCCGAAGAGACCAAAAAAAGATAAGAACTTTTGATTCGCAGACGGGGAACACGATGAGAAAGAAGGTAAGAAAGGCGCGGCGGCAGACTGTTTGTCGGTGGTGGCAGCAAGAAAAAGAAAGAAGAAACCTAAGCATCTGATACCATGTATAATAATATAAACATTGTGTATTACATTCACAACTATTTATAAACTATTTATAGAGTACAAATATATATACCTAAACCTAATTAATCCTAATGGACCGAGCCCACTATACAATCGGGTTGGACTGATCATAACATATTACATATTCTAATAGTTTATATATATGATCAGACAATTGAATTCAATACCAGATTTAATGTAAATGCATACATATATATATATATATGAGAAGTTCATAAATAAGTACTGTATTTAAACCTTGTGGTCTATCAAAATTACTGAATTTTATTGTTTATGATAAACCTATGAACTCACAAACCTTTTGGTTGACACTTTTAAAACATGTTTATTCTCATGTATTAAAGAAATCTTCCGCTGTGCATTTACTCATTTTAAAGATGTTACATGGAGTCGTTCATAGATATTTCAAAAGACGTTGCATTCAAGCCGTCGAGTTCAAAAAGACTGTTATTAAGTAAATGGCATATTAGTCATTTATATTATTGGAAAACATATATCATTTGGTTATTTTGAAATGAGTTTTCTTTTAAAATGAATGCAATGTTTGTAAAACGTATCATATAGAGGTCAGTACCTCGTAATGAGACCAGATGTTGAAGACTTTGTCTAGGTGGATTAGGACGGGTCACTACAAGAGGTGGGTGTCGTCAGCGGGTAGAGGTCCCCGGTACTGTCACATCGGAGAAGGAGACGACGTGTCAGGTAATCCTTCACAGAAAAACCAAAGGGGTCAAATTCAACGGAAACAATATTATCGCGAGTAAATTGTCGGACAGATATAAGGTTTTTAACGATATTAGTGGTTACAAGGACATTATTTAAGTGCAAGGGTCGTGTGCGTTAGGTAAAAAGCTATTGCCGGTGTTGGTGACGGGAATGGTGTTCCTGTTACCGACGGTGACTGACGAATATTTGCAATTATTAAAAACAGTACTAAGATTGTTAATACGAGAGGTAAGGTGGGTGGACGCACCAGTATCCATATGCCACCTGCCCCGTAATCCTGAAGAGTCATGGTGCTGAAAGTGTTAGGAAGAACAGTCTCCGTAGTTTCAGTCCGTGGATTAACCGTGAATGAACCATATAGGCTAGGCTGGGACTGTGGTGGCTGACCGAAGGCAGGAAGCTGACCAAGAGTGTTGGGCTAGCCGAGGTTGTTAAGCTTTCCAGCATAGTAGGCTTGTGGTCCATTAGAATAAGTGGCCTGTTGAGACCTATTAACAGAAGCTGGTGGACAGGAGAAACTCAGTGGACTTAGCAATATACCAGACTGGGCCATAGGTCGATTAGTTGGGCTAGGCCTGTAACAATAGAACATAGCAGAATTAGGATTGAAGGGAGCTCGTGGGTGAGCAGCAGCATGGGCTAATTGATTTTGTTGGGCCACAATGATTTGTAGCAGTTGAGGGTGGCTAACACTAGTGGATCGATTGTTGGGTCGAGTATTATTGTTTGAAGCAGGCCGCCTGGAATTATTTTGATGGAGATACCTGCACCTATTTTCAAATCGATAGAAACCCTTGGCAAAATTGTGGAAAACCTGAGTTCTTGAGCAGGGGCGGAAGGTGGTGGAGATTGGACGACGCGAGCTGTGGGGTTGGAGGCGTTGGGTTGTAGGTTGTTGGTGGCTCGTTGTTGCGTGCGATTGAGGGCCATTTCTTCCATAAGTAGCATAGATCTAATCGTATTGAGGTCCGGGAATGGATGGCGATGGAGAATGATGTGCTTGGCGTGAGTGTACTTCTCATTTAATCCGTTGACATCGTGCATGACGAGGTCACTATCTTCGATCTTGGATCCCAGATTTTGAAGGTGAGTAGCAATTCGATCCACTTTACAAAAATATTCTTCAGCACTTTGATCACCAATATCCAAAGCTCGAAGATCAGCATTAAGTTCCATGGTCTTCGAGAGTTTGTTGTCTTTGAAGAGGTTGTCCAAGAGAATCCACGCATCATGGGAGGTGGTTGCCTCGGAGTTAAGCAAACGTGCTAATAGCGACTCGGAGATTGTGTTATAGATCCATGTAGACACTACTGCATCGGCTTTAAGCCATTCAGAAGTAGCTTTTTTATGCGTATGTAGAGGTGTCAAGGATGAATTTAAGTACATCAAATCCCGAGAAATGTGTAGTGAAAAGCTTTTTCCAGTGTGCATAGTTTAATTTTGTGAGATCAAGCTTAACCGGAGTGAGGTGAGCAATCGATGTGACAGTATATATTTTGTCGTATGTATTAGTCATTGTTGAATGAGGATCGAATAAATAAAGGTTTTGCTTTTTTTTTTTGGTGTTACAGTGATTGAAGAAGAAAGAAGAATAGGGTTAGTAGCCACAGTTTTCCAGCCATGAGGAAAAGAAAAAAAAAATTAAGATTTTAGGGCATGGCTGGATACCATGTTAAATTATGTAATGGGATATTATTTCATTCGTTCGTATGTTACATCAGAGAGGCTATTATATAGCCAGAGAACAAATGCCCTAGTAAACATAAATGGGTTAAGCCCAATAAGAGCAATGCATGGACTAATAATAATAAAATGTTTAACATTACTCAGTCCCATGAGGTGGTCTCGATGATTCAATAACGAAGGAAGCGAATTTTGTAATTATAATCAACTGTTGTGAGAGGTGTTGAAAGATATATGATAATATTCAAAAGTGTTATAAGAAACATTCATTCTTGTAATATTGTTCGTATATAGTAAAATTTAAGTGACCCATGGTCTCGTGGTTCTTACTATACCTTGAGAGGTTTTCTACGTAAAACGTTATGTGCGTATTACTTTTAAGTTTTGTTAATTCATTATTGAGTTATAAATAGTTGTGTGGTTCTTAGTGTGGGGGTGATCGATTCCAATAGTGTTGTGTGTGTGGGGTCGATCCCAACAAACTTGTATCAGAGTGGGGTTCGTGGAGAATAATCGCATAACTGGGAGGAAGTCAATACGTCAAAGAAAGAGAGTATGGTTCGTCATAATCTGCGCAACGATGATACAATTGATGGCATGGGTTCGTTAACTATTCAATATATGTGAAAATTGGACTTTAGGCTGACAAGAGGCTATTACACGATCTGACTGTTCGGATTCGTAACTAGAATTGTCTTTTAAGAGATATAGTTTATTTAGTTTACTGCAGAAAAATTTATCAATTTCAGCGCAGATTGAGAAGAAACGAGTAATTCAGAGTCGTTAGTAGTTGGATCATCGTGACTTTTAGACAGAGGGTTTAAAACACTTAGGTTTACATTGTGGCCGATATTTGTGGTGATGAGAAGAACCAATTGGGAAATACACGTGTTATTTGTTACTGAAATATGATGATATGAAGAGTTGTTGAAGAGCATGATTGAGATGATGTTGAAGTTAATTCAACGATGATGATGAGGAAAGGTTCAAGATGATGAGGCTCAGTGGAATACATTGGTCATAGAGGGTTCTTTGTGTCAAAACTCCTCTTAACAATGAGATTGTTTGGAGGCGTGTCCCGGTTGAGATAAAGTTGACAACAACAAGATGAAGATCAAGAATTCACGTTCAAGATCGAATTTAGGAAAGTTGAATCAAAGAAGGATTTGTTAGATATTGATTCAAATTATCTAAATTGTAAGATTTTTTTTTTTTTTTGGGAATTCTTTGGAAGATGTTTTTGAGAAAGAATATTGGGAAATTTTTTAGAAAATGCACTAAACTTTCACAAAATTTCTATTGTATGTATCAAACTTTCAAAACTCCTATTGTATGCATCCAACTTTCAAATATGTACTATTGTATGCAAGCTATGACTTATACATCAGCTAACATGTCACCAACATTAATTTTTTTGACGTACTTAGTCCCTCAACATAACGAAATCATAATAAATATCAATTTATGTAATGAAATCATAACGAACCCACATATTTGTTCAAACCTACCTACAATCATCACCCATTTCAACAAAAATCATAATCAAAACCTAATTTCTTCAAAATCAAACCAAAAATCTTAACTTAGCTCTGACAATTATCTTTTTATACGACACATGTATAAGTAAAAACGAACCGATAATGGTCCATTATTTAGCAAACGTGTCATAATTACCACTTCGATCTTGATCTGAATCATAAGAAATGCTGAAATGAATCCAGACCAGAGATGAGATAAGATAAGATTCAGGTACATTGAAGGAAAAATGGAGACGAGAGAAAAAAATATCTAAATCTGATATACTTCAATTAGGACATGATATACAATAAAACCTTATGTTCAGCAAAACCTTCGGAATGAAATTAGGACATGATATACTTCTATTTCAAGATTCAAACTTGATGTAAAACTCAAAATTACATCATTAGTTGTGCTTCTCGTTCCATTCTTTAAGTGAAAATCATTAGTCACCAAAATCAAAAAGATGCCCTATGTTCAGATCTGATGAGATATGTAAACCAAAATCTGGAAACGGCCTGCTGCTGCTAATGTAGATGAAAATGAAGGTCGAAGATGGCGGTAGTTGTGGTGGTAACAGACGGCGACGGCGGTGGTGATCGAAGATGGCAACGGCAGTTCTGTTTAACGAGTAGCAGAGATTTATAAAACTCAAACTAACCGCCATCACACAATTGGATCTGTAAAAATCATACATACAAGCTCTATTATTATAAAGGTTATGATTTTGAAAGAAGATGATGAAGACGACTGAATTTTAAAAAGGTGAGATGATAACTAACAGTCGTTATGTTGACGGACTAACTGCGTCATAAAATTAGTGTTATTAAAAGTTGGATGCAAATAGGAATCTATAGAAGTTTAATGTTTTTTCAAACAATTTTCCGAAGAATTTTTGGAAGGGAATATTTTGGAGGGAATACTTCCAAGTATAAAAGTATAAATTAGAGTCATTGTATGTGAAGAAAAAGTGGAGGAGGTTAAGAGAAAATAGAGTGTCTTTGAGAGTCGTCTTACTCCGTCTTGTGAGGTGGTTTCAGTGATTCAATAACGATGAGAGCGAATTCCGTTATTATAATCAACCTTTGTGAGAGGTGTTGAGAGATACGTGATCATATATTCAAGAGTGTTGTAAAGTGCACGTTCATTCTTTTAATATTTTTCGAATATAGTTAAATTTAAGCGGCTTTGGTCCCATAGTTTTTACTCTCCTTTAAGAGGTTTACCACGAAAACGTTGTGTGCGTATTACCTTTATGTTTTGTTAACTCGTTATTAACTTATATATGGTTTTGTGATTCTTAACGTGATACTGATAGATTCAAAAGTGTTATGTGTGGTGGGTTTATGCCAACAAATATATTACATATATATATATATATATATATATATATATATATATATATATATATATATATATATATATATATATATATATATATATATATTTGCAAAAAAACGAAAACTTACATAACGAAATCTCCAAAGCAGAGATGAGAAAACATAAGGACCTCCACTAAGGGTGCGTTTTTTTGCCTCTTAATGGAATGATTCAGTGCTGAATGCTGAACTATTCAACATTCAGTGCGTTTGCTTCTGACCTCTGAATGACATATGATGTTGAATGGTTCAGAATTCAGTGCTGAACCATTCAGAGATGAAACACTCTCTTAACCATTAAGAGCCTAAATTTTCTGTAATTTTCTCCTTAAATCCTACCTGAACACTTATGTTAGTATATTGAATATTTTATTCATGTTACACTTTGATAAGATAATTTTACCGAGTTTATATCGTTCATTCTAAATGATTACAGCTTATTTTCATTCAGAACAAACTTTATTCAGAGACTTTGAAGCATTCAGATTTTGAACCATTCAGCGCTAAATCATTCAGTTTTATCAAACGCACTCTAAATAAGTAATTCAATGTCATTGAAAGATGGAGCCAGATTTAAATAAGTAATTCAATGTCATTGAAAGAAGTGCCATTTGTTAAAGTAACCAACCAATTAATTAAAAGTCAGACAACCAAATTTAAAAAATCAGAATATTAAAGCAAACCACATCCTTGATCAAACAAAAACTACCGTGGCCTAAAACAAATGGCCACCAGACTGTTGTAACAAGTATCGGTTATAACAGAGTACTTGTAACACTTGTTTTCACATTCAAAATCAATATACATGCAAAATTAACCATAAAATTCTTCACTACTTAAAACTTGCTTAATTGGTACCAAAACGAAAAAATTAAGATGGCGAAAATTCCAGAGACAATGATAAGCTCTTGTGATGGTCCTAGACCAATTCCAGTTATCGGAATGGGGACGGCAACATTAAAGGAAGGAAGTGATCAGGTTGAGGAGGCAGTTATCGAAGCCATTAAAGTCGGTTATCGACATTTTGACACGGCTGCACTCTATCAAACCGAGAAACCTATTGGGGACGCCATTAGAGAGGCTCTAACTTTAGGTCTCATCAAGTCTCGAGCCGAGGTTTTCATTACGACCAAATTGTGGTGTAACAAAACTGAAGGCCATCTTGTTTTGCCAGCCATTAAGGAAAGTCTTAAGTAAGAAAAGTTACATTTTTGCATTTCAATTTAAAAATGTTTTAATACTTAGTTGATTTATCTATTTATAGCATTCTAATGACATGAAACTATATGTACTCAGAGTCTAAGAAAAATCTCCTTGTTAATTAGCACATAGCCTACATCACATCCTCAAAGGTGAAGTAACATTCAATTAGGAAAAAAATGTAATTCTCTTTAGTCTTTGAACAGATTTCATTAGTTAAACATCTTTCTAAATAAGGTTTTATTAGCCAACATTAGCTATCAAATGGCTTCTGGCCTTACAGTATTAAGGGAACTCAGCAACTCAAGTTGTGCTTTCGAGTTCCGTCGTGGACAAATAATGATGTGCGTGTTTGCTGTTCACAAAAAAATTAAACAACATTAGCTAGAAACTAAAAGAAAACACATGATACTGATAGATGGTTATGAAATGATGTAGAAATTTGGGACTCGAATACGTAGATCTGTATTTGGTACATTGGCCACTAAAGCTCAACCAAGATCAGTTCAAAGTTCCGATTCCAACCGAGTGTGTAGCCCCAATCGATATCAAGGCTGTTTGGAAAGCAATGGAAGAGTGTCAAAATCTCAAACTTACGAAATCAATTGGTGTTAGCAATTTCTCTATTCGAAAAATTCAAGAAATTTTTTCCTTTGCTATAATCCGTCCTGCTGTTAATCAGGTTAGCAACTCTCTTTTCTTACAACTACATAATATAAACAAGTGACTTATAATGTGTTCTAACGTATACCTACATACCAATTATATTTAATCTGTTTGACTCGTTTTGAAGGTTGAGATGAATCCACTATGGCAGCAGAAACTACTCAATCAATTTTGCAAAGAGAATAACATCCTTCTCACTGCTTACTCGCCTTTAGGAGCGATTGGGACTTCTTGGGGACACAATCGTGTAATGGAATCCGATGTTCTTCAAGACATTGCCAATTCCAAAGGAAAGACTGTTGCGCAGGTATATAGTGTAATCGAGTCAAGTCAAGCCCAAACTCGACTATGGTCTAGCTTGGTTGGATAAAAAATAGGGTTGTAAATGAGCCGAGCTGCTCGTGAGCTACTCGAGCTCGACTCGTTAAAAACTCGATTCGAGCCGAGCCTAAACGAGCTCGATCCCGAGCTTGAACATGTTTTTAGGATCGAATACTAAACGAGCTCGAGCTCGAGCTCGAGTTTCTTATATCGAGCTCGAACAGGCTCGCGAGCCTAAACGAGTTTTTCATTTATATGCATTATTTATTATTTCAAATTAATAATATACTAAATAATTACAAAATAGTTACTATTTTATATATAAATACACAAAATAATAAGTAAAGTGAATCATGTAATATAAAGATGTGCAATAAATTAAATAAAAAAATATAAAATAAATAAAATAGTAATAAAAAAGTATTATTTTTGAATAAACGAGCCGAGCTCGATCCGAGCTCGAGCTTGCATAAATCCAGACGAGCCAAGCTCGAGCTTAATATTCAAGGCTCGAATCGAGCCGAGCTCGAGCTTAATATTCAAGGCTCGAATCGGGCTCGGCTCGGCTCGTTTACACCCTAATAAAAAATGAGCTTGGCTCGTCTCGAGTTAAGCTTAAAGTCAGCTCATTTGAGATTATACAAACTTGAGCTCTACTCGAGTTCTATGACTCTATTAATCGAGCCAACAACAAGCGTCGATTTATTGGCGACTTGATTGTCGCTTAGAACCTAAATTGAACTTCAGACAGGTTGAAAACTCATGGGAATTTGATTCTACCATTTCTATGGCGTTTCAAACTTTTTTTTGTTTATTTTAACATACTTATTGGCTGGAGGTCTTGAGAGGGAGGACTTTCTCTACACTTGTGGTGTTTCACTCTGGTAGAGAAATGACTTCTCTTTATTATATGATAAGGGAATGATTGTCTACATCTTATCTCCCCATACTCCACTTTTATGTAGGGATGACAATGGATCTAAGAAATCCAAGATCCGCGGGTACCCACGACCGTGACGGGCGGATAAAATCAAAAATTTTTACTCGCAGGTGGGTGATGGATGTAATCTTATACTCGCTGACGGGTCGCGGGCGGGTGATAGATGTAATAGATCCATTACGGGTAAAATCCGATCCGCAAATTCGTAATACCCGTTTGAATAATTCACGGATATACCAGTTCTAAATGGGTGGAAATCTCCACCTTGAGTAAATGGTCAATAGGTAATAGTTTACTCTGTATAAATTTCTACATTCCTCATATTATTTTAGTATCGAACTTTTTAGTTACTAGAGCATCCCACAATAACACATTACATATATTATATAATCAAAGCATGTTGTTGTTTATTTTATTTATTAGACTATCTTAATAATCTAATTTTTATCTATCACTTTAGTAATTCGTCAACCTCTAGTTTTAGCAACTAAATTGTGATTGTTAATTTTAAACATTGTAGCTTCATATATATTAGCAAAAAAAATTAATATATGTTTTCTCATTTTATTATATCATAGACATGGGTATATGATTGGATGATATTTTTCATGGGATTTTTGAATACTTTAATTTACATATACTTCATAAATAAGATCTGCGGGTAAACTCGCGACTCGCAATTATCTGTAGGTACGACATGTATATAAAGATAAATCCGTTAATCAAGATCTGCGGGCTCATGGATTATAAAAAAATCCGCGGGTGCGGGTGATGGATGTAGTGGATCCACGCCCACGACCCGCGTGTGTCATCCCTACTTTTATGGCATTTTATTTTCTTGTTGTCGTTGAGCTCTGCTCTAGTTCAACTCCTTTATGTATGTAATAGTTGCTTTTATATAATTATACAATTTATTTATTTAATAGTATAAAAATAATAATAATGTATGTATGTATATAAAGACTTCGTTCATGCTCGCGAGCTTATTTGAGTTCGCTATAAAAAGCTTGAGCTCGATCTCGTTAAGCTAACGATCCTTTCGGCTCAATCTCGTTTAGTTTTAACTCGAATCGAGCTCTTAACGAGTCAAATTCGAACAACCGGGCTCAAGGATACACACATACATACATACATACATACATACATACATACATACATACATACATACATACATACGTACATACATACATACATACATACATACATACATACATACATATACTATTGTATTTTGTAGAATTGATTGTTTGACCTTAAAACTTAGGTTGAAGATACATTGTTGATCTTCTCAAGTATATGAACTGTTGTACATACTAACGTGTGTTTAATCGGTTCGATATGTAGATTTCTCTAAGATGGATGTATGAGCAAGGTGTTAGTTTTGTAGTAAAAAGTTTTAACACAGAGAGGATGAAGCAGAATCTAGACATATTCGACTGGTCTTTGACAGAGGAAGAATTGAAGAAAATATGTTGCATTCCTCAGCGGAAACATCTTTACTTAATCGGCTCAATGGTGACAGAGCATAACGATGTAATGGCGGAGATTGATGCAGAGCTAGCTTTGAATTAAATGCATGATTAGTCGTATTTTTAGTCATTTTTTTGAAACAAAGACGTTAATTCGTTTTTGCGAGATGAGAGTTAGATAACATAACATTAATTCAGCTTAATAAGTAGCATGACATAACGGTGGTGACGTAATCTTTGGTGGCGATGTACGAGGTAAAATCGTTGGTAAAGGTAACATCACTAACTATAAAATTACTCTTGAGGATGTCTTGCATATTAAGAACCTAAGTTTTAATTTGCTAATTGTTGGTAAAATATGTGATAAAGGTTATAACATGACATTTACTAAATCCTCATTGCATATAACCAAAGATGATAAAAATGTTATAAATGGAATTAGGAAAAAAGGTCCTTTACACATGCAAACTAAATGACTTTAAATATTTAGATATTTGTCTTTCTTTCATTCATGACACTACCACTTTGTGTCATATGAGACTTGGGCATGCTAATATGAAACTAATTCACAACATATCCTCTAAAGAAATAGTTAGAGATTTACCCAAACTAAAATATGAAATCATTTTTGTGATGCATGTAAAGTAGGAAAATAAGTCCATGCTAGTCATAAACCTTAGAACTTCATTTCAACTAAAAGATATCTAGAACTCTTACATATGGATTTGTTTGGTCCATCGTCCGTTCAAAGTTATTGTGGTAATTTTTACACATTGGTAATCGTTGATGATTTTTTTAGATATATATGGACATTATTTCTAAAACACAAAAATGAGGCATTTGAAAGGTTCATAATTTTTGCTACAAAAATACAAAACTTGCTTGGGTGTACGATTATCACCATACGAACGGATCATGAAAGAGAATTTGATAATGATGCCCAATTTGGAGTCTTTTGTGATTTACATGAAATTTCTCATAATTTCTCAGCTCCTCGCACTCCGTAATTAAATGGGGTTGTTGAAAGGAAAAACTGAACTCTTCAAAAAATGAGTAGAACAATGTTAAATGAATAATCATTCCGTCAAACATTTTGGTGTGAAGCCGTAACAACCTTAACTTATATTCAAAATAGAGTTCTAATTAGTAATCATTGATGATTTTTTTAGATATACATGGACATTATTTCTAAAACACAAAAATGAGGCATTTGAAAGGTTCATAATTTTTGCTACAAAAATACAAAACTTGCTTGGGTGTACGATTATCACCATACGAACGGATCATGGAAGAGAATTTGATAATGATGCCCAATTTGGAGTCTTTTGTGATTTACATGAAATTTCTCATAATTTCTCAGCTCCTCGCACTCCGCAATTAAATGGGGTTGTTGAAAGGAAAAACTGAACTCTTCAAAAAATGAGTAGAACAATGTTAAATGAATAATCATTCCCTCAAACATTTTGGTTTGAAGCCGTAACAACCTTAACTTATATTCAAAATAGAGTTCTAATTAGGCCTTCACTGGATAAAACACCCTATGAAAATTTAAACGTTAGGATACCCACCGTAAGTCACATTAGGGTATTTGGATGCAAGTGTTTCATCGTAAACAAAAAGGAATACCTAACGAAATTTGAACCTAAAGCCTATGAAGGAGTATTCCTAGGATATTCGTTAGAAAGTAAGCCTATAGAGTTCTAAATAAATATACGAATGTCATAGAAAAGTCGTTAGATGTCACATTTGATGAAACTCCTCCACCTAAGTCCAAACCACTAGTAGATGATGATGATGTTGAACAAAAAGCCATTGTGATTAGTACAACCCAAAATGAATCTAAAGAAGTCGAGGAAACAAATGAGAAGGAATCTCATTTGGAAAACGACCGTAGCAAAGATAATCTAGAACCCACAACTGACCTTAAACATATTAAGGATCATCCAATAGAACAAGTCTGAGGATACATCAACACTAGAACCACACGATCACAAATCTTCAATTTAGTTGCAAACTATGCATTCATCTCCCAAATAGAACCAAAAACATTAAGGAAGCCTTATTAGATGAGAGTTGGGTGGAAGCCATGCAAGGAGGAATCAAATCAATTCCAAAGGAGTGATGTATGAGATTTGGTTCCCTTACCAAGTGAGCAAAATATTATAGGAACCAAATGGGTATATAGGAACAAACTAGATGAAGATGGGAAGGTTGTTAGAAACAAAGGTAGGTTGGTTGCTCAAGGATATAGTCAATAAGAATGAATCGATTATGATGAAACCTTTGCTCCCGTAGCTAGACTAGAGTCCATTAGAATACTTCTTGCATATGCATGTGCTAAAAACTTAAAACTATATCAAATAGTTGTCAAAAGTGCTTTTCTAAATGGTGTCATAAATGAAGAAGTATATGTGTCGCAACCTTCGGGCTTTGAAGATTTTGAAAAACCATATCATGTGTTTAAACATAAGAAAGCTCTATATGGACCGAAACAAGCTCCTAGAGCTTGGTATGAGAGACTTAGAACCTTCCTTATTATTCATGGATATGAAATGGGAAAAATCAATAATACATTATTCGTCAAAAAGCATGAAAATGATTTAGTTATTGTTCAAATATATGTTGATGATATTGTATTTGGTTCTACTAATGAATCTCTTAGCAATGAGTTTTCTAAGTTAATGCATGATGAGTTTGATGTGAGCATGATGGGTGAACTCATGTTCTTTCTCGGACTCCAAATTAAGTAACTAGAAGATGGAACGTTCATCAATCAACAAAAGTATATTCATGATATGCTCAAAATATTTGGAATAGAAAACTCGAAGCCAATGGCTACTCCTATGGCTACCAATGTCAAGCTTACTCTCGAAGGAGAAGGAGATTCATTCAATAGCACCAAGTATATAGGAATGATAGGATATCTTCTATACTAACAGTAAGCCTACCCGATATTTATGTATAGCGTGTGCTTGTGTACAAGATTTTAAGAGATTCCCAAAATGTCTTACGTTGACGCAGTCAAAAGAATCTTTAGATACTTGAAAGGTACCATGCATCTTGGACAATGGTACCCAAAGTTCACCGGTGTTGACATTATGTGCTTTGCGGATTCCGACCATGGAGGGTCATTGATTGATCGAAAGAGCACAAGTGGTGTGTGTGCATTTGTTGCGCTCTGCTTAACATCATGGTTCTCTAAGAAACAAACATCCGTTGTACTATCTACTACCAAAGCGGAATATTTTACCGTGGGAAGAGCATGTGCACAAGTGTTATGGATGAAACAAACCTTCATTGACTACGGTATCATCTCTTCTAAAATACCTATATGTTATATGTTGTGATAATAAGAGTGCTATAGACCTATCTAAGAATCAAATATTACACTCTAGGAATAAATACATAGACATTAGGCACCACTTTTTACGTGATCATGTCCAAAATGATAATATTGTGATTGATAAGGTAGCCTCCTTAGAAAATATAGTTGATATATTTACTAAGCCTCTGAAAAAGGAGAAATTCACTCTACTTAGGAATGAGTTGGGAATAATGGAACCCGTGCCTTAATAAATTTATTCTCACTAAACCCGTACGGTCGAAGGACGGTCGACCGTGGCCTTGACCGCACAACAGCTGACAGTTGTTTTGTCTTTTCCTTACCATCTTTATTATCTAAATCACTTTTTCACCAACCCCACTCCTTCTTTAAACCCCAACCACCAGATTCTCAGATTTCATTGTCTCCAACATCTAGTGGTCCTTCAAGGTAAGCTTCTAAAATCTTTAATTGTTAGGTCTCTAGAAAGAGCTAACTATATCCCTTAGATTATAAGGGAGGTGTTCTATAGATGAGGGCTATATATAGAACACCAAGCCTCCCTTAGTCACTAACATTAGCCACCGATTTGTAATGTATTCAAGAGAGCCGTGGGATATAGTTGACTAATTTGACTAATGCTCTCTACATTCATGTGGTTAATTGTTCACATTTATGGTATTCATGAGATCTAGGATCCTACAATTGGTATTAGAGCTTAGGCCTTCATCACATGAAGGAGATCCTTATGAATATTCATTAATGTTTTCCCTCCACCTTCAAATCTTCAAACACAAAACACATGCATCTTCAACATACCTTCAACCAAACCTTCAAATCTTCATCATCTTCATCATGAAGATATGAAGATCTCCAAAAAAATTTCCTCGAAAAATTTTCAAAAATTTTTCGGACCGAATCTTATTTTCACACATTACCGAATCTCACTTCCGAATTTAAATCGACACTTATTCCAACTCAAAATTCAAAACACAAATATCAACATCAACAATTCTGATTATAATTTCACTTATCATTTTTTTTATTCAGAATTCAGATTCATAACAACACAACTCTTGCAATATCAAATTCATTCTTCATTTTTTATTCAGATTCATTTTTTGCTACAGTACACTATAGAGGTTCATATTCATGAACTTGATTTTCACTCTTTTCATGATATGATCTTTAACATGAATCAACATCAAAAACGTGATCTTTACAACCTACTGAATCTTCGAGAATCATCACATCATATTTACAATAACAAATTCATTATGATTTGGATCGATTTCATACTTAACCGAATACGAGACCGATTTGGTCTCCGGCTCAATTCGAGGTGAAATTACAAATTGTAAAAATGCAGATGTGCTCGAAATCATCTGGTGTAAATCTATGCCAAATTTCAGCCCCTCACTCGAATATTCGAGATCGAATTTTAGAGTCAAACCTCATGAAGAAAAGTCAACTGAATCTTCATGATTCGAATTCGAGTTTGATATATTGTTTCAGATCAAATTGATAATTTTAGAGCATTCATGGAAGGATTCTAAGCGAGTTTCATGTTGGATTCATCACCTAAAACGCAATAGATTTCATTTTTTTGATTTGGTGTTCATATGAAGCTTCAACTCATGTTCTTCGCTGATTATGAGAATCTGATGCGGTTTTGGATCAACATACTTTACCAGATGTGTTAATCGCTGCTTTAAGAGGCTATATGACGATTTTATTACCTAATTTGATTGTTACATGTATCTGGAATATTTTGTGAAGAACATCAGATGAAGAACATGGCGGTTATTTTTTTTACGAATCAGATTCGGTGACTCATTCGGTATTGGTTATGATTCATGATTCGGTATGAAGATGAACAGGACTCGGTATTGATTCTTGAAGTTCATACGAATCAGTTCACATTCGGTATACGATTAAAGGTATTGCATTCGGTATAGACTTGATGATTATCTTTCAGTTTCTATACAGATTCATGATTCGGTATAAGCTTCGATTGCCAAGTGAATATGTTGTTATTGGGCCTCAAGCTAGCTTACCGAATGTACAAGCCCAACAAGGGAATTCAGTCCATTCATCAAATTCTGATGCAAATTTTACAGAATCAGTCCCTGACAGCTTTAAAACTTTTACATGGACAGTCCTTTACCGAATTTGGCTACGAAATTGACAGTTTTGGCCCCTGACTTTTGACAGAATTTTCAGGCCTAGCCCTTTACCGAATCTGAACCTCCAAGGCATATTTTTTCACTATTTTCGAGGCTCGGATTCATGCGGATTTTCTCATACTCGTTATTTTCAATATTTTGGGGATTTGCCGAGCACGTCAACCATTTTAAACAATGAAGCTCTTATTTCATACGAGCATCATTGTGGGGGAGATATGTATATGGTTGATGTGCATATGAATTCAATACGCGTACGATATTGGACTCGTACTTCAAAGAGACAAAGTGAAAGTGTTACTTCTTTGACGAGTGAGCATGCGAAACCGAAAGAGACTTCCATATCCTTGGGGGAGTACATGAGACGTTAGGAACTTCGTAGGAGCCAACGATCTATACGCTTTATGTGACGATCATGTGTTTGATTGAAATCAAACTTGATCGGCCGTGCCCCATAGTTTGCCAAAGTTTTTCGAGCTTACTAATCAAGGCAAATGTTGAGAGGGAGTTGAGTTCTTCATCAACATAAAGTGATGCTTCGATGAATGTCAAGATTATGTGCATTCCGCTGTGCAAACTCGAAGACCATTGAATGTAGAAGAACTCCAAGTTTCAAAGATCTACTTCAACGGCCATGCAAGATTCAAAGGGGGAGTTAGTTAGAAATAGTTAATTCTTTCTCATTGTAATTTTGTATGCATTTTACCTAGTGAGCAATCTTCGAGACATAGTTATCTCTTAGGGGGAGATTGTTAGGTCTCTAGAAAGAGCTAACTATATCCCTTAGATTATAAGGGAGGTGTTCTATAGATGAGAGCTATATATAGAACACCAAGCCTCCCTTAGTCACTAACATTAGCCACCGATTTGTAATGTATTCAAGAGAGCCGTTGAATATAGTTGACTAGTTTGACTAATGCTCTCTACATTCATGTGGTTAATTGTTCACATTCATGGTATTCATCAGATCTAGGATCCTACATTAATATTGCTTACTTTCAAAATTTTCTCATGTGATTTTTTCCATAATCACACATGAGAACATATTTAGTGTTTTTCATACTAATAGGAACACTTGTTTTGATGCATAACTTATCAGTTGTGTGAAAGCTTCTTTGCAAAGATCATAACTATTAGAGTGCCATATAGGAACTTTTTTCTTGCATAATTCATACAAGTTATTTTTGAAAACTACTCATGCACACACAAATGTTTGACCAAATTCTTGTGATAAATGTGAATCTCATGATACTTATCAAGCTTTGGAAAACATAAATTGAAATGATGAAACTTGTCTACCTTTTCAAAATGGCACAATTCATATGTTTTCAAAATGCTTCTAGACAAGAATTAATTGACACATGTTTAGCATATAGGTTTTCAAAACCATGTTGCAAACATGACTTTCTTGCTAAAATGTTCACATTCCTAGAAAATGACCAACACACGAAGACAGTGTGTGGCATATCACCAACAAAAAATGGAAACTCGAACCCTTCTTGAAGAAAGAGTTGTTCACTATGATGAATTTCCAAACCTTCAAACGACATTCACTCAAAAAGAATGTTTCTATTTCTTAAACCTAGATGGGTCATCTATCCATCCCTTATCCGAGAGTTTTATGGCAACTTTGAACTTGTCAACCCAAACCAAGTCAATTTCAACTTTGTAATAAGATTCACACTTGGCGTCTCTCGTACTTTGCTTCGGTTATGAAGATTTACTCACAAGGTTGTAACTTCTACACTCCTTGAACCGATCTTAGATCCTTGCACCCCAAACTTCTACACTCCTTGAACCGATCTTTGATCCTTGCACCCACATACCCCACACAATAAGTACTATCCACCATCACTTACTCGGATGTACCTCACAATCTCAACCACCGCATCCGTGTTCGAGACTCCGAGATTCGTCATGATCTTCAACTCCTCTTAACCGTCATTCGACACAACATATTTTGTAGGGAGACTTCCGTTAATCATCTCTCGGGAACCGAAGTAGCCATTCTATGGTCCTTTCTATCAGCCGATGCCATAAACTTAGCCTTTATCGTGACTCGATGAATGAGCAATCTTCGTACCCATCGTAACCGTCTACTTCCCTACTCTATTAATCTCAATCACATCTTTCGACACCTAGGTATGATAACTCCTCTAGAGGTTCCTCGTTCCATGTCAATCACTCCGCTCAATTTCTGGATTGCCACTCCTATCACAATACTCTCATCCGACTCTGAGAACTCCGCAATCGCTGATGCCGTTAGCACCAATGCCAATTATGTTTAAAATATTGGTTAGGATAATATTAAGGGCAGGTAGTTATGTCAACTAGTCTATGTTCAAAACTTATGCTTATGGTATGTAATGTGTTATTTACTCCTATTTTGACTTTTGTGTGTACTAATCCTTTTTCTATAAGTCTTATAATGCACATTTCAAGGGGGACCTATATCATCTACCGCTATGTAAAATTCAAAGGGGAGCAATACACTAGGGCGCTCTTAGTTCCAGGGGGAGCTAACCTTTTTGCTTCAACAAAAGGGGGGAAGTGTATGGTAAGTGACGTTAACACATGTGTTGTATTGTACGCTTAAGAATATTTACATAGGTTTGTCATCATCAAAAAGGGGGAGAATGTTGATTAGTGATCCATTGACAATATTCAAATGTTAACCACTTTGTTTTGATGATGACACCAAGTCTTATGTGCTTAAACTGCGTATAGAACAACACAAGTTCACAAGCCTACACAATCTCTAGCAAACGACCAATACACAAAATAGACAAGTCAAAAAGAGTCATTTAAAAAATACTGAAGGAGCACGGCTGGGTCCACGGTCGACCGCAGGTCAGACCGTGGATGCCCTGTACATTGGATCTAAGGAACAAGGTGCACGGTCGACTCCACGGTCAGTCGTGGGTCGGCCGCAGTTTTATCTGTCCAAATTTTTGATCAAATAATGTTTGACTACTTCGGACCATCTATAATTTACAAAACTTATTTCAACATGCTTAGAATAGTTGTCTCCTTCATATCCAAATGATTTTTGGTCACTAAAACACTAATCTTGGTTAATCACACTTAATGATGTAGTGACCCGAACTTTTCCATGTTTATATATATTAATTGAGATTGATATTTACATGATTAAATGTTTCCAACATGTTAAGCAATCAAACTTGTTAAGACTTGATTAATTGAAATATGTTTCATATAGACAATTGACCACCCAAGTTGACCGGTGATTCACGAACGTTAAAACTTGTAAAAACTATACGATGACATATATATGGTTATATATATAGTTAACATGATTTTATTATAAGTATGTATCTCATTAGGTATTTTAACAATGAGTTATATACATAAAAATGAGACTATTAATTTAAGAAACTCGAAAACGATATATATAACGATTATCGTTATAACAACGTCTTACTAGGTACATATGAATCATATTAAGATATTGATACACTTGGTTAATTATGTTAAATGGTAAGTAAATATATTATTAAGTGTATTAACAATGAAATATATATGTAAAAATAAGACTACTAACTTAATGATTTCGAAACGAGACATATATGTAACGATTATCGTTGTAACGACATTTAATGTATATATATCATATTAAGAGATATTCATACATGATAATATCATGATAATATAATAATTTAAAATCTCATTTGATATTATAAACATTGGGTTAACAACATTTAACAAGATCGTTAACCTAAAGGTTTCAAAACAACACTTACATGTAACGACTAACGATGACTTAACGACTCAGTTAAAATGTATATACATGTAGTGTTTTAATATGTATTTATACACTTTTAAAAGACTTCAATACACTTATCAAAATACTTCTACTTAACAAAAATGCTTACAATTACATCCTCGTTCAGTTTCATCAACAATTCTACTCGTATGCACCCGTATTCGTACTCGTACAATACACAGCTTTTAGATGTATGTACTATTGGTATATACACTCCAATGATCAGCTCTTAGCAGCCCATGTGAGTCACCTAACACATGTGGGAACCATCATTTGGCAACTAGCATGAAATATCTCATAAAATTACAAAAATATGAGTAATCATTCATGACTTATTTACATGAAAACAAAATTACATATCCTTTATATCTAATCCATACACCAACGACCAAAAACACCTACAAACACTTTCATTCTTCAATTTTCTTCATCTAATTGATCTCTCTCAAGTTCTATCTTCAAGTTCTAAGTGTTCTTCATATATTCTACAGGTTCTAGTTACATAAAATCAAGAATACTTTCAAGTTTGCTAGCTCACTTCCAATCTTGTAAGGTGATCATCCAACCTCAAGAAATCTTTGTTTCTTACAGTAGGTTATCATTCTAATACAAGGTAATAATCATATTCAAACTTTGGTTCAATTTCTATAACTATAACAATCTTATTTCAAGTGATGATCTTACTTGAACTTGTTTTCGTGTCATGATTCTGCTTCAAGAACTTCGAGCCATCCAAGGATCCGTTGAAGCTAGATCCATTTTTCTCTTTTCCAGTAGGTTTATCCAAGGAACTTAAGGTAGTAATGATGTTCATAACATCATTCGATTCATACATATAAAGCTATCTTATTCGAAGGTTTAAACTTGTAATCACTAGAACATAGTTTAGTTAATTCTAAACTTGTTCGCAAATAAAAGTTAATCCTTCTAACTTGACTTTTAAAATCAACTAAATACATGTTCTAAATCTATATGATATGCTAACTTAATGATTTAAAACCTGGAGACACGAAAAACACCGTAAAACCGGATTTACGCCGTCGTAGTAACATCGCGGGCTGTTTTGGGTTAGTTAATTAAAAACTATGATAAACTTTGATTTAAAAGTTGTTATTCTGAGAAAATGATTTTTATTATGAACATGAAACTATATCCAAAAATTATGGTTAAACTCAAAGTGGAAGTATGTTTTCTAAAATGGTCATCTAGACGTCGTTCTTTCGACTGAAATGACTACCTTTACAAAAACGACTTGTAACTTATTTTTCCGACTATAAACCTATACTTTTTATGTTTAGATTCATAAAATAGAGTTCAATATGAAACCATAGCAATTTGATTCACTCAAAACGGATTTAAAATGAAGAAGTTATGGGTAAAACAAGATTGGATAATTTTTTTCATTTTAGCTACGTGAAAATTTGTAACAAATCTATTCCAACCATAACTTAATCAACTTGTATTGTATATTATGTAATCTTGAGATACCATAGACACGTATACAATGTTTCGACCTATCATGTCGACACATCTATATATATTTCGGAACAACCATAGACACTCTATATGTGAATGTTGGAGTTAGCTATACAGGGTTGAGGTTGATTCCAAAATATATATAGTTTGAGTTGTGATCAATACTGAGATACATATACACTGGGTCGTGGATTGATTCAAGATAATATTTATCGATTTATTTCTGTACATCTAACTGTGGACAACTAGTTGTAGGTTACTAACGAGGACAGCTGACTTAATAAACTTAAAACATCAAAATATATTAAAAGTGTTGTAAATATATTTTGAACATACTTTGATATATATGTATATATTGTTATAGGTTCGTGAATCAACCAGTGGCCAAGTCTTACTTCCCGACGAAGTAAAAAAATCTGTGAAAGTGAGTTATAGTCCCACTTTTAAAATCTAATATTTTTGGGATGAGAATACATGCAGGTTTTATAAATGATTTACAAAATAGACACAAGTACGTGAAACTACATTCTATGGTTGAATTATCGAAATCGAATATGCCCCTTTTTATTAAGTCTGGTAATCTAAGAATTAGGGAACAGACACCCTAATTGACGCGAATCCTAAAGATAGATCTATTGGGCTTAACAAACCCCATCCAAAGTACCGGATGCTTTAGTACTTCGAAATTTATATCATATCCGAAGGGTGTCCCGGAATGATGGGGATATTCTTATATATGCATCTTGTTAATGTCGGTTACCAGGTGTTCACCATATGAATGACTTTTATCTCTATGTATGGGATGTGTATTGAAATATGAAATCTTGTGGTCTATTATTATGATTTGATATATATAGGTTAAACCTATAACTCACCAACATTTTTGTTGACGTTTTAAGCATGTTTATTCTCAGGTGATTATTAAGAGCTTCCGCTGTCGCATACTTAAATAAGGACGAGATTTGGAGTCCATGCTTGTATGATATTGTGTAAAAACTGCATTCAAGAAACTTATTTTGTTGTAACATATTTGTATTGTAAACCATTATGTAATGGTCGTGTGTAAACAGGATATTTTAGATTATCATTATTTGATAATATACGTAAAGCTTTTTAAACCTTTATTGATGAAATAAAGGTTATGGTTTGTTTTAAAATGAATGCAGTCTTTGAAAAACGTCTCATATAGAGGTCAAAACCTCGCAACGAAATCAATTAATATGGAACGTTTTTAATCAATAAGAACGGGACATTTCAGTTGGTATCCGAGCGTTGGTCTTAGAGAACCAGAATTTTGCATTAGTGTGTCTTATCGAGTTTGTTAGGATGCATTAGTGAGTCTGGACTTCGACCGTGTTTACTTGAAAAATGATTGCTTAACAAATTTTGTTGGAAACTATATATTTTTAACATGTGAATATTATGTGATATATTAATCTCTTAACGCGTTTGATATTATGTGATAGATGTCTACCTCTAGAACAAGTCACATTGACTCACCTAATAATAATGAAGAGTCAAATGTAAATTGGAATGATTCGTGGACTGATTCACAAGTTCCCGAAGAGGAACCGGAAGAAGAGTCGGAACCGGAAGAAGAATCGGAACCGGAAGAAGAATCGGAACCGGATGAAGAAATAGAACCGGTGGGGGAAATAATAAAACGGTTAAGTAAAAGAAAATCCTCAACCAACCGACCAAGGTTAATTATGGTCAATGGTGTTTCCGCCAAGGAAGCAAAATATTGGGAGGATTACCAATTCTCCGATGAATCGGATTCCGACGAGAATTCCGATGATGTTATAGAAATTACCCCAACTGAATTTAAAAAGGCAAAAGAAAATAATAAGGGAAAGGGTATAAAAATAGAGAAATCTAATTCCAACCCCGATGAACTTTATATGTATCGTCAACCCCCGAAGTCCTTAAGTTGTAACAATGACCCGGGAACCTCTAAACCACCAGGTTTTTCTAAACCAATGTGGATCACGACGGCTCGTATTAGGAGAACATCATATATCCCTAGAAACTTGGCAAAACGAACCAAAACCGAAGAAGAAGAAACGAGCGAGTCGGAATAAGATAGTTGTATTCGTGTGGTGTAGTATATGTAATATAGTGTGCTTATGCTTTATGATATATGTAAAAATTGCTTGTATTAATAAGTATTTTTTTATGAATCTAACTCTTGTCTATTTTACAGTTTAAAAACACAAAATGGATAGACAACCCAATATTTTAAGAGACCTACCCGGAGACATGATTGATGAAATCTTGTCTAGAGTCGGTCAGAATTCCTCGGCACAACTATTTAAGGCGAGATCAGTTTGTAAGATATTCGAAGAACGTTCCAAGAATGTCTTGGTTTATAAGAGACTTTCGTTTGAAAGATGGGGGATATCACATTGGGAAACCCATAAGTTACGATGTGTTTACTTTAACGCATATATTGCGGGGAACCCAAATGCCATTTTACGCAACGGGTTAAGAAATTATTTTGACTCAATGTATCCGAATATAGGACTTCATGATTTAGAAAAAGCGGCTAACATGCAACATAAAGAAGCATGCTATGCTTACGGGTTAGTAATGTTCGCTTCTCACCAAAGTGAGAAAAAGAACATCGGGCTACAGCTATTAAACAAAACGTTTCCACAAGTGACGGAGTCGGTAATTGGGGTAAGAAATGAGGTTTTTAGATTGTTACGGGACTGTTGGACATTACGTAACCCTCGTCCCTTTGACGACGTTACAACACGCTGTCTTATCAACGGCCATAACGGTTATGTTCCACAAGACCAAGGATGGGAAGTAATCCTAGTAAAACCAGAATGCATGACTTGTTTCTGGACGTATGAATTACGTGTCTTTATTGCCTTTGCTGAACGACTTGTGTACTAGCTAGAATTATCTTCACAACCATCTTGTATCAAATTTATTGTGTGCTATATTTCATGCTATATGTAAAATAAGCGATATTGTAAGTTTGTAAAATATTGTGTAAAAGTTTGAACGCGAAATATTATTATAATCAGTTTTTCATATAGAATTGTAGTAGTTGAATTGTATATTAGCTACTAAGTATGAACTTAACGGGTAGGTACTACCCGAATTTAAACTTATAAGACGCTAATATGAAGAAAAAGCTTTTATAAACGAGTTTATATTATGCTACGAAATACTATTAACTACTCTTAATATTCTGTATGATTAACTTGTTCCATTTAACTATTTTGAAGGAAATGGCACCGACTACTCGACACACCGTGAATATGAATGAAGAGGAATTCCGTACTTTTCTAGCTTCAAACATAGCCGCAGTACAGGCTGCGCTACATACCAACAATAACATTGGATCTAGCAGTACAGGAAATCGTGTAGGATGCACCTACAAAGAATTCACTGCTTGCAAACCTTTGGAATTTGATGGAACCGAAGGACCGATCAGATTAAAACGGTGGACCGAGAAGGTCGAATCGGTGTTTGCCATAAGTAAGTGTACTGAAGAGGACAAAGTGAAGTACGCTACGCATACCTTCACAGGTTTTGCGTTAACATGGTGGAATACCTATCTAGAGCAAGTGGGACAAGACGATGCGTACGCACTACCGTGGTCAGCATTCAAGCACTTGATGAACGAGAAGTACCGTCCCAGAACCGAGGTCAATAAGCTCAAGACAGAACTTAGAGGGTTACGAACCCAAGGATTTGATATTACCACGTACGAAAGACGATTCACAGAATTGTGCCTATTGTGTCCGGGAGTGTTCGAAGATGAGGAAGAGAAGATCGACGCGTTTGTGAAAGGATTACCGGAAAGAATCCAAGAAGATATAAGTTCACACGAGCCCGCCTCCATACAACAGGCATGTAGAATGGCTCACAAACTAGTGAACCAGATTGAAGAAAGAATTAAAGAACAGACTGCTGAAGAGGCCAATGTGAAGCAAGTCAAAAGAAAGTGGGAGGAAAACGGTGATAAGAATCACCAATACAACAACAACAGCAATTACAACAATAATCGCAACAATTATCCCAACAATCGCAACATCAATCGCAACTACAACAAACGGCCCAACAACAACAACAACAACAACAACAACAACAACAACAACAACAACAACAACAACAACAACAACAGCAACTACAACAATCATCCCAACAACAATAATAACCGCAACAACAACAACAATCAGAAGCAGCTATGCCAAAGGTGTGAAAAGTATCACTCGGGGTTCTGCACCAAATTTTGCAACAAGTGTAAAAGAAATGGTCATAGCGCGGCGAAGTGTGAGGTCTACGGACCAGGGGTTAATAGAACGAAAGGAACAAATGGTGTCGGAACGAGTAATGGCGGAGCAAGTAGTTTCGGAGCAAGTTATGCCAATGTAGTTTGTTATAAATGTGGAAAACCGGGCCACATTATTAGAAATTGCCCGAACCAGGAGAACACGAATGGACAAGGCTGCGGAAGAGTTTTCAATATTAATGTGGCAGAGGCACAGGAAGACCCGGAGCTTGTTACGGGTACGTTTCTTATTGACAATAAATCTGCTTACGTTTTATTTGATTCGGGTGCGGATAGAAGCTATATGAGTAGAGATTTTTGTGCTAAATTAAGTTGTCCATTGACGCCTTTGGATAGTAAATTTTTACTCGAATTAGCAAATGGTAAATTAATTTCAGTAGATAATATATGTCGGAATCGAGAAATTAAACTGGTTAGCGAAACATTTAAGATTGATTTGATACCAGTAGAGTTAGGGAGTTTTGATGTGATAATCGGTATGGACTGGTTGAAAGAAGTGAAAGCAGAGTTCGTTTGTTACAAAAATGCAATTCGCATTATACGAGAAAAAGGAAAACCCTTAATGGTGTACGGAGAAAAGGGCAACACGAAGCTACATCTTATTAGTAATTTGAAGGCACAAAAACTAATAAGAAAAGGTTGCTATGCTGTTCTAGCACACGTCGAGAAAGTACAAACTGAAGAAAAGAGCATCAATGATGTTCCCATTGCAAAAGAATTTCCCGATGTATTTCCGAAAGAATTACCGGGATTACCCCCACATCGATCCGTTGAATTTCAAATAGATCTTGTACCAGGAGCTGCACCAATAGCTCGTGCTCCTTACAGACTCGCACCCAGCGAGATGAAAGAACTGCAAAGCCAATTACAAGAACTTTTAGAGCGTGGTTTCATTCGACCAAGCACATCACCGTGGGGAGCTCCTGTTTTGTTTGTCAAGAAGAAAGATGGTACATTCAGGTTGTGTATCGACTACCGAGAGTTGAACAAACTTACCATCAAGAACCGCTACCCACTACCGAGAATCGACGACTTATTTGATCAACTACAAGGCTCGTCTGTTTATTCAAAGATTGACTTACGTTCCGGGTATCATCAAATGCGGGTGAAAGAAGATGATATTCCGAAGACTGCTTTCAGAACACGTTACGGTCATTACGAGTTTATGGTCATGCCGTTTGGTTTAACTAATGCACCAGCTGTGTTCATGGACCTTATGAACCGAGTGTGTGGACCATACCTTGACAAGTTTGTCATTGTTTTCATTGATGACATACTTATTTACTCAAAGAATGACCAAGAACACGGTGAACATTTGAGAAAGGTGTTAGAAGTATTGAGGAAGGAAGAATTGTACGCTAAGTTTTCAAAGTGTGCATTTTGGTTGGAAGAAGTTCAATTCCTCGGTCACATAGTGAACAAAGAAGGTATTAAGGTGGATCCGGCAAAGATAGAAACTGTTGAAAAGTGGGAAACCCCGAAAACTCCGAAACACATACGCCAGTTTTTAGGACTAGCTGGTTACTACAGAAGGTTCATCCAAGACTTTTCCAGAATAGCAAAACCCTTGACTGCATTAACGCATAAAGAGAAGAAATTTGAATGGAATGATGAACAAGAGAAAGCGTTTCAGTTATTGAAGAAAAAGCTAACTACGGCACCTATATTGTCATTGCCTGAAGGGAATGATGATTTTGTGATTTATTGTGACGCATCAAAGCAAGGTCTCGGTTGTGTATTAATGCAACGAACGAAGGTGATTGCTTATGCGTCTAGACAATTGAAGATTCACGAACAAAATTATACGACGCATGATTTAGAATTAGGCGCGGTTATTTTTGCATTAAAAACTTGGAGGCACTACTTATATGGGGTCAAAAGTATTATATATACCGACCACAAAAGTCTTCAACACATATTTAATCAGAAACAACTGAATATGAGGCAGCGTAGGTGGATTGAATTATTGAATGATTACGACTTTGAGATTCGTTACCACCCGGGGAAGGAAAATGTGGTAGCCGATGCCTTGAGCAGGAAGGACAGAGAACCCATTCGAGTAAAATCTATGAATATAATGATTCATAATAACCTTACTACTCAAATAAAGGAGGCACAACAAGGAGTTTTAAAAGAGGGAAATTTAAAGGATGAAATACCCAAAGGATCGGAGAAACATCTTAATATTCGGGAAGACGGAACCCGGTATAGGGCTGAAAGGATTTGGGTACCAAAATTTGGAGATATGAGAGAAATGGTACTTAGAGAAGCTCATAAAACCAGATACTCAATACATCCTGGAACGGGGAAGATGTACAAGGATCTCAAGAAACATTTTTGGTGGCCGGGTATGAAAGCCGATGTTGCTAAATACGTAGGAGAATGTTTGACGTGTTCTAAGGTCAAAGCTGAGCATCAGAAACCATCAGGTCTACTTCAACAACCCGAAATCTCGGAATGGAAATGGGAAAACATTACCATGGATTTCATCACTAAATTGCCAAGGACTGCAAGTGGTTTTGATACTATTTGGGTAATAGTTGATCGTCTCACCAAATCAGCACACTTCCTGCCAATAAGAGAAGATGACAAGATGGGGAAGTTAGCATGACTGTATTTGAAGGAAGTCATCTCCAGACATGGAATACCAATCTCTATTATCTCTGATAGGGATGGCAGATTTATTTCAAGATTCTGGCAGACATTACAGCAAGCATTAGGAACTCGTCTAGACATGAGTACTGCCTATCATCCACAAACTGATGGGCAGAGCGAAAGGACGATACAAACGCTTGAAGACATGCTACGAGCATGTTTTATTGATTTCAGAAACAGTTGGGATCGACATCTACCGTTAGCAGAATTTTCCTACAACAACAGCTACCATTCAAGCATTGAGATGGCGCCGTTTGAAGCACTTTATGGTAGAAAGTGTAGGTCTCCGATTTGTTGGAGTGAAGTGGGGGATAGACAGATTACGGGTCCGGAGATTATACAAGAAACTACCGAGAAGATCATCCAAATTCAACAACGGTTGAAAACCGCCCAAAGTCGACAAAAGAGCTACGCTGACATTAAAAGAAAAGATATAGAATTTGAAATTGGAGAGATGGTCATGCTTAAAGTTGCACCTTGGAAAGGCGTTGTTCGATTTGGTAAACGAGGGAAATTAAATCCAAGGTATATTGGACCATTCAAGATTATTGATCGTGTCGGACCAGTAGCTTACCGACTAGAGTTACCTCAACAACTCGCGGCTGTACATAACACTTTCCACGTCTCGAATTTGAAGAAATGTTTTGCTAAAGAAGATCTCACTATTCCGTTAGATGAAATCCAAATCAACGAAAAACTTCAATTCATCAAAGAACCCGTCGAAATAATGGATCGTGAGGTTAAAAGACTTAAGCAAAACAAGATACCAATTGTTAAGGTTCAATGGAATGCTCGTAGAGGACCCGAGTTCACCTGGGAGCGTGAAGATCAGATGAAGAAGAAATACCCGCATCTATTTCCAGAAGATTCGTCAACACCTTCAACAGCTTAAAATTTCGGGACGAAATTTATTTAACGGGTAGGTACTGTAGTGACCCGAACTTTTCCATGTTTATATATATTAATTGAGATTGATATTTACATGATTAAATGTTTCCAACATGTTAAGCAATCAAACTTGTTAAGACTTGATTAATTGAAATATGTTTCATATAGACAATTGACCACCCAAGTTGACCGGTGATTCACGAACGTTAAAACTTGTAAAAACTATACGATGACATATATATGGTTATATATATAGTTAACATGATTTTATTATAAGTATGTATCTCATTAGGTATTTTAACAATGAGTTATATACATAAAAATGAAACTATTAATTTAAGAAACTCGAAAACGATATATATAACGATTATCGTTATAACAACGTCTTACTAGGTACATATGAATCATATTAAGATATTGATACACTTGGTTAATTATGTTAAATGATAAGTAAATATATTATTAAGTGTATTAACAATGAAATATATATGTAAAAATAAGACTACTAACTTAATGATTTCGAAACGAGACATATATGTAACGATTATCGTTGTAACGACATTTAATGTATATATATCATATTAAGAGATATTAATACATGATAATATCATGATAATATAATAATTTAAAATCTCATTTGATATTATAAACATTGGGTTAACAACATTTAACAAGATCGTTAACCTAAAGGTTTCAAAACAACACTTACATGTAACGACTAACGATGACTTAACGACTCAGTTAAAATGTATATACATGTAGTGTTTTAATATGTATTTATACACTTTTAAAAGACTTCAATACACTTATCAAAATACTTCTACTTAACAAAAATGCTTACAATTACATCCTCGTTCAGTTTCATCAACAATTCTACTCGTATGCACCCGTATTCGTACTCGTACAATACACAGCTTTTAGATGTATGTACTATTGGTATATACACTCCAATGATCAGCTCTTAGCAGCCCATGTGAGTCACCTAACACATGTGGGAACCATCATTTGGCAACTAGCATGAAATATCTCATAAAATTACAAAAATATGAGTAATCATTCATGACTTATTTACATGAAAACAAAATTACATATCCTTTATATCTAATCCATACACCAACGACCAAAAACACCTACAAACACTTTCATTCTTCAATTTTCTTCATCTAATTGATCTCTCTCAAGTTCTATCTTCAAGTTCTAAGTGTTCTTCATATATTCTACAGGTTCTAGTTACATAAAATCAAGAATACTTTCAAGTTTGCTAGCTCACTTCCAATCTTGTAAGGTGATCATCCAACCTCAAGAAATCTTTGTTTCTTACAGTAGGTTATCATTCTAATACAAGGTAATAATCATATTCAAACTTTGGTTCAATTTCTATAACTATAACAATCTTATTTCAAGTGATGATCTTACTTGAACTTGTTTTCGTGTCATGATTCTGCTTCAAGAACTTCGAGCCATCCAAGGATCCGTTGAAGCTAGATCCATTTTTCTCTTTTCCAGTAGGTTTATCCAAGGAACTTAAGGTAGTAATGATGTTCATAACATCATTCGATTCATACATATAAAGCTATCTTATTCGAAGATTTAAACTTGTAATCACTAGAACATAGTTTAGTTAATTCTAAACTTGTTCGCAAATAAAAGTTAATCCTTCTAACTTGACTTTTAAAATCAACTAAACACATGTTCTATATCTATATGATATGCTAACTTAATGATTTAAACCTGGAGACACGAAAAACACCGTAAAATCGGATTTACGCCGTCGTAGTAACATCGCGGGCTGTTTTGGGTTAGTTAATTAAAAACTATGATAAACTTTGATTTAAAAGTTGTTATTCTGAGAAAATGATTTTTATTATGAACATGAAACTATATCCAAAAATTATGGTTAAACTCAAAGTGGAAGTATGTTTTCTAAAATGGTCATCTAGACGTCGTTCTTTCGACTGAAATGACTACCTTTACAAAAATGACTTGTAACTTATTTTTCCGACTATAAACCTATACTTTTTCTGTTTAGATTCATAAAATAGAGTTCAATATAAAACCATAGCAATTTGATTCACTCAAAACGGATTTAAAATGAAGAAGTTATGGGTAAAACAAGATTGGATAATTTTTCTCATTTTAGCTACGTGAAAATTTGTAACAAATCTATTCCAACCATAACTTAATCAACTTGTATTGTATATTATGTAATCTTGAGATACCATAGACACGTATACAATGTTTTGACCTATCATGTCGACACATCTATATATATTTCGGAACAACCATAGACACTCTATATGTGAATGTTGGAGTTAGCTATACAGGGTTGAGGTTGATTCCAAAATATATATAGTTTGAGTTGTGATCAATACTGAGATACGTATACACTGGGTCGTGGATTGATTCAAGATAATATTTATCGATTTATTTCTGTACATCTAACTGTGGACAACTAGTTGTAGGTTACTAACGAGGACAGCTGACTTAATAAACTTAAAATATCAAAATATATTAAAAGTGTTGTAAATATATTTTGAACATACTTTGATATATATGTATATATTGTTATAGGTTCGTGAATCAACCAGTGGCCAAGTCTTACTTCCCGACGAAGTAAAAAAATCTGTGAAAGTGAGTTATAGTCCCACTTTTAAAATCTAATATTTTTGGGATGAGAATACATGCAGGTTTTATAAATGATTTACAAAATAGACACAAGTACGTGAAACTACATTCTATGGTTGAATTATCGAAATCGAATATGCCCCTTTTTATTAAGTCTGGTAATCTAAGAATTAGGGAACAGACACCCTAATTGACGCGAATCCTAAAGATAGATCTATTGGGCTTAACAAACCCCATCCAAAGTACCGGATGCTTTAGTACTTCGAAATTTATATCATATCCGAAGGGTGTCCCGGAATGATGGGGATATTCTTATATATGCATCTTGTTAATGTCGGTTACCAGGTGTTCACCATATGAATGACTTTTATCTCTATGTATGGGATGTGTATTGAAATATGAAATCTTGTGGTCTATTATTATGATTTGATATATATAGGTTAAACCTATAACTCACCAACATTTTTGTTGACGTTTTAAGCATGTTTATTCTCAGGTGATTATTAAGAGCTTCCGCTGTCGCATACTTAAATAAGGACGAGATTTGGAGTCCATGCTTGTATGATATTGTGTAAAAACTGCATTCAAGAAACTTATTTTGTTGTAACATATTTGTATTGTAAACCATTATGTAATGGTCGTGTGTAAACAGGATATTTTAGATTATCATTATTTGATAATCTACGTAAAGCTTTTTAAACCTTTATTGATGAAATAAAGGTTATGGTTTGTTTTAAAATGAATGCAGTCTTTGAAAAACGTCTCATATAGAGCTCAAAACCTCGCAACGAAATCAATTAATATGGAACGTTTTTAATCAATAAGAACGGGACATTTCAAATGACGTCTTAATGACACCTTAGCTTGTGATTAATGTTAAACACATAAGTATTGCTAAAAGTCCTTTTGCAAAGTCATCCTTTTAAATCTAAAATAAATATAGATATGATTAAGATGGTCATCAAAGTCCCAACTAAAGAGATGGTCTTCACTTGATTAACCATTAAGCATATATTACTTACATGCTTAATAAGAGTTTAGTGTAAACTCCCAAAAGTCTTCATGTAAAACAAATAGGTCTTATTTGTATGGTTGCAAGTAACCACTGAATGCATATACTTGCATAATAAATGTTGACAAAAGTCTTGAAGACTTGTGACTTGAAGTTTGGAAGCATGTGGTTGTCAAGGGATCACAATTCTGCATTTGCCATAAAAAGAAATCAATGACACACCTATAGTATAATGGAACTTTCCTCTTTTAAGCCAAGGTCAACCTCTAAAAATACATCCACGGTAAAAGGGGTAATGCATGTATTTTCAGATGTTTTTGGCATCTAATTGCAGCCATCCAATAAGGGAAAATGACAAAGATAAAGATCTCAAACGGCTACAAATTCAGAAGTCAGAGACTTGCACGGTCAACCCACGGTCGACCATGAGGTGAGCCGCAGACTTCCGGGTTTAATTTTCTCTTGCCTATAAAAGCCAAACCTTGGAGCACTTGAAGACTCACCTCTTGCACTTACATTTTCATACATTTACTGGTATCATTCAAATACTATTGTAATCTATTTAGAGTGATTCAAGCAAGAGTGATAGTAAACTTACTTGTGAGTTTACTTGTAAACTATATTCTTAAAGGGATCTAGAAGATAGGTGAGGTTTCACTTAGTTGGAGCATCAGGATCTTGTGGTAAGAGCATTTAGTGATTGTGAATTCTTCAAAGGGACTTAAGAGTTCATAAGTTGCGGCTTATCGAGGAGTTAGTGTTGTATCCGGGCACTCCACCGATTTTGGAGCATCGTAGTGAAACTAACTCTCAATTCGTTAGAATTGAGGAGTGGATTAAGGAAGATTAGTTAACATCTTCCCGAACTACTATAAATCTCCGTGTTTGTTCTCTTATCCCTTATCTTTGTATTTACTTTACTCGTGAACAAACAAATCAAATCACACTATAGTAATCTAAAGTTCTAAATCGAAAAGGTTTTAAAAATCACATTAAGTAACTATTCACCCCCCACTAGTTACATAAACATTTAATGTTGTTGGGTTTGTTGGGCCCACTAGACCTCTGCTGCCAACCGAGTCCACGAGCTCACTCGCATGCCTATCAGAGCCTACATCATTCTCATCTTTTTCAAAAAGAATCGTCCTCGAGTCTACGTCATCAATGATGAACATCAATGGGCATTGTTTAACACAAACAATCACCATCTCAATGACATCATCAACATCACCAGTATTTCAGAAAATATGTATCCTTTTCAAATGCCATCTCACAACGAACATATGGCCCAACCGAGACACCCATGTTTCCTGTCCCCACTTTCACTTCAACGTCCTTTCACTATCCGTATGATAGATGTGTTCTTCAATCTCACCATCCGTATCATAGACGGGTTCTTCATCCTCACCATCCGTATCATAGATGGCTTCTTCATCCTCACCATCCGTATCATAGATGGGTTCAGAATCTCCATCTAAAATAGGTTCGGGAACGAACTCCAAATTACAAATTTGTTCTTGTGTAGCCATGTGTGGAGTCTGATACCACACAATGGATATTAAGGATCGTGGCTAAAACAGTAGTATGAGATATGTGTAAACCTTCTCGGTTTAACGAAGAATCAAGGTAACCTTCACGGTTTAGCAAAAGAAAAACCTTAACTGTGGTTTCTTATTCAAGATAAAACAAACATAATTAAATCAAAATCTTCCTAATACCAAAACTAATGAAAATCTTTAATACTGGAAATAAGATAATTTAACTAAAGAAACAGAATAATTAAATTGAAAACAAAGTCTTCTGAGTCTTCCTTTTGCATCCTTAACAGTTCGAGACTATCTATCCATATTCACGTGTTAATATATCGGGCCCAAAGTCATCATCCAAAGTATAAACATCTAACGTTGTTGGGTCTGTTAGGCCTGTTGGACCTCTGCTGCCAACCGAGTCCACGAGCCCACTCGCATACCTATCTTAGTTTACATCAATTAGATTAAAATTTAACGAATCGGACTTTGACCAACTAAATTAAACTTTTGAAAACTCCAACCTAATAAATTGATCAAGTCAAAGACTAGTCGGTTTATTTCAAATTCGTGAAATGGTTTAACCAAACTAGTTGGGGATTAGTTGGTCTAGTCGGGGGAGTTTTAATACCATGGTAATATAAGTGGTTAAGTCAAAGAGTATAATTTCTGCCGGCGTTATAAAAAAAAATCACAAAGTACATTCAAGTTACAACAGATTTTTTTGCTATTTAATTCAATAAATTGAACTTGTATGAATATGGCGCAACAACTGTAAATGTAAATATGTTATCTTCAATTTCATAATAGCAAAAACCTCTACGAAATTACATTAGAGGTGATCTAACTAAAACAATAACAGCTTCATTTATTATATTCACTAGAATCAAACATGGATATTTTCACGTTAAAAATTGAGGTTATAACCCTTTTCATTTATTTTCAGTTTCCTGTTATCCGAGTATTGATGTATATATATAGCTCCAAATATATAAATCCTTCACAAATTATGATGTATATGCTAGGGCTCTGGTAGACAAAATCGACGAAATCATGAAGGAAACGAATCCAATGATAAGGAATGCTGATTATATATAGACGACCGTGCAAAATTCATCAATTTTTAACATCAAATTTTAAACGATAGCGACTGATATCACACCCCTTCATTAGTTCAATAGTCGCGCCAAACAACGATCCAATCACAGTAGCAAGTAATGTCAAGCATATCTATATAAAAACAATTAGAACGAAATGGTATTAATTTTGAAAAAGATTAAAGTAGCACAGCGAACCTTGTCGCTATAGAATTCAAATCCTATGAACATGCTACTGTTGATGAGTATCCATACGAGTTTAGTTCACCATCTAGCAATTTCTGCAAGTATAGTGCACCTTACCGTTTTTGTAAGTCTCAACAAAATTGTATAGTAACAGAAACTACCGAGTATTTGTACTATATACTAATTTCTGCACGTATAGTGCACCTTAAAATTCATCGATATGTCACCAAATATATTTCTTATTGAAGGCCAACTAGTATGGGACATAAAAGAGTACAACTCAACATTAAAACTATAATATTTTATTAGAGATTACAGATAAAGATATTATTAGAGATAAATATGTAATATAGTTAGGTGTTGTTTGTTTTCCTGTTTGCAGATCTTATTATGTCTTATATCTGCGCGCATGCAGATGTTTTTACTGCACACAGTTTGTTTTTCTGAAGACATAAGATATAATAAGATATTATTTTATCTGCAGCCTCGCAGACTTAGAAATATGCTTCTAAGTGCTGCAGACAAAATTAAGTTATGTTGCAGACATAAAAACAAACAGTCTTCATTATTCAGCATACAGACCTTCAGACCACATCTTCTTAACAGACATGGTCCGCAGATCTTCAGAGAAAAACATCTTAAAAAACAAACAGCACTCTCTAGATCTCCTACAAGGATTTGGTAAATCTTCTTGTATTCAAACTTGTACAAGTACCCTATATATTCAACGAGTGTACGACATATAAGCTCATGAGTTTCACATTACTCTAAAACCAATCGGTGATAGAGGGAGGTTCCCATAAGCTTATATACATACATTTGGTTCATTCATTTTTCGATGTGGGACATGACTTGCACACCTTAACCGATTATACTCCAACAATCACCCCCTTAATCGGTTAATCTTGCTACCTGCTGCATGCTACGTGCTACATGCTATTATAAGGTTGCAATCAAGCCCTTTCTTTCATCTTCCTGCGTCCGGTTTACTTGCTCTCTGCTCCGGCTCTGATACCACGTGCAACATGGAACTCGGTCAACATGAACATTCCACTTACTTACATTTAACTAAATTAAACAAATACCAATAACTACTAAACAAATGCAACTTTTATCCATCTGCCACATTTACTAATTGGACTTCTTACTATGCTAGTGACCTAATAATATTAAGAATTATATTTTCGATAACAGGCCAGACTTTGAGCTTCAAGATTATCCAACATTCACCCCCGTAATCTTGAACCAAGCCTCTTTCGACTTGCTAACTGCTTTCTCGCTACTTGCTACGAGAACTCTTTGGCTGCTGAAATTTTCTGTTACTCCAACTTGTTGTTTTCTGCTGACTGCCATTCTATGCTACTGCTAAAAATGTGATCAATCTTGCTGCAAGCCACTTGCTACTTACTTTTGACTACCGATTGTGATCGCCTGCTGCATCGATGCTTTAACTGCTCTGCTATACTGCTTCTTGCTTGCTGATTTTTTTCACAAATCAGTCACTGCTACTGCTATTTCATCTGATCTTCCTGCTTTGATCAGATTCATGTATGCTTTTCTACTGCTTCTTTGATGATCAAATCAATGGTGATCATCCCTGCTACTGCTTGATGCGTTTCTCTGCTACACATTCTTCTTCTTGCTACTTTCTATCTTGCTAGGCTCCAGAATCGTCATGCTCTGATACCACGTGTAGGATCGTTTCAGGTCCGCCAACATGTACGACATATAAGCTCATGAGTTCCACATTACTCTAAAACCAATTGGTGATAGAGGGAGGTTCCCATAAGCTTATATACATACATTTGGTTCATTCATTTTTCGATGTGGGACATGACTTTCACACCTTAACCGATTATACTCCAACGGCATGTGCACTACCCCGGGATATCGTTTATAGCAATACATGATTTCCCTATATATATTATAAACTTTTTCGGTACTTTATAACATTCTTATATTGAAAGTTGGTACTACTAATTAAATGAGAAGTAAGGAAAATTAAAGATAAATGTATTAAACAACAACAACAACAACAACAACAACAACAACAATACCCAATACCACATGAGTGGTGTATGGGGGAGGTAATATGTAGACAATCCTTTCCCTATCCGAGAATAAAGATAAGTCATTTTTTCACCAAGAGTGAAACACTCTCAAGAGTAGAGAAAGTCATCCCTCTCTTTATTCGACGGATAAATAGATTGCTTCCGAGAGGACCTCCGGCCTTTAAGTAGGAAAAAGGTTTTATTTTTAAAAAATAATAATAATAATAGACGCCATGAAAATGGTAGAATCAAATTTCCATGGGTTTTAAATCCTGCCTGGAATTTAATTTAGGCTCTAAGAGTCTGCTGCAATAAAAAAGGTATGTATTAAGAAAGGTTAAAAATCTGAAATAAAAAAGTATTTGCGTGTTTCTGTAATCGTCTGCTGCAACACATGTTCTGCTATATACATTAAACACTCTTTCAGTAGTTTATAACTACAACACGCATATTGAGATTTAATTTGGTACAAATTTTATAAAATAAATATATTCTAAAAAAAGTTTGAAAGTGGCTAGATGGTCTTCACGTTGCTGGGGAAACTCATTTTGCTCTATATCTTAAACATTGTTTTGGAATAGTATTGATTTGCGCACTGCGGTGGAAAATCTTTTGCAACAATAAATGGTTCCGCTATATACATCTATAGTTTCTATTAAAATTCTAAAATGATGATGTCATAAATACATATTTTTTAAGGTTTAAAAAATTCAAAAAGAAATTAAAAAATTCTTAGAGTACCATGATGATGTCATAAATAACAATTAATCTTAATTATATACACTTAATTAATAACAATTAAAGGAAAAATGATAATAATGAAAAATAAATGCAAAAGATATATAACTTAAATAATTATTCTGTTTCTAAATTTAGAAAATTTTCTCCTGCATATTATTTAGTCAAAATTTCAAGACAATATCACATATCTTCATATTAATAGTTTAACATTCTTTCTTTCAAAATCTTTGATTATTTCGGATCGTATGTTCCAGGCAAAATATTTGTGGTACGCTTTCGTTGTCTGTAACAACCCAACCCATTAACCAACCAATAACGCGGAATAAAAAAAAAATTTCTTTGTGCAGCAAATGGCGCGGCGCGTCATGACCCCGCGCGGCACGCAAAAGGGCCTGGACAGGCTGCTGTCCCAAAAAGTCCCAAATGCGAAAATGTTTGACCACTTCCCGACACATTTAGACTAAACAGTTTTCACAACATATTATAATAGTTAAAACTAACACGTTCCATTAATAAAAAGGGTTTTACGACAACGGGCCCACATATGCCCAAATTACCCTTTAAGTACCAATTTCAAATTTTCGACCACACGACTTTTAACACAAAATAAAGCCGAGCATGGCGATTGGGGATACGCTACCCAATCCTAATCAATCCAAAAGCAAGCCTTCTAAAGCAACTACGTGAGTCCACTAGTCCCACGCTTACCCGAGCCACCGCATCCATGCAAATCTATAAAAAGGTAAACAACGAGATGGTAAGCTAACGCTTAGTGAGTGAAAATATACTACATACATATGCATAAAATGGACACGCCACACAAAACCAAATACCGCATACCGGAGCATCCAAGCATAAAGGCAAGCTAGTCTAAGCATACCGTAAGATCACTAAGCAATGAGCTAAAGATACATCAACAAAATATATGTTCACCAACAACGATGTGAACAATGCCAATAAGCTACACCCGGAGGGTTAGCTACATCACGACAATACAACATTATATGTATACAATATATATATATATATATATATATATATATATATATATATATATATATATATATATATATATATATATATATCTCGAATAACATAATTTGCTTACGCTTACAACACAATAACCATGGTTAACCAAATCTTCGCAAGGGAATGACTTCGCGAAACAAGTCATCGATGTTCATAACAACCATTAGTGCACTTAACACTTCGTACACTAACCCCATGGGTGGCATCTTAACACTTCGATACTTCACCCCGGGTGGCGTCTTAACACGTCGACACTTCACCCCGAGTGGTGTCTTAACACTTCGACACTTCACTCTTCATTGTACTTGAGGTGGCATCTTAAAACGTCGATACTTCACCTCGAGTGGCACCTTAACACATCGGCACTTCACCCGTTATTCTCTTAGAGTGGCATCTTAGCACATCGATACTTCACTCCGGGTGGTGTCTTAACACATCGACACTTCACCCCGGGTGGCGTCTTAACACATCGACACTTCACCCGCCACATTACTTTGAGTGGCGTCTTAGCACATCGACACTTCACTCGTCACGTGTAATATGGTGTCTTAGCACATCGACACTTCACATCTCACGCTACAACAAATAAATACATTATATATCTACGCATATAATTATTCCACTCACTATATTAACCCTTCGTCATTGGGGTTATATAAGTCCACGTCACACGCCCATGTGATAACGTACACACAAAGTGTGCACCTCGCCAAAGTGGTCAACCAAAATTCACAACCATGCCAATTGGACCTATACACAAGTCCAACAATTACACCTATACGAGAAGCGAGCTCTATAAGCGAGAACCCCTTCACCCGACCCGCACCCATCCTACACATACATATGCATATAGGATATTAACACTCACCTTGTCGCCTTGAAGAATGCTTCCAAGTAATCCGTAACTCGTCAATGGAAAGTACCTATTCCATTATCACAAATTCAACAACACACTTAGATTGGATTTACAAACCAACCCAATTCGACACTTAGTGCAATTTCGACCCAAATGCACTTTCAAGCACAAACCTCGCCCAAACTATCCAACATTCACTAACACAAGTGAAAATGGTCCTAATATACCAATTAAACCCAAACACAAGTGTTAAACACTTATCGTTCTCAAAATCGCCCATAAACCCTAATTTTGAACCATAAGGTCAAAACCTCACCATTTACAAGTTTTGACACCAAAACATGTTTAACTCGGTTTTATACTTCAACTTAATCCATTTTAAGTTTACAAACCTCATCGAATCGACATTCGGGTTATAATCCTCAACAAACCCTAATTTCGACTCTAGTCAAAATTAGTCAACCACAAGGACCCTAGAAGTCTCCAAAACATCAACAACCACTAATACTAGTGATTATACACCATTCTCAAGTCTTAAACATGGTTAAATCATTAACCAACCCAAAACCCGCCTTTAACACTTACAAACCCGAATCTTGGTGTTAATCTCCAATTAACAACTAAATGGGTTCCATCTATGAATCATACAATCAAAAGCCCCAAATTTGAATGATGAACACGAAAATGAAATTCGGAGTTAGAGCTTACCACTAGTATCACCGTGTAGCTAAGAACGAGAAGAACAAACTTGTCAACTACGCCAAAGATCAAATCCCGTTTCTTCCTTTCCAAAAATCCCTTTGAAATCAAGTGGGTGTTTGAGTTTGAGAGGAAAAATGAAAAGAAAAGGAAAATGAAATTAGGAAATGGAATGAATGGATGAGGTTAAAGCCTCAAATCTGGCTCAAACGTGAAATGACCAAATTGCCCCCGAACTTCATTTAATATTACAAGAATCTGGTGCCAGTTTCACACAGAATGCCGCGCCGCGGCATTAATGGCCGCGCCGCGACCTTTGCCTGAGTCTGGTGCCTTCTTTACCACACTTTCTGATCTGATTTCTAGTTGATTGCCGCGCCGCGGCCTCATTTGTCGCGCCGCGACGTTTCACGTGATCTGACTCCACTTCTCGCACACAAGGCTTTAACACTAGAAAATGCCCCGAACCCTTCTTACATCTATCGTACATACCCAATACATCTATAAATCATATACGGGGAAAACGGGGTGTTACAACTCTCCCCCACTTAGACTCGATCACGTCCTCGTGATCCTCGTCACTCAACTAAACGGACCACACTTCACGGTCCTCAAACATAAGTCCCAACCGACTTTCCTAAGCAATTCTTCCCACTGAATTGCCTTTAACAACTAAATCGTCACCCGCGATTTATCAAATTCCATAATTCCGAGCACTAGAACCATGCTCATTCCCTAACATCGGGAAAACTCAACCAATCTCGTACCGAGATATCAACCCCTTAGCGTATCCTTACCGAGTACAATGCTAAAAGTAACCAAGTCTCAACCTAAGGTCAACAATCCGAACGTTGAAGATTGAACCACATGAATCCTTACGGATTACACTTACCTCTAAACATTCTTTGTAGTGCGCAATATAACCAATACGCCACTATTCTAACATCATAAGCAACTGCTAAAACCAAAATCGCCCAAAACGACTATGGCAACGCTAATCCTAAGGTGTACAAAATCGACTATTGTCACACCCGTAACAACATGTGAGCGAAACACGGCTATCACATCACTAATCACACAACATGGTCCTCACGACCCCACCATCGGTGTATAAAACAACCGATAGATCACTCAACACCGGATGAAGTCAGCGGACCCCGTCAACGGTCATGCTTCACCGATATATCACTACTCCCATGATGAAGTCAGCGGACCCCGAACGGTCATGCTTCACCAATCAACAATACCATGATGAAGTCAGCGGACCCCGAAGGTCATGCTTCACCAATCAACAATACCATGATGAAGTCAGCGGACCCCGAAGGTCATGCTTCACTAATCAACAATACCATGATGAAGTCAGCGGACCCCGAAGGTCATGCTTCACCAATCAACAATACCATGATGAAGTCAGCGGACCCCGAAGGTCATGCTTCACCAATCAACGCCCTTTTGGCCTCGAACAAGAGTAGCGTAACATCGCGCTCTGCTACGCCATAGTGAATCCTAACGGATACCACTAACCATTCACACAATCGAGCAAGAACCACCTATATCGAACCTAGGCACAAAACAAAAATTCTCTAAAAGAGAATCCGACACACACATCCCTTAACAGAGGGATTTCACCTTGCTCGCCAAACACGTCCATTATCTCTCAACGAGATTTACCACATTACCACCTCGGTGATAATTTCCAAATCCAAAATCATAAGTACTATTTAACCAAAATTGTACTCTACCACAAATCGACCAAAACTAGGTCCCAACACAAGTTCCAGATCTACCATAAGCATTATCCAAATTCTCACCCTAAGGATCTCCTCGTGCGGGAGTGTAACTCCCCCACTTGGAACTACGTTCCATATCCACAACTCGTACAATGCTACCAAAGGTAGACTTTACCAACAATTGGGCTCACACGACCCGTCACCACATCTTGCTCCAATCTTGGGCACATGAAGGATTTCAATCAATCCTTAAACACTTCGAATGAAAAGTGTACCACAATTACACAAACCTTACCCTCGCAATCATCCAATTGCTTTAGTTTGTCAAATTCCACCCAATCACTCATGTACCTAAGGGTTTCACCTCGGTACCCTAAGTACAATGTAACCGCAACACAATCGGAGTCGAACGCCACGCTAGTAGGTATAAAAGAGGCACCTAATGTCGCATCACGTAGACTCCTTTGCCAACATACATTGAGATCCAAAACACTCGATTTCTCGGGTTTCATCCCACCCATCGAACCTCATGGTTCATCAACTTCAACACGAGAGCTAACACGCTCTAACATCCGAACACCAAAACTCATTTCCATGGATTGGTAGAAACATTTCCTAAATACTAAGGAATGCTTGGTTACGCCAAGTCTTACGCCCTTCGCCCAACAATCAAAACGTCACCATAGGGTACTTCCATTAGGAACGTCACCCATGACGATAACATGCACAACACGATGCATTTAACATACTCCAACTCAAACGGCACATAATAAATAATCAAAGGACATATTTATTAAAACGAAACGTACCTTAACGTCTCCTTGCCTCCCCCGTCCCCGCTAACTCGGGACATTCGGACTTACGATGTCCTTCTTCTTGGAAATTGAAACAAACTGTGCCATCACCCTTTGGCACCGGACATTCTCAAGACTTGTGACCCCTCACGCCACAATTGTAGCACCTAGACGCATTAGAATCCGATATACCCGTCCGTGTACCACCCGTACTCACACTCGGACCCTTAGTCCTCTTACTTGGAGCACGAAAAGAAACAACCCTTCTCTCACTTGAAGGTTCACCAACCTTCGATCGCGAATACGACTCAAAACCTCTAACCAAGTTGAATAATTCCGCAAACGATTTCGCTTGACCCCGACTAATTTTACTTTTCAAGTCATCATTCATGGTCCGATAGAAATCCCCCATTAACAAACGATCATTCCCCAAATACTCCGGGCAAAAACGAGCCTTCGCCATAAAGGTCGTCTTGAGAGTATTCAAATCCATAGATCCTTGTCGCAAATTTCGCAACTCATTACGTAATTCCTACAAATCGGCCGAAGTCCGGAACTCCTCGAAGAATTCCTCCTTAAACTCGTTCCACGATAAGGCCATAAACGTTTCGCCACCGACAAGATCGATCTTACCATCCAACCAATCCCTTGCCTGCCCCGCAACAGACTAGTAGCGAGTCTCATCTTTTTCTCGGGAGGGCAATCAATAGTACGAAAACACCCTTCGACATCCGAAATCCAAGTTGTGCTCACCAAAGGATCCGGTTTCCCGTCGTACATCGGGGGTTTAGTCCTCATGAAGCTCTTAAGACAACGCTCCATATCGCCACTGCTTTGAAGTTCGGAATACTTCCTATCCAATTCTTCTCGAAATGCACTCATTTGCTCCGCAACGGCGGCCGAAACTCTAGCATTAAACTCAGCATTGTTCGTCTCGATCCCACTTCCCGTCACCATTCTAAGGAATGCAAAGCGATTAGATCACGAACGTATAAAACTCACACTCCACACCGGTCCATCTTGCTAAACACTCGTCGTACATCACTTGTTAGACACGAATTGCACCCGTAATAAGGTTTGCAAGTCCTTATTACGCACACACGCCGTATCCACTTGTTAGTACAACGACCGTCTCGCTCGATGATATAAACAAACACAAACAAAATTCTACGCGATGTAAACACACGCGAGAATTATCATCACAACCCAATAATATATTAATAATATCCGCATTACTAATATAAACGTTAGTCCACCTACAAACAAGGCACTAACTACAACTCATTCTGACCCGTAATCCTACAAGTCCCGCAACAATTAAGCACACACACAAAAGTCTAAGTCTAGGCACCTATCTCAAGTCACTTAAATCCCTTAGACCATGCTCTGATACCACTTGTAACAACCCAACCCGTTAACCAACCAATAACGCGGAATAAAAAAAAAAATTTCTTTGTGCAACAAATGGTGCGGCGCGCCATGACCCCGCGCGGCGGGCAAAAGGGTCTGGACAGGCTGCTGTCCCAAAAAGTCCCAAATGCGAAAATGTTTGACCACTTCCTGACACATTTAGACTAAAAGGTTTTCACAACATATTATAATAGTTAAAACTAACACGTTCCATTAATAAAAAGGGTTTTACGACACCGGGCCCACATATGCCCAAATTACCCTTTAAGTACCAATTTCAAGTTTTCGACCACACGACTTTTAACACAAAATAAAGCCGAGCATGGCGATTGGGGATACGCTACCCAATCCTAATCAATCTAAAAGCAAGCCTTCTAAAGCAACTACGTGAGTCCACTAGTCCCACGCTTACCCGAGCCACCGCATCCATGCAAATCTATAAAAAGGTAAACAACGAGAGGGTAAGCTAACGCTTAGTGAGTGAGAATATACTACATACATATATATGCATAAAATGGACACGCCACACAAAACCAAATACCGCATACAGGAGCATCCAAGCATAAAGGCAAGCTAGTCTAAGCATACCGTAAGATCACTAAGCAACGAGCTAAAGATACATCAACAAAATATAAGTTCACCAACAACGATGTGAACAATGCCAATAAGCTACACCCGGAGGGTTAGCTACATCACGACAATACAACATTATATGTATACAATATATATATATATATATAGATATATGTATAGATATATATATATATATATATATATATATATATATATATATATATATATATATATATATATCGAATAACATAATTTGCTTACGCTTACAACACAATAACCATGGTTAACCAAATCTTCGCAAGGGAATGACTTCGCTAAACAAGTCATCGATGTTCAGGACAACCATTAGTGCACTTAACACTTCATGCACTAACCCCGCGGGTGGCATCTTAACACTTCGATACTTCACCCCGGGTGGCGTCTTAACACGTCGACACTTCACCCCGAGTGGTGTCTTAACACTTCGACACTTCACTCTTCATTTTACTTGAGGTGGCATCTTAACACGTCGATACTTCACCTCGAGTGGTGCCTTAACACATTGGCACTTCACTCGTTATTCTCTTGGAGTGGCATCTTAGCACATCGATACTTCACTCCGGGTGGTGTCTTAACACATCGACACTTCACCCCGGGTGGCGTCTTAACACATCGACACTTCACCCATCACATTACTTTGAGTGGTGTCTTAGCACATCGACACTTCACTCGTCACGTGAAATATGGTGTCTTAGCACATCGACACTTCACATATATTAACCCTTCATCATTGGGGTTATATAAGTCCACATCACACGCCCATGTGATAACGTACACACAAAGTGTGCACCTCGCCAAAGTGGTCAACCAAAATGCACAACCGTGTCAATTGGACCTATACACAAGTCCAACAATTCCACCTATACGAGAAGCGAGCTCTATAAGCGAGAACCCCTTCACCCGACCCGCACCCATCCTACACATACATATGCATATAGGATATTAACACTCACCTTGTCGCCTTGAAGAATGATTCCAAGTAATCCGTAACTCGTCAATGGAAAGTACCTATTCCATTATCACAAATTCAACAACACACTTAGATTGTATTTACAAACCAACCCAATTCGACACTTAGTGCAATTTCGACCCAAATGCACTTTCAAGCACAAACCGCGCCCAAACTATCCAACATTCACTAACACAAGTGAAAATGATCCTAATATGCTAATTAAACCCAAACACAAGTGTTAAACACTTATCGTTCTCAAAATCGCCCATAAACCCTAATTTTGACCCATAAGGTCAAAACCTCACCCTTTACAAGTTTTGACACCAAAACATGTTTAACTCGGTTTTATACTTCAACTTAATCCATTTTAAGTTTACAAACCTCATCGAATCGACATTCGGGTTATAATCCTCAACAAACCCTAATTTCGACTCTAGTCAAAATTAGTCAACCACAAGAACCCTAGAAGTCTCCAAAACATCAACAACCACTAATACTAGTGATTATACACCATTATCAAGTCTTAAACATGGTTAAATCATTAACCAACCCAAAACCCGCCTTTAACACTTACAAACCCGAATCTTGGTGTTAATCTCCAATTAACAACTAAATGGGTTCCATCTATGAATCATACAATCAAAAGCCCCAAATTTGAATGATGAACACGAAAATGAAATTTAGAGTTAGAGCTTACCACTAGTATCACCGTGTTGCTAAGAACGAGGAGAACAAACTTGTCAACTATGCCAAAGATCAAATCCCGTTTCTTCCTTTCCAAAAATCCCTTTGAAATCAAGTGGGTGTTTGAGTTTGAGAGGAAAAATGAAAAGAAAAAGAAAAAGAAATTAGGAAATGGAATGAATGGATGAGGTTAAAGCCTCAAATCTGGCTCAAACGTGAAATGACCAAATTGCCCCTGAACTTCATTTAATATTACAAGAATCTGGTGCCAGTTCGCACAGTATGCCGCGCCGCGGCATTAATGGTCGCGCTGCGACCTTTGCCTGAGTCTGGTGCTTTCTTTACCACACTTTCTGATCTGATTTCTAGTTGATTGCCGCGCCGCGACCTCATTTGTCGCGCCGCGACGTTTCACGTGATCTGACTCCACTTCTCGCACACAAGGCTTTAACACTAGAAAATGCCCCGAACCCTTCTTACATCTATCGTACATACCCAATACATCTATAAATCATATACGGGGAAAACGGGGTGTTACATTGTCATTATTTGCTATACGCATTTTATAAACTACAATAATTTGATTATCAAGTTTCTTAGTCGAAATACGTGGTTTCACAGGTTATTAAACTAAATGACTTTAGCATATACATTCACTTAATACCTAAAACATATCATTAAACTATTTCGTTTGAACAAATCCGTGATTTTACGGGTCATTTAACTAGTTAAATACAATTTTAGTACTTTATACTTACAGTACACATATCTAGAATTGACACAAACCTTTTATGAAATATACTATTAAATTGTAAAAAATGAAAGAAAAAGTACTCATAATAAGCTTTCTAATTTTAGAAAGAAAAAAATTAAAATGGCAACATACAATACATTGCCGTTTTACATCATAATGACATATTAAAAAAGCTAAAACGAGCAAATGTTTAATGCTTGATAGCATATATGTATAATAAATGATATCCCACAATTGTGTGGTGAATTTTATCAATTATTTTATGATATCAACCTAACATTCAAATCAATTATTTTATGATATCAATCTAACATTCAAATCACGTTTCAAAACCCTAAAAATCCCCTTCTTTTTGTCGACTTCTATCTCATCTTTTACCCATTTTTAACGGCAGTATCGGCATCACCCAGGGGACTTAACCATATTCGCGATCATATGTCTCCCACACACTTGTTAAGAGGAAACTCGAATCGCAACAACCCTGACGGTACGGTTGAAGGTTGGGAAAAATCCCCCCTGATAAGCTAATTGCTGGCAGTACCAATTAGATCCCAACTCCTGGAAACGAAACTGCGCATACACATTGCGTACAAACAGATCGCCCCCTCGTATACTACTCATGCAATGCCTCGCTGGTATCTTGCTGCTTCTTCTTCTACAACTAACGATGGCACAATTCCTCTTAATACAATCTTGCACATGCGTACTGTTAAGCTAACATCATCCAATTATCTTCTATGGAAACATCACATTGTTCCTCTTATTGAATATAAAAAACTTATGCCCTATTTAGATGATATGAATTCTGCACCATCACCTACTTTTATTATCGATGAAGCTCCTTTTTCTAATCCAGATTACCTTTGTTGGCAAGAAGCTGATCAACGTGCAAGGTGATCAATCATAAATTAGATATTTAGATCTAATTTCAGAATTGAGTGCAATGAGGGGTGGATGGTGGCGTTGATAATGTTTTTGGGGCCTTATGATCATCTTTCACTTAGATTCAAGTGATCAATCACCATGTCCCGGTCTTGATTGCATTACCTTGGCTTGATTATGATTAAGGCTTGGGCGTTTTCACAAGCGAACCATAAAAACCTTAGTAATTGCACAGAATCAACAACCTAAAATGAGAGGCCAAGCTCCCTATTTATAGGCTTCAGATTTCCGCGGAGTTGATATTCGCGCAGCACCGACATATCCGCAATGTTTGTGCGGGACATCTTCGCAGACTTTCTTTATGCGGGCTTCCGCGGTGTTTCAGCACAGTGCATGAATGCTTACTTATTTCTGCGATTTTGCTTGCACTTGCATTTGAGTTGCCTTTTGCACTTGAAATATACATATATATGCCTATATATATATGATCAAGTCCCCCCAGTTTATTGTGTTATATTTACACATAAAATATAACATAATAAACTCTATAAAATGTAGTTTAAATTGCATTCTTCAAACGGTCCGCAAAATTTTAGTCCGTTACGCATATAAATATCGCGTCTGACAAATAATGCGTGTCTCATCAGCATATCCTAATGGCTCATTTCTAGCCGTTGATATATTGCAGTAAAATTATAGCCGTTGATTATAATCATTGCGAAAAGCCTTGATTCTTTCAATTATCACTATAAATAGGATCGGTTTTAATTCAATTTTCACTTTACTCATTCGCATTCATCTGCCATTCTTATTAAAGCATTACACACACAAATTAACACTTTATCTTCCTGACGCTTAGCATTCACACTCTTCCTTCATCATCATCTTCTTACTTATTTTTAATTTTAATCTTTGCATATACCACCAATGGCTTCTCCTTCTACTCCTCAGTCTTCTTCCGCTATCACTGCGGATAAATATCACTGCGGATAAATTCTCATCATACATTATAGATGAGATTGAAAGTTAACTATCTGCTATTGGATCAGTTCATTCCAATTGCTCCTGCTGAGAATGAGAAAACGAACAATCCTCCTGAAGGGATGATTGCAGTCTATGAAACATCTATGTTTCAAGGAAATCTAAGATTTCTTCTGACCGACATATTTTTGGGCATCTGCGATTCATACGGCATCGCCATCGCCCAATTGCACCCCTACGCTGTTGCTAAAATAGTTTTATTTGAAATGTATTGCAGGGAGATCAATGAGCAACCCTTACTTGACGTGTTTCGCAACTTCAATACCATCACACCAATCGACCGCGGATGGTTTACCTTTGAGTCACGCAATGGCGTAATAGGCGTCCATTGGAAATTGGCGCATATCATTCTTTTTCATTAAAGCTGAAGCGCTGCGCAATTATCAACACCTCCGTTGCTAGCGTCTGGATCTTAATCAAAGCGCACATGAACGCAATGACCTTGATGAACTTGTTGAAAAATTATTGGCCGAAGTTAAGAACGTACACTTGGTAGTTCGCCAATACAGTCATATTCCACTGCATCTGGGGCGAGTTTTCGTGTATTGGCCATGGAATAATTACAATATAACTCTTCATGATGCAACCAATAGAGGTATATTTTCATAGCATTATTTTCACACAAAACTAATGCATTTTTCTGTGCACTATATATTAACACCTCTTACTTTTTGCAGAAATCTTTCTTTCCGACTTAATGGTACTAGAAGATGCTTCTCGCTGCAAAGCTATTTGTCATCCTAAAGAAGCTAGCAGTACTACCGTAGCCGTTGAAGAGCCAGTACTGAATTCGCTAACTATTGTAGAGGGCAAGCAAAAGAGAAGCAGCACAAGTGCCCCGTCTGTGCAAGAAAGTAGACGAAAACTTCCACGCATTACTCCTATTGCAGAGGAAGTTTCCGAGAAAGGCAAAGACAAAACTATGTTACCTTTTTGCGTCATGAATACACACTATTATATTTGTAATTTTACTTTTGCGTCAATTGAATTTTATCCTTTAAACTGTAGCAGATCCTGTGGATCTAATAGTGGATACAAAAGAAACAGAGGAAGAACCATTCATTAGTCATGATCTGCCTTTTGAAGAATTTAGTGATCCTCAATTTCAAGACATTTTCTCATCACCGTATAACCCCATCAAATCAATTCATATTGATAATTTTATGACGAGTTTGAATGTTAGTGATGATGCAGCTGCAGATCAACTTAAATGCTTACAAGATGCTATTCCACAGGATGTGCATAATGAATATCGAAAAATCAGCAACCTTGCTGCAGAAAACGCAAGCATTCAAAACTGCTTTAATTCCTTCTGCTCATTAGTTGATTTTGTTAGACGGCGCAAAGCTATTACAGCAGTTCTTGGCGCTGAAAAGGCGTCTAATGAAATTTTACGATCAAAAATTCGTCAACTGGAGCAAGACAAGCTGTAGTTAACTTGGGACCTTGAAAAGTCTCAAACTGCTTTAAAAAAACACAAGAAGCCAACGCTCAACTTTGTGCCGCTATTCCTCAGCTTACCGAAGAGACTGAGCATGCAGAAGAGCAATTCAACAAACTAGTCAAGCATCTGCTTGAATTAAGCCAAAAGATTATGGATTCGGCGCCTGTAACCAAAAAATTTTGCAACTACTTACAGGCTTCGAATATTCTTGCACGATGTGAATTTTTAGAACTTCTGCTGAAGGCTACCAATCTTACAACGCCATTACCTGAAGCGGTGCAAAAAGAAATATGCCCCTTTGAAGATGCTCGTAAGGCATATAATCAATACGCGGAGGAAATTAAAAATATTGACATTCCCGCGCTTCTGGAAATTAGCGGCAGAGAAGACGTTACCGCAGAAGACATTATCAAATTGAAGTTGTAAAGTCTTTGCAGTTTTTGTTTTTGTTATTAACTGCGCATATGCAATCATCTACTTTTGTAATGTTGCGCAATCATTTTGACGCAATTCTTTTGCGTATTAATAAAGATTCTCATTTTTATATCTCAGTTGCAACTGTTTTACTTATATAGTGCTTTGTTCCAATTTATATTTGCAATCGCTAGACTTGTCCTTTGCATTTTCAATCATTTATTATTGTGCACATAATAAAGATTTACTTTTAGCGAAACAATCTTTTACTTGTATAATATCAATATACCTTGCGAATCTTCCAAGTCCGCCGAAACGATCCTTGGACAAAATATTGCGTTTAAAATACGCTAATTGTGTTATTGCGAAGCATCTAAGTTGGGAAAATTCACAACTTAGGAATTTAATATATATAAGTTCCCATCATTTCGCAAACACTTGATTAAAATTTTTGTTCCAATTTAGCGGGCTTTTCCATCGCTATATGACTACTACTGCAATTTAATACGCAGAGTTACTACATAAGAAATACGCAATAATATATGCCAAACACTTTCTTTATTATTCATACGTGCCCCAAGCACAACATCCTTACATCAATCATGAAAAAATACAAATAACCTTCGCATAAGGCAACAATTTTCAATTTTTTTCACAAGTATTCCTTTTACTGCAACAATGTTGCTAATTTTTCGTGGATACTGCAATGAAGTGCTTGACTATTTAAAGGAATTTTTAAAACTGCGCTGTAGTGACCCGAACTTTTCCATGTTTATATATATTAAATGAAATTGTTATTTACATGATTAAGTGTTTTCAACATGTTAAGCAATCAAACTTGTTAAGACTTGATTAATTGAAATAGGTTTCATATAGACAATTGACCACCCAAGTTGACCGGTGATTCACGAACGTTAAAACTTGTAAAAACTATATGATGACATATATATGGATATATATAGTTAACATGTTATTATGATAGGTATGTATCTCATTAAGTATTTTAACAATGAGTTATATACATAAAAATGAGACTATAGATTTAAGAAACTCGAAAACGATATATATAACGATTATCGTTATAACAACGTCTTACTAAGTACATATGAATCATATTAAGATATTGATACACTTTGTTAAACCATGTTAAATTATAAGTAAATATATCATTAAGTATATTAACAATGAACTACATATGTAAAAACAAGACTAATAACTTAAGGATTTCGAAACGAGACATATATGTAACGATTATCGTTGTAACAACATTTAACTGTATATATATCATACTAAGATATATTAATATATCATAATATCATGATAATGTAATAATTTAACATCTCTTTAGATATAATAAACAATGAGTTAACAACATTTAACAAGATCGTTAACCTAAAGGTTTCAAAACAACATTTACATGTAACGACTAACGATGACTTAACGACTCAGTTAAAATGTATATACATGTAGTGTTTTAATATGTATTCATACACTTTTGAAATACTTCAAGACACTTACCAAAATACTTCTACTTAACAAAAATGCTTACAATTACATCCTCGTTCAGTTTCATCAATAATTCTACTCGTATGCACCTGTATTCGTACTCGTACAATACACAGCTTTTAGATGTATGTACTATTGGTATATACACTCCAATGATCAGCTCTTAGCAGCCCATGTGAGTCACCTAACACATGTGAGAACCATCATTTGGCAACTAGCATGAAATATCTCATAAAATTACAAAAATATTAGTAATCATTCATGACTTATTTACATGTAAACAAAATTACACATCCTTTATATCTAATCCATATACCAACGACCAAAAACACCTACAAACACTTTTATTCTTCAATTTTATTCATCAAATTGATCTCTATCAAGTTCTATCTTCAAGTTCTAAGTGTTCTTCATAAATTCTATAAGTTTTAGTTTCATAAAATCAAGAATACTTCCAAGTTTGCTAGCTTACTTCCAATCTTGTAAAGTGATCATCCAACCTCAAGAAATCTTTCTTATTTACAGTAATATATATTTCTAATATAAGGTAATACTCATATTCAAACTTTGATTCAATTTCTATAACTATAACAATCTTATTTCGAGTGGAAATCTTACTTGAACTTGTTTTCGTGTCATGATTCTGCTTCAAGAACTTTCAAGCCATCCAAGGATCCTTTGAAGCTAGATCTATTTTTCTCATTTTTAGTAGGTTTATCCACAAAAACTGAAGTAGTAATGATGTTCATAACATCATTTGATTCATATATATAAAACTACCTTATTTAAGGTTTAAACTTGAAATCACTAGAACATAGTTTAGTTAATTCTAAACTTGTTCGCAAACAAAAGTTAATCCTTCTAACTTGAATTTTAAAATCAACTAGACACATGTTATATATCTATATGATATGCTAACTTAATGATTTAAAACCTGAAAACACGAAAAACACCGTAAAACCGGATATACGCCGTCGTAGTAACACCGCGGGCTGTTTTGGGTTAGTTAATTAAAAACTATGATAAACTTTGATTTAAAAGTTGTTCTACTGGGAAAATGATTTTTCTTGTGAACATGAAACTATATCCAAAAATCATGATTAAACTCAAAGTGGAAGTATATTTTCCAAAATGGTCATCTAGACGTCGTTCTTTCGACTGAAATGACTACCTTTAGAAAAATGACTTGTAACCTGTATTTCTGACTATAAACTTTTACTTTTTCTGTATAGATTCATAAACTTAAGTTCAATATGAAACCATAGCAATTGGATTCACTAAAAACGGATTTAAAACGAAGAAGTTATGGGTAAAACAAGATTGGATATTTTTACTTGTTGTAGCTACGTGAAAATTGTAACAAATCTATATTAATCATATCCTAGCTAACTTATATTGTATAATACATATATTCTAATATATTATATAATCTTGGGATACCAAAGACACGTATGCAAATATTTTGACATATCATATCGACCCATCTATATATATTATTTGGAACAACCATAGACACTCTATATGCAGTAATGTTGGAGTTAGCTATACAGGGTTGAGGTTGATTCCAAAAATATATATACTTTGAGTTGTGATCTAGCCTGAGACGTGTATACACTGGGTCGTGGATTGGGTCAAGATAATATATATCAATTTATTTCTGTACATCTAACTATGGACAACTAGTTGTAGGTTACTAACGAGGACAACTGACTTAATAAACTTAAAACATTAAAACGTATTAAAAATATTGTAAATATATTTTGAACATACTTTGATATATATGTACATATTTGTTATAGGTTCATGAATCGACTAGTGGCCAAGTCTTACTTCCCGACGAAGTAAAAATCTGTGAAAGTGAGTTATAGTCCCACTTTTAAAATCTAATATTTTTGGGATGAGAATACATGCAGCTTTATAAATGTTTTACAAAATAGACACAAGTACATGAAACTACTTTCGATGGTTGAATGATCGAAGCCGAATATGCCCCTTTTACTTGGTAACTTAAGAATTAGTAAACCAGTCTACTAATTGACGTGAATCCTAAAGATAGATCTATTGGGCCCAACAAACCCCATCCGTTGTAGCAGATGCTTTAGTACTTCGAGTTTTTATATCATGTCCGATGGATGTCCCGGAATGGTGGGGATATTCTTATATGCATCTTGTTAATGTCGGTTACCAGGTGTTCACCGTATGAATGATTTTTATCTCTATGTATGGGATGTATTGAAATATGAAATCTTGTGGTCTATTATTATGATTTGATAATATATAGGTTAAACCTATAACTCACCAACATTTTTTGTTGACGTTTTAAGCATGTTTATTCTCAGGTGATTATTAAGAGCTTCCGCTGTTGCATACTAAAATAAGGACAAGATTTGGAGTCCATGCTTGTATGATATTATGTAAAAACTGCATTCAAGAAACTTATTTTTGATGTAATATATTCTTATTGTAAACCATTATGTAATGGTCGTGTGTAAACGGTATATTTTAGATTATCATTATTTGATAATCTACATAATGCTTTTTAAACCTTTATCGATAAAATAAAGGTTATGGTTGTTTTAAAAATGAATGCAGTCTTTGAAAAATGTCTCATATAGAGGTCAAAACCTCGCGACGAAATCAATTAATATGGAACGTTTATAATCAATATGAACGGGACATTTCAGTTGGAATCTGAGCATTGGTCTTAGAGAAACAGAAATTTGCATTAGTGTGTCTTATCGAGTTTGTTAGGATACATTAGTGTGTTTGGACTTCGACCGTGTTTTCTTTAAAAAGGATTGCTTAACAATTTTGTTGGAAACTATATATTATTAACATGTAAATATTATGTGATATATTAATCTCTTAATGTGTTTGATATTGTGTGATAGATGTCTACCATTAGTACAAATCCCATCGACACACCTAATAATAATGAAGAGTCGAATATAATTTGGGAAGATTCACAAATTCCCGAAGAGGAACCGGAAGAAGAGGAACCGGAAGAAGAGGAATCAGAAGAGGAGGAACCGGAAGAGGAGGAACCGGAAGAAGAAGAGGTTCCGGAGGAAGAAATATTGATACCTACAGTAAATCGATTAAATAAAAGAAAATCATCAACCAACGGACCAAAGTTAAAAATGGTCAATGGTGTTTCCGCCGAGGAAGCAAAATATTGGGAAGATTACCAATTTTCTGATTAATTGGATCCCGATGAGGATTCCGATGATGTTATAGAAATTACCTCGACCCAATTTAATAAAGCGAAAGAAAATAATAAGGGAAAAGGTATAAAAATAGAGAAACCTGATTCCAACCCCGATGAACTTTATATGTATCGACAACATCCGTATTTCCTAAATTGTAACAATAACCCAGGAATCTCTAAACCACCAGGTTTTTCTAAACCATTGTGGAAAACGACGGCTCGTATTAGAGGAACACCATATATTCCTAGAAAATTAGGAAAACGAACCAAGTCCGAAGAATAAGAAACCAGTGATTCAGATTAGAGAGTTGTAATCATGTTGTGTATTATATGTATTGTAGTGTGCTTGTACTTTTATGTTCTATGTAAAAATTGCTTGTATTATTTGTTAATTATCTTTTACGAATCTAATCCTTGTCTATTTTACAGTATAAAAACAAAATGGACGTTAAGGGTAGACAACCGAATATTTTTAGAAGACCTACCAGAGGATATGATTGAGGAAATCTTGTCTAGAGTCGGTCAGAATTCATCAGCACATTTAGTTATGGCGAAATTAACTTGTCAAACATTTGAAAGACTTTTCAGAAATGCCTTAGTTTATAAAAGGCTTTCCTTTGATAGGTGGGGTATATCACATTGGGGAGACCGTAAGTTACGCCGTGTTTTCTTTAAAGAGTTAAATGCGGGGAACCGAAATGTAATTTTACTCTACGGGTTAATAACCTATTTTGACTCAACATATCCCAACATAGGATTTCGTGAATTAGAAAGAGCTTCTAACATGTAACATAAAGAAGCATGTTATGCTTAAGGGTTAGTGATGTTCGCTTCTTACCAAAGTGAGAAAAAGAACATCGGATTGCAGCTTTTAAATAAAACCTTCCCACAAGTGACGGATTCAGTAGTTGGGGTGAGAAACAAGGTTTTTAGATTATTACAGGGCTGTTAGACATTACGAAACTCTCGTCCTTTTGACGACATTACAACATGCTGCCTAGCCAATGGTCATAACGGTTATTTTCCACAAGATCAAGGATGGGAAGTCGTCTTAGTAAAACCTGAATGCATGACTTGTTTCTGGACTTATGAATTACGTGTCTTTATTTCTTTTGCTGAACAACTTGCGTATTAACTAGAATTGCCTTCATAGCTACCGAGTAGCAAAGTTATTATGTGCTATATTGCATCCTATATGTATTATAGCGGTATTGTAAGTTTGTAAAATATTGTATAAAGTTTGAACGCGAAATATTATTGTAATAAGTTTTTCATATAGAATCGTAGTAGTTGAATTGTATAATAGTTGCTAAGTATGAACTTAACGGGTAGGTTCTACCCGAATTAAAACTATAAAATGCTAATATGAAGAAAAAACTTTTATAAATAAGTTCATATTATGCTATGAAATACTATTGACTACTCTTAAATTCTATATGATTAACTCAATTCTTTTGGCTATTTTGAAGGAAATGGCACCGGCGACTCGTCAGAACTTGAACATGAGTGAGGAAGACTTTCGTGTTTTCCTTGCTGCGAAAATAGCCGCAGTGCAGGCTGCAATGCAAAATAACAATAACTCTGGATCTAACAGTGGAACTAATTCCACAAGAAATCGTGTAGGATGCTCCTATAAAGAATTCACTGCCTGCAAACCTTTGGAATTTGATGGAACCGAAGGACCAATTGGATTGAAACGGTGGACCGAGAAAGTCAAATTGGCGTTTGCCATAAGTAAGTGTATTGAAGAGGAAAAAGTTAAGTACGCTAGGCATACCTTTACAGGTACGGCGTTAACATGGTGGAATACCTATCTCGAGCAGGTAGGACAAGATGCTGCTTACGCACTACCATGGTCAGCATTCAAGCAATTGAAGAACGAGCAGTATCGTCCCAGGAACGAGGTCAATAAGCTCAAGTAGAGCTTAGAGGATTACGAACGCAAGGTTTCGATATCACCACGTACGAACGAGATTCACAGAATTGTGCCTATTGTGTCCCAGAACGTTTGAAGATGAAGAAGAGAAGATCGGCGCATTTGTAAAAAGGTTACCGGAAAGAATTCAAGAAGATGTGAGTTCACACGAGCCCGCCTCCATACAAAAGGCAAGTCGAATGGCTCACAAATTAGTGAATCAGATCAAAGGAAGGATTAAAGAGCAGGCGACCGAAGAGGCTAACATGAAACAAGTCAAGAGAAAGTGGGAAGAAACCAATGACAAGAGTCACCAATACAATAACAACAATCACAACCAAAATCTCAACAACTATCCCAATAACCGCAACATCAATCGCAACAACAACTTCAACAAACCTCCCAACAACTACAATAACCGGCCCAACAACAATAACAACAACAACAACAATAACAATCCCAACAACAATCTCAATAACAACAATGGCAAGAAAAACCAAAAACAGCCATGCCAAAGATGTGAAGAGCATCACCTGGGGTTCTGCACGACATTTTGCAACAGGTGTAAAAGAAATGGTCATAGCGTGAAGAAGTGCGAAATCTACGGACCAATGCATAACAGAACTAAATGAACAAATAATGTCGGAACAAATAATACCGCCATAGTTTGTTTTGGATGTGGAAAACCGGGCCACTTTAGTAGAAATTGCCCGAATCAGGGGAATACTAATGGGCAGGGCCGCCGAAGAGTTTTCAATATTAATACGGTAGAAGCGCAGAAAGACCCGGAGCTTGTTACGGGTACGTTTCTCATTGACAGTAAATCTGCTTATGTTTTATTTGATTCGATACGGATAGATGCTATATGAGTAGAGATTTTTGTGCTAAACTAAGTTGTTCACCGATGCCCTTGGATAATAAATTTTTACTCGAATTAGCAAACGGTAAATTAATTACAGCAGATAATATATGTCGGAATCGAGAAATTAAACTGGTTAGCGAAACATTTAAGATTGACTTGATACCAGTAGAGTTAGGGAGTTTTGATGTGATAATCGGTATGGACTGGTTGAAAGAAGTAAAAGCATAGATCATTTGTTACAAAAATTCAATTCGCATTATACGAGAAAAAGAAAAACCCTTAATGGTGTACGGAGAAAAGAGCAACGCGAAGTTAAATCTTATTAGTAACCTGAAGACACAAAAACTAATAAGAAAAGGTTGCTATGGTGTGCTAGCACACGTCGAGAAAGTCAATTCCAAAGAAAAGAACATCAATGATGTTCCAGTCACAAAAGAATTTCCAGATGTATTTCCGAAAGAATTACCGGGACTACCTCCACACCGATCCGTTGAATTTCAAATAGACCTTATACCGGGAGCTGCACCAATAGCTCGTGCTCCATACAGACTCGCACCTAGCGAAATGAAGGAACTTCAGAGCTAATTAGAAGAACTTTTAGAGTGTGGTTTCATTCGACCAAGCACATCACCGTGGGGAGCTCCTGTTTTGTTTGTCAAGAAGAAGGATGGTACATTTAGGTTGTGTATCGACTGTCGAGAGTTGAACAAACTTACCATCAAGAACCGCTACCCACTACCGAGAATCGATGACTTATTTGATCAACTACAAGGCTCATCGGTTTATTCGAATATTGATTTACGTTCTGGGTATCATCAAATGCGGGTGAAGGAGGATGATATTCCAAAGACTGCTTTTAGGACGCGTTACGGTCATTACGAGTTTATGGTTATGCCGTTTGGATTGACGAACACACCAGCTGTGTTCATGGACCTCATGAACCGAGTGTGTGGGCCATATCTTGACAAGTTTGTCATTGTTTTCATCGATGACATACTTATTTACTCGAAGAATGATCAAGATCATGAAGAACATTTAAGAAAAGTGCTAGAGTTGCTGAGAAAAGAAAAACTGTACGGTAAGTTTTCAAAGTGTACATTTTGGTTGGAAGAAGTTCAATTCCTCGGTCACATAGTGAATAAAGAAGGTATTCAGGTGGATCCAGCAAAGATTGAAACCGTTGAAAAATGGGAAACCCCGAAAACTCCGAAGCATATACGCCAATTTTTAGGACTAGCTGGTTACTACAGAAGGTTCATCCAAGATTTTTCCAGAATAGCAAAACCCTTGACTGCATTAACGCATAAAGGGAGGAAATTTGAATGGAAGGATGAACAAGAGAAAGCGTTTCAATTGTTAAAGAAAAAGTTAACTACGGCACCTATATTGTCATTACCTGAAGGGAATGATGATTTTGTAATATATTGTAACGCTTCAAAGCAAGGTCTCGGTTGTGTATTAATGCAACGAACGAAGGTAATTGCTTATGCGTCTAGACAATTGAAGATTCACGAGCAGAATTATACGACGCATGATTTGGAATTAGGCGCGGTTGTTTTTGCATTAAAGACTTGGAGGCACTACTTATATTGGGTCAAAAGTATTATATATACCGACCTAAAAGTCTTTAACATATATTTAATCAGAAACAACTGAACATGAGGCAGCGCAGGTGGATTGAATTGTTGAATGATTACGACTTTGAGATTCATTACCACCCGGGGAAGGCGAATGTGGTAGCCGATGCTTTGAGTAGAAAGGACAGAGAACCCATTCGAGTAAAAGCTATGAATATAATGATTCACAATAACCTTACTACTCAAATAAAGGAGGCGCAACAAGGAGTTTTAAAAGAGAGAAATTTAAAGGATGAAATACCCAAAGGATCGGAGAAGCATCTTAATATTCGGGAAGACGGAACCCGGTATAGGGCTGAAAGAATTTGGGTACCAAAATTTGGAGATATGAGAGAAATGGTACTTAGAGAAGCTCATAAAACCAGATACTCAATACATTCTGGAACGGGGAAGATGTATAAAGATCTCAAGAAACATTTTTGGTGGTCAGGTATGAAAGTCGATGTTGCTAAATACGTAGGGGAATGTTTGACGTGTTTTAAGGTCAAAGCTGAGCATCAGAAACCATCAGGTCTACTTCAATAACCCGAAATCCCAGAATGGAAATGGGAAAATATTACCATGGATTTCATCACAATTGCCAAGGACTGCAAGTGGTTTTGATATTATTTGGGTAATAGTTGATCGTCTCACCAAATCAGCACACTTCCTGCCAATAAGAGAAGATGACAAGATGGAGAAGTTAGCACGACTGTATTTGAAAGAAGTCGTCTCCAGACATGGAATACCAATCTCTATTATCTCTGATAGGGATGGTAGATTTATTTCAAGATTCTGGCAGACATTACTGCAAGCATTAGGAACTCGTCTAGACATGAGTACCGCCTATCATCCACAAACTGATGGGCAGAGCGAAAGGATGATACAAACGCTTGAAGACATGCTACGAGCATGTGTTATTGATTTCGGAAACAGTTGGGATCGACATCTACCGTTAGCAGAATTTTTCTACAACAACAGCTACCATTCAAGCATTGAGATGGCGCCGTTTGAAGCACTTTATGGTAGAAAGTGCAGGTCTCCGATTTGTTGGAGTGAAGTGGGGGATAGACAGATTACGGGTCCGGAGATAATACAAGAAACTATCGAGAAGATCATTCAAATTCAACAACGGTTGAAAACAGCCCAAAGTTGACAAAAGAGCTACGCTGACATTAAAAGAAAAGATATAGAATTTGAAATTGGAGAGATGGTCATGCTTAAGGTTGCACCTTGGAAAGGCGTTGTTCGATTTGGTAAACGGGGGAAATTAAATCCAAGGTATATAGGACCATTCAAGATTATTGATCATGTTGGACCAGTAGCTTACCGACTTGAATTACCACAACAACTCGCGGCTGCACATAACACTTTCCACGTCTTAAATTTGAAGAAATGTTTTGCTAAAGAATTTCTCACTATTCTGTTAGACGAAATCCAAATCAACGAAAAACTTCAATTCGTCGAAGAACCCGTCGAAATAATGGATCGAGAGGTTAAAAGACTTAAGAAAAACAAGATACCAATTGTTAAAGTTCGATGGAATGCTCGTAGAGGACCCGAGTTCAAATGGGAACGAGAAGATCAGATGAAGAAGAAATACCCGCACTTATTTCCATAACATACGTCAACACCTCCAACTGCTTAAAATTTCGGGACGAAATTTATTTAACGGTTAGGTACTGTAGTGACCCGAACTTTTCCCTGTTTATATATATTAAATGAAATTGTAATTTACATGATTAAGTGTTTCCAACATATTAAGCAATCAAACTTGTTAAGACTTGATTAATTAAAATAGGTTTCATATAGGAAATTGACCACCCAAGTTGACCGATGATTCACGAACGTTAAAACTTGTAAAAACTATATGATGACATATATATATATATATATATATATATATATATATATATATATATATATATATATATATATATATATATATATATATATATATAGTTAACATGTTATTATGATAGGTATGTATCTCATTAAGTATTTTAATAATGAGTTATATACATAAAAATGAGACTATTGAATTAAGAAACTCGAAAACGATATATATAACGATTATCGTTATAACAACGTCTTACTAAGTACATATGAATTATATTAAGATATTGATACACTTTGTTAAACATGTTAAATTATAAGTAAATATATCATTAAGTGTATTAGCAATGAACTACATATGTAAAAACAAGACTACTAACTTAAGGATTTCGAAACGAGACATATATGTAACGATTATCGTTGTAACAACATTTAACTGTATATATATCATACTAAGATATATTAATATATCATAATATCATGATAATGTAATAATTTAACATCTCTTTAGATATAATAAACAATGGGTTAACAACATTTAACAAGATCGTTAACCTAAAGGTTTCAAAACAACATTTACATGTAACGACTAACGATGACTTAACGACTCAGTTAAAATGTATATACATGTAGTGTTTTAATATGTATTCATACACTTTTGAAAGACTTTAAGACACTTATCAAAATACTTCTACTTAACAAAAATGCTTACAATTACATCCTCGTTCAGTTTCATCAACAATTCTACTCGTATGCACCCGTATTCGTACTCGTACAATACACAGCTTTTAGATGTATGTACTATTGGTATATACACTCTAATGATCAGCTCTTAGCAGCCCATGTGAGTCACCTAACACATGTGGGAACCATCATTTGGTAACTAGCATGAAATATCTCATAAAATTACAAAAATATTAGTAATCATTCATGACTTATTTACATGTAAACAAAATTACACATCCTTTATATCTAATCCATATACCAACGACCAAAAGCACCTACAAACACTTTCATTCTTCAATTTTCTTCATCAAATTGATCTCTCTCAAGTTCTATCTTCAAGTTTTAAGTGTTCTTCATAAATTCTATAAGTTCTAGTTTCATAAAATCAAGAATACTTCCAAGTTTGCTAGCTTACTTCCAATTTTGTAAAGTGATCATCCAACCTCAAAAAATCTTTCTTATTTATAGTAAGATATCTTTCTAATACAAGGTAATACTTATATTCAAACTTTGATTCAATTTCTATAACTATAACAATCTTATTTCGAGTGAAAATCTTACTTGAACTTGTTTTCGTGTCATGATTCTGCTTCAAGAACTTTCAAGCCATCCAAGGATCCTTTGAAGCTAGACCTATTTTTCTCATTTCCAGTAGGTTTATCCACAAAACCTGAGGTAGTAATGATGTTCATAACATCATTCGATTCATATATATAAAACTACCTTATTCGAAGGTTTAAACTTGAAATCACTAGAACATAGTTTAGTTAATTCTAAACTTGTTCGCAAAAAAACGTTAATCCTTCTAACTTGACTTTTAAAATCAACTAAACACATGTTCTATATCTATATGATATGCTAACTTAATGATTTAAAACCCTGAAAACACGAAAAACACCGTAAAACTGGATATACGCCGTCGTAGTAACACCGCGGGCTGTTTTGGGTTAGTTAATTAAAAACTATGATAAACTTTGATTTAAAAGTTGTTCTTCTGGGAAAATGATTTTTCTTATGAACATGAAACTATATCCAAAAATCATGATTAAACTCAAAGTGGAAGTATGTTTTCCAAAATGGTCATCTAGACGTCGTTCTTTCGACTGAAACGACTACCTTTACAAAAATGACTCGTAATCTGTATTTCTGACTATAAAATTATAATTTTTCTGTATAGATTCATAAACTTAAGTTCAATATGAAACCATAGCAATTGGATTCACTCAAAACGGATTTAAAACGAAGAAGTTATGGGTAAAACAAGATTGGATATTTTTACTTGTTGTAGCTACGTGAAAATTGTAACAAATCTATATTAATCATATCCTAGCTAACTTATATTGTATAATACATATATTCTAATATATTATATAATCTTGGGATACCATAGACACGTATGCAAATGTTTTGACATATCATATCGACCCATCTATATATATTATTTGGAACAACCATAGACACTCTATATGCAGTAATGTTGGAGTTAGCTATACAGGGTTGAGGTTGATTCCAAAAATATATATACTTTGAGTTGTGATCTAGCCTGAGACGTGTATACACTGGGTCGTGGATTGGGTCAAGATAATATATATCAATTTATTTCTGTACATATAACTATGGACAACTAGTTGTAGGTTACTAACGAGGACAGCTGACTTAATAAACTTAAAACATTAAAACGTATTAAAAATGTTGTAAATATATTTTGAACATACTTTGATATATATGTACATATTTGTTATAGGTTCGTGAATCGACCAGTGGCCAAGTGTTACTTCCCGACGAAGTAAAAATCTGTGAAAGTGAGTTATAGTGCCACTTTTAAAATCTAATATTTTTGGGATGAGAATACATGCAGCTTTATAAATATTTTACAAAATAGACACAAGTACATGAAACTACTTTCTATGGTTGAACGATCGAAGCCGAATATGCCCCTTTTACTTGGTAACCTAAGAATTAGTAAACCAGTCTACTAATTGACGCGAATCCTAAAGATAGATCTATTGGGCCCAACAAACCCCATCCGTTATAGCGGATACTTTAGTACTTTGAGTTTTTATATCATGTCCGATGGATGTCCCGGAATGATGGGGATATTCTTATATGCATCTTGTTAATGTCGGTTACCAGGTGTTCACCGTATGAATGATTTTTATCTCTATGTATGGGATGTATTGAAATATGAAATCTTGTGGTCTATTATTATGATTTGATAATATATAGGTTAAACCTATAACTCACCAACATTTTTTGTTGACGTTTTAAGCATGTTTATTCTCAGGTGATTATTAAGAGCTTCCGCTGTTGCATACTAAAATAAGGACAAGATTTGGAGTCCATGCTTGTATGATATTATGTAAATACTGCATTCAAGAAACTTATTTTTGATGTAATATATTCTTATTGTAAACCATTATGTAATGGTCGTGTGTAAATGGTATATTTTAGATTATCATTATTTGATAATCTACGTAATGCTTTTTAAACCTTTATCGATAAAATAAAGGTTATGGTTGTTTTAAAAATGAATGCAGTCTTTGAAAAACATCTCATATAGAGGTCAAAACCTCGCGACAAAATCAATTAATATGGAACGTTTATAATCAATATGAACGGGACATTTCATGCACAATCTTTTTGCAAAAGTTTTCAAATTTCGCAAAAAAGTTGTCGCCATCAAACTGTTATTGTGTTTTGCATTTGGCACTTTTGTAGCAGAATAAACTGCATTTTGCATGGTATGCTCAATTGCCATTATTTGTCGATCACATTCTCGCTTGAGCTATCATCACTTTGCTTTAGAAAAATGCAGTTGGTCACAACTCTATGACCTTCAATACCCACATTTTCCTGAGCAGTTATTAATGCACAAATTGGCTCGCTGTCTGCAGATGTCACTGTCGCTATTCCTTTGCATGTTGCAAACTTAACCATTCCATGAATTGTGGATGAAATAACACCCAATTTACATAGCGCAGTGCGCCCTAGCAAGATATTAAAATGTGAAGTGGATCGCATAACATATAAATTTAAAGTCGCCTTTCGCGCTCTTTTTGCGTCCACTTCATTAGTTAATTCAACATCTAATTCCAATTTCCCCAAAGGCCATGTTGCTTTGCCCGAAAATTCAGAGATTGACACTGCGGTTGGTAGCAATTTTGCTTTAATGTCGTCTGACAATTTATCGAAACATTGCTCATACATGACATCAACGCTACTTCCAGTAACAATGTGCACTTTCTGGATAAGAATTATTGAATCCGCAATCTTACACGAGATGATTATAGGTTCATTAGACAACTCGCAATGTTGCACTGGTGGAAAAATTATTGGTGCAAATTGCCATTTCTCAAGAACCTCTTCAGATTTTATTTTCTGCGCAACATTGTTTATTTGCACCATATTGATCACTTTGATTCCCTGCAAATTTTCTTTCTTTCCAACAACTTTTGCGCCCAAATTTTTCACAGCGGGAGCCTTTCGCTCTTGCTGAACAGTTGCGCTGACATTTGGCATCTTAGGTGCGTTATTCAAACATGGCGCAATCATTGCGTCTGTAGAGCTTGCTGTTTTATCAATCAAGTGATTCATTTTGCCTTGCGTTGTTGCATCTGCTATAAGTTCAACCAGATCGCGGCATCTATTTGTGTCATGACCGTAATCATCATGAAAAATACAAAACTTAGATTTATCACGTCTGTTGTTTTCTGACAGCGGTGGTGGATCTAGAAAAGTTTTCGCAATCTTTTCTTGCATCAAAATTTCTTTCGGCATTTTAGACAACGCTTGAGTTATATTGAATGAATCATTACTCCACTTTCTTGATGAATTGCGATTATTGTACCCATAGCTACTATTATCACCATTATTGCACTGCTTATCATTACACTGGTAACCACCATTGTTGTTTCTTCGCTGATAGCCTGATCCACGATTGTTATCACGGTAATTGTCTTGAATACCATCTCGATAATAATCATGATCATCTCGCCAATTTATTTCCTTTCCCCAATTGCAGTTTTGCATAATGTTTCTATCTTCCCCACAGCGAATAGAATCATAAGTTTCCTGCATAACTATTGCAAAGGTTTGCGGCACATCTCTGCACAATCTCCGAACTAATGTGGGATGTTTCTGCGGATTAATCGCATGGACAAACCCAGATATTTTTTGATCTTCATACAGATTTGGTATCTTCTGACTTTCATAAACATAGCGCGTAAACAAGCCACCTAGCGTTTCCTTGAACCCTTTCTTGATATCATGGCACTCAATGTGCGTCTTCTTTTGTGGCAATAAGTTTTGAAACTGCAGTAGGAATTTTTCACGTAAATCAATGAAGCCAGCAATGCTTCGCACATTCAAATTGTGGAACCATTCTCGCGCTAAGCCTTGTAAAACCATAGGAAAAACTCTGCATGCAACAGGCTCGTCCCAATTGTATGTACTCACGACTCCTTCAAACCGCTATAAGAAATCCAGCGGATCAGTTAAGCTTGAGTATACGCCCAAAGTTGCAGGCAAAATTGGCGGAGTTGTTATTGGATAATCAGAAATATGTGGGATAAATTTATCTGTCACCGAAGTAATTTCTGTGGCTATTTTAGTTTGCGTTTCCTTTGTTTCTGTACAGTATCTTTCAATCATCTTTTGAATTGCATCAGGCTAATCAAATTTATGTTGCATATCTTTCGGCGCAAATTTGCGAAAGATATCTGCTAAAAATAATTTTGCATTTTCCTTCTCTGCAGTATGTGAAGTTTCACCTTCTTCCATATATTGTGGAATTGGTGTTCCAGGCCTTCTGCATTTTAGCTTGTAACCTCAATAATTTCAGGATTACTTTCTAAATTATTATAGAGTTGACGTTGTATTTTGAATGCTTTGCTTTCTTTAAAAGCAGCACAGGCGATCCAAACGCGTTGCAATCAAGCGCATCTTCAGTTACATCATCGCTACTATTTATGACCAATTGCTGTTTTTGTGACAAGGTGTCATTGAGCGGCCATTCATAGTTTAGCGGAATATGAAGATCAAGACCTTTCTCTTGAAGCAGTTGCCTTGCCTCTAAAGGCAGTATTACACGCTTTGTAGTTTTAATTGCTGCATCTTTTTCTGCGTTCTTGTTAGCAACATTTACAGTGCTTTCATTCGCTGATTTTTGTCTGCATTCCATTGAGGATTTGTAGAAGTAACTTTCGCAGTATTTTCTTCGCGATTATTTACAACTTGCTGAGCATTGCGTTTAGCTGCAATTGTTTTTTCAATTATAGCGTTTTGTTGTGTTCCTTCATTAGCAATGACGTTTCCTGACGACTTAGCAAGCAAATCTTTTGTTTGCTTGCTTATTTCAGGACTTGTTTGAAAATCGAACGGTGTTGAATTTCTAAAATCACATATATCAGCTGTGTTATTACTCTTCTTTTTGCTGTGTGTTGTCATTTTAGCTTAACACGTTCAATTGAATGTAGAGACCTGTAAATCATTAAACAAAAACATGACTATAATTGAATTCGCAATAAAATCATTCAATTGCACAGAATAGATTTATCGATTTCAATTTTAATTCATGTCCACGGATGGCGCCAATTGGTCAATCCTAAATTAGATATTTAGATCTAATTTAGGAATTGAGTGCAATGAGGGGTGGATGGTGGTGTTGATAATGTTTTTGGGACCTTATGATCGTCTTTCACTTAGATTCAAGTGATCAATCACCATGTCCCGGTCTTGATTGCATTACCATGGCTTGACTATGATTAAGGCTTGGACGTATTCATAAGCGAACCATAAAAACCTTAGCAATTACACAAAATCAACAACCTAAAATGAGAGGCCAAACTCCCTATTTATAGGCTTCGGATTTTCGCGGAGTTGATATTCGCCAGCACCGAAATATCCGCAATGTTTGTGCGGGACATCTTCGCAGACTTTCTTTATGCGGGCTTCCGCGGTGTTTCAGCACAATGCATAAATGCTTACTTATTTCTGCGGTTCTGCTTGCGCTTGCATTTGAGTTTCCTTTCGCACTTGAAATATACCTATATATATGATCACAAGGATTATTATTCAATCTGCACTTTATGAAGAGGAAATTATCCTTGGATCGAATGCACAATTTACGTGATTCACTCTGTCATCTTCAAAAGGGTATCCTCTATAACAGAATACATCCAAAAATTTAAAACATTGTGTGATTAGCTGGCTGATATCGGCTAAAAAGTCACGTTTTCACCCCGGTATTTAGGCCCAAAAACAATAAAGTTCCAAGATTTTTTGCCAAAATACATGATTTTTTGGAAGAAATTAAAGATTAAGTAATTACGAAGAAGGTGCAAAAAGAATCAAGAGAATCGGAGCTAAAATGAAGATTCTAGAGCGAAAACGGTGAAAGACGAGAAACCAAGATACGACCAAGGAAATCAAGTTGCGATCCAGTGAAAACAGCAAACCAGGGCAGACCATACGGCTTGCCAAATGGCCTGCCAGTGTGAAAAACGGCATGCCATAAGGCCTGGGGAAACGACCATGAAAAACGGCCTGCCAAAGCATACGGCTTGCCAAACGGCTTGCCTGCCGTATGCAGGCCATTTCCAAGTCTATTTAAAGGGTTTTTTGTCATCCATTTTTACACACACTTCAATTCACTTATATCTCTCTCTTTCTACAATATTGGTCATGCTTTCAAGGTCTTCGACTCCGTGTGGGAAAGCTAGTACCCGAAGAAGAACGTCGAAGATTGTATTAGGAGCGGTCTGGAGTTTGAAGTTGTCACTTTTGTATTCGGTACTCGTTTAATCTACTGGTACTTCTATCCTTTGTCTTTATATAATGTCTTTCATTATTATGCTTTGTGATATTGTTGCCATGATTAGCGAGTAGTTATCTTTATTGTATGCTTTGATGTAGTCAGTTATAATGCCAAAACAATATTATGGTTTGTGTATGTTGTGATGCTTTTCGATTATGCTTTAAACTCAATCGATTTTCCAACTAATAGAACGTAATTATCGGCTATGTTATTGGGAAGTCGCGGACCCCGATTCAGAGTACACTATCTGTGTCACCCCTTGGTAAGAGAAGTCTATCGGATACAACGTAAGTTTGACTGAGGCACACCGGTTGTAGTAAGTCCACTGAGCCTTGGATTCCCACCGAGGACTCTTTCGTAGTGAAACATTAAACTAGACCTATAGTACATTGTCGGTCTTAGACCATGCTAGTGTAGTCACCAAGCATATAAACTTCGTATGTGTACGCTGAAGCACAACGGTTGTTGCAAGCTGTACCTCTGCTAAGTAAGGCCATGGAACCCGGTTATTGCTGATTAGTAAACTTCACCATAACGCGGTCTCAAGCATTGCACCCTGCTAGAGGGATTCTTAGTTAATTAAGGAACTGTTTATTTAAACACATAAAGGATTGGACCGTTAGGATAACCCAACGTGTTCAGGGAAGTCAAACCTGACTTGGCCATGGTGTTCTTTATGGTTGAACTCTTTTCAAGGCCTAAATACCTTTTTAAACCCAATCATTAGCGAAAGCATCGAAACACATCACGTCTCTCGGATATTGCAAACTCTGTATTCTATTATGCTTAAGAAAGTTTAGACCTTTGTGGAATGTTAATACGTCACCCAACCGAGTCGATCAATTGGATGAGCCTTCTGAATGTGTATGCCTGTAGTCAGACTGCACGGGCGTCGGGGGTAAGGGACGTTGCTGTCTATTCAGAATCTTCAAGTCTAACGCATTACCCAGTGACATGTCTTATGATAGGGGCGTTTAGGACCAGTGTAATAAATACAAGCTCACTACCTATTCATGAGCCAGCATTCCATAATCTCGGCAAAGTAACTGACGAAACCATAGTATGCGCTTATTTTAACCTTATCTGAATTACAAAATTTTATCGCATTTACTTTATTTTATCTTATAAACTAGAAAACCCAAAATTAGCTAACAAACCACTACTCCTTCACTTTAGGATTATCTTAAACTTTAATTATAGATTCGATTCTGCTGATATCTTAAAAATACGACCATAAGTTAAACTTTCCTTACTCACTATAATAAGGAGTAGTACGATTTAGGCCCCGCTAAATATAAATTTAAAAACTATTACCTCCCTCTCTTGATAGCTGATTCTGACACCTTGCGGCCTGACGACACCGCATAAATTTTTTTACCGTTTCGATCATATCAGGAGGGAGTTAAGTTTTTGGCGCTGCTGCCGGGGAACTGGTATCAGACAATACTACATTTATCAAACTTATTTGCAAGCATTTAGTGATGTCTAAGAAAGACAATTATACACGGACTTGGTTGTTGGATTTTCCGAACAGTCTACAATTATATTGGAACCAAAAGGATCCTTCCTCTCCGTAGTCGGCCTGGCCACTTGGTTTGTTGAATAGTTCGTGCGAAGCTCTTTTATTGAAATACCAGGGAATCAGTAGCAAGAACCAAAAACATATTTAAACTCAGGATAATTACTTCAGATTACCTTAGATTAAATTAGGAACTTCGCTTATCTACTTAAATTTAAAACAAAAGGGCATACTCAGTGTATGACCCAAACCCGATCTAGACCAGGGCCATTGTTATTCGTACCTGATCCAGACGCAATAATCTCCAAAGCACGCAAAGAAGAACGAATCAGAAATCGAATGGAATTACACGTTACTCTATAAGAAAACACCAAACCCTCGATTGAAGGTCGAGGAGGACCGATCAGATTCTCAGAGATTCAAGGACACTTGTTCGAGTTAAAACATCATATTATACAGCTCATCCAAAATGGCTGTCAATTTCATGGACTACTTAATGATGATCCTAACTCTCACCTTGATAAATTCATATCTCTTTCGAACTCCTACAAACAGCCAGGCATAGGACAAGATATAGTCTGGCTATACTTGTTTCCCTATTCTCTCACTCATCATGCAAAAACATGGTTTGAAGGATTGGAAAAAGACTCCATCACGTCATGGACGGAGATGGCTACTAAATTCCTAACCAAATATTTCCCTCCTTCTAAACAATCCAAGCTTAAGAATGACATCATTAACTTTAAACAAAGTTATGATGAATCTCTTTACACTGCATGGGAGCAATTCAAAACCCTGCTGAAGAAATGCCCTAATCACCAGTTAGAACGGCCAGCCCAAATCTGTACCTTCTACAATGGTCTTACGGTAAATCATAGGACGATGATCAATGCAGCTACTCAAGGAAATCTGATGAACCAAACCACAGACGAAGCATGGGAGTTGCTCGAGAACATGACGATGCATCATCATTACTGGAACAGTGGTGAAACAACTTCATTGCCTGCTCTACTCTCCGCCCTTAACAATCAAACAGAGGCCATCAAATCCCTTACGGAATAGATGGAATCTCTTGCCAAACAACTCAGAGAATTGAAGACGCAACCGCAACAGGTTAACCAGGTTCAGGCCTGTGTTAATTATACTAATCCGCAATCCACTGAAGAATATGAAGTTGAGTACCAAAATCCTGACGGCTCAGTCTGTTACGTTCAATACCCAGCTCGTCAATCAAATCCCGGACTAAATCAACAACCTAGGTTTAACCAATTTCAAAGAAACAATCAGCCTTTTCACTATCGTTACCCACCTTATCCACCTCAACAATATTAATTGACCTACGATCAACCACTTCCACTCACTAGTCCACCAGTTGAGGAAAATTCCCCAACCACCCAAATTACGAAAGTAACCAACCCTACTCTCAGGACTGATGATCAGTTGACTCAGTTCATTCAAGGACAACAACAGCTAAATCAGAGAACTGCATCCAGACAAGACCAGACATAGATACTAATGCAAAACCAGTTGGCTCTGCTCAAAAGTCTAGAAACGTAACTCAGACAGTTATCACAACGCCTTGAAACCCAATCACAAGAAGATTACCTAGTAATACCATCCAAAATCCCCACATAGAGGAAGCTAAGAAAATGGACTCCATGATCCCAAGGGAAGAACCACGGAGAAGGTCAGCTAGGCTCAAGAACAAATCGACATATACTCAGAAGTTGCCCACTCAAACTCCAATTCGTGTACCTTATCCTGGAAGGCTACAAGAAGAACCATCCAAGTTTGATACCTACAAACTTTATGGAAGATTCCTGGACACCATGTCCAAAGTTCCCAACCAGAAAAGATACATCCAAAGGCTTCTCTCTACAAAGGAAAGGATACCAGATTTCGATAAAATTCCACTGAGTGAAGAATGCTCGACATTACTCAGAAACTCTCTACCGCAAAAGCTAGGAGATACGGGCCGATTCATTTTCCCGTCTTTGATCTACCAATCTGAAACCATTCATGTGATATTTGATATCGGCTAAAAAGTCACGCTTTTACCCCGGTATTGAGGCCCAAAAATAATAAAGTTCCAAGCTTTATCGCCAAAATACCCGCTTTGTTGGAAGAAATTGAAGATTAAGTAATTACGAAGACTGTGCAAAAAGAATCAAGAGAATCGGAGCTAAAACAAAGATTCTAGAGCGAAAACGGCAAAAGATGAGAAACCAAGCTACAACCAAGGAAATCAAGTTGCGATCCAGTGAAAACAGCAAACCAGGGCCTGCCAGTATGAAAAATGGCCTGCCATACAGCCTGAGGAAACGACCATGCAAAACGGCTTGCCAAAGCAAACGCCTTGTAAAAATGGCCTGCCATACGGTTTGCCAGCCGTATGCAGGCGATTTTCAAGTCTATTTAAAGGGATTTTTTTCATCCATTTTTACACACACTTCAATTCACCTCTCTCTCTCTCTCTCTCTCTCTCTCTCTCTCTCGCTCTCTCTCTCTCTCTCTCTCTCTTTCTACAATATTAGTCATACTTTCAAGGTCTTCGACTCCGTGTGGGAAACCTAGTACCCGGAGAAGAACGCCGAAGATTGTATTTGGAGCGGTCTGAGTTTGAAGTTGTCACTTTTGTATTCGAAACTCGTTTAATCTACTGGTACTTCTATCATTTGTCTTTATATAATTTCTTTCATTATTATACTTTGTGATATTGTTGCCATGATTAGAGAGTAGTTATCTTTAGTGTATGCTATGATGTAGTCAATTATAATGCCGAAATAATATTATGGTTTGTGTATGTTGTCGAGATGCTTTCCGATTATGCTTTAAACTTAATCGCTTTTCCAACTAATAAAACGTAGTTATCGTCTCTATTTTTAAGAAGTCGAGAACCCCGATTCAGAGTACACTATCTGTGTAACCCCTTGGTAAGAGAAGTCTATCGGATACAACGTAAGTTTAACTACGTCACACCGGTTATAGTAAGTCCACCGAGCCTTGGATTTTGACTGAGGACTCTTTCGTAGTGAAACATCTAACTAGACCCATAGTACATTGTCGGTCCTAGACCATGCTAGTGTTGTCACCAAGCATATAAACTTCGTACGTGCACGCTGAAGCACAACGGTTTTGTATGCTGTACCTCAGCTAAGTAAGACCATGGAACCTAGTTAGTGCTGATTAGTACACTTCACCATAACGCGGTCTCAAGCATTGCATCCTACTTGAGGGATTCTTAGTTAATTAAGGAACTGTTTGTTTAAACACATAAAGGATTGGACCGTTAGGATAACTGAACGTGTTCATGGAAGTTAAAACTGATTGGCCATGGTGTTCTTTATGGTTGAACTCTTTTCAAGGGACTAACTACCTTTTTAAACCCAATAATTAACGAAAGCATCGAAACACATCACGTCTCTCGGATATAGCAAACTCTGTATTCTATTATGCTTAAGAAAGTTTAGATCTTTGTGGAATGTTAATACGTCACCCAACCGAGTCGCTCAATTGGATGAGCCGTCTGAACGTGTATGCCTGTAGTCAGACTGCACAGGCATCGGGGGTAAGGGACGTAGCTGTCTATTCAGTGTAATGAATTCAAGGTCACTACCTATTCATGAGCCAATATTCCATAATCTCGGTAAAGAAACTGACGAAACCATAGTATGCCCTTGTTTTAACCTTATCTGAATTAAAATTTTTATCGCATTTACTTTATTTTATCTTATAAACTAGAAAACCCAAAATTAGGTAACAAACCACTACTCCTTTACTTTAGAATTATCTTAAGCTTTAATTATAGGTTCGATTCTACTGATATCTTAAAAATATGACCCTAGGTCATACTTCCTTTACTCACCATAATAAAGAGTAGTATGATTTAGGCCCCGCTAAATATAAATTTAAAAACTATTACCTCCCTTTCTTGATAGCTGATTCTAACGCCTTGTGGCCTGACGACACCGGATAAATAAAACTGTCCATTTCGGTCATATCACTGGCCTCTATCGATCATCCTGTTGATGATACAAATAAAGCCCATTGTCCATTTCAGTCATATCACTGGCCTCTATCTCCACTTTACTTTACATATTTTGAATCCATTACTTGTAATAACTTGAAGATGATGATTATTTATGTTTCTATGCTTATTATTAGTTTGATCTTAGCCATGATTGGCTAAATCTCTTGTGTTTGCTTATCTATGAATCTCTAATGCTAGTGTTTGCCCCAAAATCAATTGAATAATGTTGTTTGAATGAATTACATGATCATGTGTTGTTGAGTTAGCTAAAGATTCATTGCTATGAGTTTGTTTTAGGCTTGACTTTGATTACATATGTTTAGTAGCTCTCTTAGTGATTTGAGAAGTGAATCAATGTGTGCTTCAACACCTTAGGTGATCTAGACAACTAGCTTAGGAATTGCAAGTGATTGTGTTCTTGATCTAGGTTGGTTTTCAATTGGCCTTTAGTCAACATAGTAGTGCCGATTGTCTTAAGTGAATTCGATAGTTAGGGGTTTTAAGTGATTTTAACCCAAGCTCAATCTCAATGACCAAATCATGCTTAACTCGATCCTAGAATACAATGCTTATGTGAATTCGTGGAGTGTTATTTGATTTGAGGTTTAGTAGTGATGCTAAACATTTAATAGTTCAACAACTAATGAGATAGATAAATAGGCAAAACGGGGCAAGCTAAGCATAGAGAGGATTAGATAAGTAAACACTTCTTAGTTAATTTGTTTTAAGTCTTAATATTTCGTTACTTGTTTCTTGCTACTAGTTTGCTTGTTAAGTTTAATTTTGTTAATTGTGCAAGTTTTAGTTGTTAGTTAATGTAGTGACCCGAACTTTTCCATGTTTATATATATTAATTGAGATTGATATTTACATGATTAAATGTTTCCAACATGTTAAGCAATCAAACTTGTTAAGACTTGATTAATTGAAATATGTTTCATATAGACAATTGACCACCCAAGTTGACCGGTGATTCACGAACGTTAAAACTTGTAAAAACTATATGATGACATATATATGGATATATATATAGTTAACATGATACTATGATAAGTAAATATATCATTAAGTATATTAACAATGAACTACATATGTAAAAACAAGACTACTAACTTAATGATTTTTAAACGAGACATATATGTAATGATTATCGTTGTAAAGACATTTAATGTATATATATCATATTAAGAGATATTCATACATGATAATATCATGATAATATAATAATTTAAAATCTCATTTGATATTATAAACATTGGGTTAACAACATTTAACAAGATCGTTAACCTAAAGGTTTCAAAACAACACTTACATGTAACGACTAACGATGACTTAACGACTCAGTTAAAATGTATATACATGTAGTGTTTTAATATGTATTTATACACTTTTAAAAGACTTCAATACACTTATCAAAATACTTCTACTTAACAAAAATGCTTACAATTACATCCTCGTTCAGTTTCATCAACAATTCTACTCGTATGCACCCGTATTCGTACTCGTACAATACACAGCTTTTAGATGTATGTACTATTGGTATATACACTCCAATGATCAGCTCTTAGCAGCCCATGTGAGTCACCTAACACATGTGGGAACCATCATTTGGCAACTAGCATGAAATATCTCATAAAATTACAAAAATATGAGTAATCATTCATGACTTATTTACATGAAAACAAAATTACATATCCTTTATATCTAATCCATACACCAACGACCAAAAACACCTACAAACACTTTCATTCTTCAATTTTCTTCATCTAATTGATCTCTCTCAAGTTCTATCTTCAAGTTCTAAGTGTTCTTCATAAATTCCAAAAGTTCTAGTTTCATAAAATCAAGAATACTTTCAAGTTTGCTAGCTCACTTCCAATCTTGTAAGGTGATCATCCAACCTCAAGAAATCTTTGTTTCTTACAGTAGGTTATCATTCTAATACAAGGTAATAATCATATTCAAACTTTTGTTCAATTTTTATAACTATAACAATCTTATTTCAAGTGATGATCTTACTTGAACTTGTTTTCGTGTCATGATTCTGCTTCAAGAACTTCGAGCCATCCAAGGATCCATTGAAGCTAGATCCATTTTTCTCTTTTCCAGTAGGTTTATCCAAGGAACTTAAGGTAGTAATGATGTTCATAACATCATTCGATTCATACATATAAAGCTATCTTATTCGAAGGTTTAAACTTGTAATCACTAGAACATAGTTTAGTTAATTCTAAACTTGTTCGCAAACAAAAGTTAATCCTTCAAACTTGACTTTTAAAATCAACTAAACACATGTTCTATATCTATATGATATGCTAACTTAATGATTTAAAACCTGGAAACACGAAAAACACCGTAAAACCGGATTTACGCCGTCGAAGTAACACCGCGGGCTGTTTTGGGTTAGTTAATTATAAACTATGATAAACTTTGATTTAAAAGTTGTTATTCTGAGAAAATGATTTTTATTATGAACATGAAACTATATCGAAAAATTATGATTAAACTCAAAGTGGAAGTATGTTTTCTAAAATGGTCATCTAGACGTCGTTCTTTCGACTGAAATGACTACCTTTACAAAAACGACTTGTAACTTATTTTTCCGACTATAAACCTATACTTTTTCTATTTAGATTCATAAAATAGAGTTCAATATGAAACCATAGCAATTTGATTCACTCAAAATGGATTTAAAATGAAGAAGTTATGGGTAAAACAAGATTGGATAATTTTTCTCATTTTAGCTACGTGAAAATTGGTAACAAATCTATTCCAACCATAACTTAATCAACTTGTATTGTATATTATGTAATCTTGAGATACCATAGACACGTATACAATGTTTCGACCTATCATGTCGACACATCTATATATATTTCGGAACAACCATAGACACTCTATATGTGAATGTTGGAGTTAGCTATACAGGGTTGAGGTTGATTCCAAAATATATATAGTTTGAGTTGTGATCAATACTGAGATACGTATACACTGGGTCGTGGATTGATTCAAGATAATATTTATCGATTTATTTCTGTACATCTAACTGTGGACAACTAGTTGTAGGTTACTAACGAGGACAGCTGACTTAATAAACTTAAAACATCAAAATATATTAAAAGTGTTGCAAATATATTTTGAACATACTTTGATATATATGTATATATTGTTATAGGTTTGTGAATCAACCAGTGGCCAAGTCTTACTTTCCGACGAAGTAAAAATCTGTGAAAGTGAGTTATAGTCCCACTTTTAAAATCTAATATTTTTGGGATGAGAATACATGCAGGTTTTATAAATGATTTACAAAATAGACACAAGTACGTGAAACTACATTCTATGTTTGAATTATTGAAATCGAATATGCCCCTTTTTATTAAGTCTGGTAATCTAAGAATTAGGGAACAGACACCCTAATTGACGCGAATCCTAAAGATAGATCTATCGGGCCCAACAAGCCCCATCCAAAGTACCGGATGCTTTAGTACTTCGAAATTTATATCATATCCGAAGGGTGTCCCGGAATGATGGGGATATTCTTATATATGCATCTTGTTAATGTCGGTTACTAGGTGTTCACCATATGAATGATTTTTATCTCTATGTATGGGATGTGTATTGAAATATGAAATCTTGTGGTCTATTATTATGATTTGATATATATAGGTTAAACCTATAACTCACCAACATTTTTGTTGACGTTTTAAGCATGTTTATTCTCAGGTGATTATTAAGAGCTTCCGCTGTCGCATACTTAAATAAGGACGAGATTTGGAGTCCATGCTTGTATGATATTGTGTAAAAACTGCATTCAAGAAACTTATTTTGTTGTAACATATTTGTATTGTAAACCATTATGTAATGGTCGTGTGTAAACAGGATATTTTAGATTATCATTATTTGATAATCTACGTAAAGCTTTTTAAACCTTTATTGATGAAATAAAGGTTATGGTTTGTTTTAAAATGAATGCAGTCTTTGAAAAACGTCTCATATAGAGGTCAAAACCTCACAACGAAATCAATTAATATGGAACGTTTTTAATCAATAAGAACGGGACATTTCAGTTGGTATCCGAGCGTTGGTCTTAGAGAACCAGAATTTTGCATTAGTGTGTCTTATCGAGTTTGTTAGGATGCAATAGTGAGTCTGGACTTCGACCGTGTTTACCTGAAAAATGATTGCTTAACAAATTTTGTTGGAAACTATATATTTTTAACATGTGAATATTATGTGATATATTAATCTCTTAACGCGTTTGGTATTATGTGATAGATGTCTACCTCTAGAACAAGTCCCATTGACTCACCTAATAATAATGAAGAGTCAAATGTAAATTGGAATGATTCGTGGACTGATTCACAAGTTCCCGAAGAGGAACCGGAAGAAGAGTCGGAACCGGAAGAAGAATCGGAACCGGAAGAAGAATCGGAACCGGATGAAGAAATAGAACCGGTGGGGGAAATAATAAAACGGTTAAGTAAAAGAAAATCCTCAACCAACCGACCAAGGTTAATTATGGTCAATGGTGTTTCCGCCAAGGAAGCAAAATATTGGGAGGATTACCAATTCTCCGATGAATCGGATTCCGACGAGAATTCCGATGATGTTATAAAATTACCCCAACTGAATTTAAAAAGGCAAAAGAAAATAATAAGGGAAAGGGCATAAAAATAGAGAAATCTAATTCCAACCCCGATGAACTTTATATGTATCGTCAACCCCCGAAGTCCTTAAGTTGTAACAATGACCCGGGAACCTCTAAAACACCAGGTTTTTCTAAACCAATGTGGATAACGACGGCTCGTATTAGGGGAACATCATATATCCCTAGAAACTTGGCAAAACGAACCAAAACCGAAGAAGAAGAAACAAGCGAGTCGGAATAAGATAGTTGTATTCGTGTGGTGTAATATATGTAATATAGTGTGCTTATGCTTTATGATATATGTAAAAATTGCTTGTATTAATAAGTATTTTTTTTTATGAATCTAACTCTTGTCTATTTTACAGTATAAAAACACAAAATGGATAGACAACCCAATATTTTAAGAGACCTACCCGGAGACATGATTGATGAAATCTTGTCTAGAGTCGGTCAGAATTCTTCGGCACAACTATTTAAGGCGAGATCAGTTTGTAAGACATTCGAAGAACGTTCCAAGAATGCCTTGGTTTATAAAAGGCTTTCGTTCGAAAGATGGGGGATATCACATTGGGAAATCCATAAGTTACGATGTGTTTACTTTGACGCATATATTGCGGGGAACCCAAATGCTATTTTACGCAATGGGTTAAGAAATTATTTTGACTCAATATATCCGAATATTGGACTTCGTGATTTAGAAAAAGCGGCTAACATGCAACATAAAGAAGCATGTTATGCTTACGGATTAGTAATGTTCGCTTCTCACCAAAGTGAGAACAAGAACATCGGGCTACAACTATTAAACAAAACGTTCCCACAAGTGACGGAGTCGGTAATTGGGGTAAGAAATGAGGTTTTTAGATTGTTACGGGACTGTTGGACATTACGTAACCCTCGTCCCTTTGACGACGTTACAACACGCTGTCTTATCAATGGCCATAACGGTTATGTTCCACAAGACCAAGGATGGGAAGTAATCCTAGTAAAACCAGAATGCATGACTTGTTTTTGGACGTATGAATTACGTGTCTTTATTGCCTTTGTTGAACGACTTGTGTACTAGCTAGAATTATCTTCACAACCATCTTGTATCAAATTTATTGTGTGCTATATTTCATGCTATATGTAAAATAAGCGGTATTGTAAGTTTGTAAAATATTGTGTAAAAGTTTGAACGCGAAATATTATTATAATCAGTTTTTCATATAGAATTGTAGTAGTTGAATTGTATATTAGCTACTAAGTATGAACTTAACGGGTAGGTACTACCCGAATTTAAACTTATAAAACGCTAATATGAAGAAAAAGCTTTTATAAATGAGTTCATATTATGCTACGAAATACTATTAACTACTCTTAATATTCTGTATGATTAACTTGTTCCATTTAACTATTTTGAAGGAAATGGCACCGACTACTCGACACACTGTGAATATGAATGAAGAGGAATTCCGTACTTTTCTAGCTTCAAACATAGCCGCAGTACAGGCTGCGCTACATACCAACAATAACCTTGGATCTAGCAGTACAGGAAATCGTGTAGGATGCACCTACAAAGAATTCACTGCCTGCAAACCTTTGGAATTTGATGGAACCGAAGGACCGATCGGATTGAAACGGTGGACCGAGAAGGTCGAATCGGTGTTTGCCATAAGTAAGTGTACTGAAGAGGACAAAGTGAAGTACGCTACGCATACCTTCACAAGTTCTGCGTTAACATGGTGGAATACCTATCTAGAGTAAGTGGGACAAGATGATGCGTACGCACTACCGTGGTCAGCATTCAAGCACTTGATGAACGAGAAGTACCGTCCCAGAACTGAGGTCAATAAGCTCAAGACAGAACTTAGAGGGTTACGAACCCAAGGATTTGATATTACCACGTACGAAAGACGATTCACAGAATTGTGCCTATTGTGTCCGGGAGCATTCGAAGATGAGGAAGAGAAGATCGACGCGTTTGTGAAAGGATTACCGGAAAGAATCCAAGAAGATATAAGTTCACACGAGCCCGCCTCCATACAACAGGCATGTAGAATGGATCACAAACTAGTGAACCAGATTGAAGAAAGAATTAAAGAACAGACTGCTGAAGAGGCCAATGTGAAGCAAGTCAAAAGAAAGTGGGAGGAAAATGGTGATAAGAATCACCAATACAACAACAACAGCAATTATAACAATAATCGCAACAACTATCCTAACAATCGCAACATCAATCGCAACTACAACAAACGGCCCAACAACAACAACAACAACAACAGCAACCACAACAATCATCTTAACAACAATAATAACCGCAACAACAACAACAATCAGAAGCAGCTATGCCAAAGGTGTGAAAAGTATCACTCGGGGTTCTGCACCAAATTTTGCAACAAGTGTAAAAGAAATGGTCATAGCGCGGCGAAGTGTGATGTCTACGGACCAGGGGTTAACAGAACGAAAGGAACAAATGGTGTCGGAACGAGTAATGGCGGAGCAAGTAGTGTCGGAGCAAGTTATGCCAATGTAGTTTGTTATAAATGTGGAAAACCGGGCCACATTATTAGAAATTGCCCGAACCAGGAGAACACGAATGGACAAGGCCGCGGAAGAGTTTTCAATATTAATGCGGCAGAGGCACAGGAAGACCCAGAGCTTGTTACGGGTACGTTTCTTATTGACAATAAATCTGCTTACGTTTTATTTGATTCGGGTGCGGATAGAAGCTATATGAGTAGAGATTTTTGTGCAAAATTAAGTTGTCCATTGACGCCTTTGGATAGTAAATTTTTACTCGAATTAGCAAATGGTAAATTAATTTCAGCAGATAATATATGTCGGAATCGAGAAATTAAACTGGTTAGCGAAACATTTAAGATTGATTTGATACCAGTAGAGTTAGGGAGTTTTGATGTGATAATCGGTATGGACTGGTTGAAAGAAGTGAAAGCCGAGATCGTTTGTTACAAAAATGCAATTCGCATTATACGAGAAAAAGGTAAACCCTTAATGGTGTACGGAGAAAAGGGCAACACGAAGCTACATCTTATTAGTAATTTGAAGGCACAAAAACTAATAAGAAAAGGTTGCTATGCTGTTCTAGTACACGTCGAGAAAGTACAAACTGAAGAAAAGAGCATCAATGATGTTCCCATTGCAAAAGAATTTCCCGATGTATTTCCGAAAGAATTACCGGGATTACCCCCACATCGATCCGTTGAATTTCAAATAGATCTTGTACCAGGAGCTGCACCAATAGCTCGTGCTCCTTACAGACTCGCACCCAGCGAGATGAAAGAACTGCAAAGCCAATTACAAGAACTTTTAGAGCGTGGTTTCATTAGACCAAGCACATCACCGTGGGGAGCTCCCGTTTTGTTTGTCAAGAAGAAAGATGGTACATTCAGGTTGTGTATCGACTACCGAGAGTTGAACAAACTTACCATCAAGAACCGCTACCCACTACCGAGAATTGACGACTTATTCGATCAACTACAAGGCTCGTCTGTTTATTCAAAGATTGACTTACGTTCCGGGTATCATCAAATGCGGGTGAAAGAAGATGATATTCCAAAGACTGCTTTCAGAACACGTTACGGTCATTACGAGTTTATGGTCATGCCGTTTGGTTTAACTAATGCACCAGCTGTGTTCATGGACCTTATGAACCGAGTGTGTGGACCATACCTTGACAAGTTTGTCATTGTTTTCATTGATGACATACTTATTTACTCAAAGAATGACCAAGAACACGGTGAACATTTGAGAAAGGTGTTAGAAGTATTGAGGAAGGAAGAATTGTACGCTAAGTTTTCAAAGTGCGCATTTTGGTTGGAAGAAGTTCAATTCCTCGGTCACATAGTGAACAAAGAAGGTATTAAGGTGGATCCGGCAAAGACAGAAACTGTTGAAAAGTGGGAAACCCCGAAAACTCCAAAACACATACGCCAGTTTTTAGGACTAGCTGGTTACTACAGAAGGTTCATCCAAGACTTTTCCAGAATAGCAAAACCCTTGACTGCATTAACGCATAAAGGGAAGAAATTTGAATGGAATGATGAACAAGAGAAAGCGTTTCAGTTATTGAAGAAAAAGCTAACTACGGCACCTATATTGTCATTGCCTGAAGGGAATGATGATTTTGTGATTTATTGTGATGCATCAAAGCAAGGTCTCGGTTGTGTATTAATGCAACGAACGAAGGTGATTGCTTATGCGTCTAGACAATTGAAGATTCACGAACAAAATTATACGACGCATGATTTGGAATTAGGCGCGGTTGTTTTTGCATTAAAGACTTGGAGGCACTACTTATATGGGGTCAAAAGTATTATATATACCGACCACAAAAGTCTTCAACACATATTTAATCAGAAACAACTGAATATGAGGCAGCGTAGGTGGATTGAATTGTTGAATGATTATGACTTTGAGATTCGTTACCACCCGGGGAAGGCAAATGTGGTAGCCGATGCCTTGAGCAGGAAGGACAGAGAACCCATTCGAGTAAAATCTATGAATATAATGATTCATAATAACATTACTACTCAAATAAAGGAGGCGCAACAAGGAGTTTTAAAAGAGGGAAATTTAAAGGATGAAATACCCAAAGGATCGGAGAAGCATCTTAATATTCGGGAAGACGGAACCCGGTATAGGGCTGAAAGGATTTGGGTACCAAAATTTGGAGATATGAGAGAAATGGTACTTAGAGAAGCTCATAAAACCAGATACTCAATACATCCTGGAACGGGGAAGATGTACAAGGATCTCAAGAAACATTTTTGGTGGCCGGGTATGAAAGCCGATGTTGCTAAATACGTAGGAGAATGTTTGACGTGTTCTAAGGTCAAAGCTGAGCATCAGAAACCATCAGGTCTACTTCAACAACCCGAAATCCCGGAATGGAAATGGGAAAACATTACCATGGATTTCATCACTAAATTGCCAAGGACTGCAAGTGGTTTTGATACTATTTGGGTAATAGTTGATCGTCTCACCAAATCAGCACACTTCCTACCAATAAGAGAAGATGACAAGATGGAGAAGTTAGCACGACTGTATTTGAAGGAAGTCGTCTCCAGACATGGAATACCAATCTCTATTATCTCTGATAGGGATGGCAGATTTATTTCAAGATTCTGGCAGACATTACAGCAAGCATTAGGAACTCGTCTAGACATGAGTACTGCCTATCATCCACAAACTGATGGGCAGAGTGAAAGGACGATACAAACGCTTGAAGACATGCTACGAGCATGTGTTATTGATTTCGGAAACAGTTGGGATCGACATCTACCGTTAGCAGAATTTTCCTACAACAACAGCTACCATTCAAGCATTGAGATGGCGCCGTTTGAAGCACTTTATGGTAGAAAGTGCAGGTCTCCAATTTGTTGGAGTGAAGTGGGGGATAGACAGATTACGGGTCCGGAGATTATACAAGAAACTACCGAGAAGATCATCCAAATTCAACAACGGTTGAAAACCGCCGAAAGTCGACAAAAGAGCTACGCTGACATTAAAAGAAAAGATATAGAATTTGAAATTGGAGAGATGGTCATGCTTAAAGTTGCACCATGGAAAGGCGTTGTTCGATTTGGTAAACGAGGGAAATTAAATCCAAGGTATATTGGACCATTCAAGATTATTGATCGTGTCGGACCAGTAGCTTACCGACTTGAGTTACCTCAACAACTCGCGGCTGTACATAACACTTTCCACGTCTCGAATTTGAAGAAATGTTTTGCTAAAGAAGATCTCACTATTCCGTTAGATGAAATCCAAATCAACGAAAAACTTCAATTCATCGAAGAACCCGTCGAAATAATGGATCGTGAGGTTAAAAGACTTAAGCAAAACAAGATACCAATTGTTAAGGTTCGATGGAATGCTCGTAGAGGACCCGAGTTCACCTGGGAGTGTGAAGATCAGATGAAGAAGAAATACCCGCATCTATTTCCAGAAGATTCGTCAACACCTTCAACAGCTTAAAATTTCGGGACGAAATTTATTTAACGGGTAGGTACTGTAGTGACCCGAACTTTTCCATGTTTATATATATTAATTGAGATTGATATTTACATGATTAAATGTTTCCAACATGTTAAGCAATCAAACTTGTTAAGACTTGATTAATTGAAATATGTTTCATATAGACAATTGACCACCCAAGTTGACCGGTGATTCACGAAGTTAAAACTTGTAAAAACTATATGATGACATATATATGGATATATATATAGTTAACATGATACTATGATAAGTAAATATATCATTAAGTATATTAACAATGAACTACATATGTAAAAACAAGACTACTAACTTAATGATTTTTAAACGAGACATATATGTAACGATTATCGTTGTAAAGACATTTAATGTATATATATCATATTAAGAGATATTCATACATGATAATATCATGATAATATAATAATTTAAAATCTCATTTGATATTATAAACATTGGGTTAACAACATTTAACAAGATCGTTAACCTAAAGGTTTCAAAACAACACTTACATGTAACGACTAACGATGACTTAACGACTCAGTTAAAATGTATATACATGTAGTGTTTTAATATGTATTTATACACTTTTGAAAGACTTAAATACACTTATCAAAATACTTCTACTTAACAAAAATGCTTACAATTACATCCTCGTTCAGTTTCATCAACAATTCTACTCGTATGCACCCGTATTCGTACTCGTACAATACACAGCTTTTAGATGTATGTACTATTGGTATATACACTCCAATGATCAGCTCTTAGCAGCCCCTGTGAGTCACCTAACACATGTGGGAACCATCATTTGGCAACTAGCATGAAATATCTCATAAAATTACAAAAATATGAGTAATCATTCATGACTTATTTACATGAAAACAAAATTACATATCCTTTATATCTAATCCATACACCAACGACCAAAAACACCTACAAACACTTTCATTCTTCAATTTTCTTCATCTAATTGATCTCTCTCAAGTTCTATCTTCAAGTTCTAAGTGTTCTTCATAAATTCCAAAAGTTCTAGTTTCATAAAATCAAGAATACTTTCAAGTTTGCTAGCTCACTTCCAATCTTGTAAGGTGATCATTCAACCTCAAGAAATCTTTGTTTCTTACAGTAGGTTATCATTCTAATATAAGGTAATAATCATATTCAAACTTTGGTTCAATTTTTATAACTATAACAATCTTATTTCAAGTGATGATCTTACTTGAACTTGTTTTCGTGTCATGATTCTGCTTCAAGAACTTCGAGCCATCCAAGGATCCATTGAAGCTAGATCCATTTTTCTCTTTTCCAGTAGGTTTATCCAAGGAACTTAAGGTAGTAATGATGTTCATAACATCATTCGATTCATACATATAAAGCTATCTTATTCGAAGGTTTAAACTTGTAATCACTAGAACATAGTTTAGTTAATTCTAAACTTGTTCGCAAACAAAAGTTAATCCTTCTAACTTGACTTTTAAAATCAACTAAACACATGTTCTATATCTATATGATATGCTAACTTAATGATTTAAAACCTGGAAACACGAAAAACACCGTAAAACCGGATTTACGCCGTCGTAGTAACACCGCGGGCTGTTTTGGGTTAGTTAATTAAAAACTATGATAAACTTTGATTTAAAAGTTGTTATTCTGAGAAAATGATTTTTATTATGAACATGAAACTATATCCAAAAATTATGATTAAACTCAAAGTGGAAGTATGTTTTCTAAAATGGTCATCTAGACGTCGTTCTTTCGACTGAAATGACTACCTTTCCAAAAACGACTTGTAACTTATTTTTCCGACTATAAACCTATACTTTTTCTATTTAGATTCATAAAATAGAGTTCAATATGAAACCATAGCAATTTGATTCACTCAAAACGGATTTAAAATGAAGAAGTTATGGGTAAAACAAGATTGGATAATTTTTCTCATTTTAGCTACGTGAAAATTGGTAACAAATCTATTCCAACCATAACTTAATCAACTTGTATTGTATATTATGTAATCTTGAGATACCATAGACACGTATACAATGTTTCGACCTATCATGTCGACACATCTATATATATTTCGGAACAACCATAGACACTCTATATGTGAATGTTGGAGTTAGCTATACAGGGTTGAGGTTGATTCCAAAATATATATAGTTTGAGTTGTGATCAATACTGAGATACGTATACACTGGGTCGTGGATTGATTCAAGATAATATTTATCGATTTATTTCTGTACATCTAACTGTGGACAACTAGTTGTAGGTTACTAACGAGGACAGCTGACTTAATAAACTTAAAACATCAAAATATATTAAAAGTGTTGCAAATATATTTTGAACATACTTTGATATATATGTATATATTGTTATAGGTTCGTGAATCAACCAGTGGCCAAGTCTTACTTCCCGACGAAGTAAAAATCTGTGAAAGTGAGTTATAGTCCCACTTTTAAAATCTAATATTTTTGGGATGAGAATACATGCAGGTTTTATAAATGATTTACAAAATAGACACAAGTACGTGAAACTACATTCTATGTTTGAATTATCGAAATCGAATATGCCCCTTTTTATTAAGTCTGGTAATCTAAGAATTAGGGAACAGACACCCTAATTGACGCGAATCCTAAAGATAGATCTATCGGGCCCAACAAGCCCCATCCAAAGTACCGGATGCTTTAGTACTTCGAAATTTATATCATATCCGAAGGGTGTCCCGGAATGATGGGGATATTCTTATATATGCATCTTGTTAATGTCGGTTACCAGGTGTTCACCATATGAATGATTTTTATCTCTATGTATGGGATGTGTATTGAAATATGAAATCTTGTGGTCTATTATTATGATTTGATATATATAGGTTAAACCTATAACTCACCAACATTTTTGTTGACGTTTTAAGCATGTTTATTCTCAGGTGATTATTAAGAGCTTCCGCTGTCGCATACTTAAATAAGGACGAGATTTGGAGTCCATGCTTGTATGATATTGTGTAAAAACTGCATTCAAGAAACTTATTTTGTTGTAACATATTTGTATTGTAAACCATTATGTAATGGTCGTGTGTAAACAGGATATTTTAGATTATCATTATTTGATAATCTACGTAAAGCTTTTTAAACCTTTATTGATGAAATAAAGGTTATGGTTTGTTTTAAAATGAATGCAGTCTTTGAAAAACGTCTCATATAGAGGTCAAAACCTCGCAACGAAATCAATTAATATGGAACGTTTTTAATCAATAAGAACGGGACATTTCAGTTAATATCAATCAAAACCCCCAATCAAACAAACTCTAGGACAATCGATAGTTGCAAATATTCGACTTACACCGCTATCTTGGGGCAAACTTGATAAGAATACTTACATTAAAGTGCTATAATAACCGAGTTCTAAGTGCTCGTTAGTTGTGTGTGCTTATTTATAGTGTTTGATTCATATATAAATTTAGAGGGTAAAAGATGTATATGCACAACATCAGTCATACTTTCTTGGTCGGGGAGCGGTTAGCTTAGTTGGGTATTTGGTTTAAAGTTTTGATTGTTCGATCCTTTCGTAGGGGTTTACCCTTACGAAGTTACTTTTCGTGTTTTATATATTATTTTTGTTTGGAAAACCATTTGTGTTTGCATTGTGATTGAAGGATAGGTCCCTTTGGGGTATGAAAACAAGGTCTCACAAGGATCAAGAGTTAACACATCCATTCTCCGACCCGAAAAAACACATGCACGGGGTTTATAATCGTAGAGAAGTAAGGGTATTAAGGAAAAATTTTGAAGCTTTGCCATTTTTTTAGAAGACATGGATCCTAACGGTCAACCGATTCTCAGTGAAGAGGGTAATCCAATCAACCACGGTCCACCGGTTAATCAAGAGTTATTGAATGATCCGAACGACACGCCGATATGGAATGCTAGATTAGTTCCACCAACAATGAATGCACCGGCTATTACAAAGCCACCAATCGAAGCAGAAAATTAGAAGATTGAGGGTAACTTCTTCACGTCGATCAAAGATACATACTTTCAAGGGATGATAGACGAAAATCCGTTCAAACACATCCAACACTTTAATGATCTTTGTGATATCTAAAGTACAAGGATGTCACCGATGACGCTTTTAAGTTAAGGGCATTCCCCTTTACACTTCAAGGGGAAGCAAAGATTTGGTTAAGGAGCTTACCATCCGATTCTATAAGAACTTTTCAAGATTTAACCAACGAGTTTATCAATCACTTCTTTCCACCGTCAAAAGTAGAACGACTTCGAATGGAGATTAATGGGTTCACCCAACGGGGTGATGAATCTTTGTATGATGCGTGGGTACGATTCAAGAAAATGTTAAGAGCTTGCCCACCGCACGGTTTGACGAAAAAGGAGTACATCAACACATTTTACCGGGGTTGCAATGCTTTGACGAAGCAATATCTTAATTCTTCATCCGGTGGGGTATTTATGTATAAATCACCAAATGCGGCCGAAATCTTATTGGAAGACATCTCGGTCAACACATACGAATGGGAAACTTCACCGCGAGATTTGACAAGGAAAAGTGTAGCACAAATTGAGAGTGATAATGGGCAAGTGACGCTTGCAAGCTCGAACAATCAATTTCAAACGTAAGGTAAAGAGTTGAAAAAGATTCAACAAACGATAGTCGCAATGCAAGTGGGTTGTCAACGATGCGAGGGTCCACATCTCACAAAGAATTGTCCTCAAATTACTCAATGCAATCATGTTGATCTAGATGACATTCCCATGAATTCGGATGCTCATGTGAACTACGTGAGTAATTAAAACAATCAACTGGGAGGAACATCGAACCAAGGCTACTACAATCCTAATAAAAAACAAGTGTCATTCAACACCCAAACCAATACACCACCCGGATTCATAAACCAAAACCGAAACCAAGGTTAAACTACAACCAAAACCAATACAACAACTTTCAATATCAAAACCAACAACCTTACAACAATCAACAACTTATAACAACCAAGCCAATTCGAATTATCAAAACAACCAAGGTTATATTCAACCATAAAATAACCAAGGTTACAATCAACAACCTCAACAAAACATTCAACAATCCCAACCTTCGAAAAGTTTAGAAGAACTCATGCAAAACTACATCAAGAAGGTAGAATCAACCGAAGCTTTCTTATCAAAAGAGAATGAACTTTTGAAGCAACAAATATGAAACCAACAAGCCTCATTCCAAAACCTTGAGAGCACCATTGGGAGACTTTCAAATCAAGTTGTCAAAAGAGCACAAGGAACTTTACCGTCAAACACTCAAGTTAACCCAAACAACAACAACATCAACAACAAAAACCAAAACAACAATAACACGAGAGTCATTCCTATTGAGAAGAACACTACCAACCCAACCCATAATCAAGCAAGTTCATCAAATTCAAACAATACTTATGCTCAAGTGAACTCGATTGATTCAACCGAAGAAGATCAAACCGAATATCCTCAAGTTTTCATGTTTGACGTTGAAGGGGACAAATTTGATTTCGATGAAGCGTTGGAAATTGATACGATACATTATGGGGTATTCAAGTTTTCGAAAGATTCGGACGATGCAATGTTTATTCCGTATCAAGTTAAAAGTGTAATGTCCATGGAGGCTTTCGAGTCGACATGCAAGGAACAAAAGGGTGAATTTGAGCGAATTAAATTGGGAAAGGTTGAGAAAGAGAAAAAGGTCGAAACTTTGTTGAATATAAAGGAGCAAACGAATGAGGTCGAGGTTCTTGCTACATCAACCGAGGAGAAAAACTAGACACCGGTCTCACATCCTCAACCATTACCTCCTACACATCTAAATGATGTGTATTGTAAGTCAACTTTAACCGATAATGAGAGCATTTATGTTAAACTCCCCTTGGCAGAGGTGCTTGAGAATATGCCCAACTATGGAAAATTTTTGAAGACACTTATGGCCAAAAAGGGAGATGTTGAACTAGCATCCACCGCTTTATTGAAAAAGCAGTGTGATGGGATTTTAAAGAAATGTAACCTACCACCAAAAATGGGTGATCCCGGACCTTTCCTTATCCCATGTAATGTGAACGGGTCGGAGCTGCTTACATCTTTAGCCGACTCGGGGGCAAGTATCAACTTCATGTCCTACTCCGTTTATAAAAGGTTAGGCCTAGGGGACCTTTCGCCCACTACAATGGGAGTGAAAATAATTGATCAATCAATTAGCTCTAGTGTTGGGATTGCCGAGGACTTAATTGTTAAGGTGGGGGATATGGAATTTCCAATTGATTTTGTCATTGTTGATATAAAGGAAGATCCGGTTGTACCCCTTGTTTTGGGAAGGCCATTTTTGGCAACTGCGAATTCTTTCTTTGACTTTAGAATCGGAAAACTGACTCTTAGGGATAAAGGGAAATGCATGAGAATACGAACCAAACGTGTTAAAGCACCATAAATACCGTTGACCATACGACAAGTTATTGCTAGTATGCAATGCATCACAAGCACAAAGCAAGTTGGTTACCAACTAAAGGTGGTGTGGGATTGACCAAGGGAACTCAAGGTAAACCCAAAGATCAAAATGACATTGTTGACAAGTCCCTGAGAAAATTATTTGGGCGGGTGCATCGGGCTTCATCCAAAAAGACGAACATTTGAGAAAACACCTAGTGTCAAACTTGTCAAAACGTGAAAAAGTAAAACTTAAAAAGTTGATCAATGAAACCAACATAATGAATGAATGGTTAATGTCAATTTAAAGTGGTTGTAGTAATGAAAATGTTTCCCTTAGCTTAAAGAAGGGGAAGTTTACCACCCCGGGATTAGTTGAAGTCTAAAGGGGAGGGGAGTCGGGTGATAGACTCGTTAAAAACTTTTCACAATTGTGTATATAGATTTTCTTTTCGTTGCATTTCATTTAGAATTGTATGATATTACTTTCGTAGTTTCATTTTTATGTTTTTGCATTTCATGCATATGGGTAAAACCGTAAAACGGCAAAAATAGTTTGTGAATGGGTCAAAATGGACTTGAAACTGGAAAAACTGCAATCAGGTACGAAAGCGGCACTTTTGTCCTAGGAACGGTGCTTTTCATCTTCAAGAGCGACACTTCTGCTTCAAGAGTGATGCTTTAACCTGTGTTTTGAGACCAAAAATGGACAGTAGCCAAGAACGACGCTTTTATTTTTAAAAGCAGCACTTTTATTTCGCCTAGAGTGACGTTTCCCTTTTGCCAGGAGCGGCGCTCTTGTACCAAAAGCGGCGCTGTTGCACCTGGCTACTTAAGAAATCTGCACGACCAAAACATCACTTTTTCACACCCAACTCAAGTTTTCACTCCAAGTGCGGCGCTATCTCATCCCTAATCAACCCTAAACTTCAAATTTCATCTAATTTCTTGCAAATCTTTATCATTCAACATGGGAAAAGTAAGAATCTATCATTTTAATTTTTACTATTTTTCTCTTTATGCTTAATTTATAGATTGTGCTTGATCAATGATGTTGATGGTCAAATTGTTGATGAATCTAGACTACATTGATGTTTATTAACATGATTTGCATGATTAGTTACATCGATTTCAACTTTGAATTTCTAGGGTTCATCCAATTTGGGGGTTTTTAATTCTGAGCCAAATTGGAGTATTAATTGATGTTGTTAATGTTTAATTGATAGGTTGTCATGATTATCTTGCTTTGAATCAGTCTTTCATGCTTGTATGTGATAGGTCAGATCATGTTGAGATTAGAAGAAAAGACAAGTTAGAATGAGATTCGGTAGGTGTGAAGGAGATTCAGTATTAGAGAGAATTAACAAGATTTACATTCCACAGCTTCTAGAACTCAGTTACAATGCAATGGCTATCTAATTAGGACTACTTAGGTTCCTTATATAGATCTCTTCTAAGGAACCATCACTTAAGCTTATTTCACATTAACACTGTACAACTTCGGGGTCCTAACAATCTCCCCCTTAGTGGTAAATGTGAACTTTACAATATAATCCTATTTAGTAATCTTGAGAGGTCCAAACGTTAGTTTCCATCGTGTGCCATCTGGTTTCAAAACTTCTAATTGATTTTCTGAAATCTGATTAGAAGGTTTCCAGACGCCCCTCGCTTTTCTTGGATCTCCCTCATGTAATGGATATTCATCCATTTCTTTGAAATACCTTCTCTTTCTCTGGCCACAAAGAATCTCAAACTGTCTTGTACGGATCCGGAGCTTCAGACGATCTCTGATATGCTTTAGAAACTCTCCAAGACCCATTTTCATGTCAATGTCATCAAACTTGCTTTGATGAATTTTAAGATACTTCAGTGCAGCCATGAGTGTACCATCTGAGTATTTGTTCAACTCATCAGTGCTGATGAACACTTTTTCTTTCTGAGAATTCACAAATACAAACCCTTCGGGTTCGAATTGCATTTGAAACATTCTCATATCCTTTAGTCCCTCTGTGTATTGATTCGGACAGGTTATTCGAATCTTTTTCCTATTAGCTTCGAGACCAATTTGAAAATCTTCACGTCTCATCAGTTCGATTGTCTCCATCATGTATCTTTTCACAGCTTCCAAAGGTTGAGCCTTAGCAAAAGGTCGAATGGTGATGATACAGAGGTAGTTGTAGATGTGAATGATATCAAGCATATCTAGATTATGATAATCTGCTTCTGTGAACTTGTATTTCTTCTCATCTTCTCTAATTACGTGGAACTGACTGATGACGTCTTTTTTCTCGCTTATCTCTACTCCGACTAGAGTAATATTCAACACTTCTGAAATACGATATTTTCTTTGAAGTCACAAGTCATCATCATCTTTGTTGATGTGTTTCCTCCACATAAACTCATACCATTTTCTTTCACTTGCTGGAAGCAATCGTGAACCTATATAAGTAAATCTTTTACTCCTTGGTCTTTCATTAATGCGGAAGATCTTGTAAGCATTCTCCTCGATGAATGTGTTTCACAAAGTTATGAAATCATGTTCAACTCCCAATAACAATCTTTTTTCCCGATTCTTAAAGAATATACCATGCTTGTATTTGAATCTGGAATTCACTATTTCACTTGATGTAGATGTACCAGAAGTTGAGCTTTCATTAGCATTTGTTGGATTTGAACTCGATGAAGATGTAGAATTCGATGAATGATCAGTAGGATTTGTCGCATCATCGGTTGGAACATTATCATCTTCAATATGGTCAAAGTTATCATCATCATTTGGATTAACATAAAGACTGTCTTCATCGTCATCAGAAGAATCCATTTCATCATCACTTTAAGTTACTGGATCAGGATTCCCTTCATCTATAATCTCTACATTTTCCGGGATTGAAGATACTGAAGATAATTTGCTTAGAATGACAAACCCATCATCATCTGTTTCTTCAAGATAAAAATCACTTAAGTTCAAATCCTCATCTACCGGTCCACCATCAGCCTCTGAATGTACAATTGGAATAATAACTTGCTCAGGCTCCTTATCATCAATTTCATCGTGAGTAGAAATCATTTCTGATACCGTCTGAACCTGTTGAGCTTGAGAAGCTGATGAAGACCTCACACCACCACCCTTAGTTGAAATGTCCACCATTAGATAATCTCCATCAACTCCTATCTCCCCCTCATGACTATTCTGAGGATCATAATTGTCATGCTCATTATCACGGTGAGGACCTATTGCAGAAGAGCAGGAAGTAAGTGGATATCGTACTCGAGTGCGAAACAATGCTTGAAGCGAAGTGCGTCGAAGAACATCAAGATTAACTCGAGAAAAGATACGACTGAAATATTCTTGCTCCAAAGCATCATATAAATTTGGTGAATGCGAGGGTGATGGTGGTAAAATGACAATAGGAATAGCAGCATCGGTTGGAAGCAATGTCGGTGGAAGTGTTTGATTTGCCGTGAGGGCAGGTAAGGATGTTTGTGCGGTATTATTCTTATATGTAGGGCTGTACATACTACTAGTCAGATTCGTGATATCCCCTTCTGATGGAGGTTGGGCAACAACCGGAGTTGTCACCGGCTAAGTTTCTTTTGAAGCATCCGCCTCCATGACTTAAGTCTCATGGAACTCTGACAAAGTAGTAGAACTACCCGTTGGTTTAGATTTCACAGAGATATTGCTATCTCCGACTCCTGAAATCATTGATATACCATGAGGTGGTACATCTCTTTTAGTTAACGACTCTTCCTCCAGACCCTGAGATTCAGAATCTAGAAGAGAAGTGGTTTGAAGCAATGGATCATGTTCATGAACCAAGGGATCAGTCTGCTGGAAGTCTGATAAATATCCCGAAGGATTGTCATGTTGACTCGTTTCCATAGGACGCGGCAGATCTCCCTCATCAAGATAAGCCGGACCTCGAGACCCTGTTGTACGTTGAGGTACAGGAGGATTTCTAGCCGATACGCAGGGTGCCTTTTCAAGATTTTCCGGCTCCCCTTCGGCCATTCTGGACTTCAATGATTGAGTTTCCTCAATCGATTGAGTTAACGCAGACTTTACTGCAGAGGAAGACTTTACTTCCTTAGATGCCGAAGCATCTTACTGTGTAAGATTTATTATTAAGTCCTATTTAGATTGGATGGGCTTACTGGTCTTTTTACCATCCGTGCGTTTAGCTCTCCTGCCTACCGAAGCTTGCGCTTCATTTAGCATAGGGCTTACTGTTATTATTGGATGTGATACGGAGATGGGTGAGGGTGATCTAATTGGCTCTAGGTCTTGATCTGTATCACCAACGGTTGGAGTAACTGTTTGGAGAACGATAGGTGTCGAAGTCCTAGATCTAGTTACTCGTTGGGTTGGCAGAGTCTGAATCATCTCATCGGGCATAAATCGAGTTCTTTTAGGAGAATGTTCAGGAGATGACTCAGTTGCTGAAGAATCAGTGTTACTGCTCACTTCGGGTGTTGTTGAAAGGGTTGGTTCAATCCTAGATGAACTAGGTTCCCTAATCCTCACGGGTTAAGCTTGATGTGCTGCCCTAGAACGTTTGAGGTTCACCCTAAGTGGAGGATTAGCTGGCCCGGGTGGTTGTACTACAGGTTCCTCTACAACCTCTGGGGCTGGAACCACGGCGGGTTCAACTTGTTCTTGTTGTGCCGGGTTCGGAAGAGGTATTCCTACGGCCTCAAAATAAGAACGCATTCTAACGTCTTGGGGTGCAGCTAGCCCCACAAGCCAAATTGGAATCGGCGCAGTGAATTGATTGTCAGATACCATCGGGGTATTCATCTTCAGCTCCCTAAATCTTTTCATCTGTAATCCATGTGTACCTGGGACAAATATATTTGCATTTTCTGCAAGCAGTGATAGCATCATGGATAAAGATACAGAAAAACCTTTCACAAGGGATGTATGAACCCCTTGGCTTATCAACTTGAGCCTGAACCAAATCCCATAATAGTTCTGCATAATCAGGAGTCTCTACTCTTATGAAAGAGTAGAACACTTTCGCACAGTCAAGCTGTCAGATCCACTTCTTGTCATCAGCAAGCATCTGTTGATGATTGAGAAGCTCACATACCACCTTGAGTGCAGGTATTTCTTTTGAAACTTAGCCGGTGGAACATTGTTTGCTCCAACATAACCAAGATCAAAGATTGATGACATCAACAGAATCTTGCTCCAACATAACCAAGGCTGATTTTAGGAGGATCTTCAGGCTTCCTCATGAAAACTTGAGATTATGTAACCAAATAAGCTTGAGTTTTCATACCAAAGACTTAAATAAAGTATGTAAGATTTATCAAGTTGAAAATATCATATTTTGAAGGTACCAAATTACAGATTCGGTATAATTCCAAAAACAGATTCGGTATCTTCAAAAATCACATATTATCACCCAAAAATGCATATTCAGTCTTATATCATGCAAAAACATAGTCACAATCAATTAACAACTCAAACAAAATCAGAAAAACATGTCAATGACTTGAACAAACTCGGTACTGTAGCAAGAACACATTCGGTATGTACATAATCTATCAAATACTCAATTAAACATGTAATCAGACTCGGTCAATTGATAGATCAACTAATTTAACATGGATTTGACAAGATTTCATGTTAATCAACCAAATCAGATGAGTTTAATCAAAGAAGTAAGAAATACGACTCAGATTCGGTATAAGTAACATTTTTCAAAATTAAGTGTCACAATCATGTTATTTGCTTGATTTTCTGGTTTATAAATGTTCAATTATCTCAGATCTACAACATGTGATACTTAAATTCAATTAAAACAAGAATATACCAAAGATTTAAAGATACAGAGAGACGGATTCGGTAGATTAGGCAGACTCGGTAGGTTTTATCAGATTCGGTATGCAATTAGATAAAAGTAAAAGAAAGTTTAACTTTGACCCTGCTATTTATAGATACCGAATGTTTTAAAGAAATGGGCTTTATCGAATGGGCCTTAAGTACCGAATGCAGTCCATTTTCAAATTTAGACACATTGCACTTCAAACTTTGACAAATCTTTATCAAAAATCATTCAAGATTATCACATTTTTGATGAAAAATATTTATGAGACAATTGTTGAAAATTTTAAACTTACCGAATCTGTACTGTTGGTTGTCAGATTCGGTATAATGCTAAAATTAGCATTTATTCATTTAAATTCAAATCTTTTTGGATTTTATCTTTTCCAATTTTTATGAATATTATCAAAACAAGATTTGTATTTAAAAAAAATTTGAATTATGTACAAAATACAAATCTTCAGTGATACTAATTGTTAAAACGGGTTGCATACTGAGATGTATACAAGCCTTAGTGAATTATTTCAGATAAAAACAAAGAATTTATGAAATTCACTTTTGAAAAACAATTTTCTTTTCATTTTCTCCCTTTTTCTCCCCCTCAAAATGTGATATACAAGAAAGTAAATCACAATTTTGATATATTCCCAAGAAAATGAGTTAACTCCCCTTGAAATATGATATCAATGAGTTATCTCCCCCTTTCGTAACTATTGAAATTTAATCCCAGGAAGTTAACAGTATTCTAAAAGTAAAGCTCCCCCTTGAAAGATATTATCTAAAGCATAAGAAGTAGTTGCTCCCCCTAGAATGTATCTACTCCCCCTAAATACAAGATCCCAAGTATAAGTCCCAACAGATATGAGGAATGTCAAGCACTATACTCTACCATGCCAATCTCTTTGATCAAGAACTTTAGCCTAAGTTCATCTAAGGACTTAGTGAACTTATCAGTTAATTGCACTTTGGTAGGCACAAAGTATAACTCTACATCGCCTTTTTCTACATGGTCCTTAATGAAATGATAACGAATATCAATGTGTTTAGTCTTAGAATGATGGACCGGGTTGCACGTAATTGCAATAACACTTTATGAATCACAGTAATTTGGGGTCTTAGAAATCTTAAAGCCATAGTCCAAAAGTTGAGTTTGCATCCACAAAACTTGTGAACAACAGTGAGCTGCAGCAATGTACTCAGACTCAGCTGTTGATAAAGACACGCAGTTCTGCTTTTTGGATGACCAACCAATTAGCCTATTCCCCAACATCTGAATTGATCCAGATGTGCTTTTTCTATCAACTTGGCAACCGCCATGATCCGCATCAGTATAAGCAGTGAGATTGAAATCGGATCCATGAGGATACCAGATCCCAAGGTTAGGTGTACCTTTAAGGTACTGAAAAATCCTAACAACTGCTTTGGAGTGAGATTTCTTAGGGTTGTACTGAAAGCGGGCATAGACAGTTACATCAAGTGTAATGTCTGGTCGACTTGCAGTCAGATACATTAAAGAACCAACCATGCTTCGATAAAGCGTAACGTCAAAGGGTTCCCCATTAGCATCAGCATCCAGTAGAGTTCTCATTGGGGTTGTCATTGGTTTTAAATCAGTCATTTTAAAATGTTATAGCATATCATTGATATACTTTGTTTGACTGATAAAAATCCCATTTGGTAATTGTTTTACTTGTAACCCCAAGAAGAAATTTAACTGGTCAAGCATGCTCATTTCGAATTTGTTGGCCATAAGGTCACCAAATTCTTTGCATAAGGCCGGGGACGTGGAACCAAAAATAATATCATCAACGTAAATTTGAACCAAGAGAATGTGACCGTGGTTTTTACGGATGAATAGCGTTGTATCAATCGTTCCACGAGAGAAGCCATTGTCCAACAAATACTTTGTCAAGGTCTTGTACCATGCACGCGGTGCTTGCTTCAGACCATATAAAGCTTTCTCCAAGTAGTAGACGTGGTTTGGATGAATGGGATCGACAAAGCCTTCTGGTTGATCAACATAAACTTCCTCTTGAAGATGACCGTTTAGAAAAGCATTTTTGATATCCATTTGAAACACCGTGAACTTCACATAAGAAGCAAATGCAAGGAAAATATGAATAGCCTCAATCCTAGCAACCGAAGCAAACGTTTCATCATAATCAATACCCTCTTGTTGTCGATATCCCTTGGCCAAAAGACGTGCCTTATTTTGAACCACAATTCCATCAAAATCCTTCTTGTTCTTAAAAATCCACTTAACCGCTATAGGTCGTTGACTCGTTGGTCTTGGAACTAATCGCCATACTTTTAAACGATCAAATTGACAGATCTCTTCTTGCATTGCTACTACCCATTTCGGATCTAGTAAAGCTTGAGCAACCGTTGTTGGTTCAATCTTACTAAGAAAGGCAGTGTATAGACACATATTCCGAGTTTCCCTTCGAGTTGAGACTGGAGCAGATGCATCCCAATGATAAGATCAATTGGATAACTTTTAGTCCATCGGTTGTTATGTGGAAGAGGTTGTACATCAGTGTTATCCGTTGGAACATCAACCGTTGTTGACATTGAGCCTTGATCCGCTTGATCTGATGTAACGCCATCTAATGGATTCATTTGAGTATCTGGAGAAACAACTGGAGTTGTATTAACTGATGAATCTTGAATTGGTTCAAGATTATCTATATCTGGAGGTGGGAGGGAGGATGAAGAAGCAACGGGAAAATCAGTTGGCGTTGTATCTTCATCAAAAAGACTTGATTGAGTCTCCACAGTAGTTGACTGTGATGGTGTAACCGGTACGGTTTGAACATTTGAATTCCATTGAGGAGCATAAAGACTATCAAACAAGACATCCATTTCCTCTGTTGTTACCGTAGGAACACCTTTCTTCAAGAAAATTGAGTTTTGTGCGGAAGAAGTAATAGTGTAACAGACTGAAACTGGGGTTAGAAGTAAGATTACTTAATTGCCCTTAGGTTTATATTTGTGTTTAAATATGCTTTTATTTTAATAATATATTTATTATTATTTGATTAGTTGGTTAAGACCAGTTTGTGACAAGGGTCACAGAAATGGTTCGTTTGTTTAATTTGGACTCCGTTAGGGCCTTCTAACGAGGTACGAAAGATATCAGATAACTGATAAATACCCGTGTGTTGTAGGGTATGGGTTTTAATACCCACTTAAGAGTGTAAACTGCTTCTATCTTCTCATTTCTAGAATTATCTCAAAACAAGTACGTACCTAACTTTATTTCCTCTCAAACCCTAAATTAATCCAAGCTAGAATTGGATTGTAAGCCTTTAAGGATTGATTCATATCATCTTTGTGATCATTAATCCAGGTTTGTTTACTTGAATTCGTGTGTTAATTCTTAGAAATTGGGTTTGCGGTGCAAAGTGGGTTTTTGATGAAATTGAGCTTGAATCTTATGATTATATGTTTGTTATGCTTAATTGATGTTAGAAATAGTTGTTATATAGTTTATATGATGTTTTTGAAGTTGTTTTGGTGTTAGAACTTGCAAAAATTGAGTTTTTGGGTCAAAAACGCGAAACACAGCGTGCTGGAGCTGTTCTTCAGCTCCCACACGTGTGACAGGTCACCCGTACGAGTGACAACACTTTTGAGGGTCAACCACACGTGTGAGGACTCACTCGCATGAGTGAGGCCTCAGCCGCACCTGTGAGCACAGGGTCAGATTTGTGGAAACTTGTTTTGGTCATAACTTTCAAACCGTAACTCCACTTTTGATGAATCAAGTATCGTTGGAATCGTAATAAAAATCCTTTCCAATGGTAAACTTTTTAGAAGCTATATCAGAATGTATTTGGGTCAGAAATAGAGATATTAGCGTGTGTGTCTAGTGTGCATGCGTTAATATGTTATTATGGGTTGAATTCTTGATATAGGCTTATGAATGATTGAATATATGATGAATATAGGTTGGAAAATGTTATTACATGTTGTTATTGATGTTCCTTGTCACTCGTATAAGTGAGTCTTCACTCGTACGAGTGAGCTTTCACTCGTACGGTTGAGGCGGTCAACCGCATGGTGAACCGCACGAGTGAGTGACTACTTGAACTTGTATATTGGAAAGTTGGATTGTACGGTTGAGATGTGACTCGTACGAGTCATATGTCACTCGTGTAGTCAACCGTACAGATCTACTGTTGTCTAATTAGATATTTGGCCAAGGACTAAACGTACGAGTGAGGTGTCAACCGCACTGTTGAGGTTTCTCAAACGTGTGGGTGAGTGTCACTCGTACGGTTGACTGGTCAGGTGGTTAAGTGTTAAATTGTTTATATATTGATGCCATTGTCTTGTTGCTGAGATTATATCAAGACATGATTACTGACTTGGTTATGTTTATTCTCAGGTGGAAAGGATAAAGAGAAAGCTCAGTAGTTAGAATCTGAGCCGTTGCTGATAATTGGTGAGTGGGTCTATCTTCGGATAGAGTTTAAGTAGCAAATCATGCTACTGTGGATTACTCTGATTACCTTGTGTAGTGTAGTGATTGCCATGATAGATAGATAGTTGCATGCTATGTGAGCTATATATATTGTATATGTGCACTGTGGTTGACACCAGCCATGCATAGGGCGGTTGGGGGCTTTCAACCATGCCTAGGGCGGTTGAAGTTCATGTGAGGTCAACCATTCCAAAGGAGGTTGAGTCCAAGTCCTACAGTCTGTTAGTATAGCATAGAAGAACGCATGTGTTGCGTTTGAATAGTTATGCAGAGACTTGGTAGGAAGGACTATCGGTAGACTCTAGTTCGATCAGCTAGGAGTTGTGTGCCCGTACAAGCCGCTGAGCCTCATATTGTCGTTGTTTGTATGCTTGATGGTTGTAAGCATGTTAGTTGACTGTCGTATGAGGGATTGCTTAAGCTTAATCTGTAGATAGATTCCATTCACTTAGCGGTGCGCTAATCCCCCACATTCCTCCCCCTGCAGGTTTAGGTACTGTAGATGGGATCGAAACTTGATGTAGAAGACATGTTTGACTAGCAACTCTGATGTGGACATTTGTAACTGTGTTTGTAATAAAGTAACACCATTTGTGAAAGTTAAACTTAAGCTTTTGTAATAATGTAATTAATGTGGTGTTTTATTAACTAAGACTTTCGCTGTGTTATAAAAAGAAATAGCCGGTTTTACAAATAGCCAGGTTAGGTGTAACATCCCAAAATTTTAAGATAATATTTTATGAGAATTTATTAGTGATTCGTTATGTTTAAGTATTTAACTAGCAAAATAAAATAGACAATTCAAGAATTTGTTAGTTAAATATTGGCAAGGACTAATCATGCAAAGTATGAAATGAGATGGTTAGTTAGTGTTAAGGACCACCTAAACTATGTTTTGGTGGGGAGGGACCTAAGTTGCCAACTAATGAAAGTTTATAAGTATTAAAGTAGTCATGAAGCTTCTAGTTCATTTTGGGGAGAAAGTCCAAGAAAGAAAGAAAGAAAGAACGGGAGAGAAAGAGATGGGAGAAATTAGGGTTTTCAATTAGTGATCTAACCCTATAACAATCAAGTAAGTCTACAATCAAGGATGCTAGTAGTACAAAGAAGTAAGAAGATCATCATCAACATCCTTTTCTTCATGTTTTTCAAGTTTGAATTCTTAAGAAGAAGTTGAGGTAAAACTAGTACACTTGAAATTATTGAAGCTTATGTTTAGTTTATGCTTAGATCATGATGTAATGGATGTTTTATGAGTTGAGTTAGTGAATTTCGGATTTAATTGCTATGGTGTATGTCTAAATGGGTTTTGTTAATGAAATGAAAGTATAAGAGTAGATTATGATGGGTTTATGTTATGTTTATGTATAAATATTAGTTTTATAGTATTATGATACATGAATATGCATAATACTAGTTAAAAGATTGTGCATGGGGAAGAAGATGATTATATGTGTAATGAAATAGGTAAATATGGTTTTGTGCACATAAGGTGTTTGATAAAATGCTTCAATGAAAGTGAAAATTGTAATTTAACAAGAAATGTTATGGATAAGGAGTTTATGATGAGTAATGAAATAATATAGTAGTTATTAATGGTAAAAAGGAGATTTAGAAGGTTAAAGACTAGTAAAGTTATGTTGCGCATGAAATGAGGTTAATTAGTTAAGATTAATCTAGTTATGATTATAAAGATTAAAGGAAAAGTATGATTAATGCGAAATGACAAGATTAGCATTTTGTGTATTAGGTGCTAATCAAGGAAAGGAAACAAACTTGGATGCAAATCGACAAGTGGCGAAGGTGAGTTAAATGGGGGTAATATGGGCGGGTCAAGGGTGATCATGGAATCCATGATCATAAGTTATGTAAAAGAGATGTTTATGATTATTCTATGTTTTTGAGTTTAATTATAGAAGTGTACTTGTGGTTGTTTTTGAATACGAGATAGGATGATATGGGTGACTTAATGCTCCCGGATTGCATCCGTGCAAGAGGGTGGCGATTAAGTTCACTAGGTAAATCTTAGACTTTTCGTCTATGTCAAAGTGCAAAGCTTAGACTTCATGTCTATTATAAGGCGAAAAGCTTAGACTTTGTGTCTATGTTAAGGTGTAAAGCTTAGACTTTATGTCTATGTCCATATCACGTGATAAGCTTGGATTTATATCCATGTTAAGTGTAAGCTTGGACGGGGTCCATGTTAAGAGTAAGCTTGGATTTATATCCATGTTAAGTGTAAGCTTGGACGATGTCCATGTTATGTGTAATCTTGAACACACATCTATGCTAATGTTTTAAGCTTGAACTATGTACATGTCATGTGCTAAGATTAGACGTATGCCTAGGATGCGAGATGATCAAGTTCGAAACACGAAATCAACCTTCGGGTTGGAAGGTTATGGTTACGTTATGATTGTGTTTATGTTTTAAGTTTAAGATATTTATTTACCATTAACTCACTAAGCGTATTGCTTACCCCGTTATGTTGTTAATGTTTGTTAGTTTCTTATGCATCGAGAAGGTATGTGACGACAAGGTTTTAGAGGAGCATTCGGCACTTAGCAAGTGGTATGCAAGTCTCTTATTTGAATCTAGCTTTATGATAACCGGTTATTAACACCAAGGGTCAAAAGTGTATTAAGATAAAAGATGTTTAAGTTTGTTTATGTGTTATGACGATTAAAACAGGTTGGAACGGAGTTTTTATGCGTTGATAGTCAAACGGGTCACAAGTGTTAATTTGGTTAAAAACTACCATGTCAGGGCCTGATCCCGGAATGGGATTAAAAGATCCCGGAATGTGATCAAAGGTGATTTTCAAGAAATCTGATCAGAACCTGATCCCATAGTGGGATGATGGGATCCCATAGTGGGATCTAAAAAAAAAGTCATCGTTTTAGGGCGTTAAAAGTTGGTATCAGAGCTATGGTTTAAGGGACTTGGATAATCCACTATAGGGATTATCTAGGCTTAAACCAACTCTAAGTTTTAATAAGCGGTTTATGACTTGCATGATAGATAATGTTTAAAGTATTATGTCATGTTCCTTAGGATTGTATATGATGCTAGAAACTAGGAGAAAGGAATGGGAAGAATGAATGTGTGTTATGCATGAGTTTGTTAGTATTTTCGAGAAAACTATGCACTTGTGATGTGCTGTACGAGAGTGGTTTGGTACACCTGGATTGCATCCGTGCAAGAGGGTGATGATCAAACCCACTAAGTAATGAAGCTTGGATCCATGTCAATGATGATGAGCTTGGACTTGTGTCCATGAAAATGATGATGAGCTTGGACTTATGTCCATGTCAATGATGATGAGCTTGGACTTGTGTCCATAAAAATGATGATGAGTTTGGACTTGTGTCCATGTCAATGATGATGAGCTTGGACTTGTGTCCATGAAAATGATGATGAGCTTGGACTTGTGTCCATGTCAATGATGATGAGCTTGGACTTATGTCCATGTCAATGAGGATTAGCTTGAACTTGCGTCCATGTCGATGATGATAAGCTTGGACTTGTGTCCATGTCGATAATGGTAAGCTTGGATCCATGGTAAAGTTAATGAGCTTGGACTTGCGTCCATGGTAGAGTTAATGAGCTTGGACTTGCGTCCATGGTAATGTTAGTAAGCCTGAACTTACGTCCATGTTAATCTTGTGAGTTTAGACCTTATGTCTATGGATTTGTGTTTAGCTTAGGCACAATCTTAGGTCATCCCTAGTAAGTTGTGTCTATGGTGTGGTATGACCGGATCCGATATAAGAAAGAAACTTGCGGGTTGACATGTTATGTCTTGGTTATGATTATGCTAATGCTAAGAGTACTCTTGGGTTTTCGTGACCACGAGTTCTATATAGGATGATGTAAGTTGCAAGTTTAAGATGAACAAACACATGAATAGAAATGGTTATGTAAAGTGGTTGTCAAAAGTATAATAAATGTACACTTAAGTTAAGATGACTAAAGATGATGTAACGGAAACGAGAAAAGCGTGAAAGCGGTTCAAGTAATGCTGAAGCGTGAAAAGAATGAAATTTAGGGATGGAGCTTAGCATCCCTGATCGTTTAGAATATTAAGAAGTCATGGAAAGAAAAGGAAGTATGAAGGGAATGTGAACTCAGTCCGGGTTGGACTGGGACCTGAACCCGATCTAGAATAGAAGAAGGGTAAAGGAGTCACGAGATGTGTGGTAGGTACCTTCCTTTACACCTGCACATGTTTTGTGTAAGTTCCTACATGAATGCGTATAGGCCTTAACCTTTAATTGGAGAGGTAATGAAACTATATAGTTGTGAGTATAGTGAGTAAATGATTATTTTGTTCCTTTGGAGTGGGGTTAGTATGCTGCAACGGAAATGTATAGCAATGAACCTTCAAGTGAAGGGACTGAATGAAAAGAAAGAGTTTCCCTTAGGCAAATGTAAGAATGTTAAGAGGACCAAATTACTTACTTTTAAGGTTGAAATGTCATGAGCAAGAAATCTCTTTGGTCCTAGAAGGAGAGAAAGATATGATAGATTAGATTGAACCGATTCTAAGTACCTATAAATATTTGGATCTCCATAGCTTTAAGACTACACAAATGTAAGAAGAACAAGATTGAATGTAAGAAGCCTGAAAAAGAGTAGTTCTTCTTATATTAAAAAGGAAGAGATATGGTACATCAAATGATTGTAGTATGATGTAAGACTTAGTAGACAGTTAAGAAAACTAATTAAGCATGAGGAGTAAAATTTTGCATGAGAATGAGCAATCCAACTATCATGGTACTTAAGAACTGGTTGCGCCTAAGTAGTAAGATGTGCATGATGTACGATGTTTAAAATAAAGACTAAGTGCGTATACGAATGTGTATTATCGGTATCTAATGTGAGAGATGAGAAGATTTTTATGTTATGGTAATGAATTTAGAGAATGGAAGGAGGCATCTCTGAAAATTCGCTTGAGAATAGTCTGAAGAGAATTCATGAAAATAGGCATTGAAATGAGCTCTAAATCATAGATTGTACCTTATGGGTACATATATGAATAGTTGATTATCACAATGAAGGTACATACGAGTCCATATTTAAAATGTTGGGCATAATCAGAAGTGGAGAAGCATGTTAAGGAACATGTTATGAATAGAAAGGAGAAATAATCGATAATAAGTTATCACCTATAAGCAACAGTGATATGGGATGACGATAAGAGGAGTTATGAGTGTCATTAGTCAGAGAACAAGACACAGATGTTTGGTACGAACTTAAAATTGTAAAGTTAGTTTTGACTACATAGTGGGAAAAATTAAAGAGTAAGGTTCCCTACCCGTAAAGATGATGAGATATGTATTTAGGGCTACATTTAAGTAGTAGTAATGAGTCTTGCGACACGTTCTGGTTATGTATTTAAAAAGGAGCAGGTTCCGCTATTCATTAGCCAGAGAATATGATGTAGAAATTGATGATGAAAATGAAAATATCGTACGTTTGATCTATAATTATATTAGATAATATTGAAGGCTTGTTCAAGTAATTAGGAGAATTTTATAAGCAAAAAGAATTTAATGGGTTTTGCATGAGGTATGTCAGATTCCCCGTTTCTAGTTAATGTGGTTAAGAGGAAAAAAAAGAGGGGGGGGGGGGGGGGGGGTTAAGTGAAAATACATGGTTAAAGGGAGCATAATAATGGAAGATTGATCATGGTGATAATATGATCGTTAACTTTATAGAGATAGATGAAGGTTAAAATAATGGTACCTCTATAGACTTTAGTAGAAATATTTTACCAAGAAAGAACCTATGGAAGATTCAAAGGTATGTAAGTTTATATACAAGTGATATGTGGGGAGCAAATGCGGGCTCTTGTATAGATTCGTGAATAGAGACTAAGAGATTATAGAAGATTTTAAATATTTAAGAAAATGAGTCAAATAATATGTGATTTAATGAAGAGACTTGAAAGATGAATTTTACAAGTGTAAAATTGGTGAAGGGTGTAATTTAATTAAGAAGAGAAAGGTACTTATGAAATGTACTGTACAATTATACGGAAAGCTTATGACATGGAAATAATGGCGAGCATAAAGGGGATAAAGTCTTTTTAGTTGTTTAATACTAAACACGATTTAAGATGATGATGCGAATAATCAATGTTGATGGTATGAGTTGTCGACACGAAAAGTACGTAAGGAAGTAAAATCTATGTAAATTGGCGAAAATTAAGAGAAGCTAGTGAAGAATTTAGAGTGATAACATGTTTTAATACTTTGAAAGAAGAAAATTAAGATGCGAGAATATGGTATAACGAGAAATTTTCTGGAAAAGAAATAATGATTTGTCTGGTATTAAGGAATAGTTCTCGGATATGAGGATTTTTATTGGTAAAGATTGTGATATAGAGGCCTAATAATACAGGAAAGGAGATAGAAAGCGGATAAATTGAAATATCTAATGAAAGATACATGAAGAAAGAGTACTTAAGGTATGAAATTTAAGAGATAGGGTGACAAAAATAACGAATGTATGCCTAAAGAACACTTAGTGTGTGATTGATGGAGCAATGTGCACAAAATTCTACAAGAAATTACTAACATTAAGAGGAGATTAAGTAAAAGCTAAGTACTTTGGTTAACGAATTTGAAAGAGGTTAGTGAACAAAGTTTCGAAATTATGAGGACAAAGGTATAAATGATAACTAATTAGATGTAAAGCCTTAATAGATTCAGGAAGACTTATGGTTATTTGAAACTATATACGGTAAAAAGGGGAATTGATCCCAACGAGTTATGAAGTATGTGCAAGGGCCGGTGAAGGTTCAAATGTAGTTGATAAGGTTTTTGAATTCACCAAGAAATATAAAGGAATGTTCGTGACGACACGAACAACCTAACGGGGGGAGACTTGTAACATCCCAAAATTTTAAGATAATATTTTATGAGAATTTATTAGTGATTCGTTATGTTTAAGTATTTAACTAGCAAAATAAAATAGCCAATTCAAGAATTTGTTAGTTAAATATTGGCAAGGACTAATCATGCAAAGTATGAAATGAGATGGTTAGTTAGTGTTAAGGACCACCTAAACTATGTTTTGGAGGGGAGGGACCAAAGTTGCCAACTAGTGAAAGTTTATAAGTATTAAACTAGTCATGAAGCTTCTAGTTCATTTTGGGGAGAAAGTCCAAGAAAGAAAGAAAGAAAGAAAGAACGGGAGAGAAAGAGATGGGAGAAATTAGGGTTTTCAATTAGTGATCTAACCCTCTAACAATCAAGTAAGTCTACAATCAAGGATGCTAGTAGCACAAAGAAGTAAGAAGATCATCATCAACATCCTTTTCTTCATGTTTTTCAAGTTTGAATTCTTAAGAAGAAGTTGAGGTAAAACTAGTACACTTGAAATTATTGAAGCTTATGTTTAGTTTATGCTTAGATCATGATGTAATGGATGTTTTATGAGTTGAGTTAGTGAATTTCGGATTTAATTGCTATGGTGTATGTCTAAATGGGTTTTGTTAATGAAATGAAAGTATAAGAGTAGATTATGATGGGTTTATGTTATGTTTATGTATAAATATTCGTTTTATAGTATTATGATACATGAATATGCATAATACTAGTTAAAAGATTTTGCATGGGGAAGAAGATGATTATATGTGTAATGAAATAGGTAAATATGGTTTTGTGCACATAAGGTGTTTGATAAAATGCTTCAATGAAAGTGAAAATTGTAATTTAACAAGAAATGTTATGGATAAGGAGTTTATGATGAGTAATGAAATAATATAGTAGTTATTAATGGTAAAAAGGAGATTAAGAAGGTTAAAGACTAGTAAAGTTATATTGCGCATGAAATGAGGTTAATTAGTTAAGATTAATCTAGTTATGATTATAAAGATTAAAGGAAAAGTATGATTAATGCGAAATGACAAGATTAGCATTTTGTGTATTAGGTGCTAATCAAGGAAAGGAAGCAAACTTGGATGCAAATCGACAAGTGGCAAAGGTGAGTTAAATGGGGGTAATATGGGCGGGTCAAGGGTGATCATGGAATCCATGATCATAAGTTGTGTAAAAGAGATATTTATGATTATTCTATGTTTTTGAGTTTAATTATAGAAGTGTACATGTGGTTGTTTTGAATACGAGATAGGATGATATGGGTGACTTAATGCTCCCGGATTGCATCTGTGCAAGAGGGTGACGATTAAGTTCACTAGGTAAAGCTTATACTTTTCGTCTATGTCAAAGTGCAAAGCTTAGACTTCATGTCTATTATAAGGCGAAAAGCTTAGACTTTGTGTCTATGTCAAGGTGTAAAGCTTAGACTTTATGTCTATGTCCATATCACGTGATAAGCTTGGATTTATATCCATGTTAAGTGTAAGCTTGGACGGGGTCCATGTTAAGAGTAAGCTTGGATTTATATCCATGTTAAGTGTAAGCTTGGACGATGTCTATGTTATGTGTAATCTTGAACACACATTTATGATAATGTTTTAAGCTTGAACTATGTACATGTCATGTGCTAAGATTAGACGTATGCCTAGGATGCGAGATGATCAAGTTCAAAACACGAAATCAACCTTCGGGTTGGAAGGTTATGGTTACGTTATGATTGTGTTTATGTTTTAAGTTTAAGATATTTATTTACCATTAACTCACTAAGCGTATTGCTTACCCCGTTATTTTGTTAATGTTTGTTAGGTTCTTATGCATCGAGAAGTGATGACAAGGTTTTAGAGGTGCATTCGGCACTTATCAAGTGGTATGCAAGTCTCTTATTTGAATCTAGCTTTATGATAATCGCTTATTAATGCCAAGGGTCAAAAGTGTATTAAGATAAAAGATGTTTAAGTTTGTTTATGTGTTATGATGATTAAAACAGGTTGGAACGGAGTTGTTATGCATTGATAGTCAAATGGGTCACAAGTGTTAATTTGGTTAAAAACTACCATGTCAGGGCCTGATCCCGGAATGGGATTAAAAGATTCCGGAATGGGATCAAAGGTGATTTTCAAGAAATATAATCAGAACCTGATCCCATAGCGGGATGATGGGATCCCATAGTGGGATCTAAAAAAAATAAAAAAAAATGTCTTCGTTTTAGGGCGTTAAATTAGGATCGGGTTTTGAACTGAGTTGTTCAAAAGCCATTCCCGATAACTCATCGAACCTTACATTAATGCTTTCCTTGATCGTCTTTGTCCATTTGTGATAGACACTATAGGCAACTTTGTTCGAAGAATAACTGAGAAATCTGGCCTGATGGCCACGAGGATCAAACTTTCCGAGGCAGTCAAAATCGTTAAGCACATAGCATATGCAACCAAAGACACGGAAATATTTGACATTTGGGCGTCTACCATATAGTAACTGTAGTGACCCGAACTTTTCCATGTTTATATATATATTAAATGAAATTGTTATTTTACATGATTAAGTGTTTCCAACATGTTAAGCAATCAAACTTATTAAGACTTGATTAATTGAAATAGGTTTCATATAGACAATTGACCACCCAAGTTGACCGGTGATTCACGAACGTTAAAACTTGTAAAAACTATATGATGACATATATATGGTTATATATATATTTAACATGATATTATGATAAGTAAACATATCATTAAGTATATTAACAATGAACTACATATGTAAAAACAAGACTACTAACTTAATGATTTTGAAACGAGACATATATGTAACGATTATCGTTGTAACGACATTTAATGTATATATATCATATTAAGAGATATTCGTACATCATAATATCATGATAATATAATAATTTAAAATCTCTTTTGATATTATAAACATTGGGTTAACAACATTTAACAAGATCGTTAATCTAAAGGTTTCAAAACAACACTTACATGTAACGACTAACGATGACTTAACGACTCAGTTAAAATGTATATACATGTAGTATTTTAATATGTATTCATACACTTTTGAAAGACTTCAAGACACTTATCAAAATACTTCTACTTAATAAAAATACTTACAATTACATCCTCGTTCAGTTTCATCAACAATTCTACTCGTATGCACCCGTATTTGTACTCGTACAATACACAACTTTTAGATGTATGTACTATTGGTATATACACTCCAATGATCAGCTCTTATCAGCCCATGTGAGTCACCTAACACATGTGGGAACCATCATTTGGAAACTAGCATGAAATATCTCATAAAATTACAAAAATATGAGTAATCATTCATGACTTATTTACATGAAAACAAAATTACATATCCTTTATATCTAATCAATACACCAACGACCAAAAACACCTACAAACACTTTCATTCTTCAATTTTCTTCATCTAATTGATCTTTCTCAAGTTCTATCTTCAAGTTCTAAGTGTTCTTCATAAATTCCAAAAGTTCTAGTTTCATAAAATCAAGAATACTTCCAAGATTGCAAGTTTACTTCCAAGTTTTCTAAATCCATTCCAAGTAATCATCCAAGATAAAGAAACCTTTGTTACTTACAGTAGGTTATCTTTCTAATACAAGGTAATAATCATATTTAAACTTTAATTCAATTTCTATAACTATAACAATCTTATTTCGAGTGGAAATCTTACTTGAAATTATTTTCGTGTCATGATTATGCTTCAAGAACTTTCAAGCCATCCAAGGATCCTTTGAAGCTAGATCCATTTTTTTCATTTCCAGTAAGTTTATCCAAGGAACTTGAGGTAGTAATGATGTTCATAACATCATTCGATTCATACATAAAAAGCTGTCTTATTCAACGTTATAAACTTGTAATCACTAGAACATAGTTTAGTTAATTCTAAACTTGTTCGCAAATAAAGTTAATCCTTCTAACTAGACTTTTAAAATCAACTAAACACATGTTCTATATCTATATGATATGCTAACTTAATGATTTAAAACCCGGAAACATGATAAACACCATAAAACTGGATATACGCCGTCGTAGTAAAACCGGGGGCTGTTTTGGTTGGGATAATTAAAAGCTAAGAAGAACTTTGATTTAAAAGCTATACTTCTGGAAAAATGATTTCTCTTATGAACATGAAACTATATCCAAAAATCATGGTTAAACTCAAAGTGAAAGTATGTTTTTCAAAATGGTCATCAAGATGTCGTTCTTTCGACGGAAATGACTACCTCTTTCAAAAACGACTTGTAACTTGTATTTTCGACTATAAACTCATAATTTTTCTGTTTAGATTCATAAAGTTAAGTTCAATACGAAACCGTGGCCACTGGAATCACTCAAAACGGATTAGAAACGAAGAAATTGCGAGTAAAACAAGATTGATAAAAATTACTCATTTTACCTACGTGAAAGTTAGTAATAAATCTATTCCAACCATAACCTAATCAACTTATATTGTATATTATGTAATCTTGAGATACCATAGACACGTATACAATGTTTCGACCTATCATGTTGACCCTTCTATATATATATTGCGGAACAACCATAGACGCTCTATATGTGAATGTTGGAGTTAGCTATACAGGGTTGAGGTTGATTCCAATATATATATATATATATATATATATATATATATATATATATATATATATATATATATATATATATATATATATATATATATATATATATATATATATATATATATATATATATATAGTTTGAGTTGTGATCAATACTGAGATACGTATACACCGGGTCGTGGATTGATTCAAGATAATATTTATCGATTTATTTCTGTACATCTAACTGTGTACAACTAGTTGTAGGTTACTAACGAGGACAGCTGACTTAATAAACTTAAAACATCAAAATGTATTAAAAGTGTTGTAAATATATTTTGAACATACTTTGATATATATGTATATATTGTTATAGGTTCGTGAATCAACCAGTGGCCAAGTCTTACTTCCCGACGAAGTAAAAATCTATGAAAGTGAGTTATAGTCCCACTTTTAAAATCTAATATTTTTGGGATGAGAATACATGCAGGTTTTATAAATGATTTACAAAATAGACACAAGTACGTGAAACTACATTCTATGGTTGAATTATCGAAATCAAATATGCCCCTTTTATTAAGTCTGGTAATCTAAGAATTAGGGAACAGACACCCTAATTGACGCGAATCCTAAAGATAGATCTATTGGGCCTAACAAACCCCATCCAAAGTATCGGATGTTTTAGTACTTCGAAATTTATATCATATCCGAAGGGTGTCCCGGAATGATGGGGATATTCTTATATATGCATCTTGTTAATGTCGGTTACCAGGTGTTCACCATATGAATAATTTTTATCTCTATGTATGGGATGTATATTAAAATATGAAATCTTGTGGTCTATTGTTACGATTTGATATATATAGGTTAAACCTATAACTCACCAACATTTTTGTTGACGTTTAAAGCATGTTTATTCTCAGGTGAATATTAAGAGCTTCCGCTGTTGCATACTAAAATAAGGACATGATTTGGAGTCCATGTTTGTATGATATTATGTAAAAACTGCATTTAAGAAACATATGTCGATGTAATATATTTCTATTGTAAACCATTATGTAATGGTCGTGTGTAAACAGTATATTTTAGATTATCATTATTTGATAATCTACGTAATGCTTTTGAAACCTTTATTGATAAAATAAAGGTTATGGTTGTTTTAAAAATGAATGTAGTCTTTGAAAAACTTCTCATATAGAGGTCAAAACCTCGCAACGAAATCAATTATTATGGAACGTTTATAATCAATATGAACGGGACATATCAGTTGGTATCAGAGCGTTGGTCTTAGAGAACCAGAATTTTGCATTAGTGTGTCTTATCAAGTTTGTTAGGATGCATTAGTGAGTCTGGACTTCGACCGTATTTACTTGAAAAATGATTGCTTAACAAATTTTGTTGGAAACTATATATTTTTAACATGTGAATATTATGTGATATATTAATCTCTTAACGTGTTTGATATTATGTGATAGATGTCTACCTCTAATACAAGTCCCATTGACTCACCTAATAATAATGAAGAGTCAAATGTAATTTGGAATGATTCGTGGACTGATTCACAAGTTCCCGAAGAGGAACCAGAAGAAGAATCGGAACCGGAAGAAGAATCGGAACCGGAGGAGGAGGAACCGAAAGAAGAAATAGAACCGGTGGGGGAAATAATAAAACGGTTAAGTAAAAGAAAATCATCAACCAACCGACCAAGGTTAATTATGGTCAACGGTGTTTCCGCCAAGGAAGCAAAATATTGGGAGGATTACCAATTCTCCGATGAATCGGATCCCGACGAGGATTTCGATGATGTTATAGAAATTACCCCAACTGAATTTAAAAAGGCAAAAGAGAACAATAAGGGAAAGGGCATAAAAATACAGAAATCTGATTCCAACCCCGATGAACTTTATATGTATCGTCAACACCCGTATTTCTTAAGTTGTAACAATAACCCGGGAACCTCTAAACCACCAGGTTTTTCTAGACCAATGTGGAAAACGACGGCTCATATTAGGGGAACATCATATATCCCTAAAAACTTAGCAAAAAGAACCAAGTTCGAAAAAGATGAAACGAGTGAGTCGAAATAATATAGTTGTATTTGTGCGGTGTAATATATGTAATATAGTGTGCTTATGCTTTACGATATATGTAAAAATTGCTTGTATTAATAAGTATCTTTTATGAATCTAACTCTTGTCTATTTTACAGTATAAAAACACAAAATGGATAGACAACCTAATATTTTAGAAGACTTACCCGGAGACATGATTGATGAAATCTTGTATAGAGTCGGTCAGAATTCCTCGGAACAACTATTTATGGCAAAATCAGTTTGTAAGACATTCGAAGAACGTTCCAAGAATACCTTGATTTATAAAAGGCTTTCGTTCGAAAGATGGGGGATATCACATTGGGAAATCCATAAGTTACGATGTGTTTACTTTGACGCATATATTGCGGGGAACCCAAATGCTATTTTACGCAACGGGTTAAGAAATTATTTTGACTCAATATATCCGAATATAGGACTTCGTGATTTAGAAAAAGCGGCTAACATGCAACATAAAGAAGCATGTTATGCTTACGGGTTAGTAATGTTCGCTTCTCACCAAAGTGAGAACAAGAACATCGGGCTACAACTATTAAACAAAACGTTCCCACAAGTGACGGAGTCGGTAATTGGGGTAAGAAATTAGGTTTTTAGGTTATTACAAGACTGTTGGTCATTACGTAACCTTCGTCCTTTTGATGACGTTACAACACGTTGTCATACTATCGGTCACAACAGTTACGTTCCACAAGACCAAGGATGGGAAGTGGTATTAGTAAAACCAGAATGCATGACTTGTTTCTGGACGTATGAATTACGTGTCTTTGTTGCCTTTGCTGAACGCCTTATTTATTAACTAGAATTATCTTCGCAACTACTTTGTATCAAAGTTTTATGTGCTATATTTCATGCTATATGTAAAATAGCGGTATTGTAAGTTTGCAAGTTATTGTATAAAGGTTTGAATATGATATACTTTTTTTTTTGTGATTAGTTTTTCATATAGAATTGTAGTAGTTGAAATGGTATGTTAGCTACTAAGTATGAACTTAACGGGTAGGTACTACCCGAATTAAAGAGTATAAAACGCTAATATGAAGAAAGAGCTTTTATAAATAAGTTCATATTACGCTACGAAATACTATTGACTACTCTTGATATTCTATATGATTAACTCGTTTCATTTGACTATTTTGAGGGAAATGGCACTGACTACTCGATACACCTTGAATATGAGCGAAGAGAAATTTTGTGCTTTTCTTGCTTCAAACATAGCCGCAGTACAGGCTGCGCTACATACCAACAATAACCTTGGATCTAGCAGTACATGAAATCGTGTAGGATGCACCTACAAAGAATTCACTGCCTGCAAACCTTTAAAATTTGATGGAACCGAAGGACCGATCGGATTGAAACGGTGGACTGAGAAGGTCGAATCGGTGTTTGCCATAAGTAAGTGTACTGAAGAGGACAAAGTGAAGTACGCTACGCATACCTTCACAGGTTCTGCGTTAACATGGTGGAATACCTATCTAGAGCAAGTGGGACAAGATGATGCTTACGTACTACCGTGGTCAGCATTCAAGCACTTGATGAACGAGAAGTACCGTCCCAGAACCGAGGTCAATAAGCTCAAGACAGAACTTAGAGGGTTACGAACCCAAGGATTTGATATTACCACGTACGAAAGACGATTCACAGAATTATGCCTATTGTGTCCGGGAGCGTTCGAAGATGAGGAAGAGAAGATCGACGCGTTTGTGAAAGGATTACCGGAAAGAATCCAAGAAGATATAAGTTCACATGAGCCCACCTCCATACAACAGGCATGTAGAATGGCTCACAAACTAGTGAACCAGATTGAAGAAAGAATTAAAGAACAGACTGCTGAAGAGGCCAATGTGACGCAAGTCAAAAGAAAGTGGGAGGAAAATGGTGATAAGAATCACCAATACAACAACAACAGCAATTACAACAATAATCGCAACAACTATCTCAACAATCGCAACACCAATCGCAACTACAACAAACGGCCCAACAACAACAATAACAACAACAACAACAACAACAACAACAACAACAACAACAACATCAACTACAACAATCATCCCAACAACAATAATAACCGCAACAAAAAAAACAATCAGAAGCAGCTATGCCAAAGGTGTGAAAAGTATCACTCGGGGTTCTGCACCAAATTTTGCAACAAGTGTAAAAGAAATGGTCATAGCGCGGCAAAGTGTGAGGTCTACGAACCAGGGGTTAACAGAACGAAAGGAACAAATATTGTCAGAACGAGTAATGGCGAAGCAAGTAGTGTCGGAGCAAGTTATGCCAATGTGGTTTGTTATAAATGTGAAAAACCGGGCCACATTATTAGAAATTGCCCGAACCAGGAGAACACGAATGGACAAGGCCGCGGAAGAATTTTCAATATTAATGCGGCAGAGGCACAGGAAGACCCGGAGCTTGTTACGGGTAAGTTTCTTATTGACAATAAATCTGCTTACGTTTTATTTGATTCGGGTGCGGATAGAAGCTATATGAGTAGAGATTTTTGTGCTAAATTAAGTTGTCCATTGACGCCTTTGGATAGTAAATTTTTACTCGAATTAGCAAATGGTAAATTAATTTCAGCAGATAATATATGTCGGAATCGAGAAATTAAACTGGTTAGCGAAACATTTAAGATTGACTTGATACCAGTAGAGTTAGGGAGTTTTGATGTGATAATCGGTATGGACTGGTTGAAAGAAGTGAAAGCAGCGATCGTTTTTTACAAAAATGCAATTCGCATTATACGAGAAAAAGGAAAATCCTTAATGGTGTACGGAGAAAAGGGCAACACGAAGCTACATCTTATTAGTAATTTGAAGGCACAAAAACTAATAAGAAAAGGTTGCTATGCTGTTCTAGCACACGTCGAGAAAGTACAAACTGAAGAAAAGAGCATCAATGATGTTCCCGTCGCAAAAGAATTTCCCGATGTATTTTCGAAAGAATTACCGGGATTACCCCCACATCGATCCGTTGAATTTTAAATAGATCTTATACCAGGAGCTGCACCAATAGCTCGTGCTCCTTACAGACTCGCACCCAGCGAGATGAAAGAACTGCAAAGCCAATTACAAGAACTTTTAGAGCGTGGTTTCATTCGACCAAGCACATCACCGTGGGGAGCTCCTATTTTGTTTGTCAAGAAGAAAGATGGTACATTCAGGTTGTGTATCGACTACCGAGAGTTGAACAAACTTACCATCAAGAACCGCTACCCACTACCGAGAATCGACGACTTATTTGATCAACTACAAGGCTCATCTATTTATTCAAAGATTGACTTACGTTCTGGGTATCATCAAATGCGGGTGAAAGAAGATGATATTCCAAAGACTACTTTCAGAATACGTTATGAACCGAGTGTGTGAACCATACCTTGACAAGTTTGTCATTGTTTTCATTGATGACTTACTTATTTACTCAAAGAATGACCAAGAACACGATGAACATTTGAGAAAGGTGTTAGAAGTATTGAGGAAGGAAGAATTGTACGCTAAATTTTCAAAGTGTGCATTTTGGTTGGAAGAAGTTCAATTCCTCGGTCACATAGTGAACAAAGAAGGTATTAAGGTGGATCCGGCAAAGATAGAAACTGTTGAAAAGTGGGAAACCCCGAAAACTCCGAAACACATACGCCAGTTTTTAGGACTAGTTGGTTACTACAGAAGGTTCATCCAAGACTTTTCCAGAATAGAAAAACCCTAGACTGCATTAACGCATAAAGGGAAGATATTTGAATGGAAGGATGAACAAGAGAAAGCGTTTCAGTTATTGAAGAAAAAGCTAACTACGGCACCTATATTGCCATTGCCTGAAGGGAATGATGATTTTGTGATTTATTGTGACGCATCAAAGCAAGGTCTCGGTTGTGTACTAATGCAACGAACGAAGGTGATTGCTTATGCGTCTAGACAATTGAAGATTCACGAACAAAATTATACGACGCATGATTTGGAATTAGGTGCGGTTGTTTTTGCATTGAAGACTTGGAGGCACTACTTATATGGGGTCAAAAGTATTATATATACTGACCACAAAAGTCTTCAACACATATTTAATCAGAAACAACAGAATATGAGGCAGCGTAGGTGGATTGAATTGTTGAATGATTACGACTTTGAGATTCGTTACCACCCGGGGAAGGCAAATGTGGTAGCTGATGCCTTGAGCAGAAAGGACAGAGAACCCATTCGAGTAAAATCTATGAATATAAAGATTCACACTAACCTTACTACTCAAATAAAGGAGGCGCAACAAGGAGTTTTAAAAGAGGGAAATTTAAAGGATGAAATACCCAAAGGATTGTAGAAGCATCTTAATATTCGGGAAGACGGAACCCGGTATAGGGCTGAAAGAATTTGGGTACCAAAATTTGGAGATATGAGAGAAATGGTACTTAGAGAAGCTCATAAAACCAGATACTCAATACATCCTGGAACGGGGAAGATGTACAAGGATCTCAAGAAACATTTTTGGTGGTCGGGTATGAAAGCCGATGTTGCTAAATACGTAGGAGAATGTTTGACGTGTTCTAAGGTCAAAGCTGAGCAACAGAAACCATCAGGTCTACTTCAACAACCCAAAATCCCGGAATGGAAATGGGAAAACATTACCATGGATTTCATCACTAAATTGCGAAGGACTGCAAGTGGTTTTGATACTATTTGGGTAATAGTTGATCATCTCACCAAATCAGAACACTTCCTGCCAATAAGAGAAGATGACAAGATGGTGAAGTTAGCACGACTGTATTTGAAGGAAGTCGTCTCCAGACATGGAATACCAATCTCTATTATCTCTGATAGGGATGGCAGATTTATTTCAAGATTCTGGCAGACATTACAGCAAGCATTAGGAACTCGTCTAGACATGAGTACTGCCTATCATCCACAAATTGATGGGCAGAGCGAAAGGACGATACAAACGCTTGAAGACATGCTACGAGCATGTGTTATTGATTTCGGAAACAGTTGGGATCGACATCTACCGTTAGCAGAATTTTCCTACAACAACAGCTACCATTCAAGCATTGAGATGGCGCCGTTTGAAGTACTTTATGGTAGAAAGTGCAGGTCTCTGATTTGTTGGAGTGAAGTGGGGGATAGACAGATTACGGGTCCAGAGATAATACAAGAAACTACCGAGAAGATCATCCAAATTCAACAACGGTTGAAAACCACCCAAAGTCGACAAAAGAGCTACGCTGACATTAAAAGAAAAGATATAGAATTTGAAATTGGAGAGATGGTCATGCTTAAAGTTGCACCTTGGAAAGGCGTTGTTCGATTTGGTAAACGAGGGAAATTAAATCCAAGGTATATTGGACCATTCAAGATTATTGATCGTGTCGGACCAGTAGCTTACCGACTTGAGTTACCTCAACAACTCGTGGCTGTACATTACACTTTCCACGTCTAGAATTTGAAGAAATGTTTTGCTAAAGAAGATCTCACTATTCCGTTAGATGAAATCCAAATCAACGAAAAACTTCAATTCATCGAAGAACCCGTCGAAATAATGGATCGTGAGGTTAAAAGACTTAAGCAAAACAAGATACCAATTGTTAAGGTTCGATGGAATGCTCGTAGAGGACCCAAGTTCACCTGGGAACGAGAAGATCAGATGAAGAAGAAATACCGGCATTTATTTCCAGAAGATACGTCAACACCTCCAACTGCTTAAAATTTCGGGACGAAATTTATTTAACGGGTAGGTACTGTAGTGACCCGAACTTTTCCATGTTTATATATATATTAAATGAAATTGTTATTTTACATGATTAAGTGTTTCCAACATGTTAAGCAATCAAACTTGTTAAGACTTGATTAATTGAGATAGGTTTCATATAGACAATTGACCACCCAAGTTGACCGGTGATTCACGAACGTTAAAACTTGTAAAAACTATATGATGACATATATATGGTTATATATATAGTTAACATGATATTATGATAATCAAACATATCATTAAGTATATTAACAATGAACTACATATGTAAAAACAAGACTACTAACTCAATGATTTTGAAACGAGACATATATGTAACGATTATCGTTGTAACGACATTTAATGTATATATATCATATTAAGAGATATTCGAACATCATAATATCATGATAATATAATAATTTAAAATCTCTTTTGATATTATAAACATTGGGTTAACAACATTTAACAAGATCGTTAATCTAAAGGTTTCAAAACAACACTTACATGTAACGACTAACGATGACTTAACGACTCAATTAAAATATATATACATGTAGTGTTTTAATATGTATTCATACACTTTTGAAAGACTTCAAGAAACTTATCAAAATACTTCTACTTAATAAAAATACTTACAATTACATCCTCGTTCAGTTTCATCAACAATTCTACTCGTATGCACCCGTATTTGTACTCGTACAATACACAACTTTTAGATGTATGTACTATTGGTATATACACTCCAATGATTAGCTCTTATCAGCCCATGTGAGTCACCTAACACATGTGAGAACCATCATTTGGAAACTAGCATGAAATATCTCATAAAATTAGAAAAATATGAGTAATCATTCATGACTTATTTACATGAAAACAAAATTACATATCCTTTATATCTAATCCATACACCAACGACAAAAAACACCTACAAACACTTTCATTCTTCAATTTTCTTCATCTAATTGATCTCTCTCAAGTTCTATCTTCAAGTTCTAAGTGTTCTTCATAAATTCCAAAAGTTCTAGTTTCATAAAATCAAGAATACTTCCAAGATTGCAAGTTTACTTCCAAGTTTTCTAAATCCATTCCAAGTAATCATCCAAGATCAAGAAACCTTTGTTACTTGCACTAGGTTATCTTTTTAATACAAGGTAATAATCATATTCAAACTTTAATTCAATTTCTATAACTATAACAATCTTATTTCGAGTGGAAATCTTACTTGAAATTGTTTTCGTGTCATGATTATGCTTCAAGAACTTTCAAGCCATCCAAGGATCCTTTGAAGCTAGATCCATTTTTCTCATTTACAGTAGGTTTATCCAAGGAACTTGAGGTAGTAGTGATGTTCATAACATCATTCGATTCATACATAAAAAGCTGTCTTATTCATCGTTATAAACTTATAATCAGTAGAACATAGTTTAGTTAATTCTAAACTTGTTCGCAAATAAAGTTAATCCTTCTAAATAGACTTTTAAAATCAACTAAACACATGTTCTATATCTATATTATATGCTAACTTAATGATTTAAAACCTGGAAACATGATAAACACCATAAAACTGGATATACGCCGTCGTAGTAAAACCGGGGGCTGTTTTGGTTGGGATAATTAAAAGCTAAGAAGAACTTTGATTTAAAAGCTATACTTCTGGAAAAATGATTTTTCTTCTGAACATGAAACTATATCCAAAAATCATGGTTAAACTCAAAGTGAAAGTATGTTTTTCAAAATGGTCATCAAGATGTCGTTCTTTCGACGGAAATGGCTACCTCTTTCAAAAACGACTTGTAACTTGTATTTTTGACTATAAACTTAAACTTTTTCTGTTTAGATTCATAAATTTAAGTTCAATACGAAACCGTGTCCACTGGAATCACTCAAAACGGATTAGAAACGAAGAAATGGCGAGTAAAACAAGATTGATAAAAACTACTCATTTTACCTACGTGAAAGTTAGTAATAAATCTATTCCAACCATAACATAATCAACTTATATTGTATATTATGTAATCTTGAGATACCATAGACACGTATACAATGTTTCAACCTATCATGTTGACCCATCTATATATATATTGCGGAACAACCATAGACACTCTATATGTGAATGTTGGAGTTAGCTATACAGGGTTAAGGTTGATTCCAAAATATATATATATATATATATATATATATATATATATATATATATATATATATATATATATATAGTTTGAGTTGTGATCAATACTGAGATACGTATACACCGGGTCATGGATTGATTCAAGATAATATTTATCGATTTATTTCTGTACATCTAACTGTGTACAACTAGTTGTAGGTTACTAACGAGGACAGCTGACTTAATAAACTTAAAACATCAAAATGTATTAAAAGTGTTGTAAATATATTTTGAACATACTTTGATATATATGTATATATTGTTATAGGTTCGTGAATCAACCAGTGGCCAAGTCTTACTTCCCGACGAAGTAAAAATCTGTGAAAGTGAGTTATAGTCCCACTTTTAAAATCTAATATTTTTGGGATGAGAATACATGCAGGTTTTATAAATGATTTACAAAATTGACACAAGTACATGAAACTACATTCTATGGTTGAATTATCGAAATTGAATATGCCCCTTTTTATTAAGTCTGATAATCTAAGAATTAGGGAACAGACACCCTAATTGACGCAAATCCTAAAGATAGATCTATTGGGCCTAACAAACCCCATCCAAAGTACCGAATGTTTTAGTACTTTGAAATTTATATCATATCCGAAGGGTGTCCCGGAATGATGGGGATATTCTTATATATGCATCTTGTTAATGTCGGTTACCAGGTGTTCACCATATGAATGATTTTTATCTCTATGTATGGGATGTATATTGAAATATGAAATCTTGTGGTCTATTGTTACGATTTGATATATATAGGTTAAACCTATAACTCACCAACATTTTTGTTGACGTTTAAAGCATGTTTATTCTCATGTGAATATTAAGAGCTTCCGCTGTTGCATACTAAAATAAGGACAAGATTTGGAGTCCATGTTTGTATGATATTATGTAAAAACTGCATTCAAGAAACATATGTCGATGTAATATATTTCTGTTGTAAACCATTATGTAATGGTCGTGTGTAAACAGTATATTTTAGATTATCATTATTTGATAATTTACGTAATGCTTTTGAAACCTTTATTGATAAAATAAAGGTTATGGTTGTTTTAAAAATGAATGCAGTCTTTGAAAAACTTCTCATATAGAGGTCAAAACCTCGCAACGAAATCAATTAATATGGAACGTTTATAATCAATATGAATGGGACATTTCATTAACTCATAAGGAGTTTCATCAAAACATTTATTAATGATTCAGCAATTTTGGGTATAACATGCAGTAGAAATGGCTTCCCCCCACATTTTCGGAGGTAGTTTGGAGTAAGCAAACATCGTTCGAGCTGCTTCGCACAACGTACGATTATGTCGTTCAACTACTCCATTCTGTTGAGGGGTTCGTGTAGCAGAGAACTGATGTTTAATGCCTTGGTCTTTCAAATAACTATCAAGCAGGTCATTCGTAAATTCCGTCCCATTATCAGTTCAAAAACTCTTAACATGTTTGTTAAAAGAGCGTTGAGTCTTTTTAATGAACTCAATGATAATGGCGGGGGTTTCTGACTTTGTTCGTAGAAAAAAAATCCATGTAAATCGGGTATAATCATCAACAATGACAAGCACATGTTTCCGGCCACCAAGACTAGAAATCCTCATGGGTCCACATAAGTCCATATGCAATAATTGCAAGGACGATGAAGTACTGAGGTTTTGCTTAAGCGGATGATTAGTCCGTTTTAGCTTACCCATCGCACATGATGGACACACATGATGCTTATCATATTGAAAGCTTGGAATACCATCAACTAAGTCTTTAGAGACGAGTCGATTAATACCCTTGTAATTCAGGTGAGACATCCGGTGATGTCATAACCATGAATTTTCCTTTGTTGAACGAGTGACCAAACACATGGTTCCATGTGATGGTGCATCATTGAGGTCAATAGTATAAAATGAAGCACAACGTTTACCAACAAGGAGATCGTTTCCATTGGTGGATTGCACCGAGTATTGACGAGGTTCAAATAAAACCTTGAGATCTCCGTCACAAAATTGGCTGACACTAAATAAACTGCACCCCAAACCCTCAACATATGAGACCCGTTTGATCGTTATGCCATTTTTCACAAAATCTCCATAACCCGTTATTGTTGCAATCTCATCATTTCCAAAAGTAACCGTTCCTAGAAATTTGTCAACGAAATTGACAAGCAAGGATTTATCGCCCGTCATGTGTTGAGAGCAACCGGAATCAATATACCAAACACAGATGTCGAAACCCTGTAAACGTTAATTTCCTAGAGTTTTGGTACCCAAAGTTTCTTGGGTCCTCTACGGTTAGTACCAACAATAAACTTTGGATCAACAATGAGATAATCACGTAAAGCATCATGCAATTTAGACAATAAAGCATCATTTAAAACCACATTACATGAAGCATCATACGTAATATCAAGTTTTACATCGTTATCAGAAGTCTTAAAACACAACTTATTCCAAGTAGATGTTTTGTTCACAGACAAAAATCGAAAAACATGAGATGATTTCCTAGGTCGACTAGCAGATTTCTTTGGTTTGTTTGCTACTTTCTTAGTGGTGGACTTAGGAACCCATACAGACTTGTAAGTCAAATTAGGATTATGACATGTGACACGAAAAACACCTCTGTTAGTTAGACGTCCAAACTTTTCAGTTGACATATGAGATGATTAATTTTGCATAATTTCTAATTTTATTTTACGTTTTTTTACATCATACTCACTCAAATCAGGTTTTGGACTCGTGTGTTGTGTTGACTTGACTGATTTCATTAAAAGACTTTCCTTTGATTGATTTGACATTGGAATCATAGGAATCTTTTCAGTTAACACAGAACCATTTTGAGAATGAACTCTCTTGACAACAAATTGTGTTGAAGATGCAACATTTGAAACACCTTTACCAAATTGAGAACATAGTGGGTTTTGAAGAATAGTAATGGGTTTTGAATCCGTAGATGTTGTTGTTCCTTTCCATTTCTTAGTAATCCCACCAACACATTCAGGCACATTGGTTTCAACAGTAGATGATTGCTTAAGTGTGTTAGCCTGTTTCAGTTAAATTATTTTTTGTTTTAAGCTTTTAATCTCAAGACATAATTCCTCTATAGAAGCAAGCACTTCACCTTCTGTAAAATCATAAGTACATTTTTTTCTAGGAAGTGGAGGCAATTTATCACACAAAGCAAGCATTTATTCTAATGATTGACACTTAAGTTGCAAATCAACATTTTCCTTTTCAACTATACCCAATATACGTTTCAAGTTTCGTACAACAGGTATGTTTTCATAAAATTCATTAATTGTTGTGTCAAAGTCTATCATGTTTTCAACATTTGGTTCATCTCGAGGTTCTACCTTTACATCTAAATTTGTTTGATCTAGGGATTCTGTCTCAAAGAAGACAGTTAGTTCATGTGCTAGGTCTTCACAGAAAACATTATCAGAACATGCAGATAAAGCCGGTAGAATTGGTTTCACATCAAAAGTTGGTTCATCAAACACCTCATCTATGGTAATAATGCTAGAACTAGTTTTGTTAAACACTTCATTCTCAAGCATTAAAATGTATTTCTCTAGCATGAGTGTTGGGATATAAACTAGTCTACGCTTAGGCACATAATTTTCACGTTGCATATTCTTTTCAGTTTCAACAAGTTCCTTCAAGAAATCAGGATTTGATTTACCCATTTTAGCATTGATTTTCTCGTACATTAAGCTAATTTGATGGTATTTCCAAGATTTGTGATTAACAATAATATCATCAAAATCAGCATCAGAAGCATGCACAAAATGAGATGGTAAACCAGCTTGAAAGTAATCAGAATGATATAATCCTGGAATCTTTTTGGAAGCATTATCTGAGATCTTAGGATCTTCATAACCCAACCCCCACTTTTCACCATGAACCATTTTTGGTCTATTCATGAAAATCGTTTGTTTTAAAAGTTCCATATTCATGATAGCTTTGGAATGCTCTGTTCGATAGAGTTTTTCCTCATATCAAGCAAGTTGTGCTTTCATTTGAAAAGACTCTTTTGACAATGAAGAAATTTTAGAGTTCTTTTCAATTATGGTGTTTTCCAATTGAATAATTTTCTTGTTTAGTTTTGAAAGTGTGGGTTCATGTTGAGTTTTCAAATCAGAAAGATCTTTTTCTAAAAATTGAACTTTTTCTGCAAGTCATTCCGATTTTAAACGATAATCTGTCCTTTCGACTTTAATCAGATGAATTGAGTTTTTAAGATCTTCCAACTCAGTATCTGTGGAGCTGAGTTGGACAGTCAATCTTTGCAATTCCGATTGAGATTTAGATGAACATGGTTTGGTCTCAAAAAGTTTGATTTTATCTTTTAAAACCTTGTTTTCAGATTTTAAACCTTTGACTTCTTTTGACATTGAGACCAAATTCTTCATCATGTCATTTTGCACTTTGATAAAATCAGGTGGAATTTCAGATGATTGTACCTCATCATCATCATCAGATGCTGAGTCAGAATTCTCCATGGCTTCCTTAGCTTTGATGAGCTTAGTCACCTTGCAAACATTTGCATGTTCCACCTCTGAATCTGAATCGTCAGTCCAGTTAAACCAAGTGTCATCAACAGGTTTCAGTTCTCCCCCAGTTTCTACAATCTTAGCCATCAACATTTTCTTCTTGTAGTAAGATGCATCCTTCTTCTTAGGCATCTTGCACTCACGAGAGTAATGACCAGCTTTGCCACAATTGAAACAGAATGATTCATCCTTCTTGGAATCATCAGCATGTTGTTGTTGTTTTGAGTGATCTGCTTTCTTGTAATACGAGGAAGACGATGAGTTCTTGCGTTGATTGCTTGATTTGCCTTTAAACTTGTGTTTGTTCAAGGCTTTTGTGAACATGGCTGCCATATTGACTAATTCAAGGTGAGAATCATCAACATCAGAAAGATTCAACTCTTCAGAATCAGTTGATTCTTCAACAAGCACTTTCTTGGACAAACTTTTAGAAGTCATAAATGATTTGCTCTTCTTTTTAGCAATGAGAGCAAGAGGATCACTTGGAGATGACTCTTTCCTTCCTTCTTGAAGTTTAGACACTTCAGGTTAGTAATGCATAAGAACTCCAACAAGCTCATGAATAGTCAACTTATCAATCTCTTTGGTAGATCGAACAATGGTTCCATAAGGAAGCCAATCAACATTGATCTTTTTGAGAAATTTCATGTTGACTTCAGCATTTACTTTTATGATCTTGCATCTTTTCAACTCATTTAGAACACTATTGAAATGACGGTAGGTATCCTTGAGTGGTTCATCAGGTTCCTGCTTGAAATCTTCATAAAATCCCAGAGCCTTATTCAGTTTAGTAACATCTGACATGTCATAACCTTCTTGCTGTCATTTGATCTCATCCCATATATCTTTTGATGTTGTGTTGCTATCAACATTTTCAAACAACTCATACGGGATAGCTTGCATAACAATGTTCTTTGCCTCTATGTCACCCTAAGCTCTCTCACGTTTATCACCAGAAAGTTCATAGACTGGAATTAGCATACCAGTATCCGGATGATAATCTACAACTGGACCATCTCTCAGAGAAGCCCATATGTACTTTGCTTTCTTACCCTTGTAGTCTATGTACTGAGTGATACGGTGAAGCCACTGAGTGTACTTGCCATCAAACAACACTGGAGGACGGGAATCTGATCCAATGATCAAAGTATCTTGAGTAGACATCTTGAGAATGAGGTAGATTCGGTAAAGATTCGGTATTACTCAAATCTGAGATGAAAAATGTTACAACAATCTAACACAAATGTCAGATTCGGTAACTGATTCAGTACTGTTGCAGATTCGGTACAGATTCTGTAACGTACCAGATTCGGTAAACCAGATTCTGTATCAGAAATTGATCAGAAATACAAGTAACACACCCAGATTCAGTATAGATTCGGTAACCACAAGATTTGTAGCCTGAGAACACTTAAAACCAATGAATTAAGTGATACCGAGATCCTGATTTGGTATCTGACTCGGTAGTCAGATTCTGTATGAATTTGAATTCAAACACAATTCAATTCCTTTGAATTAGATTATGTAACCTTGCTGCACAAGGAAACAAGTAAGTATCACACAAAATATCAAAGATACCGAATGTATAGGATACCGAATGTCAACTGTAGCAGTTGACAATACCAAGTCTAAGTATGAAAACTTAGAATTCAAACGAATCTTTTCTCAAATTATACCAATTAGCTACGTATGACCAAACCGAATGTGATAGAATCACAAACGTACCACAATCTGCAACACTGATTGAGATTTAATAGCTTTGAAGCAGATTCGGTATGGCAGTTACGATACCGAATGTGTATCAAATCTTCAAAACTTGAAGAATTGATGAAATTAAACCGTCAGAAATATGATTAAACACCTCACGATACAACTGAAACCTCAAATCTTTACTTAACTACAGAATCAAGCTGTAATTGATGAATACCGAGAGTTTTAGCCACGAACTCTAAAAATCAACTTGATTCTCCATAATTGATGTTAAAAAGCTGTAATGATGATTGAAACTCTTTCTAATCAACCTAATACACCTTCGCTGAACTTATCACAGGAATCTGAACGTCAGATTATCTGATTCGATTATACCGAATCTAATTTAATATACCGAAAGTGTTCAGATTCTGTAATCTTCAATCTTTGGATCGATCTAGTGATGTAATATCACTCCCTGGAAGCTCTAATACCAAATGATAGGTCAGATCATGTTGAGATTAGAAGAAAAGACAAGTTAGAATGAGATTCGGTAGGTGTGAAGGAGATTCGGTATTAGAGAGAATTAACAAGATTTACATTCCACAGTTTCTAGAACTCAGTTACAATGCAATGGCTATCTAATTAGGACTACTTAGGTTCCTTATATAGCCCTCTTCTAAGGAACCATCATTTAAGCTTATTTCACATTAACACTATACAACTTCGGGGTCCCAACAGTATGAATTGAATTTACAAATTAGGGTTCATAAGTTTGAAGTTTGACTTGGTTTGACCAATCTGAGCATGTGATTAGTGATGATGTATTTGTTTGCAGCTTATTTATATTATAACATGAAGAATTGCTATAATTTGATGAATGCTCTTTGTTTTAGCCAAAAAATTTGAATGAATTAGACTTTGACTAGGGTTGACTTTTTGCGATTAGTTCATGTTGACCATGTTTGATCGAGTGAAACTTAATGATTGATGACAATGCATGCTTAGCTTGTGATTCTACTTATGATTTTACATTTCAATGCATGAGCTAAATTTTGCAACCTTTTAAATGAATTTGAAATTGTGCCATGAAGTTTATCCTTGTTTGATTTCATGCTTTACAATGATAAATTGCACCTGTTTTAGTCATGTATGATAAATGTTGACATGAGTAGCATGATTAAACTTGTTGTGAATTATGTAGTGACCCGAACTTTTCCATGTTTATATATATTAATTGAGATTGATATTTACATGATTAAATGTTTCTAACATGTTAAGCAATCAAACTTGTTAAGACTTGATTAATTGAAATATGTTTCATATAGACAATTGACCACCCAAGTTGACCGGTGATTCACGAACGTTAAAACTTGTAAAAACTATACGATGACATATATATGGTTATATATATAGTTAACATGTTTTTATTATAAGTATGTATCTCATTAGGTATTTTAACAATGAGTTATATACATAAAAATGAGACTATTAATTTAAGAAACTCGAAAATGATATATATAACGATTATCGTTATAACAACGTCTTACTAGGTACATATGAATCATATTAAGATATTGATACACTTGGTTAATTATGTTAAATGATAAGTAAATATATTATTAAGTGTATTAACAATGAAATACATATGTAAAAATAAGACTACTAACTTAATGATTTCGAAACGAGACATATATGTAACGATTATCGTTGTAACGACATTTAACTGTATATACATCATACTGAGATATATTATATATCATAATATCATGATAATATAACAATTTAACATCTCATTTGTTATAATAAACAATGGGTTAACAACATTCAACAAGATCATTAACCTAAAGGTTTCAAAACAACATTTACATGTAACGACTAACGATGACTTAACGACTCAGTTAAAATGTATATACATGTAGTGTTTTAATATGTATTCATACACTTTTGAAAGACTTCAAGACACTTATCAAAATACTTCTACTTAACAAAAATGCTTACAATTACATCCTCGTTCAGTTTCATCAACAATTCTACTCGTATGCACCCGTATTCGTACTCGTACAATACACAGCTTTTAGATGTATGTACTATTGGTATATACACTCCAATGATCAGCTCTTAGCAGCCCATGTGAGTCACCTAACACATGTGGGAACCATCATTTGGCAACTAGCATGAAATATCTCATAAAATTACAAAAATATGAGTAATCATTCATGACTTATTTACATGAAAACAAAATTACATATCCTTTATATCTAATCCATACACCAACGACCAAAAACACCTACAAATACTTTCATTCTTCAATTTTCTTCATCTAATTGATCTCTCTCAAGTTCTATCTTCAAGTTCTAAGTGTTCTTCATAAATTCCAAAAGTTCTAGTTTCATAAAATCAAGAATACTTTCAAGTTTGCTAGCTCACTTCCAATCTTGTAAGGTGATCATCCAACCTCAAGAAATCTTTGTTTCTTACAGTAGGTTATCATTCTAATACAAGGTAATAATCATATTCAAACTTTGGTTCAATTTCTATAACTATAACAATCTTATTTCAAGTGATGATCTTACTTGAACTTGTTTTCGTGTCATGATTCTGCTTCAAGAACTTCGAGCCATCCAAGGATCCATTGAAGCTAGATCCATTTTTCTCTTTTCCAGTAGGTTTATCCAAGGAACTTAAGGTAGTAATGATGTTCATAACATCATTCGATTCATACAGATAAAGCTATCTTATTCGAAGGTTTAAACTTGTAATCACTAGAACATAGTTTAGTTAATTCTAAACTTGTTCGCAAACAAAAGTTAATCCTTCTAACTTGACTTTTAAAATCAACTAAACACATGTTCTATATCTATATGATATGCTAACTTAATGATTTAAAACCTGGAAACACGAAAAATACCGTAAAACCGGATTTACGCCGTCGTAGTAACACCGCGGGCTGTTTTGGGTTAGTTAATTAAAAACTATGATAAACTTTGATTTAAAAGTTGTTATTCTGAGAAAATGATTTTTATTATGAACATGAAACTATATCCAAAAATTATGGTTAAACTCAAACTGGAAGTATGTTTTCTAAAATGGTCATCTAGACGTCGTTCTTTCGACTGAAATGACTACCTTTACAAAAACGACTTGTAACTTATTTTTCCGACTATAAACCTATACTTTTTATATTTATATTCATAAAATAGAGTTCAATATGAAACCATAGCAATTTGATTCACTCAAAACGGATTTAAAATGAAGAAGTTATGGGTAAAATAAGATTGGATAATTTTTCTCATTTTAGCTACGTGAAAATTGGTAACAAATCTATTCCAACCATAACTTAATCAACTTGTATTGTATATTATGTAATCTTGAGATACCATAGACACGTATACAATGTTTCGACCTATCATGTCGACACATCTATATATATTTCGGAACAACCATAGACACTCTATATGTGAATGTTGGAGTTAGCTATACAGGGTTGAGGTTGATTCCAAAATATATATAGTTTGAGTTGTGATCAATACTGAGATACGTATATACTGGGTCGTGGATTGATTCAAGATAATATTTATCGATTTATTTCTGTACATCTAACTGTGGACAACTAGTTGTAGGTTACTAACGAGGACAGCTGACTTAATAAACTTAAAACATCAAAATATATTAAAAGTGTTGTAAATATATTTTGAACATACTTTGATATATATGTATATATTGTTATAGGTTCGTGAATCAACCAGTGGCCAAGTCTTACTTCCCGACGAAGTAAAAATCTGTGAAAGTGAGTTATAGTCCCACTTTTAAAATCTAATATTTTTGGGATGAGAATACATGCAGGTTTTATAAATGATTTACAAAATAGACACAAGTACATGAAACTACATTCTATGGTTGAATTATCGAAATCGAATATGCCCCTTTTTATTAAGTCTGGTAATCTAAGAATTAGGGAACAGACACCCTAATTGACGCGAATCCTAAAGATAGATCTATTGGGCCTAACAAACCCCATCCAAAGTACCGGATGCTTTAGTACTTCGAAATTTATATCATATCCGAAGGGTGTCCCGGAATGATGGGGATATTCTTATATATGCATCTTGTTAATGTCGGTTACCAGGTGTTCACCATATGAATGATTTTTATCTCTATGTATGGGATGTGTATTGAAATATGAAATCTTGTGGTCTATTGTTACGATTTGATATAGATAGGTTAAACCTATAACTCACCAACATTTTTGTTGACGTTTAAAGCATGTTTATTCTCAGGTGAATATTAAGAGCTTCCGCTGTTGCATACTAAAATAAGGACAAGATTTGGAGTCCATGTTTGTATGATATTGTGTAAAAACTGCATTCAAGAAACTGATTTCGATGTAACATATTTGTATTGTAAACCATTATGTAATGGTCGTGTGTAAGCAGGATATTTTAGATTATCATTATTTGATAATCTACGTAAAGCTTTTTAAACCTTTATTTATGAAATAAAGATTATGGTTTGTTTTAAAAATGAATGCAGTCTTTGAAAAATGTCTCATATAGAGGTCAAAACCTCGCAACGAAATCAATTAATATGGAACGTTTTTAATCAATAAGAACGGGACATTTCAGTTGGTATCAGAGCGTTGGTCTTAGAGAACCAGAAAATTTGCATTAGTGTGTCTTATCGAGTTTGTTAGGATGCATTAGTGAGTCTGGACTTCGACCGTGTTTTCTTTAAAAATGATTGCTTAACATTTTTGTTGGAAACTATATATTTTTAACATATGAATATTATGTAATATATTAATCTCTTAACGTGTTTGATATTATGTGATAGATGTCTACCTCTAGAACAAGTCCCATTGACTCACCTAATAATAATGAAGAGTCAAATGTAAATTGGAATGATTTGTGGACTGATTCACAAGTTCCCGAAGAGGAACCGGAAGAAGAGTCGGAACCGGAAGAAGAATCGGAACCGGAAGAAGAATCAGAACCGGATGAAGAAATAGAACCGGTGGGGGAAATAATAAAACGGTTAAGTAAAAGAAAATCCTCAACCAACCGACCAAGGTTAATTATGGTCAATGGTGTTTCCGCCAAGGAAGCAAAATATTGGGAGGATTACCAATTCTCCGATGAATCGGATTCCGACGAGAATTCCAATGATGTTATAGAAATTACCCCAACTGAATTTAAAAAGGCAAAAGAAAATAATAAGGGAAAGGGCATAAAAATAGAGAAATCTAATTCCAACCCCGATGAACTTTATATGTATCGTCAACCCCCGAAGTCCTTAAGTTGTAACAATGACCCGGGAACCTCTAAACTACCAGGTTTTTCTAAACCAATGTGGATCACGACGGCTCGTATTAGGGGAACATCATATATCCCTAGAAACTTGGCAAAACGAACCAAAATCGAAGAAGAAGAAACAAGCGAGTCGGAATAATATAGTTGTATTCGTGTGGTGTAATATATGTAATATAGTGTGCTTATGCTTTATGATATATGTAAAAATTGCTTGTATTAATAAGTATATTTTTTTTATGAATCTAACTCTTGTCTATTTTACAGTATAAAAACACAAAATGGATAGACAACCCAATATTTTAAGAGACCTACCCGGAGACATGATTGATGAAATCTTGTCTAGAGTCGGCCAGAATTCCTCGGCACAACTATTTAAGGCGAGATCAGTTTGTAAGACTTTCGAAGAACGTTCCAAGAATGTCTTGGTTTATAAGAGACTTTCGTTTGAAAGATGGGGGATATCACATTGGGAAACCCATAAGTTACGATGTGTTTACTTTGACGCATATATTGCGGGGAACCCAAATGCTATTTTACGCAACGGGTTAAGAAATTATTTTGACTCAATATATCCGAATATTGGACTTCGTGATTTAGAAAAAGCGGCTAACATGCAACATAAAGAAGCATGTTATGCTTACGGATTAGTAATGTTCGCTTCTCACCAAAGTGAGAACAAGAACATCGGGCTACAACTATTAAACAAAACGTTTCCACAAGTGACGGAGTCGGTAATTGGGGTAAGAAATGAGGTTTTTAGATTGTTACGGGACTGTTGGACATTACGTAACCCTCGTCCCTTTGACGACGTTACAACACGCTGTCTTATCAACGGCCATAACGGTTATGTTGCACAAGACCAAGGATGGGAAGTAGTTCTAGTAAAACCAGAATGCATGACTTGTTTCTGGACGTATGAATTACGTGTCTTTATTGCCTTTGCTGAACGACTTGTGTACTAGCTAGAATTATCTTCACAACTATCTTGTATCAAAGTTATTGTGTGCTATATTTCATGCTTTATGTAAAATAAGCGGTATTGTAAGTTTCTAAAATATTGTGTAAAAGTTTGAACGTGAAATATTATTATAATCAGTTTTTCATATAGAATTGAAGTAGTTGAATTGTATATTAGCTACTAAGTATGAACTTAACGGGTAAGTACTACCCGAATTTAAACTTATAAAATGCTAATATGAAGAAAAAGCTTTTATAAATGAGTTCATATTATGCTACGAAATACTATTAACTACTCTTAATATTCTGTATGATTAACTTGATCCATTTGACTATTTTGAAGGAAATGGCACCGACTACTCGACACACTGTGAATATGAATGAAGAGGAATTCCGTACTTTTCTAGCTTCAAACATAGCCGCAGTACAGGCTGCGCTACATACCAACAATAACCTTGGATCTAGCAGTACAGGAAATCGTGTAGGATGCACCTACAAAGAATTCACTGCCTGTAAACCTTTGGAATTTGATGGAACCGAAGGACCGATCGGATTGAAACGGTGGACCGAGAAGGTCGAATCGGTGTTTGCCATAAGTAAGTGTACTGAAGAGGACAAAGTGAAGTATGCTACGCATACCTTCACAGGTTCTGCGTTAACATGGTGGAATACCTATCTAGAACAAGTGGGACAAGACGATGCGTACGCACTACCGTGGTCAGCATTCAAGCACTTGATGAACGAGAAGTACCGTCCGAGAACCGAGGTCAATAAGCTCAAGACAGAACTTAGAGGGTTACGAACCCAAGGATTTGATATTACCACGTACGAAAGACGATTCACAGAATTGTGCCTATTGTGTCCGGGAGCATTCGAAGATGAGGAAGAGAAGATCGACGCATTTGTGAAAGGATTACCGGAAAGAATCCAAGAAGATATAAGTTCACACGAGCCCGCCTCCATACAACAGGCATGTAGAATGGCTCACAAACTCGTGAACCAGATTGAAGAAAGAATTAAAGAATAGACTGCTGAAGAAGCCAATGTGAAGCAAGTCGAAAGAAAGTGGGAGGAAAACGGTGATAAGAATCACCAATACAACAACAACAGCAATTACAACAATAATCGCAACAATTATCCCAACAATCGCAACATCAATCGCAACTACAACAAACGGCCCAACAACAACAACAATAATAACAACAGCAACTACAACAATCATCCCAACAACAATAATAACCGCAACAACAACAACAACAACAATCAGAAGCAGCTATGCCAAAGGTGTGAAAAGAATCACTCGGGGTTCTGCACCAAATTTTGCAACAAGTGTAAAAGAAATGGTCATAGCGCGAGGTCTACGGACCAGGGGTTAATAGAACGAAAGGAACAAATGGTGTCGGAACGAGTAATGGCGGAGCAAGTAGTGTCGGAGCAAGTTATGCCAATGTAGTTTGTTATAAATGTGGAAAACCGGGCCACATTATTAGAAATTGCCCGAACCAGGAGAACACGAATGGACAAGGCCGTGGAAGAGTTTTCAATATTAATGCGGTAGAGGCACAGGAAGACCCGGAGCTTGTTACGGGTACGTTTCTTATTGACAATAAATCTGCTTACGTTTTATTTGATTCGGGTGCGGATAGAAGCTATATGAGTAGAGATTTTTGTGCTAAATTAAGTTGTCCATTGACGCCTTTGGATAGTAAATTTTTACTCGAATTAGCAAATGGTAAATTAATTTCAGCAGATAATATATGTCGGAATCGAGAAATTAAACTGGTTAGCGAAACATTTAAGATTGATTTGATACCAGTAGAGTTAGGGAGTTTTGATGTGATAATCGGTATGGACTGGTTGAAAGAAGTGAAAGCGGAGATCGTTTGTTACAAAAATGCAATTCGCATTATACGAGAAAAAGGAAAACCCTTAATGGTGTACGGAGAAAAGGGAAACACGAAGCTACATCTTATTAGTAATTTGAAGGCACAAAAACTAATAAGAAAAGGTTGCTATGCTGTTCTAGCACACGTCGAGAAAGTACAAACTGAAGAAAAGAGCATCAATGATGTTCCCGTCGCAAAAGAATTTCCTGATGTATTTCCGAAAGAATTACCGGGATTACCCCCACATCGATCCGTTGAATTTCAAATAGATCTTGTACCAGGAGCTGCACCAATAGCTCGTGCTCCTTACAGACTCGCACCCAGCGAGATGAAAGAACTACAAAGCCAATTACAAGAACTTTTAGAGCGTGGTTTCATTCGACCAAGCACATCACCGTGGGGAGCTCCTGTTTTGTTTGTCAAGAAGAAAGATGGTACATTCAGGTTGTGTATCGACTACCGAGAGTTGAACAAACTTACCATCAAAAACCGCTACCCACTACCGAGAATCGATGACTTATTTGATCAACTACAAGGCTCGTCTGTTTATTCAAAGATTGACTTACGTTCCGGGTATCATCAAATGCGGGTGAAAGAAGATGATATTCCAAAGACTGCTTTCAGAACACGTTACGGTCATTACGAGTTTATGGTCATGCCGTTTGGTTTAACTAATGCACCAGCTGTGTTCATGGACCTTATGAACCGAGTGTGTGGACCATACCTTGACAAGTTTGTCATTGTTTTCATTGATGACATACTTATTTACTCAAAGAATGACCAAGAACACGGTGAACATTTGAGAAAGGTGTTAGAAGTATTGAGGAAGGAAGAATTGTACGCTAAGTTTTCAAAGTGTGCATTTTGGTTGGAAGAAGTTCAATTCCTCGGTCACATAGTGAACAAAGAAGGTATTAAGGTGGATCCGGCAAAGATAGAAACTGTTGAAAAGTGGGAAACCCCGAAAACTCCGAAACACATACGCCAGTTTTTAGGACTAGCTGGTTACTATAGAAGGTTCATCCAAGACTTTTCCAGAATAGCAAAACCCTTGACTGCATTAACGCATAAAGGGAAGAAATTTGAATGGAATGATGAACAAGAGAAAGCATTTCAGTTATTGAAGAAAAAGCTAACTACGGCACCTATATTGTCATTGCCTGAAGGGAATGATGATTTTGTGATTTATTGTGATGCATCAAAGCAAGGTCTCGGTTGTGTATTAATGCAACGAACGAAGGTGATTGCTTATGCGTCTAGACAATTGAAGATTCACGAACAAAATTATACGACGCATGATTTGGAATTAGGCGCGGTTGTTTTTGCATTAAAGACTTGGAGGCACTACTTATATGGGGTCAAAAGTATTATATATACCGACCACAAAAGTCTTCAACACATATTTAATCAGAAACAACTGAATATGAGGCAGCGTAGGTGGATTGAATTATTGAATGATTATGACTTTGAGATTCGTTACCACCCGGGGAAGGCAAATGTGGTAGCCGATGCCTTGAGCAGGAAGGACAGAGAACCCATTCGAGTAAAATCTATGAATATAATGATTCATAATAACATTACTACTCAAATAAAGGAGGCGCAACAAGGAGTTTTAAAAGAGGGAAATTTAAAGGATGAAATACCCAAAGGATCGGAGAAGCATCTTAATATTCGGGAAGACGGAACCCGGTATAGGGCTGAAAGGATTTGGGTACCAAAATTTGGAGATATGAGAGAAATGGTACTTAGAGAAGCTCATAAAACCAGATACTCAATACATCCTGGAACGGGGAAGATGTACAAGGATCTCAAGAAACATTTTTGGTGGCCGGGTATGAAAGCCGATGTTGCTAAATACGTAGGAGAATGTTTGACGTGTTCTAAGGTCAAAGCTGAGCATCAGAAACCATCAGGTCTACTTCAACAACCCGAAATCCCGGAATGGAAATGGGAAAACATTACCATGGATTTCATCACTAAATTGCCAAGGACTGCAAGTGGTTTTGATACTATTTGGGTAATAGTTGATCGTCTCACCAAATCAGCACACTTCCTGCCAATAAGAGAAGATGACAAGATGGAGAAGTTAGCACGACTGTATTTGAAGGAAGTCGTCTCCAGACATGGAATACCAATCTCTATTATCTCTGATAGGGATGGTAGATTTATTTCAAGATTCTGGCAGACATTACAGCAAGCATTAGGAACTCGTCTAGACATGAGTACTGCCTATCATCCACAAACTGATGGGCAGAGCGAAAGGATGATACAAACGCTTGAAGACATGCTACGAGCATGTGTTATTGATTTCGGAAACAGTTGGGATCGACATCTACCGTTAGCAGAATTTTCCTACAACAACAGCTACCATTCAAGCATTGAGATGGCGCCGTTTGAAGCACTTTATGGTAGAAAGTGCAGGTCTCCGATTTGTTGGAGTGAAGTGGGGGATAGACAGATTACGGGTCCGGAGATTATACAAGAAACTACCGAGAAGATCATCCAAATTCAACAACGGTTGAAAACCGCCCAAAGTCGACAAAAGAGCTACGCTGACATTAAAAGAAAAGATATAGAATTTGAAATTGGAGAGATGGTCATGCTTAAAGTTGCACCTTGGAAAGGCGTTGTTCGATTTGGTAAACGAGGGAAATTAAATCCAAGGTATATTGGACCATTCAAGATTATTGATCGTGTCGGACCAGTAGCTTACCGACTTGAGTTACCTCAACAACTCGCGGCTGTACATAACACTTTCCACGTCTCGAATTTGAAGAAATGTTTTGCTAAAGAAGATCTCACTATTCCGTTAGATGAAATCCAAATCAACGAAAAACTTCAATTCATCGAAGAACCCGTCGAAATAATGGATCGTGAGGTTAAAAGACTTAAGCAAAACAAGATACCAATTGTTAAGGTTCGATGGAATGCTCGTAGAGGACCCGAGTTCACCTGGGAGCGTGAAGATCAGATGAAGAAGAAATACCCGCATCTATTTCCAGAAGATTCATCAACACCTTCAACAGCTTAAAATTTCGGGACGAAATTTATTTAACGGGTAGGTACTGTAGTGACCCGAACTTTTCCATGTTTATATATATTAATTGAGATTGATATTTACATGATTAAATGTTTCTAACATGTTAAGCAATCAAACTTGTTAAGACTTGATTAATTGAAATATGTTTCATATAGACAATTGACCACCCAAGTTGACCGGTGATTCACGAACGTTAAAACTTGTAAAAACTATATGATGACATATATATGGTTATATATATAGTTAACATGTTTTTATTATAAGTATGTATCTCATTAGGTATTTTAACAATGAGTTATATACATAAAAATGAGACTATTAATTTAAGAAACTCGAAAATGATATATATAACGATTATCGTTATAACAACGTCTTACTAGGTACATATGAATCATATTAAGATATTGATACACTTGGTTAATTATGTTAAATGATAAGTAAATATATTATTAAGTGTATTAACAATGAAATACATATGTAAAAATAAGACTACTAACTTAATGATTTCGAAACGAGACATATATGTAACGATTATCGTTGTAACGACATTTAACTGTATATACATCATACTGAGATATATTATATATCATAATATCATGATAATATAACAATTTAACATCTCATTTGTTATAATAAACAATGGGTTAACAACATTCAACAAGATCATTAACCTAAAGGTTTCAAAACAACATTTACATGTAACGACTAACGATGACTTAACGACTCAGTTAAAATGTATATACATGTAGTGTTTTAATATGTATTCATACACTTTTGAAAGACTTCAAGACACTTATCAAAATACTTCTACTTAACAAAAATGCTTACAATTACATCCTCGTTCAGTTTCATCAACAATTCTACTCGTATGCACCCGTATTCGTACTCGTACAATGCACAGCTTTTAGATGTATGTACTATTGGTATATACACTCCAATGATCAGCTCTTAGCAGCCCATGTGAGTCACCTAACACATGTGGGAACCATCATTTGGCAACTAGCATGAAATATCTCATAAAATTACAAAAATATGAGTAATCATTCATGACTTATTTACATGAAAACAAAATTACATATCCTTTATATCTAATCCATACACCAACGACCAAAAACACCTAAAAATACTTTCATTCTTCAATTTTATTCATCTAATTGATCTCTCTCAAGTTCTATCTTCAAGTTCTAAGTGTTCTTCATAAATTCCAAAAGTTCTAGTTTCATAAAATCAAGAATACTTTCAAGTTTGCTAGCTCACTTCCAATCTTGTTCGGTGATCATCCAACCTCAAGAAATCTTTGTTTCTTACAGTAGGTTATCATTCTAATACAAGGTAATAATCATATTCAAACTTTGGTTCAATTTCTATAACTATAACAATCTTATTTCAAGTGATGATCTTACTTGAACTTGTTTTCGTGTCATGATTCTGCTTCAAGAACTTCGAGCCATCCAAGGATCCATTGAAGCTAGATCCATTTTTCTCTTTTCCAGTAGGTTTATCCAAGGAACTTAAGGTAGTAATGATGTTCATAACATCATTCGATTCATACATATAAAGCTATCTTATTCGAAGGTTTAAACTTGTAATCACTAGAACATAGTTTAGTTAATTCTAAACTTGTTCGCAAACAAAAGTTAATCCTTCTAACTTGACTTTTAAAATCAACTAAACACATGTTCTATATCTATATGATATGCTAACTTAATGATTTAAAACCTGGAAACACGAAAAATACCGTAAAACCGGATTTACGCCGTCGTAGTAACACCGCGGGCTGTTTTGGGTTAGTTAATTAAAAACTATGATAAACTTTGATTTAAAAGTTGTTATTCTGAGAAAATGATTTTTATTATGAACATGAAACTATATCCAAAAATTGTGGTTAAACTCAAACTGGAAGTATGTTTTCTAAAATGGTCATCTAGACGTCGTTCTTTCGACTGAAATGACTACCTTTACAAAAACGACTTGTAACTTATTTTTCCGACTATAAACCTATACTTTTTCTATTTATATTCATAAAATAGAGTTCAATATGAAACCATAGCAATTTGATTCACTCAAAACGGATTTAAAATGAAGAAGTTATGGGTAAAATAAGATTGGATAATTTTTCTCATTTTAGCTACGTGAAAATTGGTAACAAATCTATTCCAACCATAACTTAATCAACTTGTATTGTATATTATGTAATCTTGAGATACCATAGACACGTATACAATGTTTCGACCTATCATGTCGACACATCTATATATATTTCGGAACAACCATAGACACTCTATATGTGAATGTTGGAGTTAGCTATACAGGGTTGAGGTTGATTCCAAAATATATATAGTTTGAGTTGTGATCAACACTGAGATACGTATATACTGGGTCGTGGATTGATTCAAGATAATATTTATCGATTTATTTCTGTACATCTAACTGTGGACAACTAGTTGTAGGTTACTAACGAGGACAGCTGACTTAATAAACTTAAAACATCAAAATATATTAAAAGTGTTGTAAATATATTTTGAACATACTTTGATATATATGTATATATTGTTATAGGTTCGTGAATCAACCAGTGGCCAAGTCTTACTTCCCGACGAAGTAAAAATCTGTGAAAGTGAGTTATAGTCCCACTTTTAAAATCTAATATTTTTTGGATGAGAATACATGCAGGTTTTATAAATGATTTACAAAATAGACACAAGTACGTGAAACTACATTCTATGGTTGAATTATCAAAATCGAATATGCCCCTTTTTATTAAGTCTGGTAATCTAAGAATTAGGGAACAGACACCCTAATTGACGCGAATCCTAAAGATAGATCTATTGGGCCTAACAAACCCCATCCAAAGTACCGGATGCTTTAGTACTTCGAAATTTATATCATATCCGAAGGGTGTCCCGGAATGATGGGGATATTCTTATATATGCATCTTGTTAATGTCGGTTACCAGGTGTTCACCATATGAATGATTTTTATCTCTATGTATGGGATGTGTATTGAAATATGAAATCTTGTGGTCTATTGTTACGATTTGATATATATAGGTTAAACCTATAACTCACCAACATTTTTGTTGACGTTTAAAGCATGTTTATTCTCAGGTGAATATTAAGAGCTTCCGCTGTTGCATACTAAAATAAGGACAAGATTTGGAGTCCATGTTTGTATGATATTGTGTAAAAACTGCATTCAAGAAACTGATTTCGATGTAACATATTTGTATTGTAAACCATTATGTAATGGTCGTGTGTAAGCAGGATATTTTAGATTATCATTATTTGATAATCTACGTAAAGCTTTTTAAACCTTTATTTATGAAATAAAGATTATGGTTTGTTTTAAAAATGAATGCAGTCTTTGAAAAACGTCTCATATAGAGGTCAAAACCTCGCAACGAAATCAATTAATATGGAACGTTTTTAATCAATAAGAACGGGACATTTCAAATTATTGGAATCAACTTGGTGATGATGGTAAAAGCTAAAAGGCTAGTTTTTTATGTTCTAACATATATCTCTCCACAATGTTTCTATTGTTTGTTTTGTCTTGTAGACTAATGAACCCCCGATATCACATGGGACATCAGGAAGTGGGTCCAAACGCCAAAAGAGCATTGGATTTAAGGATAGGGGTAAAAGACCTGCAGCTCAACAAGAGGTTGAAGAAGAAGAAGTGCCAACAATCCCGGAGAACATCCGGAGACTTTCGGCAGACCCCTGTTTACAACAGATTTTGATGAACGAGCGTTTTAGATCAGGCCTAGAACTTAGGCTTAAAGACAAATTCTACCCTGGGAAGTATATTGACTGGTCTCTTCTTGATGAAGCTGGTATGAGCGATGAGGTTGAGGACCTTTTTAAGGTTACATATGGGAATTTTTCACTTAACCATTGGGTTCTAATCTTCAAGTTAAATGAGCCTGTGTATATTGTCCCGACCCTAGAGTTCACCTCTACTCTAATTGTCAACTTTAGGGTAGACGCAATTGATAATCCAGATTACATGACTTTTTACTTGGGCAGGCAACAACGAAGCATGAGTATGCTTCAATTCATCAAGGCCCTAGGGATATACAGCGAATTTAGGAACAGAGCCAACCTCCTTTGGGATTATCTTTTGTCATGCAAAATTCCCACTACCAACAGTAGAGAGTTTAACTTTCCTGCAGCTTGGCGCCAAATGAGTGACAGAGCTTTTAGCCAGGGGAAAACCGTTGCCAACACCCTAAGGACAATTCACCTTCGGATCATAGCCCGTTTCATTTCCAACACGGTTAACTACTGTTATTACAACAATGAGAAAATGTCCTATTTGAACATTTGGCTCACCGATCGAATCTTTAACAAAGAACACATCCATATCCCGCACATTATAGCCGACTATCTTTTTGATAAGACTGGGACTAAGGGGAAGAAAGGCACAGTAGGTGGTGTGTTTGTGACTAGGATAGTGAATCAATTAGGGATTGACATCTCGGGGTATACAGCTAATGAAATGGCTAAATTTGGGTATGTTGATTTCAAGGGAGGTAAAATTCTTAAGCATGATCAAAACAACTATATAAGGAGATGGTTTGATTTAGGAAACATTAATATAGAGGAAGAGAATGAGGCTGAAGAAGAGGATAGGGTGATGCACGGTTACAAAATGGGTAATATAGGATCGAGTAGCAGAGGGCATGGTAGTAGTGTCCTGGGAGGGTATGACCAAGCATGGATTGTAAATCAATTTAGTCAAATCAATATCAATCAAAGAAACCAAGAATATGAGGCATGCTACAACTATTCGGGCCTCCGTGCGGTATCTCAATGGCAAGTCCATTGTAACCAATTAAGCCACGCTGACCCGAATGCTCCTATGCCTTTTGCTCCCACCTATGACCCGTATGATTTTGAGCACCCAAGAATCCAACCTTTAATTGACTATGACCAAAATGAAGCCTATAGGAGAGCCGAGGAATTTGAGCATTTCGAGCGATTAAGGCAACAACAATAACAAGAGCAAAGTGAGTGGAATAGGCCACCCAATTATGAGGATTATCCCAACCCCGACCAATCCGAAAGCTCGTACTACGGAGGATATAATTGGTGGTAACTTTTATTGTTATGCTCTCGCTCTCTTTATTGATGGTTTAGTTAATGCTTGTGATTGTTGGATTGTGAAACTTTTGTTTGAATATTTGGCATGTAATAATCATGGGCAGATGGTTTGGGAGTTTTTGAACAATTTGTTGATGGTCGTGATGAATCGTTTGGGTGATGAAAACAATTTAATTTATGTTTGATTATTGGTAATGATGTTAGGAATTCGAATCCGGAGGGCACTTGATTCCCGGATAAAACAATTTGAATTTGAATTTGAATTTGGCATTTAATAATTCAACGCTATTTAGGTTTGTGATGTTTATATTTATTGTTGATTATGCATGTGATGTTGATTTGTGTTATGACTGATTCGTTGGATTATGCATGTGTGAAAACGATCGTTATTATCGTGTGCTTGTTTGTTGAAGCGTAGAGTTTATCTTTTGAGTGTGATCGTAGTGTGATCGTGTTGATTGAGTAGTTTGGTTGAGTATATCATTATGTTTATGGATACTTATATGATTTTGTTGATATCTTTGAAGCGTTATGATTTTATTGTGGGCGCGCATACTCACCCGAGTATGGCTCCACACATTTTGTACCTTGTGAGCATACTTCAATTGTAGGGAATGCCAATTGTTGATTAAGTTTCTCGAATGGTAACAACAAAGATCGTTTGATCTTAGCCGGTTTTTAATTTCTTTTCTCTTATCTTTTCTATTTCAAAATGTCTCTCATTTTCATGTATTCTATCGTTTTAATGCAATGAGGGCATTGCATACACTAAATGTAGGGGGAGAGTTAAAATATTGGGCGATTTTAAAGTTGTTCTGGTAAACATATCACATACAATATAAAGTTTCAAGCTTGCATTGTCGAAAAATTTTTGGAACAAGTTTTTAACCATTACACTAATTCATATCATAAACACTAAAATGGTTAAAACTTGTAAAATTTTCAAACGTTTTTGGGAAAAGTAAAGTCTTTTTCTTGTTTTTCAAAACTTAAGGAAGTAAAGTCTTCCTTTTGTTTCAATCTTGCAATTCACAAAGTGAAAGTAAAGTCTTTCACTTTTCATATGATTTTGTGCGAATAATGATAAAATCTTGAGAAAAAAATCAAACTTGTGCTTGAAAGTTAAAGTCTTTCATGCATGTGCAACAAACCCAAGTGTTTAAAGTTTCATGCTTTAACACTTCCGAATGAATCGAGTCCATCCATTGTAGGGAGTCAAGTCTCCTGAATTTCATTTAACTTGGTGTAGGAGACTTCCTAATCTACACCATTTCATATTGACATTGGTTGTCTCATCATTTCACGATGTTTCAACCGATGTATCATACCATGGGAAGAGGAGCCACCGAGCTTCACAAAGTGCTATCCTTTTTAGGAGCAATGGCTTCGTGCTAGTATTGCTAGACACCACAACCCATAGCCAAAAGATATGGTACCCTTGTTCAATCAACTAACGAAAATGTAGTAACTACTTCCTACATTTTCTTAATATAAGCATAAAAGCTTGTTATGTGGGAAGTAAATGAGTGAATACAAGCTTCAAGCTTTTAAACTCCCAATGTTTCATTTTGTATGTAAAGTCTTCCAAACTTGGAAGTAAAGTCTTCAAAGTTATGTTGTTCCAAGCTTGGGAGTAAAGTCTCCCAAGTCAAGCTCAATCTTCTTAAAGGAAGTTAAAGTATTCCTAGTGCTTCAAAATTTGGAATTAGTGAACTCTCTTATTTAGCCACGTGGGGCCCAAATTCCACGAACCTCCGTCAATGCTTTCGCCCTACTATGAGAGAAACCATAGAGTTGTGATAGAAAGCTTGATGAGTGCCGGTTACCCCGTGCCCGGGTGACCAATTAAAGGTGGGGTACATAGTCCCTTACCTTTGGCACAACCACCTTAATCCTATATTTGGAAGATTGAGATCATAAATTTAGAATTGACGACCATTATTGGAATTGACAAAAATAGATGTTTTAGGGGCATGGAGGTGGAAGAGGGATAACCATCGCGTGTTGAAGAGGTGAGCATATCTTTTTGGAGGCGTATTCTTTACATGATGCATTTCTTGACGATTGGTGATGTGTGCGATATTCATGGCCCTTATTCATTTTGGGGTGCATTTTACATCTTTTGAGCACACCTCGAGTATATTTGAGTAGATTTGTGTTAGACTTTGATTGGTTTGGATATTTGATATGATTGATTAGTTTGATGAGTTTATGGCTATCCCGTGAATCCTACATATTTGGTCAAGGTCAAGGAGGTCAAGTTCGAGTTTGTGAAGATTTGATACTTTATGATTATTGTTTGATGACCTTCTCGAAGAGGAAGTTGACTTTGGCCGGGGGAATGATTGGTTCAGGTAGACTTAGGCTTGAAATGTTTTTGTGATAGTGATTGAGGATTGAAGATTTGAAGTCAAGATTAGTTGAAGAGGTTATTTGGAGCTTGAGTTAAGCTTGTGTTAGTAGAAGAAGTTGATGTTTGTGCTTGATCCTAAGCAAGTGCAAGTGTTTGGAGAACACTCTAGCCATCAAGCGCATGTTCATGGAAGGTATCACTTTGAGCCCAAAACTTTTCGCGCTTTTGCATTGTTCACTTATCTGTTCTCTATCTCCAAAGCTTGTTTTGTCGATTTTTTGCTTGAGGACAAGCAAAGATTCAAATGTAGGGGGTTTGATATCGCTCCATTTATATATGTTTTATCTCGCGATATCTCCCTCACTTTGTTCGATTTTTGACAATCTTGTAGCCTATTTTGTGTGCTATTGAGCTAAATGGTAATTAACGGGCTAAGGACTTGATTTGGTGTAAAATTGGCCAAATCTTGGGCAAAAGTGGCTAAGGAAATGGAAAGTGCAGAATCAGCTCAAAAAGCGCCGCACCAACTGCAAAAGTGACGTTCTTATGTACATTTCAGCTCCATTTTCCATCAGTGAGCAAAAGCGTCGTTCCTAATGCCAGAAGCACCGCTCCTATTCAGCCAAAACCGTCGCTCCTACAACAAAGCGTCGCCCCTGATTTGAGCCAAAAGCGGCGTTCCTGATCAAAAGCGCCGCTCTTCATTAAAGCCAAAAGCGTCGCTCCTAAGCCAAAAGCGGCGCTCATGTCGCTGTTTCAGCCCAGATTTTCAGAACTATAAAAGGGATGAGATTAGGTCATTTCTCATATGCATCTTTAGAGAGCGGCTGTCTTAGGTCCGAATTTCACATACAAAACCCTAATTTCATCATCCATTGGTGTTTAAGGGTGGATTGAAGGAAGCTAGCTCAAGATCCATCATTGTTTAGCTTAGATCTTCATCTTCTTTACATTTTGGATTGTAATCTCCACTTTACTTTACATATTTTGAATCCATTACTTGTAATAACTTGAAGATGATGATTATTTATGTTTCTATGCTTATTATTAGTTTGATCTTAGCCATGATTGGCTAAATCTCTTGTGTTTGCTTATCTATGAATCTCTAATGCTAGTATTTGCCTCAAAATCAATTGAATAATGTTGTTTGAATGAATTACATGATCATGTGTTGTTGAGTTAGCTAAAGATCCATTGCTATGAGTTTGTTTTAGGCTTGACTTTGATTACATATGTTGAGTAGCTCTCTTAGTGATTTGAGAAGTGAATCAATGTGTGCTTCAACACCTTAGGTGACCTAGACAACTAACTTAGGAATTGAAAGTGATTGTGTTCTTGATCTAGGTTGGTTTTCAAATTGGCCTTTAGTCAACATAGTAGTGCCGATTGTCTTAAGTGATTTCGATAGTTGGGGGTTTTAAGTGATGTTAACCCAAGCTCAATCTCAATGACCAAATCATGCTTAAATCGATCCTAGAATACAATGCTTATGTGAATTCATGGAATGTTATTTGATTTGAGGTTTAGTAGTGATGCTAAACATTTAATAGTTCAACTAGGCAAAACGGGGTAAGCTAAGCATAGAGAGGATTAGATAAGTGAACACTTCTTTGTTAATTTGATTTACGTCTTAATATTTCGTTACTTGTTTCTTGCTACTAGTTTGCTTGTTAAGTTTAAGTTTGTTAATTGTGCAAGTTTTAGTTGTTAGTTAATATCAATCAAAATCCCCCAATCAAACAAACTCTAGGACAATCGATAGTTACAAATATTCGACTTACACCACTCTTTTGGGACGAACTTGATAAGAATACTTACATTAAAGTGCTATAATAATCGGGTTCTAAGTGCTCGTTAGTTGTGTGTGCTTATTTGTAGTGTTTGAATCATATATAAATTTAGAGGGTAAAAGATGTATATGCACAACATCAATCACCCACATTGAGAAATTTGTATTCACAAGCCGAAAGTCATGAACTATTTCTTAAATCTCTTCAATCGAGTGTGCCACCTCCTGCTGCTTTTGTTGCTCAATTGTCTCCATCTGATTCATATCGCTCAAATATTTATCGTGGCAGAGGTCGTGGCAACAACTATTCTCGCGAGTCTTACTCTGGTGGTCATGGTCATGGTTGCCGTCTACCTTATTGTCAATTACGTCAAACAAATGGCTATTATGTGTCTTCGTGCTTTGACTTGCAAACTTATGCAACTCGTATTCCTGCCCTTGATGTGAATTTAGCACATGCCTTTTACTCTAGTTGCCACGTTACTAATCAAACTCTTGACTGGTATGTTGACTCAGGTGCTATAGCTCATATGACACCCTCTTCTTCTACTTTGGATTTTCATTCATCATATTCAGGTAATTCTAATGTTACTATTGGTGATGGCACGAATCTTGACATCATTCATCATGGTTTTACCACTCTTAATAATGATATAAAATTACTTGATGTACTTGTTGTTCCTTTTATTACAGAGAATATACTTACAGCGACTAAACTCACTAATGATAATCATGTAGACATCTTGTTGTCAAACTATTCATTTCTTATTCAGAACAAGCACACAAAAGCAGTCCTAGCCACGGGTAGAAGACATCACGATATGTACGTTCCTGAGCGAGCACAAAAGGCATTTATTTCACATTTACATACTAGCAGTTTATGTGGATCATACAAGATTTGGCATAGTCGTCTAGGGCATGTTAATTCTGATGTTATTTCTTTATTAAATAAGTTAGGACGGTTGTCTGTTACATCACTTTTACTGACACCTCGTTTATGTTCTCTTGTCAATTGTCTAAAAGTAAGCGTTTAGCTTTTGATATTCATGAAAAGAGATAATCTCATGTTTTTGTCACAACTACTTATATTATTAATCGTCTACTTTCTCTTATGTTGCAATCAAAGAGTTTGTATGAGCTCCAATTTTATACTACTCCAACTTATAATAACTTCTGAACCTTTGGATGTTGGGTATTTCCGTACATTCGTGATTATTCACCTCATAAGATGGCACCATGCTGTATTTCATGTATTTTTTTGGGATATAGCACCCAATATAAAGGTTATCGATGTCTTGATCAAGCGAATGGGTGCATATACATTACTCAACATGCTTAATTTGATGATACCATGTTTTCGTTTTTAGAGACTCTACCTCTTTCCGATGTTACAACCATAGCATTCTTAAATTATAAAGACTTGCAATCACCCATTGTAGCATCTTCAACGGTGGAATCATATTCTTCGTCGCTCTCTACACCTATCGTACTTCTCTATCTCAATATGCACATGTTCCATGTGTGATTTGTCCAGAAGATGAGCCTTAGCAGTACTATGGATAATGAGCCCACTGTTTCCACTGTGAATGAGCCTCCTACAAATATTCAAGTTTCTCCTGATGCTTCGCCTAATGTTCCTGATACTCATCCGATAGTTACACATTTAAAGGCATAAATTTTTAAACATCGACATGTTGTTGATCTAGCCGAAGTTGGTTATTCAGCTTTGCATCATGCACTTCTTTCCCATACTGAACCTAAAGGTTTTAAAATCGCTCTCTAGGATCCAGCCTAGTTCTCGGCTATGCACGAGGAAATTAATGCATTTTATAGAAATCATACATGGGATGTAGTTCCACGACCTCCACACTCAAATATGGTTGTGTAACACCCCATCCCACATCGGATAGAAAAAGAACATATTTGTCACAACTCTAGCTTTTCGACTTAAGTTGTCTAGTTTGACTTCTTTAAGTTACAATTTTCCACATGACGAGTAAATTTATTAATCTATGTCTTGGTTTATTTTAGGGTTTATATAGCCCTAAGGATGCATTTTAGGTTTTACTTGATTAGGTGTTACTTCACACATTTTGCATAAAGTCCTAAAACCCTAGTTTACTACTATGAACCCTAGTTCATTACCATAAACCCAATAATTGTAAATTATATCTTTATATATATTAACCTAATAAACAAACTTATTAACAAGTATTTAGATTAAAGACTTGAAACATTTTCATTTGAACATTTGATCAAAAGATAAAAATATTCCTACACTTCATCATTTTCACAACTAGTCTTGATTACTTTGTACTTAGCCATTTCTTTCATTTAACCAACCTTAACCTATCTTGATTAGAACCTAACCTTAGATTAATTCCTAAACCCTAAGCATACAAGTAAACATCTTAGAATTTACACATTAAAAGACTACACAAGTACATGTACTCTTGCAAAACCAAAAATTGACTAGAACAATCACACCATCATCATCATCATCATCATCATCATCATCATCGTTTTTCATCATCATCATCATGTACATCATCAAATTGCCTTCCCTAATACTTCCTCCATAAGATAACCACCATGCAAAACATCATCATAAGTTACATTAATGATCAAGTGGTGAGTCACCTCCTCTTTGCTTCTCCCCTTGCCACGTCCCAACACCATCACCACCACCATCTCTATATAAACTCTCTTCTACCTCTCATTCTCTCATTTCTTCATTCTCCCTACTCTCTCACACATCTCTACTCTCAAAATACAGATCATAAATCATCCTTTGATCATTTTCTTTAAGCATTAGGAGTACATATCATCATGGTATAACTAGCTAAACTAAATCTATTCATCATTTCTAATCACAATCAAGACCTTTCATGGTGTAAAAGCTTGATCTAGAGTGTTAAATCACTCAATGATAACTATATTGCTAACCATGATCTTGATGCTAGATCATTAAAATTAAGATCTCTATATTTCCAATGTCTTAAAATGAAGTTAAAGTAAGAACCAAAGTGGTTAAACTATGTAAAACTGTTTTGTATTTGAGCTGTCCAAATTTCTACTTGAAGTCTATGACCTAAACACCAACCTATGGTTGCTCTCTGGAACTCATGAATTTATATGATGGTCATATATGTGTTTGAGACTTCTAGTAAAGATTTCATGATTTATCTCAAAGAAAAAGTAATTTTTAAATTTTATTTGGTGAAGCTAGTTCAGATTCACAGCAATCTGACCAAGTGTCAAAGATTCATGTATAACTCAACATATAAAATAGATCTTGAACATAAGTCTTCTGATGTAAAAATTATACTTAATAAGGAAACCATGGACATCAAAATCACCAAAATCCATTACGAAATCATTGAGATATAGTCCTATCTAGTTGACACAAGATTTTATTGAAGTCGGAAATTGGTCTAAAACCTTATCTCCAAAGACAAGGTTAATTAAGACCTGGAGACTATTCCTTTTGAGAATAAGTACTTTTATATGTGCAAAGACTTCTGTAAAATTCTTGAGTCAAATAAATAATTTTGCTATTTATAAACTTGCAAAAGATCTTATAGTGTAAAACTGAACTGTTTTGCACACTTGTAAAGAAATGAACTTTTGACCAACTTATGTTCTGAGTTTAGAGGCTAACCTTATATTTTTAGAAATTTGACTCAAACAGCTTTCCAAAGATAGTAAATTCACTTAACATGGATTTCTAGATCAATAGAAACACCTACACTTATGTCATGATAAAACTAGTCAAAAACAGTCTACTCTTAAAACTATAAACTAGTAACTTTTGAAACTGAGAACCGAATTGGAAATGTTAGATTACTTAAGGGATTGATCTTAAACCTAATCTAAGTACTATATTAGATATTATGACCTCTGACCTTACAAAATTTCATTAGGTCTCAAGCCCGGAACACAGAACACAACCTGACCAATTACCGTGAACGCTTCACACCACATTCCTTGTGAGTTCGTAGTCCTATTTTTAATCAATCTTTTATACTTTTGGGATGCGATAATACTTGTTTATTGTTTTACATATTGGAATCAAGTACTTGCAACTATATTCTATGTTGAGTAACAAAGGTCAATTTAGAAAGCCCGATTTTGATTTCGTTAATTACCGGTTTGGTAAACGTGAATATTATGAATAGATCTATTTGAGGATGACTCCTCACATCAGGATAGGCCTACTAGGCTATCGGATGCATAACCTTCAACCATATGCACTTAGACCTTAAGTGACGCTTTTTTCGGGTACTTTTACGTTAACGTTCGATATCGAAGGCTCATGAACTAGAATAACTTTTAACTGTTTTATACATGAAATCTTGATGTCCATTAACTTATGCATTGTAACTAAACCTATGAACTCACCAATATTTATATTGACGTTTTTAAGTTTTTATCTCAGGTACTTAGCTTTTGGATCACTTTCAAGTCGGGCATCGTGGAAGTTTTAAAAATGTCTTTTGTTAAATCTAGTGTTGATAGGCTAGATTTTGATGTATTTGTATTTGTACTATGTATGTACTTGTATTTTGTAACCACGATGTACCAAAACTAAAAACAGAGACCGTGATGTAATAATATTTATGTTTCCGCTGCTACATTGACTATAACCTGGGACACTATGTTAAAGTTCACACCACGTCTTGGGAAATCGAGACAGGGGTCGTGACAATATTGGTCCCTTTTAAGCTCAAAGTTGTGGCTAACTTGTATCTCCCACTATAGTGTTTTGTTGAAACATGGAGATACTCGATTAGTTCACTGCTTACGCTTATAAGGGGCGATTGTCTCTCGAATTACGACGGGCACTCGGCTCGTACATCTCTTGGGACCAATTCAAGGGTTGTTTCATCTAGTATCAGAGCCATAGGTCTCTAGGGGTGTGACAGACACTTCGTTCATCTCCTAAGGTATCCTCACAAGGTGTGACGGGCACGATGCTCGTACATCTCATGGGGTATGGATCATGGGTATTAAGAATGTTTCAGCCTGATGAGGACGTCTAAAATTTAAGTGAGAGAGTTTGTAACAACTCATCCCACATAGGCTACATATTGAAAGTATTCGTCGCTTATGAGCTTAGAGTTGTAACTAATTAGTATCTCCCATCATGGTTTTTAGTTTAAACCTGGAGATACTCAATTAGTTCACTGCTTATGCTTATGAGGGACGATTGTCTCTCAAGTTGTGATGGGCACTCGGCTCATGCATCTCGTGGGGCCGATTCAAGGGTCGTTTCATGTTGGGCCCAAGTGGATATTCCGTACCAAGTATTAGGGGTTTTCATCGGTTCGGTTTTTGATTTTTCGATTTATTCCGTTAGTTTTTTTTCAGTTTTGAAACTTATAAAATCAAAACCAAAACCAAATTTAAATATCACCATAACCAAAATCGAACCGAAAAATGAATTTGATTTCGGTTTGGTTTTGGTTAAAATCGAAAATCATTAAAAATAAAAATACCAACTAACATAAACTTACATATAAATTAGGAATAACGGTTGTGGAATTAATTTAAGTGTAGATGGTATATAACATGTTTATTGTTTAATAGTACATCAAATATAATATAAATATATAAATATTATAATTATAATGTTTTAATAAGTTATTAATTGGAATTCGGTTTTTTAATTCAGTTTTCGGTTAACCGAATTTAAAATTTTCAAAGCCGAAAACCAAACCAAAATTTAAATTATGAATTCAGTTTCAGTTTCGATCGATACAAAAACCTTTTAAAAAATTCGGTTTGGTTTTTTTGGTTTGGATTCGATTCAATATTCGATTTGAAACCAAATGGTGCACACCGGTTGACATGTTAAAAGAATGTCTTGTTGCTCAAGATTTCACTTAGGTTCCAGCACGTTTATTCCATTCGTGAAATCTTCCACTGTTCGTATTGTGCCATCACTTGCCACTCTTCATAAATGGCCGCTTCATTAGCTAGCTGTCAAAAATGGATTCCTTAATGGTCATGTTACCGAAACTTTTTTTATGGAGCAACCTCCCAGTTTTATTGGTCCACGACAACCTACTCATGTATGTCGGTTGAAGAAGGCTTTATATGGAATTAAGCAAGCACCTCGTGCTTAGTTCCAACGATTAATCACCTTTCTCATTCGACTTGGATATACTTACAGTCATGTGGATTCATCCTTGTTTGTTTATAAATGTGGAACTTGCTTACTTTATTTGCTCGTATGCGACTTACATTAAGACATTTATATCTCGCTTACATGATGAGTTTGCTATTATGGATCTTGGTCGTCTTAGCTATATTCTTGGACTTGAGGTAACCTATACTGATTCTGGTTTGTTTCCTAATCAGATGAAGTATGCCCATAATGGTCCTACACGCGCTAAGCTTCTTGATGATAAGCCTATATGCACACCTTTATCTACGATTGAATTCTTTGTGTCTCATGGATCTATTTTCACTGATCATACACAGTATCATTCACTTGTTGGAGCCCTGAAATATCTTAACATTACTCGTCTTGATCTGTCTTATGTTGTTTATCAACTAAGTCAGTTTTTTCATGCTCCTACACTTAATCACTTTTAGGCAGTTAAGCGTATTCTATGATGTCAAAGGAACTATTATCTATGGACTAACTTTCTTTCATGCGTCTACACCATCCTGGTTTGGATATTGTGATGCCGACTGGGCTCATTGTATGGAGACTAGACGATCAACCTATGGGCATTCTATTTTCTTGGGAGGAAATCTTGTCTCTTGGAGTGCCAAGAAACAACCTACGGTGTCGCGTTCTAGTTGTGAGTCTGAATATCGTGCACTTGCCAACACTGCTGCTGAAATTATTTAGATTACGCACTTGCTTTAAGAACATATACTTCCATCAGCTCGTCCGACGATCTTATGTGATAAAGTGAGTGCCATCTTTTTAAGTTCGAATCTCGTCTCAAATAAAAGATCCAATCATATTGATAACGTGGGCGGATCTATATAGTACCCAGTGGTGGCACGGGATACCACTGAAATATGCGATGTAGTGAAAAAAAAAATTTGGTTTTTTACTAGTTACACCACTGGATAGTGTATATTTTTTTGAGTGACACCATTGAAATAAGACATCGAGTAGAAATTATTTAGGGGTTGTAACCAGTGACTACCAATCCTAGATCCGCCACAAATTTATAATGATTATCATTTTATTCGAGAGCTTGTTTCTTCTGGACGTCTCTATACTAAGTTTTTCTAAACTACATTGCAACTTGCTGATATATTTACGAAGAGTCTACCACAACGGCTATTTGAGTCTTTTCGTAGCAAGCTTCGTGTTGGTCCCACACCTTCTCGCTTGAGGGAGGGTATTATAGAGAAATATAATATTAGAGATAACTATGTAAAATAGTTAGTATCTAGATCTCCTACAAGTTAGCGATTTAATAAATCTTACTTGTACGTGTACAATATATTCAACGAATGATATTCTACAATTGTGTGGTGAATTTTATCAGTTATTGCATATTCCATCAAATTAAAACACATTTTTCATATAAATTAATTAAACAATTTTATTATTATATTAGAGTAAATGGATGAATTTTTCTATCATTTATTTATTCTAAGATAGATGCATAATTGTTTATATTTCATCTTCCCATACTTGATAGGGACTAAGTCTTAATTGGTGTATATATAAAGTTACATTCCTCATATATATATTAATTGTTAAAAGCAACGACTTTTTTTAGGATAATTTTTTTCACTATTTTAGTTTTAATTTAATATATGAGAAATTCTATGTTGACAAAAGACCATACAAAAACAATTCTACAAACTGATGTGTACATATGAGGTGGCATTCCATGTCACCCCTCTATAACCCACTAGGCTAACATAATATACTTAACTAAATTAGGTAAATAAATTAATTAATAGCAGTTATTATCACATTAATTTTTTCTCTTTTGTACGATCTCTAAAAATATTCATATTCTTCTTCATGATTAAATCATAATAACCAGCATTTATGGTAATCCTTTTTCTTCTTATATAAAATGATTAATGAAGAAAGGTAACCATTTTATGCCCGCTCGGTGTCCGAATGACCCGCTAGGTAGACGAATAGTCTGCTCGGTGAACTAATGACTCGCTCGGTGCACAAATGGCCTGCTCGGTGGACGAATGACCCGCTCGGTGAACGAGTGACATTGTTTGTATAATAACCGGCGATTAGTATTGAAATGGGGATGTACAAGTCACTGATATTGGAGATTAAGTGGTTATAGTTTTAGTTTTGTTCGCTGGAGATTCCCCAAAGTTAACAATCAGGTGATTGTTTTACGCCACCGAAGCAAATGATATAACATGATGTGTCATTATGTGTGTGTGTGTGTGTGTTGAATGTGGAACGTATCCTGCATTCTAATCTATTTATAAGTGGGATGGACCGGCTGTGATGCCCCGTACAAAACCATCGTGTACGAATCATCAACAACAGGATCATTACTAGGTCAAATACTATATGTTGTTTCAAAATAAGTTTGCATTCATAAAATGAAGTGACGTTTTAACCAACGTCAAATGTTTAACAACAAAAACTATGCTTCTACGAATAGAAAGCAATAATAGTACGTGACTCATAGGTCGTTACAAATACATCGTTTCAAAAGTAATATAGTTTGAATGCAAAATAAACGTTTCATGCGGTGACATCTCTAATAAGCGTTGCGGGTGTCTACAAAGCATGACTAGTACAGCGGAAGCAAGCAAGCCTTAAGCACCTGAGAAAAACATGCTTAAAAACGTCAACCCAAAGGTTGGTGAGCTATAGTTTAAGTATAACAGTAATGTAAGGCAGGCCATGAGATTTCAGTGCTTCAACAGCGTTTCAAAACAGTACGAAAAGTATATGTATAACCGTGGGCACTTGGTAACTAACTTAACGTAAATAACACCCCCTAAAAGTACACTTGGCGAGTGCGTAAGTTTACGAAGTATTAAACACCCATTAAATGCTAGCGCTACTAGCCCGAGTGGGGATGTCAAACCCTATGGATCCATATCTAAAATTCGCGTTCACCGGTTCAAAGACCAATGACTAAACGTTACCGAGCTAAGGGGAAAGTTTATGCCGTTGTATAACCCACACATATATAAAGTTTAAGTACTCGTGCCTAGTATGTAAAACGTAAAATGCGCATATATTCTCAGTTCCCAAAATAGTTAAAGTAAAAAGGGATGCTATAACTCACAGTAGAAAGTAGTAAAAGTCGATACGCGAGAAAAGTAAGCAAGTGGTTGGTCCGAAAGGTCCTCAACCTAAGTCAAAAGTTACTAAGTCAGTAAATCGTTCCCAAAGGTTTAAATGTATGTAAATTAGGTCTTAAGTACCATCATCATTCATCATTAAACAAAAAGTGTAAAGTAAGTTTTAAGTCAAGACTAGGGTTTGAAACAAGGGCTGATTTCGCTCAGTCTCCACGACCTCTGTACAAACTGAAATGGGGTGAGACCAGTGGTCATGGTTCCGTATATGAGTCCCCTAGGTACTGACCAATTTCCAGAACCAAATTCGTCTTCGTTTGACCGTGGTGACGGTTTAAGTGCGAGTAGGTCAGAAATTTCTGCACAACGTTAATAGGGTGTAGTGACTTTCGGGAGGCCATGGATCCTAAACCGTAACTTGGATTAAGACGAGGTCTAAACGGAAAATCATCTACTCGAACCGAGCTAACTGAAACTTAACTTTCCAGTAGCCCAGGTAGTCTGATCAGCTCCAGAAACAGTAAGTAAAGGTGTTCCGGTGGGTTCTTGGTGCTTGATGCGCTTCACGGTTCTCATCCTTGATGCGTATAGCCTCAAGTGTACAACTCGTTGATGGGTTTGCATCATCTTAACCAAGGTTTGACCATCATAACACTAGTGTAAATCTAAGATATGTAGCATAACTCACTTAAGAGTTGTATGTAGTTTGATGAACCAAAGTTACATCAAGATCTTAGATCCGACACATACATGAGTTCTAATAATAATAATAATAAGCTATAAACTTGAAAGTAACTAAATAAACAAGATCTTAAGTTGTAGAACATAGTTCTTAGTTAGATCTTGAAGATCCTAGACCCAAAAGTCTAGATCTAAAGTTCTTAAGTTAAACCCTAAGTTATATAACTTGGATCTTAACTTTAATGAAACCATAAGTTATGAAACTTAGATTTTCAACTTGTAACATGTATATAAGCTTATAAGCTCTTGTTTACAACAAATTTAGAAGACCATAAGCTATAGAAACTTAGATCCAACACAAGTGTATGAAGTTATAACTAGAAAGTTATACTTCCATGTTCTTGAACTTATAAAGTTAACTTTTAGTTTCAAGAAATATGAGATCAAGATTAACTAGTAATACTTGACTAAATTAACAACATCACAACTTTAAAGTACTTACAAAAGAAAGAAATAAACTAAAGTACAAGTATTATGTTCATGTTTGTTTCATACTTAAGAAGATTAAAATCAAAGTTTGGATCTTAGGATTTAAGTCTACAAAACATGAACACAAGTATGATTATGAAACTTATGAACTTTAAATCTTTAAAACATTTAAGTGTAGAACCATAAACTAGAAAGTTTAGATTCTTGTTCTTGGTTCTTCATCAAAGAAAAGATGGAAGTAACCAAGATTACATGAAGATACAAGTTATAGAACTTGATCTTTAACAACAACAAACAACTACAAGTAATTAAACAACAACAAAGAACAAGTAATGATGATGATGTGTTTATGATTCGGTTTTTAAAGAAAAGAAAGAAGAAGAAATAGTTCATGTTACTTACAATATTTGAGAGAAAAGAAATGAGAGACAGTTGAGAGAAAAGTGGTGTATGTATGTGTATGTAAAGAATGAAGTAATACTAGCTAATAAGTAACAAAAAAAAATAAAAATTTGAACTCCCTCCTAGCCCTTCTTGGCCGATGGTTTGAATCAAAAAAAGGAAGGAATCAAATGCACTTTCATATGTGGGTGAATGGTGTGAGCTAGAAGTGGTATTAAAGTAAATTGGTATGGGAAAGTGGTGTAAGTGTGCCTGTAACTAGTCTCCTTACTAAGCTAATTAATCTAGTTGTATCTTAATGAGATACTTGCATAATAATGGGCTAATTAGTCTATTAAGAAAGTAGGGTGGGCTTCCAAGTCCATGTTTATTAATAAAAGGCCCAAGTCCAAGTATGTAGCAATTAATCAAATCAAGCCCAAGTAATTAACTAGTAACATTAGTTAATTAAGAATGATTAATAATAAATAATCATGAATGTAAATAATATTCGAAATATTATTCGTGTAAAGTACGTGTGTCACAAAGACAAGTCGGGCCATGAAAAGTTAAATACGGTAACAAGTAACACGTATAAGAACACGTTTATTAAAACGCAAGCATTAATAATAAATTATTAATAATTAAACGTTGTAAAATCCAGGGTCGTTACATTACCCACCTGTTAAAGGAAATTTCGTTCCGAAATTTTAAGCTTAGGTAGATGGAGGAGTCATGAAAAGGTGAGGATACTTCTGCATCATTTGATACTCTTGCTCCCAGGTAAACTCAGGTCCTCGTTTGGCATTCCATCGTACTCGAATGATCAGAATCTTGTTGTGTTTTAAAGTTTTGACCTCACGGTCCATAATTTCAACAGGCTCTTCCACGAAGTGGAGTTTGTCATCAATCATAAGTTCCTCCAATGGTATTGACATGTTCCGGTTCAGCAAGACACTTCTTCAAATTCGATACATGAAAGGTAGGATGAACTGAGCTCAATTGAGTTGGAAGATCCAAAAGATAAGCAACGGGTTCAACACGCTCCAAGATTTCAAAAGGACCAATGTATCGCGGGTTGAGCTTCCCACGTTTTCCAAAACGGATCACACCTTTCCAAGGCGCGACCTTCAACATTACACGGTCACCCACATTGAATTCAAAGTCTTTACGCTTAAGGTCGGCATAACTCTTTTGGCGATCACGAGCCGTCTTAAGCCTCGCTTGAATTTGGACAATCTTCTCAGTTGTTTCATGGACTATCTCGGGTCCGGTGATTTGCGTTTCGCCTACTTCGGCCCAACAAATAGGAGATCGGCACTTGCGGCCATACAACGCTTCAAAAGGTACAACATTAATACTCGAATGATAACTGTTGTTGTAAGAGAACTTGGCTAGCGGCAAATGCCTTTCCCAAGCCTTTCCGAAATCAATGGCACATGCACGCAACATGTCTTCCAAAGTATGAATCGTGCATTCGCTTTGTCCGTCGGTCTGCGGATGATACGCAGTACTCATGTCGAGACGGGTTCCCAAGGCTTCTTGCAAAGAACGCCAAAATCTGGAAGCAAAACGGGGATCGCGATCTGAGATGATCGATAACGGCACACCATGACGAGATACAACTTCTTTTATGTATAGTTGAGCGAGTCTCTTCATCGTATCCGTTTCCTTCATGGCTAAAAAGTGTGTAGATTTGGTAAGACGGTCAACGATAACCCAGATGGTATCGTATCCGCCCACCGTCTTTGGTAACTTCGTAATGAAATCCATTGTTATCCTTTCCCACTTCTATTGCGGGATTTCCGGTTGTTGAAGTAACCCAGAAGGCCTCTAATGTGCGGCCTTAACTTTCGAACAAGTCAAACACTTTCCAACATAAGTTGCAACGTCCTTCTTAAGATTAGGCCACCAATACTGTTCCTTAAGATCGTGGTACATTTTGCCTGCTCCGGGATTAATCGAATATATCGACTTGTGGGCTTCATCTAGTATAAGGCTCCGTAGGTCTCCGTCACGAGGTACCCAAATCCTTCCGGCATAGCATCGGAGTCCAGTTTCCTTAACTTCAAATCAAGAAACGAGAATGTTCAAGTATTCATGAGATATATTCTCCTCCTTGAGTGCCTCATCTTGGGCTATTCGGATCTGGCTATTGAGGTTCGAATTAATGGTGATGTTCAGAGCCCGAAGACGAAGAGGTGCCATCCTCTCCTTTCGGCTCAAAGCGTCAGCTACAACATTGGCCTTGCCAGGATGATAACGAAGTTCACAATCATAGTCGTTCAGCATCTTGATCCATCGACGCTGTCTCATATTCAGTTGCTTCTGATCAAAGATGTGTTGGAGGCTTTTATGATCAGTCAAAATAGTGCTCTTAGTTCCATAAAGATAGTGTCTCCACAGTTTTAATGCAAAGACAACGGCTCCAAGCTCGAGATCGTGCGTTATGTAATTTCGCTCGTGAATCTTCAGTTGTCGGGAGGCGTAAGCGATAACCTTTGTACGTTGCATCAGTACACAACCAAAACCACTTTTTGAAGCATCGCAATAAATGACGAAATCGTCACTGCCTTCAGGAAGTGATAAGATAGGTGCAGTGGTTAACTTCTTTTTCAAGGTTTGAAATGCTGATTCCTGTTCGGGTTCCCAAATGAACTTCTTCCCTTTGTGCGTCAGCGCGGTCAAAGGCGCAATCAGAGAGAAACCTTCAATAAATCTTCGGTAGTAACCGGCGAGACCTAAAAATTGGCGGATATGAGTTGGAGTAGTGGGGGTTTCCCACTTGCTGATAGCTTCGATCTTTGCGGGATCAACTTTGATACCTTGATCACTCACAATGTGACCCAGAAATTTGACTTCCTTCAACCAAAACTCACACTTGGAGAATTTTGCATAAAGTTTCTCTTGTCTCAAGAGTTCCAACACTAGACGAAGATGTTGCTCATGTTCTTCTTCGCTTTTGGAGTAGATGAGGATATCATCTATGAAGACGATAACGAACTTATCCAGGTATGGCTTACAGACATGATTCATGAGGTCCATGAATACGGCAGGTGCGTTGGTTAAACCAAATGGCATCACGAGAAACTCATAATGGCCATAACGAGTTCTGAATGCAGTCTTCATCACGTCGCTCTCTTTCACCCTCAACTGATGATAATCGGATCGCAAATCAATCTTAGAGTAAATGCTTGATCCTTGCAACTGGTTGAAAAGATCGCCAATTTTTTGAGTTCACGGTAGTCGATACACATGCGAAAGGATTCGTCATTCTTCTTCACAAATAAAACAGGTGCGCCCCAAGGCGAGAAACTTGGTTGGATAAATCCACGGTCTAGCAGTTCTTGTAATTGGCTCTGCAACTCTTGCATTTCGAAAGGTGCGAGTCGATAGGGTGCACGAGCTACAGGTGCAGCTCCTGGCACTAAATCGATCTGAAACTCTACTGCTCTCGGTGGCGGTAATCCAGGAAATTCTTCTGGAAAGACGTCGAGAAATTCGTTCACAATTCTTACATCATCCACGCTCCTCACCTCAGTTTCTCTTGTTTTCGCATGTGCCAAAACAGCTAGACGTCCTTGTGCCAAAACAGCAAGACGTCCTTTCTTCATGATCTTTTGCGCTTTCATGCAACTAATGAGATTCAGTCTCGAGCTACATCTCTCTCCGTAAATGATCAGTGGATCACCATCTCCGTGTGGTATATGAAGAGCTTTATCTCCACAGATAATGTCAGCCCTTATCTTGGTCAACCAGTCCATACCGACAATAACATCAAAGCTTCTCAACTTAATGGGTATCAAGTCAGTCTCGAAATCCACACCAGCTATGTTGATAATAGCTCCTCGGCTAACTTGGTCAACTTTCTCAAGTTTTCCATTAGCTACCTCTACAAGCATACTCTCCTTTAAAGGAACTAACGACCAATTTATCTTAGAGCAAAAGTGTCTACATACATAACTTCTATCGGCACCAGTATCAAATAGGACAGAAGCTAATAGATTGTTGATAGTGAAAATACCTGTGACCAAGTCGGGGTTTTCACGGGCATCCCTTGCGTTTACATTGAAAGTTCTGCCACGCGGTGGTCCGCCGTCCTTTCGCCTGTTGGGACACTCATTTCTGAAGTGGCCCGTCTGTCCGCATTCATAGCACTTTCTCGGTCCAGTAGGGTTTGCCTTCACATTCAGGGTGGTGATCTTGCAGTCTTTGCCAATATGCCCAGTCCTTTTACATTTTTCGCAGACCACGTTACAGTACCCAGTGTGATGCTTGTAGCATCTCTTATACTACGGCAGACTACCCTTGTAGTTAGAGTTCGAGCTAGTGTTCGGATTGGGGTTGTTTCCCTTGAAACGTTCATGTCGTTTAGCCAGGTTTTGATCATAGACTTTCCCCTTATTGTTGTCCCACTTACGCTTCTCGCTACTACCCGATTCGAATTTAGCCTTTTCCGGTTCATCGCTGATAATTTGGTTCATTAAGGTGTGCACCATGCGCATTGCTTCCGGGACATCAGCTGGCTTAGAAGAGGTGACATTTCCCTTAATGGTCTTAGGAAGTCCCCACAAGTACCTTTCCATACGCTTAAACTCCGGGGTAACCATGGTAGGACACATCAGGGCTAATTCCAGATACCTACGGTTGTAACCATCGAGATCGTTTCCTACCACTTTCAGTCCCCAAAACTCAGTTTCCATCTTCTGTATCTCCGTCCGAGGGCAATATTCCTCAATCATGGCCTTTTTGATTCCTCCCATGGGGTAGCATACGCCTCATCAATACCCTTTACTTGAGCCAGTGTGTTCCACCAGGTTAGTACGCCGTCTGACAGCGTACAAGAGGCATACTTTGTTTTGTTCGTCTCTGAGCAGTTGCTTACACGGAACACCAATTCTAATTTCTCAAACCACCTAGTGAGACCAACTGGCCCCTCAGTACTACTAAAGTTGTGGGGCTTGCAGCTTTGAAACTCTTTGTATGTGCACCCGTTACGAATGGGCTGGTTAACTGGTGGGGCTTGGGGGTTCATTTTCGCTAAAGCTGCGACTATTCGTTCAGTGATCATTTCTTCGATCTGTGCTGCTGTGGGCGTAGATCTTCCGTTGGCCATTGATGTTCTAAACAAAAATTTTGACTCAAGTCAAAATCCAGTATTCAATTATAATAATACAGTATATGGTAACGAACATGGAATCAACACAACACATGTTAATTAAGTAAAGCAAATAGATTCAGATACCACAAAATCATCATATAGTAATGTAAATAGAACACCGTGCAAGAATTAAACAACACAAAGTTCCATTCATTAATAATAAGTTGCATACATCCGCATAGGTTCGTACAGTACATAAGTAATACATGAAACTACAAACGGGATTACATAAAGAAATCTACTACAAATGTCCTACGGTGACGGTGGGTGAAGGATGTCCATTATGTGGGACATCTGGTCCTCGAGTTCAGTTACCCGAGCACGGAGGATATCCACCTCCCTCGTCAGTTCCTCGACAAAGGGAGATGGTGGGGCAGGCGGTGCAGTCGGTACAGGTGGTGCTGGTGGTGCAGACGGTCCAGCACCAGAAGTAGATGGTGCATAACGGTAAGGCTTACGTATGAATAGATCAGCAGGATACGGCACAAGCCGATTACGGGCCGTAACTCTAACCTTTAGTCCATGTGCGTTAACGAACGACCTACTTTCGTTAACCCCTGGAATAACGGTACCGTCGAAACGATACCGCTTCTTCAGCGGGGTGGAGGGTGGCTGAACGGGTGCCTCGTCAGGGTCCTCATCGGAATCCTCGTCGCTGGAGTCTTCGGAGGATGAGTCGTCGGATGATGAGTCGGCAGATGATGGGTCATCTGAATCGGCTGGGGGTGGCTGCACGGGTGGCTCTGCTCGGTCGGCTATCATCAGTCGGTATCTGAAAGGCGGGATCAGCACGAGACATCCATCGGGAAGGCGTCGGCACCAATGGTTATGTTCATTGCGGAGCGGACCTTCCCCATGTTCCCCAGGAATCACAGCACCACCGGAATGGTGCTGTGGCTTCGAGGGTCCTGGGCCATGTGGAGCTGGAATCTCGTGTAGGTCCTCGGCTCCGTCTGAGGTGATCACTGGGTCGGGTGCATGGCTACTGGCTCCAGAGGACGAAGCACCAGAGTCACTGGAGGGTGTCGACGACGGGATCGAGTCGGCAACAATGGTAGGTGAGGTGGCCGATGAATCTGAATCGCTCTCTAAAATGATAACGGGCGGGACATCCGACATCTGAACAAGGAAAAATAACTTTTTCCATGTCAGTAAGTCATAAAGCAAGCACGTATTAGGCAAAGTAACTATGACAGTCTAGATCATCTATAGCAGTAAGTAGCATGGCAATAACGAAAAGTATCATGCAATCAAAAACAGATAATAGCATGCAGTAGTGAAATCATGTAGTATTATACGGCATATAGCAGTAAAAGTAAGCAGCAGCATGCAGTAAGTTTCGCAGAAACAAGTAAACTAGCAAGTTGTAGATTAGTCCTATTAGTGAATCCTACACGGTCGGGTCTTGACTCAAAAATGTAACCTAATTCCCTACAACCAATGCTCTGATACCAAATGTGATGCCCCATACAAAACCATCGTGTACGAATCATCAACAACAGGATCATTACAAGGTCAAATACTATATGCTGTTTCAAAATAAGTTTGCATTCATAAAATGAAGTGACGTTTTAACCAACGTCAAATGTTTAACAACTAAAAGTATGCATCTACGAATAGAAAGCAATAATAGTACGTGATCCATAGTTCATTACAAATACATCGTTTCAAAAGTAATATAGTTTGAATGAAAAATAAACGTTTCATGCGGTGACATCTCTAATAAGCGTAGCGGGTGTCTACAAAGCATGACTAGTACAGCGGAAGCAAGCAAACCTTAAGCACCTGAGAAAAACACACTTAAAAATGTCAACACAAAGGTTGGTGAGCTATAGTTTAAGTATAACAGTAATGTAAGGTAGGCCACGAGATTTCAGTGCTTCAACAGCGTTTCAAAATAGTATGAAAAGTATATGTATAACCGTGGGCACTTGGTAACTAACTTAACGTAAATAAAACCCCCTAAAAGTACACTTGGCGAGTGCGTAAGTTTACGAAGTATTAAACACCCGTTAAATGCTAGCGCTACTAGCCTGAGTGGGGATGTCAAACCCTATGGATCCATATCTAAGATTCGCGTTCACCGGTTCAAAGACCAATGACGAAACGTTACCGAGCTAAGGGGAAAGTTTATGCCGTTGTATAACCCACAAATATATAAAGTTTAAGTACTCGTGCCTAGTATGTAAAACGAAAAATGCGCATGTATTCTCAGTTCCCAAAATAGTTAAAGTAAAAAGGGATGCTATAACTCACAGTGGAAAGTAGTAAAAGTCGATACGCTGGAAAAGTAAGCAAATGGTTGGTCCGAAAGGTCCTCAACCTAAGTCAAAAGTTACTAAGTCAGTAAATCATTCCCAAAGGTTTAAATGTATGTAAATTAGGTCTTAAGTACCATCATCATTCATCATTAAACAAAAAGTGTAAAGTAAGTTTTAAGTCAAGACTAGGGTTTGAAACAAGGGCTGATTTCACTCAGTCGCCACGACCTCTATACAAACTGAAATGGGGTGAGACCAGTGGCCATGGCTCTGTATATGAGTCCCCTAAGTACTGACGAATTTCCAGAACCAAACTCATCTTCTTTTTACCGTGGTGACGGTTTAAGTGCGAGTAGGTCAGAAATTTCAGCACAACGTTAATAGGGTGTAGTGACTTTCGGGAGGCCATAGATCCTAAACCGTAACTCAGATTAAGACGAGGTCTAAACGGAAAATCATCTACTCGAACCGAACTAAATGAAACACAACTTTACAGTAGCCCAGGTAGTCTGATAAGTTCCTGAAACAGTAAGTAAAGGTGTTCTGGTGGGTTCTTGGTGCTTGATGCGCATCACGGTTCTCATCCTTGATGCGTATAGGCTCAAGTGTACAACTCGTTGATGGTTTTGCATCATATTAACCAAGGTTTGACCATAATAACACTAGTGTAAGTCTAAGATATGCAGCACAACTCACTTAAGAGTTGTATGTAGTTTGATGAACCAAAGTTACATCAAGATCTTAGATCCGACACATACATGAGTTCTAATAATAATAATAAGCTATAAACTTGAAAGTAACTAAATAAACAAGATCTTAAGTTGTAGAACATAGTTCTTAGTTAGATCTTGAAGATCCTAGACCCAAAAGTCTAGATCTAAAGTTCTTAAGTTAAACCCTAATTTATATAACTTGGATCTTAACCTTAATGAAACCATAAGTTATAAAACTTAGATTTTCAACTTGTAACATGTATATAAGCTTATAAGCTCTTGTTTACAACAAATTTAGAAGACCATAAGCTATAGAAACTTAGATCCAACACAAGTGTATGAAGTTATAACTAGAAAGTTATACTTCCATGTTCTTGAACTTATAAAGTTAACTTTTAGTTTCAAGAAATATGAGATCAAGATTAACTAGTAATACTTGACCAAATTAACAACATCACAACTTTAAAGTACTTACAAAAGAAAGAAATAAACTAAAGTACAAGTATTATGTTCATGTTTGTTTCATACTTAGGAAGATTCAAATCAAAGTTTGGATCTTAGGATTTAAGTCTACAAAACATGAACACAAGTATGATTATGAAACTTATGAACTTTAAATCTTTAAAACATTTAAGTGTAGAACCATAAACTAGAAAGTTTAGATTCTTGTTCTTGGTTCTTCATCAAAGAAAAGATGGAAGTAACCAAGATTACATGAAGATACAAGTTATAGAACTTGATCTTTAACAACAACAAACAACTACAAGTAATTAAACAACAACAAAGAACAAGTAATGATGATGATGATGTGTTTATGATTCGGTTTTTAAAGAAAAGAAAGAAGAAGAAATAGTTCATGTTACTTACAATATTTGAGAGAAAAGAAATGAGAGACAGTTGAGAGAAAAGTGGTGTATGTATGTGTATGTAAAGAATGAAGTAATACTAGCTAATAAGTAACAAAAAAAATAAAAATTTCAGCTCCCTCCTAGCCCTTCTTGGCCGACGGTTTGAATCAAAAAAAGGAAGGAATCAAATGCACTTTTATATGTGGGAGAATGGTGTGAGCTAGAAGTGGTATTAAAGTAAATTGGTATGGGAAAGTGGTGTAAGTGTGCCTGTAACTAGTCTCCTTACTAAGCTAATTAATCTAGTTGTATCTTAATGAGATACTTGCATAATAATGGGCTAATTAGTCTATTAAGAAAGTAGGGTGGGCTTCCAAGTCCATGTTTATTAATAAAAGGCCCAAGTCCAAGTATGTAGCAATTAATCAAATCAAGCCCAAGTAATTAACCAGTAACATTAGTTAATTAAGAATGATTAATAATAAATAATCATGAATGTAAATAATATTCGAAATATTATTCGTGTAAAGTACGTGTGTCACAAAGACAATTCGGGCCATGAAAAGTTAAATACGGTAACAAGTAACACGTATAAGAACACGTTTATTAAAACGCAAGCATTAATAATAAATTATTAATAATTAAACGTTGGAAAATCCAGGGTCGTTACACCAACTTTCTATACCAGCTTGCTAGTTCTCAATGGTTTTGGAATACTAGTTGACCTTTCCCTTTTAGTAAACATGTAGAGGAAAGTGAGCTTTTCCCTTTCCTTTGTTGTACAGGCGTGTAGTCGAGCTACGAATAGTTTTGCTAGATTGACTTTGTAATTGACAGAGGTTTTATGGGCTCTAAGATCACTATTCTTTCTCTGATTTCAGGACCTCGTTCATTGTAGCTCGAATTTTCCTTCGTGTCATATATTGTGGCCAAATCCTCCGAAGCAAACTGCGAAGCTGGTAAACGGGCCGGAGGTGGGGTACACTATCAAGCCCCCCAGTTTAATTTTACGAAGCATTAGTATCTATATTCAAGCTGATGAAGTTCCCTGCAGACGAAGTTCCCTGTGCAAAGGTGGTAGCGCTAGATACTGGGGTGGTTGGGGAGGCATTCCTTCAGGGCGAAGGTGAAGGTCGTGAGCCCTGTGAACCAGCAGGACTGCTACTGTGGCTAGGGCTATTGCGCGCAGATTTAGTTGTTGGGTAGATTTGTATGAATCCCGTACTTGGGGTGCTCGAGGCCCATGGTATCGGCCTAATCGCTTCGAGGGTCTTGAAAGACGACGCGGGTGCACCAGGGGGCGGCATCTGGGCGCCCCTTGGTTGCACGCTGTTAGAAGTTCCCGCTGATCCCTTGATGGCTGGCTTAGATCTTGTAGGCGAGGTAGCTCGCGCTTGTGTAGGCTTAGGTATCTCTTGTTTGCTAGTCATTTCAACACCTGTTACTGTATCAAAAAGAAACAAGCGAGTTGTTAGCGGACATACAGAAAAAAGATCAAATCGAAATCTTTTAACTTGTGTGTCCCACGGATGGTGCCAAATGATCAAGCATAGAATGATCGGGTCAGGTTCGGTCCATGCTTGACATCAATAGAGGGGGATTTAAGGGTCAATTGGGTTTAACTCTCTGGTCCGGAATACCGTGAATAACCCCCTGCGAGATGAGGATCTCAGCGGGGGTGGGTAAACATAGACCCACCATCGGCGGGTAGTCCAGTCAGTGATGGCTCGCTCTGGGTTGTAGGGTTTGTGATCATAGAACGTTACCTGTATATCAAGAATGTCTAGTGGAATGCTTTAAGTCCTGTAGCGCGGGTACAATTGCGTTATGCGCTATTGTTCTTTTGAGCATATATGTGTAAAAGTGAATTCCGGAGATCCTCTATGTTGTGGATGAAGTCCTGTATTTATTGGGTAATCTTTCTTGTCTTCTATCGCCACGTAATAAGGTTAAAAGGATCGTGGCTTGCCAATAGTACATCTTCGAGCAAGCTGGTCCGACAAAATCAAAAAGTGTTCTTGCCGGACCTGACCTTTTGTCTGCTAGGTGTCCTCTGTCAGCTACAGCATCGCCTGACATGTGGATGTTGCCAATGCGCGCGGGTGGGGTTTGCACCATGGTTGTGAATATAACGCTATATGCCTTAGCGAGCACATTTTAAAACCTTATGGCGATGTTGTTTGATGCGCTAAATGAGCTAATCTGGTATGCGTATCATTACAAAACATCAGTTATGGATGGAAAAACTCAGATGTGAATGGATGGATAAATGTCCCATTTGGAGCACTAAAGGATGCATTTAAGGAGTTAACTTGTGATGATTCCTGCATTTGGACGCCTAAATGTTGTAGTTGTGGTGATACTTGGTGAAACATACGATTAGGCTGCGAAGGATAGTGTGACTGTTGCATTTGATAACTCGGACGAAGCCCATCAAATTGAAACGGAAAGTTAGCATACCCAACATGATTATATCTATTTTGTAAATGGCATACATTTTGATTACCCTGCAATCAAAATAATACATGTTGTAAATTACCTCATTCTCATTATCTGAACAATATGAATATAATATTAATACACTTTGGCTTACTGGTTTTGAGATTTACGTGATTACAAACTTACCTCATTCTCATTCTTTGAATGTTGTCTCTTTGGTTCACTATTATCAACTCCACAAACACCTTTTTCATGATAAGAAGCTTGAAAATTCTGTAAATGTATTTTTGAGTATAAAAAGAAAGGAAGACATATATAAGCAAATTTTTTTAAGTGAACTCAATATACAGTAGATAGAATACCTTCTTTTGTTTCTGCATTTTTGTAAAGAGAACCTCAGACTTAGACTTGAGTCTATTACTTGGTGGACCGATGACATGAAACTGTAGCATACTTTTTTTCCTCATCTGCATAATCCTTTTGGGAAGATCTTTTACACACTCCGAATTCCATTTTCTTTCCGTAGTTTGCATAAAACCTAGTGATTTCATCAACTGTGTCAAATACCATGTCGATTGACGGTTCTTCAATATTTACATCACATGGCACAGTCTTGTCACAATCTTCTGGAGCATGTACATCTTCGTGATGAACACTCTTGTCTATATTTTCTTTAGCTTGTACATCTTCTGAATATTCGTCTTCATTTACGTTTTTCTTCCAATTATTATCATTTTCTTTGTTACTAAATTGATACCTGCAGGCAACAATGTTTAAATTTATAATCAATATAATGCAAACCATGTATACTTACTTACATAAATATTGCAATTATTACATAAATATTGCAATTATTCTAACGTTAGTACTTTAGATCATTAACATATTACTATATAGAGATATATATGGCTTACTCGTTTTCTTCATCGTGAGATTCTTGTGTCTCCGATGATAACTCGTCATCATGTAAAGGAGAAGAAGTTTAAGATGATTGATCTGAATTTTGTAATTAAGAAGATAAAGATGAAGATTGTTTCATATTTACGTAGAAGATCAAATAAAATACCAGCAGCAGCGATTATTATGTTTTAGTCTTGAAGAAGAAGAAGGATATTACGGAGTATTAGAGATCGTACAAAACAAGAAAAAATCAGTGTGATACGTTTATCTTATTTAGTTAAATTATTTATGTTACCCTAGTGGGTTATAGAGGGTTGACATGGAATGCCACCTCATATGTACATATCAGTTTGTAGAATTGTTTTTGTATAGTTTTTGTCTGCATAGAATTTCTCTTAATATATATTGGGTACTTCTTTTTCCACTCTTTTAGTTTTAAGAATATTATAGTTGAATATATATATATATATATATATATATATATATATATATATATATATATATATATATATATATATATATATATATATATATAAGTGAGAACTTTTTTATTGTGAGAACTCTAAGAACTCAAAAAACACTCAATATACACTGAAATTCGAGCAAAAAATGTGCACAGGCGAGAAAAAAACAAATTCGAGCAAAAATTAAAAACACGGACGAACAAAAAAATTCATAGTCGAGCAAAAAAAAAAATTTGTTCGAATTTCAAAATGTTGAACACATTTTTGTTCGAATATCAGCATTTTTTTCGAATATCAGCATTTTTGTTCGACTACCCGTGTGTTCTACATTTTTTTGTACGACTATCAAAAATGTAGAACACAAAATTTTTCGCCCGCCTTTTTTTTGTTTGAATATCACTTTTTTTGTTCGCCCATGTCCATTTTTTGCTCGAATTGCTTTTTTTTCGCCCGTGTCCCATTTTTGCTCGAATTTCTTTTTTTTGCTCGAATTTCAGTGTATTTTTGAGTTCTCAGAGTTCTCACACAAAAAAAAGTTCTCATGATCCCTCTACTATATATATATATTGAAACTTTAAAATAACAAAGGCTTTTTAGTTCGCTTATAGTGCGCTTAATAAAACTGATTGATTTAGCATTGAATGATTCATAATCTTAATGACTAAAAGGTTATGAATAAATTTGATTCTGAATTTGTAACAGACTGAAACCAGGGTTGCAAGTAAGATTACTTAGTTACCCTTAGGTTTATATTTGTTGTTAAAATATGTTTTTATTTAATAATATGTTTATTATTAATTGAATCTGTGGTTAAGACCAGTTTTTGACAAGGGACACAGAAATGGTTCGTTTGTTGAATTTGTACTCCGTTAGGGTTGCCAAATTAAGTACGAAATATATTAGATAACTGGTAAATACCCGTGTGTAATGGGGTATTATATTTTTACACAATAATAGTGTATGTATCTGCTTCTTTCATCCATTTTCTTGAACATTCCCAAACAAGAACGTACCTAAACTTCATACCCTTCACAAACCCTAATTGATCTAAGTAAGAAATTGAATCAAGAAGCTTTAGGAACTGAATCATATCATCCTTGTAAGCATTTATCCAGGTTAGCATGCTTGAATTCGTGGTTTAATTCTTAAGAATTAGGTTTTGGGTGTAAAATGGGTTTTATATATTTTTAAGCTTGAATCTTCATGATTTGTGTTAGTTATGCTTAATTGATGTTAGAAACAGTTGCTACTACTGTTCTGCATCACTCGCACGAGTGAGCCTTCACTAGTACGGTTGAGGTGTTCAACCGTGTGATGAACCGTGCGAGTGAGTGGTTAAGGAGAACTATTGTTTTGGTTAAGATGATACGTACGGTTGAGATATGACTTGTGCGAGTCACTGGTCACTAGTATGGCAAATCGTACGGATCAGATGATTCATTGATAGATGATCTGTCATAGACCAAACGTACGAGTGAGTTGTCAACCGCACGGTTGAGTGTTCTCAAACGTGCGAGTGAGGTTGTTACTCGTACGATTGGCAGACCAGTTTTATGTGTTTAAGTGTCGATCTATAGCGTTGTTGTCTTGTTGTTGATTTAATATCAAGACATGATTACTGACTGTGTTATGCCTATTCTCAGGTAGAAAAGAGAAAGTGAAGACGCAGAAACATTAGACCTCTGAGAATCTTTAGTTGCTGGTAATTGGTGAGTGGGTCTATCTTCGGATAGAGTTTAAGTAGCAAATCATGCTACTGTGGATTACTCTGATTACCTTATGTAGCGTAATGATTGCCATGCTAGGTGGATAGTTGCATGATATGTGATCTATATATGTTGTATATGTGCACTGTGTTTGACACCAGCCATTCCTAGGGCGGTTGGGGACTTTCAACCATTCCTAGGGCAGTTGAAGTCCGTGTGAGGTCAACCATTCCAAGGGAGGTTGAGTCCAAGTCCTACAGTCTGTTAGTATAGCATAGAAGAGCGCATGTGTTGCGTTTGGATAGTTATGCAGAGACTGGTAGGAAGGACTATCGGTTGATCCAGCCCGATCAGCTAGGTTCGTGTGCCTGTACAAGCTGCCGATCCTCATATTGTCGTTGTTTGTATGCTTGATGGTTGTAAGCGTGTTAGTTGACTGTTGTATGATGGATTGCTTAAGCTTAATCTGTAGATAGATTCCATTCACTTAGCGGTGCGCTAATCCCCACATTCCAAACCCTGCAGGTTTAGCTACTGCTAATGGGATCGGGCATTGATGTAGAAGACATGTTTGACTTGCAACTCTGATATGGACTTTTATAACCGTGTTTGTAATAACGTAGCATCGTTTGTTAAAGTAAACGTAATTAAGTGGTTTTTGTACTAATGTAATTAAGGTTGTGGTTTTACTAAATAAGACTTCCGCTGTATTATAAAAAAAAATGGACGGTGTTACAGAATTACAACAAACTATATGATAATAATTTTAAATTTTAAATAGACAATATAAAAGAGGTAAAATTAACTTATTAACGTTTTGTATGAATAAATAATTCAATATATATTTTTGATAATTGTTCAAGAATCAAGATATGATTTAAGTAGGATATTACAAAAAATTTAGGTGTTTAATATTTAAGAATGTGTTTCATTTTGTTATTATATACGTGTAGTTTAGAAGTGTAATTATATTACGTTGTTTTAAAATATATGTGGTTTATTTTCTATAAATATTACTCGTGGAACACTGCCTTATAAAATTTTGGAAATAGTGCATTTTGACCGGAGCAAGTTTTAATGGACACCTACTTTTACCTGAAGCCATACTCGTTGAAGTTCAACACGTTCGTTTTGGCACTTAGACCATTTGTAACGAGGAGGAGCGTGAGTTTTTATTTATTTATTTACTTTTTGCACTTTTTAATGATTAGGCAGCGTAGATTTTTGGTGTGAAATAATGGTAATGTGAGTTGTTACTGGAATGTTGATGTGACATTTATTTTTATTTTTTTTATTATATTAATATGTTTATTATTATATATATGTAAAATGTAAATTAATAATAACATTAATATTAATAATGTCAAACGGCTACTTTTTAAATCCCAACGACTATACTTTTTTCTACTATATATAATCCATTTCACCATCATCAAATCACACTTCTGATTTTCTACAACTTCTCAATTTTCAAAACACTCTCCCTATTGTTCAATATGAGTACGTTATCTGTTAAATTAGAGGTCAATTACGGTGGTGAATTTGATCGTGAAGTGAAGACTTATTCCGGCGGCTGGCAAACATCGTACGATATTGATGTGCGCCATTATGAGTTATCGAACTTTCTTGCGTTTCATAAGGAAAACGTGCATGTATATCACAAACAGTCATGGTATTTGAAACAATCCATCGTTCTGGCTACACTTCTTAAAGATGACGAAGATTAGTATTCTCTGGTAGGGCGTGATACATTATGAAACAATTAAGGTGTATATCGAATTCAAGGATGATAACGGTTTTTTATTAATAATGATGATGAATATGTACCTGGTTCTCAGTACGCTAGTGAGCGATGGGCGAGTGACTGAAGATTCTTGAACTGAACATAGTCGTTAATATTATGGTTGTTTAATTAATGTATTTTTTAGGAATTAACTTGTTGTTTTAATATGATAATGTAATCGTTTTATTAATTAATGTAATAAACGACTATATTTTATGGAATAACAATAAAAAAATAAAAACAAACATAAAAGTACATCAATGTAAATTCCTAAAGAAATAAAATTACATAATTTAAATTCTTAGAAAATAAAAGTACATCATTTTAATTTCTAAACAAAATAAGAAAATACATAATACATAAATTATTCATTAGCAGTACAGAAATAAGGTGATGAGTGTCAAATGTGCTCGATTAATTCTGCCTGCAACTGATTGTGAATGTTCCTATCTCTTATTTCATTAACCCTTGCATATCGATCCCTCAAATTCCTTTCTAATCAGCTTGGTCGGTTAATTGGGTTAACAATCATTCTTTCTTCTGTGCGTCCAATCACAAAACCGTTATCTTCTTGAATCATGTTTTGCAATACAATACAAGTATACATATGTCATCTAATTTTATTGAAGTCCAAAGATCTCGCCGGAATTTTTAACATTGCAAATCTACCCTGTAGTACTCCGAATGCACGTTCAATATCTTTCCTTGCACTTTCATGGAACTGTTTAACATTGAAAATCTACCATGTAATACTATTAAAGTTGGATATACCTTATATGCTTCGTAGAAATTAATGACGACTCATTCGATAACGTCGTTTAATTTTTTTGGGATAATTTGGTGATTTCGGATAATAATCATTGTATAACCTTTCTGCCGCTTCTTCACAATCTCTTTGAATATAAAGACGGGATCGAGGGATTCGTGAACTACTAGCCTCTTCCTCCACTACTTCTTCTGTTAATTTAGTGACAAATTGAACTATTTCTTCTTCATCTGAATCAGATTCAAGAAGAAACTCGAGTATTTTGTATGTTTTATTCATTGCAAAAATTAAATTAAATATATGTATGTAATTTGGAAAGAAAATTAGGATGATGAATTGTATGTGAAATGGAATTGTATCTGTAAATGTATATATGAGAGAAATAATATTGAGTTAAAATAATGCTCCTCTTACCTGAAAAAATGAAGCGACTTTTAAGATGACAACTTAAACTTCCATCTCAAGTTCTAGAGAAACAAGTAAATGATATAAAATACAAATTAGGAGTTAACAACACAATCTTTTTTTGTCAATGGAATGTTGGAAATTTAGTATAATCGTGATTTAATCTACACTTGTAAATGGGTAAGGAGGTACGGAGTGACACCTATTAAGTGATAGATTATCCGGACTCAAAAGTGATTTTTCATTATTTACTATCATCACTTAGTCTGCTCATAATTTTGACTACTTTTTTCGTGCTATGTTCTAGACAGCTTTGTGCTACATCATGACTTAGTCAATTTAAAATTTGACTAAGTGTTTCCTATTCTATGTCTTCTTATTTAGCAAAAGTTTTGGTGCCGAGACTAAGTGTTTGGTGCTACCTCTTAGAGGCAGCGCAAGTTGCGTTACCTCTCCTGATAGCATAAGAAGCTGCATGAAAAAGACTTGTAAAATTTTATGGTTTCTGAGGCAGCAACAGAAACACTTAGCACGAAATTTGAGATTTAACGTGCTATCTAAGTTTGAGTGATAGTTGTAAAATACGGAAGAATTATTCTCGTAACTAGTTTTGCTATATTAGTGGATATGATAATTCTTGTAACTGACTTGAGAATTATATTGGAAAAAATTATTATCGTAACCACTTTGAATATCATGGATGATATTTATGGAGAGTCATTGGCCAATTGATTATAATATATCCTCTTCCATAATTACGGATGCCTATAATACATAGACGATTATTCATGAGAGATATACAGAATACGAACATTAATACTCTTCTGCGAAAGAGGTGTTGTTTTCTACGAAAACAAGAACATAATCTCTGTCTTATTCCAAAGTGATATTTGTGTAACCCAGACAACTAGGGTCGAATAATTACTTTTGAAAAGTGATACACGATTCAGTGATATATCCGGCTTTCGATTATTTTTCCCTACATGAATAATTAAACATCTCCAACAATCAAAATCAATTATTTGCAATAATCGATGGCGGTTATTATAAAGCACATGACAAAGAATTTCCCCAAACTTGAGAAGTTTGAGGGAATTAAATTTCGCAAATAGAAGAAGATGCACTTCTTCGTGAGTAAAGTGTGGTGTACGTATTCAACACACCAATTTCTGATGATGGTGAGGATACCATTGTTGAACAGATATGGAAAAGGAGCAAGTGATAGAATGATGACTACTTCGTTCAAGGTTTAATCCTCAATTGTATGACTGATTTCTTTTTTGATATTTACTTAAATGTTGAATCTGCCAAAGAACTAATGTACTGTTTGGAAATCAAGTATATGTCTAATGATGCTTCTAGTAAAAAAGTTCCCTGTGAGTAATTTTAATAATTAAAAGATGGTCAAAATTGTACTAGTAATGGAACAATACAATGAGCTCATTCGTATACTTGGTCAAATCACACAACAAAAGATGCACATAGATGACTCTATTCAAGTCTTAAGCATCATTGATAAACTACCTCCCCTTTGAAAAGAATTTAAACATTTTTTGAAACATAAGAATGCCCCCTTAACTCTTCGTGAGTTGGACAGTCATCTGCGTATTGAAGAATCCCTTAGGTTGCAGGATAATGACAACCCAAAGAGTTACAAACTAAACATTCTTTGAAACATAGTTAGGTTTTAAAACCATCATTTCCGTTTCCACTTTATACCTAAATTACACTTTCAATATACTTTTAAACATTGTTATTACAATATTCAAAGTTATTTTTCAAGTCAATAACGATTGTACTACCTATTATTCAGATTATTAAAAAGTTTTCTATTTGACTTTTTTATATTCATCAATTATTCAAGGTATATTCGCGTTTTACTTGTTATTGTTTCAATTAAATAATATGTTTATTTGTGTTATTTACTGTTTCGATTCAATATGAGTAGCTAAATGTGATGACCCGGAAATTTTTGACCAAATTTAAACTTAATCTTTGTATGATTAACATTTTCGACACGATAAGCAAAGTCTGTAAACTAAATCTCAAAATTTTTGAACTACTTTCATATATTCAAATACCTTTCGGTTGTTCTTGACGATTCGCGAACAATTATATGTATATAGATACATATATATATACTATAACTTGAAAACGTAACAATGTATTAATTCTTTGATACCGTACATTAAACTTATTGGTTTAAATATTTATTTGAATATATATGATAAGTTGGAATATTAATTATATGAATAACTTGCGACGTATATTTAAAACGAGTTTATGAATGTTGAAAATATGTATTAACTTGGTCATAAAACGATTTGTTATTATATATATATTAACAAATAGCGAGACAATGATTTATAGAAGTAAATGACCAAAACACTCGAAAGTTTAAGATACACTTTGAATGATATAGTTTATTGATAATTTAAGACTATATTTTGACAAAGGTACGAGTCACAAAATGTAAATTGCGAGTTTTCTAAGCGTACGAAAATGCGTTCGAGAAACCAGAACCGGGACATAAGTCGAGTGACAACGTACGAGTCATCGGAATAAAAATTACAAGTCAACTATGCACGAGAATATAATATAATATATAATTAATTAATATAAATTATATATATTATATATTAATAAATAAATATGTCGACAAACAAGAAAACAAAAGTTTGTGAGCTGGATCAGAGGGCCATGCGATCGCATGGCCTTGAAGCACAAATCCCATGCGATCGCATGGGGTGCTTTTTCAGAAAAGGTTCTATAAATTGCACGATTTCAGTTCTGTTTTTCTCACACTCTTAATATTACTCCATAAGTATTTATTTATATTATTTATATTATTATTATTATTATTATTATTATTATTATTATTATTATTATTATTATTATTAATATTATTATTATTATTATTATTATTATTATTATTATTATTATTATTATTATTATTATTATTAAGATTAATATTATTATTAATCTTATTATTATTAGTATTATTAATTAGTATTATACAAAAAATACTACGACGAGGTCATAAGCGTGTCACTTTCAAAATGGGTTTTCAAACGGGATAGAGCTAAGGAAACTTTAGGTTATAGCTATGAAGGTTATGGGTAATGTTCGGGGGTATATTTGTGAATCAAACCTAGTGTTTATCATCTCCGTTGCGTCTACGTACTTTCCTACAATATTGAATCTCAATATTGATACGTAAGCATTCATATTTTATCTTTTATATATTAATTGTGTATCCATGTCTAGTGCTCGAGTATATATATTTATACATGCTTGTATGCTAAATTTCGTCGTTAAACAGTTTATGATGAATCACGAATTAAAAACATATGTTACTGGTAAAAGGTATATGATATGCATGTTTTTGGAAAGCTGGCGAAAAATCAATGACTTTTCATTTAGATATCGAATAGTTTCGATGAACGGATTAAGAGATATGATCAACTGAATTATGATTGACGTTAATTGAAATTTCTTTTGAATCTGCAATTAAGATTTAAACAACTTGTTTACGAGGTTGATAAAATGGATTTTTGAATATTACCAACCGAGTAAATAACTCCTTATATAAGGTATGTCTCGTTTTGTTGAACTATTGTCAAAATTGACTTTTTGAAATGACTTTGGATAATTTTTGTATGTCGATATCGAGCATTAGGATTGTGATACACTATGACCTGACCTAGCTTGATAGACATTTATTGACCAACATATGATCTCTAGGTTGCGATCTACGGTTATTTGATATTCCGAGTTTCGGTCACATTACGATGAACAACTTTATATGCTGCTAAGGTGAGTTTCATATGATCCTTTTTACTCTCTACATTTTTGGGCTGAGAATACATGCAAATGCTTTATTAACTGATTTACAATATTTATATGGGTGAGTTTCATATGCTCCCTTTTTAAGTGCTTTTGCAATCTATATTTTTGGGCTGAGAATACATGCACTTTATTTTAAACGCAATGGACACAAGTACATACTAAATTCTGCACCGAGTTTGAACCGAAAATCCCTTAGCTTTGGTAACTAGTAACTACCAGTTATAAGAACTGGTGGGCGCGAGTAGTTATATATGGATCCTTAGGGCTTAACATCCCCGTCTGTTCCAGGTATAGAAACCCTAGCCTGAACTATAAAACAGACGTATACTATTTGAGTTTAGTACACGTTGGATTGCGTGTATTGTACATGTTGGTTGCATGTATGTTAAAATAGGGGTACTTATTATAACGTTAAAGTTTAGCTACCAGGGTGCTCAATCTTGTAGAATATTTTGATAAACTTTTCTGGATGAAACAACTGAAATCTTGTGATCCACCTTTATATACAGATTATATGAAACAATAAAACTATGAACTCACCAACCTTTGTGTTGACACTTGTTAGCATGTTTATTCTCAGGTTTCCTAGAAGTCTTCCGCTGTTTGCCTATATGTTAGACAAGCTATGTGCATGGAGTCTTACATGACATATTTTTCAAGGAAACGTTGCATTCACCAAATCATCACCATGTATCTTATTTTGACTGCATTGTCAACGGAAGTATTATTGTAAACTATTATTTACGGTGATTGTCTATATGTAAAAATCATCAGATGTCGATAACTTTTGATTTAAATATTCATTTATAGTGTGCCTTTTTAAAAGAATGCAATGTTTACAAAACGTATCATATAGAGGTCAAATACCTCACAATGAAATCGATGAATGACGTGTTCGTTCATATGGATTTGGAGTGATCATCACAGTTGGTATCAGAGCGTTGGTCTTAGCGAACCAGGTCTTGCATGAGTGTGTCTAACTGATAGTTGTTAGGATGCATTAGTAAGTCTGGACTTCGACTGTGTCTGCATGTCAAAAGTTTTGCTTATCATTTCTTGTCAGAAATTACATGCTTATCATTCTTAAGTCTGGACACGTTTTCCTGCATTTATTGCATAGATAGTGTATAGACAAAATTCATATCTTAGCGTATCGGTTACTGTAAACTTTTCCTGACATTTTTCGAAAATTTCTCCGTGATTTATGGAATTTGGTATTATATATACATATGTAAATTATGTATTGAAGAATACCAAACTAAATTCTATAATCTAATTCATATCAAAAATCATCTCCCTAATTATACAAGATGGATCCCGTATCTAGTTCAAATTCCTTAAACTCCGACAGCTATTCCGATATTGATATTCACCTGAATTCCTAAGACAGTGTAACCGGAATGGATCAACCAATTAGCCATCATCTATTCTGGATGAATTGGGGATGGGTTCATAGCCTACTTAATTATTAGAGACAAGAAGAAGGCGATCCCTTCCATCCACCACATTGCCCTCTTTGCGAAGAACCTAAAGCACTTACCGGCGAACCTGTTCGAGACACCATTTTCTCTCTCATTTCCAGAGTATCTCGTCACGATAATATACTATCTCAAATTCGGGATCTTATTCATCCGCTCGTTCGAACTGCCAATCATCTCGGTGTAGTAGAAGAAGTCAACGAGCTTCGCGCTCGGGTAGTGGCTTTGGAGAATATGGTGCAAAGGTTACAAGCACCAGCAGAATCACTGACATCAAAAGTACCACCGACAACAACACCAACAGTACCATTACCACCACCTACAACATCCACATCGCAAACCTCAACTTCACAATCTGTCCCACGAGCATCAACGTCATACGCACCGTAGTTACCAAGAAATACCAGCAACAATAACCGATGAAGTATTAACTCATTTCCCCTGAAGAAATTTTATGTATATTTAATATATATATAAATTTTGAAATAAAAATAAATCTTTTCGTACTAAGCTATTACGTGTGAATCTTAACTGGTAGGTACTACTCGGTTAGTTCATATTACTAATATGCAATGATGTACATCCTTCCTTAACAACTTAACCATTGTTAACTACAATCTCTGTTTCAACCCAATGAATTCCATTTCATAATAAACCAAGTGTATTAATCAATTACATAATTGATTTTACATTTTCAATTTCGATATACTCGAAACTTTCCAGAAAACATCATCTGTGCCTTGTAAGGTTCACAAAAATTCCACGAGCACCAACATCCTTCACCGAGGAATATCAATAAGAATAAATAATGAAGTGTTGATTTCATTAGTGAAAAACTCCGAAAAGATTATGTAATCTTTAATGTTTTAGAGATTAATCATTTCTAAGTCAAGCCGAAAATCAAATGAGCTTAATATGATATTAACTCATTAAATCCGTATTACATCTGAAGAAATATACATACATATATTTTCATAAAGACTGTAATGAAAATTCTTTTGTACAAAATATTACTTGTGAAATCTTTAACGGGTAGGTAATTCCCGGGAAATATATAAGTTCACAATTAATATGTTATACTGTACATTCTTCAACTTTGATTCAAAAATTATTAACTATGCTCACAGCGATATACAATCGTTTCCATACAAATTCAATTACATATTCTGATATTGACGGATCAGAATCTAAGTCAAGATTTAACGGGTGACATCATTCTTAGATCTCTACATCTTTCAAAGCTATACTTTGACTTCAAAAATGTGAAAGATCCTTTAGCATTGTTATTACTGAAAATAATATTGCAATCCCTTTTCAAAGTATCAAGTTTTACCACACTTTCAACCAGTCAACTTCGACTTTTCAGATTAACCATATTATAATTGTGGCATATACGTTTTTGTTACTAGAGAACCTTTCATGTTCCACCACGTTAACAGTAAATGTACCAGCAAAATTCATTAATCTGTGACTTAAAGACTCTCCGAAAAACCATTATAATTGTTCATTGAAACCCTATCATGTACTCATCCACATCTCGTAACGGTAATTGCCATACCAACTACCGGAAATTAGCAATCAGTATTTCGAATTTCACAGCAATTCTACGCCAACAGTTATATATATACATATACTGTCTATCTCCTAGACTTACTTACTTTGAATGTGAAGTTTCTGAAAAACATCCCAAACTATGAACTAGTTCTCTGAAATTGGAACAATGCTGATAAAGCAGAAAAAATGGTAAACGACTTTAAGAGTCAAAAGTTTGATGATAAAGAATAGTATGGTGGTAAAGCTGAGAAAAAGAGAAGGTTTGGAATTGAAAAACGGATTGAGCAGACCATGAAGGAGGCTGTGGACAAATCACAAAGACTAAATATACCTTCAAAGAATCCAATGATTCAGTGTCTGCTGAAATCATTAGCGAATACCTTGCTCTTTACTCTAAAACCTTTGCAGACAATATTCTTCATCATCATCTTATCTTAAATATTCTAAGATATCATCGTATCTCCCTTTATAAATATCCTCCATATTTCTGAAGATATTTTTTGAAACCATTCTTATCTGAAATCATTACCTCTTCGTGCTATCTGTGTTACATCATAAAAGAAACTATTTTAGTTTCTAAAATCTAAAAAATTCGAAAAAAATGGATGTTTTGAAGTAATGTTGGGAACTGAAGCATGAGTTAGTATAAATAATATAATGACACTTGATCAACGTGATTATATTACAGTAATTCATGTTGAGTTTCTAATGGAACGTGACAAAGGTTCACAGATCAAACCCTCATCATAAACCATATTACATAACTCTTTCATTCTATATAATCTCTAAATATATCAAGAAAATATATATCTTGATGATTCGGTCTTTTCCGGATATTCTGGTAATTTGACAAATCAAGATCGTGTCATTTCAATTTCTTTCTTAGAACATTAACTATGTTCAATCCGAAATCCATACCTACGAATTCTGGACCATTATTCGCTTGACTTAAAATCGGGAAGAGAAATTGAAAGCATGGAGCTCTGAAATATAAAGGAGAATATAAGCCCGATAACAACCCCGAAATTTACAAACCGTGTATATCAATGCGTATAGCAATATAAAGACACGGGAGAATGAAAAACACTATAACCCCAAGGTAATGGTAGAAGAAAATAACTTTCTCTGGCGGTAGATGAAAAAGAAGAATGACAGATATGAAAGTTAGGAGTATATCAAGAATCAGAACTGGATGAAGCATTTCACAATCTTTTGTAAGTATGAAATAAGAAAGAAGATTATAGGAGTGGTGAAAATAATGAAACGGAAGAGGTCAATTTATAGCGAAATATCAGGCATAGCAATCGAGGCAGATTACGCATTTAAAGGAAATCTTAATTTCCTTAAATTTCAAAAAATCAAATCTTATTTAGATTATGAAGATTTTCTATTCCTTAAATTCCAAAAATCAATCGTAACTATGTCAAAAGTTAAGACGAATCTCTATTCTTTCATTTCACTCTTTAACGATAACTTCTCTCATACGCTTCGAATAATCGGATTGTTTTATCCATATTATTCAACGGTGATAAAACTCTATTTATCAACACATTCACGTCATGAAAACATTTTTATTGTTAGTCATGACGACCTCACTCAAATTTCGGGACGAAATTTCTTTAACGGGTAGGTACTGTGATGACCCGGAAATTTCTGATCAAATTTAAACTTAATCTTTGTATGATTAACATTTCCAACACGATAAGCAAAGTCTGTAAAACTAAATCTCAAAATTTTTGAACTACTTTCATATATTCAAATACTATCGGTTGTTCTTGACGATTCGCGAACAATTATATGTATATACATACATATATATATATATATACTATAACTTGAAAACATAACAATGTATTAATTGTTTGATACCGTAAATTAAACTTATTTGTTTAAATATTTATTTTAATATATATGATAAGTTGGAATATTAATTATATGAATAACTTGCGACGTATATTTAAAACGTGTTTATGAATGTTGAAAATATATATTAACTTGATCATAAAACGATATATATATATATATATATATATATATATATATATATATATATATATATATATATATATATATATATATATATATATATATATATATATATATTAACAAATAGCGAGACAATGATTTATAGAAGTAAATGACCAAAACACTCGAAAGTTTAAGATACACTTTGAATGATATAGTTTATTGATAATTTAAGACTATATTTTGACAAAGGTACGAGTCACAAAACGTAAATTGCGAGTTTTCTAAGCGTACGAAAATGTGTTCGAGAAACCGAAACCGGGACATAAGTCGAGTGACAACGTACGAGTCATCGGAACGAAAATTACAAGTCAACTATGCACGAGAATATAATATAATATATAATTAATTAATATAAATTATATATATTATATATTAATAAATAAATATGTCGACAAACAAGAAAACAAAAGTTTATGAGTTGGATCAGAGGGCCATGCGATCGCATGGCCTTGAAGCACAAATCCCATGCGATCGCATGGGGTGCTTATTCAGAAAAGGTTCTATAAATTGCACGATTTCAGTTCTGTTTTTCTCACACTCTTAATATTACTCCATAAGTATTTATTTATATTATTTATATTATTATTATTATTATTATTATTATTATTATTATTATTATTATTATTATTATTATATTATTATTATTATTATTATTAATATTATTAATATTATTATTATTATTAAGATTAATATTATTATTAATCTTATTATTATTAGTATTATTAATTAGTATTATACAAAAAATACTACGACGAGGTCATAAGCGTGTCACTTTCAAAATGGGTTTTCAAGCGGGATAGAGCTAAGGAAACTTTGGGTTATAGCTATGAAGGTTATGGGTAATGTTCGGGGGTGTATTTGTGAATCAAACCTAGTGTTTATCATCTCCGTTGCATCTACGTACTTTCCTACAATATTGAATCTCAATATTGATACGTAAGCACTCATATTTTATCTTTTATATATTAATTGTGTATCCATGTCTAGTGCTCGAGTATATATATTTATACATGCTTGTATGCTAAATTTCGTCATTAAATAGTTTATGATGAATCATGAATTAAATACATATGTTACTAGTAAAAGGTATATGATATGCATGTTTTTGGAAAGCTGGCGAAAAATCAATGACTTTTCATTTAGATATCGAATAGTTTCGATGAACGGATTAAGAGATATGATCAACTGAATTATGATTGACGTTAATTGAAATTGCTTTTGAATCTGCAATTAAGATTTAAACAACTTGTTTACGAGATTGATAAAATGGATTTTTGAATATTACCAACCGAGTAAATGACTCCTTATATAAGGTATGTCTCGTTTTGTTGAACTATTGTCAAAATTGACTTTTTGAAACGACTTTGGATAACTTTTGTATGTCGATATCAAGCATTAGGATTGTGATACACTATGACCTGACCAAGCTTGATAGACATTTATTGACCAACATATGATCTCTAGGTTGCGATATACGGTTATTTGATATTCCGAGTTTCGGTCACATTACGATGAACAACTTTATATGCTGCTAAGGTGAGTTTCATATGATCCCTTTTACTCTCTACATTTTTGGGCTGAGAATACATGCAAATGCTTTATTAACTAATTTACAATATTTATATGGGTGAGTTTCATATGCTCCTTTTTTAATTTCTTTTGCAATCTATATTTTTGGGCTGAGAATACATGCAGTTTATTTTAAACACAATGGACACAAGTACATACTAATAGTTGGATTTGGTAACTAGTAACTGTCGGTTATAAGAACTGGTGGGCGCGAGTAGTTATATATAGATCCATAGGGCTTGACATCCCCGTCTGTTCCAGGTATAGAAACCCTAGCCTGAACTATAAAACAGACGTATACTATTTGAGTTTAGTACACGTTGGATTGCGTGTATTGTACATGTTGGTTGCATGTCTGTTAAAACAGGGGTACTTATTATAACGTTAAAGTTTAGCTACCAGGGTGCTCAATCTTGTAGAATATTTTGATAAACGTTTCTGGATGAAACAACTGAAATCTTGTGATCCATCTTTATATACAGATTATATGAAACAATAAAACTATGAACTCACCAACCTTTGTGTTGACACTTGTTAGCATGTTTATTCTCAGGTTTCCTAGAAGTCTTCCGCTGTTTCCTTATATGTTAGACAAGCTATGTGCATGGAGTCTTACATGACATATTTTTCAAGAAAACGTTGCATTCACCAAATCATCACCATGTATCTTATTTTGACTGCATTGTCAACGGAAGTATTATTGTAAACTATTATTTACGGTTATTGTCTATATGTAGAAATCATCAGATGTCGAAAATCTTTGATTTAAATATTCATTTATGGTGTGCCTTTTTAAAAGAATGCAATGTTTACAAAACGTATCATATAGAGGTCAAATATGAAATGTCCCGTTCATATTGATTATAAACGTTCCATATTAATTGATTTCGTTGCGAGGTTTTGACCTCTATATGAGACATTTTTCAAAGACTGCATTCATTTTTAAAACAACCATAACCTTTATTTTATCAATAAAGGTTTCAAAAGCATTACGTAGATTATCAAATAATGATAATCTAAAATATACTGTTTATACACGACCATTACATAATGGTTTACAATAGAAATATATTACATCGACATATGTTTCTTGAATGTAGTTTTTACACAATATCATACAAACATGGACTCCAAATCTTGTCCTTATTTTAGTATGCAACAGCGGAAGCTTTTAGTATTCACCTGAGAATAAACATGCTTTAAACGTCAACAAAAATGTTGGTGAGTTATAGGTTTAACCTATATATATCAAATCGTAACAATAGACCACAAGATTTCATATTTCAATATACATCCCATACATAGAGATAAAAATCATTCATATGGTGAACACCTGGTAACCGATATTAACAAGATGCATATATAAGAATATCCCCATCATTCCGGTACACCCTTCGGATATGGTATAAATTTCGAAGTACTAAAGCATCCGGTACTTTGGATGGGGTTTGTTAGGCCCAATAGATCTATCTTTAGGATTCGCGTCAATTAGGGTGTCTGTTCCCTAATTCTTAGATTACCAGACTTAATAAAAAGGGGCATATTCGATTTCGATAATTCAACCATAGAATGTAGTTTCACGTACTTGTGTCTATTTTGTAAATCATTTATAAAACCTGCATGTATTCTCATCCCAAAAATATTAGATTTTAAAAGTGGGACTATAACTCACTTTCACAGATTTTTACTTCGTCGGGAAGTAAGACTTGGCCACTGGTCGATTCACGAACCTATAACAAATACGTACATATATATCAAAGTATGTTCAAAATATATTTACAACATTTTTAATACGCTTTACTGTTTTAAGTTTATTAAGTCAGCTGTCCTTGTTAGTAACCTACAACTAGTTGTCCATAATTAGATGTACAGAAATAAATCGATATATATTATCTTGAATCAATCCATGACCCAGTGTATACACGTCTCAGGCTAGATCACAACTCAAAGTATATATATTTTTGGAATCAACCTTAACCATGTATAGCTAACTCCAACATTACTGCATATAGAGTGTCTATGGTTGTTCCAAATAATATATATATATATACATGGGTCAATATGATATGTCAAAATATTTGCATACGTGTCTATGGTATCCCAAGATTACATAATATATTAGAATACATGTATAATACAATAAAAGTTAGCTAGGATATGATTTTTATAGATTTGTTAAACATTTCTCGTACCTAAAAAGATCAAAAATATCCAATCTTGTTTTACCCTTAACTTCTTCGTTTTAAATCCGTTTTGAGTGAATCCAATTGCTATAGTTTCATATTGAACTTAAGTTTATGAATCTATACAGAAAAAGTATAAGTTTATAGATGGAATTATAGGTTACAAGTCATTTTTGTAAAGGTAGTCATTTCAGTCGAAAGAACGACGTCTAGATGACCATTTTGGAAAACATACTTCCACTTTGAGTTTAACCATGATTTTTGGATATAGTTTCATGTTCATAAGAAAAATCATTTTCCAAGAAGAACAACTTTTAAATCAAAATTTATCATAGTTTCTAATTAACTAACCCAAAACAGCCCGCGGTGTTACTACAACGGCGTATATCCGGTTTTACGGTGTTTTTCGTGTTTTCCGGTTTTAAATCATTAAGTTAGCATATAATATAGATATAGAACATGTGTTTAGTTAATTTTAAAAGTCAAATTAGAAGGATTAACTTTTGTTTGCGAACAAGTATAGAATTAACTAAACTATGTTCTAGTGATTTCAAGTTTAAACCTTCGAATAAGATAGCTTTATATGTATGAATCGAATGATGTTATGAACATCATTACTACCTTAAGTTTTCTGGATAAAACTACTGGAAATGGGAAAAATGGATCTAGCTTCAAAGGATCCTTGGATGGCTTGAAAGTTCTTGAAGCAGAATCACGACACGAAAACAAGTTCAAGTAATCTTTCCACTCGAAATAAGATTGTTATAGTTATAGAAATTGAATCAAAGTTTGAATATGAGTATTACCTTGTATTAGAAAGATATCTTACTGTAAATAAGAAAGATTTCTTGAAGTTGGATGATCACTTTACAAGATTGGAAGTAAGCTAGCAAACTTGGAAGTATTCTTGATTTTATGAAACTAGAACTTATAGAATTTATGAAGAACACTTAGAACTTGAAGATAGAACTTGAGAGAGATCACTTAGATGAAGAAAATTGAAGAATGAAAGTGTTTGTAGGTGTTTTTGGTAGTTGGTATATGGATTAGATATAAAGGATGTGTAATTTTGTTTTCATGTAAATAAGTCATGAATGATTACTCATATTATTGTAATTTTATGAGATATTTCATGCTAGTTGCCAAATGATGGTTCCCACATGTGTTAGGTGACTCACATGGGCTACTAAGATCTGATCATTGGAGTGTATATACCAATAGTACATACATCTAAAAGCTGTGTATTGTACTAGTACGAATACAGGATGCATACGAGTAGAATTGTTGATGAAACTGAACGAGAATGTAATTGTAAGCATTTTTGTTAAGTAGAAGTATTTTTATAAGTGTCTTGAAGTCTTTAAAAAGTGTATGAATACATATTAAAACACTACATGTATATACATTTTAACTGAGTCGTTAAGTCATCGTTAGTCGTTACATGTAAATGTTGATTTGACACCTTTAAGTTAACGATCTTGTTAAATGTTGTTAACCCAATGTTTATTATATCTAATGAGATATTAAATTATTATATTATCATGATATTATGATATATTAATATATCTTAATATGATATATATACATTTAAATGTCGTTACAACGATAATCGTTACGTATATGTCTCGTTTCGAAATCATTAAGTTAGTAGTCTTGTTTTTACATATGTAGTTCATTGTTAACACACTTAATGATATATTTAAATATCATTTTATCATGTTAAATAAAGTGTATCAATATCTTAATATGATACATATGTATTTAGTAGACGTTATCATAACGATAATCGTTATATATATCATTTCGAATTTCTTAACTTAGTAATCTCATTTCTTATGTATATCATACATTGTTAATATACTTAGTGAGATACTTACTCATCATAATCTCATGTCAACCATATATATATGTCTATATATACCACAACATGTAGTTTTTACAAATGTGTAACGTTCGTGAATCGCCTGTCAACTTGGGTGATCAATTGTCTATATGAAACCTATTTCATTTAATCAAGTCTTAACAAGTTTGATTGCTTAACACATTGGAAACATTTAGTCATGTAAATATCAATTTCAATTAATATATATAAACATGGAAAAGTTCGGGTCACTACAGTACCTACCCGTTAAATAAATTTCGTCCCGAAATTTTAAACTGTTGAAGGTGTTGACGAATCTTCTGGAAATAGATGCATGTATTTCTTTTTCATCTGATCTTCAGGCTCCCAGGTGAACTCGGTTCCTCTACGAGCATTCCATCGAACCTTAACAATCGGTATCTTGTTTTGCTTAAGTCTTTTAACCTCACGATCCATTATTTCGACGGGTTCTTCAATGAATTGAAGCTTTTCATTGATTTGGATTTCGTCCAACGGAATAGTGAGATCTTCTTTAGCAAAACATTTCTTCAAATTCGAGACGTGGAAAGTGTTATGTACCGCCGCGAGTTGTTGAGGTAGCTCCAGTTGGTAAGCTACTGGTCCGACACGATCTATAATCTTGAATGGTCCAATGTACCTTGGATTTAGTTTCCCTCGTTTACCAACGCCTTTTCAAGGTGAAACCTTAAGCATGACCATTTCTCCAATTTCAAACTCTATATCTTTTCTTTTACTGTCCGCGTAGCTCTTTTGTCGACTCTGGGCGATTTTCAGTCGTTGTTGAATTTGGATGATTTTCTCGGTAGTTTCTTGTATTATCTTCGGACCCGTAATCTGTCTATCCCCCACTTTATTCCAACAAATCGGAGACCTGCACTTTCTACCATAAAGTGCCTCAAACGGCGCCATCTCAATACTAGAATGATAACTGTTGTTGTAGGAAAATTCTGCTAACGGTAGGTGTCGATCCCAACTGTTTTCGAAATCAATAACACATGCTCGTAGCATGTCTTCAAGTGTTTGTATCGTCCTTTTGCTCTGCCCATCAGTTTGTAGATGATAGGCAGTACTCATGTCTAGACGAGTCCCCAATGCTTGTTGCAACGTATGCCAGAACCTTGAAACATATCTACCATCCCTATCAGAGATAATAGAGACGGGTATTCCATGTCTGGAGACAACCTTCTTTAAATACAATCGTGCCAACTTCTCCATTTTGTCATCTTCTCTCATTGGCCGGAAGTGTGCTGACTTTGTGAGACGATCAACTATTACCCAAATAGTATCATAACCACTTGCAGTCCTTGACAATTTAGTAATGAAATCCATGGTAATGTTTTCCCATTTCCATTCCAGGATTTCAGGTTGTTGTAGTAGACCTGATGGTTTCTGATGTTCAGCTTTGACCTTAGAACACGTCAAACATTCTCCTACATATTTAGCAATATCGGCTTTCATACCTGGCCACCAAAAGTGTTTCTTGAGATCTTTATACATCTTCCCCGCTCCGGGATGTATTGAATATCTGATTTTATGTGCTTCTTTAAGTACCATTTCTCTCACATCTCCAAACCTTGGTACCCAAATTCTATCAGCCCTATATCGGGTTCCATTTTCCCGAATATTAATATGTTTCTCTGATCCTTTGGGTATCTCATTCTTCAACTTTTCTTCTTTTACAACCCCCTGTTGCGCCTCCTTTATTTGAGTAGTAAGGTTAGTACTAATAATTATATTCATAGCTTTTACCCGTATAGGTTCTCTGTCCTTTCTACTCAAAGCGTCGGCTACCACATTCGCCTTCCCCGGGTGGTATCGAATCTCAAAATCATAATCATTCAACAGTTCAATCCACCTGCGTTGTCTCATATTCAGTTGCTTCTGATTAAATATATGTTAGAGACTTTTGTGGTCGGTATATATAATACTTTTGACTCCATATAAATAATGCCTCCAAGTCTTTAATGCAAAAACAACAGCACCCAATTCCAAATCGTGAGTTGTATAATTTTGCTCGTGAATCTTTAATTGTCTAGACGCATAAGCAATCACCTTCGTTCGTTGCATTAATACACAACCGAGACCTTGCTTTGATGCGTCACAATAAATCACAAAATCATCATTCCCTTCAGGCAATGACAATATAGGTGCCGTAGTTAGCTTTTTATTCAATAACTGAAACGCCTTCTCTTGTTCATCCTTCCATTCAAATTTCTTCCCTTTATGCGTTAATGCAGTCAAGGGTTTTGCTATTTTGGAGAAATCTTGGAGAATCTTCTGTAGTAACCAGCCAATCCTAAAAATTGACGTATATGCTTCGGAGTTTTTGGAGTTTCCCACTTTTTAACGGTTTCGATCTTTGCCGGGTCCACCTGGATACCTTCTTTGTTCACTATATGACCGAGGAATTGAACTTCTTCCAACCAAAATGCACACTTTGAAAACTTAGCGTACAGTTTTTCTTTCCTCAATACTTCTAGCACTTTTCTCAAATGTTCTTCGTGCTCTTGATCATTCTTTGAGTAAATAAGTATGTCATCGATGAAAACAATGACAAACTTGTCAAGATATGGCCCACACACTCGGTTCATAAGGTTCATGAACACAGCTGGTGCATTAGTCAATCCAAACGGCATAACCATAAACTCGTAATGACCATAACGCGTCCTAAAAGAAGTTTTTGGAATATCATCCTCCTTTACTCGCATTTGATGATATCCAGAACGTAAATCGATTTTTGAATAAACCGACGAGCCTTGTAGTTAATCAAATAAGTCGTCAATTCTCGGCAGTGGATAACGGTTTTTGATGGTAAGTTTATTCAACTCTCTGTAGTCAATACACAACCTAAATGTACCATCCTTCTTCTTGACAAACAAAACAGGAGCTATCCATGGTGATGTGCTTGGTCGAATGAAACCACGTTCTAATAGTTCTTGCAGTTGGCTTTGCAGTTCTTTCATCTCGCTGGGTGCGAGTCTATAAGGAGCACGAGCTATTGGTGCAGCTCCTGGTACAAGATCTATTTGAAATTCAACGGATCGATGTGGGGGTAATCCCGGTAATTCTTTCGGAAATACATCGGGAAATTCTTTTGCGACGGGAACATCATTGATTCTCTTTTCTTCAGTTTGTACTTTCTCGACGTGTGCTAGAACAGCATAGCAACCTTTTCTTATTAGTTTTTGTGCCTTCAAATTACTAATAAGATGTAGCTTCGTGTTGCCCTTTTCTCCGTACACCATTAAGGGTTCTCCTTCTTCTCGTACAATGCGAATTGCATTTTTGTAACATACGATCTCTGCTTTCATCTCCTTCAGCCAGTCCATGCCAACTATTACATCAAAACTCCCTAACTCTACTGGTATCAAATCAATCTTAAATATTTCGCTACCCAGTTTAATTTCTCGATTCCAGCATATATAATCTGCTGAAATTAATTTACCATTTGCTAATTCGAGTAAAAATTTACTATCCAACGGCGTCAATGGACAACTTAATTTAGCACAAAAATCTCTACTCATATAGCTTCTATCCGCACCCGAATCAAATAAAACGTAAGCATATTTATTATCAATAAGAAACGCACTCGTAACAAGCTCCGGGTCTTCCTGTGCCTCTACCGCATTAATATTGAAAACTCTTCCGCGGCCTTGTCCATTCGTGTTCTCCTAGTTCGGGCAATTTCTAATAATGTGGCCCGGTTTTCCACATTTATAACAAACTACATTGGCATAACTTGCTCCGACACTACTTGCTCCGCCATTACTCGTTCCGACACCATTTGTTCCTTTCGTTCTGTTAACCCCTGGTCCGTAGACCTCACACTTCGCCGCGCTATGACCATTTCTTTTACACTTTTTTCAAAATTTGGTGCAGAACCCCGAGTGATACTTTTCACACCTTTGGCATAGCTGCTTCTGATTGTTGTTGTTGTTGCGGTTGTTATTGTTGTTGGGATGATTGTTGTAGTTATTGTTGTTGTTGTTTTGCCGTTTGTTGTAGTTGCGATTGATGTTGCAATTGTTGGGATAGTTGTTGTTGTTTTGGTGACTCTTATCACCGTTTTCCTCCCACTTTCTTTTGACTAGCTTCACGTTGGCCTCTTCGGCCGCCTGTTCTTTAATTCTTCCCTCAATCTGGTTCACTAGTTTGTGAGCCATTCTACATGCCTTTTGTATGGAGGCAGGCTCGTGTGAACTTATATCTTCTTGGATTCTCTCCGGTAATCCTTTCACAAATGCGTCAATCTTCTCTTCCTCATCTTCGAACGCTCTCGGACACAATAGGCACAATTCTGTGAATCGTCTTTCGAACGAAATAATATCGAATCCCTGTGTTGGTAACCCACTAAGTTCTGACTTGATCTTATTGACCTCTGTTCTGGGACGGTACTTCTCGTTCATCAAGTGCTTGAATGCTGACCACGGTAGCGCGTAAGCAGCATCTTGTCCCACTTGCTCTAGATAGGTATTCCACCATGTTAACGCAATACCTGTGAAGGTATGCGTAGCGTACTTCACTTTGTCTCCTTCAGCACACTTACTTATGGAAAACACTGATTCAACTTTCTCGGTCCACCGTTTCAATCCGATTGGTCCTTCGGTCCCATCAAATTCTGAAGGTTTGCAGGCAGTGAATTCTTTGTAGGAGCATCCTACATGATTTCTTGCGCCGTTAGCTGTATTGCTAAATTCAGAGTTATTGTTGGTGTGTAGCGCGGCCTGTACTGCGGCTATGTTTGAAGCAAGAAAGGCACGAAATTCCTCTTCGCTCATATTCAAGGTGTGTCGAGTAGTCGGTGCCATTTCCTTCAAAATAGTCAAATGAAACAAGTTAATCATACAGAATATTAAGAGTAGTCAATAGTATCTCGTAGCATAATATGAACTCATTTATAAAAGCTTTTTCTTCATATTAGCGTTTTATAAGTTTAAATTCGGGTACTACCTACCCGTTAAGTTCATACTTAGTAGCTAATATACAATTCAACTACTACAATTCCATATGAAAATCTTGATTATAATAATATATCACATACAAATATTCTTCAAACTTACAACTTCGCTATATTACATATAACATAAAATATAGTACAATATGATATAGGACAGTTTTGAAGATAAATCTAGTTAATACGCAAGTTGTTCAGCAAAGGAAATAAAGACACGTAATTCATAAGTCCAGAAACTGAAATGTCCCGTTCTTATTGATTAAAAACGTTCCATATTAATTGATTTCGTTGCGAGGTTTTGACCTCTATATGAGACGTTTTTCAAAGACTACATTCACTTTAAAACAAACCATAACCTTTATTTCATCAATAAAGGTTTAAAAAGCTTTACGTAGATTATCAAATAATGATAATCTAAAATATCCTGTTTACACACGATCATTACATAATGGTTTACAATACAAATATGTTACAACAAAATAAGTTTCTTGAATGCAGTTTTTACACAATATCATACAAGCATGGACTCCAAATCTCGTCCTTATTTAAGTATGCGACAGCGGAAGCTCTTAATAATCACCTGAAAATAAACATGCTTAAAACGTCAACAAAAATGTTGGTGAGTTATAGGTTTAACCTATATATATCAAATCATAATAATAGACCACAAGATTTCATATTTCAATACACATCCCATACATAGAGATAAAAATCATTCATATGGTGAACACCTGGTAACCGACATTAACAAGATGTATATATAAGAATATCCCCATCATTCCGGGACACCCTTCGGATATGATATAAATTTCGAAGTACTAAAGCATCCGGTACTTTGGATGGGGTTTGTTAGGCCCAATAGATCTATCTTTAGGATTCGCGTCAATTAGGATGTCTGTTCCCTAATTCTTAGATTACCAGACTTAATAAAAAGGGGCATATTCGATTTCAATAATTCAACCATAGAATGTAGTTTCACGTACTTGTGTCTATTTTGTAAATCATTTATAAAACCTGCATGTATTCTCATCCCAAAAATATTAGATTTTAAAAGTGGGACTATAACTCACTTTCACAGATTTTTACTTCGTCGGGAAGTAAGACTTGGCCACTGGTTGATTCACGGACCTATAACAATATATACATATATATCAAAGTATGTTCAAAATATATTTACAACACTTTTAATATATTTTGATGTTTTAAGTTTATTAAGTCAGCTGTCCTCGTTAGTAACCTACAACTAGTTGTCCACAGTTAGATGTACAGAAATAAATCGATAAATATTATCTTGAATCAATCCACGACCCAGTGTATACGTATCTCAGTATTGATCACAACTCAAACTATATATATTTTGGAATCAACCTCAACCCTGTATAGCTAACTCCAACATTCACATATAGAGTGTCTATGGTTGTTCCGAAATATATATAGATGTGTCGACATGATAGGTCGAAACATTGTATAATTGTCTATGGTATCTCAAGATTACATAATATACAATACAAGTTGATTAAGTTATGGTAGGAATAGATTTGTTACCAATTTTCACGTAGCTAAAATGAGAAAAATTATCCAATCTTGTTTTACCCATAACTTCTTCATTTTAAATCCGTTTTGAGTGAATCAAATTGCTATGGTTTCATATTGAACTCTATTTTATGAATATAAATAGAAAAAGTAAAGGTTTATAGTCAAAAAAATAAGTTACAAGTCGTTTTTGTAAAGGTAGTCATTTCAGTCGAAAGAACGACGTCTAGATGACCATTTTAGAAAACATACTTCCACTTTGAGTTTAACCATAATTTTTGGATATAGTTTCATGTTCATAATAAAAAATCATTTTCTCAGAATGACAACTTTTAAATCAAAGTTTATCATAGTTTTTAATTAACTAACCCAAAACAGCCCGCGGTGTTACTACGACGGCGTAAATCCGGTTTTACGGTGTTTTTCGTGTTTCCAGGTTTTAAATCATTAAGTTAGCATATAATATAGATATAGAACATGTGTTTAGTTGATTTTAAAAGTCAAGTTAGAAGGATTAACTTTTGTTTGCGAACAAGTTTAGAATTAACTAAACTATGTTCTAGTGATTACAAGTTTAAACCTTCGAATAGGATAGCTTTATATGTATGAATCGAATGATGTTATAAACATCATTACTACCTTAAGTTCCTTGGATAAACCTACTGGAAAATAGAAAAATGGATCTAGCTTCAACGGATCCTTGGATGGCTCGAAGTTCTTGAAGCAGAATCATGACACGAAAACAAGTTCAAGTAAGATCATCACTTGAAATAAGATTGTTATAGTTATAGAAATTGAACCAAAGTTTGAATATGATTATTACCTTGTATTAGAATGATAACCTACTATAAGAAACAAAGATTTCTTGAGGTTGGATGATCACCTTACAAGATTGGAAGTGAGCTAGCAAACTTGAAAGTATTCTTGATTTTATGTAACTAGAACTTGTAGAATATATGAAGAACACTTAGAACTTGAAGATAGAACTTGAGAGAGATCAATTAGATGAAGAAAATTGAAGAATGAAAGTGTTTGTAGGTGTTTTTGGTCGTTGGTGTATGGATTAGATATAAAGGATATGTAATTTTGTTTTCATGTAAATAAGTCATGAATGATTACTCATATTTTTGTAATTTTATGAGATATTTCATGCTAGTTGCCAAATTATGGTTCCCACATGTGTTAGGTGACTCACATGGGCTGCTAAGAGCTGATCATTGGAGTGTATATACCAATAGTACATACATCTAAAAGCTGTGTATTGTACGAGTACGAATACGGGTGCATACGAGTAGAATTGTTGATGAAACTGAACGAGGATGTAATTGTAAGCATTTTTGTTAAGTAGAAGTATTTTGATAAGTGTATTGAAGTCTTTCAAAAGTGTATAAATACATATTAAAACACTACATGTATATACATTTTAACTGAGTCGTTAAGTCATCGTTAGTCGTTACATGTAAGTGTTGTTTTTAAACCTTTAGGTTAACGATCTTGTTAAATGTTGTTAACCCAATGTTTATAATATCAAATGAGATTTTAAATTATTATATTATCATGATATTATCATGTATGAATATCTCTTAATATGACATATATACATTAAATGTCTTTACAACGATAATCGTTACATATATGTCTCGTTTAAAAATCATTAAGTTAGTAGTCTTGTTTTTACATATGTAGTTCATTGTTAATATACTTAATGATATGTTTACTTATCATAGTATCATGTTAACTATATATATATCCATATATATGTCATCATATAGTTTTTACAAGTTTTAACGTTCGTGAATCACCGGTCAACTTAGGTGGTCAATTGTCTATATGAAACATATTTCAATTAATCAAGTCTTAATAAGTTTGATTGCTTAACATGTTGGAAACATTTAATCATGTAAATATCAATCTCAATTAATATATATAAACATGGACAAGTTCGGGTCACTACAGTACCTACCCGTTAAATAAATTTCGTCCCGAAATTTTAAGCTGTTGAAGGTGTTGACGAATCTTCTGGAAATAGATGCGGGTATTTCTTCTCCACCTGATCTTCATGCTCCCAGGTGAACTCGGGTCCTCTACGAGCATTCCATCGAACCTTAACAATTGGTATCTTGTTTTGCTTAAGTCTTTTAACCTCACGATCCATTATTTCGACGGGTTCTTCGATGAATTGGAGTTTTTCGTTGATTTGGATTTCATCTAACGGAATAGTGAGATCTTCTTTAGCAAAACATTTCTTCAAATTCGAGACGTGGAAAGTGTTATGTACAGCCGCGAGTTGTTGAGGTAACTCAAGTCGGTAAGCTACTGGTCCGACACGATCAATAATCTTGAATGGTCCAATATACCTTGGATTTAATTTCCCTCGTTTACCAAATCGAACAACGCCTTTCCAAGGTGCAACTTTAAGCATGACCATCTCTCCAATTTCAAATTCTATATCTTTTCTTTTAATGTCAGCGTAGCTCTTTTGTCGACTTTGGGCGGTTTTCAACCGTTGTTGAATTTGGATGATCTTCTCGGTAGTTTCTTGTATAATCTCCGGACCCGTAATCTGTCTATCCCCCACTTCACTCCAACAAATCGGAGACCTGCACTTTCTACCATAAAGTGCTTCAAATGGCGCCATCTCAATGCTTGAATGGTAGCTGTTGTTGTAGGAAAATTCTGCTAACGGTAGATGTCTATCCCAACTGTTTCCGAAATCAATAACACATGCTCGTAGCATGTCTTCAAGCGTTTGTATCGTCCTTTCGCTCTGCCCATCAGTTTGTGGATGATAGGCAGTACTCATGTCTAGACGAGTTCCTAATGCTTGCTGTAATGTCTGCCAGAATCTTGAAATAAATCTGCCATCCCTATCAGAGATAATAGAGATTGGTATTCCATGTCTGGAGACGACTTCCTTCAAATACAGTCGTGCTAACTTCTCCATCTTGTCATCTTCTCTTATTGGCAGGAAGTGTGCTGATTTGGTGAGACGATCAACTATTACCCAAATAGTATCAAAACCACTTGCAGTCCTTGGCAATTTAGTGATGAAATCCATGGTAATGTTTTCCCATTTCCATTCTGGGATTTCGGGTTGTTGAAGTAGACCTGATGGTTTCTGATGCTCAGCTTTGACCTTAGAACACGTCAAACATTCTCCTACGTATTTAGCAACATCGGCTTTCACACCCGGCCACCAAAAATGTTTCTTGAGATCCTTGTACATCTTCCCCGTTCCAGGATGTATTGAGTATCTGGTTTTATGAGCTTCTCTAAGTACCATTTCTCTCATATCTCCAAATTTTGGTACCCAAATCCTTTCAGCCCTATACCGGGTTCCGTCTTCCCGAATATTAAGATGCTTCTCCGATCCTTTGGGTATTTCATCCTTTAAATTTCCCTCTTTTAAAACTCCTTGTTGCGCCTCCTTTATTTGAGTAGTAAGGTTATTATGAATCATTATATTCATAGATTTTACTCGAATGGGTTCTCTGTCCTTCCTGCTCAAGGCATCGGCTACCACATTTGCCTTCCCCGGGTGGTAACGAATCTCAAAGTCGTAATCATTCAATAATTCAATCCACCTACGCTGCCTCATATTCAGTTGTTTCTGATTAAATATGTGTTGAAGACTTTTGTGGTCGGTATATATAATACTTTTGACCCCATATAAGTAGTGCCTCCAAGTCTTTAATGCAAAAACAACCGCGCCTAATTCCAAATCATGCGTCGTATAATTTTGTTCGTGAATCTTCAATTGTCTAGACGCATAAGCAATCACCTTCGTTCGTTGCATTAATACACAACCGAGACCTTGCTTTGATGCATCACAATAAATCACAAAATCATCATTCCCTTCAGGCAATGACAATATAGGTGCCGTAGTTAGCTTTTTCTTCAATAACTGAAACGCTTTCTCTTGTTCATCATTCCATTCAAATTTCTTCCCTTTATGCGTTAATGCAGTCAAGGGTTTTGCTATTCTGCAAAAGTCTTGGATGAACCTTCTGTAGTAACCAGCTAGTCCCAAAAACTGGCGTATGTGTTTCGGAGTTTTCGGGGTTTCCCACTTTTCAACATTTTCTATCTTTGCCGGATCCACCTTAATACCTTCTTTGTTCACTATGTAACCGAGGAATTGAACTTCTTCCAACCAAAATGCACACTTTGAAAACTTAGCGTACAATTCTTCCTTCCTCAATACTTCTAACACCTTTCTCAAATGTTCACCGTGTTCTTGGTCATTCTTTGATTAAATAAGTATGTCATCAATGAAAACAATGACAAACTTGTCAAGGTATGGTCCACACACTCGGTTCATAAGGTCCATGAACACAGCTGGTGCATTAGTTAAACCAAACGGCATGACCCTAAACTCGTAATGACCGTAACGTGTTCTGAAAGCAGTCTTTGGAATATCATCTTCTTTCACCCGCATTTGATGATACCCGGAACGTAAGTTAATCTTTGAATAAACAGACGAGCCTTGTAGTTGATCAAATAAGTCGTCGATTCTCGGTAGTGGGTAGCGGTTCTTGATGGTAAGTTTGTTCAACTCTCGGTAGTCGATACACAACCTGAATGTACCATCTTTCTTCTTGACAAACAAAACAGGAGCTCCCCAAGGTGATGTGCTTGGTCGAATGAAACCACGCTCTAAAAGTTCTTGTAATTGGCTTTGCAGTTCTTTCATCTCGCTGGGTGCGAGTCTGTAAGGAGCACGAGCTATTGGTGCAGCTCCTGGTACAAGATCTATTTGAAATTCAACGGATCGATGTGGGGGTAATCCCGGTAATTCTTTCGAAAATACATCGGGAAATTCTTTTGCGACGGGAACATCATTGATGCTCTTTTCTTCAGTTTGTACTTTCTCGACGTGTGCTAGAACAGCATAGCAACCTTTTCTTATTAGTTTTTGTGCCTTCAAATTACTAATAAGATGTAGCTTCGTGTTGCCCTTTTCTCCGTACACCATTAAGGGTTTTCCTTTTTCTCGTATAATGCGAATTGCATTTTTGTAACAAACGATCTCTGCTTTCACTTCTTTCAACCAGTCCATACCGATTATCACATCAAAACCCCCTAACTCTACTGGTATCAAGTCAATCTTAAATGTTTCGCTAACCAGTTTAATTTCTCGATTCCGACATATATTATCTGCTGAAATTAATTTACCATTTGCTAATTCGAGTAAAAATTTACTATCCAAAGGCGTCAATGGACAACTTAATTTAGCACAAAAATCTCTACTCATATAGCTTCTATCCACACCCGAATCAAATAAAACGTAAGCAGATTTATTGTCAATAAGAAACGTACCCGTAACAAGCTCCGGGTCTTCCTGTGCCTCTGTCGCATTAATATTGAAAACTCTTCCGCGGCCTTGTCCATTCGTGTTCTCCTGGTTCGGGCAATTTCTAATAATGTGGCCTGGCTTTCCACATTTATAACAAACTACATTGGCATAACTTGCTCCGACACTACTTGCTCCGCCATTACTCGTTCCGACACCATTTGTTCCTTTCGTTCTATTAACCCCTGGTCCGTAGACCTCACACTTCACCGCACTATGACCATTTCTTTTACACTTGTTGCAAAATTTGGTGCAGAACCCCGAGTGATACTTTTCACACCTTTGGCATAGCTGCTTCTAATTGTTGTTGTTGTTGCGGTTATTATTGTTGTTGGGATGATTGTTGTAGTTGCTGCTGTTGTTGTTGTTGTTGTTGTTGGGCCGTTTGTTGTAGTTGCGATTGATGTTGCGATTGCTGGGATAATTGTTGCGATTATTGTTGTAATTGCTGTTGTTGTTGTATTGGTGATTCTTATCACCATTTTCCTCCCACTTTCTTTTGACTTGCTTCACATTGGTCTCTTCAGCAGTCTGTTCTTTAATTCTTTCTTCAATCTGGTTCACTAGTTTGTGAGCCATTCTACATGCCTGTTGTATGGAGGCGAGCTCGTGTGAACTTATATCTTCTTGGATTCTTTCCGGTAATCCTTTCACAAACGCGTCGATCTTCTCTTCCTCATCTTCGAATGCTCCCGGACACAATAGGCACAATTCTGTGAATCGTCTTTCGTACGTGGTAATATCAAATCCTTGGGTTCGTAACCCTCTAAGTTCTGTCTTGAGCTTATTGACCTCGGTTCTGGGACGGTACTTCTCGTTCATCAAGTGCTTGAATGCTGACCACGGTAGTGCGTACGCATCGTCTTGTCCCACTTGCTCTAGATAGGTATTCCACCATGTTAACGCAGAACCTGTGAAGGTATGCGTAGCGTACTTCACTTTGTCCTCTTCAGTACACTTACTTATGGCAAACACCGATTCGACCTTCTCGGTCCACCGTTTCAATCCGATCGGTCCTTCGGTTCCATCAAATTCCAAAGGTTTGCAGGCAGTGAATTCTTTGTAGGTGCATCCTACACGATTTCCTGTACTGCTAGATCCAAGGTTATTGTTGGTATGTAGCGCAGCCTGTACTGCGGCTATGTTTGAAGCTAGAAAAGTACGGAATTCCTCTTCATTCATATTCACGGTGTGTCGAGTAGTCGGTGCCATTTCCTTCAAAATAGTCAAATGGAACAAGTTAATCATACAGAATATTAAGAGTAGTTAATAGTATTTCGTAGCATAATATGAACTCATTTATAAAAGCTTTTTCTTCATATTAGCATTTTATAAGTTTAAATTCGGGTAGTACCTACCCGTTAAGTTCATACTTAGTAACTAATATACAATTCAACTACTACAATTCTATATGAAAAACTGATTATAATAATATTTCGCGTTCAAACTTTTACACAATATTTTACAATCTTACAATACCGCTTATTTTACATATAGCATAAAATATAGCACACAATAAATTTGATACAAGATGGTTGTGAAGATAATTCTAGCTAGTACACAAGTCGTTCAGCAAAGGCAATAAAGACACGTAATTCATACGTCCAGAAACAAGTCATGCATTCTGGTTTTACTAGGATTACTTCCCATCCTTGGTCTTGTGGAACATAACTGTTATGGCAGTTGATAAGACAACGTGTTGTAACGTAGTCAAAGGGACGAGGGTTACGTAATGTCCAACAGTCCCGTAACAATCTAAAAACCTCATTTCTTACCCTAATTACCGACTCCGTCACTTGTGGGAATGTTTTGTTTAATAGTTGTAGCCCGATGTTCTTGTTCTCACTTTGGTGAGAAGCGAACATTACTAATCCGTAAGCATAACATGCTTCTTTATGTTGCATGTTAGCCGCTTTTTCTAAATCACGAAGTCCAATATTCGGATATATTGAGTCAAAATAATTTCTTAACCCATTGCGTAAAATAGCATTTGGGTTCCCCGCAATATATGCGTCAAAGTAAACACATCGTAACTTATGGATTTCCCAATGTGATATCCCCCATCTTTCGAACGAAAGCCTTTTATAAACCAAGGCATTCTTGGAACGTTCTTCGAATGTCTTACAAACTGATCTCGCCTTAAATAGTTGTGCCGAAGAATTCTGACCGACTCTAGACAAGATTTCATCAATCATGTCTCCGGGTAGGTCTCTTAAAATATTGGGTTGTCTATCCATTTTGTGTTTTTATACTGTAAAATAGACAAGAGTTAGATTCATAAAAAAAATACTTATTAATACAAGCAATTTTTACATATATCATAAAGCATAAGCACACTATATTACATATATTACACCACACGAATACAACTATCTTATTCCGACTCGCTTGTTTCTTCTTCTTCGGTTTTGGTTCGTTTTGTCAAGTTTCTAGGGATATATGATGTTCCCCTAATACGAGCCGTAATTTTCCACATTGGTTTAGAAAAACCTGGTGGTTTAGAGGTTCCCGGGTCATTGTTACAACTTAAGGACTTCGGGGGTTGACGATACATATAAAGTTCATCGGGGTTGAAATTAGATTTCTCTATTTTTATGCCCTTTCCCTTATTATTTTCTTTTGCCTTTTTAAATTCAGTTGGGGTAATTTCTATAACATCATCGGAATTCTCGTCAGAATCCGATTCATCGGAGAATTGGTAATCCTCCCAATATTTTGCTTCCTTAGCGGAAACACCATTGACCATAATTAACCTTGGTCGGTTGGTTGAGGATTTTCTTTTACTTAACCATTTTATTATTTCCCCCACCCGTTCTATTTCTTCATCCGGTTCCGATTCTTCTTCTGGTTCCGATTCTTCTTCTGGTTCCGACTCTTCTTCCGGTTCCTCTTCGGGAACTTGTGAATCAGTCCACGAATCATTCCAATTTACATTTGACTCTTCATTATTATTAGGTGAGTCAATGGGACTTGTTCTAGAGATAGACATCTATCACATAATATCAAACGCGATAAGAGATTAATATATCACATAGTATTCACATGTTAAAAATATATAGTTTCCAACAAAATTTGTTAAGCAATCATTTTTCAAGTAAACACGGTCAAAGTCCAGACTCACTAATGCATCCTAACAAACTCGATAAGACACACTAATGCAAAATTCTGGTTCTCTAAGACCAACGCTCGGATACCAACTGAAATGTCCCGTTCTTATTGATTAAAAACGTTCCATATTAATTGATTTCGTTGCGAGGTTTTGACCTCTATATGAGACGTTTTTCAAAGACTGCATTCATTTTAAAACAAACCATAACATTTATTTCATCAATAAAGATTTAAAAAGCTTTACGTAGATTATCAAATAATGATAATCTAAAATATCCTGTTTACACACGACCATTACATAATGGTTTACAATACAAATATGTTACAACAAAATAAGTTTCTTGAATGCAGTTTTTACACAATATCATACAAGCATGGACTCCAAATCTCGTCCTTATTTAAGTATGCGACAGCGGAAGCTCTTAATAATCACCTGAGAATAAACATGCTTAAAACGTCAACAAAAATGTTGGTGAGTTATAGGTTTAACCTATATATATCAAATCATAATAATAGACCACAAGATTTCATATTTCAATACACATCCCATACATAGAGATAAAAATCATTCATATGGTGAACACCTGGTAACCGACATTAACAAGATGCATATATAAGAATATCCCCATCATTCCGGGACACCCTTCGGATATGATATAAATTTCGAAGTACTAAAGTATCCGGTACTTTGGATGGGGTTTGTTAGGCCCAATAGATCTATCTTTAGGATTCGCGTCAATTAGGGTGTATGTTCCCTAATTCTTAGATTACCAGACTTAATAAAAAGGGGCATATTCGATTTTGATAATTCAACCATAGAATGTAGTTTCACGTACTTGTGTCTATTTTGTAAATCATTTATAAAACCTGCATGTATTCTCATCCCAAAAATATTAGATTTTAAAAGTGGGACTATAACTCACTTTCACAGATTTTTACTTCGTCGGGAAGTAAGACTTGGCCACTGGTTGATTCACGAACCTATAACAATATATACATATATATCAAAGTATTTTCAAAATATATTTACAACACTTTTAATATATTTTGATGTTTTAAGTTTATTAAGTCAGCTGTCCTCGTTAGTAACCTACAACTAGTTGTCCACAGTTAGATGTACAGAAATAAATCGATAAATATTATCTTGAATCAATCCACGACCCAGTGTATACGTATCTCAGTATTGATCACAACTCAAACTATATATATTTTGGAATCAACCTCAACCCTGTATAGCTAACTCCAACATTCACATATAGAGTGTCTATGGTTGTTCCGAAATATATATAGATGTGTCGACATGATAGGTCGAAACATTGTATACGTGTCTATGGTATCTCAAGATTACATAATATACAATACAAGTTGATTAAGTTATGGTAGGAATAGATTTGTTACCAATTTTCACGTAGCTAAAATGAGAAAAATTATCCAATCTTGTTTTACCCATAACTTCTTCATTTTAAATCCGTTTTGGTCGAATCAAATTGCTATGGTTTCATATTGAACTCTATTTTATGAATCTAAATATAAAAAGTATAGGTTTATAGTCGAAAAAATAAGTTACAAGTCGTTTTTGTAAAGGTAGTCATTTCAGTCGAAAGAACGACGTCTAGATGACCATTTTAGAAAACATACTTCCACTTTGAGTTTAACCATAATTTTTGGATATAGTTTCATGTTCATAATAAAAATCATTTTCTCAGAATAACAACTTTTAAATCAAAGTTTATCATAGTTTTTAATTAACTAACCCAAAACAGCCCGCGGTGTTACTACGACGGCGTAAATCCGGTTTTACGGTGTTTTTCGTGTTTCCAGGTTTTAAATCATTAAGTTAGTATATCATATAGATATAGAACATGTGTTTAGTTGATTTTAAAAGTCAATTTAGAAGGATTAACCTTTGTTTGCGAACAAGTTTAGAATTAACTAAACTATGTTCTAGTGATTACAAGTTTAAACCTTCGAATAGGATAGATTTATATGTATGAATCGAATGATGTTATGAACATCATTACTACCTTAAGTTCCTTGGATAAACCTACTGGAAAAGAGAAAAATGGATCTAGCTTCAACGGATCCTTGGATGGCTCGAAGTTCTTGAAGCAGAATCATGACACGAAAACAAGTTCAAGTAAGATCATCACTTGAAATAAGATTGTTATAGTTATAGAAATTGAACCAAAGTTTGAATATGATTATTACCTTGTATTAGAATGATAACCTACTGTAAGAAACAAAGATTTCTTGAGGTTGGATGATCACCTTACAAGATTGGAAGTGAGCTAGCAAACTTGAAAGTATTCTTGATTTTATGTAACTAGAACTTGTAGAATATATGAAGAACACTTAGAACTTGAAGATAGAACTTGAGAGAGATCAATTAGATGAAGAAAATTGAAGAATTAAAGTGTTTGTAGGTGTTTTTGGTCGTTGGTGTATGGATTAGATATAAAGGATATGTAATTTTGTTTTCATGTAAATAAGTCATGAATGATTACTCATATTTTTGTAATTTTATGAGATATTTCATGCTAGTTGCCAAATGATGGTTCCCACATGTGTTAGGTGACTCACATGGGCTGCTAAGAGCTGATCATTGTAGTGTATATACCAATAGTACATACATCTAAAAGCTGTGTATTGTACGAGTACGAATACGGGTGCATACGAGTAGAATTGTTGATGAAACTGAACGAGGATGTAATTGTAAGCATTTTTGTTAAGTAGAAGTATTTTGATAAGTGTATTGAAGTCTTTAAAAAGTGTATAAATACATATTAAAACACTACATGTATATACATTTTAACTGAGTCGTTAAGTCATCGTTAGTCGTTACATGTAAGTGTTGTTTTTAAACCTTTAGGTTAACGATCTTGTTAAATGTTGTTAACCCAATGTTTATAATATCAAATGAGATTTTAAATTATTATATTATCATGATATTATCATGTATGAATATCTCTTAATATGATATATATACATTAAATGTCTTTACAACGATAATCGTTACATATATGTCTCGTTTAAAAATCATTAAGTTAGTAGTCTTGTTTTTACATATGTAGTTCATTGTTAATATACTTAATGATATGTTTACTTATCATAGTATCATGTTAACTATATATATATCCATATATATGTCATCATATAGTTTTTACAAGTTTTAACGTTCGTGAATCACCGGTCAACTTGGGTGGTCAATTGTCTATATGAAACATATTTCAATTAATCAAGTCTTAACAAGTTTGATTGCTTAACATGTTGGAAACATTTAATCATGTAAATATCAATCTCAATTAATATATATATACATGGAAAAGTTCGGGTCACTACAGAAACAAGTCATGCATTCTGGTTTCACTAAGACGACTTCCCATCCTTGGTCTTGTGGAAAATAACCGTTATGACCATTGGCTAAGCAGCATGTTGTAATGTCGTCAAAAGGACGAGGGTTTCGTAATGTCCAACAGCCCCGTAATAATCTAAAAACCTTGTTTCTCACCCCAACTACTGAATTCGTCACTTGTGAGAAAGTTTTATTTAAAAGCTGCAATCCGATGTTCTTTTTCTCACTTTGGTAAGAAGCGAACATCACTAACCCGTAAGCATAACATGCTTTTTTATGTTGCATGTTAGAAGCTCTTTCTAATTCATGTAATCCTATGTTGGGATATGTTGAGTCAAAATAGGTTCTTAACCCGTAGCGTAAAATTGCATTTGGGTTCCCCGCATTTAACGCTTTAAAGAAAACACGACGTAATTTACGGTCTCCCCAATGTGATATACCCCACCTATCAAAGGAAAGCCTTTTATAAACTAAGGCATTTCTGGAAAGTCTTTCAAATATTTGACAAGTTAATTTCTCCATAACTAAATGTGCTGATGAATTCTGACCGACTCTAGACAAGATTTCCTCAATCATATCCTCTGGTAGGTCTTCTAAAATATTCGGTTATCTACTCTTAACGTCCATTTTGTTTTTATACTGTAAAATAGACATGGATTAGATTCGTAAAAACAAACATTACAAGCAATTTTTACATAGAACATAAAAGTACAAGCACACTACAATACATTTATTACACAACATGCTCACACCCCTCTAATCTGAATCACTGGTTTCTTCTTCTTCGGACTTGGTTCTTTTTCCTAATCTTCTAGGGATATATGATGTTCCTCTAATACGAGTCGTCGTTTTCCACATTGGTTTAGAAAAACCTGGTGGTTTAGAGGTTCCCGGGTTATTGTCACGATATTGAAAATACGGGTGTTGACGGTGAAATGTCCCGTTCTTATTGATTAAAAACGTTCCATATTAATTGATTTCGTTGCGAGATTTTGACCTCTATATAAGACGTTTTTCAAAGACTGCATTCATTTTAAAACAAACCATAACCTTTATTTCATCAATAAAGGTTTAAAAAGCTTTACGTAGATTATTAAATAATGATAATCTAAAATATCCTGTTTACACACGACCATTACATAATGGTTTACAATACAAATATGTTACAACAAAATAAGTTTCTTGAATGCAGTTTTTACACAATATCATACAAGCATGGACTCCAAATCTCGTCCTTATTTAAGTATGCGACAGCGGAAGCTCTTAATAATCACCTGAGAATAAACATTCTTAAAACGTCAACAAAAATGTTGGTGAGTTATAGGTTTAACCTATATATATCAAATCATAATAATAGACCACAAGATTTCATATTTCAATACACATCCCATACATAGAGATAAAAATCATTCATATGGTGAACACCTGGTAACCGACATTAACAAGATGCATATATAAGAATATCCCCATCATTCCGGGACACCCTTCGGATATGATATAAATTTCAAAGTACTAAAGCATCCGGTACTTTGGATGGGGTTTGTTAGGCCCAATAGATCTATCTTTAGGATTCGCGTCAATTAGGGTGTCTGTTCCCTAATTCTTAGATTACCAGACTTAATAAAAAGGGGCATATTAGATTTCGATAATTCAACCATAGAATGTAGTTTCACGTACTTGTGTCTATTTTGTAAATCATTTATAAAACCTGCATGTATTCTCATCCCAAAAATATTAGATTTTAAAAGTGGGACTATAACTCACTTTCACAGATTTTTACTTCGTCGGGAAGTAAGACTTGGCCACTGGTTGATTCACGGACCTATAACAATATATACATATATATCAAAGTATGTTCAAAATATATTTACAACACTTTTAATATATTTTGATGTTTTAAGTTTATTAAGTCAGCTGTCCTCGTTAGTAACCTACAACTAGTTGTCCACAGTTAGATGTACAGAAATAAATCGATAAATATTATCTTGAATCAATCCACGACCCAGTGTATACGTATCTCAGTATTGATCACAACTCAAACTATATATATTTTGGAATCAACCTCAACCCTGTATAGCTAACTCCAACATTCACATATAGAGTGTCTATGGTTGTTCCGAAATATATATAGATGTGTCGACATGATAGGTCGAAACATTGTATACGTGTCTATGGTATCTCAAGATTACATAATATACAATACAAGTTGATTAAGTTATGGTAGGAATAGATTTGTTACCAATTTTCACGTAGCTAAAATGAGAAAAATTATCCAATCTTGTTTTACCCATAACTTCTTCATTTTAAATCCGTTTTGAGTGAATAAAATTGCTATGGTTTCATATTGAACTCTATTTTATGAATCTAAATAGAAAAAGTATAGGTTTATAGTCGAAAAAATAAGTTACAAGTCGTTTTTGTAAAGGTAGTCATTTCAGTCGAAAGAACGACGTCTAGATGACCATTTTAGAAAACATACTTCCACTTTGAGTTTAACCATAATTTTTGGATATAGTTTCATGTTCATAATAAAAATAATTTTCTCAGAATAACAACTTTTAAATCAAAGTTTATCATAGTTTTTAATTAACTAACCCAAAACAGCCCGCGGTGTTACTACGACGGCGTATATCCGGTTTTACGGTGTTTTTCATGTTTCCAGGTTTTAAATCATTAAGTTAGCATATCATATAGATATAGAACATGTGTTTAGTTGATTTTAAAAGTCAAGTTAGAAGGATTAACTTTTGTTTGCGAACAAGTTTAGAATTAACTAAACTATGTTCTAGTGATTACAAGTTTAAACCTTCGAATAGGATAGCTTTATATGTATGAATCGAATGATGTTATGAACATCATTACTACCTTAAGTTCCTTGGATAAACCTACTGGAAAAGAAAAAAATGGATCTAGCTTCAACGGATCCTTGGATGGCTCGAAGTTCTTGAAGCATAATCATGACATGAAAACAAGTTCAAGTAAGATCATCACTTGAAATAAGATTGTTATAGTTATAGAAATTGAACCAAAGTTTGAATATGATTATTACCTTGTATTAGAATGATAACCTACTGTAAGAAACAAAGATTTCTTGAGGTTGGATGATCACCTTACAAGATTGGAAGTGAGCTAGCAAACTTGAAAGTATTCTTGATTTTATGTAACTAGAACTTGTAGAATATATGAAGAACACTTAGAACTTGAAGATAGAACTTGAGAGAGATCAATTAAATGAAGAAAATTGAAGAATTAAAGTGTTTGTAGGTGTTTTTGGTCGTTGGTGTATGGATTAGATATAAAAGATATGTAATTTTGTTTTCATGTAAATAAGTCATGAATGATTACTCATATTTTTGTAATTTTATGAGATATTTCATGCTAGTTGCCAAATGATGGTTCCCACATGTGTTAGGTGACTCACATGGGCTGCTAAGAGCTGATCATTGGAGTGTATATACCAATAGTCACATACATCTAAAAGCTGTGTATTGTACGAGTACGAATACGGGTGCATACGAGTAGAATTGTTGATGAAACTGAACGAGGATGTAATTGTAAGCATTTTTGTTAAGTATAAGTATTTTGATAAGTGTATTGAAGTCTTTCAAAAGTGTATAAATACATATTAAAACACTACATGTATATACATTTTAACTGAGTCGTTAAGTCATCGTTAGTCGTTACATGAAAGTGTTGTTTTTAAACCTTTAGGTTAACGATCTTGTTAAATGTTGTTAACCCAATGTTTATAATATCAAATAAGATTTTAAATTATTATATTATCATGATATTATCATGTATGAATATCTCTTAATATGATATATATACATTAAATGTCTTTACAACGATAATCGTTACATATATGTCTCGTTTAAAAATCATTAAGTTAGTAGTCTTGTTTTTACATATGTAGTTCATTGTTAATATACTTAATGATATGTTTACTTATCATAGTATCATGTTAACTATATATATATATATCCATATATATGTCATCATATAGTTTTTACAAGTTTTAACGTTCGTGAATCACCGGTCAACTTGGGTGGTCAATTGTCTATATGAAACATATTTCAATTAATCAAGTCTTAATAAGTTTGATTGCTTAACATGTTGGAAACATTTAATCATGTAAATATCAATCTCAATTAATATATATAAACATGGAAAAGTTCGGGTCACTACAGTACCTACCCGTTAAATAAATTTCGTCCCGAAATTTTAAGCTGTTGAAGGTGTTGACGAATCTTCTGGAAATAGATGCGGGTATTTCTTCTTCACCTGATCTTCACGCTCCCAGGTGAACTCGGGTCCTCTACGAGCATTCCATCGAACCTTAACAATTGGTATCTTGTTTTGCTTAAGTCTTTTAACCTCACGATCCATTATTTTGACGGGTTCTTCGATGAATTGGAGTTTTTCGTTGATTTGGATTTCATCTAACGGAATAGTGAGATCTTCTTTAGCAAAACATTTCTTCAAATTCGAGACGTGGAAAGTGTTATGTACAGCCGCGAGTTGTTGAGGTAACTCAAGTCAGTAAGCTACTGGTCCGACATGATCAATAATCTTGAATGGTCCAATATACCTTGGATTTAATTTCCCTCGTTTACCAAATCGAACAACGCCTTTCCAAGGTGCAACTTTAAGCATGACCATCTCTCCAATTTCAAATTCTATATCTTTTCTTTTAATGTCAGCGTAGCTCTTTTGTCGACTTTGGGCGGTTTTCAACCGTTGTTGAATTTGGATGATCTTCTCGGTAGTTTCTTGTATAATCTCCGGACCCGTAATCTGTCTATCCCCCACTTCACTCCAACAAATCGGAGACCTGCACTTTCTACCATAAAGCGCTTCAAATGGCACCATCTCAATGCTTGAATGGTAGCTGTTGTTGTAGGAAAATTCTGCTAACGGTAGATGTCTATCCCAACTGTTTCCGAAATCAATAACACATGCTCGTAGCATGTCTTCAAGCGTTTGTATCGTCCTTTCACTCTGCCCATCAGTTTGTGGATGATAGGCAGTACTCATGTCTAGACGAGTTCCTAATGCTTGCTGTAATGTCTGCCAGAATCTTGAAATAAATCTGCCATCCCTATCAGAGATAATAGAGATTGGTATTCCATGTCTGGAGATGACTTCCTTCAAATACAGTCGTGCTAACTTCTCCATCTTGTCATCTTCTCTTATTGGCAGGAAGTGTGCTGATTTGGTGAGACGATCAACTATTACCCAAATAGTATCAAAACCACTTGCAGTCCTTGGCAATTTAGTGATGAAATCCATGGTAATGTTTTCCCATTTCCATTCTGGGATTTCGGGTTGTTGAAGTAGACCTGATGGTTTCTGATGCTCAGCTTTGACCTTAGAACACGTCAAACATTCTCCTACGTATTTAGCCACATCGGCTTTCATACCCGGCCACCAAAAATGTTTCTTGAGATCCTTGTACATCTTCCCCGTTCCAGGATGTATTGAGTATCTGGTTTTATGAGCTTCTCTAAGTACCATTTCTCTCATATCTCCAAATTTTGGTACCCAAATCCTTTCAGCCCTATACCGGGTTCCGTCTTCCCGAATATGAAGATGCTTCTCCGATCCTTTGGGTATTTCATCCTTTAAATTTCCCTCTTTTAAAACTCCTTGTTGCGCCTCCTTTATTTGAGTAGTAAGGTTATTATGAATCATTATATTCATAGATTTTACTCGAATGGGTTCTCTGTCCTTCCTGCTCAAGGCATCGGCTACCACATTTGCCTTCCCCGGGTGGTAACGAATCTCAAAGTCGTAATCATTCAATAATTCAATCCACCTACGCTGCCTCATATTCAGTTGTTTCTGATTAAATATGTGTTGAAGACTTTTGTGGTCGGTATATATAATACTTTTGACCCCATATAAGTAGTGCCTCCAAGTCTTTAATGCAAAAACAACCGCGCCTAATTCCAAATCATGCGTCGTATAATTTTGTTCGTGAATCTTCAATTGTCTAGACGCATAAGCAATCACCTTCGTTCGTTGCATTAATACACAACCGAGACCTTGCTTTGATGCATCACAATAAATCACAAAATCATCATTCCCTTCAGGCAATGACAATATAGGTGCCGTAGTTAGCTTTTTCTTCAATAACTGAAACGCTTTCTCTTGTTCATCATTCCATTCAAATTTCTTCCCTTTATGCGTTAATGCAGTCAAGGGTTTTGCTATTCTGGAAAATTCTTGGATGAACCTTCTGTAGTAACCAGCTAGTCCCAAAAACTGGCGTATGTGTTTCGGAGTTTTCGGGGTTTCCCACTTTTCAACAGTTTCTATCTTTGCCGGATCCACCTTAATACCTTCTTTGTTCACTATGTGACCGAGGAATTGAACTTCTTCCAACCAAAATGCACACTTTGAAAACTTAGCGTACAATTCTTCCTTCCTCAATACTTCTAACACCTTTCTCAAATGTTCACCGTGTTCTTGGTCATTTTTTGAGTAAATAAGTATGTCATCAATGAAAACAATGACAAACTTGTCAAGGTATGGTCCACACACTCAGTTCATAAGGTCCATGAACACAGCTGGTGCATTAGTTAAACCAAACGGCATGACCATAAACTCGTAATGACCGTAACGTGTTCTGAAAGCAGTCTTTGGAATATCATCTTCTTTCACCCGCATTTGATGATACCCGGAACGTAAGTCAATCTTTGAATAAACAGACGAGCCTTGTAGTTGATCAAATAAGTCGTCGATTCTCGGTAGTGGGTAGCGGTTCTTGATGGTAAGTTTGTTCAACTCTCGGTAGTCGATACACAACCTGAATGTACCATCTTTCTTCTTGACAAACAAAACAGGAGCTCCCCAAGGTGATGTGCTTGGTCGAATGAAACCACGCTCTAAAAGTTCTTGTAATTGGCTTTGCAGTTCTTTCATCTCGCTGGGTGCGAGTCTGTAAGGAGCACGAGCTATTGGTGCAGCTCCTGGTACAAGATCTATTTGAAATTCAACGGATCGATGTGGGGGTAATCCCGGTAATTCTTTCAGAAATACATCGGGAAATTCTTTTGCGACGGGAACATCATTGATGCTCTTTTCTTCAGTTTGTACTTTCTCGACGTGTGCTAGAACAGCATAGCAACCTTTTCTTATTAGTTTTTGTGCCTTCAAATTACTAATAAGATGTAGCTTCGTGTTGCCCTTTTCTCCGTACACCATTAAGGGTTTTCCTTTTTCTCGTATAATGCGAATTGCATTTTTGTAACAAACGATCTCTGCTTTCACTTCTTTCAACCAGTCCATACCGATTATCACATCAAAACTCCCTAACTCTACTGGTATCAAGTCAATCTTAAATGTTTCGCTAACCAGTTTAATTTCTCGATTCCGACATATATTATCTGCTGAAATTAATTTACCATTTGCTAATTCGAGTAAAAATTTACTATCCAAAGGCGTCAATGGACAACTTAATTTAGCACAAAAATCTCTACTCATATAGCTTCTATCCGCACCCGAATCAAATAAAACGTAAGCAGATTTATTGTCAATAAGAAACGTACCCGTAACAAGCTTCGGGTCTTCCTGTGCCTCTGTCGCATTAATATTGAAAACTCTTCCGCGGCCTTGTCCATTCGTGTTCTCCTGGTTCGGGCAATTTCTAATAATGTGGCCCGGCTTTCCACATTTATAACAAACTACATTGGCATAACTTGCTCCGACACTACTTGCTCCGCCATTACTCGTTCCGACACCATTTGTTCCTTTCGTTCTATTAACCCCTGGTCCGTAGACCTCACACTTCGCCGCGCTATGACCATTTCTTTTACACTTGTTGCAAAATTTGGTGCAGAACCCCGAGTGATACTTTTCACACCTTTGGCATAGCTGCTTCTGATTGTTGTTGTTGTTGCGGTTATTATTGTTGTTAAGATGATTGTTGTGGTTGCTGTTGTTGTTGTTGTTGTTGTTGTTGGGCCGTTTGTTGTAGTTGCGATTGATGTTGCGATTGTTAGGATAGTTGTTGCGATTATTGTTATAATTGCTGTTGTTGTTGTATTGGTGATTCTTATCACCATTTTCCTCCCACTTTCTTTTGACTTGCTTCACATTGGCCTCTTCAGCAGTCTGTTCTTTAATTCTTTCTTCAATCTGGTTCACTAGTTTGTGAGCCATTCTACATGCCTGTTGTATGGAGGCGGGCTCGTGTGAACTTATATCTTCTTGGATTCTTTCCGGTAATCCTTTCACAAACGCGTCGATCTTCTCTTCCTCATCTTCGAATGCTCCCGGACACAATAGGCACAATTCTGTGAATCGTCTTTCGTACGTGGTAATATCAAATCCTTGGGTTCGTAACCCTCTAAGTTCTGTCTTGAGCTTATTGACCTCGGTTCTGGGACGGTACTTCTCGTTCATCAAGTGCTTGAATGCTGACCACGGTAGTGCGTACGCATCGTCTTGTCCCACTTGCTCTAGATAGATATTCCACCATGTTAACGCAGAACCTGTGAAGGTATGCGTAGCGTACTTCACTTTGTCCTCTTCAGTACACTTACTTATGGCAAACACCGATTCGACCTTCTCGGTCCACCGTTTCAATCCGATCGGTCCTTCGGTTCCATCAAATTCCAAAGGTTTGCAGGCAGTGAATTCTTTGTAGGTGCATCCTACACGATTTCCTGTACTGCTAGATCCAAGGTTATTGTTGGTATGTAGCGCAGCCTGTACTGCGGCTATGTTTGAAGCTAGAAAAGTACAGAATTCCTCTTCATTCATATTCACGGTGTGTCGAGTAGTCGGTGCCATTTCCTTCAAAATAGTCAAATGGAACAAGTTAATCATACAGAATATTAAGAGTAGTTAATAGTATTTCGTAGCATAATATGAACTCATTTATAAAAGCTTTTTCTTCATATTAGCGTTTTATAAGTTTAAATTCGGGTAGTACCTACCCGTTAAGTTCATACTTAGTAGCTAATATACAATTCAACAACTACAATTCTATATGAAAAACTGATTATAATAATATTTCGCGTTCAAACTTTTACACAATATTTTACAATCTTACAATACTGCTTATTTTACATATAGCATGAAATATAGCACACAATAAATTTGATACAAGATGGTTGTGAAGATAATTCTAGCTAGTACACAAGTCGTTCAGCAAAGGCAATAAAGACACGTAATTCATACGTCCAGAAACAAGTCATGCATTCTGGTTTTACTAGGATTACTTCCCATCCTTGGTCTTGTGGAACATAACCGTTATGGCCGTTGATAAGACAGCGTGTTGTAACGTCGTCAAAGGGACGAGGGTTACGTAATGTCCAACAGTCCCGTAACAATCTAAAAACCTCATTTCTTACCCCAATTACCGACTCCGTCACTTGTGGGAACGTTTTGTTTAATAGTTGTAGCCCGATGTTCTTGTTCCCACTTTGGTGAGAAGCGAACATTACTAATCCGTAAGCATAACATGCTTCTTTATGTTGCATGTTAGCCGCTTTTTCTAAATCACGAAGTCCAATATTCGGATATATTTAGTCAAAATAATTTCTTAACCCATTGCGTAAAATAGCATTTGGGTTCCCCGCAATATATGCGTCAAAGTAAACACATCGTAACTTATGGATTTCCCAATGTGATATCCCCCATCTTTCGAACGAAAGCCTTTTATAAACCAAGGCATTCTTGGAACGTTCTTCGAATGTCTTACAAACTGATCTCGCCTTAAATAGTTGTGCCGAAGAATTCTGACCGACTCTAGACAAGATTTCATCAATCATGTCTCCGGGTAGGTCTCTTAAAATATTGGGTTGTCTATCCATTTTGTGTTTTTATACTGTAAAATAGACAAGAGTTAGATTCATAAAAAAATACTTATTAATACAAGCAATTTTTACATATATCATAAAGCATAAGCACACTATATTACATATATTACACCACACGAATACAACTATCTTATTCCGACTCGCTTGTTTCTTCTTCTTCTTCGGTTTTGGTTCGTTTTGTCAAGTTTCTAGGGATATATGATGTTCCCCTAATACGAGCCGTAATTTTCCACATTGGTTTAGAAAAACCTGGTGGTTTAGAGGTTCCCGGGTCATTGTTACAACTTAAGGACTTCAGGGGTTGACGATACATATAAAGTTCATCGGGGTTGGAATTAGATTTCTCTATTTTTATGCCCTTTCCCTTATTATTTTCTTTTGCCTTTTTAAATTCAGTTGGGGTAATTTCCATAATATCATCGGAATTCTCGTCAGAATCCGATTCATCGGAGAATTGGTAATCCTCCCAATATTTTGCTTCCTTAGCGGAAACACCATTGACCATAATTAACCTTGGTCGGTTGGTTGAGGATTTTCTTTTACTTAACCGTTTTATTATTTTCCCCACCTGTTCTATTTCTTCATCCGGTTCCGATTCTTCTTCTGGTTCCGATTCTTCTTCTGGTTCCGACTCTTCTTCCGGTTCCTCTTCGGGAACTTGTGAATCAGTCCACGAATCATTCCAATTTACATTTGACTCTTCATTATTATTAGGTGAGTCAATGGGACTTGTTCTAGAGGTAGACATCTATCACATAATATCAAACGCGTTAAGAGATTAATATATCACATAGTATTCACATGTTAAAAATATATAGTTTCCAACAAAATTTGTTAAGCAATCATTTTTCAAGTAAACACGGTCGAAGTCCAGACTCACTAATGCATCCTAACAAACTCGATAAGACACACTAATGCAAAATTCTGGTTCTCTAAGACCAACGCTCGGATACCAACTGAAATGTCCCGTTCTTATTGATTAAAAATGTTCCATATTAATTGATTTCGTTGCGAGGTTTTGACCTCTATATGAGACGTTTTTCAAAGACTGCATTCATTTTAAAACAAACCATAACCTTTATTTCATCAATAAAGGTTTAAAAAGCTTTACGTAGATTATCAAATAATGATAATCTAAAATATCCTGTTTACACACGACCATTACATAATGGTTTACAATACAAATATGTTACAACAAAATAAATTTCTTGAATGCAGTTTTTACACAATATCATACAAGCATGGACTCCAAATCTCGTCCTTATTTAAGTATGCGACAGCGGAAGCTCTTAATAATCACCTGAGAATAAACATGCTTAAAACGTCAACAAAAATGTTGGTGAGTTATAGGTTTAACCTATATATATCAAATCATAATAATAGACCACAAGATTTCATATTTCAATACACATCCCATACATAGAGATAAAAATCATTCATATGGTGAACACCTGGTAACCGACATTAACAAGATGCATATATAAGAATATCTCCATCATTCCGGAACACCCTTCGGATATGATATAAATTTCAAAGTACTAAAGCATCCGGTACTTTGGATGGGGTTTGTTAGGCCCAATAGATCTATCTTTAGGATTCACGTCAATTAGGGTGTCTGTTCCCTAATTCTTAGATTACCAGACTTAATAAAAAGGGGCATATTCGATTTCGATAATTCAACCATAGAATGTAGTTTCACGTACTTGTGTCTATTTTGTAAATCATTTATAAAACCTGCATGTATTCTCATCCCAAAAATATTAGATTTTAAAAGTGGGACTATAACTCACTTTCACAGATTTTTACTTCGTCGGGAAGTAAGACTTGGCCACTGGTTGATTCACGAACCTATAACAATATATACATATATATCAAAGTATGTTCAAAATATATTTACAACACTTTTAATATATTTTGATGTTTTAAGTTTATTAAGTCAGCTGTCCTCGTTAGTAACCTACAACTAGTTGTCCACAGTTAGATGTACAGAAATAAATCGATAAATATTATCTTGAATCAATCCACGACCCAGTGTATATGTATCTCAGTATTGATCACAACTCAAACTATATATATTTTGGAATCAACCTCAACCCTGTATAGCTAACTCCAACATTCACATATAGAGTGTCTATGGTTGTTCCGAAATATATATAGATGTGTCGACATGATAGGTCGAAACATTGTATACGTGTCTATGGTATCTCAAGATTACATAATATACAATACAAGTTGATTAAGTTATGGTAGGAATAGATTTGTTACCAATTTTCACGTAGCTAAAATGAGAAAAATTATCCAATCTTGTTTTACCCATAACTTCTTCATTTTAAATCCGTTTTGAGTGAATCAAATTGCTATGGTTTCATATTGAACTATATTTTATGAATCTAAATAGAAAATGTATAGGTTTATAGTCGGAAAAATAAGTTACAAGTCGTTTTTGTAAAGGTAGTCATTTCAGTCGAAAGAACGACGTCTAGATGACCATTTTAGAAAACATACTTCCACTTTGAGTTTAACCATAATTTTTGGATATAGTTTCATGTTCATAATAAAAATCATTTTCTCAGAATAACAACTTTTAAATCAAAGTTTATCATAGTTTTTAATTAACTAACCCAAAACAGCCCGCGGTGTTACTACGACGGCGTAAATCCGGTTTTACGGTGTTTTTCGTGTTTCCAGGTTTTAAATCATTAAGTTAGCATATCATATAGATATATAACATGTGTTTAGTTGATTTTAAAAGTCAAGTTAGAAGGATTAACTTTTGTTTGCGAACAAGTTTAGAATTAACTAAACTATGTTCTAGTGATTACAAGTTTAAACCTTCGAATAGGATAGCTTTATATGTATGAATCGAATGATGTTATGAACATCATTACTACCTTAAGTTCCTTGGATAAACCTACTGGAAAAGAGAAAAATGGATCTAGCTTCAATGGATCCTTGGATGGCTCGAAGTTCTTGAAGCAGAATCATGACACGAAAACAAGTTCAAGTAAGATCATCACTTGAAATAAGATTGTTATAGTTATAGAAATTGAACCAAAGTTTGAATATGATTATTACCTTGTATTAGAATGATAACCTACTGTAAGAAACAAAGATTTCTTGAGGTTGGATGATCACCTTACAAGATTGGAAGTGAGCTAGCAAACTTGAAAGTATTCTTGATTTTATGTAACTAGAACTTGTAGAATATATGAAGAACACTTAGAACTTGAAGATAGAACTTGAGAGAGATCAATTAGATGAAGAAAATTTAAGAATGAAAGTGTTTGTAGGTGTTTTTGGTCGTTGGTGTATGGATTAGATATAAAGGATATGTAATTTTGTTTTCATGTAAATAAGTCATGAATGATTACTCATATTTTTGTAATTTTATGAGATATTTCATGCTAGTTGCCAAATGATGGTTCCCACATGTGTTAGGTGACTCACATGGGCTGCTAAGAGCTGATCATTGGAGTGTATATACCAATAGTACATACATCTAAAAGCTGTGTATTGTACGAGTACGAATACGGGTGCATACGAGTAGAATTGTTGATGAAACTGAACGAGGATGTAATTGTAAGCATTTTTGTTAAGTAGAAGTATTTTGATAAGTGTATTGAAGTCTTTCAAAAGTGTATAAATACATATTAAAACACTACATGTATATACATTTTAACTGAGTCGTTAAGTCATCGTTAGTCGTTACATGTAAGTGTTGTTTTTAAACCTTTAGGTTAACGATCTTGTTAAATGTTGTTAACCCAATGTTTATAATATCAAATGAGATTTTAAATTATTATATTATCATGATATTATCATGTATGAATATCTCTTAATATGATATATATACATTAAATGTCTTTACAACGATAATCGTTACATATATGTCTCGTTTAAAAATCATTAAGTTAGTAGTCTTATTTTTACATATGTAGTTCATTGTTAATATACTTAATGATATGTTTACTTATCATAGTATCATGTTAACTATATATATATCCATATATATGTCATCATATAGTTTTTACAAGTTTTAACGTTCGTGAATCACCGGTCAACTTGGGTGGTCAATTGTCTATATGAAACATATTTCAATTAATCAAGTCTTAACAAGTTTGATTGCTTAACATGTTGAAAACATTTAATCATGTAAATATCAATCTCAATTAATATATATAAACATGGAAAAGTTCGGGTCACTACAGACGGTACATATAAAATTCATCGGGGTCGGAATCAGATTTCTCTATTTTGATGCCTTTTCCCTTATTATTTTCTTTTGCCTCATTAAATTGGGTCGGGGTAATTTCTATAACATCATCGGAATCCTCATCAGGATCCGATTCATCGGAAAATTGGTAATTTTCCCAATATTTTGCTTCCTTAGCCGAAACACCATTGACCATTATTAACTTTGGTCCATTGGTTGAGGATTTTCTTTTATTTGACCGGTTTTCTGTGGTTCCTACTATTCCCCCCTCCGAAACCTCTTCTTCTTCCGGTTCCTCTTCTTCTGGTTCCTCTTCTTCCGGTTCCGTTTCCTCTTCTTCCGGTTCTTCGGGAACTTGTGAATCTTGCCAATATATATTCGACTCTTCATTATTATTAGGTGAGTCAATGGGATTTGTGCTAGAGGTAGACATCTATCACACAATATCAAACATGTTAAGAGATTAATATATCACATAATATTTACATGTTAATAATATATAGTTTTCAACAAAAATGTTAAGCAATCATTTTTAAAGAAAACACGGTCGAAGTCCAGACTCACTAATGCATCCTAAAAAACTCAATAAGACACACTAATGCAAATTTTCTGGTTCTCTAAGACCAACGCTCTGACACCAACTAAAATGTCCCGTTCATATTGATTATAAACGTTCCATATTAATTGATTTCGTTGCGAGGTTTTGACCTCTATATGAGACGTTTTTCAAAGACTGCATTCATTTTTAAAACAACCATAACCTTTATTTTATCAATAAAGGTTTCAAAAGCATTACGTAGATTATCAAATAATGATAATCTAAAATATACTGTTTACACAAGACCATTACATAGTGGTTTACAATAGAAATATATTACATCGACATATGTTTCTTGAATGCAGTTTTTACACAATATCATACAAACATAGACTCCAAATCTTGTCCTTATTTTATATGCAACAGCGGAAGCTCTTAGTATTCACCTGAGAATAAACATGCTTTAAACGTCAACAAAAATGTTGATGAGTTATAGGTTTAACCTATATATATATATATCAAATCGTAACAATAGACCACAAGATTTCATATTTCAATATACATCCCATACATAGAGATAAAAATCATTCATATGGTGAACACCTGGTAACCGACATTAACAAGATGCATATATAAGAATATCCCCATCATTCCGGGACACCCTTCGGATATGATATAAATTTCGAAGTACTAAAGCATCCGGTACTTTGGATGGGGTTTGTTAGGCCCAATAGATCTATCTTTAGGATTCGCGTCAATTAGAGTGTCTGTTCCCTAATTCTTAGATTACCAGACTTAATAAAAAGGGGCATATTCGATTTCGATAATTCAACCATAGAATGTAGTTTCACGTACTTGTGTCTATTTTGTAAATTATTTATAAAACCTGCATGTATTCTCATCCCAAAAATATTAGATTTTAAAAGTGGGACTATAACTCACTTTCACGGATTTTTACTTCGTCGGGAAGTAAGACTTGGCCACTGGTCGATTCACGAACCTATAACAAATATGTACATATATATCAAAGTATGTTCAAAATATATTTACAATATTTTTAATACATTTTACTGTTTTAAGTTTATTAAGTCAGCTGCCCTTGTTAGTAACCTACAACTAGTTGTCCATAATTAGATGTACAGAAATAAATCGATATATATTATCTTGAATCAATCCACGACTCAGTGTATACACGTCTCAGGCTAGATCACAACTTAAATTATATATATTTTTGGAATCAACCTCAACCCTGTATAGCTAACTCCAACATTACTGCATATAGAGTGTCTATGGTTGTTCCAAATAATATATATACATGGGTCGATATGATATGTCAAAACATTTGCATTCGTGTCTATGGTATCCCAAGATTACATAATATATTAGAATACATGTATAATACAATATAAGTTAGCTAGGATATGATTTGTATAGATTTGTTAAACATTTCCCGTAGCTAAAAAGATCAAAAATATCCAATCTTGTTTTACCCATAACTTCTTCGTTTTAAATCCGTTTTGAGTGAATCCAATTGCTATGGTTTCATATTGAACTTAAGTTTATGAATATATACAGAAAAAGTATAAGTTTATAGTCGGAATTACAGGTTACAAGTGGTTTTTGTAAAGGTAGTCATTTCAGTCGAAAGAACGACGTCTAGATGACCATTTTGGAAAACATACTTCCACTTTGAGTTTAACCATGATTTTTGGATATAGTTTCATATTCATAAGAAAAATCATTTTCCCAGAAGAACAACTTTTAAATCAAAATTTATCATAGTTTTTAATTAACTAACCCAAAACAGCCCGCGGTGTTACTACAACGGCGTATATCCGGTTTTACGGTGTTTTTCGTATTTTCCGGTTTTAAATCATTAAGTTAGCATATCATATAGATATAGAACATGTGTTTAGTTGATTTTAAAAGTCAAGTTAGAAGGATTAACTTTTGTTTGCGAACAAGTTTAGAATTAACTAAACTATGTTCTAGTGATTTCAAGTTTAAACCTTCGAATAAGATAGCTTTATATGTATGAATCGAATGATGTTATGAACATCATTACTACCTCAAGTTTTCTAGATAAAACTACTGGAAATGAGAAAAATGGATCTAGCTTCAAAGGATCCTTGGATGGCTTGAAAGTTCTTGAAGCAGAATCATGACACGAAAACAAGTTCAAGTAAGCTTTCCACTCGAAATAAGATTGTTATAGTTATAGAAATTGAATCAAAGTTTGAATATGAGTATTACCTTGTATTAGAAATATATCTTACTGTAAATAAGAAAAATTTCTTGAAGTTGGATGATCACTTTACAAGATTGGAAGTAAGCTAGCAAACTTGGAAGTATTCTTGATTTTATGAAACTAGAACTTATAGAATTTATGAAGAACACTTAGAACTTGAAGATAGAACTTGAGAGAGATCACTTAGATGAAGAAAATTGAAGAATGAAAGTGTTTGTAGGTGTTTTTGGTCGTTGGTATATGGATTAGATATAAAGGATGTGTAATTTTGTTTTCATGTAAATAAGTCATGAATGATTACTCATATTTTTGTAATTTTATGAGATATTTCATGCTAGTTGCCAAATGATGGTTCCCACATGTGTTAGGTGACTCACATGGGCTGCTAAGAGCTGATCATTGGAGTGTATATACAAATAATACATACATCTAAAAGCTGTGTATTGTACGAGTACGAATACAGGTGCATACGAGTAAAATTGTTGATGAAACTGAACGAGGATGTAATTGTAAGAATTTTTGTTAAGTAGAAGTATTTTGATAAGTGTCTTGAAGTCTTTCAAAAATGTATGAATACATATTAAAACACTACATGTATATACATTTTAACTGAGTCGTTAAGTCATCGTTAGTCGTTACATGTTAATGTTGATTTGAAACCTTTAAGTTAACGATCTTGTTAAATGTTGTTAACCCAATGTTTATTATATCTAATGAGATGTTAAATTATTATATTATCATGATATTATGATATATTAATATATCTTAATATGATATATATACATTTAAATGTCGTTACAACGATAATCGTTACATATATGTCTCGTTTCGAAATCATTAAGTTAGTAGTCTTGTTTTTACATATGTAGTTCATTGTTAACACACTTAATGATATATTTAAATATCATTTTATAATGTTAAATAAAGTGTATCAATATCTTAATATGATACATATGTATTTAGTAGACGTTATCATAACGATAATCGTTATATATATCATTTCGAGTTTCTTAACTTAGTAATCTCATTTCTTATGTATATCACACATTGTTAATATACTTAGTGAGATACTTACTCATCATAATCTCATGTCAACCATATATATATGTCTATATATACCACAACATGTAGTTTTTACAAATTTGTAACGTTCGTGAATTGCCGGTCAACTTGGGTGATCAATTGTCTATATGAAACCTATTTCATTTAATCAAGTCTTAACAAGTTTGATTGCTTAACACATTAGAAACATTTAGTCATGTAAATATCAATCTCAATTAATATATATAAACATGGAAAAGTTCGGGTCACTACAGTACCTACCCGTTAAATAAATTTCGTCCCGAAATTTTAAGCTGTTGAAGGTGTTGACGAATCTTCTGGAAATAGATGCGGGTATTTCTTTTTCATCTGATCTTCACGCTCCCAGGTGAACTCGAGTCCTCTACGAGCATTCCATCGAACCTTAATAATCGGTATCTTGTTTTGCTTAAGTCTTTTAACCTCACGATCCATTATTTCGATGGGTTCTTCAATGAATTGAAGCTTTTCATTGATTTGGATTTCGTCCAACGGAATAGTGAGATCTTCTTTAGCAAAACATTTCTTCAAATTCGAGACGTGAAAAGTGTTATGTACCGCCGCGAGTTGTTGAGGTAGCTCCAGTTGGTAAGCTACTGGTCCGACACGATCTATAATCTTGAATGGTCCAATGTACCTTGGATTTAGTTTCCCCCGTTTACCAAATCGAACAACGCCTTTCCAAGGTGAAACCTTAAGCATGAACATTTCTCCAATTTCAAACTCTATATCTTTTCTTTTACTGTCCGCGTAGCTCTTTTGTCGACTCTGGGCGGTTTTCAATCATTGTTGAATTTGGATGATTTTCTCGGTAGTTTCTTGTATTATCTCCGGACCCGTAATCTGTCTATCTCCGGACCCGTTCGTGTTAAAAAGTTAATCTAATGTGTGTGTGTGTGTATATATATATATATATATATATATATATATATATATATATATATATATATATATATATATATATATATATATAACGTGTGTCGATAATCTTACGTATTAACTCCTGATTAATTCTTGTCACGTGCCAACTTTTCCTTTATTCCTACCACGTGTCAGTCTATTAGTTATTTCCATATATTAATTGAATTATTAAATTTCCTAATTTAATCTAATATTTAGATTTCATTATCTAAAATATCATATTATAGTACTATATAATGTTATATTAATATATTAGTAACCATAGAAGTTATAATTCTATTAATAATTAATAATATTATATATTATACTATTGTTATGAAATTGTATTATATGGTATAATAATATTATTTTAAAGGATACGTTGATTTAATATAAATAAATATTAATAATATTTATATAGATAAATGGTCCTATATTAAAACCATTTACAATAGCTTTTATTGTCATAAAATTAAAAAATAGATACTTCTTTATTAGCATTTTAATGTTATTTATGAAGGATATTTTATATTATATAAAATTAATGTATAATTTGCGCATAAATTTAAAAATTTACTGTAATATAATATTTGTAGAATTTTATATAAATGTGTGTGCTCATGTTTGTCAATTGAAGTTAAAAGGGTTATTTGATAATATTATTTATGAATGATATTATTTTTAACGATCGGTTATAAAACAACTTTTCAGGGGCTCATGTTTGGTGTTTATCGATTATTTTTCAATTGAAGTTAAAATAATTTCAATGGACGGACTCATAATCTATGCATGCATTAGTATTAAACTAATGTTTTCGATACAAATGTTGTCAGTGTTAAATGATTTTTTAATTGTTATTGTATTGTACATTTGATAAGTATCAATATTGACGTTATCAACTACTAATTTATACAAATATCGTGCAACATACGAGCTCATAAAACTAATATATATGTGTGTGTGTGTGTGTGTTCTCAACAGACAGAAGTGATGGTTCTATCAATAGATGTTGCGTCTTATAAAGTATTTTTTATTTGTATTATCTAGTACCCTTTCTATTTTGCACTATTCAACAATAGTCAATTTGTACCAAACTTTTTTCTGTTGGCTACCTATGCTCATAACTAGGGCTGTTAACGAATCGAGCTTTTAACGAGCTACTCGAGTTCGAGCTCGCTTATTTCGAATCCGAGCTTTAACGATTTCGATCTCGAGTCGAGTTCGAACAAAAAACATTGTTCGATTAGTTTCACGAGCCGAGTATAAAAAATTAATATTCGACTCGCTCGAAAATTCGTTTAATAATCGAACGAGTTAATCGAGCGTACATGCTCGAATAGTTCGTAAGCTCGTTTATGTTCGAACGAGTCGAGTAAGACGAGCCGAGCAACACGATTACATGTAGTTTATAAAAATTTATTATGTCCGGTTATAGATTTGAACCTGGGAGAAATCTACACATATTCCGTGTTCTACCATTGAGCTATGAGATGCTTTTGTTTTAAATTCTGTATTACCTGTAGTTAACATCACTTAAATCTTATTAACTTACGTTATGAAAATAACATAACCTGTTCATTTTTCAAAACTCTTAATACACTTTCATACATTAAATTGTATAACGCGTGTGTTTGTTTTAACTTTTCTTTCACGAATAAAAATAATCCATTTAATTATCATTGTCTCAGCGTACAGATCAAATAAACGCAAGATGAACTCTAAATTAATTCAAAAGCTGATCGATGTAAAAAAACGCATATTTTTCCCTGTACGCATTTGTTATTGAAGGTTAATTGGATGGTATAGTATATTCGAAGTCCATATCCATAGATCACAATAAAATGAGGAGAAAGATAGTGTTTTATATAAGAATCTAATAATAATATGAAAAAATATCAGAATCGAACAATAAGATGGAAAAAATTGCGGCTGATTGAAACACAATGAGTATAAATTAGGAGCATCAATAATAATTTGTGGAGCATAAATAATACTACTGTAATTAAGATCAATATATGTGTCCATTGGGTTGAGAACTACGATCATTTTAGGAAGAAGACGAGAGAATATATAAAGGAACTTCATCCCACATTGGATGGGAGAAGAAACTTACATGTAAACTATTAGCTATAAAATAAAGAGACTCATTGTGTTAACTTACAGAATTAAAATGCAATATTGTACACATGAGTGTTTATTTATTCAATTAAGTTTAAAGTTTTTTTTTATTTATACTCCATACTAACAAAAATAAATTATCTTCAGTTATTATAGGATCTTAAACGAGCTTTATTGAGCCCAAATTCGAGCTTGAATACGAGCATTAAGCTTAAGCTAAAAGATTTATTAGCTGTGAAGACTATTAAATGAATATCGAACTCGAGTTCGAACATAGAAAAAATATTCGAGTTCGAACTCGAACGAAATTAGAAACTTTTAATCGAGTTCGAACCGAGTAATAGTTAAACGAGCCGAGCTCAACTTCAGTATGTTCGATCGAGTTCGGTTCGTTAACAGCCCTACTCATAACACATCCATGTTTTGTTATGTAATTTAATAATGTATCCGTTTTGTTATTTTTCATCTAGAGCGAATCAATAAAAGAGTGTAATTATTGACATATACATGTGAATACGTTTTGGAATTAACTTTATTAAGGAATTTATTACAACAAAGATTTAATCCTTCAATATATGAAGAGGTACATTTTCAAGTCAAACAAAGTGCTTGAAATGAACCAAGGACAATCACTAGTTTTTATAGTAGATCAATACCTTTTAGACCATTTTCAGCGGCACTCGTGTTGGGTCGCCTTCAAACCCGCCCTCCGAAGAGGTCTATAGCATTGGTACTGCCGTCGGCCGCCCTCAATTTCCCAAATCCACTTCGCCCTCACAGATTTCTTATTCACGCATAACTGAGCACAAAACCTTTTCTCCATTTTCAATATTCAAACGACTTTATAGCCATTAAACGATTTTTTCCCCAACGCTTCACTATATATAATCATATACCAGTTCAATTTATATCACACTTTTTTTTTTGTCACTATCACTCTATAAATTTCAACTTTATATTACAATTATTTTTCTATTTCATAAATAGTAAAATGCTTAAAAAATTGGATAGTCTTACACAAGTTGCCATGGCAATAGCGAGTTCGACGTTTAATATTGTCGCACTCGATCTACTTGATCGGATGTGTGACGACCCGGAAAATTTCGACTAATTTTAAACCAAACTCTCGATACGAATTAACATTTTGACACTATAAGCAAAGTCTGTAATGTTAAGTCTCAAAAATTTATGTATATAAATATTATTTGTAAATATATAAAATTATATTAAGTCTATTTGTTTAAAATTATATAGCATATATTTATGTGGTAAACTTGTTATTTAAAAACTGATTATATATATAGAGAGAGAGAAAATGGAATATGAATGATTTCGAGCTTAAAAAGTAAACGTCTGTAACACTCGGTTGACATTTCGTTAGTGATCATATAGATATAATATATATATACGAAGGATTAAGATAAAAGTTGGACTGTAAATTGATTACGAAGATTTTAGATTTGTTAAAAATATTTTTACCTTTTTAAGTTTAAATATTAGTACTCCGTACATATAAATTGGAACAGAAAATAAATAATTATCGAACCTTTTTGATCAGATTTCAAACAGTTAATGAGTGAAATAATTAAATATAATTAATCTAAAAATTTGAGATTTTTAGGAACAAATTTATACGTTAACTGTTTAGCAATGGACACACTCCGTGAAAACTGTCGGTAGCATAACAACAACGAAAATTCACGAGAGTTTAATATTATTACTATGCAATCACTGTTTGCTTTTGGTTTCTTTCTTCTCCCCACTGAACCCATTCTCCATATATATACATATATATACAACTACATAGATATATGATACATACACTTACACAATTCACAGACTCTCTTCCACCTTCGTCACCTTCATTCACCGGACCATCTTACACCACCTCCGATCACCCTTTTAACCGCCACTATCACCAATACCATAATGTTTGTATCGATTTTCTTTCGAACACCCATGACCACCTTTGTCACCATGAAACCACCTTCTTTACCGGTTCAACACCATCAACGAGACCTTCATCACCATTCTCATCAACCATCGTAACTATTACCCAACACCTTCATCAGGTTCGATCACCTCTATCCACCACTCTTAACCGATCACCATCACCATTACGTGCTCGATATAAACCCAACCGTCACTACAATCTTTCTCTTCGGCAAACACCACACGAACACCATAAGCATCACTACCTCATAACCACAACAACAACCATCAACGCCCTTGCTCGTTGTTTTCTATTTTTCTTTGATCACCAACACCAAACCATAACCGTAACTGCTGCTACTACTCGCATCTAACCTGCTACTGTTATTTAACTGCTACAACTACTAATACGTTTCTATTTTCAGTCACCATCGAGAACTACCACCTAAACCCATCTGCTACGCTTCTATTTTCGGTCTCCCTGTTTAGAAACCTGAAACCACTCGAACATCATCTCATTGCTACTGCTATCTGCTTGTTTTCTATCCGTTTCTACTCCATTCTGTTCAGTCAGTCGCCACAAACCACCATCACAGGTCACCTCCAACCGTCACCCAACAACCGCTATCCTCTGCAACTACCATTCCTGCTTCTGTTTACAGTTATAACGATAAAGAAGATGACACGTACAATAAATGGCCACCCGGTTTCTTTTTTTTCAATTTGAATCATATACGTTGATTGGGCCATATTCCTTTTTAAGCTATTGGGCCAACCAAGTAGATACGCTAACCAAATAATTGGGCTTGTAAATATTTGGGTTATGAAAATTCTGTTGGGCCGAAGATAAGCTGGGCCAATGAGGTTGAATAAGAAAATGCAAACGAAATGTAACGGGTTTTATAAATTTAAGTATTAGGATAATAACAGAAAAACATAAATGGTGCAATGGTAAAGAGGGTGTTTGGGGTAGCGTGAGGTTTCGGGTTCAAGCCCTGGCGATGACATTTTTTTTACCTCCTTTCTTTAAAGGTAGCCATTTATTCTCATTATTATTTAATTATCAATATTATTATTATTATTACAACTATATTATTATTATTATTATTATTATTATTATTATTATTATTATTATTATTATTATTATTATTATTATTATTATTATTATTATTATTATTATTATTATTATTATTATTATTATTATTATTGTTATTGTTATTATTAATTATTATTGTTATTAGGTTATTAATATTAAAAATGTAATTATTAGTATCATTCATACAATTAATATTAATATCATTATTGTTAGTACTAGTAATATCATTATTATTATTATTATTATTATTATTATTATTATTATTATTATTATTATTATTATTATTATTACTATTATTATTAATATTATTATTACTATCATTATTAAAAATTTTATATATTTCATCATTATTATCATTTTTAATATCAATATTATTATTAGTATTATCATTATTATTATTATAAGTATCATTATTATTAATATTATTCATATTATTAAGATTATAACAAATAAATATTAATTATATAAAACTATACTTAATACATATTACATAACTATATTAATATTACATATAAAAAATTATTGATTTTTGATATAATACCAATTACAAACATATGTAGATTAATACAACTATATGTATAAATATTAATTAGTTTACAAAATAAATATATATAACATATAACTGAAAATATAATACATAAATTTGCTTGATTACCATTATATGTATTAATATGTATATGAATGATATAGGTTCGTGAATCTGAGGCCAACCTTGTATTTGTTCAATGCCATCATATGCATAATTACCACGAAATACAATATTGTGAGTTTCATTTGCTCCCTTTTTAAATGCTTTTGCAATATATATTTTTGGGACTGAAAATACATGCGCTTTTATAAATATTTTACGAAATAGACACAAGTACTCGAAACTACATTATATGGTTGAATGATCGAAATCGAATATGCCCCTTTTTAGTCTGGTAATCTAAGAATTAGAGAACAGACATCGTAATTGACGTGAATCCTAAAGATAGATCTATGGGCACTAACAAGCCCCAGTCAGAGAATTTGAACTGCTTTAGTACTTCGATTTTATCATGTCCGAAGGGAGTCCCGGAATGATGGGGATATTCTATATGCATCTTGTTAAGGTCGATTACCAGGTGTTCAATCCATATGAATGATTTTTATCTCTATGTATGGGATGTTTATTTATGAGAAACGGAAATGAAAATCTTGTGGTCTATTAAAATGATGGAAATGAATGTTTAAGATAAACTAATGAACTCACCAACCTTTTGGTTGACACTTTAAAGCATGTTTATTCTCAGGTATGAAAGAAATATTCCGCTGTGCATTTGCTCATTTTAGAGATATTACTTGGAGTCATTCATGACATTTCAAAAGACGTTTCATTCGAGTCGTTGAGTTCATCAAGATTATTATTAAGTCTATTATAGATTGGATATATTTTGAAATGGTATGCATGCCTGTCAACTTTCGATGTGATGAAAGTTTGTCTTTTAAAAACGAATGCAATGTTTGTAAAATGTATCATATAGAGGTCAAGTACCTCGCGATGTAACCAAATGTAATGTATTCGTCCAGATGGATTAGGACGGGTCTTTACAGGATGAGAGAAGAAGAAGACGAACAAATTGTCCTACCGATTCCAAGAGCTCCTAAAATATTTATAGCAAGAGATTGAGAGGGAACCGGTATGCGTTTATGGAATGATTATTTTTCTGAAAATCTGACTTTCTCCGGAGATTATTTTCGCCGGCGTTATAGGATGAGTCGGTCATTGTTTATACGCATATGCCAAGGTATTATGAATTACTCTCAAGAACGTCTTCTAGATTATTTTTATAAATTTATCAAATGCGGGATGCTACCGGGTTGCTAGGTTTTAATGTTTTCCAAAATGTACATTCGTGATACGACAATTAGCATACGGTACTGCGCCCGATACTTTTGATGAGTATTTACATATGGGCCAACAAACATCACACGATTGTTTGAATAGTTTTTGTAAAAGTGTGTTTCACTTCTATGCTTTTGAATATTTAAGAAAACCGACTCCACAAGACGTACAAAGTCTTGTAACCACACATGCGGAATTACATGATTTCCCGGGAATGTTGGGTAGTCTAGATTGTATGCATTAGGCATGGAAAAATTGCCCATATAAATACAAAGGCCATTATACCAGGGGTGATCGTGGATACCTAACAATCATATTCGAAGTTGTGGCTTCGTATGATTTATGGATTTGATACGCTTACTTTGGACCCGCTGGTTCAAGCAATGACATCAATGTGCATAATCAATCCGATTTATTTAACGAGTTACTTCAAGACACGGCTCCACCGTGTAAGTTTTCGGTTGGTGGGTGCAACTTCAATAAAGGTTACTACCTAACCGATGTAATATATCCTGATTAGTCGACGTTAGTTAAGTTTTTCAAAAGTCCGCCTGACCCTTAAGCAGGAAAATTCAGAAAGTATCATGAATCTGATCGGAAAGATTTTTAACGGGCATTCAGAGTGCTTTAAGGTCGTTGAAAAATAATTTAAAAACCCTTGCCGACAATTCTATGTCGAAAGAATCCGAAGAATTATGCACACTTGTGTTATATTGCGCAATATGATCACCAAAGACAATGGACGTGCAATGTGTGACCTTGAGGAAAATACAGGTCGGTTCATCGTCCAAGAAGATCAGTCGAGGAAAGGCTTCAAGCGCACATTCGCGTTAATAAAAAGTTTCGAAATGCGACCATTCATCATCTGCTACAACAAAATTAAAGCTTATCGAACACAAGCTAGTGTCCAAAACGATGTAGAGAGGGCATTTGGGGTTCTTCAAGATCGGTTTCAAATTTTAAGACTAGCTTTACGCACTATATCAGTAAACCGGATGCGAAGAGTAATGAAATGTTGTGTCATATTCCATAATATGATTTTAGAAGATAATCGATTTCCACTAAGTCAGTGGGAAGAAAATTTTACTACCGAGCATATGGAGAATCATCTCAAACGTATAAGAAATAGAGGACGAGAACAATACACGATCACAAGAGAAATAAGGTATATGGTGGTGAACGACCAACTTACCGAGGATCTAATTGTGCATATTTGAAACATTCCATTGATATTTCGCACCATACATTAGTTTTTATTAGGTAGTCTATCTTTTTTTAATATGTTTAGTTTATTTTATATTTATTGTAGTCGTTAAATTTTATGTAATTGTTAAATTTATGTATTGTTGAGTTTTAATGAACAAATAATTTATGTCTTTTTTAATATTTAATATGTATTTTATTTATGTAATGTATATTTTATTATATTTATGTATAAGAATAAAAATAAAATAAAAAACGGATAGACCCTGCAGAAATCTGACACAAAAATTCTGACGCAAAGGTTAATGGATGTCAAAATTTAACATTGTCATCACATCATAGACAGATTTCACTTTTTGACCTAAAGTACACACTCTGTTCGTGACGTCCCAAACACAGTTAACAATAGTCTAATACTAGAGTTGAAATAAGCTAAATTTTCTTTTTGTCGCTGATGTAATGATCCTGTTGCTGCTATACATGACGTTCCCTATACTTTGCATATGTACTATTTGTTTTGTTTTGTTTTGTTTTGTTCATGATGGACTAACTTAATTGGTTGCTGTTCAGCTTTCCTACAGCTGCTAATTTCGGCTTGTAAACAATCACGCCTTGTATTATTTCGTTTGATTAGAATAAATATAGATGCAGTTTTACTTTTAAATAAATAAAAAACAAAAACAAAAGCACAGGCCGGGTCAAACACGTAGCCGAAAGCTCCAACGGCACGGTAGGTTTTTGCATATATCTATTATCTGAAAATACCCGGATGGAATAAATGTTATCAAATTATTTTGCGTTGCTGAAACTATATTGAAAGGACTGTTACATTTGACCATATACTATAGTGAATTAAATTATATTTACTTAAAATTTTGTACATTAAATTTTGGATATGACTGTCTGAACACAAAAGATAATAATACACATTATATATTACTCTCTCGTTCCATCACAGATGTCCACATTTTCATTTTGGAATGTCCCATTACAAGTGTCCACTTTATATTTTAACCAATAAGAAGAAATTATTTTGGAGAGTGCAGATTTCTTATTGGTGGAGAATGAATTAATGAAATTTCTTAAAACTATGTGCAAACAATAAGTAGATACTTGTAATGAGACGGAGAGAGTATATATTTATATTTCTATATAAATCGGAAATTATTGAGGTTGAAAAAGTAAAAATTCCAAGTAGTACTTCGAGCTTGGGCAAGAATGTTTGGCAGACGGTTGAGTGGATTTGTGCATATAACATTTGGAAAAACAGAAACAATAAAGTATTTCAAGATAAAAGTTGTTCCATTCCGGTCCTTCTTAGTGAAATTCAACTCAAGTCTTTCGAATGGATATCACAAAGATCGAGAGGGAAGAAATTCGAGTGGTTAACTTGGTTATCTAATCCAAGTATCTACCTCAACATGGCATGATGTATTCGTTTGTTTCATTTGTATTTTCGTGATGTAATTGTTTCTAATGGTGTTGCACTTTGCAAACCAATTGACCATTGTGTAACTCGTTGTATACGTGAGTGGGCTTGAATCTTATGTTGTATTAAGGTTTCGGTCCGCTGCTATTTGTTAATATCGTTATAATATCTGTCTTTCAAAAAAAAAAGTATGTACTTATATAAGCACTGTAATTTTGAAAAGTTTCATATTTGATGCTTGATTTTGGATTAATCGTGCCATTCTTTTAATTTGGACGATAAAGTATTTCTTGGTATAATCTATATATATATGTACCATAAGGTAATGTGAAGGTAAAAAGAAAGAAAAAAAGTGTAGTACGAGTAAGTTTTACATATGGATTAGAAAAGAATGAGCCAATAGCCTAGTGGCGAATGACTCACTCTCCCTTAGGGGAGGTGAGGGTTCGATTCCCACTAGGTGAGGATTTTCCAAATAATTGGATCAAAAACCATTCTTACCGGGCCCAAATGATCCCTTGGTCCCACGCATGCGAAGATTGAAACAATGACAATGCAGGTTCGTTTATCGGACCTGACATGTTGTAGGGAAAGATTGAAAAAGTCAACACAGGGCTAACATGTCCCTGCCGATAACATGTTTTGAAACAACAACATACGGATTAGAAATTTCATGTTTTTACCAACTTTATGTCATATCATCCTAAAGAATTGTTTTTTTCCTTGGCTTATTACGGAGTATATTTTATGTTTTACTATTGTTCCAAGATTTGACAGGTCTCGATAAAATCAACAATGATCTCATCAGCCCAAAATGATCATAGGTAACAATTACGTACTACATCTTTTTTTTTTCTTTTTTCTTTTTAATGGAGATTTTGAATCAATGACTGAAATAAATACCACTTACCCGATCTTATTCAATACACGATGATACAAACTACTTACTCAATCATTTTCAACACACTCATTCTTCGAACGATGCCAAATCACCTCGTTAAGCAACCGCACTACATTATTTAAATCCAAAAGTTTTACGGAGTACCAAATAAATTTAATTTAAAAAAAAAACTAAACAACAACTTGCCTTTCAAAAAAAAAAATATATTAATTTAAATTTAGGTATAAACTAAACACGTAATGATACATGTAATTTTTCTCTTTTTATATATCAATATTTTTTCATTTTAACCAACATTTAAACTATAGATCTTTATCTTTATTTCTTGATCAACTAAAAAAATTTCTTTAAATCAATGAGTGAGTAAATAATGAGATGGTGAAGATGGGTTATAAGTTAGAGGTATTAGTTATATGGAGAAATAGCTTTCAAAACTTCTAAGGTTCAATCTTGACATTTTTGAATTCTCTGTAATTCAATATTTTTTCCTTGGTGTAGTGTATAGTTTTCGTTTGATAAACTAAAAATGTAACTCACTTTTTGATAGATTATAAGAATAAGTCTAATAATCAACATGGAAGATAAGTAGCGGCCGGCGGCGTATATATCTATTTGAGATGGGGTGAGGTCTAGTGAACTAATAGTTTGGATATTTTTTATCAAGTATTCTTCAAATCCTATAGGTCACCAAAAATTTAATCATAGAACCTGAAATATATTCACCTTTTATAATATTTTGAAGATAAACAACCTCTAAAATAGGGTTCGAATAAAATTAGTTTTGAATAAAAGATTTAGGAACCCCTTGAATTTTAATCATAGAAGATAAAATAAGATACTCTATGATTAGATTTGCTCAGACAACTGATTCAATGACTTTCACTTGGCCGCTTAATGATATCCTTCATGGTTATTATATTTCAAATGATCCTCCAATGTCAAAGAAACATCGTCAAGCTTGTCTTTGGGTGAGTGCGTATGTTATTTGGAAGAACCGTAACAACAAGATATTTCGGAATTCATCCATCTCGGGTCCTTTAGCTCTTCAAGAGATTCAAATTCGTAGCTATGAATGGATTTCAAATCGTTCAAACGCAAAAAATTTCGATTGGTTGCAATGGATCACTAATCCAAAAGTATATGACGATCACGGTTAACATGTCCGCAAGCCCATTTCAATTTCGGAAGCTGTAAAATTGTTTGCTTTTTCATGTTTTTTTCCGATTATTTTAGCTTCTGTATTTGTGCTTCAGTTGATATACCTGTATCCTCCCATACTTTCTTAGTATGGGATTGTATTGTACCTTTGCTATTTTAATAAAATTTACTTGGCCTTTCAGGAAAAAAAAAAAAAAAAAAAAAAAAAAAAAAAAAAAAAAAACTTCATGCTATACGAGATACATGCACCATTAGTTTCTATCTTTGGAACTTGAGAGATGAAATGAACGAAGGCAAGGTATGATTTGATGTGACCTTAGGTTTCGCCCTTCTAACGTTGTAAGCTTTTCTAACTAGATAAAGTTTTTAATCTCGAAAAATTGTGGAATTTGCTAGTGTGATGTAATATATATGCTCCCTCTGACTTTAAAATAACTATTCCTGTTTGATTATTGAAGTATATCCTTATTAATTTTGACTTTAGATATTTGTATTTGTACTGTATAATTTTTTATGGGAATTATACCATTGAACTATGTTTTAAATATTGTTTATCTAAATAAATTACATCAAATTATATAAAATAATATTTAAAGTGAAAGCATACTCCCTCCATCCCATATTGATAGTCCAGTGTTCCATTTTGGGATTTCCCAAATTAATAATCCACTTTTATATATAGATAATAATAAGATTGGTTATAACCATGCGTCAAACACGGGTCCGTCATTTGAGTTCGAGTACTTTGACGCCCATGACGCCATTAATGGGGCGTCAAAGTTTGATAGGAAGGAGCGTTAGTCGAATTTTTGACGGGTGTTTGACACTTTCACCAACCAATCAGGAATTTGCATTAAATATATATTTGTTATTTATATAATTTTGCTCACCCAATGTCAATAAGATTTTACCATATCACTTTTCAAATATTTGACACAAAAAATTTAACATTTTGGGTTAACAGGGTTAAATACAACCACAGTCAGAATTTCACTTTTTTACCAAAATATACACAATTTAACTCTGACGTCAAAGTCATGTTTGGAATAGTTTAGGTAAAGTTTTATTATGTCATTAATGTATGTGGATAAGATTAAAAGAGAAAGAAAAATAAGGGTAAAACTGAAAAGTAAACATAAATTACAAGTACTTTTATGACATTTTCTTAAAACCGTGTACTCCCTCCGTCCGATATTAATAGTCATAGACAAAAAAACACACAGCTTAAGAAAATGTCATAAAAGTACTGTACTTTCTGCTTACTTTCTAGTTTTACTCTTACCTTTTCTTTCTCCTTTAATCTCATTCACATACGTTAAGAGCATAATAGAACTTGATCTTCTTATTCTTTTCTATTTATAGAAGTAGACTATTAATTTGGGACATTCTAAAATAAAATAGTAGACTATTAATATAGGACGGAGAGAGTATTTTTTCTGAGGACTATTAATATGGAACTGGAGGAGTAAATAATTTTTTTTTATAATTAAATGAAACAATTACGGTATTTTAAAATGATGGAAGTACTATTTATGACATGAAGTATTAAAAAGACTTGAAAATAATAATAATTAGAACAATCAATCAAATCAAACTATTGTATGAAAGAATATATCATGGGAAAACAAGCAACTTTAAAAACATGCATTACATATCTTATATCTTTATGAAACCATTACTCCGTATCTTTTTTTTTTTTTCCATATCTTATATCTTTATGTTTATATATAGAATGGTAGAGTAATGATGAGTATATGGATTTTGTTCACGTTTCATGAAAAGGAAAAGGAGATGAGAGTCAAGAATGGAATGATTGAGGTGGATTGTAGTTTCTGTATATAAATAAATGAAATGAGAAGTAAATAAAAAGTGGGGCCCACCACCTCACCTGCTAAGATGCTGACTGGTTTAGCTAGGTCTGAAAGAATTCAAAAAGTGAGTGCCCCATGAGAGCCTACACAGAGAGAAAGTAGTATTTGTGTTTCTGCACTGTAATGTATCTATCCTTGACACTGACCCCTGACTGCTCATAAACCATTCAAACTATGGCACTGAAAAACATGACGAGTATATTTCATTAATTTTCATTTTAATTTTGTAGGTGTTGAATCACATAAAGTGGTGGTGAGTGGCCGGCGCTATCTATTAATTTCTTGATCTGTTTCTAATTTCTGTTCGAAAGTTGTTGTATGTTGTTGTAATTTGTGTTTGGTTGTTGGTTCGTCGGTCGGCAATATCTCGATTGACAGTTTGACACCGCTTTTTGTATTATTTTTTCAACAGCTGACACCGCTTTTTGTATTTTCTTCTTAGTGCATTTGTATATTATGGTTTTTATTGGCGTGTTGATGTGTGTGGTAGCCTAGCAAAGTCCGTTTCGCATTCTGTTGGTGGGTTTGTTTGTTTAGGTTATTTAGTCATGTCTTAGTTAGGGTGTGTTTGATAAAACTGAATGATTTAGCGCTGAATTGTTCAGAATCTGAATGATTCAAAGCCTCAAAATAAAGTTTGTTCTGAATGAAAATAAGCTGTTTGATAATCTTTTAGAATAAACGATATAAACTGAGTAAAATTACCTTATCAAAGTGTAACATGAATAAAATATTCAATATATTTGTTAGTTAAGTGTTCAGAATAGGTTTTGAGGAGAAAATTACAGACAATTTAGGCTCTTAATGGTTAAGAGAGTGTTTCATCTCTGAATGGTTCAGTACTAAATTCTGAACCATTCAGCACCATATGTCATTCAGAGGTTAGAAACAAACGCACTGAATGGTGAATAGTTCAGCATTCAGCACTGAACCATTCCATTAAGAGGCAAACGAACGCACCCTTAGCCTAGTTTATATCTCCCTATGTATCGTTTTACTCGTTGATTTCCGGATTCGTTTTATGTTATTACGTTATTTTGCCAAATGAAAGTGTTGATTCAGTCACTTACTCGGTATCAAGTGATTTTCGGTATCAAGTGATTGAGTGAACTAAAAGAAAAAGTGAATATGTTTTGATCACTCAGTTTTCTATTTTTTTAGATTAAAATAATTTAATACTACGTAGAATATAAACTGAATAAAAATAAAATAACCTTATTAATAATTAGATAAATAATACTCGGTAATACAATTTAATGATTCAATGATAGTTGAGAGTAACCATCAAGTTTCAGCATTAGATGATTGTCTATATTTTTTGAACATATTGTAATGCTCGTTCGATTGAATTTTTAGTGGAACTACACTAAAATAAAAAAATTAGTTAATAAAATGTTGTAATTGTAATTGTAAACATAGATATAATATAAAGTGTATAAGACTATTCCTAACTATGCATGTGACATCACAGACAGATTTGCATTTTTTGGTCAGAAAGTGCAATCAGCCAGTGACACTACAACAAAAGAGCCTTTTCCAGACGACATTTTGCGACGACAGGTCGTCTGGAAAGACCTTTCGCGACGACGTGTCGTCGCCAATCAGTCGTCCCTAAAGCCTCGTCGCGAAAAGGTATTCCCGACGGCCATTTTCGTCTATTCCGACGACAGGTGGGACCCACTTTGACTGACACAGACAAAGATCAAGTGACACTTTTTGCGACGACAATTTGCGACGACACGTCGTTAGACACTAAAAAGTCCAACTTTGACTATTTTGACCTTTTTTGGTCAAAGTTATTATTCGCGACGACTGTTTCCCGACGACATGTCGTCGGGAAAGCCTCCAAAATATTTTTAAACGATATTGAAAACAGCTATGTTCCAGCAGAATACGGCACACAAAAAGTACAATTCCTGCTCAGATTTTTAAAACAATCAACTTACAATCCTAAACGTTCAAAGTAACATTTAACATCATCCAAAAGATTACTTGTTCAAACATTCGAATACAATCCTAAACATTAACATGGTCCAGACATTTAAACATTATCCAAACATTTCAAACATAATCCAAACTTAAAACCTGACTAACGTCAAACTAAACCTAACCTTCGAATTCATCACTTTCCTCATCGAGATCTTCATTGTGGGAACCACTTGGACCGGGGGCATCTGAATTGGTGGCAAGAGGATAGTCAGGGAGATGTAAATTTCCCACATTCTGATTATTGGTAACAAAATTTGTCACCCAATGAGTCAATTGTTCACAGCCACTACATGTTGACGGAGGTGCTTCCGGTGTTCTCGATGTCGATCCGTATGAGCCAGATGACATTTGGGAAACCGCGGCTTGAGGTAGTTTTCTACCCCGTCCACGGTTGTGCCCACGTCGAAACCCCAAAACTTTCACAAAAATTTTTTCTTCGCTAAGATTAGGTTTCAAACGTCTCAACTCCTTCATTTCCTCCTATAAATTAAATAAGATAATAATTATTAGTCTCCATTATTAATATATATACATACATATAAGTTGTTGCATACAAAACATACTAGCTGTAAGAATATAGGTATATTACCGAATTATTTTCATATATAAGTTGTTGCATACAAAAACGTATTAAGCGTATTTGGGTACTGTGAAGTTGAATAATATCATGTTTAGAAGTAAGACTATCCAATCAAGACAGGAGCTAATTTGTGTTCACACCAATTAAGTTACATGTTGACTGTTGACATATAAATTTACACAAACACACGTATTAACATTAGATAATTAAGTATCTACTTACGAATGCAAAAATCATATGAAAAAACGTGATATAACATCACCTCTAATTAATAAACAATGAAAAAGCATTTTTGAGCTGCATATGAAAAAGTATATATATATATAAATCATTCGACTCGGGTGACATAAATAAACAGTCAAATTACTTACATGTTGTTCGCGCGCTTTCTCAGCACCATCCCAATTCCCGAGATCATCTGTATGCCTATCTTCCCAATCATCAATGAGAGTGAGTGGTTTCTCGGGATCCTTGGCTAGCTGCAAATAAATGAAATCAATCAAAACTTCATATATAATATTAGAACCAATAAAATTTAATCAAATGAAAAGAAAGCTCTTAAGGTTTTTAACTAATAGAATTTACCCTTGCAGCTCTTCTACTAACAATAGATTTTCTGCCATGTCTGCTCGGATATGGTTGTTTAGCCCTATTCTCGCGGTTTTGTTGAGCACGCGCAAGGTTCTTCGGAAGCGAGGCCCAGTCTACAAACTTACCCCATTCTGTCGAATCGAACCCCTCTGGCGGATCATTACGAAGGTAATCGGGAGCATCTAACGCATCACGATCAGTCCAATATTTCCTCTTGAACGCGCTTTTGGCATCCGAATATCTACTCGCGCATGTAGCCTCAATTCCCGCTTTCACTAACGCTTCTCGTTCACTACCATCCAACCACGGACGCATGTCAAAGTATTGCTACAAAATAAACAATAATTAGAACATTCACAAAATAAGATATAATTAATATTAACTTGTGGTCGGTAAGAAAATTTACATGTATCTGGGGCCAAATACTCGTCTTTTTAGTCGATGGTACATCAGTCCATTTATCATAATAAAAGGGATAATCAAGAGCGCCCACTATCGACCCGATAAGTGAAACCAACATCGGTCCGTTATCCCCTAACGGGCTTCCCGTTTTCTGATCGGAAACATCAAACTCAATGTCTAACGGCTTTTTTTCGTGTTTCTTCCATGCATCCCTCAACGTATTGTTCGTGGTACGACCACGAACCTTATCCTTCTTCTGAGCTGCAACCTTAGCCTTCTTCTGAGTTGTTGCAGATTAAAATAAATAATAGAATTTTAAAATTTATTCAATTTCATATATCGTCCATGCACATCATCTCGTACATCATTGCAAAAACTAATTATTGGTAATAGTTATAGATAACATAGCCATTTAAAAGCACCTGAATCAAATATGATATTGGGACATTATATCAGTGGGCTCGTGTCCTAATATATTTATTTTATCCATTTAAGATTTTAACTCACTAAGTTGAAATGTCCAAGTGTTTATACAAAATAGTTTGTTCAGTTATCTACCTGATCACATCACTCTATATAATAAGTTTAGGAAAAGTTTATGGGTCAATTTTTATTGTCACATCAGGTATCTACCTGATCACATCACTCTATTTGTATATCTAACAATTTTATTGAATCAATTACTCTATATAATAAGTCAAAGTAATGATTTCTTACTGATATGTTCCCTCAGTGGTGTCCTACGACCACCAGGTGGTCTCCTATCCTCTCCTCCAGCATCTCCCTGGTGACCAACAGCAGCCATCGATAACTAATACAAAATGCCTGCATAATTATAGGTTAAATAAATGCAACAAATATATAACTAATATAACTAAACTTACATTAAATAGAAAAACGATCATACTGATATAAATAGTAATGTAACTAATACAAGACTTAATTAGTACAACAAAAAACATTAATAGTCGTGTTCTCTTGGTACATATCACATTACAAATCAATCAGAGTCATCGCTAGAATATGTTTGTGGTTCACATTCATCATCCAAATCCACATCTTCATTATCAGAATCCTCAATTAAATGAGCGGGAACATGTGTCTCTTCATCATCATCATCATCATCGGTCTCCTCTTCTTCACTATCACAATCATCAATAACATTAACAGCAACATCATCGATCTCCACATCCTCCTCGCATTCAATTTGTAATGATGTCTCTTGCCCAGGTATACTCATATTTGGATATGTCAAACTATCCAAATTAGCATCCAATGTAGTATCAGATGAATTGCTGCCATGTATCACATTTGTTTCGTTTTCTGTGACGATGTCTCGATCCCATAGTTTTCGGTGATTCACCTCTTGTACGACCTTCCAATGTGTGGCTCTAGATGGGTCGTCAAGGTAAAAGATCTGCTTAGCTTGGGTTGCTAGAATATATTGGTCATTTTTAAATCCCTCGTCTTTTGTAGATATGCTGGTTATGTTATTTTTGTTAACACGACGTATTGTTAGACCTCTGTTATCAGTTTTGAACCATTTACATTTGAATAACACAACCTTGAATTCACAAATATAATTTAGCTCAAGAATTTCTTCCAACTGGCCATAATACGTTGAGCCTTCATCCCCGGGTGTTGAAACTCCGCTATTTTGAGTTGTACGATGACAATCGCGACTATAAACGATAAACCTAACACCATTTACTATGCAAGCGCTGTAAGAGTTTGCAACATTCAACGGTCCAGATGCTAAAGCCAACAATTCATCGCTACATCTGGATGGATCATCTACTCGCAGGCGACATATCTATAAAAAGGATGAAAAACGCTTTAGGTGGATGTGAATATCAATATTTTCTATATTTAACTTCGTATACAATGTGTTTACCTTATCTTCAAACCATCTAGGAAACTGCTTTTTCAAGTCAGCATTAGGATTATCAGTTGCAAACTCACTGTGAATGATCATGATATTAATTTGTATAATCATCGATGATGTCAAGTGGTTAACAAGATGATTCATAAAGAAAAGACTTACTTCTTATAGACGTCGATGTCTCGAGAGTTGTGAAGTACATACCAATGAACGTTACTTCGAAGCTCACGTGTCAACGTTGTATACACACATTTACTGATTGGTTTACATATTGATCTGAATACATCAATATTGCACGCTCTGCTTAGTGGGACGTCCTCATTTCTATCCGAACGATTAAATCTCGTTTGTACACCCCTAAGTGACATCGAACAGAAAGTTAACGCTTCGTCTGCAACGTACCCTTCAGCTATATATCCTTCAGCCCTAGATTTATTCCTTATATAATTCTTTAGCTTTTTCATGTATCTCTCAAATGGATACATCCACCTCATGTATACAGGCCCACCTTCAATAGCTTCTTGTGGTAAGTGCATAACCAAATGAATCATGATGTCAAAAAAAGCTGGGGGGAAGATTAGCTCGAAAGAACACAACAATTTAATCAACTTGTCTTGTGCTTTCAACATGTCATTTACCATCAACTCTCGAGCACAAATTTGCTTAAAGAATGTGCATAACTCGATTATTGGTGTTGAAATATTTTAGTCTAAGCACCCTCTAACTCCAACCGGTAACAATCGTTGCATCATTACATGACAATCGTGAGACTTCATGCCAGTTATGTTGCTAAAATTATCAACCACTTTCCACTTAAAGTTTGATCCAAACCCATCGGGAAGTTTAACCTCTTTAATAAATCGGGAAAACCGTTCTCTGTTTTCAATTGTAAACGAATATTTAGGATGAGGTTTTAAAAAGGTATCGTTTCTTTTAGCATTACTTTTTGGTTTAAGCCACAGTTCTTCTCGAATGCCCAAATTTTTCAAGTCAATTCTTGCATTATGAGTGTCTTTGGATTTGTCATTCATTAGTAAAGTACCCAACAAACTCTCACATACATTCTTTTCAATATGCATGACATCAAGGTTGTGTTGTAGTGTAACAAATCTCCAATATTCAAGTTCGCGAAAAATAGAAACTTTACGCCAATTGTGATCAAATTTAGGAGGATGTTTTCTTTTCGGACCTGCTTTATGATTTTTCCCGTTAATAATTTCAGGCAATTGAGCAAGTTGAAGTGAGATATCTTCATGGTTGAATTTTCTAGGAGGTTTTCTCCGATCAGTCTTATTATTGAACGTCTTGTTTTTTCTCCACCGATCGTTCGATTCAAGGTATTGTGTATGACCAAAAATAACAACTTTATTTTTTACTCGGATTGATGGAGTGTGAACATTACAAGTTGGGCATGCTTTATAGCCTTGACCGCTCCAACCAGACAAACTACTACGAGCGGGAAAATCGTTGATAGTCCACATAAGCATTGCTTTCATTGTGAAGTGAGTTCCTGTAACAGAGTCTCTTGTACGAACTCCGTAAGACCATAACGTCTTTAATTCATCAACCAAAGGCCTTAAATAAACATCAATATCCTTACCGGGTGATTTAGGACCAGGAATTAACAAAGTTAACATGAGAGAAGATTCCTTCATACATATCCACGGCGGCGTATTGTATGTTGTCAATATGACTGGCCACATGCTGTAAGGCTGAGACATGTCAAACGGATTGAAACCATCCGCAGACAACCCTAATCGAACGTTTCTAGCTTCAGATGCAAAATCCGGATATCTTTCATCGAAATCTTTCCACGATGAACCATCTACCGGATGACGCATCTTACCATCTTCCCTACATTTTCCAGTGGCATGCCAAGTCATATACTTTGCAGTTTGTCTAGAACTATACAAACGTTTTAGTCTTGGAGTCAATGGAAAGTAACGTAGGATTTTGTTAGCAACTTTCTTACCCGTTGTATGTACGTCTTTCCATCTACTCTCATTACATATTGGACACACTTCCAACTCCTCGTTCTCCTTCCAGAATAAACAACAATCATTCTTACAAGCATGTATCGATTCATAACCTAACCCTATCTTACTCATCAACTTCTTAGCTTCATAGTGCGATAATGGAACATTGTTGTCTTTTGGAAAGGCATCTTTTAACAATTCTAACAATTGGTCAAATGAAGTATTTGTCCATTTATTCAACACCTTCATATGTGATAGTTTTGCCAAAAAGTCTAGTGAGGACATAGTGCAACCAGGGTATAGCTCGGTATTGGCATACGCAAATAAATCATCAATATCGTCATTCCCCGGATCTTCAGTCGTGTCGTCCTGATCGTCATTCGTATCACCCAGACCTCCAGCCACGGCTTCATTAATATTCTCCCCACGAACATTGTGCAAGAAATCTTCCAATGGATCTGTTGACTCACTTGATACCGATGGATCATCCCACGACTCTCCGTGATACGCCCACGTCGTATAAGAGCCTTCAAACCCATAAATTTCAATATGAGCATCAATCGTTTGAAGATTAGCCCATCTCCTATTACCACACTTTATACACGGGCAAAGACATTGACCTTCATGATTCAAATGGTTCTTGCACCTCTCAATAAACGCGTCAAGACCAGTTCTAAAGGCAGGCGAAAACCGATCCCTCAAATCGATCCAACTTTTATCAATCGTCATGTTAACAACAACGACATACAACTACATATATCAAACTCATATTCATCATCGACATATAAATCATACAAGTAAATAAATATAGATGTAAAACTTTTTGACAATTTCTTCTTCAATATGAATCACCAAATTAGAACTGGTTGACATATAAAGCCTAGGTCTGCTTAATTGGAAGACAAACAAACAATAAAAATAGAAAAGAAATCAAACACAGGTAGCAAAGTTTATGTGAATTTATTTTGTTTTTTCTTTAATTTTAAAAATGATGATGATTGATGAAATGGGTATAGGAATATTGATCTGATGAATGATAATAATACCACGCATTGCACTCCCGTTCTTAATGTTAATTTTTTATTTTTGTGTTCAGTATGAGATGATATGCTAAGTCTGAATTGAATTCAACTTTTATTTGTATCTGGAAGACAAACAAACAAAAAAATAAAAATGAAATCAAACACAGGTGGCAACTTAACTTCATAATTCCAACAATTAAACAAAACCATTAACTTCATAATTCCAACAGTTAAACAAACAGTTAAACAAAACCCTTAACTTTAATTCTTAAGAAATTAACTAGATAGCAACTTAACTTCATAAATCTAACAATTAAACACAAACCCTAACTTTAATCATAAATAAATTAACTCAAAACAAACCCTAACTTCAAAAACTCAACACAAAATCACAAGAAACAAGTTAAAGCATACGGATTAAAGCCTTAAATCCAAAAAAAATCAATTTGAGAAACAAAATCCCGAAATTAAAAAAAAAAAAGAGAGAGATGGACAAATCATACCTTGGAGCGGATTTGAGGAGAAATTGATAATGGAACGCTAAAAGGATGAAGAAACCATCGAATTTCGTTGAAAACTGTCGGTGTACTTAAGAGAATTTTGTGGGTTTTGTTTCTAAAAAGTGAAGTAGCAGATACTCAAAAGGGGAAGTGAGTCCTTGCTACTGGTAATTAATGAATTGACTTTCATTGACCAGATATATCTGGAGGGAAACGAAAAATATTTAGAGGGAAACGAAATTTTTTTATACCCTCTATTCCGACGACATCTCGTCGGTATAGATACATAATAAATTAAATTAGTTTTAAATAATATAAATTAAATATATATAAAAGTGAAACAAAGGGGTTAAATTGTTGGCAACGACACTGCGACGACATGTCGTCGGGATATGCTGGTCAACAAAAAAGTCTAAAAAATCTAACAGCGAAATGAATTTTTTTGTCGTTTTGCGATATTAATGCCGACGACTCGTGTCGTCGGGAAAAGAGTCGTCGGGAAAAGTGTATTTTCTTGTAGTGTGACATGGCAGTTTCAAATATTTCTTGGCCTAAAACAGAGACTTTTCTTGGCCTATCCAATACAAAAAAAAAAAAAAAAAAAAAAAAAAAAAAAACGATACTAGAATTAAACCAAAATGAGAACAAGCAATATCCTAATCAAGAGCCAACGTTAGAAGTGTTGGTGCCATCTACCGCATTTGCCTTGAACGTGAAGGTAGATTCGATTCCAAGCCCGTCCAAATTGAAACCTCCATTCCTAAATTTTTCAAAGAAACCAACACCCTCAAGCTTTTCTCCCGCCCCAATGCGCTTCCGCTTTACACTCACGAAAGTATGATCACCTTTTGCCCCCCCCCCCCCCCCCCCCCCCCCCGCGTATCATCTTCGTCGCTAGAATCAACTAAACAAAAACCTCTACCCTTTACACTCTTATCCTTAGCATTACCTTTCATCTTCAAATTACATTTCGAGCAAGCTTCTTAACCCCATTAACTCAAAACTTGGAAGAGTGTACGTGCCAACCCCTACAATGACTTTTGCATAGTTTGTGTGCACAAATACAAAATTTTCGACCCTCACTATTCCCCGTAGCAACTTTAGCCAAGTTATCTAGATGTTCACAATTAATTTCGTCACCCACAACCGGTTTCAAAACATCCGCACGTCTTCTTTTCTTTGATAAAGGACCCGCACTTAATCCATCAAGCTTTAAGTCAACAAACTCAATCGTAAACGAACTACTCTTAGCCTTGATACTATCACAAGTCAAATTTCCCTTAACTACCCCTGACCCTTTAACAAAATCACCTCCCGAACTAATGTCCTCCCGTGCCTTCTCTTTTCTAATAACCAAATCATTACCCTTATTCCCACCGTCTACTTCCTCATTACCATCGAAACACCCCAATGCGAACATAACCTCATCCACTACCCTCGCACCCTCGTCCACCAAAACATTCCCGTTTAAATCATTACAAATAGAAAAATCCGACAATTTCGGCACACTATTCGACATTGAGATGTGTTCTGTATTGGAACTAAACCGTCCATCGATACAATGTGAGGGTACACGATCCACCATAACAGGAGAATCAAAACTAGAAGCCAAGGGAGGGACAGAATCTAACATTGAAAGTCATAATGACTCAATAAAAAAAAATACGTGGTTAGTTCTTTTTTTTTCTTTTTGAAAAACAAGATAAATTTATAATTAATTGAAAAAGATTATACAACCAGTATATGGGCCAAGCCTATTCTAAGCTTTTTTCTAATACGTTTGCACCCGGACTATACACCGATATTGGATTACTGCTTACAGCTATTGATTCATAAATGAACACATTGAAATATTGCTTGATATTGTAGGCCAAAGATCGAGTGAGAGCGATTGAGGGGAGTTTTCCGCCAACCCCTGTGCGGTGATTAGCGACGATACATAATAGCTGAGATTTATTAGCTGTTGGTGTCACTCCAAGGATGCCTTCTTAAATCCTTTTGAGATCTAATTAATGCTTTATGCTTGAATGTCGGTGATGATTTTTAGATGGTGACCACATCTTGTTACGAAACACTTTGTGATTTTTGAATTTCCAAATAATGTAACCACAAATCCACTTAGTAGCTTGCCATATAATTTTTTCGTATGGTGTGGTAACAAAAGACTGATTTTGATTAAATGCTTCGGACAAGTTTGATATGTTGAGTGATCATATATATAGCATATATATGTGTATTTTAAGTGCAAAAGGAAACTTAAATACAAGTGCAAAAAGAACCGCGCAAGCAAAACAATAACTATCAAGTGTGCTAAAACATTGAGGAAGCCCGGATAAAGAATGATTGCGAAGATGTCCCGCACAAATATTGCGGATCTGTCGGTGCTGCGCGAACATTGGTTCCGCAGATATACCAAGCCTATAAATAGGGAGCTTGGCCTTTCATTTTGGGTTGTTGATTCTGTTCAATTGTCAAGGTTTTTATGGTTCACTTATGAATACGCCTAAGCCTCAATCATAATCAAGCCAAGGTAATGCGATCAAGACCGGGACATGGTGATTGATCACTTGAACTTAAGTGAAAGACGATCATAAGGTCCCAAAAACATTATCAACACCACCATCCACCCCTCATTGCACTCAATTCCTAAATTAGATCTTAGCATCTAATTTAGGGTTGATCAATTGGCGCCATCCGTGGGACATGAATTAAAATTGAATTTGATAAATCTATTTCGCATAATCGAATGATGTTGATTGTGAATTCAATTATAATCATGTTCTTGTTCAATAATTTGCAGGTTTCTACATCTAATTGAAAGCGTTAATCTAAAATGAAAACGCATGGCAAGAAAAAGGGCAATAACACAGCTGACGTCTGTGATTTTCGAAATTTGACATCATTTGACTTTCAAACAAGTCCTGAGATTAGCAAGGAAGTGAAAGATTTGCTCGCCAAGTCATCAGGAAGCATTGCTTCTAATGAAGGAACGCAGGAGAATACTGTAATCGAAAAGGCAATTGTAGTAAAATACATTGTTCAGCAAACTGCAACCAATCGCGAAGAGAATATTGCGAAGGCTAATTCTGTCAATTCTTAAGGGGATACAGATAAAAGTTTAGTAACTGAAAACACTGTGAATATTATGAGCAGTAATGCAGAAAAAGACGCAGCAATTAAACTTGAAAAGTGTGTAATAATCCCTTTAGAGGCGCGACAATTGCTCCAAGAGAAGGGCATTGACCTTCATATTCCGCTGAATTACGAGTGGTCGCTTAATGACACCTTGTCGCGAAAGCAACAGTTGGTCATAAATAACAGTGATGATTCGACTGAAGATGCACATGACCGCGGTGTGTTCGGGTCACCAGTGCTGCTTTTAAAGAAAGTAAAACATTCAAAAATACAGCGTCGACTCTCTGATAATTCATAGAGTGATCCTGAAATTGTTGAAGTTACGAAGCTTAAGTGAAGAAGACCTGGAACACCAAGTCCGCAATATGTGGAAGAAGGTGAAACTTCGCAAGCTGCAGAGAAAGAAAATGCGCAATTATTTCTTGCGGATATATTTTGCAAAATTGCGCCAAAAGATATGCAGCATAAATTTGATCAGCCGATGTCATCCAGAAGATGATTGAAAGATATTACGCGAAAACAAAAGAGACGCGCACTAAAACTACAACAAAAATTACTTCGGTGACCGACAAATTCGTCCAGAATATTTCTGATTATCCAATAACAACACCGCCAATTGTGCCTGCAACTTTGGGCGTGTATTCGGGTTTAACTGATCCGCTAGATTTTCTATAGCGATTTGAAGGAGTTGTGAGTACATACAATTGGGATGAACCCGTCGCATGCAGAGTTTTCCCATGGTTTTACAAGGCCTAGCGCTAGAGTGGTTCCACAATTTGAGTGCACGAAGCATCGCTGGCTTTATTGATTTACGTGAAAAATTCCTACTGCGGTTTCAAAACCTATTGTCGCAAAAGAAGACGCACATTGAGTGTCATAATATCAAGCAAGGGTTCAAAGAAACGCTAGGTGGATTGCTTAAGCGATATGTTTATGAATGTCAAAATATACCAAACCTGCATGAAGATCAAAAGATCTCTGGTTTTATTCACGCAATTAATCCGCAGAAACACCCAACTTTAGTGCGGAGATTGCGCAGAGACATGCCGCAAACCTTCGCAAAGGTTATGCAAGAGACTTATGATTATATTCGTTGTGGTGAAGACATCAATATTACCCAAAATTTTAATTGGGGTAAAGAAAGGAGTTGGCGTGATGATCATGACTCTTACCGTGATGGAAATCAAGATAATTATCGTGATAATAACCGAGGATCAGGATATCAGCGAAGGAATAACAACGGATGTTATTAGCGCAATGATAGACAGCGCAATAATGGTGATAATGGCAATAATGGATATTATAATCGCGATCGTAATTCAACAAGAAAGTGGAGTAATGATTTATTTAGCATAATTCAAGCGTTGTCTACAACGCCAAAATAAATTTTGATGCAAGAAAGGATTGCGAAAACATTCCCAGATCCACCGCCGCTTTCAGAGAACAATAGGCGCAACAAGTCTAAATTTTATGTTTTCCATGACGATTATGGTCACGACACAAATAGATGTCGCGATCTAGTTAAGCTAATTGCAGAGGCCACAACACAAGGCAAGATGGATCATTTGTTAATCGGTAAGGTGTCAAACACAGCGGATGCAGTGATTGCACCAAGCTTATCCAACACTCCTAAGACGCCAAATGTCAGCGGAAATGTTCAACAAGAGCGAAGGGCTCCCTCTGTAAAAAATTTGGACGAAAAAGTGGTTGGAAAGAAAGAGAATTTGCAGAAAATCAAAGTAATCAATATGATTTCAGATAAGCAATGTTGCGCATAAACGAAAAGCTGAAGAAACTCTAGATAAATGGCAATTTGCACCAATAACATTCCACCGGTGCAAGATTGCGGATTGTCTGATGAGCCAATAATTATTTCATGTAAGATTGCAGACTCAGCAATTATAATAAGAAAGGTACACATTGATACTGAAAGCAGTGTTGATGTTATGTATGAGCAATGCTTCAACGAATTGCCAGAAAACATCATGGCAAAATTGCTGCCAACTACAGTGTCACTTTCTGGATTTTCTAGCGAGGCAACATAACCCTTGGTGCAATTAGAGTTAAGCATTGAATTGACTGATGAGGTGGATGCAAAACGCACATGAAAGGAAAATTTAAATTTATATGTTATGTGTTCCACTTCACGCTTCAACAACTTATTAAGGCGCACTGCGCTATGTAAGCTTGGCGTGATCTCATCAACAATTCATGGAATGGTTAAATTTGCAACATGCAAAGGAATTGCAACTGTTACATCCGCAGAATTTGAGCCAATTTGTGCGTTAATCATTGCGCAGGAAAATGTAGGAATTGAAGGTCATCAAGTTGTGACTAATCGCGTTATTCCAAGGTAAAGTGATAACGGTTTAAGCAAGAACTTGAATCAATTGGCAATAGAAATACATTGCACATCGCAAAAACCAATTTGTTTTGCAACACGCAATGAAAGTATGTTCGCAACAACTTTTGTGCGCAATATGCATTCGTTTGCAACAAGGTTGCGCAGCTTAATTTAAAAGGATTATGCAGATGATCCATCATATGGGCAAAACTTGATTGAGACTGAAAAATCGGTTAGTATGGTCATGCATCGCATGAAGTATTGATAAGCAACGATGGCAAGCTTAAGCGCTTCAGTACAGTATCTGCGGATGCGGTGTATCATCAAAAATATCACCGCAGTGTTACAAGTACTTATAAAAATGTTGAGAATGGTTATTTTGTGTGAAGGTTTTTTGTATAATATTTCTTTTCATGATGATGTAAAGTAGTTGTGCTTAGAGCACATTTGTGATGTAACTTTTTAATAATAAAGGCAATCTTTGGAGAACACTATTGTGTGATTCTTTTATGATAACTTTGCGTATAAAGGTGCAATAATATTTAATAGCGATGGAAAAGCCTGCTATGTTGGAGCAAATAAATATAATTAAAGTGTTTGCGAAATGATGGAACTTGAATTTGGTATTTTCCTAAGTTGTGAATTTGCCCAACTTAGATGCTTCGCAATCACGTTTAGCGTATTTTAAACGCAATATTTTACCCAAGGATCGTTTCGGCGGACTTGGAAGATTCGTAAGGTATATTGATTATACAATTAAAAGATTATTTCGCAGAAGTAAATATCTATTAAGTGTACAATAATAAATGTTGAAATTGCAAAGGAAAAGTCTAGCGATTATGAATATAACTTGGAACAAAACGCTATATAAATAATAAACAGTTGCAACTGAGATTTAAGAAATGGAACTTTATTAATAATGAGCAATAGAAATGCGCCAAAAGTAAGTACAACTATGTTACAAATTAATTGTGGATTTTCACGCAATACAAACTATAAAATTGCATAAACTACAGAGTGACTTTCATGATATCTTCTACAGTTACATCCTCTTTGCGTCTAATTTCCAATAGCGCAGGGATGTTAATCTTCTCAATCTCCGTTGAACATTCCTTATATGCATCACGAGCATCTTCAAGTGAGCATATTTCTTTGGCCGCGACATCAGGCAGTGGTTCAGTGAGATTCGTTACTTGTAGCAGAAGCTCTAGAAATTCGCATCATGTAACAATGTTTGAAGCCTGTAGAAAGTTGCGGGATTTTTCAGTAACAGACGCTGAATCCATAATTTTTCGGCTAAGATTAGGCAAATGTTTAACAAGCCTTTTGAATTGATCCTCTGCGCGCTCAGCTCTTTCAGAAAGTTGTAGCTTTTCTTCTTCAAGTTGGTGAATTTTAGCTTGCAAGATGTCATTTGCTGCTCTTTCGCCCTCAACTGCTGAAGCAAGCGCCCTGCGACGTTTAACACCATCTACCATTGAACAAACTGCATTAAAGCAGTTCTATATACTTACATTTTCAGCAGAAACGTCGCTAAATTTGCCATATTTGCCGCGAACATCTTGCGGAATAGCTCTGCGCAAAAGTCTGCACTGATCTTCAGCTGCCTCGTCGCTAACATTGAGGCTTACAGTAAAATTATCAATATGGATTGACTTGATTGGATTGAAGGGCGATGCGAATATATTTTGAAAATGAGGATGGCTAAAGTCATCCAAAGGAATTTCAGTATTGAAGAATGAATCCTCTTCTATATCTTCTGTGTCTGCTGTTAGATCAACAGGATCAGCTGCAATGCATAAGATTGACATTTAATATATGGCAAAACAATTGCAAAAATAATAGTGTATAATTATTGAAAATATGACTTACCTTTTTCTTTGCCCTTCCCGGACACTTCTTTTGCAATTGGAGTAATGCGCGGACGTTTGCGCTTACTTTCTTGCGCAACTGATTCACTGGCCGTAGTGCTTTTACGCTTTCCTTTGTCAGTACCTTCTGGAATGGTCAGTGCGTTAAGTATTGGCTCTTCAATAGATGTAGTGGAGCTGCCGCCTTCTTTAGGGCGGAGAATGGCTTTGCAATTAGTAACATCTTCCAGTACCATCAAGTCGGAAAGAAAAATCTTCGCAGAACAATAATAATTGTCAATATAATATGCGCAAACATGGACAAGTTTTTTGCGCAATATAAAACTGTCATACATACCTCTATTGGTTGAGTCAAGTAAAGTGACATTGTAATTGTTCCAAGGCTAATATATTGAAACTCGTCCCAAATATAGTTGAACATGACTATATTGGCGAATTACCAAGTGCATATTCTTAACCACCGCTAGTAATTGTTCGCCGATCTGATCAAGATCAGTCTGCTCACGTGAACTTTATTTCAGCTCTGTCGCCCAGCAAAGTAAGCTTTGATATACGCGAAGTGCTTCAGCTTTAATAAAAAAGAACGATCTGTGCCAGTTTCTAATGGACGACTTCGGGGTTGTGACAACATCATGACGTGATTTAAAAGTAAACCACCCGCTGTCAGACTGCGTAATAGAATTAAACTTGCGAAAAACATCAATAAGGGGTTGCTTGTTGATAGCCCTGCAATACATTTCAAACAAGACTATTTTAGTGACAACGTATGGATGCAATTGGGCGATGGAGATGTTATATGGATCGCAGATGCCTAAGAAGAAATCGGTAAGCGGAAATCGCAGGTTTCCTTGATACATTGCAGTCTCATAGACTGCAATCATCCCTGGAGGAGGGTTGTTTGCCCTCTAATCTTCAGAAGGGGCAATTGGGCAGAACTGATCCAGTAATGGATAGTTAACTTTTAATTGTTCAACCTTCTCATCCGTCATATAGGACGAGAACTTCTCTGCAGTAATGGCGGATGAAGATTGAGGTGTAGAAGGAGAAGTCAAGATTGCTTCAGGAAATATTGAAAATAAAATGATTAAGAAGATAATTGATTGAGTATGCGAATGATAAGCGCAAAGCAGACGCAAAGTGTTGATCAGCGTTGGAAATAAACGATAAATTTTTGTTAAAAAGAAAGATGAATGCAAACGAGTAAAGTGAAATTGAATGGAAACCGATCCTATTTATAGTGCTAAATGAAGTGTTAAACATTATTCGCAATGATTACAATCAACGACTATAAGTCTGCAGCAAAATATCAACGACTAGGAAAGAGCCATTAGAATATGCTGATGGGACACGCGCTATTTATCAGACGCAATTTTATATGGGTAATGAATTAAATTTGCGAACCGTTTGAGAAATACATTTTTAACTACATTTTTTAGAGTTTATTATGTTATATTTTCTGCGTAAATATAACACAATAAACTGGGGGGGACTTAATCATATATATAGGCATATATATGTGTATTTTAAGTGCAAAAGGTAACTTAAATACAAGTGCAAACAGAACCGCGCAGACAAAACAATAACTGTCAAGTGCGCTAAAACATTGCGAAAGCTCGCGTAAAGAATGATTGCGAAGATGTCCCGCACAAATATTGCGGATCTGTCGGTGCTGCGCGAACATTGGTTCCGAAGATATCCTAAGCCTATAAATAGGGAGTTTGGCCTCTCATTTTGGGTTGTTGATTCTGTGCAATTGCCAAGGTTTTTACGGTTCGCTTGTGAATACACCCAAGCCTCAATCATAATCAAGCCAAGGTAATGCGATCAAGACCGGGACATGGTGGTTGATCACTTGAACTTAAGTGAAAGACGATCATAAAGTCTCAAAAACATTATCAAAACTACCATCCACCCTTCATTGTGTCTAAGTCGATCCCACGTTTGTCAAGTTCTGAACGAGTTGGCATTTTTTGCATTTTAGATATCCATATAAAGATGTCCTTTTTTAAGGTAGTGTCGTGTTCCTTTGTGTTGCTACATCAGATATATCAGTTGCAAGTTTGATGCGACCTACCATTAAAACGAGAGCCTTGGTTGAGAAACATACCGTTGAATCTAGAGTCAATTTCCATGTATCCCACCTGTCATTTAGAGAAAAACAAGAAATAAGTTAGTTTAAATCTACCAGTTCGAAAATCGCACGCCCCCAATATTTGTATTTGTTGTGTAGTTGATCCCTTACTCTAATGGATGTTAGTCAAGCTCCGTTAAGTGACCTCATATATGGCGCACATGACGATAATTTTGTCTTTTCATCATTCTTACGGGTCTCCTTCATCTACATATTTACCCTAAATTAAAAAGCCTAAGTGTGACGATCGCTCCAAATCCATTTGGCCGAATACGTCATTCATTGATTTCATTGCGAGGTATTTGACCTCTATATGATACGTTTTATAAACATTGCATTCTTTTGAAAAGGCACACCATAAATGAATATTAATCAAAGGTTTTCGACATCTGATGATTTCTACATATAAACAATCACCTTATATAATAGTTTACAACAGTACTTCCGTTGACAATGCAGTCTAAATAAGGTACATGGTGATGAATTGGTGAATGCAACGTTTTCTTGAAAAATATACCATGTAAGACTCCATGCACATAGCTTGTCTATCATATAAGCAAACAGCGGAAGACTTCTAGGGAACCTGAGAATAAACATGCTAACAAGTGTCAACACAAAGGTTGGTGAGTTCATAGTTTTAGTGTTTCGCATAATCTGCATATAAAAGTGGATAACAAGATTTCAGTTGTTTCATCCAGAAACGTTTATCAAAATATTCTACGAAATTGAGCACCCTGGTAACTAAACTTAACGTATTTATAATTTGTACCCTTTGTATAATCATCTTAATAATACACGCAAACCAACGTGTACGCTTATCAAATAGCATACGTCCGTTAAAAGGCTAGCGCTCTAGCTCGGACGGGGATATCAAGCCCTATGGATCCATATACTACTACTCGCGCCCACCAGTTCTTATAACTGGCAGTTAACAGTTACCAAAGCTAAGGGATTTTCGGTTCAAACTCAGCGTAGAATTTAGTATGTACTTGTATCCATTGCGTTTAAAATAAATTGCATGTATTCTCAGCCCAAAAATATATATTGCAAAAGCAATTAAAAAAAGGGATCAATGAAACTCACCTTAGCAGCATATAAAGTCGTTCACCAAAATGTGATCGAAACTCGGATTACCAAATAACCGTAGATCTCAACCTAGAGAACATATGTTGGTCAATAAATGTCTATCAAGCTAGGTCAGGTCATAGTGTATAACAATCCTAATGCTCGAGATCGACATACAAAAGTTATCCAAAGTCGTTTCAAAAAGTCAATTTTGACAATAATTCAACAAAACGAGACATGCCTCATATATGGACTCATTTACTTGCCTGGTAATATTCAAAAATCCAATTTATCATTCTTACAAACAAGTTTCAAAAGTAATTTCAATCAATGTCAATCATAATTCAGTTGATCATATCTTTTAATTCGTTCACCGAAATTACGCGATTTCTAAATGAAAAGTTATTGATTTTTCGCCAGCTTTCCAAAAACATGCATATCATATACCTTTTATCAGTAACATATGTATTTAATTGGTGATTCATCATAAACTGTTTAACGACGAAATTTAGAATACAAGTATGTATAAATATATATACTCGAGCACTAGACATGGATACACAATTAATATATAAAAGTTAAATATGAGTGCTTACGTATCAATATTGAGATTCAATATTGTAGGAAAGTACGTAGACGCAACGGAGATGATAAACACTAGGTTTGATTCACAAATATACCCCCGAACATTACCCATAACCTCCTTGGCAATAACCCATAATTTTCTTAGCTCTATCCCGCTTGAAAACCATTTTGAAAGTGACACGCTCATGACCTCGTCGTAGTATTTTAAGTGATATAATTAGTAATAATAATAATACTACTAATAATAATAAAATAAATAATAATAATAATCTTAATAATAATAATAATAATAATAATAATATTAATAATATTAATATAAATAATAAATAATAATAATATTACAGAGGGAGTAATATAGGTGTAAATATAACTCGAGCAGAAACTGGCATTTTATAGGCAACTTTTTGGAATCTGATGCCCATGCGATCGCATGGGTTTTATGCCTACTTGTCATGTGATCGCATGGCCGTCAGATCCAGCTCACATATTTTTTGTAATTTTGTTTGTCGACATAATTTAATATAATATATATAATATATTTAATTTAAATAATTAATTATATATTATATTAAATTCATGTGCATAGTTGACTTGTAATTTTCGTTCCGATGACTCGTACGTTGTCACTCGACTTATGTCCCGGTTCCGGTTTCTCGAACGCATTTTTGTACGCTTAGAAAACTCGCAATTTACGTTTTGTGACTCGTACCTTTGTCAAAATATAGTCTTAAATTATCAATAAACTATATCATTCAAAGTGTATCTTAAACTTTCGAGTGTTTTGGTCATTTACTTCTATAAATCATTGTCTTGCTATTTGTTAATATATATATATATAATAACAAATCATTTTATGACCAAGTTAATATATATTTTCAACATTCATAAACACGTTTTAAATATACGTCGCAAGTTATTCATATAATTAATATTCCAACTTATCATATATATTCAAATAAATATTTAAACCAATAAGTTTAATGTACTTTATCAAACAATTAATACATTGCTACGTTTTCAAGTTATAGTAATAACCGAAAGGTATTTGAATATATGAAAGTAGTTCAAAAATTTTGAGATTCAGTTTTACAGACTTTGCTTATCGTGTCGGAAATGTTAATCATACAAAGATTAAGTTTAAATTTGGTCAGAAATTTCCGGGTCATCACAGTACCTACCCGTTAAAGAAATTTCGTCCCGAAATTTGAGTGAGGTCGTCATGACTAACAATAAAAATGTTTTCATGACGTATATGTGTTGATAAATAGAGTTTTATCACCGTTGAATAATATGGATAAAACAATCCGATTATTTGAAGCGTATGAGAGAAGTTATCATAAAAGAGTGAAATGAAGAATAGAGATTCGTCTTAACTCTTGACGTATTAACGATTGATTTATGTAATTTAAGGAATAGAAAATCTTCATAATCTAAATAAGATTTGATTCTTCGAAAATTAAGGAGATTAAGATCTTCTTTAATTAAATGCGTAATCTGCCTCGATTGCTATGTCTGATATTTTACTATAAATTGACCTCTTCCGTTTCATTTATTTTCACCACTCCTATAAGCTTCTTCCTTATTTCATACTTCTTAATAGATTTTGAAAATGCTTAATCCAGTTCTGGTTCTTGATATTTTCTTGGCTATCGTATCCTTCATTCTTCTTTTTCATCTGCCACCAGAGGAGGTTATTTTCTTCTACTATTACCTTGGGGTTATAGTGTTTTTCATTATCCCGTGTCTTTATATTGCTATACGCATTGATATACATGGTTTGTAAATTCGGGGTTGTTTTCGGGCTTTATATTTTCCATTATATTTCGGAGCTTCATGCTTTTGTTTTCTCTTCCCGACTTTAAGTTAAGCGAATAATGGTCCAGAATTCGTAGGTATAAATTTTGGAATGAACATAATTAATGTTCTAAGAAAGAAATGGTAATGGCACAATCTGACTTTTCAAATTACCAGAATACCTCGAAAAAGACCGAATCATCAAGAAAAATATTTTCTGGATATGTTTAGAGGTTAAATAGAATGAAAGAGTTATTTAACATGGTTCATGATGAGGGTATGATCTGTGAACCTTTATCACGTTCCATTAGAAACTCAGCATAACTTACTGTAATATAATCACGTTGATCAAGTGTCATTATATTATATTAACTCATGCTTCAATTCCCAACATTACTTCAAAACATTTATATTTTAACCTTGAAAGTTTCAGAATTTAGAAACTAAAATAGTTTCTTTTATGGTGTAACACAGATATCGTAAAGAGAAAATTGATTTTCGATAAGAATGATTATGAAATTATCTCCAAAAATATGGAGGATATTCATAATGAAAGATACGATGATATCTTAGAATTTCTAATATTAGAGGATGATGAATAATATTGTCCGCAAGGGTTTAGATTCGGAAGCAAGGTATTCGTTAATGGCTTCAACAGATACTGAATCATTTGGATTCTTTGAAGACAGGTTTCGTCCTTGTGATTTATCCACAGCCTCTTTCATACTTTACTCAATCCGTTTTCCAGTTCTAAACTTTCTCTTTTTCTCAGCTTTACCACCATACTATTCTTTATCATCAAACTTTTGACTGTTAAGGTCGTTTACAGTTTTTGCTGCTTCATCAACATTTTTCCAAAATTCGGAGAACTAGTTTCGTAGTTTGGGGTGTTTTTCGGAAACTTCACATCCAAAGTATGTAAGTCCAAGAGGTAGACGTTATATGTACACATATAACTGTTGGCGTAGACGTGCTACAAGATTTCAAAATACTGATTGCTAATTCCTAATAGTTGGTATGGCAATTGCCGTTACAAGATGTGGATGAGTACATGATACGGTTTCAATGAGTATAAGGATTTTTCGGAAGGTCAAAGATCAATGAAGTTGTTGGTAAATTTACTGCTAATGTGGTGGAACATGAAAGGTTCCCCAGTAACAAAAACGTATATGCCAAAGTTACAAGTCTGAAAGGTCGTCGTTGACTGGTTGAACGGTTGATAATACTAGATACTTTTGGAAAGGAATTGCAAGGTTATTTTCAGTAATAACAATGCTAAAGGATCTTTCACATTTTTGAAGTCAAAGTATAGCTTTGAAAGATGTAGAGATCTAAGAATGATGTCACCCGTTAAATCTTGACTTGGATTCTGATCCGTCAATATCAGAATATGTAATTGAATTTGTATGGAAACGATTGTATATCGCTGTGAGCATAGTTAATAATTTTTGAATCAAAGTTGAAGAATGTACAGTGTAACATATTAATTGTGAACTTAAATATTTCCCAGGAATTACCTACCCGTTAAAGATTTCACAAGTAATATTTTGTACAAAAGAATTTTTATTACCGTATTTATGAAAATATATGTATGTATATTTTCTTCAGATGTAATACAGATTTGATGAGTTAATATCATATTAAGCTCATTTGATTTTTGACTTGAATTAGAAATGAATAATCTCTAAAACATTAAAGATTTAATAATCTTTATGGAGTATTTCACTAATGTAATCAATACTCAGTTTTATTGATATTTTCTCAGTGAATCATGTTGGTGCTCATGGAACTCTTGCTAACTTTGCAAGGTACGAATGATGTTTTCTAGAAAGTTTCGAATACATCGAAGATGAAAGTATAAAATCAACCATATAATTGAATAATATACTTAGTTTATTATGAAATGGAATTCATTGAGTTGGAAACAGAGATTGTAGTTAATGATGGTTAAGTCATTAACGAAGTATGTACATCATAGCATATTAGTAATATGAATTAACCGAGTAGTACCTACCAGTTAAGATTCACACGTAATAACTTGGTACGAAAAGATTTATTTTGATTTCAAAATTCATATATATTAAATATACATAAAATTTCTTCAGGGAAAATGAGTTAATACTTCATCGGTTATTGTTGCTGGTATTTCTTGGTAACTACGGTGCGTATGACGTTGATGCTCGTGAAACAGATTGTGAAGTTGAGGTTTGCGATGCGGATGTTGTTGGTGGTGGTAATGGTACTGTTGGTGTTGTTGTCGGTGGTACTGTTGATGCCGGTGATGCTGCTGGTACTTGTAACCTTTGCACCATATTCTCCAAAGCCACTACCCGAGCGCGAAGCTCGTTGACTTCTTCTACTACACCGGGATGATTGGCGGTTCGGACGAGCGGATGAATAAGATCCAGAATTTGAGAGAGTATATGATCATGACGAGATATTCTGGAGATGAGAGAGAAAATGGTATTACGAACAGGTTCGCCGGTAAGTGCTTCAGGTTCTTCGCCAAGAGGGCAATGTGGTGGATGGAAGGGATCGCCTTCTTCTTGTCTCCAATAATTAAGTAGGCTACGAACCCATCCCCAATTCATCCAGAATAGATGATGGCTAATTGGTTGATCCATTCCAGTTACACTTTCTTCAGAGTTCAGGAGAATATCCATATCGGAATAGCTGTCGGAATTTAAGGAATTTGAACTAGATACGGGATCCATCTTGTATAATTAGATAGATGATTTTTGATATGAAATAGATTATAGAATTTAGTTTGGTATTCTTCAATACATAATTTACATATGTATATATAATACCAAATTCCATAAATCACGGAGAAATTTTCGGAAGATGTCAGGAAAAGTTTACAGTAACAGATACGCTAAGATATGAATTTTTGTCTATACACTATTTATGCAATCAATGCAGTAAAATGTGTCTAGACTTAAGAATGATAAGCATGTAATTTTCGACAAAAAATGATAAGCAAAACTTTTAACATGCAGACACAGTCGAAGTCCAGACTTACTAATGCATCTTAACAACTATCAGTTAGACACATTCATGCAAGACCTGGTTCGCTAGGACCAACGCTCTGATACCAACTGTGACGATCGCTCCAAATCCATTTGGCCGAATACGTCATTCATTGATTTCATTGCGAGGTATTTGACCTCTATATGATACGTTTTATAAACATTACATTCTTTTGAAAAGGCACACCATAAATGAATATTAATCAAAGGTTTTCGACATCTGATGATTTCTACATATAAACAATCACCTTATATAATAGTTTACAACAGTACTTCCGTTGACAATGCAGTCTAAATAAGGTACATGGTGATGAATTGGTGAATGCAACGTTTTCTTGAAAAATATACCATGTAAGACTCCATGCACATAGCTTGTCTATCATATAAGCAAACAGCGGAAGACTTCTAGGGAACCTGAGAATAAACATGCTAACAAGTGTCAACACAAAGGTTGGTGAGTTCATAGTTTTAGTGTTTCGCATAATCTGCATATAAAAGTGGATAACAAGATTTCAGTTGTTTCATCCTGAAACGTTTATCAAAATATTCTACGAAATTGAGCACCCTGGTAACTAAACTTAACGTATTTATAATTTGTACCCTTTGTATAATCATCTTAATAATACACGCAAACCAACGTGTACGCTTATCAAATAGCATACGTCCGTTAAAAGGCTAGCGCTCTAGCTCGGACGGGGATATCAAGCCCTATGGATCCATATACTACTACTCGCGCCCACCAGTTCTTATAACTGGCAGTTAACAGTTACCAAAGCTAAGGGATTTTCGGTTCAAACTCAGCGTAGAATTTAGTATGTACTTGTATCCATTGCGTTTAAAATAAATTGCATGTATTCTCAGCCCAAAAATATATATTGCAAAAGCAATTAAAAAAAGGGATCAATGAAACTCACCTTAGCAGCATATAAAGTCGTTCACCAAAATGTGATCGAAACTCGGATTACCAAATAACCGTAGATCTCAACCTAGAGAACATATGTTGGTCAATAAATGTCTATCAAGCTAGGTCAGGTCATAGTGTATAACAATCCTAATGCTCGAGATCGACATACAAAAGTTATCCAAAGTCGTTTCAAAAAGTCAATTTTGACAATAATTCAACAAAACGAGACGTGCCTTATATATGGACTCATTTACTTGCCTGGTAATATTCAAAAATCCAATTTATCATTCTTACAAACAAGTTTCAAAAGTAATTTCAATCAATGTCAATCATAATTCAGTTGATCATATCTTTTAATTCGTTCACCGAAATTACGCGATTTCTAAATGAAAAGTTATTGATTTTTCGCCAGCTTTCCAAAAACATGCATATCATATACCTTTTATCAGTAACATATGTATTTAATTGGTGATTCATCATAAACTGTTTAACGACGAAATTTAGAATACAAGTATGTATAAATATATATACTCGAGCACTAGACATGGATACACAATTAATATATAAAAGTTAAATATGAGTGCTTATGTATCAATATTGAGATTCAATATTGTAGGAAAGTACGTAGACGCAACGGAGATGATAAACACTAGGTTTGATTCACAAATATACCCCCGAACATTACCCATAACCTCCTTGGCAATAACCCATAATTTTCTTAGCTCTATCCCGCTTGAAAACCATTTTGAAAGTGACACGCTCATGACCTCGTCGTAGTATTTTAAGTGATATAATTAGTAATAATAATAATACTACTAATAATAATAAAATAAATAATAATAATAATCTTAATAATAATAATAATAATAATAATATTAATAATATTAATATAAATAATAAATAATAATAATATTACAGAGGGAGTAATATAGGTGTAAATATAACTCGAGCAGAAACTGGCATTTTATAGGCAACTTTTTGGAATCTGATGCCCATGCGATCGCATGGGTTTTATGCCTACTTGTCATGCGATCGCATGGCCGTCAGATCCAGCTCACATATTTTTTGTAATTTTGTTTGTCGACATAATTTAATATAATATATATAATATATTTAATTTAAATAATTAATTATATATTATATTAAATTCATGTGCATAGTTGACTTGTAATTTTCGTTCCGATGACTCGTACGTTGTCACTCGACTTATGTCCCGGTTCCGGTTTCTCGAACGCATTTTTGTACGCTTAGAAAACTCGCAATTTACGTTTTGTGACTCGTACCTTTGTCAAAATATAGTCTTAAATTATCAATAAACTATATCATTCAAAGTGTATCTTAAACTTTCGAGTGTTTTGGTCATTTACTTCTATAAATCATTGTCTTGCTATTTGTTAATATATATATAATAACAAATCATTTTATGACCAAGTTAATATATATTTTCAACATTCATAAACACGTTTTAAATATACGTCGCAAGTTATTCATATAATTAATATTCCAACTTATCATATATATTCAAATAAATATTTAAACCAATAAGTTTAATGTAATTTATCAAACAATTAATACATTGCTACGTTTTCAAGTTATAGTAATAACCGAAAGGTATTTGAATATATGAAAGTAGTTCAAAAATTTTGAGATTCAGTTTTACAGACTTTGCTTATCGTGTCGGAAATGTTAATCATACAAAGATTAAGTTTAAATTTGGTCAGAAATTTCCGGGTCATCACACTAAGTTTATTAAACTTCAAACATTTTTATCAAATCAAATTAAAATCCATATCAAATCAAAACAAAATTCAAATATAAATCAAAAACTAAACTCAAAATTAATAATAGTTGATGTCCAAAATAAAAATAATAATAATAATAATAATAATAATAATAATAATAATAATAATAATAATAATAATAATAATAATAATAATAATAATAATAATAATAATAATAATAAGGGTTAAGGCTACTCAAGGGTCATATAATTTTTTTTTGTCCCGATGTAGGCCATATACTAAAAAAAAAATACTATTATAGGCCATAAACTTTAAAAAAATGTGTTAAGGTAAACCAACTTAACTTGTTGACCTGATAAATAAGGTTGTTCGTTTGACTTTTTTGAAAACTTTGACTTCAAAATTCGGATTCATTTCTTCGATTTAGGAGCGGTAAATTTACAGATAGTTTCACGAAGAGATTTCGATCACATCTGTATTTTTACATTTCACTATAACCTCTCAGATTGATCCGGTACTCAAATTGGGCACGATTTTCGGTGAAGGATGAACTCGAGATCAAACTCTATGAATTTTTGTTGATTATTAGTTCTGGTGATGTGCGAAACTTCGTTTGATGTTATGATTTACTAATCTGAAGTCAATTTGTTAAGAGAATCATCCTTGATTGATTTTGTAGATTGAGCTTAGTATACTTTTGTTTTTGTTCCAATGTAAGCTATATACCCAAAAAAATACTAATGTAGGTCACATACTTTCAAAAAGTGTATCGATGTAAACAAAATGTTACCTGTTTAGCCGGTAACAGGTTACCTTTTGTTTACATTGATACACTTTTTGAAAGTATGTGACCTACATTATTAATTTTTTAGGTATATGACCTACATCGGGACAAAAAAAAAAGTATATGACCCTTAAGTAGCCTTAACCCTAATAATAATGATAATGATAATGATAATGATAATAATAATAATAATAATAATAATAATAATAATAATAATAATAATAATAATAATAATAATAATAATAATAATAATCATAATCATAATCATAATCATAATCATAATAATAATCATAATCATAATAATAATAACTAGAAAAAGTGGCTCGCGCGACGCGGCAGGGCTTTTCGGATTGAATATTCATATTTAATTTACCGTTATGTATTTACAGAATTAAAAACGAATTATTACGGGTGTATTTGGATATACGTGATTAGTACTTAGTATACATAATGGTCTGCACATTTTTTACGACATAGAGATTGTTTAAAAAAAGGAACGGAACCGTCGATACGATGTGGTTAGTTTAAGTTGGTTATTGTACGTTTATGTATATGTAAGGAAGTTACCCCGAAATATTTAGCGTTTTTTAAAATACGTCCTTTCGCGTATAATTAGTTGCATTGTGTTCGTAAAATTATTTCGAGTTGAACGGTGATATCGAATAAATTTAACGTATAGCGAGCGAGAAGAGAGGTCCCGTTAAAAGTTTGGGTGGTGTTTATTTTTAAGATTTTTTTATTAAAATTATGAATTTACATTTTACCCATTGTTTGGGGGGTTAGAAGTGTAAAGTGGAAAAAATTTGGAGGGCTTTTTGTTTCTTTTTTTGATGTGTATTCCTCACGAAAAAGCCTGTGCTATTTAGTATGTAAAAAATATATAAATATAAATATAAATATAAATATAAATATAAATATAAATATAAATATAAATATAAATATAAATATAAATATAAATATAAATATAAATATAAATATAAATATAAATATAAATATAATAATAATAATAATAATAATAATAATAATAATAATAATAACAACAATAATAATAATAAAAACAATAATAATAAAAACAATAATAATAATAATAATAATAATAATAATAATAATAATAATAATAATAATAATAATGATGATGATAATTATAATAATAATAATTATAATAATAATAATAATAATAATAATAATTATAATAATTATAATTATAATAATAATTATAATTATAATAATAATAATATAATAATAATAATAATAATAATAATAATAATAATAATAAATAATAATAAAAATAATAATAACAATAATGATAATAATAACAATAAAAATAATAATAATAACAATAATAACAATAACAATAACAATAACAATAATAATAATAATAATAATAATAATAATAATAATAATAATAATAATAATAATAATAATAATAATAATAATAATAATAATAATAATAATAATAAATAATAATAACAATAATAATAACAATAATGATAATAATAACAATAAAAATAATAATAATAACAATAATAACAATAACAATAACAATAATAACAATAATAATAATAATAATAATAATAATAATAATAATAATAATAATAATAATAATAATAATAATAATAATAATAATAATAATAATAATAATAATAATAATAATAATAATAATAATAATAATAATAATAGTTGAACGTCATATTTTTATCAACTTTTAAAGAATGCAATGGGTAATGTCAAATAATTTGTTAATTAAGCAATTTTTGAAGCCTTCATGAATCTTAATTAAAATCTTCTCTACTCACTAAGTAATGAACGTATGAAGTTCAACCCATGCTTTTTCTCTGACTTGGGATATGAGCCCAAGTCTCTCCACCGGTTGTTTGAAACTTTTTCTCACTATCACCACTAACCACCCTATCCCCTCAACTTCCAACTTCAATACCCCACATATTACTACATTTTACTACCTTTAGTTGCTACAATTGACTCCTTCTTTCTTCAATTCTCAACATTCTAAAGAGTATCTTCATGTCTCTAGACGATTCCAGACAACATGGTGATACAATTTTCATCGGCAGGCTAGGTAGGATTTCTCACAATATGCTCAAAGATGCTTTCGAGAAGTTTGGGTCAATTAAGGACATCAAGTCCTGGCTATTTAGGCGTTTTACTTTTATTACCTTTGAGCAAAGTGCACACGCCTCTTCGGCAATCCAAGAGATGAATGGTTCTGTGGTTTTTGGTGAACCTATTTATGTGGGACGACCCTGTCGACGGGGTGGTGGGGTTGCTAGACGTGGTGGTCGATCACTCTCTTCTGTCTCAAAAACTCCAAATCGAGAGGTTGAAGATAAACTGGACCGTTGTGTGCTAATCGTCGATTCCGTTCCTCTTTCGGAGTCCAAGGTTAAAGAGTTCATTCTTCATTGTAAAGGAAAGATGTCGAATTTCAGAAAGCTAGGTACGTTTGCAGGGGTTGTTGAAATTTTCGATTTGGAATCTTACTCCAATTTTCTTGCGTTAGGTTTGGGTTTTGGTTTCGAGGTGGTGATCCCTTTGTGATGACCCGAGAATTTCCGACAAATTTAAACTTCATCTTAATCTATAATCGACACGATAAGCAAAGTCTGTACTGTGAAGTCTCAAAAACATTGAACCGTGTTCATGTATACATTTGACCTTTGACTATCCCCGACGATTCACGAACAGTAGTTTATGATTAGATGTGAATATATATACATATATATAATAAAACACTAACAAAGTAATGGAAGATATACGCTGAGTTTATTTCAATATATAACTAATATATCTACTTGGTATCTATAACATAATATTATATATAGTAAATATTATATATACATGTATATTTATATGATGTCCATACATAATTAATATTATAGGTATGTTGTATTATATATAAAACATTTAAATATTAAATAATCAATATATGTTATTATATGATAATTAAATATTACATAATTAGTAAACGATAATATTAATATATTAAATATAGTTACAAGTTAAGAATATAGTTGTTATTGTAAAATTTTCATTTCCTTTCATTATTGTTATTAGTATTAATATCAAAATTAGTAATAATAATATTATTATTATGATTACAATTATAATTTTAAGAATTATGATTTTTAAAAATGGAGATTTTAAATATAAAAATAATAATAATAATAATAATAAAAATTATAAGTTAATTGTAATTCAAATATTATTAATTATCACTATTATTAATTATTATTAAACTTATTAAAATTAGAATTTTTGTTATTAATAATATCATCATATTAATAGTATTATTGTTTTAAATTTATAATTATTAATATCTTATCAATAATCTTCTTGTATTATTAAAGTAGATTATTATTATTAATTAATATTATTACTAATTCAATTATTAGTTATTAATATTATAAAATTTATAAAAATTACGATAGAATCAGAATCAGTACATGTTTACATCATCCTGTAGTTAATTTTACCTTATTCCTCTATTAGTACCAATAAATAACAGTAATCATATGAATATTATTGAATCTGTTAAGCATCATTATCATACTTTTGTATATTTTGTTTTTTTCCTGTAATACGTCGAACCATAAGAATCCATATATCAATCGAGCTGTTGTTTTTTTTTTAAATCAATCCATTTTCCATCATCTTTATCAATTACTCAATATCTGGTACTCTTTAATAAATTAAACAGATCAATCAAAAATAAATCCTAAATAAAAACCGATGGGTTCTCTGTTCTTGAACCTTTTTGTCAAAACCTCAAATTTCAAATCAAATTAAAATTCTTTAAATGTAGGATTGTTAGGAATATCCCACTCTAATTTTCTGTAAAGTTTCAAGCCCAAATTCTTCATATTGATTGGTAATTTTTGAGTCAAAGGTAAAACTTTAAAAAGTCAAACGAACGAACCATGATTAAATTTGAGTACGTTTTTATGTTTCTGATTCAATCGATGTTTGAGAAAGTTTGTAGGATATATTTGAAACATATTTCGTGTTATAAACTTTGTGTAAAACGTTCTAAATTTCAAAATCAAATATATTTTTTTTTGTTTTTAAGTCGAGCAGCAACAGCAGATTGCTGTGTTTTTATTTTTTTTTCTTGTTTAATTCCTTTTAATCTAGAACTACTCTAAATATTTCTGTTTTAAAGCCTAACTAATTTTGGGTAATTCAATTTGTTGGATATTGAATTATAATCGACCAATGGATTATGAAGGAGGGGAAGAAGATGAACAAACAATTACGGGTTTTAACTTTTAAAATGAATAAGTAATCAGAAAGATGGCAGGCAGAGTAATGGTTTGGAGGGTTTGCGTATAAGCGGGAGGTCACGGGTTCAATTCCGGTCCGGGCCATTTCTTTTTAGAGACCCCTTACAAGGGTATACTCTTTTATTTTATCTCTATTATTATTATTATTATTATTATTATTATTATTATTATTATTATTATTATTATTATTATTATTATTATTATTATTATTATTATTATTATTATCATTATTATTATTATTATTATTATTATTACTATTATTGTTATTAGTAATTATTATTATTATTATTATTATTATTATTATTATTATTATTATTATTATTATTATTATTATTACTACAATTATTGTTATTATTATGTAAAAAAATTATAATAAGACTATTATTATTATTATTTTAGTTATTAATAGGAAATATCGATAAATATTATTGGTATTATTGTTATTATCATTAATATTAAAAATAACATAAGTATTATTATTGTTATTATAAAAATAAGTATTATTATTGTTATTGGAATTATAAAAAAATAAAAAATAAAAAAATAACATAGACTATTATTAATATTAGCACTTAGTATCAAATTATAATTATTGGTATTATTATTATTATAATTAATAACATAGGTATTATTATTAACATTGTCATCACTTTTATTGATATAATTATAATTATCATTAAACTAATTAGTAATATTATCATTATTGTTATTATTAATGTTATAATAATAATAATTATTATTATTATTATTATTATAGGTACAAGTATAATAATCATTATCACTTATATTGTTAGAAGTATTAATAACATTATTATTATTAGTAATCTTATCAATTTAGTATTAATATCAACATTAAGATTAAGATTACGATTGTCATCAATATGAAAATAATACAAATTATTATTATTTTTATAAATATTAGTATTAGTACCTTTTTATAAATAATATAATTGTTAATATTAACATAAGTATTATTATTTATATTATCACAAGTATTATTATGTAAATTACTAAAAATCGGTAACATAACTACTATTAACAGAAAAATTAATATTTTACAAATATAATTATTAATATCATTATCATTATCGTTGATAAAATTATTAACACTATTATCTCACTAGTAATATTAAGTATTATAACTACTATCATTTACCACTATTAATGTAACGACCTTGGAATTTCCAACATTTATTTATTAATAATTATTATTGTTAATACGTGTGATTAAACGAATGTACGTTATTACATTTACATGTTGCCATGATTGCCCGTACTTGACTTTTAAGGGCCCGAAACGTCTTTGTGACACCCGGAACTTTCACGAATAATATTTTTAGATATTATTTACATTCATGATTAAATTTATTAATCATTTTAATTAACTAAGGCTATTAATTAGTTACTTGGGCTTTAATTGGGTTTAATTGTTAATTAATTGAACTTGGGCTTTGATTAGTTAATGGACTCATGAATTAAGACTTGTAAGCCCACCCTACCTTTTAAATGGACTTGACTAGCCCACTCTTTCATGTGTAAGTATCACTTAGGAGTGTAACTAGTTAGTTAATACTTGTAGGAATCTTGTTACAACTTCTCCCCATGCATGCACCTCTAAGTATCCAACTTTTTCAAGCTTTTCATTCAAGTGACCAACAAACAAACCTCTTCCCCTTGTTTTTGCTGCAGAATGCCGAATCCCTTGGTCACATTTAGTGGTGTTTTGATTTCATTTTTCCTTCATTACTTTCACTTGTATGCTCTCTCAAAAACACACACACTTTACTTGCAAATTCCCTCAAACTTTCTTCTCTTTTCTCTCATACTTGTAAGTGTTTGAAACAACTTCTTTTCTTCTTTTCTTTTGTTGGTAAAAACTGATTTCTACATGAACATAATCATCATCATCTTTTGTTTATTGTTACTAGTCTTTGATTAGTTAATTACTTGTTGTTATTTACTTACATGTTTCAAGAATCTAACTTTCTAGTTTGATTCATCCTTTATCTTGTTTTAACAAGAACAATCAAGAACTAAACTCTCTAGTTTAGGTTCTACATATAATGTTTCAAAGATTATAAGTTCATTGTTGTTGAAATCATGCTTGTAAGTCATGGAAGTAAACTTAAAGTTTACTTTACTTAAAGATCAACTTTGGTTGAATCTTTAAAGTATGAGCAACCCTTGAACTAATTACTTGTTTAATTAACTTGTTTCTTTATTTTACACACCTTAATTTCATGTAGTTAGTTTATATGGTCAAGTACTACAAGTTAGTCTTGATCTCATATCTCTTGAACAAATCAAGTTAACCTTGGAAGTTCAAGAACACACAAACAAGTTTTCTTTAAATGTAACTTTGGATCTAGACTTTTGAGTCTTGGATCTTCAAGATCAAACTAAGAACTATGTTCTACTACTTATGATCTTGATTAGTTAGTTAACTTTCAAGTTTATAGTTCATGTATGTGTTAGATCTAAGACTTTGATGTAACTTTGGTTCATCAAACTTCATACAACTCTTAAGTGAGTTGTGCTTCATGTCTTAGACTTGCACATGGGTTATGATGGTCAAGACTTGGTTAAGATGATGTAGATACATCAATGAGTTGTACACTTGAAGCTATATGCATCAAGGATGAGAGCCATGATGAACATCAAGCACCAAGACCACCGGAACCCTTAAAAACTCACTGTTCTGTCCAAAACCTACTGACCTGATGCTTCTGGAACAGACCAGTAGACCTGGGCTGTTCTCACCTTTATTTTTAGATAGAACTTTTCGAGTAGATAACTTTTCATATAAGACTCGTCTTAATCCGAGTTTCGGTTTAGAGTCTACGGCCCTCCGAGCTTCACTATGTCCATTTACTTTTCTGTTTTTTGTGTACAGTTTCTGTTTTTCTGGTTTCTGTAACAGACCAGTACACCTGGGCTACTGTAACCTTGATTTTCAGATATCTCAGTTCGTGTAGATAACTTTTCATATAGGACTCGTCTTAATCCGAGTTACGGTTTAGGATTTATGGCCCTCCGATCGTCACTATGTCCTTTAACGTTGTGCAGAAATTTCTGACCTACTCGCACTTAGACCGTCGCCACGGTCAAACCAAGACGAGTTTGCTTCTGTAAATTTTACCACACTTAAGGGACTCATAGACGGAGCCATGGCCACCGGTCTCACCTTAATTCAGTAAGGGTAGAGGCCGTGGTGACTGACTGAAGTCAGACTTTATTGAAAACTACTTTCATAAACGAAACTTACTTTACGCCTTTTGTTTAATGATGATTGATGATGACCCTTAAGACCTTAAATACATACTTTTAAACCTATTAAGACGATTTACTGACTTAGTACTATTTGACTTAGGTTGAGGACTTCGGACCATTTACTTGCACACCTTTCCCGACTACTACTTTACCGCTACATATCTTTGTGAGTTATAGCATTCCCTTTTTACTTTAACTTATTTTGGGAACTGAGAATACATGCGGATTTTATGTTTTACATACTAGGCACGAGTACTTAAACTTTATATATGTGTGGGTTATATAACGGCAGAAACATTCCCTTTAGCTCGGTAACGTTTAATCATTGGTTTATGAACCGGTGAACGCGAATCTTAGATATGGATCCATAGGGTTTGACATCCCCACTCGGGCTAGTCGCGCTAGCAGTCAACGAGTGTTTAATACTTCGTAAACATACGCACTCACCAAGTGTACTTTCAGGGGGTATTTTAAACGTTAAGTTAGTTACCAAGTGCCCACGGTTAACATATACTTTATCATACTATTTTGAAACGCTCTTTGTAGCACTGAAATCTCGTGGCCTACCCTACATACTGTTATACTTAAACTATAGCTCACCAACCGTTGTGTTGACATTTTTAAGCATGTATTTCTCAGGTGCTTGAGGTTGCTTCCGCTGTCTTACTTGTCGTGCGGTAGAACCCGCTGCTTAGAGTTGTTATCGCATGACTACTTATCTTGCATTCAAACTTATTTACTTTTGAAACTATGTTATGTAATGACCTTTGGGGTCACGTACACTTATTTATTTGCTTCTACTTAGCGAAGCATGCTTTTGAAATGTAAAACATTTGATGTCGGTTATGACATCACCTTTTTATCGTGAATGCAACTTCTATAATTACAGCATATAGTACTTAACCTTGTAATGATCCTGTTGTTGATGATTCGTACACGATGGTTTTGTACGGGGCATCACATTTGGTATCAGAGCATTGGTTGTAGGGAATTAGGTTGCATTAGTGAGTCTAAGACCGACCCGAGTAGGATTCACTAATAGGACTAATCTACAACTTGCTAGTTTACGTGCTTCTGCTGAACTTGCTGCATGCTGCTGCTTACTGTTACTGCTATATGCCATATGCTATTACATGATTTCACTACTGCATGATGCTACTTGCTTTCGATTGCATGCTACTTTCATACGAATTACTGTTATTGCCATGCTAGTTACTGTTATACATGATTTAAACTGTTGGCCTAATATTTGCTTGCTTTATGACATACTGACATGGAAAATTTATTTTTCCTTGTTCAGATGTCGGATGTTCCACCTGCTGGCATTTCGGGCAGTACAGACTCAGACCCCGTCGCCCTACCTACTGCTACACCTGCTGCTGCTACTGCCGATACACCGGCCCCGACACCCACTAGTGATCCCGGCGCCTCTACTTCTGGAGCTAGTACTAGTGCACCTGCCCCAGTGTCTGCTCCCGGACCCTCGAGGTCACAGCCCCGCATTGGTGGTATTGAGATCCCCGCGGAGTTCGGGGAAGGTCCGTTTCGTAACCACATGCGCACGCCTTGCCGACGCACTCCCGACGGACGTTTAGTCGTGATTCCTCCAGGCAGACACCGACAGATGTTGGCCGCCTTCGGACGCTTTGGATTACCAGCTCAGCCACCAGTGTCACCACCACACGATTCGGATGACTCATCATCCGCCGATTCTTCATCATCAGAGGACTCCAGCGATGATGAGGATCCTGCTGATAGACATATTCAGGCACCCTCCACCCCGCCGAAGAAGCGGTACCGTTCCGACGGCACCGTCATTCCAGGGGTGAATGGAGGTCGTGCTTTTACTGATGCTTTTGGCCATCGACGTAGGGTTACTGCTCATAAACGAGTTGTGCCATACCCTGCCGACCCACAGATACGTAAGGTTCCCCGTTACGTATTGACTATTCCTGGAACCGTACCACCTAGATTTAGATACGGACCACTTACATCTAGGGACGTACCGTCTACATCCGGAGCCGGACCATCTACATCAGCACCACCGGCACCACCCGCACCACCCGCCCCACCTGCACCGCCTGCCCCACCAGCTCCCTCTAACGAGGAACTGATGAGGGAGATTGAGACTCTCCGAGCTCGAGTCACTGAGCTCGAGGAGCAGTTAGCTCGAGGAGCAGTTCACCCGCCTTCACCGTAGGACTTTGTATTTAGATTTCATGATGTAATCTAGATATAGTTTCATGTATTTCATATGTATTGTACGAACTTATTCAGATGTATGAAACTTATTATTATTAATGAATGGAACTTTGCGTTATTTAATTCTTGCACGATGTTCTATTTACATTGCTGTACGATGATTCTGTGGTATTTGTACCTAGATGCATTATTTAATAACATGTGATGTTTGATTCCATGATTGGTGACTATATACTGTATTATTACTACTTGCATGCTGGATTTTGACTTGGGTCAAAATTTTTGTTTAGAATACCATGGCTAACGGAAGAACCACACCTACCGCCGCCCAGATTGAGGACATGATCAGCGAACGGGTCGCTGCAGCCCTAGCAGAAAGAAATCTCCAAGCTCCACCGCCACCACCACTAGTTATCCCACCCGTTCGAAATGGGTGTACATACAAGGAATTCCAGAGCTGCAAACCGCATAACTTCAGCGGCACCGAGGGACCAGTTGGTCTCACCAGATGGTTCGAGAAACTTGAATCAGTATTCCGAGTTAGCAACTGTTCGGAGGATAATAAGACCAAATTTGCATCTTGCACGCTATCTGACGGCGCACTAACGTGGTGGAACACGTTAGCTCAAGCAAAAGGGATTGATGAGGCGTATGCTACGCCTTGGGAAGAGTTTAAGTGTGCTATGATTGATGAGTATTGTCCAAGAACCGAAATTCAGAAGCTGGAAATCGAATTTATGCAGTTAAAGGCCGTAGGGAACGACCTTAACAGTTACAACCGTAGGTTTTTGGAGTTGGCACTTATGTGTCCGACCATGGTCACCCCCGAATTCAAGCGCATGGAGAAATACTTCTCGGGACTTCCTAAGTCCATCAAAGGAAATGTCACCTCATCCAAACCACCAAATGTTCCTGAAGCAATGCGCATGGCGCATACTCTCGTGAATCAGATCCTTATTGATGAGCCGGAGAAGGCTAAGTTTGAAGCTGGTAGTAGCGAAAAGAGGAAATGGGATAACAACCACAACAACCACAACAACCACAACAACAATAACAACAACAGGGGTAGAAACTATGATCAAAACCCGGCGAAGCGACATGAAGGGTTCAGGCAAAACAACAACAACCCCAACCCCAACAACAACAACTCCAACCCGAACTACAAGGGCACGCTACCACAATGCAAGAGGTGCTACAAGCACCACACCGAGTATTGTAATGCTGTTTGTGAGAAGTGCAAGAAGAGCGGGCACATCGGTAGAGACTATAAGACTACCACGACGACAGGGAGGCCGAACACCAACGGGCCGAAAAAGTGTTACGAATGCGGGCAGACGGGCCATTTCAGAAACGAGTGCCCGAACAAACGAAAGGATGGCAGACCACCGCGTGCTAGAGCTTTTAATGTTAATGCAAGGGATGCACGCGATAACCCCGACTTGGTGACAGGTATATTCACAATCAACAATCTTTTAGCTTCTGTCTTGTTTGATACTGGTGCGGATAGAAGTTATGTATGTAGACATTTTTGCGATAAGATTAATTGGTCATTAGTCCCGTTAAAAGAGAGTATGCTTGTCGAGGTCACCAATGGAAAACTTGAAAAGGTTGACCATATTAGTCGTGGAGCTATTATCAACATAGCTGGTGCAGATTTTGAAATTGATTTGATACCTATCAAACTGGGAAGTTTTGACGTGATCGTCGGTATGGATTGGTTGAGCAAGATAAAGGCCGATGTTATCTGTGGAGATAAAGCACTTCGCATACCACAAGGAGATGGCGAACCACTGGTTATCTATGGAGAGAGATGTACCTCGAAGTTGAACCTCATTAGTTGCATGAAAGCGCAAAAGATTATGAAGAAGGGACGCTTTGCTGTTCTAGCACATGTGAAAGCGGTAGAAACTGAGATGAAGAGCGTGAACGACGTTCGAATTGTGAACGAATTCTCCGATGTCTTCCCAGAGGAATTGCCTGGATTGCCGCCACAGAGAGCCGTAGAGTTTCAGATTGACTTAGTGCCAGGAGCTGCACCTGTAGCTCGCGCACCTTATAGACTTGCACCTTCCGAGATGCAAGAATTACAGAGTCAACTACAAGAGCTACTTGACCGAGGATTTATCCAACCAAGTTTCTCGCCTTGGGGCGCACCTGTTCTGTTTGTGAAGAAGAAGGATGGATCCTTTCGTATGTGTATCGACTACCGTGAACTCAACAAACTGACTATCAAGAATCGGTATCCTCTTCCACGAATTGACTATCTTTTTGACCAACTACAAGGATCGAGTGTCTACTCAAAGATCGATTTGCGATCCGGTTATCACCAGTTGAGGGTGAAGGAAAGTGACATGATGAAAACTGCATTCAGAACCCGTTATGGTCATTATGAGTTTCTCGTGATGCCATTCGGTTTGACAAATGCACCTGCCGTGTTCATGGACCTCATGAATCGTGTCTGCAAGCCTTACTTGGACAAGTTTGTTATCGTCTTCATAGATGATATCCTCATCTACTCTAAGAGTGAAGCAGAACATGAGCAACACCTCCGATTAGTGCTTGAACTCTTAAGACAAGAGAAACTTTACGCCAAATTCTCCAAGTGCGAATTTTGGTTGAAGGAATTACAGTTTTTGGGTCATGTTGTGAGCGACCAGGGTATCAAAGTTGATCCCGCCAAGATTGAAGCCATCAGCAAGTGGGAGACCCCCACTACTCCAACGCATATTCGCCAATTCCTAGGTCTAGCCGGTTATTATCGAAGGTTTATCGAAGGATTTTCTCTGATTGCGCGTCCTTTGACCGCACTGACTCACAAGGGCAAGAAGTTCATTTGGGAACCCGCACACGAATCAGCATTCCAAACTTTGAAGAAGAAGTTAACCTCCGCACCTATCCTATCACTTCCTGAAGGCGGTGACGACTTTGTTGTTTATTGCGATGCATCGAAGAGTGGTTTTGGTTGTGTACTGATGCAACGATCAAAGGTTATTGCCTATGCCTCCCGCCAATTGAAGATTCACGAGCGGAACTACACTACACATGATCTTGAACTTGGAGCCGTTGTCTTTGCACTCAAATTGTGGAGACATTATTTGTATGGAACTAAGAGCACTATCTTCACCGACCACAAGAGTCTCCAACACATCTTTGATCAGAAGCAACTGAATATGAGACAGCGTCGATGGATCGAGATGCTCAACGACTACGATTGTGAACTCCGTTATCACCCTGGCAAGGCCAATGTTGTAGCTGACGCTTTAAGCCGAAAGGAGAGGACGGCACCTCTCCGTGTTAGGGTTCTGAACATCACCATCCATTCGAACCTCAACAGCCAGATCAGAGTAGCCCAAGATGAGGCTCTCAAAGAGGAGAACATATCTCACGAACATTTGAACATACTTGTCTCTCGATTCGAGGTTAGGGAGTCTGGACTCCGATGTTATGCCGGAAGAATTTGGGTACCTCTTTATGGAGATCTACGGAACCTGATACTTGATGAAGCACACAAGTCGAGATATTCGATTCATCCTGGAGCGGGTAAAATGTACCACGACCTTAAAGAACGGTATTGGTGGCCGAATCTTAAGAAGGACGTTGCAACTTATGTTGGGAAGTGTTTGACTTGTTCGAAAGTTAAGGCCGAACATCAGAGACCTTCTGGGTTACTTCAACAGCCGGAAATCCCACAATGGAAGTGGGAAAGGATCACAATGGATTTCATTACTAAGCTGCCGAAGACGGTGGGCGGATGCGATACTATTTGGGTTATTGTTGACCGCCTCACCAAATCTGCACACTTCCTAGCGATGAAGGAAACTGATACAATGGAAAGACTTGCTCAGCTGTACATCAAAGAGGTTGTATCTCGTCATGGTGTACCTTTATCGATCATCTCCGATCGCGATCCCCGTTTTGCTTCCAGATTTTGGCGTTCTTTGCAAGAAGCCATGGGAACTCGTCTTGACATGAGTACCGCTTATCATCCTCAGAATGACGGGCAAAGTGAACGAACGATTCAGACCTTGGAGGACATGCTGCGTGCATGTGTCATTGATTTTGGAAAGGCCTGGGAAAGGCATTTGCCACTCGCCGAATTCTCGTACAACAACAGTTATCACTCTAGCATTAATGCTGAACCTTTTGAAGCATTGTATGGTCGTAAGTGCCGATCTCCTATTTGTTGGGCCGAAGTAGGCGAAAAGCAAATCACCGGACCCGAGGTAGTCCATGAAACGACGGAGAAGATTGCTCAGATTCAAGCTAGACTTAAGACTGCCCGCGATCGTCAGAAGAGTTATGCTGATCTTAAACGTAAAGACTTTGAATTCAACGTTGGTGATCGTGTAATGTTAAAGGTTGCACCTTGGAAGGGTGTGATCCGTTTTGGAAAACGTGGAAAGTTAAACCCACGATACATTGGTCCTTTTGAAATCTTGGAACGTGTTGGACCCGTTGCATACCGTTTGGATCTACCAGCACAATTGAGCTCAGTTCATCCTACCTTCCATGTATCGAACTTGAAGAAGTGTCTTGCTGCACCCGAACTTATCATACCATTGGAAGAACTTACTATTGACGACAAACTCCACTTTGTGGAGGAACCTGTTGAAATTATGGATCGTGAGATCAAAACTTTGAAACGCAACAAAATTCCAATCGTTCGAGTACGATGGAATGCCAAACGAGGACCTGAGTTTACTTGGGAACGAGAGGATCAAATGATGCGAAAGTATCCTCACCTTTTCCCGACTCCTCCATCTACCTCAGCTTAAATTTCGGGATGAAATTTTCTTTAACAGGTGGGTAATGTAACGACCCTGGAATTTCCAACATTTATTTATTAATAATTATTATTGTTAATACGTGTGATTAAATGAATGTACGTTATTACATTTACATGTTGCCATGATTGCCCGTACTTGACTTTTAAGGGCCCGAAACGTCTTTGTGACACCCGGAACTTTCACGAATATTATTTTTAGATATTATTTACATTCATGATTAAATTTATTAATCATTTTAATTAACTAAGGCTATTAGTTAGTTACTTGGGCTTTAATTGGGTTTAATTGTTAATTAATTGAACTTGGGCTTTGATTAGTTAATGGACTCATGAATTAAGACTTGTAAGCCCACCCTACCTTTTAAATGGACTTGACTAGCCCACTTTTTCATGTGTAAGTATCACTTAGGAGTGTAACTAGTTAGTTAATACTTGTAGGAATCTTGTTACAACTTCTCCCCATGCATGCACCTCTAAGTATCCAACTTTTTCAAGCTTTTCATTCAAGTGACCAACAAACAAACCTCTTCCCCTTGTTTTTGCTGCAGAATGCTGAATCCCTTGGTCACATTTAGTGGTGTTTTGATTTCATTTTTCCTTCATTACTCTCACTTGCATGCTCTCTCAAAAACACACACACTTTACTTGCAAATTCCCTCAAACTTTCTTCTCTTTTCTCTCATACTTGTAAGTGTTTGAAACAACTTCTTTTCTTCTTTTCTTTTGTTGGTAAAAACTGATTTCTACATGAACATAATCATCATCATCTTTTGTTTATTGTTACTAGTCTTTGATTAGTTAATTACTTGTTGTTATTTACTTACATGTTTCAAGAATCTAACTTTCTTGTTTGATTCATCCTTTATCTTGTTTTAACAAGAACAATCAAGAACTAAACTCTCTAGTTTAGGTTCTACATATAATGTTTCAAAGATTATAAGTTCATTGTTGTTGAAATCATGCTTGTAAGTCATGGAAGTAAACTTAAAGTTTACTTTACTTAAAGATCAACTTTGGTTGAATCTTTAAAGTATGAGCAACCCTTGAACTAATTACTTGTTTAATTAACTTGTTTCTTTATTTTATACACTTTAATTTCATGTAGTTAGTTTATATGGTCAAGTACTACAAGTTAGTCTTGATCTCATATCTCTTGAACAAATCAAGTTAACCTTGGAAGTTCAAGAACACACAAACAAGTTTTCTTTAAATGTAACTTTGGATCTAGACTTTTGAGTCTTGGATCTTCAAGATCAAACTAAGAACTATGTTCTACTACTTATGATCTTGATTAGTTAGTTAACTTTCAAGTTTATAGTTCATGTGTGTGTTAGATCTAAGACTTTGATGTAACTTTGGTTCATCAAACTTCATACAACTCTTAAGTGAGTTGTGCTTCATGTCTTAGACTTGCACATGGGTTATGATGGTCAAGACTTGGTTAAGATGATGTAGATACATCAATGAGTTGTACACTTGAAGCTATATGCATCAAGGATGAGAGCCATGATGAACATCAAGCACCAAGACCACCGGAACCCTTAAAAACTCACTGTTCTGTCCAAAACCTACTGACCTGATGCTTCTGGAACAGACCAGTAGACCTGGGCTGTTCTCACCTTTATTTTTAGATAGAAATTTTCGATTAGATAACTTTTCATATAAGACTCATCTTAATCCGAGTTACGGTTTAGAGTCTACGGCCCTCCGAGCGTCACTATGTCCATTTACTTTTCTGTTTTCTGTGTACAGTTTCTGTTTTTCTGGTTTCTGTAACAGACCAGTACACCTGGGCTACTGTAACCTTGATTTTCAGATATCTCAGTTCGTGTAGATAACTTTTCATATAGGACTCGTCTTAATCCGAGTTACGGTTTAGGATTTATGGCCCTCCGATCGTCACTATGTCCTTTAACGTTGTGCAGAAATTTCTGACCTACTCGCACTTAGACCGTCGCCACGGTCAAACCAAGACGAGTTTGCTTCTGTAAATTTTACCACACTTAAGGGACTCATAGACGGAGCCATGGCCACCGGTCTCACCTTAATTCAGTAAGGGTAGAGGCCGTGGTGACTGACTGAATTCAGACTTTATTGAAAACTACTTTCATAAACGAAACTTACTTTACGCCTTTTGTTTAATGATGATTGATGATGACCCTTAAGACCTTAAATACATACTTTTAAACCTATTAATACGATTTACTGACTTAGTACTATTTGACTTAGGTTGAGGACTTCGGACCATTTACTTGCACACCTTTCCCTACTACTACTTTACCGCTACATATCATTGTGAGTTATAGCATTCCCTTTTTACTTTAACTTATTTTGGGAACTGAGAATACATGCGGATTTTATGTTTTACATACTAGGCACGAGTACTTAAACTTTATATATGTGTGGGTTATATAACGGCAGAAACATTCCCTTTAGCTCGGTAACGTTTAATCATTGGTTTATGAACCGGTGAACGCGAATCTTAGATATGGATCCATAGGGTTTGACATCCCCACTCGGGCTAGTCGCGCTAGCAGTCAACGAGTGTTTAATACTTCGTAAACATACGCACTCGCCAAGTGTACTTTCAGGGGGTATTTTAAACGTTAAGTTAGTTACCAAGTGCCCACGGTTAACATATACTTTATCATACTATTTTGAAACGCTCTTTGTAGCACTGAAATCTCGTGGCCTACCCTACATACTGTTATACTTAAACTATAGCTCACCAACCGTTGTGTTGACGTTTTTAAGCATGTATTTCTCAGGTGCTTGAGGTTGCTTCCGCTGTCTTACTTGTCGTGCTGTAGAACCCGCTGCTTAGAGTTGTTATCGCATGACTACTTATCTTTCATTCAAACTTATTTACTTTTGAAACTATGTTATGTAACGACCTTTGGGGTCACGTACACTTATTTATTTGCTTCTACTTAGCGAAGCATGCTTTTGAAATGTAAAACATTTGATGTCGGTTATGACATCACCTTTTTATCGTGAATGCAACTTCTATAATTACAGCATATAGTACTTAACCTTGTAATGATCCTGTTGTTGATGATTCGTACACGATGGTTTTGTACGGGGCATCACAATTAATATTATTTTGACTACTATTATTATTAATATATACAAATGATATATATACATATATTAAAAATTTATTTAATACATATAACATAACAAGATTAATATTTTTATATAACAAAATGAATATAAGAACCATATTTATATTATTAAAATAAAAGAGATATAACTAATAAATTTATATATATATTTGTTCGATTACAACGATGTATATTAATAAATATACAAATGATATAGGTTCGTGAATCCGAGGCCAACCCTGCATTATTCAGTTGCTCAATGTCGTCATATGTATTTTTACTACAAAATACAGTACCGTGAGTTTCATTTGCTCCCTTTTACTCTTTACATTTTTGGGATTGAGAATGCATGCACTGTTTTAAAGATTGTTTTACAATATTTATATGTGTGAGTTTCATTTGCTCCCTTTTTAAATGTTTTTGCAATATATATTTTTGGGACTGAGAATACATGCGCTGCTTTTATAACTGTTTTACGAAATAGACACAAGTAATCGAAACTACATTCTATGGTTGAATTATCGAAATCGAATATGTCCCTTTTTATTAAGTCTGGTAATCTAAGAATTAGGGAACAGACACCCTAATTGACGCGAATCCTAAAGATAGATCTATTGGGCCTAACAAGCCCCATCCAAAGTACCGGATGCTTTAGTACTTCGAAATTTATATCATGTCCGAAGGAGGATCCCGGAATGATGGGGATATTCTTATATGCATATTGTGAATGTCGGTTACCTGGTGTTCAATCCATATGAATGATATTTTTGTCTCTATGCATGGGACGTATGTTTATGAGAAATGAAAATATGAAATCTTGTGGTCTATTAAAATGATGGAAATGATTATTTATGTTAAACTAATGAACTCACCAACCTTTTGGTTGACACTTTAAAGCATGTTTATTCTCAGGTATGAAAGAAATCTTCCGCTGTGCATTTGCTCATTTTAAAGATATTACTTGGAGTCATTCATGGCATATTTCAAAAGACGTTGCATTCGAGTCGTTGAGTTCATCAAGATTATTATTAAGTCAATTATAGTTAGATATATTATGAAATGGTATGCATGCCGTCAATTTTCGATGTAATGTAAGATTGTCTTTTCAAAAACGAATGCAATGTTTGTAAAATGTATCCTATAGAGGTAAAGTACCTCGCGATGTAATCAACTGTTGTGAATCGTTTATAATCGATATGGACTTCGTCCGGATGGATTAGGAAGGGTCTTCACACCCTTTTTCTCCAAACGCAGAGGCTTTCTTTAGATTTGTATGGGTGGAATTAAGTGGTATTCCGGCAAAGTATGTCTCTGACGAGAATATAAAGAAAATTGCTAGTTATGTGGGCACGGTGGTGAAGGTGGTTCGATCTTCATCTGATTTTTCATGTTTAGGGTATTCGCTTGTGTTTATCGAAGCTACTTGTGTTAAACATCTTCATGAGCTCGTTTCGGTGGGGTTGATTTCTCATTCAGTGGCTAGAGGACATGTTTGGATTAACGAAATCCCTGATGTGGCAGTTGTGGAGAGGTTGCAGTCGTGTTCGTTTTCTTGTGACTTTGTGCAGAATGTTAACGAGGCTGTTTTGACTAAGGTACATTCGGGTGGCGTTACGGGTGATTCGGGTATTCATGTTTGCTCTAATGTTTTTGATGATGTTGTTAGACCTGTTTTGGATAATTCGGGTGTACCATTGAGCCCTGTAATGCATTCCCGGCAAGGTGATCGTGGTGTTGACGAGGTTGGTGTTGGTACTTTTGAGTTTGGGTCTTCGTCTAGGATGGTTACAAAATCTGTTACGAGTGACAGATTTTGTGGGCATCGATCTTCTGGTTTTACTGGTGTGGGTCGGATCGGTCCCTCTCTGTCACGTTTTCTGTTGATAAGGTTTAAGCGGCGTTGGATTCTCAAGGTTTTCGTAGTCGAAAACGGGCTCGAAGCTTGTGTTCAAAGGATGGTGCTGATCTTGGTGTTCTGACGGCTAACAAGGTGACGGATGGTGATGGTTCTTCTCGGTAGACTTGGATACATTCAGGGAGGTTTTGTTGTCGGGTTGTGAGAAACAGGTGGGCCTTGGAGGCCCTGCTGGGCCTGGGCCTGCTGTTCAGGGCCTAGGTGTTGGTAGTCCTTCGGGTTTTGGTTCGGGTTTTTTTGAGGAGGTGGCTAAAGAACTTGAAGGATGTGTTAGGGTTGAAGGTATACGGTTCAATTCGAAGGAGTTTCCGAAACGTATGGTGAAAAAGAGGCTTAAGGTAAAGAAGGTACATGTATAGGAGTTTTGTAGGTCAACGTTTGATGGTTTGTGATGCATTTTTTCGTTTATTTCGTTTCGTTTATATAGTTAGGTTGATCGTGTTGGTTTCGTAGTCTTTAGTTTGTTTGTGGTGTTTGTTGTGTTTGGGCCTTGGTGCCTCTCTTTGTATCCTTGTTGCGAGTATTTATTTTTTTGATGAAGCTCGAGTTTCTATAATAGTTATAGTTGTTTGCCAAAAAAAATAAAAAAAAAATAAAAAAAATGAACGTATGTATCCAAGAAGTAATAATTAAAATTAAATCTTTGTGATGCACTAGACTTAGCTGAAGCTACACATCCACAGTCCAACACTCGGCAGAAGCTTTTTAAGTAACAATGTTCTTTTACTCGCAGTCCTGATCTTGGAGTTTAATTTAAAGGTTTTGCTTGGTTATTATGTTGACGGTTGCATTCTCCATATCGTCACCATTGTTATTTTCTTTCTTTTTAAGTGCAATCGGTTTTTAGATTATCCCTTGTTAGCGTGTTTACACACGTTTTGTTTCCTAGCAAATTGTCTTTCCACCCTCTTGCTGGAACCGTTTGTTTAGGTCTCGATGTTTTGTCGCGTGTTTGTCTAGGTTGGATTTCCTACTGCATCGGTTATACTAGTTGATTTTCGAATCCTTTAATTGTTGTTATTAAGTTTTTTTAAAGTACCTAGACTTGAATAATGCATGTAGTAAATCAAGTATCAAGCATTTTTAATTTTGAAGGGGGGAAAGTATACAACATGTTATACTGTTTTGGATTGTCAAGACAAATACTGAAAAATGTTAGCATATAGTGAGCCCACTTCTTTCTCTTCTCTTTCACCGTGTTTCAATTTTCTGGCTTATTATGCCTTTCGGAGAATTTTTGGGGTATATAATTTCGGTACATCTGTCGCTCGTACATTTTCAATTGTTCTTTTTTGGTTTATTAGAGAAGTTTATTAATGTTAATGAAATTAGTTGATAGATAAAAGTAAAAAACTCTATTCAAAGAAATTGAGTTAAGGACACTTGTGACTTAATGTGAACGTTTATTACTTAAACATTTTGGTTTACCTTAATTATATGCAACTAGTTTTTTGAGGTACTGTAGCTACAGTAGCGGGTATTCGGGTCGGGTTGATGGAGCGGGTCAGGGGATCCGGATGGTATTGGGTTAGTGGTTTGGGGAATCATGTTTTGAAAAAAAAATGAAAAAAAAAAGTTATTATTCACGGATGGTGTCAACCAATCATAGGTTGACACAATTTACCACAAATTATTATATATATATAAATACCTATCTTTTTTTTTTTTTTTTTTTTTTTTTTTTGATAAAATAACGAGAACTTAAGTCGTGTTATTAGATTTGAAGTAGGTATGATAATTCATGTTGGTTTGGGTTAGCGGCATGTGCGACTCTACCTTTATACCCGTAGTGTCACGGGACATCGCTAGTTAGAAATTTTTGTGTAGAAATTACCTTTTAAAATGTATAGGAGTATAGAACACCACTAAATTTAACTGCAGGACTCCATATATTTTTCGGATTTATAGTTTTTTCTTTATATTGTATAAAATACCACTAATTTTACTAGTTGGACCCCATATATATTTTGAATTTGTAGTTTTTTGAAGGTAAAAACAACCATAAAAATAGCATTTAAATATAATTAATATCGGGAAAAAAATCATGACCCCATTGAGTTTCGATTCTGGAATCGCCACTGGTACTTAGCGGATATTGGTTGGCCGGTTATAATCGGTGAACTCGAGCTAAGTGTCCTCTAGTAAAACAATCTATCACAAGATTAAGTCGAAGCCATTCGGTATCCAACCATACCTGATACGTAGTAACTCGAACCATAACATGTTTATCTACTCGAGTAAACTGTAAACATGCATGTTTTCAAGTCCTTTTGGGTGGTTCAGCGGTTGGTGGCCTGCCTCCTTTAGGGGAGGTCAGGAGTTCGACCCCCGTTGGCTACATATGAAGTATTCACCCATGACACCTTTCCCATATCGTTTTTTTGGGGGGGGGGGGGGGGGGTAAAGGAGAGGGGGTTTTACTTGGCCGTGCCCTTTGATCGGTTTCAAGGTTTTCTCTCGGACAGCGATGAGGGCGGGGTTATTATCTGTGACGCCCCGTACAAAATTAACGTGTACGGATCATCAACAACAGGATCATTACAAGGTCAAACACTATAGGCTGTTTTAAAATAAGTTTGCATTCATAAGAAAGAGTGACGTCATAACCAACATCAAATGTTTTACAAACGATAGTAGGCTTCTACGAATAGAAGCAATTATCATAAGTACGAGACCCGAAGGTCATTACAAATTCATTGTTTCAAAAGTAATATAGTTTGTTAATACAAGGTAAACGTTTCATGCAGAGACATCTCTAACAAAAGTAGTGAGAGTCTACACAGAAAGACAACTACAGCGGAAGCATCAAACCTCTAAGCACGTGAGAAAACATGCTTAAAAACGTCAACACGAATGTTGGTGAGCTATAGTTTAAATGTAACAGTAATGTAAGGTAGGCCACGAGATTTCAGTATTTCAAAACAGTATGAAAAGTATATGTTCAACCATGGGCACTTGGTAACTAACTTAACGTAATATCACCCCCTAAAAGTACACTTGGTGAGTGCGTAAGTTTACGAAGTATTAAACACCCGTTAAATGCTAGCGCTACTAGCCCAAGTGGGGATGTCAAACCCTATGGATTCATATCTAAGATTCGCGTTCACCGGTTCAAAAACCAATGACTAAACGTTACCGAGCTAAGGGGAAAGTTTATGCCTTTGTATAACCCACACATATATAAAGTTTAAGTACTCGTGCCTATTATGTAAAACGTAAAAAGCGCATGTATTCTCAGTTCCCAAAATAGTTAAAGTAAAAAGGGATGCTATAACTCACAGTGAAAAGTAGTAAAGTCGGTACGAGATAAGTAAGCAAGTAGTTGGTCCGAAAGGTCCTCAACCTAAGTCAAAAATTACTATGTCAGTAAATCGTTCCCAAAGGTTTAAAAGTATGTAAATTAGGTATTAAGTATCATCATCATTCAAGAACATAAGTAAAAAGTAAAGTAAGTTTTCAATCAAGAATAGAGATCGAAACAAAGGCTGACTTCGTTCAGCTGCTACGACCTCTATACTAATAGAAAAGATGCGTAGTCAGTGGCTATGGCTCCGTATGTGAGTCCTCCAACCACTGACCAATTTTCAGAACCAAACTCGTCATCGTTTGACCGTGGCGATGGTTTAAGTGCGAGTAGGTCAGAAATTTCAGCACAACGTTACAAAGGTGTAGTGACTTTCGGAAGGCTATAAATCCTAAACCGTAAATCGGATTAAGACGAGTTCTAAAAGAAAAGTCATTTAATCGAACCGAAAAATCTGGAAATCAACTTTTCCAGTAGCCCAGGTGAGTGATCAGACCTCAAAAATAGTAAGCAAAGTGCTCCAGTGGGTTCTTGGTGCTTGATGTTCATCACGGTTCTCATCCTTGATGCTTATAGCTTCAAGTGTACAACTCGTTGATGTGTTTGCATCATCTTTACCAAGTTTTGACCATCATGACACTAGTGTATGTCTAAGATAAATAACACAACTCATTTAAGGGTTGTAAGAAGTTTGATGAACCAAAGTTACATCAAGATCATAGATCCGACACATACATGAGTTCTAATAGTAATATTAAGCTATAAACTTGAATGTAAACTAAATAAACAAGATCTTAAGTTGTAGAACTTAGATCTTAGTTAGATTTTGAAGATCCTTGACTAGAAAGTCTAGATCTATTGTTCTTAAGTTAAACCCTAAGTTATGGAACTTGGATCTTTACTTTAATAAAACCATAAGTTATGAAACTTAGATTTTTATTTTGTAAAATGTATATAAGCTTATAAGCTTTTGTTTTAGACAAAATTGGAAGACCATAAGCTATAGAAACTTAGATCCAACATAAGTGTATGAAGTTATAACTAGAAAGTTAAACTTCCATGCTCTTGAACTTACAAAGTTTAAACTTTAGTTTCAAGAAAAATGAGATCAAGTTTAACTAGTAATACTTGACCAATATTATACAATCATGAATTTAAAACAAAAAAATAAAGTAATCAACTAAAGTTACAAGTAACAAGTTCATGTTTGTTTCATACTTAAGAAGATTCAAGCCAAAACTTGGATCTTAAGAAAATAAACCTTAAGTTTACAAAACATGAACACAAGTAAGATCTTAAAGCTTATGAACTTTAGATCTTTATAATATTTCAAGTGTAGAACCATAAGCTAACAAGCTTAGATCCTTGTTCTTGACTTCTGATATGTGCAGCGATGTGGTACGAAATAGTATTATTTTTATTACGAAATACGATACAATTTACACAAGTTTTATTTAATTTACGGATGGATATACCTAAACCTTGCTACAACACTTATAGGCAGTGTACCTATTCGTACAGTAGTGTAGTTTTTAGTAAGTCCGGTTCATTCCACAGGGAGCTAGTGATACGTACTATATTTTTAACAACTATATTTGTATAAAATATATATAATTATATATAGTAATATTATTATAAAAAGGGGTTTTTACCGTTTAATGACCGGTTTGTCGATTTTATATTTTAAGCGTAAAGATAAATGACGATAATATAAATGACAGAATTTAAATTGCGATAAAATAAATTGCAGTAATTAAAATGATAGTAAATAAAGGTACGATAAATATGAAATAAAAGTATTATGCTTATTTAAACTTCCGTAATCATGATGTTTGACGTTTTGATTTTAATTAATTGTTACCCGGGTTAATTGTCCTTTGTCCTGGTTTATTTGATACCTATCTGGTTTTTGTCCATAATAGTCCATCGGTCATAATTATAAAATGCTCGTCAAATTAACCTTATTTCCGAAGTCAAACATTTCAACTAATTATGGATTCGAACTGTAACAAGGTTTTAATACTTTGTTAATAATTACACCAGGTTATCGACTGCGTGTAATCCAAGGTTTTAATACTTTGTTAACAATTACATCAATTATCCTTGTATGTAATCCACCCCTGTTTTAATGAGATATGAATATTAATTTACCCACTTGATCAGAATGAATAATCAATTACCCGACCCGAATAATTAATTAAATGATTGTAAAAGATGTCGTATAAACGTCACTAAATAGAACATACATAATCATTTTAATAATTATTAGATTAACTAATTTAAAGATAGGTTCGACAGATTCTAATGATTTGTCATTCGATTAAACAATACCCCCTATCTATTAATAGTCAATAGTCCAATGTCCACAAGTGTTGGTCTTTTGTCCAAACCTTAATTATGGTACAAAATCTAATAACCCCTTCTTAATATTTAGTCTAACATCACGATTACTTTGGCTCAAATAAGCATAATAATAACTTAGTTACGAGACATTAATTTAAAAAGGAAGAACATAGCTTACAGTGGTGATTAATCGCGTAGCGTTACACGGACAGAGTTTCGACTTACAAAACCTTAAAACATTCTTACAATAACCTTATTATTATTAACTTAAAATTAAAATTAAAATTATAAAATATAAATATAAATATAAATTGAGAGAGATAGATAGAAAAATGGTTGTAAGAAAATCGATCAGAATGTGCGGCCTTTTATAGGCCCACTTTGAACTGTACAACTCCGCGAGTGTGGAGGTTTTGTGCTTCACAGCTCCGTGAGTGCGGAGCTTCGGATTCCAGCTCACCAAATGAATTAAACGTGGGCTGCTTTGATTAAAATAATATATAATATATATATATATATATATATATATATATATATATATATATATATATATATATTATTAATTATATATATTATATATTCTTGTGCATAGTTGACTTGTAATTTTAGCTCCGTTGAGTCGCACGTTGATAGTTGGTTCATGTCTCGGTTCCGGATTTTTGAACGTCTTTTCGTATAATTTAATATCTTGTACTTTGCGTTTTGCGGCTTGTACTCTTGTAATTTCTAGACGTTTCTCATCAATAATTTGAACCACTTGGATTGTACTTTGTACTTTTTAGCTTTTTGGTCGTTTGCGTCTTCAAATCGTCGTTTTCTTCTTTTGTATTCGCACTTATTTATTTAAACGATTATTACATAAAAATAGAACAATAGTAACTAAAAGCTTTACATATCGGAAGGATATTGATACTAAATATATGTTCCTTTTTAGCATTATCAAATATCCTCACACTTGAACGTTGCTTGTCCTCAAGCAATACAGAACTTGAAATTAAATCACACTTCACTTGAATCACTTTTTTATTCTCACACTTTATACATCAGTGATTTTAATACGGCGGTATAAACAATGATAGTAACGATGTGGTTTACAGTCCCACATGACTATTAAAATTTAGATCCTTTAAGGAAATTGGATCTTTATGAAAACATTTGATCTTTTGAAAATTCATTCTAGCTTTTACCCTAGATAAGTTTTCCGGAATAACCCTTCACCGGTGTCTGCAAAATGTTTTTATGGGTTGCATGGGTTTTATATTTTAAAATTTTAGCTCAAAACTTGCGGTTTTGTGTCACCGACTTGCTAACCTTGTATTAGGAAAGCACACATCCAGTTACTTGTCCCGTATATTACCTTTCGGTAAACTACCGTCCGGTTGTAAAGGAAAGCGATGAATAAGCAACTGTTAAGGCAATGTCTAATGACATGCAGATTTTCATGGTCCACAATGTGTCGGATGCAATTACTATCCTTTGTAGGATAAATAGTAAAGATCACCCTATAATTTTTCGGTCTGGCACAAGGTCCTGTCTTCGACCATGCTATGCAACCACCGTTCTTACGGTTGACACCCGATTTGGTTCAAGTGACCTAATGAATTCCAGTGAATTCTCAGGATATTACGTTCAATGGTAATGAACGCATTGAAAATAGGTTTTTCAGAAAACAAATCGGTTTTAATTTTGATCAAAATATTTTCTCGTTCAAGCTCGAGTTTAGATATCATCGAATTCCATGAGTTTAAATTCTCAATCTTTAAGGTTAATCTCTAGGATTGAGTAATATCAGGCTTAAAAGCTGATTTTTGATCTTTTAAGGAGATTATCCTTTCTGGGGATCTGATTTATTAGTCTTATCCAAAACAAAATATATGTGATATGTGTTTTAAAGAACTTGGTAAATTCTTCCCACACTTATCTTTTATTTATTTTTTTCTTTGCCTTTTTATTCTCCTCTATTCCATTTTAAATGAATTCAAGCGTTTTGGGTTGTTTCTTCATTTATGTTCTCTCCGAGGTAACAATAATTTCGGCATTAACACCTAGTTTTATCGTTCATAAATATGTATAAACATGATTTTGAATTCATTTAGTTGAAAATTTTTCAAATTTTCACAAAATTTGGCAATTAAACTAAGTGTAAACCCGAGAGAATTTATAACCCTTCTCCACACTTGAGATCATGCAATGCCCTCATTTGCATGAAATCAAACTATAATTATAAATTCATGAGGGTGATTAATGTAAAAAAGTGATTAAAATACCGAGTTTGCAAACATATTGTTTTGTATCACATTTTATATTTTAAGTCTCGTCGTTAAAATTAGTAGTTTTTGCTGAACTTAATGTCGGTCTTTGAAAGTGTGATGTTTACCCTGTTTTGTACATAAGATAAATTACAAACATATATATATATATATATATATATATATATATATATATATATATATATATATATATATATATATATATATATATATATATATATATATTATAAAACCTTTATTTATTAAAATAATTTAAATGAATAATTTTTTTAAAATTTTGTTTCCTTTTACTTTAGGTAGTTTCGGTATGTTTACCTAGTCCGTCCCTCGACAAAATTTAAAATTTGTCGTTTTTAAAGCGATTGTTTTAAAAGCAAAGATTTTTGAGTTTTTTAATTTTTTTGGTATACTTTATATCAATAAAATTAAAAATAATGATAACAAAATTTTTCACCCCGCCCTCGGGTAAAGCAATTTCGGTTCCATGACCTAGTCTTCAACTTACGATGAATTTTAGAAATCATTTTTTAAACTTAATGAAATAAAGTAATTTTGTTTTTAAATTCACACAAAAATTTGAATTTAAAAATGCATATTAATTTCATACAAAACCTACAAAACAAAAATTCAGAATGGGGGGAGAAAACTAGTTCTTTTATGTCTGCTAGTGGAAAAGACCAATCGGATTCCATTCTCGGAACTATACGAGAACAGAACAACTAACTCTAGACAGCATTTTCTTTTTAGAACATCTGAATCTCCCCACACTTAGGTAGCTGTGGTGTCGAAATTGTGATTAACTTCATTGTCAATTTTTTTTTGGACCATAATCAACTTGCATATCTGTGACTTTTGCTTTAAGTCATTGGTCGGATTCCTGTGTAATATCCACAAATTCAACTAGTTTCTCCTTTTCTTTAGGCGATAGATTGGATACTAACCGGTTACATAACTTAAAGTTCCCCTTGGTTCTAGCATCGCGAATCCGTTTAATAAGTTTCTTCATTGAACTATTAATAACGGGGTTATTTAATTTTGTATCAACAATGGAGTTCTTTGTTATTAGGTCATCATTAGGTGTTACTTCATTTTCCCCACACTTAGACGTTTTATTATTTTTAAGCACAACCGTTGGAATTGGTAAAACAACATGGTTCTTACCAATCATTTTTGTTGGTTCAACGGTTTTAGTTGGTGGAGATTTAGACTTTCGACTCACAAAGGTGATCGATTTTTCATCATTACTAAGTGTCATTCTACCCTCTCTTACATTAAATAACGCCCCAGTGGACGCTAAGAATGGTCGACCTAAAATTAGAGGAATGTTTGAGTCCTCTTCTATGTCAATGGCAATAAATTCGACTAAAAAGGTTAAATTACTCACTTGAACGGGTAGGTCGTCAGCAATTCCAACTGGGCGCTTAATGGTTTGATCAAAGAGTCGAACACTCATCTCTGTTGGACTTAACTCACCTACTCCTAATCTCTTATATAATGAAAGAGGCATAACACTTATACTCTCACCTAAATCTGCTAGTGCATCATACATGACACAATCACTAAGTAGACAAGGAACAATAAATTCAACCAGATCACCCAACCTGGGTGGAACTTTTGGTGGAACTGTCTTCACCGGGTTTATTTTTACGATTTTTGTTTCTTGCACTTTCTTATTCTTCTTCTTCTTTCCAGAGGTATCACAAACTTTATTAACTATCACTTGCTCATACTCAACTCCTTTTCTTTGAAACGGGATGGGTGGTCTGTATGGTGCCACCACTGGCTTTACATACTCGGTTGGTGGTGGTGATGTTGTAACTTCTTCATTGTTACTCACATCTAAAACCTTCCCATCTTCTGGAGCTGGTTTTTCAGAATTTGTTGACACCATATTAACATTCTCATTCCAAGGATTTACTTCAGTATTACTCGGTAGCTTTCCTTGTTCCTTTTCACTCATCATGCTAGCAAGAGTTCCTACGTATTTTTCTAGATTCAAAATGGAAGCTTGTTGAGTTCTTAATGACTGATCAAACCTCTCATCGTTTGGGTTTGAGATGTAATAAATTGTGTTTGAGATTCCGTTAACTTTGCCATCATTTCTTCCAGATTTGGCTTTTTCTCTTCGGTTTGTTTTGGTGGTTTATACAAGCTAGGTCTTTTTTTTTTATTATTGAAAGTGTTGTTTTGAGTTGGTTGGTTATTCGGACCTTGTTAGTTGTACGAGTTATTGTTGGGTCCATTTAGATTGTAAAGAATGTTTTGATTTCGATTGAAGTTTGGCCTTGGCGGTTGATAATTATTCTGATAATTATTTTCCGGCCTTTGGTTCATGTAGGAAACATTCTCTCGTTGTTCCATCGTTTGCTCGATGTGACAATCTTTCGTTAAGTGTGGTCCACCGCATTGCTCACAACTGATTCGTATTGCGTGAATATCTTTAGTCATCTTTTCCATTCGTCTCTCGAAAGCATCTATTTTTGCGGAAATGGAATCAAAGTCATGGCTAGAATCGGCTCTAACTGCTTTAGATGAACGAATGATATCTTTTTCCTGGTGCCACTCATGCGAGTGGGAGGCAGTGTTATCAATAATTTTGTAAGCTTCAGTTGCGGTTTTCTTCATAATGGAACCACCAGCTGTTATGTCGATGTCTTTTCATGTAGCAACGTCGACACCTTGGTAGAATATTTGTACTATTTGATAAGTGTCTAAACCGTGTTGCGGACATCCTCTCAACAACTTTCCAAATCTTGTCCACGCCTCATATAATGTTTCATTTGGATTTTGCGCGAACGTAACAATTTCTCCTTGAAGTCTCACGGCTTTAGATGCCAGAAAGAATCGTTTAAGAAATTTTTCAACTACAACATCCCATGTGTCAATCGCTCCTTCGGGTAACGATTCTAACCAATCTTTGGCTTCTCCCTTTAAAGTCCAGGGAAACAACATGAGATAGATCTGTTCATCCTCAACTTCTCTGATTTTGAATAGAGTACAAATCCTATTAAAGGTTCGAAGATGTTCATTTGGATCTTCTTTTAGCGTACCAATATTGGAATTTATTAGTTACCATGTGTAGGATTTGTCATTTGATTTCATAATCTGGCGCATTAATGTCTGGCTTAATAATGGCGTGACCTTGGCCAGTACGTGTGGCTCTCATTCGGTCTTCCATACTTAGAGGTTTAATTACTTCCATAATTAAAATTGTTGAATACAAATCACAAGAGGATTCTAATTTAACGGTTTGTGGTTCAGGAGGAATGATTAGTGGTTCTGGATCTTGGAATTGTCCTTGAATATCCTCCGGGTTCTCGATAGTGAAATCGGGTTCAAAAAATGGATTATTGGAAATTTGAATTGGAGTACTTGGTCGACTAGATGACGATTCTAAAGAAAAATCAACGGCGACAATATTGGCTAGATGTCTTGATCGAGTTACAGGTGGTGAACGTTTTGCTCGGTGCATTCACTGAATATCCTATTAGTTATAAAGATAAAAATTATATAAGTTATCAAATTAATAGACTTTTCTGATTTTGCCCACGTTTCGAATAGCCAATAGATGCAGCAGGTAGCAAGGACCCTTTAAATCGGAAGCCCACAACTCGCCACTAACAAATCCAACTATTACTACGAACCAGAAAATTTTGGATTTCTATCAATTTAACCGCTTAAAATAATTTATCGTTTTGAAATTTTAGAGAAGAAATAGAAAATTCTATGTCCTAAAAACTAGAGCGTCGAGAAATAAGAAAGAAAAAGAGCGCGTCGAAAAACGTCGAAAAATAAAAGGTCGAAAAATAAAAATAAGAAAGAAAAATGTCGAAACTTAAAAGTCTAAAAACTAAATCTAAAAAGTTGCGCCTAAAGGTATTAAAGCTTAAAAGGAAATCTATATCCAAAACGGCAATAACTTAAAAGGTATTAAAATATATAAATGGCGTCGCAAAATCCTAAAGCGCCTAAATCTTAGTCTTAAGAAAAAGCACTTAAGGGATTTTACGGCAAAGCCTAAAAATCTAGAGCTACTATGGCAAAATACTAAGTTTAAAATTAGTTACAAACGATAAATATATAAATTACGAATTAAATTATTAAAATATACAATTTATAAAAAGATATAAAAAATAATAAAATTACATATTTTTATAAAAATATTATTTTTATATTATTATTTTATAAAAGTATTAATTTATATATTAATAAAACTAATTATAACTTAAAAATACAAAATAAATAAAACTAAAACTAATTAATATAATAATTAACTCTAATTAGGGTTTAATAATAATAATAATAAATAATTTAAACCCTAAACCGTACCAGCTCTGGGATCAGACCTGTCAGAAAGGCTCATGCTATCGCATGAGTCTTCTGTTATGAGGCCATGCGGTCGCATGGACTGTGGATCCAGGCCATAAGTTGGGCTGCTACAGTGTTCGGCCCAGTTCGTTTTAATTATATATATATTTTTTTCAGATTTTAATTTTTACAAAATAATAAAAACAAACTTATATTTAAAAAAACTAAAAATAAAATAAAAATACTTTTTTAATTTTATATATTTTAAACGAAATCTTAAAAATATTTATATTTTTATATTTTTTTTATTATTTTTAACACTTATTATAAATACATAATATTTTTATGAAATAAGAAATAATATATTTTTACAAAAATATAGTTTTACTAAAATATAGCGTAAAAATATAGCGTTTTGCCGAGTCCCCGGCAGCGGCGCCAAAAACTTGATGTGTGCAACGATGTGGTACGAAATAGTATTATTTTTATTACGAAATACGATACAATTTACACAAGTTTTATTTAATTTACGGATGGATATACCTAAACCTTGCTACAACACTTATAGGCAGTGTACTTAATCGTACAGTAGTGTAGTTTTTAGTAAGTCCGGTTCATTCCACAGGGAGCTAGTGATACGTACTATATTTTTACCAACTATATTTGTATAAAATATATATAATTATATATAGTAATATTATTATAAAAAGGGGTTTTTACTGTTTAATGACCGGTTTATCGATTTTATATTTTAAGCGTAAAGATAAATGACGATAATATAAATGACAGAATTTAATTTGCGATAAAATAAATTGCAGTAATTAAAATGATAGTAAATAAAGGTACGATGAAATATGAAATAAAAGTATTATGCTTATTTAAACTTCCGTAATCATGATGTTTGACGTTTTGATTTTAATTATTTGTTATCCGGGTTAATTATCCTTTGTCCTGGTTTATTTGATACCTATCTGGTTTTTGTCCATAATAGTCCATCGGTCATAATTATAAAATGCTCGTCAAATTAACCTTATTCCCGAAGTCAAACATTTCAACTAATTAGGGATTCGAACTGTAACAAGGTTTTAATACTTTGTTAATAATTACACCAGGTTATCGACTGCGTGTAATCCAAGGTTTTAATACTTTGTTAACAATTACACCAATTATCCTTGTATGTAATCCACCCCTTTTTAATGAGATATGAATATTAATTTACCCACTTGATCAGAATGAATAATCAATTACCCAACCCGAATAATTAATTAAATGATCGTAAAAGATGTCGTATAAACGTCACTAAATAGAACATACATAATCATTTTAATAATTATTAGATTAACTAATTTGAAGATAGGTTCGACAGATTCTAATGATTTGTCATTCGATTAGACAATACCCCCTATCTATTAATAGTCAATAGTCTAATGTCCACAAGTGTTGGTCTTTTGTCCAAACCTTAATTATGGTACAAAATCTAATAACCCCGTCTTAATATTTAGTCTAACATCACGATTACTTTGGCTCAAATAAGCATAATAATAACTTAGTTACGAGACATTAATTTAAAAAGGAAGAACATAGCTTACAGTGGTGATTAATCGCGTAGCGTTACACGGACAGAGTTTCGACTTACAAAACCTTAAAACATTCTTACAATAACCTTATTATTATTAACTTAAAATTAAAATTAAAATTAAAATTATAAAATATAAATATAAATATAAATTGAGAGAGATAGATAGAAAAATGGTTGTAAGAAAATCGATCAGAATTTGACCTGTACAGCTCCGCGAGTGTGGAGGTTTTGTGCATCACAACTCCACGAGTGCGGAGCTTCGGATTCCAGCTCACCAAATGAATTAAACGTGGGCTGCTTTGATTAAAATAATATATAATATATATATATATATATATAATTAATTATATATAATATTATATTCTTGTGCATAGTTGACTTGTAATTTTAGCTCCGTTGAGTCGCACGTTGATAGTTGGTTCATGTCTCGGTTCCGGATTTTCAAACGCCTTTTCGTATAATTTAATATCTTGTACTTTGCGTTTTGCGGCTTGTACTCTTGTAATTTCTAGACGTTTCTCATCAATAATTTGAACCACTTTGGATTGTACTTTGTACTTTTTAGCTTTTTGGTAGTTTGCGTCTTCAAATCGTCGTTTTCTTCTTTTGTCTTCGCACTTATTTATTTAAACGACTATTACATAAAAATAGAACAATAGTAACTAAAAGCTTTACATATCGGAAGGATATTGATACTAAATATATGTTCCTTTTTAGCATTATCAACTTCTCATCAAACAAAGGATGGAAGAAGCAAGATTCATGAAGATACAAACTAGGAAGCTTGATCTTTAACAACAAACAACAAACAAGAAGAATGATGATGCTTAGTGGCGGTTTTCAAAGGAAAAAAAGAAGAAAGAAAAAGATATATTACTTACAATTTAGAGAGAAAGTTTGGAGAAAAGAAAGTAGTGCAAGAATGGAGTGTGTGAAATGAAGTAATACTAGTATATAAGTAACAAAAAAAAAAAATGAACTCCCTCCCCACCCAATTAGGCTGACGGTTTTGGGAGGCTCAAAGGGGTAGTCAACTTTCACCTTTCAAGTGTGGGAGGATGGTGTATGCTAGGAAGAGTATAAAGCCAAATACATGGGAAAGGTGGTCATGCATGCTTGCAACATCTTTGTCTCATCACTAAACTAATTAATCCTTGTTTATCCTTAATAAATCACAAGCATAATGATGGGCTCACTAACTAGTCCATTAAGTAATGTAGGGTGGGCCTTGATAGTCCAAGTCCAATAATAAAGGCCCATGTATAAGTATGTAACCAATTAGTAACAAGCCCAAGTAATTAACTACTTACATTAGTTAATTAGAAATAATTAATAACAATTAATTATGAACGTAAATAATATTCTAAATATTATTCATGAAAAGTACGTGTCGAAAAGACGAGTCGTGACATGGAAAGTCAAATACGGTAACAAGTAAAATGTATAAGAATACATTTAGTACAACGCAAGTATTAATAATAAATATTAATAATATAGTTGGAAAATTCAGGGTCGTTACATTACCCACCTGTTAAAGAAAATTCGTCCCGAAATTTTAAGCTAAGGTAGATGGAGGAGTTGGGAAAAGGTGAGGATACTTCTGCATCATTTGATCCTCTCGTTCTCAGGTGAACTCAGGTCCTCGTTTGGCATTCCATCGGACTCAGACGATCAGAATCTTGTTTTGTTTCAAATTTTTGACCTCACGGTCCATAATCTCAACAGGTTCTTCCACGAAGTGGAGTTTGTCATCAATCGTAAGTTCCTCCAGTGGTATGACAAGTTCCGGTTCAGCAAGACACTTCTTCAAATTCGATACGTGGAAGGTAGGATGAACTGAGCTCAATTGAGTTGGAAGATCCAGTCGGTAAGCAACGGGTCCAACACGCTCCAAGATTTCGAAAGGACCAATGTATCGCGGGTTGAGCTTCTAACACTTTCCAAAACGGATTACACCTTTCCAAGGTGCGACCTTCAACATTACACGGTCACCCACATTGAATTCGAAGTCTTTACGTTTAAGGTCGGCATAACTATTTTGGCAATCACGGGCCGTATTGAGTCTTGCTTGAATTTGGATAACCTTCTCGGTTGTTTCATGGACTAACTCGGGTCCGGTGATTTGCTTTTCGCCTACTTCGGCCCAACAAATAGGAGAACGACATTTGCGGCCATACAACGCTTCGAAAGGTGCGGCATTAATACTCGAATGATAACTGTTGTTGTAAGAGAATTCGGCTAGTGGCAAATACCTTTCCCAAGCCTTTCCAAAATCAATGACACAAGCACGCAACATGTCCTCCAAAGTCTGAATTATGCGTTCGATTTTTCCGTCGGTCTGTGGGTGATACGCAGTACTCATGTCGAGACGAGTCCCCAAGGCTTCTTGCAAAGAACGCCAAAATCTGAAAGCAAAATGGGCGTCTCGATCTGAAATAATCGATAAGGGCACACCATGACAAGACACAATCTCTTTTATGTATAGTTGAGTGAGTTTTTCCATTGTATCTGTTTCTTTCATGGCTAAGAAGTGTGCATATTTGGTAAGACGGCCAACGATAACCCAGATGGTATCGTATCCGCCCACTGTCGTTGGTAGTTTCGTGATAAAGTCCATCGTTATCCTTTCCCACTTCCATTGCGGGATTTCTGGTTGCTGAAGTAACCCAGATGGCCTTTGATGTTCGGCCTTAACCTTCGAGCAAGTCAAACACTTCCCAACATAAGTTGCAACATCCTTCTTAAGATTAGGCCACCAATACTGTTCCTTGAGATCGTGTAACATTTACCGGCTCCTGGATTAATCGAATATCTTGACTTGTGGGCTTCGTCTAGAATGAGGCTTCGCAAATCCCCATAATTAGGCACCCAAATTCTTCTGGCAAAGTATCGGAGTCCAGTCTCCTTAACCTCGAATCGAGAGACGAGAATGTCCAAGTGTTCATGAGAAATATTCTCCTCCTTGAGAGCCTCATCTTTGGCTACTTGGCTATTGAGATTTGAATGGATGGTGATGTTCAGGGCCCAAACACAAAGAGGTGTCATCCTCTCCTTTCGGCTCAAAGCGTCGGCTACAACATTGGCCTTGCCAGGATGGTAACGAAGTTCACAATCATAGTCTTTCAGTGTCTCGATCCATCGTCGCTGTCTCATGTTCAGTTGTTTCTGATCGAATATGTGTTGGAGGCTTTTGTGGTCGGTGAAGCTAGTACTTTTAGTTCCATAAAGATAGTGTCTCCATAATTTGAGCGCAAAAACAACGGCACCAAGTTCGAGATCGTGAGTAGTGTAGTTTCGCTCGTGAATCTTCAGTTGACGAGAAACATAAGCAATGATGTGACGATCGCTCCAAATTCACATGGACGAACACGTCATTTATCGATTTCATTGCGTGGTATTTGACCTCTATATGATACGTTTTGTAAACATTGCATTCTTTTGTAAAGGCACACCATAAATGAATATTTAAATCAAAGGTTTTCGACATCTGATGATTTCTACATATAGACAATCACCATAAATAATAGTTTACAATAGTACTTCCGTTGACAGTGCAGTCAAAATAAGATACATGGTGATGATTTGGTGAATGCAACGTTTCCTTGAAAAATATGTCATGTAAGACTCCATGCGCATAGCTTGTCTGACATATAAGCAAACAACGGAAGACTTCTAGGGAACCTGAGAATAAACATGCTAACAAGTGTCAACACAAAGGTTGGTGAGTTCATAGTTTTAATGTTTTGTATAATCTGTACATAAAGGTGGATCATAAGATTTCAGTTGTTTCATCCGAAACGTTTATCAAAATATTCTACGAAATTGAGCACCCTGGTAACTAAGCTTTAACGTTATAATAAGTACCCCTGTTTTAACATACATGCAACCAACATGTACAATACACGCAATCTAACGTGTACTAAACTCAAATATCATACGTCTGTTTTATAGTTCAGGCTAGGGTTTCTATACCTGGAACAGACGGGGATGTCAAGCCCTATGGATCCATATATAACTACTCGCGCCCACCAGTTCTTATAACCGGCAGTTACTAGTTACCAAAGCTAAGGGATTTTCGGTTCAAACTCAGTGTAGAATTTAGTATGTACTTGTATCCATTGTGTTTAAAATAAAGTGCATGTATTCTCAACCCAAAAATGTAGTTTGCAAAAGCATTTAAAAAGGGAGCAAATGAAACTCACCTTAGCAGCATATAAAGTCGTTCACCAAAATGTGACCGAAACTTGGATTACCAAATAACCGTAGATCTCAACCTAGAGAACATATGTTGATCAATAAATGTCTATCAAGCTAAGTCTGGTCATAGTGTATCACAATCCTAATGCTCGAGATCGACATACAAAAGTTATCCAAAGTTGTTTCAAAAAATCAATCTGACTCAATACAATAGTTGAATGATCATGGCAATCGAACCATTTTAATATTTTACATAGTTTCCCAATTATTGTAAAATTAAACTATAGTTTTTATAAGGCTTTTATATATGATAAAACAATCAGTTTTGACAATTGTTCAACAAAAGAGACGTGCCTTATATTATGATTCATTTACTCGGTTGGTAATATTCAAAAATCCATTTTATCAATCTCGTAAACAAGTTGTTTAAATCTTAATTGTAGATTCAAAATAAATTTCAATTAACGTCAATCATAATTCAGTTGACCATATCTTTTGATTCGTTCATCGAAATTACACGATTTCTAAATGAAAAGTTATTGATTTTTCGCCAGCTTTCCAAAAACATGTATATCATATACCTTTTACCAGTAACATATGTATTTAATTCGTGATTCATCATAAACTGTTTAATGACGAAATTTAGCATACAAGCATGTATAAATATATATACTCGAGCACTAGACATGGATACACAATTAATATATAAAAGATAAAATATGAGTGCTTACATATCAATATTGAGATTCAATATTGTAGGAAAGTACGTAGACGCAACGGAGATGATAAACACTAGGTTTGATTTACAAATATACCCCCGAACATTACCCATAACCTCCTTGGAAATAACCCATAATTTCCTTAGCTCTATCCCGCTTGAAAACCATTTTGAAAGTAACACGCTCATAACCTCGTCGTAGTATTTTATGTCTAATACTACTAATAATAATAATATTAAGATAAATAATAATATTAATCTTAATAATAATAATAATAATAATAATAATAATAATAATAATAATAATAATAATAATAATAATAATAATAATAATAATAATAATAATAATAATATATTTATATTTATACGGAGGAAGTAATAGAAGAAGAAGGTGTGCACACTGAAATGAATTCGATCGACTTTTATAGATGTGGCCAGGTTTGGGCTGCCATGCGATCGCATGGCTGCAATGCCCATATCCCATGCGATCGCATGGGGTGGGTTTCCAGCTCACAATTCCTTTTGTCGTGTAACTTGTCGACATATTTATTAATTATATTTATAATATATAATTTATATAATTAATTATATATTATATTAAATTCACGTGCATAGTTGACTTGTAATTTTTATTCCGATAAGTCGTACGTTGTTACTCGACTTATGTCCCGGTTCCGTTTTCTCAAATGTCCTTTCGTACGCTACGAAAACTTGCATTTTACATTTCGTGACTAGTACCTTTGTTAAACTATAGTCTTAAATTATCAATAAACTATATCACTCAAAGTGTATCTTAAACTTTCGAGTGTTTTGGTCATTTACTTCTATAAATCATCGTCTCGTAGTATATACATATACATATATACATTTTCATTTTAAAATAGTTTTTTACTGTAGCAAAGTAACCGTAGCAAAGTTTTTTTTACTGTAGCAAATAGTGATTTTTGAAAACACTGTAGCTTTTCAGGTACTGTAGCAATTCGAAAATACTGTAGCAAATTAGTGTTTTACTGGTTCATCTTAAACATTTTAGTTAACTTATCTAAATATCAATCGAATCAATAATCGAATGTTACTATCGTTTACTAAATAACTTGAAATCATACATATATATATATATATATATATATATATATATATATATATATATATATATATATATATATATATATATATATATATATATATATGCACATTAAGTTATATATATATTGTTCGTGAATCTTCAAGAACACTCAAAGAATAATTGATTACATGAATATAGTTCCAAAACTTTGAGACTCAACATTACAGACTTTGATTATCATGTCAGAAACATTAAATCATTTAAAGATAAAGTTTAAATTTGGTCAGAAATTTCCGGGTCATCACAGTACCTACCCGTTAAAGGAATTTCGTCTCGAAATTTGAGTGAGGTCGTCATGGCTAACAATAAAAATATTTTCATGACGAATATGAGTTGATAAATAGAATTTTATCACCGTTGAATAATATGGATAAAACAATCCGATTTCTCGAAGCGTATGAGAGAAGTTATCGTAAAAGAGTGAAATGAAAGAATAGAGATTCGTCTTAACTTTTGACGTAATTACGATTGATTTCCGGGTTTTAAGGAATAGAAAATCTTCATAATCTAAATAAGATTTGATTCTTCAAAATTTGCCAAAATTAGGATTTTCTTTGATTAAATGCGTAATCTGCCTCGATTGCTATGTATGATATTTCGCTATAAATTGACCTCTTCCGTTTCATTTATTTTCACCACTCCTATAATCTTCTTTCTTATTTCATACATCCCAATAGATTGTGAAAATGCTTAATCCATTTCTGATTCTTGATATTTTCCTGGCTATCGTATCCTTCATTCTTCTTTTTCATCTGCCACCAGAGGAGGTTATTTTCTTCTACTATTACCTTGGGTTATATTGTTTTTCATTCTCCCGTGTCTTTATATTGCTATACGCATTGATATACATGGTTTGTAATTTCGGGGTTGTTTTCGGGCTTTATATTTTCCATTATGTTTCGGAGCTTCATGCTTTCGTTTTCTCTTCACGACTTTAAGTCAAGCGAATAATGGTCCAGAATTCGTAGGTATTAATTTCGGAATGAACATAATTAATGTTCAAAGAAAGAAACGGTAATGGCACAATCTGACTTGTCAAATTACCAGAATACCTCGAAAAAGACCGAATCATCAAGAAAAATATTTTCTTGATATGTTTAGAGGTTAAATAAAATGAAAGAGTTATGTAACATGGTTCATGATGAGAGTATGATCTGTGAACCTTTATCACGTTCCATTAGAAACTCAGCATGACTTACTGTAATATAATCACGACGTTGATCAAGTGTCATTATATTATACTAACTCATGCTTCAATTCCCAACACTACTTCAAAAACATCAATTTTTCGAAATTTTCAGAAATTAGAAACTAAAATAGTTTCTTTTATGATGTAACACACATATCTCAAGGAGAAAATTGATTTTCGATAAGAATGATTATGGAATTATCTCCAGAAATATGGAGGATATTTATAATGAAAGATACGATGATATCTTAGAATTTTTTTTATATCAGAGGATGATGAAGAATATTGTCCGCAAGGGTTTAGATTCGGAAGCAAGGTATTTGCTAAGGATTTCAGCTGACACTGAATCATTTGTATTATTTGAAGGTAGATTTTGTTTTTGTGATTTGTCCACAGCCTCCTTCATGGTCTGCTCAATCGGTTTTTCAGTTCCAAACCTTCTCTTTTTCTCAGCTTTACCACCATACTATTCTTTATTATTAAACTTTTGACTGTTAAGGTCGTTTACAGTTTTATCATCATTTTTCCAAAATTCGGAGAATTAGTTTCGTAGTTTGGGGTGTTTTTCAGAAACTTCACATTCGAAGTATGTAAGTCTAGAAGATAGATGTTATCTATATATAACTGTTGTCGTAGAAAATGTTGCGAGATTCAAAATACTGATTGCTAATTCTCGGTGGTCGGTATGGCAATTATTGTTACAAGATGTGGATGAGTACATGATAGGGTTTCAATGAGTATAAGGATTTTTCGAAAGGTCAAGGATTAATAAAGTTGTTGGTAAATTTACTGCTAAAGTGGCGGAACATGAAAGGTTCCCAGTAACAAAAATGTATATGTCAAGGTTATAATAAGACTAATCTGAAAAGTCGAAATTGACTGGTTGAAAGTAGGGTAAAACTGGATACTTTGAAAAAGAAATTGCAAGGTTATTTTCGGTAAAAACAACGCTAAAGGATCTTGCACAGTTTTGAAGTCAAAGTATAGATTTGAAAGATGTAGAGATCTAAGAGTGATGCTTTCTGTTAAATCTTAGCTTGGATTCTGATTTTTCAAAATCAGAATATGTAATTGAATTTGTATGAAAACGATTGTATATCGTTGTGAGCATTGTTAATAATTTTTGAATCAAAGTTGAAGAATGTACAGTGTAACATATTAATTGCGAACTTATATATTTCCCGGGTATTACCTACCCGTTAAAGTTTTCACAATTAATACTTTGTATAAAAGAATTTTTATTACCGTCTTTATGAAAATATATGTATGTATATTTTCTTCAGATGTAACACAGATTTAATGATTTAATATCATATTAAGCTCATTTGATTTTTGACTTGAATGAATAATCTCTAAAACATTAAGGATTACATAATCTTCGCTGAGTATTTCACTAATGAAATCAATACTTCATTATTTATTCTTATTCCTCGGTGAAGGATGTTGATGCTCGTGGAATTTTTGTAAACCTTACAAGGCACAGATGATGTTTTCTGGAAAGTTTCGAGTACATCGAAAATGAAAATGTAAAATCAATTATGTAATTGAATAATACACTTGGTTTATTATGAAATGGAATTCATTAAGTTGAAACAGAGATTGTAGTTAACAATGGTTAAGTTGTTAAGGAAGGATGTACATCATTGCATATTAGTAATATGAACTAACCGAGTAGTACCTACCAGTTAAGATTCACACGTAATAGCTTAGTACGAAAAGATTTATTTTGATTTCAAAATTCATATATATTAAATATACATAAAATTTCTTCAGGGGAAATGAGTTAATACTTCATCGGTTATTGTTGCTGGTATTTCTTGGTAACTACGATGCGTATGACGTTGATGTTCAAGGTACATATTGTGATGTTGAGGCTTGCGGTGCGGATGTTGTTGGTGGTGGTAATGGTACTGTTGGTGTTGTTGTCGGTGGTACTATTGATGCCGGTGATTCTGCTGGTGCTTGTAACCTTTGCACCATATCCTCCAAAGCCACTACCCGAGCGCAAAGCTCGTTGACTTCTTCTACTACACCGGGATGATTGGCGGTTCGGACGAGCGGATGAATAAGATCCAGGATTTGAGAGAGTATATGATCATGACGAGATATTCTGGAGATGAGAGAGAAAATGGTGTTACGAACAGGTTCGCCGGTAAGTGCTTCAGGTTCTTCGCCAAGAGGGCAATGTGGTGGATGGAAGAGATCGCCTTCTTCTTATCTCCAATAATTAAGTAGGCTACGAACCCATCCCCAATTCATCCAGAATAGATGATGGCTAATTGGTTGATCCATTCCGGTTACACTGTCTTCGGAATTCATGTGAATATCCATATCGGAATAGCTGTCAGAGTTTAAGGAATTTGAACTAGATACGGGATCCATCTTGTATAATTAGGGAGATGATTTTTGATATGAATTAGATTATAGAATTTAGTTTGGTATTCTTCAATACATAATTTACATATGTATATATAATACCAAATTCCATAAATCACGGAGAAATTTTCGAAAGATGTCAGGAAAAGTTTACAGTAACAGATACGCTAAGATATGAATTTTGTCTATACACTATTCATTCAATCAATGCAGTAAAACGTGTCTAGACTAGGAATGATAAGCAGGTAATTTCTGATAAAAAATGATAAGCAAAACTTTTGACATGCAGACACGGTCGAAGTCCAGACTTACTAATTGGTATTTCGCGAGGTGTATATATAATAGCTATTAATTTTAGCAGGAAATACTATTAAATACGATACAATTTTACACAAGATATTTATTTATTTAGAGAATGGATATACTTAAACCTTGCTACAACACTTATAGGCAGTGTACCTAATCGTACAGTAGTGTAGTTTTTAGTAAGTCCGGTTCGTTCCACAGGGAAAATCTTTAAACAAAGCTTAACGCTATATTAGTTTACTTTTATAAAAATACAAACATATATATAAGTAATATTATTATTATAAAGGGGGGTTTTTACCGTTTAATGACCGGTTTGTCGATTTTAAAACTTTAGTCGCAGTTAAAACCAAATGTAAAATAATAAATACAAGACTTAATTTAAAGCGTAAAGTAAATAACGATAATGAAATTGCGAATAATAAAAGTGCGATAAAATAAACTTGCGATAATTAAAAAGTACGATAATTAAAAGTGCAATTAAATACAATAACAATAAATAAATATCCGATAATTAGAAGTGCAATTAAATATAAAATAAAGGAAATTAAATATGAAATAAAAGAATTATGCTTATTTAAACTTCCGTAATCATGATGTTTGACGTGTTGATTTTAGTTTTATGCCCATGGGTTAATTGTCCTTTGTCCTGGATTATTTAATATGTCCGTCTGGTTTTTGTCCATAACAGTCCATCAGTCATAAATATAAAGTGCGAGTGTCCTCGTCAAATTATTCTTATACCCGAAGTTAAATATTCCAACTAATTGGGGACTTAAACTGTAACAATATTTTAATACTTTGTTTAATAATTACACCAGGATGTCGACTGAGTGTAACCCAAGGTTTTAATATTTTGTTATCAATTATACCAAGTGTCCTTGTACATAATTTCACCCCTGTTTTAATTATTCTAGTGGCTATTAATCCATTTCCGTGTCCGGTTAAATGAACGATTATTCGTACATATAAATACCCCACCCATCGTGTCCGATCGAGTGTATATGGTAATTTATAGGGACGCCCAATTGTAAATCTTTATATTAACATTAACAAACTATCATTTAGTTAAACAAATATAAAGCCCATTAATAGCCCATAGTCTAATTTCCACAAGTGTCGTTCTTTTGTCCAAACCCCAATTATGGTACAAAGCCCAATTACCCAATTTTAGTAATTAGCCCAACATCATGATTACTTCGGATTAAATAAGCATAATGATAACTTAGCTACGAGACATTAAATTAAAAAGGTTGAACATAACTTACAATGATTAAAAATAGCGTAGCGTTACACGGACAGAATTTTGACTTACACCCTTACAACATTCGCTAACATACCCTTATTATTAGGATTAAAATTAAAATTAAAATTAAAATATAAATTATATATATATATTTACGTATATATTGAGAGATAGATAGATATATGTTATGAAAAATGATCAGAATTCGGTTGGATTTATAGGGAATTGCAGAATTTGGGGCTCCGCGACTCGCGACCCTTTTTCCTTCAAACTCCGCGAGTCACGGAGTTTGTAAATACAGCTCACAAACTTTGGAGTCTTTCTTGCCGACGGTTTATAATATATTATATAATATATAAATAATTATAAGAATTATTTAAATATTATATTATATTTATGTGCATAGTTGACTTGTAATTTTTAGTCCGTTGCGTCGAGCGTTGAGAGTTGACTCATGTCCCGGTTCCGGATTTTCGAACGTCCTTGCGTACAATTTAATATCTTGTACTTTGCGTTTTGAATCTTGTACTCTTGTAATTTCGAGACGTTTCTTATCAATAATTGGAACCTCTTTGATTGTATTTTGTACTTTTGAGCTTTTTGGTCGTTTGCGTCTTCAATTCATCGAATCTGTCTTTTGTCTTCACCTTTTATTATTTAAACGAATATCACTTTTAAAAAGAACAATTTCAACTAAAAACTTGTCTTTCTTGAGGAATAATGCTATGAAATATATGTTCGTTTTTAGCATTATCAAATATTCCCACACTTGAGCATTGCTTGTCCTCAAGCAATATCGTCTTGAAATACTAGAATCACTTCTTTATTCTTCACACTTTGTACATCAGTGATTTCTATACGGCGGTATAAACAATGGTAGTAACGATATGGTTTACAGTCCCACATGACTATAAAAATTTAGATCCATTAAGGAAATTGGATCTTTATGAAAACATTTGATCTTTTGAAAATTAAATCTAGTTTTTACCCTAGATAAGTTTTCCGGAATAACCCTTTACCGGTGTTTGCAAAATATTTTTGTGGGTTTGGTGGGTTTCAGATTTGAAAATTTTAGCTCAAAACTTGCGGTTTTGTGTCACCCACTTGCTAACCTTGTATTTGGAAAGCAACACGTCCAGTTTACTTGTCCCGTATATTACCTTTCGGTAAACTACCGTCCTGTTGTAAAGGAAAGCGTTGAACAAGCAACTGTTAAGGCAATGTCCCCTGACATGCTTTTAATTATGGTCTATAACGTGTCGGATGCAATTACTATCCTTGGTAGGAGCAATAGTAAAGCTCACCCTTATGATTTTTCGGTCTGGCACAAGGTCCTGTCTTTGACCACTATGCAACCACCGTTCTTACGGTTGACACCCGATTTAGTTCAGGTGACCTAATGAATTCCAGGTGAATTCCTAGGATTTTACGTTCAAAGGTAATGAACGCATTGAAAATGGGTTTTCAGAAAACAAATCGGTTTTATTTTTGATCAAAATATTTTCTCGTTCAAGCTCGAGTTTAGATATCATTGAATTCCATGAGTTTGTAATTCTCAATCTTTAAGGTCAATCTCAAGGATTGAGTAATATCATGCTTAAAAGCTGATTTTTGATCTTTAAGGAGATTATCCTTTCTGGGGATCTGATTCATTAGTCTTATCCAGCTAATTTGCATGGTGCCCCCCAATTGTACGAGATAAATCCTTCTTATGGTTAGGATAAATCTGACCACTTGGTGACCCTGTTTAATGCTGAGGTCCGAGGATTTCCTGCTGATTTTAGTGATGACTTTTCTAGATTTTTCGTCAACCTACAGCTGGTCTAGACGACAACTTCCTGACCTAAATCAAGAAGCGCGTTTTTTTTTTCGGAAGACTTTACTTCCTTTTAATGATGGAATTGATTCATCGTGTAGATCCATCTCTCTTACAGTAAATCAGGTAAAACTTTTTAGTTTAGTCCAAAGCAAAAGTATTTTCAGTTATTTGTACAAAAATATGTGATATATGTTTTGAATAACTTGGAAAATTTTCCCACACTTGGCTTTTATTTTCCTTTTTATTGTCCTCTATTCCATTTTAAATGAATTTTAACATTTTGGTTTGTTTCTCAATTTATGTCCTTTCCGAGGTTACAATAATTTTGGTGTTAAAACCTAGTTTTATCGTTCATAAATATGTATAAACATGATTTTGAGTTCATTTAATTGAAAATTTTGAAAAATTTTACTAGAATTGAGTAGTCAGTATATAAGACTAGGGCTGTTCTTTATTATCAGAGAGCACTAGATTCTAATACAACTACTACTTTACTAGTATTTTTAATGGTAACCAAGTGTATAAAGTAAAAATTTTAAAATCCGAAAGAATTTAACCCCTTCCCACACTTAAGATCTTGCAATGCCCTCATTTGCAAGAAATCAGTAACAATTTAAATTATTGAGGGTGATTTGTGTGAAAATGATTAAATTTTTACCAAAGTTTCCAAATATATTGGCGTTTGTTTGCTGAATGATAAATGGTGCACATCATTTGTTCATTCCGTCTTGTTGTTATTTCACATATATTTTGCATCTTGTCGTCAAAATTAGTTGCTTTTGCTGAACTTAATGCCAGTCTTTGAAAATGCGTTGTTTTACCCTGTTGTGTACATAAGATAAACTGCAAACATATATACATATTTTTGAAGTTTGGTATATTACCCCACATTCAAAAATTATTAAAATCTAAGAATAAAAGTTAGAAAATTATAAAAACTATTACAATATTAACATAAGTATTAAACGTATCAACATTACAAATTACAAAATAAATAAAACTAAGTAGACTAGGGATGATACTGATACCAATAGGGGTTCCATGCATAACCATAGGTGCTATAGAATGCTTCGGCTGGGTTATACGTATGATACGGTGGTTGCATCTCTATAAACCAGGGAGGGAATATGGGTTTTGGAGTAGGAATATAGTTTCTACCTATATGTTGGCAATGAGCTATGATTTGGTTTTGATGAACTTTCCAATCTTCAAATGCTCTCTGTCTAGCATTTTCGTACTCCTGTGAAGCTATAAACCTTTGCATTTCTTGCATTTCTTGCATTTCATTTCCCCCTCCTACATTACCTTGCTGTTGGTTTCTCTCAACCTGTGGATGTCTACCATGGTATTGTACTGCGGCGTTATTTTGCCTCTTCAAAACTTTCGCACCATGGTATACATTTAAACTTATAGTATCGCGGGGTTCTGGTTCTTCGACTAATAATCCCCCCCGACTTATATTCACACCGAGATATTCAGCAATCAAAGTAATAAAAATACCACCTCCTATTATGCTATGCGGTCTCATCCCCCTAACCATAGCTGATAAATAATAACCCACACAATAAGGTATACTTACAGCGCTTTGTGGGTCTCGAATACACATATGGTAAAACAAATCCTGTTCATTTACCTTTTCCTTGTTCTTACCTCTTTGTGTAATCGAATTAGCTAAAAACCTATGAATCACTCTTAATTCAGCTCTATCTATATCCAAATAAGAGTAATTTCTCCCTTTGAATCGGTGATGGCTTGTCATTTGACTCCATACACCATGTGTATCAAAATTTTCATCTATCTTTCTACCATTTAGTATCAACCCTCTACAATCGGTAGATGCTAACTCCTCAGGCGTATATATACGTAAAGCCTGAGCCATGTCTAGTAAAGACATGTGGCGCATCGAACCTCCTAACAAAAATCTAATAAAAGATCGATCGGTTAAACTAGCTACCCGATCATTTAATTCTATACTACACAACAATTCTTCACACCATACTTTATATACAGGTCTACGTATGGTGAATAAACGTACCCAGTCATTAAAAGTAGAATTACCATACCTCTGTGCAAGTAATTCCCTAATTGGCCCGGCCAATTCTACAGCTTCTAATGGTCCCCATTCTATGACCCTAGGTACCTCAATAACTTTAGAATGAAGAGTATGCAAACCCCTTTGGTATTTTGGATAATCTATCCAAAGTCTATCAAATCTCAGGTTCGGATGCAAATCTTCCAAGTGCATATCAGAAAATGTCATGACTGGATGAGGTATATCTTGTTTGTAGTAGTTATCCACCTCCTGTTGTTCCGCATTCTCAGCAGGAGCATTGCGAGCTTGGGATGAAAATTCACCCCTTTCAGTCTGCAAAACACATCAAACACAATTTTTGTGCATCCAAATATGCATTAGTGTCAGCAAAATCATCAATCAAAATAATTACAATGACATGATCAATTTATATCAAACTTAAGCTCATTTTCCCATTTTTATCAAATCTACCCTTTTTCAAATAAGCATATACGAAAATGTTCGCTAAGTTCATAAGCATTTAACTCAAATAACATGTCAAAATAATCATCACTAGCAATTAAACAAGTTTCAAATGGCATTATCTTTCAAAAATCAAGTTCATGAATTTTAGACTTGAAAAAGTCCACTTTAATTCTCAAAATCATGTTTAGGCTCAAAGTTTGGATCATTTAACTACCTAAACATGTTACACTACTTAATTTAGCAACAATTCATGACAAAAATCGGCCATAACCTGTTTATATCAAAAAGCCCCAATTTTGCTCAAGAACACAAACCCTAGATTACTCAAAATTTGAAGTTTAAGGCTTCTAATCATGTTAAATAGCATCAATCTAGGTTATACAAGCATAATACATAAACAATTTAAGCTTAATTACACTAAAAAGCATCAAAATCAAATTGGGGGAAAAAATTGCTCAAGAACACTAATTTTCGGATTAAATGGTGTTTAGGTGTAGAAATTTACCGTTTTTCGTGAGTAATTCCTTGATAGCATCCTTCTCAACATGATTTTAGTAAAAGATTTGATGATTAACGGTTAAAAATTGTGATTTTGGGGGTGTTTTTGCGGGTTTTTTCGGCAGTTATTTCGCAGTATTGGTGTGTTTGTGGTGTGCAACTGATCAGTTCTGTGTTTTATTTTTTTCTGATTTTTGGTCCTCCCGCGAGTCGCGTGGTTTAAACCTGCAAACTCCGCGAGTCGCGGAGTTTGTTATTTTTTTTTATTTTTTTATTTTTTTAACATCTTATACTAATTAAAACAATTAAGTAATTAATTTTAAAATTTTGTTTCCCTTGTTATTTAGGACGAGGTCGTTTCGGATCGATGTCCTAGTCCGTCCTTCGACAAAATTTTAAAATTTGTCTTTTTGTAGCGATTGTTTTAAAACTAAGATTTTTGGGTTTTTTAATGTTTTTTTTTGCATACTTTAATTCAATAAGATTAAAAATAATGATAATAAAAGTTCTCGTCCCTCCCTCGGGTAAAGCAATTTCGGTTCAAAGACCTAGTCTTCAACTTACGACGAATTTTAAAAATCATATTTTTAACTTAATGAGATAAAGTAAATTTTTTTTTTTAAATTCACACAACTTAAATATAAAATTCAAAATTAATATTAAAAATTCACACCAAACTTAAAATTTGAAATGCATAAAATTAAAAATTCATATTTTAAAAATTAAAAATTCACACCAAACTTAATTTAAAAATTCATATTATAAATTCACACCAAACTTATATTAATTTTTCAAATATTTACAATTTTAAATATATTGATTTTACAAAGTTTGCAATATTAATTTAAGATTTATATATTAATTTTAAAAACATGGTAAAAATAAAATTAAAAATCTTTTTGGCTTTTTATCCCACTTTAATCAATCAAATATTATCAAAAATATGCGCCCCTCTTTTCGGTAAAGTAATTTCGGTTCCAAAACCTAATTTAACTCATGACGAATTTTTGAAATATTTTGGGTTGATTGATTAAAGATATTTATACCTTAAGAATAAACGTTAAATTTCGCAGTGATGTAATAAATTTTTGAATGATATCAATAATTTCGGTCGCCAAACCTAATTTTATTCAATACCAATTTAATACTTTATAGCGAACAAATTAGCGTTTATTATCAAAAGGTTAAAAATAAAAATAAAAATAAAATAAAAACTGTACAAACATACCTGTGAAATAGATTTCTTAGTTATATGATCTATCCCATTCATAAAATAGTCGGTTTAATTGGTTTTCCATAGCTACATAGGCGTAACCTCGAGCATTCAGTGTCTTTTCTTCTAAACATATGAACGGTCCGTCTCTGCATAAAGTAACAAATTTGGTGTTTGAATAGGTTTGATTATTTGAACATTTACCTCCATGTGACCATTTTCCGCATTTGAGACATCTTTCTAGGTGTCGTGCTCTTCTTTTCGCTGCGGATTTTGATTTTCCTTTACCAAATTGTAACTTATTATCTTCGCATCTGGATTCTTTTCTAACTCCGTCCAATCTTTCTCTGATTACTGATACTATTTCACTCGATAGTGTGTCATTATTACGTTTAGTGATCAAAGCGTGTAGCATTAGACCATGGTTTAGTTCACAGGCAGTCTTCATTTCCTAAAAAAATAAAAATTCAGAATGGGGGGAGAAGACTAGTTCTTTAGGGTCTGCTAGGGAAAGACCATTCGGGTTCTATTTTCGAGAACTACACGAAAACAGACAATCTAACTCTAACAGAAATACATATTATCCTTTAAAGACTTGATTCTCCCCACACTTAGTTAGTTGTGGTGTCAAAATTGTGATTAACTTCGTTGTCAACTTCCATCGGACCATGTATGTAATGTTTAACTCTGTGACCATTAACTTTAAATTCAATCCCATTTGAATTTATTAATTCTATCATTCCGTATGGGAAAACTCTTTTAACTATGAATGGTCCAGACCATCTTGATTTCAATTTTCCAGGAAATAGCTTGAATCGTGAATTGAAAAGAAGAACTCTGTCTCCTTCTTTAAATTCTTTTGAACTTCTGATTCTTTTATCATGCCATTTCTTCATTCTTTCTTTATAGATTAACGAATTTTCGTATGCTTCATGTCTTAATTCTTCTAATTCGTTTAGTTGACTTAATCGTAGACGTCCAGCTTCATGTAAATCAAGATTACATGTCTTCAAAGCCCAAAATGCTTTGTGTTCAATTTCTACTGGAAGATGACATGCTTTTCCATAAACAAGTCTAAAAGGTGTGGTTCCAATTGGAGTTTTGTAGGCTGTTCTAAAAGCCCAGAGTGCATCCTCCAATTTAATGGACCATTCCTTCGGATTTGATCCTACGGTTTTCTCTAGAATACGTTTTAAAGCTCGGTTGGTATTTTCAACTTGTCCACTTGTTTGTGGATGATATGCGGTGGAGATTTTATGAGTTACTCCATATCTTTTAAGAACTTTCTCAAGTTGATTATTACAGAAATGAGTACCCCGATCACTTATTAAAGCTTTCGGTGTTCCAAACCTTGCAAAAAGACGTTTTAAAAAGTTGACTACAACTCGTGCATCGTTAGTTGGGAGAGCTTGTGCTTCCGTCCATTTAGATACATAATCAATGGCTACGAGTATATATAGATTATTATGAGATTTTGGAAATGGACCCATAAAGTCAATACCCCAAATGTCAAATACTTCACATACTTGAATGACATTTTGTGGCATTTCATCACGTTGACTTATTTTTTTGGCCCTTTGACAAGCATCACAGGATTTGCAAAGAAGGTGTGTGTAAGACCCGAATATTTATTTTGTATACTTGTTTATTAAAGGCATATGAGATCGGGCTTCGTTGAATATTTATATATATTAAAATTGGAAAAGAGGTGAATCTGTCAATCTGCGCGCCGCGCAAAGCGGCCGCGCACCGCGCAAACGCGCTGACAGAACCTATCTTGTTTTATTTATTTTAAATGAAGGGTATTTGGGTAATTTCACATGGGGCCGGATTTGTGGGCATTATCAGTTGGTTTAGATCCAACTTTGGATCATTTCACATCCATTCATCATCCTCATCCATTCTTAGAGAGGGAGAGAGAGGTCTAGAGAGAGATTTGAGGTTTTGGGGAAGAAGAAGCTCGAATCGATCAAAGTCTCGGGTTTTAAAGTTGTTCCTTTCGTTCTCGGCTACGCGGTGATAGTATTGGTAAGCTCAAACTCCGAATTTCATCTATTTAATTTGATATTCAAGTTAGGGTTTTGAGTTAATTTGTTGTAATACCCTTTTAGGTGATGAAATGGGTTTAGTGATGCTAGTAATCGGGTTTATTGTTAATTGTTGGTGGATTTTGGGTTGGTGAACAAATTGGCCATGTTTAGAACTTGAAATTTAGTTTAATCACTTTAGTTAGCGATTATGGAAGTATTGGAACCCATTGGAGGTTGTTTGGTTGACTAACTTTGACTTTGGGTCAAATTAGGGTTTGGTGGTAATTATGACCCGATTGGCGAATTAATGAGGTTTATAAACTTAAAATGGATTAAGTTGAAGTATAAGACCGAGTTAAATGTGTTTTGGTGGCAAAACTTGTAAAGGATGAGATTTTGACCTTTATGGGTCAAAATTAGGGTTTAAGTGTCAAAATGGTTATGACACGTGTTTAACACTTGAGTTCGGGTTTAATTGGCATATTAGGACCATTCTCACTTGTGTTAGTGATTATTGGTTAGTTTGGGTACGGTTTGTGCTTGGAAGTGCATTTGGGTCGAAATGGCACTAAGTGACGAATTGGGTTAATTTGTGAATCCAATCTAATTGTGTTGTGGTATTTGTGATAAGGGAATAGGTATTTTCCATCGGCGAGTTGCAGTTTACTTGGAAGCTTTCTTCAAGACTTCAAGGTGAGTGATAATATCCTATGTGCATATGTATGTGTAGGATGGGTGCGGGTCGGGTGAAGTGATTCTCGGTTATAGAGCTCACTTCACATATAGGTGGACTTGATGGACTTGTGTATAAGTCCAATTGGCACGGTTGTGCGTTTTGGTTGACCATCTTTGGCGAGGTGCACATTTTGTGTGCACATTATCACACATGGTTGTGATTTGGTTGTTATAACCCTAATGGCGAAGGGTTGATATGGTTGTGTTGTGGATGACCCCGATGTGGTGGATTTTATAATCCCGTGACCGTGGGCTTTAGTAATGAGAAATGAATCTCGGGTAGTGTGGATTCATGGTGACTCGGGTTGTTCGGTCACCTTATTGAGGTAGTGGATCTCGGGTAGTGCGGATTCACGATGACTCGGGTTGTTCGGTCATCTTATGGTTGAGAAGTGAATTTCGGGTTGTGCGAATTCACAAGGCTCGGGTAGTTCGGCCAATGTTCGTGTGATTGAGGTTAAGGGGTTAACCTTGTGCATTATTATTATTGTTTATATATTAATGTGTTGTTGTGTTGTAGCTAACCCTCCGGGTGTAGCTATTTGGCGATGTTCACTTTGTCGTTGGTGGACTCTTATTTGTGTTGTATCTTTAGCTCGTTGCTTAGATCGCACGGTATGCTTAGTGTAGATGCTTTATACTTGGATGCCCCCGGTATGCGGTATTTGTTTGTGTGGCGTATTCATTTTATACATATATATGTATGTAGTATGTTATCATTCACTAAGCATTAGCTTACCCTCTCGTTGTTGACTCTTTTTATAGATCGCATGCGGATATGGTGGCTCGGGTAAGCGCGAGGACTAGAAGACGTGCATAGTTGCTTTAGTGACTTGCTTTTGGATCATTTAGGATTAGGTAGCGTATCCCCAATCGCCATGCTCGGCTTTGTATTGTATTAAAGTCTTTTGGTCAAATATTGTATTTCGGTACTTAAGGTGGTAAAATGGGTCGTTGTGGGACCCGCTTCGTAAACTTAATTTTATTAATTAAACGTGTTAGTTTTATATGTATGAATGCATGGTTAAAAGCGTTTTGGCTAAAAACGTCGGGAACGGGTCAAACATTTTCACATTTCAAGGAAAACCGGACAGCGGGCTGCCAGACAGGTTCTGCGCGCCGCGCAACCTGTTGGCGCGCCGCGCAACTCAGCCAACAGCAAAAAATTTTTTGTCATGAAATTTAACGGGGTTTTATACGCGGTATGGTTTGGGTTGTTACAAGTGGTATCAGAGCATGGTCTAAGGGATTTAGGTGACTTGAGATAAGTGCCTAGACTTAGACTTTTGTGTGTGCTTAATTTGTTGCGGGACTTGTAGGATTACGGGTCGGAATGGGTTTAGTTAGTGCCTTGTTTATAGGTTGACTAACGTTTATATTAGTAATGCGGATATTATTGATATGCTCTTGTGTTGTGATAGTAATTCTCGCGTGTGTTTGTACCGCGTAGAATTTTGGTTGTGTTTGTTTATATCATCGAGCGAGGCGGTCGTTGTACTAACAAGTCGATGCGGCGTGTGTGCGTAATAAGAACTTGCAGACCTTATTACGGGTGCAAATCATGTCTAACGAGTGATGTACGACGAGTGCTTAGCAAGATGGGTCGGGGTTGTGCGTGTTTACTTATACGTTCGTGATCTAATCGTTTTGCATTCTTTAGAATGACAACGCGAAACGAGACCGAGATGAACGACACGGAATTTAACGCTTGAGTTGCGGCCGCCGTTACGGAGCAAATGAGAGCGTTTCGAGAAGAAATGGATGGGAAGTATTCCGAATTCCAAAATAGGGGTGAAATGGAGCGTTGTCTTAAGAGCTTCATGAGGACTAGACCCCCGATGTATGATGGGAAACCGGATCCTTTGGTGAGTACGACTTGGGTTTCGGATGTCGAAGGGTGTTTTCGTACTATGGAATGCCCTCCCGAGAAAAAGACGAGACTCGCTACTAGTTTGTTGCGGGGTAGGGCGAAGGATTGGTTGGATGGCAAGATTGATCTTGTCGGTGGTGAAACGTTTATGACGTTATCGTGGGACGAATTTAAGGAGGAATTCTTCGAGGAGTTCCGAACTTCAGCCGATTTATCGGAATTGCGTTGTGAGTTGCGAAATTTGTAACAGGGTTCTATGGACTTGAATACTTTAAAGACGACTTTTATGTCGAAGGCTCGTTTTTGCCCGGAATATTTGGGGAACGATCGTTTGTTGATGGAGGATTTCTATCGAACTTTGAGCGATGACTTGAAAAGCAAAATTAGCCGGGGTTACGCGAAGTCGTTTGCGGAGTTATTTGCGGTGGCTAGAGGTTTCGAGTCTTATACGCGATCGAAAAAGGGCGAACCTTCAAGTGAGGGAAGGATTGTTTCTTATGGTGCTCCGAGTAAGAGGACTAAGGGTCCGAGTGCGAGTACGAGTAAAGTGGTAAAGGGCGCGGTGGAATCTCGTGCGCCTAGATGTTTCAATTGTGGCGTTAGGGGTCACAAGTTGTGGGAATGCACGATGCCGAGAAGTGAAGGCGGAATGTGCTACTATTGTCATAAAGAGGGACATCGCAAGCCGGATTGTCCCGAGTTGGCGGCGGCGAATGCCGCAAGGAGACGTTGAGGTACGTTTCGTTTTGATAAATATGTCTTTGAATATTTATTTACGTGGCGTTTATGTTCGGACTTGTTAATTGCATAGTGATTTGCATGTTATGGTTAAGGGTGACGTTCCTAACGGAAGTACCCTATGGTGATGTTTGGTTGTTGGACGAAGGGCGTAAGACTTGGTGTAACCAAGCATTCCTTAGTATTTGGGGAATGTTACTACCAAGCCACGGAAATGGTTTTGGTGTTCGATTGTTTAGCGCGTGTTCGCTTTTGGTGTTGAAGTGATGAACCATGAGGTTCGTCGGGTGATTGGAACCTTTGAGGCCGAGTGTTTAAAATCTCGACGTGTGTTGGTAATGGAGTCTTTATGAGGCGACATTAGGTGCCTCTTTTATACCTACTAGCGTGGTGTCGACTCCGATTGTGTTGTGGTTACATTGTACTTAGGGTACCGGGAGAAACCCGTAGGTACATGAGTGACTAGGTGAAACTTGACAAACTAAAGCAATTGGATAATTGCGAGGGTATGGTTTGTGTAATCGTGGTACACTTTTCGTTCGAAGTGTTTAAGGATTGATTGAAATCCTTCGTGTGCTCAAGGTTAGAGCAAGGTGTGGTGATGGGTCTGTTGGGATTTAACAAGTTCCATTATACTTAAAACCATTTAAGAATCAAGAAAGCGGAAGCATGTTAATTACCAATTTAAGACTTGTTAAACTTTAACCAATTAAAGTTAAATCCCAATTAGGATCAAGTTGTGATATATACTTACAAACTACAAGCAAGTAAAGAGATTATACCTACTCCAAGCTTGTTAGTAAATGATGAAGATGATGATGATGAATGGAGCTCCAAAAGTGTGAAACCTCAAGTTGTTATACCCCAAACTTTGCACCAACACCCTAGCTTTTGGTTAGGATTTATTAGACACTTAAAATGAACTTGCAAAACTTGAAAATGAACTCCCTTTGAGCCTTGAAAGCCCACGGCAGCAGCACCTTCTTGGAGCAGATTTTTTTTGCTTGATGTGTTTATTTTGCAAGTGTAAGTCTCTAGGAGTCAAGATGCTTGCATGTATATGGAAAAGAGAAGTGTCTTTTACCAAGAAGGAATCAAAGAGCATGTGTACTCTAACTCCCATGTCACTCCCATTATATTTTATAAAGAATAGTTTTTATAAAATTTGAATTTTATAAAACTAGTTTTATAAAACTTCCATATTATTATATACATTTTATTATATAAAACCAATTTATATATATAAAATGTAACATAAATAAATTAATTATTTAACCTATAAATAATTAAATCCATAATATATAAATTATTCCATAATTTATATAATACACATCAAGTAATATTTAAGAAAACCATTTTTCTTAAAGTTCAAGTGTCGCGTATTTGATCAATGAACCAATCGTTAAAATCAAATACAAATAAGGTGTCGGTAAGTTTGTTATTGGGTATGACCCGACTTGGATCATAACACGTCAGCCACATTAATTTAATATGTCTCTCGGGCATACGAAATACCTTCAATCTCCCACTTGCACGAGAAACATAAGAAATTAATGCAAGTGATGGATACAGCCTAACACACCGTCCATCACCCCTAATATGTTATGACTTTGTGCCATTCAATAACATCATCCCTTTCGAGTTCCCATCTCGAATATGATTAGGTGAATCTTTCATTATTTCCTTTCGTCCTAGACGTCATGTTAAATCCAAGAGATACAGAGTGATCACTCTCTTATAGATTTAACTTTTCAGGCCTTAGACATCTTACTCTCAACAAATAAGAGGGACAAATTCCATCTTGACTACATATGTCCTAGATATACACTTTGTAATATACCTGAGTTCTTCCTTATGTACTACCATGTTTCAGAATAGCGAAGAAAAGAATCAAGGCACAGTACTAGGTGAATATCCGAACCCAATATGTATCTCAGGTCAGAGGATACAATGATATTCGCCTTTACTCAAGATTACATGTGATCAACCACAAAGGCTCTATACAGTAATTCTTGAGAGCGGGTCTTCCAATATTTGTTTCATACAAATATCTATGAACCTTGGTTGCAACCTTGCCCCACATTCAACCTATGAATGTATACCAATCCGAGTTCATAATAGTCTAAACCTCACACTTGTTCCCACAAATGTGATCAACTACGGAATTTAGAATAATAGTTTATTCATGGATGAAATATGCTAAATTGGAACATGACTCATAATTAAATTAATACCATAATTATATTAATGAGTTTGAACTAATTCGTTCCATTACAATACATAAAGTAGATCAATTCCAATCACTAGAATATCGAAGCCCTAACGCACAAACATGTCCCTCATGTTTTGGCCCATGTAAAAGCTTCGTGAGTGGATCCGTAACATTATGATCTGTGTGAACTTTGTGAATACATATCTTTCCCTTTTCAACCTCATCCCTGATGTAGTTGAATCTCCGCTCAATGTGACGAGTCTTTTGATGAGCACGAGGTTCCTTGATTTGAGCAATCGCACCCTCGTTGTCACAAAAGATCTCAAGAGGGTCCTGAATGGAAGGGACCACTCCTAAGTCGTCGATGAATTTCTTCATCCATGCAGCTTCCTGAGCTGCCAGTGAGGCGGCAATGTACTCCGACTCTGTAGTGGATAACGCAACAACCTCCTGTTTCGAACTCTTCCAAGAGACCGCACCACCATTTAACATGAAGACATAACCGGATTGTGATCGAGAGTCATCTCGATCAGTTTGGAAACTCGCGTCCACGTAACCTTTTACGGCGAGTTCCTCCTCACCAGACCCATATATTAGAAACATATCCTTAGTTCTCCTAAGGTATTTCAATATACTTTTAACAGCAATCCAATGACTGTTTCCTGGGTTATTCTGGTATCTACTTGTCAAGCTTAGAGCGCATGACACATCCGGTCTAGTACATATCATCGCATACATGATAGACCCAATGGCAGATGCGTATGGGACTTTCTTCATTCTCTCTTGTTCATCTTTCGTGGTAGGACACTGAGATGAATTGAGAACGGTTCCTCTTTGAATAGGTACCAAACCTCCCTTAGAGTTTTCCATCTTGAACCTTTTCAAGATTTTATCAATGTATGTACTTTGACTTAAACCTATCAATCTCTTGGATCTATTCCTATAGATCCCTATCCCCAATATGTATTGTGCATCTCCAAGATCCTTAATGGAGAAGCAACTCTTTAGCCAAGTTTTGACTCCTTGCATTGTGGTAATATCATTCCCAAATAATAATATATCATCCACATATAGTACAAGGAACATGATAGTGCTCCCACTAGCTTTCTTATATACACAAGCTTCATCACCATTTTTAATGAAGCCAAATTTCTCGGCTTCCTCATTAAAACGATGATTCCACATTCTAGATGCTTGTTTCAATCCGTAGATTGACTTCTTTAACTTGCATACCTTTTTAGGATATTTTGGATCAACAAAACCTTCAGGCTGGACCATATAGACATCTTCCATAAGATATCCATTTAGGAAAGCGGTTTTGACATCCATTTGCCATATTTCATAGTCATAGTGAGCAGCAATGGCAAATAATATCCTAATAGACTTTAGCATTGCTACTGGCGAGAAAGTTTCATCATAATCAACCCCTTGAGTTTGAGTGAAACCTTTTGCTACAAGTCTAGCTTTGTATGTATCCAAGTTTCCATGTATGTCGGTTTTCTTCTTGAAAAGCCATTTGCAATCAACTAGCTTGGAGCTAGGAGGTTGCACAACAAGTTCCCAAACTTGGTTTTCATACATGGATTGCATCTCGGCGTTCATGGCTTCCTGCCATTTATCTTTATCAATTCTTGATAAAGCATCTTTGTAGTTTGTCGGTTCATCCAAATCAACCGTATAGCAACCTTCCACGAGAAACCCATATCTCTCGGGAGGATTACTAATCCTACTAGATCTTCGAACGTCTTGTGTACCTTGATCATCCACTTGATCATTTTCAACATCCTCATGTTGAGTACTAGTGCCAACCAATTGTGTATCATCGGCTTGATCTTGTACCTCTACAAGATCTATCTTCCTTTCACCATCACCTTCCATAAGGAATTTGGTTTCAAGGAATTCCGCTTTCCGAGCAACAAATACGGTTTGCTCGGATGGATCATAGAAGTAATATCCCATGTCATCTTTGGGATATCCTATGAAGATACACTTTGTGGATCGAGCATGTAGCTTATTTGCTACATAACGCTTAGGATAAGCTTCACATCCCCATACTTTCAAGTATGAAAGAGAAGGAGGTTTTCCAAACCACATCTCATGAGGAGTTCGTTCCACTTTCTTGGTTGGGGCCATATTTAAAATACGAGCCGCGGAGCTTAGACAATAACCCCAAAATGATAGAGGCAACGAGCTTCTTGCCATCATAGATCGAACCATATCCATTAGGGTTCGGTTTCTCCTTTCGGAAACTCCATTAAGTTGGGGTGTTCCGGGTGGAGTAAGTTGTGAGATAATCCCACAACTCCTAAGATGATCTTGGAAGGCATCGCTTAGGTATTCACCTCCTCTATCGGTACGTAGTACCTTAATTGTCTTATTGAGTTGATTTTGTACTTCGTTTTGATATTCTTTGAATGCTTCAAACGTTTCGTCCTTGTGTCTTAATAAGTAGACATATCCGAAACGACTAAAGTCATCAATGAAAGTAACAAAGTATCTTTCACCTTTCCTAGTCATGGGTTTAAAGGGTCCACATACATCCGAATGTATTAATCCCAATAAATCTTTAGCCCTTTCATAGGTCCCTTTGAAAGGTGCTTTAGTCATCTTGCCTTGTAAACAAGATTCACATACTTCAAACGAATCCATTTCATTTGATTTCAAAAGTCCATTCTTTTGAAGTGTATGTATTCGGTTCTTGTTTATGTGACCAAGGCGACAATGCCATAAGTAGGAATCACTCAAATCCCTTTTGAGTTTCTTGGTGCTTGTATGGTACATTGAGCTACTAGATGATGTGTCATCATGAACCAATTCATAAATTCCATTTGAAGGCGAAGCCTTGAAATAGAATACATTATCTTTAGAAACATGAATATCATCATCAATAAAATTAACAACGTAACCACATTGTTTTAAGCGAGAAATAGAAATAATGTTTCTACACAAATCCGGAGCATACAAAACATTTTCTAAAATAAGTTCCAATCCGCTTGGAAGCTTCAAAATAAAATCTCCTTGAGCTTTAACATGCACCTTTGCACCATTGCCCATATAGAGACTTGATGTTCCCGCCTTATGATCACTTCTTTTGAACCCCTGCAAAGAATTGCAAATATGAGTTCCACATCCAGTGTCTAATACCCATGTATTAGAAGAAGTAATACTTAGCTCTATATATACCATATATATATTACCTGAGGTTTGCCCTGCATTCCTCTTGTCCTTCAACTCCTTAAGGTAGACCGGACAGTTTCGTTTCCAATGACCCATCTCACCGCAACCGAAACATGGGTCTTCCTTGGGGTTTGCCTTCTCGGTGACCTTTTGCTTCTTGGCCTTGTTGATGGTTGGGGTAACCATCTTCCCCTTCCCTTTGCCTTGATAGGCGGGTCCTTTTCTCTTAGCCACCTTTGGCTTAGAGGTGTTACCCTTGGACCCACCTTGATCGATTGCTAACACGGGTAAAGCCCTTTTACCCATGCTAGTTTCCGCCGTTCTAAGCATACCGTGAAGCTCACCTATGCTCTTATCCATCCCATTCATATTGTAATTAATTACAAATTGATCAAACCTTTTTGATAGGGAATTAAGGATAAGATCGGTGGCTAACTCATTTGATATGTTTAGGTTAAGACGGTTAGCACGATCAATAAGGCTCTTCATTTTGAGGACATAAGAGGAGACGGATTGGGTGTCATCCATACGACATGCATGTAGCGCTCGAACCGTTTCGAAGCGCTCGACACGTGCTTGTTGAAGGAACATCTCCTTCAATTGCGTAATCATGTCATATGCACTATGATGTTCGAAATCCTTTTGGAGTTCGGGTATCATAGTCCCAAGCATTAGACAAGCGACTTGCACCGAATCGGCGCAATACTTGTCATAATAAGCCATGCCCTCTATATCTTCCTCATCCGGTTGGTCGGGAATAGGGTCCTCCAACACATACGCTTTGTCCTCAAGTTTGAGGACAATCCTAAGATTACGGAACCAATCCATAAAGTTCGTATGGTTGAGTTTGTCTTTCTCGAGGAGAGACCTTAATGATAGGTTGTTTAGGTTAAGTGGTGCATTTTGCATGTTGTTGTTATTTGCGGCCATCTACAAAATTTAACAAAGTCCTTTTAAGTATCGATTTTAAATTTAATAAACAATACCCTTTTATTTTTAATTGTTTTATTAAATCTTAGAATCCAACGGTAAATCAAATTTCGGTTAGGTGACCTTTATCCCGTTATTTGATTTAGCTAGGTAGTCATTTATGTGACAATTGCAATCCTTTTGCAACTTCTAAGTTATGGGATCATGCAATCCTTTTGCATGGCATATTTATCCCATCAACGCCTATTTGTTCATCATGCTTCGGTGACCCTAAGTTCATGATTCCCAAATCAAGTCGTCCTACTTGTGTAAACATGTAGACTTAACATACAAGTGGTTAGGTGACCTTTATCCCACATGTATGCGAAGTGCACCTTATTCATATTAGTTCGCTCATGACGGTTAGGTGACCTTTATCCCATCAAGAGTTTCCTAATACGTCTAAGTGTTTCCACAAAAGGATGGCGTTTAACTTGTTTACCTTGTTTTAGTTAAGGGATTTTAAGTTTTCATAAATTCTAGTTTAAGAAAACATTTGCCATACACCAACATGCATTTGGTGTATAGTTCATTATGAAAAGCCAATTTCATGTCTATAAACCATTTTATATATATATGATCCTAATCATGATCTTAATAACCGTTTATTAATGTCCTTTTAGCCATTTTTAATTTAACCATTTAAATTGACGTTTTGCATGTCGTTAATAATGTCAATTTTAACCAATTTAAATTGCCATTTTAGATTGTTGTTAACTTGTGTGATTAACTTGTAGCATACAAACATACAATCCACATAATCATACAAAACAACCACGCATGCAAAATCATATGTTCACAATCAAGCCATTTTTGGTAGACATTTGTTTAGCCGAAAACAAATGCCACCGGTTAAGGGTAATTACACAAAGTAGGAGATTTCAAATCTCCCACTTAACCTTGCATCCAAATGCTTCTTCATGTGTTCTTCAAGTCTTCATCATTCTTCATCATTTTACAAAATATATCCTAATACATTTTGTCTAAAAAATGAAATTACAACCTAATCTATTTTACATACCAAATATAAAATAAATTACATAACCAAATGAATTATTACATGCCAAATGAATAAATATTATTACAAACCAATTGAATAAATATCAATCAACCATGCATGCAACCAAACACAAGGTCAAGGCTTAGATTGTGAACATCATCAACATAAGTGATAGGCAATACAGAATCACAAGTGATTGGAAACACAGAATCACAAGTGATCTGCAACACAGAATCACAAGTGATCGGCAACACAGAATCACAAGTGATCGGCAACACAGAATCACAAGTGATTGGCAGTACAGAATCACAAGTGATTTGCAGTACAGAATCACAAGTGATTTGCAGTACAGAATGCAGAATCACAAGTGATTTTGGCCAAAATGACAACCACCCAAAACCGAAAATTTTACATTCTACTTCATGCATGTTCATAGAATGCAAAATTATAGTGGGTTTAATAACCATCTCGAAGCATATTTCAACAACTTCGGCTCTAGATACCATTGTTGGGATTTAACAAGTTCCATTATACTTAAAACCATTTAAGAATCAAGAAAGCGGAAGCATGTTAATTACCAATTTAAGACTTGTTAAACTTTAACCAATTAAAGTTAAATCCCAATTAGGATCAAGTTGTGATATATACTTACAAACTACAAGCAAGTAAAGAGATTATACCTACTCCAAGCTTGTTAGTAAATGATGAAGATGATGATGATGAATGGAGCTCCAAAAGTGTGAAACCTCAAGTTGTTATACCCCAAACTTTGCACCAACACCCTAGCTTTTGGTTAGGATTTATTAGACACTTAAAATGAACTTGCAAAACTTGAAAATGAACTCCCTTTGAGCCTTGAAAGCCCACGGCAGCAGCACCTTCTTGGAGCAGATTTTTTTTGCTTGATGTGTTTATTTTGCAAGTGTAAGTCTCTAGGAGTCAAGATGCTTGCATGTATATGGAAAAGAGAAGTGTCTTTTACCAAGAAGGAATCAAAGAGCATGTGTACTCTAACTCCCATGTCACTCCCATTATATTTTATAAAGAATAGTTTTTATAAAATTTGAATTTTATAAAACTAGTTTTATAAAACTTCCATATTATTATATACATTTTATTATATAAAACCAATTTATATATATAAAATGTAACATAAATAAATTAATTATTTAACCTATAAATAATTAAATCCATAATATATAAATTATTCCATAATTTATATAATACACATCAAGTAATATTTAAGAAAACCATTTTTCTTAAAGTTCAAGTGTCGCGTATTTGATCAATGAACCAATCGTTAAAATCAAATACAAATAAGGTGTCGGTAAGTTTGTTATTGAGTATGACCCGACTTGGATCATAACACGTCAGCCACATTAATTTAATATGTCTCTCGGGCATACGAAATACCTTCAGGGTCGTGTGTACCCAATTGTTGGTAAAGTCTACCTTTGGTAGCATCGTACGGGTGTACGAGTTGTGATATAGGAACGTGTTTCCAAGTGGGGGAGTCGCACTCCTGCGCGAGGAAAGTTTTAGTGTGATATTTCGGATGATGATTTTGGTAGATCTGGAATTTTTACCGAGACCTAGTTTTGGGTCGATTCGTGGTAGAGTGCGATTTCGGATAAATTGTACTTATGGTTTGGATTGGAATCCCACCGAGGCGGTAATGTGGTAAATCTCGTTGAGAGATAATGGACGTGTTTGGTGAGCAAGGTGAAATCCTTCGGTTAAGGAAGGTGTGTGTCGGGTTCTCTTTTGGAGAATTCTTGTTCGGTACCTATGTTTGATATAGGTGGTTCTTGCTCGATTATGGTATGTAGTTGATGAAGCATGACCTTCGGGGTCCGCTGACTTCATCGTGGTATTGATGATTAATGAAGCATGACTTTCGGGGTCCGCTGACTTCATTATAGTATGGTTGCGTGATGGAGCATGATCTTTAGGGTCTGCTGACTTCATCATGGGAGTACGTGATTGATGGAGCATGATCTTTAGGGTCCGCTGACTTCGTCATGAGCGTGGTGTTGAGATCGGTGAAGCATGATCTTCGGGTCCGCTGACTTCATCCGGTATTGAGATCGGTGAAGCATGATCTTCGGGTCCGCTGACTTCATCCGATATTGAGATTGGTGGAGCATGACCTTCGGGGTCCGCTGACTTCATCAAGAGGGTTGTGTTGGGGGACGTGAATATCGGGTTGTTCGTATTCACAATATTTCGGGTAGTACGAATGTCCCTGTTGGTTGGGCTCATAGTTTGAGGTAGTGAATGTCGGGTAGTTCGGATTCACTAAGGTTCGGGTTGTACGACCATCCTCGGTTATACTATGTGGCGGTAGTAGTGAATATCGGTTTGCGCGTATTCATGATGACTCGGGTTTTGCGGTCATGTCGTTGTGAGATATATGGATTGGGTTGGTGGATTTCGGGTTGTGCGAATTCACTAAGGTTCGGGTTGTTTCGACCATCCTCTATATGTGTTTTGGCTCGGGTTGTTTCGGCCATGTTGAGTTGTAATCTATTGGTTGTTTGATACACCAATGGTGGGGTCGTGAGCACCATGTTGTGGGAACTATCGGTCGTTTTATGCGTCGATGGTGGGGTCGTGAGGACCATGTGGTATGATTAGTGGTGCGATAGCCGTATTTCGCTCACATGTTTGTTACGGGTGTGACGATAGATGATTTCGTACCCCTTGGGATTTGCGTTCCCATAGCCGTTTTGGGCGCTATCGGTTTCTAACCTTTGGATTGTATTGTTACGGTAGTTGCGTATTGGTCGTATTGCGCACTACAAGGGATGTTTAATGATTAGGTGATATCCGTAAGGATTCGTTTGGTTCGGTTTCATCGTTTCGGGTTGTTGACCCTAGGTTGAGGCTTGGTTGCTTTGAGCGTTGTACTCGGTAATAGTACGCTAAGGGAATGATATCTCGGTACGAGGTTAGTTGAGTTTTCCCGATGTTAGGGTAGGAGCATGGTTTTAGTGCTCGGATTGTGGACTTGAGAAGTCGCGGGTGACGATTTAGTTGTGGAAGGCGATTCGTTGGAAAGAATTGCTTAGGAAGTCGGATTGAGACTTATGTCGAGGACCGTAGGGTGAGGTCTGTTTGGTTAAGTGATGAGGATCACGAGGACGTGATCGAGTTTAAGTGGGGGAGAGTTGTAAGACCCGAATATTTATTTTGTATACTTGTTTATTAAAGGCATATGAGATCGGGCTTCGTTGAATATTTATATATATTAAAATTGGAAAAGAGGTGAATCTGTCAATCTGCGCGCCGCGCAAAGCTGCCGCGCGCCGCGCAAAGCTGCCGCGCGCCGCGCAAACGCGCTGACAGAACCTATCTTGTTTTATTTATTTTAAATGAAGGGTATTTGGGTAATTTCACATGGGGCCGGATTTGTGGGCATTATCAGTTGGTTTAGATCCAACTTTGGATCATTTCACATCCATTCATCATCCTCATCCATTCTTAGAGAGAGAGAGAGAGGTCTAGAGAGAGATTTGAGGTTTTGGGGAAGAAGAAGCTCGAATCGATCAAAGTCTCGGGTTTTAAAGTTGTTCCTTTCGTTCTCGGCTACGCGGTGATAGTATTGGTAAGCTCAAACTCCGAATTTCATCTATTTAATTTGATATTCAAGTTAGGGTTTTGAGTTAATTTGTTGTAATACCCTTTTAGGTGATGAAATGGGTTTAGTGATGCTAGTAATCGGGTTTATTGTTAATTGTTGGTGGATTTTGGGTTGGTGAACAAATTGGCCATGTTTAGAACTTGAAATTTAGTTTAATCACTTTAGTTAGCGATTATGGAAGTATTGGAACCCATTGGAGGTTGTTTGGTTGACTAACTTTGACTTTGGGTCAAATTAGGGTTTGGTGGTAATTATGACCCGATTGGCGAATTAATGAGGTTTATAAACTTAAAATGGATTAAGTTGACGTATAAGACCGAGTTAAATGTGTTTTGGTGGCAAAACTTGTAAAGGATGAGATTTTGACCTTTATGGGTCAAAATTAGGGTTTAAGTGTCAAAATGGTTATGACACGTGTTTAACACTTGAGTTCGGGTTTAATTGGCATATTAGGACCATTCTCACTTGTGTTAGTGATTATTGGTTAGTTTGGGTACGGTTTGTGCTTGGAAGTGCATTTGGGTCGAAATGGCACTAAGTGACGAATTGGGTTAATTTGTGAATCCAATCTAATTGTGTTGTGGTATTTGTGATAAGGGAATAGGTATTTTCCATCGGCGAGTTGCGGTTTACTTGGAAGCTTTCTTCAAGACTTCAAGGTGAGTGATAATATCCTATGTGCATATGTATGTGTAGGATGGGTGCGGGTCGGGTGAAGTGATTCTCGGTTATAGAGCTCACTTCACATATAGGTGGACTTGATGGACTTGTGTATAAGTCCAATTGGCACGGTTGTGCGTTTTGGTTGACCATCTTTGGCGAGGTGCACATTTTGTGTGCACATTATCACACATGGTTGTGATTTGGTTGTTATAACCCTAATGGCGAAGGGTTGATATGGTTGTGTTGTGGATGACCCCGATGTGGTGGATTTTATAATCCCGTGACCGTGGGCTTTAGTAATGAGAAATGAATCTCGGGTAGTGCGGATTCATGGTGACTCGGGTTGTTCGGTCACCTTATTGAGGTAGTGGATCTCGGGTAGTGCGGATTCACGATGACTCGGGTTGTTCGGTCATCTTATGGTTGAGAAGTGAATTTCGGGTTGTGCGAATTCACAAGGCTCGGGTAGTTCGGCCAATGTTCGTGTGATTGAGGTTAAGGGGTTAACCTTGTGCATTATTATTATTGTTTATATATTAATGTGTTGTTGTGTTGTAGCTAACCCTCCGGGTGTAGCTATTTGGCGATGTTCACTTTGTCGTTGGTGGACTCTTATTTGTGTTGTATCTTTAGCTCGTTGCTTAGATCGCACGGTATGCTTAGTGTAGATGCTTTATACTTGGATGCCCCCGGTATGCGGTATTTGTTTGTGTGGCGTATTCATTTTATACATATATATGTATGTAGTATGTTATCATTCACTAAGCATTAGCTTACCCTCTCGTTGTTGACTCTTTTTATAGATCGCATGCGGATATGGTGGCTCGGGTAAGCGCGAGGACTAGAAGACGTGCATAGTTGCTTTAGTGACTTGCTTTTGGATCATTTAGGATTGGGTAGCGTATCCCCAATCGCCATGCTCGGCTTTGTATTGTATTAAAGTCTTTTGGTCAAATATTGTATTTCGGTACTTAAGGTGGTAAAATGGGTCGTTGTGGGACCCACTTCGTAAACTTAATTTTATTAATTAAACGTGTTAGTTTTATATGTATGAATGCATGGTTAAAAGCGTTTTGGCTAAAAACGTCGGGAACGGGTCAAACATTTTCACATTTCAAGGAAAACCGGACAGCGGGTTGCCAGACAGGTTCTGCGCGCCGCGCAACCTGTTGGCGCGCCGCGCAACTCAGCCAACAGCAAAAAATTTTTTGTCATGAAATTTAACGGGGTTTTATACGCGGTATGGTTTGGGTTGTTACAGTGTGCGTCTTTGTAAATTGTAGGCCAATAGAATCCAGCATCATAAACTTTTCTTGCTGTTAGTTGAGGCCCATAATGCCCTCCTGTTGGTCCTGTGTGACAATGGTTTAATATTTTACTAGCTTCATCTCCAAATACACATCGGCGTATTATTCCATCGGGACAACTTTTAAACAGATGTGGATCTTCCCAAAAATAGTGTTTTATATCACTGAAGAATTTCTTTCGTCTTTGGTACGATAATCCTTTTTCAAGGAATCCACAAACTAAGTAGTTTGCATAGTCTGCAAACCATGGAATTTCTTTATAATCTATCTTCAATAGATATTCATCAGGAAAGTTGTCTTGTATGGCCGATTCATTTAGAACTTCTAATTCGGGATTTTCAAGACGAGAAAGATGATCAGCGGCGAGATTTTCTGCTCCTCTTTTATCTCGGATTTCAATATCAAACTCTTGTAAGAGTAAGATCCAACGGATTAATCTTGGTTTAGCATCTTGTTTCGAAAATAGGTATCTAAGAGCAGAATGGTCGGTATAGACCACCGTTTTTGCTAGAACGAGATATGATCGAAATTTGTCAAAAGCAAAGACAATAGCAAGGAGTTCTTTTTCAGTAGTGGTATAGTTCGTTTGTGCTCCTTGTAACGTCTTACTAGCATAATATATAGGTTGAAATCGTTTTTCAATCCTTTGTCCTAAAACGGCTCCCATTGCAAAATCACTTGCATCGCACATTAGTTCAAATGGTAGATTCCAATTTGGTGTTATCATGATCGGCGCATTAGTGAGTTTATCTTTAAGAATATTAAAAGATTTGATACACTCATCTGAAAAGATGAATGGAGCATCCTTTTCTAGGAGTTTATTCATAGGAGTGGCAATTTTAGAAAAATCTTTTATGAAACATCGGTAAAAACCGGCATGCCCTAGAAAACTCCTAACTCCTCTAACATTGGTGGGATGTGGAAGTTTAGCAATTACATCTACTTTAGCTCTATCCACTTTAATTCCTTCTTTTGAAATTTTATGACCAAGAACGATGCCTTCTTTAACCATAAAATGGCATTTCTCCCAATTAAGTACTAGATTTGATTGTTCGCATCTAATAAGCATTCGTTCCAGATTAACTAGACATGATTCAAATGTATCACCGAAGACTGAAAAGTCATCCATGAAAACTTCCATGCATTCTTCTATCATGTCGTGAAAAATCGCCATCATACACCTTTGAAAGGTTGCAGGGGCGTTACAAATTCCAAATGGCATGCGTTTGTAAGCAAAAGTACCATAAGGGCACGTGAATGTGGTTTTCTCTTGATCTTCGGGTGCTATTGGAATTTGAAAATATCCGGAAAATCCATCTAGAAAACAATAGTAACTATTTCTGGCTAATCTTTCCAACATTTGATTAATGAAAGGTAAGGGAAAGTGATCTTTTCTGGTGGCGTCATTTAATTTTCTATAATCAATACATACACGCCATCCTGTTACGGTCCTAGTAGGAATAAGCTCATTTTTCTCATTTGTAATGATAGTCATGCCACCTTTCTTAGGCACGCATTGAACTGGGCTTACCCATGGACTATCAGAAATTGGATAAATTAGACCTGCATCTAGCAGTTTAATAATCTCTTTCTTAACTACATCTTGCATATTAGGATTTAGTCTTCGTTGGCGTTGCACATACGTTTTATGACCATCTTCCATAAGGATTTTATGTGTGCAATACGAAGGACTTATTCCTTTAATATCATGAATCTTCCATGCAATGGCTGGTTTATGAGCTTTCAACACAGAAATGAGTTGTGATTTCTCATTTTCAGTAAGAGAAGACGATATTATTACAGGTAATTCAGATTCACCATGTAAATAAGCGTATTCCAAATGGTTTGGAAGTGGCTTTAACTCTAATTTCGGAGGTTCTTCTATCGATGATTTGTATCGATATCTGTCTTCTTCTTTTAGCATTTGAATTTCTTCTGTTGTTGGTTCATATCCATTAGCTATAAGTGTAGCTAACATTTCAGCTTCATCAATTGGTTCATTACCTTCTCCTAAAGAACATTCTCCTGTTCCTTGTAATTCTGGAAATTCTTCTAATAATTCTGCATGTGCATCTATAGTTTGAATATAATAACATGTATCATCTGCAGATTGTGGTTGTTGCATTGCTCTATCAACTGAAAAGGTAACACTCTCGTCCTCTATACTTAGGGTCAATTTCTTACCGAACACGTCTATCATTGCTTTAGCCGTGTTTAAGAATGGTCTTCCTAATATGAGAGGAACTTGAGAATCTTCTTCCATGTCCAGAACAACAAAATCTACTGGAAATACTAAAGTACCAACTTTAACTAGCATGTTCTCCATTATCCCTCTAGGATATTTTATTGATCTATCGGCTAGTTGTATGCTTATTCTGGTTGGTTTCAATTCTCCAAGGTCTAGTTTAGCGTATAGTGAATATGGCATTAGATTTATACTAGCACCTAAGTCTGCCAATGCTTCTATTGAACTAAGACTACCCAGAAAACATGGAATTGTGAAACTTCCTGGATCAGATATTTTTTCTGGTATCTTATTCAACAGCACTGCTGAACAATTAGCATTCATGGTAACGGCCGAGAGTTCTTCCATTTTCTTTCTATTTGAAATTAGATCTTTCAAGAATTTAGCATATCTAGGCATTCCTGAAATCACATCAATGAAAGGAAGATTTACATTTATCTGTTTAAACATATCTAAGAATTTGGATTGCTCGGCTTCAAGTTTCTCTTTCTTCATTTTACTCGGGTAAGGAAGTGGTGGTTGGTATGGTTTAACATAAGGTTTATCCTTAGCTGTGTTATCTTCATTAACCTTTTCAACTACCGGTTCTTTTTCCTTATCTTGATCAGGTTGTGGTTCTTGTGGAGTAGGAATAGCTTCATCAGAAGTTATAGGTATTTCAGGTGGTTTAAGTGTTGTACCACTTCTTGTGGTAATGGCTTTAGCTGTTTCATTTCGGGGGTTAGCATTTGTATCACTAGGTAGACTTCCCGGTTTTCTTTCACCTATTAACCTTGCTAGGTTACTTACTTCTTGTTCCAGATTTGAATAGAAGCTTGTTGATTTCTAAATGCTTGAGCATTTTGTTCATTAGTTTGTTTCTGAGATGTGAAAAACTGCGTTTGAGTTTCAACTAGCTTCGTCATCATATCTTCTAAATTCGGCTTTTTATCATCGGTTTGTTGTGGTGGTTTGTTTTGAAAATTAGGTCTTTGCTGATTGTAAGTATTATTGGATACTTGCTGATTGCTAGGACCTTGTTGGTTGTTGTATGGAATATTTCTGTTATAATTCTGGTTTTGATTGTAAATCGGTCTTGGCGGTTGATAATTATTCTGATAATTATTTCCAAGCCTTTGGTTTATGTATAAAATATTCTCTCTTTGTTCCATTGTTAATTCAATACTGAGACAATCTTTTGTCAAATGTGGTCCTCCACACTGCTCACAACTAATTCGTATTGAGTGAATATCTTTAGTCATCTTTTCCATTCGTCTCTCGACAGCATCTATCTTTGCAGAAATGGAATCTAAGTCATGGCTAGAATCGGCTCTAGCTGCTTTAGATGATCTAACGATATCTTTTTCTTGGTGCCACTCATGTGAGCGGGAAGCAGTGTTATCAATAATTTTGTAAGCATCAGTTTCGGTTTTCTTCATAATAGAACCACCAGCTGCTATATCTATGTCTTTCCTTGTAGTGATGTCGCATCCTTGGTAGAATATTTGTACTATTTGACAGGTGTCTAAACCATGTTGCGGACATCCTCTTAACAACTTTCCAAATCTTGTCCACGCCTCATATAGAGTTTCATTTGGTTTCTGTGTGAACGTAACAATTTCTGCTTGAAGTCTTACGGCTTTAGATGCAGGAAAGAATTGTTTAAGAAAATTTTCAACTAAAACGTCCCATGTATCAATCGCCCCTTCAGGTAACGATTCCAACCAATCTTTGGCTTCTCCCTTTAAAGTCCAGGGAAATAACATGAGATATATCTGCTCATCCTCCACTTCTCGGATTTTAAATAGTGTGCAGATCCTATTAAAGGTACGTAAATGTTCATTTGGATCTTCCTTCGGCGCACCACTAAATTGGCATTGATTAGTCACCATGTGTAGAATTTGTCCTTTGATTTCATAATCTGGCGCATTAATGTCTGGATGAGTAATTGCGTGACCTTGGCCAGTGTGTTTAGCTCTCATTCGGTCTTCCATACTTAAAGGTTCCAGATTCTTCATAATTGAATTTGTTGAATCGGAATCACTAGAGGATTCTGATTTAATGGTTCGTTCCTCAACAATCTCTGTTTGAATGATTGGTGGTTCCGGAGGAAAATTTAGTGGTTCAGGATCTACGAATCGTTCCTGAATATTCTTCGGATTCTCAATTGTGAGGTCGGGTTCAAAAAATGGATTATCGGAAATTTGAACTGGAGTACTTGGTCGACTGGATGACGATTCTAAAGAAAAATCAACGGCGGTTATATTTGCTAAATGTCTTGATCTAGTTACAGGTGGTGAACGTACAAAAGGTGGTGAACGTCTTGCTCGGTGCATTCACTGAATATCCTATTAGTTTTTTAAAAGGAAAGAAAAATTATAATAAGTTATCCAATCAATAGACTTTTCTGATTTTGCCCACGTTTCGAATAGCCAAAAGATGCAGCAGAGGGGCAGGATTCGTTTGGTCTCAATATAATTGAGGACTGTTTGGCTCCAATAACCCGGTCCACGTACAAATCCAACTATTACTATGAACTAGAAAATTTTGATGTCTATCAATTTAACTACTTGAAATAAATTTTCGTAATTTTAAGAAATTTAGATAAGAAGTAGAATAAAAATCTATGTCCTAAAACTAGAATAGCGAGAAATAAGAAAGAAAAAGAGTTCGTCGAAAAAGGTCGAAAAAGAAAAATGGTTGAAAAATAAAAGGTGACGGAAAAAAAAAGAAACTTATAAAACTTAAAAATACTTGACTAACCTAACCTTATTACTACAACTAACTTAAAATTATAATCGCAAATTGAGATTACTAATTGGAATGATAATTGATACATAGGTAAAAGTCGTCTAAAAATATTAAAGCTTACAAGAAAAACTAAATCCCAAATGGAAATAACTTAAAAAGAAACTAAAACTTAAAGAGGCGTCGCAAAATTATAAAGCACCTAAATCTTAGTCTAAAGAAAAAGCACTTAAGGAATTCTACGGAAAAGCCTAAAAATCTAGAAGTAAAAATAACTATGGCAAAAACTAAGTTTAAAACTAAATATGAGCTAAATATTACGCTAAAATGATTAAAAAGGGACAAAATATAAAAATATACAAAAAGTTGTAAAAAAATACAATTTTTATAAAAATATTATTTTTATATTATTTATTTAATAAAACTATTAATTTTACAATTTAAATAAACTAATTAAATAAAATAATAATAAAAACTAAAATAAATAATTAATTAAAACCTAATTAGGGTTTTATAATAATAATTATAATAATTACCCGTAATTAATACCTGATTAGGGTTCTGTGTACCCGTGTCAGAGTGGCTCCGCGATTCGCGGTTCTCGAAGCTAGAAATCTCCGCGAGTCGCGGGATTTCAAATTTTAGATCAGGTTGTTTAGTTTGACAGGTTTCGATGTAATTATTTTTATTTTTTTTATTTTTCTGTTTTTAATTTAATTAATATATTTATATAATTTAAATAAAACTTATCTTTAAAAACTAAAATAGAAATAAAATACTTTATAATTTTATAAATAAAAATCTTAAAACTAGATTTATATATATATATATTTTTTTTTTCGGTTTTTGATTTTATGTTTTAAATAAAAACAAAATATTTAAATAAAACTTATATTTTTATAAAATAAAAATAAAGAAACTTTATAAAACTTAAATATTTAACAAAATCTTAAAAATACTTATATTTTTGTTTTCTTTTTATATTTTCGAATATTTAAAACGTATTTTTATAAAAACAAATTTTAATAAAAGTAAACTAAAAATCTGTTTTTTTTTTTCGATTAGCGTTGCGCTTCCGGCTTTTAAGCTAGATTGTTCCCCGGCAGCGGCGCCAAAAATAACTTGGTGTTTCGCGAGGTGTATATATAATAGCTATTAATTTTAGCAGGAAATACTATTAAATACGATACAATTTTACACAAGATATTTATTTATTTAGAGAATGGATATACTTAAACCTTGCTACAACACTTATAGGCAGTGTACCTAATCGTACAGTAGTGTAGTTTTTAGTAAGTCCGGTTCGTTCCACAGGGAAAATCTTTAAACAAAGCTTAACGCTATATTAGTTTACTTTTATAAAAATACAAACATATATATAAGTAATATTATTATTATAAAGGGGGGTTTTTACCGTTTAATGACCGGTTTGTCGATTTTAAAACTTTAGTCGCAGTTAAAACCAAATGTAAAATAATAAATACAAGACTTAATTTAAAGCGTAAAGTAAATAACGATAATGAAATTGCGAATAATAAAAGTGCGATAAAATAAACTTGCGATAATTAAAAAGTACGATAATTAAAAGTGCAATTAAATACAATAACAATAAATAAAAATCCGATAATTAGAAGTGCAATTAAATATAAAATAAAGGTAATTAAATATGAAATAAAAGAATTATGCTTATTTAAACTTCCGTAATCATGATGTTTGACGTGTTGATTTTAGTTTTATGCCCATGGGTTAATTGTCCTTTGTCCTGGATTATTTAATATGTCCGTCTGGTTTTTGTCCATTACAGTCCATCAGTCATAAATATAAAGTGTGAGTGTCCTCGTCAAATTATTCTTATACCCGAAGTTAAATATTCCAACTAATTGGGGACTTAAACTGTAACAAGATTTTAATACTTTGTTTAATAATTACACCAGGATGTCGACTGAGTGTAACCCAAGGTTTTAATATTTTGTTATCAATTATACCAAGTGTCCTTGTACATAATTTCACCCCTGTTTTAATTATTCTAGTGGCTATTAATCCATTCCCGTGTCCGGTTAAATGAACGATTATTCGTACATATAAATACCCCGCCCATCGTGTCCGATCGAGTGTATATGGTAATTTATAGGGACGCCCAATTGTAAATCTTTATATTAATATTAACAAACTATCATTTAGTTAAACAAATATAAAGCCCATTAATAGCCCATAGTCTAATTTCCACAAGTGTCGTTCTTTTGTCCAAACCCCAATTATCGTACAAAGTCCAATTACCCAATTTTAGTAATTAGCCCAACATCATGATTACTTCGGATTAAATAAGCATAATGATAACTTAGCTACGAGACATTAAATTAAAAAGGTTGAACATAACTTACAATGATTAAAAATAGCGTAGCATTACACGGACAGAATTTCGACTTACACCCTTACAACATTCGCTAACATACCCTTATTATTAGGATTAAAATTAAAATTAAAATTAAAATATAAATTATATATATATTTACGTATATATTGAGAGATAGATAGATATATGTTATGAAAAATGATCAGAATTCGGTTGGCTTTATAGGGAATTGCAGAATTTGGGGCTCCGCGACTCGCGCCCCTTTTTTCCTTCAAACTCCACGAGTCGCGGAGTTTGTAAATACAGCTCAAAAACTTTGGAGCCTTTCTTGCCGACGGTTTATAATATATTATATAATATATAAATAATTATAAGAATTATTTAAATATTATATTATATTTATGTGCATAGTTGACTTGTAATTTTTAGTCCGTTGCGTCGAGCGTTGAGAGTTGACTCATGTCCCGGTTCCGGATTTTCGAACGTCCTTGCGTACAATTTAATATCTTGTACTTTGCGTTTTGAATCTTGTACTCTTGTAATTTCGAGACGTTTCTTATCAATAATTGGAACCTCTTTGATTGTATTTTGTACTTTTGAGCTTTTTGGTCGTTTGCGTCTTCAATTCGTCGAATCTGTCTTTTGTCTTCACCTTTTATTATTTAAACGAATATCACTTTTAAATAGAACAATTTCAACTAAAAGCTTGTCTTTCTTGAGGAATAATGCTATGAAATATATGTTCGTTTTTAGCATTATCACTAATGCATCCTAACAACTATCAGTTAGACACACTCATGCAAGACCTGGTTCGCTAGGACCAACGCTCTGATACCAAATGTGACGATCGCTCCAAATCCATATGGACGAACACGTCATTTATCGATTTCATTGCGAGGTATTTGACCTCTATATGATACGTTTTGTAAACATTGCATTCTTTTGTAAAGGCACACCATAAATGAATATTTAAATCAAAGGTTTTCGACATCTGATGATTTCTACATATAGACAATCACCATAAATAATAGTTTACAACAGTACTTCCATTGACAATGCAGTCAAAATAAGATCCATGGTGATGATTTGGTGAATGCAACGTTTCCTTGAAAAATATGTCATGTAAGACTCCATGCACATAGCTTGTCTAACATATAAGCAAACAGCGGAAGACTTCTAGGGAACCTGAGAATAAACATGCTAACAAGTGTCAACACAAAGGTTGGTGAGTTCATAGTTTTAATGTTTTGTATAATCTGTACATAAAGGTGGATCACAAGATTTCAGTTGTTTCATCCGAAACGTTTAAAAAAATATTCTACAGAATTTAGCACCCTGGTAACTAAGCTTTAACGTTATAATAAGTACCCCTGTTTTAACATACATGCAACCAACATGTACAATACACGCAATCCAACGTGTACTAAACTCAAATAGCATACGTCTGTTTTATAGTTCAGGCTAGGGTTTCTATACCTAGAACAGACGGGGATGTCAAGCCCTATGGATCCATATATAACTACTCGCGCCCACCAGTTCTTATAACCGGCAGTTACTAGTTACCAAAGCTAAGGGATTTTCGGTTCAAACTCAGTGTAGAATTTAGTATGTACTTGTATCCATTGTGTTTAAAATAAAGTGCATGTATTCTCAACCCAAAAATATAGTTTGAAAAAGCATTTAAAAAGGGAGCAAATGAAACTCACCTTAGCAGCATATAAAGTCGTTCACCAAAATGTGACCGAAACTTGGATTACCAAATAACCGTAGATCTCAACCTAGAGAACATATGTTGATCAATAAATGTCTATCAAGCCAAGTCTGGTCATAGTGTATCACAATCCTAATGCTCGAGATCGACATACAAAAGTTATCCAAAGTTGTTTCAAAAAATCAATCTGACTCAATACAATAGTTGAATGATCATGGCAATCGAACCATTTTAATATTTCACATAGTTTCCCAATTATTGTAAAATTAAACTATAGTTTTTATAAGGCTTTTATATATGATAAAACAATCAGTTTTGATAATTGTTCAACAAAAGAGACGTGCCTTATATTATGATTCATTTACTCGGTTGGTAATATTCAAAAATCCATTTTATCAATCTCGTAAACAAGTTGTTTAAATCTTAATTGTACATTCAAAAGAAATTTCAATTAACGTCAATCATAATTCAGTTGACCATATCTTTTGATTCGTTCATCGAAATTACACGATTTCTAAATGAAAAGTTTTTGATTTTTCGCCAGCTTTCCAAAAACATGTATATCATATACCTTTTACCAGTAACATATGTATTTAATTCGTGATTCATCATAAACTGTTTAATGACGAAATTTAGCATACAAGCATGTATAAATATATATACTCGAGCACTAGACATGGATACACAATTAATATATAAAAGATAAAATATGAGTGCTTATATATCAATATTGAGATTCAATATTATAGGAAAGTACGTAGACGCAACAGAGATGATAAACACTAGGTTTGATTTACAAATATACCCCCGAACATTACCCATAACCTCCTTGGAAATAACCCATAATTTCCTTAGCTCTATCCCGCTTGAAAACCATTTTGAAAGTAACACGCTCATAACCTCGTCGTAGTATTTTATGTCTAATACTAATACTACTAATAATAATAATATTAAGATAAATTATAATATTAATCTTAATAATAATAATAATAATAATAATAATAATAATAATAATAATAATAATAATAATAATAATATATTTATATTTATACGGAGGAAGTAATAGAAGAAGAAGGTGTGCACACTGAAATGAATTCGATCGACTTTTATAGATGTGGCCAGGTTTGGGCTGCCATGCGATCGCATGGCTGCAATGCCCATATCCCATGCGATCGCATGGGGTGGGTTTCCAGCTCACAATTCCTTTTGTCATGTAACTTTTTGACATATTTATTAATTATATTTATAATATATAATTTATATAATTAATTATATATTATATTAAATTCACGTGCATAGTTGACTTGTAATTTTTGTTCCGATAAGTCGTACATTGTTACTCGACTTATGACCCGGTTCCGGTTTCTCAAATGTCCTTTCGTACGCTGCGAAAACTTGCATTTTACATTTCGTGACTCGTACCTTTGTTAAACTATAGTCTTAAATTATCAATAAACTATATCACTCAAAGTGTATCTTAAACTTTCAAGTGTTTTGGTCATTTACTTCTATAAATCATCGTCTCATAGTATATACATATAAATATATACATTTTCATTTTGAAATAGTGTTTTACTGTAGCAAAGTTACCGTAGCAAAGTTTTTTTACTGTAGCAAATAGTGATTTTTGAAAACACTGTAGCTTTTCAGGTACTGTAGCAATTCGAAAATACTGTAGCAAATTAGTGCTTTACTGGTTCATCTTAAACGTTTTAGTTAACTTATCTAAATATCAATCGAATCAATAATTGAATGTTACTATCATTTACTAAATAACTTGAAATCATATATATATATATATATATATATATATATATATATATATATATATATATATATATATATATATATATGCACATTAAGTTATATATATATATTGTTCGTGAATATTCGAGAAAAGTCAAAGAATAATTGATTACATGAATATAGTTCCAAAACTTTGAGACTCAACATTACAGACTTTGCTTATCGTGTCGGAAACATTAAATCATTTAAAGATAAAGTTTAAATTTGGTCTGAAATTTTCGGGTCATCACAAATGACCTTCGTTCTTTGCATCAATACGCAACCAAAACCATTTTTCGAGGTATCGCAATACACAACGAAGTCGTCACTACCTTCAGGAAGTGATAAGATAGGCGCGGTGGTTAACTTCCGCTTCAAGGTTTGAAATGCTGATTCTTGTTCGGTTTCCCAAACGAACTTCTTCCCTTTGTGAGTCAGCGCGGTCAAAGTCTAACGACCCGTCCTAATCCATCTGGATAAAGTCCATATCGATTACAAACGATTCACAATAGTTGATTTCATCACGAGGTATTTGACCTCTATATGTTACACTTTACAAACATTGCATTCGTTTTTAAAAGATAAACTTTCTTTACATCAAAAATTGACAGGTATGCATACCATTTCATAATATCCACTATCCAAATATAATTAACATAATAATAATCTTGATGAACTCAATGACTCGAATGCAACGTCTTTCGAAATATGCCATGAATGACTCCAATTAAGGTCTCTAAAATGAGTTAATGCACAGCGGAAGATTTCTTTAATACCTGAGAATAAACATGCTTTAAAGTGTCAGCCAAAAGGTTGGTGAGTTCATTAGTTTATCATAAACGATCATTTTCATCATTTTAATAGACCACAAGATTTTCATTTCTCATAAATACACATCTCGTATCAGGCATTTCGCAAACTGTATAGAGATAAAAATCATTCATATGGTGAACACCTGGTAACCGACCTTAACAAGATGCATATAGAATATCCCCATCATTCTGGGACACCCATTGAACATGATAAACTCGAAGTACTAAAGCATTCCAAATTCCAGAATGGGGGTTGTTAGTTCCCGTAGATCTACCTTTAGGATTCACTTCAATTAGGGGCCAGTTCCCTAATTCTTAGGCTACCAAGCTAAAAGGGGCATATTCGATTTCGATCATTCAACCATATAATGTAGTTTCGATTACTTGTGTCTATTTCGTAAAACAGTTATAAAAGTTGCGCATGTATTCTCAGCCCAAAAATATAAAGGGTAAAAAGGCAAATGAAACTCACTCTACAATATTTTGTAGTAAAAATATTCATACGACGATACTGAACAATGCAAGGTTGGCCTCGGATTCACGAACCTATATCATTTGTATATATATTAATACACATAATCGTAATCAAATAAGTTTATATATTTATATTGTTAATATGCTTATTATATTAATAATTTATTAACTATATTCATTTGTATATTTTTAATACTTAAAACTTATATATATATATATATATATATATATATATATATATATATATATATATATATATATATATATATATATATATATATATATATATATATATATATATATATCAAATTTAAAGTATATGTTATGTCATCTATTATAAATATTCTCTTTTTGATATTTAGAAGTATCATCTCATGTGTTAACATTTAATATATATATTTATTTTCAGTATTTGAAATAAGTAGTTAATATTTATTTTAAAAAAATAGATTATCAATGTTAATATATTAAGTTAAAAATATTTTTGTGTTAGTAATAATAATCATAAAATAATGATATTAGTATTAATATTAATAGTTGTGATAATAATGGTAGTCATAATATAAAAATTCTAATAATAATATGGTTAGTTTTTAATGATAACAAAATAACAATTTTTAATAAGAATGATAATAATGATAATATTGGTAATAATACTTATGTTAATAATGATAGTAACAATAATAATAATATTAATACTTATACAATGATAATAATAATACTAATAATAGTAATCATAATCATAATAATAATAATAATACTTGTATCAATATTAATAATAATAATAATACTAATAATAATAACAATAGCAATGATCATAATAACAAGGAAATACTAAAAATAAGATAACTACCTCAATATATAAGCTTTCTTAAAAAAATTAAAATAGGCAGGGCTCGAACCCTCGACCACTAGCTCTCCCGCTTACCCTTTAAACCATCCGTCCAAATGTGTTTTCCTGATATTATCCCCATCCTAAATTTATTTAAACTATTCTCATCTGTTATCCCCTTACTTCTTCTTCTTCTTCTTAATTCCATCGGCCAATACTAGATTTCGTTCTCCACATCAAAGATTTGATATTTTTAATTAATTATAACAACTAACATCAATTATTTGACTTATTAGATAGAAAAATAAAAAAAAATAAAACAAATGGACTTGCTGTTCGTCGCTGAACATAAAGAAAAAGAAATTTTTGATTTTGCAAATTATAATGTTATAGCTATAGGTTATAACATGAAATATGTTAGAAAACATTCGTGGACACATTCCAAATTATCAATTTAACCTAAATTACAACATAGAACTTGAATTTAATCGTAGAACTATTGTTTGACTTATTGCTTTTAAAGTTTGACTCGTAAATTCGAACTCGATATTAGGAATTGAGTTTTGAAACTTTGCAAATAGATTAAACAGAAAATTCCTAACATGATTGCATTCTTACATTTTGAAAATTGATTAGAAATCGAGATCTTGCAAAAACATTTACACGTACAGGGGACCTGCTGGTTCTTCTTTACTTTCTGTTTAAAAAAAAACTCAATTTTTCTAAGTGAAGTGGGTTGTGTCTGTATAATTTAAGGAATGGTAATACTTAAAAAAAATCAAACTATAATGGTTGTAGTGATCAACTGGTTCGTCATATACAGTTTAATCAAGTACGGATTATATATAAAAATTAAAAGGTGATATTAACCTTTAACAGATTTTGGATTGGTTTTGCTGTAAAGGAATCAATTGGCGGATAGATACAAGAATTGAAAATAGTTTGAAAGAAATTGAAACTGATCCCCTTAACGAAATTCGCTGGTATCATTTTTACTAAGAATTAAATGTATTACTAATAATAATTTTAGTAATAATCAATAATATTAATACTGAAATATTAATATGTAATCATAATATAATATCTCTGTTAATAATGATAATTATGGCTCTTAATGATAATACCTTATAATAATACTAGTACTAATATGTTACCTGTTTTACTACCCTATTATATATAATCAATATTTTTAATTAATAATTATATTAATAATAATAATACTAATAATAAATAAATTTTTAATAATAATGTTAATAATGATATTAATAATAATATTAACGGTAATAATAAAAATTTGTATTTTTCTAAAATAATAATAATGATAACCATTAATAATGATAATGGTAATAATAAAATACAAATCTTAAAATCATAAACTTTACTATTATATATAACAATACTGATATTAATAATGATAACGATAATATTAGTATTTAAATGTATTCGATTTCATATATACATATACATAATAATATTAATCATACTAATAACAAAAATCATGATCTTGCTAATGTTAATATTATTAATGATGATAATAATATCAGTAATAATATATATATCAAATTTTATATCTATATTATATATAATGATGATATTAATATTGATATTACTATTAATATTAAAAGTATTAATAATGTAATAGTTATATTTTTATTTGCAAGTAAGTTTGATGTTATTTCTTATTAACTATATAATTATATTATATATCCTATGCTGACAATTATTGGATATCGAATATTTATATATTATATATATATACATATTTATTTAGAAATAATTGTTCGTGAATCCTCGGCAACAGTAAGAGATTAAATGGTTCCATGTAATCAATTCAAAAATTTTTAGATTCAATAATACAGACTTCGCTTATCGTGTTGAAATCATTTACAGTTTAGGTTTAAATTTAGTCGGAAATTTTCGGGTCGTCACAGTACCTACCCGTTAAAGAAATTTCATCCCAAAATTTGAGTGAGATCATAATGGCTAACAATAGAAATGTTTTCCTGATGAATATGAGTGATAAATAGAGTTTTATCATCACCGAGTAATATAGATTAAACGATTCGGTTACTTGAAGCGTATGAGTGAAGCTATCGCAAAAGATTGAGATAGAGACTTACCTTCTGACGTAGTCACGGTGGATTTTAGAAAATAAAGTGCGTCTTAGCTTTTGACGTAGCCAGGGTTGAATTCCAGAATTCAAGGGATTTAAAGAAAATCTTCGAAATCTATAAGATTTGATTCTTCGGTGAATAAGGAAATTAAGATATCTATTAATAAATACGGTGACCTGCCTCGATTACTCTGTCTAACATTTCCATTATAAATTAAACTCTTCCGTTCCCTTATTCCCACCATTCATATACTTTCTTTCTTAGTTCATACATTTAAAAGATTGTGAAAATGCTTAATCCCGTTCTAATCCTTGATATTTTCTTAATTATCATTTCTGTCATCCTTCTTTTCAATCTTCCACCAGAAGAATCTGTTGGCTTCTACTATTACCTTGGGGTGATACTATTCTTAATTCTACCGTGTCCTTATATTGCTATTCGTATTAATATCCACGGTTTGTAATTTTTGCATTGTTGTTGGGTTTTATATCTTCCCTTCTATTTCGATGTCTCTGCTTCTGTCTCCTATATTCATTGTCATCCATAGTTAATGCTCTCTCTTATTTGCTGCGATTTATACCCCCTTTCTTTTTCGGAGCTTCATGCTTTTGTTTTCTTTTCGCAAGTAATGGTCCAGAATTCGTAGGTTTGGAGTTTCGAATTAGCATAATATACAAGATAGAAAGGAAAGGTAGTAGCACGATTTGATTTGTCAAATTACCTGAATCCTTGAGAATAGAACTATCAAGAATATATTTTCTTGATATGTTCAGAAGTTAAACAGAATGAAAGAGTTATGTAACATGGCACATGATGACGTTATGATCTGTGAATCATCACGTCCCATTAGAAACTCAGCATGACTTACTGTAATATAATTACGTTGATCAAGGGTCATTATATTATACTAACTCATGCTTCAATTCCCAACACTACTTCAAAAACATTCACAATTTAAACTCGAAGGTTTACAGGATATAGAAACTAAACAGTTTCTTATATGACACAATACAGATAGCGTGAAGAGATAAATGATTTTAGATAAGAATAGTTATGAAAATATCTTCAGAAATATTGAGGATATTAATAAAGAAAGATACGATGATATGTTAGAATTTCTAATATCGATGGATGATGAAGAAAATTTGTCCGCAAGAGTTTAGAGTCAGAAGCAAGGTATTCGTTAATGACTTCTGCAGGTACTGAATCATTTGGATTCTTTGAGGGCAGATTTAGTCTTTGTGATTTGTCCACAGCCTCCTTCATGGTTTCGCATAATTCGCTTTTCGGTACTAAATTTTCTATTGAGCGTTTCCAACACTCCATTCTTTATCATCGTACCATTGACTGTTAAAGTCATCAACAGTTTTCGCTGCTTTATCAGCTTTCTCAAAATTCAAAGAACTAATTTGTGGATTAAAGTGCTTTTCAGAATTTCAGAATTTCAGAATGGAAGATCATAATTCTAAGAGATAAATGTTATATGTATACATGCTGCGAGATTTCGAAATACTGATTGCTGACTCTCGGTAATTGGTATGGCAATTCTCATTATAAGATGCGAATAAGTATATGATAGGGTTTTTAATGAACAAATACAATGGTTCTTCGGAGAGACTTAAGCCAATGAGTAATGAAGTTGCTGGTAAGTTTACTGCTAATGTGGTGGAATATAAACGGTTTCCCGGTAACGATGACGAAAGGCAAAATTATATATCAAGGTTATAATAAGGCTAATCCGAATGAAATTCGAAGTTGATCTGATGGAGCTGTGACAAAATTGGCTAATTTAAAAAGGGATTGCAAAGTTATTTTCAGTAATAACAACGCCAAAGGAATTAGCATAGCTACGTGTTAAATGTTAACTCAATTTTCGAGAGTTTTCAGGTGTATCACTATATGTATCAATCTTTTCTTTCGTAGATGAAGTTCGGTTGGTTCATCCTCTCGATTGAGGTGTTTTCAAAAATCATGAAAGGTTTGAACGCAGATTGTAGTCGTCAAGATACAAATGAGGTTTAAGATGAAATCAAGTGGCAAACTTGAAGAATTGTTTAGTTTCATATGTTATAATCAATATTTTAATTCATTTTAATTGTCTAATGTTGGCAGTCCACAGTCGATAGTCCACAGTTAACAGTCCAATAATTCATATATAGTTTAATATATAATATTCGAATTAATTAATACGTATCGTGACCCGTGTACATGTCTCAGACTCGATCACAACTCAAAGTATATATATTATTTAGAATCAACCTCAACCCGGTATAGCTAACTCAGTCATTACTGCATATAGAGTGTCTATGGTTATTCCAAATAATATATATAGATGCGTCGATATGATATGTCAAAACCTTGTATACGTGTCCCGATATTTAAAGTGCAAAAAATAAATAACAGAAATTAAATGACAATAAATAAAATTGCTAGAATTTAAATTGCGATAATTAAATTGCGATAAATAAATGTAATAGGGAATTAACAGTTAGCTAGGAACAGTTAGCTAGGACTTTGTTAGCGTAGATTCTTAACAGAATTTCTCATAGTTAATTTGTTTGTTTCTAACAAATTTTTATTTTGTCTAATGTTTTTCTTCATTATGCCACTTGTTGGATTCTGATAGGTCAAAATCTAAATATAAAATTGAATGAAAATAGTTATTTTGCGATGAACAGATACGTATATCAGTGGTTGTAAGTAGGATAGTAAATGATCGTTGAATCAAATTCGAAGAATGTACAGTGTAACTTATTAATGTGAAATTTAAATATTCCTTGGGTATTACCTACCCGTTAAAATATTTTTATCATTAACAGTTTGTACAAAAGATTTTTTAATTACAATCTTTATGAAAACATACATATATATTTTCTTCAGATGTAATCATGGATTTAATGAGTTAATATGATATTAAACTAATTTGGTTTACCGTTAGAACTAGAATACATAATCTCTAAAACATTAGAGATTACTTAATCACCATGAAGAACAAAGATAATTGATGTAGAACGATACGTAGAACGATGATTATACTTGAGGTACAGAATGAGATATTGAGGCATGTGATGTTGAAACTTGGGTTGTTGGTGGTACTGGTGTTGATGTTGGTGGTACTGTTGGTGCCGGTGATGTTGTTGAAGCTGATAAATTTTGCACCATATTCTCCAAAGCCAATACTCAAGCGCGAAGTTCGTTGACTTCTTCCATTACACCGGGATGATTGTCGGTTCGGACGAGTGGATGAATAAGATCTAGAATCTGAGATAGTATATAATCATGACGAGATACTCTGGAAATAAGAGCGAAAATGGTATTACAAACAGGTTCGCCGGTAATTGCTTCAGCGTCTTCGCCAAGAGGGGAATGTGGTGGATGGAAAGGATCACCTTCTTCGTGTCTCCATCGATTAAGTCGTCTACGAACCCATCAGATGAATTGGGGATGGCTGATTGGTTGGTCCATTCCGGTCATACTGCTTTCGGAGCTTGAGTGGGACTCCATGTCGGAAACCAAGGGATTCGAGCTGATTGAGGGATTCATCTCGTACGATCAGATGAAGGATTTTGGATAAGAATTAGATTATAGGATGTAGATTAGTACCCTGTAATACATAATTTACATATGCATATATAATACTAAAATCCCATAAGTTACGGAGGAATCTACGAAAGTTATCAGAAAAAAGGTAACAATAACAGATACACTAAGACATGAATTTATCTATACACTGTCTATGCAATAGAGGCAGTAAGACGTGTCTAGACTAAGAATGATAAGCAGGTAATTTCCTACAGATGAGAAGTAGATGATTTCCGACTAGAAATGATAAGCAAAACTTTTGACATGCAGACACGGTCGAAGTCCAGACTCACTAATGCATCTAAACAACTATCAGTTAGACAACACTAATGCAAGACCTGGTTCACTAAGACCACCGCTCTAATACCAACTCTAATGACCCATCCTAATCCATCTGGACAAAGTCCATATCGATTACAAACGATTCACAATAGTTGATTTCAACACGAGGTATTTGACCTCTATATTATACACTTTACAAACATTGCATTCGTTTTTAAAAGATAAACTTTCTTTACATCGAAAATTGACAGGCATACATACCATTTCATAATATCCACTATCCAAATATAATTAACATAATAATAATCTTGATGAACTCAATGACACGAATGCAACGTCTTTCGAAATATGCCATGAATGACTCCAATTAAGGTCTCTAAAATGAGCTAATGCACAGCGGAAGATTTCTTTAATACCTGAGAATAAACATGCTTTAAAGTGTCAACCAAAAGGTTGGTGAGTTCATTAGTTTATCATAAATGATCATTTTCATCATTTTAATAGACCACAAGATTTTCATTTCTCATAAATACACATCTCGTATCAGGCATTTCGCAAACTGCATAGAGATAAAAATCATTCATATGGTGAACACCTGTTAACCGACCTTAATAAGATGCATATAGAATATCACATCATTCCGGGATACCCATCGGACATGATAAACTCGAAGTACTAAAGCATTCTAAATTCCAGAATGGGGGTTGTTAGTTCCCGTAGATCTACCTTTAGGATTCACGTTAATTAAGGGCCAATTCCCTAATTCTTAGGCTATCAAGCTAAAAGGGGCATATTCAGTTTCGATCATTCAACCATATAATGTAGTTCCGATTACTTGTGTCTATTTCGTAAAACAGTTATAAAAGTTGCGCATGTATTCTCAGCTCAAAAATATAAAGGGTAAAAAGGCAATTGAAACTCACTCTACAATATTTTGTAGTAAAAATATTCATACGACGATACTGAACAATGCAGGGTTGGCCTCGGATTCACGAACCTATATCATTTTTATATATATTAATACACATAATCGTAATCAAATAAGTTTATATATTTATATTGTTAATATGCTTATTATATTAATAATTTATTAACTATATTCATTTGTATATTTTTAATACTTAAAACTTATATATATATATATATATATATATATATATATATATATATATATATATATATATATATATATATATATATATATATATATATATATATATATATATATATATATATATATATATATATATATATATCAAATTTAAAGTATATGTTAAGTCATCTACTATAAATATTCTCTTTTTGATATTTAGAAGTATCATCTCATGTGTTAAAATTTAATATATATATTTATTTTCAGTATTTGAAATAAGTAGTTAATATTTATTTAAAAAAATAGATTATCAATGTTAATATATTAAGTTAAAAATATTTTTGTGTTAGTAATAATAATCATAAAATAATGATATTAGTATTAATATTAATACTTGTGATAATAAAGGTAGTCATAATATAAAAATTCTAATAATAATATGGTTAGTTTTTAAAGATAACAAAATAACAATTTTTAATAAGAATGATAATATTGGTAATATTGGTAATAATACTTATGTTAATAATGATAGTAACAATAATAATAATATTAATACTTATACAATGATAATAATAATACTAATAATAGTAATCATAATCATAATAATAATAATACTTGTATCAATATTAATAATAATAATAATAATACTAATAATAATAACAATAGCAATGATCATAATAACAAGGAAATACTAAAAATAAGATAACTACCTCAATATATAAGCTTTCTAAAAAAATTGCCATAGGCAGGGCTCGAACCCTCGACCACTAGCTCCCCTGCTTACCCTTTAAACCATTCATCCAAATGTGTTTTCCTGATATTATCCCCATCCTATATTTATTTAAACTATTCTCATCTGTTATCCCCTTACTTCTTCTTCTTCTTAATTCCATCGGCCAATACTAGATTTCGTTCTCCACATCAAAGATTTGATATTTTTAATTAATTAGAACAACTAACATCAATTATTTGACTTATTAGATAAAAAAATAAAAAAAAATAAAACAAAAGGACTTGCTGTTCGTCGCTGAACATAAAGAAAAAGAAATTTTTGATTTTGCAAATTATAATGTTATAGCTATAGGTTATAACATGAAATATGTTAGAAAACATTCGTGGACACATTCCAAATTATCAATTTAACCTGAATTACAACATAGAACTTGAATTTAATCGTAGAACTGTTGTTTGACTTTTTGCTTTTAAAGTTTGACTCGTAAATTCAAACTATATTAGGAATTGAGTTTTGAAACTTTGCAAATAGATTAAACAGAAAATTCCTAACATGATTGCATTCTTACATTTTGAAAATTGATTAGAAATCGAGATCTTGCAAAAACATTTACACGTACAGGGGACCTGCTGGTTCTTCTTTACTTTCTGTTTAAAAAAAAATTTCGATTTTTCTAAGTGAAGTGGGTTATGTCTGTATAATTTAAGGAATGGTAATACTTAAAAAAAAATCAAACTGTAATGGTTGTAGTGATCAACTGGTTCGTCATATACAGTTTAATCAAGTACGAATTATATATAAAAATTAAAAGGTGATATTAACCTTTAACAGATTTTGGATTGGTTTTGCTGTAAAGGAATCAATTGGCGGATAGATACAAGAATTGAAAACAGTTTGAAAGAGATTGAAACTGATCCCCTTGACAAAATTCGCTGGTATCATTTTTACTAAGAATTAAATGTATTAATAATAATAATTTTAGTAATAATCAATAATATTAGTACTAAATATTAATTAGTAATCATAATATAATATCTCTGTTAATAATGATAATTATGACTCTTAATGATAATACCTTATAATAATACTAGTACTAATATGTTACCTATTTTACTACCCTATTATATATAATTAATATTTTTAATTAATAAGTATATTAATAATAATAATACTAATAATAAATAAATTTTTAATAATAATGTTAATAATGATATTAATAATAATATTAATGGTAATAATAAAAATTTGTATTGTTCTAAAATAATAATAATGATAACCATTAAAAATGATAACGGTAATAATAAAATACAAATCTTAAAATCATAAACTTTACTATTATATATAATAATACTGATATTAATAATGATAACGATAATATTAGTATTTAAATGTATTCGATTTCATATATACATATACATAATAATATTAATCATACTAATAACAAAAATCATGATCTTGCTAATGTTAATATTATTAATGATGATAATAATATCAGTAATAATATATATATCAAATTTTATATCTATATTATATATAATGATGATATTAATATTGATATTACTATTAATATTAAAAGTATTAATAATGTAACAATTATATTTTTATTTCCAAGTAAGTTTGATGTTATTTCTTATTAACTATATAATTATATTATATATCCTATGCTGACAATTATTGGATATTGAATTTTTATATATATTATATATATATATATATATATACACATATTTATTTACAAATAATTGTTCGTGAATCCTCGGCAACAGTCAAAGATTAAATGGTTCCATGTAATCAATTCAAAAATTTTAAGATTCAATAATACAAACTTCGCTTATTGTGTTGAACTCATTTACAATTTAGGTTTAAATTTAGTCAGAAATTTCCGGGTCGTCACACAAAGGACGCGCAATCAGAGAGAAACCTTCAATAAATCTTCGGTATTAACCGGCGAGACCTAAAAATTGGCGGATATAAGTCAGAGTAGTGGGGGTTTCCCACTTGCTGATAGCTTCGATCTTTGTGGGATCAACTTTGATACCTTGATCGCTCACAATATGACCCAGGAATTGGACTTCCTTCAACCAAAACTCGCATTTGGAGAATTTGGCATAAAGTTGCTCTTGTCTCAAGAGTTCAAGCACTAGTCGAAGATGTTGCTCATGTTCTTCTTCGATTTTGGAGTAGATGAGGATATCATCTATGAAGATAATAATGAACTTATCCAAGTATGGCTTGCATACACGATTCATGAGATCCATAAACACGGAAGGTGCGTTGGTTAAACCGAATGGCATCACGAGAAACTCATAATGACCATAACGGGTTCTGAACGCAGTTTTCATCACATCGCTCTCCTTCACCCTCAACTAGTGATAACCGGATCACAAATCGATCTTAGAGTAAATGCTTAATCCTTGCAGCTGATCGAAAAGATCGTCAATTAGGGGAAGGGGATACCGATTCTTGATCGTCAATTTGTTGAGTTTGCGGTAGTCGATACACATGCGAAATGATACGTACTTCTTTTTCACAAACAAAACACGTGCACCCAAAGGCGAAGAACTTGGTTGGATAAATCCACGGTCTAGCAGTTCTTGTAGTTGGCTCTGCAACTCTTGCATTTCGAAAGGTGCGAGTCGATAAGGTGCGCGAGCTACAGGTGCAGCTCCTGGCACTAAATCGATCTGAAACGCTACTTCCCTCATTGGCGGTAATCCAGGCAATTCTTCTGGGAAGACATCGGGAAACTCCTTCACAATTCGTACATCATCCACGCTCTTCACCTCGGTTTCTAATGTTTTCACATGTGCTAAAACAGCATGACGTCCTTTCTTCATGATCTTTTGTTCCTTCATGCAACTAATGAGGTTCAGCTTCGAGTTACATCTCTCTCTGTAAATAATCAGTGGCTCACCATCTCCGTGTGGTATGCGAATAGATTTATCTCCACAGATAATGTCATCCCTTACCTTGGTCAACTAGTCCATACCGACAATCACATCAAAACTTCCCAATTTGATGGGTATCAAGTCAATCTCAAAATCCACACCAGCTATGTTGATAATACCTCCTCGGCTAATTTGGTCAACTTCCTCAAGTTTTCCATTGGCTACCTCAACAAGCATACTCTCCTTCAAAGGAACTAACGACCAATTTATCTTAGAGCAAAAGTGTCTACATACATAACTCCTATCGGCACCAGTATTAAACAGGACAGAAGCTAATAGATTGTTGATAGTGAATATACATGTAACTAAGTCGGGGTTCTCATGGGCATCTCTTGTGTTTATGTTGAAAGCTCTTTCACGCACTGGCCCGCCGTCCTTTCTCTTGTTGGGACATTCATTCCTGAAGTGGCCCTGTTGTCCACACTCATAGCACTTCCTTGGTCCAGTAGGGTTTGTCTTCACAGTTGGGGTGGTGATCTTGCAGTCTTTGCCAATATGCCCTGTCCTTTTACACCTTTCACAGACCACGTTGCAGTACCCGGTATGATGCTTGTAGCATCTCTTGCACTGCGGGAGACTACCCCTGTAGTTAGGGTTCGAGCTAGGGTTCGGGTTGGGGTTCCTCCCGTCATTGTTTCCCTTAAAACTTTCATGCCTCTTAGCTGGGTTTTGATCAAAGACCCTTCCCTTGCTGTCCCACTTACGTTTCTCATTACTAGCTCCCGATTCGAATTTTGCCTTTTCTGGTTCTTTGCTGGTATTTTAATTCATCAGGGTGTGCGCCATGCGCATAGCTTCTGGGACATCAGCTGGTTTCGAAGAGGTGACATTTCCCTGAATGGACTTGGGAAGTCCCCACAAATACCATTCCATTTGCTTAAATTCTGAGGTAACCATCGTGGGGAACATCAGAGCTAATTCCAGGTGCCTTCAGTTATAGCTATCAAGATCAGTCCCTACAACTTTCAACTCCTAAAACTCAGCTTCCATTTTCTGAATCTCTATTCTGGGGCAGTACTCCTCAATCATAGCCCCCTTAAATTCCTCCCACGGTGTAGCATAGGCCTCTTCAATTCCCTTAGCCTGAGCAAGGGTGTTCCACCAGGTTAAAGCGCCGTCCGACAGTGTACAGGAGGCATACTTAGTTTTGTTCGTTTCTGAGCAGTTGCTCACACAGAACACAGCTTCCAATTTCTCAAACCATCTTGTCAGTCCAACTGGCCCCTCAGTACCACTGAAATTGTGGGGCTTGCAGCTTTGAAATTCCTTATAGGTGCACCCGTTATGATTGTTCTTGTTAACAGGTGGAGCTTGGGGGTTGACAATCGTAATTGCTGCGGCTATTTGTTCAGTTATCATCTCCTAAATCTGTGCTGCTGTGGGCGTTGATCTTCCTTTTGCCATTGATCTTCGAAACAGAAATTTCGACTTAAGTCAAAATCCAGCATTCAATAAATAGTAATACGGTATATGGTAACCAACATGGAATCAACACATCGCATGTTAATTAAGTAATGCAACTAGATACAGATACCACAAAATGATCATACAGTAACGTAAATAGAACACCGTATAGAAATTAAACAACACTAAGTTCCATTCATTAATAAGAAAGTGACATACATCCGCATAAGGTTCGTACAATACATGAGTAAAACATGAAACTACAAACGGTGTGACGCCCCGTACTAAATCATCATGTACGGACCATCAACAACAGGATCATTACAAGGTTAAGTACTATATGCGATTTCAAAAGAGTTTGCATTCATTAATAAAAGTGATGTCATAACAAACGTCAAATGTTTTACAATCTGAAAGCATGCTTCGCTAAGTAGAAGCAATAAATAAGTGTATGTGACCCCAAAGGTCGTTACATAACATAGTTTCAAAAGAAAATAAGTTTGAATGCAAGATAAGTAGTCATGCGATAACAACTCTAAGCAGCGGATTCTACAGCACGACTAGTACACAGCGGAAGCAACCTCAAGCACCTGAGAAATACATGCTTAAAATTGTCAACACAAAGGTTGGTGAGCTATAGTTTAAGTATAACAGTAATGTAAGTAGGCCACGAGATTTCAGTGCTACAACGAGCGTTTCAAAGTATGTAAAAGTATATGCTTAACCGTGGGCACTTGGTAACTAACTTAACGTTTAAAATACCCCCTGAAAGTACACTTGGCGAGTGCGTATGTTTACGAAGTATTAAACACTCATTGACTGCTAGCGCGACTAGCCCGAGTGGGGATGTCAAACCCTATGGATCCATATCTAAGATTCGCGTTCACGGTTCAAAAACCAATGATTAAACGTTACCGAGCTAAAGGGAATGTTTCTGCCGTTATATAACCCACACATATATAAGTTTAAGTACTCATGCCTAGTATGTAAAACATAAAATCCGCATGTATTCTCAGTTCCCAAAATAAGTTAAAGTAAAAAGGGAATGATATAACTCACAATGATAATGTAGTCGTAAAGTCGGTTCGGAAAAGGTGTGTGCAAGTAATCGGTCCGAAGGTCCTCAACCTAAGGCAAATAGTACTAAGTCAGTAAATCGTCTTAATAGGTTTAAAGGTATGTAAATAAGGTCTTAAGGGTCATCATCATTCATCATTAAACAAAAGGCGTAAAGTAGGTTTCGTTTATGAAAGTAGTTTAAAACAATGTCTGAATTCAGTCAGTAACCACGGCCTCTACCCTTACTGAATTAAGGTGAGACCAATGGCCATGGCTCCGTCTATGAGTCTTTTAAGTGTGGTAAAATTTACAGAAGCAAACTCGTCTTGGTTTGACCGTGGCGACGGTCTAAGTGCGAGTAGGTCAGAAATTTCTGCACAACGTTAAAGGACACAGTAACGATCGGAGGGCCATAAATCCTAAACCGTAACTCGGATTAAGACGAGTCCTATATGAAAAGTTATCTACTCGAAAATATATATCTAAAAATCATGGTTAGAACAGCCCAGGTCTGCTGATCTGTTACAGAAACAGCAGGTTAGTAGGTTTTGGACAGAAACAGTAAGTTTAAGTGAGTTCCGGTGGTCCTGGTGCTTGATGTTCATCATGGTTCTCATCCTTGATGCATATAGCTTCAAGTGTACAACTCATTGATGTATCTACATCCTCTTAACCAAGTCTTGACCATCATAACCCTAGTGCAAGTCTAAGACATGAAGCACAAGTCACTTAAGAGTTGCATGTAGTTTGATGAACCAAAGTTACATCAAAGTCTTAGGTTTGACACTTATATGAACTATGAAAGTTAACTAACTAATCAAGATCATAAGTAGTAGAACATAGTTCTTAGTTTGATCTTGAAGATCCAAGACTCAAAGTCTAGATCCAAAGTTATATTTAAAGAATACTTATTTGTGTGTTCTTGAACTTTCAAAGTTAACTTAATTTGTTCAAGAGATATGAGATCAAGACTAACTTGTAGTACTTGACCATATAAACTAACTACATGAAATTAAAGTGCATAAAATGAAGAAGTAAACTTAAATAAACAAGAAAAGGTTCATGGTTTTTCATACTTTAAAGATTCAAACCAAAGTTTGATCTTTAGAAAGTAAACTTTAAAGATTACTTCATGAGCTTCAAGTATGTCTTTAATCAACACATGGAACTTGCAACTTTTGAAACAATTGAAGTAGAATCATAAACTAGTGAGTTTATGTTCTTGTGTTCTTGAAAATACAAGATAATAGAAGAATTAAACTAAGAAGTTTGATCCTTGTAAGTATGTAAGTAAAGAAAGATAATAACCAGTAAGTAAGTAACAATAATCAAGTAACAACTACAACTAACAAAAGATTGTAACAATCAAAGAATAATGATGAGTATGAGAGTCCTTGGTGGCGGTTTTAGAAAGAAAGAAAAGGAAGAACAAGTTAAAGTTACTTACAAAAGGATAAGAGAAATGAGAGAAAAGTTTGGAAGTAAAATGAGAAGTATGTGTGTGTGAGTTTGAATGAGAGAAACTAGTGAATGTAAGTAATGAAAATTGAAAACCAAAAACCCCTTGTAAGAGTGCTAGGCCGACGGTTAAAGTGGGGGAAGGGAAGAGGAGATTACACACTAGTCACTTACATGTAAAGCTCATAAAAGGTGGTTAATGGATGGCCATGCATGGGGATAAGTTGCTAACTAGATTCTTAAAGCCTTAAACAAACTAGTTCCATCTTAACATGATACTTACAAGTTGTAAACATGGGCTAGTTAATCCATTAACATAAGTAGGGTGGGCTTACTCAAGTCCATTAACACTAACAAGGCCCAAGTTCCAGTATTTAACAAATAAACCCAATTAAAGCCCAAGTAATTAACTAATAACCTTAGTTAATTAAAATGATTAATAAAACTAATCATGAATATAAATAATATCTAAAAATATTATTCGTGAAAGTTTCGGGTGTCACAAAGACGTTTCGGGCAATTAAAGTCAAGTACGTATAGTCATGGCAACATGTAAATGTAATAACATACATTAGTTTAATCACACGTATTAATAATAGTAATTATTAATAAATAAACGTTGGAAAATCCAGGGTCGTTACATTACCCACCTGTTAAAGAAAATTTCGTCCCGAAATTTAAGCTGAGGTAGATGGAGGAGTCGGGAAAAGGTGAGGATACTTCCGCATCATTTGATCCTCTCATTCCCATGTAAACTCAGGTCCTCGTTTGGCATTCCATCGTACTCGGACGATCGGAATCTTGTTGCGTTTCAAAGTTTTGATCTCGCGATCCATAATTTCAACAGGTTCCTCCACAAAGTGGAGTTTGTCATCAATTGTAAGTTCTTCCAGTGGTATGATAAGTTCTGGTGCAGCAAGACACTTCTTCAAGTTTGACACGTGGAAGGTAGGATGAACTGAGCTCAATTGTGCTGGTAGATCCAAACGGTATGCAACGGGTCCAACACGTTCCAAAATTTCAAAAGGACCAATCTATCGTGGGTTTAACTTCCCACATTTTCCAAAACGGATCACACCTTTCCAAGGTGCAACCTTCAAAATAACACGATCAACAACGTTGAATTCAAAGTCTTTACGTTTAAGATCAGCATAACTCTTTTGACGATCGCGGGCAGTCTTAAGTCTCGCTTGTATCTGAGCAATCTTCTCCGTCGTTTCGTGGACTACCTCGGGTCCGGTGATTTGCTTTTCGCCTACTTCGGCCCAACAAATAGGAGATCGGCACTTACGGCCATACAATGCTTCAAAAGGTGCAGCATTAATGCTCGAGTGATAACTGTTGTTGTACGAGAATTCGGCGAGTGGCAAATGTCTTTCCCAGGCCTTTCCAAAATCAATGACACATGCACGCAGCATGTCCTCCAAGGTCTGAATCATTCGTTCACTTTGCCCGTCAGTCTGAGGATGATAAGCAGTGCTTATGTCGAGACGAGTTCCCATGGCTTCTTGCAAATAATGCCAAAATCTAGAAGCAAAACGGGGATCACGATCTGAGATGATCGATAAAGGTACACCATGACGAGATACAACCTCTTTGATGTATAACTGAGCAAGTCTCTCCATTGTATCAGTTTCCTTCATCTTTAGAAAGTGTGCAGATTTGGTAAGGCGGTCAACAATAACCCAAATAGTATCGTATCCGCCCACCGTCTTTGGTAGCTTGGTGATGAAATCCATTGTTATCCTTTCCCACTTCCATTGTGGGATCTCCGGTTGCTGAAGTAACCCAGAAGGTCTCTGATGCTCGGCTTTAACCTTCGAGCAAGTCAAACACTTACCAACATAAGTCGCAACGTCCTTCTTAAGATTCGGCCACCAATACTGTTCTTTAAGGTCGTGGTACATTTTGCCCGCTCCAGGATGAATCGAATATCTCGATTTGTGTGCTTCATCAAGTATCAGGTTCCGTAGATCTCCATAAAGAGGTACCCAAATTCTTCCGGCATAACATCGGAGTCCAGACTCCCTAACCTCGAATCGAGAGACAAGTATGTTCAAATGTTCGTGAGATATATTCTCCTCCTTGAGAGCCTCAACTTGGGCTACTCTGATCTGGTTGTTGAGGTTCGAATGGATGGTGATGTTCAGAGCCCTAACACGAAGAGGTGCCGTCCTCTCCTTTCGGATTAAAGCGTCAGCTACAAAATTGGCCTTGCCAGGGTGATAACGGAGTTCACAATCATAGTCGTTGAGCGTCTCGATCCATCGACGCTGTCTCATATTTAGTTGCTTCTGATCGAAGATGTGCTGGAGACTCTTGTGATTGGTGAAGATAGTGCTCTTAGTTCCATACAAATAATGTCTCCACAATTTGAGTGCAAAGACAACGGCTCCAAGTTCAAGATCGTGAGTAGTGTAGTTCCACTCGTGAATCTTCAATTGTCGAGAGGCATAGGCAATAACTTTTGATCGTTGCATCAGTACACAACCAAAACCACTCTTCGATGCATCACAATAAACAACAAAGTCGTCACTGCCTTCAGGAAGTGATAGGATAGGTGTGGTGGTTAACTTCTTCTTCAAAGTTTGAAATGCTGATTCGTGTGCGGGTTCCCAAATGAACTTCTTGCCCTTGTGAGTCAGTGCGGTCAAAGGACGTGCAATCAGAGAAAATCCTTCGATGAATCTTCGGTAATAATCGGCGAGACCTAGGAATTGGCGAATATGCGTCGGAGTAGTGGGGGTCTTCCACTTGCTGATGGCTTCAATCTTGGCGGGATCAACTTTGATACCCTGGTCGCTTACAACATGACCCAAAAATTGTACTTCCTTCAACCAAAATTCACACTTGGAGAATTTGGCGTAAAGTTGCTCTTATCTTAAGAGTTCAAGCACTAATCGGAGGTGTTGCTCATGTTCTTCTTCGCTCTTACAGTAGATGAGGATATCATCTATGAAGACGATAACAAACTTGTCCAAGTAAGGCTTGCAGACACGATTCATGAGGTCCATGAACACGGCAGGTGCATTTGTCAAACCGAATGGCATCACGAGAAACTCATAATGACCATAACGGGTCCTGAATGCAGTTTTCATCACGTCACTTTCCTTCACCCTCAGCTGGTGATATCCGGATCACAAATCGATCTTTGAATAAACGCTCGATCCTTGTAGTTGATCAAAAAGGTCGTCAATTCGTGGAAGAGGATACCGATACTTGATAGTCAATTTGTTGAGTTCACGGTAGTCGATACACATACGGAAGGATCCATCCTTCTTCTTCACAAACAACACAGGTGCACCCCAAGGCGAGAAACTTGGTTGGATAAATCCACGGTCTAACAGCTCTTGTAGTTGACTCTGTAATTCTTGCATCTCGGAAGGTGCGAGTCTATAAGGTGCACGAGCTACAGGTGCAGCTCCTGGCACTAAGTCGATCTGAAATTCTACGGCTCGTTGTGGCAGGAATCCAGGCAGTTCTTCCGGGAAGACATCGAAAAACTCATTCACGATTCGGACATCGTTCACATTCTTCACCTCGGTTTTGACGATTTTCACATGCGCTAGGACAGCAAGGCGTCCTTTCTTCATTATCTTTTGCGCTTTTAAGCAACTAATGAGGTTTAGTTGCGAGGTACATCTTTCTCCATAAATGATTAGTGGCACACCGTCTCCTTGGGGTATATGAAGAGCTTTGTCTCCACAAATAATCTTGGCTCTTATCTTAGTCAACCAATCCATGCCAACAATAACATCAAAACTTCCCAACTTAATGGGAATCAGGTCTATCTCATAATCTACACCGGCTATGTTGATAATAGCCCCTCGGCCAATTTGGTCCACTTTTTCAAGCTTACCGTTGGCTACCTCGACAAGCATACCTTCTTCTAAAGGAACTAACGACCAATCTAACTTATCGCAAAAATGTCTACATACATAGCTTCTATCGGCACCAGTATCAAAAAGGACGGAAGCTAAAAGATTGTTGATTTTGAATATACCTGTCACCAAGTCGGGGTTGTCGCGTGCGTCCCTTGCATTAACATTAAAAGCTCTAGCACGCGGTGGTCCGCCATCCTTTCGTTTGTTCGGGCACTCGTTTCTAAAATGGCCCGTCTGCCCGCATTCGTAACACTTTTTCGGCCCGTTGGTGTTCGGCCTCCCTGTCATCGTGGTAGTCTTGCAGTCTCTACCGATGTGCCCGCTCTTCTTGCACTTCTCACAAATAGCATTACAATACCCAGTGTGGTGCTTGTAGCACCTCTTGCATTGTGGTAGCGTGCCCTTGTAGTTCGGGTTGGAGTTGTTGTTGTTGGGGTTGGGGTTGTTGTTGTTTTGCCTGAACCCTTCATGTCGCTTCGCCGGGTTTTGATCATAGTTTCTACCCCTGTTGTTGTTATTGTTGTGGTTGTTGTCCCATTTCCTCTTCTCGCTACTACCAGTTTCAAACTTAGCCTTCTCCGGCTCGTCAAGGATGATTTGATTTAATAGAGTATGCGCCATGCGCATTGCTTCGGGAACACTCGGTGGCTTGGATGAGGTAACATTACCCTTGATGGACTTAGGAAGTCCCGAGAAGTATTTCTCCAAGCGCTTAAATTCGGGGGTGACCATGGTCGGACACATAAGAGCCAACTCCAAAAACCTACGATTGTAACCATCAAGGTCGTTCCCAACGGCCTTTAGCTGCATAAATTCAATTTCCATCTTCTGGATTTCGGTTCTCGAACAATACTCATCAATCATTGCAACCTTGAATTCCTCCCATGGCGTAGCATACGCCTCGTCAATGCCTTTCGCTTGAGCTAGCGTGTTCCACCACGTTAGCGCGCCGTCAGATAGCGTGCAAGATGCAAACTTGGTCTTGTTGTCCTCCAAACAGTTGCTAACTCGGAATACTGATTCAAGTTTCTCGAACCATCTGGTGAGACCAACTGGTCCCTTGGTGCCGCTGAAGTTATGCGGTTTGCAGCTCTGGAATTCCTTGTATGTACACCCATTTCGAATGGGTGGAATAACTGGTGGTGGTGGCGGTGGAGCTTGGAGATTTCTTTCTGCTAGGGCTGCAGCGACCCGTTCGTTGATCATGTCCTCAATCTGGGCGGCGGTAGGTGTGGATCTTCCGTTAGCCATGATATTCTAAACAAAAATTTTGACCCAAGTCAAAATCCAGCATTCAGTATAGTAATAATATAGTATATAGCAACCAACATGAAAACAGCACAACACATGTTGATTAAGTAACGCAACTAGATATAAGTACCACAAATCACCACATAGTAATGTAAATAGGACACTTGTGCAAAAAAAAAAAGTAAACAACGCAAATTTCCATTAATAATAATAAGTTTCATACATCGCATAGGTTCGTACAATACATATGAAATACATGAAATTACAACTAGATTACATCATGAAATCTAAATACAAAGTCCTACGGTGAAGGCGGGTGAACTGCTCCTCGAGCTAACTGCTCCTCGAGCTCAGTGACTCGAGCTCGGAGGATCTCAACCTCCCTCATCAGTTCCTCGTTAGAGGGAGCTGGTGGGGTAGGCGATGCAGGTGGGGCGAGTGGTGCGGGTGGTGCCGGTGGTGCTGATGTAGATGGTCCGGCTCCAGATGTAGACGGTACGTCCCTAGATGTAAGTGGTCCGTATCTAAATCTAGGTGGTACGGTGCATTTAGCCTTACGTATCTGTGGGTCGGCAGGGTATGGCACAACTCGTTTATGAGCAGTAACCCTACGACGATGGCCAAATGCGTCAGTAAAAGCACGACCTCCATTCACCCCTGGAATGACGGTGCTGTCAAAACGGTACCGCTTCTTCGGCGGGGTGGAGGGTGCCGAAATAGGTCTATTAGCAGGATCCTCGTCATCGCTGGAGTCGTCTGTTAATGAAGAATCGGCGGATGATGAGTCATCCGAATCATGTGGTGGTGACACTGGTGGCTGAGCTGGTAATCTGAAGCGTCCGAAGGCGGCCAACATCTGTCTGTGTCTGCCTGGCGGAATCACCACTAAACGTCCGTCGGGAGTGCATCGGCAAGGATTGCGCATGTGGTTACGAAACGGCCCTTCGCCGAACTCCGCGGGGATCTCAATACCACCAATGCAGGGCTGTGACCTCGAGGGTCCGGGAGCAGACACTGGGGCAGGTGCACTAGTACCAGCTCCGGAAGTAGAAGCGCCGGGATCACTAGTGTGTGTCGGGGCCGGTGTATCGGCAGTAGCAGCAACAGGTGTAGCAGTAGGTAGGGCGACGGGGTCTGAGTCTGTACTGCCCGAAATGCCAGTAGGTGGAACATCCGACATCTGAACAAGGAAAAATAAATTTTCCATGTCAGTATGTCATAAAGCAAGCAATTAATAGGCCAACAGTTTAAATCATGTATAACAGTAACTAGCATGGCAATAACAGCAATTCGTATGAAAGTAGCATGCAATCAAAAGCAAGTAGCATCATGCATTAGTGATATCATGTTGTAGCATACGGCATATCGCAGAAAAAGTAAGCATTAGCATGTAGTAAGCTCAGCGGAAACAAGTAAACTAGCAAGTTGTAGATTAGTCCTATTAGTGAATCCTACTCGGGTCGGTCTTAGACTCACTAATGCAACCTAATTCCCTACAACCAATGCTCTGATACCAAATGTGACGCCCCGTACTAAATCATCATGTACGGACCATCAACAACAGGATCATTACAAGGTTAAGTACTATATGCGATTTCAAAAGAGTTTGCATTCATTAATAAAAGTGACGTCATAACAAACGTCAAATGTTTTACAATCCGAAAACATGCTTCGCTAAGTAGAAGCAATAAATAAGTGTATGTGACCCCAAAGGTCGTTACATAACATAGTTTCAAAAGAAAATAAGTTTGAATGCAAGATAAGTAGTCATGCGATACCAACTCTAAGCAGCGGGTTCTACATCACGACTAGTACACAGCCGAAGCAACCTCAAGCACCTGAGAAATACATGCTTAAAAAATGTCAACACAAAGGTTGGTGAGCTATAGTTTAAGTATAACAGTAATGTAAGTAGGCCACGAGATTTCAGTGCTACAATGAGCGTTTCAAAGTATGTAAAAGTATATGCTTAACCGTGGGCACTTGGTAACTAACTTAACTTTTAAAATACCCCCTGAAAGTACACTTGGCGAGTGCGTATGTTTACGAAGTATTAAACACTCGTTGACTGCTAGCGCGACTATCCCGAGTGGGGATGTCAAACCCTATGGATCCATATCTAAGATTCGCGTTCACGGTTCAAAAACCAATGATTAAACGTTACCGAGCTAAAGGGAATGTTTCTGCCGTTATATAACCCACACATATATAAGTTTAAGTACTCGTGCCTAGTATGTAAAACATAAAATCTGCATGTATTCTCAGTTCCCAAAATAAGTTAAAGTAAAAAGGGAATGCTATAACTCACAATGATAATGTAGTCGTAAAGTCGGTTCGGAAAAGGTGTGCAAGTAATCGGTCCGAAGGTCCTCAACCTAAGGCAAATAGTACTAAGTCAGTAAATCGACTTAATAGGTTTAAAAGTATGTAAATAAGGTCTTAAGGGTCATCATCATTCATCATTAAACAAAAGGCGTAAAGTAGGTTTCGTTTATGAAAGTAGTTTAAAACAAAGTCTGACTTCAGTCAGTCACCACGGCCTCTACCCTTACTGAATTAAGGTGAGACCAGTGGCCATGGCTCCGTATATGAGTCTTTTAAGTGTGGTAAAATTTACAGAAGCAAACTCATCTTGGTTTGACCGTGGCGACGGTCTAAGTGCGAGTTGGTTAGAAATTTCTGCACAACGTTAAAGGACATAGTAACGATCGGAGGGCTATAAATCCTAAACCGTAACTCGGATTAAGACGAGTCCTATATGAAAAGTTATCTACTCGAAAATATCTATCTAAAAATCATGGTTAGAACAGCCCAGGTCTGCTGGTCTGTTACAGAAACAGCAGGTCAGTAGGTTTTGGACAGAAACAGTAAGTTTAAGTGAGTTCCGGTGGTCTTGGTGCTTGATGTTCATCATGGTTCTCATCCTTGATGCATATAGCTTCAAGTGTACAACTCATTGATGTATCTACATCCTCTTAACCAAGTCTTGACCATCATAACCCTAGTACAAGTCTAAGACATGAAGCACAAGTCACTTAAGAGTTGCATGTAGTTTGATGAACCAAAGTTACATCAAAGTCTTAGGTTTGACACTTATATGAACTATAAAAGAAATATTGAACTATAAACTTGAAAGTTAACTAACTAATCAAGATCATAAGTAGTAGAACATAGTTCTTAGTTTGATCTTGAAGATCCAAGACTCAAAGTCTAGATCCAAAGTTATATTTAAAGAATACTTATTTGTGTGTTCTTGAACTTTCAAAGTTAACTTAATTTGTTCAAGAGATATGAGATCAAGACTAACTTGTAGTACTTGACCATATAAACTAACTACATGAAATTAAAGTACATAAAATGAAGAAGTAAACTTAAATAAACAAGAAAAGGTTCATGGTTGTTCATACTTTAAAGATTCAAACCAAAGTTTGATCTTTAGAAAGTAAACTTTAAAGATTACTTCATGAGCTTCAAGTATGTCTTTAATCAACACATGGAACTTGTAACTTTTGAAACAATTGAAGTAGAATCATAAACTAGTGAGTTTATGTTCTTGTGTTCTTGAAAATACAAGATAATAGAAGAATTAAACTAAGAAGTTTGATCCTTGTAAGTATGTAAGTAAAGAAAGATAATAACTAGTAAGTAAGTAACAATAATAAAGTAACAACTACAACTAACAAAAGATTGTAACAATCAAAGAATCATGATGATTATGAGAGTCCTTGGTGGCGGTTTTAGAAAGAAAGAAAAGGAAGAACAAGTTAAAGTTACTTACAAAAGGATAAGAGAAATGAGAGAAAAGTTTGGAAGTAAAATGAGAAGTATGTGTGTGTGCGTTTGAATGAGAGAAACTAGTGAATGTAAGTAATGAAAATTGAAAACCAAAAACCCCTTGTAAGAGTGCTAGGCCGACGGTTCAAGTGGGGGAAGGGAAGAGGAGATTACACACTAGTCACTTACATGTAAAGCTCATAAAAGGTGGTTAATGGATGGCCATGCATGGGGATAAGTTGCTAACTAGATTCTTAAAGGCTTAAACAAACTAGTTCCATCTTAACATGATACTTACAAGTTGTAAACATGGGCTAGTTAATCCATTAACATAAGTAGGGTGGGCTTACTCAAGTCCATTAACACTAACAAGGCCCAAGTTCAAGTATTTAACAAATAAACCCAATTAAAGCCCAAGTAATTAACTAATAACCTTAGTTAATTAAAATGATTAACAAAACTAATCATGAATGCAAATAATATCTAAAAAAATTATTCGTGAAAGTTTCGGGTGTCACAAAGACGTTTCGGGCAATTAAAGTCAAGTACGTATAGTCATGGCAACATGTAAATGTAATAACATACATTCGTTTAATCACACGTATTAATAATAGTAATTATTAATAAATAAACGTTGGAAAATCCAGGGTCGTTACAAACGGGATTACATAATTAAATCTAATACAATAGCCCTATGGTGATGGTGGGTAAAGGATGTCCATTATGTGGGACACCTGGTCCTCGAGCTCAGTTACCCGAGCATAGAGGATATGCACTTTCCTCGTCAGTTCCTCTACGACGGGGGATGCTGGTGGGGCAGGCGGTGCAGATGGTACAGGTTGAGCTGGTGGTGCAGATGATGCTGGTGGAGCTGGTTGTGCAGACGGTCCAGCACAAGAAGTAGACGGTGCATAATGGGAAGCCTTATGCACGAAGGGATCGGCAGGGTAAGGCACAACCCGCTTACGGGCGGTAACCCTAACCAACTGTTCGCGTGCGTCCACGAACGGTCTACCTCCGTTAACCCCTAGAATAACAGTACCATCGAAATGATACCGCTTCTTCGGCGGGGTAGAGGGCGGATGTACGGGCGCCTCCTGATGGTCCTGGTCGGAATCCTCGTCGGAATCCTCCTCGCTGGAGTCATCGGATGATGAGTCGTCTGAATCATCTGAGGGTGGATCTGCTCGACCTGTGGTCATCAGTCAATATTTGCTAGGTGGGATTGACACGACACGTCCATCAACAAGGCGTCTGATCCAATGTCCTCGCTCATTAAGGAAAGAACCGTCCTCATTTCCCCAAGGAATCACAGCACCACCGGAATGGTGCTATGGCTCCGGGAGTCCTGGGTTAGTTGGAGCTGGAATCTCCTCTGGGACCTCGTCTCCGTCGAAGATGATCATCAGGTCAGGTGCGTGGCTACTGTTCCCAGAGGATAAATCGCCAGAGTCACTGGAGGGTAGCGATGACGGGATCTGTGAGTCGGCAGCAGTAGCAGGCGAGGCGGCAGATGAATCTGAGTCACTCTCCAAGTCAATGATGATGGGTGGGATATCCGACATCTAAACAAGAAAAAAATTACTTTTTCCATGTCAGTAAGTCATATAGCAAGCACGTATTAGGCAAAGTAACTACAACAGTCTAGATCATCTATAGCAGTAAGTAGCATGGCAATAATGACAAGTATCATGCAATCGAAAGCAGATAGTAGCATGCAGTAGTGAAAACAAGTAGCAGTATACGGCATATAGTAGTAAAAGTAAGCAGCAGCATGCAGCAAGTTTCGCAGAAACAAGTAAACTAGCAAGCTGTAGATTAGTCCTATTAGTGAATCCTACTCGGTCCGGTCTAGACTCACTGTAAACATGCATGTTTATCTACTCGAGTAAACTGTAAACATGCATGTTTTCAAGTCCTTTTAGGTGGTTCAGCGGTTGGTGGCCTGCCTCCTTTAGGGGAGGTCAGGAGTTCGACCCCCGTTGGCTACATATGAAGTATTCACCCATGGCACCTTTCCAATATCGTTTGGAGGGGGTGGGGTGGGTAAAGGAGAGGGGGTTTTACTTGGCCGTGCCCTTGGATCGGTTTCAAGGTTTTCTCTAGGACAGCGATGGGGGCGGGGTTATTATCTGTGACGCCCCGTACAAAATTAACGTGTACGGATCATCAACAACAATATCATTACAAGGTCAAACACTATAGGCTATTTTAAAATAAGTTTGCATTCATAAGAAAGAGTGACGTCATAACCAACATCAAAAGTTTTACAAACGATAATAGGCTTCTACGAATAGAAGCAATTATCATAAGTACGAGACCCGAAGGTCATTACAAATTCATTGTTTCAAAAGTAACATAGTTTGTTAATGCAAGGAAAACGTTTCATGCAGAGACATCTCTAACAAAAGCAGCGGGAGTCTACACAGCAAGACAACTACAGCGAAAGCATCAAACCTCTAAGCACCTGAGAAAACATGCCTAAAAATGTCAACACGAATGTTGGTGAGCTATAGTTTAAATGTAACAGTAATGTAAGGTAGGTCACGAGATTTCAGTATTTCAAAACAGTATGAAAAGTATATGTTCAACCGTGGGCACTTGGTAACTAACTTAACGTAATATCACCCCCTAAAAGTACACTTGGCGAGTGCATAAGTTTATGAAGTATTAAACACCCGTTAAATGCTAGAGCTACTAGCCCGAGTGGGGATGTCAAACCCTATGGATCCATATCTAAGATTCGCGTTCACCGGTTCAAAAACCAGTGACTAAACGTTACCGAGCTAAGGGGAAAGTTTATGCCATTGTATAACCCACACATATATAAAGTTTAAGTACTCGTGCCTAGTATGTAAAATGTAAAAAGCGCATGTATTCTCAGTTCCCAAAATAGTTAAAGTAAAAAGGGATGCTATAACTCACAGTGAAAAGTAGTAAAGTCGGTACGAGATAAGTAAGCAAGTAGTTGGTCCGAAAGGTCCTCAACCTAAATCAAAAGTTACTAAGTCAGTAAATCATTCCCAAAGGTTTAAAAGTATGTAAATTAGGTCTTAAGTATCATCATCATTCAACAACATAAGTAAAAAGTAAAGTAAGTTTTCAATCAAGAATAGAGATCGAAACAAAGGCTGATTTCGTTCAGCTGCTAAGACCTCTATACAAATCGAAAAGACGCGTAGTCAGTGGCTATGGCTCCGTATGTGAGTCCGCCAACAACTGACCAATTTTCAGAACCAAACTCGTCTTCGTATGACCGTGCCGATGGTTTAAGTGCGAGTAGGTCAGAAATTTCAGCACAACGTTACAAAGGTGTAGTGACTTTCGGAAGGCTATAAATCCTAAACCGTAAATCGAATTAAGACGAGTCCTAAACGAAAAGTCATCTACTCGAACCGAACAATCTGGAAATCAACTTTTCCAGTAGCCCAGGTGAGTGATCAGACCTCGAAAACAGTAAGTAAAATGCTCTGGTGGGTTCTTGGTGCTTGATGTTCATCACGGTTCTCATCCTTGATGCTTATAGCTTCAAGTGTACAACTCGTTGATGTGTTTGCATCATCTTTACCAAGTTTTGACCATCATGACACTAGTGTATGTCTAAGATAAATAGTACAACTCATTTAAGGGTTGTAAGAAGTTTGATGAGCCAAAGTTACATCAAGATCTTAGATCCGACACATACATGAGTTCTAATAGTAATATTAAGCTATAAACTTGAATGTAAACAAAATAAACAATATCTTAAGTTGTAGAACTTAGATCTTAGTTAGATCTTGAAGATCCTAGACTAGAAAGTCTAGATCTAGTATTCTTAAGTTAAACCCTAAGTTATGGAACTTGGATCTTTACTTTAATAAAACCATAAGTTATGGAACTTAGATTTTTATTTTGTAATATGTATATAAGCTTATAAGCTTTTGTTTTAGACAAAATTGGAAGACCATAAGCTATAGAAACTTAGATCCAACATAAATGTATGTAGTTATAACTAGAAAGTTAAACTTCTATGTTCTTGAACTTACAAAATTTAAACTTTAGTTTCAAGAAAAATGAGATCAAGTTTAACTAGTAATACTTGACCAATATTATACAATCATGAATTTAAAACAAAAAAAAATAAAGTAATCAACTAAAGTTACAAGTAACAAGTTCATGTTTGTTTCATACTTAAGAAGATTCAAGCCAAAACTTGGATCTTAAGAAAATAAACCTTAAGTTTACAAAATATGAACACAAGTAAGATCTTAAAGCTTATGAACTTTAGATCTTTATAATATTTCAAGTGTAGAACCATAAGCGAACAAGCTTAGATCCTTGTTCTTGACTTCTCATCAAACAAAGGATGGAAGAAGCAAGATTCATGAAGATACAAACTAGGAAGCTTGATCTTTAACAACAAATAACAAACAAGAAGAATGATGATGCTTAGTGGCGGTTTTCAAAGGAATAAAAGAAGAAAGAAAAAGATATATTACTTACAATTTAGAGAGAAAGTTTGGAGAAAAGAAAGTAGTGTAAGAATGGAGTGTATGAAATGAAGTAATACTAGTATATAAGTAACAAAAAAAATAAAATGAACTCCCTCCCCACCCAATTAGGTCGACGGTTTTGGGAGGCTCAAAGGGGTAGTCAACTTTCACCTTTCAAGTGTGGGAGGATGGTATATGCTAGGAAGAGTATAAAACCAAATACATGGGAAAGGTGGTCATGCATGCTTGCAACATCTTTGTCTCCTCACTAAATTAATTAATCCTTGTTTATCCTTAATAAATCACAAGCATAATGATGGGCTCACTAACTAGTCCATTAAGTAATGTATGGTGGGCCTTGATAGTCCAAGTCCAATAATAAAGGCCCATGTATAAGTATGTAACCAATTAGTAACAAGCCCAAGTAATTAACTACTTACATTAGTTAATTAGAAATAATTAATAACAATTAATTATGAACGTAAATAATATTCGAAATATTATTCATGAAAAGCACGTGTCGAAAAGACGAGTCGGGACATGGAAAGTCAAATACGGTAACAAGTAAAATGTATAAGAATACATTTAGTACAACGCAAGTATTAATAATAAATATTAATAATCTAGTTGGAAAATTCAGGGTCGTTACATTATCGCTGTATCGGCATAGTCGAAACGAGAGATGATCGCAACGGGTGGTTTAGTCCCCCTCAGGTGATCCCAATCGCTGTAAAAAAACATCATAGATTCCTAGTTAAGAAATCAGTGTGGCATGTGAGTTTGGTAACTCAGTGTGGCATGTGAGTTTGGTCAAATATGTCAAATAAGTCAATCTATTTAAATATTTCATATAATTAATTTGTTTGTAGTCACAAATATTATGTTGATAAAGATTCCAAAATGATCATATTACACATGCCATCTATTCAAATTAAATACTCCTATCAAATAGTCATCCAAAGCAATATCAAACCAAGTTTAACGACCCAACCCGTTATCCGACCAAAAACACGCCTAAAAAAAAAAATTTGTAACACAGTTCATCTGGACGGCGTCCAGTTATCTGGACGGCGTCCAGTTGTGAAGACCAGGACGGCGTCCAAGTCTTTTGGACGGCGTCCAAATGTACTAAAAATTCCTGATCAATTTGTCAAAGTTACGCGGGCGAAAAACCCGCTTCCCGACACTTTTAAACCAAAACACTTTCATAATATGTTATAATAATTAAAACTAAGAGTTTTCCACAATAAAACCGAGTTTTACAACACCGGACCCACATCGGCCATTTTACGACTTTCGTACAAAATTACGAGTTTTCGACCATATAAGTTTAACACAAAAACGAAGACCGAGCATGGTGATTGGGGATACGCTACCCAATCCTAATCAAATCCAAAAGCACGTCTTCTAAGCAACTACGCAAGTCCACTAGTCCCCACGCTTACCCGAGCCACCACATCCATGCAAATCTATAAAAAGGTAAACAACGAGAGGGTAAGCTAATGCTTAGTGAGTGAGAATATACTATATACATATATATGCATAAAATGGACACGCCACATAAGTAATCAAATAACGCATACCGGAGCATCCAGGCATAAAGGCAAGCTAAGCTAAGCATACCGTACGATCACTAAGCATCAAGCTAATAATACCAACAATAAGATACAACAATGTACAATATACAAACATCCAAGGTTAACCCCTTAACCCAATACAGGAACCGACTACCAATTACCAACATGAAGATTGGCCGAACTACACGAGCCTTAGTAAATCCGTGTCCACACGAGATTACTATCTTCAATATCACAACAACATCGAGGTTGGCCGAACTACACGAGCCTTAGTGAATCTGCAACCACACGAGATCACTACCTCAATAAGATGACTGAACTACACGAGTCATCTTGAATCCGAACTACACGAGACTCACTTTCTCAATAAGATGACCGAAACTACACGCGTCATCGTGAATCCGCATCCACACGAGATCCATTTCTCCAATCACAACTCTATACCAACCCTTCACCATTGGGGTTGTATAATCCACATCACAAGCATATGTGATATCGTACACACAAAGTGGGCACCTCGCCAAAGGTGGTCAACCAAAACGCACAACCGTGCCAATTGGACCTATTACACAAGTCCATCAAATTCACCTATATGTGAAGTGAGCTCTATAACCGAGAACCACTTCACCCGACCCGCACCCATCCTACACATACATATGTACATATGATATTAACACTCACCTTGTTGCCTTGATGAATGCTACCGAATAATCTGCAACTCGCCGATGGAATGTACCTATTCCATTATCACAAATACAACAACACAATTAGGGTGGATTTATAAACCAACCCAATTGACACTTAGTGCAATTTCGACCCAATTGAACTTCCAAGCACAAACCGCGCCCAAACTAACCAATAATCACTAACACAAGTGAAAATGGTCCTAACACACCAATTAAACCCGAACACAAGTGTTAAACTCGTGTCATACCCGATTTGACACCAAAACCCTAATTTTGACCCATTTCAAAATTAGTTAACCAAACACACCCAAAAGTGTTCCAACACTTCCATAATCACTAAACCTAGTGATTAAACTCAAGATCAAAGCCTAATCAAGGCCAAATCGTCAACCAACCTAAAACCCGCCAAGTGACAAGAATAACTAGTCACCATAAACCCATTTCATCATTTAAAAGGGTTTCACAACAAATCAAGCTCAAACCCTAACTTGAATATCAAATCTAACAAATAAAATTTGGAGTTTGAACTTACCAATACTACCACAACGTAACCGTGAACGAGATGAACAACTTTAAAACCCGAGCTTTGGTGAGAATCCGACTCCTTCTTCTCCAAATCAAGCTCTCTCTCACTAAAAGTGAGTTTCTCTTACTAGGGTTTGAAGAGAGTGTTTGTGTGGGTGAAATGTGATCCACAATGATCAATGGATCAGCTTTGAAGGCTCCAAACTGACACCCAAGTGAATTTACCAAAATACCCCTTTTTAAAACTAAATAAAACAGCTGGCCCGTCAGACACTTTGGACGGCGTCCCAAATCTGGACGGCGTCCCACTCTTCACTGCTAGACGGCGTCCCTCAAATCTGGACGGCGTCCCAATCAACTGAAAGAGGCTGAAACAGAAACTGGGTCTTACAACTCTCCCCCACTTAAACATGATCGTGTCCTAGCGATATGTGCCATTTAACCGAACGGAACACACTAAACGGTCCTCAATCATACGTTCCAATCTGACCTTCCTAGGCAACTCTTCTCTATAAATCACCCTAACAACTGAATCGTCATCCGCGATTTATCAAATTCGCAAATCTGAGCACTAAAACTTGCTCAATCCCTTGCATCGGGAAACACTCAACCAATCTCTTACCGAGATATCAATCCCTTAGTGTACCCTTACCAAGTACAACGCTAAAAGCAACTGAGTCTCAACCTAAGGTCAACAACCCGAAACGATGAAGACCGAATAAACGATTCCTTACGGATTACCCTTACCTCTTAACATCCCCTGTAGTGCGCAATACGACCAATACGCAACTATCATAACATCATAAGCAATGGCTAAGACCGATAGCGTCCAAACGACTATGGCAACGCTAATCCCAAGGTGTACAAAATCGACTATTGTCACACCCGTAACATCATGTGAGCGAAACACGGCTATCGCATCACTAATCACCCAACATGGTCCTCACGACCCCACCATTGGTGTATAAAATAACCAATAGATCACACAATATGAAGGCTGGCCGAAAACTACATGCGCCTTAGTGAATCCGTAACCACACGCGACTCACTACCTTCACCGCACAACAATCGGGATTGGCCGAACTACACGTGCCCTAGTGAATCCAAACTACACGAGAATCACTATCCCAAAAGAATGATCGCATCTACACGTGTCATTGTGAATCCGAACTACACAAGACTCACTTCCTCAATATAATGACCGCATCCACACGAGTCATTGTGAATCCGAACTACACGAGACTCACTTCCTCAATATAATGACCGCATCCACACGAGTCATTGTGAATCCGAACTACACGAGACTCACTTCCTCAATATAATGACCGCATCCACACGAGTCATTGTGAATCCGAACTACACGAGACTCACTTCCACAATAAGATGACTGAACTACACGCGTCACCGTGAATCCGCATCCACACATGATCCACCTCCCAAATCTCAACACAGGAATGGTACTCCCATTCCCCATCGGTACTCGCATTTCCCGATAACGTTATACGATACTGATATAACACTACTCCCATGATGAAGTTAGCGGACCACGTCAACGGTCATAACTCACCAATCACACGCTCTTTTGGCCCCATACAACGAGTAGCGTAACATCTCGTTTTAGAAATGTTTTGACACAAAAGCTTGTACAGAAATCATGCCTAAACCATAAGTAAATGTTTTCTAACATCAATTGGTGTTTACAACACCTCAAAATCCAGGTTTTGGTCCAAAACTCATATTTGTATAAAACTTTAACAAATTCATTTATAAACACATGTTTTGACATCGAATTTGGGAACCAAATACCTTATGTTGTTACTGAAATCACCAAACACAATTTCAAGATTTCAAACGAGATTAAGATCGTGAGATTGAAGATTAAGCTTTAAGATGTTAAGTGTTGGTGTACGTATGTTTGTTTGGAAGAGTTTTAAAAAATGGAAATAGAAGAAAGAAGCAGAAGTAACACACGAATATTTACCAGTTATCTAAAAATCTTTACACATCATTAATAGGTCCTAACCAGGACTAATTTAAATTAAGAAATATGTTCTGTATCCCCAATATAAGTTAATATAAGCCAAGGGTAACATGGTCAATTATCACTAGGCCCAGTTTGAGGTTGTTACAACTGTACCCCCATAAGGAGATTTCGTCCTCAAAATATGGTTAAGGTTAAACAGGAAATGTTAACGAGTTCTCATTAATTCTTCTATTTCCCAAGTTAGGTTGGCACCCACGCTATGTTTCCATTTACTCGATACTATTAGTAATTGCTTGTTGTGTAAGTTATTAATCTTCATGTTCACAAGTCTAACAGGTTCTTCCACTAATTTCTTACTCATATCAACTTTCAAACCTTGCAGTGGTAGGATTGACTTTTCGTCATCTACTTTGCACTTACGGGGATAACAAATGATAAATGTATTGTGAATACTAGCCAACTCCGTGGGAAGATCTAAAATCACTGTTTGATCATTCAATACTTGTTGAATATTAAAAGGCCCAATGTACCTTGGTACTAACTTGCCTCTTTACCTAAACGAATAAAACCCTTCCAAGGCAATACTTTCAAGTACACATGTTCACCTACCGCAAAGGTAACCGATCGTCAACGCGGATTTGCGTAAATTTTTAGTGTATCTCTTGTAGCTTCCAATGTTTCACGTGCAATAGCCACTTTCTCTGCAGTCTGTTGTACTATTTCGGGACCTGAAAATTGTTTCTCTCCGGCCTCTAGCCAACAATTCAGATTTCTACACCGGCGACCATACAAAATTTTATACGGGGGCATGCCTATATTGGAATGATACGATTTGTTGTAGGCGAATACAATCAGAGGTAGATGAGAATCCTACAATCCTCAATACACTAACATGCAGGATCTTAACATATCCTCTAAAGGCTGACTAATATGCTCGCTTTGACCGTCTAAGGATGATATGTTGTGCTGAGATTAACACGACTACTCAATTTATGTTGTAGAATTTGTCAAAATTTGGGCACAAATCTTGAATCATTTTCTGATACTATCAATAACGGTATCCCATGTCGAACTACAATCTCATCACATACAGCTGAGCTAATTTACTAAGTGAAGATGTCTCACTTGCAGCCAGAAAATGCGCACTCTTACTTAATCTATCAACTATCACCCAGGTCATGTCGTGTCCCTTATAGGTTCGAGGTAACTTTGTTTTAGAATCCATCGTTATGTGCTCCCACTTCCATTGAGGAATCTCACGTTGACGTAATAATCCTTAGGGTTTCTGGTGTTCTGGTTTTACATGGGCACATATATGACACTTTTCCACGAATTGCGCAATGTCTTTCTTTATGGTTGGCCACCAATATAGAACTTTCAAGTCATGATACTTCTTTGCGCTTCTAGGATGAATTAATAATCTCGAATATTTGTGCTTCAGTCAAGATTAACTCCCTCAACCTCCAAGCAACGAAACCCATATTCTATTATTGAAAGTCTTTACTCTAAGAGAATCGTTAAATAATTCCTCTTTTCGTTTCATTAGTATTTCAGCTTTCAGATGTTGCTTCCAATTGAGTTATTCTTAATTGCTCAATCAGATCTGACACTATCTCAATTTTCATGAACACCATATTGTCAGTGGATTTCTTGCTACTTAAAGAATCAACAACCACATTTTCTTTACGTGGATGATAACAAATCTCACACTAATAATATTTGATTAGTTCTTTCCATCGTCTCTGGCGCATGTTCAATTTCTTCTAAGAGAATATATGCTAAAGACTCTTATGGTCAGTACAAACCACACAGTGAGTACCATAAAGATAATGTCTCAATAATTTTAACGCAGCTACAACCGCAACCAGTCTAAATCATGGGTTGGATAATTTCTCTCGTATGTTTTTAATTGTCTTGAGGCATAAGCGATAACCTTATATCTTTGCATTAACACACAACCTAAACCCGCTAATGATGCGTCACAGTACACAACAAATTCTTCTGAACCCTCGGGTAAGGCTAATATCGGGGCATGACTTGATAACTGCTTCAATGTTTAAAAGACATTCTCTTATTCGGCGCTCCATCGAAAAGTTACAGCTTTTCTAGTCAACTTGGTCAACGGACCTGCAATCTTTGAGAAGTCTTTGATAAATTTACAGTAATATTCAGCTAAACTAAGAAAACTCTTGATCTCGGTCAGAGTCTTGGTCAACGGACCTACAATCTTTGAGAAGTATTTGATAAATGTACAGTATTATTCGACTAAACTCAGAAAACTCTTGATCTCGGTCAGAGTCTTCAGTGAATTCCAATTCATTACCGCTTCTATTTAAAATGGATCAACTTTGATACGTTTTTTACAAATAATGTGACCCAGAAATTGAACTTCTCTTGACCAAACTCACACTTGGAAAACTTCACGTATGAATTTTCATGTTTCAGAAGTTCAAACACTTTCTGCAGATGCGTAGCATGCTCTGAATCTGTTTTCAAATAAATTAAAATATTGTCGATAAACACTATCTTGAATTTATCGATAAATTGTTGGCACACTCCATTCATCAGATCCATTAAAATTCTGGTGCATTCGTTAACCCAAGCGGCATAACCAAAAACTCATAATGACTGTATCTCGTATAAAAAGTTGTCTTTGGAATATCGTTCTCAGATACATGAACTTGATGATAACCTGATCATAAGTCAATCTTGGAGAAGTAAGATGCTCCTTGTAGAAGATCGAGCAGAGAATCAATTATCGGTAATAGGTACTTGTTCTTCATTGTTTCCTTATTTAATTCATGGTAATCAATGCACATGTGAAATCTTCCATCTTTCTTCTTCACAAATAACACTAGAGTATCCCAAGGTGAAGAATTTGGTCATATGAACCCACGGTCTAACAACTCCTGTATTTGTGACATCATTTCATGAATTTCAGACAGAGCTAATTGGTACGGGGCTTTATCAACTGGCGTAGATCCCGACAATAATTTAATCTTATATACTACATCCCTAACTGGAGGCAAACCTGACAATTCATCTAGGAATACTTATGGGAAGTCGGATACTCTGGGATATCAGATGTAATCTTTTTCTCTTTCTTTGCATCGATTACACAATCGAGAAATGAATCATATCCCTTCGCCAACGATTTCTTAGCCTTTATCAATGAATCAAGGGACAGCCGAACCCATCCCTGAAAGGACCCGTTCATATACATTATAAACGATTCACAATAGTTGATTACATCGTGAGGTACTTGACCTCTATATGATACATTTTACAAACGTTGCATTCGTTTTTAAAAGACAAACTTTCATTTCATCGAAAGTTGACGACATGCATACCATTTCGTAATATATCCAACTATAATTGACTTAATAATAATCTTGATGAACTCAATGACTCGAATGCAACGTCTTTTGAAATATGCCATGAATGACTCCAAGTAATATCTTTAAAATGAGCAAATGTACAGCGGAAGATTTCCTTAATACCTGAGAATAAACATGCTTTAAAGTGTCAACCAAAAGGTTGGTGAGTTCATTAGTTTATCATAAATATTCATTTCCATCATTTTAATAGACCACAAGATTTCATTTCTCATAAATACACATCTCGTATCAGGCATTTCGCAAACTGCATAGAGATAAAAATCATTCATATGGGTTGAACACCTGGTAACCGACCTTAATAAGATGCATATAGAATATCCCCCAATATACAGCGCGCAGCTAATATACTAAATAATACCTCGAAGTACTCAAGCATCCATACCCTGGATGGGGCTCGTTGGGCCCGATAGATCTACTTTTAGGATTCGCGTCAATTAGGGGCCATTTCCCTAATTCTTAGGTTACCAGACTTGAAGGGGCGATATTTGGTTTAATAATCCAACCATATAATGTAGTTTTCGATTACTTGTGTCTATTTTGTAAAACATTTATAAAAGAAGTGCATGTATTCTCAGTCCCAAAAATATATATTGCAAAAGCATTTAAAAAGGGAGCAAATGAAACTCACAATACTGTATTTTGTACTAAAAATACATATGACGTCATTGAACAAGTGTAGGGTTGGCTTCGGATTCACGAACCTATATCTTTCATATATGTATTAAAACATATAATTTTATTCGAACAAATTTATGTATTATTATTAGTGATATAATTTTTGTATTATTATCTTTTATATATCAATGTATATATAACAATATTATTATAGTTAGGTTTTGTATTTAAATATATTTTTATATAATTATTTTTCGGTTGAAAAGTTAATAGTTATAATAATACCAGATTTAAGGATATTAATAATAATGATAGTAATAATAGTAATATAAATGATTAAAGTGATAATTCTTAATAGGGATAGTAACTTAAATAATACGATTATATGATAGTTTTAATAAAAATCTCAAGAATCATATTAATTATCCTAAATATAAAAGTTGTATTATTTTTACAATGAAAACATTAGTTTTGATTTTAATTTCAGACTTAATAATACCTAATACAAATATTTTGTATTAATAAATATAAATATGTTAATAATATTAATATTAATGATAATAATAAATTGCATTATGATAGTGATAATAATACTTATTGTTAATACTTAGTGACAATAATAATAATAATAATGATAATAATATTACTATATACATATAATCATATTCTAATGTTACTACAATAATAATCATATTGATAATAATGATAATAATAATCATAATAATAATAAATATAATGACAATAATAATACTTGTAATAATTAGTGATTTTACTTAGTAATAACAAAAGTGATAATAATATTAATTATAACACTAGTAATAATAATAATAACTAATGATAACAATATTAATAACAATAATCATATTGATAATGATAAATAATAATAATAATAATGATACTAAATAAAAGAATGAAAACTACCTTAGATTTTTCCCAAAAAAAATTGTCTCAGACGAGGCTCGAACCCGAGACCTCTCGCTCACTCGTCATTCCCTTTAACTAGCTGGGCTGTGCCCATTTTTCCGATTTAATTTACAATCCCATTTATTTAACCTATATAACTAATCTGATATATATTGCAATTCCTTAATTTATCTGATCGAACCAGAAATCCAATACTCCATCCAAAAATTAATTTGTATTTGAAATAAAGTTTGAAATCTTACAGCAACTAACCTATAATGTATATCGACTTAATTATAAAAAAAATTAAAAGGGACCTGCTGTAACAGTTTCTGAATACCACGACTACCATAATCTTGATTTTGATTTTTCGAACGTTTTGGACAATTTTTATAACATGAATTATGTTTCAAAACATCCCTAGAAACTTTCCAAATAATCAATTTGTGATGACCCAGAAATTTTCAACCAAATTTAAACTTAATCTTTATATGATTTTGATACGATAAGCAAAGTATGTAATGTTGAGTCTAGAAAATTTTGGAAAGTTGTTCATATATTCAATTGACCTTCAACTGCTCTCGACGATTCACGAACAATTAATTGTAAATAGTTATGTATCCATAAATAAATAAATATAAATAATTATATATAATGATATTTTTTTTCTATTTAGTTATTAATAAATAAATTTAGATATAATTAAAACTACTAGTAAAAAAAATATTTATATAGATATAAAGTAGTTTAAATATAGTTATTACATGATTGTAGTAACTGTCTGTGGTTTCGATTGATATTAAATAAATCAAACTACATGTGAACCTTTGTTTCAAAATTGTCTCCAACACACATCAACTTGTATTAACCGATACTGTTTTTTGTTTTGAACAAAACTTTATATAAATTTTGTTGACTAAAGCTACCATACATATACATGTAATTATGTTTGGGTCGATACTTCATTACATACATGCACACAACAGCCGTTCAATTTATATCAATTATGGAATCCAAAACTGTCGACAAAAGTTATGCAACTTGGGTGACTTATATTATGTAAATGTGTTTAAAATATATTATAATAAATATATGTATTAATAAGTAAATATATATTATGAAATTTCATACAAATACAAATATGTATTAATGTATATATATATATATATATATATATATATATATATATCCGTCCCTACCTCAACTTCTGCATTCTATTTCTATTCTTTTAACAACCCAACTTACCATTATCATATTATTTTTTTCGTTACTCGATAATTCCCCACATGGTTACTATTTTTGTTTTAGAATATCAACCTTACATATAAAGACATACAAATATGATCGAGCACTGTTTTCTCTTTTTGACTTCACCAAATCATTACAAAATATGATCGAGCACTATTTTCTCTTTTTTGACTTCACCAAATCATTCATGCAAGTGTATATACAATATACATATTCTTTATCTCTTATTACCTTCTATATTACTCCTTTCATTTTTTTTTGCTTTGCACAACACCCGGATCACAAAAACACCATCCACCGGTGCCACCATGTGCAACCATCACTTTTGCCATCACCACCGTCATCTCAAGTAACTTCTTCACTTCCACCACCACTCAAACCAGCTCATCATCATCGACCACACCAACACCACCATTAAATTACTCATACTGCTACAGCTCACCTGTTTATGTTTGCAGCCAACCACTGGCTACATCAACTCACCCTCACCTACACGAAACACACCTGCTGTGCTGTTGCAGTCTCGATCTCCTAGTTCTTTTATTCCTGTTTACACTTTCAAACTATCACCAAGCCAAACCACCTTGCTAAATCAATCTTTCTATTTTTGCAGCTCCCTACAGCTGCTACTACACCATCTGTTACTCCTGTTCTATGATTTCTGTCGAACAAAACAACTGCAGGTTGCAACTATTACTGCTGCTGTTACGCACCCATGAACCAACCCTAGAAACCACAATGACAGCCACTCTTCAATTTCCCTCTCTCTCTTTTCTATTCGTAACCAAAACAATCGCTTGTTATCTTATTCTTCTTCTTAGTTCATTTGATAACAAACACCCATCACCAATGAAATCGACTTTTTGCAATTGGACTTACTTGAGACACGCCTGTTTGAGACACACTTGATCGAAACCCAGCTGCAAATTATTTCAACTTAAGTATCTGTTTCTGTTTCATTGTCGAGACTAAAAGCTCACCCAAAACCACTGATTGTTTCTGTTTTATGACAATCAAACCGACAATCAAAATATCAAACAATAATCTAAAAACCTGCAAATACATATTACTGCTACTTCAGCTTTATATTTCTGTTCTGTCCTAGCTATGTGTCGAAACCACCATCATAGACAAAAACATCACATTAATTGTTGTTATAAGATGAGGATTAGGATTTGATGAAGGAGAGGATACCTATAATAATGAAGATAATGAAGATAAAACACGATTGTGTGAGCAAAAGTCTCTCTGATTCCTATTCCATTTCAAAACCATCACCGATCTTCGAATTATTCTTATTTGATGTTACTGTTTCTGTCGTAATTCCAAATACCACAATAAGCCACCGCTGCACTTCACCGGACTCTGTTGAGGAAGAAGAATGAGGGTCTGACTTCATACGAATGGATGAAAGATTTAATACAACCGAGTATGAAACATGTCTCAATCGATTGTGATTTATGTTCTTGATCGAGTGAATTTTATTTTGATTGAATGAGATTGTTGGAGCGTACCTCTGATGCTAAAAGTGCTCCCTGAAAACCCTCATCCCAATCGATGGGTTATTTTTGGGTAAAGATATTAACTTAGTTTTAATTTTATATTTTATCTCATTGATTTACTATAAGGAATGGATTAAATAAATTAAGGTTCTAAAATAAAACAGAATGTAAAGAGCAGCGGAATGGTTAGGGCTGTGTCAACTTAGCGAGAGGTCGCAGGTTCGAGCCCGGGGAGTAGTGTTTGTTTTTCTTTAAGCTTGCTACTGAAGGTAGCATTTTTATTATTTTGATTATTATTATTATTATTGTTATGTTATTATTATTATTATTATTATTATTATTATTATTATTATTATTATTAGTATTAGTTAACATTTATCATTATGTTTATAATTAGGAATATTGTTATTATAATAATTATTATTAAAATTTTAGGAATTATACTAATACTATTATCAATATCAAATATTATTATTATTTAGTATTATTGTTATTTTTATCATTACTATTAAATAATATTATTCTTAATATTATCAGTAGTATGACTATAAATATTACTAACACTACTATTATTAGTAAAATTACCATACTAAATATTACTATCATTATTATAATTATGATTAGTATTATTATTAATATTATAAAAATAATACAATTTTCATAAATATTAGTATTATTATCATTTTATAAATATTAGAACTATTATTAGTAACATAAGTACATTAGTAATAATATTATCCTCATTTTTATAATTACCAATATTAACTTAGTATAATTAAAATTACTGTTTTGATAAACAAATGATATATATAAATAAAAAGATATTTAGTGTATATAACATAATAAAAGTTATATTTACATTATATATAAGTATGTATTAATCATATTAACAAAATTTATATAAATAATCATATATAATAAATTAGGTGTTTTTATTATAATATTAATCAGACAAATATATATATATATATATATATATATATATATATATATATATATATATATATATATAATTTAAAAATATAATATATATACATTTGTTCGATATAAATTATGTGTGTTAATATACATACAAATGATATAGGTTCGTGAATCCGAGACCAACCCTGCATTGTTCAATATAGTCATATGTATTTTTACTACAAAATACAGTATGGTGAGTTTCATTTGCTCCCTTTTACTCTTTACATTTTTGGGACTGAGAATACATGTGCTGTTTTTATAACTGCTTTATTAAATGCTTTTGACATATATTGTGAACTGAGAATACATGAAATGCTTTTGTAAATGTTTGATGAGATAGACACAAGCAAAACATTCCTCGAATGAATTATTATGCAGACAGAAGTTCTGTGGATTATTATTGAATTATGTGGACATGATAATTGCCACCATTGAATTATGTGGACATGATAATTGCCACCATTGAATTATGTGGACATGATAATTGCCACCAGTTGATGTGAATGTTATATATCGAGAGAATGATTTTATACACAGGTTATGTGTATGTTATTTTTGTGCACAAGATAAGTGTACGGTTACTATGATTTATGAAAAATGGATTTCGTACACGAGAAATGTGTACTGTATTTAAAGGATATCGCATGTACATTACAGGTGGGTATAGGATTCGGGCCCATTTGTACTATGCAGCATTTAAATCTTGTGGTCTATCAAAATGATGAATTTTATTATTTTAAGATAAACCTATGAACTCACCAACCTTTTGGTTGACACTTTTAAGCATGTTTATTCTCAGGTATGAAAGAAACCTTCCGCTGTGCATTTGCTTATTTTAAAGACATTATTTGGAGTCGATCATCGCAATGAGACCAGATGTTGGTGACTTCGTCCAGATGGATTAGGACGGGGTACTACAGTTGGTATCAGAGCGGTGGTCGTAGCGAACCAGGTCTTGCATTAGTGTGTCTAACTAGTAGTCGTTAGGATGCATTGGTGAGTCTGGACTTCGACTGTGTCTGCATGTCAAAAGTTTCGCTTATCATTTCTAGTCGAAAATCATCTGCTTATCATTCTTAGTCTAGACACATCTTATTGCATTGACTGCATGAATAGTGTATAGACAAAATTCATATCTTAGCATATCTGCTAATTCATATCTTAGCGTATCTGCTAATTCATATCTTAGCGTATCTGTTATTGTTATCTTTGCCTGACAGCTTCCGTAGATTCCTCTGTAAATTACGAGATTTTAGTATTATATATGCATATGTAAATTATGTATTGGAGGATACTAATCTACATCCTATAATCTATTTCTTATCGAAAATCCTTCATATGATCATACGAGATGAATCCTTCAACTAGTTCGAGTCCCTTGAATTTCGATATGGAGTCCCACTCCAGCTCCGAAGGCAGCGTCACCAGAATGAATCAATCAATCATCCATCCTCAATTCACCTGATGGACTCGTAGTTGACTTAATCAATGGAGACGCGCAGAAGGCGATCCCTTCCACTAATCGAATTCACCCTTTGGCGAAGAACCTGAAACACTTACCGACGAACCTGTTCGAAACACCAATTTCTCTCACAGAGTATCTCACCACGACTATATCATAACTCGGATTCAAAACTTTATTCATCCGCTCGTTCCGACCGACAATCATCCCGGAATAATATAAGAAGTCAACGAACTTCGTACACTAGTTGTAGCCTTAGAAAAATATGGTGCAAAACATACAAGCTCCAGCAACATCACTTGCACCAACAGTACCATCAGTAACAGCAACCGTACCATCAATAAAACACGCCTCAACATCTCATTCTGTACATCGATTATAATCAACAATCTACGTATCGTTCTACATCAATTATCTTCGTTCTTCATGGCAGTTATGTAATCTCTAAAGTCTTAGAGATTATTTATTCTAGCTCAAACCGAAAAGCAAATGAGATTAATATCATATTAACTCATTAAATCCATGATTACATCTGAAGAGAATATGTATGTAAGTATATTTTCATAAAGATTGTAATTAAAAATTCTTTTGTACAAACAATTAATGGTGAAAATATTTTAACGGGTAGGTAATACCCGAGAAATATTTAGATTTCACATTAATAAGTTACACTGTACATTCTTTCAAATCTGATTCAACAGTCATTTACTATCCTATTTATATCCACTGATATACGTATCCGTTCACCACAGAATAACCATATTAATCCAATTTCATATTTGGATTTTGATTTATCAGAATCCAACAAGTAGCATAATGAAGAAAACATTTGACAAAATAAAATTTTTTAGAAACAAACAAATTAACTATGAGAAATTTTGTTAAGAATCCACGCTAATTGTTCCTAGCTAACTGATTACATTTTATTTATCGTAATTTAACATTCTCGCAATTTTATTTATCGTCATTTAATTTCTATTATTTACTTTACGCACTTTATTTATCGTCATTTAATTTCTGTTATTTATTTTACGCACTTTAAATATCGGGACACGTATACAAGGTTTTGACATATCATATCGACGCATTTATATATATTATTTGGAATAACCATTGACACTCTATATGCAGTAATGATCGAGTTCTCTATACAGGTTTGAGGTTGATTCTACAATAATATATATAATTTGAGTTGTGATCGAGTCTGAGACGTATACGAGTCACGATTCGTATTAATTAATTCGAATATTATATATTAACTATATATGAATTATTGGACTGTAACTGTGGACTAATAATATTGGACAATTAAAATAAATTAAAATATTGATTATAACATATGAAACTAAACATTTCTTCAAGTTTGCCACTTGATTTCATCTTAAACCTCATTTGTATCTTGATGATTACAATCTGCGTTTAAACCTTTCATAATTCTTGAAAATACCTCAATTGAGAGAATGAACCAACTGCATCTCATCTACGGAAGGAAAGATTGATGCATATAGTTATGCACCTGAAAACACTCGGAACCTGAGGAAACGTTTAACACGTATCTGTGCTAGATCCTTTGGCATTGTTATTACCGAAAATAATATTGCAATTCCTTTTCAAAATAGCCAGTTTTGTCACAGCTTCAGCAAGTCAACTTCGACTTTTCATCCGGATTGGTCTTATTATAACCTTGATATATAAGTTTGTCTTTCGTCATCGTTACTGGGGAACCGTTTATATTCCACCACATTAGCAGTAAACTTACCAGCAACCTCTTTACTTCTTGACTTAAATCTCTATGATAAATCATTATATTTATTCATTGAAACCCTATCATATACTCATCCGTATCTTGTAACAAGAACTGACATACCAATTACCGGGAATCAGCAATCAGTACTTTGAAAACTCACAGCATATTTACATCAACATTTATATGTATAACATTCATCTTTTAGAATTATGATCTTCCATTCTGAAATTTTGAAAAGCACTCAGTCTACAAATCAATACTCTGAATGTTGAAAAAGCTGAATGAAGCAGCAGAAACCGTAGACAACCGTAAACGACCTTAATCATCGAAAGTTTGATGATAAAGAATAGTATGTTGGAAAAGCTCAGAAAAGTTGGAACTGAAAAACGGATTGAGCTAACCACGAAGGAGACCAAGGACAAATACAAGAACCATACCCTATATTCAAAGAATCCAAGTAATTCTGGATCCATTGAAATCTTTAGAGAATATCTTGTTCCAAAATCATGTTAAAATCTTACGAAAATTCTTTCTTCATCAATCATCGAACTTAGAAATTCCAAAATATCATCATAAATATCTTCGATATTTCTGAAGATATTTTCATAAACATTCTCGTCCGAAATTATTCATCTCTTCGTGCTATCTATATTACATCATAAAGGAAACTACTTTAGTTTCTAAATTTCTTTAAAATTCGAGTTTGAATTATGAATGATTTTGAAGTAGTGTTGGAAATTGATGCATGAGTTAGTATAATATAATGACACTTGATCAACGTGATTGTATTATAGTAAGTCATGTTGAATTTCTAATGGGACATGATGATTCACAGATCATAACGACATCATGTACCATGTTACATAACTCTTTCATTCTGCTTAACTTTTGAACATATCAAGAAAGTATATTCTTGATAGTTCTATTCTCAGTGACTTCTGGTATTCTAACCAAATAGTATCGTGCTATTACAATTTCTCTCTCAGAACATTATTTATGTTCATTAAAAAAAAAAATTCATACCTACGAATTTTGGACCATTATTCGTTGGACTTAAAGTCGGGAAGAGAAAAACCAAAAGGATGGAACTCCAAAATATATAGGAAACAAAGGGAGTGGATTTACAGTGAAATACCAGACAGAGTAACTGAGGCAGATCACCGTATTTAACTATAGAGATACTAATTTCCTTATTCACCGAAAAATCAAATCTTTTATATTTCTAAGATTTTCTTTAAATCTCTTGAATTCCGGAATTCAACCATGACTAGTCTAAAGTTATGATGAAACATGTCTTTCTCATTTCACTATTTAGTAATCGCTTCATTCGTACTATTCAAGTAATCGAATTATTTTATCAGTATTACTCAATGATGATAAAACTCTATTTATCAACTCATATTCGTCATGAAAACATTTTTATTGTTAGCCATGACCACCTCACCCAAATTTTGGGACGAAATTTCTTTAACGGGTAGGTACTGTGACGACCCGGAAATTTTCAACCAAATTTAAACTTAATCTTTATATGATTTTGATACGATAAGCAAAGTATGTAATGTTGAGTCTAGAAAATTTTGGAAAGTTGTTCATATATTCAATTGACCTTCAACTGCTCTCGAAGATTCACGAACAATTAATTGTAAATAGTTATGTATCCATAAATAAATAAATATAAATAATTATATATAATGATATTTTTTTTCTATTTAGTTATTAATAAATAAATTTAGATATAATTAAAACTACTAGTAAAAAAAATATTTATATAGATATAAAGTAGTTTAAATATAGTTATTACATGATTGTAGTAACTATCTGTGGTTTCGATTGATATTAAATAAATCAAACTACATGTGAACCTTTGTTTCAAAATTGTCTCCAACACACATCAACTTGTATTAACCGATACTGTTTTTTGTTTTGAACAAAACTTTATATAAATTTTGTTGACTAAAGCTACCATACATATACATGTAATTATGTTTGGGTCGATACTTCATTACATACATGCACACAACAGCCGTTCAATTTATATCAATTATGGAATCCAAAACTGTCGACAAAAGTTATGCAACTTGGGTGACTTATATTATGTAAATGTGTTTAAAATATATTATAATAAATATATGTATTAATAAGTAAATATATATTATGAAATTTCATACAAATACAAATATGTATTAATGTGTATATATATATATATATATATATATATATATATATATATATATATATATATCCGTCCCTACCTCAACTTCTACATTCTATTTCTATTCTTTTAACAACCCAACTTACCATTATCATATTATTTTTTTCGTTACTCGATAATTCCCCACATGGTTACTATTTTTGTTTTAGAATATCAACCTTACATATAAAGACATACAAATATGATCGAGCACTGTTTTCTCTTTTTGACTTCACCAAATCATTACAAAATATGATCGAGCACTATTTTCTCTTTTTTGACTTCACCAAATCATTCATGCAAGTGTATATACAATATACATATTCTTTATCTCTTATTACCTTCTATATTACTCCTTTCATTTTTTTTTGCTTTGCACAACACCCGGATCACAAAAACACCATCCACCGGTGCCACCATGTGCAACCATCACTTTTGCCATCACCACCGTCATCTCAAGTAACTTCTTCACTTCCACCACCACTCAAACCAGCTCATCATCATCGACCACACCAACACCACCATTAAATTACTCATACTGCTACAGCTCACCTGTTTATGTTTGCAGCCAACCACTAGCTATGTTGCAGTCAACCCGGTTAAACTCACGTGAAACCTTAGTTACAACAATCACTTGAGGTAATTTCATAACTATGTTGCTTTGGAACTTATTCAATTACCGAATTAAACACATAACAAAGTCACTTAAGTGTATGTATCTAATCGTCTAGATTACTAGATGTATTGAAGTATAGATTGTTTTCCTAGTTAACTCACATTAATAGGTTGCAATCTATATAATTGAAGTAATGATCTAAACATGCATAACAATGGTTCTTACGGTTGAACTAGATAATTAAATCAATCAAACATATGTATAACTAGCATAACATCAAAGTATAGAACAATCCCAAGCCATAAATCTTACATTGAAGCAAACACACAAGGCTTTTAGCCTAACATAATCATAGTAGAACTAATGAAACAGTAAATACAAGTTGAATTCATGTTAAAAAGATATAGAACAATAGTACCAATTGCGATAAACGATCCTAGCTTAAAATTGATGTTGAAAGAGTGGAGATTAACTTGCAGCCTTCCTTGGACCTTGAAAATCGTCTTAAAACTGGGGGAGAACGTAGTAGTGAAGGTCTCTCAAGTAAGTAACCATTTGCTTCATTAAATAGCCTTAAAAGTTAGGTATTTTGGCCAGAAAGTGGCCAGATGCGCCGCATCTCTTTGGGATGCGCCGCATCTCTTTACGTTTAGTAGATTCCAGCTCGATTCTGCACTCAGGACTGTCGGCAGGGGGTCAGATGCGCCGCATCTGGGACAGATGCGCCGCATCTGGCTTGGATGCGCCGCATCCATCTCAGATACGCCGCATCTGTTGCTATTTTGGCCCAGAAGTCTTCATGCTCCGCATCTGAAACTGTCGGGAGTTATTTGGTGTAAAGATGCGCCGCATCTAAGAGAGATGCGCCGCATTTGGACCTGTTTCAGTGGTTTCGGGCTGTTTTACGCATTCGATCTTCGTTTTAACTCTGTTTTCGCTGTTGGTCTTCATTTATTCATTCACAATGGACTTTTTACAAATGTACATGAATTACAATACATACGTATAACAATTACATACAAATGGAACAACATTGGATCGAAATAACGACAATAAACATGTATAATTTTGGCGTTATCAAAATCCCCACACTTAAACCTTGCTTGTCCTCAAGCAAGACTTACAAGAAATCGAAATTTACTACAGTAAACACACTTATTTAAATGAGAACACAAAAAAATGGGACTCACACTCTCTCAATATAATACACAAGACACACAAGTTATTTAGTAACACAATAACTCACGCTATATGGAAATCACACTCGGGTCACAATATATACACACTCACACTTATTTCACACACGAATCAAACTCACGCGTTTTGAGTACACACACACCTTTGGAGTACACACGCGAAATGAAATCACGCCAAAGTCGAAAGGTGGGTTTTAAAGTCCACATTTTTTGAAAATTTGCATCCTTAGGGAAATTAGGACCTTTGCTAAAAACCTTTTATGTTTTGAAAATTATTCATGTTAGTTTTTACACTAATCAAGTTTTCCGATTTTAACCTCAAAGTCCGGTTGAGGGTAACTGAAAACCGAAGCCTCAGTCGGCGCTTAGCAAGCTACTCGCCCCCATGATTGAAGTATCATGGAACTTGAAACCGGATGTCCTAAAAATGGTTTTACACAATATAGTTCATAAAATAGCATAAGTTTTAGAAGAAACTATATCATGTCCAAATATCATCGGTGAACCATGAGTTTGCACACCTCAATTTGTTATGGCATATGTATGTTAACCGCGGTCAACATAGATGCGGTTGATCTTTACGGAGATCATTCATCTGGGGATTAGATTCATTAGTCTTAAAAGCTAATTTGCATTGTGCCCCCCCCCCCCCATTGTACGAGACAGATCCATCTCATGGTTAGGATAAGTCTGACCACCAAAAACCCTGTTTGATGCTGAGGTGAGGTGGATTTCTAGCCGATGATAGAGATGACTTTTCAAGATTTTTCGTCAACCTACAGTTGTTCTGGACTACGACTTCTAACATAAGTTAGCAAGTGTGTCATATTGGAAGACTTGACTTCCATCACAATCATTACATGGATGAGCATTGGATTAGATTGTTAGAACAACAAATTACTTGATGACTTTCATTTCATCCAGAATGTGGTATAGCATGATGATTATATCTTTTATATGACAAACTCAATCATTTGGTTGTTTCTTAATTTGTTTTGTGATAATAATTTCGGTGTATACACCTAGTTTTAAAATCTACAAATTTTAAACAAAATTTGAATTTATGAAGATAAAAGTTTAAAATTTTTCACCATTTTAAGCCTTTTTAATTAAAATCAAAAACCCGAAAGAATTTATAACTTCCTCCCCACACTTGAGTTCATGTATCGTCCTCGTTACATGAAATCGGAAAAATTTAAATTTAAGAGGGTCAAAGAGTGTAAGAGAGTTTATTACTTTCAAGGTTTAAAACCGAAGTTCACGGGATGATGGCGCTGAACTGAATGCCAGCATAAGAACATCATCCGCTTCTTGCAACCACAAAATAATCACCAATCAAGTATGTGCTGAACTTACTGCCAGTGTTTGTAAAAATGCAGCATATAGCACAATGCTCACCTGTAGCAATTCAAACAAAGGTACCATACGATTCACACAAATAAATGGGGGTGTACTCCATGTACTAAAAACCCCACTTACAATTATCTAAATTATTCAAATCACAATTATCCAAAATATTATCTAGTTATTACACACCAAACTTGAAAAGAAATTGTTTTTGAAATAAACTAACATCAACCAAACCTGTCACACATCAGGTAAAATTACGTCATCTTCAGAAAAATCCCCAAAATGAGTTACTTGGGCCAGCTCCACCTTCGCTTTGATTTCCCGCGTCGTCGTCCTGAAATATTGAGGGGTTGTACCCCTGATAAGTTCCTTGAGCAGGGACGACCGCAGTGTCTTCAGTAGGCGGGTTAGGAGGAGGAGGATAAGGCGCAGGATATGGTCACCCATTCGAACCCAAGGATCGTATGCAGGCCAAGGAGAGGGGGTATAGTTAGCGGGATCTGCAGCGTATGACACTATCTGTTCATGTATCCAATTAATCTGATTTTGCTGCCCCGCTTGAGTATACCATGTTCGATCATTCCCAACATCAATGTAATGTTGCATCTCCCTGTTACCTGCATCGTAGTGATCAATTACCTTTTGGGTGTTTTGATCACTATGGAGTCGCATATCTAAAAACTGGCGCGCCATGTAAGCCTCCCAATCATTTCCCGGACCCGAACTACTTCCAACATTCGGCTGTGGATCTGGTTGCTGTTGGGGTTGTTCTGGTTGCCTGTTCACGGGATCCTCATACCTAGTTAGAAGGCCGTTCGACCCCCTCATCAAAATGTTCGCCCTTGTATAACTCACTCTATCAAAGGCAATCATATGTTTCTCCTCTAACCCACTTGTGTTGATTCGAAAATGTTCGGTAATCCTGGTTACAAAATGGCCGCCCATGATTGGTGTAATCTTTTTCCTTTCTTCGAAGAGGAAAGTGAGAATCATTCGTGGAATATGAACATGGGAGTGATCCATTATCGCGTGAATGTACCATATATCCAAGTTGGTGACTTTTTCACTACTGTCTTTTCGACAGTTTATGGTACTTGAAATGAATCGTTGGACGCATCGGTGCTCGTAGGTACGTAGCTTGCTACAAGTCTGCTTGCTTGCACTATATGCGGTATTGCTCATGTCCACCCATGCTTCTGAATGATTAAAAGAAGAAACGTAGTATATACATTGATTAAAGTAATTTTGCATCAGTTGATGTGGCAACCCTTCATAAATATCCAACGCCTTCACAAATTGCAGCAGCGTTAATGTCCTGTCTTGCCCTCCAAGACGAAATCTCATAAATGTACCCGATGTTGGTGACGTGTAATCAACCCTAAGTGAACCAATGAATTCTTTGACTAAAAGTGGATACACTCTTTCTTGCATTCTGAACAGGTTTTCCCAAGCATATATTCGATGGCCGTGATACGTTACTCGGAAAAGGTTGCGAAAATTTTGATATTCGCCAGCTTCCTCTAATGGTGTACAGTCGATATATTTCCCCGGATATACGTCTTTGTGTAGAAGTGCCTTCATCCGTTCATGGTATTCCGGATGCCTCAAAACTGCATTGATCCATGGATCCGTAGTGGTTAATCCACGGACGTTTAACTGCCGGTTGTCAATATCCATTTCTTCCTCTTCAGCAGCATGTTCTTCTTCACTTGTATCCTCATCTACAATTGCTGGGGCTTTTTGGTTCTTTGATTTTGGGTTTGATGATGATGCTCTAGTCTACAAAAACACAACAAAACCAAACAAACAAAATAACAAACCAAGTTGATTAGCGTTAAAGAATTTCAAAACATCTTTCATATTGTACCTAGCGAAAACCATGTGGATATGTTAAGTTCCAATTAAATCTCAATGTTTATGTTAACCAATATCTTAACATGGTATGAACTATTTTCATTCTTAACAAACATGAACTAGTATGCCAACTGATTCAAATCACTTTACAAGTATAATCATACATAGCATGCTTCATTTCACCAAACACTTGCAATGTCATAACATATGGAACCATAGGCATTCATCAAAAAGCATGTTAAACAATATGCAATCAATGGTTTTCATACATTTAGAACATTAAATTCATCTCAAGTCAACAACTTCATCAAAATGCTTAATCATATAATCCTTAACTTATATAATAATTACTTTCAAATCGAAATAACACCAATTTAAGGTTCACATGTGTTTACCATAAATAATGATTTGCATAACTTCAACTTAGAACACTTACTAGTTAACAAAAGTCAAAATCCCTGATTCAAGAACCCTAAAATTCAATAATTTGTGTATTCGTGTAATTCAACAAAGGTTCATGCGATTTTGTTAATGTATACTAGTAATCAAACTTCAAAATATCTCAATTGAATAATTTAATGGCCAAAAGTCCGAAACCCCTAAATTCATGAAGAACCCTAATTTCCAAAGTAAAGATTGAAGCAAATAATCATGAAATTAGAGCATGAATAAGGATTAGTAGCAACAATTTAAGCATATAATGACCAAAACATGAACATTCAAACATCCTCACACTAAGAACAAGCTAAATCTGATTTTTAGATTGAAGAACACAAGAATCATGAAGTGTTTAGGATTAATCTTACCTTTCTCATGTTGATATTCGGATTTGATGCTCAAAGATGGGATTAATCGGTTCAATTAGTGAGTAGAGATTGAAATTTTGAGAGAGAATGAGATGGGATTCGGAGTAGTAGGTGAAAAAATGAGAAAAAATGATAAACTCCCGTATTTGTGCAAAAAAATTGGGCAGAATCCAACATACAGACACAGATGCGGCGCATCTGTAGCAGATGCGGCGCATCTGGCTCAGATGCGGCGCATCTGAAGCAGATGCGGCGCATCAGATGGTCCAAACGCGGCGCATCACCCTTTCTTGGCGCATTCAAAATTCACGGGATTTTTCTTATCTGCAGATGCGGCGCATCCATCACAGATGCGGCGCATCTGCCCCTGTTGCACCAGCTTTTGACGTTTTTTCGCTTTTTAAACATTTCAGAAGGTCCCTAGACAACTTGGTTCGTATAATAACTTAGAAATCACTCAAAACACTCAAATTTATTAAAATACGTACACGAGTGGGACTATATACATGTTGTGAAGTTTAACGAGTCGTTCACGCGACTCCGTCCCAAGCTAATTAGCGTTGGGGAATAGGGTGATGTCATCTCGAACCGTGGTGTCCACTCCATCGAAATAGAGTTTCAAGCGATGACCATTCACCTTGAAGGTATTTCCGTTTCCAAACAACTCAACATATCCCGATGGGAATGCTTGTTTCACCAAATAAGGTCCCGTCCATCGGGACTTCAACTTTCCGGGAGAAAATTTAAACCGTGAGTTAAAAACCAAAACCTTATCACCGGTTTTAAACTCTTTCACTTCTTTCAATCGGGCATCATGCCACCTTTTCGTTTTCTTCTTATACGAGCTCGAATTCTCGTACGCTTCTAACCTCAACTCTTCCAATTCATGCAATTGCATGAATCAGTTTTCACCAGCCTTTTCCATGTCTAAATTACAAAGTTTTAATGCCCAGTACGCTCTATGTTCCACTTCAACCAGAAGATGGCATGCTTTACCGTATACAAGTCTAAATGGTGTGGTACCGATTGGTGTTTTAAAAGCAGTCCTAAAGGCCCACAACGCATCATCTAACTTGCGTTGCCAAATCTTAGGGTTGTTATCAACCGTCTTCTCAAGTATGCGTTTCAAGGCACGATTTGTGTTCTCCACTTGACCACTCGTTTGCGGGTGGTACAGAGTAGAGAAACGATGAGTTACGCCATACTTCTTCAACTCCTTTTCAAGAAGGTTGTTAGCAAAATGAGTTCCTCGATCGGATATGAGCGCTTTTGGGATTCCAAAGTGCGAGAAGAGATTTTTCTAGAAGTTCACCACCACCATAGCATCATTCGTAGGTAAAGCTTTTGCTTCAGCCCACTTAGATACATAGTCAACGGCTACTAGGATGTATTTTCACTTATGGGAACTTGGAAATGGTCCCATGAAATCGATTCCCCAAATTTCAAAGATTTCACAAACTTGGATGCCAGTTTGAGGCATCTCATCCTTTTTCGTGATGTTACCCGTTCGTTGGCATGCATTGCAAGTTCGAACAAAATTATGGGCATCTTTAAAGATCGTGGGCCAATAAAAGCCCGAGTCAAGGATTTTTCTTGCGGTGTGGTTTGGTCCAAAATGACCGCCGGTGGGCCCTTGATGGCAATGCTCGAGAATTTGTTGAGCCTCTTTTCCGTACACACAACGGCGAATCATTTGATCTGCACCAACACGGAATAGGTCGGGATGTTCCCAGAAATAGGACTTCAAATCCGCAAAGAATTTCTTCTTTTGTTGATAAGAAAGTCCTTTTTGAAGAATGCTTGAAGCATGATAGTTTGCAAAATGGGCAAACCATGGGATTTCAGATTCCTTGTCAACCCTCATAAGAGATTCATCAGGAAATGTGTCCTTGATGATTGTATCATCAAGTTGTTCTAATTCGGGGTTTTTAAGTCGGGATAAATGATCGGCGGCAAGATTCTCGGCTCCTTTCTTATCACGTATCTCAATGTCAAATTCTTGAAGTAGAAGAACCCAACGTATGAGACGATGTTTTGCATCTAGTTTCGAGAATAAGTACCTAAGAGCCGAATGATCGTGTAAACAATGGCTTTGGACAACACCAAATATGACCGAAATTTATCAAACGCATAAACAACCGCTAGGAGCTCTTTTTCCGTGGTGGTGTAATTAATTTGAGCTCCCGTTAGCATTTTGCTTGCATAATAAATTTGACGAAAATGATTATCGGGTCGTTGTCCTAAGACAGCTCCTAAGGCATAGTCGCTCGCGTCACACATTAACTCAAAAGGCATACTCCAATCCGGAGACACGATAATGGGAGCTTGTGTGAGTTTTGACTATAGAATGGAGAATGCATTCTCACAATTGGAATCGAAGTCAAATGGAGCATCCTTTTCAAGAAGTTTGGTCATTGGACGGGCAATTTTAGAGAAATCTTTGATAAATCGCCTATAAAATCCCGCGTGACCAAGAAAGCTTCTAATTGCCTTGACATTCGTCAGTATAGGCAGCTTAGAGATAACTTCAATTTTAGCTTTATCTACCTCTATTCCCGCACGAGATATTTTGTGACCAAGTACAATGCCCTCCTTCACCATGAAGTGGCATTTTTCCCAATTCAGGACCAAATTTGCTTTCTCACATCGGATAAGCATAAGTTCAAGGTTAAAAAGACACGATTCAAAGGAGTCTCCAAACACGGAAAAGTCATCCATGAAGACTTCCATACAATCCTTTACCATATCATCAAAATTTGTCATCATGCACCTTTGAAAGGTTTCGGGTGCATTGCATAAACCAAATGGCATGCGGTGATAGGCAAAGGTCCCAAAAGGACAAGTGAATGTGGTCTTTTCTTGGTCGTTGGGATCAATTGGAATTTGGAAGTAACCGGAGAAACCATCTAGAAAGCAATAGTATTCTTTCCCCGCTAATCGTTCAATCATTTGATCAATAAAAGGTAACGGGAAATGATCTTTTCTAGTGGCATCATTGAGACGCCTGTAATCAATACAGACTCTCCAGCCGGTAACCATTCTAGTTGGAACGAGTTCGTCTTTTTCATTTACAATAACGGTTGTACCCCCCTTTTTGGGTACTACTTGTACTGGACTAACCCAAGGACTATCGGAGATGGGGTAGATTAACCCGGCGTCAAGAAGCTTGACTACCTCCTTTTTAACAACCTCTTTCATGTTAGGATTTAGCCTGCGTTGTCTTTGTACTACTGGTTTGAAGTCATTTTCAAGGAGAATTTTATGTGTACAATAAGACGGGTTTATCCCTGGAATGTCGGTCGTTTTCCAGGCTATAGCCTTTTTATGGGTTTTCAAAATAGAGATTAACCTTTTCTTCTCGTTACCGGAAAGATGTGAAGCAATAATTACTGGCAATTGAGATGTACCTTCGAGGTAAGCATACTCCAAGTGTTTGGGTAGCTCCTTAAGCTCTAGTACGGGTGGTTCTTCCAAGGAATTCTTTATTCGGAATCTATCTTTATTTCCGATATCTTCAAATGATTCTTCTTCCTCAGGAAATTCTTCTTTCATGGTCTCATCATCCGTGACCACTTTCATCAACTCATCAAAATCCTCATCAATATTGAAATATTCGCTTTCACTCACCGGGGCAAACCCCGAGGTATCAATTTCAAGTAGCTCCTGTAATTCATTCTCAACACAAAAGTTTATAACATCAATTTGAAAATAAGAGTCATCGGTGGAAGTGGGTCTTTTCATGGCTTTGTCAATATTACAAACTATTCTCTCGTCTCCCACACCTAGACTTAATTGTTCTTTTTGGACATTAATGATAGCATCTGCAGTGTTAAGGAAAGGACGTCCTAAAATGATAGGAACTTTTATGTCCTCTTGCATTTCTAGAATAACAAAGTCGACGGGAAAGACAAGTGAGCCAACTTTTACAAGAATATCCTCGGCTATACCTATGGGAGTATCAAATGATTGGTTTGCTAATCGAATACCCATCCGGGTTGGTTTCAAATCTCCTAAGTCAAGTTTCAAGTATAACGAGTAAGGCATTAGGTTAACACTTGCACCTAGGTCGGCTAGCGCATCATACACTACCGAATCACCCATCATACATGGTATGATAAAACTACCCGGATCTCCCAATTTTGGAGGTACATTTTGCTTTTTCAAGATGGCCGAACACTCCTCATGGAGGAATGTGGCTGATACTTCTTGGTATTTTCCTTTAGAGGATATGAGATCTTTCAAAAACTTCCCGTAATGGGGCATACCCTTAAGAACCTCCGCGAGTGGCATGTTAATGCTGATTTGCTTGATCATATCCGCAAATTTCTGATATTGGCTCGCGAGTCTGTCTTTCTTCAACGCTTTTGGGTATGGAATAGGTGCCTTGTACACCTTCACTGGTGGTTCTTCACTTTTCTTCGATATGACCTCCGGTGGATCACCTTTCTCTTGCTCTTTTTCAATATGCTCATCTACATCAACAGGCACCTGCAAAACAGAAGGAGACAAGGGAACTTCCAGGGACTTAAGGGTCTCCGGGTTAGTATTTAAACCGCTTCTAGTGGTTATAGCATTTACATGCTCATTCCTTGTTTGATTGTTACTAGGATTCACTTGAGTATTTGAGGGGAGAGCACCAGGTGGTCTCTCTGCTAGTAACTGTGAGATCCTTCCAACATCCCTTTCTAAGTTTTGAATCGTAGCTTGTTGATTGCGAATTTGCTGAGTTTGAATTTCTGCATTTTGTTCGTGCTTAACCATAAAATCTCTCAATAGATCTTCTAAACCGAATTTCTTCTCAGGTTGTGGTTGTATAAGTGCTTGTGGTTGATTGTGTTAGAAATTATTTTGGTAATTTCGTGGGGGTTGATTACGATTGTTTAGATGATTGTAACCCGGTGGTGTATTTCTTTGATTTTGATTCTGGAAATTTCGGTTATTTTGGTAACCTGCATTTCCTCCGTGGTAGTTGTTGTTTGAACTTGAAGGTCCTCCTATTTGATAACTGTTGACAGGAGGATAGTTTCGGTTATTTGCTTCAACCGCCGGAAAGTCGTCAAAATTCATCTCACCTTTTCGCATGTAACCTAGGAAATTTGCTTGCTCTTCCATCGTCGTTTGGTCGCAATCTCGCGTGAGATGGGGACCTTGGCACAACTCGCACCCTACCCTGATAGTGTAACATCCCGCCTTTTTCCGTTAAATTTATTTTTAACACCGTCTTTTTTTTTAAATAATACCTTTCGTTATTTAAATTCGTAGTTTCCGTTGACTAACGTTCTTAATTTTCCCTTTATTTAATTATAACATCAATCGTTTAAAATAATTCGTTTGGTTAATTCCCGCACCCGCTTTGAAACTTGAGGGACCGAAGTTGTCAAGTGGGCAAACTAGTTGACTAGGTCAACTAGTCAACCCACCATTCTCATCCATTCATTTCCATCCATCTTCACCTCCTTTTTCTCTCTAGCTCAAGAACTCCATTTCTCCCAACTTCACTAAATCATCATCTAAATTCGATCTAGGGGGCTTACATCAAAACAAATTACGTATTTGGAATCCTCTCTTCATCCTCTACAATTTGATACCAACTTCATCTCGTTTGGGTAACAATTCTAAAACTCTAGATTTTCTCTAAATTCGTGTTTTTATACTTGAAATGGTGTTAGTTAGTGTCTATGGCTCGTGTGTAACATGAATATATATTTTGTTTGCTCGATTTGTTGTTTTAAGTAACTAGTTTGAACATTTGAAATGGGTTTGCTTAATCTTGCATTTTGGAAGATTAAATGTTGTTTAATTGTGTTACTAGTATCACTAGCTTCGTTTTGATGCGTAGGTTGATTAAGAAAACTTCAAAAACATGAATATTGATTTTTGTGGATTTTGGTTAGGGTTTGATAGACTTAAAACGAGCTTTTGATGTTTCGAATGCCATGAAATGTTATTAGTAAGTGTTTAGTTGTAATGTATGTTTCATTACCTTCGAAACGGCATATCGTATGTGTAAATTGGATTCCCGAATCATAAAATACGTTTTACGAACTTGAAACTTTGAAAATAAACCTTTCTTGATCAATTGACGAGTTTTCGGTTATTGTAATTGATGTTTTTGCTTGTGAAAGGTAGTTAATTGTATTCCTTGTCAAAAGAGCTTTCCAATGATATAAGATGCGTATTCTAAGTGTTTACGGTTTGCGTTTTGTGCTAAATTGAATTTTGGATCAAGACTTGAACTTTTGAAACTGACCAGGTACCAGGCCACGCCTAATGTCGCGGCGCGACACATCTGGCCGCGGCGCGGCAATAGCCGTGTTTGGGTTCTGACCTACTTTGTCAAATTTCGAAAAATGTTTGCTATGCTACGCACCTCCGATTCACATGTAACTTGTTCTAACATGCTTATACATGAATAAAAACCTCGGAAAAATAGTTCGGGACCCGACCCGAACGTGTTGACTTTCGTTGACTTTGACCGACCAAAGTTTGACTTTTTGTCAAACTTAACCAAATGATTATGCAACCTTCCTAACTTGTTTCTGTACTTGTACCTTACATGAAACTTGACAATTTGATTCACATGCTACATAATCGAGTCGTAACGAGCCATAGGACTAATTGAACACATTTCGCCCGACCTTGTGTCGTAACCGGTTAATTGATACAACTTACTTGTTTAGGTCAAGGCTAAGCAACTTTCATGCATACGTTACTTTGTGAAGTACTTTTATACTCGTGCACTCGAGGTGAGATCATAGTCCCATCTTTCAACAACTCTTATACTTTTAAATTATGGGATGAGAAACATATACAGTTTTATACTACATACTTTTATACTTTGAACACAAGTACAAGGAAACAAACATTCCACAGCGAGTTAGAACAAAAATCCTCAATTCGATTATCATTAGTTACACTTGCAGGGTGTAAGCGAGAACTTATATTGTGTGGCCATACGGGTTTGACAAACCCTCATTACGGACGGTTCGCTACCGTCTACGGATGAAATATATTTTCGAGAGACAGTGTATGTTCTAACACTATTGTGATGGGGTTCTATGGAAGGAAACGTTAAGTCTTGATAATTGGGTGCTCGCGAACAATACTTTTGGAATGCAAACGATTTAGATAATCAACGTTATGGAAATACAAAATCTTGTGGTTCAAAAACAACGTTTACAAACACCTATGATTTCACCAACGTTTTTCGTTGACAGTTTTCTATATGTTTCTCAGGTTCATACTTGGCTATTTGATATATGCTTCCGCGTTCACTCATACTTGCTTGGGGTCAAGCATACATGCATACACTCTGATCATTTGCTTGGAGTCAAGATACATACATACATACGCTAGTGATAGCACCTTTGGATTCAAACATATTGTTTACATACTTACGCTATTTATAGCAACTGTATTTTTAAACTAATTATGTCGCAAGTTATTTCATTTATACTTTATGACTTTTGTAAACTTAGACTTGTTGTCGAACGGTTTTGTAAACTAAACTTGCAAGTCTTGCACCTTTCAAATGAATGCGACATAATTTTGGTCAAACGAGTCTCATATAGGGACTACGACCACGCAACGGGACCTAAGTTAACGGCGCCATCAATAACGGTTTTGGTCGGGTCGCTACAGATGGTATCAGAGCGTTGGTTGTATGGAACTAGGATGTGCATTAGTGTGTCTGACAGAGTCGTTGGGACGCATTAGTGAATCTAGACTACAACCGGATAGTTAATCATTGCATTCTGACTTGCATTTGCTATAGATAGCACTTACTTGACTACTTGTGCATTATACTTGAATCATTCTTAGGCAAACTTTTTAATGGTACCCAACCTTCATCATACGAACTCGTATTCCGCCACTTTTTGGTAACACACGTAAATTCATGATTCATACACGTATGGATGACGACGACTTCATTAGTCACACTTGTTCGGGAACTCTGTCTCCCGGATTGTTATTTGCCACCGTTTCAACTTACTATCGGTTTCTCACTGGTGTTTCTTACTATCTACTTTTTGGTGTTACTACCATCACTACTCTAGGTGAGCATCGTCAGCAACATTTATCACTACGGTTGCGTGCTACTCGTTATCATGACTCGTTACTCTTTTCATACCTGAATACATTTTTGTCTGACTCGAACCGCATTGACGTGAACAATCATTTATACACTTCCCTCGGGGAACGCTTCCTCAGAGTTGCAGAAATTCTTTCGATTTAATATGAGTCACGTTTGAGACGTCGTTACATTTTGTTCATTTTAGGTCTTCACGATGACATGAACTTGAATCTATGGAGTGATGTGGGAATGGAGGTATGAGTTAGCGTAATATAACGACACTCGATCAACGTGGTTATATTACGGTAAGACATACCAAAGTTCTAATGACACGTGATGGTGGTTAGACTTGATCAACCTAATCACCACCATGTGCCATGTACATGACTTCATCTATTCATGTTAGGACATCTGAAAACTCCGAAAGTACTGACAACAACCATACCGGGGACACACCTTCGAATATTGTCGAACCATATTTATGCTTCCGAATGAATGATGAATTTTTTCAACTTCAAACATACGTTATACATGAATACTATCTCGTCCTCGCACAGTTTTATCAACGAACTACAATATACCTGTTATGCTCACACCGAGGTGGAAACTTCTCTCGTATTACACTCGTACTTCCGTATAAGGAAATCTTTGATTCTAAATTTTCAATGGAGAGATAGACTCTTCACGTTATACTAGTACTCGCCTCGAGGGTGAATAGCCCCGACGAACGTTTTCAGAAACCGATGAGAACTTGCTCCGACAAACGTTTTTGGAAATAGATAAATCTTTCGCGACGCAAATTTCTTGATAAATTTGTTCTAACTAACGTTTTCGAGTCCTGATGTACCCGTTCAAACATACCTTACAGAAATGTACCTCATTTCAGATCGAGATTCTCGTTTCACTTCTAGATTTCGGAGTGCCTTACAAAAAGCCTCGGGACCACGTTTAAACATGAGTACAACACATCAACGCACCTCGAAGGGCCAAACAAACATACGATTCAAACCTTGGAAATCATAAAACGAATTCGTGTTATCGACTTCAAAATTTCTTGAGAAAAGTCATTGCCTTTACTAAATTCTCTTACGCCGATGGTTATCATTCAAGTCTTAACGTCAGACCTTTTGAAATCTTATGTGACCGGAAACGTCATTCTCCTTTTGTAGAACCAAGTTAATGATAATCAAACCACCATGGAACAACCAAGAAACTTCTTTAACCTCAGAAAGGCTCGAGACGACCGTAGTTGCCAAAGGAGCTATGCCAATGTTAGACGTAAACCTTTCGAATTCCATGTGGGAAACAGCGTAACGTTAAAAGTCGCGCCTTGAAAAGGTGTAATCCGTGTCGAAAACGTAGAAAGCTAAATCCGCGATATTTTTAATCCTTTTGAAATCTTGGGGCGTGTTGTGCCAGTTGCTTACCGTTTCGAACTTCCGATTCAAACAAATTCCGTTCATCCTACATTCTGTGTATCAAACTTAAAGGTGTATCTTGCGAAACAAGAACTTGTTATCCTCTTCTATGAACTTACTATCAACAATAAACTTCGCTCCACCGGTTGAAACTATAAATCGTGAAACCAAACTTTAAACCAATGTAAAAATCCCGACTGTCAAAGTTCGTTGAAATGCCCAAGGAAGTACCTTCACTTATTCGTAGAATTGGCAACACAAGATCTCGAGGAAGAAACAACGACTACTACTTCCAACTAAATTTCGGGACGAAATTTCTTTTAAGGTGTAGGTAATGTAACATCCCGCCTTTTTCCGTTAAATTTATTTTTAACACCGTCTTTTTTTTAAATAATACCTTTCGTTATTTAAATTCGTAGTTTCCGTTGACTAACGTTCTTAATTTTCCCGTTATTTAATTATAACATCACTCGTTTAAAATAATTCGTTTGGTTAATTCCCGCACCCGCTTTGAAACTTGAGGGACCGAAGTTGTCAAGTGGGAAAACTAGTTGACTAGGTCAACTAGTCAACCCACCATTCTCATCCATTCATTTCCATCCATCTTCACCTCCTTTTTCTCTCTAGCTCAAGAACTCCATTTCTCCCAACTTCACTAAATCATCATCTAAATTCGATCTAGGAGGCTTACATCAAAACAAATTACGTATTTGGAATCCTCTCTTCATCCTCTACAATTTGATACCAACTTCATCTCGTTTGGGTAACAATTCTAAAACTCTAGATTTTCTCTAAATTCGTGTTTTTATACTTGAAATGGTGTTAGTTAGTGTCTATGGCTCGTGTGTAACATGAATATATATTTTGTTTGTTCGATTTGTTGTTTTAAGTAACTAGTTTGAACATTTGAAATGGGTTTGCTTAATCTTGCATTTTGGAAGATTAAATGTTGTTTAATTGTGTTACTAGTATCACTAGCTTCGTTTTGATGCGTAGGTTGATTAAGAAAACTTCAAAAACATGAATATTGATTTTTGTGGATTTTGGTTAGGGTTTGATAGACTTAAAACGAGCTTTTGATGTTTCGAATGTCATGAAATGTTATTAGTAAATGTTTAGTTGTAATGTATGTTTCATTACCTTCGAAACGGCATATCGTATGTGTAAATTGGATTCCCGAATCATAAAATACGTTTTACGAACTTGAAACTTTGAAAATAAACCTTTCTTGATCAATTGACGAGTTTTCGGTTATTGTAATTGATGTTTTTGCTTGTGAAAGGTAGTTAATTGTATTCCTTGTCAAAAGAGCTTTCCAATGATATAAGATGCGTATTCTAAGTGTTTACGGTTTGCGTTTTGTGCTAAATTGAATTTTGGATCAAGACTTGAACTTTTGAAACTGACCAGGTACCAGGCCACGCCTAATGTCGCGGCGCGACACATCTGGCCGCGGCGCGGCAATAGCCGTGTTTGGGTTCTGACCTACTTTGTCAAATTTCGAACAATGTTTGCTATGCTACGCACCTCCGATTCACATGTAACTTGTTCTAACATGCTTATACATGAATAAAAACCTCAGAAAAATAGTTCGGGACCCGACCCGAACGTGTTGACTTTCGTTGACTTTGACCGACCAAAGTTTGACTTTTTGTCAAACTTAACCAAATGATTATGCAACCTTCCTAACTTGTTTCTGTACTTGTACCTTACATGAAACTTGACAATTTGATTCACATGCTACATAATCGAGTCGTAACGAGCCATAGGACTAATTGAACACATTTCGCCCGACCTTGTGTCGTAACCGGTTAATTGATACAACTTACTTGTTTAGGTCAAGGCTAAGCAACTTTCATGCATACGTTACTTTGTGAAGTACTTTTATACTCGTGCACTCGAGGTGAGATCATAGTCCCATCTTTCAACAACTCTTATACTTTTAAATTATGGGATGAGAAACATATACAGTTTTATACTACATACTTTTATACTTTGAACACAAGTACAAGGAAACAAACATTCCACAGCGAGTTAGAACAAAAATCATCAATTCGATTATCATTAGTTACACTTGCAGGGTGTAAGCGAGAACTTATATTGTGTGGCCATACGGGTTTGACAAACCCTCATTACGGACGGTTCGCTACCGTCTACGGATGAAATATATTTTCGAGAGACAGTGTATGTTCTAACACTATTGTGATGGGGTTCTATGGAAGGAAACGTTAAGTCTTGATAATTGGGTGCTCGCGAACAATACTTTTGGAATGCAAACGATTTAGATAATCAACGTTATGGAAATACAAAATCTTGTGGTTCAAAAACAACGTTTACAAACATCTATGATTTCACCAACGTTTTTCGTTGACAGTTTTCTATATGTTTCTCAGGTTCATACTTGGCTATTTGATATATGCTTCCGCGTTCACTCATACTTGCTTGGGGTCAAGCATACATGCATACACTCTGATCATTTGCTTGGAGTCAAGATACATACATACATATGCTAGTGATAGCACCTTTGGATTCAAACATATTGTTTACATACTTACGCTATTTATAGCAACTGTATTTTTAAACTAATTATGTCGCAAGTTATTTCATTTATACTTTATGACTTTTGTAAACTTAGACTTGTTGTCGAACGGTTTTGTAAACTAAACTTGCAAGTCTTGCACCTTTCAAATGAATGCGACATAATTTTGGTCAAACGAGTCTCATATAGGGACTACGACCACGCAACGGGACCTAAGTTAACGGCGCCGTCAATAACGGTTTTGGTCGGGTCGTTACAGATAGCGTGCATTTCTTTGGTTACCTTCTCGATTTGCCTTGCTTGATTTGCCAATTGAACTTTTAATGCAGCGATTTCATCGTTGCTTTCGACATTAGCAACTGTTGACGATCTAGAGAATTCCATCTCCTGATGCCAATTATGAGAATGGGCAGCTATATCGGCAATTATCGTGTGAGCATCTTCGGACATTTTTTTCATGATTGATCCTCCTGCTGCAACATCTATATCCTTCCGGGTAGCCACATTGACTCCTTTATAGAAAATTTGGACTTTTTGGAATGTATTCAACCCGTGTTGAGGACATACCCTAAGCATTTTATTAAATCGGGTCCAAGCTTCATATAGAGTCTCGTTAGACTTTTGCTTGAAGTGATTTATGTCACTTTGCAATTTTGCTGCTTTCGAAGCGGGGAAGAATTCTGACAAAAATTTGTCCATCATATCATTCCAGTTTTCAATATAACCTTCCGGTAATGAGTCTAGCCAATCTCTTGCATCATCCTTTAGGGACCATGGAAAGATTTTTAGACATGCAACTTCATCGGAGACATCTTTGAGTTTGAAAAGCTTGCAAATGCTTACAAACTTACGAAGATCCTCGTTAGCATCTTCATTTAGGGCCCCACCGAATTGGCATGTATTAGTCACCATGTGGAGAAATTGCCCCTTTATTTCAAAACCATTAGTCATCGTAGGTTGAACAATTGCGTGGCCTTGTCCTGTCCTTGTTGCCTTCATCAAAGCATCCATCGTTTGATTTGTAGCAGTCATCTCTTCCTCTTCTTTAATGACTAGCTCGATGATTGGTTGAACAATTGGTTCAGAGTTAGAATCTAATGAAAGTGACTCTAAACCTTGAGCAAGAGATTCTACTTCTTGAGCTCTTAAGCATTCGTGAAGTTCTCTTTCAGGTTCAGGATATGAAGGAATTAAATTAGAGTTGGAAGAACGTAGATTCATGCACTAATACCTATCTTGCAATCACAACACCACAAACAAACCAATTGCAAAAATACAAGCTTACAATAAAAAGTAACTTTTCTAGGAATTGAATTCCTACAAAAGGATCGAATAATAGAAAATGTATATTAAAATCTTTTAAAAAAAACCGCTTCCCCGTCAGCGGCGCCAAAAAGTTGATGTGTCAAGACGTAACCTTTAAAATGTAGACAATATGCTTAATAATTAACACATAATACAGGCAACTAAAACCCGATCATGTAGTAACTAGCAAGTAAATTGGCCAGTTCGATCCACAGGGAGAAGTTTGTTTAAATGATTTTACCACGATTAATTATTCTAAAAAGGGGGTTTATATTTGAAGTTGTGTTTTTGTTTAACTAAACAGTAAATAAAAATAATGAATGACAATAATGAGAATGCGGTGTTTACTTCTATGCTTGATAGATGACAGGGATTGTTCTTTTATAATTAAAACCGTTATGCGATAGTTACAATAGAGTAGTTTATATCAATTTCACAATATCTATAAACTTAAGAACTATGTTTAATCAACAGGATTCTTTCTTGGTTAAATTCACATAAAACCTAGTTTACTAAGATCACTCTAAGTAAACTACATGATTGTAAAACCTAAATATCATCTAATTACCATCCTATATTCACATATAGGTGTCTAGATCACTAGGTGTTGAAGTACAAATTATAGCCTTTGATAAATTCACATAAATCAAGTCATAACTCGTATAATTGAACTAGAATATAAAGATAGTTACAACAATGGATTTCTTGAAAGAACATGGTGATTTAGATTGATTAACTAACTAGATTCAACCCGGTTAAACTCACGTGAAACCTTAATTACAACAATCACTTGAGGTAATTTCATAACTATGTTGCTTTGGAACTTATTCAATTACCGAATTAAACACATAACAAAATCACTTAAGTGTATGTATCTAATCGTCTAGATTACTAGATGTATTGAAGTATAGATTGTTTTCCTAGTTAACTCACATTAATAGGTTGCAATCTATATAATTGAAGTAATGATCTAAACATGCATAACAATGGTTCTTACGGTTGAACTAGATAATTAAATCAATCAAACATATGTATAACTAGCATAACATCAAAGTATAGAACAATCCCAAGCCATAAATCTTACATTGAAGCAAACACACAAGGCTTTTAGCCTAACATAATCATAGTAGAACTAATGAAACAGTAAATACAAGTTGAATTCATGTTAAAAAGATATAGAACAATAGTACCAATTGCGATAAACGATCCTAGCTTAAAATTGATGTTGAAAGAGTGGAGATTAACTTGCAGCCTTCCTTGGACCTTGAAAATCGTCTTAAAACTGGGGGAGAACGTAGTAGTGAAGGTCTCTCAAGTAAGTAACCATTTGCTTCATTAAATAGCCTTAAAAGTTAGGTATTTTGGCCAGAAAGTGACCAGATGCGCCGCATCTCTTTGGGATGCATCGCATCTCTTTACGTTTAGTAGATTCCAGCTCGATTCTGCACTCAGGACTGTCGGCAGGGGGTCAGATGCGCCGCATCTGGGACAGATGCGCCGCATCTGGCTTGGATGCGCCGCATCCATCTCAGATGCGCCGCATATGTTGCTATTTTGGCCCAGAAGTCTTCATGCTCCGCATCTGAAACTGTCGGGAGTTATTTGGTGTAAAGATGCGCCGCATCTAAGAGAGATGCGCCGAATTTGGACCTGTTTCAGTGGTTTCAGGCTGTTTTACGCATTCGATCTTCGTTTTAACTCTGTTTTCGCTGTTGGTCTTCATTTATTCATTCACAATGGACTTTTTACAAATGTACATGAATTATAATACATACGTATAACAATTACATACAAATGGAACAACATTGGATAGAAATAACGACAATAAACATGTATAATTTTGGCGTTATCAACCACTGATTATTTCTGTTTTATTACAATCAAACCGACAATCAAAATATCAAACAATAATCTAAAAACCTGCAAATACATATTACTGCTACTTCAGCTTTATATTTCTGTTCTGTCCTAGCTATGTGTCGAAACCACCATCATAGACAAAAACATCACATTAATTGTTGTTATAAGATGAGGATTAGGATTTGATGAAGGAGAGGATACCTATAATAATGAAGATAATGAAGATAAAACACGATGGTGTGAGCAAAAGTCTCTCTGATTCCTATTCCATTTCAAAACCATCACCGATCTTCGAATTATGCTTATTTGATGTTACTGTTTCTGTCGTAATTCCAAACACCACAATAAGCCACCGCTGCACTTCACCGGACTCTGTTGAGGAAGAAGAATGAGGGTCTGACTTCATACGAATGGATGAAAGATTTAATACAACCGAGTATGAAACATGTCTCAATCGATTGTGATTTATGTTCTTGATCGAGTGAATTTTATTTTGATTGAATGAGATTGTTGGAGCGTACCTCTGATGCTAAAAGTGCTCCCTGAAAACCCTCAGCCCAATAGATGGGTTATTTTTGGGTAAAGATATTAACTTAGTTTTAATTTTATATTTTATCTCATTGATTTACTATAAGGAATGGATTAAATAAATTAAGGTTCTAAAATAAAACAGAATGTAAAGAGCAGCGGAATGGTTAGGGCTGTGTCAACTTAGCGAGAGGTCGCAGGTTCGAGCCCGGGGAGTAGTGTTTGTTTTTCTTTAAGCTTGCTACTGAAGGTAGCTTTTTTATTATTTTGATTATTATTATTATGTTATTATTATTATTATTATTATTATTATTATTATTATTATTATTATTATTATTATTAGTATTAGTTAACATTTATCATTATGTTTATAATTAGGAATATTGTTATTATAATAATTATTATTACAATTTTAGGAATTATACTAATACTATTATCAATATCAAATATTATTATTATTTAGTATTATTGTTATTTTTATCATTACTATTAAATAATATTATTCTTAATATTATCAGTAGTATGACTATAAATATTACTAACACTACTATTATTAGTAAAATTACCATACTAAATATTACTATCATTATTATAATTATGATTAGTATTATTATTAATATTATAAAAATAATACAATTTTCATAAATATTAGTATTATTATCATTTTATAAATATTAGAACTATTATTAGTAACATAAGTACATTAGTAATAATATTATCCTCATTTTTATAATTACCAATATTAACTTAGTATAATTAAAATTACTGTTTTGATAAACAAATGATATATATAAATAAAAAGATATTTAGTGTATATAACATAATAAAAGTTATATTTACATTATATATAAGTATGTATTAATCATATTAACAAAATTTATATAAATAATCATATATAATAAATTAGGTGTTTTTATTATAATATTAATCAGACAAATATATATATATATATATATATATATATATATATATATATATATATATATATAATTTAAAAATATAATATATATACATTTGTTCGATATAAATTATGTGTGTTAATATACATACAAATGATATAGGTTCGTGAATCCGAGACCAACCCTGCATTGTTCAATATAGTCATATGTATTTTTACTACAAAATACAGTATGGTGAGTTTCATTTGCTCCCTTTTACTCTTTACATTTTTGGGACTGAGAATACATGCGCTGTTTTTATAACTGCTTTATTAAATGCTTTTGACATATATTGTGAACTGAGAATACATGAAATGCTTTTGTAAATGTTTGATGAGATAGACACAAGCAAAACATTCCTCGAATGAATTATTATGCAGACAGAAGTTCTGTGGATTATTATTGAATTATGTGGACATGATAATTGCCACCATTGAATTATGTGGACATGATAATTGCCACCATTGAATTATGTGGACATGATAATTGCCACCAGTTGATGTGAATGTTATATATCGAGAGAATGATTTTATACACAGGTTATGTGTATGTTATTTTTGTGCACAAGATAAGTGTACGGTTACTATGATTTATGAAAAATGGATTTCGTACACGAGAAATGTGTACTGTATTTAAAGGATATCGCATGTACATTACAGGTGGGTAAAGGATTCGGGCCCATTTGTACTATGCAGCATTTAAATCTTGTGGTCTATCAAAATGATGAATTTTATTGTTTTAAGATAAACCTATGAACTCACCAACCTTTTGGTTGACACTTTTAAGCATGTTTATTCTCGGGTATGAAAGAAACCTTCCGCTGTGCATTTGCTTATTTTAAAGACATTATTTGGAGTCGATCATCGCAATGAGACCAGATGTTGGTGACTTCGTCCAGATGGATTAGGACGGGGTACTACACAATTTGACAGAATACATCGAAATCAATTCGAATTTTGCTATGAACAACTTCTTTGACTTTTTATTCAAAACCTTTGACTCCAAAATTCTCAATCAATACAATGAGTTGAAATCCAAAATTTTTGCAGAAAGTTTAAGTGAATGATTTCAAACAACTTTGCATTAATAGATTTTAAAAAACCGATTTGTTTTTGGGCTATTGACAATATGAACCAATAACAGAGGTATACGACTTCTGTTCTTCATATTCTGCTAAATTAAATCAATTAATTTTTGTTGTATGTGGTAATTGATTATGGTAATGAAGAAGTGGAGCGAATTCCCTATAATTACAAGACAATGAGTTTGATTTATAGCCTCCTTTAACCGGCAGAACCAATTAAATCAGAAAAAATATAATACAAAAATAAAATAAAAAGGGATTGTGACCTTCAACTGAATTTATCCTCAACTGATGAAAAATCGAATTTTTTTGTACTGGGTTAGCTTTTTAGGGACAGAAACAAAATTCGATTACATCATTGATAGATATGGGTAACGATTCGTACGGTTTTTATTGATTTATTTAATTAATAAATATATTAATAGTAGTAATAAATATAATAAATAATAATACTCATTTCCTAATATATATAACGGTATATAACACACATATATATATATATATATATATATATATATATATATATATATATATATATATATATAAAATCATAATTTTGATATTATTTTAATACTATTAATAATAATAATAATAATAATTCCTAATATTAACAATAATATTAATACTTCTAATAATAATATAACAATAATATTATTAACAAGTATATAATAATATTAGTAATGATATTAATAATATTAGTGATATTAATGATATCAATTTTAATAATCAAAATGATATTTATAATAATTATTCTAATTAGATTAATAGTAATAATAATAATATTTATCTATATATATATATATATATATATATATATATATATATATATATATATATCAAATTTTATATTTATATATTATTAATTGATATTAATAATATATCCAACATAAAAATATTTTTATTTTTAATACTGATAATAATAGTATTAACAATATATACTTATCTTCTTTCATATATATTTTCATATATATTTTATATAATGATGTTAATAATAATGAAAGTAAAGATAATAATATTAATACAGCATTTACATTTTAAAAATTATAATTAAATTTAATGTGTTCTAAATTATTAATTATATCATATTTACTAATAATATAATACATTGAATCTTTAGTATTTATTTACTATTTATATTTAGTATTTCTTATGTATAGAATTTATGCATATATATATATATATATATATATATATATATATATATATATATATATATATATATATATATATATATATATATATATATATATATTTATATGTATATACATTTACATATTTATTTACACACAGTTGTTCGTGAATCGTCGGGAATAGTCAAAGGGTAATTGAATCCATGAACACAGTTCAAAATTTTTGAGATTCAGTTTAACAGACTTTGCTTATCGTGTCGAAACCATAAGAAAATTAAGTTTAAATTTGGTCGGAAATTTTTGGGTCGTCACAATCCCGACCTCCTCGGCCACCACACGTGTCCCGTCGATCAAGGAGAAAGAAATTAATTTCTTATGGCATTTTATAGTTGCCTTATGGAAGCTTAACCAATCCATACCTAATACAACATTAAAACTAGGTATTGGCATAACTAGGCAAGTTATTGGGAATACATTCCCATCTTTTTCAATAGATGATCCAGACATAGATGTTGTGTCTGAAACCGTATTACCATATGCTACATCTATTCTTAAGGTTTTATGTAGCATATTCACCAGAAGTTTCAAATTATCTCAAAGCTCCATAGACATAAAGGAGCGATTTGCTCCTGAATCAAACAACACACGTGCTGGTAAATAATTTATTAGGAGCATACTGGTGATAACAACGTCGATAGCAGTAGCTGCTGTGACAACCCGAAAATTTCCAACCAAATTTAAACTTTAATCTTTATATGTTTCCGACACAATAAGCAATATTTGTTAAGTTAAATTTCAAGAATTTTAAACTATGTTCATACATTCATTCAACCTCGACCAAGTTCCAACGATTCACGAACCATTAAACGAATATGATTATATATGTATATGTGTATATATATTATAACTTGAAACGTAAACAAAATATTAGATTAAATACTTTATATGATTGTATCTGTTTCAAAATGTTTATCAATGGAATTAGAAGATAAGATCAAATGATTGAATTATCAGATATATTAAATTATGATTACAAGTCTCTGTTGAAAGGCCCACGTTGATTTGAGAAATCTTTCCATTTTAACAATATTCGGAAAATGGTAAAGTAATTTATAAATAAGAACAAATTGTCAATCATTGAGAACTAGACAAAGGATAGTGGAAGATTGAATCTCATAAAGACTCGATTGATCTATTTAGTTTCAAACGTACAAAAACGTTTTCAGTTTAAAAAGAACTTTATTATTAAAACGTATATAACTTTTATAAATATCTAGAACCACTTTTGACAACTCATTACTTAACTAGTATGATAAAGATAACGATATTTATATTTTATTTTATTAAATATATATAACGATTTAAATTAATATTATATATATTTATACGCGTATAATACGTACATAGTTTTATACTTTTACTATACTTAAACTTTACCTTTACTTTATTTTTACTTTACTTTAACTTTAATAATTCACTTTAATAATTCATACTTTAATAATTTATAATTTAATAATTCACTTTAATAATTCATACTTTAATAATTTACTTTAATAATTCATACTTTAATAATTCACTTTAATAATTCATACTTTAATAATTCACTTTAATAATTCAAAAATCTATTATAAATAGAATTCAATAGGTTTCATTATTTCATAAAAACTTGAAAATATTTTTCTCTAAACTCTCTCAATCGATTTACATATATATATTTACTCCGTATTATTTCAAGATATTATTAGTATACATAAAATATTACGACGGAGTGCTGTCCGAGTGATTTCGAAATTGTTTTTCGAGTAGGATAGGATTAAGGAAATTATGGGTTATAGCTATGGAGGTGATTGAGTATGGTTCATGGGTATGCTCGTGAGGTCAATATAGTGTTTATCATTTCCGTTGCGTCTACGTACCTTTCCTGCAATATTGAATCTCAATATTGATACGCGAGTACTCATAATTTAACTTTTACATACTAATAGTGTATCCCTGACTAGTGCTCAAGTATTTAGGATTATGCATGCTTGTACTTTTGATATTGCCCTTAGACAGGTTAGGTTGAATCTTGAATTAGTTACACTTGCGGTTGAGATAAGGTATAAGATATGCATGTCCTTGGAAAGCTAGCGAAAAATTAAGAACTTTTCCTTTAGATATCGAATGGTTTCGATGAACGGATTAGAAATTATAATCAATTGAATTTTCGATATTTTTATTAAAAATGATTATTATTATCGTCGTTTTTATTGTCGTTCTAGTTTTATCTTATTATTATCAATATTATTATCTTTATCAATAAAAGGGATTTATCATTAAAAATTGTTTTTTTTTATTACTATCGTTATTATCGTTAAAGTTATAATTAGTATTATTATTATTATTATCCAATTATCATTATTATTATTATTATTATTAGTATTATTATTATTATTATTATCATTATTAATATATATATATATATATATATATATATCATTATTTAAAAATAGTTATTGTTATTGTTATTATTATTATTACTATATTATCATTAAGATAATTATTAGTATTATCTTTAATAATATTATAGTAACTATCATTATTAATATTAGTGTAATTAAAACAAATAATTGTAACACCTAAATATTTTGATTACTATTATTATCATTATTATGAACACGATATAAAAGACGATTAAAAGCTATTAAACGAAACGATTAGGAAATAATGAGTAAGAGTATCATGATGAAATTAAAATATTATAAGATATTAATTTAGATAAAATTATCGTTCTTATTATTTTTATCATTACTATTATTATTAAAAGTATCGTTAGTATTAAAACTATCATTTTAACAAAAATTATCATTTTAATAGAAATGTCATTGTTACTATAAAATATCATTATTATTATTATTTTAAATAGAATTATTATTTTAAAGGTAATATTAAAAATTATCGTAAATATTAAAGTTATCATAATTAGAATTATCGTTTTATCATAATGTCATCTTAGTAATTATAAATATTGATATTTTTATAATAATAATTATTATTACAAAATAATACAACTTTTACTTACTATCATTATAGATATTATTTTATCAAATAAATATGTGATACAAACATATTTTACTACGTGTAATAACTTACTTTAATAATACCTATCATATTATCTTTATGATATTAAATGAACCTTATAAATTTTATTACTTAATATATATAAAAGTATATTTTATTATATAAATTTAATATAAAATTTTATTTATTAATAAATAAATTATATTATTTACTCTAATAAATCTTTTAAAAATATTTAAAAATATAAAACGACGATATTTAAACTATATATTAATCATGTATAGATTTTTGGAAATTATTTTGAGTCAAATTTACTTTTGTTGACTTTTGCATATTAGTCTCGAGCATTAGGATTGTGGTACACTATGACTTGACCTAATTTGTTAGACAAATATTGACCAACATATAAATATATATAATTAATTTAGGTTCGTGAATCCGAGGCCAACCTTGCACTTATTCAATGACGTTATATGTATTTTTACTACGAAATACAGTATGGTGAGTTTCATTTTCCCTTTTTACTCTTTACGTTTTTGGGCTGAGAATACATGCAAATGCTTTATTAACTGTTTTACAATACTTATATGCGTGAGTTTCATTACTCCCTTTTTAAATGCTTTTGCAATATATATTTTTGGGACTGAGAATACATGCGCTGTTTTCATAACTGTTTTACGAAATAGACACAAGTAATTCAAACTACATTATATGGTTGAATGATCGAAATCGAATATGCCCCTTTTAGTCTGGTAATCTAAGAATTAGGGAACAGACACCCTAATTAACGCGAATCCTAAAGATAGATCTATTGGGCCTAACAAACCCCATCCAAAGTACCGGATGCTTTAGTACTTCAAAATTTATATCATGTCTGAAGGAGGATCCCGGAATGATAGGGGATATTCTTATATGTATCTAGTTAATGTCGGTTACCAGGTGTTCACCATATGAATGATTATTTTTGTCTCTATGCATGGGACGTATATTTATGAGAACTGAAAATGAAATTCTTGTGGTCTATTAAAATGATGGAAATAAATGATTATGATAAACTAATGAACTCACCAACCTTTTGGTTGACACTTTAAAGCATGTTTATTCTCAGGTGTTAAAGAAATCTTCCGCTGTGCATTTGCTCATTTTAAAGATATTACTTGGAGTCTTTCATAGCATATTTCGAAGAACGTTGCATTCGAGTCATTGAGTTCATCAAAGATTATTATTAAATCAATTTATAGTTGGATAGTGGACATTATGAAATGGTATGCATGTTTGTCAATTTTCGATGTAAAGAAAGTTTGTCTTTTAAAAACGAATGCAATGTTTGTAAAATGTATCATATAGAGGTCAAATACCTCGCAATGTAATCAACTATTGTGAATCGTTTATAATGTATATGAACGGGTCCTTTCATTTGGTATCAGAGCGGTGGTCTTAGCGAACCAGGTCTGCATTAGTGTGTCTAACTAATAAGTCGATAGGATGCATTAGTGAGTCTGGACTTCGACCGTATCTGCATGTCAAAAGTTTTGCTTATCATTTTGTGTCGAAAATTAACTACTTATCATCCTCAGGATATTACCTGCTTATCATTTTTAGTCTAAGACACGTCTTGCTGTATTGATTGCATGAACAGTGTATAGACAAAAAGTCATATCTTAGCATATCTGCTAAATCATATCTTATCGTATCTGTTACTTTAAACTTTGCCTGACATATCCCGCAAAGTCCTCCGTAATCTACGAAATCTTTTGATCTATCTATATATATATATATATATATATTCTATGTAATTAGAATACCATCCATTAGCCAAAATCATTTCATATCGAAAAAAAAAATCCTTTATCCAATCGTACGAAATGGAATTCGTCATCAGTTCAAGTCACTCAGATTCCGAAATGGAAACCCATTCAAGCTCCGAAAGCAGTGTGACCGGAATAGATCAACCAATCAGTCATCACCTATTCTGGATGAATTGGGGATGGGTTCGTAGCCTCCTCAATCATTGGAGACAAGAAGAAGGTGATCCCTTCCATCCACCACATTGCCCTCTTGATGAAGAACCTGAAGCACTTACCGGCGAACCTGTCCGAAACACCATTTTCTCGCTCATTTCTAGAGTATCTCGTCACGATTATATATTACATCAAATTTTAGATTTTATTTATCCGCTCGTCCGAACCGACAATCACCCCGGTGTAATAGAAGAAGTCAACGAGCTTCGCGCTCGGGTAGTGGCTTTGGAGAATATGGTGCAGAGATTACAAACACCAGCAGCAGCATCAGCAGCATAACCAGTACCACCATCATCAATGCCAACAGTACCATTACCACCTCCAACCACAACCGCGTCGTAAACCTCAACTTCACAATCTGTCCCACGAGCATCAATGTCATACGCACCATAGATACCAAGGAGTACCAACAACAATAACTGATGAAGTATTAATTCATAACTTCATTGGAGAAACATTCCGCTGCGATTATGTAATCTCTAAAGTCTTAGAGATTATCTAATCTAGCCCTAACCATAAATCAGTTAAGCGAACCAAAATGATGGAAGGAAGAGTAGAAACCCTGACAAAAATGGTGTGTGATTAACAAGCTAAACTTGCTTTACCAACAACATCAATAGTACCATCAGCGTTACCAGCATCGTCAGTACAGTCAACATCCGAATCAACAACACCGATAACATCACAAACTCCGTCAGTTCAAGAATCACTGTGGACATCATTACGAATCAATAACGTTTATATTGTATCACCGAGTTATGAAGAATTAACTCATTTCCTTTGAAGAAATTATATGTATATTATATATATATATATATATATATATATATATATATATATATATATATATATATATATATATATATATATATATATATATATATATATATATATATATATTGAAATAAATCTTTCAGTGCTAAGCTATTGTGTGTGAATCTTAACTACTCGGTTAATTCATATTACAAATATGCAATAATGTACGTCCTTCGGCCGCAACTTAACCAGCGTTAACTACAATCTCTGTCGCAATTCAACAAATTCCAATTCATAATAAATCAAGTATATATTTGATTTTACACTTTCATCATCAATGTACCCGAAACTTTTCAGATAACATCATTCGTACTTTGCGAAATTCACAAGAATTCCACGAACCGAACACCATACATCAACAAATAACGAAGTATTGATTCATAATTTCAATGTCATTAAAGAAATACTGCGTAAAAGTTATGTACTTTTTAAAGCCTTTAGGGATTATTCAATTCTAGTTTCAACCGTAAATCAAATGAGTTTAATTTAACATTAACTCATTAAATCTATGTTACATCTGAAGAAAATATACATATATATATTTTCATAAAGACTGTAATAAAATTCTTTTGTACAAAATATTAATTGTGAAATTTTTTTTTAACGGGTAGGTAATACCCGAGAGATATATAAATTCACAATTAATATGTTACATTCTTCGAATCTGATTAACCAAATCATCCATTATACTCCCTACTTTCACAACAATATACATTCTTTTATAGAAATCAAAACAACCATACTCATTCAAAATTTAATTACATATTCTGATTTTGAAATCTCAAAATTTAACTTGAGATATGACCAAAATCATCACTCTTAGATCCTTACATCTTTCACAAGCTATATTTTGACTTCAAAACTGTGTTAGAACATCAAATGTATGTTAACGATTACAATCTGTGTTCAAACCCTTCGAAAATTTCTGAAGACACTTCGAATGATGAGCAATCGAGATGATGATCCAACCACATGTTACCCACAGTTATGTACCCGAAAAACTCTTGAAACCAAAGTAAAAGTTTAAACAACGTATCCGCGTCAGATTCTTTGGCATTTATTAGCAAAAATAACTTTGCGACTCCTATTCAAAGTAGCCAGTTTTGTCACAGCTCCAGCAAGTCAACTTCGACTTTTCAGTCAGACTAACCTTATTATAACCTTGAGATATACACCATCGTTACCAGGGAACCTTTTACATTCCACCATATTATTAGCAGATGTACCAACAACTTCATTACCCTTTGACTTTAGCCTCTCCAAAAAGTCATCATAATTATTCATTGAAACCCCATCATTTACTCATTCGCATCTTGTAATGAGAATTGCCATACGAATCATTGGGAATTAGCAATCAGTATTTTGAAATCTTGCAGCATGTCTGCGCCAACAGTTATATGTGTATATATAACGTCTATCTTCTGGACTTAATTTGAATGTGAAGTTTCTGAAAAACACTCCGAACTACGAATTGGTTCTTCGAAAATGGAAAAAATGCTGATAAAGCAGCAAAAACTATAAACGACTTTAAATGGTAAAAGCTGGATGATAATGATGAAGTGTGCTGGCAAAGCGCAGAAAAAGAGAAGTTTTGGAACTGGAAAACGGATTGAGCAAAGTAGGAAGGAGGCTGTGGACAAATTACAAAGACTGAACCTGACTTTAAAGGATCCAAATGATTCAGTACCTGCTGAAGTCATTAACGAATACCTTGCTCCTGACTCTAAACCCCTGAAGACAATATTCTTCATCATCCTCTGATATTAGAAATTCTAAAATATCATCATATCTTTCATTATAAATATCCTCCATATTTCTGAAGATATTTTCTTAATTTTTCTTATTTGAAATCATTTACCTCTTCGCGCTATCTGTATTACATCATAAATGTAACATCCCGCGTTTTTCCGTTAAATTTATTTTAACACCGTCTTTTTTTTTTTAAATAATACCTTTCGTATTTAAATTCGTCGACTCCGTTGACGAACGTTCATAATATTCTCGTTATTTAATTATAACATCTCTCGTTAACTTGCGTTTTAAAAATATTCGATCGGTTAAATCCCGCACCCGCTTCTAAACTCGAGGGACTAAAATTGACACGGGGCAAACTAGTTGACTAGGTCAACTAGTCCACCCCAATCACCACCATTCAACCATCTCCCTCTCTCTCTCTTTCTCTCTAGCAAGAACACACACACAAACCCCAACTTCATAAAATCATCATCTAAATTCGATCTAGGAGGCTTACAACAAAACAAATTACATTTTCGTGATCCTCTCTTCATTCTCTACGATTTGATACTAACTTCATCGATTTTGGGTAACATTTCTAAAACTCTAGATTTCTCTAAATTCGTGTTTTTGATTTGAAATGGTGTTAGTTAGTGTCTATGGCTCGTGTCTAGCATGAATATATGATTTACTTGCTCGATTTGTTGTTTTGAGTAACTAGTTTGGAACATTTGAAATGGGTTTGCTTAATCTTGCATTATGGAAGATTAAATGTTGTTTGATTGTTAAAGTTCATGTTTTAATTGTGTTACTAGTATCACTAGCTTCGTTTTGATGCGTAGGTTGATTTGTAAAACTTCATAAACTTGATTAGTGATTTTGGTGATTTTGGATTAGGGTTGATAAGCTTTATATGAACTTTTGGTGCATCAAATGCTATGAATTGTTGTTGATAAGTGTTTAGTTGCAATGTGTGTTTGATTACCTTCGAAACGGCATATCATACATGTAAATTGGTTGCCCGAATCATGAAATGCGTTTTTAGAACTTGAAACTTTGATTATGAACGTTTAATGCGGTTTTGGGTTGTTGTAAGTGTTGAATTGCTTGATGAAATGTGTCTAGGTGTTTTCCTCGTCAAATTACCTTTCCGATGATATAAGATACATGTTCTAATTGTTTACGGATCATAAAATGTGGTTATTTGGTTTTTAGCTCGTGCATACTTGTGAAAAACAGAAACATACCTGCACAGATGGTGGCGCGGCGCGCCCCATCCCCGCGCGGCGCGCAGATGTGCCTGGTCAGATTCTGACCTCCTCATCCCATTTCACGTGAAATGTTTGATGACCTACGGACCTCCGATTCACATGAAACTTGTTCTAATATACTTGTATATGAATATTTAGCATAGAAAAATAGTTCGGGACCCGACCCGAACGCGTTGACTTTTTCGTTGACTTTGACCAAGTTTGACTTTTAGTCAAACTTAACCAAACTTTTATACAATCATTCTAACATGCTTTTATACTTGTTTCTTGTATGAAACTTGACAACGTGATTCACATGCTATATTTAATCGAGTCGTATTGAGCCATAGGACTAATTGAACACATTTCACCCGACCTTGTGTCGTAACCGGTTAATTGATATAACTTACTTGTTTAGGTCAAGGCTAAGCAACTTTCATGCACACGTTTACTTGTTGAAGTACCTTTATACTCGTGCACTCGAGGTGAGATCATAGTCCCACCTTTTCAACAACTTTTATACTTTTAAATCGTGGGCTGAGAAAACATATACTTTGTTACATCTTGTACTACTTACTTTTATGTTTTGAACACAAGTGTGAAAACAAACATTCCACGTGCGAGTTAGAACAAAAATGCCTCAATTTGATTATCATTAGTTACACTTGCAGGGTGTAAGCGAGAACTTATATTGTGTGGCCATACGGGTTTAACAAACCCTCATTCGGACGGTTCGCTACCGTTATGCGGATGAAATATATTTTTGTGTTTTAATGCGGGTTCTAGCACTGTGTGATGGGGTAACGTTGGTTAAGTTTTGATAATTGAGTGCTCGCGTATAACAACACTTTTGGAATGCAAATGATTTGGATAATCTACGTTATGGAAATACAAAATCTTGTGGTTCAAAAACAACGTTTAATACTTACTAAACCTATGATTTCACCAACGTTTTCGTTGACAGATTTCTCTATGTTTTTCTCAGGTCTTGTACGATATGTGATACATGCTTCCGCTCACTATTTGATACTTGCATTGGATGTCGAGTATACATGCATTACTTGGAGCGTCTTTTGACTTTACTTTAAACCGTGTCGCCTAGATTTCAAATGTACTTATAACCTTGTAACTTAACTTTTGGTTGAACAATTCTTGTAAACTTTGAAAACAATCTTTATTTGAATATGAGGGCGACATATTTTGGTCAAACATTGTCATAAAGACTTATGACCAGGTAATGGGACCCACGTAGTTGACGCCGTCACTTGACGATTTGTCGGGGTCGCTACAAGTGGTATCAGAGCCTTGGTTGTAGGGATTTAGAGTTCATTTGTGTCCACCCCGAGTCATAGGGTACATAGGTGAATCTAGACTACAACCGGCATATAGACAGAAGTAGGAATTACTTGACTATTTGTGCATTTATACTCGAACTCTTCTATCATATCTAACTCGTATTCGATCTTGATCTTACGTTGATAAATTTTGTTGACGCGCCACCTTGACTTTATGAAGTAATGTTAAATGCACATGAGAATCAGGGTAATATAATTTCCGGGATTATATTACGGTGATTCATATGGACATTCCGACATTATGACATAAAGAATTTAAGGCGAGTCAAGGAAAATTTTCTCTACATCATCATTCCCTATCATGATTAGTATTATTGAGAATACTAATCAACGATATTCTTGTGTCTTGAAGGAACAATGCCTCCCCGTCGCGGGCCAAGTAATGAAACTTCCGAACAAGCTTTTCAACTCATGATAGCCACCGCCATAGGTGCGGCTATGGCTAGTATCTCCTCCGACATCAATAACAACCACAACCACAACAACCATGGAGCCGGTAATTCAAACGAGGGTTGCTCCTACAAAACTTTCATGGGGTGCAAACCTCACACCTTCGATGGGACCGGAGGACCGGTTGTGCTCACCCGATGGTTTGAGCAAACAGAAGCCGTTTTTAGCATAAGCGGTTGTCGGGACCAAGACAAAGTCAAATATTCCACCCACACTTTTTCCGGTATCGCCCTCACATGGTGGAATACGTATGTGCTGTCGGTGGGTATCGATGAAGCCCACACACTCTCATGGGCCGACTTAAAGAAAAAGATGATCACCGAATACTTCCCGCGCGAAGAGACCCGTAAGCTCGAACACGAACTAAGAACTTTAAAAGCGGTCGGGAATGACCTAAAGGCATATAATCAACGATTTTCTGAGCTATCCTTGATGTGCCCAAACCTCGTGACCCCCGAACCTCTAAGGGTTGAACTTTACATGGATGGTCTTCCCAAGAGCATCAAACAAGGAGTAATGTCATCTAGACCCAGTAATCACCAAGAGGCCCTGAATATGGCCCGTCAATTGATCGAAACGGTAGACGAGATTGAAGTGCCGGCACCTAAAGCCGAGGATGAGTCGGGTGACAACAAAAGAAAATGGGAAGCCCCCCAATCGAGTAACTACAACAACAACCTTTTCAAGGAACCTCTCACCCCCGTCGGCAAGAAAAGTTATGCCGGGACACGACCTTTTTGCAACAAATGCCACAAGCATCATTTTGGTGAATGTGGCAAGCTAATTTGCCATCGGTGCCAAGGTAGTGGTCATATTGCCAAGTATTGTGGAAGTACCACCCCCGTCACTCAAAAGGGGCCCGACGCACCAAAGCCGAGTATTTGCTACAAATGCGGCCAATCGGGTCATTTTAGGAATGAATGCCCAAAGAATAAAGCAAAAACCAACGCGCGCCGTTGAACTTACGACATCGACACCTAGGATGCCCGAGACGATGATGGACTAGTCACGGGTATGTTTCCTCACAACAAACCGTATGTTTCATACTTATTCGATTCGAGTACCGTTAGACGTTTTATAACCAAGGATTTGACTCGTGCTCTTTATATTCCACCTCTTTCCCCCAGATACTACTTAGACGATTTAAGTGACCGACGGAAAATATTGTGTGCCTATAAATTTTATTGGAGGATATACGTTAAGACTTTTGACTTGACACCTATAGAACTAGGGAGCTCGGAACCTATTCGTAAAAAAAAAAAAAAAAAAAAAAAAAAAAAAAAAAAAAAAATGTTTCCCCATCATCTTGTATAGATTATTGTGAACTGAGTAATTTTCGGTTGGAAACCGATACCCTCTCCCTCGCATCCATGACCTTATGATTATTTGCACGAATCCCGTATGTTCCAAATCGACCTCCGTTCCGGTTATCATCAATTGGGGGTTAAGTGAGACGATGTCTCCTAAGCCACTTTCCGAACTCGCAACGTTAGTTGTAAAACTCTCTTAGTACCGTTTGATTTATTTAGGGCTCGCCCGTATCCATAAACCTCTTGAACCGCGTATGCAAATTCATATAGACTAATCTGTTATCGTATTTATAGATGACATCTTAACTTATTTAAGTAAAGAAGGAAAACGAACAACATCACCATCTTACGCTCGAACTTTTGAGAAAAGAGCAACTTTATACCAAATTCTCCGAGTGAGAATTTCTGTTGAACGAAGTCCAATTTTCTAGACCATGATGTTAATGGTCAAGGCATTACAATCAATCTCGAAATCAAGCCACATGTAATCAGGAAACTCTCCCAACTCAGACTTGTATTCGTAAAATCTTAGATCTCGCCTGTTATCACTGAAGATTCATTTCTGACTTTTCTCGTGTTACCCGACTTTTACACTCGTTAACTCACTAAGGGAAAACTTTAAACCTCTCCGTGTTCGAACCTTGAGCGTGATTCTTCACACCAACATTTCTAGTTAAAATCGTATAGCAACAGATGGAACTCAAACATGGAAATATTTCTACATGAACGCCGAAAGGCATACTCTCTCGACTCAAAATTAACGTAACTAAAATTCGTTATTTTGCACGAAGAATTCGAATATTAAACTGTAGATCCGATCAACTTTCTCGTCATCACGTACCACACACATACCTCTGTTATTTCACCGTTACTGTCTGATATTACTGGAATTTAAGATAACACACAATCCAACGATACTTCACTCTTCTTTGACTTAACGCCCTTGTGTTTCTGATAATCGGCCAACTATTATTCAACCCCGAACTATACAACTACGTGTACTATCTCGTTTCTCTTTCAGACTTCAACTTTTGACAACTAGAGGCACGTTATGGCAACCTCGAGATGCAAGCTCATCTTATTCTAAGTCCTCATTTCACTCCTATCTTTATCGCTCGCATTTCCGTTTAAAGAAACTCCTTGTAACATTTCTCCATGGATAGAGAAATTCCTCATATTACATTAGTATTCGCCACGAGGGTGAATAGTCCTAACGAACATTTTTCGAACCCTAACTGACTTGTTCAAACATATCCTAAGAGATTCTATTCCAACACGGAGTATCTTTGTCAATTATCCCGTATCGAAATACTCGTTTCGCCTCTAGTTTTACAAGAAACCTTGGAGACCCGCTTAGACATGAGTACCGCGTACCACCCACAAACAGACGAACCGAACAAACGAACGATTTACATCTTCAAAAGACATGTTTCAAACTTGCATGGTCGCTTTTAGTAGATCCCTCTTACAACAGTAGTTACCACTCGTGTGTTCACACGCACTTTCCGAAACCCTATATGACCGCTAATGTCATACCCCTATTCGTTGAACCAAAGCATGTGGCAAACAAAACACCGAATCTTAACTCATCCAAGAAACAACAATTGAGATAATCCAAGTCCGAGAAGGGCTCGAGACGACCCGTAGTCGCCCAAAAGAGTCATACCAAACTTAGATAAAAACCTCACAAATCCCAATGTGTAACCGCGTAATATTGAGAAACCGCACCTTGGAAAGGTGTAATCCAATTTGGGAAATCGAGAAAGGCTATATCCGCAATATCGAACCTTTTGAAACCTTGGGGCGTATGGGAACCGCTTCCTATCGTTTGGAACTTCAGACTCAATTAAGTTTCCGTTTACCCTACATTTTGTGTAACAAACTTAGAAACGTGTCCTGTGGAACAGGAACGTGCAATCCTGCTAGGTACATCAACTATCGATGACAAACTTCTCTTCATAGGAAAACCAGTTGAAATCGGGGATCGTAAAACCAAACTTTAATACAACGTAAAACCCTGACTATCCAAATTCATGAGAACACTCAAGGACGTACCTACACTTATTCATATTATGAACAACGTAAAGTCTCGAGTAAGAGATATCGACTACTACTTCCAACTAAATTTCGGGACGAAATTTCTTTTGAGGTGTGGATAATGTAACATCCCGCGTTTTTCCGTTAAATTTATTTTAACACCGTCTTTTTTTTTTTAAATAATACCTTTCGTATTTAAATTCGTCGACTCCGTTGACGAACGTTCATAATATTCTCGTTATTTAATTATAACATCTCTCGTTAACTTGCGTTTTAAAAATATTCGATCGGTTAAATCCCGCACCCGCTTCTAAACTCGAGGGACTAAAATTGACACGGGGCAAACTAGTTGACTAGGTCAACTAGTCCACCCCAATCACCACCATTCAACCATCTCCCTCTCTCTCTCTTTCTCTCTAGCAAGAACACACACACAAACCCCAACTTCATAAAATCATCATCTAAATTCGATCTAGGAGGCTTACAACAAAACAAATTACATTTTCGTGATCCTCTCTTCATTCTCTACGATTTGATACTAACTTCATCGATTTTGGGTAACATTTCTAAAACTCTAGATTTCTCTAAATTCGTGTTTTTGATTTGAAATGGTGTTAGTTAGTGTCTATGGCTCGTGTCTAGCATGAATATATGATTTACTTGCTCGATTTGTTGTTTTGAGTAACTAGTTTGGAACATTTGAAATGGGTTTGCTTAATCTTGCATTATGGAAGATTAAATGTTGTTTGATTGTTAAAGTTCATGTTTTAATTGTGTTACTAGTATCACTAGCTTCGTTTTGATGCGTAGGTTGATTTGTAAAACTTCATAAACTTGATTAGTGATTTTGGTGATTTTGGATTAGGGTTGATAAGCTTTATATGAACTTTTGGTGCATCAAATGCTATGAATTGTTGTTGATAAGTATTTAGTTGCAATGTGTGTTTGATTACCTTCGAAACGGCATATCATACATGTAAATTGGTTGCCCGAATCATGAAATGCATTTTTAGAACTTGAAACTTTGATTATGAACGTTTAATGCGGTTTTGGGTTGTTGTAAGTGTTGAATTGCTTGATGAAATGTGTCTAGGTGTTTTCCTCGTCAAATTACCTTTCCGATGATATAAGATACATGTTCTAATTGTTTACGGATCATAAAATGTGGTTATTTGGTTTTTAGCTCGTGCATACTTGTGAAAAACAGAAACATACCTGCACAGATGGTGGCGCGGCGCGCCCCATCCCCGCGCGGCGCGCAGATGTGCCTGGTCAGATTCTGACCTCCTCGTCCCATTTCACGTGAAATGTTTGATGACCTACGGACCTCCGATTCACATGAAACTTGTTCTAATATACTTGTATATGAATATTTAGCATAGAAAAATAGTTCGGGACCCGACCCGAACGCGTTGACTTTTTCGTTGACTTTGACCAAGTTTGACTTTTAGTCAAACTTAACCAAACTTTTATACAATCATTCTAACATGCTTTTATACTTGTTTCTTGTATGAAACTTGACAACGTGATTCACATGCTATATTTAATCGAGTCGTATTGAGCCATAGGACTAATTGAACACATTTCACCCGACCTTGTGTCGTAACCGGTTAATTGATATAACTTACTTGTTTAGGTCAAGGCTAAGCAACTTTCATGCACACGTTTACTTGTTGAAGTACCTTTATACTCGTGCACTCGAGGTGAGATCATAGTCCCACCTTTTCAACAACTTTTATACTTTTAAATCGTGGGCTGAGAAAACATATACTTTGTTACATCTTGTACTACTTACTTTTATGTTTTGAACACAAGTGTGAAAACAAACATTCCACGTGCGAGTTAGAACAAAAATGCCTCAATTCGATTATCATTAGTTACACTTGCAGGGTGTAAGCGAGAACTTATATTGTGTGGCCATACGGGTTTAACAAACCCTCATTCGGACGGTTCGCTACCGTTATGCGGATGAAATATATTTTTGTGTTTTAGTGCGGGTTCTAGCACTGTGTGATGGGGTAACGTTGGTTAAGTTTTGATAATTGAGTGCTCGCGTATAACAACACTTTTGGAATGCAAATGATTTGGATAATCTACGTTATGGAAATACAAAATCTTGTGGTTCAAAAACAACGTTTAATACTTACTAAACCTATGATTTCAGCAACGTTTTCCTTGACAGATTTCTCTATGTTTTTCTCAGGTCTTGTACGATATGTGATACATGCTTCCGCTCACTATTTGATACTTGCATTGGATGTCGAGTATACATGCATTACTTGGAGCGTCTTTTGACTTTACTTTAAACCGTGTCGCCTAGATTTCAAATGTACTTATAACCTTGTAACTTAACTTTTGGTTGAACAATTCTTGTAAACTTTGAAAACAATCTTTATTTGAATATGAGGGCGACATATTTTGGTCAAACATTGTCATAAAGACTTATGACCAGGTAATGGGACCCACGTAGTCGACGCCGTCACTTGACGATTTGTCGGGGTCGCTACAATAAAAGAAACTATTTTAGTTTCTAAATTCTGAAAGATTCAAGTTTAAAATAGGAATATTTTGAAGTAGTGTTGAGAACTGAAGCATGAATTAGTATAATATAATGACACTTGATCAATGTGATTATATTACAGTAAGTCATGCTGAGTTTCTAAATGGAACGTGATGATTCACAGATCATAACATCATCATGTGCCATGTTATACGACTCTTGTATTCTATTTAACCTCTAAAATATCAAGAAAATATTTCTTGATGATTCGGCCTTTTCCAAGGTATTCTAGTAATTTGACAAGTCAAGATCGTGTCATCACAATTTCCTTCCTAGAACATTAACAATGTTCATTCCGAAATTCATATCTGTGAATTCTGGACCATTACAAGTGGTGCTTAATCGCAAGAAGAAGAAACTAAAGGACAAAACTCCGAAATAGAAATTGGGGTATAAATTGCAGCAAATAAAAGAGAGCATTAACTGTGAATGATAATGATTATAGAAGACAGAAGCAGAGACTTTGAAATATAAGGGAACATATAAAGCCCAACGACAAACCAGAAATTATAAACCATATATCGATGCATATAGCAATATAAAGATACGGGAGAACTAGAAACACTATAAACCCAAGAGTATAGTAGAAGTAAATAGATTCTTCCGGCGGTAGATGAAAAAGAAGAATGACCGATATGAAAGTTAGAAGTATATCGAGAATCAGAGCTGGATGGAGCATATTGATGAATAGTTTAAAATATGAGTTGAGGGGGAAAGAATAGAAGGTGATGAAACATGACTAGGAACTTAGAAATCAACAGATTTAACTCACACAATGGCAGAATAAGTGAATCAAACCCTCTATTATTCACCACATGGGTGATTTGGACTGAGAGAGAATCGGAGGAGCTCACTAGATCTGAGTGTGTGTAACAAATAAGAGGCTTAACCTAAAATGAAGAACATAAGACTTTATATACCCCTGCTGTTGACTCACCCATACGATTCATTCATCACACGTACGAGTTGGCTTCATCAGCCGTACGGGTGATCACTCACTCGTGTCTTCTCATTTAGGTTGTAATTGTGACTTAGCTCAGCATCAACCGTGCGTATGAGCCTGTCAGCCGTACTAGTGAGGCTTCACTCATACGTCTGACTAAGTCTAACATAGTCAAATATCTAAATCTCGTTCCTGCAGTTCCTGTAACCACATACAAACACAGGATAATAATGAGCAATCATGGTGGCCTGTAAACTGTTGTACCAGCAATGGACGTGGGTAGATGTCTAGGGACTTGCATAAAATGCATCAACAGAATGTGTGAGTTGTAAGGAAATGAAGGAGGTGAATTTATAAGAAAATCTCCGACAGAATAATTAAAATGGACGATCGCATTTAAAGCGGATCCTAATTTCCTTGATTGCCGGAGAGTCAAATCTTATTAAGAAGATTTTCTTCAAATCCCTTGAAATCTGGGAATCAATCATATCTACGTCAAATGATAAGATGAATCTACACTTACTCATTTCACTCTTCTATGTTAGCTTCATTCGTACTCTTCATATAAATGGATTGTTTATCCAAATTATTCGCTGATGATAAAACTCTAATTTTCAGCCCGTATGTATCATGAAAACATACTTATTATCATTCACGACCTTTCCACTTAAATTTTGGGACGAAATTTCTTTAACGGGTAGGTACTGTGACAACCCGAAAATTTCCAACCAAATTTAAACTTTAATCTTTATATGTTTCCGACACAATAAGCAATATTTGTTAAGTTAAATTTCAAGAATTTTAAACTATGTTCATACATTCATTCAACCTTGACCAAGTTCCAACGATTCACGAACCATTAAACGAATATGATTATATATGTATATGTGTATATATATTATAACTTGAAACGTAAACAAAATATTAGATTAAATACTTTATATGATTGTATCTGTTTCAAAATGTTTATCAATGGAATTAGAAGATAAGATCAAATGATTGAATTATCAGATATATTAAATTATGATTACAAGTCTCTGTTGAAAGGCCCACGTTGATTTGAGAAATCTTTCCATTTTAACAATATTCGGAAAATGGTAAAGTAATTTATAAATAAGAACAAATTGTCAATCATTGAGAACTAGATAAAGGATAGTGGAAGATTGAATCTCATAAAGACTCGATTGATCTATTTAGTTTCAAACGTACAAAAATGTTTTCAGTTTAAAAAGAACTTTATTATTAAAACGTATATAACTTTTATAAATATCTAGAACCACTTTTGACAACTCATTACTTAACTAGTATGATAAAGATAACGATATTTATATTTTATTTTATTAAATATATATAACGATTTAAATTAATATTATATATATTTATACGCGTATAATACGTACATAGTTTTATACTTTTACTATACTTAAACTTTACCTTTACTTTATTTTTACTTTACTTTAACTTTAATAATTCACTTTAATAATTCATACTTTAATAATTTATACTTTAATAATTCACTTTAATAATTCATACTTTAATAATTCACTTTAATAATTCATACTTTAATAATTCACTTTAATAATTCAAAAATCTATTATAAATAGAATTCAATAGGTTTCATTATTTCATAGAAACTTGAAAATATTTTTCTCTAAACTCTCTCAATCGATTTACATATATATATTTACTCCGTATTATTTCAAGATATTATTAGTATACATAAAATATTACGACGGAGTGCTGTCCGAGTGATTTCGAAATTGTTTTTCGAGTAGGATAGGATTAAGGAAATTATGGGTTATAGCTATGGAGGTGATTGAGTATGGTTCATGGGTATGCTCGTGAGGTCAATATAATGTTTATCATTTCCGTTGCGTCTACGTACCTTTCCTGCAATATTGAATCTCAATATTGATACGTGAGTACTCATAATTTAACTTTTACATACTAATAGTGTATCCCTGACTAGTGCTCAAGTATTTAGGATTATGCATGCTTGTACTTTTGATATTGCCCTTAGACAGGTTAGGTTGAATCTTGAATTAGTTACACTTGCGGTTGAGATAAGGTATAAGATATGCATGTCCTTGGAAAGCTAGCGAAAAATTAAGAACTTTTCCTTTAGATATCGAATGGTTTCGATGAACGGATTAGAAGTTATAATCAATTGAATTTTCGATATTTTTATTAAAAATGATTATTATTATCGTCGTTTTTATCGTCGTTCTAGTTTTATCTTATTATTATCATCATTATTATTATCTTTATCAATAAAAGGGATTTATCATTAAAAATTATTTTTTTTTATTACTATCGTTATTATCGTTAAAGTTATAATTAGTATTATTATTATTATTATCCAATTATCATTATTATTATTATTATTATTATTATTATTATTATTATTATTATTATTATTATTATTATTATTATTATTATTATTATTATTATTATTATTAGTATTATTATTATTATTATCATTATTAATATATATATATATATATATATATATATATATATATATATATATATATATATATATATCATTATTTAAAAATGGTTATTGTTATTGTTATTATTATTATTACTATATTATCATTAAGATAATTATTAGTATTATCGTTAATAATATTATAGTAACTATCATTATTAATATTAGTGTAATTAAAACAAATAATTGTAACACCTAAATATTTTGATTACTATTATTATCATTATTATGAACACGATATAAAAGACGATTAAAAGCTATTAAACGAAACGATTAGGAAATAATGAGTAAGAGTATCATGATGAAATTAAAATATTATAAGATATTAATTTAGATAAAATTATCGTTCTTATTATTTTTATCATTACTATTATTATTAAAAGTATCGTTAGTATTAAAACTATCATTTTAACAAAAATTATCATTTTAATAGAAATGTCATTGTTACTATAAAATATCATTATTATTATTATTTTAAATAGAATTATTATTTTAAAGGTAATATTAAAAATTATCGTAAATATTAAAGTTATCATAATTAGAATTATCGTTTTATCATAATGTCATCTTAGTAATTATAAATATTGATATTTTTATAATAATAATTATTATTACAAAATAATACAACTTTTACTTACTATCATTATAGATATTATTTTATCAAATAAATATGTGATACAAACATATTTTACTACGTGTAATAACTTACTTTAATAATACCTATCATATTATCTTTATGATATTAAATGAACCCTATAAATTTTATTACTTAATATATATAAAAGTATATTTTATTATATAAATTTAATATAAAATTTTATTTATTAATAAATAAATTATATTATTTACTCTAATAAATCTTTTAAAAGTATTTAAAAATATAAAACGACGATATTTAAACTATATATTAATCATGTTTAGATTTTTGGAAATTATTTTGAGTCAAATTTACTTTTGTTGACTTTTGCATATTAGTCTCGAGCATTAGGATTGTGGTACACTATGACTTGACCTAATTTGTTAGACAAATATTGACCAACATATAAATATATATAATTAATTTAGGTTCGTGAATCCGAGGCCAACCTTGCACTTGTTCAATGACGTTATATGTATTTTTACTACGAAATACAGTATGGTGAGTTTCATTTGCCCTTTTTACTCTTTACGTTTTTGGGCTGAGAATACATGCAAATGCTTTATTAACTGTTTTACAATACTTATATGCGTGAGTTTCATTACTCCCTTTTTAAATGCTTTTGCAATATATATTTTTGGGACTGAGAATACATGCGCTGTTTTCATAACTGTTTTACGAAATAGTCACAAGTAATTCAAACTACATTATATAGTTGAATGATCGAAATCGAATATGCCCCTTTTAGTCTGGTAATCTAAGAATTAGGGAACAGACACCCTAATTGACGCGAATCCTAAAGATAGATCTATTGGGCCTAACAAACCCCATCCAAAGTACCGGATGCTTTAGTACTTCGAAATTTATATCATGTCCGAAGGAGGATCCCTGAATGATAGGGGATATTCTTATATGTATCTAGTTAATGTCGGTTACCAGGTGTTCACCATATGAATGATTATTTTTGTCTCTATGCATGGGACGTATATTTATGAGAACTGAAAATGAAATTCTTGTGGTCTATTAAAATGATGGAAATAAATGATTATGATAAACTAATGAACTCACCAACCTTTTGGTTGACACTTTAAAGCATGTTTATTCTCAGGTGTTAAAGAAATCTTCCGCTGTGCATTTGCTCATTTTAAAGATATTACTTGGAGTCTTTCATAGCATATTTCTAAGAACGTTGCATTCGAGTCATTGAGTTCATCAAAGATTATTATTAAATCAATTTATAGTTGGATAGTGGATATTATGAAATGGTATGCATGCCTGTCAATTTTCGATGTAAAGAAAGTTTGTCTTTTAAAAACGAATGCAATGTTTGTAAAATATATCATATAGAGGTCAAATACCTCGCAATGTAATCAACTATTGTGAATCGTTTATAATGTATATGAACGGGTCCTTTCAGCTGCGTCCACCGACATCTGGAAGGCTCTTGCTTCAGGAACTGGAGGATTCTTTCTCTTTTGTCCCGTTAAAGAAGCAAAGGATCCTCCGACTGACATCGTTCTGTCTCCTGACCCTACCCAGAGCTCGCTCTCTTAACTGCTGGACAATCAACTACTCTGTGCCTCGGTTTCTGGAAATTCAAACATACATTCTCTTTGAACGAACATGACTGAAGATCATGATCCAAAACTCCACATCTCATGCATCTTTTTGTCAGATCGTACATAGACCGGCATATGATTACTTATACTTATTACACCAAACTTTCCGATTGGTAATACTACCACCTTGGGAAGACTTTCCCCGCTGCTGATTATTTTGAGACTTCTTAGACTTATAACTTGTTTGACTTGTCTCCTGTTTCGGTTGTGACATTTGTTCCCTTTGTCAGCTTCTTGTTTCTTTCACATCACCTTCCACCATCTTTATTATGGTGAACGCTTGCATAAATGTTGTAGCTATCCTAACCATGGATCGATACTCTGGAAGGATCATTTCCCCAAACTGATCAATCCGAGATTGTTCATCAGGAAGCCATTGCTGAACAAAGCGAAGCTTGTCGGTATATTGTTCAATTACTTCATCAATCGTCATTTGATCGATCATCTTGAAATCAATAAACTCTTTTTTCATTTTAAAAATTTCATAAGGAGACTTGTTCCCATGTTACCTGGCTTAATTGTTCTTTGGATACTTGACCGGTCAGAGAATCCCACCAGCCCATTGCCTTCTTCCCAGAAGTCTACTGCGTAAGTAACGCGTAACTCAAGTTCGTATTGGCAAGCATCCATTCCTCGGTCTACCTATCTGAATGAAGGTCATCTGATGTATTTAGAGTTGAATCATGCAAGAGAGTCCCCATTTGAATTCTTTCAAGTCTTGCTATGTATAGTGAGAGACAAAAAAACTAACCGTTGCCACGGCTCAAACCACGGTCGACCGTGGGTCGACCACACGCCATCAGGTCATTTTCACCTATCCGTTGTATAGCCCTTTGAATCCTTTCAAACCTAATTCTTTTGGCCTCTTTACTTCATTTAATACTTGCAAAAGATACCCAACATCCTATACAAGTACTATAGCCATCAAGTGCTTGATTCCTCTTGAATGTATTACCTTAATAGTGACTTGTCATACCCAAAGAGGCAAGTCTACATTTCTTGGATACATTTCTTAATAACCATTTGAGTTAATCCCAGATTTGTCATAATCATTTGTTTATATTTAACACACATGCTTATTGACTAGTCATTTGTTTGTATTCAACACACATGCTTAAGTGCTATTGGGTAGTCAACATGTCATGAACAACATTATCCTAATTAATCACTAAGCATTTTACAATTCATCTTTAAGCTTGCACATAGATTAATTAGGTGTGTTTATGATAACTTACTAAGTGAAACATGTAAGTTCAATTAAGCTAATTACAAGTAAGACATCATATTATGCAAGACTAAACCATACTTAGACATGCTCCATGTTTCTTGTGATATTTCAATGTGTGTGTTAATAATTCTATAAGCATACATGACCATTTGATTATAAACCTTCAATTGTTATCAATAAGTTACACTAATGCATTGGAGTAGGCTAAACATACATTGTTGTTTCCCAACTTATAGCATATAGCAAGACAAAAATCATATTATTATTCATGCATATACAATGAGTATAAGCAAGTTGGCAATTAACACATAGTCAAGTAATACTAATATAATGATAGCAAGAATTCACTAGTGATCAATCTAAGATCAAACACATAGTGATGACATAGCAATACACTAATGTCCAACACATTGCAATATAGCACATTACAAAATTAATGTATAATTATACATTAATGTCCAACACATGCACAAGGGAAGTGCAACTCTTGGTTGATACTTGGTGACCATCCTAAGTATGTCTAGATACATTATAGGAGTACAAGTTTTTTTGTAACACTTATGTGTTATCTTTAATCAAGGCTAAAACGTCATTAAGATGTCGTTAGGTGTGATTAATCAAGATTAGCTTTCTAGTGACCAAAATTCTTTTTAATATGAAAGGGGCAACTATTATAAGCACGTTAAAAAAAAAGGTTTCGTGAGTTATAGATGTCCCGAAGTACTCAAACATTATTTGGTCAAGAAGTTTGGACATAACAACTGCGGTCGAACCACTGTCAGCCGTGGTGTTGACCGTGTACCTGGTTTATGAGAAACCATGGTACTAACACCCCACGGTGTGACCTGTGATCGACCGTGGACCCAAACCGTGCACTGCCTGAGTTTTTGTACTCTTTTTGTTTTCCTAATGTTTTCACTCTAAGCTTCATTTGGTTTGGTCATTTGCTCGAGTAAGTGTGAATTAGTGAACTTGTATATTTATGTCAAGATGTCTATCATCACTTTTTGTTATGTGTGTGTGTGTCATCATCAAAACACTTATTATCGTTGATTAAGATTAAGTTTACCGTTAAGCTTCTCCCCAACATATATGATACCACTAAATTTAACTGATGGGCCCTATATATTTTTCAAATTTATAGTTTTTTTTTAAGTTTTATATGACACTGCTAAATTTAACTACTAGTACCACATATATTTTTCAAATCTCTAGTTTTTTTAAAGTAAGTACCACTAAAATAACATTCAAATAGGATTAATAGTGAAAAAGATTTCGAAACCCCATTGAATTATAATCCTGAAATCGCCAATGTGCCTGATCTTCATCGTGCAACAAAGAAATACCCTTGCCCTTATTAGAAGAACCCTCCTTCGATCCATGATTTACAACACCATCTAACTCATTAATCACGTCGACACAAAGAGATTCCAAATCATTAACCACGCTTGAATTAGCAACCTTATAAACTGTTTTTTTCTTGCCCAAAGAAGACGAAGTGACTGAGCTGAAACTGAAGCTTGAATATTTTCATTTCACCCAAACATGTTAATCGCATTTAGTTATATTTCTGAAAGAGATGTAAATGGTCCAAGCACGTAAAAGAATTTATGCATCATATCGGATGCGGATCAAGTTTGGTGTGCACATGTCTTATTCTTAGTAATTTTTTTGCTCAACCTACAAGACAAATATCCAAAATACTATTTGAGCATAAAAGTTTTTGATTCTTCCATAACTACAACTATAATGTTCACTAATTTGAACTGGTAATTTTCTTGATTGGTTAGAATATGAGATAAACATGTACTCGAATAATTTAACAATCATTGATCATTAATGCAAATAATATGACTAAACTTTGTGCACATGTCTTATTCTTACTAACTTTTTTGCTTAACCTACAAGACAAATATTCAAAATACTATTTGAGCATTAAAATTCGATTCTTCCATAATAACTACAACTATAATGTTCACTAATATGAATTATATTCATTCAGTAATTTTCTTGATTGGTTAGAATATGAGATAAACATTTACTCAAATAATTTAACAATCATTAACGCAAATAATATGACTAAACTTGGAGTTAAGAATGACATAATAGTCTTACTATTTTAGTCTGGGCCGGCACTGTGCATGGGCAACTTGTACGACCGCCCATGGCACGACGTAAATAGAGGGCGTCAGGAATGCATCGAGAATCTGAAAATTTGGAGTGTAGAAAAATTCATTTTAGACGGGTTAATTTGATTATTTAATATCTTTAAGCATAAGAGATATTATGGCAGGGTTGGTCTGGACATTTTGATACCTAGGACGAAATGGTCGAAAAGTGCCCTTATTAAACTTGAGCTTAACCTAACACACTATTTGTTAGAAGTCCATGACTAATCGAGCTAGATATATTAATATATTTATGCCAATTAAATTTTAACAAATTATATAAACTAGTTGTTGAACCCTCGCTTCGCACCGGGGGTTCAGTTTTAATGTATTTTATTGCGTTTAATTTGTAAAATTATTTCGTGGCTAAAGAATGATGTCGTTGAAGCGCAACTCGAGTCGAACTAAAAGGTATAACCCGTGAAAGATTTAAATGTTATTTTAAATTAACAATATATGTCCATCGCCGCGTTAACTATGTAATTATCGAGTTTTAAAAATTTAACGCAAAATCAACGTGTATGAAAAGTACCCCAATTTTTAGCGTTTTTTAAAAAGCCTCCGTTTTGCGTATAGTTAGTGACATTGTGTTCCTAAAATTATTTCGAGTTTAACGATGGTGTCGAAAAAATGTAACTCATTGCGAGCGAGAAGATATGACCCGTTAAATATTTGGGTGAAGTTTATTTAAGATTTTTTTATGAAAATGGTTATTTGACACTTTACCCCCTGTTTGGGGGGTCGATTTGAATATTTGAAAAAAGTGTGGGTGTCTTTGTTAGTGTAGTGAAATTTAATTAGAATTAAAAAAAAAAAGTAAAATGACGAAAATGCCCCTAGTTACTATTCATCATTTTTGTCTATTAGATAGAGTAAAGTAATAGTAATAGTAATAGTAATTTCAAAATTGGTCTTCTTATATTTAATTGAGTCAATAACACACATTACTACAACGTGAATATTTAATATGAATTGTCATTAACTCAAAAAATGTCGCTATAGTTAGAGCTAGGGTTGTGGATGGTCCATACTCGAACCGAATCAGACAATATCCGGACCGAACCGAAACCCAATTTTTTTGGAAGATAAGAACCAAGGACCAGACCATTTATATATGGTTCGGTTAGGCCCGATTCTAGCTTCGATCCAAGTCAGTTCAAGTAAATACACGACCCATTTATATTGTTAAAAAACTAATATATTTTATTTCATTCTCAAATTTAGAAATTTTCATCATATAACAATTAATATGTAACACGTATAAATGAAAAATTATACAATCAATATATAACTTGCACCATTCCGTTTTGGTTCTTCTCCAATATACATTATTAGATCATTGACTTATCACTAAATTAGAAATTTGTATTATGTACCAATTATAATTCTTTTTGCTATAAGTTTATGTACATGCTAAATATACGTAACTATCTTTTTGATTAAAGATTGAAACTATTTACTTACTGTTGGGATTTAAAAGAGTTTATCTTGATGTTGAATTATAAAAAGAATTTATTTTTTGAGATCTAAATATACGTAACCTTTTGAAGTTATTACAAGAGTTTATCTTGTTTTCTGAATTTATCATATGTTTTAACGTAATGTAATATGATATGTAGGAGCAATGATGTTAATAAATATAATAGAACACTCATATTATTCTTCTAAAAATCTCTCACAAATATACATCATTCGGTTCGGTCCAAAACATTGTTTTTTCGAGTTTTGGCCTGGACCGGACCAATACCCGAAATATTGGAAAAATATGGACCAAGGACTGGACCAAATAACTTCAGGTATTGGTTTCGGTTCGGTTCCCACTCGTTTTTCAATTTTTTTCGATTCTACCCAAACAATATACACCCCTAGTTTGAGTGAAGCTTTGGAAAATAAAAAGTGAATTAATGAAGCATGTGAAGTTTTTGTACAACTGATTTTCATTCAAAATCAAATTTAAACATAAATAAAATAACTTCTTTTAGACCACTCAACGAGAGTGTTAATATCACGCTGTTGGGGTTGCAAAAAAGAAAGCCGAATGGCAGCATCTCGTAGATTTCTCACCAACTAATGCACATGGTGGGTTTCGTCCATAAATAGCAAATGAGAGGACGAGGGTTATGTTATTTTCTTAATTGTTAATTTAATTTTATACTTTAATTTAGTTTGAAAATGGGACACCGATGAGAAGGAAATGAGGTGGAATTGTGATGTGGCGTGATGTGGCAATGCGTTAATATGAAGAAAGACGTTGTGAATGAAAATGCTCTTAGTAGATCACAAACCGACAACAGAAAAAAAAGGTTCGGGAGATCTAAATTATAACATTCACTTTATTTTATTTCACAAATAAATGGTGAAAATGCAAAACAATGTTAGTTTAAGGTTTAATTTATACAATGTATAATAGCAGAAAGAAACTAACTAAAAATGTAGAACGTTGCACTACTAGAAAATTGACCTTTTGTGACGACACTTGTTGGGAGGACACCAATGTCCTCACAAAAAGGCAGCTAGACGACAAAAATATGGGTTGGAGTTGATTTTTTAATTTGACTAACATTATTGTGAGGACATGTCGTCACAATAGGTGTTATTTATTTTATTTTTGATTTTCTTTTTTCAGTCAAAGAAGAAAACATAAGCAAACGTTGAATTATTTTTTTTGACCAGACCTATTGTAAGGACATGTTCTCACAATAGAGAATTAATAAATCAATTTTAATAAAAACGAATTGCATTTAAATTTTCAGTTTCCTCAAAAATAAATAAATAAACACAGGTAACCTATCGAGAGGACTTGTTCTCACAATCGGTAATTAAATTTTTAAAAAAATATATTTTTTTATTAAAACGAATTAAATTTAAATTTTCAGTTCCCTCTAAATTAAAATAAAAACCCGTGCAACCTATTGCGAGAACGTGTCCTCACAATAGGAAATTAAATTCATTTTCTTAATAAATTTTTGTTAAAACTAATTATATTAACGTATGCATGTATAATGTATGTATGTATGTGTATATTAACACGTATTGCTAGTACTTGTTCTCACAATAGGTAATAATAAATTTTAAATACATATTTATTAAAATTATTATATTTGATCTTTAAAAGATTTTTTGTTAACTTTTTTAATAAATTTAATAAATATATGTATATATGTAAATATGTATAATGAATATGTGTATATATAATTATGTATGATGTATTTATGCATGTACGTATATATGTATTCATGGATGGATGTTTTGTGTGTGTATATATACACAATATACTTTTATTGAAATGTCCCGTTCATATTGATTATAAACTTTCCATATTAATTGATTTCGTCGCGAGGTTTTGACCTCTATATGAGACGTTTTTCCAAGACTGCATTCGATTTTAAAGCAAACCATAACCTTTAAACTATTACGACGATTATCAAATAATGATAATCTAAAATATAACGTTTTTCACACGACCATTACATAATGGTTTACAATAATATTACACATCAACATAAGTCTTCGAATGCAGTTTTTAAACAATATTATATAAGCATGGACTCCAAATCTTGTCCTTAATTTAGTATGCAATAGCGGAAGCTCTTAAAAATCACCTGAGAATAAACATGCTTAAAACGTTAACAAAATTGTTGGTGAGTTATAGGTTTAACCTACATATTATTAAATCATAATAATAGACCACAAGATTTCATTTTTATAACACATCTCTTATCAGGCATTTCGCAAACTGCATAGAGATAAAAATCATTCATATGTTGAACACCTGGTAACCGACGTTAACTTAATGCATAGAATATCCCCAAAACAGAACCTCTCGTCTGTATAATAATCTCGAAGTACTAAACCATCCATAACCTGAATGGGGGTTGTTAAGCCCAATAGATCTATCTTTAGGATTCGCGTCAATTAGGGGCAATTTCCCTAATTCTTAGGCTACCAGACTTGAAAGGCGATATTCGATTTAATAATCCAACCATAGAATGTAGTTTCACATACTTGTGTCTATTTTGTAAAACATTTATAAAACTGCATGTATTCTCATCCCAAAAAATATTAGATTTTAAAAATGGGACTATAACTTACTTTCACAGATTTTTACTTCGTCGGGAAGTAAGACTTGGCCACTGGTCGATTCACGAATCTATAACAAATATGTACATATATATCAAAGTATGTTCAAAATATATTTACAACATTTGGTTAAGTTTGACAAAAAGTCAAACTTTGGTCGGTCAAAGTCAACGAAAAAGTCAACACGTTCGGGTCGGGTCCCGAACTATTTTTCTGAGGTTTTTAATCATGTATAAGCATGTTAGAACAAGTTACATGTGAATCGGAGGTGCGTAGCATAACAAACATTTTTCATAAAAGTGACAAGTTGGCCAGCCCACTTTGGCGCGCCGCGCGGGGATATGGCGCGCCGCGCCATTACCTGTGCAGAAATTTTGGCAGTTTTCAAGTTTAATGCACGAACCTAACTTCAAACAATCACCATTTATGACCCGCAAACAACCAAAACATGTATCTTATATCATCGGAAATGTATTTTGACAAGGAAAGCAACTAAATACATTTCATCAATCACATTTACTTTTACAACAACCAAATTTTACATTCAAAGCTCCTCATTTAATGCATCCAAGTTCATAAATGCAATTCAATGATTCGGCAACCAATTTACATGAACGATATGCCGTTTCGAAGGTAATCAAGCATACAATACAACCTACTACTTACTAACAACAATTCATGGCATTCAATACATCAAAAATTCATTTCAAGTTCATCAAACCCTAACTCAAATTCACCAAAATCGCTAATCAAGTTTATGGAGTTTTCTAAAGCAACTTACACATCAAATTGAAGCTAGTGATGTTAGGAACACATTTAATACATGCATTTATAACATTTAACATCATTCAAACAACCAAATCACCAAATCAAACACACCAAAATTCATGTTCATGCTAGTTACTTCAAATAACAAGATTGAACATATAAATCATATATTCATGTTAGACTTGAGCCATAGACACTAATTAACAACTTTATAAGTTAAAAACATCAAGAACACAAAATCTAGTGATTTTAGAAAGTTACGCAAATGAGATGTAATCGGTATGGAATCGAAGAGGAAGTTGCAAGGATTCCAAAAATGCAATTTGTTTTGATTGAAGCTTGCTTGAACGAATTTAAATGATGATTCTTTGAGATGGAGTTTGAGAGAAATTGTGAAAGTAGTAAAATAAAAGAGAAAAAGAAATGGAATAATGAATGGATGAGGTTGAAGGTTTGACTAGTTGACCTAGTCAAATCTTTGGCCTCTTGGCAAGTTTAGTCCCTCCACTTTGAATCGGGTGCTTGAATTACCTAAACGAGATAATTTAAAACGCGTATTAACGAAGGATGTTATAATCATATAATGGACTTTAATTAATTAAACGGAAAGTAAACGGAAAAAGGCGGGATGTTACACAACACTTGTAACGGTTAAGACTACGTTTGTATACGGTGAATATTTTCCTTAATTTAATGATATCATTTGTTATCTTAAATACTTTCACTATATGTGATATTGCACAATTCTCATATATTTATCATGACAATATCCGTCATTTTCAGTCCATTTGGATACGGTTTTAGTTGATATTCATGATTATTATGTGGATTATGGTTTTGGAACTGAGAAGTTAATTATTACGCATTTGAAGGTTTTTCGAGGGTATTATTCGAGTTATGATGCGTTCGAGTTGAAGGGAAAGTGAAAATCAAAGTGACAGCCAATCGGCGCTCCGCCCCAATATCTGGCGCTACGCTCAACAAATCGGCGCTCCGCTCCAATAGTCCGTTCTCCGCTCCGTATAACAACATTTTCAAGCCGAAAGAAAAATAAAAAGAAAGACTTTTCCTTTGTTACGGAGCGCCGAGCTATTTCTCTGAGCGCCGTAATTTGGTATTGTTATTGTTGTATAATGAATGTATGTAAATGATTGAGTATGTATGGATGTATTTTGTATGCATGTCTAGTGTATGTATGTATGTGAAATATACATTGTGCATGATATATATATATATATATATATATATATATATATATATATATATATATATATATATATATATATATATATATATATATATATTGGTGGATTCATATATAATATGTATTTATAGATAGATATACTTTTATAATTAAATCTAATAAAATAGATTAATAGTATGCATTTGATCTATATTATTTAAAAGTTAAAATTAATAAAGTAAAAATTCATTTGTGAGGACATGTCCTCACAGTAAGTATTATTAAAATAGCTATTGTTAGAACTTGTCTTTCCAATAAGTTACCCGGCTTTTTTTTCATTTTAGTGGGAAACGAAAATTTCGAAACCTAAGTAAGTAAATTAAAAAATATATATTGTGAGGACATGTCCTCACAATAGGTGTTCTTACAATAGGTATCCAAATAAACATAGATTTAGGAACTTAGTTGCTTCACTTTCTCACCTACACACCAAACCTCCATCTCCACCTACTGTCGAAAAAGAACACTCCAAAAGCTTTATTTCTTCACCAATAATCATGAATAAGATCATAATCTTAAGCCATTTCGTTCCCTAGTCACTTATATCCATTCAAATCGCATTTTAAACCAAAAATATTGAGCTAATTACTAACTTTTTGTCAATTTTATTTATTATTGGTTTGTGGCTTAATCTTGCTAATTTCTTTGTTAAACCGAATCATTTTTGTTGCTACATATGTTATAGATGACTATAAGCGTATTGTATAGAACCTATGCACTTGATTTCACAGGGAATTGCAAAAATCATTCGGTTAGAATTTGTTGACTTTTGTTCCTTCCCGAAAATTATGAATATTTTCCCTAACGATTGTTTATATAACGATTGTTTAATGGTTACAGGAAGCTTTTCAATGTTAAAATATTACAAAATTCTTAAATTAATGGCTGATTATTAAAACTTGAGTTGTACTTTCACTTTTTGATGAATTGTTTATTTTGACCAATTTAATTGTTAGGCTAGATGCTAATTGAACATCATATTCATTCTATTATGTTATATTATTGTTAGGTTAGTAAGGTTATACAATTAATGTAGTAAAGCAAGTGCTAACAAAACAATACTCGCGATATCGAACTATTCCGTTGAAGGTGGTGACTCAACTAGAAGACGTAAGTAATTCTTTTAACTTAGAACACAAAATATAATAAAAGGTCCTCTCATTGTGTGTGTGTTACTTATAGAAATTTATACCTATGTAGGTAAAGTCATTGCTTGGGAAAATTTATATCGTCAAGAGAAGAAAACTAACTTCGTAAAATGGGAAAGGCTTTGAAGGCACAAGGACGAGGACTAGAAAGTTTAATGTATTGTTTAGAGGTTGTTATTTTATTTTATTTAGCACTTTTAGTTTCTGTATTAGAAGTTTTAAACTTGTTATATTTAACGTGCTAAACAATATATTTTATTTAATGGTATAGATCGTTATTTATTTGGTTGTTGATATTGATATTGTTGATATTATTAATATTGTATTGTTTGTAATCTAGAAATCATGAAACTGGAAAAACAACCCGGAAAATCAGGATAGAAGCTGCAAATACAGCAGTTTTTTGATTTATTTGCAGCTTAGTACCTATTGTGAGGATAAGTCCTGGCAATAGGTATATTGTGAGGACACGATATCCATTTTAAAGAACAAATTAATTAATCTATTGTGAGGACATGTCCCCACAGAAAGTTTTTTGTATTTATGTATTTATGTTTGTATATGTAAGTATGTATGTATTTATGTTTGTATTTATGTAGTTTTGTAAATGAAAGTTTTTTTTAATTATTTATCTATCGTGAGGACTTTGTCCTCACAATAGGTATTTATCGTTTCATTTTCATTTTTCTTTTAAAAATGTTATTGCGTGAACATTGTCGTCACAATTAACCTATTGCGTCGGGGCTATAGCGAGGACTCTATTGTGTGGACATGTTCTCACAATAAATCTATTGTGAGGACTTTTGCACCTACTGTGAGGACTTTTGTCCTCCCTAAAGAGTCATATTGTTGTAGTGTTGGGACACACTTCAAGTTATCTTCCTCATGATAAAAACCTGCAAATAAGTAAGTAAGCAGGGGCGGAGACAAGGAAGGACTGAGAGTTAGGGGTGGTCAGTATTTGGTTTGAAACCGTGGAACTCGAAAATCAAACCGAAACCAAACCAGAAAAAAAACCAAACTGAATTTGAAAAACGGTTTTCGGATCGAGTCAAACCGAAACCAAATTAAATTCGGTTTTCGGTTTTCGGTTTTGAAAATTTCGAATTCGGTTTAACCGAAAAACAAATTCAAAACCAAATTCAAAATCTTTATATATTTAATTTGTACATTTATGTTTTAATGTCATTATAATTTGGGATCGAATCAATAATATATGTTCTCAATCATATGACGATTTGGTAGCTCACATTATAATTATGTTACTCAAATTATTATGTTCTTCTTCATAATAACAGAAGTAGTAAACATCATAATTAAGCTGTAAATATTAATAAATCATCGAAATCTTGATAATTTAATAGTACGTCATTGTTTTAGGATATAAATAACTAAGATATCAGTAACGTCACAATTAAACTACCGTCGTTCTCAGATTTTTCATAATATTCGGTTTTTACTGAAAACCGAACCGAATTCGAATTTGAATTCGGTTTTAACTTTGAATTCTGGTTTTCGGTTCGGTTTTCAGTTTTGCCTAAAAATATTTCAAAACCGAATACACCGAACCAAATAAACCGAACAAACCGAAAACCGAACCGATGAACACCCCTACTGAGAGTACTCAGCCTCCCTCAAGGTCTAAGTCTCAATTATTTTATTTTGCCGAAATAATTGTAAGCCTTCTCCACTATCCAAATCTCAATTATATTATTATTCCCAAGTATTTGTATATTAAATGGCCAACTTTTCAAGTCTCATATACTCCTATTTAATATAGAACCAACCCATTTAGACCACTCTTATCCATAACACATGTCATGGAACCACATTGATGCCACATCAACGTCACCTCAGCAGCTTCTTTCAACCACATTCCCAACCACATTCACTAACATACATCACACCCACCACATTGACCTCACTTCCAATATTAATTATTTTATTATTCTTATTTATTATTATTATTATTATTATTATATTATTATACCTATATACTAAAATGCGTGGCGAATGTCGTCGTTTCAGTTATTTTAGATTGTCGTTTTGAGTTTGCGTTCACACTACAAACGGCCCCTCAAATTCGGCTCAATTTACACAACGGTCCCTCAACTTTACACTTTTCAGGGGTAGAAAGCGTAAATATATAATTTTATTAAAATAAAAGAAATTAATTCCACCCGAATTTTGAATGTGCCCTATTTTCTCGCTCGGTGCGAGTTACATTTTTCCGAAATCACCCTTCAACTCGAAAAAATCTAACGAACACAACGGGACTAACTACGCGCGAAACGGGCATCGTTAAAAAAACACTAAATATTTCAGGCTATATTTCATAGATATACATACACGTACAACAAACAACTCAACCTATTAGATATATTAGGTACCAAACAACATATATCAAAATTCGACCGCGCGTTTGTAACAACCCGACTTCGGTTTACCAAAAACACACTACAATTTTTTTTTTTCTGGTGCAGCACATCTGGACGGCGTCCAAATATTTGGACGGCGTCCAGCAAAGAAAGCTTGGACGGCGTCCAGCAGATCTGGACGGCGTCCAAATTGCCTGCCAGATTCTGCTCACGGGTCCAACTCACATGAGCGGAAATCCCGCTTCCCGACACTTTTAAACGAAAACCTTTTTTACAATATATCAATATAAGTAAAACTAATAGATTTCCAACATCAAAACAAGTTTTACATCATCGGGCCTACAATCGCCCATTTTACGAGTTTCGTTCAAAAATACAAGTTTCGACCATTAGAGTTTAAGTTCCAAACGACACCTAGAGCACGGTTTTTGGGGTTAAACTACCCAATCTCGATCAAACTTCAAAAGCTAAACACCCAAAAGCATCCCCTATCAATACAAGCGGGAGACCACTAATCCAACCGAATACCTTTGCCTTTGTCCACGCCGGAGCCTAAAAAGGTAAACAACGAGTGGGTAAGCTAACGCTTAGTGAATGCAATAATTATACATATACATATATAACCTACTTACTTGCATCACTTACACAATACCATACACGAGCTAGCAATTCTACAACCATACAAAAACATTATGCATATACCAATAACCGCGAATTCACAATGAGATCGCAATACCAATAGCATAAAGTTCATAATTAAATATGCTAACACAAAATTCGTACAACCAATCGAACAAGGGAACGGTACTTAAAAGACCGTCGGAGTTCATAACATCCATTAGTGTTACTTAAACACCGCGTAATCACTAATCCCCCGGGTGATGTCTTGAACAACGCGACTCACTCACCCCCATGACAATGTGGCGTCTTGAACAACGCGACGAATCCACATGTCAATCAAAACAATGAGTGGTGCCTTGAACACCGCGGCATCCACTCCCATGACAATGTGGTGCCTTGAACACCGCGGCATCCACATGTCAATCAACTAATGAGTAGTGTCTTAAACACCGCGACAATACTACTCGTTACTTAGAATGTAGTGTCTTGAACAACGCGACAATGCCACATTCATACAACACAAATAAATACATTATATACGGACACGCATAATTATTCCACCCACCTTACGCCTTTGGTGAATCAATAAACCAAGCTCGTGGCTTCAAGGTGACGTACCTATTACATTATGCACATATATCAATCATTCATTCAAGTTGGTCAACCAACTCACTCACCATCCTTAGGTCATTTTGACCCATGGTGAAAATTGGACCCATTTGCACACTTAACCCTAATATTGGGTCAACTTCGCCAAAAACCCTAACCCTAGCCATTTATGATCTTAATACACATATAATCACAATGTTATCTCATTTTCACACTAACAAGACAACTTAGGTCATCAAAGACCCGTTTTACCCATTCGAGGTTTCCACACCCATTCGGGTCACCACATACTCAAATAGCACCCATTTACATAACATCTAGGTGTGCTAGTGGTTAACTAACCAATTTAAGATTCATAAACTCATTTAACATTTCAAAACCCTAGGTTAGTCATCCTTGAGCCCTCATGACCCAAACTTACCCAAAAACCCACAAATCATTAACAAATGGGTTTTATGTTCATCACTAGCCCAAACCTTAACCCTTAAACACATTAAACTAAGGAAATTAAGTTTAGGACTTACCACCACAATCAAAACGTAGAAAATGAGGAGATGAACAACTTTAATGCTCGAGCTCTAACCCGAAACAAGCTTCTTCCTCTTCTATTTGAGCTTTCTCACACTTGAATCACACTCTCTCTCTAGAATTAAAGTGGATGAGGTTTGGTGGTTGTAAATGTAGTAAATGAAGCTCCAAAAACTGATCTAGGGCTTTAAATTCGGCCTCCAAGTGAAATTACCAAAATACCCACTTTAAATATCTAAAAACAAGGCAGCTGGCCTGCCAGCTAATCTGGACGGCGTCCAGCCCTTTACAACGGGACGGCATCCCACCAATTTAGACGGCGTCCAAAGCAACTGTGAAAACAGGATCTTACAACTCTCCCCCACTTGAACCGGATTGCGACCTCGCGATCCAAGCCGCATGACAAGCAGGAAGATATACCAATACAAACTCTTCGGGCTCCCAAGTAAACTCGAAACCTATACTACGACGCCATTGAACTTTAAAAGTTCTCACCTCCTTATTTCTCAATCTTTTCACTTTCTCATCGAGTATTGATAATGCTAAAAACGAACATATATTTCATCGCATTATCCCTCAAGAAAGACAAGCTTTTAGTTGCAGTTGTCCTATTTACAAGGAATATTTGTTTAAATATTAAAAGGTGAAGACAAAAGACAGATTCGACGAATTGAAGACGCAAACTACCAAAAAGCTAAAAAGTACAAAGTACAAGCAAAGAGGTTCAAATTATTGATGAGAAACATCTCAAAATTACAAGAGTACAAGACGCAAAACGCAAAGTACAAGATATTAAATTATACGAAAGGACGTTCGAAAATCCGGAACCGAGACATGAACCAACTTTCAACGTACGACGCAACGGACCGAAAGTTACAAATTAATTATGTATATAAATATAATATAATATATAATTAATTATATAAATTATATATTTATATTATATTTATATAATAAAATCCGTCGGCAAGCTAGGAGCCAAACTTGTGTGAGCTGGATTCCACAGCTCCGCACTCGCGGAGCTTATAAAGCCCAAAAAGGCCGCACTCGCGGAGCCCACAAAATCAGAAATCCACCTATAAAAGGCCATGCAATTCGACGGATTATTTACTTTATTTTCTTTTCATCATACGTAAAAAAATATATATATATATATTATAATTTTAATTTTAATTTTAATTTTAATTTTAATCCTAATAATAAGGGTATGTTAGCGAATGCTGTAAGGGTGTAAGTCAAAATTATGTCCGTGTAACGCTACGCTATTTTTAATCATTGTAAGTTATGTTCAACCTTTTTAATTTAATGTCTCGTAGCTAAGTTATTATTATGCTTATTTAAGCCGAAGTAATCATGATGTTGGGCTAAAAATATTAAAATTGGGTAATTGGGCTTTGTACCATAATTGGGGTTTAGACAAAAGAACGACACTTGTGGAAATTAGACTATGGGCTATTAATGGGCTTTATATTTGTTTAACTAAATGATAGTTTGTTAATTTTAATATAAAGATTTACAATTGGACGTACCTATAAATAACCATATACACTCGATCGGACACGATGGGCGGTATATTTATATGTACGAATAATCGTTCATTTAACCGGACACGGGAATGAATTAATAGTCACTAGAATTATTAAAACAGAGGTGAAATTATGTACAAGGACACTTGGCATAATTGATAACAAGGTATTAAAACCTTGGGTTACACGCAGTCGATATCCTGGTGTAATTATTAAACAAAGTATTATGACCTTGTTACAGTTCAAGTCCCCAATTAGTTAGAATATTTGACTTCGGGTATAAGGATAATTTGACGAGGATACTCGCACTTTATATTTATGACTGATGAACTGTTATGGACAAAAACCAGACGGACAAATTGAATAATCCAGGACAAAGAACAATTAACCCATGGGCATAAAACTAAAATCAACGCGTCAAACATCATGATTACGGAAGTTTAAATGAGCATAATTCCTTTATTTTCATATTTAATTGCACTTCTAATTATCACATTTTTATTTATTGTCATTGTATTTAATTGCACTTTTAATTATCGCACTTTTTAATTATCGTAATTTTATTTTATCACACTTTTATTATTCGCAATTTCATTATCGTTATTTACTTTACGCTTTAAATTAAGTCTTTTATTTATTTAATATTTTACATTAGGTTTTAACTGCGACTAAAGTTTTAAAAATCGACACCGGTCATTAAACGGTAAAAACCCCCCTTTATAATAATAATATTACTTATATATATTTGTATTTTTATAAATTAAAACTAATATATCGTTAAGCTTTGTTTAAAGATTTCCCTGTGGAACGAACCGGACTTACTAAAAACTACACTACTGTACGATTAGGTACACTACCTATAAGTGTTGTAGCAAGGTTTAGGTATATCCATTCTATAAATAAATAAAATCTTGTGTAAAATTGTATCGTATTTAATAGTTTTTCCTAGTAAAAGTATACACTATTTCATATACGCCTCGCATAACATCAAGTATTTTTGGCGCCACTGCCGGGGAATATAAACGCCGAAAGCGCAACGCTAAAAAAAAAAAGTTTTTATAAAAGTTTTTGTTAAGTTCTTTTTATAAATATAAGTTTTAAAAATAATAAAAATATAAAAATTCAAAAAGAAAGAAAAATACATTTATATTTTTAAGAGTTTATAATATTTATAAGTATTTTTATTTTAATTTTAAAATTAAATTTTATTTAAGTTATATTTATATTTTATGTATAATATAAAAAGTAAAAAAATAAAAATATAAAAAAAAACTGAAACTGTAAAAATCAACCCCTTTTGAGCTGAAATTGAACCCTCCGCGACTCGCGGAGCATTTGAACTGGACCATACCGCACTCGTGGAGGTCCTCTGACAGGTCAAACCTGGTATCATTTATTGCGAAATTAGGGTTTATTTATATTAATATTAATATTAATTAGGTTTTAATTTTAAATTAATTAGTTTTAGTTTTTATTTAATTTGTATTTTTAAGTTATATTAAGTTTTATTAAATAATTTATAAAATTAATAGTTTTATAAAATAAATAATATTTTTATAAAAATTGTAATTTTTACAACTTTAAGTTTATTTTTATATTTTGTCTCTTTTTAATTAATTTAGCGTAATTTTTGTATTTTTCGCTCGTATTTAGTTTTAAATCATAGTTTTAGCCATAGTTATTTTTATTTCTAGATTTTTAAGATTTGCCGTAAAATCCCTTAAGTGCTTTTTCTTAGACTAAGATTTAGGTGCTTTAGAATTTTACGACGCTAAAAATTTTAGTTTCTTTTTAAGTTACGACGCGCTACTTTCTTATTTTTATTTTTTCGACGCCTATTATTTTTCGATCTTTTTATTTTTCGACATTTTTCGACGCGCTCTTTTTCTCTCTTATTTCTCGCCATTCTAGTTTTTAGGACTTAGAATTTTCTCTATTTCTTATCTAATATTTCTTTAAATTTCAAACGAAAAATTGTTTTAAGTGGTTAAATTGATAGACATCAAAATTTTCTGGTTCGTAGTAATAGTTAGATTTGTACGTGGACCGGGTTATTGGAGCCAAACAGTATCAATTATATTGAGACCAAACGAATCCTGCCCCTCTACTGCATCTTTTGGCTATTCGAAACGTGGACAAAATCAGAAAAGTCTATTAATTGGATAACTTATATAATTTTTCTTTCTTTTTAAAAACTAATAGGATATTAAGTGAATGCACCGAGCAAAACGTTTACCACCTTTTGTACGTTCACCACCTGTAACTCGATCAAGACATCTAGCAAATATTGTCGCCGTTGATTTTTCTTCAGAATTATCATCCAGTCGACCAAGTACTCCAGTTCAAATTTATGATAATCCATTTTTTGAACCCGACCTCACAATTGAGAATCCGGAGAATATTCAGGGACAATTCATAGATCCTGAACCATTAATCTTTCCTCCGGAACCACCAATCATTCAAACAGAGATTGTTGAGGAACGAACCATTAAATCAGAATCCTCTAGTGATTCTGATTCAACAAATTCAATCATGGAGAATCTGGAACCTCTAAGTATGGAAGACCGAATGAGAGCTAAACGCACTGGCCAAGGTCACGCAATTACTCAACCAGACATTAATGCGTCAGATTATGAAATCAAAGGACAAATTCTACACATGGTAACTAATCAATGCCAATTTAGTGGTGCGCCGAAGGAAGATCCAAATGAACATCTTCGTACCTTTAATAAGATCTGCACACTATTTAAAATAAGAGAAGTGGAGGATGAACAGATATATCTCATGTTATTTCCCTGGACTTTAAAGGGAGAAGCCAAAGATTGGTTGGAATCGTTACCTGAAGGGGCGATTGATACATGGGACGTTTTAGTTGAAAAATTTCTTAAACAATTCTTTCCGGCATCTAAAGCCGTGAGACTTCAAGGAGAAATTGTTACGTTCACACAAAAGCCAAATGAAACTCTATATGAGGCATGGACAAGATTTGGAAAGTTATTGAGAGGATGTCCGCAACATGGTTTAGACACCTGTCAAATAGTAAAAATATTCTACCAAGGATGCGACATCACTACAAGGAAAGACATAGATATAGCAGCTGGTGGTTCCATTATGAATAAAACAGAAACTGATGCTTATAAAATTATTGATAACACTGCTTCCTACTCACATGAGTGGCACCAAGAAAAAGATATCGTTAGATCATCTAAAGCAGCTAGAGCCGATTCTAGCCATGACTTAGATTCCATTTTTGCAAAGATAGATGCTGTCGAGAGACGAATGGAAAAGATGACTAAGGATATACAATCAATACGAATTAGTTGTGAGCAGTGTGGAGGACCACATTTGACAAAAGATTGTCTCAGTATTAAAATAACAATGGAACAAAGAGAGAATGTTTCATATATAAACCAAAGGCCTGGAAATAATTATCAGAATAATTATCAACCGCCAAGACCAATTTACAATCAAAACCAGAATTATAATCGAAATGTTCCATACAACAACCAACAAGGTCCTAGCAATCAACAAGTATATAATAATACTTACAATCAGCAAAGACCTAATTTTCAAAACAAACCACCACAAATCGATGATAAAAAGTCAAATTTAGAAGATATGATGACGAAGCTAGTTGAATCTCAAACACAGTTTTTCACATCTCAGAAACAAACCAATGAACAAAATGCTCAAACATTTAGAAATGAACAAGCTTCTATTCAAAATTTGGAACAAGAAGTAAGTAACCTAGCAAGGTTAATAGGTGAAAAAAAACCGGGAAGTCTACCTAGTGATACAAATGCTAACCCCCAGAATGAAACAGCTAAAGCTATTACCACAAGAAGTGGTATTACACTTAAACCACCTGAAATACCTGTAATTTCTGGTTAAGCTATTCCTAATCTACAAGAACCACAACCTGAACAAGATAAGAAAAAAGAACCGGTAGTTGAAAAGGTTAATGAAGAGAACACAGTTAAGGCTAAACCTTATGTTAAACCATACCAACCACCACTTATTTACCCGAATAAAATGAAAAAATAGAGACTTGAAGCCGAGCAATCCAAATTCTTGGATATGTTTAAACAGATAAATGTAAATCTTCCTTTCATTGATGTGATTTCAGGAATGCCTAGATATGCTAAATTTCTGAAAGATCTAATCACGAATAGAAAGAAAATGAAAGAACTCTCGGCTGTTACTATGAATGCTAATTGTTCTGCAGTGCTGTTGAAAAAAATACCAGAAAAACTATCTGATCCAGGAAGTTTCACAATTCCATGTTTTCTGGGAAGTCTTAGTTCAATAGAAGCATTGGCAGATTTAGGTGCTAGTATAAATTTAATGTCGTATTCACTATACACTAAACTAGACCTTGGAGAATTGAAACCAACAAGAATAAGCATACAACTAGCCGATAGATCAGTAAAATATCCTAGAGGGATAATGGAGAACATGCTAGTTAAAGTTGGTACTTTAGTATTTCCAGTAGATTTTGTTGTTCTGGACATGGAAGAAGATTCTCAAGTTCCTCTCATATTAGGAAGACCATTTTTAAACACGGCTAAAGTAATGATAGACGTGTTCGGTAAGAAACTTACCCTAAGTATAGAGGACGAGAGTGTTACCTTTTCTGTTGATAGAGCAATGCAACAACCGCAATCTACAGATGATACATGCTATTATATTCAAACTATAGATTCACATGCAGAATTGTTAGAAGAATTTTCAGAATTACAAGGAACAGGAGAATGTTCTTTAGGAGAAGGAACTGAACCAATTGATGAAACTGAAATGTTAGCTACACTTATGGCTAATGGATATAAACCAACAACAGAAGAAATTCAAATGCTAAAAGAAGAAGACAGATATCAATATAAATCATCGATAGAAGAACCTCCGATATTAGAGTTAAAGCCACTTCCAAACCATTTGGAATACGCTTATTTACATGGTAAATCTGAATTACATGTAATAATATCGTCTTCTCTTACTAAAAATGAAAAATCTCAACTCATTTCTGTGTTGAAAGCTCATAAACCAGCTATTGCATGGAAGATTCATGATATTAAAGGAATAAGTCCTTCGTATTGCACACATAAAATCCTTATGGAAGAAGGTCATAAAACGTATGTGCAACGCCAACGAAGACTAAATCCTAATATGCAAGATGTTGTTAAGAAAGAAATTATTAAACTACTTGATGCAGGTTTAATTTATCCAATTTATGATAGTCCATGGGTAAGCCCAGTTCAATGCGTGCCTAAGAAGGGTGGCATGACTGTCATCACAAATGAGAAAAATTAGCTTATTCCTACTAGGACTGTAACAGGATGGCGTGTTTGTATTGATTATAAAAAATTAAATGACGCCACCAGAAAAGATCACTTTCCCTTACCTTTCATTGATCAAATGTTGGAAAGATTAGCCGGAAACAGTTACTATTGTTTTCTTGATGGTTTTTCCGGATATTTTCAGATTCCAATAGCACCCGAGGATCAAGAGAAAACCACATTCACGTGCCCTTATGGTACTTTTGCTTACAAACGCATGCCATTTGGACTGTGCAACGCCCCTGCAACCTTTCAAAGGTGCATGATGGCGATTTTTCACGACATGATAGAAGAATACATGGAAGTTTTCATGGATGACTTTTCAGTCTTCGGTGATACTTTTGAATCATGTTTAGTTAATCTTGAACGAATTCTTATTAGATGTGAACAATCAAATCTAGTTCTTAATTGGGAAAAATGCCATTTCATGGTTAAAGAAGGCATCGTTCTTGGACATAAAATTTCAAAGGAAGGAATTGAAGTGGATAGAGCTAAAGTAGATGTAATTGCTAAACTTCCACATCCCACCAATGTTAGAGGAGTTAGGAGTTTTCTAGGGCATGCCGGTTTTTACCGACGTTTCATAAAAGATTTTTCTAAAATTGCCACTCCTATGAATAAACTCCTAGAAAAGGATGCTCCATTCATCTTTTCAGATGAATGCATCAAATCTTTTAATATACTTAAAGAAAAACTCACTAATGCGCCAATCATGATAACTCCAAATTAGAATCTACCATTTGAACTAATGTGCGATGCAAGTGATTTTGCAATGGGAGCCGTTTTAGGACAAAGGATTGAAAAACGAGTTCAACCTATATATTATGCTAGTAAGACGTTACAAGGAGCACAAACAAATTACACAACTACTGAAAAAGAACTCCTTGCTATTGTCTTTGCTTTTGACAAATTTCGTTCATATCTCGTTCTAACTAAAACAGTGGTCTATACTGATCATTCTGCTCTTAGATACCTATTTTCAAAACAAGATGCTAAACCAAGATTAATCCGTTGGATCTTACTCTTACAAGAGTTTGATATTGAAATCCGAGATAAAAGAGGAGCAGAAAATCTCGCCGCTGATCATCTTTCTCGTCTTGAAAATCCTGAATTAGAAGTTCTAAATGAATCGGCCATACAAGACAACTTTCCTGATGAATATCTATTGAAGATAGATTATAATGAAATTCTATGGTTTGCAGACTATGCAAACTATTTAGTATGTGGATTCCTTGAAAAAGGATTGTCGTACCAAAAACGAAAGAAATTCTTTAGTGATATAAAACACTATTTCTGGGAAGATCCACATTTGTTTAAAAGTTGTCCCGATGGAATAATACGCCGATGTGTATTCGGAGATGAAGCTAGTCAAATCTTAAACCATTGTCACACAGGACCAACAGGAGGGCATTATGGGTCTCAACTCACAGCAAGAAAAGTTTATGATGCTGGATTCTATTGGCCTACAATTTACAAAGACGCACACCTTCCTTGCAAATCCTGTGATGCATGTCAAAGGGCCGGAAAAATAAGTCAACGTGATGAAATGCCACAAAATGTCATTCAAGTATGTGAAGTATTTGACATTTGGGGTATTGACTTTATGGGTCCATTTCCAAAATCTCATAATAATCTATATATTCTCGTTGCCATTGATTATGTATCTAAATGGGCGGAAACACATGCTCTCCCAACTAACGATGCACGAGTTGTAGTCAACTTTTTAAAACGTCTTTTAGCAAGGTTTGGAAGACCGAAAGCTTTAATAAGTGATCGGGGAACTCATTTTTGTAATAATCAACTTGAGAAAGTTCTTAAAAGATATGGAGTAACTCATAAAATCTCCACTGCTTATCATCCACAGACAAGTGGACAAGTTGAAAATACCAACCGAGCTTTAAAACGTATTCTAGAGAAAACCGTAGGATCAAATCCGAAGGAATAGTCCATAAAATTGGAGGATGCACTCTGGGCTTTTAGAACAGCCTACAAAACTCCAATTGAAACCACACCTTTTAAACTCGTTTACGGAAAAGCATGTCATCTTCCAGTAGAAATTGAACACAAAGCATTTTGGGCTTTGAAGATATGTAATCTTGATTTACATGAAGCTGGACGTCTACGGTTAAGTCAATTAAACGAATTAGAAGAATTGAGACATGAAGCATACGAAAATTCGTTAATCTATAAGGAAAGAACGAAGAAATGGCATGATAAAAGAATCAGAAGTTCAAAAGAATTTAAAGAAGGAGACAGAGTTCTTCTTTTCAATTCACGATTCAAGCTATTTCCTGGAAAATTGAAATCAAGATGGTCTGGACCATTCATAGTCAAAAGAGTTTTCCCATACGGAACAGTAGAATTGATAAATTCAAATGGGATTGAATTTAAGGTTAATGGTCACAGAGTTAAACATTACATAGATAGTCCAATGGAAGTTGACAACGAAGTTAATCACAATTTCAACACCACAGCTAACTAAGTGTGGGGAGAATCAAGTCTTTAAAGGATAATATGTATTTCTGTTAGAGTTAGATTTTCTGTTTTCGTGTAGTTCTCGAAAATGGAACCCGAATGGTCTTTCCCTAGCAGACCCTAAAGAACTAGTCTTCTCCCCCCATTCTGAATTTTTTTTTTTTTAGGTTTTACGAGATGAAGACTTCCTGTGAATTAAACCATGGTCTAATGCTACACGCTTTGATCACTAAACGTAATAATGACACCCTTCCAAGTGAAATAGTATCATTAATCAGAAGTAAATTGGATGGAGTAAGAAAAGAATCCAGATGCGAAAATAATAAGTTACAATTTGGTAAAGGAAAATCAATATCCGCAGCGAAAAGGAGAGCACGACACCTTGAAAGATGTCACAAATGCGGAAAATGGTCACACGAAGAAAAATGTTCGATGAATCAGACATATTCCAATACCGAATTCATTACTTTATGCAGAGACGGACCGTTCATATGTTTAGAAGAAAAAACATTGAATGCTCGAGGTTACGCCTATGTAGCTATGGAAAATCAATTAGTCCGACTATCTTATGAGTGGGCTAGAGCATATCACTAAGAATACTATCTCACAGGTAAGTTTGTACAGTTTTTATTTTTATTTTTATTTTTAACCTTTTGATAATAAACGCTAATTTGTTCGCTATAAAGTATTAAATTGGTATTCGATAAAATTAGGTCTTGCGACCGAAATTATTGATATCATACAAAAATTTATTACATCACTGCGAAATTTACCGTTTATTCTTAAGGTATAAATATCTTTAATCAATCAACCCAAAATATTTCAAAAATTCGTCATGAATTAAACTAGGTTATGGAACTGAAATTACTTTACCGAAAAGATGGGCGTTTATTTTTGATAATATTTGATTGATTAAAGTGGGATAAAAGACCAAAAAGATTTTTAATTTTATTTTTACTTTGTTTTTAAAATTAATATTAAAATAATATTGTAAACTTGTTAAAATTAATATATATTTAAAATTGTAAATATTTGAAAAATTAATATTTTTAAAACAAAAATATAATTTAAGTTTGGTGTGAATTTTTAATATGAATTTTTAATTTTATGCATTTTAAATTTAAGTTTGGTGTAAATTCAAAAACAAAAATTTACTTTATTTTGCTAAGTTAAAAATATGATTTTTAAAATTCGTCGTGAGTTGAAGACTAAGTCGTTGAACCGAAATTGCTTTACCCGAGGGAGGGACGAGAACTTTTTTTATCATTATTTTTAATCTTATTGATTTAAAGTATGCCAAAAACATTAAAAAAACCCAAAAATCTTTGCTTTTAAAACAAACGCCAATATGTTTGGAAACTTTGGTAAAATTTAATCATTTTTCTACGCTAATCACCCTCAATAATTTAAATTGTTACTGATTTCTTGCAAATGAGGGCATTGCAAGATCTTAAGTGTGGGAAGGGGTTAAATTCTTTTGGATTTTTAAAATTGTGAACTTATACACTTGGTTACCATTAGAAATACTAGTAACGCAGTAGTTGTATTAGAATCTAGTGCTCTCTGATAATAAAGAACAGCCCTAGTCTTATATACTGACTACCCAATTCTAGTAAAAATTTTCAAAATTTTCAATTAAATGAATTCAAAATCATGTTTATACATATTTATGAACGATAAAACTAGGTGTTAACACCGAAATTATTGTTACCTCAGAAAGGACATAAATTGAGAAACAACCCAAAATGTTAGAATTCATTTAAAATGGAATAGAGGACAATAAAAAAGAAAATAAAAGCCAAGTGTGAGAAAATTTACCAAGTTATTTAAAACATATATCACACATATTTTTGTAACAAATAACTGAAGATACTTTTGTTTTGGACGATTTTAATCAGTTTTACCTGATTTACTGTAATTTATTTGAAAGAAAGATGGATCTACACGATGAATCAATTCCATCATTAAAAGGAAGTAAAGTCTTCCGAAAAAGAAACGCGCTTCTTGATTTAGGTCATGAAGTTGTCGTCCAGACCAGCTGTAGGTTGACGAAAAATCTAAAAAAATCATCACTAAAATCAGCAGGAAATCTACGGACCTCAGCATAAAACAGGGTCGCCAAGTGGTCAGACTTATCCTAGCCATGAGAGGATCTGTCTTGTAAAATGAGGAGGACGCCGTGCAAATTAGCTGGATAAGACTAATGAATCAGATCCCCAGAAAGGATAATCTCCTTAAAGATCAAAAATCATCGTTTAAGCCTGATATTACTCAATCCTAGAGATTGACCTTAAAGATTGAGAATTACAAACTCATGGAATTCAATGATATCTAAACTCGAGCTTGAACGAGAAAATATTTTGATCAAAATTATAAACCGATTTGTTTTCTGAAAACCCATTTTCAATGCGTTCATTACCATTGAACGTAAAATCCTAGGAATTCACCTGGAATTCATTAGGTCACCTGAACCAAATCGGGTGTCAACCGTAAGAACGGTGGTTGCATAGCATGGTCAAAGACAGGACCTTGTGCCAGACCGAAAAATTATAAGGGTGAGCTTTACTATTGATCCTACCAAGGATAGTAATTGCATCCGACACGTTATAGACCATAATTAAAAGCATGTCAGGGGACATTGCCTTAACAGTTGCTTGTTCAACGCTTTCCTTTACAACCGGACGGTAGTTTACTGATAATGCTAAAAACGAACATATATTTCATAGCATTATTCCTCAAGACAAGATTTTAGTTGCAATTGTTCTATTTACAAGTGATATTCGTTTAAATAATAAAAGGTGAAGACAAAAGACAGATTCGACGAATTGAAGACGCAAACGACCAAAAAGCTCAAAAGTACAAAATACAATCAAAGAGGTTCCAATTATTGATAAGAAACGTCTCAGAATTACAAGAGTACAAGTTACAAAATGCAAAGTACAAGATATTAAATTGTACGCAAGGACGTTCGAAAATTCGGAACCGGGACCTGAGCCAACTCTCAACGCTCGACGCAACGGACTAAAAATTACAAGTCAACTATGCACATAAATATAATATAATATTTAAATAATTCTTATAATTATTTATATATTATATAATATATTATAAACCGTCGGCAAGCTAGGAGCCAAACCTTTGTGAGCTGGATTTACGAACTCCGCGAGTTGCGGAGTTTGAAGAAGAGAAGTGCCGCGACTCGCGGAGCCCCCAATTATGAAACTGCCTATAAAAGCTCGCGCATTCTGATCGTAAAAAATATCCAATATATCCATCCTCTCTATCTATATACGTAATATATATATATATATATATATATATATATATATATATATATAATTTATATTTTAATTTTAATTTTAATTTTAAATCCTAATAATAAGGGTATGTTAGCGAACGTTGTAAGGGTGTAAGTCGAAATTCTGTCCGTGTAACGCTACGCTATTTTTAATCATTGTAAGTTATGTTCAACCTTTTTAATTTAATGTCTCGTAGCTAAGTTATTATTATGCTTATTTAATACCGAAGTAATCATGATGTTGGGCTAAAAATATTAAAATTGGGTAATTGGGCTTTGTACCATAATTGGGGTTTGGATAAAAGAACGACACTTGTGGAAATTAGACTATGGGCTATTAATGGTTTTATATTAACTAAACAATACCTTGTTAATTTAATATACAAACTTATAATTTGACGTATTTATATATAACCACATATGCTTGACTGGGTACGGTGGGCGGGATATCTATAAATACCAATAATTATTCATTTTACCGGACACGGAACTGGATTAATAGTTAATAGATTTGTTGAAACAGGGGTGAATTACATTCAAGGGTAATTGGTGTAATTGTTAACAAAGTAGTAAAACCTTGGTTTACACGCAGTCGATAACCTGGTGTATTCATTAAACAAAGTATTAAAACCTTGTTACAATTCGAATCCCCAATTAGTTGGAATATTTGACTTCGGGAATAAGAATAATTTGACGAAGGCTTTCGCTCTTTATATTTATGACTGATGGACTATTATGGACAAATCCGTATGGACATATTAAATAATCCAGGACAAAGAACAATTAACCCATGGGAATAAACTAAAATCAACACGTCAAAGATCATGATTACGAAAGTTTAAATAAGCATAATTCCTTTATTTTTATATTTAATTGCACTTTTAATTATCGTACTTTTTAATTATCGCAATTTTATTTTATCGCACTTTTATTTATCGCAATTTCATTATCGTTATTTACTTTACGCTTTAAATTAAGTTATATTTATTTTTATTATTTTACATTAGGTTTTAACTGCGACTAAAGTTTTAAAAATCGACAAGCCGGTCATTAAAAGGTAAAAAGCCCCCTTTATAATAATAATATTACTTATATATATATATATATATATATATATATATATATATATATATATATATATGTATTTGTATTTTTATAAAGTAAAACTAATATAGCGTTAAGCTTTGTTTAAAAGATTCCCTGTGGAACGAACCGGACTTACTAAAAACTACACTACTGTACGATTAGGTACACTGCCTATAAGTGTTGTAGCAAGGTTTAAGTATATCCACTCGATAAATAAATAAATAACTTGTGTAAAATTGTATCGTATTTAATAGTATTTTCTGCTAAAATTTAGTAGTATTTTATACCCCTTACCTTTAACTATCAAGTATTTTTGGTGCCGCTGCCGGAGATCGCCGAAGCGAAACGCCACACATATAAAAAAAGATTTTTATTTTTAGTTTACTTTTATAAAAATACATTTTTTAAAAATACGTTTTAAATTTTTCGAAAATATAAAAAGAAAAACAAAAATATAAATATTTTTAAGAGTTTGTTAAATATTTAAGTTTTATAAAATTTCTGTATTTCTATTTTTATTTTAGTTTTTAAAACATAAGTTTTTATTTAATTAATATAAATATTAAAACAGAAAAATAAAAAATATAATAAAAACTGAAACCTGTCGAACGAAACCCACACCTGAGTTGAATTTTCATCCACCGCAACTTGCGGAGTTTGATGCCAGGTAGAACCGCGACTCGCGGAGCCACCCTGACACGCCTGCAGAAACCCTAAATTTGCATTTATTACAGAGTTTTAATTATTATTATTAATTAGGTAGTATTTAGGGTTAATTAATTTATTATTTAGTTTAAGTTTTAATTAATTTGTAATAATTAATTTTAATTAGTTTTATTTAAATTGTAAAATTAATAGTTTTATAAAATAAATAATATAAAAATAATATTTTTATAAAAATTGTACTTTTTACAACTTTTAGTATATTTTTATATTTTGTCCCTTTTAAATTGTTTTAGCGTAACTTTTGTATTTTTCGCTCGTATTTAATTTTAAGTCATAGTTTTTGCCATAGTTATTTTTATTTCTAGATTTTTAGGCCTTGCCGTAAAATCCCTTAAGTGCTTTTTCTTTAGACTAAGATTTAGGTGCTCTAGAATTTTGCGACGCCTTTTTAAGTTTTAGTACCTTTTTAAGATATTGCCATTTGGAATATAGTTTTACTTGTAAGCCTTAATATTTTTAGACGCAACTTTTAATTTTTAAGTTTTTAATTCCTTTTTAAGTTTCAACGCGCTACTTTCTTATTTTTATTTTTCGACGCCTTTTACCTATGTATCAATTATCACTCCAATTAGTAATCTCAATTTGCAATTTTAATTTTAAGTTAGTGATAGTAATAAGGTTGGGATAGTCGAGTGTTTTTAAGTTCTATAAGTCACTCTTTTTCTTTCTTATTTCTCGCAATTCTAGTTTTAGGACATAGATTTTTATTCTACTTCTTATCTAAATTTCTTAAAATTACGAAAATTTATTTTAAGTGGTTAAATTGATAGACATCAAAATTTTCTGGTTCGTAGTAATAGTTGGATTTGTACGTGGACCGGGTTATTGGAGCCAAACAGTACTCAATTATATTGAGACCAAACGAATCCTGCCCCTCTGCTGCATCTTTTGACTATTCGAAACGTGGGCAAAATCAGAAAAGTCTATTAATTGGATAACTTATATAATTTTTCTTTCCTTTTAAAAACTAATAGGATATTCAGTGAATGCACCGAGCATGACGTTCACCACCTTTTGTACGTTCACCACATGTAACTAGATCAAGACATCTAGCTAATATTGTCGCCGTTGATTTTTCTTTAGAATCGTCATCCAGTTGACCAAGTACTCCAATTCAAATTTCCGATAATCCATTTTTTGAACCCGACCTCACAATTGAGAATCCGGAGAATATTCAGGGACGATTCATAGATCCTGAACCATTAATTTTTCCTCCGGAACCACCAATCATTCAAACAGGGATTGTTGAGGAACGAACCATTAAATCAGAATCCTCTAGTGATTCTGATTCAACAAATTCAATTATGAAGACTCTGGAACCTTTAAGTATGGAAGACCGAATGCGAGCTAAACGCACTGGCCAAGGTCACGCAATTACTCATCCTGACATTAATGCACCAGATTATGAAATCAAAGGACAAATTCTACACATGGTAACTAATCAATGCCAATTTAGTGGTGCACCGAAGGAAGATCCAAATGAACATCTTCGTACCTTTAATAGGATCTGCACACTATTTAAAATAAGAGAAGTTGAAGATGAACAGATATATCTCATGTTATTTCCCTGGACTTTAAAGGGAGAAGCCAAAGATTGGTTGGAATCGTTACCTGAAAGGGCGATTGATACATGGGACGTTTTAGTTGAAAAATTTCTTAAACAATTCTTTCCGGCATCTAAAGCCGTAAGACTTCAAGGAGAAATTGTTACGTTCACACAGAAATCGAATGAAACTCTATATGAGGCGTGGACAAGATTTGGAAAGTTATTAAGAGGATGTCCGCAACATGGTTTAGACACCTGTCAAATAGTACAAATATTCTACCAAGGATGCGATATCACTACAAGGAAAGACATCGATATAGCAGCTGGTGGTTCCATTATGAAGAAAACTGAAACTGATGCTTACAAAATTATTGATAACACTGCTTCCCACTCACATGAGTGGCACCAAGAAAAAGATATCGTTAGATCATCTAAAGCAGCTAGAGCCGATTCTAGCCATGACTTAGATTCCATTTCAGCAAAGATAGATGCTGTCGAGAGACGAATGGAAAAGATGACTAAAGATATACACTCAATATGAATTAGTTGTGAGCAGTGTGGAGGACCACATTTGACAAAAGATTGTCTCAGTATTGAGCTAACAATGGAACACGGTGAGAATGTTTCATATCTAAACCAAAGGCCTGGAAATAATTATCAACCGCCAAGACCAATTTACAATCAAAACCAGAATTATAACCGAAATATTCCATACAACAACCAACAAGGTCCTAGCAATTGATAATGCTAAAAACGAACATATATTTCATAGCATTATTCCTCAAGAAAGACAAGCTTTTAGTTGCAATTGTTCTATTTACAAGTGATATTCGTTTAAACAATAAAAGGTGAAGACAAAAGACAGATTCGACGAATTGAAGACGCAAAGGTCCAAAAAGCTCAAAAGTACAAAATACAATCAAAGAGGTTCCAATTATTGATAAGAAACGTCTCGAAATTACAAGAATACAAGATTCAAAACGCAAAGTACAAGATATAAAATAGTACGCAAGGACGTTCGAAAATCCGGAACCGGGACCAGAGTCAACTCTCAACGCTCGACGCAACGGACTAAAAATTACAAGTTAATTATATATATAAATATAATATAATATATAATTAATTATATTAATAATATATATTATATTTATAAAATAAACCGTCGGCAAAGAAAGAAGCCAAAGTTGTGAGATGGAATTTCAAACTCCGCGACTCGCGGAGTTTGAAGGAGGAAATGGCCGTGACTCTCGGAGTTCCCCTGGACTCAATTACCTATAAAAGCCAACGCAGTTCGACGAATTTTAATATCCATAATTCAATCTCTCTCTTAATATATACGTAATATATATATATATATATATATATATATATATATATATATATATATATATATATATATATATATATATATATATATATTTATATTTTAATTTTAATTTTAATTATAATTCTAATAATAAGGGTATGTTAGCGAATGTTGTAAGGGTGTAAGTCGAAATTCTGTCCGTGTAACGCTACGCTATTTTTAATCATTGTAAGTTATGTTCAACCTTTTGAATTTAATGTCTCGTAGCTAAGTTATTATTATGCTTATTTAAAACGAAGTAATCATAATGTTGGGCTAATTACTAAAATTGGGTAATTGGACTTTGTACCATAATTGGGGTTTGGACAAAAGAACGACACTTGTGGAAATTAGACTATGGGCTATTAATGGGCTTTATATTTGTTTAACTAAATGATAGTTTGTTAATGTTAATATAAAGATTTACAATTGGGCGTCCCTATAAATAACCATATACACTCGATCGGACACGATGGGCGGGGTATTTATATGTACGAATAATCGTTCATTTAACCGGACACGGGAATGGATTAATAGCCACTAGAATTATTAAAACAGGGGTGAAATTATGTACAAGGACACTTGGCATAATTGATAACAAAGTATTAGAACCTTGGGTTACACTCAGTCGATATCCTGGTGTAATTATTAAACAAAGTATTAAAATCTTGTTACAGTTTAAGTCCCCAATTAGTTGGAATATTTGACTTCGGGTATAAGGATAATTTGACGAGGACACTCGCACTTTATATTTATGACTGATGGACTGTTATGGACAAAAACCAGACGGACATATTAAATAATCCAGGACAAAGGACAATTAACCCATGGGCATAAAACTAAAATCAACACGTCAAACATCATGATTACGGAATTTTAAATAAGCATAATTATTTTATTTCATATTTAATTTCCTTTATTTTATATTTAATTGCACTTCTAATTATCGCATTTTATTTTATTGTTATTGTATTTAATTGCACTTTTAATTATCGTACTTTTTAATTATCGCAAGTTTATTTTATCGCACTTTTATTATTCGCAATTTCATTATCGTTATTTACTTTACGCTTTAAATTAAGTCTGTTATTTATTTAATATTTTACATTTTGTTTTAACTGCGACTAAAGTTTTAAAATCGACAAACCGGTCATTAAACGGTAAAAACCCCCCTTTATAATAATAATATTACTTATATATATATTTGTATTTTTATAAATTTAAGCTAATATAGCATTAAGCTTTGTGAAAAAGATTTCCCCTGTGGAACGAACCGGACTTACTAAAAACTACACTACTGTACGATTAGGTACACTGCCTATAAGTATTGTAGCAAGGTTTAAGTATATCCATTCAATAAATAAATAAATATCTTGTGTAAAATTGTATCGTATTTAATAGTATTTCCTTGTAAAATTTAAAAGCTATTTTATATACACCTCGCATAACACCAAGTATTTTTGGCACCGCTGCCGGGGACAATCTAGCTTAAAAGCCGGAAGCGTAACGCTAAATTTTAAAAAAAAAAAAATTATTTTTAGTTTACTTTTATTAAAATACGCTTTTGTAAAAATATGTTTTTAATTATTCGAAAATATAAAAAGAAAAACAAAAATATAAATATTTTTAAGATTTTGTTAAATATTTAAGTTTTACAAAGTTTTTTTATTTTTATTTTATAAAAATATAAGTTTTATTTAAATATTTTGTGTTTATTTAAAATATAAAATTAAAAAACGAAAAAAAAATTATATATATATATATATATATATATATAAATCTAGTTTTAAGATTTTTATTTATAAAATTATAAAGTAGTTCTATTTTTATTTTAGTTTTTATTATATAAATATTTTTATTTAAAACAGAAAATATAAAGCATAATACAGAAAATATAAAAAAAAAACGCGTTGAATTAAATCCTGTACCTGAGTTGAATTTTAGAACCCCGCGACTCGCGGAGTTTTCCTACTTCGGGCACCGCAACTCGCGGAGCAGCCCTGACACACGTGACAGAAACCCTAATCAGCATTAATTACGGGTTTTATATTTATTAATTAACTTTTAACCCTAATTAGGTTTAATTTTAATATATTAATTAGTTTTACTTTTTATTTAATTTATATATTTAGTTAAATTAGTTTAATTAATGTAAAATTAATAGTTTTAAAATAAAAATAATATTTTTATAAAAATTGTAATTTTTACAACTTTTTGTATATTTTTATATTTTCTCCCTTTTTAATTGTTTTAGCGTAATATTTGTATTTTTCGCTAGTTTTTAGTTTTAAACTTAGTTTTTGCCATAGTTATATTTTTATTTCTAGATTTTTAGGCTTTGCCGTAAAATCCCTTAAGTGCTTTTTCTTTAGACGAAGATTTAGGTGCTTTAGAATTTTGCGACGCCTTTTTAAGTTTTAGTTTCTTTTTAAGTTATTGCCATTTGGGATATAGTTTTACTTGTAAGCTTTAATATTTTTAGACGCCTTTTACCTATGTATCAATTATCATTCCAATTAGTAATCTCAATTTGCGATTATAATTTTAAGTTAGTGATAGTAATAAGGTTGGGTTAGTCGAGTGTTTTTAAGTTCTATAAGTTACTCTTTTTCTTTCTTATTTTTATTTTTCGACCTTTTTCGACACGCTCTTTTTCTTTCTTTTTTCTCGCTATTCTAGTTTTTAGGACATGGATTTTTATTCTACTTCTTATCTAAATTTCTTAAAATTACGAAAATTTATTTTAAGTGGTTAAATTGATAGACATCAAAATTTTCTGGTTCGTAGTAATAGTTGGAATTGTACGTGGACCGGGTTATTGGAGCCAAACAGTCCTCATTTATATTAAGACCAAACGAATCCTGCCCCTCTGCTGCATATTTTGGCTATTCGAAACGTGGGCAAAATCAGAAAAGTCTATTAATTGGATAACTTATATAATTTTTCTTTCCTTTTTAAAAACTAATAGGATATTCAGTGAATGCACCGAGCAAGACGTTCACCACCTTTTGTACGTTCACCACCCGTAACTAGATCAAGACATTTAGCAAATATTACCGCCGTTGATTTTTCTTTAGAATCGTCATCCAGTCGACCAAGTACTCCAGTTCAAATTTCCGATAATCCATTTATTGAACCCGACCTCACAATTGAGAATCCGGAGAATATTCAGGGACGATTCATAGATCCTGAACCATTAAATTTTCCTCCGGAACCACCAATCATTCAAACAGAGATTGTTGAGGAACGAACCATTAAATCAGAATCCTCTAGTGATTCCGATTCAACAAATTCAATTATGAAGAATCTGGAACCTTTAAGTATGGAAGACCGAATGAGAGCTAAACGCACTGGCCAAGGTCACGCAATTACTCATCCTGACATTAATGCGCCAGATTATGAAATCAAAGGACAAATTCTACATATGGTGACTAATCAATGCCAATTTAGTGGTGCGCCGAAGGAAGATCCAAATGAACATCTACGTACCTTTAATAGGATCTGCACACTATTTAAAATAAGAGAAGTGGAGGATGAACAGATATATCTCATGTTATTTCCCTGGACTTTAAAGGGAGAAGCCAAAGATTGGTTGGAATCGTTACCTGAAGGGGCGATTGATACATGGGACGTTTTAGTTGAAAAATTTCTTAAACAATACTTTCCGGCATCTAAAGCCGTAAGACTTCAAGGAGAAATTGTTACGTTCACACAGAAGCCAAATGAAACTCTATATGAGGCGTGGACAAGATTTGGAAAGTTATTAAGAGGATGTCCGCAACATGGTTTAGATACCTGTCAAATAGTACAAATATTCTACCAAGGATGCGATATCACTACAAGGAAAGACATCGATATAGCAGCTGGTGGTTCTATTATGAAGAAAACAGAAACTGATGCTTACAAAATTATTGATAACACTGCTTCCCACTCACATGAGTGGCACCAAGAAAAAGATATCTTTAGATCATCTAAAGCAGCTAGAGCCGATTCTAGCCATGACTTAGATTCCATTTCAGCAAAGATAGATGCTGTCAAGAGACGAATGGAAAAGATGACTAAAGATATACACTCAATACGAATTAGTTGTGAGCAGTGTGGAGGACCACATTTCACAAAAGATTGTCTCAGTATTGAATTAACAATGGAACAAAGAGAGAATATTTCATACATAAACCAAAGGCCTGGAAATAATTATCAGAATAATTATCAACCGCCAAGACCGATCTACAATCAAAACCAGAACTATAACCGAAATATTCCATACAACAACCAACAAGGTCCTAGCAATCAACAAGTATCCAACAATACTTACAATCAGCAAAGACCTAATTTTCAAAACAAACCACCACAACTAACCGATGATAAAAAGCCAAATTTAGAAGATATGATGACGAAGCTAGTTGAAACTCAAATGCAGTTTTTCACATCTCAGAAACAAACAAATGAACAAAATGCTCAAGCATTTAAAAATCAACAAGCTTCTATTCAAAACTTGGAACAAGAAGTAAGTAACCTAGCAAGGTTAATAGGTGAAAGAAAACCGGGAAGTCTACCTATTGATACAAATGCTAACCCCCGGAATGACACAGCTAAAGCTATTACCACAAGAAGTGGTACAACACTTAAACCACCTGAAATACCTGTAACTTCTGATGAAGCTATTCCTACTCCACAAGAACCACAACCTGAACAAGATAAGGAAACAGAACCGGTAGTTGAGAAGGTTAATGAAGATAACACAGTTAAGGCTAAACCTTATGTTAAACCATACCAACCACCACTTCCTTACCCGAGTAAGATGAAAAAAGAGAAACTTGAAGCCGAGCAATCCAAATTCTTGGATATGTTTAAACAGATAAATGTAAATCTTCCTTTCATTGATGTGATTTCAGGAATGCCTAGATATGCTAAATTTCTGAAAGATCTAATATCAAATAGAAAGAAAATGAAAGAACTCTCGGCCATTACTATGAATGCTAATTGTTCAGCAGTGTTGTTGAATAAGATACCAGAAAAACTATCTGATCCAGGAAGTTTCACAATTCCATGTTTTCTGGGAAGTCTTAGTTTAATAGAAGCATTAGCAGACTTAGGTGCTAGTATAAATCTAATGCCGTATTCACTATACGCTAAACTAGACCTTGGAGAATTGAAACCAACAAGAATAAGTATACAACTAGCAGATCGATCAATAAAATATCCTAGAGGTATAATGGAGAACATGCTAGTTAAAGTTGGTACTTTAGTATTTCCAGTAGATTTTGTTGTTCTGGACATGGAAGAAGATTCTCAAGTTCCTCTCATATTAGGAAGACCATTCTTAAACACGGCTAAAGCAATGATAGACGTGTTCGATAAGAAACTGACCCTAAGTATAGAGGATGAGAGTGTTACCTTTTCAGTTGATAGAGCAATGCAACAACCGCAATCTGTAGATGATACATGTTATTATATTCAAACTATAGATTCACATGCAGAATTGTTAGAAGAATTTCCAGAATTACAAGGAACAGGAGAATGTTCTTTAGGAGAAGGAACTGAACCAATTGATGAAACTGAAATGTTAGCTACACTAATAGCTAATGGATATGAACCAACAACAGAAGAAATTCAAATGCTAAAAGAAGAAGACAGATATCGATATAAATCATTGATAGAAGAACCTCCGACATTAGAGTTAAAGCCACTTCCAAACCATTTGGAATACGCTTATTTACATGGTGAATCTGAATTACCTGTAATAATATCGTCTTCTCTTACTGAAAATGAGAAATCACAACTCATTTCTGTGTTAAAAGCTCATAAACCAGCCATTGCATGGAAGATTCATGATATAAAAGGAATAAGTCCTTCGTATTGCACACATAAAATCCTTATGGAAGAAGTTCATAAAACGTATGTGCAACGCCAATGAAGACTAAATCCTAATATGCAAGATGTTGTTAAGAAAGAAATTATTAAACTGCTAGATGCAGGTTTAATTTATCCAATTTCTGATAGTCCATGGGTAAGCCCAGTTCAATGCGTACCTAAGAAGGGTGGCATGACTGTCATTACAAATGAGAAAAATGAGCTTATTCCGACTAGGACTGTAACAGGATGGCGTGTATGTATTGATTATAGAAAATTAAATGACGCCACCAGAAAAGATAACTTTCCCTTACCTTTCATTGATCAAATGTTGAAAAGGTTAGCCGGAAACAGTTACTATTGTTTTCTAGATGGTTTTTCCGGATATTTTCAAATTCCAATAGCACCCGAGGATCAAGAGAAAACCACATTCACGTGCCCTTATGGTACTTTTGCTTACAAACGCATGCCATTTGGACTTTGCAACGCCCCTGCAACCTTTCAAAGGTGCATGATGGCGATTTTTCACGACATGATAGAAGAATGCATGGAAGTTTTCATGGATGACTTTTCAGTCTTCGGTGATACATTTAAATCATGTCTAGTTAATCTGGAACGAATGCTTATTAGATGTGAACAATCAAATCTAGTACTTAATTGGGAGAAATGCCATTTCATGGTTAAAGAAGGCATCGTTCTTGGTCATAAAATCTCAAAGGAAGGAATTGAAGTGGTTAGAGCTAAAGTAGATGTAATTGCTAAAATTTCACATCCCACCAATGTTAGAGGAGTTAGGAGTTTTCTAGGGCATGCCGGTTTTTACCGACGTTTTATAAAAGATTTTTCTAAAATTGCCACTCCTATGAATAAACTCCTAGAAAAGGATGCTCCATTCATCTTTTCAGATGAATGTATCAAATCTTTTAATATTCTTAAAGAGAAACTCACTAATGCGCCGATCATGATAACACCAAATTGGAATCTATCGTTTGAACTTATGTGCGATGCAAGTGATTTTGCAATGGGAGCCGTTTTAGGACAAATGATTGAAAAAATATTTCAACCTATATATTATGCTAGTAAGACGTTACAAGGAGCACAAAAAAATTACACAACTACTGAAAAAGAACTCCTTACTATTGTCTTTGCTTTTGACAAATTTCGTTCATATCTCGTTCTAGCTAAAACGGTGTTCTATACCGACCATTCTGCTCTTAGATATCTATTTTCGAAACAAGATGCCAAACCACGATTAATCCGCTGGATCTTACTCTTACAAGAGTTCGATATTGAAATCCGAGATAAAAGAGGAGCAGAAAATCTCGCCGCTGATCATCTTTCTCGTCTTGAAAATCCCGAATTAGAAGTTCTAAATGAATCGGCCATACGAGACAACTTTCCTGATGAATATCTATTGAAGATAGATTATAATGAAATTCCATGGTTTGCAGACTATGCAAACTACTTAGTATGTGGTTTCCTTGAAAAAGGGTTGTCGTACCAAAAATGAAAGAAATTCTTCAGTGATATAAAACACTATTTCATGGAAGATCCACATCTGTTTAAAAGTTGTCCCGATGGAATAATACGACGATGTGTATTTGGAGATGAAGCTAGTAAAATCTTAAACCATTGTCACACAGGACCAACAGGAGGGCATTATGGGCCTCAGCTAACAGCAAGAAAAGTTTATGATGCTGGATTCTATTGGCCTACAATTTACAAAGACGCACACCTTCTTTGCAAATCCTGTGATGCTTGTCAAAAGGCCGAAAAAACAAGTTAACGTGATGAAATGCCACAAAATGTCATTCAAGTAGGTGAAGTATTTGACATTTGGGGTATTGACTTTATGGGTCCATTTCCAAAATCTCATAATAATCTCTATATACTCGTAGCCATTGATTATGTATCTAAATGGGCGGAAGCACAAGCTCTCCCAACTAACGATGCACGAGTTGTAGTCAACTTTTTAAAACGTCTTTTTGCAAGGTTTGGAACACCGAAAGCTTTAATAAGTGATCGGGGAACTCATTTCTGTAATAATCAACTTGAGAAAGTTCTCAAAAGATATGGAGTAACTCATAAAATCTCCACCGCATATCATCCACAAACAAGTGGACAAGTTGAAAATACCAACCGAGCATTAAAATGTATTCTAGAGAAAACCGTAGGATCAAATCCGAAGGAATGGTCCATAAAATTGGAGGATGCACTCTGGGCTTTTAGAACAGCCTACAAAACTCCAATTGGAACCACACCTTTTAGACTCGTTTATGGAAAAGCATGTCATCTTCCAGTAGAAATTGAATACAAAGCATTTTGGGCTTTGAAGACATGTAATCTTGATTTACATGAAGCCGGACGTCTACGGTTAAGTCAATTAAACGAATTAGAAGAATTAAGACATGAAGCATATGAAAATTTCTTAATCTATAAGGAAAGAACGAAGAAATGGCATGATAAAAGAATCAGAAGTTTAAAAGAATTCAAAGAAGGAGACAGAGTTCTTCTTTTCAATTCACGATTCAAGCTATTTCCTGGAAATTGAAATCAAGATGGTCTGGACCTTTCATAGTCAAAAGAGTTTTTCCATACGGAACAGTAGAATTAATAAATTCAAATGGGATTGAATTTAAAGTTAATGGTCACAGAGTTAAACATTACATACATGGACCGATGGAAGTTGACAATGAAGTTAATCATAATTTCACCACCCAAGAAAACCTTCAAAATGAAAACATAAATATGTTATCAACAACATATGAAAAATCAAAATTGGAAAATAGGGAGGAGTCAAATTTGAGTGATGAAGAAGAATTCTTATACAAACCTCCCATTCCAAGAAACGAAGAAAAATGTGAACAAGAAGTTCAAATAGAAGTGAAAGAACCAAGAAAAGAACACCCGAAAAAGGTTTACAAACCAACTCGACTTACTAAAGCAGGAGACCCGGGTGAATTTATCATTTCTTGCTTGCTTAATGATGGTGCTGTATATAATGGACTCGCAGATTTAGGAGCAAGTGCAAATATTATGCCTCTTTCCTTATACAAAAGATTAGGCATGGGTAAATTAAAACCAACCAAAATAGGTGTTCAATCATTCGACCAAACCATTAAACACCCGGTTGGAATAGCAAATAATTTACTTGTTAACTTGGGAAGTCTGACCTTTGTTGCAAACTTCATAGTGATTAATATGGAGGAAAACCTTGATATTCCTCTAATTCTAGGTCGTCCATTTTGAGCAACCACCGAGGCATTCATTGATGTAAGAGAAGGTAGAATGACACTTAGGGATGGTGATACATCGATCACCTTTGTGAACCGAAAGTTTAGATCTCCACCAACCAAAACTGTTAGACCAATAAAAATGCATAAGTGTGGGGAAGATGAAAAAACACTTAATGATGATCCAATCACAAAGAATGTCGTTGATTATACGAAATTAGATGAACCCATTTTTAACAGTTCAAGAAGAAACTTTATAAACGGATTCACGATCCTAAGATTAAAGGAAACTTTAAGTTATGTAACCGATTAGTATCCAATTTATCGCCAAAAGAAAAGGCGATGTTAGTTGAATTTGTGAAAGTTACGGAGGAAATCAACAAATGGATTGAAGTAAAAGTCAAAGATATACAAGTTGTTGATGATTCAATTGAAAATAATGTTAATCACAATTTCAACTAAGTGTAGGGAGGTTTATGTATTTCTGTTAGAGTTAGATTTTCTGTTTTCGTGTAGTTCTCGAAAATGGAACCCGAATGGTCTTTCCCTAGCAGACCCTAAAGAACTAGTCTTCTCCCCCCATTCTGAATTTTTATTTTTTTTAGGTTTTTACGAAATGAAGACTTCCTGTGAACTAAACCATGGTCTAATGCTACACGCTTTGATCACTAAACGTAATAATGACACGCTTCCAAGTGAAATAGTATCATTAATCAGAGGTAAATTGGACGGAGTAAGAAAAGAATCCAGATGCGAAGATAATAAGTTACAATTTGGTAAAGGAAAATCAAAATCCGCAGCGAAAAGAAGAGCACGACACCTTGAAAAATGTCACAAATGCGGAAAATGGTCACACGAAGGTAAATGTTCAAATAATCAAACCTATTCAAATACCGAATTTTTTACTTTATGCAGAGATGGACCGTTCATATGTTTAGAAGAAAAAACATTAAATGCTTGAGGTTACGCCTATGTAGCCATGGAAAACCAATTAGTCCGACTATCTTATGAGTGGGCAAGAGCATATCACTAAGAAATATATTTCACAGGTAAGTTTGTACAGTTTTCATTTTTATTTTTATTTTTATTTTTAACCTTTTGATAATGAACGCTAATTTGTTCGCTATAAAGTATTAAATTGGTATTCATTAAAATTAGGTCTTGCGACCGAAATTATTGATATCATACAAAAATTTATTACATCACTGCGAAATTTAACGTTTATTCTTAAGGTATAAATATCTTTAATCAATCAACCCAAAATATTTCAAAAATTCGTCAAGAGTTAAATTAGGTCATGGAACCGAAATTACTTTACCGAAAAGAGGGGCGTATATTTTTGATAATATTTGATTGATTAAAGTGGGATAAAAGCCAAAAATATTTTTTAATTTTATTTTTACCATGTTTTTAAAATTAATATATAAATATTAAATTAATATTGTAAACTTCTTTAAAATTGTAAATATTTAAAAAATTAATATTTTTAATATAATTTTGTATGTATAAAAACAAAAATATAATATAAGTTTGGTGTGAATTTTTAATTTTTAAAATATGAATTTTTAATTATATGCATTTTAAATTTAAGTTTGGTGTGAATTTTTAATTTTTAAAATATGAATTTTTAATTTTATGCATTTTAAAATTAAGTTTGGTGTGAATTTTTAATTTTATGCATTTTAAATTTAAGTTTGGTGTGAATTTAAAAACAAAAATTTACTTTAATTCGTAAGTTAAAAATATGATTTTTAAAATTCGTCGTGAGTTGAAGACTAGGTCATTGAACCGAAATTGCTTTACCCGAGGGAGGGACGAGAACTTTTATTATCATTATTTTTAATCTTATTGAATTAAAGTATGCCAAAAATATTAAAAAAAACCCAAAAATCTTTGCTTTTAAAAACGCCCTTTAAATTGACAAATTTTAAAATTTTGTCGAGGGACGGACTAGGACATCGTTTCGAAACGACCTCGTCCTAAATAACAAGGGAAACAAAATTTTAAAATTAATTAATTAATTGTTCAATAAGTTAAGGTTTTTATATAAAAAAAAAAAAAAAAAACTCCGCGACTCGCGGAGTTTGAAGAGGAAATTCACCGCGACTCGCGGAGGACCAAAAATCCAGAAAAAAATAAAAACGCTGGAACAGATTAGTCAACACACAAACACCCACAAAAACTGCGAAATACCCGAAAAACACACACGAAAATCAAATTTTTGACCATTTTTCATCAAATCTTTCACAAAATCATGTTGAGAAGAATGCTATCAAGGAATTACTCAAGGAAAACGGTAAATTTCTACACCAAAACACCATTTAATTCGAAAATTAGTGTTCTTGAACAAATTTATACCCAATTAGATTTTGATGCTTTTTAGTGTAATTATGCTTAAATTGCTTATGTATTATGCTTGTATAACCTAGATTGATGCTATTTAACACGATTAGAAGCCTTAAACTTCAAATTTTGAGTAATCTAGGGTTTGTGTTCTTGAGCAATTTGGAGCTTTTTGATATAAACAGGTTATGGCCGATTATTGTCATGAATTATTGCTAAATTAAGTAATATAACATGTTTAGGTAGTTAAATGATCCAAACTTTGAGCCTAAACATGATTTTTGAGAATTAAAGTGGACTTTTTCAAGTCTAAAATTCATGAACTTGATTTTTGAGAGATAATGCCATTTGAAACTTGTTTAATTGCTAAAAATGATTATTTTGACATGTTATTTGAGTTGAATGCTTATGAAGTTGGCGAACATTTTCGTATATGCTTATTTGAAAAAGTGTAGATTTGATAAAAATATGAAAATACGCATAAGTTTGATATAAATTGAACATGTCATTGTAATTATTTTGATTGATGATTTTGCTGACTCTAATGCATATTTGGATGCACAAAAAAATTGTGTTTGATGTGTTTTGCAGACTAAAAGGGGTGAATCTTCATCCCAAGCTCGCATTGCTCCTCCTGAGAATGCGGAACAACAGGATGTTGATAACTATTACAAACAAGATCTCATCCAGTTATGACATTTTTAGATATGCACGTGGAAAATTTGCACCCGAACTTGAGATTAGACAGACGTTGGATAGATTATCCAAAATACCAAAGGGGCTTGCATACTCTTCATTCTAAAGTTGTTGAAGTACCTAGGGTAATAGAATGGGAACCGTTAGAAGCCGTAGAATTGGCCGAGCCAATTAGAGAATTACTTACACATAGGTATGGTAATTCTACTTTTAACGATTGGGTACGATTATTCAACATGCGTAGACCTGTATATAAAGTATGGTGTGAAGAATTATTGTGTAGTATAGAAATAAATGATCGGGTAACTAGTTTAACCGATCGAACTTTTATTAGATTTTTGTTAGGAGGTTCGATGCGCCACATGTGTCTACTAGACATGGTTCAGGCCTTACATATATATACGCCCGAGGAGCTAGCATCTGCCGATTGTCGAGGGTTGATATTAAATGGTAGGAAGATTGATGAAAATTTTGATACACATGGTGTATGGAGTCAAATGACTAGCCATCACCGATTTAAAGGGGGAAATTACTCTTATCTTGATATTGATAGAGCTGAATTAAGAATAATCCATAGGTTTCTAGCGAACTCGATTACACAGCGAGGTAAAAATAAGGAAAAGGTAAATGAGCAAGATTTATTTTACCACATGTGTATTCAAGACCCACAAAGCGCTGTAAGTATACCTTATTGTGTGGGTTATTATTTATCAGCTATGGTTAGGGGGATGAGACCGCACAGTATAATAGGAGGTGGTATATTTATTACATTAATTGCTGAGTATCTCAATGTGGATATAAGTCGGGGGGGATTATAAATCGAAGAACCAGAACCCCACGATACAATTGGTTTAAATGTATATCATGGTGCTAAGGTTTTGAAGAGGCGAAATAACGCCGCAGTAAGATATAATGGAAGACATCCACAGGTTGAGAGAAATCAACAGCCAGGTAATGTGGGAGAGGGAAATGAAATGACAGAAATGCAAAGGTTTATAGCTTCACAAGAGTATGAAAATGCTAGACATCGAGCATTTGAAGATTGGCAAGTTCATCAAATCCAAATCATAGCTCATTGCCAACATATAGGTTGAAACTATATTCCTACTCCAACGCCCGTATTTCCTCCCTGGTCTATAGAGATGCAACCACCGTATCCTACTTATAACCCAGCTGAAGCATTTTATAACACATACGGTTATGCATGGAACCCCTACTGGTATCAGTATCAACCCTTGTTTATTTAGTTTTATTTATTTTATTTTTGTAATGTTACTACATTTAACACTTATGTTAATAATGTAATAGTTTTTATAATTTTCTAACTTTTATTATTAGATTTTAATAATTTTTGAATGTGGGGTAATATACCAAACTTCAAAAATATGTATATATGTTTGCAGTTTATCTTATGTACACAACAGGGTAAAACAACGCATTTTCAAAGACTGGCATTAAGTTCAGCAAAAGCAACTAATTTTGACGACAAGATGCAAAATATATGTGAAATAACAACAAGACGGAATGAACAAATGATGTGCACCATTTATCATTCAACACAAACAACAATATGTTTGGAAACTTTGGTAAAATTTAATCATTTTTCTACGCTAATCACCCTCAATAATTTAAATTGTTACTGATTTCTTGCAAATGAGGGCATTGCAAGATCTTAAGTGTGGGAAGGGGTTAAATTCTTTCGGATTTTAAAATTTTTACTTTATACACTTGGTTACCATTAGAAATACTAGTAGAGAAGTAGTTGTATTAGAATCTAGTGCTCTCTGATAATAAAGAACAGCCCTAGTCTTATATACTGACTACTCAATTCTAGTAAAATTTTTCAAAATTTTCAATTAAATGAACTCAAAATCATGTTTATACATATTTATGAACGATAAAACTAGGTGTTAACACCGAAATTATTGTTACCCCGGAAAGGACATAAATTGAGAAACAAACCAAAATATTAGAATTCATTTAAAATGGAATAGAGGACAATAAAAAGGAAAATAAAAGCCAAGTGTGGGAAAATTACCAAGTTATTTTAAACATATGTCACATATTTTTGTACAAATAATTGAAAATACTTTTGTTTTGGACGATAATTAACTGTTTTACCCGATGAAAAGAAGAGATGGATCTACACGATGAATCAATTCCATCATTAAAAGGAAGTAAAGTCTTCCAAAAAAGAAATGCGCTTCTTGATTTAGGTCATGAAGTTGTCGTCCAGACCAGCTGTAGGTTGACGAAAAATCTAGAAAAGTCATCACTAAAATCAGCAGGAAATCCACGGACCTCGGCATCAAACAGGGTCGCCAAGTGTTCAGATTTATCCTAACCATGAGAAGGATTTATCTCGTACAATGGGGGGGCACCGTGCAAATTAGCTTGATAAGACTAATGAATCAGATCCCCAGAAAGGATAATCTCCTTAAAGATTAAAAATCAGCTTTTAAGCCTGATATTACTCAATCCTTGAGATTGACCTTAAAGATTGAGAATTACAAACTCATGGAATTCGATGATATCTAAACTCGAGCTTGAACGAGAAAATATTTTGATCAAAATTTCAAACCTATTTGTTTTCTGAAAACCTATTTTCAATGCGTTCATTACCATTGAACGTAAAATCCTAGGAATTCACCTGGAATTCATAAGATCACCTGAACCAAATCGGGTGTCAACCGTAAGAACGATGGTTGCATAGCATGGTCAAAGACAGGACCTTGTGCCAGACCGAAAAATTATAAGGGTGAGCTTTACTATTGCTCCTACAAAGGATAGTAATTGCGTCCGACACGTTATAGACCATAATTAAAAGTATGTCAGGGGACATTTCCTTAACAGGTGCTTGTTCAACGCTTTCCTTTACAACCGGACGGTAGTTTATCGAAAGGTAATATACGGAGCAAGTATACTGGACGTGTTGCTTTCCTAATACAAGGTTAGCAAGTGGGTGACACAAAACCATAAGTTTTGACCCAAAATTTTCAAATCTGAAACCCACAAAACCCACAAAAACATTTTGCAAACACCGGTGAAGGGTTATTATGGAAAACTTATCTAGGGTAAAAGCTAGATTCAATTTTCAAAAGATCAAATGTTTTCATAAAGATCCAATTTCCTTAATGGATCTAAATTTTTATAGTCATGTGGGACTGTAAACCATATCGTTACTACCATTGTTTATACCGCCGTAAAGAAATCACTGATGTACAAAGTGTGAAGAATAAAGAAGTGATTCTAGTATTTCAAGAATATATTGCTTGAGGACAAGCAACACTCAAGTGTGGGAATATTTGATAATGCTAAAAACGAACATATATTTCATAGCATTATTCCTCAAGAAAGACAAGCTTTTAGTTGCAATTGTTCTATTTACAAGTGATATTCGTTTAAATAATAAAAGGTGAAGACAAAAGACAGATTCGATGACTTGAAGACGCAAACGACCAAAAAGCTCAAAAGTACAAAATACAATCAAAGAGGTTCCAATTATTGATAAGAAACGTCTCAGAATTACAAGAGTACAAGTTACAAAACGCAAAGTACAAGATATTAAATTGTACGCAAGGACGTTCGAAAATCCGGAACCGGGACCTGAGCCAACTCTCAACGCTCGATGCAACGGACTAAAAATTACAAGTCAACTATGCACATAAATATAATATAATATTTAAATAATTCTTATAATTATTTATATATTATATAATATATTATAAACCGTCGGCAAGCTAGGAGCCAAACCTTTGTGAGCTAGATTTACGAACTCCGCGAGTTGCGGAGTTTGAAGAAGAGAAGTGCCGCGACTCGCGGAGCCCCCAATTATGAAACTGCCTATAAAAGGTCGCGCATTCTGATCGTAAAAAATATCCAATATATCCATCCTCTCTATCTATATACGTAATATATATATATATATATATATATATATATATATATATATATATATATATATATATATATATATATATATATATATATATATATATAATTTATATTTTAATTTTACTTTTAATTTTAAATCCTAATAATAAGGGTATGTTAGCGAATGTTGTAAGGGTGTAAGTCGAAATTCTGTCCGTGTAACGCTACGCTATTTTTAATCATTGTAAGTTATGTTCAACCTTTTTAATTTAATGTCTCGTAGCTAAGTTATTATTATGCTTATTTAATACCGAAGTAATTATGATGTTGGGCTAAAAATATTAAAATTGAGTAATTGGGCTTTGTACCATAATTGGGGTTTGGATAAAAGAACGACACTTGTGGAAATTAGACTATGGGCTATTAATGGGTTTTATATTAACTAAACAATACCTTCTTAATTTAATATACAAACTTATAATTTGACGTATTTATATATAACCACATACGCTTGACTAGGTACGGTGGGCGGGATATCTATAAATACCAATAATTATTCATTTTACCGGACAAGGAACTGGATTAATAGTTAATAGACTTGTTGAAACAGGGGTGAATTACATTCAAGGGTAATTGGTGTAATTGTTAACAAAGTAGTAAAACCTTGGTTTACACGCAGTCGATAACCTGGTGTATTCATTAAACAAAGTATTAAAACCTTGTTACAATTCGAATCCCCAATTAGTTGGAATATTTGACTTCGGGAATAAGAATAATTTGACGAAGGCTTTCGCTCTTTATATTTATGACTGATGAACTATTATGGACAAATCCGTATGGACATATTAAATAATCCAGGACAAAGAACAATTAACCCATGGGAATAAACTAAAATCAACACGTCAAACATCATGATTACGGAAGTTTAAATAAGCATAATTCCTTTATTTTTATATTTAATTGCACTTTTAATTATCGTACTTTTATTTATTGTTATTGTATTTAAGTGCACTTTTAATTATCGTACTTTTTAATTATCGCAATTTTATTTTATCGCACTTTTATTTATCGCAATTTCATTATCGTTATTTACTTTACGCTTTAAATTAAGTTATATTTATTTTTATTATTTTACATTAGGTTTTAACTGCGACTAAAGTTTTAAAAATCGACAAACCGGTCATTAAACGGTAAAAACCCCCTTTATAATAATAATATTACTTATATATATATATATATATATATATATATATATATATATATATATATATATATATATATATATATATATATATATATATTTGTATTTTTATAAAGTAAAACTAATATAGCGTTAAGCTTTGTTTAAAAGATTCCCTGTGGAACGAACCGGACTTACTAAAAACTACACTACTATACGATTAGGTACACTGCCTATAAGTGTTGTAGCAAGGTTTAAGTATATCCACTCGATAAATAAATAAATAACTTGTGTAAAATTGTATCGTATTTAATAGTATTTCCTGCTAAAATTTAATAGTATTTTATATCCTTTAGCTTTAACTATCATTTACCGAAAGGTAATATACGGAGCAAGTATACTGGACGTGTTACTTTCCCAATACAAGGTTAGCAAGTGGGTGACACAAAACCGCAAGTTTTGAGCTAAAGTTTTCAAATCTGAAACCCACCAAACCCACAAAAAGAATTTGCAAACACCGGTGAAGGGTTATTCCGGAAAACTTATCTAGGGTAAAAACTAGATTGAATTTTCAAAAAGATCAAATGTTTTCATAAAGATCCAATTTCCTTAAAGGATCTAAATTTTTATAGTCATGTGGGACTGTAAACCATAACGTTACTACCATTGTTCATACCGCCGTAATGAAATCACTGATGTACAAAGTGTGAAGAATAAAGAAGTGATTCTAGTATATTTCAAGACTATATTGCTTGAGGGCAAGCAACGCTCAAGTGTGGGAATATTTGATAATGCTAAAAACGAACATATATTTCATCGCATTATCCCTCAAGAAAGACACGCTTTTAGTTGCAGTTGTCCTATTTACAAGGAATATTTGTTTAAATATTAAAAGGTGAAGACAAAAGACAGATTCGACGAATTGAAGACGCAAACGACCAAAAAGCTAAAAAGTACAAAGTACAAGCAAAGAGGTTCAAATTATTGATGAGAAACGTCTCAAAATAACAAGAGTACAAGACGCAAAACGCAAAGTACAAGATATGAAATTATACGAAAGGACGTTCGAAAATCCGGAACCGAGACATGAACCAACTTTCAACGTACGACGCAACGGACCGAAAGTTACAAATTAATTATGTATATAAATATAATATAATATATAATTAATTATATAAATTATATATTTATATTATATTTATATAATAAAATCCGTCGGCAAGCTAGGAGCCAAACTTGTGTGAGCTGGATTCCACAGCTCCGCACTCGCGGAGCTTATAAAGCCCAAAAAGGCCGCACTCGCGGAGCCCACAAAATCAGAAATCCACCTATAAAAGGCCATGCAATTCGACGGATTATTTACTTTATTTTCTTTTCATCATACGTAAAAATATATATATATATTATAATTTTAATTTTAATTTTAATTTTAATCCTAATAATAAGGGTATGTTAGCGAATGTTGTAAGGGTGTAAGTCGAAATTCTGTCCGTGTAACGCTACGCTATTTTTAATCATTGGAAGTTATGTTCAACCTTTTTAATTTAATGTCTCGTAGCTAAGTTATTATTATGCTTATTTAAGCCGAAGTAATCATGATGTTGGGCTAAAAATATTAAAATTGGGTAATTGGGCTTTGTACCATAATTGGGGTTTAGACAAAAGAACGACACTTGTGGAAATTAGACTATCGGCTATTAATGGGCTTTATATTTGTTTAACTAAATGATAGTTTGTTAATTTTAATATAAAGATTTACAATTGGACGTACCTATAAATAACCATATACACTCGATCGGACACGATGGGCGGGATATTTATATGTACGAATAATCGTTCATTTAACCGGACACGGGAATGAATTAATAGTCACTAGAATTATTAAAAAGGGGTGAAATTATGTACAAGGACACTTGGCATAATTGATAACAAAGTATTAAAACCTTGGGTTACACGCAGTCGATATCCTGGTGTAATTATTAAACAAAGTATTAAGACCTTGTTACAGTTTAAGTCCCCAATTAGTTGGAATATTTGACTTCGGGTATAAGGATAATTTGACGAGGATACTCGCACTTTATATTTATGACTGATGAACTGTTATGGACAAAAACCAGACGGACAAATTGAATAATCCAGGACAAAGAACAATTAACCCATGGGCATAAAAATAAAATCAACGCGTCAAATATCACGATTACGGAAGTTTAAATAAGCATAATTCCTTTATTTTCATATTTAATTGCACTTCTAATTATCACATTTTTATTTTTTGTCATTGTATTTAATTGCACTTTTAATTATCGCACTTTTTAATTATCGTAATTTTATTTTATCACGCTTTTATTATTCGCAATTTCATTATCGTTATTTACTTTACGCTTTAAATTAAGTCTTTTATTTATTTAATATTTTACATTAGGTTTTAACTGCGACTAAAGTTTTAAAAATCGACAAACCGGTCATTAAACGGTAAAAACCCCCCTTTATAATAATAATATTACTTATATATATATTTGTATTTTTATAAATTAAAACTAATATATCGTTAAGCTTTGTTTAAAGATTTCCCTGTGGAACGAACCGGACTTACTAAAAACTACACTACTGTACGATTAGGTACACTACCTATAAGTGTTGTAGCAAGGTTTAGGTATATCTATTCTATAAATAAATAAAATCTTGTGTAAAATTGTATCGTATTTAATAGTATTTTCTGCTAAAATTTAATAGTATTTTATACCCCTTAGCTTTAACTATCAAGTATTTTTGACGCCGCTGCCGGGGATCGCCGAAGCGAAACGCCACACATATAAAAAAAAGATTTTTATTTTTAGTTTACTTTTATAAAAATACGTTTTTGTAAAAATACGTTTTAAATATTCGAAAATATAAAAAGAAAAACAAAAATATAAATATTTTTAAGAGTTTGTTAAATATTAAAGTTTTATAAAATTTCTGTATTTCTATTTTTATTTTAGTTTTTAAAACATAAGTTTTTATTTAATTAAGATAAATATTAAAACAGAAAAATAAAAAAATATAATAAAAACTGAAACCTGTCGAACGAAACCCACACCTGAGTTGAATTTTCATCCACCGCGACTTGCGGAGTTTGATGCTAGGTGGAACCGCGACTCGCGGAGCCACCCTGACACGCCTGCAGAAACCCTAAATTTGCATTTATTACGGAGTTTTAATTATTATTATTAATTAATTAGTATTTAGGGTTAATTAATTTATTATTTAGTTTAAGTTTTAATTAATTTGTAATAATTAATTTTAATTAGTTTTATTTAAATTGTAAAATTAATAGTTTTATAAAATAAATAATATAAAAATAATATTTTTATAAAAATTGTACTTTTTACAACTTTTAGTATATTTTTATATTTTGTCCCTTTTTAATTGTTTTAGCGTAACTTTTGTATTTTTCGCTCGTATTTAATTTTAAGTCATAGTTTTTGCCATAGTTATTTTTATTTCTAGATTTTTAGGCCTTGCCGTAAAATCCCTTAAGTGCTTTTTCTATAGACAAAGATTTAGGTGCTCTAGAATTTTGCGACGCCTTTTTAAGTTTTAGTACCTTTTTAAGATATTGCCATTTGGGATATAGTTTTACTTGTAAGCCTTAATATTTTTAGACACAACTTTTAATTTTTAAGTTTTTAATTCCTTTTTAAGTTTCAACGCGCTACTTTCTTATTTTTATTTTTCGACGCCTTTTACCTATGTATCAATTATCACTCCAATTAGTAATCTCAATTTGCAATTTTAATTTGAAGTTAGTGATAGTAATAAGGTTGGGATAGTTGAGTGTTTTTAAGTTCTATAAGTCACTCTTTTTCTTTCTTATTTTTCGACGCCTTTTATTTTTCAACCCTTTTCTTTTTCGACCTTTTTCGACGCGCTCTTTTTCTTTCTTATTTCTCGCCATTCTAGTTTTAGGACATAGATTTTTATTCTACTTCTTATCTAAATTTCTTAAAATTACGAAAATTTATTTTAAGTGGTTAAATTGATAGACATCAAAATTTTCCTCTAATCCCGATACTAGTATGATAACTATTATTGTACGAGAATTCCACCAAAGGCAAGTGCTCGTCCCAACTACCACCGAAATCAATAATACACGCCCGTAACATATCCTCTAATGTTTGATTCGTACGTTCGGTTTGACCGTCCGTTTGAGGATGATACGCCGTGCTCAATTTTAATTGTGTACCCATATCGTCATGAAACTTTTCCCAAAACCGAGATGTAAAACGGGTATCTCGATCCGAAATAATAGATATAGGAACCCCATGTTGAGCGACTACTTCCTTGATAAACAATTTAGCCAAGGTCTCCGACGATATCGCTTCCCGAATGGGAAGAAACAAAGCACTCTTTGTCAATCGGTCAACTATCACCCAAATTGAATCAAATTGGGTTCTCTGTCTTTGGTAACTTTGTGATAAAATCCATGGTAATGTGCTCCCATTTCCACTTCGGGATTTCTAACGGTTGTAACTTACCATACGGCTTTTGGTGTTCGGCTTTAACTTGCAAACACGTGACGCATTGCTCAACATACTTAACAACATCACGTTTCATGCCCGGCCACCAATACTCCTTCCTTAAATCAAGATACATTTTTGTTGCGCCCGGATGAATGGAATACTTTGACTTATGTGCTTCATCAAGTAGCACTCGTCGATAATCCCCCATCTTAGGACACACACTCTTCCTTGAAAAGACAACAAACCACGCGAGCCCATAGTAATGAACTCCGATTGCCCCACTATTCTTTCCGCATGCTTGTTGTGAACGTAAGCCTCTATTTGAATCACACCAAGTTTTTCAAGAAAATCGTTAGTAATAATCATACGTAACAATCCCAATCGTAACGCCGGGTGATGACTCTTTCGACTTAACGCATCCGCGACCACATTCGCCTTGCCCGGATGATAAAGTATTTCACAATCATAATCTTTTACCACATCCATCCACCTACGTTGACGATAATTCAAATCTCTTTGGTTAAAGAGATGTTTCAAGCTCTTATGATCCGAATAAATCGTACTCTTGACACCATACAAGTAATGGCGCCAAATTTTCAATGCATGCACAACCGTCGCCAACTCAAGATCATGAGTCGGATATCTCGTCTCGTGTTCCTTTAATTGTCGAGAGGCGTAAGCGATGACTTTACCTCTTTGCATTAAAACACACCCGAGCCCATTTAGCGAAGCATCACAATAAACCGTCATGTATTCCGCACCTTCCGGCAATACCAACACCGGAGCTTGACACAACTTTTCTTTTAACAATAGAAAAGCAATTTCTTGCTCGTTCTCCCAAATAAATCTCGCATTCTTCCTCGTCAATTTCGTCAACGAAGAAGCGATCTTAGAAAAGTCTTGGATAAATCGACGATAATAACCGGCCAATCCGAGAAAACTTCGAATTTCCGTAGGCGTAGTCGGTCGTCTCCAACTCTTCACCGTCTCTGTCTTCCCCGGATCTACTTGAATACCATCTTTGTTCACAATGTGACCAAGGAATTGAACTTCCCTTAGCCAAAATTCACATTTGGAGAATTTAGCATACAACTTCTCCTTCCGCAACGTCTTTAACACACTCCGCAAATGATGTTCATGTTCCTTCATACTCTTCAAATAGACAAGTATGCCGTCAATGAACACAATTACCGACTTGTCCAACATAGGTTGGCACACTCGGTTCATAAGATCCATGAATGCCGTCGGTGCATTCGTAAGACCAAAAGGCATTACCACAAATTCAAAATGCCCATAACGCGTTCGAAAAGCTGTTTTCTCGATATCTTCCTCACGGACCCGCATTTGGTGATAGCCGGACCGTAGGTCAATTTTGGAGAAATACGTTGCACCTTGGAGTTGGTCAAACAAATCGTCAATCCGAGGCAATGGATAACTATTCTTGATCGTCACTTTATTCAACACCCGATAATCGATGCACATCCGCATACTACCATCATTCTTCTTCACAAATAAAACCGGAGCGCCCCATGGCGAAGCACTCGGTCGAATGAAACCCTTCTCAAGCAACTCTTGTGTTAGATTTAACAACTCTTGCATTTCCGTCGGCGCTAAGCGATAAGGAGTCTTAGCAATGGGTGTAGCCCCCGGAACCAACTCAATGCGAAATTCAACTTGTCTTTCCGCCGGGACACCCGGTAACTCATCCGAAAAAACGTCTTTAAATTCATTAACCACCGGAATTTCACGAATGGGTGGTGGCTCATCATGAGTATCAACAACATGGCAAGAAAAGCCATGCCACCACTAACAAGGAAACGACGTGCCCGTGCAAAAGTGCATAACGGCACAAGTCTTCTACGCTTATCACCATGAATAATTAACTCTCCCCCACTTGGGGTCTTCACACGAATAAATTTTTCATGGCATGAAATATCGGACCTATTATGATCGAGTCAATCCATACCAACAACGATATCAAAATCACCCAAAGTCATCGGGATAAGATCAATCTTAAAGTTTTCGGCACCAAAAACGACATCACAATTTTTACACACATCAACCACTAGCACCGTCTTGCCGTCCGCTATTTCGACTTCTACTGGACGACTTAACTTAGCTAACGGTCTATTAAGTTTAGGCACAAATTTTGGAGACACAAACGACAAATTTGCACCGCTATCAAATAGAATCCTTGCCGGATTAGAATTAACCATGAAAGTACCTGAGACAACTTCTTTGGATTGTTTGGCTTCATCATTGGTCATCAAATAATTGCGACCCCTAGACGTACCCGCCGCCTTCTCCAACTTCTTAACATTATCGATGCGAAAGTCGGGACACTCCGGCCTCTTGTGCCCTTCTTTACCACAATTATAACAAGTGACTTTGGTTGTAGAAGATGGGATGGTGTAATCACGGGCCATATGCCCCTTTCGTCCACAATTGTGACAAGAATAACGGAATTCTCCGGGAACACTCTTCTTCACACTATTAGCACTTTCGGAACCCTTCTTACTCTTTTTGTTTGAAAAGTTCGAATGGCTCGAACCTTCAATCTTCCTCTTGTCGAACATAAAGCCACCTTTTCTCAACATAAGCGCCTCAAACCCTTTGGCCATATTGAACAACTCATCAAAGCCCTTCACTACATTCACACTTATCTTCTCTTGATAACTATCATTCAAGATTCAATAGAAATCTTCTTTCAACATTTTATCATTCCCGACATACTTCGGGCAAAATTGGGTCTTGGATAAAAACACGGATTTGAGAGTGTTCAAATCCATCGACCCTTGCCTCAAGGAACGTAACTCGTCCTTAAGCCTAGAAAGATCGGCCGAAGTTCGGTACTCATCGAAAAACTCCGTCTTGAATTCATCCCATGTTAACTCCATACATTGTTCTTCGCCATAAACTTGGATTTTCGCGTCCCACCACAACTTAGCATCACCCCTCAACATACTACACCCGTACCTTGTCTTCTTATCGAGAGGATATTCAAAAGTACGGAAAGCCCCCTCCATATCGAAGATCCAACGGGCACTCTTAAGAGGGTCTCGTTCACCTTCAAAGGTTGGAGGTTGAGAATCCTTGAAGTTCTTATAGAGAAAGTCCCGTCTTCCCACATTATCTTTGTGAAGAACGGCCTTAACTTGTTCCTTTACTACATTGACTAGTTGCTCGTCAATCGTATCAAGAAACATTTTCTTAACATCCTCGAGGAACTCCGCCTTTTGACGTTTAAAGATGGCCTCAACTTTGGCCGTGAACTCAACATCCTCACTCGTACTTCCGTCATTGGTGTCGTGTCCATTTCTCATCTTCATTCTATAAAACGGAAAAGATTAAACAACGAAACGAAAGGACTTAACACATATGTATATACATATACACCACACTACCCCATCTTGCTTAACAATCGTCGTACATCGATTGTTTGACACGATTTGAACCCGTAACAATGGTAACTAGTCATTGTTATGCGAGCACGTCGCATTAACTTGCTAGTACAACGTCTATCTCGCTTGACGATTGCTAACACAACACAAAACAATTAGCGCAAGGTTAGTTCACTTAAACCTAAACACTAATCAACACCCGGTCCGACCCGTCTCCTACAAGTAACACATAAAAACACATACACAAATAAATCTAAGTCTAGGCACCTATCTCAAGTCGCCTAAATCTCTTAGACCATGCTCTGATACCACTTGTAACAACCCGACTTCGCTTTACCAAAAACACACTACAAATTTTTTTTTCTGGTGCAGCACATCTGGACGGCGTCCAGCAATGAAAGCTTGGACGGCGTCTAGCAGATCTGGACGGCGTCCAAATGGCCTGCCAGATTCTGCTCACGGGTCCAACTCACATGAGCAGAAATCCCGCTTCCCGACACTTTTAAACGAAAACCTTTTTTACAATATATCAATATAAGTAAAACTAATAGATTTCCAACATCAAAACAAGTTTTACATCATCGGGCCCACAATCGCCCATTTTACGAGTTTCGTTTAAAAATACAAGTTTCGACCATTAGAGTTTAAGTTCCAAACGACACCTAGAGCACGGTGTTTGGGGTTAAACTACCCAATCTCGGTCAAACTTCAAAAGCTAAACACCCAAAAGCATCCCCTATCAATACAAGCGGGAGACCACTAATCCAACCGAATACCTTTGCCTTTATCCACGCCGGAGCCTAAAAAGGTAAACAACGAGAGGGTAAGCTAACGCTTAGTGAATGCAATAATTATACATATACATATATAACCTACTTACTTGCATAACTTACACAATACCATACACGAGCTAGCAATTCTACTACCATGCAAAAACATTATGCATATACCAATAACCGCAATTCACAATGAGCTCGCAATACCAATAGCATAAAGTTCATAATTAAATATGCTAACATAAAATTCGTACAACCAATCGAACAAGGGAACGGTACTTAAAAGACCGTCGGAGTTCATAACATCCATTAGTGTTACTTAAACACCGCGTAATCACTAATCCCCCGGGTGATGTCTTGAACAACGCGACTCACTAACCCCCATGACAATGTGACGTCTTGAACAATGCAACGAATCCACATGTCAATCAAAACAATGAGTGGTGCCTTGAACACCGCGACATCCACTCCCATGACAATGTGGTGCCTTGAACACCGCAGCATCCACATGTCAATCAACTAATGAGTAGTGTCTTAAACACCGCGACAATACTACTCGTTACTTAGAATGTGGTGTCTTGAACAACGCGACAATGCCACATTCATACAACACAAATAAATACATTATATACGGACACACATAATTATTCCACTCACCTTACGCCTTTGGTGAATCAATAAACCAAGCTCGCGGCTTCAAGGTAACGTACCTATTACATTATGCACATATATCAATCATTCATTCAAGTTGGTCAACCAACTCGCTCACCATCCTTAGGTCATTTTGACCCATGGTGAAAATCCGACCCATTTGCACACTTAACCCTAATATTGGGTCAACTTCGCCAAAAACCCTAACCCTAGCCATTTATGGTCTTAATACACATATAATCACAATGTTATCTCATTTTCACACTAACAAGACAACTTAGGTCATCAAAGACCCGTTCTACCCATTCGAGGTTTCCACACCCATTCGGGTCACCACATACTCAAATAGCACCCATTTACATAACATCTAGGTGTGCTAGTGGTTAACTAACCAATTTAAGACTCATAAACACATTTAACATTTCAAAACCCTAGGTTAGTCATCCTTGAGCCCTCATGACCCAAACTTACCCAAAAACTCACAAATCATTAACAAATGGGTATTATGTTCATCACTAGCCCAAACCCTAACCCTTAAACACATTAAACTAAGGAAATCAAGTTTAGGACTTACCACCACAATCAAAACGTAGCAAATGAGGAGATGAACAACTTTAATGCTCGACCTCTAACCCGAAACAAGCTTCTTCCTCTTCTATTTGAGCTTTCTCACACTTGAATCACACTCTCTCTCTCTAAAATTGAAGTGGATGAGGTTTGGCGGTTGTAAATGGAGTATATATATATTGATTCACACTTGACACACACACACACACACACACACACACACACACACACACACACACACACACACATATATATATATATATATATATATATATATATATATATATATATATATATATATATATATATATTGCTACCTTAAAAATAAAAATAAAAAATTAAAATGGATATATCATTTAAATTGGGCCCCACTCGCGTGATGCATAATGTCGTTGAGAAGCAAAATGGACCGCGGTGGATGCAACCGCGCCTGCGAGCATCGGCGTGATGCAACGGCGGTGGGCAACGGACTCCAACCGCGGACCGATGTGAACGGTCCTATCACTAAAAAAAATTGAGTTTTTCTTTTAAAAGTATATAATTTATAATAAATATAAATATTATAATTATATAGGACAACTAAACTGAAAACTTGAATAATACAATTGACGACTAGAGGGCAACTGACGATAAATAAATCACGAGCGAGTGAGCGATGTAAGTTTTTTTTTTTTTTTATTAATCTATATTCTTTTAACAATTTTCATTATAAACAATTACTGTATTACTTTACCTTACAACTCGTAAATTGTATGCTTCTTAAACAGAACTGTTGATTATAATGTATTGATTAGTGACTATAATTATTACTTTATAAATCGTAAAGAACACCATGTTGGTGTTGAGGATCATCATGTCTTTCATTCAACAAGTGTAGATGCTCCTGGTTTTGGTATTTAAGCTCCTGGATTGATTATTAATTCAACTGTTTTGGTTACAAACTCTACTGATGTTAGTAATGAACACCATGTTGGTGTTGGTAATGAACACCATGTTGGTGTTGGTGCAACATCAAGGTTAAGAAATAAAAAAGGAAAAAGCAATTTATAAGGATCCAAGGGTGTTTCTTCAGTTAGTGACGTTCGAGTGGCGGGGTCTTCGGGTGGTGATCACAAAGGATTTTTTCAAGATTTGGCGGATCAGGGAATCATTCCCCAATCTTCGGGCGCATTTATTAGTAATAAATCTTCCAACGTGTTGACCTATTCATTTCCAAATCGGAACGGCAAAAGTGTTCGAATTGATAAGATTGATGGTACGACGTCACGACCGGACGAGAGAAATCACAAGGGTGGATCGAAGGCCTGTTAATTCGGTTATGTTGTTTTTTTGTTGGTTCTTTTAGTTTGTTTTTGTTTGTGATCGTGTCTTGCTTTCCTTGATTTTTATCTCATTTGTATGTTGCTCCTTTTGTTTCGCGCTATTATATTTTTTGTATCGGTATTGGTTGTTTCCGAAAATAAAGACATGTCAATTCTCCACCCAGAGTGAAAACACTCTCAAAAGTACAGAAAGTCATCCCTCTCTCTAATCGACGGATAGAGATATTGCTTTCGAGTGGACCTCCGGCCAATAAGTAGGAAAATTTAAAAAAAAAAAATAAATAAAATTAAAAATAAAATCGAGACGCAATGAAAATGGTAAATCAAATTTCCGTGAATTTTAAATCATGCCTGAAATTTTATTTAGGCTTTAGGAGTCAGTTAACGCTTGTTGTCGACCTAATAACTAGAGCCGTAAACATTAGTATCATATTGTAAAACATGTGTATTATTTGTATCATATTTGTATCATACTATAAAACGACACATCAATTATTTAATTAGATTAACCACTTGGGCATAGTTCAAGTCGCCACCGAGTTTCCAATGAAGCAGGAGATTCAAGTTCAATTTTTAGTAACACCAATATTGAATTAATTGGGCTACTGACTAGATGGTGTGTCAATATGCACAATTCACCCGGTTAGTGAGGACTCAATGTGGTTGTCATTCTGGAGGTTTAGGGTTCCTCTGCGGACATAAAAAAAATTAATTAATTAGATTAATCACCACCGAAGCTTGGCTTGAGTGGTATGAGGTGAAATTCAACTTGGGGTACTGTTAACCCAGGTTCAATTCTCACTCCAAGCAGGGAGTTTCCAACCTTTAATGGTACTGTCAACATCAATGCGATTTGAGAAGGTCTATAAGGGTTTTTCCAACCTTCGATGGTACTGCCAACATCATCGCGAATTGGATTTCCTCCTAACGCGTGTGTGGGTGACAAATGAGAGTATTCGATGTCGATATCGTCGTTCAAAAAAAATTACACATATAATTCATCTCACGTATCTATCACTATCTTACAAATAGTTGGTGAATTGACATTATGGCCGGACCGCGTGGTTCCCTTTTATCAATTGTTCAATGAAAGCTCTATACTACCGATCAATTGTAAGGGCATTACAAATGTATACGCTAAATAATTACATTTAATCTAATTTGTATAGTTAAAGAATTTTCTAAAAACAAATTTGTACTACATGTCTACATATAAGGTTTGTCTAATGTGTATCATGAAATATATGATAAGAAGATTTTTACGTTAATAATTCTATACGTAATAATTATTTCGAGTGCATATCCGGTCGGCGTTGAATAATCAAGTGGTCTGGAATCAATGGCTTTTGACTCCTTCAGTATATTTGCAACTGTAAATTATTATGTAATTTAAATACCAATTCAATTAATTGTACAAATGAGTCAATATGGACTTTGAGACCAGGATGCAAGTCATCAATCTGTACTATATATATTTACTAGGTTTTGAGTCCGTGCGTTGCACGGCTACTCAAAATTCGTTTTAAATAAGTAACTTATTTTAATTTTAGGACGCTTATCTACATTTCCTAACAATATTTGTGGTTGCGTTTAAGGGGACATGTCGGCCCAATAGCTTAAGTGTAGTTAATTTGAGGTATTCTATTTTCAATAAGTCATAGCGGTTACTATTTGAAAATTTAGATAAAATGGTAATGGGTTTGATTAGTTGACAAGATCAAAAGGGTCAAAATTTACCCATTTTGTTATTAATTCGTTAAAATATTTTAAATGTGTGTCTTTCAAATAATATGTTACATCATATTTTGACTACCACAAATAACACAGAAGAATCAATAAGACTAAAATGGAATGGATAAAGAAATGTTGGAACCAAGTTCATAATATAGATATTAGAGAAGTAAAGTGAGTTAAGTTCATACTTTAGAGCAAGGTTGTAAAAGTCGCGAGTCGGAGACGCATCGGTCGAGACCTAAAAATGACTCGTCGGGGACGCGTCGGGGATGCGTCGGCGATGCATCGGTCGTTGACCAACGTTGACTTTATTAATAATTTCTTAAATATATATTTATATATGTATAAAATAGTTGATTCTGTACCATAAATTTCTTAAATAAGAACTTAATTTAAATACAATCAAACTTCAAACTCAATTAATGTTATCGAGTACATAATTAGTAAGGACACAGAGAAAATAGCGGGCCAAAAAATGAAAACAAACCCTAATTTTAAAACATATCACATCTTGACGAAAATTTGACTGATTTTGACCATTTTCGACCAACTTTGACCGTCTTTGACAGACTTTGACCGAACTTTTAGCTTTGACCGTCTTTTGAGTCGTTTTCAGAAAAAACGGGACGGAGAACCCAAAAAAACGACGCATCGGCCGACGCGTCGGCCAAGTCGACCGACTTTTACAACACTGCTTTAGAGGTTAGAGAAGGAACATACATATATTTTATGATGCAGATTTATAAACCACTTTTTTTCAACCTTCTTTCCAACAAACAAATTTTGTATCAATTTTCTTCTTTGACGTTATATCTCCACAAACAAATTATGTACTCATTGCGTCCCAATTCTTTTCATTTTAATAACAATAAACAAATTAACAAATCTTTAATTAATGTGTAACATCCCGCATTTTTTCGTTAATTCATTTTAACACCCGTCTTTTTTTTTAAATAATCTATCGTCATCTATATTCGTACCTTCCGTTAACTAACGTTCTTAACATTTCCGTTATTGGATTGTAACATCTCCAGTTTACTCTCGCGTATTTAAAATAATTCGTTTGGTTAATTCACGCACCCGCTTTTAAACTCGAGGGACTATTGTTGCCAAGGGACCAAAGTGGAGACTAGTGGCCAACTAGTCACCACCACCCACCTTCCATCTCTCATTTTCTCTTATCTCTTCTTCATACTTTCATTTTTACTCTCAAACTCCCAATTCACAAATTCATCATCTATTTCACATCTAGGACGCTCACTACAAATCCGACTACATATTTGTGATCCTTGCATCATCCTCTTCAATTTGGTACCAATTTCACTACTTGGGGTGAAGTTTCTAAAAATTCTAGATTTCTCTAATTCGTTTTATAGACTTGAAATGGTGTTAGTTAGTGTCTATGGCTCGTTTTTAACATGAATATGTGATTTGTTTGTTTGTTCTTGATGTTTTGAGTAACTAGCATGAACACTTGAAATGGGTTTGTTAAATCCTTGATTTTGGTTGATTAAATGTCGTTAGATGTTAAACCTTATGTGTTAAAAGTGTTACTAGCATCATTAGCTTCGTTTTGGTGTGTTGGATGACATGAAAACCTTACATTAACATGATTATTGATTTTGTGATTCTTGGTTAGGGTTTGATAGATCTTAAAACGAACATTCTATGCATTAAAAGTTTTGTAATGTCATTTGTAAATGTTTAGTTGTATTGTATGCGTAATTACCTACGAAACTGCATATTATATGTGTGTAGTAAGTTTCCGAATCATAAAATGCGTTTTACGAACTTGAAACTTCAATGATAAACTTTTAACAATCATTCGACGAGGATTTGGTCATTTTAAATGATGTAATTGTTTGATGATATGTGTTTAGTTGTATTCCTCGTCAAAATACCTTTCCAACGATATAAGATACGTGTTTTGAATATTTTCGGTTCATAATTTGTGTTTGAAAGTGTTTTGGTTCGAGACTTGTCAAATTGCAGCAGCAGCAATCTGTAATACATTTGGACGCCATCTCAATCCCTTGGACGCCGTCCCACCCTTCACTGCTGGACGCTGTCCGGCCATTCTGGACGCCGTCCAGATGATCTATCGGGGGCTGTCCAAAATTGTCATTTTTAATTTAATTCTAACTATGCTACGCACCTCCGATTAACATGAAACTTGGCCAACATGCTCACATGTGATTATATAACTTAGAAAAATTGTCGGATACCCGACCTGACCCCGTTGACTTTGACTTTGACCAAGTTTGACTTTTAGTCAAACTTAACCAAAAACTTATGCAATCGTTCTAATCCTCTTTTATACTTGATTCTTACATGAAACCTGACAACTTGATTCACATGCTATATAATTGAGTCACAACGAGCCATAGGACTAATTGAACACATTTCAATCGACCTTGTGTCGTAATCGGTAATTGATATAACTTATTTGTTTAGGTCAAGGCTAAGCAATTTTCATGCACACGTTTACTTTGTGAAGTACCTTTATTCTCGTGCACTCGAGGTGAGATCATAGTCCCATTTTTTCAACAAATTTTATACTTTTAAATCATGGGATGAGAAACATATACGTATCATACTTTTATGCTTTGAACACAAGTACGAAAACAAACATTCCACCTGCGAGTTAGAACAAAAATGCCTCAATTCGATTATCATTAGTTACACTTGCTGGGTGTAAGCGAGAACTTATGTTGTGTGGCCATACGGGTTTGACAAACCCTCATTCGGACGGTTCGCTACCGTTATTCGGATGAAATATATTTTTGAGAAATAGTGTAGGTTCTAACACTATGTGTACGGGGTTCGTGGAAAGTTAAGCCTTGACAATTGGGTGCTCGCGAATAACAACTTTTGGAATGCAAACGATTTGGATAATCAACTTTATGAAAATACTAAATCTTGTGGTTCAAAAATAACGTTTACAAATACACCTATGATTTCACCAACGTTTTTCATTGACAGTTTTCTATATGTTTCTCATGTTCATACTTGGCTACTTGATACATGCTTCCGCACACTTTGATTACTTGCTTGGAGTCAAGCATACATGCATACGCTAGTGATAGCACCTTTGGATTCAAACTTAAAGCATACATACTTATCCTATTTATAGCAAACCATGATTTTAAACTAATTATGTCGCAAGTTATTTCATTTATACTTCATAACTTTTGTAAACTTAAACTTGATGCCAAACCGTCGGTAAACTAAACTTTGTAAGTCTTGTACGTTTCAAATGAATGCGACATAATTTAGGTCAAACGCGTCTCATTTAGGGACTATGACCACGCAACGGGACCTAAGTTAACGGCGCCGTCAATGTCGATTTTGTCGGGTCGTTACAGATGGTATCAGAGCGTTGGTTGTAGTGATCTAGGATGTGCATTAGTGTGTCTGACAGAGTCGTTAGGACGCATTAGTGAATCTAGACTACAACCGGATAGTTAGCCATTGCATTCTGACATACATTTGTTATAGATAGCACTTACTTGACTACTTGTGCATATATACTTGAATCTTCTTAGGTGAACTTCTTAATGGTACCAAATTTCCCTCATGCGAACTCGCACTCTGTCACTTTCTGGTAACACACGTAAATTCGAGATTCATACGCGTAAGGATGATGACGACTTCACCAGTTACACTAGATCGGGGACTTTGTCTCCCGGGTTGTTATTCACCACCGTCCCAGCTTACTATCCACGAGTACAATAAAGTTCCACCACTATGGCAATCATTAGCCACTACCGATGTTACACCGGCGTTCTTCACTATCTACCACTTCTTGTTACTACCGCCACTACTCTAGGTGGGTATAGTCATCACTACTCATCACTACTGTTGCGTACTACTCGTTATCTTAATTTGTTGCTCTTTTCGTGCCTAAAGACATTATTGTTAGACTTGGACCGCATTGACGTGAACAATCATTTATACACTTCCCTCGGGAAACGCTTCTTCAGAGTTGCACTAATTCTTTCGATTTAATACGAGACACGTTAGAGATGCCGTTACACCTTGTTCATTTTAAATCTTCACGATTACACGAACTTGATTCTATGGAGTGATGTGGGAATGGAAGTATGAGTTAGCATAATATAACGACACTCGATCAACATAGTTATATTATGGTAAGTCATACCAAAGTTCTAATGACTCGTGATGGTGATTGGACTCGATCAACCTAATCACCATCATGTGTCATGTACATGACTTTATTTTTCCTTGTTGTCATCCGAAAACTTTGAGAATATTGATAAAAACCATACCAGGGACACATCTTGATATTTCCAAATCCTATTTATGCTTTTGAACGAATGACCAATTCTTTCAACTTCAAAACATATGTTACACGTGTATACTATCTCGTCTTCGCACACTTTTTTCGACGAACTACGAAACGCTTGATATGCTCACATCGAGGCGGAAACTTCTCTCGCATTACACTTGTACTTCCGTGTAAGGAAAACCTTTATCTAAATTTTCGATGGAGAGAGAGAGACTCTTCACGTTATACTAGTATTCGCCACGAGGGTGAATAGTCCTAACAAAAGTTTTTCGAAAACCAATAAGAAACTTATTCTAACAAACGTCTTTCAGAAACCGACAAGATGGGAAAGACTTGTACAACTATACATTATAGGAATTTTATCTCGACACGGTGTGCCATTGTCATTTATTTCGGATTGAGATACTCGTTTCACTTCTAAATTTCGGAGTGCCTTACAAGAAACCTTGCGAACATGTTTAAACATGAGTACCGCGTATCATCCACAAATCGACGGACCAAGCAAATATACGATCCAAACCTTGGAAAATATATCACGAACTTGTATTTTTAGTATTTAAATTGGGTATATATGATATTATATAATTTATCTTGGTGAATATGTAAACTTAAAGATTAATAAGGGTATATATGAATAATCGTGACATGTGGAAATTACACTTGGCATAATATGCAATATTTAAGGATCTAATAACATGTAACCTAATCAAATCTCTCTTTTATATAAATAGATAGATAGATAGATATTCTTAAGTATATAGTAAAATAAATGACCCAATTACCTACATGTAAAATATATATGTTGTTTGTTTTTCAAAAACGAAGGTAACAATTTTTAACTATAATTCTTTCAAATCTTGTCAGTCTTGAAAATTCATAATACTTTTTTATTTTATTTTTATTGACAAAAATAACGATAACATTAAAACGAATCTTTTCATCAGAAGATGAAAAGAATGAACAAAGTTACAATCGAAACCAAAAACAACTACAAGGCTCGGAAGCAACAAACGAACTCTAATTACTAAAGAATGAGCAAAAGCTAACTAAACTCGAGCCTTGAGCAACCTAAACAAAGCAACAATACCGAAACATGAAAAAAGAGCAAAGTTAAAAATTCATAATGATGGGTAAATATGAAAAATCATAAAAACTCAAAACCTTATTAGTTAAATCTATCTAGGTAAATATTCATTTGCATCCTTAATTTAAGTTGAGATCCAAGGATAAATCTCAGTCCTTGGATCATTTGATGGGCGGGACAATCACATGTGATTAGAAGCTCTTAGATTAATAATAATCACATGTGATTACCAGACATTTTTTTTCTTTTAATCTCGATCGTTAATCAAATGTGATCCGACGCCGGTAATCATATGTGATTGTCCCACCTATTACATGATCCAAGGCTGAGATTTATTCCTTTGATTTCGACTTAAATTAAATATGAAAATGAATATATCTCAATCTATCTATACTAGTTTATGTTAAATGACAACTTTGATGATGTCATCTTTAGCAATCAAAACCCCCTTCTTAAGCTATAAATAGACACGTCACTATCAAAAAATTGATGATGTCATAATTAAAGAAAAAACTCTTAAATATATTAATAAAAAATTGACCTAATGTTTTATATGTAAATTAAATTAATTAAATCCTTAATTAATGACTAATAATTAATGCTATGGTGTGTTACAATTTTCTTTTTTACCTCTTTATGATTCAAAATTTATCATGCTCTTCTACATAAATAACAAAATTTTCTTCTAGCTCTTGCAATTATTTAACAATATCAGGTTCCTTTTTTTTATTTTCTTTTGATCTTTCCTTGATTATATTATATCAAATAAACACCATTATAAAAGAATATAATTGTTAATCAAAATTGTTTTAAATGTATCTATTTCTTATGATTGTTAATACGGTTCTTTTGCAATCAAAACCCCCTATTATACTATATACTAAATATGGACAACACTCACCAATCATACCACGCCACCTATCCCGAAATCACTGTAGCTACTGTAGCACTGTAGCGAAATCACTGTAGCTACTGTAGCACTGTAGCGAAATCACTGTACCATTTTTTTTTTTTTTGGTTTTTCCCTTACCACAATGGAGTATAAAAATATAAATTCATAGATAAACAAAGTTGCTCTGAATTTTTTTTTTTCGCTTACCACAATGGAGTATAAAATATAAATCTTTTGGGTTTTCCCTTACCACAATGGAGTATAAAATATAAATTCATAGATAAACGCAGTTGCTCTGAATTTTTTTTCCTTACCACAATAGAGTATAAAATATAAATCCATAGATAAACACAGTTGCTCTGTATTTTGCAACTATAAATATACATATTATGTATATCGATATACAAACAAAAATTTGAGTCGAAAAACTAAATATATATATATATATATATATATTTATATATATATATATATATATATATATATATATATATATATATATATATATACGCACACCATATCATAATTTTTAAACGAACTAGATTAACTAAAATGAAGTCGTGTGGCTAAAAGGATTATACAACAGATCTAGAAAACTTCAATATTTCAAGTATTCATAACGAACTAATTTTAATTACCAAATTAGATATTAGATATTAGACATTTAGTAGATGATAAGTAAAAGAATAACAAGAAAAGAATGAGAAGGAGAATGTGGTATATGGGATGAAAGAAGGGGGAAAGAACACTGGAGAAATAAGTTAATTAATGGAAAAGTGATTTTGTTTGTATAGTATATAAGACGGGTCAGCCCAGAGGCCCATTGGTGGGTTTTGGAGGTTAAAACATTGGTTGAGTAATTGAACAAATGATTTCTTTGATTTTTCTTTAAAATATAAAATTTGGTGTACACAACAACACAACAACAAAACTCAATCTCACATGTATGGGTTATAGGAGAGGTGAGACGTTAATAATCCTTCATTTATCCTTCAATAAAGAAAAGTCATTTCTCAACCCCAAGTGAAGACCACCGGCCAATATGAAACCGAACATATACAAATATTACATACAAAATAGAAAAATTGTTTACTTTTTTAAGTATTATAAAATATTGTTATATGTTACTCCTCGGTCCAATATTAATAGTCTTTAGGTAAAAATACACAGTTTAAAACATTACGTTCATTATATTATGCTTTTTAATTACTTTACCATTTAACCACTTAATTTTTACCTATATTTTTATCTTATATACAAAAGGTAATGATTATTTTTATCTATTTTTGGAAGTCGACTTATAATTTACCTTATTTTATAACTCGTTTATTTATTATTGATTAAGAAAAGTATTGAAATTATATGTGTATGTGGATTTGGTCTCCGTAGCAAAGCACGGACCTCCAAACTAGTTTAAGCTATAAATGGACACATGTCACTATCAAAAAAATTAATGATGATGTTATAATCAAAGAAAAAACTCTTAAATATATTAATAAAAAAAATCGACCTAATCTTGTATATGTAAATTAATTAAATCCTTAATTAATAACTATTAATATTATGGTGTGTTACAATTTTATTTTTTACCTCTATGATTCAAAATTTATCATGCTCTTCTACATAAATAACAAAATTTTCTTCTAGCTCTTGCAATTATTTAACAATATCAAGTTCCTTTTTTTTCTTTTCTTTTGATCTTTCCTTGATTATATTATATCAAATAAACACCATTATAGAAGAATATAATTGTTAATCAAATTTGTCTTGAATGTATTTATTTCTAATGATTGTTAATACGGTTCTTAAACTCAAGGTTGAAAAAGACGTGAGACAGGGCCGAAACATTAGCGACCTCAAAATGTCGCAAAGGAAAAAACGGGGTCGAAACGGATGTTGACTAACGTTGACTTATATATGTATATATGTGTGTGTGTGTGTGTGTGTGTATATATATATATATATATATATATATATATATATATATATATATATATATATATATATATATATATATATATATATATATATATATATATATATATATATATATAAAGTTGACCTTTTTTCCGTCTTTGACCGTTTTTTCTGTCTTTGACCGTTTTTACCGTTTTTAGCGTTGTTGACCGTTTTTTAAGCGTTGACTGTCTTTTTTGCCGTTTCAAGGCCCGTTGCAACGATACTAAGGCAAATCCGTTGCGGCGTCCGTTGCGGCGCCCGTTTCAACCATTTTTTACAACACTGCTTAAACTATTATAAGTGTTTTATCATAATCTTTTTACAATTCAAACTGTTATGATTGATTTAGATCGGCTTTTATATTTTTTTAACGAATTTCTATGAGTGCTCATATAATTCTATCGGAATAAAATGATATGTTAATAATAATTGTTTTACAATACAAACCCATTTTTATCATTTTATAGTTAATACAGTATTATATGTTAATAATCATGTATAACTCGGTATTAGACGGATTATTACTTAGCCATTAGGCCCGTGTTCTATAAGGACTCATTAGATTTCTTAGCCTCTTAGGTTTACTACTTAGCCTCTACTTAACTTATGTAATCACGGTGTAACCAAGCGATCAATACTCCGGTTAGACGATCGACACAAGTGTGTCCACTCACCTTACATTTAGCATTAAAATTTTGAGTACTATTTTTAATCATTGAATGTACACTTGTGTTGCTGTCGGTGACGGGAACCCCATTTCCGTCATTAACACGGGTCATAGCGTGTTACCTAATATTAACTAACCCATTCACCTTTATAATGTCCTTATTACACCTAATATTGTTAAGAATCTTATTTTGGTTCGTCGTTTTGCCCGTGATAATAAAGTTATGTTTGGTTTTTCTATGAAGGATTGACTCGCCGCCTGCTCTTACGATGTGATAGCATCGAAGATCTCTACCCACTTACATACCGACAACAACACCAGCTCATCATGCCCTCATCATGTAACAATCTGATTTTTTTTAAACACAGTTGAAGTAAATACTTAATTACAAAATTAGCATTAGTTAATATTTACATAACATTGTTTACGAACCAACTTTATACAACAACGGTGTTACGTGAAAACATCATAAAAATAGAAAACATCAGAGTAAGCTCATAATCAAACATGTCTTCAACCCGTCCGCAACACCCTTCTAACCAGCAGTACCTAAACCTGCAAGGGGTGAAAATATGGGGGAATTAGCACAACTGCTAAGTGAATGGATACTATCTAACAGACCAAGCATAAGCAACTGAACATGCAAATGTCACAAATATGATAACGTCCTGAACTAGCATACAACAACAACTGACAATATGGGGATCAGCGGCTTGTACGGGCACACGACTTAGCTGATCAGGCTACAGTCTACCGATAGTCCGCTTTACTGAATCCACTGCATAACCGTCCAGACGTAACACATGCGTCCTTCTATACTATACTGAACAATCAGTAACATCATGACCCGACCAGGTTACCACGGTCGACCTCACACAAACCCTACCTTGCCGCCTCGATGGGTTCCCAACCGCACCGCCTCGGTTGGTGTCCAACTAACAGTGCACACATAAGATCACAGATGATCAGTCATGCAATCAGCCTAACTAGCATGGCAATATTTAACTACACACGATATTCATACAGAGTATAAACATAATAATAAAGAGTCTGAAAAAGTAGCGTGTCAGCTACTTAATACTCTATCCGGAGATAGAACCACTCACCGAATACCAACAACTAGCTTAGATAATCTATCACTGAACTGCTTCCTTATCCTTATCACCTGAACATAAGGCAAATCAAGTTAGTTTCTGTATGTTAACACTAAACAGCACAATACAACTTATTAGTATCAAAAGCGCCACTAAAAGTCCACCTAACATTTATGCATTTTCAGAATTTACATTCTGATTATCATAAGTCGCGCGGACAGCATAACGGCTAGAAAACTGCCAAATTAAACAACATTACAATATTGATATACATCCGTACAGTTGCACATGTATCCGTACGGTTACAAGTACATTCGTACGGTCACATCATGTATCCGTACGGTTGCACACTCACTGCATCCGTACGGTTGCACATACACCCGTACGGTTGCATATTGTATCCATACGGTTGCCAGTTGCATCCGTACAGTTGTGTTCATCAAGCAGCAGCAGCAGAAACTGACAGGTTTTGAACTAAAATCACCCAAATCTCGATCTTGGACCTGTTTTTGACCTCAAAACTGACTATAACTTGTACACAAAAGATTTAGAAGTATAAACCCACAAGTTTTAAGCCAAAACAACACCAATTTAAGCATTATGACACCAAAATCACATTCATCAAAATTCTAACTTCAAACCTAATTAAAACACTGATTTAGACATGAAATCACACAAATCTTACCTTGATAGACTCACAATGACACAAGGAAATCGATTTCAAACACAATTCAAGCTCCAAATCAAGATCTAGAGATTAAGGTTTTCAAGTGGTGAGAATTTAGGTACGGAGTAATTTAGAAGTTTCAAGAAAATTAGATAATGAAGCATGTATCTTGCTTATATATTTATGTGAAACACAATACCCCATCACACACGTGTATTTTCCAGTTATCTGATAACTTTCGTACTCAATTTGACAGTCCTAACATAGTCCAAATTAAATAAACGAACATGTTCTGTGACCCTTGTCACAAACTGGTATTAACCAAATAATAACATAACACTAAACATATAATTAAAATAAAGGCATAAATAATCACACAATTATGCCTAAGGGCAAAAAGGTCATCTTACATCTAAGCCAGATCTGAGGATGTTACAAATCCACCCCCTTAAGAAGATTCCATCCTCGGAATCTAGTCATGGTCAAACAATCGCGGGTAACGAGCCTTCATCAGCTCTTCGATCTCCCACGTAAGGTTCGATCCTAAACTATGCTTCCACTCAACAAGAACCATATGGATCTCCTTCTTTCTCAGCTTTGTTACTTTTCTATCAACAATTCTCACTGGTTCTATCGGAAGCTCTAACATAACCGCCTGATTATTAACTTTTTGAATAATCTTGAACGGCCCATTATATCTCGGAGCTAACTTACCCTGCTTACCAAACCTAATAAATCCTTTCCACGGTGAAACTTTCAAGTAAACACGATCTCCCACATCAAAGTTTACCGAACGTCTACGTGGATCGGCATACATTTTTTGTCTCTCACGTGCCGCTTTCAAATTTTCATGTGCTACTGCTACTTTTTATGCTGTTATCTGAACTATTTCTGGACCTGTAAACTGTTTCTCACCGGCTTCTAACCAACAAGTAGGCAATCTACATTTGCGACTATACAACATTTCATAAGGTGGAATACCAATACTCGAATGATAAGTATTGCTGTAAGCGAATTCAATCAATGGTAGATTTATATCCCACGGACCACCGTACTCTAACACACGGGACCTAAGCATATCCTCTAGTGTCTGTATTGTATGCTCGCTCTAACCGTCGGTCTGAGGATGATACACTGTACTCAGATTTACCCTCGTTCCCAAACGTTTCTGTAAACTGTTCCAGAAGTTAGACACAAATCTAGAATCCCTGTCGAATACGATAGATAACGGAACTCCATGTCGACTAACTTTATATTTATGTATAACTCTACCAAAATACTCAACGAAGCCGTCTCTTTTGTCGTTAAAAAGTGTGCACTCTTTGTCAGTCGATCAACAATTACCCAAATCATATCATTACCAATCTGAGTTCTGGGAAATTTCGTCACAAAATTCATCGTAATATGATCTCATTTCCACTCTGGGATCTTTAACTGCTGTAACAAACCATAGGGTTTATGTCGATCAGCTTTAACATGAGCGCAAACGTGACACCTTTCTACCAATTGAGCAACATCGTTCTTCATCGTTGGCCACCAATACATCAGTTTTAAGTTATTATACATCTTGCTACTACCCAAATGGACAGTCAACCTCGATTTGTGTGCTTCATTTAAAATTAATTTCCTTAAGTCTCCAAGCATAGGCACCCAAATTCGGTTTTTAAACGTCTTAAGTCCACGAGAATCGTCAATCAATTGGTCTTTTATTTTGTTCATCAATTCACTCTTTAAATTCTTCTCCAATAAAGCATGGGCTTGAACCTGTTTTAACTGTTCAATAAGGTCTGAAACAATTTTGGTTCTCATAAACTTCACAGTTTCCACAGTTTTTTTACGACTTAATGCATCGCAACAACATTTGCTTTGCCCGGGTGATAATTTATTTCACAATCGTAGTGTTTTATAAGCTCAATCCACCGTCTCTGTCGCATATTCGGCTCTTATGGTATGTACAGATCACACACTTTATACCATATAAGTAGTGTCTCCATAATTTCAATGCAAATACGACAGCTACCATTTCTTAATCATGAACCGGATAGTTACGTTCATGTGTCTTTAACTGACGAGAAGCATACGTGATAACTTTATCTCTCTGCATCAGTACACACCCCAACCTGGCAATTGACGCATCACAATAAACCATGAAGTCATCTGAACCCTTTGGTAATGTTAACACTGGAGCTTGACATAACAACTTTTTCAGAGTCTGAAATGCCTGTTCCTGTTGGTCACCCCATCGAAAACTTACATCTTTTCTGGTCAATTTGGTCAACGGTCCCGCTATTTTAGAAAAATCTTTTATAAACCGGAGATAATAACCCGTAAGACCCAAGAAACTCTTAACTTCTGTCGGCGTCTTCGGAGAATTCCAACCCATTACCGCTTCTATTTTTGACGGATCCACTTTAATAGCTGCCTCACAGATAACATGACCCAAAAACTGTACTTCTCGAAGCCAGAACTCACATTTTGAGAACTTAGCATATAACTGCTCTTTTTTTTTAACAATTCTAACACAAATCGAAGATGTGTCGCATGATCAGCCTCTGTCTTTGAATACACCAATATACCATCGATAAACACAATAACAAACTGATCAAAATACGGTTTACAAACCTCGTTCATCAGATCCATGAAGACCGCCGGAGCATTTGTTAACCCAAATGCATAATCAAGAACTCGTAATGCCCATATCTCGTTCTAAATGATGTCTTCAGTATATCAGATTCTGCAACCCGAACCTGATGATACCTAGATCTAAGATCTATTTTCGAAAAGTATGACACACCCTGAAGTTGGTCAAACAGATCATCTATTCTAGGCAAAGGATACTTGTTCTTAACCGTCCTCTTACTTAATTCTCAATAATCTATACACATTCTCAGAGTACCGTCTTTCTTCTTTACAAACAACACCGGCGCACCCCACGATGAGGAACTCGGTCTTATAAACCCTCTGTCTAACAATTCTTGTATCTGAGACATCATCTATCTGATTTCAGAAGGAGCTAACCTATAAGGAACCTTGGCTACTAGAGTCGTTCCCGGAACCAACTCAATCTTATACTCCACTTCTCTTACCGGCGGCAACCCCGGTAGCTCATCAGGAAATACCTCCAGAAATTACGAAACCACCGGAATATCGGTAAGAAATCTCTTCTCTATCTTAGTATCAATCACATAAGCCATAAAAGACTCACACCCCTTAGAAAGTGACTTTTACACCTGCATCATAGAAATCAATGGAAAACTGAACCCACTTCGTTCGCCTCGGGCTACAATACGGGTTCCATCGATCAAACGGAAGGTCACAATCTTCTTATCACATTTGATGTGGGCCTTATGTAGGCTCATCCAGTTCATCCCTAACACTACGTCAAAACTAGGGATAGGCAACACTAAACAGGACATAGCAAGTGGTCTACCATCAACGTATTACAGGCTCAGGCAGCACAGTAGCAGGTAACCCTAACTTAGTACAGAAATCTATAGACATGAACGTCCTATTTGCACCCGAATTAAACAATACTCTAGCAGGTATTGAGTTGATCAAGAACATACTGGTTATGACATCATCGGCATTAGTAGCGGCCTCCACAGTCATCTGAAAGGCTCTTTCTTCCGCAGTCAGCGGTTCCTTTCTGTTTTGTCCACTGGAGGCTGTGAAACCCCCGACAGATGCCGAACGCGGCCTTGACCCTGCCCCAGAACTTGCACCCTTTGACGCCTGAAAACTAACTGAACGATGACCCGGCTGGTGACAACTCCAACACACATTCTCCCTGAAGGAACACCCCTGAGACTCATGACCTACCATTCCACATCTCAAACATCTTCTAGTCGCCTCAGAACACTGCCCACTGTTAGAAGACTTACAACCTTTACACCATTCTCTCTTTCCCGAACCAGACCCTATGTTTGCTCGATTACCTTTACCCTTTTGTCTAAACCAGAATGATTTCTTAGACATCGAGCTTGATTGACTGATAGCCTGACTACCCTGCGATAGAACGTTTTCCAAATTCATAACCCTCACTGCTCTTACATCACTTTCCACCATCTTTGCCATCACAAAAGCCTGAGATAAATAAGTATAACATAAGTATTTAATTAATATATTAAATATTAATCATAACATAAGTATTATTAATTAATAATAAATTTTTAATCATATCATAAGTATTACTAATTAATAATGAATTATTAATCATATCATAAGTATTTAATTATAATTATTAAACCATAAATATTTAATAATTAAATTATAATTAAATAATAACCAAGTCTTATAATAATTAAATAATTAATTAATCTATATTATAAGTCTTATATAATAATCTCATAACATAAGTTTAATACTTATCATAAGTATTTTTCAATAATAATAAAAGTGTTATTAATCATAATTTTAATTAAAAGTATAATTAGATTATAAAGTAATTAATAAATGATATAATTAATATATATCATAAGTCTTAATTAAAAATAATTACTTTTATATCATAAGTAATTTAATAATAATGAAAATCATTATTTATAACATAAGTTCAAATTTTATAACCATAAGTTTAATTAAAAGTTCGTCGGGTCATAACTTGAGCATAACTTGAGCCTCGGGTGTCGGTTTTCGACGAATTTTATATATATCTTCGTCTAACCAATCAACCCTACACATTAGTGCACTCAAGAAAACCCTAAGGTCAGTTCATAAGTCGTGAAAAACATCCATGAACCAACTTAGAACATTAATCCGCTTTAAATCTTGTTTTAGCCATTTCGGGTGATCCGTGGCTCGGATTTCGATGACCCGAACATGAATGTTCATCTAATCATTAATCCTAACCCAATAGTACACCCTAGAGACTCCAAAAATGGTCACAAAGTCAGACCAAAATGGAACACACACGTTTTTACATTTTAATTCCATCAAAACCCAAAATCGGGCATAACTTTTGATTCGAAACTCAAAACAACATGAATCCAAAGCCTAAAATTATTGTCTTGATGAGAGGAACTCATCTATACACTTTATTTAATCAAATATCCATGTTAAGTTCACTGATTTTAACCAACAAGCTGCTGTTCAAAATTAATCAAACCGAAAACATACATTAACGAGTATTTCTACGCATCCAATCATCAATACAACAATACACAAGTACTATACTATCATAATAACATCAAAAATAGTAAAAATAAATAAAAATGAAAAATCTAGGGTTAGGGTTTATACCTTAATCAAGAAAAGAAAGATATAATCGCGTAGAGGATGAAGAGAGCAATCCGAATATATGAACAATCAAATGATCCAAGCTATAATTTAATTGATGATGATGATGATGATGAGAGTGATGGTTGGTGACGGCAATAAGAAGGCAAAAGAGGGAGAGGAAAGAAAAATGTGATGTAGGTTAAATGAGGAATAAAGTGTGAAAATTGAAATGTAAATGCAAAATGGAAAAAAACTAAGCATTCCCCCCTTCTCATGGGTTTCGGACGATGGGTGTGTAGGGTGGGCCCCATAGTGGGTCATCTTTATTAAAAGATGGATTGCTTGTGGCCCGAACGCCCGAACAAAACCCGAAACGCGAATACACCGTTACGCGATTTAATCTTCGGAGAGATAACGCACACGCGACAAATAAAATATATAAACACTATATATATACATATGACATAAAAATATAATATTTAAAATAATTGGGATTTCAAAAATCTCAAAAGTGTAACCGTTGGTTTGAAAACCGAAAAGATTAGCCGGATAGAAATCCACGACATGTAGAAACGTACAACTTTAAATACGAATACAAATATTCAATTAACACGTAATAAATAATATATAATTAATAAAAATATATAATAAGTCATAGAAATGACGTGGAGCGAATAACAAATAACAGACGTTAAATAATAAACGGTAAAAGATAACGGAAAAAGTAGGGTCGTGACAGTATCTTCCCGTTACGGAAATTTTGTCCCAAAATTTAAGCAGGTGCAGGGGTTGACTCGTCATCTGGGAACAAATGCGGGTACTTCTGCCTCATCTGATCTTCATGTTCCCAAGTGAACTCGGGTCCGCGTCTGGCATTCCATCTAACTCGGACGATAGGAATCCGACTCTGCTTAAGTGTTTTAACCTCTCGATCCATAATCTCAACAGGTTCCTCAATAAAATGGAGTTGTTTATCAATATGAAGTTCGTCAAGAGAAATGGTTTCATCGGCCTCGGCCAAACACTTCTTCAAATTTGACACATAAAAAACGTCATAAACATCGTTAAGTTCTTGTGATAATTTCAAACGATAAGCCACGGGTCCAACTCTCTCAGTAATCTCAAACGGTCCAACAAATCGAGGATTCAACTTTCATCTCTTACCAAATCGTACCACACCCTTCCAAGGTGATACCTTCAACATAACATGGTCACCGACCTGAAATTCTAAATCTTTTCTTCTAACATCGGCGTAACTCTTTTGCTGACTTCTGGCGGTTCTCAATCTTTCTTTAATCTGTACGATCTTCTCGGTAGTCTCATGAATAATCTCTGGGCCTGTGAGTTGAGCATCCCCAACCTCGGACCTACACTTTCTACCATACAGAGCCTCGAACGGTGCGACTTTAATACTTGCAAGATAACTGTTGTTGATGTTAAAGCAGAGGGGTATGAAATAGTTATATTTTTACTACTAAATACGATATAATTTACACACGTTTTTATTTATTTATATAGATGGGATATACCTAAACCTTGCTACAACACTTATAGGCAGTGTACCTAATCGTAGAGTAGTGTAGTTTTTATTAAGTCTGGTTCGTTCCACAGGGAGCTAGCTGAGTTTAACGCTATATTTTAACAACTATAATATATATAATTATATATAGTAATATTATTATAAAAGGGGGTTTTACCGTTTACTGACCGGTTTGTCGATTTTAAATAAAGCGTAAAGATAAATGACGATAATATAAATGACAGAATTTAAATTTCGATAAAGTAAATTGCAGTAATTAAAATGACAGTAAATAAAGGTAAGATGAAATATGAAATAAAAGTTTTATGCTTATTTAAACTTCCGTAATCATGATGTTCGACGTGTTGATTTTAATTTATTACCCGGGTTAATTGTCATTTGTCCTGGTTTATTTGATACCTATCTGGTTTTTGTCCATAATAGTCCATCGGTCATAATTATAAAATGCTCGTCAAATTAACCTTATTCCCGAAGTCAAATATTCCAACTAATTAGGGATTCGAACTGTAACAAGGTTTTAATACTTTGTTTAATGATTACACCAGGTTATCGACTGCGTATAATCCAAGGTTTTATTACTTTGTTAACAATTACACCAATTATCCTTGTATGTAATCCACCCCTGTTTTAATGAGATATGAATATTAATTTACCCACTTGATCAGAATGAATAATCAATTACCCAACCCGAATAATTAATTAAATGATCGTAAAAGATGTCGTATAAACGTCACTAAATAGAACATACATAATCATTTTAATAATTATTAGATTAACTAATTTGAAGATAGGTTCGACAGATTCTAATGAGTTGTCGCTCAATTAGATAATACCCATTATCTATTAATAGTCATAGTCCAATGTCCACAAGTATCGGTCTTTTGTCCAAACCTTAATTATGGTACAAAATCTAATAACCCCGTCTTAATATTTAGTCTAACATCATGATTACTTTGGATCAAATAAGCATAATAATAACTTAGTTACGAGACATTAATTTAAAAAGGAAGAACATAGCTTACAGTGGTGATTAATCGCGTAGCGTTGCACGGACAGAGTTCCGACTTTAAAACCCGTAAAACATTTCTTACATTAACCCAACTAAACCATAATTTATTATTAATCTTAATTATAATTAAAATTATAATTATTATTATATATTACATAGAGATAAAGAGAGATTAAAAAAAAGGTGTATAACTCGTCCGAAAAATGCTGAATTTATAGAATGTGACCTGCTACAGTAACTCATGCGGTCGCATGAGATTTTAGTGCAAATCTCATGCACTCGCATGGGCTCATGCACTCGCATGAGTTTTATGTCTATTTCCCATGCTATCGCATGGCCGTCAGATCCAGCTCACATATTTTTGTTTGCTAGTTTGTCGACGTTATTTAATATAATACTACCTCCGTCTCATTCCAATAGGGCAATATTCCATTTTGGGTTGTCCCATTCTGATAGTCCACTTCCATAAATAGAAAGGAAAGAAGATATTTCATTGGTGAATCTGGAGAGAGAAAATATTTCATTGGTGGAGAAATGAAGTTAGTGGGATTTTCTAAAACTGCGTATTTTTTGTCTGTGGACTATTGGAATGAGACGGAGGGAGTATATAATATATAAATAATTTATATAATTATTTAAATATTATATTATATTCTTGTGCATAGTTGACTTGTAATTTTAGCTCCGATGCGTCGCGCGTTGATAGTTGGCTCAGGTCCCGGTTCCGGATTTTCGAACGTCCTTGCGTACTATTTAATATCTTGTACTTTGCGTTTTGCGGCTTGTACTCTTGTCATTTTTGGACGTTTCTCATCAATAAATTGAACCACTTGAATTATATCTTGTACATTTGAGCTTTTTGGTCATTTGCGTCTTCAAATCATCGTTTTCTTCTTTTGTCTTCGCACTTATTTATTTAAACGAATATTACAAAAAAAATAGAACAATTACAACTAAAAGCTTTACATATTGGAAGGATATTGTGCCTAAATATATGTTCATTTGGAGCACTATCAAATATCCCCACACTTGAGCATTGCTTGTCCTCAAGCAATACAGAACTTAAAATATAATCACACTTCACTCGAATCACTTTTTTTATTCTCACACTTTATACATCAGTGATTTTAATACGTTGGTATGAACAATGGTAGTAACGATGTGGTTTACAGTCCCACATGACTATGAAAATTTAGATCCTTTAAGGAAATTGGATCTTTATGAAAACATTTGATCTTTTAAAAATTCATTCTAGCTTTTACCCTAGATAAGTTTTCCGGAATAACCCTTCACCGGTGTTTGCAAAATATTTTTGTGGGTTGCGTGGGTTTCATATTTTCAAATTTTAGCTCAAAACTTACGGTTTTGTGTCACCCACTTGCTAATCTTGTATTAGAAAATCACACGTCCAGTATACTTGCTCCGTATATTACCTTTCGGTAAACTACCGTCCGGTTGTAAAGGAAAGCGTTGAACAAGCACCTGTTAAGGCAATATCTAATGACATGCAGATGTTCATGGTCTAAAACGTGTCGGATGCAATTACTATCCTTTGTAGGAGCAATAGTAAAGAACACCCTATAATTTTTCGGTCTGGCACAAGGTCCTGTCTTCGACCATGCTATGCAACCACCGTTCTTACGGTTGACACCCGATTTGGTTCAGGTGACCTAATGAATTCCAGGTGAATTCCTAGGATTTTACGTTCAATGGTAATGAACGCATTGAAAATAGGTTTTCAGAAAATAAATCGATTTTAATTTGATCAAAATAATTTCTCGTTCAAGCTCGAGTTTAGATATCATCGAATTCCATGAGTTTGTAATTCTCAATCTTTAAAGTCAATCTCAAGGATTGAGTAATATCAGTCTTAAAAGCTGATTTTTAATCTTTAAGGAGATTATCCTTTCTGGGGGTCTGATTCATTAGTCTTATCAAGCTAATTTGCACGGCGCCCTCCCCATTTTACGAGACAGATCCTCTCATGGTTAGGATAAGTCTGACCACTTGGTGACCCTGTTTGATGCTGAGGTCCGTGGATTTCCTGCTGATTTTAGAGATGACTTTTCTAGATTTTTCGTCAACCTACAGCTGGTCTGGATGACAACTTCCTGACCTAAATCAAGAAGCGCGTGTCTTTTTCAGAAGACTTTACTTCCTTTTAATGATGAAATTGATTCATCATGTAGATCCATCTATTCTTTCAAATATATTACAGTAAATTGGGTTAAACTGATTAGTTTAGTCCAAAACAAAAGTACCTGCAATAATCTTGTACAAAAATATGTGATATATGTTTTAAGAACTTGGTAAATTCTTCCCACACTTAGCTTTTATTTATTTTTTTCTTTGCCTTTTTATTCTCCTCTATTCCATTTTAAATGAATTCTAATGTTTTGGGTTGTTTCTCCATTTATGTTCTCTTCGAGGTAACAATAATTTCGGCATTAACACCTAGTTTTATTGTTCATAAATATGTATAAACATGATTTTGAATTCATTTAGTTAAAAAAATTTCAAATTTTCACAAAATTTGGCAATTAAACTAAGTGTAAACCCGAGGGAATTTATAACCCTTCCCCACACTTGAGATCATGCAATGCCCTCATTTGCATGAAATCATACTACAATTATAAATTCATGAGGGTGATTAGTGTAGAAAAGTGATTAAAAATACCGAGTATGCAAACATATTATTTTATATCACATTTGATATTTTGCGTCTTGTCGTCAAAATTAGTAGCTTTTGCTGAACTTAATGTCAGTCTTTGAAAGTGCGATGTTTTACCCTGTTTTGTACATAAGATAAACTACAAACATACATAATATTTTTTTTATTATTATTTTTTTTATAAAATCTTTAGTTATTAAAACAATTTAAATGAATAATTTTTTAAAATTTTGTTTCCTTTTACTTTAGGTAGTTTCGGTATGTTTACCTAGTTCGTCCCTCGACAAAATTTAAAATTTGTCGTTAAAGCGATTGTTTTAAAAGTAAGGATTTTTGGTTTTTTTAAATTTTTTTTGGTATACTTTAGATCAATAAATAAAAAATAATGATAACAAAATTTTTCGCCCCGCCCTCGGATAAAGCAATTTCGGTTCCATGACCTAGTCTTCAACTTATGATGAATTTTAGAAATTATTTTTTAAACTTAATGAAATAAAGTAATTTTTGTTTTTTAAAATCACACAAAAATTAAATTTAAAAATGCATATAAATTTCATATAAACCTACAAAACAAAATAAAATTCAGAATGGGGGGAAGAAAACTAGTTCTTTAGTGTCTGCTAGTGGAAAAGACCAATCGGATTCCATTCTCGGAACTACACGAGAACAGAACAACTAACCCTAGACAGCATTATTTCTTAGAACATTTGAATCTCCTCACACTTAGGTAACTGTGGTGTCGAATTTGTGATTAACTTCATTGTCAATTTCTCTTGGACCATAATCAACTTGCATATTTGTGACTTTTGATTTAAGCCATTGGTCGGATTCCTGTGTAATATCCACAAATTCAACTAGTTTCGCATTTTCTTTAGGCGATAGATTGGATACTAACCGGTTACATAACTTAAAGTTCCCCTTGGTTCTAGCATCGCGAATCCATTTAATAAGTTTCTTCATTGAACTATTAATTACGGGGTTGTTTAATTTCGTATCAACAACGGGGTTCTTTGTTATCAGGTCATCATTAGGTGTTGCTTCATCTTCCACACACTTAGGCGTTTTATTATTGTTAAGCACTACCGTTGGAGTTGGTAAATCAATATGGTTTTTACCAATCATTTTTGTTGGTTCAACGGTTTTGGTTGGTGGAGATTTAGACTTCTGAATCACAAAGGTGACCGATTTGTCACCATCACTAAGTGTCATTCTACCTTTTCTTACATCAAATAACGCCCCGGTGGACGCTAAGAATGGTCGACCTAAAATGAGAGGAATGTTTGAGTCCTCTTCTATGTCAATGACAATAAATTCGACTAGAAAGGTTAAATTACCTACTTGAACGGGTAGGTTGTCAGCAATTCCAACTGGGTGCCTAATAGTTTGATCAAAGAGTCGAACACTCATTTCTGTTGGACTTAACTCACCTACTCCTAATCTCTTATATAATGAAAGAGGCATAACACTCACACTCGCACATAAATCTGCTAGTGCATCATACATGACACAATCACTAAGTAGACAAGGAACAATAAATTCACCCGAATCACCCAACCTGGGTGGAGGTTTCGGTGGAACTATCTTCACTGGGTTTATTTTTACGGATTTTGTTTCTTGTACTTTCTTATTCTTCTTCTTCTTTCCAGAGGTTTCACAAACTTTATTACTTATTACTTGCTCATACTCAACTCCTTTTCTTGAAAACGGGATGGGTGGTCTGTATGGTGTCACCACTGGCTTTACATACTCGGGTGGTGGTGGTGTTGTAACTTCTTCATTGTTACTCACATTAAAAACCTTCCCATCTTCTAATGCTGATTTTTCAGAATTCGTTGAAACCATATTAACATTTTCATTCCGAGGATTTACTTCAGTATTACTCGGTAGCTTTCCTTGTTCCCTCTCACTCATCATGCTAGCAAGAGTACCTACGTGTTTTTCTAGATTCAAAATGGAAGCTTGTTGAGTTCTTAATGATTGATCAAACCTCTCATTCGTTTGGGTTGAGATGTAATAAATTGTGTTTGAGATTCCATTAGCTTTGCCATCATTTCTTCTAGATTTGGCCTTTTCTCTTCGGTTTGTTGCGGTGGTTTATATAAGTCAGGTCTTTGTTGATTGAAAGTGTTGTTTTGAGTTGGTTGGTTATTCAGACCTTGTTGGTTATTCGAGTTATTATTGGGTCCATTTGGATTGTAAAGAATGTTTTGATTTCGATTGAAGTTTGGCCTTGGTGGTTGATAATTATTTTGATAATTATTTCCCGGCCTTTGGTTCATGTAGGAAACATTCTCACGTTGTTCCATCGTTTGCTCAATGTGACAATCTTTTATTAAGTGTGGTCCATCGCATTGATCACAACTGATTCGTATTGCGTGAATATCTTTAGTCATCTTTTCCATTCGTCTCTCGAAAGCATCTATTTTTACGGAAACGGAATCAAAGACATGACTAGAAGCGGCTCTAGCCGCTTTAGATGAACGAAAGATATCTTTTTCTTGTTGCCACTCATGCGAGTGGGATGCTGTGTTATCAATGATTTTGTGAGCTTCGGTTGCGGTTTTCTTCATAATGGAACCACCAGCTGTTATGTCGATGTCTTTTCGTGTAGCAACGTCGCATCCTTGGTAGAATATTTGTACTATTTGATAAGTATCTAAACCGTGTTGCGGACATCCTCTCAATAACTTTTCAAATCTTGTCCACGCCTCATATAGAGTTTTATTTGGCTTTTGTGTGAACGTAACAATTTCTCCTTGAAGTCTCACAGCTTTAGATGCTGGAAAGAATTGTTTAAGAAATTTCTCAACTAAAACATCCCATGTGTCAATCGCCCCTTCAGGTAACAATTCTAACCAATCTTTGGCTTCTCCCTTTAAAGTCCAGGGAAACAACATGAGATAGATCTGTTCATCCTCAATTTCTCTGATTTTGAATAGAGTACAAATCCTATTAAAGGTTCGAAGATGTTCGTTTGGATCTTCTTTTGGCGTACGACTATATTGGCATTGATTAGTTACCATGTGTAGGATTTGTCCTTTGATTTCATAATCTGTCGCATTAATGTCTGGTTTAATAATGGCGTGACCTTGGCCCGTGCGTGTAGCTCTCATTCGATCTTCCATACTTAGAGGTTCCGTTATTTCCATGATTGAATTTGTTGAATCTGAATCACTAGAAGATTCTGATTTAACGGTTTGTGGTTTAGGAGGAATAATTAGTGGTTCAGGATCTTGGAATTGTCCTTGAATATCCTCCGGGTTCTCGATAGTGAAATCAGATTCAAAAAATGGATTATCGGAAATTTGAATTGGAGTACTTGGTCGACTTGATGACGATTCTAAAGAAAAATCAACGGTGACAATATTGGCTAAATGTCTTGATCTGGTTACAGGTGGTGAACGTATGAAAGGTGGTGAACGTTTTGCTCGGTGCATTCACTGAATATCTTATTAGTTATAAAGATAAAAATTATATAAGTTATCAAATTAATAGACTTTTCTGATTTTGCCCACGTTTCGAATAGCCAATAGATGCAGCAGGTAGCCAGGACCCTTTAAATCGGAAGTCCACAACTCGCCACTAACAAATCCAACTATTACTACGAACCAGAAAATTTTAGATGTCTATCAATTTAACCGCTTAAAATAATTTTTCGTTTTGAATTTTTAGAGAAGAAATAGAAAATTCTATGTCCTAAAAACTAGAGCGTCGAGAAATAAGAAAGAAAAAGAGCGCGTCGAAAAACGTCGATGTGACGACCCGAAAATTTCCGACCAAATTTAAACCTAACCTTTATATGTTTCCGACATGATAAGCAGAATTTGTAATGTTGAATCTCAAAAAGTTTGGAACTACATTCATGTAATTAATTACCCTTTGACCGTGTTCGACGATTCACGAACAATTATGTGTATATAGATATGTATATATAATATATAATATTAACTGAAAACATTAACAAAGTATTAGATATATGATACTTTACATGAACGTATTTGTTTCGATATATTTATCGACAGAATTAAGAGATAATATCAAATGATTGAATTATCAGATACATTATGATATGATTACGGGCCAATGTTATGAGTTCCACTGTGATTTAAGAAATCTATTCTTTTTGACAATATTCGGAAAATGGTAAAGTGATCTATAAGTAAGAACGTGGAGTGTAAATAACTTAGATGTTGGATATTGACAAGTTAAGTAACTCGACATTTTTCATTAAGATGATTTCATACGTTTATTAAACCTTTGGACTTTATCCCATGCTTCACCAACAGACTGTAATTTAAAAACTTGAAACCTATTATGAATATATATAATTCTACTTTTCTAAAATGTTTTATAATATAACGATTTAAATTAATATTAAATATATTTATACGCGTATTATATGTACATAGTTTTATACTTTTACTATACTTTAACTTTAACTTTACCTTTACTTTACTTTTACTTTACTTTAACTTTAATAATTCACTTTAATAATTCACTTTAATAATTCATACTTTAATAATTCACTTTAATAATTCATACTTTAATAATTCACTTTAATAATTCATACTTTAATAATTCACTTTAATAATTCATACTTTAATAATTCACTTTAATAATTCAAAAATCTATTATAAATAGAATTCAATAGGTTTCATTATTTCATAGAAACTTGAAAATATATTTCTCTAAACTCTCTCAATCGAATTACATATATATATTTACTTAGTATTATTTCAAGATATTATTAGTATACATAAAATACTACGACGGAGTTATATTCAGACGATTTCAAAATAAGTTTTCAAACGGGATAGAGCTAAGGAAATTATGGGTTATAGCTATGGAGGTTATGGGTATTGTTCTAGGGTATTGCTCATGAGGTCAACCTAACGTTTATCATTTTCGTTGCGTCTACGTACTTTCCTGCAATATTGAATCACAATATTGATACGTGAGCATTCATATCTTATCTTTTATATATTACTAGTGTATCCCTGACTAGTGCTCGAGTATATATGATTATGCATGTTTGTATGCTTAGTTTCGTCGTTAAATAGTTTATGATAAATCACGAATTTGATACATATGCTACTGAGATAAGGTATATGATATGCATGTCGTTGAAAAGCTAAAGAAAAATTAATAACTTTTCATTTAGAAATCGTGTGGGTTCGGTGAATGGATTAAAAGATATGGTCAACTGAATTATTATTAATTTTAATATTATTATTAAAACGATTATTATAATTGTTATCAGTTGATGTTATTACTAAAATTATCTTTATTACTAAAAACTATCATTTTATTATTTTTATCATTATTATTATTATCAATATTATTTTATCAAATAAATATGCGTACAAAGATATTTTTACCACACGTAATATAATTACATTAATAATACATACCACTATATTTTTATGATATTAAGTGAATTTTATAAATTTTATTACTTGAGATATATATATAAAAGTATATTTTTATCATATATGAATTTAAATATAAATTTTTATTTATTAATAAATGACTTGTATTATTTAGTATAATAAGATCTGATAAATATATTTAAATATATAAAACGACTATATATAAGTTATATAATAAACATGTATAGATTTTGGATGTCATTTTGGGTCAAGTTGACTTTTGTTGACTTTTGCATGTCGGTCTCGACCATTAGGATTGTGATACACTACGACTTGACCTAAATTGTTAGACAGATATTAACCAACATATAAATATATATACTTAATATAGGTTCGTGAATCCGAGACAAACCCTGCACTTGTTCAGTGCCGTCATATACATAATTGCTATGAAATACAGTATTGTGAGTTTCATTACTCCCTTTTTATATATATTTTTGGGCTGAGAATACATGCACTGTTTTATAACTGTTTTACGAAATGGACACAAGTACTAAAAACATATTCCACGTTGAGTTGTACCACTTTGCATATTTTTCCCTAATAGCTTGGTAACTACCATTTACATGCGGTATTGTAAACGCGAATCCTGTTGATAGATCTATCGGGCCTGACAACCCCAACCAGACTGGACGACCAGTATTAAACGGTTGCACTGTACTTCGTTTCAGTGACTACACTTGGTACAGTGTAGTGAGATTTCATAATAAAGGGAATATGCGACGTTGATTAAATGTTAAGTATGGTTACCAAGTGCTCAACCACTTAGAGTATTTTTATTAAAACGTTTATGTATATGAAATCTTGTGGTCTATTACTATTACGGAAATGGTTGATTATGATAAACTAATGAACTCACCAACCTTTTAGTTGACACTTTAAAGCATGTTTATTCTCAGGTATTAAAGAAATCTTCCGATTTGCATTAGCTCATTTTATGGATATTACTTGGAGTCATTCATGACATACTTTGAAAGACGTTGCATTCGAGTCATTGAGTTCATCAAGATTAATATTAAGTCAATTGTAGTTGGATGTAATATGAAATGGTATGCATGCCGTCAATTTTAGATGTAAAGAAAGTTTGTATTTTAAAAACGAATGCAATGTTTGTAAAACGTATCATATAGAGGTCAAATACCTCGTGATGTAATCAACTATTGTGAATCATTTATAATGTATATGAACGGGTCCTTTCAGTTGGTATCAGAGCGGTGGTCTTAGCGAACCAGGTCTTGCATTAGCGTGTCTAACTGATAGTTGTTAAGATGCATTAGTGAGTCTGGACTTCGACCGTGTCTGCATGTCAAAAAGTTTGCTTATCAATTCTAGTCGGAAATCATTTACTTATCATCCTTAGGAAATTACCTGCTTATCATCTTAAGTCTAGATGCATTTTCCTGCATTTATTGCATAATAGTGTATAGACGGATTCTTATCTTAGCACATCTATTACTGTGAACTTTGACTGACATCTTTTCAAAGATTCTCCGTAATTTACGGAATTTTGGTATTATATATACATATGAAAATTATGTAATTGAAGAATACCAAATCTAAATTCTACAATCTATTTCATACCAAAAATTCTTTCCCTGATCCTACGAGATGGATCCCTCAACCAGTTCGAATTCCTCAGATTCCGACAGCTATTCCGATATGGATATCTACCTGAGCTCCAAAAGTAGCATCACCGGAATGGATCAACCAATTTCCCATCATCTATTTTGGATGAATTGGGGATAGGTTCGTAGTCAACTCAACTATTGGAGACAAGAAGAAGGTGATCCCTTCCATCCACCACATTGCCCTCTTGGCGATGAACCTGAAGCACTTACCGGCGAACCTGTTCGAGACACCATTTTCTCACTCATTGCTAGAGTATCTCGTCATGATTATATACTATCCCATATTGCGAATCTTATTCATCCGCTCATTCCAACCGCCAATCATCCTGGTGTACTAGCAGAAATTAACGAACTTCGTGCCCGAGTAGTGGCTTTGGAACACATGGTGGAAGGATTACAAACACAATCAGCAGCACCAGCAGCATAACCAATACCACCAGTAACATCCACATCACAAGCCTCAATACCACAAGCTTCAGCAGCATCACCAGTAGTTACCGGCAGAATCATCAGCATCAACAATATCGTCAGCACCACCATCACCGTCAGTACTGTCAGCATCATCAGCACTAGCAGCACCTATAACATCACAAGTTCTGTCAGTTCAAGAATCGCCGTGGACGTCATCATTGATCAACAACGAGTATTTTGTATCAACGAGTTATGAATTATTAACTCATTCTTCTGAAGAAATTATATATATATATATTTTATATATATGAATGCTGAAACTATAAAAATCTTTCGTACTAAGCTATTGAATATGAATTGAAAAAGGGTAGATACTACTCAGTTAAATTCATATTACTAATATACTATGATGTACATCCTTCGTTAACAACCTAACCATCGTAACTACAATCTTTGATTCAATTAAATGAATTCAGTTTCATAATAAACCAAGTGTATCATTCAATAACATGTTTGATTTTACACTTTCATCTTCAATGTACTCGAAACTTACTGGAAAACAACATTCGTATCTTGTGAAGTTAGCAAGAGTTCTATGAGCATCAGCATAATTCACTAAGGAAATATCTATACGAATAAATATTGAAGTATTGATTACATTAGCGAAATACTCCGCGAAGATTATGTAATCTCTAATGTTTTAGAGATTATTCTTTACTAATCCAAGCCGAAAATTAAATGAGCTTAATATGATATTAACTCATTAAATCTGTATTACATCTGAAGAAAATATACATACATATATTTTCATAAAGACTGTAATGAAAAATTCTTGTTCAAAATATTATTTGTGACATTTTTTTTAACGGGTAGGTAATACCCGAGAGATATATAAATGCACAATTAATATATTACATTCTTCGATTCTAATTCAGTAAATCATCAACTATACTCCCTATTTTCACAACAGTATACCTTCTTTTATAAGAAATCAAAACAACCATACTCATTCAAATTCAATCACCTATTCTGATTTTTGAAATCTCAGAATGCAACTCGAGATATAAGCAAAACCATCACTCTTAGATCCTTACATTTTTTTTAAAGCTATAATTTGACTTCAAAACTGTGATAGAACATCACTTTTAATTGTAACACTCAAAAGGATACGAGAATCAATCGAGATTTATGACGAATTTATCCTTTGGATATTGACAATGACAAGCTGCATTTAAAACGCTTCGAAATTTCGGAAGACACTTCAAATAAGGAACAATCGAGATGATGATCCAATTACACATTACCCGAAGTCTTGTACCTGAAAAACTCTCGAACCCAAAGTCATAGTTTAACACGTACCCACGTTGAATTCTTTAGCATTTATTAGCAAAAACAACCTTACGATTCTTTTCAAAGTAGCCAGTTTTGTCACAGCTCCAACAAGTCAACTTCGACTTTTCAGTAAAACTAATTTTATTATAACTTCGATAGATACGCTGCCTTTTCACCATCGTTACTGGGGAACCTTTCATATCTCACCACATTAGTAGTAAACTTATCAACAACTTCATTAACCTTCGACTTAAACCTCTCCGAAAAGTTACTATACTTATTCATTGAAACTCCATCTCTTACTCATCCGCATCTTGCAACAAGAATTGCCATACCAATTACTGAAAATCAGCAATCAGTATTTTGAAATCTCGCAGCGTTTCTACTTCAATTGTTATATATACATATAACGTCTATCTCCTAAACTTACACACTTCGAATGTGAAGTTTCTGAAAAACATCTAAAACTGTGAATTAGTTCTCGAAATGCTAATGAAGCAGCAGAAACTGTAAACGAATTTAACAGTCAAAAGTTTGATGACAAAGAATAATGTGTTGGTAAAGCCCAGAAAAAGAGAAGAGTTGGTATTGAACAATGGATTGAGCAGACCCTGAAGGAGACCAAGGACAAATACAAGGACCAAAGTCTGTATTTAAAGAATCTTGATGATTCTGTTTCTGACGAAGTCATTAACGAATACCTTGCTTCTGACTCTAAACCTTTGCGGACCTTATTATTCATCATCATCTTATCTTAAATATTATAAGATATCTTCGTATCTCTCATTATACATATTCTCCATATTTCTGGAGATATTTTCATAACTATTCTTATCTGAGATCATTTATCTCTCCATAATATCTGCAACATAAAAGAAACTGTGTTGGTTTCTAAATTCTGAAAAAGATTCAAATATGAATGCTTTGAAGTAGTGTTGGGAACTGAAGCATGAGTTAGTATAATATAATGACACTTGATCAACGTGATTATATTACAGTAATTCATGCTGAGTTTCTAATGGAACGTGATGATTCACATAACATACCGTCATCATGTGCCATTTACACGACTCTTACATTCTACCAAATCTCCAAACATATTAAGAACATATCTTCTTGATAGTTCTATCTTTCTGGATATTCTGGTAATTTGCCAAATCAAGATCGTACCATTACGATTTCCTTCTTAGAACATTAACTATGTTCATCCAAAACTTCATACCTACTAATTCTGGACCATTATTCGCTTGACTTAAAGCCGGGAAGAGACAACAAAAGTATGAAACTCCGAAATGTAAGGGAGAATATAAAGTCCAATAACAACACATAAATTACAAACCGTGTATATCAATGTTTATCGCAACATAAAGACACGGGAGAATTAAAAACACTATAACCCCAAGGGCAAAGTAGAAGAAAACAGATTCCTCCGGTGGAAGTTGGAAAAGGAGAATGATTGTTGCTATAGTAAGGATAAGGATAAGGATTAAAACTGGACTAAGCATTTTCGCAATCTTTTGAAATTGGAATTGAGTATAGAAGTGCTAAAAACTAATGGAATGGAAAAGGTAAATATATAAGGGAAATATCAGACGTAGTAATCGGGACAGATCATCGTATTTAATTAAAGAGATCCTAATTTTCTTAAATCTCGAAGAAACAAATCTTATAGATTTCCAAGATTTTTTTTTTTGAATCCCATGAATTCCGGAATTCAACCATGACTACGTCAAAAATTATGACGAAACTTATTTTCCTCATTCCACTATTTTGTGATAGCTTCACTCATACGCTTCGAGTAATCGGATCATTTTATCCATATTACTCTATGGTAATAAAATCTTATCTATCAACACATATCCGTCATGAAAACATTTTTATGGTTAGCCATGACGACCTCGATCAAATTTCGGGACAAAATTTCTTTAACGGGTAGGTACTGTGACGACCCGAAAATTTCCGACCAAATTTAAACCTAACCTTTATATGTTTCCGACATGATAAGCAGAATTTGTAATGTTGAATCTCAAAAAGTTTGGAACTACTGTAACGACCCGCACTTTTTCCGATCGTTGTATACTTATGAGATTAATATTTACATAAATTAAACCTTACCAACATGATAAGCAATCCAAATTGTTGAGACTTATGTTTTTGAAAAGAGTTTTACACAACGTTTGACCGTCTAGTTTGACCGATGATATCACGAACTATACAATATATGATAATTATACATACATATTTAACATGATCTAAGGATGTTTTAATATCTCATTTTGTATTAATAACAAAAAGTCATAAGTATATTTTGAAACTACTAACTTAAGTTTTCAAAACAATAACCTACGTAACGTTATTTGACATAAATACTGATGATTTATAATGTTTATACATATATCGTATAAGTAATGTATTTAATCATTTTTAAAGGGCTTTTATACATAAAACAATATAAGTATATTTACAAAAGATAGTTATATTTGAATTCTCGTTCCGTTTCCTCAATAATCCTATACGTATATCTAGGGTACTATACACAGCTTCTAGAAGTATTTACTATTGGTATATACCAATAGAAATCTTCAATTATTGGAATAATATGTCATTCATGACATAATAAATTTTAACTTATCTTAGATATTTTCACTAAAAACCAAATTTTCAAGCCTATAAATAAGCACCATTTCTAACTCATTTTTACACATTCATTTTCCAAATTTTACTTCCAATTTTCACACACACTTGCAAGAACTCTCTCAACTTTTATTTTACTACTTCTTTCCAGCAACTTTACATTTTAAACTTGAGGTAAAAACTCTACTTCAACTCTTTTTCAATTCATATATTTAAAGCTATATATATAAGAGTTTATAAACTAGAACATAGTTTGAATGATTTCAAACTTGTTCGCAAACTAAATAGATCCTTCTAACTTAACTTTTAAAATACTTCAAGACCTGTAACATATTTTAATTATATGCTAACTTAACAAGGTATAACTTGGTTTTTCAAAGAACACCTTAAAAACTGAATTTACGACGTCGGAGTGCAACCGGGGGCTGTTTTGGGTTGGATAATTAAAAACCATCTTAAACTTTTAATTGGAGGTTTATTTTCTGGAAAAATGATTTTTACTATGAATATGATAACACATAAAAATTTCATGATTTAACTCAAAGTATAAGTATTTTTAGAAAAATAATCATTTGAGGTTGTTTACATGATGGAAAATGATTAACTTCATAAGTTTCACTAAAGTTTGACCTATGCCGTGTGATTTTGAATACAAACTAAGGTATTTACAGTTCATAGTCTTAAAGAGGGACTCGATCCAAGGAGATGGCAAGTTGAATCAACGAAAACGGAGTTGTAACGAAGAAACTATGACCGAAACAAAATCGGATATCCAAGACTAGTTTAGCCACGAAAATAATTGGGAAAAAAATTAAATAAATCACATCTTTTTAAGTTAACATGATATTTTATATATATGTACTTATAATTCAATTTTATATGGTTCAGGATCACCCGTAAACAACACGAGAAGATTAATCATAAGATCCCATGATTGTACGCAACACGTCATTTGACAACACCGGTACTTTATGTACGCAACACGTCATTTGACAACACCGGTACCATGGGTCAAGATTAATCTCGACCAATACATATACGATGGGGTTTTATTTATTTCGTTGGGGGTTTTATTTATTTCATTGCGGGTATATTAAACATCTAAAAATGAACCATTAAAATTGAATTACTAACAACGAACTGCTAACTACGGACTAAGGAATCATTCAAAGTATTAAAAGTATAACAAGTATATATATGTGACGTTTGTTTAAAAAGAAAAGGTATTGATATATTATATATGGATAGGTTCGTGATATCAACCGGAGACCAAGTCAAATTATATATATATCTTCAAGACGAAAGTGAGTATATAGTCCCACTTTTAAACTCTAAATATTTCGGGATGAGAATACATGTATTTTATGTTTTACGTTATGGACACAAGTAACTGAAAAATATATTCTACGTTGAGTTGTACCACTGGCATACTTCCCTGTAGCTTGGTAACTGTTATTTACAGCGGTATTGTAAACGCGAATCCTGTTGATAGATCTATCGGGCCTGACAACCCCAACCGGACTGGACGACCAGTATTCAACGGTTGCACAGTACTTCGTTTCGTGACTACACTTGGTACGGTGTAGTAAGATTTCATAATAAAGGGAATATGCGACGTGATTAAATGTTAAGTATGGTTACCAAGTGCTCAACCACTTAGAATATTTTTATTAAACTGTTTATATACGAAATCTTGTGGTCTATATATATATATTGCTGCCGGCATTAAACCTATATCTCACCAACTTTATGTTGACCTTTTAAAACATGTCTATTCTCAGGTGATTACTAAAGCTTCCGCTGCATTATGTTGAATTTGAGCAGGATCTTGCGTACGCATATTTGTGTCAAAAATAAAACTGCATACCCAAGGATTTGTGTTGTAAAATATGCTCGAAATCGTGTTGTTATCATTATATGTAAAGTTTGTAAGTCGAAGATTATCGCTAAACGATAATAATCTTTTTATTGTCTAAAGTTTGTAACAAAAATAATGGTTATGGTTTGTAATGTATAATATATGCAGTTTCTCTTTTAAAAATGTCGCATATAGAGGTCAATACCTCGCAATGAAATCATACGTTATCTAACACGTTCTTATGGTTAAGGACGGGTTATGACATGTGGTATCAGAGCGGTGGTCTTAGCGAACCAGGTTTGCATTAGTGTGTCTAACCGATAAGTCGTTAGGATACATTAGTAAGTCTGGACTTTGACCGGGTCTGATTTAAAAACCATTGCTTATCATTGTTGGTTAAAATTTATATGTAAATATTATGTAGTACTAATGGGTTAGTTGTTGTATGATAGATGTCGGGCTCAAAACTTGTTATCACATTCAGCGACTCCGAACCAGAATCTTCAGATTGTGTTCCAGTCATTAACCTATCCGATGACGAAAATAATATCTTTGGGGAAGACTCACAAATTCCGGATGAACCGACTATAGAGAACCCGGAAAGTGAACCCGAGGAGGAAAGTGAACCCGAGGAGGAAAGTGAACCCGAGGAGGAAAGTGAACCCGAGGAAGAAATACAGGAAATTACAAAAGACGAGTTCGAACTAGGAAAGAAACGAAAGGCTAATGAATTAGAAAATTCAAATCCCGAGTTTAGTAAGGATGATGTGGCACCAACTCCACTAGACACTACCATCCCTATTCCCGCTATTCCTATTCGTGCTGTCCCGGCATCCAGTTCTTCAGCCCCACAGCCAAAATATAGGCAGACAGCTAGGATAAGCGTTAGGCCATTCCTTGAACCTAAACGTCCTAGAAAATAGACCAAACGATGCACTGCCGTATTAAACCATGGGATCATATAATGTTTTGTATAATATTATTAGTGTGGTTTGCTTAATGTTCGATATAAGATAAGCATATGTAAAATAGTGAAGTGTGAAATGCAATAATTTTCCATGGTTAAGTATTATTTAGATGGTAGTAATTGATTCTGTACTAAGCTATTAAGTATGGACATTAACGGGTAGGTACTACCCTAGATATAATTATAAAACGCTAATAAGAAGAAAAGGCTTTTATAATAATACCTGGTTCATATTATTAATAAGCTATAATGTACTGTAAATATACACTACATCTATAATATTCCATGTGAATAATTATTTTCTTTTCATTCTTATAGAAGAATATGGCGCGATTAAACCGAATGACGGAACAAGAAATCCAGGAACTCATCAATCAACGAGTGAACGACAGAATGTTATGGGTCGAGGCTGCAAGAGGTGCTGCAGTTAACCCAAATCCTCGTGTGGGGTGCACTTACAAAACTTTTCAAGCTTGCAAGCCCTCATCATTCAGTGGAACAGAAGGACCAATCGGTTTAACCCGGTGGATAGAAAAGATGGAGACTGTGTTTAAAATCAGTGGTTGTGTTGAAAAGGACATGACCAAGTATGCATCGTGCACTTTACAAGATAGTGCACTCACGTGGTGGAAAAATTATGTGAAGGCTGTAGGAGGAGATGTAGCTTATGATACTCCGTGGGAAGAATTCAAAACAATGTTAATCAACGAATATTGTCCAAGGAACGAGGTTAGGAAGTTGGAAGATGAGTTACGAAGTCTGAAGGTTATTGGTACTGAAATCACCAACTACAATCAGCGATTCATGGAATTAGTTTTGCTATGTCCTGAATTGGTTCCAACCGAAGAACGGAAGATTGAAATGTACAAAGATGGTTTGCCCAAAAAGGTCAAGGCAAACGTTACAGCATCGAAACCTAAGACAATTCATGAAGCTATAACCATGGCAAACGAGCTAATGGATCAGGTCATCATGGATAAGAAAGCATCCAATACTGATGTGAAGGTATCAGGTAACAAAAGAAAGTGGAATGGAAATTATGATCGAGGTAACCAACAACAATCTTTTAAGAAACAAGAAACCATACAAGGTGCAGGTGGTGGTTCAAGCTTTGGTTACAAAGGACAAAATCCTTTATGCAACCGATGCCACAAACATCACTCTGGCTACTGTAATGTGGTATGCAACAAATGTAATCGAAAGGGTCATCTTGCTGAAGATTGTAGGGCTCTCGTTACAAATACAAATGGTACCAAGACTCCTGCCACCAATGCAAATAGAACTGCTTTGGCTACCATTACTTGTTATGGGTGTGGAAAACAAGGTCACTATAAGAGCCAGTGTCCGAATCCAGAGAAGAATAATGGATCTGCACGTGGAAGAGCATTTGTTATTAATGCTAGAGAGGCGTGTGAAGACCCGGAGCTTGTTACGGGTACGTTTACCATTAATAACTTATCCGCATCTATTATATTTGATACTGGTGCCGATAGAAGTTACGTGAGTAGAGGCTTTTACGCTAAATTGAATTGTTCATCATTACCTCTAGATGCTAAGTACATGATTGAGTTAGCTAATGGTAAACTAATTAAAGCCGATAAAATTTGCCGTGATTGTAAGATAAATTTAGCCGGAGAAACATTTAAAATTGACTTAATACCCGTAGAATTAGGAAGTTTTGATGTAATAGTCGGCATGGACTGGATGTCCAAAGTAGGAGCTGAAGTTGTGTGTGCCAAGAAGGCAATTCGCATTCCTTGTAAGGATAAAATGCCGGTGATGATTTATGGAGAGAAGGGTAACTCAAAGTTAAAACTCATTAGCTATTTGAAAGCCAAGAAGTGTTTAGAAAAGGGATGTTATGCTATTCTAGCACATGTTAATAAAGTCGAAAAGAAAGAAAAAGAGAAGTGCATCAATGACGTGCCTGTGGCAAGAGATTATCCTGAAGTTTTTCCGGAAGAGTTGCCAGGATTACCTCCATTTAGATCTGTAGAATTTCAAATAGATTTAGTACCAGGAGCTGCACCAGTGGCTCGTGCGCCATATAGACTTGCACCGTCCGAATTAAAAGAACTTCAAAGTCAGTTAAAAGAATTACTAGACCGTGGATTCATACGACCAAGTACTTCACCGTGGGGAGCTCCAATTTTGTTCGTCAAGAAGAAAGACGGATCTTTCCGAATGTGTATAGATTATCGTGAATTAAATAAGTTAACTATCAAGAATCGGTATCCACTACCGAGAATTGACGACTTATTTGATCAACTCCAAGGATCATGTGTGTACTCGAAAATTGACCTAAGATCGGGCTATCATCAATTACGTGTCAAAGAAGAAGATATACCGAAAACTGCTTTTCGGACACGCTACGGTCATTACGAATTTTTGGTCATGCCATTTGGATTGACGAATGCGCCAGCTGTATTCATGGACCTCATGAATCGAGTTTGTAGTCCATATTTAGATAAGTTTGTTATCGTTTTCATTGATGATATTCTTATCTATTCCAAGAGTGAGCAAGAGCATGAGCAGCATTTAAGGTTGATATTAGAGTTGTTGAGAAAAGAACAGCTATACGCTAAATTTTCTAAGTGTGCTTTCTGGTTGAAAGAAGTGCAATTTCTTGGCCACGTTGTTAGTAGCAAAGGAATTCAGGTTGATCCAGCAAAAATTGAAGCCATTGAAAAATGGGAGACTCCTAAAACACCAATGCAGATACGCCAATTTTTGGGTTTAGCCGGTTATTATAGAAGGTTTATTCAAGATTTTTCTCGAATAGCTAAGCCGTTGACAGCATTAACGCAAAAAGGGAAGAAATACGAATGGACCTCGGAGCAGGAGAACGCATTTCAATTACTGAAGAAGAAGTTAACTACGGCGCCTATTTTATCGTTACCTGAAGGGAACGATGATTTTGAAATATATTGTGACGCTTCGCGACAAGGTTTTGGTTGTGTTCTTATGCAACGAAAGAAAGTTATTGCATACGCATCTCGACAATTGAAGATTCACGAGCGGAATTATACGACGCATGATCTAGAACTGGGAGCAGTCGTGTTTGCGTTAAAGATATGGAGACACTACTTATATGGGGTTAGATGCACTGTGTTTACTGATCATAAAAGTCTTCAACATATTTTTGATCAGAAACAGCTGAACATGAGGCAACGTAGGTGGGTCGAGTTAATAAACGACTATGATTGTTAAATTCGTTATCATCCCGGGAAAGCGAATGTGGTGGCTGACGCACTAAGCAGAAAGGAACGAGAACCAATTCGAGTACGAGCGATGAACATAAAAATTCGCATGAATCTCAACTCACAAATCAAAGAAGTTCAACGAGAAGCACTTACTAAAGAAAATATAGGAAATGAAATAATGAAGAAGTATGAGAAGCAACTCGTTATACGGGAAGATGGAATTCGATATTTTGCAAACCGTATTTGGGTACCGAAGTTGGGTGGATTAAGGAAGTTGATATTGAACGAGGCACATAAGACAAGATACTCGATACATCCTGGAGTTGGAAAGATGTATCAAGATCTTAAGACACATTATTGGTGGCCTAACTTAAAGACAGACGTTGCAACATATGTTGGGGAGTGTTTAACTTGTTCCAAGGTCAAGGCAGAACACCAGAAACCATCAGGGTTACTTCAACAACCAGAAATCCCAGAATGGAAATGGGATGGTATTACCATGGATTTCATCACGAAGTTACCAAAGACTGCCTGGGGATACGACACCATTTGGGTGATTGTTGATCGTCTTACCAAATCTGCCCATTTCTTGCCTATAAAGGAAACGGATAGAATGGAGAAACTATTACGATTGTATATAAAGGAAATTGTTTCAAGGCATGGAATACCTATTTCCATTATATCCGATCGTGATAGTAGATTTACCTCAAAGTTCTGGCAATCACTGCAGGAGGCACTAGGAACTCGTTTAGATATGAGTACCGCATATCATCCGCAAACCGACGGGCAGAGTGAAAGAACGATTCAGACTCTTGAAGACATGCTCAGGGCATGTGTGATCGATTTTGGAAACGGATGGGATAAGTATCTACCGTTAGCAGAATTTTCGTATAATAATAGTTATCATGCAAGCATTAAAGCTGCACCATTCGAAGCATTGTATGGAAGGAAGTGTAGATCTCCTATCTGTTGGAATGAAGTAGGAGATCGACAATTAACTGGTCCCGAGATCATACACGAAACGACTGAGAAGATAGTACAAATCAAGGAGAGATTGAAAACAGCCCGAAGTCGCCAAAAGAGCTACGCCGATGTCCGAAGGAAACCACTAGAGTTTCAGATTGGGGACATGGTTATGCTAAAGGTGTCACCTTGGAAAGGTGTAATACGTTTCGGTAAAAGAGGTAAACTGAACCCAAGATATGTAGGCCCGTTCAAGATCATCGAACGCATTGGACCGGTAGCTTATCGACTCGAGTTACCGCAACAACTCGCCGGAGTACACAATACCTTTCACATCTCAAACCTTAAGAAGTGTCTTGCAAAGGAAGACCTCACCATTCCTCTTGAAGAAATCCATGTCGATGAGAAACTACAATTCATCGAAGAACCAATCGAAATCATGGATCGTGAAGTTAAACAGCTCAAGCAGAGCAACATACCAATCGTTAAGGTTCGTTGGAATGCTCGAAGAGGTCCTGAGTTTACTTGGGAACGAGAGGATCAGATGAAACAAAAGTATCCACACTTGTTTCTCGATGACGCAAAATAGGTACAATTTTAAAATTTCGGGACGAAATTTATTTAACGGGTAGGTACTGTAACGACCCGCACTTTTTCCGATCGTTCTATACTTATGAGATTAATATTTACATAAATTAAACCTTACCAACATGATAAGCAATCCAAATTGTTGAGACTTATGTTTTTGAAAAGAGTTTTACACAACGTTTGACCGTCTAGTTTGACCGATGATATCACGAACTATACAATATATGATAATTATACATACATATTTAACATGATCTAAGGATGTTTTAATATCTCATTTTGTATTAATAACAAAAAGTCATAAGTATATTTTGAAACTACTAACTTAAGTTTTCAAAACAATAACCTACGTAACGTTATTTGACATAAATACTGATGATTTATAATGTTTATACATATATCGTATAAGTAATGTATTTAATCATTTTTAAAGGGCTTTTATACATAAAACAATATAAGTATATTTACAAAAGATAGTTATATTTGAATTCTCGTTCCGTTTCCTCAATAATCCTATACGTATATCTAGGGTACTATACACAGCTTCTAGAAGTATTTACTATTGGTATATACCAATAGAAATCTTCAATTATTGGAATAATATGTCATTCATGACATAATAAATTTTAACTTATCTTAGATATTTTCACTAAAAACCAAATTTTCAAGCCTATAAATAAGCACCATTTCTAACTCATTTTTACACATTCATTTTCCAAATTTTACTTCCAATTTTCACACACACTTGCAAGAACTCTCTCAACTTTTATTTTACTACTTCTTTCCAGCAACTTTACATTTTAAACTTGAGGTAAAAACTCTACTTCAACTCTTTTTCAATTCATATATTTAAAGCTATATATATAAGAGTTTATAAACTAGAACATAGTTTGAATGATTTCAAACTTGTTCGCAAACTAAATAGATCCTTCTAACTTAACTTTTAAAATACTTCAAGACCTGTAACATATTTTAATTATATGCTAACTTAACAAGGTATAACTTGGTTTTTCAAAGAACACCTTAAAAACTGAATTTACGACGTCGGAGTGCAACCGGGGGCTGTTTTGGGTTGGATAATTAAAAACCATCTTAAACTTTTAATTGGAGGTTTATTTTCTGGAAAAATGATTTTTACTATGAATATGATAACACATAAAAATTTCATGATTTAACTCAAAGTATAAGTATTTTTAGAAAAATAATCATTTGATGTTGTTTATATGATGGAAAATGATTAACTTCATAAGTTTCACTAAAGTTTGACCTATGCCGTGTGATTTTGAATACAAACTAAGGTATTTACAGTTCATAGTCTTAAAGAGGGACTCGATCCAAGGAGATGGCAAGTTGAATCAACGAAAACGGAGTTGTAACGAAGAAACTATGACCGAAACAAAATCGGATATCCAAGACTAGTTTAGCCACGAAAATAATTGGGAAAAAAATTAAATAAATCACATCTTTTTAAGTTAACATGATATTTTATATATATGTACTTATAATTCAATTTTATATGGTTCAGGATCACCCGTAAACAACACGAGAAGATTAATCATAAGATCCCATGATTGTACGCAACACGTCATTTGACAACACCGGTACTTTATGTACGCAACACGTCATTTGACAACACCGGTACCATGGGTCAAGATTAATCTCGACCAATACATATACGATGGGGTTTTATTTATTTCGTTGGGGGTTTTATTTATTTCATTGCGGGTATATTAAACATCTAAAAATGAACCATTAAAATTGAATTACTAACAACGAACTGCTAACTACGGACTAAGGAATCATTCAAAGTATTAAAAGTATAACAAGTATATATATGTGACGTTTGTTTAAAAAGAAAAGGTATTGATATATTATATATGGATAGGTTCGTGATATCAACCGGAGACCAAGTCAAATTATATATATATCTTCAAGACGAAAGTGAGTATATAGTCCCACTTTTAAACTCTAAATATTTCGGGATGAGAATACATGTATTTTATGTTTTACGTTATGGACACAAGTAACTGAAAAATATATTCTACGTTGAGTTGTACCACTGGCATACTTCCCTGTAGCTTGGTAACTGTTATTTACAGCGGTATTGTAAACGCGAATCCTGTTGATAGATCTATCGGGCCTGACAACCCCAACCGGACTGGACGACCAGTATTCAACGGTTGCACAGTACTTCGTTTCGTGACTACACTTGGTACGGTGTAGTAAGATTTCATAATAAAGGGAATATGCGACGTGATTAAATGTTAAGTATGGTTACCAAGTGCTCAACCACTTAGAATATTTTTATTAAACTGTTTATATACGAAATCTTGTGGTCTATATATATATATTGCTGCCGGCATTAAACCTATATCTCACCAACTTTATGTTGACCTTTTAAAACATGTCTATTCTCAGGTGATTACTAAAGCTTCCGCTGCATTATGTTGAATTTGAGCAGGATCTTGCGTACGCATATTTGTGTCAAAAATAAAACTGCATACCCAAGGATTTGTGTTGTAAAATATGCTCGAAATCGTGTTGTTATCATTATATGTAAAGTTTGTAAGTCGAAGATTATCGCTAAACGATAATCATCTTTTTATTGTCTAAAGTTTGTAACAAAAATAATGGTTATGGTTTGTAATGTATAATATATGCAGTTTCTCTTTTAAAAATGTCGCATATAGAGGTCAATACCTCGCAATGAAATCATACGTTATCTAACACGTTCTTATGGTTAAGGACGGGTTATGACAACTACATTCATGTAATCAATTACCCTTTGACTGTGTTCGACGATTCACGAACAATTATGTGTATATAGATATGTATATATAATATATAATATTAACTCAAAACATTAACAAAGTATTAGATATATGATACTTTACATGAACGTATTTGTTTCGATATATTTATCGACAGAATTAAGAGATAATATCAAATGATTGAATTATCAGATATATTATGATATGATTACGGGCCAATGTTATGAGGTCCACTGTGATTTAAGAAATCTATTCTTTTTGACAATATTCGGAAAATGGTAAAGTGATCTATAAGTAAGAACGTGAAGTGTAAATAACTTAGATGTTGGATATCGACAAGTTAAGTAACTCGGCATTTTTCATTAAGATGATTTCATACGTTTATTAAACCTTTGGACTTTATCTCATGCTTCACCAACAGACTGTAATTTAAAAACTTGAAACCTATTATGAATATATATAATTCTACTTTTCTAAAATGTTTTATGATATAACGATTTAAATTAATATTAAATATATTTATACGCGTATTATACGTACATAGTTTTATACTTTTACTATACTTTAACTTTAACTTTACCTTTACTTTACTTTTACTTTACTTTTAATTTAGTTTAACTTTAATAATTCACTTTAATAATTCACTTTAATAATTCATACTTTAATAATTCACTTTAATAATTCATACTTTAATAATTCACTTTAATAATTCATACTTTAATAATTCACTTTAATAATTCAAAAATCTATTATAAATAGAATTCAATAGGTTTCATTATTTCATAGAAACTTGAAAATATATTTCTCTAAACTCTCTCAATCGAATTACATATATATATTTACTTAGTATTATTTCAAGATATTATTAGTATACATAAAATACTACGACGGAGTTATATTCAGACAATTTTAAAATAAGTTTTCAAACGGGATAGAGCTAAGGAAATTATGGGTTATAGCTATGGAGGTTATGGGTATTGTTCGAGGGTATTGCTCGTGAGGTCAACCTAATGTTTATCATTTTCGTTACGTCTACGTACTTTCCTGCAATATTGAATCACAATATTGATACGTGAGCATTCATATCTTATCTTTTATATATTAATAGTGTATCCCTGACTAGTACTTGAGTATATATGATAATGCATGTTTGTATGCTTAGTTTCGTCGTTAAATAGTTTATGATAAATCACGAATTTGATACATATGCTACTGAGATAAGGTATATGATATGCATGTCGTTGAAAAGCTAAAGAAAAATTAATAACTTTTCATTCAGAAATCGTGTGGGTTCGATGAACGGATTAAAAGATATGGTCAACTGAATTATTATTAATTTTAATATTATTATTAAAACGATTATTATAATTGTTATCAGTTGATGTTATTACTAAAATTATCTTTATTACTAAAAACTAATATTTTTATTGAAACTATCATTTTATTATTTTTATCATTATTATTATTATCAATATTATTTTATCAAATAAATATGCGTACAAAGATATTTTTACCACACGTAATATAATTACATTAATAATACATACCACTATATTTTTATGATATTAAGTGAATTTTATAAATTTTATTACTTGAGATATATATAAAAGTATATTTTTATCATATATGAATTTAAATATAAATTTTTATTTATTAATAAATGACTTGTATTATTTAGTATAATAAGATCTGATAAATATATTTAAATATATAAAACGACTATATATAAGTTATATAATAAACATTTATAGATTTTGGAAGTCATTTTGGGTCAAGTTGACTTTTGTTTTTGCATGTCGGTATCGAGCATTAGGATTGTGATACACTACGACTTGACCTAAATTGTTAAACAGATATTGACCAACATATAAATATATATACTTAATATAGGTTCGTGAATCCGAGACAAACCCTGCACTTGTTCAGTGCCGTCATATACATAATTGCTACGAAATACAGTATTGTGAGTTTCATTACTCCCTTTTTATATATATTTTTGGGCTGAGAATACATGCACTGTTTTATAACTGTTTTACGAAATGGACACAAGTACTAAAAAAATATTCTACGTTGAGTTGTACCACTTTGCATATTTTTCCCTAATAGCTTGGTAACTACCATTTACATGCGGTATTGTAAACGCGAATCCTGTTGATAGATCTATCGGGCCTGACAACCCCAACCGGACAGGACGACCAGTATTCAACGGTTGCACAGTACTTCATTTCAGTGACTACACTTGGTACAGTGTAGTGAGATTTCATAATAAAGGGAATATGCGAAGTTGATTAAATGTTAAGTATGGTTACCAAGTGCTCAACCACTTAGAATATTTTTATTAAAACGTTTATGTATATGAAATCTTGTGGTCTATTACTATTACGGAAATGGTTGATTATGATAAACTAATGAACTCACCAACCTTTTGGTTGACACTTTAAAGCATGTTTATTCTCAGGTATTAAAGAAATCTTCCGCTGTGCATTAGCTCATTTTAAGGATATTACTTGGAGTCATTCATGACATACTTTGAAAGACGTTGCATTCGAGTCGTTGAATTCATCAAGATTAATATTAAGTCAATTATAGTTGGATGTAATAAGAAATGGTATGCATGCCGTCAATTTTAGATGTAAAGAAAGTTTGACTTTTAAAAACGAATGCAATGTTTGTAAAACGTATCATATAGAGGTCAAATACCTCGCGATGTAATCAACTATTGTGAATCGTTTATAATGTATATGAACGGGTCCTTTCAGTCGAAAAATAAAAGGTCGAAAAATAAAAAATAATAAAGAAAAACGTCGAAACTTAAAAGTCTTAAAACTAAATCTAAAAAGTTGCGCCTAAAGGTATTAAAGCTTAAAAGGAAATCTATATCCAAAACGGCAATAACTTAAAATGCACTAAAATATATAAACGGCGTCGCAAAATTCTAAAGCGCCTAAATCTTAATCTAAAGAAAAAACACTTAAGGGATTTTACGGCAAAGTCTTAAAATCTAGAAATAAAAGTTAACTACGGCAAAATACTAAGTTTAAAACTAGTTACGAACGAAAAAAATACAAATTACGAAATAAACGATTAAAATATACAATTTATAAAAAGATATAAAAAAATAAAATTACATATTTTTATAAAAATATTATTTTTATATTATTATTTTATAAAAGTATTAATTTGTATATTAATAAAACTAATTATAACTTAAAAATACAAAATAAATAAAACTAAAACTAATTAATATAATAATTAACCCTAATTAGGGTTTAATAATAATAATAATTAAAATTATTAACCCTAATCCGTACCAGCAGAGGGATCAGACCTGTCAGACAGGCTCATGCGATCGCATGAGTTCTACGTTTATGGGCCATGCGATCGCATGGATTCGGATACCAGGCCAAATTTGGGCTGCTACAGTACGGCCCGAATTCTATTATATATATTTTTTTTTCTGTTTTTAATTTATTTATATAAAATAAATAAAAACTTAATTTTTAAAAACTAAAATAGAAATAGAAAAAATTTATATTTTAAACAAACTCTTAAAAATATATATATTTCGTTTTTCTTTTTATATTTTTGTATTTTTAATATTTAAAAACGTATTTTTACAAAAAGAAATTAAAACTTAATAAAAATCTTTTTTATAGCGTTTCGCTTCGTCGAGTCCCCGGCAACGGCGCCAAAAACTTGATGTTAAAGTAGAAGGGTATGAAATAGTTATATTTTTACTACTAAATACGATATAATTTACACAAGTTTTTTTTTATTATTTATATAGATAGGATATACCTAAACCTTGCTACAACACTTATAGGCAGTGTACCTAATCGTAGAGTAGTGTAGTTTTTAGTAAGTTCGGTTCGTTCCATAGGGAGCTAGCAGAGTCTAACGCTATATTTTAACAACTATAATATATATAATTATATATAGTATATAGTAATATTATTATAAAAGGGGGTTTTACCGTTTAATGACCGGTTTGTCGATTTTAAATAAAGCGTAAAGATAAATGACGATAATATAAATGACAGAATTTAAATTTCGATAAAGTAAATTGCAGTAATTAAAATGACAGTAAATAAAGGTACGATGAAATATGAAATAAAAGTATTATGCTTATTTAAACTTCCGTAATCATGATGTTCGACGTGTTGATTTTAATTTATTACCCGGGTTAATTGTCCTTTGTTCTGGTTTATTTGATACCTATCTGGTTTTTATCCATAATAGTCCATCGGTCATAATTATAAAATGCTCGTCAAATTAACCTTATTCCCGAAGTCAAATATTCCAACTAATTAGGGATTCGAACTGTAACAAGGTTTTAATACTTTGTTTAATGATTACACCAGGTTATCGACTGCGTATAATCCAAGGTTTTATTACTTTGTTAACAATTACACCAATTATCCTTGTATGTAATCCACCCCTGTTTTAATGAGATATGAATATTAATTTACCCACTTGATCAGAATGAATAATCAATTACCCAACCCGAATAATTAATTAAATGATCGTAAAAGATGTCGTATAAACGTCACTAAATAGAACATACATAATCATTTTAATAATTATTAGATTAAATAATTTGAAGATAGGTTCGACAGATTCTAATGAGTTGTCGCTCAATTAGACAATACCCCTTATCTATTAATAGTCATAGTCCAATGTCCACAAGTGTCGGTCTTTTGTCCAAACCTTAATTATGGTACAAAATCTAATAACCTCGTCTTATGTAATGTCCGCAACTAATCCATCCGGACGTAGTCTTCAACAGTTGGTCCCATTGCGATGATCGACTCCAAGTAAGGTCCTTAATATGAGTTATTGCACAGCGGAAGACTTAATTCATACCTGAGAATAACATGCTTTAAAATGTCAACATAAAGTTGGTGAGATATATAGGTTTGATGCTAGCAACGTATTAACTATGGACCACAAGATTTCATGTATAAATATTTTAATAAAAATATTCTAAGTGGTTGAGCACTTGGTAACCATACTTAACATTTAATCACGTCGCATATTCCCTTTATTATGAAATCTTACTACACCGTACCAAGTATAGTCATGAAACGAAGTACTGTGCAACCGTTGAATACTGGTCGTCCAGTCCGGTTGGGGTTGTCAGGCCCGATAGATCTATCAACAGGATTCGCGTTTACAATACCGCTGTAAATAGTAGTTACCAAGCTACAGGGAAGTATGCCAGTGGTACAACTCAACGTAGAATATATTTTTCAGTTACTTGTGTCCATATCGTAAAACATAAAATACATGTATTCTCATCCCGAAATATTTAAAGTTTAAAAGTGGGACTATATACTCACCATACTGTATTTTGTAGTAAAAATACATATAACATTATTGAACAAATGTAGGGTTGGCCTCGGATTCACGAACCTATACCAAATATATATATTAACACACATAATATTAATCAACTAAGTTTATAGACTTTGATTAATATCCTTATATATAATTATATTTTACATAAAGAATATTTGTTGTAATAATAATAATAATAATAATAATAATAATAATATAATAACAATAATAACAATAACCATAGTAATAATAATAATAATAATAATGATAATAATAATAATGATAATTATAATGATAATACTAGTAATATTAATATAAATTATATTAATGATAATTTTAATAGTTTTAATAATAAAAATAATAGTTTTGATTAAAAATGATAATTTACATAAATAATGTAACGATAAAAATAATAATAATCCTAATTTTAATATTAGTATTAGTATAATAATAATGTCAATAATCCATAATCAATAATAATAATAATAGTAATAATAATAACAATTAGGTAATAATATTTGTAATAAAATTAATAATAATAATAATAATAATTATTATTATATTTATTTATATTATAATTATAATATACCTAATAAGATGGTTCAGTGTGATAGTGTCGGCCAAAAACAGATCGAGTAACCAGAATAAAAAAAACGCAGAAGGAGATTCATGATTCAAAAACCTTCGATCCTTGAATCAATCACACAACAACTCGAGGTATAACCGTATATCAATTCATCTTCATCATCGTTTAGTCCATAATCAAATATCTTCATCATCTAAAGATCAATCTAGTAGAAATCATCGATGAATAACATGCCATCGATTCGTCACCAGTCTCGTTCATCATCATCGACATCTTCCATCATCAATTGCTCAGGTAATCGGTTATCAATTGATTCAATAGGTAATTTATTATTTAATTTTTTTTTCTTCATCCCTCATTAAATTTTCTGTATTTATAATTGAATCGAACGAGAGTGGTGATTATTGTTGTTCTTGATGTCTTGATGATGTTAATCAAAAAGCTGATGAAATTGTTTGGTTCTAAATCGAAACAATATAGGAACGATCAGCAAAACAATGGATTCCAGGTTTGATAATTAGATTAGTGATCTTGTGTGTTGCAGGTATTGAAATTAACATAATTCTTCTGAAACTCATGTGTCATATGTTCGTAGAACAGGTTTGTACAGTATCAGGTAAAAAGAGCAGCAAGATTGGTGTTACTTTCGAACCAGAACAGTAATAAAAGTATTGCAGCAGGTTTGCAAATGATTTGGTTAAATGGTTTGTGATGGGTTTTGGGTTGCTTTGGTGGTCTAGTCGAAAAGTAATCAAGGTATATATTTGTTCTTCCTCTGCAATTGCATAGGTATACAATATATATAGATTAGATTAAATAGTGGATGTTGTGTTGATGGTTGTTTTTGTGTCGAACTTGAAACGGAAAAAAAAAATGGTTGCAGTAACAATTACTTGACCATGGTGTTTTGATTAATAATAGCAACAACTAAGCAGCAGTAGTAACCCATCTTTTATCGTTGCAGGCTTATTCTGAGACAGACAGGAATAATGAAAATGAAAGATAATGGTGGTTTTGCTCATATTGGCTGCAACTATTATGGTGGCAGCTTGATGAGGTTTAGTGGTGGTTTTGGGTTCTACATGGTGATCGTAGGTGGTTCAAAGGTTCTAGGGTGATAACCGGTGGTATTTACAGTGGTCACAAAGAAGAGAGAACAGGAAGGGTGATGGATGGTTGATGATGTGGTGGGTTTCCTTCGTTTGGTGAACCGAAGGTGGTAGTCAATGGTGAGTGTTTTCAATCCGTAGAAGATTGTAGGTTCGATGGTTTGATGAAGGTCGTGATGATGGTTGTTCATTCTTCCAAGAATAAAAGAAAGAGAAGTGAGTAGCAGTTTGTTCAAGTGTTAATTGATGGTAGTAATGATCAAATGAGTAAGAAAGAGAGTAGAAAGTTAGAGTACTTGTTAGATGGGAATGTAATGCATGTGTATAGATATATATAACAAAAATTCGGTGACAACACCATAAATCAAGGGATTTAGAAAATCAATTTTAAATAGTAAAGTAGATAGGTAATCAAATTCTGTATCATGTTCCTGTTTTTACGTGTAATTACAATATTTAATAATAAATATATTAATAACAATAATACAATTAATAGTGATAATTGAATTAATCTTAATAATAACACACATAATAATGATAACAAAAATTATACTTTTACTACTACTTATAATAATAATAATGGGAATAATAATGATAACAATAATTTTAGTAATATTAATAATAATAGCCTAACAAATTTATATTAATATACAAATATTTACATAGACTGAAATATTCTAATTTCTTCATATAATATTTATAAATTAATTATACATACATATATATATCTATAAACAAATAAATGTTCGTGAATCGTCAGGCATGGTCAAAGGTAACTGATTATCCGAATATAGATTTCGAACTTTCTAGACTCAACATTAGGATTTTTGCTTATCGTGTCGGAAACATATAGAGATTAGGGTTTAAATTTGGTCGAAAATTTCCGGGTCGTTACAGTACCCACCCGTTAAAGAAATTTCGTCCCCGAAATTTGGTAGGGGTTGTCATAAATAACAATAGGAATGTTTTTATGACGAATATGAGGTAATAATAGAGTTTTATTATTATTGGAAGATATGGATAAAACGATTCGATCATGTGAAGCGCACGAGTGAAGCTATCACAAAAGAATGAAATGAGTGAATATGGAATTGTTTTAACCGATGACGTGGTTATGATTGATTTCCGGATTTTAAGGAATTTAAAGAAATTCTTACGTAATAAGATTTGGTTTTTCGGCGATCAGAATTTTCTTTGATTTAATGCGGCAATCTGTTTTGATTCCTTGTCGAATACTTTACTATAAATCCACTCCTTTGTTTTCCTCTTTCCGTCCTCGAGTCAAGCGAGCAATGATCCAGAATTCGTAGGTATAAAATTCGAAATGAACATAGCTAATGCTTTAAGAAAGAAATGGTAACGGCAAAATTTTCGATTTGTCAGATTACAAGAATGTCCTGGAAATATAGAACTATCAAGATGATATGTTCTTAATATATTTGGAGATTGGATAGAATGTAAGAGTCGTGTAACATGGCACATGATGATGGTACTGTGAATCATCACATTCCATTAGAAACTTAACATGACTTACTGTAATATAATGAAGTTGATCAAGTTTCATTATATTATACTAATTCATGCATCAGTTCCCAACACTGCTTCAGAATATTCATATTTTAAACTCGAAGGTTTTAGAACTTAGAAACTAACACAGTTTCTTTTATGTTGTAACGCAGATATTACGGAGAGACAGATGATCTCAGATAGGAATAGTTGTGAAAATATGAAAGATACGATAATATCTTGGAATTTCTAATATCAAAGGATGATGATGAAAATTTACCCGTAAGGGTTTAGATTCAGAAGCAAGGTGTTCACTAAAGATTTCATCAGAAACAAAATCATCAGAATTCTTTAAATACAGAGTTTGGTCCTTGTATTTGTCCTTGGTTTCCTTCATGGTTAACTCAATCCGATTTTCGATACCAAATTTTCTATCGAGTGTTCCTAACACCTCCTTCTTTATCATCAACTTTTGGCCATTAAGTCCATCTTCAACATGCTGCTTCGTCAGCATTTTCAAAGTTAACGAATCTGGGTCATTGGTTTTCAAACCGAGGTGGTTTCAAGAGAATTGTGTTTTTAGATGATTAAACGCTGATGGTAGCATGGTGGAATATAAAAGGTTCTCCAGTAACGACGGCGAAAGGATTCGTATATATTGAGATTATAATAAGAGTAATACTACTGAGAAGTCGAAGTGAAGCTGTGACAAAATTAGCTTCTTGAAATGGAATTGTGAGGTTGTTTTTGCTAATAAATGATAAGGAATTCGTCGCGGATACGTTTTAACTAAAATTTGGTTTCGAAAATTTTCAGGTGCATAACTGTATGCATAAATCTTTCTTCCGTAGACGAAGTGCGGCTGGTTCAACTTTTCGATCGCGGTGTTTTCAAGAATCATGATAGGTTTGAACACGGATTTGTAATTGTCGAGGTACAAATGAGGTTTAAGATGAAATCAAGTGGCAAACTTGAAGAATTGTTTAGTTTCATATGTTATAATCCATATTTTAATTCATTTTAATTGTCCAAAGTTAGCAGTCCAATAATCCAATTGTCCAATCGTCCAATATATTCATATATAAATTAATATATAATATTCGAATTAATTAATACGTATCGTGACCCGTGTACCGGTCTCAGTGTCGATCACAACTCAAAGTATATATATTATTTGAGGATCAACCTCAACCCTGTATAGCTAACTCCCGCATTACTGCATATAGAGTGTCTATGGTTATTCCAAATAATATATACAGATGCATCGATATGATATGTCAAAACCTTGTATACGTGTCCCGATATTTAAAGGGCGTAAAATAAATAACAGAAATTAGATGACGATAAATTAAATGCGTAAAGTAAATAACAGAAATTAAATGACGATAAATAAAATTGCGATAATTAAATTGCGATAAATAAAATGTAATCAGTTAGCTAGGAACAGTTAGCTGGAACAGTTAGCGTAGATTCTTAACAAAATTTCAATTAGTTAATTCGTTTGTTTCTAACAAATTTTATTTTGTCCAATGTTTTCTTCATTATGCCACTTGTTGGATTCGGATAGGTAAAAAAAAAATCAAATATGAAATTTAAATAGAAATGGTTAATCTGGGGTGAACGGATACGTATATCGGCAATTGTAAGTAGGATAGCAAATGACCGTTGAATCAGATTCGAAGAATGTACAGTGTAACTTATTAATGTGAAATCTAAATATTCCTCGAGTACTACCTACCCGTTAAAATATTTTTCATCATTAATAGTTTGTACGAAAGGATTTTTAATTACAATCTTTATGAAAATATACTTGCATATATATTTTCTTCAGATGTAATTATAGATTTAATGAGTCAATAAGATATTAAACTCATCAGGTTTATTGTTAATACTAGATTACATAATCTCTAAAGCGTTAGAGATTACTTAGTCGTCATATTGAACGAAGGTAGTGAGGTAGAATGGTGCGTAAATCGAAGATAATCGATGTAGAACGATATGTAGAACGAAAATAAAGTGAATAGAGCGATACGTAGAACGGTGATTATACTTGAGGTGTAATTTGTGACGTTGAGATTTATGACGTGGTGGTGGTTTGAGGGTGATAAGGATACCATTGACGTTGATGATGGTGATGCTGTTGATGGTGCTGGTACTAAAGGTTGCGATGTTGATGTTACTGGAGGTACTGGTTTTGCTGCCGGTGCTGCCGTTGGTGTTTGTAACTTTCGCACTAGGTTCTTCAAAGCCAACATACGAGCGCGTAGTTCGTTAACTTCTGCTAGTACACCGGAATGATTGGCGGTCGAAGCGAGCGAATGAATAAAATTCGAGATATGAGATAGTATATAATCGTGACGAAATACTCTAGAAATGAGAGAGAAAATGGTTTCCCGAACAGGTTCGCCGGTAAGTGCTTCAGGTTCATCGTTAAGAGGACAATTTGGTGGATGGAAAGGATCTTCGATGTGGAATGATTTTCGTATATAGGAGGATATTCTAAATTCATAGAATATCTATATATGTATATGGTACTAAAGATTCAGTAGACCACGGAGGAATTTACGGCATGTGTCAGGCAATTCTTCAGTAATAGATATGCTAAAATATGAACTTTGTCTATACACTATCGATGCACTGGATGCAGTAAGACGTGTCTAGACTTAAGAATGATAAGCAGGCAATTCCCTAAAGATGATAAGCAGATGTTTTCCGACTAGAAATGATAAGCGCAAAGCGTTTTGACAGGTAGACACGGTCAAAGTCCAGACTCACTAATGTATCCTAACAACTACCAGTTAGACACACTAATGCAAGACCTGGTTCGCTAAGACCACGCTCTGATACCAACTGTAATGTCCGCAACTAATCCATCCGGACGTAGTCTTCAACAGTTGGTCCCATTGCGATGATCGACTCCAAGTAAGGTCCTTAATATGAGTTATTGCACAGCGGAAGACTTAATTCATACCTGAGAATAACATGCTTTAAAATGTCAACATAAAGTTAGTGAGATATATAGGTTTGATGCTAGCAACGTATTAACTATGGACCACAAGATTTCATGTATAAATATTTTAATAAAAATATTCTAAGTGGTTGAGCACTTGGTAACCATACTTAACATTTAATCACGTCGCATATTCCCTTTATTATGAAATCTTACTACACCGTACCAAGTATAGTCATGAAACGAAGTACTGTGCAACCGTTGAATACTGGTCGTCCAGTCCGGTTGGGGTTGTCAGGCCCGATAGATCTATCAACAGGATTCGCGTTTACAATACCGCTGTAAATAGTAGTTACCAAGCTACAGGGAAGTATGCCAGTGGTACAACTCAACGTAGAATATATTTTTCAGTTACTTGTGTCCATATCGTAAAACATAAAATACATGTATTCTCATCCCGAAATATTTAAAGTTTAAAAGTGGGACTATATACTCACCATACTGTATTTTGTAGTAAAAATACATATAACATCATTGAACAAATGTAGGGTTGGCCTCGGATTCACGAACCTATACCAAATATATATATTAACACACATAATATTAATCAACTAAGTTTATAGACTTTGATTAATATCCTTATATATAATTATATTTTACATAAAGAATATTTGTTGTAATAATAATAATAATAATAATAATAATAATAATAATAATAATAATAATATAATAACAATAATAACAATAACCATAGTAATAATAATAATAATAATAATGATAATAATAATAATGATAATTATAATGATAATACTAGTAATATTAATATAAATTATATTAATGATAATTTTAATAGTTTTAATAATAAAAATAATAGTTTTGATTAAAAATGATAATTTACATAAATAATGTAACGATAAAAATAATAATAATCCTAATTTTAATATTAGTATTAGTATAATAATAATGTCAATAATCCATAATCAATAATAATAATAATAGTAATAATAATAACAATTAGGTAATAATATTTGTAATAAAATTAATAATAATAATAATAATAATAATAATAATTATTATTATATTTATTTATATTATAATTATAATATACCTAATAAGATGGTTCAGTGTGATAGTGTCGGCCAAAAACAGATCGAGTAACCAGAATAAAAAAAACGCAGAAGGAGATTCATGATTCAAAAACCTTCGATCCTTGAATCAATCACACAACAACTCGAGGTATAACCGTATATCAATTCATCTTCATCATCGTTTAGTCCATAATCAAATATCTTCATCATCTAAAGATCAATCTAGTAGAAATCATCGATGAATAACATGCCATCGATTCGTCACCAGTCTCGTTCATCATCATCGACATCTTCCATCATCAATTGCTCAGGTAATCGGTTATCAATTGATTCAATAGGTAATTTATTATTTAATTTTTTTTTCTTCATCCCTCATTAAATTTTCTGTATTTATAATTGAATCGAACGAGAGTGGTGATTATTGTTGTTCTTGATGTCTTGATGATGTTAATCAAAAAGCTGATGAAATTGTTTGGTTCTAAATCGAAACAATATAGGAACGATCAGCAAAACAATGGATTCCAGGTTTGATAATTAGATTAGTGATCTTGTGTGTTGCAGGTATTGAAATTAACATAATTCTTCTGAAACTCATGTGTCATATGTTCGTAGAACAGGTTTGTACAGTATCAGGTAAAAAGAGCAGCAAGATTGGTGTTACTTTCGAACCAGAACAGTAATAAAAGTATTGCAGCAGGTTTGCAAATGATTTGGTTAAATGGTTTGTGATGGGTTTTGGGTTGCTTTGGTGGTCTAGTCGAAAAGTAATCAAGGTATATATTTGTTCTTCCTCTGCAATTGCATAGGTATACAATATATATAGATTAGATTAAATAGTGGATGTTGTGTTGATGGTTGTTTTTGTGTCGAACTTGAAACGGAAAAAAAAAATGGTTGCAGTAACAATTACTTGACCATGGTGTTTTGATTAATAATAGCAACAACTAAGCAGCAGTAGTAACCCATCTTTTATCGTTGCAGGCTTATTCTGAGACAGACAGGAATAATGAAAATGAAAGATAATGGTGGTTTTGCTCATATTGGCTGCAACTATTATGGTGGCAGCTTGATGAGGTTTAGTGGTGGTTTTGGGTTCGACATGGTGATCGTAGGTGGTTCAAAGGTTCTAGGGTGATAACCGGTGGTATTTACAGTGGTCACAAAGAAGAGAGAACAGGAAGGGTGATGGATGGTTGATGATGTGGTGGGTTTCCTTCGTTTGGTGAACCGAAGGTGGTAGTCAATGGTGAGTGTTATCAATCCGTAGAAGATTGTAGGTTCGACGGTTTGATGAAGGTTGATGTCAAAGCTAAGGGGTATAAAATACTATTAAATTTTTGCAGGAAACACTATTAAATACGATACAATTTTACACAAGATATTTATTTATTTATAGAATGGATATACTTAAACCTTGCTACAACACTTATAGGCAGTGTACCTAATCGTACAGTAGTGTAGTTTTTAGTAAGTCCGGTTCGTTCCACAGGGAAATCTTTAAACAAAGCTCAACGCTATATTAGTTTACTTTTATAAAAATACAAATATATATATAAGTAATATTATTATTATAAAGGGGGGTTTTTACCGTTTAATGACCGGTTTGTCGATTTTAAGACTTTAGTCGCAGTTAAAACCTAATGTAAAATATAAAATAAATACAAGACTTAAATTAAAGCGTAAAGTAAATAACGATAATGAAATTGCGAATAATAAAAATGCGATAAAATAAAATTGCGATAATTAAAAAGTACGATAATTAAAAGTGCGATTAAATAACAATAAATAAAAGTGCGATAATTAGAAGTGCAATTAAATATAAAGTAAAGGAAATAAAATATGAAATAAAAGAATTATGCTTATTTAAACTTCCGTAATCATGATGTTTGACGTGTTGATTTTAGTTTTATGCCCATGGGTTAATTGTCATTTGTCCTGGATTATTTAATATGTCCGTCTGGTTTTTGTCCATAACAGTCCATCAGTCATAAATATAAATTGCAAGTGTCCTTGTCAAATTATTATTATACCCGAAGATAAATATTCCAACTAATTGGGGATTCGAATTGTAACAAGGTTTTAATACTTTGTTTAATGAATACACCAGGTTATCGACTGCGTGTAAACCAAGGTTTTACTACTTTGTTAACAATTACACCAATTACCCTTGAATGTAATTTCACCCCTGTTTTAATTATTCTAGTGGCTATTAATCCATTCCCGTGTCCGGTTAAATGAACGATTATTCGTACATATAAATACCCCGCCCATCGTGTCCGATCGAGTGTATATGGTAATTTATAGGGACGCCCAATTGTAAATCTTTATATTAACATTAACAAACTTTCATTTAGTTAAACAAATATAAAGCCCATTAATAGCCCATGGTCTAATTTCCACAAGTGTCGTTCTTTTGTCCAAACCCCAATTATGGTACAAAGCCCAATTACCCAATTTTAGTAATTAGCCCAACATCATGATTACTTCGTTTTAAATAAGCATAATAATAACTTAGCTACGAGACATTAATATAAAAAGGTTGAACATAACTTACAATGATTAAAAATAGCGTAGCGTTACACGGACAGAATTTCGACTTACACCCTTACAACATTCGCTAACATACCCTTATTATTAGGATTTAAAATTAAAATTAAAATTAAAATATAAATTATATATATATATTACGTATATATTGAGAGAGAGATGAAATAAGATATGAAATTTGATCAGAATTCGGTTGGCTTTATAGCCAGAGTTGAAAATTGGGGCTCCGCGACTCGCGACAAAAACCCCTTCAAACTCCGCGAGTCGCGGAGGATGTATTTACAGCTCACACCCTTGGAGTTTTTTGCTGCCGACGGTTTTAATAATATATATATAATATATATATAATTAATATAATTAATTATATATTATATTATATTTATATACATAGTTAACTTGTAATTTTTAGTCGGTTGCGTCGAGCGTTAAGAGTTGACTCTGGTCCCGGTTCCGGATTTTCGAACGTCCTCGCGTACAATTTAATATCTTGTACTTTGCGTTTTGAATCTTGTACTTTTGTAATTTCGAGACGTTTCTTATCAATACTTGGAACCTTTTTGATTGTCTTTTGTTCTTTTGAGCTTTTTGGTCGTTTGCGTCTTCAATTCGTCGAATCTGTCTTTTGTCTTCACCTTTTATTATTTAAACGAATATCACTTGTAAATAGAACAATTTCAACTAAAAGCTTGTCTTTCTTGAGGAATAATGCTATGAAATATATGTTCGTTTTTAGCATTATCAAATATTCCCACACTTGAGCGTTGCTTGTCCTCAAGCAATATCGTCTTGAAATACTAGAATCACTTCTTTATTCTTCACACTTTGTACATCAGTGATTTCTATACGGCGGTATAAACAATGGTAGTAACGATATGGTTTACAGTCCCACATGACTATAAAAATTTAGATCCATTAAGGAAATTGGATCTTTATGAAAACATTTGATCTTTTGAAAATTAAATCTAGTTTTTACCCTAGATAAGTTTTCCAGAATAACCCTTTACCGGTGTTTGCAAAATATTTTTGTGGGTTTGGTGGGTTTCAGATTTGAAAATTTTAGCTCAAAACTTGCGGTTTTGTGTCACCCACTTGCTAACCTTGTATTAGGAAAGCAACACGTCCAGTTTACTTGTTCCGTATATTACCTTTCGGCAAACTACCGTCCGGTTGTAAAGGAAAGCGTTGAACAAGCAACTGTTAAGGCAATGTCTCGTGACATGCTTTTGATTATGGTCTATAACGTGTCGGACGCAATTACTATCCTTGGTAGGAGCAATAGTAAAGCTCACCCTTATAATTTTTCGGTCTGGCACAAGGTCCTGTCTTTGACCATGCTATGCAACCACCGTTCTTACGGTTGACACCCGATTTAGTTCAGGTGACCTAATGAATTCCAGGTGAATTCCTTGGATTTTACGTTCAATGGTAATGAACGCATTGAAAATAGGGTTTTCAGAAAACAAATCGGTTTGTAATTTTTTATCAAAATATTTTCTCGTTCAAGCTCGAGTTTAGATATCATTGAATTCCATGAGTTTGAATTCTCAATCTTTAAGGTCAATCTCTAGGATTGAGTAATATCAGTCTTAAAAGCTGATTTTAAATCTTTAAGGAGATTATCCTTTCTGGGGATCTGATTCATTAGTCTTATCCAGCTAATTTGCATGGTGCCCCCCCATTGTACGAGATAAATCCTTCTCATGGTTAGGATAAATCTGACCACTTGGCGACCCTGTTTAATGCTGAGGTCCGTGGATTTCCTGCTGATTTTAGTGATGACTTTTCTAGATTTTTCGTCAACCTACAGCTGGTCTGGACGATAACTTCATGACCTAAATCAAGAAGCGCGTGTCTTTTTCGGAAGACTTTACTTCCTTTTAATGATGGAATTGATTCATCGTGTAGATCCATCTTTTCTTTTCTTTCATCGGGTAAAACAGTTTAGTCCAAAGCAAAAGTATTTTCAGTTATTTGTTACAGATATATGTGACATATGTTTAAAATAACTTGGTAAATTTTCCCACACTTGGCTTTTATTTTTCTTTTTATCGTCCTCTATTCCATTTTAAATGAATTTTAACATTTTAGTTTGTTTCTCAATTTATGTCCTTTTCGAGGTAACAATAATTTCGGTGTTAAAACCTAGTTTTATCATTCATAAATATGTATAAACATGATTTTGAATTCATTTAATTGAAAATTTTGAAAAATTTTACTAGAATTGGGTAGTCAGTATATAAGACTAGGGCTGTTCTTTTTTATCAGAGAGCACTAGATTCTAATACAACTACTGCTTTACTAGTATTTTTAATGGTAACCAAGTGTTTAATATAAAAAATTTTAAAATCCGAAAGATTTTAACCCCTTCCCACACTTAAGATCTTGCAATGCCCTCATTTGCAAGAAATCAGTAACAATTTAAATTATTGAGGGTGATTTGTGTGAAAATGATTAAATTTTTACCAAAGTTTCCAAATATATTGGCGTTCGTTTGCTGAGTGATAAATGGTGCACATCATCTGTTCATTCCGTCTTGTTGTTATTTCACATATATTTTGCATCTTGTCGTCAAAATTAGTTGCTTTTGCTGAACTTAATGCCAGTCTTTGAAAATGCGTTGTTTTACCCTGTTGTGTACATAAGATAAACTGCAAACATATATACATATTTTTGAAGTTTGGTATATTACCCCACATTCAAAAATTATTAAAATCTAAGAATAAAAGTTAGACAATTATAAAAATGATTACAATATTAACAAAAATATTAAATGTATCAATAATTACAAATTACAAAATAAAAATAATAAGTAAACTAAGGATGATATTGGTACCAATAGGGGTTCCAGGCATAACCATACGTGCTATAGAATGCTTCGGCAGGATCATACGTAGGATATGGTGGCTGCATCTCTATCGACCAAGGAGGGAAGACGGGTTTCGGTGTAGGAATATAGTTTCTACCTATATGTTGGCAATGCGCTATGATCTGGTTCTGATGAACTTGCCAATCTTCAAATGCTCTTTGTCTAGCATTTTCGTATTCCTGAGAAGCTATAAACCTATGCATTTCTTGCATCTCATTCCCCCCTCCTACATTACCTTGTTCCTGGTTTCTCTCCACCTGTGGATGTCTACCATGGTATCGTACTGCGGCGTTATTTCGCCGCTTCAAAACTTTCGCACCATGGTATACATTTAAACCTATAGTGTCGCGGGGTTCCGGCTCTTCTAGTAATAATCCCCCCCGACTTATATCCACACCGAGATATTCACCAATCAAAGTAATAAAAATACCACCTCCTATTATGCTATGTGGTCGCATCCCCCGAACCATAGCTGATAAATAATAACCCACACAATATGGTATACTTACAGCGCTCTGTGGGTCTCGAATACACATATGGTAAAACAAATCTTGTTCATTTACCTTTTCTTTGTTTTTACCCCTTTGTGTAATCGAATTAGCTAAAAACCTATGTATTACTCTTAATTCGGCTCTATCTATATCCAAATAAGAGTAGTTTCCCCCTTTGAAACGGTGATGGCTTGTCATTTGACTCCACACACCGTGTGTATCAAAATTCTCATCTATCTTTCTACCGTTTAGTATCAATCCTCTACAATCGGCAGACGCTAATTCCTCAGGCGTATATATACGTAAAGCCTGAGCCATGTCCAGTAAAGACATGTGGCGCATCGAACCGCCTAACAAAAATCTAATGAAAGAACGATCGGTTAAACTAGCTACCCGATCATTCAACTCTATACTACATAACAACTCTTCACACCATACTTTATATACAGGTCTGCATATGGTGAATAAACATATCCAGTCATTAAAAGAAGAATTACCATACCTCTGTACTAGTAATTCCCTAATTGGCCCGGCCAATTCTACAGCTTCTAAGGGTCCCCATTCTATGACCCTCGGTACCTCAACAACCTTGGAATGAAGAGTATGCAAACCCCGTTGATATTTTGGATAATCTATCCAAAGTCTGTCAAATCTCAGGTTCGGGTGCAACTCTTCCAAATGCATATCGGAAAAGGTCATGACTGGATGAGGTACATCCTGCTTGTAGTAGTTATCTACCTCCTGTTGTTCCAAATTCTCAGCAGGAGCATTGCGGGCTTGGGATGAAGATTCACCCCTTTCATTCTGCAAAACACATCAAACACAAATTTTGTGCATCCAAATATGCATTAGTGTCAGCAAAATCATCAATCAAAATAATTACAATGACATTATCAATTTATATCAAACTTAAGCTTATTTTCACATTTTTATCAAATCTACACTTTTTCAAATAAGCATATACGAAAATTTTCGCCAAGTTCATAAGCATTCAACTCAAATAACATGTCAAAATAATCATTACTAGCAATTAAACAAGTCTCAAATGGCATTATCTTTCAAAAATCAAGTTCATGAATTTTGGACTTGAAAAAGTCCACTTTAATTCTCAAAATCATGTTTAGGCTCATAGTTTGGATCATTTAACTACCTAGACATGTTACACTACTCAATTTAGCAACAATTCATGACAAAAATCGGCCATAACCTGTTTATATCAAAAAGCCCCAAATTGCTCAAGAACACAAACCCTAGATTATTCAAAATTTGAAGTTTAAGGCTTCTAATCATGTTAAACAGCATCAATCTAGGTTATACAAGCATAATACATAAACAATTTAAGTCTAATTACACTAAAAAGCATCAAAATCAAATTGGGGAAAAAATAGCTCAAGAACACTAAAATTCGAATTAAATGGTGTTTAGGTGTAGAAATTTACCGTTTTTCTTGAGTAATTCTTAGATATCATCCTTCTCAACATGATTTTAGCAAAAAATTTGGTGATTAACGGTTAAAAATTGGGATTTTTGGGGGTGATTTTCGGGTTTTTTCGGGTGCAGTTTCGCAGTATTTTTGCTGTGTTTTGTGTGGGAGAGTGAACTGATCGTTCAGCTCTTTATATTTTTTTTCTGTAATTTGGTCCCTCCGCGAGTCGCGGAGGTTTTGCACCTCAAACTCCGCGAGTCGCGGAGTTTGCTCTTTTTTTTTTTTTTTTTTTTTTTATAATCTTTAACTTATAAAACAATTAAGAAATTAATTTTAAAATTTTGTTTCCCTTGTTATTTAGGACGAGGTCATTTCGGATCGATGTCCTAGTCCGTCCTTCGACAAAATTTTAAAATTTGTCTTTTTGTAGCGATTGTTTTAAAAGCTAAGATTTTTGGGTTTTTTAATGTTTTTGGCATACTTTAAATCAATAAGATTAAAAATAATGATAATAAAAGTTCTCGTCCCTCCCTCGGGTAAAGCAATTTCGGTTCAAAGACCTAGTCTTCAACTTACGACGAATTTTAAAAATCATATTCTTAACTTAATGAGATAAAGTAAATTTTTTTTTTTAAATTCACACAACATAAATATAAAATTCAAAATTAATATTAAAAATTCACACCAAACTCAAAATTTGAAATGCATAAAATTAAAAATTCATATTTTAAAAATTAAAAGTTCACACCAAACTTAATTTAAAAATTTATAAATTCATATCAAACTTATATTAATTTTTCAAATATTTACAATTTTAAATATATTGTTTTTACAAAGTTTACAATATTAATTTAAGATTTAAATATTAATTTTAAAAACATGGTAAAAATAAAATTAAAAATCTTTTTGTCTTTTTATCCCACTTTAATCAATCAAATATTATCAAAAATATGCGCCCCTCTTTTCGGTAAAGTAATTTCGGTTCCAAGACCTAATTTAACTCATGACGAATTTTTGAAATATTTTGGGTTGATTGATTAAAGATATTTATACCTTAAGAATAAACGTTAAATTTCGCAGTGATTTAATAAATTTTTGAATGATATCAATAATTTCGGTCGCCAAACCTAATTTTATTCAATACCAATTTAATACTTTTTAGCGAACAAATTAGCGTTTATTATCAAAAGGTTAAAAATAAAAATAAAAATAAAAACTGTACAGACATACCTGTGAAATAGATTTCTTAGTTATATGATCTATTCCATTCATAAGATAGTCGGTTTAATTGGTTTTCCATGGCTCCAAAGGCGTAACCTCGAGCATTCAGTGTCTTTTCTTCTAAACATATGAACGGTCCGTCTCTGCATAAAGTAACAAATTTGGTATTTGAATAGGTTTGATTATTTGAACATTTACCTCCATGTGACCATTTTCCGCATTTGTGACATCGTTCTAGGTGTCGTGCTCTTCTTTTCGCTGCGGATTTTGATTTTCCTTTACCAAATTGTAACTTATTATCTTCGCATCTGGATCCTTTTCTAACTCCGTCCATTCTTTCTCTGATTACTGATACTAATTCACTCGGTAGTATGTCATTATTACGTATAGTGATCAAAGCGTGTAGCATTAGACCATGGTTTAGTTCACAGGCAGTCTTCATTTTGTAAAAACCTAAAAAAAATAAAAATTCAGAATGGGGGGAGAAGACTAGTTCTTTAGGGTCTGCTAGGGAAAGACCATACGTGTTCCATTTTCGAGAACTACACGAAAACAGACAATCTAACTCTAACAGAAATACATATTATCCTTTAAAGACTTGATTCTCCCCACACTTAGTTAGTTGTGGTATTGAAATTGTGATTAACTTCGTTGTCGACTTCCATCGGACCATGTATGTAATGTTTAACTCTGTGACCATTAACTTTAAATTCTATCCCATTTGAATTTATTAATTCTATCGTTCCGTATGGGAAAACTCTTTTGACTATGAATGGTCCAGACCATCTTGATTTCAATTTTCCAGGAAATAGCTTGAATCGTGAATTGAAAAGAAGAACTCTGTCTCCTTCTTTAAATTCTTTTGAACTTCTGATTCTTTTATCATGCCATTTCTTCGTTCTTTCTTTATAGATTAACGAATTTTCGTATGCTTCATGTCTTAATTCTTCTAATTCGTTTAGTTGACTTAATCGTAGACGTCCGGCTTCATGTAAATCAAGATTACATGTCTTCAAAGCCCAAAATGCTTTGTGTTCAATTTCTACTGGAAGATGACATGCTTTTCCATAAACAAGTCTAAAAGGTGTGGTTCCAATTGGAGTTTTGTAGGCTGTTCTAAAAGCCCAGAGTGCATCCTCCAATTTAATGGACCATTCCTTCGGATTTGATCCTACGGTTTTCTCTAGAATACGTTTTAAAGCTCGGTTGGTATTTTCAACTTGTCCACTTGTTTGTGGATGATATGCGGTGGAGATTTTATGAGTTACTCCATATCTTTTAAGAACTTTCTCAAGTTGATTATTACAGAAATGAGTACCCCGATCACTTATTAAAGCTTTCGGTGTTCCAAACCTTGCAAAAAGACGTTTTAAAAAGTTGACTACAACTCGTGCATCGTTAGTTGGGAGAGCTTGTGCTTCCGCCCATTTAGATACATAATCAATGGCTACGAGTATATATAGATTATTATGAGATTTTGGAAATGGACCCATAAAGTCAATACCCCAAATGTCAAATACTTCACATACTTGGATGACATTTTGTGGCATTTCATCACGTTGACTTATTTTTCCGGCCCTTTGACATGCATCACAGGATTTGCAAAGAAGGTGTGCGTCTTTGTAAATTGTAGGCCAATAGAATCCAGCTTCATTAACTTTTCTTGCTGTTAGTTGAGGCCCATAATGCCCTCCTGTTGGTCCTGTGTGACAATGGTTTAATATTTTACTGGCTTCATCTCCAAATACACATCGGCGTATTATTCCATCGGGACAACTTTTAAACAGATGTGGATCTTCCCAGAAATAGTGTTTTATATCACTGAAGAATTTCTTTCGTCTTTGGTACGATAATCCTTTTTCAAGGAATCCACAAACTAAGTAGTTTGCATAGTCTGCAAACCATGGGATTTCTTTATAATCTATCTTCAATAGATATTCATCAGGAAAGTTGTCTTGTATGGCCGATTCATTCAGAACTTCTAATTCGGGATTTTCAAGACGAGAAAGATGATCAGCGGCGAGATTTTCTGCTCCTCTTTTATCTCGGATTTCAATATCAAACTCTTGTAAGAGTAAGATCCAACGGATTAATCTTGGTTTAGCATCTTGTTTTGAAAATAGGTATCTAAGAGCAGAATGGTCGGTATAGACCACCGTTTTTGCTAGAACGAGATATGATCGAAATTTGTCAAAAGCAAAGACAATAGAAAGGAGTTCTTTTTCAGTAGTTGTATAGTTCGTTTGTGCTCCTTGTAATGTCTTACTAGCATAATATATAGGTTGAAATCGTTTTTCAATCCTTTGTCCTAAAACGGCTCCCATTGCAAAATCACTTGCATCGCACATTAGTTCAAATGGTAGATTCCAATTTGGTGTTATCATGATCGGCGCATTAGTGAGTTTCTCTTTAAGAATATTAAAAGATTTGATACACTCATCTGAAAAGATGAATGGCGCATCCTTTTCTAGGAGTTTATTCATAGGAGTGGCAATTTTAGAAAAATCTTTTATGAAACGTCGGTAAAAACCGGCATGCCCTAGAAAACTCCTAACTCCTCTAACATTTGTGGGATGTGGAAGTTTAGCAATTACATCTACTTTAGCTCTATCCACTTCAATCCCTTCTTTTGAAATTTTATGTCCAAGAACGATGCCTTCTTTAACCATGAAATGGCATTTCTCCCAATTAAGTACTAGATTTGATTTTTTGCATCTAATTAGCATTCGTTCCAGATTAACTAGACATGATTTAAATGTATCACCGAAGACTGAAAAGTCATCCATGAATACTTCCATGCATTCTTCTATCATGACATGAAAAATCGCCATCATACACCTTTGAAAGGTTGCAGGGGCGTTACAAAGTCCAAATGGCATGCGTTTGTAAGCAAAAGTACCATAAGGGCACGTGAATGTGGTTTTCTCTTGATCTTCGGGTGCTATTGGAATTTGAAAATATCCGGAAAATCCATCTAGAAAACAATAGTAACTATTTCCGGCTAATCTTTCCAACATTTGATCTATGAAAGGTAAGGGAAAGTGATCTTTTCTGGTGGCGTCATTTAATTTTCTATAATCAATACATACACGCCATCCTGTTACAGTCCTAGTAGGAATAAGCTCATTTTTCTCATTTGTAATGACAGTCATGCCACCCTTCTTAGGCACGCATTGAACTGGGCTTACCCATGGACTATCAGAAATTGGATATATCAAACCTGCATCTAGCAGTTTAATAATCTCTTTCTTAACTACATCTTGCATATTAGGATTTAGTCTTCATTGGCGTTGCACATACGTTTTATGACCTTCTTCCATAAGGATTTTATGTGTGCAATACGAAGGACTTATTCCTTTAATATCATGAATCTTCCATGCAATGGCTGGTTTATGAGCTTTCAACACAGAAATGAGTTGTGATTTCTCATTTTCAGTAAGAGAAGACAATATTATTACAGGTAATTCAGATTCACCATGTAAATAAGCGTATTCCAAATGGTTTGGAAGTGGCTTTAACTCTAATTTCGGAGGTTCTTCTATCGATGATTTATATCGATATCTGTCTTCTTCTTTTAGCATTTGAATTTCTTCTGTTGTTGGTTCATATCCATTAGCTATAAGTGTAGCTAACATTTCAGCTTCATCAATTGGTTCATTACCTTCTCCTAAAGAACATTCTCCTGTTCCTTGTAATTCTGGAAATTCTTCTAATAGTTCTGCATGTGCATCTATAGTTTGAATATAATAACATGTATCATCTGCAGATTGTGGTTGTTGCATTGCTCTATCAACTGAAAAGGTAACACTCTCATCCTCTATACTTAGGGTCAGTTTCTTACCGAACACGTCTATCATTGCTTTAGCCGTGTTTAAGAATGGTCTTCCTAATATGAGAGGAACTTGAGAATCTTCTTCCATGTCCAAAACAACAAAATCTACTGGAAATACTAAAGTACCAACTTTAACTAGCATGTTCTCCATTATCCCTCTAGGATATTTTATTGATCGATCGGCTAGTTGTATGCTTATTCTGGTTGGTTTCAATTCTCCAAGGTCTAGTTTAGCGTATAGTGAATACGGCATTAGATTTATACTAGCACCTAAGTCTGCCAATGCTTCTATTGAACTAAGACTACCCAGAAAACATGGAATTGTGAAACTTCCTGGATCAGATAGTTTTTCTGGTATCTTATTCAACAGCACTGCTGAACAATTAGCATTCATAGTGACAGCCGAGAGTTCTTCCATTTTCTTTCTATTCGTGATTAGATCTTTCAAGAATTTAGCATATCTTGGCATTCCTGAAATCACATCAATGAAAGGAAGATTTACATTTATCTGTTTAAACATATCCAAGAATTTGGATTGCTCGGCTTCAAGTTTTTCCTTCTTCATTTTACTCGGGTAAGGAAGTGGTGGTTGGTATGGTTTAACATAAGGTTTATCCTTAACTGTGTTATTTTCATTAACCTTTTCAACTACCGGTTCTTTTTCCTTATCTTGATCAGGTTGTGGTTCTTGTGGAGTAGGAATAGTTTCATCAGAAGTTACAGGTATTTCAGGTGGTTTAAGTGTTGTACCACTTCTTGTGGTAATGGCTTTAGCTGTTTCATTCCGGGGGTTAGCATTTGTATCACTAGGTAGACTTCCCGGTTTTCTTTCACCTATTAACCTTGCTAGGTTACTTACTTCTTGTTCCAGATTTTGAATAGAAGCTTGTTGATTTCTAAATGCTTGAGCATTTTGTTCATTGGTTTGTTTTTGAGATGTGAAAAACTGCGTTTGAGTTTCAACTAGCTTTGTCATCATATCTTCTAAATTCGGCTTTTTATCATCGGTTTGTTGTGGTGGTTTGTTTTGAAAATTCGGTCTTTGCTGGTTGTAAGTATTATTGGATACTTGTTGATTGCTAGGACCTTGTTGGTTATTGTATGGAATATTTCGGTTATAATTCTGGTTTTGATTGTAAATCGGTCTTGGCGGTTGATAATTATTCTGATAATTATTTCCAGGCCTTTGGTTTATGTATGAAATATTCTCTCTTTGTTCCATTGTTAATTCAATACTGAGACAATCTTTTGTCAAATGTGGTCCTCCACACTGCTCACAACTAATTCGTATAGCATGAATATCTTTAGTCATCTTTTCCATTCGTCTCTCGAAAGCATCTATCTTTGCCGAAATGGAATCTAAGTCATGGCTAGAATCGGCTCTAGCTGCTTTAGATGATCTAATGATATCTTTTTCTTGGTGCCACTCATGTGAGTGGGAAGCAGTATTATCAATAATTTTGTAAGCATCAGTTTCGGTTTTCTTCATAATAGAACCACCAGCTGCTATATCTATGTCTTTTCTTGTAGTGATGTCGCATCCTTGGTAGAATATTTGTACTATTTGGCAGGTGTCTAAACCATGTTGCGGACATCCTCTTAACAACTTTCCATATCTTGTCCACGCCTCATATAGAGTTTCATTTGGTTTCTGTGTGAACGTAACAATTTCTGCTTGAAGTCTTACGGCTTTAGATGCAGGAAAGAATTGTTTAAGAAATTTGTCAATTAAAACGTCCCATGTATCAATCGCCCCTTCAGGTAACGATTCCAACCAATCTTTGGCTTCTCCCTTTAAAGTCCAGGGAAATAACATGAGATATATCTGTTCATCCTCCACTTCTCGGATTTTAAATAGTGTGCAGATCCTATTAAAGGTACGTAGATGTTCATTTGGATCTTCCTTCGGCGCACCACTAAATTGGCATTGATTAGTCACCATGTGTAAAATTTGTCCTTTGATTTCATAATCTGGCGCATTAATGTCTGGATGAGTAATTGCGTGACCTTGGCCAGTGCGTTTAGCTCTCATTCGGTCTTCCATACTTAAAGGTTCCAGATTCTCCATAATTGAATTTGTTGAATCGGTATCACTAGATGCTTCAGATTTAATGGTTCGTTCCTCAACAATCTCTGTTTGAATGATTGGTGGTTCCGGAGGAAAGTTTAATGGTTCAGGATCTACGAACCGTTCCTGAATATTCTCTGGATTCTCAATTGTGAGGTTGGGTTCAAAAAATGGATTATCGGAAATTTGAACTGAAGTACTTGGTCGACTGGATGACGATTCTAAAGAAAAATCAACGGCGGTTATATTTGTTAAACGTCTTGATCTAGTTACAGGTGGTGAACGTACAAAAGGTGGTGAACGTCTTGCTCGGTGCATTCACTGAATATCCTATTAGTTTTTAAAAGGAAAGAAAAATTATAATAAGTTATCCAATCAATAGACTTTTCTGATTTTGCCCACGTTTCGAATAGCCAAAAGATGCAGCAGAGGGGCAGGATTCGTTTGGTCTCAATATAATTGAGGACTGTTTGGCTCCAATAACCCGGTCCACGTACAAATCCAACTATTACTACGAACCAGAAAATTTTGATGTCTATCAATTTAACCACTCAAAATAAATTTTCGTAATTTTAAGAAATTTAGATAAGAAGTAGAAAAAATTCTAAGTCCTAAAAACTAGAATAGCGAGAAATAAGAGAGAAAAAGAGTTCGTCGCAAAAGGTCGAAAAAGAAAAATGGTTGAAAAATAAAAGGTGACGGAAAAATAAAAGAAACTTATAAAAACTTAAAAATACTTAACTAATTTAACCTTATTACTACAACTAACTTAAAATTATAATCGCAAATTGATATTACTAATTGGAATGATAATTGGCACATAATAAAAGGTGTCTAAAAATATTAAAGCTTACAAGGAAAAACTAAATCCCAAATGGAAATAACTTAAAAAGAAACTAAAACTTAAAAAGGCGTCGCAAAATTCTAAAGCACCTAAATCTTAGTCTAAAGAAAAAGCACTTAAGGAATTCTACGGCAAAGCCTAAAAATCTAGGAGTAAAAATAACTATAGCAAAAACTAAGTTTAAAATTAAATATGAGCTAAAAATACAAAAAATTACACTACAACGATTAAAAAGGGACAAAATATAAAAATATATAAAAAGTTGTAAAAAGTACAATTTTTATAAAAATATTATTTTTATATTATTTATTTTATAAAACTATTAATTTTACAATTTTATAAAAGTAATTTAACTAAAATATATAAATAAAAAGTAAAAAGTAAAAATAAAACTAAAACTAATAATAATAATAATAATTAGGTTAAATAATAATTATAATTAATAATATCCCGTAATTAATGCAGTTTTAGGGTTTCTGTTCGCGTGTCAGAGTAGCTTCGCGAGTCGCGGCAATTAAAGAAGAAAACCCCGCGAGTCGCGGGGTTCAGAAATTCTGTTGACAGCTTTCAATTTTTTACGCGTTTTTCTTTATTTTTTTTTTATTTTATGTTTTCTGTTTTTTAAATAAATAAAAGATTTTAAAATAAAACTTATATTTTTATAAACTAAAATAGAAATAAAGAAACTTATAAAACTTAAATATTTAACAAAATCTTAAAAATGCTTATTTTTTTTTTCTTTCTTTTTTATATTTTTGAATAATTAAAACGTATTTTTACAAAAGCGAATTTTAATAAAAGTAAACAAAAAATCTTTTTTTTTTTTTATTAGCGTTGCGCTTCCGGCTTTTAAGATAGATTCCCCGGTAGCGGCGCCAAAAATACTTGATGTCAAAGCTAAGGGGTATAAAATACTATTAAATTTTTGCAGGAAACACTATTAAATACGATACAATTTTACACAAGATATTTATTTATTTATAGAATAGATATACTTAAACCTTGCTACAACACTTATAGGCAGTGTACCTAATCGTACAGTAGTGTAGTTTTTAGTAAGTCCGGTTCGTTCCACAGGGAAATCTTTAAACAAAGCTCAACGCTATATTAGTTTACTTTTATAAAAATACAAATATATATATAAGTAATATTATTATTATAAAGGGGGGTTTTTACCGTTTAATGACCGGTTTGTCGATTTTAAGACTTTAGTCGCAGTTAAAACCTAATGTAAAATATAAAATAAATACAAGACTTAAATTAAAGCGTAAAGTAAATAACGATAATGAAATTGCGAATAATAAAAATGCGATAAAATAAAATTGCGATAATTAAAAAGTACGATAATTAAAAGTGCGATTAAATAACAATAAATAAAAGTGCGATAATTAGAAGTGCAATTAAATATAAAGTAAAGGAAATAAAATATGAAATAAAAGAATTATGCTTATTTAAACTTCCGTAATCATGATGTTTGACGTGTTGATTTTAGTTTTATGCCCATGGGTTAATTGTCCTTTGTCCTGGATTATTTAATATGTCCGTCTGGTTTTTGTCCATAACAGTCCATCAGTCATAAATATAAATTGCAAGTGTCCTTGTCAAATTATTATTATACCCGAAGATAAATATTCCAACTAATTGGGGATTCGAATTGTAACAAGGTTTTAATACTTTGTTTAATGAATACACCAGGTTATCGACTGCGTGTAAACCAAGGTTTTACTACTTTGTTAACAATTACACCAATTACCCTTGAATGTAATTTCACCCCTGTTTTAATTATTCTAGTGGCTATTAATCCATTCCCGTGTCCGGTTAAATGAACGATTATTCGTACATATAAATACCCCGCCCATCGTGTCCGATCGAGTGTATATGGTAATTTATAGGGACGCCCAATTGTAAATCTTTATATTAACATTAACAAACTTTCATTTAGTTAAACAAATATAAAGCCCATTAATAGCCCATAGTCTAATTTCCACAAGTGTCGTTCTTTTGTCCAAACCTCAATTATGGTACAAAGCCCAATTACCCAATTTTAGTAATTAGCCCAACATCATGATTACTTCGTTTTAAATAAGCATAATAATAACTTAGCTACGAGACATTAATATAAAAAGGTTGAACATAACTTACAATGATTAAAAATAGCGTAGCGTTACACGGACAGAATTTCGACTTACACCCTTACAACATTCGCTAACATACCCTTATTATTAGGATTTAAAATTAAAATTAAAATTAAAATATAAATTATATATATATATTACGTATATATTGAGAGAGAGATGAAATAAGATATGAAATTTGATCAGAATTCGGTTGGCTTTATAGCCAGAGTTGAAAATTGGGGCTCCGCGACTCGCGGCAAAAACCCCTTCAAACTCCGCGAGTCGCGGAGGATGTATTTATAGCTCACACCCTTGGAGTTTCTTGCTGCCGACGGTTTTAATAATATATATATAATATATATATAATTAATATAATTAATTATATATTATATTATATTTATATACATAGTTAACTTGTAATTTTTAGTCGGTTGCGTCGAGCGTTAAGAGTTGACTCTGGTCCCGGTTCCGGATTTTCGAACGTCCTCGCGTACAATTTAATATCTTGTACTTTGCGTTTTGAATCTTGTACTTTTGTAATTTCGAGACGTTTCTTATCAATACTTGGAACCTTTTTGATTGTCTTTTGTTCTTTTGAGCTTTTTGGTCGTTTGCGTCTTCAATTCGTCGAATCTGTCTTTTGTCTTCACCTTTTATTATTTAAACGAATATCACTTGTAAATAGAACAATTTCAACTAAAAGCTTGTCTTTCTTGAGGAATAATGCTATGAAATATATGTTCGTTTTTAGCATTATCAAAGGTCGTGATGATGGTTGTTCATTCTTCCAAGAATAAAAGAAAGAGAAGTGAGTAGCAGTTTGTTCAAGTGTTAATTGATGGTAGTAATGATCAAATGAGTAAGAAAGAGAGTAGAAAGTTAGAGTACTTGTTAGATGGGAATGTAATGCATGTGTATAGATATATATAACAAAAATTCGGTGACAACACCATAAATCAAGGGATTTAGAAAATCAATTTTAAATAGTAAAGTAGATAGGTAATCAAATTCTGTATCATGTTCCTGTTTTTACGTGTAATTACAATATTTAATAATAAATATATTAATAACAATAATACAATTAATAGTGATAATTGAATTAATCTTAATAATAACACACATAATAATGATAACAAAAATTATACTTTTACTACTACTTATAATAATAATAATGGGAATAATAATGATAACAATAATTTTAGTAATATTAATAATAATAGCCTAACAAATTTATATTAATATACAAATATTTACATAGACTGAAATATTCTAATTTCTTCATATAATATTTATAAATTAATTATACATACATATATATATCTATAAACAAATAAATGTTCGTGAATCGTCAGGCATGGTCAAAGGTAACTGATTATCCGAATATAGATTTCGAACTTTCTAGACTCAACATTAGGATTTTTGCTTATCGTGTCGGAAACATATAGAGATTAGGGTTTAAATTTGGTCGAAAATTTCCGGGTCGTTACATCCTAATATTTAGTCTAACATCATGATTACTTTGGCTCAAATAAGCATAATAATAACTTAGTTACGAGACATTAATTTAAAAAGGAAGAACATAGCTTACAGTGGTGATTAATCGCGTAGCGTTGCACGGACATAGTTCCGACTTTAAAACCCGTAAAATATTTCTTACATTAACCCAACTAAACCATAATTTATTATTAATCTTAATTATAATTATAATTAAAATTATAATTATATATTACATAGAGATAAAGAGAGATTAAAAAAAAAGGTGTATAACTCGTCCGAAAAATGCTGAATTTATAGAATGTGGCCTGCTACAGTAACTCATGCGGTCGCATGAGATTTTAGTGCAAATCTTATGCACTCGCATGGGCTCATGCACACGCATGAGTTTTATGCCTATTTCCCACGCGATCGCATGGCCGTCAGATCCAGCTCACATATTTTTTGTTTGCTAGTTTGTCGACGTTATTTAATATAATATATAATATATAAATAATTTATATAATTATTTAAATATTATATTATATTCTTGTGCATAGTTGACTTGTAATTTTAGCTCCGTTGCGTCGCGCGTTGATAGTTGGCTCAGGTCCCGGTTCCGGATTTTCGAACGTCCTTGCGTACTATTTAATATCTTGTACTTTGCGTTTTGCGGCTTGTACTTTTGTCATTTTTGGACGTTTCTCATCAATAAATTGAACCACTTGAATTATATCTTGTACATTTGAGCTTTTTGGTCATTTGCGTCTTCAAATCGTCGTTTTCTTCTTTTGTCTTCGCACTTATTTATTTAAACGAATATTACATAAAAATAGAACAATTACAACTAAAAGCTTTACATATTGAAAGGATATTGTGCCTAAATATATGTTCATTTGGAGCACTATCAGTTGTTATAAGAAAATTCAGCCAGTGGCAAATATCTATCCCAACCATTATCAAAATCAATCACGCATGCCCGCAACATGGCTTCCAACGTTTGGATGGTCCTTTCACTCTGACCATCCGACTGTGGATGATAAGCAGTGCTCATACCCAACTTAGTTCCCAAAGCTTCCTGTAAGGACTGTCAAAACCTCGATGTGAATCGACTGTCTCGGTCTGAAATAATAGATACGAGAACAACATGTCTCGATATAATCTCCTTCAAATACAAACGAGTAAGTTTCCATCGAATATGTTTCCTTAATTGGTAAGAAGTGAGCTGACTTTGTGAGTCGATCAACAATCACCCAAATGGTATCATAACCACCCACACCTCTCGGTAGCTTCCTAATAAAATCCATTGTAATTCCTTCCCACTTCCACTCAGAAATCTCAGGTTGCACCAAAAGTCCGGACAGTTTCTGATGTTCAGCTTTAACCTTAGCACAGGTCAAACACTTAGCCACATAAGTAGTCACTAGGGATGGCACCCGCGGGCGACGGGCACGGATCCTTTATACCCGTGACCCGCCCGCCAGAACTCTTACTTTACCCGTTGGGACCCGTCTACCCGCTAACGGGTAAAAATTTTCAGCCATGCCCGTGACCCGCGGGTATTTACAACTCGCGGGTAACCCGCGGGTTTTAAAAAAGATTCAAAATAAATTAATCATTATCCAATTCTAAAATCATTATCCTAATATCTTCTTACAATATAGAACAAACTCGATTCATCATACATCTAGAAGTATCAAGTATAGCTACTAGTTGAATGTATCTAACTGACTACGAATATTTTTGTAACATTATCCAATTTGATCAGTTGAAGCGTCATACGAGATAACATTACGTAACCTGCATCTACTTTACTACAAACTTCTACTTAATTATTTGCATTTACTTGACTATTTGGTGATTAGTTTAGCTTTACGTTTATTACTATTACTATCAAAATAATATAACATGAGCTAAGTGGTAAATTTAAATTATGCATGTTTACCGACATGGAAATCACACAAGTGATCTTCTTATTTAAATACAGATCAAAGTAATGAATTCATTACCATATACATGCAACAAATCTCAATGAACCCACATTTATTTGTTTACTCGTCTAGTATTATACCACAATTTTTGACATCCTAATAATGAAATTAAAGAACAAATAGTGTTGACATACCTTTTGTGATTGTTAAATTGATTATAGCTTTCTCCTTCCGGTAGAATTATAATGCTTCGATATTGAAAGAAGTTCGCTAATGGCACATAATTTTAGTTCAAAAATATAGTATAGGAAAAGATTCATAAGAGGTAAAAGGAATATGAATATAAAAATAGAGGATTAGGAATACGAGTGAATTGATTTTGAATTGATACTACAGCCACCCAGTGGCGAATCTAGGATTCCTTGTCACTGGTAGCACTAAGGCAGGTCATATTTTTTCTACAAAATTTTTTGTTGACGGAGTGAAAAATTAATCAAAAAAATAAATTATTCTCAATTATGATTTAAGATATTTTAATATATTATTAAAATATTATTAAATTTGTCGATCTACGTTAACAAATATCATGCTTAAGCCGTTTCATTTTAAATGTTCTCTAGAAATTTTTGATAAACTTACCATAGGTTGAGGGAAGTTTTGCCCTTACTTTTATGGTAAAAATAACTTAGACCTTTTTCATTAAGCTCTATATAGAAATACATGGAATTATAGATGTAGAATGAAAAATTGATTAAGTTATGAATATGAATAAATAGATGTTGTTTCTTTTTATGATTAATGAAAAGTATTAATAACAAAAAATGTCTATTTTAACCTTGTTACAATAACGGTTTTTAACATAATAAAAGACGCAAAAATACATATAGATAATTCAAAGAAATCTCCACATCTATCTAATCCGATAATTAAAATATGTGCATATACTCCAAAGATATTATTCAAAAAGTTAGTAAATAGTTAATATACATCCATAAAGAACCTACTCGGTAATAAGTTAAAATTAGTAACCTTACATATGTTATCTCTTATCATTTATAGTTTAAGGAAAAAAAAGATAAAGAACATCTTACTATTAAAACATTATTAGTGTAATATACCGTACTCTTCAACAAGTAGTCTATAGGGGTTAAACCGTAAATCTTATTAAGTTAAAGGTTGAGTTAATTATATTTGTTATAAATCGAGTACTCTGTATTGATATTGATATATTTTTATTAAATTAAACGACAGAAAAGGAGTAAAAGGTACAAGAGGGTCCAGTCATCATCTTCTCCAAACATTTATTTCACCTACAAACTTTGCAGACATGTTTTTCAAATAACATCGTAGACTTTTTATGTTAATTTCAAATCTAATTACACAAAATTCATATTTAGATACATCAAAGAAAGATTAAGTCTTTGGGGGCAGTTGCCCCAACATACATCTGCCATATGGTTGCACCACGCCGGGAGTCACGGTTGCACCACCACCTCTAGCTATACATATTACTCATCACCACCAAGATTCACTGGTAGCACGTGCTACCAGTGTCATAAGAGTGGATCCGCCCCTGTAGCCACCTAAAACTTCGGTTAATGAACCGACTTGTATTGAAAATAAGAATAAACGATTTTGTATGTACAGAGTTTAAGTAATTACTAGTAATAATTATTACTTGTATTGAAAATATAATACGGAGTAATTAAGTATTATCAATATATAATTAAATAATATTCGGGTTAACGGGTAACCCGCGGGTAGATTAAAAGGGTGTCACGGGTTTACGGTTCGGGTTTTACCCGTGACGGATATGATATACCCATGCCCGCCCGCGACCCGTCAACAGGTAAAAAAATTTACCTGACCCGTACCCGCGGGTAATTTTTTTTCTTTTACCCACCCGTCACGGGCACGGGTACCCGCGGGTCACGGGTTTTTCTCGCCCATTGTCATCCCTAGTAGTCACATCAGCCTTCAAGTTAGACCACAAGTATAGCTCCTTATGATCATGATACATCTTTCCAGAACTAGGATGAATAAAGTACTTAGACTTATGAGCTTCATCTAACACCAGTTGCGCAAATCACCAAATTTCGGAACCCAAAGACGTCACGCAAAATACCGAGTACCATCTGCTCGTACCTCAAATTTCTTACCCATGCCTCTGACCTTCTCGTTCGCAAAATTCTCCTCCTTCAAGGCTTCTTGTTGAGCCACAAGAATCTGCCTTGCGAGGTTTGTTCGAATGGTCATATTCAAGGCTTTAAACCTGCGAGGTTCAACTCTCTCCTTTCGGCTTAAAGCATCGGCCACGACATTGGCTTTTCCGGGATGATAAAGGAGTTCACAATCATAATCGTTCAACATCTCAACATATCTTCGCTGTCTCATATTCAACTGTTTCTGATCAAGAATATGTTGAAGGCTTTTGTGATCAGTGTACACTGTACTTTTGACCCCATATAGATAATGTCTCCAAATCTTAAGCGCAAATACAACAGGTCCCAATTCTAAATCGTGGGTTGTATAATTCTGTTCATGGATTTTCAACTGACGTGACGCGTAAGCAATGACTTTCTTATGTTGGATTAAAACGCAACCAAAGCTTTGACGCGAAGCATCACAGTAGACAACAAAATCGTCATTACCCTCAGGTAGGGATAATATCGGAGCAGAAGTTAACTTCTTCTTCAGAGTTTGAAAAGCAGCCTCTTGTTCATTCTTCCACTCATACTTCTTCCCCTTGTGCGTGAAGGCAGTCAGAGGTTTCACTATTCGAGAAAAATCTTGAATGAACCTCCTATAATAGCCTGCCAAACCCAGAAATTGACGAATCTGAGTAGGAGTCTTTGGAATTTCCCACTTCTCAATCGCCTCAATCTTAGCAGGATCAACTTGAATTCCCTTTTTACTAACAATGTGTCCAAGGAATTGAACTTCTTTCAACCAAAATGCACACTTTGAAAAATTAGCATACAGTTCTTCTTTTCTTAACAAATCGAGCACTAACTTCAAATGCTCTTCGTGCTCTTAATCACTCTTGGAATAGATAAGGATATCGTCAACGAAAACGATAACGAACTTGTCCAGATAAGGTCTACACACACGGTTCATGAGGTCCATGAACATAGCAGGTGCGTTAGTCAATCTGAACGGCATAACAAGAAATTCGTAGTGACCATAACGGGTACGAAATGCGGTTTTCGGAACATCAGTTTCTTTAACCCGCAGTTGGTGATAACCGAAACGAAGATCGATCTTTGAATAAACGGATGAAAAGATCATCGATTCTCGGGAGGGGGTAACGGTTCTTAAGTGTAAGCTTGTTCAATTCGCGATAATCAATACACAACCGGAAGGAACCATCTTTCTTTTTAACAAACAGAACAGGAGCTCCCCAAGGGGATGAGCTGGGATGAATGAAACCTTTGTCTAACAACTCACGGAGTTGACTCGATAATTCTTGAAGTTCGGAAGGAGCGAGTCGATAAGGAGCACGTGCTACAGGAGCAACAGCGGGAACAAGATCAATTTGAAATTCTACTGCGCGTTGCGGCGGAAGGCCAGGTAGATCCTCGGGAAACACCTCAGGAAAATCTCTAACAATATGAACATCACCAACGCTCTTCTCTTCTTTATTAGAATCTACAACATGGGCTAGAATAGCATGAGAGCCTTTGCGAAGATATTTATAAACTTTCAAACAGCTAATAAGATTTAACTGTCTGCATTTCTTATCCCCAAAAACCATCAGTGGCTCTCCAACCACTTTAGTAATACGAACAGCTTTCTCATAGCACACGATTTCAGCACGATTCTCAGATAACCAATCCATACCAATAACAACGTCAAAACTTCCTAGTTCTATCGGTACCAAGTCTATCTCAAAGTCTCTACCAGCCAGTTTAATGTTACATTTACGGTACACGGTCTTAGCAGTAATCACCTTACCATTAGCTATCTCTACAACATAAGTTCTGTCTAGAGGAGTTAACGGAGTTTTAATTTTTGGACTAAATTTACTCGACAGAAAACTTAAATCAACCCCTGAATCAAATAGTACGTAAACTGATAAATCATTGACCGAGAACGTACCAGTAACAAGTTTTGGATCTTCCTCGGCATCCCTGGCATTAATGTTGAATGCCCTTCCATGCGCGTTCTCAGTAGTCTTCTTATTGGGGCACGTATCACGAAAATGTCCAGGCTTGCCACACTCATAACAAACCTTCTGAGTACCACCATTTTTCGACTTCCCATTACCATTACCACCATTATTACCACCACTTGCAGCAGGAGGAGCAGTATTCGGCATAACCACCTTGCAATCCTTAGCAATGTGTCCTTGTTTCGAACACCTATTACAAGTAACCGAGCAATAACCATCACGAGCTTTATAAAATCTTGGACAAACACACTGACTACGATTATTCGAACCTAAAGTATTTTGTTTCTTCTGCTGATTTTGATTCTGGTTGCGAGAGTTATCCCACTTCCTTTTTCCATCATCAGCCTTTTTCACTACTTCATCACTAGCATCAGACACAGTTTTCTTACCCCTTCTCAGTATCTTGTCATTCAGCTTATGTGCCATTGAGATGGCCGCTTCAATATTCTGGGGCTCACTAGACTCAACCCCAGTCTCAATCTGGTCAGACAATCCATCAATATACGCTTCAATCTTGAGGTCTTCCTCAGGATAAGCATTTGAGCACAACAACATCAATTCAAAGAACCTTTAGTCATAGGAATCGATATCGGTACCCTTCATCTTTAAGTTCTTAAGTTCAGTCTCCAACTTTTTGAGTTCACCTCTGGGACGATAACAGGTGATCATCCTCTCTTTGAAGGAGTTCCAAGTCAAACTATAAGCAGCATCATTACCCAAGCTGTTCACCAAATTATTCCACCAAGTTAATGCACTGTCCTTGAGAGTGCAGCTGGCGAAACTAACCTTGTCCTCATCACAGACTCTACTAACCCGGAAGATAGACTCTAATTTCTCAAACCAGCGGGTAAGTCCGATAGGCCCTTCTGTGCCACTAAATTCCTGTGGGCGACTTGCCATAAAAGTCTTGTGGGAGCATCCCACTTAATTGTTGACATTAGCATTAACGTTAGCAGCCATAACAGCTGCTATCCCTTAAGAAATTAAACGTTTCATGAAAGCTTCGTTGGACTCACGGGGTGGCATGATCTTTAAAACAGAATAACACAACTGTTAGTACTAAGAATAATACCAGTGTTATAAAGGAATAGATCGAACACGAAAAGATTAATCATTAAAATAATAGTCAAGGAACACTATGAGTAATACCATGATAGTTATGATAGTTATAGAAATAGCCACCACATGCGTACATTCTTATGATAAAATCATACATCATACATAGCATCTAACATACATGAACTATATTACACATATAATATAACATGCCAAGAGTCACAACACCAAAATAAAACCATGATAATGATAAATAACAGATGATATATAAAGGAAATAACCATCCATAACATAAATGAAAATATCCCATAACAAAATCCTCGGCAAAACACCGTACATCATCAAAATGAATGTATAAAAGGACAATAAGTCTATGAAATATGGAAATCACTCATGAAATATCACATCACATCTGCTTGGAGCGGTTGTGATAAGCTGTTCCGGTATGAGGCTCCTCGGGAGTCTCATACTTTCTCAACTTACCATTAACCGTCTCTATCTCTGCCTTGAGACCACGCATCTCACTCTCAAGAGCCTCGAAGTTAGCATCCACCTCTCGGTTACACTTCCGGATCCCGAACTCGATCCCATTCTTGAAGCTAACGAACCCATCTATAGCAGCTCTAATCTCATCCATCATATCCACATGCGGTAAAACATGCAGGCAGTCACTTAGAGCATCAATGCATGTCTCCGGCATGTATTCCCTGGTCATATGGGTAATAGTGGACATGTAGTAGTTAACTGGATCGTTCATGTGAGGCTGCCGACCACGACGACGAGCGGCAAACAGGGAAACAGGAGCAGGAACAGAACTATTACTTGAAGCCGACATCTGCAAATAGAGAAACCACATACCACATACAATAGAGAAATAACATAAGCGATACCTTATAAATATTCCTCATATGAATAGAAGTGCATAAAAATGCTATATCAAGGAAGGTCGGGCTGTAGACTAGACTCTAATCCACCCTAAAAACCAAGGGTTGACAACATTATGACTGCCTAGTTCCCTACAACCAGAGCTCTGATACCAACTGTGATGGCCCGTTAAGTACCCTTAACGGCTCCATCACTTGGTCCTACAGCTTGATCAAAACTCTATATGAATTTAATAAACAACATTGCATTCTTTATTCAAAAATAATTTCCTATAAAGAAAATCTACCAAAATATGTAGTTTAGAAAAACCCAACATATATAAGTAAACAATGTTGACCCAAAACATGTCAACCAAAACCAACCACAATGTATCAAAACTAAATAGAATGTAAAGTTTAATGTTTAACAAAAATATGCCAAAATGCATGCAGACCCTCTATCACAGCGGAAGCCAATTAATCAAGTACCTGAGAAAACATGCGAGTAAACTGTCAACAAAAATGTTGAGTGAATTATAGGTTTTAAAATAACGAACAAACTTTAGACCACAAGATTTCAAATGTTAGAAAACATAAAACTATTATTCCATTAATCCATGAGTCACCTAGTAACCACTTAACCATTTCCATACCCTTACCAACCAACAATATACACTGAACATGTGTATCTTCAAATAAATAACGAAGTACTAATACATTCCGATTACAAATTGATAGCTCGACTAGCTCAAAATGGGGTTATTAAGCCCGATAGATCTATCCATATGATTCGCGTTCACCAGTAGAAATCAGTGATTACATTTACCAGACTAGGGAATATTTTCGTTCAACTCATAATGAATAATTTAAATTTATTTCCACTTGTGTCTAAACCTAAAACAAAATGCATGTAATCTCATCCCAAAAATACTTTAAAATAGTATGAAAAATGGGACTATAACTCACCTTAACGTAAACGAAGTAACAATCACAGAAAATTGAACAGCAAATGGTAAAGTGATCAAGAATAACCACAACGCCGACCTATAAATAAAGTAGGTCGATATAAATAACTAACTTAGGTCAAGTCTTAGTATGATAGCTATAGTACTTGTTGCAAATAAACATAGAACAACACTCAGTATGTTTTGGTATGATCAGGATAGCGTATAACACGTACTTTCTATTTTTAGAAAGTTTCTATTTTTAGTAGGTTTTCATTTTTGGAAAGTTTCTATTTTTGGAAAGTTTCTATTTTTAGAAAGTTTCTATTTTTGGAAAGTTTCTATTTTAAGAAAGTTTTTATTTTTGAAAAGTTTCTATATTTAGAAATTTTCTATTGTTGGAAAGTTTTTAACTTAGGAAAGTTTCCTTAATTAGAAAAGTCAACAAAAGTCAACTGAAAGTCAAAGTCAACTGAAAGTCAACTCAAAAGTCAACCTTGGTCATACTTAGTCAACATTAAATTTTAAAGTGTATATTATATTAATAATATAAGTTATAATGTTATTTAAAGTCATATGTGTATAATCATGTCATATCATAAGTTTAATTAAATTAAATTGAATTATAAAGTTAACATAAGTTTAAATGATATAATTAATATAACATAAGTATTTAATTAATTAATTACATATTAATCATAACATAAGTATTATTAATTAATAATAAATTTTCAATCATATCATAAGTATTATTAATTAATAATGAATTATTAATCATATCATAAGTATTTAATTATAATTATTAAACCATAAATATTTAATAATTAAATTATAATTAAATAATAACCAAGTCTTATAATAATTAAATAATTAATTAATCTTTATTATAAGTCTTATATAATAATCTCATAACATAAGTTTAATACTTATCATAAGTATTTTTCAATAATAATAAAAGTATTATTAATCATAAGTTTAATTGAAAGTATAATTAAATCATAATGTAATTAATAAATGATATAATTAATATATATCATAAGTCTTAATTAAAAATAATTACTTTTATATCATAAGTAATTTATAATAATGAAAATCATTATTTATAACATAAGTTCAAATTTTATAACCATAAGTTTAATTAAAAGTTCGCCGGGTCATAACTTAAGCCTCGGGCGTCGGTTTTCATCGAATTTCATATATATGTTCGTCTAATCAATAAACCCTACACATTAGTGCACTCAAGAACACCCTAAGGTCAGTTCATGAGTCGTGAAAAACAGCCACGAATCAACTTAGAACATTAATCCGCTTTAAATCTTGTTTTAGCCATTCCGGGTGATCCGTGGCTCGGATTTCGATGACCCGAACATGAATGTTCATCCAAACATCAATCATAACCCACTAGTACACCCTAGAGACTCCAAAAATGGTCACAAAGTCAGACCAAAATTGAACACACACGTTTTTACATTTTAATTCCATCAAAACCCTAAATCGGGCATAACTTTTGATCCGAAACTCAAAACAACATGAATCCAAAGCCTAAAATTATTGTCTTGATGAGAGGAACTCATATATACACTTTATTTAATCAAAAATCCATGTTAAGTTCACTGATTTTAACCTACAAGCTGCTGTCCAAAATTAATCAAACCGAAAACATACATAAACGAGTATTTCTACGCATCCAATCATCAATACAACAATACACAAGTACTATACTATCATAATAACATCAAAAACAGTAAAAATGAATATAAATGAAAAAGCTAGGGTTATAGTTTATACCCTAATCAGGAAAAGAAAGATATAATCGCGTAGAGGATGAAGAGAGCAATCCGAATATATGAACAATCAAATGATCCAAGCTATAATTTAATTGATGATGATGATGATGAGAGTGATGGTTGGCGATGACAAGAATAAGGAGAAAGAGGGAGAGGAGAGAAAAATGTGATGTAGGTTAAATGAGGAATAAAGTGTGAAAATTGAAATGTAAATGCAAAATGAAAAAAAAAACTAAGCACTCCCCCCTTCTCATGGGGCTCGGACAATGGGTGTGTAGGGTGGGCCCTATAGTGGGACATTTTTGTTAAATGATGGATTGCTTGTGGCCCAAACACCAGAACGAAACCCGAAACGCGAATACACCGTTACGCGATTTAATCTTCGGAGAGATAACGCAAACACAAATAAAATATATAAACACTATATATATACATATAACATAAAAATATCATATTTAAAATAATTGGGATTTCAAAAATCTCAAAAGTCTAACCGTTGGTTTGAAAACCGAAAAGATTCGCCGGATAGAAATCCACGACACGTAGAAACGTACAACTTTAAATACGAATACAAATATTTATATAACACATAATAAATAATGTATTATTACTAAAATAATAATATAAGTCATATAAATGATGTGGCATGAATAACAAATAACAGACGTTAAATAATAAACGGTAAAAGATAATGGAAAAAGTAGGGTCGTGACACAGTGCTTGGCTTGACTTCTGTGTAACAGCAATGTTCTACAGTAGAAGCAATTAATACCTGAGAAATAACACGCAAAATTGGTCAACAATAATGTTGAGTGAATCTACAGGTTTGAGCAAATAGTTCATCGTATGTTTCATAAAACAGTTTCCAAAATTCGTTTATCGACAAATCAGTTATCAAAATCGTTTATCAATAATCGGTATCCGAAATCAGTGTTTAGAAATTAGCAAACATTTATCAGTATAAAACCACCAAGGTTTAATGTCAAAAGTTTGCATACAACAACTGTCAAGTTTTAGTCTGTTTTTGGACATCAATGTCATGTTTCAGCTGTGTATGACATTCAAAAATGTTTTGTTTCTCCTACTTGTAAAACACAAGTTTAAGTAACGTAAAATAGTATCTGAAAAATATTATTCAGAAAAATAGTTCATTTGCATTTGACCACTAGATTTCATTAAGCACAACCCAAACGTTGCAAAATGAACATAATCCATGAGCACTTGAATACTAGCATAAAGACCTGCGTATAGTATACACTACACTTATCCTTTACCCCATAAATTGTATACACTTGTTCGAGTGTACATACAGTTCAAAGTAAATGTACCACAGTTATAGTAGGGTGAGGGTTTTCTAACCTAACGGATCTGTCCATCTAAATTTTGCTTACCCGAAGGTAATAAAAGTATTCAAGCTAGGGGCTTTGTGAACAATAACTCAATATGTATAATAGTACTCATGTCAAACGTAAAAGTATTTGAAAAATGTAAATGTAACCAGCGTGTATTCTCTTCCCAGAAAATATGAAAAAAGTGGGACTGTAGATTCACCTTTGAAAAGCTCGGAATGAAAAGTAAGTGAAAATAGCTTGTACGGTTTATTGTCGAGTAATGCAACATAGGTATACGTATTTAGGTTGGTCAATATTTGTATCTTATATAATAGTGGTTTCATAGAGTAAGTTGTCCTATTGCTCAGACCGGCGCGTTTCAAAATAAAAGTCAATACATAGTCAACTAGTTCATGCAAGTCAACAAAAGTCAACTAAAGTTAAACAAAAGTCAAACTTGGTCAAAGTGGTCAACCAAAGTCAGCACCTCAGTAGGTTCATGTCAAATGTTGATCATATAAACAAACTTGGTTCATATCATGCATTTTCAGTTTCGGTTTCAAGTTTCATCGATTTCCGACTTCGTTGTCATACCGCATGTTAAGTAGTGTGCAACTAAAACACATATGCACATATGACAATCAAGTTCCAACTACGACATGTAAATGTTCAATAGTCAACGTATAACCATTCATGAGTTTAAAACTATATCCTTAGCATGAAACACATAATCGTATTCACAAAACACGTTGCATGAAATCAGTTTCAATCTGCGCATCAATCTCAAAATAGGTATAACTGGATCTAGGAGCATGAAATTAAGGCAAAGTCAGTGGCCATGGTTCAAGGACAATCAAACTAACACATATCAAAATATGAGGTGGTTTGGTTTAGCCAATTGGTATAGTTTATTCCGTAAAGTCAGACATTCTGTTTCAGTCCAATTCAGTAGTTATCAAATATTTGGCCTTATTGTGCATAATGTATCAGGTTTCAAGGTTTACCATAGATTATACTTTTTTCCCATAAGATATAAAGAGTAAATATCCAAAATATCAAGTTCTCAAACTATCCACAACTCAACTTATAGAGCTAAACATTCATACGTAGCAGATTTGGACAGAATACAGGTTATCATTTTGTCATGCACATTACGCAAGCTATACAAATCCAATCATTACAAGGTCTAGATGAAAAGTTATCTAAAACATATAAATTTTCAAGAAATGGAAATACTTGATTCAATATCACATTTCAGATTGCTTTTAAAATCTATTTTAAGCTACTGAGGAAACTAGTTTTGGCAAGAACATTCATTTAGGCATAACGTGAGCTTTACAACTCCAAATAGCATGATATCCTAGTCCAAATTGAATGTTTTGAATTCTCTACACAATGGTGATCAGTTCATAACTCATTTCCTTACTCATTTTTCCAGAATTTGGATAAATCACAGATTCGTCAACAAAACTTGACTTAATCATAACTTGCACATACGGTAATAAAAATACACAATTCCAAAGCCTAAAATTATTAATTTTTCGATAAGATTCTAAATATGCAATAATATTTAACATTCAACAAAGTTAAGTTTCTGTAACCATGCAAAACAAATTCGGGATTAACCATAATCACATCAAACGAACATATTAACGCAAGCAATTTACATGCACGCGTATAGATTTGACAATTGACATCATACACTATGAAATCGCATCAAAATCAGATTTTTAAAAATTAGGGTTCATAGAATATACCTTTGATCACAAAATTACTTATATCAACGTGTAGCTATCGATGCGGATTACAATCTTTTTGTTGAAGGTTTAATCTAAAAGTGAAGAATTGATAGTGTTAGGGTTGTGGTGGTAGTCATCGATCAAGCAGAGAGGGAGTGGGAAAAGAGGCTGTCGACTGAATGAATTTTAGGGATTAGGCGTAGTGTGTTTTACTAACTAGTTATATTTAGGCCATAATCTACACACTAGTTAATTAGCAAAGCCCAAAACAAAAATAATAAAGGGGGAGTAGGCCATTCAGCTGAATGGGGCCCAAGAGGGGTGACCGGGCTCTCGTTGTCCAATACCGTGTATTTGTGGTCCGTCTCACGTGTCGTTTAAACGTACCGAAGTCCCTGAATGCTAAACCGATCGTTAAAACGCAACCAATAAGTTTAATTTATTAAAATACTAAATAAATTAAATATTTTCAAAGTTAATCATTATTAAAATAATTATTAAAATAAACCCGAGCGTTTCGTTACTCGATAAATAGTTTTTGCAGTTATGCAAACCGTTTCGTTTCTATCGTATTTCATTATACGAAATAAGTTTATCAATTAATATTAACCCATATTAATTCAAGTAACCATCCAGGAATCACGTATGCATTTAATACACTTAAACACATATAAAGTCAAGTAATCACCGTTAAAACAACTAACAGATAGTTAACAGAAGTGACGGAAAAAGTAGGGTTGTTACATGATTGTTCATCAGGAACCCATTGTTGCACAAACCTTAACTTGTCCATGTATTTCTCAATCACCTCATCAATTGACATCTGCGGCGTCATCCGCATATCTAGGAACTCTATCTTAATCCGGTTCATGTCGAATACATTACAATACTGTTCACATACCTTCGCGTAAAACTACTCCCAAGTGATCATTCTAACTTGCTCTAGAGGGACACTGGCTATCACAGAATCCTACCACACCATAGCCCTATCCTTTAACAATCTGCTAGCATAAGTAACCTTTAATTCTGGCTCACACTGACATGTCTCAAATGCATTTTCAACCTCCCTTAACCAATTAAGAGTAGTGGTTGGGTCAGAACCTCCTGAGTAGGGAGACAATCCACAATATCGGAATTGTTTAAAGGTACATCTTTTTGGTGGCTGGTATTGTTGTTGGAATTTATGTTGTGGAAATGATTGTTGATATATGGGTGGCTGGACTTAGTTCATCATCATTGGATTTTGATACTGATAGTGAATCTGTGGTGGCGTGATGTACTGAGGGAATTGGTTTTGTAATGGGTATTGGTACTGGTTCTGGTTTATTTGCAGTACGGTGTGCGACTAAGCAGTGGCAAAACCTGATGGTGTATCCTCATTACCCGACTGTCTTGCTAATTCAAGCTCAACAACCTTGTCCTGAGCTTCTTTAAGCTTACTTTCAAGCTCATGCACATATTCTACCTCATAGGTCTCTGCTTCATCCTCCTCATTCGGAGCACTGAACATTCTGGGGTGGATCGTGTTTGTAGCATTCGCATCTCTGTTATCTGCCATATGTGCTACAAAACACTCCCACCCCACGAACATATTTGACTTAACTCTATATATATATATATATATATATATATATATATATATATATATATATATATATATATATATATATATATATATATATATATATATATATATATACTTGCTACTAAACCACGCTCGGATACCAAGTTGTGACACCCTAATCTTTTTTTAAACACAACGGAAGTAAATACTTAATTACCAAATCAGCCTTAGTTAATGTTTGCATAACCTTGTTTATGAACCAACTTTATACAACCACGGTGTTACGTGAAAACATCATAAAAATAGAAAACATCAGAGTAAGCTCATAGTCAAACATGTCTTCAACCGTCCGCAACACCCTTCTAACCAGCAGTACCTAAACCTGCAAGGGGTGGAAATGTGGGGGAATTAGCACAACTGCTAAGTGAATGGATACTATCTAACAGACCAAGCATAAGCAACTGAACATGCAAATGTCACAAATATGCAAACGTCCTGAACTAGCGTACAACAACTGATGATATGAGGATCGGCGGCTTGTACGAGCACACGACTTAGCTGATCAGGCTACAGTCTACTGATAGTCCGCTTTACGGAATCGACTGCATAACCGTCCAGACGCAACACATGCGTGTTTCTATACTATACTGAACAATCAGTAACATCATGACCCGACCAGGCTACCAAGGTCGACCTCACACAAATCCTACCTTGCCGCCTCGGTGGGTTCCCAACCTTGCCACCTTTGTTGGTGTCTAACTAACAGTGCGCACATAAGATCACAGATAATCAGTCATGCAATCGGCCTAACTAGCTTGGCAATATCTAACTACACATGGTATTCATACAGAGTATAAACATAATAATAAAGAGTCTGAACAAGTAGCTTGTCAGCTACTTAATACTATATCCGGAGATAGACCCACTCACTGAATACTAGCAACTAGCTCAGATAATCTATCACTAAACTGCTTTCTTATCCTTATCACCTGAACATAAGGCAAAACAAGTTAGTTTCTGTCCGTTAGCACTAAACAGCATTAGTATCAAAAGCGCCACTAAAAGTCCACCTAACACATGCATATTCGGAATTTACATTCTGATTATCATAAGTCATGCGAACAGCTTAACGGCTAGAAAAAAACCAAATTAAACAACATTGCAGTATTTATCTACTTCCGTACGGTTGCACATGTATCCGTACGGTTACATCATGTATCCGTACGATTGCACACTCACTACCCAGTTGCACCAACATCACTGCAACCATACGGTTGCACATACAACCGTACGTTTGCATATTGTATCCGTACGGTTGCAAGCTGCATCCGTACGGTTGTGTTCATCGAGCAGCAGCTGCAGAAACTGACGGGTTTCAAACTAAAATCACTCAAATCTCGATCTTGGACCTGTTTTTTACCTTAAAACCGACTATAACTTGTACACAAAATATTTAGAAGTATAAACCCACAAGTTTTGAGCCAAAACAACACCAATTTAAGCATTATGACACCAAAATCACATTCATCAAAATTCTAACTTCAAACCTAATTAAAACACTGATTTGGACATGAAATCACACAAATCTTACCTTGATAGACTCACAATGACACAAGGAAATCGATTTCAAACACAATTCAAGCTCCAAATCAAGATATAAAGATTAGGGTTTTCAAGTGGTGAGAGTTTAGGTACGAAGTAATTTAGTAATTTCAAGAAAATGAGATAAAGAAGCTAGTATCTTGCTTATATGTTTATGTTAAAAACAATACCCCATCACACGCGGGTATTTACCAGTTATCTGATAACTTTCGTACTCAATTTGACAGCCCTAACTGAGTCCAAATTAAATAAGCGAACTTGTTTTGTGACGCTTGTCACAAACTGGTCTTAACTAAATAATAACATAACACTAAACATATAATTAAAATAAAGGCATAAATAATCATATGTCTAAGGGCAAAAAGGTCATCTTACATCTAAGCCAGATCTGAGGATGTTACACATCACCACCCCCATCATCTGTCATCAGCGTCTCGGACACCTAAGCATTGATGATTTTCTTTGTCTTATTTCTAATAGCTCTATTACTTGTAATAATACGAAGACTCAAGTCCTCTGTCATTTGGAAATCATGTCAGACTTCCGTTTAGTAGTTCCACTTCTAATGTTACATCTTTATTTGATATTGTTCACTCGAATTATGGACTTCACCCATTACGAGTCTTAGTGGTTACAAATATATATTTATGGATCATTATTCGTATAATTTATGAGTTTTTTCATTACGCAATAAATCTGAAGTATTTAATAAATTTGTTCGATTCCGCACTTACATTAAAACTCAATATAACTTTGAAATTAAAGCCTTTTAATGTGATCTTGGTGATGAATTTGATAATAACCACATAAAACAACTCTTCCAAAATAAGGGTATTCAAATACACTTATCCTGCCTACAAACCTCCCAACAAAATGGAATATCTGAATTCATGATTCGCACCTTTAATAATTATATTGGCACGTTGCTCTTCCAAGCAAACATTCCTCCTACTTTCTGGGTCAAGGCCATCCACATGGTCACTTACCTACTTAACCTCATTCCTTCTTCTGCAATCAATCACGAGATACCCCACACACGCCTCTACAAATATCCACCCAACTACTTCACCCTCCGTATCTTCGGTTGTCTATGCTATTCCTACCTCAACAACACTCACAAACTCGCTCCCCGCTCTACGCCCTATGACTTTCACGGCTATCCATCAAATCAACAAGGATATCGTTGCCTCGACCTCGCTACTCAAAATATAATTCGCTCTAGTCATATTACTTATGATGAGACTTCCTTTCCATAAGGTTCCACCAATACATCACTACCTCCATCATATGAGTTCCTTGATCCACCTCCAAATATATTTTCTCGAAATCTCTTGAAAGCACCTCATACTCTACCCACCACTCCTTCTCCTAATCCTCCCTCTCCTCCGACCACCGTGCCCTCTCCTCCTCCCGCACCACATCCGCAACTGTGATGACCCGGAAAATTTTGACTTATTTAAACCAATTCTCTATATGATTTAATATTTTCGTCATGATAAGCAATGAATATTGACAAGTTTTAAATCTTTTGTAAATAAGTTTTTATATAACGGTTGACCACCCTGTTTGTCCGACGATTCACGAACGTCATAACTTGTGATAATTATATAATTGTGTGTGTGTGTGTGTATATATATATATATATATATATATATATATATATATATATATATATATATATATATATATATATATATATATGATGGGTACGAGGTGTAGTACGAAATACTATTATTTTTATTACAAAATACGATACAAATTACATAAGTTTTATTTATTTATTCATGGAATATACCTAAACCTTGCTACAACACTTATAGGCAGTGTACCTAATCGTAGAGTAGTGTAGTTTTTAGTAAGTCCGGTTCGTTCCACAGGGAGCTAGTGATACGTACTATATTTTTAACAACTATATATATATATATATATATATATATATATATATATATATATATATATATATATATATATATATATATATATATATATATATATATAAGTAGTAATAATATTATATAAAAGGGGGGTTTTACCGTTTAATGAGCGATTTGTCGATTTTATATTTTAAGCGTAAAGATAAATGACGATAATTAAAATGCATAAAATAAATAACAATATTTAAAATGACAATAAATAAATGACAGTAAATAAAAGTACGATGAGATATAAAATAAAACAATTATGTTTATTTAAACTTCCGTAACCATGATGTTTGACGTTTTGATTTTAATTTATTACTCTTGGGTTAATTATCCTTTGTCCTGGATTATTTGAAACCTATCTGGTTTTTTTCCATAATAGTTCATCGGTCATAATTATAAAATGCTCGTCAAATTAACCATATTCTTGAAGTCGGATATTCCAACTAATTAGGGATTCAAACTGTAACAAGGTTTTAATACTTTGTTTAATGATTACACCAGGTTATCGACTGCGTATAATTCAAGGTTTTAATACTTTGTTAACAATTACACCAATTACCCTTGTATCTAATCCACCCCTGTGATAATGCTAAAAATGAACATATATTTCATAGCATTATCTCTCAAGAAAGACAAGCTTTTAGTTGAGGTTGTTCTATTTACAAGTGATATTCGTTTAAATAATAAAAGGTGAAGACAAAAGACAGATTCGACGATTTGAAGACACAAACGACCAAAAAGCTAAAAAGTACAAAGTACAATCAAAGTGGTTCAAATTATTGATGAGAAACGTCTCAAAATTACAAGAGTACAAGATGCAAAACGCAAAGTACAAGATATTAAATAGTACGCAAGGACGTTCTAAAATCCGGAACCGAGACATGAACCAACTTTCAGTGCGCGACGCAACGGACCAAAAATTACAAGTCAACTATGCACAAGAATATAATATAATATATATATATAATTATATAAATTATATATATATATATATATATATATATATATATATATATATATATATATATATATATATATATATATATATATATATATATATTAAAAAATACAGCAGCCCACGTTTAAATCAAGAGATGAGCTGTATTCCATACCTCTGCACTCGCGGAACTTTTGTGAACAAAATATCCGCACTCGCGGAGGTCTACAGTGAATTGTGGGGCTATAAAAGTCGCGCATTCTGATCGAATTTTTTACACCTTTTTCTATATTTTACTCTATATACATAATATATGTATCAATTATCAATCCAAGTATTAATCTCAATTTGTAATTTTAATTTTAAGTTAGTAATAATAATAAGGTTGGGTTAGTCGAATGTTTTAAGGTTTTGTAAGTCGGAACTCTGTTCGTGTACCACTACGCTATTAATACCCACTGTAAGTTATGTTTATATTATTTTCATTAATGTCTCGTAGCTAAGTTATTATTATGCTTATTTAAATCAAAGTAATCATGATGTTGGGCTAAAATATTAAAGATTGGGTAATTGAACTTTGTACCATAATTGGGGTTTGGACAAAAGAACGACACTTGTGGAAATTAGACTATGGGCTATTAATGGGCTTTATATTTGTTTAACTAAATGATAGTTTGTTAATTTAATATAAAGATTTACAATTGGACGTACCTATAAATAACCATATACACTCGATCGGACACGATGGGTGGGATATTTATATGTACGAATAATCGTTCATTTAACCGGACACGAGAATGGATTAATAGTTAATAGACTTATTAAAACAGGGGTGAATTATGTACAAGGACATTTGGCGTAATTGTTAACAAAGTATTAAAACCTTGGGTTACACGCAGTCGATATCCTGATGTAATTATTAAAAAAAGTATTAAGACCTTGTTACAGTTTAAGTCCCCAATTAGTTGGAATATTTGACTTCGGATATAAGGATAATTTGACGAGGACACTCTCACTTTATATTTATGACTGATGGACTGTTATGGATAAAAACCATAAGGACATATTAAATAATCCAGGACAAAGGACAATTAACCCATGGTAATAAAACTAAAATCAACACGTTAAACATCATGATTACGGAAGTTTAAATAAGCATAATTTATATATTTCATATTTAATTGCACTTTTAATTATCGCACTTTAATTTATTGTCATTTTATTTTATCGCACTTTTATTTATCGCAATTTCATTATCGTTATTTACTTTATGCTTTAAATTAAGTTATAATTATTTTTAATATTTTACATTAGGTTTTAACTGCGACTAAAGTTTTAAGATCGACAAACCGGTCATTAAACGGTAAAAACCCCCTTTTATAATAATTATATTACTTATATAAATATATTTGTATTTTTACAATTAAAACTAATATAGCGTTGAACTAGTTTAAGTCTCTTTGTGGAACGAACCGGACTTACTAAAAACTACACTACTCTACGATTAGGTACACTGCCTATAGTGTTGTAGCAGAATTTAGGTATATCCCATTTGTAAATAAATTAATTAAAACTTGTATCATATTTCGTCGTATTTCGTAGTAAAAATATAACTATTTCGTATACACCTCTACGCACATCAAGTATTTTTGGCGCCGATGCCGGGGATAATTAAACGCCGAAAGCGCAACGCTATATATAAAAAAAAATTTATCAAGTTTTAGTTTATTTTTGTAAAAATACGTTTTAAATATTAAAAATACAAAAATATAAAAAAAATGTCTATATATTTTTAAGAATTTGTTTAAAATATATAAAATTATAAAGTAATTCTATTTCTATTTTTCAAATTATAAGTTTTTATTTATTTTATATAAATATTTTATAAAACGAAAAATTAAAATAAAAAGTAAAAAAAAAAAATTTAATAAAACAAACTGAGCCTGCAAAATTCGAACTGCATCTGATCTGAACCTGAGGTATCCGCACTCGCGGTACTTTTTGCCAGTTGGCATTCGCACTCGCGGAGGTTTCTGACAGGTCAAATACTGCAGCATTAATTACGAAATTAGGGTTGTTTAATTTATTATTATTATTAATTAGGATTTAATTAAAAATTAATTAGTTTTAGTTAATTAAATTTGTATTTTTAGGTTTTAATTAGTTTTATTACTTATAAAATTAATACTTTTATAAAATATTAATTTAAAAATAATATTTTTATAAAAATTGTACTTTTTACAACTTTAAGTTTATTTTTATATTTTGTATCTTTTTATTTGTTTTAGCGTAATATTTATTTTTCGCTCGTATTTAGTTTTAAGTCATAGTTTTTGCCATAGTTATTTTTATTTCTAGATTTTTAGGCTTTGCCGTAAAATCCCTTAAGTGCCTTTTCTTTAGACTAAGATTTAGGTGCTTTAGAATTTTGCGACGCCGTTTTTATATTTTAGTACTTTTTAAGTTATTGCTGTTTTGGATATAGTAATCCTTTTAAGCTTTAATATTTTTAAACGCAACTTTTAATTCTTAGTTTTTAGTTCCTTTTTAAGTTTCGACGCGCTACGTTCTTTTTATTATCTTTCTACCTTTTATTTTTCGACGTTTTTCGACGCGTTCTTTTTCTTTCTTATTTTTCGCCGCTCTAGATTTTAGGACATAGAATTTTCTATTTCTTCTCTAAAATTTCTTTAAACTTCAGACGAAAAATTATTTTAAGCGGTTAAATTAATAGACATCCAAAATGTTCTGGTTCGTAGTAATAGTTGGATTTGTTAGTGGCTGAGTTGTGAGCTTCCGATTTAAAGGGTTCTGGCTCCCTGCTACATCTATTGGCTATTCGAAACGTGGGCAAAATCAGAAAGGTCTATTAATTTGATAACTTATATAATTTTTATTTTTATAACTAATAGGATATTCAGTGAATGCACCGAGCAAAACGATCACCACCTTTTGTACGTTCACCACCTGTAACTCGATCAAGACATCTAGCAAATATTGTCGCCGTTGATTTTTCTTTAGAATTGTCATCCAGTCGACCAAGTATTCCAATTCAAATTTCCGATAATCCATTTTTTGAACCCGACCTCACAATTGAGAATTCGGAGAATATTCAGGGACAATTCAGAGATCCTGAACCATTAATCTTTCCTCCGGAACCACCAATCATTCAAACAGAGATTGTCGAGGAACCAACCATTAAATCAGAATCCTATAGTGATTCAGATTTAACAAATTCAATCATGGAGAATCTGGAACCTCTAAGTATGGAAGACCGAATGAGAGCTAAACGCACTGGCCAAGGTCACGCAATTACGCAACCTGACATTAATGCGCCAGATTATGAAATCAAAGGACAAATCCTACACATGGTAACTAATCAATGCCAATTTAGTGGTGCACCGAAGGAAGATCCAAATGAACATCTTCGTACTTTTAATAGAATCTATACTTTATTCAAAATAAGAGAAGTGGAGGATGAACAGATATATCTCATGTTATTTCCCTGGACTTTAAAGGGAGAAGCCAAAGATTGGTTAGAATCGTTACCTGAATGGGCGATTGATACATGGGATGTTTTAGTTGAAAAATTTCTTAAACAATTCTTTCCGGCATCTAAAGCCGTAAGACTTCAAGGAGAAATTATTACGTTCACACAAAAGCCAAACGAAACTCTGTATGAGGCGTGGACAAGATTTGAAAAGTTATTGAGAGGATGTCCGCAACAAGGTTTAGACACCTGTCAAATAGTACAAATATTCTACCAAGGATGCGACATCACTACAAGGAAAGACATCGATATAGCAGCTGGTGGTTCCATTATGAAGAAAATATATATATGTCCGCAACTGATGCTTACAAAATTATTGATAACACTGCTTCCCACTCACATGAGTGGCACCAAGAAAAAGATATCGTTAGATCATCTAAAGCAGCTAGAGCCGATTCTAGCCATGACTTAGATTCCATTTCCGCAAAGATAGATGTTGTCGAGAGACAAATGGAAAATAATGACTAAAGATATTCACTCAATAAGAATTAGTTGTGAGCAGTGTGGAGGACCACATTTGACAAAAGATTGTCTCAGTATTGAACTAACAATTGAACAAAGAGAGAATGTTTCATACATGAACCAAAGGCCTGGAAATAATTATCAGAATAATTATCAACCGCCAAGACCAATCTACAATCAAAACCAGAATTATAACCGAAATATTCCATACAACAACCAACAAGGTCCTAGTAATCAACAAGTATCTAACAATACTTACAACCAGCAAAGACCTATTTTTCAAAACAAACCACCACAAACCGATGATAAAAAGCCAAATTTTGAAGATATGATGTCAAAGCTAGTTGATTCTCAAACTCAATTTTTCACATCTCAGAAACAAACGAATGAACAAAATGCTCAAGCATTTAGAAATCAACAAGCTTCTATCCAAAATCTGGAACAAGAAGTAAGTAACCTAGCAAGGTTGATAGGTGAAAGAAAACCGGGAAGTTTACCTAGTGATACAAATGCTAACCCCCGGAATGAAACAGCTAAAGCCATTACCATGAGAAGTGGTATTACACTTAAACCACCTGAAATACCTGTAATTTCTGATGATTCCATTCCTACTCCACAAGAACCACAATCTGATCAAGAAAAGGAAACAGAACCGGTAGTTGAAAAGGATAATGAAGATAACACTGTTAAGGCTAAACCTTATGTTAAACCATACCAACCACCGCTTCCTTACCCGAGTAAAATGAGAAAAGAGAGACTTGAAGCCGAGCAATCCAAATTCTTGGATATGTTTAAACAAATAAATGTCAATCTTCCTTTCATTGATGTGATTTCAGGAATGCCTAGATATGCTAAATTCTTGAAAGATCTAATCACGAATAGAAAGAAAATGGAAGAACTCTCGGCTGTTACTATGAATGCTAATTGTTCTGCAGTGCTGTTGAATAAGATGCCAGAAAAATTATCAGATCCAGGAAGTTTCACAATTCCATGTTTTCTGGGTAGTCTAAGTTCAATAGAAGCATTGGCAGACTTAGGTGCTAGTATAAATTTAATGTCGTATTCACTATACGCTAAACTAGACCTTGGAGAATTGAAACCACCACGAATAAGTATACAACTAGCCAATCGATCAGTAAAATATCCTAGAGGGATAATGGAAAACATGCTAGTTAAAGTTGGTACTTTAGTATTTCCAGTAGATTTTGTTATTCTGGATATGGAAGAAGATTCTCGAGTTCCTCTCATATTAGGAAGACCATTCTTAAACACGGCCAAAGCAATAATAGACGTGTTCGGTAAGAAACTGACCTTAAGTATAGAGGACGAGAGTGTTACCTTTTCAGTTGATCGAGCAATGCAACAACCGCAATCTGCAGATGATACATGTTATTATATTCAAACTATAGATTCATATGCAAAATTGTTAGAAGAATTTCCAGAATTACAAGGAACAGGAGAATGTTGTTTAGGAGAAGGAACTGAACCAATTGATGAAACTGAAATGTTAGCTACACTCATGGCTAATGGATATGAACCAACAACAGAAGAAATTCAAATGCTAAAAGAAGAAGACAGATATCGATATAAATCATCGATAGAAGAACCACCGACATTAGAGTTAAAGCTGCTTCCAAACCATTTGGAATATGCTTATTTACATGGTGAATCTTCATCCGCATCTCAGGCTCAGAATGCTCCTCCTGAGAATGCAGAAGAACAGGAGATTAACGACCTATATAAACAAGATCTACCACATCAATACATTCCATATTCAAATATAGAATTGGCAGATTTACATCCTAATTTAAGGTTTGATCGACATTGGATAGATTATCCAAAATACCAGAGGAACCTGCACACCCTTCAGTCTAATGTTGTTGAAGTACCTAGAGTCATAGATTGGGAACCGTTAGAAACTGTTAGATTGGCCGGTCCAATCAGAGAATTACTTATACAAAGGTATGGTAATTCTACTTTTACTGATTGGGAACGTTTGTTTAATATACGTAGGCGTGTATATAGAGAATGGTGTGTGGAGTTATTATGTAGTATTGAAATAAATGATCGGGTATCTACCTTAACCGATCGTAGTTTTATTAGATTTTTATTTGGAGGTGTGATGCGCCATATGTCTCTACTAGACATGGCTCAGGCTTTGTGTATATATACGCCTGAGGAACTAGCATCTGCTGATTGTCAAAGGTTGATAGTTGAGGGTAGGAGGGTTGATGAGAATTTTGATATGAATGGTGTATGGAGTAGAATGACTAGGCATAACCGATTTCGTGGGGGGGAATAACTCTTATACTGATATTGATAGAGCTGAGCTAAGATTAATCCATAGGTTCTTAGCAAACTCGATTACACAGCGAGGTAAGAACAAAGAGAAAGTAAATGAGAATGATTTATTTTATCTCATGTGTATTCGAGACCCACAGAGCGCTGTGAGTATACCTTATTGTGTGGGTTATTATTTATCAGCTATAGTTAAGAGTATACGGCCTATTGGTATAATCGGAGGTGGTATCTTTGTTACTTTAATTGCTGAGTATCTCGGTGTCGATAGAAGTCGGGGGGATTAATAATTGCAGCACCGAAACCCCGTGATATAATTGGTTTGAAAGTATATCATGGTGCTAAGGTTTTAAAGAAAAAACATAACGCTGCAGCACCATATGATGGTTCGCATCCACAGGTCGAATGAGATCAGCAGCAAGGTAACGTGGGAGGGGGGAATGAGATAACAGAAATGCAACTTTTTATGGCTCATCATGAGTATGAAATGGCTAGACAACGAGCATTTCAAGATTGGCAGTATCATCAAAACCAAATCATAAGTCATCGTGCACACATAAATGCAGCTTACATTGCAACTCCAATGCCCGTATTTCCTCCCTGGACTATACAGACCCAACCACCATACCCTACATATTACCCAGCTCAAGCATTCTACAGTATATACGGCTATGAATGGAATCCCTACTGGCACAATCCTTATCAACCCTGATTTTTTTTTTGTTTATTTTTATTTATTTGGTAACTTGTAATTTTATACTTTTAATATTTCTTTTGATACTTTAATAGTTTTTATAATTTTCTAACTTTTCTTATTAAATTTTTAATAATTTATGAATGTGGGGTGATATACCCAACTTCAAAAATATGTATATATATGTTTGTAGTTTATCTCATGTACAACACAGGGTAAAACAGCGCATTTTCAAAGACTGGCATTAAGTTCAGCAAAAGCAACAAATTTTGACGACAAGATGCAAAATATATGAAATAACAACTGCAGGAATGAACAAATGATGTGCACCATTTATCATTCAACAAACAAACGCCAATACGTTTGGAAACTTTGGTAAAATTTAATCATTTTTCTTCGCTAATCACCCTCAATAATTTAAATTGTACTAATTTTTTGCAAATGAGGGCATTGCAAGATCTTAAGTGTGGGAAGGGGTTAAATTCTTTCGGATTTTTAAAATTTTTAGACTTATACACTTGGTTACCATTAAAAATACTAGTAACGCAATAGTTGTATTAGAATCTAGTGCTCTCTGATAATAAAGAACAGCCCTAGTCTTATATAATGACTACCCAATTCTAGTAAAATTTTTCAAAATTTTCAAATAAATGAATTCAAAATCATGTTTATACATATTTATGAACGATAAAACTAGGTGTCAACACCGAAATTATTGTTACCTCGGAAAGAACATAAATTGAGAAACAACCCAAAATGATAGAATTCATTTAAAATGGAATAGAGGACAATAAAAAGGCAAAGAAAGGAAAATAAAAGCCGAGTGTGGGAAAAATTTACCAAGTTCTATAAAACATATATCACATATTTTGTACAAAGATACTTTTGTTTTGGACAAAATTAACCATTTTACCCGGAAAACTGTAATATATTTGAAAGAAAGATGGATCTACACGATGAATCAATTCCATCATTAAAAGGAAGTAAAGTCTTCAAAAAGAAACGCACTTCTTGATTTAGGTCAGGAAGTTGTCGTCCAGACCAGCTGTAGGTTGACGAAAAATCTAGAAAAGTCATCACTAAAATCAGCAGGAAATCCACGGACCTCAGCATCAAACAGGGTCGCCAAGTGGTCAGACTTATCCTAACCATGAGAGGATCTGTCTCGTAAAATGGGGAGGACGCCGTGCAAATTAGCTTGATAAGACTAATGAATCAGACCTCCAAAAAGGATAATCTCCTTAAAAGATCAAAAATCAGCTTTTAAGACTGATATTACTCAATCCTTGAGATTGACTCTTAAAGATTGAGAATTCAAACTCATGGAATTTGATGATATCTAAACTCGAGCTTGAACGAGAAAATATTTTGATCAAAATTACAAACCGATTTGTTTTCTGAAAACCCATATTTAATGCGTTCATTACCATTGAACGTAAAATCCTAGGAATTCACCTGGAATTCATTAGGTCACCTGAACCAAATTGGATGTCAACCGTAAGAACGGTGGTTGCATAGCATGGTCAAAGACAGGACCTTGTGCCAGACCGAAAAACTATAGGGTGAGCTTTACTATTGCTCCTACAAAGGATAGTAATTGTATCCGACACGTTGTAGACCATAATTAAAAGCATGTCAGGGGACATTGCCTTAACAGTTGCTTGTTCAACGCTTTCCTTTACAACCGGACAGTAGTTTAGCGAAAGGGGGTATACGGAGTAAGTATACTGGACGTGTTGCTTTCCCAATACAAGGTTAGTAAGTGGGTGACACAAAACCGTAAGTTTTGAGCTAAAATTTTTAAATCTGAAACCCACCAAACCCACAAAAACATTTTGCAACACCGGTGAAGGGTTATTCCGGAAAACTTATCTAGGGTAAAAGCTAGATTGAATTTTTAAAAGATCAAATGTTTTCATAAAGATCCAATTTCCTTAAGGATCTAAATTTTCATAAGTCATGTGGGACTGTAAACCACATCGCTACTACCATTGTTCATACCGCCAAATCAAAATCACTGATGTACAAAGTGTGAAGAATAAAGAAGTGATTCTAGTATTTTTATTTCAAGACTATATTGCTTGAGGACAAGCAACGCTCAAGTGTGGGAATATTTGATAATGCTAAGAACGAACATATATTTCATAGCATTATCTCTCAAGAAAGATAAGCTTTTAGTTGAGGTTGTTCTATTTACAAGTGATATTCGTTTAAATAATAATAGGTGAAGACAAAAGACAGATTTGACGATTTGAAGACGCAAACGACCAAAAAGCTAAAAAGTACAAAGTACAATCAAAGTGGTTCAAATTATTGATGAGAAATGTCTCAAAATTACAAGAGTACAAGATGCAAAACGCAAAGTACAAGATATTAAATAGTACGCAAGGACGTTCGAAAATCCGGAACCGAGACATGAACCAACTTTCAGTGCGCGACTCAACGGACCAAAAATTACAAGTCAACTATGCACAAGAATATAATATAATATATATATAATTATATATATATATATTATATATATATATTAAAAAATACAGCAGCCCACATTTAAATCAAGAGATGAGCTATATTCCATACCTCCGCACTCGCGGAACTTTTGTGAACAAAATATCCGCACTCGCGGAGGTCTACAGTGAATTGTGGGGCTATAAAAGTCGCGCATTCTGATCGAATTTTTTACACCTTTTTCTATTTTTTACTCAAATTACATAATATATGTATCAATTATCAATCCAAGTCGTAATCTCAATTTGTAATTTTAATTTTAAGTTAGTAATAATAATAAGGTTGGGTTAGTCGAATGTTTTAAGGTTTTGTAAGTCGGAACTCTGTCCGTGTACCACTACGCTATTAATACCCACTGTAAGTTATGTTTATATTATTTTCATTAATGTCTCGTAGCTAAGTTATTATTATGCTTATTTAAATCAAAGTAATCATGATGTTGGGCTAAAATATTAAAGATTGGGTAATTGGACTTTGTACCATAATTGGGGTTTGGACAAAAGAACGACACTTGTGAAATTAGACTATGGGCTATTAATGGGCTTTATATTTGTTTAACTAAATGATAGTTTGTTAATTTAATATAAAGATTTACAATTGGACGTACCTATAAATAACCATATACACTCGATCGGACACGATGGGCGGGATATTTATATGTACGAATAATCGTTCATTTAACCGGACACAGGAATGGATTAATAGTTAATAGACTTATTAAAACAGGGGTGAATTATGTACAAGGACACTTGGCGTAATTGTTAACAAAGTATTAAAACCTTGGGTTACACGCAGTCGATATCCTGATGTAATTATTAAACAAAGTATTAAGACCTTGTTACAGTTTAAGTCCCCAATTAGTTGGAATATTTGACTTCGGATATAAGAATAATTTGACGAGGACACTCGCACTTTATATTTATGACTGATGGACTGTTATGGACAAAAACCAGACGGACATATTAAATAATCCAGGACAAAGGACAATTAACCCATGGTAATAAAACTAAAATCAACACGTCAAACATCATGATTACGGAAGTTTAAATAAGCATAATTTATATATTTCATATTTAATTGCACTTTTAATTATCGCACTTTAATTTATTGTCATTTTATTTTATCGCACTTTTATTTATCGCAATTTCATTATCGTTATTTACTTTACGCTTTAAATTAAGTTATAATTATTTTTAATATTTTACATTAGGTTTTAACTGCGACTAAAGTTTTAAGATCGACAAACCGGTCATTAAACGGTAAAAACCCCCTTTTATAATAATTATATTACTTATATAAATATATTTGTATTTTTACAATTAAAACTAATATAGCGTTGAACTAGTTTAAGTCTCCCTGTGGAACGAACCGGACTTACTAAAAACTACACTACTCTACGATTAGGTACATTGCCTATAGTGTTGTAGCAGAGTTTAGGTATATCCCATTTGTAAATAAATTAATTAAAACTTATATCATATTTCGTCGTATTTCGTAGTAAAAATATAACTATTTCGTATACACCTCTACGCACATCACCCTGTTATAATTGGATATGAATATTAATTTACCCACTTGATTAGTTTGAATAATCAATTACCCAACCCGAATAATTAATTAAATGATTATAATAGATTCCGTATGAATGTCACTAAATAGGACAACCATAATCATTATAAATTATTAAGTTAATTAATTTGAAGATAGGTTCGACAGACTCCAATGAGTTGTCACTCAATTAGACAATACCTCCCATCTATTAATAGTCCATAGTCAAATGCCCACAAGTGTCGGTCTTTCGTTCAAACATTAATTATGGTACAAAATCCAATAACCCCATCTTAATTTTTAGTCTAACATCACGATTACTTCGGCTCAAATAAGCATAATAATAACTTAGTTACGAGATATTAATTTAAAAAGGAAGAACATAGCTTACAGTGGTGATTAATCGCGTAGCGTTACACGGACAGAGTTTCAACTTACAAAACCTTAAAACATTTTTTTACAATAATCCAATTATTATTAAACTTAATTTAAACTTAATATTATAAATATAAATATATATTACATTGATCAGAGGAAGGAAAAGAAAAAGATGTGTTTTACATTCACTGAAAACGTTGCCTTTTATAGCACCTGACCCAACTTTTGGAGCCATGCGAGCGTATGGCCTGGGTGTGTTAATCCCATGCGATCGCATGGTGACTGGTACCAGCTCACTTTCCCTTGTTTTCTAGCTTGTCGACATATTTATTAAATATATATATAATATATATAATTTATATTAATTATATATATATATTATATTATATTCTTGTGCATAGTTGACTCGTAATTTTAGGACCGTTGACTCGCGCGTTGATGCTCGGTTTATGTCTCGATTCCTGATTTTCGAACGTCCTTTCGTACGCGTAGATATCTTGTACTTTGCGTTTCGCAGCTTGTACTATTGTAATTTTTAGACGTTTCTCATCAATAAATTGAATCACTTAAATTATATCTTGTACATTTGAGCTTTTTGGTCATTTGCGTCTTCAAATCGTCGTTTTCTTCTTTTGTCTTCGCACTTATTTATTTAAACGAATATTACATAAAAATAGAACAATTGCAACTAAAAGCTTTACATATTGGAAGGATATTGATACTAAATATATGTTCATTTAGAGCACTATCAATATATATATAATATATATACGGAAACATGTGAATAATATTTATATACGAAATGATAAAAATTTACTATTGAATGATGCAATTTCAAATTAAAATTTTTACATATATAATCGTTTAATTTTTATGATGTAATTTTTTTTAATTTTTAAGAAGAAACGAAGTTAAATCAAAGATGTACAAGTTGTAAAGCACAACGTACTACATCGTAACTTAAATAGTTGAATTGAAATTAATTCATTTACTATTTATATGAATAGTAATGAAACAAAATTAATTCATTTACTATTCACATGAAAGCGACATGATAGAAATTATTAATTACAAGTTACATAACATACCCTTAAAGTATTTAAGAAATACGACTTTTAAAAATTTTAAAAATTCAGAATTAATTCATTTATGGTACGGAATTTGTAATCTTTATGTGTTTCATGTAATTCGTCGGCATAAACTAACAAAATTGGAGGCGGCTTCACTGTTTTAACACGTTTTATATGCATTATATTATTATATTATTTAAATTATTATTATTATATCTATATATATGATCGATCGTTTCTGCAAGATTCATAACAGAGTTCACATAATTACTCCATATAATTTTTAGTTCCATTCAATATTTATATTAATATACTACAAATAAATTGTACACGGGTATTTTTATTTCGAGTTTCAAACCATTTAGAACTAAGTAAATATTGGGTATTGTTCGGGAGTATTATTCGTAAATCCGAGACCAACCATGCATTCGCCGTTGTCATTGCATCTACATATTTTGCCTATAATATAGAACCATAATATTGGGATGTGAGTTCATAGATCCCTTTTTAAATGCTTTAAATATTTTTGGGCTGAGAATACATGCACTTTATTTTATACGCAATGGACACAAGTACATACTTAATTTTACACTGAGTTTGAACGTAAAATCCCTTAGCTTTGGTAACTAGTAGCTACCGGTTATAAGAACTGGTGGGCGCGAATAGTTGTATATCGATCCATAGGGCTTGACATCCCCGTCCGTTCCAGGTATAGAGACCCTAGCCTGAACTATAAAATGGACGTATGCTATTTGAGTTTAGTACATGTTGGTTTGCGTGTATTGTACGTGTTGGTTGCATGTATGTTAAAACAGGGGTACTTATTATATATACGTTAAGTTTAGTTACCAAGGTGCTCAATTTTGTAGAATATTTTGATAAAAGTTTTGGATGAAACAACTTAAATCTTGTGGTCCACCTTTATATACAGATTATGCGCAATATTAAAACTATGAACTCACCAACCTTTGTGTTGACAGTTTTAGCATGTTTATTCTCAGGTCCCTAGAAGTCTTCCGCTGTTTGCTTATACGTTATACAAGCTATGTGCATGGAGTCATACATGCTTTATTTGAAAAAACTTTGCATTCACAAAATCATCACCATGTATCTTATTTTTCGACTGTATTGTCAACGGATGTATTATGGTAAACTATTATTTACGGTGATTGTCTATATATAAAAATATCAGATGTCGAAAATCTTGGATTTATAAATTCATTTATGGTGCGCCTTTTTAAAAGAATGCAATGTTTACAAAACATATCATATAGAGGTCGATACCTCGCAATGAAACCGGTTATTAACGTACTGCGCCAATAGCGATTTTGGCTGGTCGTTACAGTTGGTATCAGAGCGTTGGTCTTAGCGAACCAAAATTTGCATTAGTGTGTCTAACCGGTAGTTGTTAGGATGCATTAGTGAGTCTGGACTTCGACCGTATCTGCATATTATAAGTTTTGCTTATCAGTCCTTGTCGGAAATTACTTGCTTATCATTTTCAGTCTAGACACGTCTTACTGCAATTATTGCATATATAGTGTATAGACAAGTTCATATCTTATCAAATCTATCATAGTAGATTTAGCCTGACATCTTCAGTAAATTCCTCTGTGATTTAAGGGATCCTGGTATTAGATATATCTATGCATACTATGTATTGAGAATCATCCAACTATCATTTGCTATCACCAATCTTTTCATACCGAAAATCTTTTATGTGATCGTATAAGATGATTTCAAATTCCGTAAGCTCGGAAGATAGTGTAACGGGAGTGCACCAACCGATTAGCTAACGTGCTTTCTGGGATAGATGGGGGTGGGTTCGCGAAATACTCACCCTGTGGAGAAATAAAGAAGGTGCTCCATATAACGAACCGAATCTACCGCCTAACGTTGCAGTACTCGATCCGCTCACCGGTGAACCTGTTCGCAACACTGTTTTCACCTTTTTTGCCAGAATCTTTCGCCTCGAAGGTCGCATTACTGCAGTCTCAGAAAATATTCGGCCTCTACTCCCGAATACCAATCAAGTGGGAATATAAAAGGAGTTAGGGAACTTTGAGTTGATAATCAAGATCTATCGAATCAGATGAGTGGATGGATAGAGATGATAGAGGGTAGAGTAGAAACCCTGACAGGAATGGTGCGTGAATTACAGACTAGACTTGTTATACAAGCACTACCAGCAGTACCACCAGCATCACCAACACCAGCAGCACCTACAGCACCACAAGCTCCGTAATTACTGCAGACAGCAACACCACAACCACTAAGGAATATTAGTAATAATGAGTTATGATGTATTAAATCATTCTTCCTAAAGATTATATATGTATATTATATATATATATATATATATATATATATATATATATATGAAGTTTGAAACAACAATAAATCTTTTTGTACTAAGCTATTACGTGTGAATCTTTAACTGGTAGGTACTACTTGGTTAATTCATATTACTAATATGATATGATGTACATCCTTCGTTAATGACATAACAATCGTTAACTATAATCTCTGCTTCAACTCAATAAATTCCATTTCGTAATAAACCAAGTGTATTATTGAAATACATGTTTGATTTTACATTTTCATTTTCGATATATGAAATGTCCCGTTCTTATTGATTAAAAACGTTCCATATTAATTGATTTCGTTGCGAGGTTTTGACCTCTATATGAGACGTTTTTCAAATACTGCATTCATTTTTAAAACAAACCATAACCTTTATTTCATAAATAAAGGTTTAAAAAGCTTTACGTAGATTATCAAATAATGATAATCTAAAATATCCTGTTTACACACGACCATTACATAATGGTTTACAATACAAATATGTTACATCGAAATCAGTTTCTTGAATGCAGTTTTTACACAGTATCATACAAACATGGACTCCAAATCTTGTCCTTATTTTAGTATGCAGCAGCGGAAGCTCTTAGTATTCACCTGAGAATAAACATGCTTTAAACGTCAACAAAAATGTTGGTGAGTTATAGGTTTAGCCTATATATATCAAATTGTAACAACAGACCACAAGATTTCATATTTCAATATACATCCCATACATAGAGATAAAAATCATTCATATGGTGAACACCTGGTAACCGACATTAACAAGATGGATATATAAGAATATCCCCATCATTCCGGGACACCCTTCGGATATGATATAAATTTCGAAGTACTAAAGCATCCGATACTTTGGATGGGGTTTGTTAGGCCCAATAGATCTATCTTTAGGATTCGCGTCAATTAGGGTGTCTGTTCCCTAATTCTTAGATTACCAGACTTAATAAAAAGGGGCATATTCGATTTTGATAATTCAGCCATAGAATATAGTTTCACGTACTTGTGTCTATTTTGTAAATCATTTATAAAACCTGCATGTATTCTCATCCCAAAAATATTAGATTTTAAAAGTGGGACTATAACTCACTTTCACAGACTTAAGTATGTCATCAATGAAAACAATGACAAACTTGTCAAGGTATGGTCCACACACTCGGTTCATAAGGTCCATGAACATAGCTGGTGCATTAGTTAAACCAAACGGCATGACCATAAACTCGTAATGACCGTAACGTGTTCTGAAAGCAGTCTTTGGAATATCATCTTCTTTCACCCGCATTTGATGATACCCGGAACGTAAGTCAATCTTTGAATAAACAGACGAGCCTTGTAGTTGATCAAATAAGTCGTTGATTCTCGGTAGTGGGTAGCGGTTCTTGATGGTAAGTTTGTTCAACTCTCGGTAGTCGATACACAACCTGAATGTACCATCTTTCTTCTTGACAAACAAAACAGGAGCTCCCCACGGTGATGTGCTTGGTTGAATGAAACCACGCTCTAAAAGTTCTTGTAATTGGCTTTGCAGTTCTTTCATCTCGCTGGGTGCGAGTCTGTAAGGAGCACGAGATATTGGTGCAGCTCCTGGTACAAGATCTATTTGAAATTCAACGGATCGATGTGGGGGTAATCCCGGTAATTCTTTCGGAAATACATCGGGAAATTCTTTTGCAATGGGAACATCATTGATGCTCTTTTCTTCAGTTTGTACTTTCTCGACGTGTGCTAGAACAGCATAGCAACCTTTTCTTATTAGTTTTTGTGCCTTCAAATTACTAATAAGATGTAGCTTCGTGTTGCCCTTTTCTCCGTACAACATTAAGGGTTTTCCTTTTTCTCGTATAATGCGAATTGCATTTTTGTAACAAACGATCTCTGCTTTCACTTCTTTTAACCAGTCCATACCGATTATCACATCAAAACTCCCTAACTCTACTGGTATCAAATCAATCTTAAATGTTTCGCTAACCAGTTTAATTTCTCGATTCCGACATATATTATCTGCTGAAATTAATTTACCATTTGCTAATTCGAGTAAAAATTTACTATCCAAAGGCGTCAATGGACAACTTAATTTAGCACAAAAATCTCTACTCATATAGCTTCTATCCGCACCCGAATCAAATAAAACGTAAGCAGATTTATTGTCAATAAGAAACGTACCCGTAACAAGCTCCGGGTCTTCTTGTGCCTCTGCCGCATTAATATTGAAAACTCTTCCGCGGCCTTGTCCATTCGTGTTCTCCTGGTTCGGGCAATTTCTAATAATGTGGCCCGGTTTTCCACATTTATAACAAACTACATTGGCATAACTTGCTCCGACACTACTTGCTCCGCCATTACTCGTTCCGACACCATTTGTTCCTTTCGTTCTATTAACCCCTGGTCCGTAGACCTCACACTTCCCGCGCTATGACCATTTCTTTTACACTTGTTGCAAAATTTGGTGCAGAACCCCGAGTGATACTTTTCACACCTTTGGCATAGCTGCTTCTGATTGTTGTTGTTGTTGCGGTTATTATTGTTATTGGGATGATTGTTGTAGTTGCTGTTGTTGTTGTTGTTGTTGTTGTTGTTGGGCCGTTTGTTGTAGTTGCGATTGATGTTGCGATTGTTGGGATAATTGTTGTAATTGCTGTTGTTGTTGTATTGGTGATTCTTATCACCGTTTTCCTCCCACTTTCTTTTGACTTGCTTCACATTGGCCTCTTCAGCAGTCTGTTCTTTAATTCTTTCTTCAATCTGGTTCACTAGTTTGTGAGCCATTCTACATGCCTGTTGTATGGAGGCAGGCTCGTGTGAACTTATATCTTCTTGGATTCTTTCCGGTAATCCTTTCACAAACGCGTCGATCTTCTCTTCCTCATCTTCGAATGCTCCCGGACACAATAGGCACAATTCTGTGAATCGTCTTTCGTACGTGGTAATATCAAATCCTTGGGTTCGTAACCCTCTAAGTTCTGTCTTGAGCTTATTGACCTCGGTTCTGGGACGGTACTTCTCGTTCATCAAGTGCTTGAATGCTGACCACGGTAGTGCGTACGCATCGTCTTGTCCCACTTGCTCTAGATAGGTATTCCACCATGTTAACGCAGAACCTGTGAAGGTATGCGTAGCGTACTTTACTTTGTCCTCTTCAGTACACTTACTTATGGCAAACACCGATTCGACCTTCTCGGTCCACCGTTTCAATCCGATCGGTCCTTCGGTTCCATCAAATTCCAAAGGTTTGCAGGCAGTGAATTCTTTGTAGGTGCATCCTACACAATTTCCTGTACTGCTAGATCCAAGGTTATTGTTGGTATGTAGCGCAGCCTGTACTGCGGCTATGTTTGAAGCTAGAAAAGTACGTAATTCCTCTTCATTCATATTCACGGTGTGTCGAGTAGTCGGTGCCATTTCCTTCAAAATAGTCAAATGGAACAAGTTAATCATACAGAATATTAAGAGTAGTTAATAGTATTTCGTAGCATAATATGAACTCATTTATAAAAGCTTTTTCTTCATATTAGCGTTTTATAAGTTTAAATTCGGGTAGTACCTACCCGTTAAGTTCATACTTAGTAGCTAATATACAATTCAACTACTACAATTCTATATGAAAAATTGATTATAATAATATTTCGCGTTCAAACTTTTATACAATATTTTACAAACTTACAATACCGCTTATTTTACATAAAGCATGAAATATAGCACACAATAACTTTGATACAAGATAGTTGTGAAGATAATTCTAGCTAGTACACAAGTCGTTCAGCAAAGGCAATAAAGACACGTAATTCATACGTCCAGAAACAAGTCATGCATTCTGGTTTTACTAGGACTACTTCCCATCCTTGGTCTTGTGGAACATAACCGTTATGGCCGTTGATAAGACAGCGTGTTGTAACGTCGTCAAAGGGACGAGGGTTACGTAATGTCCAACAATCCCATAACAATCTAAAAACCTCATTTCTTACCCCAATTACCGACTCCGTCACTTGTGGGAACGTTTTGTTTAATAGTTGTAGGCCGATGTTCTTGTTCTCACTTTGGTGAGAAGCGAACATTACTAATCCGTAAGCATAACATGCTTCTTTATGTTGCATGTTAGCCACTTTTTCTAAATCACGAAGTCCAATATTCGGATATATTGAGTCAAAATAATTTCTTAACCCATTGCGTTAAATAGCATTTGGGTTCCCCGCAATATATGCGTCAAAGTAAACACATCGTAACTTATGGATTTCCCAATGTGATATCCCCCATCTTTCGAACGTAAGCCTTTTATAAACCAAGGCATTCTTGGAACGTTCTTCGAATGTCTTACAAACTGATCTCCCCTTAAATAGTTGTGCCGAAGAATTCTGACCGACTCTAGACAAGATTTCATCAATCATGTCTCCGGGTAGCTCTCTTAAAATATTGGGTTGTCTATCCATTTTGTGTTTTTATACTGTAAAATAGACAAGAGTTAGATTCATAAAAAAAATACTTATTAATACAAGCAATTTTTACATATATCATAAAGCATAAGCACACTATATTACATATATTACACCACACGAATACAACTATCTTATTCCGACTCGCTTGTTTCTTCTTCTTCTTCGGTTTTGGTTCGTTTTGCCAAGTTTCTAGGGATATATGATGTTCCCCTAATACGAGCCGTCGTTTTCCACATTGGTTTGGAAAAACCTGGTGGTTTAGAGGTTCCCGGGTCATTGTTACAACTTAAGGACTTCGGGGGTTGACGATACATATAAAGTTCATCGGGGTTGGAATTAGATTTCTCTATTTTTATGCCCTTTCCCTTATTATTTTCTTTTGCCTTTTTAAATTTAGTTGGGGTAATTTCTATAACATCATCGGAATTCTCGTCAGAATCCGATTCATCGGAGAATTGGTAATCCTCCCAATATTTTGCTTCCTTAGCGGAAACACCATTGACCATAATTAACCTTGGTCGGTTGGTTGAGGATTTTCTTTTACTCAACCGTTTTATTATTTCCCCCACCGGTTCTATTTCTTCATCCGGTTCCGATTCTTCTTCCGGTTCCGATTCTTCTTCTGGTTCCGACTCTTCTTCCGGTTCCTCTTCGGGAACTTGTGAATCAGTCCACGAATCATTCCAATTTACATTTGACTCTTTATTATTATTAAGTGAGTCAATGGGACTTGTTCTAGAGGTAGACATCTATCACATAATATCAAACGCGTTAAGAGATTAATATATCACATAATATTCACATGTTAAAAATATATAGTTTCCAACAAAATTTGTTAAGCAATCATTTTTCAAGTAAACACGGTCGAAGTCCAGACTCACTAATGCATCCTAACAAACTCGATAAGACACACTAATGCAAAATTCTGGTTCTCTAAGACCAACGCTCGGATACCAACTGAAATGTCCCGTTCTTATTGATTAAAAACGTTCCATATTAATTGATTTCGTTGCGAGGTTTTGACCTCTATATGAGACGTTTTTCAAAGACTGCATTCATTTTTAAAACAAACCATAACCTTTATTTCATAAATAAAGGTTTAAAAAGCTTTACGTAGATTATCAAATAATGATAATCTAAAATATCCTGTTTACACACGACCATTACATAATGGTTTACAATACAAATATGTTACATCGAAATCAGTTTCTTGAATGCAGTTTTTACACAGTATCATACAAACATGGACTCCAAATCTTGTCCTTATTTTAGTATGCAACAGCGGAAGCTCTTAATATTCACCTGAGAATAAACATGCTTTAAACGTCAACAAAAATGTTGGTGAGTTATAGGTTTAACCTATATATATCAAATTGTAACAACAGACCACAAGATTTCATATTTCAATATACATCCCATACATAGAGATAAAAATCATTCATATGGTGAACACCTGGTAACCGACATTAACAAGATGCATATATAAGAATATCCCCATCATTCCGGGACACCCTTCGGATATGATATAAATTTTGAAGTACTAAAGCATCCGATACTTTAGATGGGGTTTGTTAGGCCCAATAGATCTATCTTTAGGATTCGCGTCAATTAGGGTATCTGTTCCCTAATTCTTAGATTACCAGACTTAATAAAAAGGGGCATATTCGATTTTGATAATTCAGCCATAGAATATAGTTTCACGTACTTGTGTCTATTTTGTAAATCATTTATAAAACCTGCATGTATTCTCATCCCAAAAATATTAGATTTTAAAAGTGGGACTATAACTCACTTTCACAGATTTTTACTTCATCGGGAAGTAAGACTTGGCCACTGGTTGATTCACGAACCTATAACAATATATACATATATATCAAAGTATGTTCAAAATATATTTACAACACTTTTAATATATTTTGATGTTTTAAGTTTATTAAGTCAGCTGTCCTCGTTAGTAACCTACAACTAGTTGTCCACAGTTAGATGTACAGAAATAAATCGATAAATATTATCTTGAATCAATTCACGACCCAGTGTATACGTATCTCAGTATTGATCACAACTCAAACTATATATATTTTGGAATCAACCTCAACCCTGTATAGCTAACTCCAACATTCACATATAGAGTGTCTATGGTTGTTCCGAAATATATATAGATGTGTCGACATGATAGGTCAAAACATTGTATACGTGTCTATGGTATCTCAAGATTACATAATATACAATACAAGTTGATTAAGTTATGGTTGGAATAGATTTGTTACCAATTTTCACGTAGCTAAAATGAAAAAAATTATCCAATCTTGTTTTACCCATAACTTCTTCATTTTAAATCCGTTTTGAGTGAATCAAATTGCTATGGTTTCATATTGAACTCTATTTTATGAATCTAAACAGAAAAAGTATAGGTTTATAGTCAGAAAAATAAGTTACAAGTCGTTTTTGTAAAGGTAGTCATTTCAGTCGAAAGAACGACGCCTAGATAACCATTTTAGAAAACATACTTCCACTTTGAGTTTAACTATAATTTTTTGATATAGTTTCATGTTCATAATAAAAATCATTTTCTCAGAATAACAATTTTTAAATCAAAGTTTATCATAGTTTTTAATTAACTAACCCAAAACAGCCCGCGGTGTTACTACGACGGCGTAAATCCGGTTTTACGGTGTTTTTTGTGTTTCCAGGTTTTAAATCATTAAGTTAGCATATCATATAGATATAGAACATGTGTTTAGTTAATTTTAAAAGTCAAGTTAGAAGGATTAACTTTTGTTTGCGAACAAGTTTAGAATTAACTAAACTATGTTCTAGTGATTACGAGTTTAAACCTTCGAATAAGATAGTTTTATATATATGAATCGAATGATGTTATGAACATCATTACTACCTCAAGTTTAGTAGGTAAACCTACTGGAAGTGACAAGAAATGATCTAGCTTCAAAGGATCTTGGATGGCTTGAAAGTTCTTGAAGTAGGATCATGACACAAAAACAAGTTTAAGTAAGATTTTTACTCGAATTAAGATAGTTTATAGTTATAGAAATTGAATCAAAGTTTGAATATGAATATTACCATGAATAAGAAAGATAACCTACTGTATATAATAAAGGTTTCTTGATCTTAGATGATTACTTGGAATGGATTAGAAAGCTTGGAAGTAAATTAGTAAACTTGAAGGGATTTTTGAAGTGTTCTTCAAGTGTTCTTCCTATGATGATTATAGCTTGATTCTTGAAGTGATTTTTGATGAAGATGATGATTAACTACTGGAAAAATACGTTCATAATAGTGTGTGTGTGTGTTGAGAGAGAATTAGAAAGAGAATTGGAAGTGAAATGGAGTGAATGATGAGTGGTAATTGGTGAGTGGTGAGTGGGGTTAAAAGGAGTTCTAGTTAGTTGACTAGCTCATGGTAGAAGTTAAAATTGATTAGTCATACATGACATAATCAAGAGTGGAATCCCATGCTAGTTCCTATTGGTATATACCCATAGTAAGTACGTTTTGAAGCTGTGTATAATACCGGTAAGAATACGACTAGAATTCTTGATGAAAGAAAAGAATGGGAAAGTAACTGTAACCATTTTCGTTAAGTATGAGTGTTTTGATATATGTCTTGAAGTCTTCCAAAAGTATTTTAATACATCTAAATACACTACATGTATATACATTTTAACTGAGTCGTTAAGTCATCGTTAGTCGTTACATGTAAGTGTTGTTTTGAAACCTTTAAGTTAACGATCTCAATTAATGTTGTTAACCCATTGTTTATTATATCTAATGAGATGTTAAATTATTATATTATCATGATATTATGATATATTAATATATCTTAATATGATATATATACATTTACATGTCGTTACAACGATAATCGTTACATATATGTCTCGTTTCGAAATCCTTAAGTTAGTAGTCTTGTTTATATGTATATAACTCATTGTTAATATACTTATGGAGATACTTACTTATCATAATCTCATGTTAACCATATGTATATCCATATATATATATCGTCATGTCATTTTTACAAGTTTTAACGTTCGTGAATCGCCGGTCAACTTGGGTGGTCAATTGTCTATATGAAACATATTTCAATTAATCAAGTCTTAACAAGTTTGATTGCTTAACATGTTGGAAACATTTAATCATGTAAATATCAATCTCAATTAATATATATAAACATGGAAAAGTTCGGGTCACTACAATATACACGAAACTTTCTAGAAAACATCATTCGTGCCTTGCAAAATTCACGAGAATTCCACGAGCACCAACACCATACACCGAGGAATATCAATAAAAATGAATAATGAAGTATTAAATCATAAATTCATTTACATTGGTGAAATATTCCGCAGCGATTATGTAATCTCTAAAGTTTTAGAGATTATTTATCTAAGTTCTAACCGTAAAACATATGAGTTTAATATTATATTAACTCATTAAATCTGTATTGCATCTGAAGAAAATATACATTCATATATTTTCATAAGGATTGTAATAAAAATTCTCTTGTACAAAATGTTACTTGTGAAATTTTTAACGGGTAGGTAATACTCGAGAAATATTTAAGTTCAAAATTAATATGTTACATTGTACATTCTTCGATTCAGATTCATAAATCATTAACTATACTCACTACTTTCACAGTGATATACATTCTTTCATAAGAATAAGAACAACCAGTTTCATACAAATCCAATTACATATTCTGATTTTGACAGATCAGAATCCAAGTCAAGATTTAACAAGTGACATCACTCTTAGATTCCTACTTTTTTCAAAAATCATACTTTGAATTCACACTTCATTAGAACATCACTTTTATTCATAAAACCCAGAAAGATATTTGCATCATTCAAGATTCATGACGATTTCATCACATGTATATTGACAATGATAATCTGCGTTCAAACCCTTCAAAATTCTTGAAAATACCTCAATTAATGAACAATCGAGAGGATGAACCAACCTCATGTTATCAACGGAAAGAAAGATTTATGCATACAGTTATGCACTTAAAAAACTCTCGGAACCTAAGTAAAAGTTTAACACGTATCTGTGCCAGATCATTTGACATTGTTATTACCGAAAATAACTTTACAATCCCTTTTCAAAGTATCCAGTTTTATCACATTTCCAACAAGTCAACTTCGACTTTTCATTCGGATAAGCCTTACTATAACCTTGACATATACGTTTACCCTAGTTACCGGGAACCTTTTATATTCCACCACATTAACAGTAGCTGTACCAGTAACTTCATTGCTCTTTAGCTTAAGTCTCTCAGACAAAACACTATAATTATTCATGGAAACCCTATCATGTACTCATCTGCATTTTGTGACGATAATTGCCATACCAAATACCGTTAAGCATCAATAAGTATCTTCGAATTTTGCAACGTTTCCACGTCAACAGTTATACATGTAACGTCCATCTCATAAGCTTATGTACTTCAATTCTGAATTTCTGAAAAGCACCCAGTCTGCGAATCAATTCTATGGGTTTTGAAAAAGCTGATGAAGCAGCAAAAACTGTAGACAGCCTTAACAGCCAAAAGTTTGATGATAAAGAATGGAATGTTGAAAAAGCTCAAAAGAAAATTTTGGTACCGAAAAATGGATTGAGCAAACTATGAAGGAGGCTGTGGACAAATCACAAGGACTAAACCTGTATTCAAAGAATTCAGATGTTTCAGTATCTGGTGAAATCTTTAGCGAATACCTTGCTCCTTACTCTAAATCCTTAATGATAAATTTCTTCATCATCCTCTGATCTTAGATATTTTAGATATTCTAAGATATCATCGTATCTTTCGGTATAAATATCTTCGATGTTTCTGAAGATATCTTCATAACTATTCTTATCCGAAATTATTTATCTCTTCGCGCTATCTGTGTTACATCATAAAGGAAACTGTTTTAGTTTCTAAATTCTGAAAAATTCAAATTTAATATATGAATGTTTTAAAGTAGTGTTGGGAATTGAAGCACGAGTTAGTATAATATAATGACGCCTGATCAACGTGGTTATATTACAGTAAGTCATGATGAGTTTCTAATGGAACATGATGATTCACAGAACATACCGTCATCATGTGCCATGTTACACAACTCTTACATTCTACCTAATCTCTAAACATATCAAGAACATATTTTCTTGATAGTTCTATCTTTTTCCTTAAATTTTGGTAATTTAACAAATCATATCGTGCCATTACAATTTCTTTCTTAAAACATTAGCTATGTTCATTCCGAAATTCATACCTACAAATTCTAGACCATTACTTGATATACTTAAAGCCAAGAAAAGAAAACAGAAGCATGGAGCTCCAAAATATAAGGAAAAATATAAGCACGACAACAACACAGAAATTACAAACTGTGTATATCAATGCGTATAGCAATATAAAGAAATGGGAGAACTAAAAACACTATGAATTCAAGAGCATAGTAGAAGTAAACAGATTCCTCCGGTGGTAGATGAAAAAGAAGAATGACAGATACGAAAGTCAAGAATATATCAAGAATCAGAACTGGATGGAGCATATTGACGGATGTTTTAGAAGTATAAATTAAGAAAGAAAGTATAGCAGATGGGAGGTGTGGAAATAAGGAAACAAAGGGGGTGGATTTATAGTGAAATACCCGACATAGCAATCGAGGCAGATTACCGCATTAAATCAAAGAGGATCATAATTTCCTTAATTACCGAAGAATCGAATCTTATTACGAAGATTTCCTCTAAATCCTTTGAATTCCGGAAATCAATCGTGACTACGTCAAAAATTAAGACGAATCTTATTTTTCTCATTTCAATCTTTTACGATAGCTTCACTCATACTCTTCACATAATCGAATTGTTTTATCAATGTTACTCACTTATGATAAAACTCCAATCTTCAACTCGTATTCGTCATAAAAACATATTTATTGTCAGCCATGACGATCTCGATCAAATTTCGGGACGAAATTTCTTTAACGGGTAGGCACTGTGATGACCCGGAAACTTTTGACTTATTTAAACCAATTCTCTATATGATTTAATATTTTCGTCATGATAAGCAATGAATATTGACAAGTTTTAAAACTTTTGTAAATAAGTTTTTATATAACGATTGACCACCCTATTTGTTCAACGATTCATGAACGTCATAACTTGTGATAATTATATAATTGTGTGTGTGTGTGTGTGTGTATATATATATATATATACGGAAACATCTGAATAATATTTATATACGAAATGATAAAAATTTACTATTGAATGATGCAATTTCAAATTAAAAATTTTACATATATAATCGTTTAATTTTTATGATGTAATTTTTTTTAATTTTAAAGAAGAAACGAAGTTAAATCAAAGATGTACAAGTTGTAAAGCACAACGTACTACAACGTAACTTAAATAGTTGAATTGAAATTAATTCATTTACTATTCATATGAATAGTAATGAAACAAAATTAATTCATTTACTATTCATATGAAAGCGACATGATAGAAATTATTAATTATAAGTTACATAACATACCCCTAAAGTATTTAAGAAATACAACTTTTTAAAATTTTAAAAATTCAGAATTAATTCATTTACGGTACGGAATTTGTAATTGATAATGCTAAAAACGAACATATATTTCATAGCATTATTCTCCAAGAAAGACAAGCTTTTAGTTGCAATTGTTCTATTTAAAAGTGATTTTCGTTTAAATAATAAAAGGTGAAGACAAAAGACAGATTCGACGAATTGAAGATGCAAACGACCAAAAAGCTCAAAAGTACAAAATACAATCAAAGAGGTTCCAATTATTGATAAGAAACGTCTCGAAATTACAAGAGTACAAATTCAAAACGTAAAGTACAAGATATTAAATTGTACGCAAGGACGTTCGAAAATTCGGAACCGGGACCAGAGTCAACTCTCAACGCTCGACGCAACGGACTAAAAATTACAAGTTAACTATGTATATAAATATAATATAATATATAATTAATTATATTAATTATATATATATTATATTTATAAAATAAATCGTCGGCAAACAAAGAGCCAAATGTGGGTGAGCTGTATAAATGATCTCCGCGACTCGCGGAGTTTGAAGAAGAAAAGGGCCGCGAGTCGCGGAGCCCCAAATGTTGAAACTGCCTATAAAGCTCGCGCATTCTGATCGTAAAAATATATCCATAATTCAATCTCTCTCTATATATGTATACGTAAATATATTTATATTTATATTTTAATTTTAATTTTAATTATAATTCTAATAATAAGGGTATGTTAGCGAATGTTGTAAGGGTGTAAGTCGAAATTCTGTCCGTGTAACGCTACGCTATTTTTAATCATTGTAAGTTATGTTCAACCTTTTTAATTTAATGTCTCGTAGCTAAGTTATTATTATGCTTATTTAAAACGAAGTAATCATGATGTTGGGCTAATTATTAAAATTGGGTAATTGGGCTTTGTACCATAATTGGGGTTTGGACAAAAAAACGACACTTGTGGAAATTAGACTATGGGTTATTAATGGGCTTTATATTTGTTTAACTAAATGATAATTTGTTAATGTTAATATAAAGATTTACAATTGGACGTCCCTATAAATAACCATATACACTCAATCAGACACGATGGGCGGGATATTTATATGTACGAATAATCGTTCATTTAACCGGACACGGGAATGGATTAATAGCCACTAGAATTATTAAAACAGGGGTGAAATTATGTACAAGGACACTTGGCATAATTGTTAACAAAGTATTAAAACCTTGGGTTACACTCAGTCGACATCCTGGTGTAATTATTAAACAAAGTATTAAAATCTTGTTACAGTTTAAGTCCCCAATTAGTTGGAATATTTAACTTCGGGTATAAGGATAATTTGACGAGGACACTCGTACTTTATATTTATGACTGATGGACTGTTATGGACAAAAACCAAACGGACATATTAAATAATCTAGGACGAAGGACAATTTACCCATGGGCATAAAACTAAAATCAACACGTCAAACATCATGATTACGGAAGTTTAAATAAGCATAATTCTTTTATTTCATATTTAATTTCCTTTATTTTATATTTAATTGCACTTCTAATTATCGCATTTTTATTGTTATTGTATTTAATTGCACTTTTAATCATCGTACTTTTTAATTATCGCAAGTTTATTTTATCGCACTTTTATTATTCGCAATTTCATTATCGTTATTTACTTTACGCTTTAAATTAAGTCTTGTAATCATTTATTATTTTACATTTAGTTTTAACTGCGACTAAAGTTTTAAAATCGACAAACCGGTCATTAAACGGTAAAAACCCCCCTTTATAATAATAATATTACTTATATATATATTTGTATTTTTATAAATGTAAACTAATATAGCGTTAAGCTTTGTTTAAAGATTTTCCCTGTGAAACGAATCGGACTTACTAAAAACTACACTACTGTACGATTAGGTACACTGCCTATAAGTGTTATAGCAAGGTTTAAGTATATCCATTCTATAAATAAATAAATATCTTGTGTAAAATTGTATCGTATTTAATAGTATTTCCTTGTAAAATTTAATAGTATTTTATACCCCTTAGCTTTAACTATCAAGTATTTTTGGCGCCGCTGCCGGGGACAATCTAGCTTAAAAGTCGGAAGCGTAACGCTAAATTTTAAAAAAAAAAAAAAAAATTTAGTATTCTTTTATTAAAATTCACTTTTGTAAAAATACGTTTTTAATTATTCGAAAATATAAAAAGAAAACAAAAATTTATATATTTTTTTAAGATTTTGTTAAATATTTAAGTTTTATAAAGTTTCTTTATTTTTATTTTATAAAAATATAAGTTTTATTTAAATATTTTTATTTAAAACATATATAAAAAAAACCGAAAAAAATTAATATATATATAAATCTATTTTTAAGATATTTTTAAAATTATAAAGTAGTTCTATTTTTATTTTAGTTTTTAAATATAAGTTTTTATTATATATAAATATTTTTATTTAAACAGAAAATATAAAACAGAATAGAAAAAAAACGCGTCGAATTAAAAAAAAGTACCTGAGTTGAAATTTGGAACCCCGCGACTCGCGGAGTTTGCTGCTTGGAATACCGCGACTCGCGGAGCCACCCTGACACCGACAGAAACCCTAATCAGCATTTATTACGGGTAATTATTAATTATTATTATTAAAAAACCCTAATTACTTAATTATTATTATAATTAGTTTAAGTTTTTAAATTAAATTGTATTTTAAATTTTAATTAGTTTTATTATATATATAAATTAATAGTTTAATAAAATAAATAATATACAAATAATATTTTTATAAAAATTGTACTTTTTACAACTTTTTGTATATTTTTATATTTTGTCCCTTTTTAATTGTTTTAGTGTAATATTTGTATTTTTCGTTCGTATTTAGTTTTAAACTTAGTTTTTGCCATAGTTATTTTTTTTTTACTTCTAGATTTTTAGGCTTTGCCGTAAAATCCCTTAAGTGCCTTTTCTTTAGACTAAGATTTAGGTACTTTAGAATTTTGCGACGCCTTTTTAAGTTTTAGTTTCTTTTTAAGTTATTGCCATTTGGGATATAGTTTTTCTTGTAAGCTTTAATATTTTTAGACACCTTTTACCTATGTATCAATTATCATTCCAATTAGTAATCTCAATTTGTGATTATAATTTTAAGTTAGTGATAGTAATAAGGTTGGGTTAGTCTAGTGTTTATTAAGTTCTATAAGCCACTCTTTTTCTTTCTTATTTTTATTTTTCGATCTTTTTCCGACGCGCTCTTTTTCTTTCTTATTTCTCGCTATTCTAGTTTTTAGGACATAGATTTTTATTCTACTTCTTATCTAAATTTCTTAAAATTACGAAAATTTATTTTAAGTGGTTAAATTGATAGACATCAAAATTTTCTGGTTCGTAGTAATAGTTGGATTTGTACGTAGACCGGGTTATTGGAACCAAACAGTCCTCAATTATATTGAGACCAAACGAATCCTGCCCCTCTGCTGCATCTTTTGGCTATTCGAAACGTGGGCAAAATCAGAAAAGTCTATTAATTAGATAACTTATATAATTTTTCTTTCCTTTTAAAAACTAATAGGATATTCAGTGAATGCACCGAGCAAGACGTTCACCACCTTTTGTACGTTCACCACCTGTAACTAGATCAAGACATTTAGCAAATATTACCGCCGTTGATTTTTCTTTAGAATCTTCATCCAGTCGACCAAGTACTCCAATTCAAATTTCCGATAATCCATTTTTTTAACCCGACCTCACAATTGAGAATCCGGAGAATATTCAGGGACGATTCATAGATCCTGAACCATTAAATTTTCCTCCGGAACCACCAATCATTCAAACAGAGATTGTTGAGGACCGAACCATTAAATCAGAATCCTCTAGTGATTCCGATTAAATTCAATTATGGAGAATCTGGAACCTTTAAGTATGGAAGACCGAATGAGAGCTAAACACACTGGCCAAGGTCACGCAATTACTCATCCAGACATTAATGCGCCAGATTATGAAATCAAAGGACAAATTCTACACATGGTGACTAATCAATGCCAATTTAGTGGTGCGCCGAAGGAAGATCCAAATGAACATCTTCGTACCTTTAATAGGATTTGCACACTATTTAAAATAAGAGAAGTGGAGGATGAACAGATATATCTCATGTTATTTCCCTGGACTTTAAAGGGAGAAGCCAAAGATTGGTTGGAATCGTTACCTGAAGGGGCGATTGATACATGGGACGTTTTAGTTGAAAAATTTCTTAAACAATTCTTTCCGGCATCTAAAGCCGTAAGACTTCAAGGAGAAATTGTTACGTTCACACAGAAACTGAATGAAACTCTATATGAGGCGTGGACAAGATTTGGAAAGTTATTAAGAGGATGTCCGCAACATGGTTTAGACACCTGTCAAATAGTACAAATATTCTACCAAGGATGCAGCATCACTACAAGGAAAGACATAGATATAGCAGCTGGTGGTTCTATTATGAAGAAAACCGAAACTGATGCTTACAAAATTATTGATAACACTGCTTCCCACTCACATGAGTGGCACCAAGAAAAAGATATCGTTAGATCATCTAAAGCAGCTAGAGCCGATTCTAGCCATGACTTAGATTCCATTTCCGCAAAGATAGATGCTGTCGAGAGACGAATGGAAAAGATGACTAAGGATATTCACTCAATACGAATTAGTTGTGAGCAGTGTGGAGGACCACATTTGACAAAAGATTGTCTCAGTATTGAATTAACAATGGAACAAAGAGAGAATATTTCATACATAAACCAAAGGCCTGGAAATAATTATCAGAATAATTATCAACTGCCAAGACCGATCTACAATCAAAATCAGAACTATAACCGAAATATTCCATACAACAACCAACAAGGTCCTAGCAATCAACAAGTATCCAATAATACTTACAATCAGCAAAGACCTAATTTTCAAAACAAACCACCACAACCCGATGATAAAAAGCCGAATTTAGAAGATATGATGACGAAGCTAGTTGAAACTCAAACGCAGTTTTTCACATCTCAAAAACAAACCAATGAACAAAATGCTCAAGCATTTAGAAATCAACAAGCTTCTATTCAAAACTTGGAACAAGAAGTAAGTAACCTAGCAAGGTTAATAGGTGAAAGAAAATCAGGAAGTCTACCTAGTGATACAAATGCTAACCCCCGAAATGAAACAGCTAAAGCCATTACCACAAGAAGTGGTACAACACTTAAACCACCTGAAATACCTGTAACTTCTGATGAAGCTATTCCTACTCTACAAGAACCACAACCTGAACAAGATAAGGAAAAAGAACTGGTAGTTGAGAAGGTTAATGAAGATAACACAGTTAAGGCTAAACCTTATATTAAACCATACCAACCACCACTTCCTTACCCGAGTAAAATGAAGAAAGAGAAACTTGAAGCCGAGCAATCCAAATTCTTGGATATGTTTAAACAGATAAATGTAAATCTTCCTTTCATTGATGTGATTTCAGGAATGCCTAGATATGCTAAATTCTTGAAAGTTCTAATCTCAAATAGAAAGAAAATGGAAGAACTCTCGGCTGTTACTATGAACGCTAATTGTTCAGCAGTGCTGTTGAATAAGATACCAGAAAAATTATCTGATCCAGGAAGTTTCACAATTCCATGTTTTCTGGGTAGTCTTAGTTCAATAGAAGCATTGGCAGACTTAGGTGCTAGTATAAATTTAATGCCGTATTCACTATACGCTAAACTAGACCTTGGAGAATTGAAACCAACAAGAATAAGCATACAACTAGCCGATCGATCAATAAAATATCCTAGAGGGATAATGGAGAACATGCTAGTTAAAGTTGGTAATTTAGTATTTCCAGTAGATTTTGTTGTTCTGGACATGGAAGAAGATTCTCAAGTTCCTCTCATATTAGGAAGACCATTTTTAAACACGGCTAAAGCAATGATAGACGTGTTCGGTAAGAAATTGACCCTAAGTATAGAGGACGAGAGTGTTACCTTTTCAGTTGATAGAGCAATGCAACAACCACAATCTGCAGATGATACATGTTATTATATTCAAACTATAGATTCACATGCAGAATTATTAGAAGAATTTCCAGAATTACAAGAAACAGGAGAATGTTCTTTAGGAGAAAGTAATGAACCAATTGATGAAGCTGAAATGTTAGCTACACTAATAGCTAATGGATATGAACCAACAACAGAAGAAATTCATAATGCTAAAAGAAGAAGACAGATATCGATACAAATCATCGATAGAAGAACCACCGAAATTAGAGTTAAAGCCATTTCCAAACCATTTGGAATACGCTTATTTACATGGTGAATCTGAATTACCTGTAATAATATCGTCTTCTCTTACTGAAAATGAGAAATCACAACTTATTTCTGTGTTGAAAGCTCATAAACCAGCCATTGCATGGAAGATTCATGATATTAAAGGAATAAGTCCTTCGTATTGCACACATAAAATCCTTATGGAAGAATGTCATAAAACGTATGTGCAACGCCAACGAAGACTAAATCCTAATATGCAAGATGTAGTTAAAAAAGAAATTATTAAACTACTAGATGCAGGTCTAATTTATCCAATTTCTGATAGTCCATGGGTAAGCCCAGTTCAATGCGTGCCTAAGAAGGGTGGCATGACTGTCATTACAAATGAAAAAAATGAGCTTATTCCTACTAGGACTGTAACAGGATGGCGTGTGTGTATTGATTATAGAAAATTAAATGACACCACCAGAAAAGATCACTTTCCCTTACCTTTCATTGATCAAATGTTGGAAAGATTAGCCAGAAATAGTTACTATTGTTTTCTAGATGGATTTTCCGGATATTTTCAAATTCCAATAGCACCCGAGGACCAAGAGAAAACCACATTCACGTGCCCTTATGGTACTTTTGCTTACAAACGCATGCCATTTGGACTTTGCAACGCCCCTGCAATCTTTCAAAGGTGTATGATGGCGATTTTTCACGACATGATAGAAGAATGCATGGAAGTTTTCATGGATGACTTTTCAGTCTTCGGTGATACATTTGAATCATGTCTAGTTAATCTGGAATGAATGCTTATTAGATGCGAACAATCAAATCTAGTACTTAATTGGGAGAAATGCCATTTCATGGTTAAAGAAGGCATCGTTCTTGGACATAAAATTTCAAAGGAAGGAATTGAAGTGGATAGAGCTAAAGTAGATGTAATTGCTAAACTTCCACATCCCACCAATGTTAGAGGAGTTAGGAGTTTTCTAGGGCATGCCGGTTTTTACCGACGTTTCATAAAAGATTTTTCTAAAATTGCCACTCCTATGAATAAACTCCTAGAAAAGGATGTTCCATTCATCTTTTCAGATGAATGTATCAAATCTTTTAATATTATTAAAGAGAAACTTACTAATGCGCCGATCATGATAACACCAAATTGGAATCTACCGTTTGAATTAATGTGCGATGCAAGTGATTTTGCAATGGGAGCCGTTTTAGGACAAAGGATTGAAAAATGATTTCAACCTATATATTATGCTACTAAGACGTTACAAGGAGCACAAACGAACTATACAACTACTGAAAAAGAACTCCTTGCTATTGTCTTTGCTTTTGACAAATTTCGTTCATATCTCGTTCTAGCAAAAACGGTGGTCTATACCGACCATTCTGCTCTTAGATACCTATTTTCGAAACAAGATGCTAAACCAAGATTAATCCGTTGGATCTTACTCTTACAAGAGTTCGATATTGAAATCCGAGATAAAAGAGGAGCAGAAAATCTCGCCGCTGATCATCTTTCTCGTCTTGAAAATCCTGAATTAGAAGTTCTAAAAGAATTGGCCATACAAGACAACTTTCCTGATGAATATCTATTGAAGATATATTATAATGAAATACCATGGTTTGCAGACTATGCAAACTACTTAGTATGTGGATTCTTTGAAAAAGGATTATCGTATCAAAAACGAAAGAAATTCTTCAGTGATATAAAACACTATTTCTGGGAAGATCCACATCTGTTTAAAAGTTGTCCCGATGGAATAATACGCCGATGTGTATTCGGAGATGAAGCTAGTAAAATTTTAAACCATTGTCACACAGGACCAACAGGAGGGCATTATGGACCTCAATTAATAGCAAGAAAAGTTTATGAAGATGGATTCTTTTGGCCTACAATTTACAAAGACGCACACCTTCTTTGCAAATCCTGTGATGCTTGTCAAAGGGCCGGAAAAATAAGTCAACGTGATGAAATGCCACAAAAGTTCATCCAAGTATGTGAAGTATTTGACATTTGGGGTATTGACTTTATGGGTCCATTTCCAAAATCTCATAATAATCTCTATATTCTCGTAGCCATTGATTATGTATCTAAATGGGCGGAAGCACAAGCTCTCCCAACTAACGATGCACGAGTTGTAGTCAACTTTTTAAAACGTCTTTTTGCAAGGTTTGGAACACCGAAAGCTTTAATAAGTGATCGGGGAACTCATTTCTGTAATAATCAACTTGAGAAAGTTCTTAAAAGATATGGAGTAACTCATAAAATCTCCACCGCATATCATCCACAAACAAGTGGACAAGTTGAAAATATCAACCGAGCTTTAAAACGTATTCTAGAGAAAACTGTAGGATCCAATCCGAAGGAATGGTCCATTAAATTGGAGGATGCACTCTGGGCTTTTAGAACAGCTTACAAAACTCCAATTGGAACCACACCTTTTAGACTTGTCTACGGAAAAACATGTCATCTTCCATTAGAAATTGAACACAAAGCATTTTGGGCTTTGAAAACATGTAATCTTGATTTACATGAAGCTGGACGTCTACGATTAAGTCAACTAAACGAATTAGAAGAATTAAGACATGAAGCATACGAAAATTCGTTAATCTATAAAGAAAGAACGAAGAAATGGCATGATAAAAGAATCAGAAGTTCAAAAGAATTTAAAGAAGGAGACAGAGTTCTTCTTTTCAATTCACGATTCAAGCTATTTCCTGGAAAATTGAAATCAAGATGGTCTGGACCATTCATAGTCAAAAGAGTTTTCCCATACGGAATGATAGAATTAATAAATTCAAATGGGATTGAATTCAAAGTTAATGGTCACAGAGTTAAACATTACATACATGGTCCAATGGAAGTTGACAATGAAGTTAATCACAATTTCGATACCACAGCTAACTAAGTGTGGGAAGAATCAAATCTTTAAAGGATTTTATGTATTTCTGTTAGAGTTAGATTGTCTGTTTTCGTGTAGTTCTCGAAAATGGAACCCTAATGGTCTTTCCCTAGCAGACCCTAAAGAACTAGTCTTCTCCCCCCATTCTGAATTTTTATTTTTTTAGGTTTTTACGAAATGAAGACTGCCTGTGAACTAAACCATGGTCTAATGCTACACGCTTTGATCACTAAACGTAATAATGACACACTTTCGAGTGAAATAGTATCAGTAATCAGAGAAAGATTGGACGGAGTAAGAAAAGAATCCAGATGCGAAGATAATAAGTTACAATTTGGTAAAGGAAGATCAAAATCCGCAGTGAAAAGAAGAGCACGACACCTAGAAAGATGTCACAAATGCGGAAAATGGTCACATGGAGGTAAATGTTCAAATAATCAAACCTATTCAAATACCGAATTTGTTACTTTATGCAGAGACGGACCGTTCATATGTTTAGAAGAAAAGACACTGAATGCTCGAGGTTACGCCTATGTAGCCATGGAAAACTGATGTCGAACGAGGTGTATATAAAATAGCTTATATTTTACTAGGAAAAACTATTAAATACGATACAATTTTACACAAGATATTTATTTATTTATAGAATGGATATACTTAAACCTTGCTACAACACTTATAGGCAGTGTACCTAATCGTACAGTAGTGTAGTTTTTAGTAAGTCCGGTTCGTTCCACAGGGAAATCTTTAAACAAAGCTCAACGCTATATTAGTTTATTTTTATAAAAATACAAATATATATATAGGTAATATTATTATTATAAAGGGGGGTTTTTACCGTTTAATGACCGGTTTGTCGATTTTAAAACTTTAGTCGCAGTTAAAACCTAATGTAAAATATAAAATAAATACAAGACTTTAAATTAAAGCGTAAAGTAATTAACGATAATGAAATTGCGAATAATAAAAATGCGATAAAATTAAATTGCGATAATTAAAAGTACGATAATTAAAAGTGCGATTAAATAACAATAAAAGTGCGATAATTAGAAGTGCAATTAAATATAAAATAAAGGAAATAAAATATGAAATAAAAGAATTATGCTTATTTAAACTTCCGTAATCATGATGTTTGACGTGTTGATTTTAGTTTTATGCCCATGGGTTAATTGTCCTTTGTCCTGGATTATTCAATATGTCCGTCTGGTTTTTGTCCATAACAGTCCATCAGTCATAAATATAAATTGCAAGTGTCCTTGTCAAATTATTATTATACCCGAAGTTAAATATTCCAACTAATTGGGGATTCGAATTGTAACAAGGTTTTAATACTTTGTTTAATGAATACACCAGGTTATCGACTGCATGTAAACCAAGGTTTTACCACTTTGTTAACAATTACACCAATTACCCTTGAATGTAATTTCACCCCTGTTTTAATTATTCTAGTGGCTATTAATCCATTCCCGTGTCCGGTTAAATGAACGATTATTCGTACATATAAATACCCCGCTCATCGTGTCCGATCGAGTGTATATGGTAATTTATAGGGACGCCCAATTGTAAATCTTTATATTAACATTAACAAACTTTCATTTAGTTAAACAAATATAAAGCCCATTAATAGCCCATAGTCTAGTTTCCACAAGTGTCGTTCTTTTGTCCAAACCCCAATTATGGTACAAAGCCCAATTACCCAATTTTAGTAATTAGCCCAACATCATGATTACTTCGTTTTAAATAAGCATAATAATAACTTAGCTACGAGACATTAATATAAAAAGGTTGAACATAACTTACAATGATTAAAAATAGCGTAGCGTTACACGGACAGAATTTCGACTTACACCCTTACAACATTCGCTAACATACCCTTATTATTAGAATTATAATTAAAATTAAAATATAAATTATAAATATAAATATATTTACGTATGAAGAGGAAGAGAAAAAGGATGATTTTTTTTTTATCAGAATTCGGTTGGCTTTATAGCCAGAGTTGAAAATTGGGGCTCCGCGACTCGCGGCAAAATGCCCTTCAAACTCCGCGAGTCGCGGAGATATATTTACAGCTCACACCCTTGGAGTTTCTTGCTGCCGACGGTTTTTAATATATATATATAATATATATATAATTAATATAATTAATTATATATTATATTATATTTATATACATAGTTAACTTGTAATTTTTAGTCCGTTGCGTCGAGCGTTAAGAGTTGACTCTGGTCCCGGTTCCGGATTTCCGAACGTCCTCGCGTACAATTTAATATCTTGTACTTTGCGTTTTGAATCTTGTACTCTTGTGATTTCGAGACGTTTCTTATCAATAATTGGAACCTTTTTGATTGTCTTTTGTTCTTTTGAGCTTTTTGGTCGTTTGCGTCTTCAAATCGTCGAATCTGTCTTTTGTCTTCACCTTTTATTATTTAAACGAATATCACTTGTAAATAGAACAATTGCAACTAAAAGCTTGTCTTTCTTGAGGAATAATGCTATGAAATATATGTTCGTTTTTAGCATTATCAAATATTCCCACACTTGAGCGTTGCTTGTCCTCAAGCAATATTGTCTTGAAATACTAGAATCACTTTTTTATTCTTCACACTTTGTACATCAGTGATTTCTATACGGCGGTATAAACAATGGTAGTAACGATATGGTTTACAGTCCCACATGACTATAAAAATTTAGATCCATTAAGGAAATTGGATCTTTATGAAAACATTTGATCTTTTGAAAATTAAATCTAGTTTTTACCCTAGATAAGTTTTTCGGAATAACCCTTTACCGGTGTTTGCAAAATATTTTTGTGGGTTTGGTGGGTTTCAGATTTGAAAATTTTAGCTCAAAACTTGCGGTTTTGTGTCACCCACTTGCTAACCTTGTATTTGGAAAGCAACACGTCCAGTTTACTTGTTCCGTATATTACCTTTCGGCAAACTACCGTCCGGTTGTAAAGGAAAGCGTTGAACAAGCAACTGTTAAGGCAATGTCCCGTGACATGCTTTTGATTATGGTCTATAACGTGTCGGACGCAATTACTATCCTTGGTAGGAGCAATAGTAAAGCTCACCCTTATAATTTTTCGGTCTGGCACAAGGTCCTGTCTTTGACCATGTTATGCAACCACCGTTCTTACGGTTGACACCCGATTTAGTTCAGGTGACCTAATGAATTCCAGGTGAATTCCTAGGATTTTACGTTCAATGGTAATGAACGCATTGAAAATAGGGTTTTTAGAAAACAAATCGGTTTGTAATTTTTTTGATCAAAATATTTTCTCGTTTAAGCTCGAGTTTAGATATCATCGAATTCCATGAGTTTGTAATTCTCAATCTTTAAGGTCAATCTCTAGGATTGAGTAATATCAGTCTTAAAAGCTGATTTTTAATCTTTAAGGAGATTATCCTTTCTGGGGATCTGATTCATTAGTCTTATCCAGCTAATTTGCACGGTGCCTCCCCATTGTACGAGATAAATCCTTCTCATGGTTAGGATAAATCTGACCACTTGGCGACCCTGTTTAATGCTGAGGTCCGTGGATTTCCTGCTGATTTTAGAGATGACTTTTCTAGATTTTTCGTCAACCTACAGCTGGTCTGGACGACAACTTCATGACCTAAATCAAGAAGCGCGTTTCTTTTTCGGAAGACTTTACTTCCTTTTAATGATGGAATTGATTCATTGTGTAGATCCATCTCTTCTTTTCTTTCATTGGGTAAAACAGTTTAGTTTAGTCCAAAGCAAAAGTATTTTCAGTTATTTGTTACAGATATATGTGACATATGTTTAAGATAACTTGGTAAATTTTCCCACACTTGGCTTTTTATTTTTCTTTTTATCGTCCTCTATTCCATTTTAAATGAATTTTAACATTTTAGTTTGTTTCTCAATTTATGTTCTTTCTGAGGTAACAATAATTTCGGTGTTAAAACCTAGTTTTATCGTTCATAAATATGTATAAACATGATTTTAATTCATTTAATTGAAAATTTTGAAAAATTTTACTAGAATTGGGTAGTCAGTATATAAGACTAGGGCTGTTCTTTTTTATCAGAGAGCACTAGATTCTAATACAACTACTGCTTTACTAGTATTTTTAATGGTAACCAAGTGTATAAAGTAAAAATTTTTAAAATCCGAAAGAATTTAACCCCTTCCCACACTTAAGATCTTGCAATGCCCTCATTTGCAAGAAATCAGTAACAATTTAAATTATTGAGGGTGATTTGTGTGAAAATGATTAAATTTTTACCAAAGTTTCCAAATATATTGGCGTTTGTTTGCTGAATGATAAATGGTGCACATCATTTGTTCATTCCGTCTTGTTGTTATTTCACATGTATTTTGCATCTTGTCGTCAAAATTAGTTGCTTTTGCTGAACTTAATGCCAGTCTTTAAAAATGCGTTGTTTTACCCTGTTTTGTACATAAGATAAACTGCAAACATATATACATATTTTTGAAGTTTGGTTTATTACCCCACATTCAAAAATTATTAAAATCTAAGAATAAAAGTTAGAAATTATAAAAATGATTACAATATTAACAAAAATATTAAATGCATCAATAATTACAAATTACAAAATAATAAAAAAATAAAAATAAAAAGTAAACTAAGGATGATATTGGTACCAATAGGGGTTCCACGCATAACCATAAGTGCTATAGAATGCTTCGGCAGGGTCATACGTAGGATATGGTGGCTGCATCTCTATCGACCAAGGAGGGAAGACGGGTTTCGGTGTAGGAATATAGTTTCTACCTATATGTTGGCAATGCGCTATGATCTGGTTCTGATGAACTTGCCAATCTTCAAATGCTCTCTGTCTAGCATTTTCGTATTCCTGAGAAGCTATAAACCTATGCATTTCTTGCATCTCATTCCCCCCTCCTACATTACCTTGTTCCTGGTTTCTCTCTACCTGTGGATGTCTACCATTGTATCGTACTGCGGCGTTATTTCGCCGCTTCAAAACTTTCGCACCATGGTATACATTTAAACCTATAGTGTCGCGGGGTTCCGGCTCTTCTACTAATAATCCCCCCCGACTTATATCCACACCGAGATATTCACCAATCAAAGTAATAAAAATACCACCTCCTATTATGCTATGTGGACGCATCCCTCGAACCATAGCTGATAAATAATAACCCACACAATATGGTATACTTACAGCGCTGTGTGGGTCTCGAATACACATATGGTAAAACAAATCTTGTTCATTTACCTTTTCTTTGTTTTTACCCCTTTGTGTAATCGAATTAGCTAAAAACCTATGTATTACTCTTAATTCGGCTCTATCTATATCCAAATAAGAGTAGTTTCCCCCTTTGAAACGGTGATGGCTTGTCATTTGACTCCACACACCGTGTGTATCAAAATTTTCATCTATTTTCCTACCGTTTAGTATCAATCCTCTACAATCGGCAGACGCTAATTCCTCAGGCGTATATATACGTAAAGCCTGAGCCATGTCCAGTAAAGACATGTGGCGCATCGAACCGCCTAACAAAAATCTAATAAAAGAACGATCGGTTAAACTAGCTACCCGATCATTCAACTCTATACTACATAACAACTCTTCACACCATACTTTATATACAGGTCTGCGTATGGTGAATAAACATATCCAGTCATTAAAAGAAGAATTACCATACCTCTGTACCAGTAATTCCCTAATTGGCCCGGCCAATTCTACAGCTTCCAAGGGTCCCCATTCTATGACCCTTGGTACCTCAACAACCTTGGAATGAAGAGTATGCAAACCCCGTTGATATTTTGGATAATCTATCCAAAGTCTGTCAAATCTCAGGTTCGGGTGCAACTGTTCCAAGTGCATATCTGAAAAGGTCATGACTGGATGAGGTACATCCTGCTTGTAGTAGTTATCTACCTCCTGTTGTTCCAAGTTCTCAGCAGGAGCATGGCGGGCTTGGGATGAAGATTCACCCCTTTCATTCTGCACAAACACAAATTTTGTGCATCCAAATATGCATTAGTGTCAGCAAAATCATCAATCAAAATAATTACAATGACATTATCAATTTATATCAAACTTAAGCTCATTTTCACATTTTTATCAAATCTACACTTTTTCAAATAAGCATATACGAAAATTTTCGCCAAGTTCATAAGCATTCAACTCAAATAACATGTCAAAATAATCATTACTAGCAAATAAACAAGTCTCAAATGGCATTATCTTTCAAAAATCAAGTTCATGAATTTTGGACTTGAAAAAGTCCACTTTAATTCTCAAAATCATGTTTAGGCTCAAAGTTTTGATCATTTAACTACCTAGACATGTTACACTACTCAATTTAGCAACAATTCATGACAAAAATCGGCCATAACCTGTTTATATCAAAAAGCCCCAAATTTGCTCAAGAACACAAACCCTAGATTATTCAAAATTTGAAGTTTAAGGCTTCTAATCATGTTAAACAGCATCAATCTAGGTTATACAAGCATAATACATAAACAATTTAAGCTTAATTACACTAAAAAGCATCAAAATCAAATTGGGGAAAAAATAGCTCAAGAACACAAAATTTCGAATTAAATGGTGTTTAGGTGTAGAAATTTACCGTTTTTCTTGAGTAGTTCTTAGATATCATCCTTCTCAACATGATTTTAGCAAAAAATTTGGTGATTAACGGTTAAAAATTGAGATTTTTGGGGGTGATTTTCGTGGGTTTTCGCAGTATTTTTCGGGTGTTTATGCAGTGTGTTTGTGTGTGGGAGCTGATCAGTTCGTGTGCAGCTCTTATTTTTTTTTCTGTAATCCGGTCACTCCGCGACTCGCGTAGATTTACCCTCCAAACTCCGCGAGTCGCGGAGTTTGGTATTTTTTTTTTTTTTTTTTTTTTTATATAATCTTTAACTTATAAATCAATTAAGTATTTAATTTTAAAATTTTGTTTCCCTTGTTATTTAGGACGAGGTCGTTTCGGATCGATGTCCTAGTCCGTCCTTCGACAAAATTTTAAAATTTGTCTTTTTGTAGCGATTGTTTTAAATGCTAAGATTTTTGGGTTTTTTCAATGTTTTTGGCATACTTTAAATCAATAAGATTAAAAATAATGATAATAAAAGTTCTCGTCCCTTCCTCGGGTAAAGCAATTTCGGTTCAAAGACCTAGTCTTCAACTTACGACGAATTTTAAAAATCATATTTTTAACTTAATGAGATAAAGTAAATTTTTATTTTTAAATTCACACAACTTAAATATAAAATTCAAAATTAATATTAAAAATTCAAAATTCACACCAAACTTAAAATTTGAAATGCATAAAATTAAAATTTCATATTTTAAAAATTAAAAATTCACACCAAACTTAATTTAAAAATTCATAAATTCATACCAAGCTTATATTAATTTTTCAAATATTTACAATTTTAAATATATTGTTTTTACAAAATTTACAATATTAATTTAAGATTTAAATATTAAGATTAAAAACATGGTAAAAATAAAATTAAAAATCTTTTTGTCTTTTTATCCCACTTTAATCAATCAAATATTATCAAAAATATGCGCCCCTCTTTTCGGTAAAGTAATTTCGGTTCCAAGACCTAATTTAACTCATGACGAATTTTTGAAATATTTTGGTTTGATTGATTAAAGATATTTATACCTTAAGAATAAACGTTAAATTTCGCAGTGATGTAATAAATTTTTGAATGATATCAATAATTTCGGTCGCCAAACCTAATTTTATTTAATACCAATTTAATACTTTTTAGCGAACAAATTAGCGTTTATTATCAAAAGGTTAAAAATAAAAATAAAAATAAAAACTGTACAGACATACCTGTGAAATAGATTTCTTAGTTATATGATCTATTATATTCATAAGATAGTCGGTTTAATTGGTTTTCCATGGCTGCATAGGCGTAACCTCGAGCATTCATTGTCTTTTCTTCTAAAGATATGAACGGTCCGTCTCTGCATAAAGTAACAAATTCGGTATTTGAATAGGTTTGATTATTTGAACATTTACCTCCATGTGACCATTTTCCGCATTTGTGACATCGTTCTAGGTGTCGTGCTCTTCTTTTTGCTGCGGATTTTGATTTTCCTTTACCAAATTGTAACTTATTATCTTCGCATCTGGATCCTTTTCTAACTCCGTCCATTCTTTCTCTGATTACTGATACTATTTCACTCGGGAGTATGTCATTATTACGTTTAGTGATCAAAGCGTGTAGCATTAGACCATGGTTTAGTTCACAGGCAGTCTTCATTTCGTAAAAACCTAAAAAAAATAAAAATTCAGAATGGGGGGAGAAGACTAGTTCTTTAGGGTCTGCTAGGGAAAGACCATACGTGTTCCATTTTCGAGAACTACACGAAAACAGACAATCTAACTCTAATAGAAATACATATTATCCTTTAAAGACTTGATTCTCCCCACACTTAGTTAGCTGTGGTATCGAAATTGTGATTAACTTCGTTGTCGACTTCCATCGGACCATGTATGTAATGTTTAACTCTGTGACCATTAACTTTAAATTCAATCCCATTTGAATTTATTAATTCTATCGTTCCGTATGGGAAAACTCTTTTGACTATGAATGGTCCAGACCATCTTGATTTCAATTTTCCAGGAAATAGCTTGAATCGTGAATTGAAAAGAAGAACTCTGTCTCCTTCTTTAAATTCTTTTGAACTTCTGATTCTTTTATCATGCCATTTCTTCGTTCTTTCTTTATAGATTAACGAATTTTCGTATGCTTCATGTCTTAATTCTTCTAATTCGTTTAGTTGACTTAATCGTAGACGTCCGGCTTCATGTAAATCAAGATTACATGTCTTCAAAGCCCAAAATGCTTTGTGTTCAATTTCTACTGGAAGATGACATGCTTTTCCATACACAAGTCTAAAAGGTGTGGTTCCAATTGGAGTTTTGTAGGCTGTTCTAAAAGCCCAGAGTGCATCCTCCAATTTAATGGACCATTCCTTCGGATTTGATCCTACGGTTTTCTCTAAAATACGTTTTAAAGCTCGGTTTGTATTTTCAACTTGTCCACTTGTTTGTGGATGATATGCGGTGGAGATTTTATGAGTTACTCCATATCTTTTAAGAACTTTCTCAAGTTGATTATTACAGAAATGAGTACCCCGATCACTTATTAAAGCTTTCGGTGTTCCAAACCTTGCAAAAAGACGTTTTAAAAAGTTGACTACAACTCGTGCATCGTTAGTTGGGAGAGCTTGTGCTTCCGCCCATTTAGATACATAATCAATGGCTACGAGTATATATAGATTATTATGAGATTTTAGAAATGGACCCATAAAGTCAATACCCCAAATGTCAAATACTTCACATACTTGGATGACATTTTGTGGCATTTCATCACGTTGACTTATTTTTCCGGCCCTTTGACATGCATCACAGGATTTGCAAAGAAGGTGTGCGTCTTTGTAAATTGTAGGCCAATAGAATCCAGCTTCATAAACTTTTCTTGCTGTTAGTTGAGGCCCATAATGCCCTCCTATTGGTCCTGTGTGACAATGGTTTAAAATTTTACTAGCTTCATCTCCAAATACACATCGGCGTATTATTCCATCGGGACAACTTTTAAACAGATGTGGATCTTCCCAGAAATAGTGTTTTATATCACTGAAGAATTTCTTTCGTCTTTGGTACGATAATCCTTTTTCAAGGAATCCACAAACTAAGTAGTTTGCATAGTCTGCAAACCATGGGATTTCTTTATAATCTATCTTCAATAGATATTCATCAGGAAAGTTGTCTTGTATGGCCGATTCATTCAGAACTTCTAATTCGGGATTTTCAAGACGAGAAAGATGATCAGCGGCGAGATTTTCTGCTCCTTTTTTATCTCGGATTTCAATATCAAACTCTTGTAAGAGTAAGATCCAACGGATTAATCTTGGTTTAGCATCTTGTTTTGAAAATAGGTATCTAAGAGCAGAATGGTCGGTATAGACCACCGTTTTTGCTAGAACGAGATATGATCGAAATTTGTCAAAAGCAAAGACAATAGCAAGGAGTTCTTTTTCAGTAGTTGTATAGTTCGTTTGTGCTCCTTGTAATGTCTTACTAGCATAATATATAGGTTGAAATCGTTTTTCAATCCTTTGTCCTAAAACGGCTCCCATTGCAAAATCACTTGCATCGCACATTAGTTCAAATGGTAGATTCCAATTTGGTGTTATCATGATCGGCGCATTAGTGAGTTTTTCTTTAAGAATATTAAAAGATTTGATACACTCATCTGAAAAGATGAATGGCGCATCCTTTTCTAGGAGTTTATTCATAGGAGTGGCAATTTTTGAAAAATCTTTTATGAAACGTCGGTAAAAACCGGCATGCCCTAGAAAACTCCTAACTCCTCTAACATTTGTGGGATGTGGAAGTTTAGCAATTACATCTACTTTAGCTCTATCCACTTCAATTCCTTCTTTTGAAATTTTATGTCCAAGAACGATGCCTTCTTTAACCATGAAATGGCATTTCTCCCAATTAAGTACTAGATTTGATTTTTCGCATCGAATTAGCATTCGTTCCAGATTAACTAGACATGATTTAAATGTATCACCGAAGACTGAAAAGTCATCCATGAATACTTCCATGCATTCTTCTATCATGTCGTGAAAAATCGCCATCATACACCTTTGAAAGGTTGCAGGGGCGTTGCAAAGTCCAAATGGCATTCTTTTGTAAGCAAAAGTACCATAAGGGCACGTGAATGTGGTTTTCTCTTGATCTTCGGGTGCTATTGGAATTTGAAAATATCCGGAAAATCCATCTAGAAAACAATAGTAACTATTTCCGGCTAATCTTTCCAACATTTGATCTATGAAAGGTAAGGGAAAGTGATCTTTTCTGGTGGCGTCATTTAATTTTCTATAATCAATACATACACGCCATCCTGTTACAGTCCTAGTAGGAATAAGCTCATTTTTCTCATTTGTGATGACAGTCATGCCACCCTTCTTAGGCACGCATTGAACTGGGCTTACCCATGGACTATCAGAAATTGGATATATCAAACCTGCATCTAGCAGTTTAATAATCTCTTTCTTAACTACATCTTGCATATTAGGATTTAGTCTTCGTTGGCGTTGCACATACGTTTTATGACCTTCTTCCATAAGGATTTTATGTGTGCAATACGAAGGACTTATTCCTTTAATATCATGAATCTTCCATGCAATGGCTGGTTTATGAGCTTTCAACACAGAAATGAGTTGTGATTTCTCATTTTTAGTAAGAGAAGACGATATTATTACAGGTAATTCAGATTCACCATGTAAATAAGCGTATTCCAAATGGTTTGGAAGTGGCTTTAACTCTAATTTCGGAGGTTCTTCTATCGATGATTTATATCGATATCTGTCTTCTTCTTTTAGCATTTGAATTTCTTCTGTTGTTGGTTCATATCCATTAGCTATAAGTGTAGCTAACATTTCAGCTTCATCAATTGGTTCATTACCTTCTCCTAAAGAACATTCTCCTGTTCCTTGTAATTCTGGAAATTCTTCTAATAATTCTGCATGTGCATCTATAGTTTGAATATAATAACATGTATCATCTGCAGATTGTGGTTGTTGCATGGCTCTATCAACTGAAAAGGTAACACTCTCATCCTCTATACTTAGGGTCAGTTTCTTACCGAACACGTCTATCATTGCTTTAGCCGTGTTTAAGAATGGTCTTCCTAATATGAGAGGAACTTGAGAATCTTCTTCCATGTCCAAAACAACAAAATCTACTGGAAATACTAAAGTACCAACTTTAACTAGCATGTTCTCCATTATCCCTCTAGGATATTTTATTGATCTATCGGCTAGTTGTATGCTTATTCTGGTTGGTTTCAATTCTCCAAGGTCTAGTTTAGCGTATAGTGAATACGGCATTAGATTTATACTAGCACCTAAGTCTGCCAATGCTTCTATTGAACTAAGACTACCCAGAAAACATGGAATTGTGAAACTTCCTGGATCAGATAGTTTTTCTGGTATCTTATTCAACAGCACTGCTGAACAATTAGCATTCATAGTTACAGCCGAGAGTTCTTCCATTTTCTTTCTATTCGTGATTAGATCTTTCAAGAATTTAGCATACCTTGGCATTCCTGAAATCACATCAATGAAAGGAAGATTTACATTTATCTGTTTAAACATATCCAGGAATTTGGATTGCTCGGCTTCAAGTTTCTCTTTCTTCATTTTACTCGGGTAAGGAAGTGGTGGTTGGTATGGTTTAACATAAGGTTTATCCTTAACTGTGTTATCTTCATTAACCTTTTCAACTACCGGTTCTTTTTCCTTATCTTGATCGGGTTGTGGTTCTTGTGGAGTAGGAATAGTTTCATCAGAAGTTACAGGTATTTCAGGTGGTTTAAGTGTTGTACCACTTCTTGTGGTAATAGCTTTAGCTGTTTCATTCCGGGGGTTAGCGTTTGTATCACTAGGTAGACTTCCCGGTTTTCTTTCACCTATTAACCTTGCTAGGTTACTTACTTCTTGTTCTAGATTTTGAATAGAAGCTTGTTGATTTCTAAATGCTTGAGCATTTTGTTCATTGGTTTGTTTTTGAGATGTGAAAAACTGCGTTTGAGTTTCAACTAGCTTCGTCATCATATCTTCTAAATTCGGCTTTTTATCATCGGTTTGTTGTGGTGGTTTGTTTTGAAAATTCGGTCTTTGCTGATTGTAAGTATTATTGGATACTTGTTGATTGCTAGGACCTTGTTGGTTGTTGTATGGAATATTTCGGTTATAATTCTGGTTTTGATTGTAAATCGGTCTTGGCGGTTGATAATTATTCCGATAATTATTTCCAGGCCTTTGGTTTATGTATGAAATATTCTCTCTTTGTTCCATTGTTAATTCAATACTTAGACAATCTTTTGTCAAATGTGGTCCTCCACACTGCTCACAACTAATTCGTATTGAGTGAATATCCTTAGTCATCTTTTCCATTCGTCTCTCGAAAGCATCTATCTTTGCGGAAATGGAATCTAAGTCATGGCTAGAATCGGCTCTAGCTGCTTTAGATGATCTAATGATATCTTTTTCTTGGTGCCACTCATGTGAGTGGGAAGCAGTATTATCAATAATTTTGTAAGCATCAGTTTCGGTTTTCTTCATAATAGAACCACCAGCTGCTATATCTATGTCTTTTCTTGTAGTGATGTCGCATCCTCGGTAAAATATTTGTACTATTTGACAGGTGTCTAAACCATGTTGCGGACATCCTCTTAGTAACTTTCCATATCTTGTCCACGCCTCATATAGAGTTTCATTTGGCTTCTGTGTGAACGTAACAATTTCTGCTTGAAGTCTTACGGCTTTAGATGCAGGAAAGAATTGTTTAAGAAATTTATCAATTAAAACGTCCCATGTATCGATCGCCCCTTCAGGTAACGATTCCAACCAATCTTTGGCTTCTCCCTTTAAAGTCCAGGGAAATAACATGAGATATATCTGTTCATCCTCCACTTCTCGTATTTTAAATAGTGTGCAGATTCTATTAAAGGTACGTAGATGTTCATTTGGATCTTCCTTCGGCGCACCACTAAATTGGCATTGATTAGTCACCATGTGTAGAATTTGTCCTTTGATTTCATAATCTGGCGCATTAATGTCTGGATGAGTAATTGCGTGACCTTGGCCAGTGCGTTTAGCTCTCATTCGGTCTTCCATACTTAAAGGTTCCAGATTCTCCATAATTGAATTTGTTGAATCGGTATCACTAGATGATTCTGATTTAATAGTTCGTTCCTCAACAATCTCTGTTTGAATGATTGGTGGTTCCGGAGGAAAGTTTAATGGTTCAGGATCTATGAACCGTTCCTGAATATTCTCTGGATTCTCAATTGTGAGGTTGGGTTCAAAAAATGGATTATCGGAAATTTGAACTGAAGTACTTGGTCGACTGGATGACGATTCTAAAGAAAAATCAACGGCGGTTATATTTGTTAAACGATGTCTTGATCGAGTTACAGGTGGTGAACGTACAAAAGGTGATGAACGTCTTGCTCGGTGCATTCACTGAATATCCTATTAGTTTTTAAAAGGAAAGAAAAATTATAATAAGTTATCCAATCAATAGACTTTTCTGATTTTGCCCACGTTTCGAATAGCCAAAAGATGCAGCAGAGGGGCAGGATTCGTTTGGTCTCAATATAATTGAGGACTGTTTGGCTCCAATAACCCGGTCCACGTACAAATCCAACTATTACTACGAACCAGAAAATTTTGATGTCTATTAATTTAACCACTTAAAATAAATTTTTCGTAATTTTTAGAAATTTAGATAAGAAGTAGAATAAAATTCTAAGTCCTAAAACTAGAATAGCGAGAAATAAGAGAGAAAAAGAGTTCGTCGAAAAAGGTCGAAAAAGAAAAAATGGTTGAAAAATAAAAGGTGACGGAAAAATAAAAGAAACTTATAAAAACTTAAAAATACTTAACTAACCTAACCTTATTACTACAACTAACTTAAAATTATAATCGCAAATTGAAATTACTAATTGGAATGATAATTGATACATAGTAAAAGGTCTAAAAATATTAAAGCTTACAAGGAAAAACTAAATCCCAAATGGAAATAACTTAAAAAGAAACTAAAACTTAAAAAGGCGTCGCAAAATTCTAAAGCACCTAAATCTTAGTCTAAAGAAAAAGCACTTAAGGAATTCTACGGCAAAGCCTAAAAATATAGGAGTAAAAATAACTATAGCAAAAACTAAGTTTAAAATTAAATATGAGCTAAAAAATACAAATATTACACTACAACGATTAAAAAGGTACAAAATATAAAAATATACAAAAAGTTGTAAAAAGTACAATTTTTATAAAAATATTATTTTTATATTATTTATTTTATAAAACTATTAATTTTACAATTTTATAAAACTAATTTAACTAAAATATATAAATAAAAAGTAAAAGTAAAATTAAAACTAATAATAATAATAATAATAATTAGGTTTTAATAATAATAATTAAAAATACCCGTAATCAATGCTTGATTAGGGTTTTTGTCCGTGTGTCAGAAGGTCTCCGCGAGTCGCGGCAAATAAAGAAGAAATCCCCGCGAGTCGCGGGGTTCCAGAATTCAGTTGACAGCTTTGTGTTTTTACGCGTTTTTCTTTATTTTTTTTTTTTTTTTTTTATGTTTTCTGTTTTTAATTTAAATAAACGATTTTAAAATAAAACTTATATTTTTATAAACTAAAATAGAAATAAAGAAACTTATAAAACTTAAATATTTACAAAATCTTAAAAATACATATATTTTTATTTTTCTTTTTATATTTTTGAATATTTAAAACGTATTTTTACAAAAACGACTTTTAATAAAAGTAACTAAAAATCTTTTTTTTTTTTTTTTATATATTAGCGTTGCGCTTCCGGTTTTTAAGATAAATCCCCGGCAGCGGCGCCAAAAATACTTGATGTCGAACGAGGTGTATATAAAATAGCTTATATTTTACTAGGAAAAACTATTAAATACGATACAATTTTACACAAGATATTTATTTATTTATAGAATGGATATACTTAAACCTTGCTACAACACTTATAGGCAGTGTACCTAATCGTACAGTAGTGTAGTTTTTAGTAAGTCCGGTTCGTTCCACAGGGAAATCTTTAAACAAAGCTCAACGCTATATTAGTTTATTTTTATAAAAATACAAATATATATATAGGTAATATTATTATTATAAAGGGGGGTTTTTACCGTTTAATGACCGGTTTGTCGATTTTAAAACTTTAGTCGCAGTTAAAACCTAATGTAAAATATAAAATAAATACAAGACTTTAAATTAAAGCGTAAAGTAATTAACGATAATGAAATTGCGAATAATAAAAATGCGATAAAATTAAATTGCGATAATTAAAAGTACGATAATTAAAAGTGCGATTAAATAACAATAAAAGTGCGATAATTAGAAGTGCAATTAAATATAAAATAAAGGAAATAAAATATGAAATAAAAGAATTATGCTTATTTAAACTTCCGTAATCATGATGTTTGACGTGTTGATTTTAGTTTTATGCCCATGGGTTAATTGTCCTTTGTCCTGGATTATTCAATATGTCCGTCTGGTTTTTGTCCATAACAGTCCATCAGTCATAAATATAAATTGCAAGTGTCCTTGTCAAATTATTATTATACCCGAAGTTAAATATTCCAACTAATTGGGGATTCGAATTGTAACAAGGTTTTAATACTTTGTTTAATGAATACACCAGGTTATCGACTGCATGTAAACCAAGGTTTTACCACTTTGTTAACAATTACACCAATTACCCTTGAATGTAATTTCACCCCTGTTTTAATTATTCTAGTGGCTATTAATCCATTCCCGTGTCCGGTTAAATGAACGATTATTCGTACATATAAATACCCCGCTCATCGTGTCCGATCGAGTGTATATGGTAATTTATAGGGACGCCCAATTGTAAATCTTTATATTAACATTAACAAACTTTCATTTAGTTAAACAAATATAAAGCCCATTAATAGCCCATAGTCTAGTTTCCACAAGTGTCGTTCTTTTGTCCAAACCCCAATTATGGTACAAAGCCCAATTACCCAATTTTAGTAATTAGCCCAACATCATGATTACTTCGTTTTAAATAAGCATAATAATAACTTAGCTACGAGACATTAATATAAAAAGGTTGAACATAACTTACAATGATTAAAAATAGCGTAGCGTTACACGGACAGAATTTCGACTTACACCCTTACAACATTCGCTAACATACCCTTATTATTAGAATTATAATTAAAATTAAAATATAAATTATAAATATAAATATATTTACGTATGAAGAGGAAGAGAAAAAGGATGATTTTTTTTTTATCAGAATTCGGTTGGCTTTATAGCCAGAGTTGAAAATTGGGGCTCCGCGACTCGCGGCAAAATGCCCTTCAAACTCCGCGAGTCGCGGAGATATATTTACAGCTCACACCCTTGGAGTTTCTTGCTGCCGACGGTTTTTAATATATATATATAATATATATATAATTAATATAATTAATTATATATTATATTATATTTATATACATAGTTAACTTGTAATTTTTAGTCCGTTGCGTCGAGCGTTAAGAGTTGACTCTGGTCCCGGTTCCGGATTTCCGAACGTCCTCGCGTACAATTTAATATCTTGTACTTTGCGTTTTGAATCTTGTACTCTTGTGATTTCGAGACGTTTCTTATCAATAATTGGAACCTTTTTGATTGTCTTTTGTTCTTTTGAGCTTTTTGGTCGTTTGCGTCTTCAAATCGTCGAATCTGTCTTTTGTCTTCACCTTTTATTATTTAAACGAATATCACTTGTAAATAGAACAATTGCAACTAAAAGCTTGTCTTTCTTGAGGAATAATGCTATGAAATATATGTTCGTTTTTAGCATTATCAAAAACCAATTAAACCGACTATCTTATGAATGGGATAGATCATATAACTAAGAATATTATCTCACAGGTAAGTCTGTACAGTTTTTATTTTTATTTTTATTTTTAACCTTTTGTTAATAAACTCTAATTTGTTCGCTATAAAGTATTAAATTGGTATTAAATAAAATTAGGTTTGGCGACCGAAATTATTGATATCATTCAAAAATTTATTACATCACTGCGAAATTTAACGTTTATTCTTAAGGTATAAATATCTTTAATCAATCAACCCAAAATATTTCAAAAATTCGTCATGAGTTAAATTAGGTCTTGGAACCGAAATTACTTTACCGAAAAGAGGGGCGCATATTTTTGATAATATTTGATTGATTAAAGTGGGATAAAAAGCCAAAAAGATTTTTAATTTTATTTTTACCATGTTTTTAAAATTAATATATAAATCTTAAATTAATATTGTAAACTTTGTAAAATCAATATATTTAAAATTGTAAATATTTGAAAAATTAATATAAGTTTGGTGTGAATTTATAATATGCATTTTAAATTTTAAGTTTGGTGTGAATTTTTAATTTTTAAAAATATGAATTTTATTTTTATGCATTTTAAATTTTAAGTTTGGTGTGAATTTTTAATATTAATTTTGAATTTTATATTTAAGTTGTGTGAATTTAAAAACAAAAATTTACTTTATCTCATTAAGTTAAAAATATGATTTTTAAAATTCGTCGTAAGTTGAAGACTAGGTCTTTGAACCGAAATTGCTTTACCCGAGGGAGGGACGAGAACTTTTATTATCATTATTTTTAATCTTATTGAATTAAAGTATGCCAAAAACATTAAAAAAAACCTAAAAATCTTAGCTTTTAAAACAATCGCTACAAAAAGACAAATTTTAAAATTTTGTCGAAGGACGGACTAGGACATCGATCCGAAATGACCTCGTCCTAAATAATAAGGGAACAAAATTTTAAAATTAATTACTTAATTGTTTTAATTAGTATAAGATATAAAAAAAATACAAACTCCGCAACTCACGGAGTTTGAAGGGTCAAACACCGCGACTCGCGGAGGGACCAAAACCCAGAAAAAAATAAAAATGTAATCAGCTCAGTCCACACACCACAAAAACAAAAATACTGCGAAAACAAAGCCGGAAAAAACCCGAAAAACACTCCCAAATTCACAATTTTTCACCGTTAATCATCAAATCTTTTACTAAAATCATGTTGAGAAGGATGCTATCAAGGAATTACTCAAGAAAAACGGTAAATTTCTACACCTAAACACCATTTAATCCGAAAATTAGTGTTCTTGAGCAATTTTATACCCAATTTGATTTTGATGCTTTTTAGTGTAATTATGCTTAAATTGTTTATGTATTATGCTTGTATAACCTAGATTGATGCTATTTAACATGATTAGAAGCCTTAAACTTCAGATTTTGAGTAATCTAGGGTTTGTGTTCTTGAGCAAATTTGGGGCTTTTTGATATAAACAGGTTATGACCGATTTTTGTCATGAATTATTGCTAAATTAAGTAGTATAACATGTTTAGGTAGTTAAATGATCTAAACTTTGAGCCTAAACATGATTTTGAGAATTAAAGTGGACTTTTTCAAGTCTAAAATTCATGAACTTGATCTTTGAGAGATAATGCTATTTGAAACTTGTTTAATTGCTAGTAATGATTATTTTGACATGTTATTTGAGTTGAATGCTTATGAACTTGGCGAACATTTTCGTATATGCTTATTTGAAAAAGTGTAGATTTGATGAAAATATGAAAATGAGCTTAAGTTTGATATAAATTGATCATGTCATTGTAATTATTTTGATTGATGATTTTGCTGACACTAATGCATATTTGGATGCACAAAAATTGTGTTTGATGTGTTTTGCAGACTGAAAGGGGTGAATCTTCATCCCAAGCTCGCAATGCTCCTGCTGAGAATGCGAAACAACAGGAGGTGGATAACTACTACAAACAAGATATACCTCATCCAGTCATGACATTTTCTGATATGCACTTGGAAGATTTGCATCCGAACCTGAGATTTGACAGACTTTGGATAGATTATCCAAAATACCAAAGGGGTTTGCATACTCTTTATTCTAAAGCTGTTGAGGTACCTAGGGTCATAGAATGGGGACCATTAGAAGCTGTAGAATTGGCTGGGCCAATAAGGGAATTACTTGCACAGAGGTATGGTAATTCTACTTTTAACGATTGGGTAAAGTTATTCAACATGCGTAGACCTGTATATAAAGTATGGTGTGAAGAATTGTTGTGTAGTATAGAATTAAATGATCGGGTATTAGTTTAACCGATCGATCTTTTATTAGATTTTTGTTAGGAGGTTCGATGCGCCACATTTCTTTACTAGACATGGCTCAGGCTTTATGTATATATACGCCTGAGGAGTTAGCATCTGCCGATTGTAGAGGGTTGATATTGAACGGTAGGAAGATAGACGAAAATTTTGATACGCATGGTGTATGGAGTCAAATGACTAGCCATCACCGATTCAGAGGGGGAAATTACTCTTATTTGGATATAGATAGAGCTGAATTAAGAGTAATTCATAGGTTTTTAGCCAATTCGATTACACAACGAGGTAAGAACAAGGAAAAGGTAAATGAACAGGATTTGTTTTACCATATGTGTATTCGAGACCCACAAAGCGCTGTAAGTATACCTTATTGTGTGGGTTATTATTTATCAGCTATGGTTAGGGGGATGAGACCGCATAGCATAATAGGAGGTGGTATATTTATTACTTTGATTGCTGAATATCTCGGTGTGGATATAAGTCGGGGGGATTACTAATCGAAGAACCAGAACCCCGAGATACTATAGGTTTAAATTTATACCATGGTGCGAAAGTTTTGAAGAGGCGAAATAACGCCGCAGCACGATATAATAACAGCAAGGTAATGTATGAGGGGGAAATGAAATGGCAGAAATGCAAAGGTTTATAGCTTCACAAGAGTATGAAAATGCTAGACATAGAGCATTTGAAGATTGGCAAGTTCATCAAAACCAAATCATAGCTTATTGCCAACATATAGGTAGAAACTATATTCCTACTCCATCGCCCATATTCCCTCCCTGGTCTATAGAGATTCAACCACCGTATCCTACGTATAACCAGCCGAAGCATTTTATAGCACCTATGGTTATGCATGGAACCCCTACTGGTATCAGTATCATCCCTAGTCTACTTAGTTTTATTTATTTTGTAATTTGTAATGTTGATACATTTAATACTTATGTTGGATTTGTATTAGTTTTTATAATTTTCTAAATTTTATTATTAGCTTTTAATAATTTTTGAATGTGGGGTAATATACCAAACTTCAAAAATATGTATATATGTTTGCAGTTTATCTTATGTACACAACAGGGTAAAACAAACCCATTTTCAAAGACCGGCATTAAGTTCAGCAAAAGCAACTAATTTTGACGACAAGATGCAAAATATATGTGAAATAACAACAAGACGGAATGAACAAATGATATGCACCATTTATCATTCAGCAAGCAAACACAAATATGTTTGGAAACTTTGGTAAAATTTAATCATTTTCACACAAATCACCCTCAATAATTTAAATTGTTACTGATTTCTTGCAAATGAGGGCATTGCAAGATCTTAAGTGTGGGAAGGGGTTAAATTCTTTCGGATTTTTAAAAATTTTTTATCTTAAACACTTGGTTACCATTAAAAATACTAGTAAAGCAGTAGTTGTATTAGAATCTAGTGCTCTCTGATAATAAAGAACAGCCCTAGTCTTATATACTGACTACCCAATTCTAGTAAAAATTTTCAAAATTTTCAATTAAATGAACTCAAAATCATGTTTATACATATTTATGAACGATAAAACTAGGTTTTAACACCGAAATTATTGTTACCTCGGAAAGGACATAAATTGAGAAACAAACCAAAATGTTAAAATTCATTTAAAATAGAATAGAGGACAATAAAAAGGAAAATAAAAGCCAAGTGTGGGAAAATTTACCAAGATATTTTAAACATATGTCACATATTTCTGTAACAAATAACTGAAAATACTTTTGCTTTGGACTAAACTAAACTGTTTTACCCGATGAAAGAAAATAAGAGATGGATCTACACGATGAATCAATTCCATCATTAAAAGGAAGTAAAGTCTTCCGAAAAAGAAACGCGCTTCTTGATTTAGGTCAGGGAGTTGTCGTCCAGACCAGCTGTAGGTTGACGAAAAATCTAGAAAAGTCATCACTAAAATCAGCTGGAAATCCACGGACCTCAGCATTAAACAGGGTCACCAAGTGGTCAGATTTATCCTAACCATGAGAAGGATTTATCTCGTAAAATGGGGGGGGCACCATGCAAATTAGCTGGATAAGACTAATGAATCAGATCCCCAGAAAGGATAATCTCCTTAAAAGATCAAAAATCAGCTTTTAAGACTGATATTACTCAATCCTTGAGATTGACCTTAAAGATTGAGAATTCAAACTCATGGAATTCGATGATATCTAAACTCGAGCTTGAACGAGAAAATATTTTGATCAAAATTATAAACCGATTTGTTTTCTGAAAACCCATTTTCAATGCGTTCATTACCATTGAACGTAAAATCCTAGGAATTCACCTGGAATTCATTAGGTCACCTGAACCAAATCGAGTGTCAACCGTAAGAACGGTGGTTGCATAGCATGGTCAAAGACAGGACCTTGTGCCAGACCGAAAAATCATAAGGGTGAGCTTTACTATTGCTCCTACAAAGGATAGTAATTGCGTCCGACACGTTATAGACCATAATTAAAAGCATGTCAGGGGACATTGCCTTAACAGTTGCTTGTTCAACGCTTTCCTTTACAACCGGACGGTAGTTTACCGAAAGGTAATATACGGGACAAGTATACTGGACGTGTTGCTTTCCAAATACAAGGTTAGCAAGTGGGTGACACAAAACCATAAGTTTTGAGCTAAAATTTTCAAATATGAAACCCACCAAACCCACAAAAATAATTTGCAAACACCGGTGAAGGGTTATTCCGGAAAACTTATCTAGGGTAAAAACTAGATTTAATTTTCAAAAGATCAAATGTTTTCATAAAGATCCAATTTCCTTAATGGATCTAAATTTTTATAGTCATGTGGGACTGTAACCATATCGTTACTACCATTGTTTATACCGCCGTATAGAAATCACTGATGTACAAAGTGTGAAGAATAAAGAAGTGATTCTAGTATTTCAAGACTATATTGCTTGAGGACAACCAACACTCAAGTGTGGGAATATTTGATAATGCTAAAAACGAACATATATTTCATAGCATTATTCCCCAAGAAAGACAAGCTTTTAGTTGCAATTGTTCTATTTAAAAGTGATATTCGTTTAAATAATAAAAGGTGAAGACAAAAGACAGATTCGACGAATTGAAGACGCAAACGACCAAAAAGCTCAAAAGTACAAAATACAATCAAAGAGGTTCCAATTATTGATAAGAAACGCCTCGAAATTACAAGAGTACAAGATTCAAAACGCAAAGTACAAGATATTAAATTGTACGCAAGGACGTTCGAAAATCCGGAACCGGGACCAGAGTCAACTCTCAACGCTCGACGCAACGGACTAAAAATTACAAGTTAACTATGTATATAAATATAATATAATATATAATTAATTATATTAATTATATATATATTATATTTATAAAATAAATCGTCGACAAACAAAGAGCCAAATGTGGGTGAGCTGTATAAACGATCTCCGCTACTCGCGGAGTTTGAAGAAGAAAAGGGCCGCAAGTCGCGGAGCCCCAAATGTTGAAACTGCCTATAAAGCTCGCGCATTCTGATCGTAAAAATATATCCATAATTCAATCTCTCTCTATATATGTATACGTAAATATATTTATATTTATATTTTAATTTTAATTTTAATTATAATTCTAATAATAAGGGTATGTTAGCGAATGTTGTAAGGGTGTAAGTCAAAATTCTGTCCGTGTAACGCTACGCTATTTTTAATCATTGTAAGTTATGTTCAACCTTTTTAATTTAATGTCTCGTAGCTAAGTTATTATTATGCTTATTTAAAACGAAGTAATCATGATGTTGGGCTAATTATTAAAATTGGGTAATTGGGCTTTGTACCATAATTGGGGTTTGGACAAAAGAACGACACTTGTGGAAATTAGACTATGGGTTATTAATGGGCTTTATATTTGTTTAACTAAATGATAATTTGTTAATGTTAATATAAAGATTTACAATTGGACGTCCCTATAAATAACCATATACACTCAATCGGACACGATGGGCGGGATATTTATATGTACGAATAATCGTTCATTTAACCGGACACGGGAATGGATTAATAGCCACTAGAATTATTAAAACAGGGGTGAAATTAAGTTCAAGGACACTTGGCATAATTGTTAACAAAGTATTAAAATCTTGGGTTACACTCAGTCGACATCCTGGTGTAATTATTAAACAAAGTATTAAATCTTGTTACAGTTTAAGTCCCCAATTAGTTGGAATATTTAACTTCGGGTATAAGGATAATTTGACGAGGACACTCGTACTTTATATTTATGACTGATGGACTGTTATGGACAAAAACTAGACGGACATATTAAATAATCCAGGACGAAGGACAATTAACCCATGGGCATAAAACTAAAACCAACACGTCAAACATCATGATTACGGAAGTTTAAATAAGCATAATTATTTTATTTCATATTTAATTTCCTTTATTTTATATTTAATTGCACTTCTAATTATCGCATTTTTATTGTTATTGTATTTAATTGCACTTTTAATCATCGTACTTTTTAATTATCGCAAGTTTATTTTATCGCACTTTTATTATTTGCAATTTCATTATCGTTATTTACTTTACGCTTTAAATTAAGTCTTGTATTTATTTATTATTTTACATTTGGTTTTAACTGCGACTAAAGTTTTAAAATCAACAAACCGGTCATTATACGGTAAAAACCCCCCTTTATAATAATAATATTACTTATATATATATTTGTATTTTTATAAATGTAAACTAATATAGCGTTAAGCTTTGTTTAAAGATTTTCCCTGTGGAACGAACCGGACTTACTAAAAACTACACTACTGTACGATTAGGTACACTGCCTATAAGTGTTGTAGCAAGGTTTAAGTATATCCATTCTATAAATAAATAAATATCTTGTGTAAAATTGTATCGTATTTAATAGTATTTCCTTGTAAAATTTAATAGTATTTTATACCCCTTAGCTTTAACTATCAGTAATCTTTACGCGTTTCATGTAATTCGTCGGCATAAACTAACAAAATTGGAGGCGGCTTCACTGTTTTAACATGTTTTATATGCATTATATTATTATATTAATTAAATTATTATTATTATATCTATATATATGATTGATCGTTTCTGCAAAATTCATAACAGAGTTCACATAATTACTCCATATAATTTTTAGTTCCATTCAATATTTATATTAATATACTACAAATAAATTGTACACAGGTATTTTTATTTCGAGTTTCAAACCATTTAGAACTAAGGAAATATTGGGTATTGTTCGAGAGTATTGTTCGTGAATCCGAGACCAACCATGCATTCATCATTGTCATTGCATCTACATATTTTGCCTACAATATTGAACCATAATATTAGAATGTGAGTTCATAGATCCCTTTTTAAATGCTTTAAATATTTTTGGACTGAGAATACATGCACTTTATTTTATACGCAATGGACACAAGTACATACTTAATTCAACACTAAGTTTGAATCGAAAATCCCTTAGCTTTGGTAACTAGTAGCTACCGGTTATAAGAACTGGTGGGCGCGAATAGTTGTATATGGATCCATAGGCTTGACATCCCCGTCCGTTCCAATGATAGAGACCCTAGCCTGAACTATAAAACGGACGTATGCTATTTGAGTTTAGTACACGTTGGTTTGCATGTATTATACGTGTTGGTTGCATGTATGCTAAAACAGGGGTACTTATTATATATACGTTAAGTTTAGTTACTAAGGTGCTCAATTTTGTGGAATATTTTGATAAACGTTTTGGATGAAACAACTGAAATCTTGTGGTCCACCTTTATATACAGATTATGCGCAATATTAAAACTATGAACTCACCAACATTTATGTTGACAGTTTTAGCATGTTTATTCTCAGGTCCCTAGAAGTCTTTCGCTGTTTGCTTATACGTTATACAAGCTATGTGCATGGAGTCATATATGCTTTATTCGAGAAAACTTTGCATTCACAAAATCATCACCATCTATCTTATTTTTTGACTGTATTATCAACGGATGTATTATTGTAAACTATTAGTTACGATTATTGTCTATACGTAGAAATCATCAGATGTTAGTGCGCCTTTTTAAAAGAATGCAATGTTTACAAAACTTATCATATAGAGGTCAATACCTCGCAATGAAACCGTTATTAATGTACTGTGCCAAGAGCGATTTTGGCGGGTCGTTACAGCAACCTACCACATCTACTCATCCAATGGTCACTCGTCATCACCTTGATACCACCAAACATGTTCAACACCTCAAACTTCAGGTTTCCACCACCTCTCCTACTCCAAAATCCTACTCTGACGCCTTTAACGGCCCTAATTGGCATATCGCTATGATTGAAGAGTATAATGCTTTAATTAAAATGGTACTTGGACTCATATGCCTCTCCTAGTGGACACAAACATAGCTCGCTCCATGTGGGTATTCAAGCATAAGTGAAATGTATATGGTACTTTGAGCAGATATAAGGCTCGACTTGTCACTAACGATCGTAGCCAGTAGGTTGGTATTGATTGTGATGAGACCTTCAGTTCGGTTATTGAACCGGCTACCATTCGGACTATTCTCAATCTTGCTACATACCGACACTGGCCCATTCACCTACTAGATGTCAAGAATGCGTTTCTACATGGACATCGTTCCGAGATAGTTTACATGCACCAACCTCCTGGATTTCATGACCCTTCTCATCAGGATCATGTTTGCCTACTACAGAAATCACTTTATGGGTTAAAACAGGCTCTTCGGGCTTGGTTTGAATGGTTTGCTGGGTACGCCCAGCGTATTGGTTTTCAGCACAACATATGTGACACTTACCTCCATGTTCATCTACAAAATAGGGCGCCGATACAACCTATATATTATTATATGTCGATGATATTATTTTGACAACCTCGTCCACTACATTTCTCCAGCAGGTTATCATCTCCGTACATCAAGAGTTCTCAGTAACAGACCTTGGCCCGTTGAACTACTTTATGGGTATCTCAGTTACACACACTTCGTATGGGATGTTTATCTCTCAGTGGAAGTATGCTTCGGAGATTATTGAGCGTGCTGACATTGTTGGTTGTAATTCTAGCCACACTTCAATTGATACAAGCACCAAGCTGATTGCGGATTGTCCTTCAATTAAGGACCCTACATTATATCGTAGTCTTCTAGGTGCTCTCCAGTATCATACTTTCACTAGATCGGATATCTCATATACTGTCTAGAAGATCTGCTGATTTATGCACGATCCTCGTGAGCCCCATATGGCAGCACTTCGCCGGATTTTATGGTATGTTCAGGGCACTTTGGATCTTGTTTTCTAGCTATTCACATCCAGCACCTCCTCATTAGTTGCAAATTTTGACTCTGACTAAGCTGGTTGTCCTACTATTCGTTGTTCAACATTTGGGTACTGTGTGTTTTTGGGTAATAATCTTTTATCGTGGTCTTCTAAACACCAGCAGACTCCATCCCTCTCGAGTGCCGAAGCATCCTACCATGGCATTGCAAGCACTATCGTGGAGAGTTGCTGGATCCGGAATCTTTTACGTGAGCTTCACGGCTCGCTGTCCTCTACGACTCTTGTTTACAGCGCTAACGTTAGTGCTGTTTACATTTCTAGTAATCCAGTTCGGCATCATCGAAGCAAACACATTGAGATCGACGACATCTTGTTCGTGAACTTGTTATTAAATGTCACGTTCGGGTTCTCCACGTTCCTTCTCAGTTCCAGTTTGTTGACATCTTCACCAAAGGACCGCCGACTGCACTTTATGAAGAGTTTCCATCCAACTTAAGTGTCCGGCGAGTTCCCGCTACAACTGCAGGGAGATGTTAGACGGATTATTACTTAGCCCATTTATGTTATAACATTATTATGCCCGTGTTCTATAAGGTCACACTAGATCTCTTAGCCCATTAGGTTTACTACTTAGCCCATTAGGTTTACTACTTAGCCTCTACTGAACTTATGTAACCACAGAGGTAATCAATCCTTCAATACTACTGAATTATTGTCACGCTAACATTCGGAATATTAAAAATCATTGAAATCGTGTTAAATAACTAAATACAATACTGTTTAAGATAATTAACTGATACAAAGATGTTTTTATGAATCATTCGTAATCTCCTATGATTGATGTTCTTATCTTTTCTTCTTCACAATTATGAATTCTTTAAATCGGCTTGAAACTTTTCTATCAGGTTTGTGTTTATCTCTTATGTTAAATTAAAGCTTGGTTTAGGTTCATGTTTGACTATATGTTATCACGTTTAATATAATATTGTGTTATTGCTAAATACTTTGTTACAAGTTTGTTGAATCAACATTTGATTTTAGTTCATGAATTAACATTTGACTGACAGATAATTGATCATTAAATTTGTGTTATAACTAAACTTAATACTATTTAATATAATTAACATACTAGCTTAATGCCTACGAATTTGCGGGACTTTTACGAGACTAATCAAGAATATATTTGAAACTCCATAAACTGATATTTTATATTATTTGATTGGTTACTAGTAATGAGACCAAATTATTAAATTAATGTTGTATATTTGTTGACAAAATCAAAACAAATAAAATCATAAACACAAATAACATTATACTTTATACTTTCTTCTTAAACTTTAGGTTTTGTTTCCCATATAAATATATATGCAATCAAGTATACCACGTAGGATAGTTACTAGTGAACCTCTCAAACTCAATGCAAAAAACTAATATTGTTACATCCCTACCTTAACCTAAACAATATTTACACTTTGAATCTAAAATAATATCTATATCCATATCACTAATACATTTAAAATAATAATGATACTTGCAAACTTTATCCTCCATTCTCTTCACATTGTTGTATTCCTCTAAGCCCATCTAGTGTCCTTTAATAAATCATTCAGCCCAATGTTCACAACCATTACAACCCAATTATCCATAGTAAATAAGACATGGAGAAAATATAATACATACCACATCCAATGTTGCTTAATAGTAACAACATAATTATTGGTAATTCTATCAACTCTACCCAAATCATCATAGCAACAGTAGCAAATAAGATCCAAATCAAGAATACAAGTGCAAAATGATCCACAGTCAAGCAGCAACAATAACTATGATCCATAACTGCAACGCATATATAAACATGATCCACATCCGAAAAACAACAATTTTGACCCATTTCAACAAAACAGTGATTCTGACAACCCACAATCTTAATAGTTACAACATAATCATTGTAACTCCTATCAACTCTACCCAAATCATCATAACCCTTAGTAATTTGAGCATGACAGACCTGAACCAGCTCATCATTATGGTAACAAAGCAGAAAAAAACAAAGATTCAATTCATACAGACAACTTAAATCGAGAAACTTAAATATCGCCAGCAAATAATTAGGCGAACACAATCCAGATTTGTTATGGATAAATTAGACCATACAAAGTACAATACCTGCTTGTCCACCAGAAACCTTTCCAGTGACGATGCAATAATGGATCCTGAAATCAATACACATGGGAGTCAATGGTGAGTCAAGAATGGGTTAAAAATGATATTATGATTTTAATAAATTTGAGTAACAGCCTTTTAACTTCTAATGTAACAAACTAAAAATAAACAACATTAACAATCACCGTGTAAGACCCAAATATTTATTTAAAATAATGTATTTATGGTGTACATAAATTGTGTGAAGCCTAGTGTGATTTAATAGCTGGCAGACTATTCAGACCTTCGCGCGTGCCACGCAGAGGTAAGGGTGCGCTCCGCGCACAGCCCCTGCGACAGAATTCCTGCTTTTTCTATTTTGAGTTAAATGAAGGGCATTTTGGTCATTTCACTTGAGGACGGATCTGTGGCCTTAATACCAGAATTGAATCTAGTTTTGGATCACTTTCAAATCCACACAAACACTCTCATCCATTCTTAGAGAGAGAGATTTCTAGAGAGAGGAAGCTTGATTTGGGGAAGAAGAAGCTCGTTTCGGGTGAAAGCTCAAGTGTTAATGTTGTTCATCTCGTTCTTGGCTATGTTTTGGTAGTGTTGGTAAGCTCTAACTCCGAATTTAGTTGTTAATATTCTTGTTCATGTTTAGAGTTTGAGCTTGTTAGGGTTATAAACCCCATTTCTCATGAAATTGGGGGTTTTGTTGTATGTATTGTGTATGTAAACCCGATTATTGTGGGTTTAGGGTTTGATGATGAAATTGACTAGATTTGTCATGAGTTTGGGTGTTAATCACTAGGTTATAAGTGTGTTGATGATTTGGGAAGTTCATAAGAACTTGGTTACTAGTCAAAATGGGTATTGACTTTAATTGTTGTCAAATTGTGTTTTGGGTCAAGATTTGATGAATCGAGTATTTAAATGTTTGAATCAAGTGTTAATTGGTGTTTTGGAAAGTAATCACTAGCCATTAGTGATTTTGGGCGTTTTTGAGACTTATGTCAAATGGGTTGACTTTGAATTGGGTCAAAATTGATGATGACACTAATTTTGGATTAAATAAATGTTAAACGTTTTTGTTAAGTATTAAATGATGTTTTGAAGGTAATTACTAGCGAGAAGTAATTTTGGGTTAAAGTGATATTTTAACATAAGTCAAAGGTAGTCAAATGCAATATGGGTTAATGTTGCACGTGTTGGGGTTTTAGTGTAAATGACATTTGAAATGATTACTACCTAAGTAGTAATTTAGTGTTAAGACCTAGGTTTGGTCTAATTGGTGTAAAGTGTGATTTGGGTTAAATTGTACTTTGTTGTGTTGGTTTGAATTACCACCCGAAGTGGTAATTGGTTCGTGTCCATTAGGTGTTAAATGGGTGGGTTTTGGCGAGCAAGGGTTGATCCCTCGGCTAAGGGATGTTTGTTTCGGTTTCTCTTTTAGAGAAAGTGTATTTATATGTATATTGTGCCTATATGTGTATTATGTAGTGACCCGAACTTTTTCATGTTTATATATATTAAATGAAATTGTTATTTACATGATTAAGTATTTCCAACATGTTAAGCAATCAAACTTGTTAAGACTTGATTAAGTGAAATAGATTTCATATAGACAATTGACCACCCAAGTTGACCGGTGATTCACGAACGTTAAAACTTGTAAAAACAATATGATGTTATATATATGGATATATATATATAGTTAACATGGTATTATGATAAGTAAACATATCATTAAGTATATTAACAATGAACTACATATGTAAAAGCAAGACTACTAACTTAAGGATTTCGAAACGAGGCATATATGTAACGATTATCGTTGTAACGACATTTAATTGTATATATATCATATTAAGATATTTTAATACATCATAATATCATGATAATGTAATAATTTAACATCTCATTTGATATAATATAAAATGGGTTAACAACACTTAACAGGATCGTTAACCTAAAGGCTTCAAAACAACATTTACATGTAACGACTAACGATGATTTAACGACTCAGTTAAAATGTATATACATGTAGTGTTTTAAAATGCATTCATACACTTTTGAAAGACTTCAAGACACTTATCAAAATACTTCTACTTAACAAAAATGCTTACAATTACATCCTCGTTCAGTTTCATCAACAATTCTACTCATATGCACCCGTATTCGTACTCGTACAATACACAGCTTTTAGATGTATGTACTATTGGTATATACACTCCAATGATCAGCTCTTAGCAGCCCATTTGAGTCACCTAACACATGTGGGAACCATCATTTGGCAACTAGCATGAAATATCTCATAAAATTACAAAAATATTAGTAATCATTCATGACTTATTTACATGTAAACAAAATTACACATCCTTTATATCTAATCCATATACCAATGACCAAAAATACCTACAAACACTTTCATTCTTCAATTTTCTTCATTTAATTGATCTCTCTCAAGTTCTATCTTCAAGTTCTAAGTGTTCTTCATAAATTCTATAAGTTCTAGTTTCATAAAATCAAGAATACTTCCAAGTTTGCTAGCTTACTTCCAATCTTATAAAGTGATCATCCAACCTCAAGAAATCTTTCTTATTTACAGTAATATATCTTTCTAATACAAGGTAATACTCATATTCAAATTTTGATTCAATTTCTATAACTATAACAATCTTATTTCGACTGGAAATCTTACTTGAACTTGTTTTCGTGTCATGATTATGCTTCAAGAACTTTCAAGCCATCCAAAGATTCTTTGAAGCTAGATCTATTTTTCTCATTTCTAGTAGGTTTATCCACAAAACCTGAGGTAGTAATGATATTCATAACATCATTCGATTCATATATATATAACTACCTTATTCGAAGGTTTAAACTTGAAATCACTAGAACATAGTTTAGTTAATTCTAAACTTGTTCGCAAACAAAAGTTAATCCTTCTAACTTAACTTTTAAAATCAACTAAACACATGTTCTATATCTATATGATATGCTAACTTAATGATTTAAAACCGAAAAACACCGTAAAACCGGATATACGCCGTCGTAGTAACACCGCGGGCTGTTTTGGGTTTGATAATTAAAAACTATGATAAACTTTTATTTAAAAGTTGTTCTTCTGGGAAAATTATTTTCCTTATGAACATGAAACTATATCCAAAAATCATGGTTAAACTCAAAGTGGAAGTATGTTTTTCAAAATAGTCATCAAGACGTCGTTCTTTCGACTGAAATGACTACCTATTACAAAAACGGCATGTAACTTATATTTCCGACTATAAATCTATACTTTTTCTATTTAGATTCATAAAATAGAGTTCAATATGAAACCATAGCAATTTGATTCACTCAAAACGGATTTAAAACGAAGAAGTTATGGGTAAAACAAGATTGGATATTTTTTTTTGATTGTTGTAGCTACGGAAAATATTGTAACAAATCTATATTAATCATATCCTAGCTAACTTATATTGAATTATACATGTATTCTAATATATTATGTAATCTTGGGATACCATAGACACGTATGCAAATGTTTTGACATATCATATTGACCAATTTATATATATTACTTGGAACAACCATAGACACTCTATATGCAGTAATGTTGGAGTTAGCTATACAGGGTTGAGGTTGATTCCAAAAATATATATACTTTGAGTTGTGATCTAGCCTGAGACGTGTATACACTGGGTCGTGGATTGGGTCAAGATAATATATATCAATTTATTTCTGTACATCTAACTATGGACAACTAGTTGTAGGTTACTAACGAGGACATCTGACTTAATAAACTTAAAACATTAAAACGTATTAAAAATGTTGTAAATATATTTTGAACATACTTTGATATATATGTACATATTTGTTATAGGTTCGTGAATCGACCAGTGGCCAAGTCTTACTTCCCGACGAAGTAAAAATCTGTGAAAGTGAGTTATAGTCCCACTTTTAAAATCTAATATTTTGGGATGAGAATACATGCAATTTTATAAATGTTTTACGAAATAGACACAAGTAAATGAAACTACATTATATGGGTGAATGATCGAAGCCGAATATGCCCCTTTTTAGCTTGGTAGCCTAAGAATTTGGGAACAGACCCCCAAATTGACGCGAATCCTAAAGATAGATCTATCGGGCCCAACATGCCCCATTCTGGAATTTGGAATGCTTTAGTACTTCGATTTTATCATGTCCGATGGGTGTCCCGGAATGATGGGGATATTCTATATGCATCTTGTTAATGTCGGTTACCAGGTGTTCACCATATGAATGATTTTTATCTCTATGTATGGGATGTATATTGAAATATGAAATCTTGTGGTCTATTACTATGATTTGATCATATATAGGTTAAACCTATAACTCACCAACATTTTAGTTGACGTTTTAAGTATGTTTATTCTCAGGTGATTATTAAGAGCTTCCGCTGTTGCATACTAAAATAAGGACAAAATTTGGAGTCCATGCTTGTATGATATTATGTAAAAACTGCATTCAAGAAACTTATTTTTGATGTAATATATTCTTATTGTAAACCATTATGTAATGGTCGTGTGTAAACGGTATATTTTAGATTATCATTATTTGATAATTTACATAATGCTTTTTAAACCTTTATCGATAAAATAAAGGTTATGGTTGTTTTAAAAATGAATGCAGTCTTTGAAAAATGTCTCATATAGAGGTCAAAACCTCGCAACAAAATCAATTAATATGGAACGTTTATAATCAATATGAACGGGACATTTCATATTATAGGTAAAAGCTTGCTCGGTTGCGTTTGGATGCGAATTACATACATGACTTGTGCGAACATTTCAAGGTGAGTGGAATAATTATATATGTATGTATATGATTTATTTACTTGTGGGGTATGGGTTAAAGTTCGATGTTGACGATACCATATCTTAGAGTATATTGTTTGTTTTGATGAGGGTTAAAGTTCGATGTTGACGATACCTCATGTATGGATTTAAAGTTCGATGTTGACGAAGTCATACCACTATTGTAGTGACATTCGATGAGGGTTTAAGTTCGATGTTGACGATACCTCATATGTGGGTTTAAGTTCGATGTTGACGATACCACATTAATTCATTCGATGAGGGTTTAAGTTCGATGTTGACGATACCTCATATGTGGGTTTAAGTTCGATGTTGACGATACCACATTTATTAAGACGGATGGGGAATAAGTTCGATGTTGACGATACCATTCGTTGGGCTAGCCTTGAGTACTAATGGATGTTGTGAACATCAATGTTTGTGTGTTGTAGTGTAGCATTTTATATCGTTCGTGTTATATGCTATTGTTATACTAGCTTGTGTATCGGAGATTTAGCGCTATACTTTGCGATGGTATGCTATTATATTGCTAGTATATATATGCGGTGTGTGTAAGTGTTTTCAAGTAGGTATATTATATATGTATACGTATAATTATTGCATTCACTAAGCTTTATGCTTACCCCTCTCGTTGTTTACCTTTTTACAGGTATTGTGTTATGAAGCTAGCTAGTTGTTAGACTAGTTACGTAGGAGCGCTTGAGCCTGATTGGTAGCTTTTGGATATGTGGACGCGGATTGGGGATTTGGTAGTCTCCGTGATTATGCTCTTGGTATCGGGTTGGGTTATAGAGTCCTAACTCGTCTAAATGTATATTGGGATTGAAACTTGTATTTGGTACGAAAGTCGTAAAACAGCCGATGTGGGCCCGGCATCGTAAAACTCGTTTTATTATTGGAACGTGTTAGTTTTATCTAATATTATATGTTGTGAAAAGCGTTTCGTCTAAAAGTGTCGGGAAGTGGGAGATCTTTAAATGAAAATTGGAAAAATTGGACAGCAAGCTGTCAGGCCTTGTGCGCGCCGCGCACCCTACTGCTTATAAAAAAAATAAAAATCTTTTGCTGCGTATTCGGTTGTATAACGGGTTGAGTCGTTACACACCGGGTTATTACAGTTCATTTACAATTGTTACAATATAAATCTCATTAAAAACTTTATATTACACATAGCTAAACAGTTGTATGAATTCAAGAACTACCTAATCATCAACAATTCCAAATTTGAGTTAGTTGAAAAAAAACACCATCAGTTAATGATCTTCAAGATTGTAACATACTAACATGATCATCATTATCATCATGGTAAGTATCCACCATGAAGATTCTATAACATCCATTTCCATTGTGGCCGTTATTGTTACCATGTAGAATAAAAAAAAAGTAGATATTATGGTAATGTATAAATTTTTAAAAAAAATAAGTTAACAGACATATCTCAAGGGAATTGAGAAAATATAGGGTACATACTTAGGAATTGTAGATGTATAAATCAAAATCAAAAAATACATACCTCCTGGTCCAACCATACAAATTCTAGTGAAGAAGCAATAGTCGGATTCTTGACAAAACACTTTTTTCCAGAAATTGTGGACCTTAACCCAGATCTTTCCATTGATTATTTCTTTTGTTAAAAGATTGAGATGAGTGATTTCTTGTTAGCAGCCATTGTTTTTTTGTTTTTCAGAAGGTAAATATGATTGCGGAGAAATGATGATTGTGAATTGACTTTTACATGTTTTATATAAGGAGGTAAGCATCATTATATCGGAAAAAAATTCTAGGATTATTTCATATTCATTATGGAAGATCTCAATCTTTACCTTAAATATAAATATGAATTTAATGTTTATCTCATATTTGACAAATCAATTAGTCAAAGTCAAACCCGTTATATTATATACAAAATCATTGACATTACCTAAATTACTTCATTTGTGGTGTATGAAAAAGGTGAAATGTACACAATCTTTCCCCTATCTTTGAATAAAGAGAACTCATTTCTTCACCCAGAGTGATACACTCCAAGAAGTAGAGAAAGTCTTCTCTCTCCCTCTTCGACGGATAAAGAGATTGATTCTGAACGGACCTTCGGTCAATAAGTGAGAACAAACTAAAAAAATATAATAAAATATAAAAAATAAAAATGAGACGCCACGAAAATGGTCGGATCAAATTTTCATAGGTTTTAAATCATGCCCATTCAAATTTAGGTTTTAAATGACAGTCAAGTCGTAAATAAATCGACGATTGCTGTTAACTCAATTAATAGAGCCAAAAACCTCAAAGCTATAATTTATCTTAATTAACCTTGACTATCACGAAAAAGTTGTGTTTACTCTCGTCTTATATCACTCTCTATCATTCACTATTCACTATTTTTATTAAACTTGTTTCCTCTAAAATCATATTAATAGTATCCTCTACACTAGTTTCTCACTAACTCCTCATTAAACACTATACATTCTTTAATAAATACTAGTACTATAAATTTGTCCCACAAAAAAATAAAAAATAAAAATACCACTCACAAAATCTTTGAAGGAGAGTAGTTAATTGTGTAGTCTCACAGTTTCATTTCACGAAGACCTCTTACGGCTTGCTGTCATGGTCGACAAGAGGAGTTCATAAAATATTTCGCATTTATATCAGGGCCGGTCCTGAAAATTTGAATGCCCAATGCGAGATTGTCGAAAATATACCCTTTGACGAAAATTTTAACCAACATAAACACAATATTTTTAAGTGTTTGTAACCTAGTCAAACTAGTCGGCTCGTACCAACAACGATTTTTTAATGTATATTACAATACAATTTGTAAAGAGAAATGCAACGCAATCTATCTGTATTTAAATGCTAACTTTATATGTTTATTGAGTTATATTTGGAATATGAATCACTAGCTTTGCTTTTATTTTTGTGTTAAATAACATAAGATTTATACAGGGTATCTTATAAAAAAAATTTGACCAATTTTTAAGTTCTTATTAAAATTTAAAATAGATGAATTATACTGATTAAAAAATAACTATAACATGTAATCCTAATACTAATAGTTAATAAAGATTACGAATTATGAATTAAAAAAAAAAATTAGTAAAAATATATGGTGAATAAAAGTCTGACGGATTATTACGTACTACTCCGTAAGACTGTAACATTTGGGGCCCACGTTTCTATCATCCCTAATTACCCATTACTTTCTCTCTTATCATCTTCTTCATCTCACCTGCGAGTTAAATTAAATTTTACTCAAAAATTCTAATTTTTCTTTTAAAAATTTAGAATGATCTTGAAAATTTGATGCCCCTGAATTTGTAATGCCCAGTGCGGTTGCACATGCCGCCCTACCCTAGGCCCGACCCTGATTTGTGTAGTGACTGTTCTTTACGGAGTATTAATTTGGTACAAGCAAATACCAAAAACTCCATTTAGTTATTTTTAAAAGGGCAATTTGCCCAAAATAATAACAAAGTGCCAAAATTATCATATTGGTAACTGAATTCCAGTTTCTTTATAATTATAGTAACATCTCTCATTCTCACATTCTCACGTTCTCTCAGTCAAATTTGAAAAAAAAAAAAATTACAATATGTGTCAGTTAAGATATTACTTGAATCATGAAAAAATGAGAGTTGGTTTCGTCAATAATAAATTTGGTAGTTGATTTATTGGCGTTTGACTTTCTATTTAGAAGATTATTGTTTGATTATTAAGTTTTTATATTTTAAATTTTAAATAATTAATAAATGGTATTTGGCAAGTTTAATTATAGAATCATTTATAATTATCAATCAATTAATTAACTATGATTTTATAGACAAAATGGCTATGTTTGTTTAAAACTTAATGGATTTAATTGAATTTAATAATATAAAATTGAATAAATCGTATTATGTTTGTTATGACTTAATGAAAATAAAATGTCTTAATATTTAAGTCATGAAAAATTTGACTTTTTATATTCGACTCTATTTTTTCAAAACTGCTAATATAACTGCATATAACTACCGTATGTAGAATGTCAAATTTATAATTTAATTATTCAGTCTGTTATTCGTCATATAAAATAAACAATAACTATTTATTCATCGTATATTCCTCACAGACATCACAAACTAATTCAGACCATAGAACTTAATAAAAATAAAAAACAAACAGAGCCGATATGTTAAAATTTTCATCTTTTACTTCACCAAACGTAATAACTAAATTTTCTATTTCCACCTATTATTACTTCTAGTTATTTGTTATATACGCTTAAAAACTAGAGTAATTATTTGATTATTTAATTATGTAATAAATCCAAACATTATTACTAAACTAAAACACAAAATAAAACACACTTTTCGATATAATTATACAAAATGCATAATCTATTTTTCAAAACACCCAAAGTGAAAACACTCTCAAAAATATAAAAAGTCATCCCCCTCTATTCGACGGATAGAGAGATTCCTTCGAGTGACTCTCCGGCCAATTTGTGTATTTAAATAGTGTATACAAATCAATGAGAATGTCTTTTCAATCATTTTAATTCCGCATTTATTATTATTTAAACATTACATTTAAACATTATGATCATATTGAATAGATTATAAGTTAATTGGTCGATTACGATAACCCAACAGTTCTTGTATAATTTTTGAGCTACAACCCAATCCTTTAGATAGAAAATCAAATTTTAAGTTCTCTATTCGTTTTCAATTATTTGATTTATACTTGATTTATCGCTTCGTCAAATGCAGACGTGAGATGAGCCGGAGGGAGTTATAGAGCAGTGATTTTTTAGATCACGCTAACGATCTAGCACTCAATCTGGATTAAAAATACCAATTGTTTTACGTTCAAAACAAATGTGTGTATTTAAATAGTACATACAAATCAATGAGAATGTCTTTTCAATCATTTTAATTTCGCATTTATTGTTATTTAAACATTACATTTAAGCATTATGATCGTACTGAATAGATTATAAGTTAATTGGTTGATTACGATAACCCAACAGTTCTTTTATAATTTTTGAGCTACAACCCAATCCTTTAGATAGAAAATCAAATTTTAAGTTCTATATTAGTTTCCAATTATTTGCTTTAGACTTGATTTATCGCTGCGTCAAATGCAGACGTGAGATGAGCCGGAGGGAGTTTGACGGTGAGGGACGGAATTAATGCGACGGCAAAGACTAACGCTTAAAAGCGTTAGTTAGCAAACTGACGGAAGGGTTCGATGAAAAGCATCCAATGAATGGTTTTATTTATTTATTATTTATTTATTTATTTCATTCCACTAAATTTTCAATCAAATTTTATTACATCACCTATAAATATTTGATCAATTTTCAATCAGATTTTAACACATTACGTATAATTATTTAACACAAAAATTTGACTTTTTGGTTTACTTGGTGATTTAGTCCCCCTCGGGTGATCTCATTCGCTATAAAAAAAATATATAATCACAGTCAAAAACCCATTTATTCACCAAAAATGCAGAATTTGCTTCTGACATCAGAATCATGGTTATTAATAATCTTATAGTCATTTCTTTCCAAAAAATAATATAATATGAATAACGAATATGAATATCAACAACGGACAAAACTGAAATACCGGGATTCGAGAAATAGGTAGCCTAAAACTATGTGCAAAAAGCGTAGAACAAGCAACATGTGCTATATAAACAAAAACGGCCACCAAGAAGGTGAATTAATAGTAAATAAAGCTATCTAACAACGAACAAGGTTAAAATTTAAACCCTACTCTTGGAAGCCCTTAAACCATTCCCGACATAACATCAAATCTTTGGAAGAACGTCAAAGGCAGCTGCAACACCATTCAGGAACAAAGGCCGCTGAATTGGTAGGTGATAACATAACATATTTAACAGATACTCCGTATAATATTTACGTACTATATAGCAATAACACTATAGTGAATCTAAACCATTTTCTATGTTAAAATGCACTCATCAATGCTGAACTAAACATGAAATAATGGGGAATACCATTCAATATTATAATCAATATACTTTTAATTAACCAGCAGATCAAGGCAATTAGTTGATATGAAAAACTGTATAAAAGGAACAAATAATCGAAAGAATGCAAATATGATCAGGATAATACATAAAGTTTAATCCTTTCTTTATTTTCTTTCCAAAGTAAAATGCAAAACATGAAAGAAATCACTTATAAACAGAAATACATGCAGCGGATGACAATAATAATTTTAATTTTTTTTTTAATACTACTAGTACTAATTAATCTCCTTCACCTTCTGTTAAAGCTGAAGACATGTAACTTGGGGTAATAGAGGTCTCATCAGCCATAGTTGGTAATAAACCAATACTACTCGAACCTTCAAATCGTTGCCTACACGAATAACAAGTTATCTCTAACATAATCGAACTGATCTTTCTAGTCGCTTGTTCTCGAAGAACTTTAGCCCTTTCTAACTCCACTTGAGCTTGTTGTCTTATTCTCTTTGCATTCTCAAACTCCATTTCAGCCATCTCAATTTGCTTCTTTGTTTGTTTCCTAGCATCGTCCGCAAATGCCTTATCTGCCATAGCTATCCTCATTTCTTCTTGCTTATTCAAGTTTTGCCCATTTCCTATTGAAAGATTCAAATGTGTTTGATTATTATTATTGTTGTTGTTGTTGTTTTGTTGATCATAAAGTGATAGTGATGGTAAGAGTTGAAGTTCCAAATTCTTTTGAATATCTTCTTGAGTACGCGAAAATGTTGTTTGTACTGGAGGTTGTTGCTGATGTGGCATTAATCTCGACATTGTTGGTATGGAATTGAAATTCTTGATTTCATTAGATGGACTTGTGCGAGATGAACACGCGGGCACCTGAAATGGTGGTACGTCGGGTTGGGTTTGGCGAATGGTACACGCGTCTTGGTGCTCGATAAAACTCTCAACTCTACAAACAAAAACAAATAGCTAGATCAATTCAAAAGGTGGATAATTAAGATAGAAAAAACAAATTAACTAAGATTGATTACTATTTAAGAACTCAAGGTGGTTACTAATTGTGTAGTGCTAACAACTATCAAATCAAATAATAAAATATGATGTAATGGAGCATATGCGTTTTTTAGAAGATTATGATATACATGCTTTGATCTTTGTCTTGATACATTAAATAATCATTAGCTAACAACCTCCTAAGCAAACAAAAAGTTGAAATGAAGTCATATTAGTCTTATAATGCTATTATTATAATTATATTTACCAAAGATAAAAAGATCCTAGGATTAGAGATAGATAATAGTATATGTTTATTGTTATTATTTCACATATGTTCAAACTTGAAAGGAATTTAATAGAATAAACAGAAAAATCCAACATTTTCTGAAAATAACATATAGTATTCCTTTAAATTCTGACTGAATGAATGATGCTGAAATTTATGTAGCAGAAAAACATAAATGATGATGATGAAAGGTCATATCTTGTTTGACTATGATCTAGAAAGAGTACTCTAAATACCCAAAAATAACAAATCAAGAAGATGAAAGTATGTAACACAAAATATAAAAAAGGTAAGTACTTTTAACCTGGAAAAAACTCTACCACAATCACAAGAATGACCTCTTGTACCACATGTTTTAAGATGAGCTTTATAATCAGATTGAACTGCATAACCTTTTGAACATTTTTCACAAACCCATTGCTTATTATTACTATGTTTTCTTCTAAAATGTTTCTTGATTCCAACCAAGTCACCAAGAGCATGACATGGATCATGATGTAAGCAACTCGGTTCGGGGCACACGAAAACCCTTTTCTTGATCTCTGGTGAGTCTCTTTTCAACAACTTCCATGGAACCTTGTGACGTCTACGGTGCATTTGTAGATTTTGATCCCTTTGAAACCCTTGGTTGCAGATCTCACAAACATACTGATCTGACTCAAGTAAAGTTTTTGGAGACAACGCTACAACTTCAGCATCCGGATCTACAAATGATTAGGTTTCAATTTATTAAAACATGTTTTAACAATTTATCTAAACGTTAACTAATTAATCTTGATCAAATTCTATACCAGATATTGGTATCGAATTTGATCATCAAGAAGCAATGAATTCGATTTTTTTTTCTTGATTACATCGAATTCAGTGCAAAAGAGTAGGCTGAACAGGAAAAATCTTATCCGTTTATTGTTACTTAATCAGGTTACGTATGCGGTACCTGGAGTACCGGCCGGACGCCTTTTTCGCTTGTTCGGAAGGCCATTATCTTGGGAAATGAAGAGATCTGAGGACGAAGAAGGGGCGGACGATGACGGGCCGGATGCCGTAGTGAAGTGGTTGAGGTTATCTAACATTTGTAGTGGTTTTTTTGTGTGCATATGTCTTATAGATGAAGCTATAAATCTAACAAGAATCCTTTTAGTTGTGGGCATACATGGTTGGTTCAAAATATTAACCTAAAAAGCAAAACTTTTACTAGCTAGATAGCTTTTTAAGTGAGGTTTCATTGCTTTTTTGTTCATTGACCCCCCACCATGAGCAGGTAAGGTTGAACTAAGTCTTCTATATAAAGCTTGTAACTGTGTGTGTGTGTGTGTTGTGTGTGTGTGTTGTGTGTGTATCTATGTGTTTATGAATGAAATGTGGGGTTTAAGATTAGATGGAGAAGGATAGAAGGGAGTGGGACATGATCTAATCACATGACATGAGAATGAGCCCACAACAAAGCAAACAGGCAGAGGAAATTAACCAAAAAACATCCCCACCACATGACACAAAAAACAAACAAAATCACTCATTTTTTATTTTATATATAAAATAATAATTAATTAATTGTATATCATCATTTAGCTAGCTTTCTTCAATTGCCTTTAATCATAATCATAGATCATAATGAAAATGTAGTACTAACAATATAATATCTGAATGAATAAATGTGAACCCAGAAAGGCCTTTACACGTGACCTTCCATTCTACCTCACGTGACCTCTCACTTTTCTCCGCTGTAAAGTTAAATAAAAAAAAGGTGATTCCTTTGACGAAAAGTAAAAACATGATTGCTATAGCAACTAGCTTCACTATGCTGCATGCTGAGTGTTGAAAGTAATGAGATAGTACTATTTTTGAATCGTAATCTTTTTATTCAACAAGTGCTTTTGGTCCCAACTCCTAAACTCATGTAATCATTAGGTAGGAAACTAAGGCCAACGATTCGGTCTACGATTTTTCGTTTATTCGGTTCGATTTTTTCAATTTTAATGCTTTGAAATCAAAACTAAAAATCGAACCGAAATGTAATTCATATATTAAAATTGATCCGAAAACTGAATTTTAATTCGGTTAAAACTGAATTCGATTTCCTAAATTGATTAAGATGAAAAAACATTATATTACTCCGTATATTGGTAGGGATGACAATGGATGTAGGATCCATCGAATATCCATCCGATCCGATCCATTTATGTGGATATGAATGATCCAAATGGATGATAAATGGATATATATATATATATATATATATATATATATATATATATATATATATATATATATATATATATATATATATATATATATATATATATATATGGGCAGGTTCAAACGAGAACCACTAAAAAGGTGAGAACTGCGAGAATTATTTAATTTAATAGTTTTTATGCGTTTAAATGTAACAAATTACATGCAAATGTTAATTAATGCACATATCATTAACAAACATATGTTCATTAGCTCAAATTACATGTTAAATTGTTAATTATATGAAATTGTTCACATGTTCGGAAACAAATATGCACATGTGAACGAGAAACTATATATTTAATTATATATGTAAAATATAAGTATTTTTCAACTATTTTATGTTCATTCATACTCTTCATCAAGGTTTATGTGTGATTCAATCTAGTTACATGTGAAAATCTTTATAAATCAAAAGTTCTCGCAGTTCTCGCTTTTTTTATGGTTCTCGTTTGAACTTTTGGATATATATATATATATATATATATATATATATATATATATATATATATATATATATATATATATATATATATATATATATATTTTGATGATATGATATATATTAGTGGATGGGGTATGAATGACAATTTATCATTCACGGATATATATTCATTTACAACTCGAAATACATATATACATATAAATATATACATATTTACTTAAATATATTTACATATTTTTATATATGTACAGTGTAAACTACTAAAATGTTAACGAAAATATAGATTGTGGAGATACAACTATGTAAATAGTATAAATTCATATATCTTACATATATTATATATCATTGTTAAAAATACTTTGATGGTTTCATTTAATAATAGATGTATTTTTAGAAGAAAAAAAATAAACATCCAACGGATATTCGTTAACCTTCAATGGATGTTGATATGGATGGATAAATTATATTTAAATGGATATTGATGATACATATATAAATCCGTATCAAAAAAATCATATTTCTTCAAAATGATTTATCAACAAAATGTTAAGGCCCTCGAACGACACTGTCACCAAGGTCCAGGACAAAAATAAGTGGATTAGGACGGCAATGAGGATGTGAACATGCAAGCCATCCAGAAGATAATCCGGGAACGATTTAACGTGAAGGCACACTTAAGAAGACCTTAGGTCGTGTTCACATGTAATGCCTTCCACTCGGATAACAACGCTGTCTACCCGGTAATCTGCTCCCGGAGGCGTAAACCGCCCAGAAGATTACCCGGTTAAAAGTTACCGTGAAGAAACTAGGCTATGTTTACATGTAAGCCTTTTTTCACCCGGTAAGTATATTGCCTACCTGACAATCTGCTCCCGAGATATGTAAACTGTCCAAAAGGTTATCCTGGTACAACTTACCGAGAGTAAATACTTCTCATGCCACGCATAAGCCTTTTCCACCCGGTTCAAAGTATGATGTCTACCCGGCGGCCTGCTCACGGATAACTGCACGAGTGGAGCGTGTATGCCACGTCAGCCCGTAAAATCGGAAAAGTTTGTTAGGATTCGTTTGTTACGCTCATGAAAAGGATAGATGTCACGTCATTATTCCCTTTAACAAACTTTTAGCGCCTGTAAATACACCCATGAATCACTCATAATATACAACGTGATCACCTTAACGTTACTCTGCCAAAATCACTGTGTGATATCACAAATACGATCAAGTCAACTGGATTTCGGTCATCACCGGAGTTCCATCACCTAAGATATTAACTTATTTAATCTAATTGAATAAGTTAATCCGATTGATTGTATTACACCCTAGTGAATTCTCAGATTGCGATCGGGTTTTCATGATTGTCGGAGCTAAAACAATTTATAACTCACTTTTTTCCCTCAAATTAAGCACTCTAACCTAAATCTATTTCCGAATCAAGCTTCAGGTTCGATTAGATATGGATTATAAAAATTAAATAGATATGGATATGGACATAGGCTCACATGATCCATATCTCATTGATTGCCATCCCTAATTATTAGCTTTATAAAGTATCATACTAACCTAGTATAAATAATCAAACATATATACAAATTTACAAAATGTAATAATCTTATAGAATATCATAATACAATACATATTATATTAAGGAAATAAATAAAATCAATAACCAACAGCAAAACTAAAATTATCAATATTTTAGTAATAGTGTATACTTTCCAATAATAAAATGTCGTAAAAGAAATTGTACGTAAATTTTATTGATTCAACATATATACACAAATATATTGGCTTGAACATGAAAGTTGACTTAAAATGGTATAGTTTCAAAAATGTAAGTGAAAGAAATTATCAAAAATATGAAATTGTAGATTCAAATAGAGTTTCAAATCCGAGTAACATATTTTGACTTAATTAGTTAAAATATATATACTTAAATCATATCTTGTACATGTATACAATCTCGCGCATGCAAGGTATGGGGAGGTGAGACATCATTTCTCAACCCTAAAATAGTATAGAAGTCATTTTTTCACACACATGTATACCATAATATTAATAACTTAATATATCTATATAATATTGTATAAATTGAATTCGGCTTTGTAATTGGTTACCAAATTTAGTATTTTCGAAATCGAAAACTGAACTGAAAAGCCGAATTCAAAATCATTTTTAGTTTCGCTCGATCTGAAAACTATTTTTCAAATTCGGTTTGGTTTTTTCAATTTGGTTTCAATTCCATATTAGATTTAAATAGTTTCAAACCAAATATTAAACACCCCCACTAAAAGAGAGCGATATGTCCCCTATAAGTATTATAACTCAAAATTTAAAGTATATATATATATATATATATATATATATATATATATATATATATATATATATATATATATATATATATATATATATATATATATATATATACACACGCAGGTTCAAACGAGAACTACAAAATTGGCAAGAACTGCGAGAACTTTTTAATTTCATAGTTTTTATACGTTTAAATGCAAAAAATTACATACAAATGTTAATTAATGCTCATATCATTAACAAACATATGTTCATACCACAAATTACATGTTAAATTGTTAATTATATGAAATGTTCACATGTATCACAAGCAAATATACACATGTGAACCAGAAAACAAAATATTTAATCATATAGGTAAAATATAGGTCTTTTCAAACTAATTTATGTTCATTAATATAAAAGGTGGGCATATATAGTCCTCACCAATAACACATGTTATCAGTGAAATACACGATTTAATGGAGAATATTTGAAGTTTTAAATAGTGATATCAATGAATAATGTAAATTTTTTTACTGACACCAATGAAATAATATATCTACTAGAAAAAACTTGAATCTTTTAATCATTGACATCTGTGATTATCATTCCTAGATTCAATGATTACTGTTATTTGTTAGGATTTATGACCCAACCAAAACAAGTGATTTACAACAATCACTAACCCATGAACGACAAACGAATAATCTGAAAGCATAAACGATAAAATTAAAGCATAAGGATATAAGGATTTAACGTTGTTATAACCCAACTCCAAACACGAAGAAGGGTTTGCTCTACGAGCGCAAATCAGAGAAATTCTTCACAATTTTCCGTGCACATGTTATAGGTTACAACGGGTATGTATTTATAGTGCTAAACTATGACGAATTGGTTTGTAAGTAGAAGTCCTAAATGAAATCCAATTTATGTCTTGTCAGGACAACTACGCAGTCACCATTCAAAGATCGCGGTCGCGATCCAAGTGTTTCCAGAAAGCTTGTTTACTGGCCAAATCTCGGGGGTGCGAGACTTAGACTCGGGTCGCGAAAACCCCAGATCAGTAACATTCTTTGATTCATGTTTCCGTGTTTGACTCAACTTCGCACTCCAACAATCTCCTGCATAAAGGAAACATTAAACAAAACCATCACAAAACCCATTAATTATGTTTATTCAACCCACAATAACTCTAGATTATCTTATTACCAACTTATTTTGATATCGCTTGATAAACCACGCCACATTTCACTCGTTAACCTACGAGTAAGTGAAGTCCTTCGACACCAAAAACATCGCTGAGCGATAATCCAATCTGATAGTTACAAGCTTGGGCAGTCTCAGTTTCATTTCGCCACCATCTTCATAAACTTAGAAGATCATCTTTTTACACTAGAATACTAGTTGAAGTGTGCGACTCTTCATTTTTAGGATTCTTTCATGAGACAAAATTGCCTCAACCACCGCTCTAGACATGTCCAATCCTCAACTCACATGTCAACGATCACTCGTACATATATATTATCCCATATATCTATGATTTTTTTCCAACAATAAAAATACCCCAACAGACACCTTTGTAGACTATTCTTGAAAATACCCACGTGAAAACGCAGCCACCACATTGAAGTCTACCACTTTTTCAATTTTTCGCTTTCTCGTTGGTACACTAACCTCCTCATTGTGCTATGAATTTCACAAATCCTATCTTCTCTCCCAAGCACGCTTCCAATGTACGAGTAAGAATTAAACCACGACTTCTTAAGAAAAACTTGGTTCGTACCACCAGTTAGTCGCAAAGTTCTTTGGCATTGGAGAGTAAAAAAAGAATTTGAAGCCCTAGTGTTACCCGGAATCAACACACTAATCTTGAGATCATTAAAGAACAACGTCGCATAACCATCTCCCCAACTCCACAAGTCGACTAACTACCACTAGCTCGATAACTTCCGTCGGCTACCAAACTTATATCGAGTTCCCGACACCCTCAACAATCTTAGAAAGCTCAATTTTTGGGACTTACAAGATTATCCGCCCCATCCATCACCTATAGATTCCTGATTGATCACCTATGAAGAAAAACCGCTCACTTTGTTGAAACATCAACCAAACCCGAGCAACTGTCGAATGCGTTCTACTCGACATCCTTCGACAATCAATTTTCTTAGTGACAAGGAGCTCTAACCTGCCCGAATATTCCATAAACAATAGAATATCCGACCCAAAACTTTGGTCATCCCGTTTCAAAACCGCAAGCATCAAATTCTCCGACAACTCCCACAACCTCATTTCAACTGATGCACCCTGATCATTACAACACCGCCCAAATTAGAGTTAAACCACTCTACTGAGCTCCCGTAACAAACCAACATCTCTGAAAATCCAGCTCGTGTCATTCGAAGTATCACGAGACAAAAATGGCTCGCACTTACGCCGTCAAACCCGAAATAAATTCATCCTGAAATTGCCCAAATTCTAATTTTCGTATCTAAAAATTGGACGGTCCAATCAGCCTCACCACATGTAAAAACCATGTGTATGTTACCTACAACCTAAATTCAAGTCAATCCAATGGTTAACGAACCCGCTATGAATTATCTCCTACAGCTGCACATGAATATCTGAATTTTTCTCAATCGTTCCTTCGCACGCGATAGCGAAGAAAGAGAACTTGGACCCGTCACTCAAATCTACATAAAATCTCTCCGCAACGAACCCATCAACCCGACCCTTGACTCTGTAACCCTTCGCGAACAAAACACCATCATAATACAATTGTTGCAACAAACTGTATCATAACTTTTCATAACCGTTACCCGAATCACGATGTGAATAACTCTCTCGGATACATTGACATACCTCATAAGTTTTCCGTAACCATCTAAGTCACCTGGTCTCGATACATGTTGCAAGATAAATCCTTAAGCTCGAAATTTAATAACCCTCTCATATATCCTTAATCATCAACTTTATCGAAAACCTTGCTGTCAAATCGCCATCGCGCCCGATATTCAAAACTTGAAGCTCTGATACTACTTGTTAGGATTTAGACCCAACCAAGACAAGTGATTTACAACAATCACTAATTCACGAATGACAAACAAATAATCTAAAAGCATTAACGATAAAGTTAAAGCATAACGACATAAGGATTTAACTTGGTTATATTCCAAATCCAAACATAGAGACGGGTTTACTCCACGCACGCAAATTAGAGAAATTCTTCACTATTTTTCGTGCAAATGTTACATGTTACAATGTGTGACGCCCCGTACAAAACCATCATGTACGAGTCATCAACAACAGGTCCATTACACGGTTTAATACTACATGTTGTTTTAAAACAGTTTTGCATTCATGAAAAGATAACGTTTTACAAAAGATAACGTGACACAAAGGTCGTTACAAAGCCATTATTCAAAATAACATAAGTTGTGAATGCAAAATAAAAGTTCCATGAATGAGACATCTCTAAGTAATGCAGCGAAATTCTAACACAGCGAGTTTGTAATAGCAAGTCCAACAGCGGAAGCAACAACGTCTAAGCACCTGAGAAATACACGCTTAAAAGGTCAACACGAATGTTGGTGAGCTATAGTTTGTTTGTAATCAGTAATGTAATGTAGACCACGAGATTTCGTATTCAAAACAGTATGAAAAGTATACGCTTATCCGTGGGCACCCGGTAACTAACTTAACGTAATATTATCCCCTAAAAGTACACTTGGCGAGTGCGTCTGTTTACGAAGTATTAAACACCTGTTAAATGCTAGCACGACTAGCCCGAGTGGGGATGTCAAACCCTATGGATCCATATCTAAGATTCGCGTTCACCAGTTCATAAACCAATGACTAAACGTTACCGAGCTAAGGGGAATATCTGTGCCGTTATGTCACCCACACATATATTAAGTTTAAGTACTCGTGTTTAGTATGTAAAACATAAAAGCGCATGTATTCTCAGTCCCAAAAATAGTAAAATAAAAAAGGGAAGCAATAACTCATAGTGAATGTACGGTAAAATCGATATGACAATGTAAGCAAGTAGTAAGTCGGTCCAAACAAGTAAGTTGGTCGATCCAAAAGGTCCTCAACCTAAGTCAAAGGTTACTAGGTCAGTAAATTGTCCCCAAAAATTTAAAAGTAAATAAGTTAAGCCTTAAGTATCATCATCATCATCATCATTCGTAAAAGATAAAGTAAGTTTTCAACAAGAATAGAGATCGAAACAAAGGCTGACTTCGAACAGCTGCTATGACCTCTATACAAACCGAAAAGACATTTTGTGACGATTGCTCCAAATCCATATGGAAGAATACGTCATTCATCGATTTCATTGCGAGGTATTTGACCTCTATATGATACGTTTTATAAACATTACATTCTTTTAAAAAGTTATACCATATTGAATATTTAAATCCAAGGTTTTCGACATCTGATGATTTCTACATATAGACAATAACCGTAAATAATAGTTTACAATAATACTTCCGTTGACAATGCAGTCAAAATAGATACATGATGATGGTTTTGTGAATGCAACGTTTTCTTGAATAAAGCATGTATGACTCCATGCACAAAGCTTGTCTAACATATACGCAAACAGCGAAAGACTTCTAGGGAACCTCAGAATAAACATGCTAACAAGTGTCAACACAAAGGTTGGTGAGTTCATAGTTTTATTGTATCGCATAATCTGTATATAAAGGTGGATCACAAGATTTCAGTTGTTTCATCCAGAAATGTTTATCAAAATATTCTACAAGATTGAGCACCCTGGTAACTAAACTTTAACGTCTATATAATAAGTACCCCTGGTTTAACATACATACAACCAACATGTACAATACACGCAAATCAACGTGTACTAACCTCAAATAGTATACGTCTGTTTTATAGTTCAGGCTAGGGTTTCGATACCTGGAACAGACGAGGATGTCAAGCCCTATGGATCCATATACAACTATTTGCGCCTACCAGTTCTTATAACTGGCAGTTACTAGTTACTAAAGCTAAGGAATTTTCGATTTAAACTCGGTGTAGAATTTAGTATGTACTTGTATTTATTGCATTTAAAATAAAGTGCATGTATTCTCAGCCCAAAAATATAGATTGGAAAAGCAATTAAAGAGGGAGCAAATGAAACTCACGCATATAAATATTGTAAAATAGTTAATAAAGCATTTGCATGTATTCTCAGCCCAAAAACAGAAATAGTAAAAAGGGCAAATGAAACTCACCTTAGCAGCACATAAAGTCGTTCACCGAAATGTGACCGAAACTCAGAATACCAAATAACCGTAGATCTCAACCTAGAGAACATATGTTGGTCAATAAATGTCTATCAAGCTAGGTCTGGTCATAGTGTACCACAATCCTAATGCTCGAGATCGACATACAAAAGTTATCAAAAGTCGTTTCAAAAAGTCAATCTGACTCAATACTATAGTTGAATGATCAGGGCAATCGAAACATTTTGACATTTCACATAGTTTCCCAATTCTTGTAAAATTAAAATATAGTTTTTATAAGGCTTTAAAATATGATAAAACAATCAATTTTGACAATTGTTCAACAAAACGAGACTTGCCTTATATAAGAATTCATTTACTCCGCTGGTAATATTTAAAAATTCAATTTATCGATCTTATAAACAAGTTGTTTAAATATTAATTGCAGATTCAAAAGTAATTTCGATTAACGTCAATCATAATTCAGTTGATCATATCTTTTAATTCGTTCATCGAAATCATACGATATCTAAATGAAAAGTTATTGATTTTTCGCCAGTTTTCCAAAATCATGCATATCATATACCTTTTATTAGTAATATATGTATTTAATTCGTGATTCATCATAAACTGTTTAACGATGAAATTTAGCATACAAGCATGCATAAACATATATACTCGAGCAGTAGACATGTATACACTATTAATATATAAAAGATAATATATGAATGCTTACGTATAAATATTGTGATTCAATATTGCAGGAAAATACGTAGACGCAACAGAGATGATAAACATTAGTTTGACTCGCAAGCAATACTCTCAAACAATACCCATAACCTCCATAGCTATAACCCATAATTTCCTTATCTCTATCCCACTCGAAAAACCCGTTTTGAAATCATTTGGACATAACCTCGTCGTAGTATTTTATGTAAAATAGTTATTACTAATATTAATATCATAAGAATAATAATAATAATCTTTAATAATAATAATAATAATAATAATAATAATAATAATAATAATAATATAAATAATAATAATAATAATATAAATAATAATAATAATTACAGAGGGAGTACGATATAGATGGATGTGTGTGTGATCGACTGAATTCGTTTGAATTTATAGGACCTTTGTTGAACCTGGTCCCCATGCGATCGCATGGGTTCACAGGCCTATAGCCATGCGATCACATGGCCTCTGAAGACAGCTCACCATCTTTTGTTTCTTTGTTCGTCGACATAATTTTATATAATATATATAATATATTTAATTTATATAATTAATTATATATTATATTATATTCACGTGCACAGTTGATTTGTAATTTTTGTTCAGATGACTCGTACGTTATCACTCAACTCATGTCCCGGTTCCGGTTTCTCAAACGCATTTTCGTACGCTTAGAAAACTCGCACTTTACGTTTCGGTACTCATACCTTTGTCAAGATATAGTCTTAAATTATCAATAAACTATATCATTCAAAGTGTATCTTAAACTTTCAAGTGTTTTGGTCATTTACTTTTATAAATCATTGTCTCGCTATTTATTAATATATATATATAATAACAAATCGTTTTACGAACAAGTTAATATATATTTTCAACATTCATAAACACGTTTTAAATATACGTCGCAAGTTATTCATACAATTAATATTCCAACTTATCATATATATACAAATAGATATATAAACCAATAAGTTTAATGCACAATATCATACAATTAATACTTTGCTACGCTTTCAAGTTATAGTATATATATGTATCTATGTACATATAATGGTTCGTGAATCGTCGAGAACAACCGAAGGGTATTTGAATAGTTTAAAATTTTGAGATTCAACTTTACAGACTTTGCTTATCGTGTCGGAAATGTTAATCATACAAAGATTAAGTTTAAATTTGGTCAGAAATTTTCGGGTCATCACAGTACCTACCCGTTAAAGAAATTTCGTCCTGAAATTTGAGTGAGGTCGTCATGGCTAACAATAAAAATGTTTTCATGACGAATATGAGTTGATAATTAGAATTTTATCACCGTTGAATAATATGGATAAATTAATCCGATTACTCGAAGCGTATGAGAGAAGTTATCGTAAAAGAGTGAAATGAAGGAATAAAGATTCGTCTTAACTCTTGACGTAGTAACGATTGATTTCCGGAATTTAAGGAATAGAAAATCTTTATAATCTAAATAAGATTTGATTCTTTAAAATTTAAGGAAATTATGATTTCCTTTGATTAAATGCGTAATCTGCCTCGATTGCTATGTCTGATATTTCGCTATAAATTGACTTCTTTCGTTCCATTATTTTCATCACTCATACATCTTCTTCTTCATTTCATGCTTTCAAAAGATTATAAAAATGCTTCATCCAGTTCTGATTCTTGATATACTCCTAACTTTCATATCTGTGATTCTTCTCTTTCATCTGCCGTCAGAAGAATCTATTCACTTCTACTATACTCTTGGTTTTATAGTGTTTTTAGTTCTCCCGTGTCTTTATATTGCTATACGCATTGATATACATGGTTTGTAATTTCTGGGTTGTTATTGGGGTTTATATCTTTCCTTATTTTTCGGAGTCCCTACTGCTGTCTTCTATATTCATTATCATCCACAGTTAACGCTCTCTTCAATTTACTGTGATTTATACTCCTCCTTATATTTCGAAGCTTCATGTTTTTGTCTTCTCTTCTCGACCTTAAGTACGGTAAGTAATTGTCCAGAATTCGTAGGTATGAAATTTTGGATGAACATAACTAACGTTCTATGAAAGAAATTGTAATGGCACGATCTTTATTTGTCAAATTATCAGAATATCCGGAAAAGACCGAATAATCAAGAAAAATATTTTCTTGATATGTTTAGAGGTTAAATAGAATGAAAGAGTTATGTAACATGGTTCATGATGAGGGTGTGATCTGTGAACCTTTATCACATTCCATTAGAAACTCAGCATGACTTACTGTAATATAATCACGTTGATCAAGTGTCATTATATTATACTAACTCATGCTTCAGTTCCCAACCCTACTTCAAAAACATCCATTTTTTGAAATTTTCAGAATTTAGAAACTAAAATAGTTTCTTTTATGATGTAAAACAGATAGCGCGAAGAGATGAATGATTTCAGATAAGAATAGTTATGAAGATATCTCCAAAAATATCGAGGATATTTATAATGAAACATATGATGATATCTTAGTATTTCTAATATCGAAGGATGATGAAGAAGATTTTTTCGTAAAGGTTTAGAGTCAGGAGCAAGGTATTCGTTAATGACTTCAGCAGATACTGAATCATTTGTATTCTTTGAAAGCAGATTTAGTCTTTGTGATTTGTCCACAGCCTCCTTAATGGTCTGCTCAATCTGTTTTCCAGTTCCAAACCTTCTCTTTTTCTCAACTTTACCACCATACTATTCTTTATCATCAAACTTTTGACTGTTAAGGTCGTTTACAGTTTTTGCTGCTTCATCAGCATTTTTCCAATTTCGGAGAACTAATTTCGCAGTTTGGGGTGTTTTTCAGAAACTTCAAATTCGAAGTAGGTAAGTTTAGAAGATAGACATTATATGTATATATATAACTGTTGGCGTAGAATTGCTGCGAAATTCGAAATACTGATTGCTAATTCCTGGTAGTTAGTATGGAAATTACCGTTACAAGATACGGATGAGTATATGATAGAGTTTCAATGAGTATAAGGATTTTTCAGAAGGTCAAGGATCAATGAAGTTGTTGGTAAATTTACTGCTAATGTGGTGGAACATGAAAGGTTCCCTAGTAACAAAAACGTATATGTCAAAGTTATAATAAGGTTAATCTGAAAAGTCGAAGTTGACTGGTTGGAAGTGTGATAAAACTGGATACTTTGAAAAGGATTGCAAGATTATTTTCGGTAATAACAATGCTAAAGGATCTTTCACAGTTTTGAAGTCAAAGTATAGCTTTGAAAGATGTAGAGATCTAAGAATGATGTCATCGGTTCAGAGTTATGACTTGGATTCTGATCCGTCAATATCAGAATATGTAATTGAATTTGTATGAAAACAATTGTATATCGTTATGAGTATTGTTAATAATTTTTGAATCAAAGTTGAAGAATGTACAGTGTAACATATTAAATGCGAACTTAAATATTTTTCGGGTATTACCTACCCGTTAAAGATTTCACAATTAATACTTTGTACAAAAGAATTTTTATTACCGTCTTTATGAAAATATATGCATGTATATTTTCTTCAGATGTAATACAGATTTAATGAGTTAATATCATATTAAGCTCATTTGATTTTCGGCTTGACTTAGAAATGATTAATCTCTAAAACATTAGAGATTACATAATCTTCGCGGAGTATTTCACTAATGAAATCAATACTTCATTATTTATTCTTATTGATATTCCTTGGTGAAGGATGTTGATGCTTGTGGAATTCTTGCGAACTTCGCAAGGCACAGATGATATTTTCTGGAAAGTTTCGAGCATATCGAGAATGAAAATGTAAAATCAATTATGTAATTGAATAATACACTTGGTTTATTATGAAATGAAATTCATTGAGTTGAAACAGAGATTGTAGTTAACAAAGGTTAAGTTGTTAACGAAGGATGTACATTATAGCATATTAGTAATATGAATTTAACCGAGTAATATTTACCCTTTTTCAATTCATACATAATAGCTTAGTACGAAAAGATTTATGATGGTTTTAAAATTTATATATATAAGATATACATATAAATTCTTTAGAGGAATTGAGTTATTATTTCATAACTCATTGATACAATATACTTGTTGTTGACTTGTATTGATGTCCACAGTGCTTTCTTGAACTGGCGGAGCTTGTGATGTTAGAGGTGCTGCTGATTCTGACGATGTTGACAGCGCTGACTGTGCTAGTGAGGCTAAGGGTACTGTTGATGCTGTTGGTAAACAAGTCTAGCTTGTACCTTATGCACCATTCTTGTCAGGGTTTCTACTCTTCCTTTTATCATTTTGGTTCACGCATCTGATTTATGGTTAGGGCTAGAATAGATAATCTCTAAGATTATAGATTATATAATCGCCGTAGGATATTTCTCCGATGAAGTTATGAATCCCTACTTCATCGTTTGTTGTTGCTGGTACTCCTTGGTACCTATGGCGCGTATGATGTTGATATCCGAAGTACAGTTTTTAGATGTGATATTGAGGTGTGGGATGCGGATGTGGTTGTTGGTGGTGGTAATGATCCTGTTGGTGTTGATGATAGTGGTACTGTTGATGTCGGTGATGCTGCTGGTGTTTGTGGTATTGAGGCTTGCGATGTAGATGTTGTTGGTGGTACCGGTGTTGCTGATGGTGCTTGTAATCTTCGTACCATATCTTCCAAAGTCACTACCCGAGCGCGAAGCTCGTTGACTTTTTCTATTACACCGGGGTGATTGTCGGTTTGGACGAGTGGATGAATAAGATCTAGAATTTGAGATAGTATATAATCATGACGAGATACTCTGGAAATGAGAGAGAAAAGGGTGTTTCGAACAGGTTCGCCGGTAAGTGCTTCAGGTTCTTTGCCAAGAGGTGAATGTGGTGGATGGAAGGGATCACCTTCGTCTTGTCTCCAATGATTAAGTAGATTACGAACCCATCCCCAATTCATCCAGAATAGATGATGGCTAATTGGTTGATCCATTATGGTTACGCTGCTTTCGAAGCTTGAATGAAACTCCATATCGGAATAGCTGTCGGAATCTGAGGAATTTGAACTAGATGCGGAATTCATCTTACACGGTTAGATAAAGGATTTTTGATATGAAATGATTTTTGGATATCGGATGATATTCTAATTACATAGAATACCTATATATAGTACAAGGGATCCGCAAATTACGGAGGAACTTTCGGAAGCTGTCAGGAAAAGTTTACAGTAACAGATATGCTAAGATATGAATTTTGTCTATGCACTATTCATGCAATCAATGCAGTAAAACATGTCTAGACTAAGAATGATAAGCAGGTAATTTCCAACAAGAAATGATAAGCAAAACTTTTGACATGCAGACACGGTCGAAGTCCAGACTTACTAATGCATCCTAACAACTATCAGTTAGACACACTCATGCAAGACCTGGTTCGCTAAGACCAACGCTCTGATACCAATTGTGACAATCGCTCCAAATCCATATGGACGAATACGTCATTCATCGATTTCATTGCGAGGTATTTGACCTCTATATGATACGTTTTATAAACATTGCATTCTTTTGAAAAGTTATACCATAATGAATATTTAAATCCAAGGTTTTCGACATCTGATGATTTCTACATATAGACAATCACCGTAAATAATAGTTTACAATAATACTTCCGTTGACAATGCAGTCAAAATAGATACATGATGATGGTTTTGTGAATGCAACGTTTTCTTGAATAAAGAATGTATGACTCCATGCACAAAGCTTGTCTAACATATAAGCAAACAGCGAAAGACTTCTAGGGAACCTGAGAATAAATATGTTAACAAGTGTTAACACAAAGGTTGGTGAGTTCATAGTTTTAATGTATCGCATAATCTGTATATAAAGGTGGATCACAAGATTTCAGTTGTATCATCCAGAAACGTTTATCAAAATATTCTACAAGATTGAGCACCCTGGTAACTAAACTTTAACGTCTATATAATAAGTACCCCTGTTTTAACATACATGCAACCAACATGTACAATACACGCAAACCAACGTGTACTAACCTTAAATAGTATACGTCTGTTTTATAGTTCAGGCTAGGGTTTCTATACCTGGAACAGACGGGGATGTCAAGCCCTATGGATCTATATACAACTATTCGCACCCAACAGTTCTTATAACTGGCAGTTACTAGTTACCAAAGCTAAGGGATTTTCGGTTCAAACTCGGTGTAGAATTTAGTATGTACTTGTATCCATTGCGTTTAAAATAAAGTGCATGTATTCTCAGCCCAAAAATATAGATTGGAAAAGCAATTAAAAAGGTAGCAAATGAAACTCACGCATATAAATATTGTAAAAAGGTTAATAAAGTATTTGCATGTATTCTCAGCCCAAAAACGGAAATAGTAAAAAGGGCAAATGAAACTCACCTTAGCAGCACATAAAGTCGTTCACCGAAATGTGACCGAAACTCGAAATACCAAATAACCGTAGATCTCAACCTAGAGAACATATGTTGGTCAATAAATGTCTATCAAACTAGGTCTGGTCATAGTGTATCACAATCCTAATGCTCGAGATCGACATATAAAAGTTATCAAAAGTCGTTTCAAAAAGTCAATCTGACTCAATACTATAGTTGAATGATCAGGGCAATCGAAACATTTTAACATTTCACATAGTTTCCCAATTCGTATAAAATTAAACTATAGTTTTTATAAGGCTTTAAAATATGATAAAACAATCAATTTTGACAATTGTTCAACAAAACGAGACGTGCCTTATATAAAAATTCATTTACTCCGCTGGTAATATTTAAAAATTCAATTTATCAATCTTATAAACAAGTTGTTTAAATATTAATTGTAGATTCAAAAGCAATTTCGATTAACGTCAATCATAATTCAGTTGATCATATCTTTTAATTCGTTCATCGAAATCATACGATTTCTAAATGAAAAGTTATTGATTTTTCGCCAGTTTTCCAAAAACACGCATATCATATACCTTTTATCAGTAATATATGTATTTAATTCGTGATTCATCATAAACTGTTTAACGATAAAATTTAGCATACAAGCATGCATAAACATATATACTCGAGCACTAGACATGTATACACTATTAATATAAAAAAGATAAGATATGAATGTCTACGTATCAATATTGTGATTCAATATTGCAGGAAAATACGTAGACGCAACGGAGATGATAAACATTAGTTTGACTCACAAGCAATACTCTCGAACAATACCCATAACCTCCATAGCTATAACCCATAATTTCCTTAGCTCTATCTGAAATGTCCCGTTCTTATTGATTAAAAATGTTCCATATTAATTGATTTCGTTGCGAGGTTTTGACCTCTATATGACACGTTTTTCAAAGACTGCATTCATTTTAAAACAAATCATAACCTTTATTTCATCAATAAAGGATTAAAAAGCTTTACGTAGATTATCAAATAATGATAATCTAAAATATCATGTTTACACACGACTATTACATAATGGTTTACAATACAAATATGTTACAACGAAATAAGTTTCTTGAATGCAGTTTTTACACAATATTATACATGCATGGACTCCAAATCTTGTCCTTATTTAAGTATGCGACAGCGGAAGCTCTTAATAATCACCTGAGAATAAACATGCTTAAAACGTCAACAAAAAATATTGGTGAGTTATAGGTTTAACCTATATATATCAAATTATAACAATAGACCACAAGATTTCATATTTCAATATACATCCCATACATAGAGATAAAAATCATTCATATGGTGAACACCTGGTAACCGATATTAACAAGATGCATATATAAGAATATCCCCATCATTCTGGGACACCCTTCGGATATGATATAAATTTCTAAGTACTAAAGCATCCGGTACTTTGGATGGGGTTTGTTAGGCCCAATAGATCTATCTTTAGGATTCGCATCAATTAGGGTGTCTGTTCCCTAATTCTTAGATTACCAGACTTAATAAAAAGGGGCATATTCGATTTCAATAATTCAACCATAGAATGTAGTTTCACGTACTTGTGTCTATTTTGTAAATCATTTATAAAACCTGCATGTATTCTCATCCCAAAAATATTAGATTTTAAAAGTGGGACTATAACTCACTTTCACAGATTTTTACTTCGTCAGGAAGTAAGACTTGGCCACTGGTCGATTCACGAACCTATAACAAATATGTACATATATATCAAAGTATGTTCAAAATATATTTACAACACTTTTAATACATTTTGATGTTTTAAGTTCATTAAGTCAGCTGTCCTCGTTAGTAACCTACAACTAGTTGTCCAAAGTTAGATGTACAGAAAAAAAATTGATATATATTATCTTGAATCAATCCACGACCCAGTGTATACACGTCTCAGGCTAGATCATAACTCAAAGTATATATATTTTTGGAATCATCCTCAACCCTGTATAGCTAACTCTCACATTACTGCATATAGAGTGTCTATGGTTGTTCCAAATAATATATACACATGGGTCGATATGATATGTCAAAACATTTGCATACGTGTCTATGGTATCCCAAGATTACATAATATATTAGAATACATGTATAATACAATATAAGTTAGCTAGAATATAATTAATATAGATTTGTTACCAATTTTCACGTAGCTACAACAAGAAAAATTTTCAAATCTTGTTTTACCCATAACTTCTTCGTTTTAAATCCGTTTTGAGTGAATCAAATTACTATGGTTTCATATTGAACTCAATTTTATGAATCTAAATAGAAAAAGTATAGGTTTATAGTCAAAAATATAAGTTACAAGTCGTTTTTGTAAGAGGTAGTCATTTCAGTCGAAAGAACGACGTCTTGATGACCATTTTGAGAAACATACTTCTACTTTGAGTTTAACCATGATTTTTGGATATAGTTTCATGTTCATAAGAAAATTTATTTTCCCAGAAGAACAACTTTTAAATCAAAGTTTATCATAGTTTTTAACTAACTAACCCAAAACAGCCCGCGGTGTTACTACGACGGCGTAAATTCGGTTTTACGGTGTTTTTCGTGTTTCCAGGTTTTAAATCATAAAGTTAGCATATCATATAGATATAAAACATGTGTTTAGTTGATTTTAAAAGTCAAGTTAGAAGGATTAACTTTTGTTTGCGAACAAGTTTAGAATTAACTAAACTATGTTCTAGTGATTACAAGTTTAAACCTTCGAATAAGATAGCTTTATATGTATGAATCGAATGATGTTATGAACATCATTACTACCTAAAGTTTTCTGGATAAAGCTACTGGAAATGATAAAAATGGATCTAGCTTCAAAGGATCCTTGGATGGCTTGAAAGTTCTTGAAGCAGAATCATGACACAAAAACAGTTCAAGTAAGAATTTCACTCGAAATAAGATTGTTATAGTTATAGAAATTGAATCAAAGTTTGAATATGAGTATTACCTTGTATTAGAAAGATATCTTACTGTAAATAAGAAAGATTTCTTGAGGTTAGATGATCACTCTACAAGATTGGAAGTAAGCTAGTAAACTTGGAAGTATTCTTGATTTTATGAAACTAGAACTTGTAGAATTTATGAAGAACACTTAGAACTTGAAGATAGAACTTGAGAGAGATAAATTAGATGAAGAAAATTGAAGAATGAAAGTGTTTGTAGGTGTTTTTGGTCGTTGGTTTATGGATTAGATATAAAGGATATGTAATTTTGTTTTCATGTAAATAAGTCATGAATGATTACTCATATTTTTATAATTTTATGAGATATTTCATGCTAGTTGCCAAATGATGGTTCTCACATGTGTTAGGTGATTCACATGGGCTACTAAGAGCTGATCATTGGAGTGTATATACTAATAGTACATACATCTAAAAGTTGTGTATTGTACGAGTACGAATACGGGTGCATACGAGTATAATTGTTGATGAAACTGAACGACGATGTAATTGTAAGTATTTTTGGTAAGTAGAAGTATTTTGATAAGTGTCTTGAAGTCTTTCAAAAGTGTATGAATACATATTAAAACACTACATTTATATACATTTTAACTGAGTCGTTAAGTCATCGTTAGTCGTAACATGTAAGTGTTGTTTTGAAACCTTTAGGTTAACGATCTTGTTAAATGTTGTTAACTGATAATGCTAAAAACGAACATATATTTCATAGCATTATTCCTCAAGAAAGACAAGCTTTTAGTTGCAATTGTTCTATTTACAAGTGATATTCGTTTAAATAATAAAAGGTGAAGACAAAAGACAGATTCGACGAATTGAAGACGCAAACGACCAAAAAGCTCAAAAGTACAAAAGACAATCAAAAAAGTTCCAATTATTGATAAGAAACGTCTCGAAATCACAAGAGTACAAGATTCAAAACGCAAAGTACAAGATATTAAATTGTACGCGAGGACGTTCGAAAATCCGGAACCAGGACTAGAGTCAACTCTTAACGCTCGACGCAACGGACTAAAAATTACAAGTTAACTATGTATATAAATATAATATAATATATAATTAATTATATTAATTATATATATATTATATATATATATTAAAAACCGTCGGCAGCAGGAAACTCCAAGGGTGTGAGCTGTAAATATCTCTCCGCGACTCGCGGAGTTTTAAGGCCATTTTGCCGCGAGTCGCGGAGCCCCAAAATTCACTTCTGGCTATAAAGCAAACCGAATTCTGATCAAATTTATCATCTTATTTTCTCAATCTCTCTCTCAATATATACGTAATATATTTATATTTATAATTTATATTTTAATTTTAATTATAATTCTAATAATAAGGGTATGTTAGCGAATGTTGTAAGGGTGTAAGTCGAAATTCTGTCCGTGTAACGCTACGCTATTTTTAATCATTGTAAGTTATGTTCAACCTTTTTATATTAATGTCTCGTAGCTAAGTTATTATTATGCTTATTTAAAACAAAGTAATCATGATGTTGGGCTAATTACTAAAATTGGGTAATTGGGCTTTGTACCATAATTGGGGTTTGGACAAAAGAACGACACTTGTGGAAACTAGACTATGGGCTATTAATGGGCTTTATATTTGTTTAACTAAATGAAAGTTTGTTAATGTTAATATAAAGATTTACAATTGGGCGTCCCTATAAATTACCATATAAACTCGATCGGACACGATGGGCGGGGTATTTATATGTACGAATAATCGTTCATTTAACCGGACACGGGAATGGATTAATAGCCACTAGAATAATTAAAACAGGGGTGAAATTACATTCAAGGGTAATTGGTGTAATTGTTAACAAAGTAGTAAAACCTTGGTTTACACGCAGTCGATAACCTGGTGTATTCATTAAACAAAGTATTAAAACCTTGTTACAATTCGAATCCCCAATTAGTTGGAATATTTATCTTCGGGTATAATAATAATTTGACAAGGACACTTGCAATTTATATTTATGACTGATGGACTGTTATGGACAAAAACCAGACGGACATATTGAATAATCCAGGACAAAGGACAATTAACCCATGGGCATAAAACTAAAATCAACACGTCAAACATCATGATTACGGAAGTTTAAATAAGCATAATTCTTTTATTTCATATTTAATTTCCTTTATTTTATATTTAATTGCACTTCTAATTATCGCACTTTTATTTATTTTATTTTATCGCACTTTTAATTATCGTACTTTTTAATTATCGCAATTTAATTTTATCGCATTTTTATTATTCGCAATTTCATTATCGTTATTTACTTTACGCTTTAATTTAAAGTCTTGTATTTATTTTATATTTTACATTAGGTTTTAACTGCGACTAAAGTTTTAAAATCGACAAACCGGTCATTAAACGGTAAAAACCCCCCTTTATAATAATAATATTACCTATATATATATTTGTATTTTTATAAAAGTTAACTAATATAGCGTTGAGCTTTGTTTAAAGATTTCCCTGTGGAACGAACCGGACTTACTAAAAACTACACTACTGTACGATTAGGTACACTGCCTATAAGTGTTGTAGCAAGGTTTAAGTATATCCATTCTATAAATAAATAAATATCTTGTGTAAAATTGTATCGTATTTAATAGTATTTTCTGCTAAAAATTAATAGTATTTTATACCCCTTAGCTTTAACATCAAGTATTTTTGGCGCCGCTGCCGGGGAATATCTTAAAAGCCGGAAGCGCAACGCTACTATAAAAAAAAAAGATTTTTATCTACTTTTATTAAAAGTCGTTTTTTTTTGTAAAATTACGTTTTAAAAATTCGAAAAATATAAAAAGAAAAAAAACAAAAATATTAGTATTTTTAAGATTTTATTAAATATTTAAGTTTTATAAGTTTCTTTATTTTTATTTTAGTTTATAAAAATATAAGTTTTAATTTTAATATCTTTTAATTATTTAAAAAACAGAAAACAAAATAAAAAAAAAAATATAAAGAAAAACGCGTAAAAAGTGAAACCTGTCAGCTCAAATTCTGAACCCCGCGACTCGCGGGGTTTTCTTCTCTCTTTGCCGCGACTCGCGGAGACCCTCTGACACACGGAAAAAAACCCTAATCACGGGTTATTTTTAATTATTATTATTATTAAAACCTAAATATTATTATTATTATTAATTTTAGTTTTATTTTTACTTTTTACTTTATATTTATGTATTTAGTATTAATTAAGTTTTTATTAAATTGTAAAATTAATAGTTTAGTAAAATAAATAATATAAAATAATATTTTTATAAAAATTGTACTTTTTACAATTTTTTTTTTTGTATATTTTTATATTTTGTACCTTTTTAATCGTTGTAGCGTAACTTTTGTATTTTTAGCTCATATTTAATTTTAAACTTAGTTTTTGCTATAGTTATTTTTACTCCTATATTTTTAGGCTTTGCCGTAGAATTCCTTAAGTGCTTTTTCTTTAGACTAAGATTTAGGTGCTTTAGAATTTTGCGACGCCTTTTTAAGTTTTAGTTTTTTTTTTAAGTTATTTCCATTTGGGATTTAGTTTTTCCTTGTAAGCTTTAATATTTTTAGACCTTTTACTATGTATCAATTATCATTCCAATTAGTAATTTCAATTTGCGATTATAATTTTAAGTTAGTTGTAGTAATAAGGTTAAATTAGTTAAGTATTTTTAAGTTTTGATAAGTTTCTTTTATTTTTCCGTCACCTTTTATTTTTCAACCATTTTTTCTTTTTCGACCTTTTGCGACGAACTCTTTGTCTTTCTTATTTCTCGCCATTCTAGTTTTTAGGACTTAGATTTTTATTCTACTTCTTATCTAAATTTCTTAAAATTACGAAAATTTATTTTAAGTGGTTAAATTGATAGACATCAAAATTTTCTGGTTCGTAGTAATAGTTGGATTTGTACGTGGACCGGGTTATTGGAGCCAAACAGTCCTCAATTATATTGAGACCAAACGAATCCTGCCCCTCTGCTGCATCTTTTGGCTATTCGAAACGTGGGCAAAATCAGAAAAGTCTATTGATTGGATAACTTATTATAATTTTTCTTTCCTTTTTAAAACTAATAGGATATTCAGTGAATGCACCGAGCAAGACGTTCATCACCTTTTGTACGTTCACCACCTGTAACTCGATCAAGACATCGTTTAACAAATATAACCGCCGTTGATTTTTCTTTAGAATCGTCATCCAGTCGACCAAGTACTTCAGTTCAAATTACCGATAATCCATTTTTTGAACCCAACCTCACAATTGATAATCCAGAAAATATTCAGGAACGGTTCATAGATCCTGAACCATTAAACTTTCCTCCGGAACCACCAATCATTCAAACAGAGATTGTTGAGGAACGAACTATTAAATCAGAATCATCTATTGATACCGATTCAACAAATTCAATTATGGAGAATCTGGAACCTTTAAGTATGGAAGACCGAATGAGAGCTAAACGCACTGGCCAAGGTCACGCAATTACTCATCCAGACATTAATGCGCCAGATTATGAAATCAAAGGACAAATTCTACACATGGTGACTAATCAATGCCAATTTAGTGGTGCGCCGAAGGAAGATCCAAATGAACATCTACGTACCTTTAATAGGATCTGCACACTATTTAAAATCCGAGAAGTGGAGGATGAACAGATATATCTCATGTTATTTCCCTGGACTTTAAAGGGAGAAGCCAAAGATTGGTTGGAATCGTTACCTGAAGGGGCGATCGATACATGGGATGTTTTAATTGACAAATTTCTTAAACAATTTTTTCCTGCATCTAAAGCCGTAAGACTTCAAGCAGAAATTGTTACGTTCACACAGAAACCAAATGAAACTCTATATGAGGCGTGGACAAGATATGGAAAGTTATTAAGAGGATGTCCGCAACATGGTTTAGACACCTGTCAAATAGTACAAATATTCTACCAAGGATGCGACATCACTACAAGAAAAGACATAGATATAGCAGCTGGTGGTTCTATTATGAAGAAAACCGAAACTGATGCTTACAAAATTATTGATAATACTGCTTCCCACTCACATGAGTGGCATCAAGAAAAAGACATCGTTAGATCATCTAAAGCAGCTAGAGCCGATTCTAGCCATGATTTAGATTCCATTTCGGCAAAGATAGATGCTTTCGAGAGACGAATGGAAAAGATGACTAAAGATATTCATGCTATACGAATTAGTTGTGAGCAGTGTGGAGGACCACATTTGACAAAAGATTGTCTCAGTATTGAATTAACAATGGAACAAAGAGAGAATATTTCATACATAAACCAAAGGCCTGGAAATAATTATCAGAATAATTATCAACCGCCAAGACCGATTTACAATCAAAACCAGAATTATAACCGAAATATTCCATACAACAACCAACAAGGTCCTAGCAATCAACAAGTATCTAACAATACTTACAATCAGCAAAGACCGAATTTTCAAAACAAACCACCACAACAAACCGATGATAAAAAGCCGAATTTAGAAGATATGATGACGAAGCTAGTTGAAACTCAAACGCAGTTTTTCACATCTCAAAAACAAACCAATGAACAAAATGCTCAAGCATTTAGAAATCAACAAGCTTCTATTCAAAATCTGGAACAAGAAGTGAGTAACCTAGCAAGGTTAATAGGTGAAAGAAAACCGGGAAGTCTACCTAGCGATACAAATACTAACCCCCGGAATGAAACAGCTAAAGCTATTACCACAAGAAGTGGTACAACACTTAAACCACCTGAAATACCTGTAACTTCTGATGAAACTATTCCTACTTCACAAGAACCACAACCTGATCAAGATAAGGAAAAAGAACCGGTAGTTGAAAAGGTTAATGAAGATAACACAGTTAAGAATAAACCTTATGTTAAACCATACCAACCACCACTTCCTTATCCGAGTAAAATGAAGAAGGAAAAACTTGAAGCCGAGTAATCCAAATTCTTGGATATGTTTAAACAGATAAATGTAAATCTTCCTTTCATTGATGTAATTTCAGGAATGCCTAGATATGCTAAATTCTTGAAAGATCTAATCACGAATAGAAAGAAAATGGAAGAACTCTCGGCTGTTACTATGAATGCTAATTGTTCAGCAGTGCTGTTGAATAAGATACCAGAAAAACTATCTGATCCAGGAAGTTTCACAATTCCATGTTTTCTGGGTAGTCTTAGTTCAATAGAAGCATTGGCAGACTTAGGTGCTAGTATAAATCTAATGCCGTATTCACTATACGCTAAACTAGACCTTGGAGAATTAAAACCAACAAGAATAAGTATACAACTAGCCGACCGATCAGTAAAATATCCTAGAGGGATAATGGAGAACATGCTAGTTAAAGTTGGTACTTTAGTATTTCCAGTAGATTTTGTTGTTTTGGACATGGAAGAAGATTCTCAAGTTCCTCTCATATTAGGAAGACCATTCTTAAACACGGCTAAAGCAATGATAGACGTGTTCGGTAAGAAACTGACCCTAAGTATAGAGGATGAGAGTGTTACCTTTTCAGTTGATAGAGCAATGCAACAACCACAATCTGCAGATGATACATGTTATTATATTCAAACTATAGATGCACATGCAGAATTATTAGAAGAATTTCCAGAATTACAAGGAACAGGAGAATGTTCTTTAGGAGAAAGTAATGAACCAATTGATGAAGCTGAAATGTTAGCTACACTTATAGCTAATGGATATGAACCAACAACAGAAGAAATTCAAATGCTAAAAGAAGAAGACAGATATCGATATAAATCATCGATAGAAGAACCTCCGAAATTAGAATTAAAGCCACTTCCAAACCATTTGGAATACGCTTATTTACATGGTGAATCTGAATTACCTGTAATAATATCGTCTTCTCTTACTAAAAATGAGAAATCACAGCTCATTTCTGTGTTGAAAGCTCATAAACCAGCCATTGCATGGAAGATTCATGATATTAAAGGAATAAGTCCTTCGTATTGCACACATAAAATCCTTATGGAAGAAGGTCATAAAACGTATGTGCAACGCCAACGAAGACTAAATCCTAATATGCAAGATGTAGTTAAGAAAGAGATTATTAAGCTGCTAGATGCAGGTTTGATATATCCAATTTCTGATAGTCCATGGGTAAGCCCAGTTCAATGCGTGCCGAAGAAGGGTGGCATGACTGTCATTACAAATGAGAAAAATGAGCTTATTCCTACTAGGACTGTAACAGGATGGCGTGTATGTATTGATTATAGAAAATTAAATGACGCCACCAGAAAAGATCACTTTCCCTTACCTTTCATAGATCAAATGTTGGAAAGATTAGCCGGAAATAGTTACTATTGTTTTCTAGATGGATTTTCCGGATATTTTCAAATTCCAATAGCACCCGAAGATCAAGAGAAAACCACATTCACGTGCCCTTATGGTACTTTTGCTTACAAAAGAATGCCATTTGGACTTTGTAACGCCCCTGCAACCTTTCAAAGGTGTATGATGGCAATTTTTCACGACATGATAGAAGAATGCATGGAAGTTTTCATGGATGACTTTTCAGTCTTCGGTGATACATTTAAATCATGTCTAGTTAATCTGGAACGAATGCTAATTAGATGCGAAAAATCAAATCTAGTACTTAATTGGGAGAAATGCCATTTCATGGTTAAAGAAGGCATCGTTCTTGGACATAAAATTTCAAAAGAAGGAATTGAAGTGGATAGAGCTAAAGTAGATGTAATTGCTAAACTTCCACATCCCACCAATGTTAGAGGAGTTAGGAGTTTTCTAGGGCATGCCGGTTTTTACCGACGTTTCATAAAAGATTTTTCAAAAATTGCCACTCCTATGAATAAACTCCTAGAAAAGGATGCGCCATTCATCTTTTCAGATGAGTGTATCAAATCTTTTAATATTCTTAAAGAGAAACTTACTAATGCACCGATCATGATAACACCAAATTGGAATCTACCATTTGAACTAATGTGCGATGCAAGTGATTTTGCAATGGGAGCCGTTTTAGGACAAAGGATTGAAAAACGATTTCAACCTATATATTATGCTAGTAAGACGTTACAAGGAGCACAAACGAACTATACAACTACTGAAAAAGAACTCCTTGCTATTGTCTTTGCTTTTGACAAATTTCGATCATATCTCGTTCTAGCAAAAACGGTGGTCTATACCGACCATTCTGCTCTTAGATACCTATTTTCAAAACAAGATGCTAAACCAAGATTAATCCGTTGGATCTTACTCTTACAAGAGTTTGATATTGAAATCCGAGATAAAAAAGGAGCAGAAAATCTCGCCGCTGATCATCTTTCTCGTCTTGAAAATCCCGAATTAGAAGTTCTGAATGAATCGGCCATAAAAGACAACTTTCCTGATGAATATCTATTGAAGATAGATTATAAAGAAATCCCATGGTTTGCAGACTATGCAAACTACTTAGTTTGTGGATTCCTTGAAAAAGGATTATCGTACCAAAGACGAAAGAAATTCTTCAGTGATATAAAACACTATTTCTGGGAAGATCCACATCTGTTTAAAAGTTGTCCCGATGGAATAATACGCCGATGTGTATTTGGAGATGAAGCTAGTAAAATTTTAAACCATTGTCACACAGGACCAACAGGAGGGCATTATGGGCCTCAACTAACAACAAGAAAAGTTTATGAAGCTGGATTCTATTGGCCTACAATTTACAAAGACGCACACCTTCTTTGCAAATCCTGTGATGCATGTCAAAGGGCCGGAAAAATAAGTCAACGTGATGAAATGCCACAAAATGTCATCCAAGTATGTGAAGTATTTGACATTTGGGGTATTGACTTTATGGGTCCATTTCCAAAATCTCATAATAATTTATATATACTCGTAGCCATTGATTATGTATCTAAATGGGCGGAAGCACAAGCTCTCCCAACTAACGATGCACGAGTTGTAGTTAACTTTTTAAAACGTCTTTTTGCAAGGTTTGGAACACCGAAAGCTTTAATAAGTGATCGGGGTACTCATTTCTGTAATAATCAACTTGAGAAAGTTCTTAAAAGATATGGAGTAACTCATAAAATCTCCACCGCATATCATCCACAAACAAGTGGACAAGTTGAAAATACCAACCGAGCTTTAAAACGTATTCTAGAGAAAACCGTAGGATCAAATCCGAAGGAATGGTCCATTAAATTGGAGGATGCACTCTGGGCTTTTAGAACAGCCTACAAAACTCCAATTGGAACCACACCTTTTAGACTTGTTTATGGAAAAGCATGTCATCTTCCAGTAGAAATTGAACACAAAGCATTTTGGGCTTTGAAGACATGTAATCTTGATTTACATGAAGCCGGACGTCTACGATTAAGTCAACTAAACGAATTAGAAGAATTAAGACATGAAGCATACGAGAATTCGTTAATCTATAAAGAAAGAACGAAGAAATGGCATGATAAAAGAATCAGAAGTTCAAAAGAATTTAAAGAAGGAGACAGAGTTCTTCTTTTCAATTCACGATTCAAGCTATTTCCTGGAAAATTGAAATCAAGATGGTCTGGACCATTCATAGTCAAAAGAGTTTTCCCATACGGAACGATAGAATTGATAAATTCAAATGGGATTGAATTTAAAGTTAATGGTCACAGAGTTAAACATTACATACATGGTCCGATGGAAGTCGACAACGAAGTTAATCACAATTTCGATACCACAGCTAACTAAGTGTGGGGAGAATCAAGTCTTTAAAGGATAATATATATTTCTGTTAGAGTTAGATTGTCTGTTTTCGTGTAGTTCTCAAAAATGGAACACGTATGGTCTTTCCCTAGCAGACCCTAAAGAACTAGTCTTCTCCCCCCATTCTGAATTTTTATTTTTTTAGGTTTTTACGAAATGAAGACTGCCTGTGAACTAAACCATGGTCTAATGCTACACGCTTTGATCACTAAACGTAATAATGACATACTCCCGAGTGAAATAGTATCAGTAATCAGAGAAAGAATGGACGGAGTTAGAAAAGGATCCAGATGCGAAGATAATAAGTTACAATTTGGTAAAGGAAAATCAAAATCCGCAGCGAAAAGAAGAGCACGACACCTAGAAAAATGTCACAAATGCGGAAAATGGTCACATGGAGGTAAATGTTCAAATAATCAAACCTATTCAAATACTGAATTTGTTACTTTATGCAGAGACGGACCGTTCATATGTTTAGAAGAAAAGACAATGAATGCTCGAGGTTACGCCTATGCAGCCATGGAAGACCAATTAAACCGACTATCTTATGAATATAATAGATCATATAACTAAGAAATCTATTTCACAGAATGAAAGGGGTGAATCTTCATCCCAAGCCCGCCATGCTCCTGCTGAGAACTTGGAACAACAGGAGGTAGATAACTACTACAAGCAGGATGTACCTCATCCAGTCATGACCTTTTCAGATATGCACTTGGAACAGTTGCACCCGAACCTGAGATTTGACAGACTTTGGATAGATTATCCAAAATATCAACGGGGTTTGCATACTCTTCATTCCAAGGTTGTTGAGGTACCAAGGGTCATAGAATGGGGACCCTTGGAAGCTGTAGAATTGGCCGGGTCAATTAGGGAATTACTGGTACAGAGGTATGGTAATTCTTATTTTAATGACTGGATATGTTTATTCACCATACGCAGACCTGTATATAAAGTATGGTGTGAAGAGTTGTTATGTAGTATAGAGTTGAATGATCGGGTAGCTAGTTTAACCGATCGTTCTTTTATTAGATTTTTGTTAGGCGGTTCGATGCACCACATGTCTTTACTGGACATGGCTCAGGCTTTACGTATATACACGCCTGAGGAATTAGCGTCTGCCGATTGTAGAGGATTGATACTAAACGGTAGGAAAATAGATGAAAATTTTGATACACACGGTGTGTGGAGTCAAATGACAAGCCATCACCGTTTTAAAGGGGGAAACTACTCTTATTTGGATATAGATAGAGCCGAATTAAGAGTAATACATAGGTTTTTAGCTAATTCGATTACACAAAGGGGTAAAAACAAAGAAAAGGTAAATGAACAAGATTTGTTTTACCATATGTGTATTCGAGACCCACACAGCGCTGTAAGTATACCATATTGTGTGGGTTATTATTTATCAGCTATGGTTCGAGGGATGCGTCCACATAGCATAATAGGAGGTGGTATTTTTATTACTTTGATTGGTGAATATCTCGGTGTGGATATAAGTCGGGGGGGATTATTAGTAGAAGAGCCGGAACCCCGCGACACTATAGGTTTAAATGTATACCATGGTGCAAAAGTTTTGAAGCGGCGAAATAACGCCGCAGTACGATACAATGGTAGACATCCACAGGTAGAGAGAAACCAGGAACAAGGTAATGTAGGAGGGGGGAATGAGATGCAAGAAATGCATAGGTTTATAGCTTCTCAGGAATACGAAAATGCTAGACAGAGAGCATTTGAAGATTGGCAAGTTCATCAGAACCAGATCATAGCGCATTGCCAACATATAGGTAGAAACTATATTCCTACTCCGAAACCCGTCTTCCCTCCTTGGTCGATAGAGATGCAGCCACCATATCCTACGTATGACCCTGCCGAAGCATTCTATAGCACTTATGGTTATGCGTGGAACCCCTATTGGTACCAATATCATCCTTAGTTTACTTATTTTTATTTTTTATTTTGTAATTTGTAATTATTGATATGTTTAATACTTTTGTTAATATTGTAATCATTTTTATAATTATCTAACTTTTATTCTTAGATTTTAATAATTTTTGAATGTGGGGTAATATACCAAACTTCAAAAATATGTATATATGTTTGCAGTTTATCTTATGTACACAACAGGGTAAAACAACGCATTTTCAAAGACTGGCATTAAGTTCAGCAAAAGCAACTAATTTTGACGACAAGATGCAAAATATATGTGAAATAACAACAAGACGGAATGAACAAATGATGTGCACCATTTATCATTCAGCAAACAAACGCCAATATATTTGGAAACTTTGGTAAAAATTTAATCATTTTCACACAAATCACCCTCAATAATTTAAATTGTTACTGATTTCTTGCAAATGAGGGCATTGCAAGATCTTAAGTGTGGGAAGGGGTTAAATTCTTTCGGATTTTAAAATTTTTATATTAAACACTTGGTTACCATTAAAATACTAGTAAAGCAGTAGTTGTATTAGAATCTAGTGCTCTCTGATAAAAAAAGAACAGCCCTAGTCTTATATACTGACTACCCAATTCTAGTAAAATTTTTCAAAATTTTCAAATAAATGAATTCAAAATCATGTTTATACATATTTATGAACGATAAAACTAGGTTTTAACACCGAAATTATTGTTACCTCGGAAAGGACATAAATTGAGAAACAAACTAAAATGTTAAAATTCATTTAAAATGGAATAGAGGACGATAAAAAGAAAAATAAAAAGCCAAGTGTGGGAAAATTTACCAAGTTATTTTAAACATATGCCACATATATTTGTAACAAATAACTGAAAATACTTTTGCTTTGGACTAAACTAAACTATTTTACCCGATGAAAGAAAAGAAGAGATGGATCTACACGATGAATCAATTCCATCACTAAAAGGAAGTAAAGTCTTCCGAAAAAGACACGCGCTTCTTGATTTAGGTCATGAAGTTGTCGTCCAGACCAGCTGTAGGTTGACGAAAAATCTAGAAAAGTCATCACTAAAATCAGCAGGAAATCCACGGACCTCAGCATTAAACAGGGTCGCCAAGTGGTCAGATTTATCCTAACCATGAGAAGGATTTATCTCGTACAATGGGGAGGCACCGTGCAAATTAGCTGGATAAGACTAATGAATCAAATCCCCAGAAAGGATAATCTCCTTAAAGATTAAAAATCAGCTTTTAAGACTGATATTACTCAATCCTAGAGATTGACCTTAAAGATTGAGAATTACAAACTCATGGAATTCAATGATATCTAAACTCGAGCTTGAACGAGAAAATATTTTGATCAAAATTATAAACCGATTTGTTTTCTGAAAACCCTATTTTCAATGCGTTCATTACCATTGAACGTAAAATCCTAGGAATTCACCTGGAATTCATTAGGTCACCTGAACTAAATCGGGTGTCAACCGTAAGAACGGTGGTTGCATAACATGGTCAAAGACAGGACCTTGTGCCAGACCGACAAATTATAAGGGTGAGCTTTACTATTGCTCCTACCAAGGATAGTAATTGCGTCCGACACGTTATAGACCATAATCAAAAGCATGTCACGGGACATTGCCTTAACAGTTGCTTGTTCAACGCTTTCCTTACAACCGGACGGTAGTTTGCCGAAAGGTAATATACGGAACAAGTAAACTGGACGTGTTGCTTTCCAAATACAAGGTTAGCAAGTGGGTGACACAAAACCGCAAGTTTTGAGCTAAAATTTTCAAATCTGAAACCCACCAAACCCACAAAAATATTTTGCAAACACCGGTAAAGGGTTATTCCTGAAAACTTATCTAGGGTAAAAACTAGATTTAATTTTCAAAAGATCAAATGTTTTCATAAAGATCCAATTTCCTTAATGGATCTAAATTTTTATAATCATGTGGGACTGTAAACCATATCGTTACTACCATTGTTTATACCGCCATATAGAAATCACTGATGTACAAAGTGTGAAGAATAAAGAAGTGATTCTAGTATTTCAAGACAATATTGCTTGAGGACAAGCAACGCTCAAGTGTGGGAATATTTGATAATGCTAAAAACGAACATATATTTCATAGCATTATTCCTCAAGAAAGACAAGCTTTTAGTTGCAATTGTTCTATTTACAAGTGATATTCGTTTAAATAATAAAAGGTGAAGACAAAAGACAGATTCGACGAATTGAAGACGCAAACGACCAAAAAGCTCAAAAGTACAAAAGACAATCAAAAAGGTTCCAATTATTGATAAGAAACGTCTCGAAATCACAAGAGTACAAGATTCAAAACGCAAAGTACAAGATATTAAATTGTACGCGAGGACGTTCGAAAATCCGGAACCAGGACTAGAGTCAACTCTTAACGCTCGACGCAACGGACTAAAAATTACAAGTTAACTATGTATATAAATATAATATAATATATAATTAATTATATTAATTATATATATATTATATATATATATTAAAAACCGTCGGCAGCAGGAAACTCCAAGGGTGTGAGCTGTAAATATCTCTCCGCGACTCGCGGAGTTTTAAGGCCATTTTGCCGCGAGTCGCGGAGCCCCAAAATTCACTTCTGGCTATAAAGCAAACCGAATTCTGATCAAATTTATCATCTTATTTTCTCAATCTCTCTCTCAATATATACGTAATATATTTATATTTATAATTTATATTTTAATTTTAATTATAATTCTAATAATAAGGGTATGTTAGCGAATGTTGTAAGGGTGTAAGTCGAAATTCTGTCCGTGTAACGCTACGCTATTTTTAATCATTGTAAGTTATGTTCAACCTTTTTATATTAATGTCTCGTAGCTAAGTTATTATTATGCTTATTTAAAACAAAGTAATCATGATGTTGGGCTAATTACTAAAATTGGGTAATTGGGCTTTGTACCATAATTGGGGTTTGGACAAAAGAACGACACTTGTGGAAACTAGACTATGGGCTATTAATGGGCTTTATATTTGTTTAACTAAATGAAAGTTTGTTAATGTTAATATAAAGATTTACAATTGGGCGTCCCTATAAATTACCATATAAACTCGATCGGACACGATGGGCGGGGTATTTATATGTACGAATAATCGTTCATTTAACCGGACACGGGAATGGATTAATAGCCACTAGAATAATTAAAACAGGGGTGAAATTACATTCAAGGGTAATTGGTGTAATTGTTAACAAAGTAGTAAAACCTTGGTTTACACGCAGTCGATAACCTGGTGTATTCATTAAACAAAGTATTAAAACCTTGTTACAATTCGAATCCCCAATTAGTTGGAATATTTATCTTCGGGTATAATAATAATTTGACAAGGACACTTGCAATTTATATTTATGACTGATGGACTGTTATGGACAAAAACCAGACGGACATATTGAATAATCCAGGACAAAGGACAATTAACCCATGGGCATAAAACTAAAATCAACACGTCAAACATCATGATTACGGAAGTTTAAATAAGCATAATTCTTTTATTTCATATTTAATTTCCTTTATTTTATATTTAATTGCACTTCTAATTATCGCACTTTTATTTATTTTATTTTATCGCACTTTTAATTATCGTACTTTTTAATTATCGCAATTTAATTTTATCGCATTTTTATTATTCGCAATTTCATTATCGTTATTTACTTTACGCTTTAATTTAAAGTCTTGTATTTATTTTATATTTTACATTAGGTTTTAACTGCGACTAAAGTTTTAAAATCGACAAACCGGTCATTAAACGGTAAAAACCCCCCTTTATAATAATAATATTACCTATATATATATTTGTATTTTTATAAAAGTTAACTAATATAGCGTTGAGCTTTGTTTAAAGATTTCCCTGTGGAACGAACCGGACTTACTAAAAACTACACTACTGTACGATTAGGTACACTGCCTATAAGTGTTGTAGCAAGGTTTAAGTATATCCATTCTATAAATAAATAAATATCTTGTGTAAAATTGTATCGTATTTAATAGTATTTTCTGCTAAAAATTAATAGTATTTTATACCCCTTAGCTTTAACATCATTAACCCAATGTTTATAATATCAAATGAGATTTTAAATTATTATATTATCATGATATTATGATGTACGAATATCTCCTAATATGATATATATACATTAAATGTCGTTACAACGATAATCGTTACATATATGTCTCGTTTCAAAATCATTAAGTTAGTAGTCTTGTTTTTACATATGTAGTTCATTATTAATATAATTAATGATATTTTTACTTATCATAATATCATGTTAACTATATATATAACCATATATATGTCATCATATAGTTTTTACAAGTTTTAACGTTCGTGAATCACCGGTCAACTTGGATGGTCAATTGTCTATATGAAACCTATTTCAATTAATCAAGTCTTAACAAGTTTGATTGCTTAACATGTTGGAAACACTTAATCATGTAAATAACAATTTCATTTAATATATATATAAACATGGAAAAGTTCGGGTCATTACAGTACCTACCAGTTAAATAAATTTCGTCCCGAAATTTTAAGCAGTTGGAGGTGTTGACGTATCTTCTGGAAATAAATGCGGGTATTTCTTCTTCATCTGATCTTCTCGTTTCCAGGTGAACTCGGGTCCTCTACGAGCATTCCATCGAACCTTAACAATTTTTACCTTGTTTTGCTTAAGTCTTTTAACCTCACGATCAAGTCGGTAAGCTACTGGTCCGACACGATCAATAATCTTGAATGGTCCGATATACCTTGGATTTAATTTCCCTAGTTTACCAAATCGAACAACGCCTTTCCAAGGTGCAATTTTAAGCATGACCATCTCTCCAATTTCAAATTCTATATCTTTTCTTTTAATGTCAGCGTAGCTCTTTTGTCGACTTTGGGCGGTTTTCAACCGTTGTTGAATTTGGATGATCTTCTCAGTAGTTTCTTGTATTATCTCTGGATCCGTAATCTGTCTATCCCCCACTTCACTCCAACAAATCGGAGACCTGCACTTGCTACCATAAAGTGCTTCAAACGGCGCCATCTCAATGCTTGAATGGTAGCTGTTGTTGTAGGAAAATTCTGCTAACGGTAGATGTCGATCCCAACTGTTTCCGAAATCAATAACACATGCTCGTAGCATGTCTTCAAGCGTTTGTATCGTCCTTTCACTCTGCCCATCAGTTTGTGGATGATAGGCAGTACTCATGTCTAGACGAGTTCCTAATGCTTGCTGTAATGTCTGCCAGAATCTTGAAATAAATCTGCCATCCCTATCAGAGATAATAGAGATTGGTATTCCATGTCTGGAGATGACTTCCTTCAAATACAGCCGTGCTAACTTCTCCATCTTGTCATCTTCTCTTATTGGCAGGAAGTGTGCTGATTTGGTGAGATGATCAACTATTACCTAAATAGTATCAAAACCACTTGCAGTCCTTGGCAATTTAGTGATGAAATCAATGGTAATGTTTTCCCATTTCCATTCTGGGATTTCGGATTGTTGAAGTTGACCTGATGGTTTCTGATGCTCAGCTTTGACCTTAGAACACGTCAAACATTCTCCTACGTATTTAGCAACATCGGCTTTCATACCCGGCCACCAAAAATGTTTCTTAAGATCCTTGTACATCTTCCCCATTCCAGGATGTATTGAGTATCTGGTTTTATGAGCTTTTCTAAGTACCATTTCTCTCATATCTCCAAATTTTGGTACCCAAATCCTTTCAACCCTATATCGGGTTCCGTCTTCCCGAATATTAAGATGCTTCTCTGATCCTTTGGGTATTTCATCCTTTAAATTTCCCTCTTTTAAAACTCCTTGTTGCGCCTCCTTTATTTGAGCAGTAAGGTTATTGTGAATCATTATATTCATAGATTTTACTCGAATGGGTTCTCTGTCCTTCCTGCTCAAGGCGTCGGCTACCACATTTGCCTTCCCTGGGTGGTAACGAATCTCAAAGTCGTAATCATTCAACAATTCAATCCACCTACGCTGCCTCATATTCAGTTGTTTCTTATTAAATATGTGTTGAAGACTTTTGTGGTCGGTATATATAATACTTTTGACCCCATATAAGTAGTGCCTCCAAGTCTTTAATGCAAAAACAACCGCACCTAATTCCAAATCATGCGTCGTATAATTTTGTTCGTGAATCTTCAATTGTCTAGACGCATAAGCAATCACCTTCGTTCGTTGCATTAATACACAACCGAGACCTTGCTTTGATGCGTCACAATAAATCACAAAATCACCATTCCCTTCAGGCAATGACAATATAGGTGCTGTAGTTAGCTTTTTCTTCAATAACTGAAACGCTTTCTCTTGTTCATCATTCCATTCAAATTTCTTCCCTTTATGCGTTAATGCAGTCAAGGGTTTTGCTATTCTGGAAAAGTCTTGGATGAACCTTCTGTAGTAACCAGCTAGTCCTAAAAACTGGTGTATGTGTTTCGGAGTTTTCGGGGTTTCCCACTTTTCAACAGTTTCTATCTTTGCCGGATCCACCTTAATACCTTCTTTGCTTACTATGTGACCGAGAAATTGAACTTCTTTCAACCAAAATGCACACTTTGAAAACTTAGCATACAATTCTTCCTTCCTCAATACTTCTAACACCTTTCTCAAATGTTCACCGTGTTCTTGGTCATTCTTTGAGTAAATAAGTATGTCATCAATGAAAACAATGACAAACTTGTCAAGGTATGGTCCACACACTCGGTTCATAAGGTCCATGAACACAGCTGGTGCATTAGTTAAACCAAACGGCATGACCATAAACTCGTAATGACCGTAACGTGTTCTGAAAGCAGTCTTTGGAATATCATCTTCTTTCACCCGCATTTGATGATACCCAGAACGTAAGTCAATTTTTGAATAAACAGACGAGCCTTGTAGTTGATCAAATAAGTCGTCGATTCTCGGTAGTGGGTATCGGTTCTTGATGGTAAGTTTGTTCAACTCTTGGTAGTCGATACACAACCTGAATGTACCATCTTTCTTCTTGACAAACAAAACAGGAGCTCCCCACGGTGATGTGCTTGGTCGAATGAAACCACGCTCTAAAAGTTCTTGTAATTGGCTTTGCAGTTCTTTCATCTCGCTGGGTGCGATCTGTAAGGAGCACGAGCTATTGGTTCAGCTCCTGGTATAAGATCTATTTGAAATTCAATGGATCGATGTGGGGGTAATCCCGGTAATTCTTTCGAAAATACATCGGGAAATTCTTTTGCGACGGGAACATCATTGATGCTCTTTTCTTCAGTTTGTACTTTCTCGACGTGTGCTAGAACAGCATAGCAACCTTTTCTTATTAGTTTTTGTGCCTTCAAATTACTAATAAGATGTAGCTTCGTGTTGCCCTTTTCCCAGTACACCATTAAGGGTTTTCCTTTTTCTCGTATAATGCGAATTGCATTTTTGTAACAAACGATCTCTGCTTTCACTTCTTTCAACCAGTCCATACCGATTATCACATCAAAACTCCCTAACTCTACTGGTATCAAGTCAATCTTAAATGTTTCGCTAACCAGTTTAATTTCTCGATTCCGACATATATTATCTGCTGAAATTAATTTACCATTTGCTAATTCGAGTAAAAATTTACTATCCAAAGGCATCAATGGACAACTTAATTTAGCACAAAAATCTCTACTCATATAGCTTCTATCCGAACCCGAATCAAATAAAACGTAAGCAGATTTATTGTCAATAAGAAACGTACCCGTAACAAGCTCCGGGTCTTCCTGTGCCTCTGCCGCATTAATATTGAAAACTCTTCCGCGACCTTGTCCATTTGTGTTCTCCTGGTTCGGGAAATTTCTAATAATGTGGCCCGGTTTTCCACATTTATAACAAACTACATTGGCATACCTTGCTCCGACACTACTTGCTCTGCCATTACTCATTCCGACACCATTTGTTCCTTTCGTTCTGTTAACTCCTGGTCCGTAGACCTCACACTTCGCCGCGCTATGACCATTTCTTTTACACTTGTTGCAAAATTTGGTGCAGAACCCCGAGTGATACTTTTCACACCTTTGGCATAGCTGCTTTTGATTGTTGTTGTTGTTGCGGTTATTATTATTGTTGGGATGATTGTTGTAGTTGTTGTTGTTGTTGTTGGTGGTGTTGTTGTTGTTGGGCCGTTTGTTGTAGTTGCGATTGATGTTGCGATTGTTGGGATAGTTGTTGCGATTATTGTTGTAATTGTTGTTGTTGTTGTTGTATTGGTGATTCTTATCACCGTTTTTCTCCCACTTTCTTTTGACTTGCTTCACATTGGCCTCTTCAGCAGTCTGTTCTTTAATTCTTTCTTCAATCTGGTTCACTAGTTTGTGAGCCATTCTACATGCCTGTTGTATGGAGGCGGGCTCGTGTGAACTTATATCTTCTTGGATTCTTTCTGGTAATCCTTTCACAAATGCGTCGATCTTCTCTTCCTCATCTTCAAACGCTCCCGGACACAATAGGCATAATTCTATTAATCGTCTTTCGTACGTGGTAATATCAAATCCTTGGGTTCGTAACCCTCTAAGTTCTGTCTTGAGCTTATTGACCTCGGTTCTGAGACGGTACTTCTCGTTCATCAAGTGCTTGAATGCTGACCACGGTAGTGCGTAAGCATCATCTTGTCCCACTTGCTCTAGATAGGTATTCTACCATGTTAACGCAGAACCTATGAAGGTATGCGTAGCGTACTTCACTTTGTCCTCTTCAGTACACTTACTTATGGCAAATACCGATTCGACCTTCTCGGTCCACCGTTTCAATCCGATCGGTCCTTCGGTTCCATCAAATTCCAAAGGTTTGCAGGCAGTGAATTCTTTGTAGGTGCATCCTACACGATTTCCTGTACTGCTAGATCCAAGGTTATTGTTGGTATGTAGCACAGCCTGTACTGCGGCTATGTTTAAAGCAAGAAAGGCACGAAATTCCTCTTCGCTCATATTCAAGGTGTGTCGAGTAGTCGGTGCCATTTCCTTCAAAATAGTCAAATTAGACGTGTTAATCATATAGAATATCAAGAGTAGTCAATAGTATTTCGTAGCGTAATATGAACTTATTTGTAAAAGCTCTTTCTTCATATTAGCGTTTTATACTCTTTAATTCGGGTAGTACCTACCCGTTAAGTTCATACTTAGTAGCTAACATACCATTCAACTACTACAATTCTATATGAAAAACTAATCACAAAAACAAAACAAAAAAACAAAAATATATCATATTCAAGCCTTTATACAATAACTTGCAAACTTACAATACCGCTATTTTACATATAGCATGAAATATAGCACATAAAACTTTGATACAAAGTAGTTGCGAAGATAATTCTAGTTAATAAATAAGGCGTTCAACAAAGGCAATAAAGACACGTAATTCATACGTCCAGAAACAAGTCATGCATTCTGGTTTTACTAATACCACTTCCCATCCTTAGTTTTGTGGAACATAATCGTTGTGACCAATAGTAAGACAATGTGTTGTAACGTCGTCAAAAGAATGAAGGTTATGTAATGACCAACAGTCTCGTAATAACCTAAAAACCTCATTTCTTACCCCAATTACCGACTCCGTCACTTGTGGAAATGTTTTGTTTAATAGTTGTAGCCCGATGTTCTTGTTCTCACTTTGGTGAGAAGCGAACATTACTAACCCGTAAGCATAACATGCTTCTTTATGTTGCATGTTAGCCGCTTTTTCTAAATCACGAAGTCCTATATTCGGATATATTGAGTCAAAATAATTTCTTAACCCGTTGCGTAAAATAGCATTTGGGTTCCCCGCAATATATGCGTCAAAGTAAACACATCGTAACTTATGGATTTCCCAATGTGATATCCCCCATCTTTCGAACGAAAGCCTTTTATAAACCAAGGCATTCTTGGAACGTTCTTCTAATGTCTTACAAGCTGATCTCACCTTAAATAGTTGTGCCGAGGAATTCTGACCGACTCTAGACAAGATTTCATCAATCATGTCTCCGGGTAGGTCTCTTAAAATATTGGGTTGTCTATCCATTTTGTGTTTTTATACTGTAAAATAGACAAGAGTTAGATTCATAAAAAAAATACTTATTAATACAAGCAATTTTTACATATATCATAAAGCATAAGCACACTATATTACATATATTACACCACACGAATACAACTATCTTATTCCGACTCGCTCGTTTCTTCTTCTTCTTCGATTTTGGTTCGTTTTGCCAAGTTTCTAGGGATATATGATGTTCCCCTAATACGAGCCGTCATTTTCCACATTGGTTTAGAAAAACCTGGTGGTTTAGAGGTTCCCGGTTTATTGTCACAACTTAAGAAATACGGGTGTTGACGATACATATAAAGTTCATCGGGTTTGGAATCAAATTTCTCTATTTTTATGCCCTTTCCCTTATTGTTCTCTTTTGCCTTATTAAATTGTGTTGGGGTAATTTCTATAACATCATCGGAATCCTTGTCGGGATCCGATTCATCGGAGAATTGGTAATCCTCCCAATACTTTGCTTCCTTGGCGGAAACACCATTGACCATAATTAGCTTTGGTCGGTTGGTTGAGGATTTTCTTCTACTTAACCATTTTATTATTTCCCCCCACTGGTTCTATTTCTTCTTCCAGTTCCGATTCTTCTTCCGGTTCCGCTTCTTCTTCCGGTTCCGACTCTTCTTCCGGTTCCTCTTCGGGAACTTGTGAATCAGTCCACGAATCATTCCAATTTACATTTGACTCTTCATTATTATTAGGTGAGTCAATGGGACTTGTTCTAGAGGTAGACATCTATCACATAATATCAAACGCGTTAAGAGATTAATATATCACATAATATTCACATGTTAAAAATATATAGTTTCCAACAAAATTTGTTAAGCAATCATTTTTCAAGTAAACACGGTCGAAGTCCAGACTCACTAATGCATCCTAACAAACTCGATAAGACACACTAATGCAAAATTCTGGTTCTCTAAGACCAACGCTCGGATACCAACTGAAATGTCCCGTTCTTATTGATTAAAAATGTTCCATATTAATTGATTTCGTTGCGAGGTTTTGACCTCTATATGAGACGTTTTTCAAAGACTGCATTCATTTTAAAACAAACCATTACCTTTATTTCATCAATAAAGGTTTAAAAACCTTTACGTAGATTATCAAATAATGATAATCTAAAATATCCTGTTTACACACGACTATTACATAATGGTTTACAATACAAATATGTTACAACGAAATAAGTTTCGTGAATGCAGTTTTTACACAATATCATACATGCATGGACTCCAAATCTTGTCCTTATTTAAGTATGCGACAGCGGAAGCTCTTAATAATCACCTGAGAATAAACATGCTTAAAACGTCAACAAAAAATGTTGGTGAGTTATAGGTTTAACCTATATATATCAAATCGTAACAATAGACCACAAGATTTCATATTTCAATATACATCCCATACATAGAGATAAAAATCATTCATATGGTGAACACCTGGTAACCGACATTAACAAGATGCATATATAAGAATATCCCCATCATTCCGGGACACCCTTCGGATATGATATAAATTTCTAAGTACTAAAGCATCCGGTACTTTGGATGGGGTTTGTTAGGCCCAATAGATCTATCTTTAGGATTCGCGTCAATTAGGGTGTCTGTTCCCTAATTCTTAGATTACCAGACTTAATAAAAAGGGGCATATTCGATTTCGATAATTCAACCATAGAATGTAGTTTCACGTACTTGTGTCTATTTTGTAAATCATTTATAAAACCTGCATGTATTCTCATCTCAAAAATATTAGATTTTAAAAGTGGGACTATAACTCACTTTCACAGATTTTTACTTCGTCTGGAAGTAAGACTTGACCACTGGTCGATTCACGAACCTATAACAAATATGTACATATATATCAAAGTATGTTCAAAATATATTTACAATACTTTTAATACATTTTGATGTTTTAAGTTCATTAAGTCAGCTGTCCTCGTTAGTAACCTACAACTAGTTGTCCAAAGTTAGATGTACAGAAAAAAAATTGATATATATTATCTTGAATCAATCTACGACCCAGTGTATACACGTCTCAGGCTAGATCACAACTCAAAGTATATATATTTTTGGAATCATCCTCAACCCTGTATAGCTAACTCCCACATTACTGCATATAGAGTGTCTATGGTTGTTCCAAATAATATATACACATGGGTCGATATGATATGTCAAAACATTTGCATACGTGTCTATGGTATCCCAAGATTACATAATATATTAGAATACATGTATAATACAATATAAGTTAGCTAGGATATAATTAATATAGATTTGTTACCAATTTTCACGTAGCTACAACAAGAAAAATTTTCCAATCTTGTTTTACCCATAACTTCTTCGTTTTAAATTCGTTTTGAGTGAATCAAATTGCTATGGTTTAATATTGAACTCTATTTTATGAATCTAAACAGAAAAATTATAGGTTTGTAGTCGAAAATATAAGTTACAAGTCATTTTTTTAAGAGGTAGTCATTTCAGTCGAAAGAACGACGTCTTGATGACCATTTTGAAAAACATACTTCTACTTTGAGTTTAACCATGATTTTTGGATATAGTTTCATGTTCATAAGAAAAATTATTTTCCCAGAAGAACAACTTTTAAATCAAAGTTTATCATAGTTTTTAACTAACTAACCCAAAACAGCCCGAGGTGTTACTACGACGGCGTAAATCCGGTTTTACGGTGTTTTTTGTGTTTCCAGGTTTTAAATCATTAGGTTAGCATATCATATAGATATAGAACATGTGTTTAGTTGATTTTAAAAGTCAAGATAGAAGGATTAACTTTTGTTTGCGAACAAGTTTAGAATTAACTAAACTATGTTCTAGTGATTACAAGTTTAAACCTTCGAATAAGATAGCTTTATATGTATGAATCGAATGATGTTATGAACATCATTACTACCTTAAGTTTTCTGGATAAAGCAACTGGAAATGATAAAAATGGATCTAGCTTCAAAGGATCCTTGGATGGCTTGAAAGTTCTTGAAGCAGAATCATGACACGAAAACAGTTCAAGTAAGAATTTCACTCGAAATAAGATTGTTATAGTTATAGAAATTGAATCAAAGTTTGAATATGAGTATTACCTTGTATTAGAAAGATATATTACTGTAAATAAGAAAGATTTCTTGAGGTTAGATGATCACTCTACAAGATTGGAAGTAAGCTAGTAAACTTGGAAGTATTCTTGATTTTATGAAACTAGAACTTGTAGAATTTATGAAGAACACTTAGAACTTGAAGATAGAACTTGAGAGAGATCAATTAGATGAAGAAAATTGAAGAATGAAAGTGTTTGTAGGTGTTTTTGGTCGTTGGTGTATGGATTAGATATAAAGGATATGTAATTTTGTTTTCATGTAAATAAGTCATGAATGATTACTCATATTTTTGTAATTTTATGAGATATTTCATGCTAGTTGCCAAATGATGGTTCCCACATGTGTTAGGTGACTCACATGGGCTGCTAAGAGCTGATCATTGGAGTGTATATACCAATAGTACATACATCTAAAAGCTGTGTATTGTACGAGTACGAATACGGGTGCATACGAGTAGAATTGTTGATGAAACTGAACGACGATGTAATTGTAAGCATTTTTGTTAAGTAGAAGTATTTTGATAAGTGTCTTGAAGTCTTTCAAAAGTGTATGAATACATATTAAAACACTACATGTATATACATTTTAACTGAGTCGTTAAGTCATCGTTAGTCGTTACATGTAAGTGTTGTTTTGAAACCTTTAGGTTAACGATCTTGTTAAATGTTGTTAACCCAATGTTTATAATATCAAATGAGATTTTAAATTATTATATTATCATGATATTATGATGTACGAATATCTCTTAATATGATATATATATACATTAAATGTCGTTACAACGATAATCGTTACATATATGTCTCGTTTCAAAATCATTAAGTTAGTAGTCTTGTTTTTACATATGTAGTTCATTATTAATATACTTAATGATATGTTTACTTATCATAATATCATGTTAACTATATATAACCATATATATGTCATCATATAGTTTTTACAAGTTTTAACGTTCGTGAATCACCGGTCAACTTGGATGGTCAATTGTCTATATGAAACCTATTTCAATTAATCAAGTCTTAACAAGTTTGATTGCTTAACATATTGGAAACACTTAATCATGTAAATAACAATTTCATTTAATATATATATAAACATGGAAAAGTTCGGGTCATTACACTATCCCACTCGAAAAACCCGTTTTGAAATCATTTGGACATAACCTCGTCGTAGTATTTTATGTAAAATAGTTATTACTAATATTAATATCATAAGATTAATAATAATAATCTTTAATAATAATAATAATAATAATAATAATAATAATAATAATAATAATAATAATAATAATAATAATAATAATAATAATAATAATAATAATAATAATAATAATATAAATAATAATATAAATAATACTAATAATTACAGAGGGAGTACGATATAGATGGATGTGTGTGTGATCGACTGAATTCGTTTGAATTTGTAGGACCTTTGCTGAACCTGGTCCCCATGCGATCGTATGGGTTCACAGGCCTATAGCCATGCGATCGCATGGCCTCTGAAGACAGCTCACCATCTTTTGTTTCTTTGTTCGTCGACATAATTTTATATAATATATATAATATATTTAATTTATATAATTAATTATATATTATATTATATTCACGTGCACAGTTGATTTGTAATTTTTGTTCAGATGACTCGTACGTTATCACTCGACTCATGTCCCGGTTTCGGTTTCTCAAACGCATTTTCGTACGCTTAGAAAACTCGCACTTTACGTTTCGTGACTCGTACCTTTGTCAAAATATAGTCTTAAATTATCAATAAACTATATCATTCAAAGTGTATCTTAAACTTTCGAGTGTTTTGGTCATTTACTTTTATAAATCATTGTCTCTCTATTTGTTAATATATATACATATATAATAACAAATCATTTTATGACCAAGTTAATATATATTTTCAACATTCATAAACACGTTTTAAATATACGTCGCAAGTTATTCATACAATTAATATTCCAACTTATCATATATATACAAATAGATATATAAACCAATAAGTTTAATGCACAATATCATACAATTAATACTTTGCTACGCTTTCAAGTTATAGTATATATATGTATCTATTTACATATAATGGTTCGCGAATCGTCGAGAACAACAGAAGGGTATTTGAATAGTTTAAAATTTTGAGATTCAACTTTACAGACTTTGCTTATCGTGTTAGAAATGTTAATCATACAAAGATTAAGTTTAATTTTGGTCAGAAATTTCCGGGTCATCAAACGTTTGGTCAGTTGCCAAGGCTCCGTAAGTGAGTCCTTGTACAGCTATCCAATTTTCAGATCCTAACTCGATGTCGTTTGACCGTGGCGACGGTTCAAGCGCAAGTAGGTAAGAATTTTCAGCACGTCGTTACAACGGCGTAGTGATTTTTGGAAGGCTATAAATCCTAAACCGTATATCGGATTTAGGCGAGTCCTAAATGAAAAGTCATCTACTCAAAACGAACTATCTGAAAATCAATTTTCCAGAAGTCCTAGGAGTCTGATCATACCCTAAAAACAGCAAACAAGTGCTCCGGTGGGTTTCTTGGTGCTTGATGCTCATCACGATTCTCATCCTTAATGCGTGTAAGCTTCAAGTGTACAACTCTTTGATGTTTTAGCATAAATTTGACCAAGTTTCAACTATCAACACACAACTAAGAGTAAAAGCTAACATTCTACAAGTTTTGAACATCAAGGTTGCCTCTTTATTGCATAAACACAATAAAGCTTCAACCTTTGTCCTTTTTAAACAAGTTTATGCATCTTCATCATATGAGATGATGAAGACCTGATTTTTATCACCATAAAAATCATAAAAAGGTTCCAAGAAAGGAGATCTACAATAATAACTTAGATCCTTAAGTATTAAGAAACACTAAGCTAGAAAGCTTGGATCTTAACAAGATTAATGAGACCATAAGCTAGAAAGCTAAGATCTAGTAAAAGTAATGAGACCATAAGCTAAAAAGCTAAGATCTTTAACAAAATAATGAAACCCTAAGATAGAAAGCTTGGATCTTTAATGTTCTTGAAGATCCTTAAAGCAAAAGGCTAGATCTTCAAGTTACATGAAGATCATAAACACAAGTTTTGATCTTTTTAACAAAATAAAGGGATGATAAGCTAGAAAACTTAGATCCAACAAAGAAATAAAGATTCAAAGCTAGAGAGCTTGAATCTTTCATGTTCTTGAAGGATTCAAATCAAAGTTTGAATCTTCAAGATATAACAAGATCAAGAAGCTAAAAAGCTTGATCTTATTAAGATGATGATGATGTCGATTCTATGAAGAAGAAAAAAAGAAGAAGAAAATTTAAAACTTACAATTTTTAGAGTGAGAAAGACTAGAGAGAAAATTAGAGAGTAAGTGTGTGTAAAATGAGAATGAGATCAAGTGTGAAATGGGTGAATGAGGCTTGGTATTTATAGTGGTGGAGGTGATGCTTGTGTCTCCAAAACCGTAGCCAAGGGACGGGGGACAAGGGAACAACTTTTTGCTTTTTGGTTAGTGGTGGTCTAAAGGTAGTGCTTATTGTTAGGATCTCATGCAACATTTGTAGTAATGGTTAACAAAAATGCTAGTATATTGTTGGCTCTTATAAATGGGTTTTTGTTCTACATCTTAATGGGTCATTAATCCATAAATATTGGGCTAATTAAATTGTCCATTAGCTAGAGTAGGGTGGGCTAAAGTCCAACAAGGTAAAAAGTCCAACAAGACTAACTATTCTACATTAGTAAATTACTAAGCGTAATTAAGCATCCAATAACCCAAGTAATTGTTATTAGAAAATAACAATTAGTATTACGTAGTCATAATATTCCAATTATGACCAAAGTTAAACGTGTACCAAGTACATAGCTCGTTTCAAACGTCAAGTGACACCAAAGGTCGTAAAAGCATTCAGGGATCAAGTTAAGTGATTAAACACTTAATAGCACGTTGTAAGATGTTTAACCAAAGTAATTATCATGAAATAAGATCCCAGAGCATAAAATCGCTCAGTACGCACAAATACGCAGAAAGTAACAAGCACAAAAGTAAGTCGAAAAAGTCGGGTCGTTAAATTACCCACCTGTTAATGAGAATTTCGTCCCGAAATTTTGAGGAGTGACCTACAACGATACCGAATTTGAAAAAGAAGGAGTGTATCAAAGTTTCGAGAGACTCGTGGGCTCAGAAGTGAACTATTTACCTTGAAAGGTACTTGGGCGTATAAAAGTAAGAATAGGTATATGCCATTAATTAAGTCTCTTGTCCTAAGAGATCAACAAATTGATTTCGTTTCTGGTTAACATGAGTATGTCATCTGAATATATACCCACAAAAGGAAAGATGATTTTTTTAGCCTTACAGGAATCTTCAGTAAACTGGATGCATGAAATGCATCATGAATGTTACCGCATCATCTAAAACATTGAGCGCTTATGTCGCAATACAAAGCTGATAGATAGAAAAACATGGTGATCACAACATACTGCGTGTGAACTTATCCTTGGATGAAATGAAAGCACAGTTCAATAATGTAACTATATCCTTTCAGTTACATGCTGAAGTTAGGGTTAACATCAACTAGAACAACATATAGTTGCAACCAACAAAGGAAGGAATATATAGAGTAACCACGTCAGTGTTATGGACATTTTAAGCAGTCCCTTCCAAGAGGATAACAAGATTCATAGATTCTTAAAGTATTTTACATTACATTTCCGAAAGAAAATCGCACGAAATGTGTGATCTTTGAACGAGAGTGAGCTCTTCGAGCGGGTTGATCTGAATTTATACTTATACTTAAGGGGATGTGTGGATGAGAAGATACGTGAACCCTTGGTCATAAAGAATGGTTTACTCTAAGTGAAAAGAATCTTAAAAACGATTCCTTGTACCTCAACCTACAGATTCATGGAGATGATGTTTACGAGGGGGTTGCGATTAGCCGTGAAATATTGAGAGTAGAAACCCACCTAGTGCCTTTCCTACAATGGGGTGACCACTGAATGTACCTCAGAAAACTGATTTATCGGCCCGCGTTTATGCCATGTCTAACCTTAAAAGGAACATTTTACGAGCGCAAAGACTTCCTAACAAATTTTTATAAATCTGCCATCCAAAGTGGCTCAAGAGTTTTTAACAAAGATCTTAATAGTAAGCTTCATCCCTAACGGAGGGCGAGAAGAAGTGTGATCCATACATGGTGTAGTCTAATACGAAAATCTTTAATAAAATCAACCAAGGAAGTTTTGAAAAACCTTTAAACGTTTGATGTGACAACATAAACGGAACGAAGTTCCTAGTAAATTTAGAAGTATGTACAACGTGTATCATTTTGCACAAAACTATTTGACTTAAGTTAAACAACTCAATAAAGGAGCGATTTTTAAATAATTTGAAGGTATAACTTAGTATGTACTAATCCAAAATAAGTAAGGGTAAATTTATTAACTTAATTATATACATACATATTTGATTTTATAAATCGCATAAGTGACAGAAAAATTTTATTACTTTCTTTTGTCCATAAATCTCGTGAGGACCGTACAATAAATGTGTAAAAATTTTGGTAAACATAGTTTTACGTATTTCAGAGATTACAAGTTGAAAAAGATCGAGTGAAAAATATTTGAATCATCGGGTGACATGTTACTAGGTAATGAAAACTAATGGATTAAATGTAGTTTTGATAATTATCAGGACATAAGTCTTTGGGCCAAAAATGTTCACGTGTGAAGCCGTTGCTAAAAAGTGAGGTATGAAGGATAGATCATGAGGACGAGAAGTTAATCGCTTCTTGACTTTGCAAAATGCCAAACAGGTTATGGCTAATATTAAAGTCGGAACACTGATGGTGTCAATATCACTAAATGAGAATCTCCTGGAATAAGTCAGGACTTAGAGTTATGTAAGAAAGAGCATCGTTCCAACAGGTGTGGCAAATAAGATCCTTGGGGTAATGCAATAGTTTCGAATGGTTTAAGTGTTAGTGGATGCCCGAAGGCTCTACATGACGTGGCAGTAAGTGCCTTTATCACATACACACACACACATGAATCTCTCGATTTCGATGGTTGTAAAGTCTTCATGATGACTTGGATACGAATAACATAAAAAAAAATTATATAACAAGCAACGAAAATTTTATAGAAATCGTTTAAGGTGACAATGTAAGAAAAGAAACGAAGTTCTTAGTAAACTAGAGTTATGTACAACATGTACTATTCTAAGTAAAATATCTTTTGAATAAAAGAATTGATTTGTAAAAGCAAAAGTAAAATTTCATATGTACTAGTCAAAAATAAGTAATTATTTACTTTATTATATATATGATTTCTAAAATTTGTACAAATGGCAATAAAATAAATTTATTTTATAAACTTCGAGGGGATCGCATAGTAAAATAGTGTGAGTAAAATTTTGGCAAACAAAATTTTCATATTTCGGAGGTTACAAATTGGAAAGAGATTGATGAGGATTGGGTAAAAGATTTTTGAAAATTTCGGGTGATATTTGAGGTAATAAAAACTATTGAATTTAAATGTGGTTGACAACTATTAGTAGGACAAAAGTCTTTTGACCAAAAATGTTTAAGTGTGAAGTTGCTGCTTATAAGTAAGATACGAATGAGAGAGTATGAGGATGAGAATTAACCACCCATTGATTTTGGAAAATTTTGAACTGGTATGACTAATATCAAAGTAAGAAGGAGGATGATGGTGTGATTATCATCGAATGAGGGATCTCTCGGAATAAGTTAGGATTTAGAGTCGAGTAAGAACGAGTATCAAATAAGATTCTCGGGTAGTCTTTAATATAGAATCTGAATCGCTGAAGTGACGGGATACAATTTCTTTTATGTATCGTTGTGCAAGTTTGTCCATTGTATCAATTTCCTTCATGGCTAGCAAGTGAGCAGATTTGGTGAGACGGTCAACGATAACCCAGATAGTGTCATAACTGCCTACCGTTTTCGGTAGCTTCGTGATGAAATCCATTGTTATTCCTTCCTATTTCCATTGTGGGATTTTGAGCTGTTGTAGTAACCCATATGGCTTTTGGCTCACCATTCTCGCGAAGTATACGAATAATCTTCTCACTATAAATAACTTTCGCTTTCATCCATGAAAGCCAGCCTGTTCCAACTATTTCATCAAAGCTTCCTAACTTGATGAGTATTAGGTTAATCCTAAAGTCCATTCCAACCAAATCTTATTATACTACAATGAAAAATTCTATCAATCTTCTCAAATAACATCTGCTTGTGCGTAGGTAACTAATCCTTTCCAACTACTACTTTAAAACTTCCAAGTTTTGTTGACATGAGGTCATCTCCAAATGACCCTCCTGTAAATTTTAAGGTACTACCTTAAATTATTCCTCTATCTCTGTCAGCTTACAATTAGCTTGTCCTATAGAATACTTAACTCTCATGGTTGTTAATGGCTTATTAGTCATAACACTAAGTGTAACGGCCCGACTTTTTCGACTTGCTTTTGTGCTTTGTGTTTTCATGAAACTGCATATTTATACGTACTGAGCTATATTATACTCTGGGGACTCCCTACATGTTGATTACTTTCATTTATATGTTAAAACGTATCATTAAGTACGTAGGATACTTAACTTAACCCCCGGAAGCCTTTATGACCGTTAGTGTTACTTGACGTTTTTAACAAACTGCGTACTGCGTACACGTTTAACTTTTGTCGTAACCGGAATATTACGACTACGAAATACTAATTGTTATTTTATAATAACAAATACTTGGGTTTTTGGATGCTTAATTAGACTTAGTAATTTACTAGAGCACACTAGTTAGTCATGTTGGACTTTCTACCTTATTGGACCTCAGCCCACCCTACACTAGTTAGTGAACTATTTAATTAGCCCAATTATAAGTAACTAGTGACCCATTAATATGTAAGATAAATGCCCATTTATTAGAGGGAACATACTAGCATTTTTGTCAAGTATTATCCTTAATGTTGCATGAGATCCTAATATAAGCACCAACTTTAGACAACCCTTAACCAAAAAGTGAAAAAGGTGTCCCCCTTGTCCCTTTGAAAACCTACGGCCTAGACCACCCACCCACACCCTCACCACCTATAAATACAAGCCTTATTCCATCCATTTTACACTTGCTTTCATTTGTAATTTACACACACTTACTCTCTAATTCTCTCTAGTTATTTCTCTCTCTAAAAAGTGTAAGTATTGATCTTTTCTTCTTCTTCCTCTCTCTCTCACGAAATCATCATCATCATCATCATCATGGGTCTAGCTTTTTAGCTTTGACCTTGATTACATTTTGTAGATTCAAACATGGATTTGAATCCTTCAAGAACATGGAAGATTCAAGCTTTCTAGCTTTGAATCTTCACCTACTTTGTAGATCTAAATCTTTTAGCTTTAATCTTGTTATTTTGTTATAAAGATTCAAACTTGTGTTTGTAATCTTCATGTATCTTAAAGATCCAAGATTTATGCTTCAAGATCTTCAAGAACACTAAAGATCCAAGCTTTTTAGCTTAGGGTCTCATTATAATGTTAAAGATCTTAACTTTTTAGCTTATGGTCTCATTACTTTCATTATTTTGTTAAAGATCTTAGCTTTATAGCTTATGGTCTCATTAATCTTGTAAAGGTTCAAGCTCTCTAGCTTTGTAATCTTATAACTTGTGTGAAAAGGATCCAAGCTCTCTAGCTTAGGGTTCCATCACTTTATTTGATTTAGATTATGTTCATACTTGTTTGATTGAAGTAAAGTTTGTAGCTTTCATTGTAAATGGAACTTGTAATTGTGTTAAGACTAAGGATATGATGTAACCTTGCTTCATCATCCATCTAAGACTCTTAAATGAGTTGTGTTCTTACTTGGTCTTAACATATTGTGTGTTGATGGTAGAATCTTGGTCAAGGTGATGCTAACCCATCAATGAGTTGTACATTTGAAGCTACAAGCATCAAGGATGAGAACCATGATGAGCAACAAGCACCAAGAACCCCACCGGAGCACTTGTTTACTGTTTTTCGGGATCTAATCAGATTCCTGGACTTCTGTAAAATTTATTTTTAGTTAGTTCGTTTCGATTAGATGACTTTTCGTTTAGGCCTCGTCTTAATCCGATATACGGTTTAGGATTTATAGCCCTCCGAAAGTCACTACGCCGTTGTAACGTTGTGCTGAAATTTCTGACCTACTCGCACTTAAACCGTCGCCACGGTCAAACGAAGATGAGTTAAGTTCTGAAAATTGGTCAGAGGTTAGGGGACACATATATGGAGCCATATCCACTGACTAAGCTTCTTTTAGTTTTGTATAGAGGTCGTAGCAGCTGACCGAAGTCAGCCTATTATTTCAATCTCTATTCTTGTCAAACTTACTTAGCTTTTTTGATGATGAATGATGATGATGATGACACTTAAACTTAATTTATTCACTTTTAACCTTTTGGGACAACATACTGACCTAGTGACCTTTGCTTAGGTTGACGACCTTTCGGATCGACTTACTACCTGCATACGTTTCATATCGACTTTTATTGCTTATTCACTGTGAGTTATAGCTTCCCTTTTTACTTATACTATTTTTGGGACTGAGAATACATGCACTTTTTATGTTTTACTTACTTGACACGAGTATTTAAACTTTACATATGCGTGGGTTATATAACGGCATAAACATTCCCCTTAGCACGGTAACGTTTAATCATTGGTTTTGAACCGGTGAACGCGAATATTAGATATGGATTCATAGGGTTTGACATCCTCACTAGGGCTAGTCGCGCTAGCATTTAATGAGTGTTTGATACTTCGAGGACATACGCACTCGCCAAGTGTACTTTTAGGGGGTATTATTATTACGTTAAGTTAGTTACCGGGTGCCCACGGATAAGCATATACTTTTCATACTGTTTTGAATACGATAACTCGTGGTCTACATTACTTTACTGTTTACAAACTATAGCTCACCAACATTCGTGTTGACTTTTAAGCGTGTATTTCTCAGGTGCTTAGATGATGATTGCTTCCACTGTTAGACTTGCTATCTTGGTGTTTTAGACTTGCTGTTATGGACCTGCTGTGTTAGATTTCCGCTGCATTACGTAGAGATGTCTCAATCATGGAACTTTTATCTTGCATTAGTAACTTATGTTATTTTCAAATAATGACTTTGTAACGACCTTTGTGTCACGTTATCTTTTGTAAATGCTATCTTTTTATGAATGCAAACTGGTTTTCAAACAGCATGTAGTACTTGACCGTGTAAAGATCCTGTTGTTGACGAATCATACACGATGGTTTTATACGGGGCATCACATTTAGTATCAGAGCATCGGTTGTAGGGAATTAGTTGCATTAGTGAGTCTAGACCGAGCCAAGTAGGATTCACTGATAGGACTAATCTACAACTTGCTTGTTTAACTGCTTCTGCGGAACTTACTGCATGCTACTGCTTACCTTTACTACTATGTGTACTTGCTGTATGCTACTGCTTATTCTTGCTGCTGCATGCTACTATCTGCTTTCGATTGCATGATACTTTTGTAGGATTTTGTTAATATCGCCATGCTATGTACTGCTAGGATGTTGTAGTGCCTGATTACGTGGTTGCTATATGTCTTACTGACATGGAAAAAGTTATTTTTCCTTATTCAGATGACAGACATGATGCACATGACCTTTGACTTTGAAGAGTGAATCAGACACGACTGTTGCCTTGCCTAAGATTGTTGCTGATTCACCGCTACCCGTCGACGACTCTGGCGATTCACCTTCCAGTGGACTCGTGCTTGACCTTATGGACATCTCAGAAGGAGAGGAGGATCCAGAGGAGATTCCATCATCACCCAGCCCTAGACTCCCGGAGCCACAGCACCATCCCGGTGGTACTGTGATTCCTGAGGGAAATGGGGATGGTCCTTTCCGTAATGAGCGAGGACATTGGGTCAGACGCCTTGCTGATGGACGTGTTGTGCCGATTCCACCTTTCAGATATTGACTTATGACCACCGGCCAGGCACATCCACCTTCAGATGATTCAGACGATTCATCATCCAACGACTCCAGCGAGGAGGAGCCCGAGGAGGATTCTGAGGAAGACCCTGAGGAGGATCCCGTGTAGCTGCCCTCTACCCCTGCGAAGAAGCGGTATCGCTTCGATGGTACCGTTATTCTAGGGATTAATGGAGGAAGACCGTTCGTGGATGCACATGGACAGTTGGTTAGGGTCACAGCCCGTAAGAGGGTCGTACCATATCCCGCCGATCCATTCGTGCATAAGACCACACGCACTGTGCCGTCTACATCTGCACCACCTGCACCATCCACACCATCTACACTGCCTGCCCCACCAGCATCCCCCGTCGTCGAGGAACTGACGAGGGAAGTGCATATCCTCTGTGCTCAGGTAACTGAGCTCGAGGATCAGATGTCTCACCTGATGGACATCATTTACCCACCTTCACCGTAGGATTATTGTATTAGATTTTCTTATGTAACTCTGTTAGTAATTTCATGTTTTACTCAAGTGTTGTACGAACCTTATGCGAATGTATGCAACTTTCTTATTAATGAATAAGAACTTAATGTTGTTTAAATTTTTTACGGTGTTCTATTTACGCTACTGTATGATGATTTTGTGGTATCTGTATCTGGTTGCTTTACTTAATTGTGTGTTGTGTTCCATACTGGGTGCATTATGCTATAATATTATGGAATGCGGAATTTTGACGTAAGTCGAAACTTTTGTTCAGAGGAACAATGGCAAACGGAAGAGTCCCAAGGGAAACGCCTACAGCGGCACAGATTGAGGAAATGATCACTGCTCAAATAGTCGCAGCTATGGCGAATACCAACCCTGCTCCAGCTCCACCGGCCAACCCAGCTGTTCAGAACGGGTGTACCTACAAGGAATTCCAGAGCTGCAAGCCCCACAATTTCAGTGGTACTGAAGGGCCAGTTGGACTGACGAGATGGTTTTAGAAGTTGGAAGTTGTGTTCCGCGTGAGCAAATGTTCGAAAGTGAACAAAACTAAGTACGCCTCCTGTACTCTGTCGGACGGTGCTTTAACCTGGTGGAACACGCTTGCTCAGGCTAAAGGAATTGACGAGGTACATGCTACCCCGTGGGAGGAGTTTAAGAGTGCTATGATCGAGGAGTATTGCCCCCGAACTGAAATTCAGAAAATGGAAGCTGAGTTTTGGGAGCTGAAGGTTGCGGGAACCGACCTTGATGGCTATACCCGAAGATATTTGGAGTTAGCTTTGATGTGCCCCACGATGGTTACCCCTGAATTTAAGCGAATGGAACGAAACTTGTGGGGACTTCCCAAGACCATTCAGGGAAATGTTACCTCTTCAAAACCAGCAGATGTCCCGGAAGCTATGCGCATGGCACACACCCTGATGAACCAGATCATCCACAACGAACCAGAGAAAGCAAAACCAAAATCAGGAGCTAGTTATGAGAAGCATAAGTGGGAGAGCAACAAAGGGAAGGTCTTTGATCAGAACCCATCTAAGAGGCATGAGGGTTTCAAGGGAAACAACGACTGGAGGAACCCCAACCCGAACCCTAGCTCGAACCCTAACTACAAGGGTAGTCTTTCGCAGTGCAAGAGATGCTACAAGCATCATACAGGGTACTGCAACGTGGTCTGTGAAAAGTGTAAAAGGACTGGACACATTGGCAGGGACTGCAAGATTACCACCCCAGTTGTGAATACGAATCCTACTGGACCAAGGAAGTGTTTTGAGTGCGGTCAACAGGGCCACTTCAAGAATGAGTGCCCGAACAAGAAGAAGGATGCCGGACCAGCACGTGGGAGAGTTTTCAACATGAACGCCAGGGATGCCCGTGAGGATCCTGATTTGGTCACAGGTATATTCACTATCAACAATCTATTAGCTTCTGCCTTGTTTGATACTGGTGCCGATAGGAGTTACGTATGTAGACACTTTTGCTCTAAGATAGATTGGTCGTTAGTACCTTTGGAGGAGAGTATGCTTGTTGAAGTAGCCAATGGAAAACTTGAGAAAGTCGACCAAATTGGCCGAGGAGGTATAATAAACTTAGCTGGTGAAGATTTCGAGATTAAATTGATACCCATCAAATTGGGAAGTTTTGATGTGATTGTCGATATGGACTGGTTGTCCAAGGTAAGAGCCGAAGTTATCTGTGGTGAGAAGATTCTTCGGATACCTCGTGATGATAGTGAGCCTCTGATTGTTTACGGAGATAGATGTAGTCCGAAATTGAACCTCATTAGTTGCATGAAGGCACAGAAAGTCATAAGGAAAGGGTGTTTTGCTATTCTGGCACATGTGAAGAAGTTAGAAACCGAGGAGAAGAGCGTTGATGATGTACGAATTGTGAACGAATTTCCCGACGTCTTTCCAGAAGAATTTCCTGGATTACCACCGCAGTGATCAGTAGAGTATCAGATCGATCTAGTGCCAGGAGCTGCACCCGTAGCTCGTGCACCTTATCGACTGGCACCTTCCGAACTGTAAGAGTTGCAGAGTCAACTGCAGGAATTGCTAGACCGTGGATTTATCCAACCGAGTTCATCGCCTTGGGGCGCACCTGTTTTGTTTGTGAAGAAGAAGGATGGATCTTTCAGCATGTGTATCGATTATCGTGAGCTGAACAAGCTGGCAATTAAGAATCGATATCCTCTTCCCAGAATTGACGATCTTTTCGATCAGCTGCAAGGATCAAGCGTTTACTCTAAGATCAATTTGAGATCAGGATATCACCAGTTGAGGGTGAAGGAGAGCGATGTGAAGAAGACTGCATTCAGAACCCGTTATGGTCATTATGAGTTCCTCGTGATGCCATTCGGTTTAACCAATGCACCTGCTGTATTCATGGATCTCATGAATCGAGTATGCAAACCCTACCTGGACAAGTTCGTTATCGTCTTCATAGATGATATCCTCATCTATTCCAGAAGTGAAGAAGAACATGAACAAAATATTCGACTAGTGTTGGAACTTTTGAGACAAGAGCAACTTTATGCCAAATTCTCCAAGTGTGAGTTTTGGTTGAAGGAAGTCCAATTTCTGGGTCATATTGTGAGCAACCAGGGTATCAAAGTTGATCCCGCAAAGATCGAAGCTATCAGCAAGTTGGAAACTCCCACTACTCCTACTCATATCCGCCAATTTTTAGGCCTCGCCGGTTATTACCTAAGATTCATTGAAGGTTTCTCTCTGATTGCACGTCCTTTGACTGCATTAACTCATAAGGGGAAGAAGTTCGTTTGGGAAGCCGAGAAAGAGTCGGCATTTCAAACCTTGAAGCAGAAGTTGACCTCCGCACCTATTTTATCCCTTCCTGAAGGCGGTGATGACTTCGTTGTGTATTGCGATGCTTCCCGACAAGGTTTTGGTTGTGTATTGATGTAACGAACAAAGGTTATTGCTTATGCCTCCCAACAACTGAAGATTCACTAGCAAAACTACACTACTCACAATCTTGAACTTGGAGCCGTTGTCTTTGCACTAAAACTGTGGAGACACTATCTTTATGGAACCAAGAGTACTATCTTCACCGATCACAAAATCCTCCAACACATTTTCGACCAGAAGCAGCTGAATATGAGACAGCGATGATGGATCGAAACATTGAACAACTATGATTGTGAACTACGTTATCATCCCGGAAGGGCAAATGTTGTAGCTGATGCCTTGAGCCGAAAGGAGAGAATGGTACCTCTTCATGTCCGTGCCTTGAACATCACCATTCAGACGAATCTCAATAACCAGATCCGCGTAGCTCAAGATCAGGCTCTCAAGGAGGAGAATATTTCTCAAGAGCACTTGAACATTCTCGTTTCTCGATTTGAGGTCAAGGAGACTGGACTTCGATACTTTGCTGGAAGAATTTGGGTGCCAAAATATGGAGATTTACGGAGCCTTATTCTAGAAGAAGCCCACAAGTCAAGGTATTCAATTAATCCTGGAGCTGGTAAGATGTACCACGACCTCAAGGTTCAATATTGGTGGCCGAACCTCAAAAGGAATGTTGCAGCTTATGTTGGAAAGTGTTTGACTTGTTCCAAGATTAAAGCCGAACATCAGAAGCCGTCTGGATTACTCCAACAACCTGAAATCCCGCAATGGAAGTGGGAAGAAATAACAATGGATTTCGTCACGAAGCTACCGAATATGGTAGGAGGTTATGATACCATCTGGGTTATCGTTGACCGTCTTACCAAATCTTCTTACTTCCTAGCCATGAAGGAAACTGATACGATGGAAAGACTGGCGCAGCTATGCATAAAGGAAGTTGTATCTCGCCACGGTGTACCCTTATCGATTATCTCAGATCGCGATAGCCGTTTCGCTTCTAGATTTTGGCGTTCTTTGCAAGAATCCTTGGGAACTCGTCTCGACATGAGTATCGCATATCACCCGCAAACTGACGGACAAAGCGAAGGAACGATTCAGACTTTGGAGGACATGTTGCGTGCTTGCGTTATTGATTTCGGAAAAGCTTAGGAAAAGCATTTGCCGCTAGCCGAATTCTCTTACAACAACAGTTATCATTCAAGCATTAATGACGCACCTTTCGAAGCGTTGTATGGCCGCAAATGCCGTTCTCATATTTGTTGGGCCGAAGTAGGTGAGAAGAAAATCACCGGACCCGAGTTAGTCCATGAGACAACGGAGAAGATTGTTCAAATTTAAGCGAGGCTCAAGACGGCCCGTGATCGTCAGAAGAGTTACGCCGACCTTAAACGTGGAGATCGCGAACTTCAAATCGGCGACCGCGTTATGTTGAAAGTCGCACCTTGGAAAGGTGTAATCCGTTTCGAAAAACGTGGAAAGTTGAACCCGCGATACATTGGTCCTTTTGAAGTTTTGGAGCGTGTTAGACCCGTTGCTTACCGTTTGGATCTTCTGACTCAGTTGAGCGCCGTTCATCCTACCTTCCATGTATCAAATCTGAAAGTGTCTTGCAGAACCAGAACTCGTCATACCACTTGAGGAGCTTATGATTGACGACAAACTCCATTTCGTGGAAGAACCTGTCGAAATTATGGACCGTGAGGTCAAGACCTTGAAACGCAACAAGATTCTGATCGTCCGAGTACGATGGAATGCAAAACGAGGACCTGAGTTTACTTGGGAGCGAGAGGATCAAATGAAACAGAAGTATCCTCACCTCTTCCCAACTCTACCGTCCACCTCATCCTAAAATTTCGTGACGAAATTTTCATTAACAGGTGGGTAATGTAACGACCCGACTTTTTCGACTTGCTTTTGTGCTTTGTGTTTTCACGAAACTGCGTATTTGTGCGTACTGGGCTATATTATACTCTGAGGACTCCCTACATGTTGATTACTTTCGTTTATATGTTAAAACGTGTCATTAAGTACGTAGGATACTTAACTTAACCCCCGAAAGCCTGTATGACCGTTAGTGTTATTTGACGTTTTTAACGAACTGCGTACTGCGTACACGTTTAACTTTTGTCGTAACCGGAATATTACGACTACGAAATACTAATTGTTATTTTATAATAACAATTACTTAGGTTTTTGGATACTTAATTACGCTTAGTAATTTACTAGAGCACACTAGTTAGTCTTGTTGGACTTTCTACCTTGTTGGACCTTAGCCCACCCTACACTAGTTAGTGAACTATTTAATTAGCCCAATTATAAGTAACTAGTGACCCATTAATATGTAAGACAAATGTCCATTTATTAGAGGGAACATACTAGCATTTTTGTCAAGTATTATCCTTAATGTTGCATGGGATCCTAACATAAGCACCAACTTTAGACAACCATTAACCAAAAAGTGAAAAAGCTGTCCCCCTTGTCCCCTTGAAAACCTATGGCCTAGACCACCCACCCACACCCTCACCACCTATAAATACAAGCCTTATTCCATCCATTTTACACTTGCTTTCATTTGTAATTTACACACACTTACTCTCTAATTCTCTCTCTAGTTCTTTCTCTCTCTAAAAAGTGTAAGTATTGATTTTTCTTCTTCTTCTTCCTCTCTCTCTCTCTCACGAAATCATCATCATCATCATCATGGGTCTAGCTTTTTAGCTTTTGACCTTGATTACATCTTGTAGATTCAAACATGGATTTGAATCCTTCAAGAACATGGAAGATTCAATCTTTCTAGCTTTGAATCTTCACCTACTTTGTAGATCTAAATCTTTTAGCTTTAATCTTATTATTTTGTTATAAAGATTCAAACTTGTGTTTGTAATCTTCATGTATCTTAAAGATCCAAGCTTTATGCTTCAAGATCTTCAAAAACACTAAAGATCCAAGATTTTTAGCTTAGGGTCTCATTATTATGTTAAAGATCTTAGCTTTTTAGCTTATGGTCTCATTACTTTCATTATTTTGTTAAAGATCTTAGCTTTATAGCTTATGGTCTCATTAATCTTGTAAAGGTTCAAGCTTTCTAGCTTTGTAATCTTATAACTTGTGTGAAAAGGATCCAAGCTCTCTAGCTTAGGGTTCCATCACTTTATTTGATTTAGATTATGTTCATACTTTTTTGATTGAAGTCAAGTTTGTAGCTTTCATTGTAAATGGAACTTGTAATTGTGTTAAGACTAAGGATATGATGTAACCTTGGTTCATCATCCATCTAAGACTCTTAAATGAGTTTTGTTCTTACTTGGTCTTAACATATTGTGTGTTTATGGTAGAATCTTGGTCAAGGTGATGCTAACCCATCAATGAGTTGTACACTTGAAGCTACAAGCATCAAGGATGAGAACCGTGATGAGCATCAAGCACCAAGAACCCCACCGAAGCACTTGTTTACTGTTTTTCAGGATCTGATCAGATTACTGGACTTCTGTAAAATTGATTTTCAGTTAGTTCGTTTCGAGTAGATGACTTTTCATTTAGGCCTCGTCTTAATCCGATATACGGTTTAGGATTTATAGCCCTCTGAAAGTCACTACGCCGTTGTAACGTTGTGCTGAAATTTCTGACCTACTCGCACTTAAACCGTCGCCACGGTCAAACGAAGATGAGTTAGGTTCTGAAAATTGGTCAGAGGTTAGGGGACTCATATACAGAGCCATAACCACTTACTACGCGTCTTTTCATTTTGTATAGAGGTCGTAGCAGCTGACGAAGTCAGCCTATTGTTTCGATCTCTATTCTTGTCAAACTTACTTAGCTTTTATGATGATGAATGCTGATGATGATGACACTTAAACTTAATTTATTCACTTTTAACCTTTTGGGACAACATACTGATCTAGTGACCTTTGATTTAGGTTGACGACCTTTCGGACCGACTTACTACCTGTATACGTTTCATATCGACTTTTACTGCTTATTCACTGTGAGTTATAGCTTCCCTTTTTACTTATACTATTTTTTGGACTGAGAATACATGCGCTTTTTATGTTTTACTTACTTGACACGAGTACTTAAACTTTACATATGTGTGGGTTATATAACGGCATAAACATTCCCCTTAGCACGGTAACATTTAAACATTGGTTTTAACCAGTGAACGCGAATATTAGATATGGATCCATAGGGTTTGACATCCCCACTCGGGCTAGTCGCGCTTGCATTTAACGGGTGTTTGATACTTCGAGAACATACGCACTCGCCAAGTGTACTTTTAAGGGGTATTATTATTACGTTAAGTTAGTTACCGGGTGCCCACGGATAAGCATATACTTTTCATACTGTTTTGAATACGATAACTCGTGGTCTACATTACTTTACTGTTTACAAACTATAGCTCACCAACATTCGTGTTGACTTTTAAGTGTGTATTTCTCAGGTGCTTAGACGATGATTGCTTTCGCTGTTAGACTTGCTATCTTGGTGTTTTAGACTTGCTGTTGTGGACCTGCTGTGTTAGATTTCCACTGCATTACTTAGAGATGTCTCAATCATGGAAATTTTATCTTGCATTCGTAACTTATGTTATTTTCAAATAATGACTTTGTAACGACCTTTGTGTCATGTTATCTTTTGTAAACGCTATCTTTTTATGAATGCAAACTGGTTTTCAAACAACATGTAGTACTTGACCGTGTAAAAATCCTGTTGTTGACGAATCATACACGATGGTTTTGTACGGGGCGTCACACTAAGGTTCTTAGATATAAGGTTTCTATCGCTCTAGTATTAAACAACTTCGAGACAATAAAACGTTGTGACGAAACGTACCCTAACTAAGATCGGGATCCATGCAAGTCTCCATAGCTGAGATAACGATTGCTCTACCGCAAGTAAATCCAAAGTTTTTCCTTTTTGAGAACTTTTTCCTTAAGTGTCCAGGGTGTCTATATCTATAACAAATTTTCAGGTTATCAATTCTGCAATCAAGGCCCTTCTTGTACGGTATCTGGGCTATGTGGTTATTCTTTCCCTACCTCTAACAGACCATAATGCGTATACTCAAGTGGTTCCTACCAAAATCTTCTTTGAATCACTTCATATTCCTTATGTAGTAACATTGGGACTTCTGCATGATTTACTTCAATATAATCAAGTTGGCCTGGCGTCATTATATTGTACTAAATCGTACGTTCATTCCAATATTACTCCATATGGTCAATGTAACATGATCACTTCAAGTTCTACTCAATTTCATCTAACGGTGCTTTATCTATGCTATCTCAAAACAAAATCTACATAATTAATCTCACGGTTTCTCGGTGTGGGTGTGTAGGTTCCGTAGGTCATGCATCAATGCCTAAATGTCCCGAAATTTTCTTCAAAATGTTCAGGTTCAGGTAATGTCATTAGGTTCCTTTCTAGAAATTCAATATGGGTCTCGTGTCGAGTTGTAGGTGTAGCAAGTAGTAATACGATATGTCTTGAGGCGACTCCCAAGTCCTTGGGTATGGCTGAGCATCAGTAGGAGACACTCTGACCTTGTGGAAGGAGATGCCTTCCTGACTTCTCCAATGCCTAAGAGTGTTAGGGACCTAAGTCCAGAAGTGTCGTTAGATCGTCGAGTAGTGGTGAAGAATGAAAGAGATAAGTGACGGTCATGAAAGCGTACGGGATACGGGTCAACTTACAGAAACTGAACAACGTTGTACGTGGCTAATTAGGGTGAGCTTGGGGGTGCGGTTACTCCGATAAGTCCTCACATATCTCCTTCTCCGAGGATCAACTTTAGCGGGCGTGTAACCCGAGGGGTACTCTTCCTAGATTGTATGAAGTAATGTTTCGATCTCTGAAACGGTGGAACGGTAGCAACAGGTGGATTACATTACTAGTTCTTAGGGTTAGACGAGTGGGAAAAGGGTTCAAAAAAACATCTGAACTAGGAAAGATGAATTTTCCAAGTTGGTACAGGGAATAGCAGACATGTAGCAAGAACGTAATCAGACATGATAACTACAGCAGCCTAGATCGTCTACAGCAGTACATAGCATGGCAATAATAACAGTACCAAACAGAAGTATCATGCAAAAAGCAGATAGTAGCATGCAGTAGCGAGAATAAGCAATAGCATACAGCAAGATCATATAACAGTAAAAGTAAGAAGTAGCATGCAGCAGTTCTGCAGAAACAAGTAAACGAGGAAGTTGTAGATTAGTCCTATTAGTGAATCCTACTCGACTCGGTCAAGACGCACTAATGCAACCTAATTCCCTATAACCAATGCTCTGATACCAAATGTGACGCCCCGTAAAAAACCATCATGTACGAATCGTCAACAACAGGTCCATTACACGGTTTAATACTACATGCTGTTTTAAAACAAGTTTTGCATTCATGAAAACATAACGTTTTACAAAAGATAACGTGACACAAAGGTCTATAAAGCTATTATTCAAAATAACATAAGTTGTGAATGCAAAATAAAAGTTCCATGATTGAGACATCTCTAAGTAATGCAGCGGAAGTTTAACACAGCGACTCTGTAACAGCAAGTATAACAGCGAAAGCAACAACGTCTAAGCACCTGAGAAATACACGCTTAAAAGGTCAACAAGAATGTTGGTGAGCTATAGTTTGTTTGTAATCAGTAATGTAATGTAGACCACGAGATTTCGTATTCAAAACAGTATGAAAAGTATATGCTTATTCGTGGGCACCCAGTAACTAACTTAACGTAATATTACCCCCTAAAAGTACACTTGGCGAGTGCGTTTGTTTATGAAGTATTAAACACCCGTTGAATGCTAGCGCGACTAGCCCGAGTGGGAATGTCAAACCCTATGGATCCATATCTAAGATTCGCGTTCACCAGTTCATAAACCAATGACTAAACGTTATCGAGCTAAAGGGAATCTTTGTGCCGTTATGTCACCCACACATATATAAAGTTTAAGTACTCGTGTCTAGTATGTAAAATAAAAAGCACATGTATTATCAGTCTCAAAAATAGTAAAGTAAAAGGGGAAGCTATGACTCACAGTGAATGTGCGGTAAAATCAATACGACAATGTAAGCAAGTAGTAAGTCGGTCCAAACAAGTAAGTTGGTCGATCCAAAAGGTCCTCAACCTAAGTCAAAGGTTACTAGGTCAGTAAATTGTCCCCAAAAGTTTAAAAGTAAATAAGTTAAGCCTTAAGTATCATCATCATCATTCGTATAAGATAAAGTAAGTTTTCAACAAGAATAGAGATCTAAACAAAGGCTGACTTCGGACACCTGCTACAACCTCTATACAAACCGAAAAGACGCGTGGTTAGTGGACAAGGCTCCGTATGTGAGTCCTTGTACCGCTGTCCAATTTTCAGATCCTAACTCGATGTCGTTTGACCGTGGCGACGGTTCAAGCGCGAGTAGGTCAGAATTTTCAGCACGTCGTTACAACGTCGTAGTGATTTTCGGAAGGCTATAAATCCTAAACCATATATCGGATTTAGGCGAGTCCTAAACGAAAAGTCATCTACTCGAAACGAACTATCTGAAAATCAATTTTCCAGAAGTCCTAGGTATCTGATCAGACCCCTAAAAACAGCAAACAAGTGCTTCGGTGGGTTTCTTGGTGCTTGATGCTCATCACGGTTCTCATCCTTGATGCGTGTAAGCTTCAAGTGTGCAACTCTTTGATGTTTTAGCATCACTTTGACCAAGTTTCAACCATAAACACACAACTAAGAGTAAAAGCTAACATTCTACAACTTTTGAACATCAAGGTTGCCTCTTTATTGCATAAACACAATAAAGCTTCAACCTTTGTCCTTTTTACACAAGTTTATGCATCTTCATCATATGAGATGATGAAGACTTGATTTCTATCACCATAAAAATCATAAAAAGGTTCCAAGCAAGTGAGATCTACAATAATAACTTAGATCCTTAAGTATTAAGAAACCCTAAGCTAGAAAGCTTGGATCTTTACAAGATTAATGAGACCATAAGCTAGAAAGCTAAGATCTAGTAAAAGTAATGAGACCATAAGCTAAAAAGCTAAGATCTTTAACAAAATAATGAAACCCTAAACTAGAAAGCTTGGATCTTTAATGTTCTTGAATATCCTTAAAGCAAAAGGCTAGATCTTCAAGTTACATGAAGATCATAAACACAAGTTTTGATCTTTTTAACAAAATAAAGGGATCATAAGCTAGAAAACTTAGATCCAACAAAGCAATGAAGATTCAAAGCTAGAGAGCTTGAACCTTTCATGTTCTTGAAGGATTCAAATCAAAGTCTGAATCTTCAAGATATAACATGATCAAGAAGCTAAAAAGCTTGATCTTATTAAGATGATGATGATGTCGATTCTATGAAGAAGAAAAGAAGAAGAAGAAAATTTAAAACTTACAATTTTTAGAGTGAGAAAGACTAGAGAGAAAATTAGAGAGTAAGTGTGTGTAAAATGAGAATGAGATCAAGTGTGAAATGGGTGAATGAGGCTTGGTATTTATAGTGGTGGAGGTGATGCTTGTGTCTCCAAAAGCCAGGGGGGACAAGGGGACAACTTTTTGTTTTTTGGTTAGTGGTGGTCTAAAGGTGGTGCTTATTGTTAGGATCCCATGGAACATTTGTAGTAATGGTTAACAAAAATTCTAGTATGTTGGCTCTTATAAATGGGTTTTTGTCCTACATCTTAATGGGTCATTAATCTATAAATATTGGCTAATTAAATGGTCCATTAGCTAGAGTAGGTTGGGCTAAAGTCCAACAAGGCAAAAAGTCCAACAAAACTAACTAGTGTGCATTAGTAAATTACTAAGCGTAATTAAGCATCCAATAACCCATGTAATTGTTATTAGAAAATAACAATTAGTATTACGAAGTCATAATATTCCAATTATGACCAAAGTTAAACGTCTACCAAGTACATAGCTCGTTTCAAACGTCAAGTGACACCAACGGTCGTAAAAGCATTCGGGGATCAAGTTAAGTGATTAAAAACTTAATAGCACGTTGTAAGATGTTTAACCAAAGTAATTATCATGAAATAAGATCCCAGAGCATAAACTCGCTCAGTACGCACAAATACGCAGTTTCGCAGAAAGTAACAAGCACAAAAGTAAGTCGAAAAATCGGTTCGTTACATTACCCACCTGTTAATGAGAATTTCATCCCAAAATTTTGAGGAGTGACCTACAACGGCACCGAATTTGAAAAAGAAGGAGCGTATCAAAGTTCCGAGAGACTCGTGGGCTCAGAAGTGAACTATTTACCTTGAAAGGTACTTGGGCGTATAAAAGTAAGAATAGGTATATGCCATTAATTAAGTCTCTTGTCCTAAGAGATCAACACGAAAACTTTGCGACTACCATTCGAAGATCGCGGTCATGATCCAAGTGTTTCTGGAAAGCCTGATTACTGACTAAATCTTGTGTGCGCGAGACTTGAACTTCGATCGCGAAACCCTAGATCAACAACATTCGTCGCTTCATGTTTTCTTGTTTTATACGACTTCGCACTCCAACACTATTTACAAATCATCACTTTAACTATAGTAATGCATGGGACAAAATATTCCATCCTTCCATATATTTTTTATTTCTTTTAGTGTAAATAGTCTTCATATTTCACGTGATCACGCCTAACTATACCAAGAAAAATCTTGAAACATAAAAGGGTTTAGGCTGTTAAATGGTCATATACCTTTTTTTTAAATTTAGGCTATATACCAAAAAAATACTAACGTAGAAAACATACTTTCAAAAAGTGTATAAATGTAAACAAAACGTAACCTGTAACCGGCTAAACGTGTTACCTTTTATTTACATCGATACACTTTTTGAAAGTATGTGACCTACATTAGTATTTTTTTGGGTATATAGCTTACGTTGGAACAAGAAAAAAACTTTTTTTGAAGCTCAATCTACAAAATCGATCAATGATGATTCTCTTAGCTAATTGACTTCAGATTAGTGAATCATAACATCAAACGAAGTTTCGCACATCATCAGAACTGATAATCAGCAACAAATTCATGAAGTTTGATCTCGAGTACATCCTTCACTTTAAACCGTGCCCGATTTGAGTACCGGATCAATCTGAGAGGTTATAGTGAAATGTAAAAATAGAGATGTGATCGAAATCTCTTCGTGAAACTATCTGTAAATTTACAGATCTTAAATCGAACAAATGAATCCGAATTTCGAAGTCAAAGTTTTGAAAAAAAGTCAAACGAACAACCTTATTTAACAGGTCAACAAGTTAACTTGGTTTACATTAACACATTTTTTAAAGTTTATGGCTTACACCAGGACAAAGGAAAAAGTGTATGACCATTTGGTAGCCTAAACCCAACATAAAATATGTAACTTGAGAAATCTCTTTCAATTTATGCTACTTGAGAAATGTCTTCAATTTATGTTACTTGAGAGAAAATATAAATCAAAGTTCATTGGCATTCTAGTAAGGTTCAAAAAGACTTTTTAAAAAAAAAAATGTTTATATTATTCGTTAGAACCACATGACCTTTTTTTTAATAGATTATATTATTCGTTACGATTTAAGAGTCTTTTTCTTCCACTTTATTCTAGATACTTAAATTTTGAGACTGACCTGGTTAATATTTAGTTGAATACCTACCCATTCCTCATAATAATATAGTAATTTTGTGATATATAACTAAGTATAGGATTTATTATGTTATAAAGTAAATGAACTTATATCTTGTTTTAATCCATATCTTTGATTGAAGGTCTCATATTTGTATTTTATATTTGGCCCCTTCATCTCTTTGAAGTGAGGGTTCTTTTTTTAGAATTTTCTTGGGATTTAAAAAAACAATAGTACGTATTGTATCAATTTTTACATAAAATTATCAGAAAAGAAAAGACAAAGAAAAGAGGCCCGTTTAACTATTTAAGGCTCATAGACCCAATCACGGAAGTTGGGTTGGTTCATTTATAAGGAAATGGGCTTTTAAGTTAAGGATGCGTTAGTTTATTTAGCACTGGACTTTTTAATTAGTTGCTTTACGGTAAGATCATTACTTTTTTCCCTTTTCATTTTTATTATTATATGGTATTTTAATTTTAATTAGGAGGGTAGCATTTTATTGAGAAAAAGTAATTAAAAAAAATTGAATTATTTTTACAAACATTAAAATCACATGAAAATAAGAACATTTAAAAAAGACACGTTGTGATAAATGTTATTATTTTGACCAGAAAAACGCTCGAAGAAATAACATTAATCAATAAATGTTCTTGACAACATTCATCGTGATGCATGTTATTCTTCGAGCAGTTTTTTAGATTTTAGAAATTAGGTTAGGGTTTAGATTGAGTTTTTAACACGAACGGTTTAGAGTTTAGTGTTTTGGGTTCATGGATTAAACCCAAAACACTAAACCCTAAACTCTAAATCGGCCTAAGTTTTGAAAAAAAAACTTCACATAAGATGAAAAAAAATGCTCGAAGAATAACATGTTTCACGATCAATATTATAAGGAACATTTATCAATGAATGTTATTTTTTCTAGCGTTTTCTAGTCAAAATAATAACATTTATCACAAAGTGTCCTTTTTAAATATTCATATTTTCACTTAATCTTAATTTTTGTAAAAAAAATTCAAAAAATGAAAATAATAATAAAATTTATTTCTCCTTTCCCCTCAAAAAAGTGTTTTTATTTGCCCCCTATATATATATATATATATATATATATATATATATATATATATATATATATATATATATATATATATATATATATATATATAGTAAAACCTCTATAATTTAATACTCGATAAATTAATAACCTCGATAAAATTAATAATTTGTCCCGTCCCAACTTGGGATCAGTACAAAATTGGACCTTAATCGATAAAATAATAAGATAATAACTTTTTTGAAATCCCAATATAAATATGTTGGTCCCAACAAAATTATAAATTAATAGTTGCTTAAATATTCTAAAATTCTAGTAAAAATAAATCTATAGTCACTTGTTATTTCGTGAACTTCAAATATATATTAAGTTCAATCTTTAAATCTCCTCATAATTAGCTGATAGGAACTCCGATGATCTCTTAAGGGTGTTTGATACCTTGACTAACTTTCAAATCGAAAGTTTTGTCAACCTAGTGTAGCAAATATTGTTGAATGCATCCTTGGTGATCTCTTTTATATTGCATAATTGTTTTCGTTATTGATTGACCATCATTGATTTTTTTTAACAGTTTATAGATTAGAAGTCATAGTTGATGTGATTTTAAGATTTATCATTACAATTTTTATAGTGTTCAATCTAGATCAATGTATATTGAACTTGACAAATTCATTAATGTGTGAAAGTACATACATGAGAATTTTTATGTTATATTCAAATAAAAAAAGGGTAAACGACCCTCTGACGGTCCCACACCGACCGGTCTCACGGTCAACATGTGAGAGGAAAATCGCGTAACCCATGCTTAAAGGGACATGGGGCAGGGATTGAACCCATGACCACCGCGGTATGATGCATGTCCCCCAACCACTAGGTTACCATCGCGGGGACGTTATATTCAAATAGGTAAAGTGAACGCACATGGTAATTTTGAATGTCGATGCATTAATTTGATAGTTGCTCACAAATATAAGTTAATTTTTAAATTAATAATTTATCAAATATAAGTTAATTTTTAAATTAATAATTTATTAATTTATCGATATAATAATATCTCGCTAAATTAATAAAATATTCTGGTCCCAACATTATTAATTTATAGAGGTTTTAATACATATATATATATATATATATATATATATATATATATATATATATATATATATATATATATATATATACATATATATATATACATATATATATATATATATACATATATATATATATATATATATATATATATATTGTCGACATTCTTTTTTTTTCTTTTTCTTTAAATTTATAATTTTCTTCCCTCACACTTGTGTATTAATTGTAATTTATCAGGGACATAAATATAACTTCATGGCATAAAAGGTAAATTCACTATTTAATATAAACCTACCAAATTTTTTTAATGAATTTATGTTTCTGTTTGCCACGAGTTAGGTTCCACCGCCATCACAATTCAACTCGAAAAATTTTATGAACTAAACGTAATAAATTGTATTCGACATGGAGCTTCGATGCACTACGAACAAAGCATTTCTTTAACAATAAATATGGAAAGTAATTTGAATTTACAGTTTAGGTCCTTACAATATTTATGAACACGCAAATATGACTATTATAATATTAGTTATACATGACTCTCCCTTGATTACCATTAATTTTGCTGAAATGATTGACAGCTTTTCTAAATTTAAACTTGCATGTTACACTTTTATTCAAAAAATAATTGTATAACCAAAGAGCCAATGGCTTGGCGGTATCGAAATCACCCTTACAACCTTGAGGTTGAGGGTTCTAGTCATACTTTGGATATTTCGTGGTGTATATATTCGTGTTAGTATTAGGTGGGTGTGTGAGTTTGTCTTTTGTAAAAAAATAAAAATTGTATATAATGATTCTAAAATAATATAACTTAGACTTTACTAACGTGTTTACGTTCCATGACAAATTTTCAACACCACGAGCTCTTAAACTCAAAACAATAATTGTTAAAAAAATCAATTAATTTTGCAAGATTATTTAACCCACTGTGCAACGCACGATTTTTAAAATTTTTCAATACTATAGGCTCTTAAATAATTTTTATATTATTCTTATGTTTTTAGTATCGCTGTTTAGATACCAATATGAAGTACAAATTATATTTTCTACACAGATTTTTACACACCTACGAGCTCAAAAAACCTAGTGTGTGTGTGTGTGTGTGTGTGTGTGTGTGTGTGTGTGTATATATATATATATATATATATATATATATATATATATATATATATATATATATATATATGGGTGGGTTTAAACGAGAACCACAAAAAGAGTGAGAACTGCAAGAACTTTTTAATTTCATAATTTTTATACATTTGAATGCAATAAATTACATGCAAATATTAATTAATACTCATATCATTAACAAACATATGTTTATTATCACAAATTACACGCGTTTTAAAGTAACGGTTATTAAAGTGTAGAACACATATTTATGTGCGTTAAAGACAAGCTTTTAGTTTTGTAGTTAGTAGGATATTATATAACACTATACCCAAAATAACTCAACGATAACAGTAAATCATGAACTCGGTAATATTCAAAATGATACTCGTATTAACTATATATTTAAGAAAACGTAATAAACTAGCTTATGCATGAGAGTAACTACGGTAGTGCTGGTAAAACTAAAATGTCTTGTTCACATCGACTGCAAACATATATATTTGGAATTTCTTCATTATTTGGAATCTTCAAACACCTTGTATGCTGCCAAACTTCACAAATATCACAAGCCACCATTCGTTCTCCATCGTCACCTTTCGTTCCACAACCACAATCCACAATCATGTTTTGTCTTAATCCGCTTTCGAATATACTTTCATGGTTCATTCCCATATCAACTAGTTTTCCTTGAAACACAAGTTTACTACCGGATTTAGAAACCCTAAACACTTGATCCGATCCTTTCGGATTTAAGTTTATTATAGACCCAAACATGAAGCTCTTAAATCCCCAATAAATTTCTCTAAAGTTCTTCTCTACTTGTTCAATGAGCTCATTAAATGTTGCATTTTTTCTTAACATGATTTTCTCATATGGTAATGTGATTAACTTGTGCTCACTTTCGTCAGGGCCACCGATATCTATGTTATCTTGTATCGCGATGGTACAATAAAGTTTTGATTTTTCTCCATCTTCGGATTCAACTTTCGAAAGTATCTCATTCCCTTTGTAGTCTTTAACAAAGTACTTAGAATCAAGTACGATTCTCGATGCTAGTGAAATGGTAGAGGTTATCGTGCTATCCATATCTTTCTTTTGTCCTCTAACAATGTAACTATATATGTAAAACATATCATTCATGAGTTGAGCCCTAGAGATTTTGCACCTAGCCTTAAACTTTGAGTCACTTGTAACAAACTCTTCTTGATTGGTTAAAGTATTTGAAATGTCTTCTAAGCAATACTCTAAAACTTTGGTAACCGGGTTCAAGCATCGACGAACCAAATACTTACCCACAACATGGTCCCCTAAAGATTTAAGCACAAAATCCAACAAACCCGTGTCACCAACATAAGTGCGTGCAGTATCACGAACTTCTTGCCTTGATACCCATCTAAATTTAGCTTTCTTTAACGATTCAACAATAACTCGTGCAGCCATCTCAATACGTTTAGGGGACCATCTACAAGAATTTTCGACCAAGATTCCAGGGTTGTATGTACGAAGAGCACTCTCTTTAGGAAGCCGAGATTTGAGGTCTAGCATGAACTTGAGTAGATCACCAAGGGTCACTAAAGAACGGCTCGAAAGTGTTTGGTATTTAGAGAATAAGATTGGGATCTCCATATCTAAAGGACCAATGTGATGAGCAAGGATGCATAATGGAACATTTTGAAGGGCTTCAAGAGCTTTTTGATACATTTGTTGAGTGACACCAAAACTTCCTCTCCCAAATTGGTATCCCCAATGACCAAACCACGATTGCCCGTACGCTGCCCCATGAAGGAGCCTAAGATCCATGCTTCTTTGTTTAGCCAAATCAATCAAGCTAACTTTCCTATTGCAATGATATTAGATAATTAGCTTCAAGTTAGCTAAGAACCAAAGTAGTAAGTAGATAAGTAATAAAGTCAAGAACTTTGCAAAGTATCTTGTTATTTAGTGATATTTTACAATTTATAATGTGTTTTAGATCAATTTTCTAAAAGTACATACTTTTCTTGACATCAAATTATGTAAGCAACTCTTCATTTATAAACATGAGTCACACTCAAACTTTTTGAATTGTGATGGACTTCAGGTTCATGTATACAACTTTTGGTGACAATGAGTTTATAAAGTTGGTAATGTACATACATGCTAATATGATGTCTATAGTCTTATAGTTTAATTACCTGGCTTGCAAGCAGAAGCATAGGCGGCTCCAAAAATCCAAGATAAGGTGACCAGCCAAGTCAGAACCCGTCTCCAACCCGTTGACACATAGCAAATGCCCAAATCCATTAGAGTGAAATACACCATGCATTGTATGCCCATTTAATTCCAAAAAATTTAACTTACCCATTACTGTACTGCTGTGGTTGTTTCCGAAATAACTTAGAAAAGCTGACATTGTATCCTTTGATGGCACCAAAAAATGATACTTCTTATTGCATATCAAATGTTCTCCCCACCCTGTGCTTTCAAAGTTCCAAAATATAAGATTAATGGTGTTTGTGGCCGGCACATATAAAACACAATACATTCATTAAAAGATCTTAGAATACAAGTAATAAATTTATTACTTTTGTAAAATGAAACCATCTGAAGATAACCTAGTGGTTGGGCCCTGATATCCTCAAAAAAAGTTAGAGAAAGGATCAGAAACAGTCACGGGATAACCCGGACAGACCACGTAAAGCTGAGTAACAAATTACTCCCCTTCATGAACAGGGAATACCTTATCCGTTTAACCGTAAAATGAAACTATGGTTGATTAAAGATATTGAATTTACCAATATATATACAATGCTTGCAATGACGATTAGGTGATGCCTCTACCGACTCTTCAACAACAAATAACAAGACATGAGAAGGAGGGTGGCGATGGACTTCAAGTTGGAACGACCAAACCGTCATTCCATTCATGAACACCATTTCTACATTTCCATATTCAAGTAGAGCTTTCACATTTTCTCTAAAGGTGACACAACTTTCGATTGGGTACCCTTGTTCACCAAATGCCTTAAATTTAAAAACACTGTCCACTCTCTTCCTTTTCTTGCACCCACTCGGGTCCAAAGACAACATCTTTTTAGCAAGAGATCAAAGAAACTTGCAAAGTGG